>NC_091285.1:621716658-624674158 GCF_032444005.1 Ranitomeya imitator | reverse complement strand
GACCAGTCAATTTTGGGAGGTATTACCGCCTTAAGGTACGCAACCCCACCAGCCGAGAGCTCTCCATTCTCCTGCTGTAGAGAAGCTCCCCTCTCCCGCAAGTCTATGAACAGCCCAGAGTCCCGGCCAATTATCACCGGACAGGGTAAATTTGCGACTATGGCGACATCATGGATTTCACTGTCCCTGGCCGTCCCGAGGACCACCCTGGCCACTGGATAGTCCTTAGTGTGCCCATGGATGCAGGTGACCCTGAGCCTCCTATTGGGTATTTCAAATCCCTCAGGTGCAACCCTCACTAGAGTCCCCGGGCTCCCAGAATCTACCAGTCCGCACATTTCTATCTCATGCATCCACAGGGCACACCCCCGTAAACTCTTGCCGGGTGGATAGCTCACACAGCAGACTGGACACATATAATTCATTTGCCACGGGCAACAGTCCGTCTGCGGCACCCCTTCGGGATGCTCCCTTTTGGGAAACTACCATTCCCCGGGATTCCACCCCTTTTTGAGACACCATCCCTGTTTGGGTTACCACCCCTTTTTGGGACTCCACCCCTTTTTGGGCAATTATTCCTGTTTGGGTTACAGCCCTCTTTTGGGATTCCACCCCTTGTTGGGCAACTATCCCTGTTCGGTTTACCACCCCCTTTTGGAACTCCACCCACTTTTTGGAAACCATCCCTGTTTGGGTCACCACCCACTTTTAGGGACACCACCCCTTTTAGGGACACCCCTTGGACTCCCCCACGGTACTCTCAGGCACCAGTTATCACACACAAAAAATATGTCTCTGGGCTTGCACTGGCCCTTTAAGAGAATGCACGACCTGGAGCACAATTTTGTTTAAGTCACTTCACCAGCTCCTGCTGCAGTTACAAACAATCGGCACCTCTGGCTGCCGATCACAAATCGCTGCTGCTGCTACTCAGCTTCGGCTGCTGCGGAACCTCTTGCTGCAACTGCAGCTACACTCCACAAGGCTCTGCACGGCTCGACTGCAGACTTCGTGGACCCACCAATCCACAGCAAGATGCTTGTCAACTTCGTGGACCCACCGATCCACAGCAATCTTTGTGGCCCCGCCAAGCCACAGCAATTAACTCCTCACATGCTTTCCCGGACCGCTGCCCGCATTCCAGCACCGTATGTAAGATAGCGCTCACTAGCGTATTGGGGAACACTCGCTTGGCAACAGGATAAACAGACAGGCATGGTTTCTCACATAAACAGTCCATGTGGTTTATTATCCACTCAGTATAAACCACTGTAGACCATGTTACACATCACAGACCTCACATACTACTTAGCACTTCATAGTATACGGCTTTGAAGCACAGTCAGTAAACATGCTGGACCTTACTTTGTCCAGTTGCAATGGGTGACCGCATGCCGCACAGTTCATATAGCAGACACACCTCTCTGCCTTTCTTACAACCCCCTTGTCTGATGTTACCTTCCAGGAACTCCTGTTCCACACAATGACCTCCTGTCAGTCCTCTCTCCTGGGGAACTGCCTTACGGGGATCACTGTCCTTGTGACCAGGGCACTCCCAACAGTCCAAGCCCACCGAAGGTCAGTAGCTCCCCAACACAGCGCTGTCACTGACTCTGCACACAGAACACTCTGTAGTGTCCCGCCTGGACACATGGAAGTCTGTCCATGCTGACAGACTCCCAGACAACTCCCCATGTGCCAGACACACTTCCATTATGTAGTTTGTAACCACACCCACAGGTGAGGTATGGATTACATGGGCTGATCACGTGATCCTGACATCACTGCAGGTCCTCAAACACCTGCACTTCACGCAGGAAAAAGGGGTACAGTGAGCACCCTCACCCAGTGGTGAGGTATGTGGGTAGCCAGACTCTCCCATCTCTCATAGCTACCCGCAACCCGGACCCAGATTCACTAAACAACATCTTAGTGCTCATGTGCATCAAAGACCAAATACTGCATTGCAGGGAGCAGCTCCCCATATCATGGGAGGCTTACACCGCACAAGACCTCCTCCTCTGCAACACATACCGGCCATTCACCACAGTGCCGGACACTGTCTCACTATCCCCATTACGCCTCCATGCGTGCCCTGGCGAGCACATACAGCGCCCTCTAGCTGTAACAGGGGTCACTGCATCACTATATATATACAGTTAGGGCCAGAAATATTTGGACAGTGACACAATTTTCGCGAGTTGGGCTCTGCATGCCACCACATTGGATTTGAAATGAAACCTCTACAACAGAATTCAAGTGCAGATTGTAACGTTTAATTTGAAGGGTTGAACAAAAATATCTGATAGAAAATGTAGGAATTGTACACATTTCTTTACAAACACTCCACATTTTAGGAGGTCAAAAGTAATTGGACAAATAAACATAACCCAAATAAAATATTTTTATTTTCAATATTTTGTTGCAAATCCTTTGGAGGCAATCACTGCCTTAAGTCTGGAACCCATGGACATCACCAAACGCTGGGTTTCCTCCTTCTTAATGCTTTGCCAGGCCTTTACAGCCGCAGCCTTCAGGTCTTGCTTGTTTGTGGGTCTTTCCGTCTTAAGTCTGGATTTGAGCAAGTGAAATGCATGCTCAATTGGGTTTAGATCTGGAGATTGACTTGGCCATTGCAGAATGTTCCACTTTTTGGCACTCATGAACTCCTGGGTAGCTTTGGCTGTATGCTTGGGGTCATTGTCCATCTGTACTATGAAGCGCCGTCCAATCAACTTTGCAGCATTTGGCTGAATCTGGGCTGAAAGTATATCCCGGTACACTTCAGAATTCATCCGGCTACTCTTGTCTGCTCTTATGTCATCAATAAACACAAGTGACCCAGTGCCATTGAAAGCCATGCATGCCCATGCCATCACGTTGCCTCCACCATGTTTTACAGAGGATGTGGTGTGCCTTGGATCATGTGCCGTTCCCTTTCTTCTCCAAACTTTTTTCTTCCCATCATTCTGGTACAGGTTGATCTTTGTCTCATCTGTCCATAGAATACTTTTCCAGAACTGAGCTGGCTTCTTGAGGTGTTTTTCTGCAAATTTAACTCTGGCATGTCTATTTTTGGTATTGATGAATGGTTTGCATCTAGATGTGAACCCTTTGTATTTACTGTCATGGAGTCTTCTCTTTACTGTTGACTTAGAGACAGATACACCTACTTCACTGAGAGTGTTCTGGACTTCAGTTGATGTTGTGAACGGGTTCTTCTTCACCAAATTAAGTATGCGGCGATCATCCACCACTGTTGTCATCCGTGGACGCCCAGGCCTTTTTGAGTTCCCAAGCTCACCAGTCAATTCCTTTTTTCTCAGAATGTACCCAACTGTTGATTTTGCTACTCCAAGCATGTCTGCTATCTCTCTGATGGATTTTTTTTTTTTTCAGCCTCAGGATGTTCTGCTTCACCTCAATTGAGAGTTCCTTTGACCGCATGTTGTCTGCTCACAGCAACAGCTTCCAAATGCAAAACCACACACCTGGAATCCACCCCTGACCTTTTAACTACTTCATTGATTACAGGTTAACGAGGGAGACGCCTTCAGAGTTAATTGCAGCCCTTAGAGTCCATTGTCCAATTACTTTTGGTCCCTTGAAAAAGAGGACGCTATGCATTACAGAGCTATGATTCCTAAACCCTTTCTCCGATTTGGATGTGGAAACTATCATATTGCAGCTGGGAGTGTGCACTTTCAGCCCATATTATATATATATAATTGTATTTCTGAACATGTTTTTGTAAACAGCTAAAATAACAAAACTTGTGTCACTGTCCAAATATTTCTGGCCCTAACTGTATATATATATATCTGTAGAAAAGATAAGATCCAGGTACCACATTAGGTCTTACCGCATGTCCTGTGCATTTTGATTCACATCCTGCTGTTATGTAGGCTTCCTCGATTTTGGTACATTTATTATTGATACAGACCTGAAAGACACAATACTTCCCAGTTACATATTTATATTAAATGATGACAAAGCCGTCTTTCAGATAGTTTCTGTGTTAACCCTTTTGCTGACTTTTTTTCCACATTTTGCGCCTGTGGTAGCTCGGACGATATTCACACTTTTGCTGAAAAAAAACACATTATGCCTCCGCATCTATATATTTCGAGAAAGTAGACACCAAGCACATTGTCAAAATGCTACGTAGAACTCTGATGCAAAATTGCATAAAGGTGTCTGCATGTGCAAATTGAATTTTTTTTTATAAAAATTGCATAAAAATGTATATTAGTAGCTTAAAACATGTCTCAGATAGGAAGTGAGATACACTACACCTCCTTAAAATAAAAGTTTGGCATGTGCAGAGTCCAAACATACCACTTAGGTCTATGTCTTTATATATTTTATACAATTATCAGATATGGAAAGACCAAAAATCTGGTTTTATAATGAAAATTCTAAAAGGTTACAATTTATAAATAATAATAATAATAAAATATAGGGATTATACCTTGAAAACTAAATGAACAACTATGCTCTATATAATTCCTGAAAGCAGACAACCTGATTATTGCAACTGTGTTGACGTGCTGTTGACAGCCATTTTCCACATTCATGTTATTATGCGACAAACAGAAATTATTTAATAAAAATAATATAAATGAAAACATACATTTGTGCCTAAAACGCACATACAAGTAGTGATTTACACACAAAAACTATTTTAAAAAATGATCTCAATGTCAGCAAAGTTCATATATGCCACAATTATCTACACTATTTCAGATGTTGGGATGAATTCCCATTTTTCTAATCTGACATGTGTCACTTTATATAGCAATAACTTTGGTTTACGTATCCCAGTAGTTTTGAGACTGTATTTTCGTGACACTTTGTACTTTACGTTGATAATACAATTAGTTCACTATGTCTTACATCTTTTATAAAACAAACATGACGTTTAGAACAAAATTAGATATATTTGCAGTATATAAACTTTTAATGTGTCTGCCCTTAACACAGATAGTTGTTAATAGCATTGGGGATGTTCTAGGGCAGTCCCAATGGGTGGTAAAAACAACATCTGAATATGCGATCCTCCAGCAGACAGTGGCTTAGCAGGACTTTACACAGCAAGTTGGGGTCAGCAGAAGTTATATAGTAAATCTTGAGAAATGTCCACCCAGGAGGCCTGATTGCCTTTGTAATGAACAGTAACCCAAAAAGGGCAGAGGTTTATACTTGGCATTGTAAGACTTCCACAACAGACAACCTGATCAACTTGGAGATGGTTATTTTAGGGTGTCAGTCCTTGCTTTGCTCATCAGGGATCAAAGAGAGAATCTAAACTCCAGAATACTTCTCTAATGGTAAGGTAGGTTCTAATGGCTTTGACCAGATAAAGATGATGTGTAGAAGGCTCCGCTGGATCGATGGGAGTTGTATTAAAACCCCTTAATGACCGCCGATACGTCTTTTAACTGACCTGAGATATAAGAGACTGGCCTCCCCATACAAGTGACAATCCAACAGCTGTTGGCTGTACACTATAGCTGACAACTTGCTGTATAAGCCACAATCTGTGTTGGCACTGTCCATATCTGTTTAACCCCTTAAATGCTGCTGTCAATAGTGACTACATCATAGAAATGTTTAACAGAGTGTGGGGGCTTCCTCTTTATCCCAGTTGGTGCCCTCAGATCATGATTGTGTGGTCCTGATGTTTGCCATGGCAATTCATGACCAAATAGTGGCCTTAAGGCCCCTTCACATTAAGCGACGCTGCAGCGATACCGACAACGATCCGGATCGCTGCAGCGTCGCTGTTTGGTCGCTGGAGAGCTGTCACACAGACCGCTCTCCAGCGACCAACGATGCCGGTAACCAGGGTAAACATCGGGTAACTAAGCGCAGGGCCGCGCTTAGTAACCCGATGTTTACCCTGGTTACCATCCTAAAAGTAAAAAAAAACAAACACTACATACTTACCTACCGCTGTCTGTTCTCCAGCGCTGTGCTCTGCACTCCTCCTGTACTGTCTGTGAGCACAGCGGCCGGAAAGCAGAGCGGTGACGTCACCGCTCTGCTTTCCGGCTGACCGACGCTCACAGCCAGTACAGGAGGAGTGCAGAGCACAGCGCCGGGGACAGACGGCTGTAGGTAAGTATGTAGTGTTTGTTTTTTTTTACTTTTAGGATGGTAACCAGGGTAAACATCGGGTTACTAAGCGCGGCCCTGCGCTTAGTTACCCGATGTTTACCCTGGTTACCAGTGAAGACATCGCTGGATCGGTGTCACACACGCCGATCCAGCGATGTCAGCAGGAGTCCAGCGACGAAATAAAGTTCTGGACTTTATTCAGCGACCAACGATCTCCCAGCAGGGGCCTGATCGTTGGTCGCTGTCACACATAACGATTTCATTAACGATATTGTTGCTACGTCACAAAAAGCAACGATATCGTTAACAATATCGTTATGTGTGAAGGTACCTTTAGAATCAGACAGCTGTAGTATTCTGTTCAGAAGTTAGAGGCATTTAGGTGGTAAAAATACACATTTTCATTTCTGTCATGCCACTTTGCATTAATTCCTGAAACTCACCTGAAGCGTTACTAAACTACCTGACTGCAGTTTTCAATATGTCTGAGGGTGCTGTTTTTAAAATGGTATTACTTTGGGGGGTTTCCCAATAAATAGGACCCCTAAAGGCACTTCAAACATGGATAAGTCCCTAAAAAAATAAATTTCCTTGCAAAAATGAAAAATTACTGCTATATTTTTAAACCTCCTAAAATGCTAACAAAATAATATAACATTTTACAAATGATGCTGATGTAAAGCAGACATGAGGGAAATTGTTATTTATTAATGTTTTGCTGCGGTATGACTATCTATCTGGATTAAAGGGATAATCATTCAAAGTTTGAAAATTGCTAATTTTTAAAATTTTTCTCAAATTTCTGATATTTTCTATAAATAAACACAAAACATATCGACCTAAATTTAACATTATCATAAAGTATAATGTGTCACAAAAAACACTGGGATTTGTTGAAGTGTTCAAGAGTTATTACCACATAAAGTGACACTGGTCAGATTTCAAAAATTTGGCTCCGTCACTAAGGGGTTAAAGGAAGGAAGGAGGCTGAGAAGGAAGGCCAAAACCATATTTCTAAGAAATTATACCATATGACTCAAGACCTCTGTCCCAATGGAGAAAAAGGAATGGAGCCCAGCAGGAGAGGGCAGCGAGTCAGCGACCCCAGACACCATGTGAATGGTGATCACCAGAAATGCGACTTTCTAGAAATGCTGCAAAGATGCTCAAAGTGAGACTGCTGCAGTGCAGATAGGGCAATGTTGAGGTCCCAAAGTTCCACTGGATGCCTGTAAGTAGGGTCACAATCAGCAACCTACTGTAGAAGGTTGTATCGTGTTTGTGAAAGGCCAGCATATTCTGAAAATAATGGAGAGCTGTCAAAATTTATTAAAAGTCTACAGAGGGGTAGATAACCTTGTACCCACTCTATGGTTGTCCACAAAAACCCAGCAACCCATTATCCTCCAGTGCTCTCATTTTCCAGAACCGCAACCTCAATGGAGGCCCAGAATTATAAGATGTGTTGTGCTCAGAGACATGGCCAACGTAAGGGACGCTGAAATCGACCACCACTGAACAAAAGACAGAATTCAAGACTAGGCCAAGATATATCAGAAGACAGATTTTTCAAAGGTTTGCATCTGCATCTTTCAAAAAAAATAAAAAATGTTCATGCAGGACAATGCTCCATCACAAATATCGAAGTGTCCACTTCTCAGTTGTCACTAAAGGCCTTAGAGATGAAAGAATAATGACCTGGCCCCTTCCTCCCCTGACCTACACCCTATAGAGAACTTGTGGACTCTTCTTAAACGGGAGATTTACGATGAAGGAAAACAGTTGCCTTTCTGAACAGTGTCTGGGAGGCTCTGGTTTGCCGATGCCCAAAAAGTTGATGCTCAAAAGATTAAAAAACTGACAGACTCCATGGATGGAGCTTATGGCTGTTATTGAAAAGAAGGGCGGCTGTATTGGTCACTGAGATTTTAATGGAAATGTCAGAAATTTGTATTTCTGTACATTTTGAAGCGTTTGGCTATTATTTTCATTTGAACAGGTGAAAATAAACAATTGAGATGGGAAAATTCATATGTTTCATTTAGTTGCTCAATAATTCTGATAATAAAAACAAAATGTCATTTTTACTACCATCTTAAAAAGTCATATTTCCGGTTTAGTTACCTTTTGGATTGACAAACAGCACTGTAGTTGATCAATAATAAAATTAGTCATCAAAGATACAAATTGCCTGATAATCGTGCATAGAGTGTAAATCTGAAGCTTCTGTCACTCCAGCTCTATTCTTTCCCCAGCACAGGATCCTCCTCCTTTACTGACAGCCACTCTGCATTGGGAATTCAGGCAAAGGAGCCTCCATATGGTATTGCCAAGTTCGGGAGACATTGCTTTAAAAAATGTTGGTTTCTTTTTCTAAATTTTATTACTCCATGTGAAAATGAAAAACTGGGGGCTAAAACTTAATTTTAGTGAACTTTAATTTTTAATTTTTTGCTTCCCAATGCCATCAATTTTTGTTAAGCACCTGAGGGTCCGAAAGGGTCTCTACACCACTTTTTTGGAAACTGCACTCCTTAAGACATCTATCAAGTGGTGTAATGACTATTTTGAAAAGTATCTTCAAAAAATAAATAGGTGGCAGGTAGCAAAGAAATTAAAATTTCATTTTTTTTCCAGTTTTATTATTTTTTATGTTGAATGTGGTGTTATAAGTGATGAATCAACTGTATTCTGTGGGTTAATGCAATTAATGATATACCAAATGTATATTGTTATATTTATGTTTTGCTATGTTGCATAATGAAAAAAGTACAAAAATTGAAAAAATAAAAATATTCTTGAGTCGTCACATTCTGGGAGACTTAACCATATTTTTCTGTTGGCAGCATTTTATGAGAGATTCTGTTTTGAGGGATCAGTTGTAGATTAAAGTAATATTATCAAAAAGTGGAGTTAAACATAACCTTTAATACAGTGGCATGTAAAAGTTTGGACACCCCCCTCGTCAAAATAACTGTTATTGTGAACAGTGAAGCAAGTTGAAGATAAAATGATCTCTAAAAGGCCTGAAGTTAAAGATAAAAGATTTTCTTTGTATTTTAGGCAAAAAAAATAAAATTGTCATTTTTTACATTTTAAAACTTACAAAAATGAAAATGGGCCAATGCAAAAGTTTGGAGATTTGTGTGCTCAGATAATTTTGACCAAGGTTTCAGACCTTAATTAACCTGTTGGGGTTATGTTTTGTTCAGTATCATCATTAGGAAAGGCCATGTGATGCAAATTTCCCAGCTTTATAAAAGTGGAGTTCAAGATAAGATCTGGAAGACCAAGCAAAATGTCAGTGAGAGTTGCTTGCAGGATTGCTAGCTACTAATGGCCATATGTCAGTCTTGATCACAGCTACACCAATGATCCAGGTTTAATTTTGAAGCTGAGATCCACTTCTGTATCAGCTTAGGATCACGAGTGTTGCTGCTATGCAGGATGAGATATACAGTAGTCAGTTAAAATGCCACCTGGACTTCAGCTGGACTCACTGAAGGAGACATTGGGCTGCAGGAACTGGAGGGAGATGTTCAGATGTTAAATCCTCCTCATGTCCTTGTGTAAGATTAGGTGTTGTTCACTATGATGTTTTTCAATTAAATGCTTTAATGCCTGAGAAATTTGCTTATTATTTCCATGGTTGTGTATATCGGAGACATGCTCCCTAATGTGAACCAATAGTTGGTAAGTGGTACAGCCGACGTATTTTAAGTTGCAGTGGAGCACTCCACGACGTAAACAACAAAAATTGAATGGCAACTGATGAAAGTTTTAATAGGAAACTCCGTTTTGTTTGAAGAATCAAAAAAACTCTTACATTTCTTGGTATATGAACATGTTACAAGATTTCACGCCACATTTATAAAAAAAAATCCATTAATTGATAACCAATTCTTTTTGCTGTCTTAGTTTTTTACCTCACTTTGTACGAGAATTTGTGCTTTCCTTAGGACAACACAGCAACCTTTTTTTTTTATAAGTGCCGCTGATTTCTTATCTGTTTCCAATATGGAGAGAATTTTGAGAAACAATTTCTTAAATGATAGAAAATTGTTCACTGTATTCCGAAGATAAAGTAATAGGTGCGAGATATCTATCTGTGCAGTCTTCATTACTAGAGCATTTAAAGGGAACCTGTCACCCCGTTTTTTCAGATTGAGATATAAATACTGTTAAATAGGGCCTGCGCTGTGCATTACAATAGTGTGTGTAGTGTACCCTGATTCCCCACCTACGCTGCGCAATACATTACCAAAGTCGCCGTTTTCGCCTGTCAATCAGGCTGGTCAGGTCGGGTGGGCGTGTTCACAGCGCTGTTTCTTCCTCAGCTTTACGTTGGTGGCGTAGTGGTGTCCGCATGTTGAGGTGACTAATCCACTGTGGGCACGTGAACAAGGAGCACGCGATCTGCGCTATCACCCCCTGTCATCGGTGGGGGCGGCCATCTTCCTGGGGCCGCGCGTGCGCAGATGTAGTGCTCTGTGGCACGGGGCTTCAGGAAAATGGCCGCGGGATGCCGCGCGTGCGCACAAGAGATCGCGGCGGCCATTTTCCCAAAGCCGAGTTTGCAGAGCACTACATCTGCGCACGCGCGGCCCCAGGAAGATGGCCGCCCCCACCGATGACAGGGGGTGATAGCGCAGATCGCACGCTCCTTGTTCACGTGCCCACAGTGGATTAGTCACCTCAACATGCGGACACCACTACGCCACCAACGTAAAGCTGAGGAAGAAACAGCGCTGTGAACACGCCCACCCGACCTGACCAGCCTGATTGACAGGCGAAAACGGCGACTTTGATAATGTATTGCGCAGCGTAGGTGGGGAATCAGGGTACACTACATACACTATTGTAACGCACAGCGCAGGCCCTATTTAACAGTATTTATATCTCAATCTGAAAAAACGGGGTGACAGTTTCCCTTTAACCCTAGGGTTTTTTTTTATCAACAATGTTTTTTGCTCTTGTGAGCATCCATTGTTTATAGCCCCTGTCACTGAGTCTCCTATTAATTTTCAATGATTCATTTTCATATGTAGCTGAACTACAATTTATTTTAACTCTTGTGAGCTCACCTATTGGGATTGATTTGTTAGTATGCATGGGGTGGTGACTGCAGAATGGTGTTTCTTTCCTAAAAGTTTCTGTAATGATTGGCCATCGATACCTGGTAGTTTTAAATCCAAGAATTCAATGTTGATTTTCTGTACATTGAAAGTCAATTTTAGATTAAATGGATTCAGATTCATACTGTAAATTCAATGAGTGATGGTATGGCAGATCCATCGGATGCTCAGATCAGGAGCAAATCATCGATGAATCTGCCATACCAGAATATATAGTCCAGAAATGGATTAGTGATATTGAAGATGTAGCACGCCTTCCACCAACTCATGGTTAAGTTGGCAACAGAAGGTGAATATTTAGCACCCGTAGAGTATTTTATTTGTCCTTGGCTACTGAGTTGCCGCCCTGCAAAGATGTATAAGATAGATACTTGTTGGGGAAAGCGTTAATTCATGCTCTCCTGCTGCCAGCCCTCTCCTCAATCACACTGGCTGAAGTCAAAGGAGGGAGGGGAAATTTAACAAGCAATATTTCAGCAGAAATCTAAGACTTAAATCTCAGCTTTATGGCTCATTCAGACATCCGAGCTCATACAGCTAATGCACGGACTGACCTCGGCTCTCCTGACCCAAGCGTGACACCGTCATGTTTTCCTATGAGGTTCTCACACTCGGGTCGGGAGGATTGTGGCCAGTTCGTGCATTGTGGTCCGATCTCGGACTGATTGGCCCAGATGTCTGAATGAGTCCTTAAAACAAGACTGGAATTGCGGCTGTAGTTGTGACTCAGCCTGAAGTATCACAAGGTAGGGCTTGTTCATAAGACCAAATATTCGGTAAAAGTGCAGTCCGTGACAATAGCATTAAAAATAGCAGTAATTTCGACCAGGGGTGCCTAAATTTTTACAAGCCACTGTACAGCAGAGAAAACAGGGATTCTATTAAAACTGATTCAAGCAGTCCAATAAGTGAGACTTATGGTAGTTGGAATCAGGGTCTTTGTCACTATATCATGCTGCTCTTAGATTGAATACCAAAAACCTGCTGACAGATTTCCTTCAAACTTAGATGCATTAGGCTAGGTTCACATTGCGTTAGGGCAATCCGTTAAGCGCATAGCGCTAGCGGATTGCTCTAACGCAATGTTTATTTTGGGTCTGCGTTTGCTGTCCCTGCTAGCGCAGATCCTCAATCTGCGCTAGCGAGGGACGGACCTCACAAAAGAACGGCACAACGCTAGCGCGTGCGGAAAATGGCATGCGCTAGCAATGCTCTACAGGCACAAATCACATTGCTGTCAATGGATGCGCTAACGGACCCGTTGCACGGCGTTAATTGCGACATTTTTGCCGTGCAACGCAGTCCGTTAGCGTTAACCCATTAACGCAATGTGAACCTAGCCTTACAGCAAAACACAATGGTCATAACTGATGGTTTTAAATAAACTTACGTCATATTTATATACTAGCTGAAGAGCCCGGCGTTGCCTGGGCATAGTAAATATCTGTGGTTAGTTATAGCACCTCACTTCTCTTATTTTCCCATCACGCCTCTCATTTTCCCAATCACATCCTTCATTTTCCCCTTCACAGCTCTCATTTTCTCCCTCACACCTCTCATTTTCTCCCTCACCCCTCTCATTCCCCCCTAACACTTGTCATTTCGATCTCACATCTGTCATTTTCCGATCACTCCACTATTTTCCCTCACTCCTCTCATTTTGCACTCACACCTTTTCATTTTCACCTCACACCTCACATTTTCACCTCAGTATGTACATGTTTGTCATCTCCCTTATATATAGTATACACCTGTATGTCATCTCCTGTATATAGTACACACCTGTATGTCATCTCACCTGCATATAGTATATACCTGCTGTGTGTCATCTCCCCTGTATATAGTATATACCTGTATGTCATCATCTCCTATATATAGTATATACCTGTATGTCATCTCCTTCTATATATATTATGTACCTGTATGTCATCTCCTCCTGTATATAGTATATACCTGTATGTCATCTCCTCCTGTATATAGTATATACCTGTGTGTCATCTCCCCTGTATATAGTATATATCTGTGTGTAATCTCCTCCTGTATATAGTATATACCTGTATGTCATCTTCTATATATAACATATACCTGTATGTCATCTCCTCCTGTATATAGTATATACCTGTGTGTCATCTCTCCTGTATATAGTATATATCTGTGTGTCATCTCCCCTGTATATAGTATATACCTGTGTGTCATCTCCTCCTGTATTAGACCTCGTTCACACGTTATTTGCTCAGTATTTTTACCTCAGTATTTGTAAGCTAAATTGGCAGCCTGATAAATCCCCAGCCAACAGGAAGCCCTCCCCCTGGCTGTATATATTAGCTCACACATACACATAATAGACAGGTCATGTGACTGACAGCTGCCATATTTCCTATATAGTACATTTGTTGCTCTTGTAGTTTGTCTGCTTATTAATCAGATTTTTATTTTTGAAGGATAATACCAGACTTGTGTGTGTTTTAGGGCGAGTTTCGTTTGTCAAGTTGTGTGTGTTGAGTTGCGTGTGGCGACATGCATGTAGCGACTTTTGTGAGATGAGTTTTGTGTGGGGACATGCGTGTAGCAACTTTTTGTGTGTCGAGTTGCATGTGACAGGTTAGTGTAGCAAGTTGTGTGCAGAAAGTTTTGCACATGCTAAGTTTTGCGTGTGGCGAGTTTTGTGTGTGGTGCCTTTTGAGTATGTGCAAGTTTTGTGTGAGGCAACTTTTGCATGTGTTGCAACTTTTGTGCATGTGGCAATTTTTCCGCGTGTGCAAGTTTTGCGTGTGGCGAGTTTTCCATGAGGTGAGTTTTGCACTTGTGGCGAGTTTTGCGTGAGCCTAGTTTTTGCATGTGGCGAGTTTTGAGCGGCGACTTTTGTGTTTTGACTTTTATGTGGCGAGGTTGGTGTATGTGTGGTGAAATGTGTGCTGAGGGTAATATGTGTTCAAGCACGTGGTAGTGTGTGGTGCATTTTGTGTGTGTGTTCATATCCCCGTGTGTGGTGAGTATCCCATGTCGGGGCCCCACCTTAGCAACTGTATGGTATATACTCTTTGGCGCCATCGCTCTCATTCTTTAAGTCCCCCTTGTTCACATCTGGCAGCTGTCAATTTGCCTCCAACACTTTTCCTTTCACTTTTCCCCATTATGTAGATAGGGGCAAAATTGTTTGGTGAATTGGAAATCGCGGGGTTAAAATTTCACCTCACAACATAGCCTATGACGCTCTCGGGGTCCAGACGTGTGACTGTGCAAAATTTTGTGGCTGTAGCTGTGACGCCTCCAACACTTTTCCTTTCACTTTTTCCCCATTATGTAGATAGGGGCAAAATTGTTTGGTGAATTGGAAAGCACGGGGTTAAAATTTCACCTCACAACATAGCCTATGACGCTCTCGGGGTCCAGACGTGCGACTGTGCAAAATTTTGTGGCTGTAGCTGCGACGGTGCAGATGCCAATCCCGGACATACACACATACACACACACATACACACATTCAGCTTTATATATTAGATTTAGGTGGCTATTGAGGTGTGCACAGCTACAAAACCGTAATAACTAACATAATATACAGTTTTCACAGCAGAGCGCGGCGTGGCACAGACAGGTGCTTCGCTGTTTTCCATATATTTAGACAACTAATGAGGTGTGCACAGCTACAAAACCCTAATAACTAACAGTATATACTGTTCTGTATGACTGCTTCTTCCTGAGCAGGCAGATAAGCAGAGGTGTACTTACATTTGTAGCATTGCACTTTGTCCCTTCAGCCACGATTCCTTTATTAAATACAAAAGTTTTGCATTGGGCAAAGCTAATAATGTAGCCTGGGAGGTGAGGAGTTTTAGTAACGCCACTACAATACAGAAGTCCACACTTTACATCCCTGTAAGAAACAACAAAATAAATTTATTAATGGCTTTGTAAAAGTTTTATTTGCTTACTAAAATTACTGACAGATGTGCAGCTTTTAATAAAATTTGTTACAATGACATTAAACTTATGTTTTAGACTGTTTCATGAAACGCCAGTGCCAATACCGCATAGTCATAGGCTCTACAAAGGATGAGGAATCTACAGATCACAGAGTATTATATAGAGATACAGCACAGCCCGATTCTGATATCTGACCACTGAGCAAGGAAGACCAAAGAGGAAATCTCTTGTCAATAAATAGTTACAGTTGTGGCCAAAAGTATTGACACCCTGCAATTCTGTCAGATAATACTCAGTTTCTTCCTGAAAATGATTGCAATCACAAATTCTTTGGTATTATTATATTTATTTAATTTTTCTTAAATGAAAAAACACAAAATAGAATGAATCAAAAAGCAAAACATTGATCATTTCACACAAAACTCCAAAAATGGGCCAGACAAAAGTATTGGCACCCTCAGCCTAATACTTGGTTGCACAACCTTTAGCCAAAATAACTGCGACCAACCGCTTCCGGTAACCATCAATGAGTTTCTTACAATGCTCTGCTGGAATTTTAGACCATTGTTCTTTGGCAAACTGCTCCAGGTCCCTGATATTTGAAGGGGGCCTTCTCCAAACTGCCATTTTTAGATCTCTCCACAGGTATTCTATGGGATTCAGGTCTGGACTCATTGCTGGCCACCTTAGAAGTCTCTAGTGCTTTCTCTCAAACCATTTTCTAGTGCTTTTTGACGTGTGTTTTGGGTCATTGTCCTCCTGGAAGACCCATGACCTCTGAGGGACACCCAGTTTTCTCACACTGGGCCCTACATTATGCTGCAAAATTTGTTGGTAGTCTTCAGACTTCATAATGCCATGCACTCGGTCAAGCAGTCCAGTGCCAGAGGCAGCAAAGCAACCCCAAAACATCAGGGAACCTCCACCATGTTTGACTGTAGGGACCGTGTTCTTTTCTTTGAATGCCTCTTTTTTTCTCCTGTAAACTCTATGTTGATGCCTTTGCCCAAAAAGCTCTACTTTTGTCTCATCTGACCAGAGAACATTCTTCAAAACGTTTTAGGCTTTTTCGGGTAAGTTTTGGCAAACTCCAGCCTGGCTTTTTTATGTCTTGGGGTAAGAAGTGGGGTCTTCCTGGGTCTTCTACCATACAGTCCCTTTTCATTCAGATGCTGACGGATAGTACGGGTTGACACTGTTGTACCCTCGGCCTGCAGGGCAGCTTGAACTTGTTTGAATGTTAGTCGAGGATCTTTATCCAACATCCGCACAATCTTGCGTTGAAATCTCTTGTCAATTTTTCTTTTCCATTCACATCTAGGGAGGTTAGCCACAGTGCCATGGGCTTTAAACTTCTTGATGACACTGCGCACGGTAGACACAGGAACATTCAGGTCTTTGGAGATGGACTTGTAGCCTTGAAATTGCTCATGCTTCCTCACAATTTGGTTTCTCAAGTCCTCAGACAGTTCTTTGGTCTTCTTTCTTTTCTCCATGCTCAATGTGGTACACACAAGGACACAGGACAGAGGTTGAGTCAACTTTAATCAATGTCAACTGGCTGCAAGTGTGATTTAGTTATTGCCAACACCTGTTAGGTGACACAGGTAAGTTACAGGTGCTGTTAATTACACAAATTAGAGAAGCATCACATGATTTTTCGAACAGTGCCAATACTTTTGTCCACCTCCTTTTTTATGTTTGGTGTGGAATTATATCCAATTTGGCTTTAGGACAATTCTTTTTGTGTTTTTTCATTTAAAGGGAACCTGTCACCCTGAAAATCGCGGGTGAGGTAAGCCCACCGGCATCAGGGGCTTATCTGTAGCATTCTGTAATGCTGTAGATAAGCCCCCGATGTTACCTGAAAGAGGAGAAAAAGACGTTAGATTATACTCACCCAGGGGCGGTCCCGCTGCTGGTCAGGTCGGATGGGCGTCTCCGGTCCGCTGCGGCGCCTCCCATCTTCATTACAAGACTTCCTCTTCTGATCTTCAGCCACGGCTCCGGCGCAGGCGTACTTTGCTCTGCCCTGTTGAGGGCAGACAAAGTACTGCAGTGCGCAGGCGCTGGGCCTCTGACCTTTCCGGCGCCTGCGCACTGCAGTACTATCCTCTGTCCTCAAGAGGGCAGAGCAAAGTACGCCTGCGCCGGAGCCGTGGCTGAAGATCAGAAGAGGACGTCTTGTAATGAAGATGGGAGGCGCCGCAGCGGACCGGAGACGCCCATCCGACCTGACCAGCAGCGGGACCGCCCCTGGGTGAGTATAATATAACGTCTTTTTCTCCTCTTTCAGGTAACATCGGGGGCTTATCTACAGCATTACAGAATGCTGTAGATAAGCCCCTGATGCCGGTGGGCTTACCTCACCCGCGATTTTCGGGGTGACAGGTTCCCTTTAAGACAAATTAAATGAAGATAATAATAACAAAGAATTTGTGTTTGCAATCATTTTCAGGAAGAAACTGAGTATTATCTGACAGAATGGCAAGGGTGTCAATACTTTTGGCCACAACTGTATCATAATACAGGTATGCAAAACTTGGGTTTATGAAAATTATTTCTAATTCAATTACTAACTCCTATGTTTTCTTATGCCTTGATTTTAAAAAACCCCAAAAACCTCTATTTTTAACCATCATGTATGGATTTTGCACAAAACGCTGGTAAAACTACGTATAAGCGAGATGAACAATAACATTTTTTATTAAAATGTGCACAATATTATATATAAAAATATATTGAAAATTAATTCTGCAATTTTATTGGAAATAAAATTCTGGCGCCTTTTCCTTTTCTCTTCAAAGCGTTTCTTGATACCTTTTCTCTTATAGTAGACCTAACAATCTTATTTGTGAAGTATCCAGCAGTAGTCCCCCATCATGTTCTCATTCCATCTCAATGATTTCCTGATTTAAGATTTATCTTTGCTCTTCGCTAACAGCACCAAGGTTTTCATGAAAGTAGGCCAAACAGGAATGTAAAAAATGTAACTTCAAATGCATCACACAACCCAAGGCTTTGAAACATTTCAGAATGTTCTCCACAATGGATTTAAATGTTGAATCTTTGCTATAACCTAAAAATTTCTTCATGACTTCTTTAAAAGAATCCCAAGTCTTTTTCTCAACAGCTTTCATTTTAGTTTCAAACACGTTGTCCTTCATGAGTTTCCAAATATCCAGACTGATAAAAATGCCTTCCTTCAGTTTTGCTTCTGACAATCCCTGCTTGGTACACAGGTACTTAAAAGTCTCTCCTTCGTTCGGTAGAGCTTTCACAAACTCTTTTTTGCTCCAGTGATGAGTCCTATGCCAGATTTCCCATTCCCACAAAAAGCACGCATAAGCCGTGTATCCTCCTTGCTGCCCAAGGAGCAAAGAGAGCGCTTTCAGATCACCACAAATTGACCATACTTGATACCTGTAGTTAAGTTTTTTGAAAATAAAGTCTAAATTCTGTGGTAGATTGGCTCATTCGGCTGCTAACATAGGTAGACACAGGTAGAACAAGCAAAATAAACACAGCCTTTTTTGCATAGCTGGAAAACCAAAAATAACATATAGCACAGTCTATGTGGCAGGGAGGATCCACCCGCTCAAGGTAAACAACAATGTTCAGCTTTCTTTCACATAAACACCGGTCTAGAGCTTTCATCTACATGCACATCGAATACTGAATTATTCAGAAGGCTGACTATTTACCTTCTAAACCACACCATTGGGATGGAGATATGGTGAACAGCCTCCCACCCACTCTTCAGTTGTTCACTAAACCTAGCCCTTAAAGGGAACCTGTCACCTGAATTTGGCCGGACTGGTTTTCGGTCATATGGGCGGAGTTTTCGGGTGTTTGATTCACCCTTTCCTTACCCGCTGGCTGCATGCTGGCCGCAATATTGGATTGAAGTTCATTCTCTGTCCTCTGTAGTACACGCCTGCGCAAGGCAATTTTGCCTTGGGCATGCGCAGTATGTTTTACCCAACTGCGGGCAAAGCCGAAAAGCATTAGTGCGCATGCGGCGGCGCACTATGTCCCGGAACACAGCAAAATACTTCCTGGACATAGTGCGCCGGCGCACGCGCATTAATGCTTTTCGGCTTTGCCCGCAGTTGGGCAAAGCATACTTCGCATGTGCAAGGCAAGAGTGCCTTGCGCAGGCGTGTACTACGGAGGACAGAGAATGAACTTCAATCCAATATTGCGGCCAGCATGCAGCTAGGTGAAGAAATGGTGAAGCAAACACCCGAAAACTGCGCCCATATGACTGAAAACCGGTCCCGCCAAATTCAGGTGACAGGTTCCCTTTAACATGGCAGATAAACCCCTCTCAGCACTTAGTGTGCTGGAACATTTTTCTAGGTTCATATGACTGAAGCTAACAACCTCAGTGATACATATCTCCCCTCCAGTACTTTGCCAGTGACTTTGTCACATATTCCCCCCTCACCCTCTCACCAAAGCCAGGGGTTTTGGCATCTTCAGTCACAAGGGATCTCTAGTCAGGACATCTGTGTTACTGGATAGCTTCCTGGGCCTGTGCTCCACAAGAAAGCTGAAGTCCTAGAGCACTAGAAACCACCTTATCACCAGGGCATTTTTCCCCATCGTTTCCCTCATCCATCTCAGGGGTGCATGATCTGTCACTAGCCTGAACTTCCTTATTAACAGGTAGTACCTTAGCCTGTCAACTGCCAATTTAAAAGCCAAGCATTCTTTCTTTATGATGGCTTAGCTATTTCCACAGGAGGAGAGTTTCCTACTTAGATATAGGATTGGATGTTATTCACCATTTATCTCCTGGGACAACATGGCTCCCAATTTTACCTCAGAGGCGTCCGTCTGGACCACAAACTCCCTAATGAAGTCAGGCTCTACGAAGACTGGCTGTTTACACAGGGCAAGTTGAACTCCTGGAACGTCATCTACGCTTCAGAAGAGCACTTGACATCGATGACTCCGTGCCCATAAGAAGGTCAGATAGGGGTGCGGTTATCATGGTGACTTTTGGGATAAAGCGACAATAGTATCCCATAATTCTCAGAACCACCCTTGTTATGATCTGGTGACCTTGGAGCAGCATGAGAACTTTCACTGGAGAAGGTGGCCACTATACTGACCGCAATCCTGAACTTAACACCGCGACTATAAGTAGCCGTGGAGTGTACCTAACACACCTAGACACCTCGTCACAGCCGGAGGACTAAATACCCCTAAAGATGGAAATAGGAATACTATCTTGCCTCAGAGCAGATCCCCAAAGGATAGACAGCCCCCCACAAATATTGGCGGTGAGTCGGAGAGGAAAAAACATACACAGGCAGAAAAACAGGATTTAGCACAGGAGGCCACTCTAGCTAGATAGGACAGGATAGGACAGAGTTCTGTGCGGTCAGTATTAAAACCCTTCAAAAATATCCACAGCAGAATATATAAAAACTTCCTACATCTAACTAAAGATGTAGGAGCGTATATCTGCAACTCAGTGAATCCTACAATCAGAGCAGGAATACAAACAAAAACAAGCACACAGCAGTGTGCCACAGAGACAAAAACCAAACACTTATCTTTGCTGAATTTGGCAGCAAGCAGGAGAAGCCAGAAAGTGATCCAACACTTCACAAGGAACATTGACAACTGGCAAGGGCTAATGAATCCTGCACACCTAAATATCCCAGTCAGAATTGTAATCAGCAGATACACCTGGCCAGGACTGCGACTCAGAGACAACTGCATTCCCACCTACAACCACTGGAGGGAACCCAAGAGCAGAATTCACAACAGTACCCCCCCCCCTTGAGGAGGGGTCACCGAACCCTCACCACGGCCCCCAGGACGATCAGGACGAGCCAGATGAAAAGCACGGACCAAATCAGCAGCGTGGACATCAGAGGCAAAAACCCAAGAATTATCCTCCTGGCCATAACCCTTCCATTTGACCAGGTACTGAAGCTTCCGCCTCGAAAAACGGGAATCCAAAATCTTCTCAACAACATATTCCAACTCCCCATCAACCAACACAGGGGCCTGAGGATCAACAGAGGGAACAACGGGCTCCACATATTTCCGCAACAAAGATCTATGGAAGACATTATGGATAACAAAAGAGGCGGAAGCGCCAGTCGAAAAGACACCGGATTAATAATCTCAGAAATCTTATAAGGACCAATAAACCGAGGCTTAAACTTAGGAGAAGAAACCTTCATAGGAACATGATGGGAAGACAACCAGACCAGATCCCCAACCCGAAGCCGGGAACCAACACACCAACGATGATTAGCAAAACATTGAGCCTCCTCTTGAGACAACACCAACTTGTCCACCACATGAGCCCAAATCTGCTGCAACCTGCCCACCACAGAATCCACACCAGGACAGTCAGAAGGCTCAACCTGCCCAGAAGAAAAACGAGGATGAAAACCAAAATTACAAAAGAAAGGCGAAACCAAGGTAGCAGAACTAGCCCAATTATTAAGGGCAAACTCGGCCAATGGCAAGAAAGCCACCCAATCATCCTGATCAGCAGACACAAAGCATCTCAAATAAGTCTCCAAGGTCTGATTAGTTCGCTCGGTCTGGCCATTTGTCTGAGAATGAAATGCAGAAGAAAAAGACAAATCAATGCCCAGCCTAGCACAAAAGGCCCGCCAAAACCTAGAAACAAACTGGGAACCTCTGTCGGACACAATATTTTCCGGAATACCATGCAAACGAACCACATGCTGAAAAAACAACGGAACCAAATCTGAAGAGGAAGGCAATTTAGGCAAAGGCACCAAATGAACCATCTTAGAGAACCGGTCACAAACAACCCAGATAACAGACATCTTCTGGGAGACTGGAAGATCAGAAATAAAATCCATCGAAATATGCGTCCAGGGCCTCTCAGGGACTGGTAATGGCAAAAGCAACCCACTAGCACGGGAACAACAAGGCTTGGCCCGCGCACAAGTCCCACAGGACTGCACAAAAGAACGCACATCACGCGACAATGAAGGCCACCAAAAGGACCTACCAACCAAATCTCTGGTACCAAAAATGCCAGGATGACCAGCCAACACGGAACAGTGAACCTCAGAAATCACTCTACTAGTCCATCTGTCAGGAACAAACAGTTTCCCCAGAGGACAGCGGTCAGGTTTGTCAGCCTGAAATTCCTGAAGAACCCGTCGTAAATCAGGGGAAATGGCAGAAAGGACCACCCCCTCTTTCAGAACACCGACCGGCTCTAAGACCTCAGGAGAATCAGGCAAAAAACTCCTAGAGAGGGCATCAGCCTTAATATTCTTAGAACCCGGAAGGTACGAGACCACAAAATCAAAACAGGAAAAAAACAAGGACCATCGAGCCTGTCTAGGATTCAGCCGTTTAGCAGACTCGAGGTAAATCAAATTCTAATGATCGGTCAAGACCACAATACGGTGCTTAGCTCCCTCAAGCCAATGTCGCCACTCCTCAAACGCCCACTTCATAGCCAACAACTCCCGATTGCCGACATCATAATTGCGTTCAGCAGGCGAAAACTTATGGGAAAAGAAGGCACACGGTTTCATCAAGGAACCAACAGGATCCCTCTGAGACAAAACGGCCCCTGCCCCAATCTCAGAAGCGTCAACCTCAACCTGAAACGGAAGAGAAACATCCGGTTGGCGCAACACTAGAGCAGAAGTAAATCGACGTTTAAGCTCCTGAAAGGCAGAGACAGCCGCAGGGCACCAATTCGCCACATAAGCGCCTTTCTTCGTCAAATCGGTCAAGGGTTTAACCACGCCTGAAAAATTAGCAATGAAACGGCGATAAAAATTTGCAAAACCCAAAAATTTCTGAAGGCTCTTCACGGATGTGGGCTGAATCCAATCATGAATGGCCTGAACCTTAACCGGATCCATCTCTATAGACGAGGGAGAAAAAATAAAGCCCAAAAAAGAAACCTTCTGCACCCCAAAGAGACACTTAGACCCTTTCACAAACAAAGCATTGTCACGGAGGATCTGAAATACCATCCTGACCTGTTGCACATGAGACTCCCAATCATCGGAAAAAATCAAAATATCGTCCAAATATACAATCAAGAATTTATCAAGATAAGTCCGGAAGATATCATGCATGAAGGACTGAAAAACAGATGGAGCATTAGAGAGTCCGAATGGCATCACAAGGTATTCAAAATGGCCTTTGGGCGTGTTAAACGCAGTTTTCCATTCATCACCCTGCTTAATACGAACAAGATTATATGCCCCTCGAAGGTCAATCTTCGTAAACCAACTAGCTCCCTTAATCCTAGCAAACAAATCGGAAAGCAAAGGTAAAGGGTATTGAAACTTGACCGTGATTTTATTCAAGAGGCGATAATCTATACAGGGTCTCAAGGAACCATCTTTTTTAGCAACAAAAAGGAACCCCGCTCCCAACGGTGAAGAAGATGGTCGAATATGCCCTTTCTCCAAAGACTCCTTAATATAGCTCCGCATGGCGGTATGTTCAGGCACAGACAGGTTGAAAAGTCGACCCTTAGGAAACTTATAGCCTGGAATCAAGTCAATAGCACAATCGCAGTCCCTGTGCGGTGGAAGGAAACTGGACTTGGGCTCATCGAATACATCCTGAAAATCAGACAAAAACTCTGGAATTTCAGAAGAGGAAGAAGAGGAGATTGACATCAAAGGAACATCATTATGAACCCCCTGACAACCCCAACTAGTCACAGACATGGACTTCCAATCCAACACAGGATTATGTACCTGCAACCACGGAAAACCCAGCACGATAGCATCATGCAAGTTATGCAACACCAGAAATCGACAATCTTCCTGATGGGCTGGCGCCATGCGCATGGTTACCTGTGTCCAAAACTGGGGCTTATTTTTAGCCAAGGGTGTAGCATCAATGCCCCTTAAAGGAATAGGGTTCTGCAAAGGCTGCAAGGGAAAACCACAACGCTTGGCAAACTCAAAATCCATTAAATTCAAGGCGGCGCCTGAATCCACAAACGCCATGACAGAAAATGATGACAATGAGCAGATCAAGGACACATATAACAAAAATTTAGGTTGTACAGTACTGATGGTAATTGAACTGGCGATCCTCTTTGTTCGCTTAGGGCAGACAGAAATGACATGAGAAGCATCGCCACAATAATAACACAACCTATTTTGACGTCTGAAACCTTGTCGTTCCGTTCTAGACAGAATTCTATCACACTGCATAGGCTCAGGAATTTGCTCTGAGGATAACGCCACAGCGCGCGCAGTTCTGCGCTCCCGCAAGCGTCGGTCAATCTGAATGGCCAGAGACATAGAATCACTCAGACCGGAAGGCGTGGGAAACCCCACCATAACATCTTTAACGGATTCAGAAAGCCCCCTTCTGAAAATTGCCGCCAAAGCATCATTATTCCATTTAGTCAACACAGACCATTTTCTGAAATTCTGACAATACAATTCTGCCGCCTCTTGACCCTGAGACAGGGCCAACAAGGTCTTCTCAGCTTGATCCACAGAAATAGGTTCATCATATAATAATCCCAAAGCCTGAAAAAATGAGTCAATATTAAGCAAAGCCGGATTCCCAGATTCCAGGGAAAACGCCCAATCCTGCGGGTCGCCACGCAGCAGGGAGATTACGATTTTTACCTGCTGAATGGAATCACCAGAGGATCGAGGTTTCAGAGCAAGAAACAGTTTACAGTTGTTTTTGAAACTCAAAAATTTAGACCTGTCACCAGAAAACAAATCAGGAGTAGGAATCTTCGGTTCTAAAGCAGGAGTCTGAACAATATAATCAGAAATACCCTGCACCCTAGCAGCAAGCTGGTCTACACGAGAAGCTAATTCCTGAACATTCATGCTTGCACCAGGCTCCTCAGCCACCCAGATATTAAGAGGGAAGAGAACACAAAACAGACTGGAGAAAAAAAATGGCTCAAGAGCTTCCTTCCCTTCTTCTGAGATGCATTTAACTCATTGTTGGCCAGTTGTACTGTTATGATCCGGTGACCTTGGAGCAGCATGAGAACTTTCACTGGAGAAGGTGGCCACTATACTGACCGCAATCCTGAACTTAACACCACGACTATAAGTAGCCGTGGAGTGTACCTAACACACCTAGACACCTCGTCACAGCCGGAGGACTAAATACCCCTAAAGATGGAAATAGGAATACTATCTTGCCTCAGAGCAGATCCCCAAAGGATAGACAGCCCCCCACAAATATTGGCGGTGAGTCGGAGAGGAAAAAACATACACAGGCAGAAAAACAGGATTTAGCACAGGAGGCCACTCTAGCTAGATAGGACAGGATAGGACAGAGTTCTGTGCGGTCAGTATTAAAACCCTTCAAAAATATCCACAGCAGAATATACAAAAACTTCCTACATCTAACTAAAGATGTAGGAGCGTATATCTGCAACTCCAGTGAATCCTACAATCAGAGCAGGAATACAAACAAAAACAAGCACACAGCAGTGTGCCACAGAGACAAAAACCAAACACTTATCTTTGCTGAATTTGGCAGCAAGCAGGAGAAGCTAATGAATCCTGCACACCTAAATATCCCAGTCAGAATTGTAATCAGCAGATACACCTGGCCAGGACTGCGACTCAGAGACAACTGCATTCCCACCTACAACCACTGGAGGGAACCCAAGAGCAGAATTCACAACACACCCTGACCTGTTTCTTGGAGATCAGTTGCAAACAGTCCACCTTTATTTTGCCCTTTCCTACAACATAGCCCAAGTGTTTTGCCTTTTCCTACAGCATAGCCCAAGTATCTTTCCTCTTCTTTCCCCATGGCGCATTTCTTTGGGATTATGGTAATCCCTGCTTCCCTCATCGCACCTATTACCACCTGAACTCCTGCAGATGACTTCTCCAATCCAGGTTGAAGATCACAATATCATACAGGTAAGCTGTGGCATACTTTTTTGTGAGGGGCTAAGATCTGGTCCATGGCCCTCTTTAAGGTAGCTGGCATGCTGGTATATAGATAGCAACCTTCAGGTGTACAGAAGGTTGTCTTTTCCTTGACATTTTGGAACAGGAGGACTTGCCAGTACTCTTTTGTTAGGTCCTGGGTGGTCATGTATCTGGCCTCTAAATGATTTGATCGCCGCGGGGCATTGGATATGCATCAAATTTGGACACCTCATTTAGCTTTCTGTAATTGTTACAACAAATGCCATTCTCCATCAGGCTTCAACACCAGGACAATGGGGCTGGACCAGTCGCTCTTTGACTCCTCGAGGACACCCAGGCTCAACATTTTACTCACCTGCTTCAAAATCAACTTGCAGTGGGCTTCGGGAATTGGATATAGCTTTTCGTTCACCTACATGTGCGGATCTGTCAGTACAGCATAAACCAGTGCAAAGTTCAGAAAAATAAACAAGGCCTCTCTGGTATAACAAGGATCTTACCACTCAGGGTAAATAACAAGGTTCAACCCCTCTTTCACATAAACAGCTCTCTGAAGCTTTCGTCTCCAGGCACACCGAACTCTGAATGATTTAGAAGGCTGACTATTTCTCTCCTAAACCACACCCAGGGGTGGAAATAAGGTGAATAGTCTTCCACCTACTCTTCAGCTCTCACTAAACCTAGCCCTTAACATGGCCGATTAACCCCTCTAAGCACTTAGTGTGCTGGAGTAGTTTCCTAGGTTCATATCACCGAAGCTAACAACCTCTGTGACACACATCTCCCATCCAGTACTTTGCCAGTGACTTTGTCACAATTCTCATAGCTTTCCTTCAAGGGCACAGAGTCTCCACTCGCTCACATTTCACTTAATGTTACATTTTTCCATCAGCCCATTAACATCACTGCAATACACTAAGGCACAGTCTTGAGAAACATATGAAAGTAATTCCTTTTCTCTGCTTCTGTACCATGAAAAAAACATTTCTAACCAATCTAATGACACCAAAATCACCCCAAAAAGACCATGCAAAGGGGTCAAATTATGGTGCAAGAAAATCCTATGGAATCAGTGTTTGTGAAAAAAGCTGTATGTGATGGAATTTTTTGGATATTTTTACTGAGTTCAGTGATCAAAAGTATATAAAAATCATGTCTTACTTTTCAAACAATTTTACTCTTGCAGACCTGTGTAATTTACTGTGAATATTTCATTTACTAATTAAATTCGACATCAGGCATGGAAGACAGGTTTTATTTGAGCATCCCTCTTGTTAACTCTTCCCCATTTTGTACTTAAAGGATATCTATCATCAGAAAATTGCCTATTTAAATCAAGTTTTTGTGTTTAATTTATTTATTTATGTTTCACAATATTTTTTCCCTTATACTAATATAATCTGTATAAAAAAATAAATATGAGAAATCTTGCAATCTTTACACTGGCATGTGGGACTTTTTTAGACTGTAAGTTCCAGTTTTTCAGGAAATGTGCATGAACATTTTCCTCAGATAGACTCCGACCCCATATTTTGATTGATGTATCTAATGAGCATGTGCAAAGTTCCTTGTGAAGGGAGTGGGGATCAGGTACAGCTGTCATATCGGCTATTGTGATTGGTGGATCCTGCGTTATCAGCCATTGTAACACTAACTTTGATGATAAAGAAACTGTTTAAAACTTATCCTGAAAGGACAGTAAGTATAATTCTAAAAAAGCCTTAGAATCCAGTGTGAAAGATTACTATTTTGTGTTTTTAAAAAATAGAATTTTTTTAATACATCTAACTAAAAAACCTGATTTAAACAATAGATCATTTAATTTAAGTGAAACAATATTGGTGTGTGTTTATTAAGGTGTTTTTCAGCCCCCAACCAGTGACGTGATCGCACAATGTAGATTAGTATTTCCCAAACTTCAATCCTCACGGCCCTCAACCCATCATTCATCATACTAAGGAAATCCTGAAAACATGATCTGTTGGGGGCCTTGAAGTTTGGAAAACACTGATCTAGATGTTCCTTTGAAGTCACAGAAGTAACTACTGTATTTTATCACTTGTATTATATACTGTGATGTACCAGTATTGCAGTATATAGTATGAGAAATAAAATGATTGCCTGTTCAAGTTCCCTATGGGATTGTAAGATAGAGTGGAGTGAAAAATAAAAAAACGGCAATGGAGCAAAACACAATGCAAACACCCCGCCCCTCCCCCCCCCAAAAAAAAAACAAAAGAAAAATTATAATTTGATGGCAAGTTTACAAGGGCTAATTATCAATAGTAATCGCTCTTATGCATGCTGGTTTGCCCGACCATCAAGCTTCGTGATGCGGCCTTCTTTTAATAACAGGAAAACTGTTGACAGTTCTTTTCTATCCAAGTCATGCCAAAGTGCTAGTGGGTCATTAGTGAATCATGACCGTGTGGTCAACTACATTGCTCATTTATTTTAATTCTTCATCATATTTTTTCATGCAGTCACTTCACTGTACTGTATTTCCAAACCAAACTAAACAAATCTGTTATTTTACTCCAATCTGATATCATACTCACGCCTTCCCACATGGAACATATCTTTGCCCTTCTTGTCTGCAGTATCCATACATGGCGCCTTGTGTATTCATTGAAAAACAGTCATCACCTCCAGGGATGGCTCCTGAATAAAGAGAAGCTTGAAATGTAACTAAATCTGTGAATATATCATTCATTTTAGTAGTTATATGATGTTATTCTACATCTTGATTACATTTTTGGCACTGCCCTTTACTGTACTCACACTCTTACCAGGGATGTCCTAATAGCTGTGCCATCATCTAAGAAAGTGACAGACTGTAAACTCCAGGCTTCCTCCAACGTTACTCACCTGGACCCCAGATGTCCATACATTGGTTTCTCATTACCGGACATTTTCCCATGTAACAGGCCCCATTTCCGTTCTCACATGGGAAGCCATTTACTTTAAAACTATCCTTTGGACACTCCGGAGACCTCCCATCACACATATCGGTAAGGTCACACTCATCCTTGGCCGGTCTACAAATAGATCCCGCAGGTTTAATCTGTGGGGAAATCATATATAGGAATGATACATACACGGTTACAGATTTGATTATTATTAAAACATTCACCTTTCTGACCCTACTCTACAATCTCATTGCAAGGGATACAAAACAAAACTAATTTTCCCATACAGGGCTGGTCTATGACAAAAAAGCAGCCCTGGAACAAAACCCCACCAACCCATACATATCTATAACAACCCACCCCATGCAAGATGCAATTTGGTTCAGAAAATGTTGCTTTAGTTTGGAAGTTATCACTTGTCTGTGGGATAGGAAATAACTTCTCGATCACTAGTTCACCCAAATGGCAGCATTGCTCACAGACACTTCCTACTTCAACTTGAACCTGTCTCTATCTGCCTAACTACAGGTAGTGATCTTTTCCTAACACTAACCACTCCCACTATGGGCTATTCTCAAACATTAACACCATCCTTACCCTAATGTCACTACCTAACTACAGTCACTAACTATCTTACCTACCTTGTGTCATAACTTAAGTCTTATCCTATATTGTACACTACCAATACTTCCCTTGATGAAGCCACACTCCTGAGTGGCGATACGCTTGGGATCACTGTTATCCTTGTCTGCATATCCTTACAGATCACCAATAGCCTTAATATCTTTTCTCCCTACTTATTTGTGCCACCAGTATATTTTATTTTGCTCTTACTGTATGGGATTGATGTCAAAATATTGTACATACACTTTATTTTATTTTGCATGGTTGCACAGGGCAAATATTTGTATGATCTGTTTTGATATTGTCTATACTCAATGCTGCAATACTGCATGGGCACTTTATTTTGCATTATTGTGCAAAATACATCCTTGCATATTTCAGGTACCCTACTTCTCTACTTACCAATTTTGCTTAGGCTTCTTCAATTTTAACAAATTATAGTGTCTTCTTATATAAAAGAAATATCACTACTTGTAGCATCTAAATATGTACACATTTTGTTGGTGAATTATTACCTATTTGATTAATTAATTTTTTATATCTAAGAGACTGATTGTTGAGACCATGTGAATGTAGTAGATGTGAACAGGATCGACCACAGCTCCATTCAGACGAAGATCTTCAGAGCTCCAGTTCTCATGATCAGTGGGACCCCATGAACAGCGGATAACTTCCAAATGTAAGATAAACATTATCCAGGAGTCATTTATTAATTTGTATTTACATACAGTGCCTTGCGAAAGTATTCGGCTCCCTGGAACTTTTCAACCTTTTCCCACATATCATGCTTCAAACATAAAGATACCAAATGTAATTTTTTGGTGGAACATAATTGTGAAGTTGAACGAAATTTATTGGCTTTTTTAAATGTTTGTGGAAATTCAAAATCTGAAACGTGGGGCGTGCAAAATTATTCGGCCCCTTTAACTTAATACTTTGTTGTGCCACCTTTTGCTGCAATTACAGCTGCAAGTCCCTTGGGGAATGTCTATATCAGTTTTGTACATCGAGAGACTGAAAATCTTGCCCATTCTTCCTTGGCAAACAGCTCGAGCTCAGTGAGGTTTGATGGAGATCATTTGTGAACAGCAGTTTTCAGTTCTTTCCACAGATTCTCAATTGGATTGAGGTCTGGAATTTGACTTGGCCATTCTAACACCTGGATACGTTTATTTGTGAACCATTCCATTGTAGATTTTGCTTTATGTTTGGGATCATTGTCTTCTTGGAAGAAAAATCTCCATCCCAGTCTCAGGTCTTTTGCAGACTCCAACAGGTTTTCTTCAAGAATGGTCCTGTATTTGGCTCCATCCATCTTCCCATCAATTTTAACCATCTTCCCTGTCCTTGCTGAAGAAAAGCAGGCCCAAACTATGATGCTGCCACCACCATGTTTGACAGTGGGGATGGTGTGTTTAGGGTGATGAGCTGTGTTGCCTTTACGCCAAACATATCGTTTGGCATTGTTGCCAAAAAGTTTGATTTTGTTTTCATCTGACCAGAGCACCTTCTTCCACATGTTTGGTGTGTCTCCCAGGTGGCTTGTTGCAAACTTTAAATTACACTTTTTATGGATATCTTTGAGAAATGGCTTTCTTCTTGCCACTCTTCCATAAAGGCCAGATTTGTGCAGTGTACGACTGATTGTTGTCCTATGGACAGACTGTCCCACCTCAGCTGTAGATCTCTGCAGTCCATCCAGAGTGATCATGGGCCTCTTGGCTGCATCTCTGATCAGTCTTCTCCTTGTTTGAGATGAAAGTTTAGAGGGACGGCCAAATCTGGGGACGCCCAGATTTGATTTTCTCTTGGTAGATTTTCAGTGGTATGATACTCCTTCCATTTCAATATGATTGCTTGCACAGTGCTTCTTGTGATGTTTTAAGTTTTAAACAGTATGCGGGACATTTAGAAATACATGCCCCACATGTGCTGATTGTGCTATAAGCTTCTACTCTATCAGCACATGTGGGGCATGTATTTCTAAATGTCCCTCATACTGTTTAATAGGCTCATTTCTTTGCCGCTCTGATAGCGCTGCTTTCTTATCAGCAGACGCTCCTTCTGATATTTGCGGCTTTGAGAGTGTTATACTCACTTCTCTTTGCTCTCTAATAGGCTAATTGGGGCCCCACAGTTAGTTTTTACCCCTTCATTTATATAGGGGCACTTTGTTCTCTGGGGACACCCAGATTTGATTTATTTATCTACATTTATATATTGTCATGTTCTGGTTATATTAGTATTGAGCCATGTTTCACCCATATATGTGCAGCATGTTTGGTGTTTTATTTTCTATACCCTAGGTCGGCCTCTTATATTGATCTATAAAGTTTCAATAATATATGAGTGGTGCATATTTGCCTCCTTGTTATTTGTCATCATACTTTGGGACGTTTGTATATAATTATTCACTATGGGACCAGTGGTGTGCTTATTGTATTTTAACATGTTTTTATTCTTATTGTGTATTCTGTCTTTTTTTCAATCAATTTTTGCACTTTTGTAACTTAATTGTATTTTTGGGTGTGCGCCCTATATGCATAATCTTTTCTCTTACCCTCTTTACATGCTCCCTTGCTACGCATTGAGTGGCACCCCTGACCATAATTGTTGTCTTGAATATTATTGTTTTTTTGCCCAGTTGTGGTGCTCCCTGGCCCAAATCCTTCTCTCAGCCGCTACCTCCCTGAACTCCATTGCATTTGCAGCTATGAAATGTAAATGCAATTGCTGTGTGCACTGCCCGGGACAGGAGCAGACGAGCTGTAATATCCCCTGCTCCACCAGGATCTCCAGCAAGACGCAAGCCACTTCCAACATGTGCCTTGTTGGAGAAGGCACGCGCAGGGGGATGTTGAATAGTGCTGTGTAGTGACATCATCACTCCGTTCACTACTTCACTTCACAGAAGAGGAGGAGGTGGACAAGAGCCGGGATTATGTATAACCATTTTTTTAATTCTTCTATTACAGTGCAGGGCGGCATAAAATGGGAGAAGGGGGTGTCCTGATGGGGGGATAACATGAGGAGAGGGGCTGTGCTGATGGGTAGGAAATCGGGGAAGAGGATGGGCTGTGTTAGTGGGGGGAAAAAATTAGGGGAGGAGCTGTGTTAATGGGGGATAAAATAAAGTGAGAGGTTGTGCTGATGGGGGGGATAAAATGACAGGCTATGTTGAACAGGAAAAGGGGAATAAAATGAGGGTCTGTGCAGATAGGGGAATAAACTGAGGAAATGTGCTAATTGAGGGTAATAATCTGAAGGGTTTTGCAGAGGAGGGGAATAAAATGTGGGGCTGTGCAGATGATGGGAATAATATAAGGGGCTGTACAGAGGAGGGGGGATAAAATGAAGACCTGTGCAGAGGAGAGGGAAGACAATTGGGGGGGGAGAATATCATAATAAGGTATTGTGTAGATGGGGAATAAGCAGAAGGGCTTGCAGATGGAGGAAATAAACTGACAGGCTAATTATCATCATTGTTATCATTGATTGCTCTACTAAGCTTGGTTCTTGTATTCAAGTACTTTTGGTTCTGGTCATGAATGTGTATACTTATAGTGGTCTTGGTGACATATTCATGCACTGAAGGAGGTTCTGGTGATGGAGTCTGGGTCTGTTGATGTATTCATGTACTGATGGTGGATCTAGTGATTCATTCATGTACTAATGGTGGTTATGGTGATGTATTCATGGACAGATGGTGGATCTAGTGATGCATTCATGTACTAATGGTGCTTCTGGTGATGTATTTATGTACTGACTAGATGGTGGCCCGATTCTAATGCATCGGGTATTCTAGAATATGTATGTATATAGCAGCCACATAGTATATAGCACAGGCCACGACATATTCTTGAATACCCGATGCGTTAATACAGGCCACGCAGTATATAACAGTGGACACACAGTATATAACACAGCCCAAACAGTGTATAACATTGCCCACATAGTATATAACACTGCCCACGTAGTATGTAGCAGCCATGCAGTATATAACGCAGCCCACACAGTATATAACATATAACGCAGCCCACACAGTATTGAACATTGCCCACATAGTATATAACACTGCCTACGTAGTACATAGCAGCCATGTAGCATATAACGCAGCCCACGCAGTATGTAACACAGCCCACGTAGTATATAGCAATGTGGGCACTACATGCGTGGTTAAAAAAGACTTAAAGGGACACTGTCACCTGAATTTGGAGGGAACAATCTTCAGCCATGGAGGCGGGGTTTTTGGGTTTTTGATTCACCCTTTCCTTACCCGCTGGCTGCATGCTGGCTGCAATATTGGATTGAAGTTCATTCTCTGTCCTCCGTAGTACATGCCTGCACAAGGCAATCTTGATACCACTTTGGTGTAGATACAATGTATTGATCGCCTCTTATTGCATTTTATTGCAATGTTGCAGCGTCCAAAAAATGTAATTCTGATGTTTGTTTTTCTCATTGCGCCGATTACCGATTGGATATATTTATTTTATATTTTGATACCAAATATGTGTATTTTTAATTATTTTTTTATTTTTATTTGGGCAAAAGGGGGGTGATTTCAACTTTTGTGTTTTTTTACATTTTTTTATATATATATTTTTTAAAAACTTTTTTTCAACTTTTTACTGTCTTCAGTACTTAGCACTGCTATGTATAGCAGATATCACTCTCTTCTATGAACATCTCCCGATCACATGACGGAGGTGCGTCCATGGCCAGGATTTGTGATGTGCTTCCAGCCAGTGTGTGTTAAATCCCAATGTCAGAGATTGAAAGCAGGATTTAACTAATTAACATTCGTGGGCAGAGCATTGCTCCACCAGCGACTGTTAGAGGTACTTGATGGCTGATTAAACGATACTTGTGAGCCTGCACTACAGGCAGGGACACAACAATTGACTTAAATATATGTCAAAGTGCCTCCATGGATTGAATTCTAGGGGACTTATCCTGATACGCAATCTCCCCTCCACTGTCCCTATATAATATCGCTGTTCCCCTATGTGGCATATAAGGAACATTACTATGTCATTCTTTTGCTTGACTTTATACACTCACCTTACAATCTTGGCAGCACAGATGAGCCTCGTCACACTGACATCCTGGCTTCAGTGTACAGGTCTTTGCATCACAGGAGTTACTTGTACATTCCTAGGCAAGACACAACATAACGTTATATGCTGTGGCCATATATATTCCATCGTCACTCAGCGTTATGTCTTTATTCATTATTGCCATAGACACTTTCAGTACCCTAGTCATGTTATTTTTGCAAAAGGAGGATCTACTAAATATTAATGTCATTTTTCTGGTTGGGTGCCCATACTTATGCACCTGTCAAATTTTGTTTGAATGCAGATTGCACATTTTCTGTTAGTACAATAAACCTCATTTAAAGGCAGAAACATTACTGTGTCCAACAGTTATTAGATATATGAAACTGAAATAGCTGTTGCAAAAAAAACTATTTTTATAAAACATTAAGGTTAAGATTAATAGGGGTGCCCAAACTTTTTCATATACTATATTTTTGAGACATCACTGTACTTCCTGTGGGGTTAATAAGCAGGTGACATTTCACTGAGAATTGATCATGTCACCTGTTATGGGATTTTCTTGTGTACATAATGTACAAAAGAAAGCGTTTAGTAAACTGGCCTTTACCTCATCCTCTTCCACCATTTCACACACATTATTTTTGAGGGGGACAACAATATCATTTTTGAGTTTCTTACTGTTGTTGTAAATTATTTGTGGCACTTTCTTTGGCAATGAGTCTCTCTGTCTCAACCTTTGCTGCCCTACTTTATTTTTTTACAAAATTTATTTTTTTCTCTAGAATTATTTAATGCGTCATACCCACCCTCTTCCTTTAATTCCCTAAATGTTCTCTTTTTGTCATTTATTGTGCGCCTAACTGCTCTATTTAGTCGGATGAAAACTTAGAAAGATGGAGCCAAAAAGTCTGCCTAAAATAAATATAAAAAAAGTCTTTGTTTCATAATACAACAACATTTAGTAAAATATTTTTCCACCAGAATTAATAGTAGTACAGAACAACAGGTAGATTGTAAAGGACTCAGGCAGAGCGAGTCTGGGAGTCAACACAAGACATTATAGTAAAAGGATCGGGGGAAATATGTTCCTGAGAAATATACCCATGTAGGATAAATGTGTACATATGCCTTTATAAATATTTTTTTTATTTATTATAGACAGACTTTATGACTCCATCTTTCTAAGTTTTTATGCATATTTATAGGAGTGTTCTGTCGCCCTATGATATTTCTAGGTGGCTCTTTGGTCCTTTATTACAACCTTTGCAATTGCTCTGATCTATTTGTTTATATCCATTTAGCTGGATTATTTCTACCTTGTTTATTCCCATAGGGTATATATTGTGCACAGATCTACTCAGGATGCCCATAAAAGTGTCCCATTTGGTTTGAATAGGGACACTGGACAGGGCATCTCCATTACTAACATCTGGGCTTGATGTCACCTGACAATACAAAGGTGACATCAACCCCATAACTGTCACCCACTTGACACCGCTACAGGGCAAGTGGGAAGAGTGAGGTTAAGTGCCAGAGTTCGCGCATTTTAGAGATGCAACTTTTCTGGGATGGCTGAGAGCTGATGTTTTTAGCCTGGGGGGGCAGTATCCATGGCCCCTTCCTAGGCTATTATTATCAGCCCGCAGATGTCTGCATAGCCTTTGCTGGCTATTAATTATAGGGGGACGCTACGTCATTTTTGTAGGTTCCCCTTTTTTAAAAGCCAGTAAAGGCTAATTATTCAGCTGTGAGCTGATATTAATAGCCTGGGAAGCTACATGGGTAATGGGTATTACCCCCTTCCCAGGCTATAAACATCTGCTCCCAGCCATCGGCTTTCCCTATGCTGGTTACAAAAATTGCGTGGGAGCCCACGCCATTTAAAAAAAAAAAATCTTTTATTAATTAAATACATGTCCAGTAGTTTGCACACAGTGTACTAATTGTATTTGTCACTGACATCTATATATCGACCTATTCCATTTGTATTAACTGTATGTAATCCATCTCTTCTATCCTGTTGGCTCCTGCAGTGATTTTACAGAACATGGCAGATGAATTACCGGCTTTTCTTCTATCTATCTATGTAATATTACATACAGTATATATGTACTAGATGGAGGCCCGATGCTATCGCATCCGGAGGGCGGTAATGTCATGATGGGGGCAGCGTTGAGATTTCTCCCCCCCATGTGCTCACCCACCCACCTATTCACTCTCTCTTTCCCCATGTGCTGACTTCTCCCGTCTGTGCTCCTAATGGCATCTTGTGATAATCTAATGACTTTTGCATCAGAGGACTCATGTGCTTGACGCCTATGCTTATATGCATTGCTTTTGTCTCAGCGATGCTATTGCTCTTCAAGAGTCTCGTTTACTCATTGTTGTCTTCAACGTTGTGCCTTTGCTGCTTTCCTTTCATTGTCATTGCGTACGTTTTAGGAGGAGCCATGTTGGCGTTGATATTTGTTTTTTAAATGGGTTTTCCCACAAACGAAAGTTCATTTTAAAAATTGTCTGTGTCTGACCATGTACAGAACATACCACAGCTCTTGGACAGGGGAGGAAGCAAAAGACAATACTGACATTACAGCAGGAGATTGCAGAGGATACATTTTGTGAGGTAATATATTGCTTAAAAACAGTCAAGTGAAATATTTTACCTGACAAAATGAATCCTCTGTGATCCCCTGCTGTAATGTCAGTATTATCTTTTGCTTCCTCCCCTGCCTAGGAGCTGTGGTATGCTCCGTACACGGTCAGACACAGACAATTTTTAAAATGAACTTTCGTTCGTGGGAAAACCTCTTTAATGTGACCGGCTTCCCCTGCCTGTATAGTATAAAGAAACTCTGGCACACTAAAGTGGCTTTTTAAAGATGGATATTATTTTATTTTTCTTATTTTTCATATATTTTCCTTTTTTTTTTTAGGACAATTAGGATAGGTCATGTCTCTTTTCTTATGGACAGAAGGGATGAACTCTCTCAGTTTGCCACCATTTTCCTTTTTTTCCTGTTGGTTCTTTATTTAGATGCTTCGTTTTGTATATATATTTAGAAAAATACATACTAGATGAGACATCCCATATATATATACTGCAAAGGCTTTCACGTAGTTAATATCTTATATCCATACAGATATCTGTATAGATGGTTGGATCCTATATATTGTATAGAATATGATTCTCTTATGTATCATGTATTGTTATGGTTCTTGTTTTATGTTTAAGTTCTATTTATTTGTATATATTGCAGAAAGACAGATGTCCCTTGAGAAAGGCTAAATGTGCCGAAACGTTGGGAAAATTTCACATATGTCTATCATATAAATTGCAGAATTTTTTGAGAGGAATCCTACCATCATATATATTTTTTTTTAAATAAAATAATATCCATCTTTAAAAAGCAACTTTAGTGTGCCGGAGTCTCTTTATACTATATTGGACTTATTTTCTCCAGAGCACCTTCCTCTTGACACTGAGCCCCCTTTATAACCTTTTTTTTTCCCTGCCTGTAGACACATCGCGCATCTGCTGCCGGGATCAGCCAAATGATTCACTGCGCCTGCAGGCGCAGTAAATCAGACCGCCACCATCTTTGTGCAGACAGATAGCGGCGGTCACACTAAAACTGCGCATGCGCTCCTCCTGTACAAAGATGGCGGCGGTCAGTGAATCATTCGGCTGATCCTGGCGGCGTATGTCATGATTCCAATGGCAGGGAATCACAAAAGGACAAGCACCAACGAGCTCTAGGGTGATGGAACCTGAGCTGACCGCGACCCTAAACCTGAACACACAAATAACAATAGCCGGGGAACGTGCCTACGTTGATCCTAGACGTCTCGCACCAGCCGAAGATCTAACTTCCCCTATTAGAAGAAACACAGACCTCTCTTGCCTCCAGAGAAATACCCCACAGAAATAGCAGCCCCCCACATATAATGACGGTGAAATGAGAGGAAGGCACATACACAGTATGAAATCAGATTCAGCAAAATGAGGCCCGCTAAAACTAGATAGCAGAGGATACAAAAGTAAACTGCGCGGTCAGCAAAAAACCCTTCAAAAAACCATCCTGTAATTACTTGAACTCATGTTCCAACTCATGGAACATGAGGAGCAATTACAGCCCGCTAGAGCAACCAGCAGCAAAGAAACAATTATATGCAAGCTGGACAAGACAAAAATAAATCAAAACGTGGAACAAGAAAATCAAAAACTTAGCTTGTCCTGAAGATTACTGAAGCCAGAAGCTGAGGTAACAAAACACTCTGATAACCTTGATAGCCGGCGGGGAAATGACAAGAAAGCCCGGTTAAATAGGAAACTCCCAAATCCTAATAGAACAGGTGGACACCAGAGACAGCAGAACACAAATCACCCAGTACCATCAGTAACCACCAGAGGGAGCCCAAAAACAGAACTCACAACAGTACCCCCCCCTTGAGGAGGGGTCACCGAACCCTCACGAGAACCACCAGGGCGACCAGGATGAGCCCTATGAAAAGCGCGGACCAAATCATCAGCATGAACATCAGAGGCAACCACCCAAGAATTATCCTCCTGACCATAACCCTTCCACTTGACCAAATATTGGAGTTTCCGTCTGGAAACACGAGAATCCAAGACCTTCTCCACAACATACTCCAATTCTCCCTCCACCAGCACCGGAGCAGGAGGCTCAGGCGAAGGAACAACAGGTACCTCATACCTCCGCAACAACGACCGATGGAACACATTATGAATAGCAAACGATGCCGGGAGATCCAAACGAAACGACACAGGGTTAAGAATTTCCAAGATCCTATAAGGACCGATGAACCGAGGCTTGAACTTAGGAGAAGAGACCTTCATAGGAACAAAACGAGAAGACAACCACACCAAGTCCCCAACACGAAGTCGAGGACCTACGCGGCGACGGCGATTAGCAAACTGCTGAGCCTTCTCCTGGGACAACTTCAAATTGTCCACCACATGACTCCAAATCTGATGCAACCTATCCACCACCATGTCCACTCCAGGACAATCAGAAGGCTCCACCTGACCAGAGGAAAAACGAGGATGAAACCCCGAATTACAAAAGAAAGGAGAAATCAAGGTAGCAGAACTAGCCCGATTATTAAGGGCAAACTCGGCCAGCGGCAAAAAGGTAACCCAGTCATCCTGATCAGCAGAAACACAACACCTCAAATAAGTTTCCAAGGTCTGATTAGTTCGCTCCGTCTGGCCATTCGTCTGAGGGTGGAATGCAGATGAAAAGGACAAATCAATGCCCATCTTAGCACAGAACGTCCGCCAAAATCTAGACACAAACTGGGATCCCCTGTCAGAAACGATGTTCTCCGGAATCCCATGCAAACGAACCACGTTCTGGAAAAACAGAGGGACCAACTCAGAGGAGGAAGGCAACTTAGGCAAGGGTACAAGATGAACCATTTTAGAAAAGCGGTCACACACAACCCAGATGACGGACATTTTTTGAGAGACAGGGAGATCCGAAATAAAGTCCATGGAAATGTGCGTCCAAGGCCTCTTCGGGATAGGCAAAGGTGACAACAATCCACTGGCTCGAGAACAGCAAGGCTTAGCCCGAGCACAAACCTCACAAGACTGCACAAAAGAACGCAGATCCCTAGACAAGGAAGGCCACCAAAAAGACCTGGCCACCAAGTCTCTAGTACCAAATATTCCAGGATGACCTGCCAACGCAGAAGAATGGACCTCAGAGATGACTCTACTGGTCCAGCTATCCGGAACAAACAGTCTCTCAGGCGGACAACGATCAGGTTTACCCGCCTGAAACTCCTGCAAAGCACGTCGCAAGTCTGGGAAGACGGCCGACAAAATCACCCCATCCCTAAGGATACCAGTGGGCTCAGAATTTCCAGGGGAGTCAGGCACAAAACTACTAGAAAGAGCATCCGCCTTCACATTCTTTGAACCTGGCAGGTATGAAACCACAAAATTGAAACGAGAGAAAAACAGTGACCAACGAGCCTGTCTAGGATTCAGACGCCTGGCAGACTCAAGGTAAATCAGATTTTTGTGATCAGTCAAGACCACCACACGATGTCTAGCACCCTCCAGCCAATGACGCCACTCCTCAAATGCCCACTTCATGGCCAAAAGTTCCCGATTACCCACATCATAATTCCGCTCAGCGGGCGAAAATTTTCTAGAAAAGAACGCACATGGCTTCATCACCGAGCAATCGGAGCTTCTCTGTGACAAAACCGCCCCCGCTCCAATCTCGGAAGCATCAACCTCAACTTGGAAAGGAAGCGAAACATCAGGCTGACGCAACACAGGAGCAGAAGAAAACCGGTGTTTAAGTTCCTGAAAGGCCTCCACAGCCGCAGGAGACCAATCAGCAACATCAGCACCCTTCTTAGTCAAATCCGTCAAAGGCTTAACAACACTAGAAAAATTAGTTATAAAACGACGATAGAAATTAGCAAAGCCCAAGAACTTCTGCAAACTCTTAAGAGATGCAGGCTGCGTCCAGTCACAAATAGCCCGAACCTTGACGGGATCCATCTCAATAGTAGAAGGGGAAAAAATATACCCCAAGAAAGAAATCTTCTGGACTCCAAAGAGACACTTTGAGCCCTTTACAAACAAGGAATTAGCCCGCAGGACCTGAAACACCTTCCTGACCTGCTGAACATGAGACTCCCAGTCATCAGAAAAAACCAAAATATCATCCAAATACACAATCATAAATTTATCCAGATATTCACGGAAAATATCGTGCATAAAGGACTGGAAGACTGAAGGAGCATTAGAAAGTCCGAAAGGCATTACCAAATACTCAAAATGGCCCTCAGGCGTATTAAATGCGGTTTTCCACTCATCACCTTGCTTTATTCGTATAAGATTATACGCACCCCGGAGATCAATCTTAGTGAACCATTTAGCCCCCTTAATGCGAGCAAACAAATCAGTCAACAAAGACAAAGGATACTGATATTTTACGGTAATCTTATTCAAAAGACGATAATCTATACAAGGTCTCAAGGACCCATCTTTCTTGGCCACGAAAAAAAAACCTGCTCCCAAAGGGGACGAAGATGGACGGATATGTCCCTTTTCCAAGGACTCCTTAACATAATCCCGCATAGCAGTATGCTCTGGCACTGACAGATTGAACAAACGACCTTTAGGAAATTTACTACCAGGAATTAAATCTATAGCACAATCGCAATCCCTGTGAGGAGGAAGCGAACTGAGCTTAGGCTCCTCAAAAACATCCCGATAATCCGACAAAAATACAGGAACCTCAGAAGGAGTAGATGAAGCGATAGAAATCGGAGGTGCATCATCATGAACCCCCTGACATCCCCAGCTTAACACAGACATTGTTTTCCAGTCAAGGACTGGATTATGAGTTTGTAACCATGGCAGACCAAGTACTAGAACATCATGTAAATTATACAACACCAGGAAGCGAATCACCTCCTGATGAACGGGAGTCATACGCATGGTCACTTGTGTCCAGTACTGAGGTTTATTCATAGCTAAAGGTGTAGAGTCAATTCCCTTCAAAGGAATAGGGACTTCCAGAGGCTCAAGACTAAACCCACATCGCTTGGCAAATGACCAATCCATAAGACTCAGGGCAGCGCCTGAATCTACATAGGCATCGACGGAAATGGATGATAATGAGCAAATCAGAGTCACAGACAGAATGAACTTAGACTGTAACGTACTAATGGCAACAGACTTATCAACCTTTTTTGTGCGTTTAGAGCATGCTGATATAACATGAGCTGAATCACCACAATAAAAGCACAACCCATTTTTCCGCCTATAGTTTTGCCGTTCACTTCTAGACTGAACTCTATCACATTGCATTGTCTCAAGTGTTGTGAATTCTGTGGCTGAATTCACTCCTGTGGTCACAAGTGGTACTGCAGCTTCTGAGCTTCCTCCCTCAGGTGTTCTGGTGAGCTCGTTAGCTGCTTCATTACTTAACTCCGCCTGATGCTGCTATCCTTGCTCCTTGTCAATGTTTCAGTGTTGGATCTGAGCTTCTCCTGATTGTTCCTGTGACCTGCTGCTCTGTATAGCTAAGTGCTTTTTGCTTTTTTGTTGCTTTTTTTCTGTCCAGCTTGTCTTTGTTTTGCTGGAAGCTCTGAGACACAAAGGGTGTACCGCCGTGCCGTTAGTTCGGCACGGTGGGTTTTTTTTTGCCCCCTTTGCGTGGTTTTGCTTTAGGGTTTTTTGTAGACTGCAAAGTTCGCTTTACTGTCCTCGCTCTGTCCTAGAATATCGGGCCCCACTTTGCTGAATCTATTTCATCCCTACGTTTTGTCTTTTCATCTTACTCACAGTCATTATATGTGGGGGGCTGCCTTTTCCTTTGGGGAATTTCTCTGGGGCAAGTCAGGCCTATTTTTCTATCTTCAGGCTAGCTAGTTTCTTAGGCTGTGCCGAGTTGCCTAGGTAGTTGTTAGGCGCAATCCACAGCCGCTTTTAGTTGTGTTTAGGATAGGATCAGGTGTGCAGTCTACAGAGTTTCCACGTCTCAGAGCTCGTTCTTGTATTTTTGGGTATTTGTCAGATCACTGTGTGCGCTCTGATCGCTAAGCACACTGTGTTTCTGGATTGCCTTCATAACACCTGTCATTAGCAAACTTAACACTCAAGTGCCTGTTCAGAAGACACCGCCAAATGGTGCACAGGTTTGCGCTCCCGTAAACGCCGATCAATCTGAATAGCCATAGTCATAGACTCATTCAGACCCGTAGGCGCAGGGAACCCCACCATAACATCTTTAATGGCCTCAGAAAGGCCATCTCTGAACTTTGCAGCCAGGGCGCACTCATTCCACTGAGTAAGCACTGACCATTTCCAAAATTTTTGACAATATATTTCTGCTTCATCTTGCCCCTGAGAGAGAGCTAATAAAGCTTTTTTAGCCTGAATCTCTTGGTTAGGTTCCTCATAGAGCAAACCCAATGCCAGAAAAAACGCATCCACATTAAGCAACGCAGGATCCCCTGGTGCCAATGCAAATGCCCAATTTTGAGGGTCACCCCGCAGGAAAGATATAATAATCTTAACCTGCTGAGCAGGGTCTCCAGAAGAGCGAGATTTCAAAGAAAGGAACAGCTTGCAATTGTTCCTAAAATTCAGAAAACTAGATCTATCTCCAGCAAAGAACTCTGGAATAGGAATTCTAGGTTCAGACATAGGAGCATGTACAACAAAATCTTGTATATTTTGAATCTTAGCAGCAAGATTATTCAAGCTGGAAGCTAAACTCTGGACGTCCATGATAAACAGCTAAGGTCAGAGCCATTCAAGGATTAAGAGGAGGAAAAAAAAAAAAATCAGCCAGGCTGCAATTAGGGCTAGGCAGCAACCTCAGAGGAGAAAAAAAAAAAAAAAACTTCCTCAGACTACTTTTCCTCCTACTTCAGCCCAAACATTTTTGGGCCGGCTATACTGTCATGATTCCAATGGCAGGGAATCACAAAAGGACAAGCACCAACGAGCTCTAGGGTGATGGAACCTGAGCTGACCGCGACCCTAAACCTGAACACACAAATAACAATAGCCGGGGAACGTGCCTACGTTGATCCTAGACGTCTCGCACCAGCTGAAGATCTAACTTCCCCTATTAGAAGAAACACAGACCTCTCTTGCCTCCAGAGAAATACCCCACAGAAATAGCAGCCCCCCACATATAATGACGGTGAAATGAGAGGAAGGCACATACACAGTATGAAATCAGATTCAGCAAAATGAGGCCCGCTAAAACTAGATAGCAGAGGATACAAAAGTAAACTGCGCGGTCAGCAAAAAACCCTTCAAAAAACCATCCTGTAATTACTTGAACTCATGTTCCAACTCATGGAACATGAGGAGCAATTACAGCCCGCTAGAGCAACCAGCAGCAAAGAAACAATTATATGCAAGCTGGACAAGACAAAAATAAATCAAAACGTGGAACAAGAAAATCAAAAACTTAGCTTGTCCTGAAGATTACTGAAGCCAGAAGCTGAGGTAACAAAACACTCTGATAACCTTGATAGCCGGCGGGGAAATGACAAGAAAGCCCGGTTAAATAGGAAACTCCCAAATCCTAATAGAACAGGTGGACACCAGAGACAGCAGAACACAAATCACCCAGTACCATCAGTAACCACCAGAGGGAGCCCAAAAACAGAACTCACAACAGGCGTGTTCGCGACGGTGTTCTGCTGGTGGTGCGTGTGTGTGTGGTACGTACGGCGTATACAGTGTGTGTGTGTGTGGTGCATATGGCATATACAGTGTGTGTTTGTGTGTGTATGGAGCATACGGCATATACAGTGTGTGTGTGTGGTGCGACGGTGTTCCGCTGGCGGTACCGCGCAAGAGGCTGGTACCACCAGCAGTTTCCATATTGAGACACATATATTGTCCCAATATGGCGGTCGGTGAACTTCCGCCGCTTGGAATTCTGGGATCCGGACACATCTGGATGGAACAGGATGCGAAGACATTAGAAGGTAAGTATATATTAAGAAGATGTGTGTGTCTCTGACATCTATATATCTATGTATTCTATGTGTATATATCTATTCTATCTATGCTATTCTAACCCGTCAGTGTGATTTTACTGTATGCGGCACATGAATTACCGGCTTTTGAAAGAACACCGGTGCGTAAAAATCGGACAGCACTCGCATGGTCCCAGTGCAATGCGATTTTTTTCTCGCACCCATAGGCTTGCATTGGCGAGTCTCGGATGATATACGAGATAATAACATGCTGCAATTATACATGCACGTCGAATACGCCTGGGAAAAAATACGGTGATGTGAGCTGCCCCATAGATTAACACTGGTCCGAGTACTATGCGATGTTTTGATGCATGTTTTCCACTACTATATGGAAGTATTGTGTATTGGGCAGTGTTGGGCACACATATATGGAGGGAGTTTTGTGTATGGTTTTAATTGTTTTTATATGTTACCAATAAAGCTTGTTTGACTTATTGTAACTTTTGGTGGTGTGCATACATTATAGTGGCTTTTATTTTCTTGTTTATTATCTGCTCTGCGTATTAGCCATTGTTTTGCACCCCCAATATATATTTATTTATTTGATATCATTGTGGTGCGCCAACTAATTTTTCTATGATGCGCGATGTTTTCTAGCATAGCAATCAGGATTCTACGGTAGTGTCACCCCCGCCTAAGGCAAAGTACAGAGTCAGTGGCTGACTGAATGTGAACTTGTTCGTCAAAGATTCTACCGAAGGTGATCAGGAGAGAAGGTAGAGAATACATCAAAGGATCATCTCGTTCACATGGTGTCCAAGCCTACGCATCTCCAGATAATAAAGAAAAAATATAAGCTACTTTCGACTGGTCAGAAAAAAGTTGTTGGGGACAAAGTTCAAAATGTATGGTGCAATAGTTCACAAAACCCCAGCAGACCTTAGAGTCTCCATCAAAATTCACAGGAGTAGGCAAAAGTGGAGATGCTCCCCAATATGAATGTCCCAATTTTATGATAACAGAGAAAGGGCCAATATTGTAGCACAAATTAGAGATACGTATATACAGTAAATCATGTCTAATAGAATTTATGTAGATAGTGAAAAAACTCTATAGCTATCTACATATAACTCGTATACTAATAAGTGGGATAATAAGTGTGATATATATTGGTACAGCTTACTAACAGTGTTCATTTGGTCTATACACATCAATACTTTGCGCTATGTTATGGCTGTTCCTGTTATCTCTACTGAACCGCCAATATTAGAGATACTATATATGACAGCTTTTACATGCTATATAACATTACACACTAGTATTATTCTATTACCGTTTCATATACCTTTGTTTTTGTGCTCGGTTGTCATGTTTCTGGTTTCTCATATTTGAGAGCCATCATTTCTGATTTTAACTTTTCAATTATTTAATTATATCACTTCTTTAGTGAACCTTGGGAATTTTGTGCAATTATGCTGACACCCTAACAAATCTTCTTCTTGCCTACAATTGATACTAGGCTAAAACTGAACTATTTGGTGTCGGAAGAGAGGGAAGAGCCCAGTAGACAAAACCAACACTTTTTTTCAGCTAGTGTCAAGCCTGCTAGTGGCAGAATGTATACCCATGCTATTAAGGAGTATTCCCTTTTTCAAGCATTCTCCTATAACAATATATTCTTATAGGGAAACACAGCATTAACAAAAGGATAAGTGAACAAAAAACACCAAAAAAAAAAGGAAAAAATGCTTCTAAGCAGCCGTGAACTACATGACTTTTTTTAAAACAATGCTTTATCAAAACTGTCTGAAAGAAGAAGCTGGCCATACGTGTCAGAAAGATGTCAGTCAAACATTGGTTCAGTGCACAGTTCTCTATTCTGACTCCTCCATATACATTAATTTGTTTTCAAGGTGAAAAGAAGAGAAAGCCACTGGCAAAAATGTTTGCCAATGGCTAATCTTCCCTGAAAACAAAAGGATCTTGCATTGAAATGCCAACTGCTGTTTGACAGACTTTCAGATTACATGTATTAAGGCCTTGAAGGTTCATCCGGTCTTCTGCCAAAAGTTTGCAGTCACTGCAGACTGCAGATTTCTGTATCTTGAGAGCAAGCAGTGAGTACACTGTCATAATTCCAATAGTCTTGTCAATGAGGACGGGCAGTCATGCGACTACAAATATGCAATTTGCATCGGCGGACTAGACATGCTTGGCTTCTCTTAATTCACTTGCATTGAGAGGAGCAGAGAAAGTCTAGTCAGAATGTGACCACCCGCTCTCACAGGCAATACCGGTGAATCCTGACAGCGTTCACAATGCACGCTGTCATGACTCAGAGATCTGAAGTCAGAGTGATTGCAGACTTTTATCAGAAGACCCAACAACCCATTTCAAGAATCCTTCCTATACACAGGCATAATGATCACTGATTGATGGAGATGAGCAAATAAATTTGCAAGACCCTCGTGTAACAGGCACATCAGTAGCCTTGCAGCCCTGAGAACCACCTTCTACCTTCCAGAATCTTAGGCACCTTTTCGGATTTCTAGGTCTGGCATGATGTCATTATTGTGGTGTGACACGTGCAAACATTTTGCCAATATATTCACTCATCTCTTCTGACGAGATAGGAAGTCAATCGCAGGTCATTTTTATGCTCACGTAACAAGTGCACTCAACAAACTTGTATTTGTTCCCCCTTGATCAGGTTACAATGGGCAATCGTCATGAACAGATGTTTGCCTGATTCCAGTCACAGTTTTTGCTCAAAATAAGACAGACATCACAAAAGAAAAAAAAATAAAGCTTGGTGACAGCAGCCTTCCACATCATACATAGCAGCTGACACTAGCGTTGTCCTTACCTGGGGTTCCCCACAGTCACACTGCTCCCCATTTTCAATTAATTTATTACCACACACGGGGGGAGTCAGCACTTGTGAGGGCTGCGGAATATTTAATAAGCAGTCTGGAAAGTAAATATAGATGGAGCTCCTCATGTCTGCGGTGCTGCAGCTGGAGAAGGTGAGCGGAGGCGGATAACTGGAATGATAAAAGCACATGGGATTATATGGGTGACTGATAGTGACTGCACAAGATCTGCAGACAACGGTGCTATCCACGAATCTGCAGGCTGGGAACTCAGGGGCGCACCTAAAGGTTTACTAAGGCTGGTTTCACACTTGCGTTTTGATCTGCAGCGTTTTTAACGCAAATGCATTTAAACGCGTTTTTTAGGCGCATGCGTTTTTGCATGTTTTAACGCAAATGCGGCGTTTTGACGCGTTTGCAAGCGTTTTTTCCTGCGTTTGCGTTTTTGAAACGCATGATGAGAAGTGTGTGACAGCTGCCAATCATCAAAATCAACTAGAAAACCCACTATAAACAGAAATACCTAGGGATAGGCTTAGGGTTAGGATCCCTAGTAACCCTAGGGATCCTAACCCTAAGCCTAACCCTAAAACACAAACTCTAACCCTAACCCTAAAACACAAACTCTAACCCTAACCCTAACCCAAACTCTAACCCTAACCCAAACTCTAACCCTAACTCTAACACAAACTCTAACAAACTCTAACACAAACTCTAACCCTAACCCTAACCCTAAAACACAAACTCTAACCCTAACCCTAAAACACAAACTCTAACCCTAACGCAAACTCTAACCTTAACCCTAACAAAAACTCTAACAAACTCTAACACAAACTCTAACCCTAACCCTAAAACACAAACTCTAACCCTAACCCTAAAACACAAACTCTAACCCTAACGCTAACACAAACTCTAACCCTAACTCTAATACAAACTCTAACAAACTCTAACACAAACTCTAACCCTAACCCTAAAACACAAACTCTAACCCAAACTCTAACCCTAACCCAAACTCTAACAAACTCTAACCCAAACTCTAACCCTAACCCTAAAACACAAACTCTAACCCAAACTCTAACCCTAACCCTAACACAAACTCTAACAAACTCTAACCCAAACTCTAACCCTAACCCTAAAACACAAACTCTAACCCAAACTCTAACCCTAACCCTAACACAAACTCTAACAAACTCTAACACAAACTCTAACCCTAACCCTAAAACACAAACTCTAACCCTAACCCTAAAACACAAACTCTAACCCTAACCCTAAAACACAAACTCTAACCCTAACCCTAAAACACAAACTCTAACCCTAACCCTAAAACACAAACTCTAACCCAAACTCTAACCCTAACCCTAACACAAACTCTAACACAAACTCTAACCCTAACCCTAAAACACAAACTCTAACCCTAACCCTAAAACACAAACTCTAACCCTAACCCAAACTCTAACCCTAACCCTAAAACACAAACTCTAACCCTAACCCTAACCCTAAAACACAAACTCTAACCCTAACCCTAAAACACAAACTCTAACCCTAACCCAAACTCTAACACAAACTCTAACACAAACTCTAACACAAACCCTAACACAAACTCTAACACAAACTCTAACACAAACTCTATCACAACCCCTAACCTTAATCCTAACACAAACTCTAGCACAAACTCTAACACAAACCCTAACACAAACCCTAACCCAAACTCTAACCCTAACCCTAGCCCTAACCCAAACCCTAGGGATCCTAACCCTAGGGATCCTAACCCTAACCCTTAGAGTTAGAGTTAGGATCCCTTAGGGTTAGGGTTTGTGTTTGAGTTTGTGTTAGGGTTTGTGTTAGGGTTTGTGTTAGGGTTTGTGTTAGGGTTAGAGTTTGTGTTAGAGTTTGGGTTAGGGTTTGTGTTAGGGTTTGTGTTTTATTGTTTGTGTTAGAGTTTGTGTTAGAGTTTGGGTTAGGGTTAGGGTTTGTGTTTTATTGTTTGTGTTAGAGTTTGTGTTAGAGTTTGGGTTAGGGTTAGGGTTTGTGTTAGGGTTTGTGTTAGGGTTAGAGTTAGGGTTTGTGTTAGAGTTTGTGTTAGAGATTGGGTTAGGGTTTGTGTTAGGGTTAGGGTTAGGGTTTGTGTTAGAGTTTGTGTTAGAGTTTGTGTTAGGGTTTGTGTTAGAATTTGTGTTAGGGTTTGTGTTAGGGTTTGTGTTAGGGTTTGTGTTAGGTTTGTGTTAGAGTTTGTGTTAGAGTTTGTGTTAGGGTTAGGGTTTGTGTTAGGGTTTGGGTTAGAGTTTGGGTTAGGGTTTGTGTTAGGGTTAGGGTTAGAGTTTGGTTTAGAGTTAGGGTGTTTTCTTGTGTTTTTCTATAAAAACGCATGCAAACGCATGTGCTTAAAAACGCATTCGTTTACATAGACATCAATACGTTTTTTTGCCGCGAAAAAACGCATGCGTTTTTTCGCGGAAAAAAAAAGCCGCAAAAATTACTACATGTTGCATTTCTGCAATACAACGCATGCAGAGAAAAATGCATGCGTTGCTAAAACGCGTCAAAACGCATGCAAAAAAAGCATGCATTTTTAATGTTAAATATAGGAAAAAACGCATGCGTTTTTTTGCGTTTTTTACCGCAAAAACGCAAAAAAAAACCGCAAATGTGAAACCAGCCTAAGAAAGAAAAACAACCATTAGCATATGTGAAAAGTACATGAGTATTATAGAAAAACTTTAAAAGGGATCACACTGAATATTGACCCTTATCAACAAGTCTGGTGGCCCAATGGTAGGTGTAATGTCTGCCATCCATGACAGGATCACATGTGACTGAGTTTTGTATCCATAGCTGCCTTTATTCTGTAAAAGGGTAAGCTTACTAACAAGGGTGTTTCATAGTCTTGAACCTACAGCCTACTGGAGAAAGGTGAGCAAGATTTGTTAAAATTAGCACCCCTCTTAATAACTCAGTCTTATGTTTTCAGTTGCCTGTGGGCCAGAATATTAAAGGAAATTTGTCAGCAGATTTTCTCTATGTAATCTGACAGCAGTATCATGTAGATGCAGAGACCCGGATTCCATCAATGTATCACTTAAAGGTAATCTTTCAGCAGGTCTTTGCTCTGTAATCTGCTGTAATCTGAGTGCAGCATGAGGAAGGGACTGGAACACTGATTTCAGCAATGTGTCACTTATTAGGCTTTGTGCTGTTTCAATATAATGAAAGTTTTATAACCAGGAGATTATCACTGCCTGCAGTACAGTTCAAGTGAGTCCTGGTCTGACCACACCCCATCCTCTGATAAGCAGCTTATTATCAATAGACAATTTACAAAGAAATATGTGGTGTGGGTGGGGCCAGCTTCCTGAGCTCTGCTACATTTAAAAAATCTGATTCTGCCACAACTTCTGCCCCCAGTAAATTAAGTTCTATATTGTTGGAATCAGGGTCTTTTTCCCTACATTATGCTGCTCTCAGATGAGGCAGCAAACAACTGTGGTCGGCGCTCATAGCAAGCCTGCATTTCTGCTGCATAGCAGCAATCTGATGATCGCTGTTATGTAGCAGAGCCGATCGAGTGGTGCCAGCTTTTAGCCTCCCATGGAGGCTACTGAAGCATGGCACAGGTTAAAAAAAAAGTTTTTAAAAATATGAAAAAAAAAAAATATATAAAAAGTTTAAATCACCCCCCTTTCGCCCCATCCAAAATAAAACAATAAAAAAAAAATCAAACCTACACATATTTGGCATCGCCGCGTTCAGAATCACCCCATCAATAAAAAAAAGCATTAACCTGATCGCTAAACGGCGTAGCGAGAAAAAAAATTCAAAATGCCAGAATTACGTTGTTTTGGTCGCCACGACATTGCATTAAAATGCAATAACGGGCGATCAAAAGAACGTTTCTGCACTAATGTGGTATCATTAAAAACATCTGCTAAGCACGCAAAAAATAAGCCCTCACCCGACCCCAGATCACGAAAAATGGAGACGCTACGGGTATCGGAAAATGGCACTTTTTTTTTTTTTTTAGCAAAGTTTGGAATTTTTTTCACCACTCGTAATGACCTGGAGAATCATAATATCAGGTCAGTTGTAGCATTTAGTGAAGGTAGCAAAAAAGCCAATCAAAAAACAAGTGTGGGATTGCACTTTTTTTGCAATTTCACCGCACTTGTTTTTTTTTTCCCATTTTCTAGTACAAGACATGGTAAAACCAATGGAGTCTTTCAAAAGTACAACTCGTCCCGCAAAAAAATAAGCCCTCAAATGACCATATTGACGGAAAAATAAAAAAGATATGGCTCTGGGAAAGAGGGGAGCAAAAAACGAAAACACAAAAATGAAAAAGGGCCGCGGCGGGAAGGGGTTAATTTACTGGGTGCAGTAGTTGTGATAGAATTACAGTTTTCTCTGCTGCAGATCTAGGAGAACCTGGAGTTCTGAGCCCTGTATAGCCGCGCCCACACCACTGATTGGCTGCTTTCTGTGTAGACTGTACAGTGCCTTGCGAAAGTATTCGGCCCCCTGGAACTTTTCAGCCTTTTCCCACATATCATGCTTCAAACATAAAGATACCAAATGAAAATTTTTGGTGAAGAATCAACAACAAGTGGAACACAATTGTGAAGTTGAACGAAATTTATTGGTTATTTAACATTTTTGTGGAAATTCAAAAACTGAAAACTGTACAAAACTGAGCAATATTATTCGTCCCCTTTACTTTCAGTGCAGCAAACTCACTCCAGAAGTTCATTGTGGATCTCTGAATGATCCAATGTTGTCCTAAATGCCTAATGATGATAAATATAATCCACCTGTGTGTAATCAAGTCTCCGTATAAATGCACCTGCTATGCGATAGTCTCAGGGTTCTGTTTGAAGCACAGAGAGCATCATGAAGACCAAGGAACACAACAGGCAGGTCCGTGATACTGTTGGGGAGAAGTTTAAAGCAGGATTTGGATACAAATGATTTCCAAAACTTTAAACATCCCAAGGAGCACTGTGCAAGTGATCATATTTAAATTGAAGAAGTATCATATTACTGCAAATCTACCAAGACCTGGCCGTCCCGCTAAACTTTCATCTCAAACAAGGAGAAGACTGATCAGAGATGCAGCCAAGAGGCCCATGATCACTCTGGATGAACTGCAGAGATCTACAGCTGAGGCGGGACAGTCTGTCCATAGGACAACAATCAGTCGTACACTGCACAAATCTGGCCTTTATGGAAGAGTGGCAAGAAGAAAGCCATTTCTCAAAGATATCCATGAAAAGTGTTGTTTAAAGTTTGCAACAAGTCCAGACCTTGATCCAATTGAGAATTTGTGGAAAGAGCTGAAAACTGCAGTTCACAAACGATCTCCATCAAACCTCACTGAGCTCGAGCTGTTTGCCAAGGAAGAATGGGCAAGAATTTCAGTCTCTCAATGTACAAAACTGATAGAGACATACCCCAAGCGACTTGCAGCTGCAATCGCAGCAAAAGGTGGAGCAACAAAGTATTAAGTTAAAGGGACCGAATAATATTGCACGTCCCACTTTTCAGTTTTCATTTGGTATCTTTATGTTTGAAGCATGACATGTGGGAAAAGGATGAAAAGTTCCAGGGGGCTGAATACTTTCACAAGACACTGTATATTGACTGAAAGCGCCCAGACACCTAGTCCTCTAGTGATAATCTCCTGCTGATGAAACACTAATTTTATTGAAACAACAAAACATGGCCTAGTAAGTGACACATTCCTGGAATCAGGGTCTCTGCCCCTACATCATGCTGCTCTCAGACTACATAGAAAAACCTGCTGACAGATTCCCTCGAAATCTAGGTCAACAATGAGCTGGCATAGATTTCACTAATAATTTATTAACTAATCAACATTAATTAGAATATAATCAATTCTCTTTAATCCAGAAGCATCTATAAGGCGTGGGATGAATTGAAGTTGATGCTTTTACCTGAGGACTGGAGTCATGACACAGGCTGGACCTCCGCATGTGCAGCTATTTAAGTCATCATGATCCATTCCTAAGTTATGACCCATCTCATGTGCGACAGTGGAACCAACGGAAGCAGCATTAGTATTGTGATCCTGGAGGAAAAAATAGCTAGGTAACTAATGTGATTGATGAGAAAAAAATTATTCAGGGTTACAGTAAAAGTATTCTTAAAAATAAAATGAAAAAAAATAATAGATTGGACCGTCACACTACACATGCTATTCACTAAACCACCAAACCGATAAAAACAAAGTGAGCAAATAACCTGCAATAAATACATAGCAATAGTGCATGAAAATAACATAGGATACTTATTTAACATAATTTTGATTAAAAAAAAAAAAAGTAAAACTCATCAACCATGTCAAGGTGACCCTATTTGGGATGGTCCTACTCCTAACCTCTAGTATTAAAATATTTTCATATGTCAGTAGACATTACTGTGAATATAGAAACAAGAGATTTTTCCGGCACAGGAGTCCTTCTCTTAAAAATAATTTTATTTATTCAGACATCTTCATCAATAAAAACAGTACATGAGGGGGTAACCCCACCGCCTGATGTGTTTCGGACCCGTTAAAAATGGTCCTTCCTCAATATGGGGTAGTGGGGGCTAGCGTGATAGGAGACAGTATGGGAATCTGAGAGGGGATATGCGAGAAGATAGTATTGGTAGAATATTTAGATGAAGGAAAAGTGGGAGGTGGCACAGTGTAGAGACTGAGTAGTGTGGAGGTGCAGAATAGAGAGGGGGCAGCATTGGGGGACAGTATACAGAGGGGGGAGTGTGAAGAGGGGGTTTAGTATAGTGACTGGGCAGGGATGGACGCAGTGTGAGCAGACAGTGTGGAGGGCATGTACCATAACAGGGACAGTGTGGGAGCACATTAAGTGCAATTATTTAACCCCTTAGTGACAGAGCCAATTTGGTACTTAATGACCAGGCCAATTTTTGCAATTCTGACCACTGTCACTTTATGAGGTTATAACTCTGGAACGCTTCAACGGATCCTGCTGATTCTGAGATTGTTTTTTCGTGACATATTGTACTTCATGATAGTGGTACCATTTCTTCGATATTACTTGCGATTATTTATGAAAAAAACGGAAATATGGCGAAAATTTTTAAAATTTTGCAATTTTCAAACTTTGTATTTTTATGCCCTTAAATCAGAGAGATATGTCACGAAAAATAGTTAATAAATAACATTTCCCACATGTCTACTTTACATCAGCACAATTTTGGAAACAAAATTTTTTTTTGTTAGGGAGTTATAAGGGTTAAAAGTTGACCAGCAATTTCTCATTTTTACAACACCATTTTTTTTTAGGGACCACATCACATTTGAAGTCATTTTGAGGGGTCTATATGATAGAAAATAATGAAGTGTGACACCTTTCTAAAAACTACACCCCTCAAGGTTCTCAAAACCACATTCAAGAAGTTTATTAACCCTTTACGTGCTTCACAGGAACTGAAACAATGTGGAAGGAAAAAATGAACATTTAACTTTTTTTTGCAAACATCTTAATTCAGAACCATTTTTTTTATTTTCACAAGTGTAAAAACAGAAATGTAACCATAAATTTTGTTATGCAATTTCTCCTGAATACGCCAATACCCCATATGTGGGGGTAAACCACTGATAGGCCGCACCGCAGAGCTTAGAAGTGAAGGAGCGCCGTTTGACTTTTTCAATGCAGAATTGGCTGGAATTGAGATCGGACGCCATGTCACGTTTAGAGAGCCCCTGATGTGCCTAAACAGTGGAAACTCCCCACAAGTGACACCATTTTGGAAACTAGACCCCTTAAGGAACTTATCTAGATGTGTGGTGAGCAGTTTGAACCCCCAAGTGCTTCACAGAAGTTTATAACGTAGAGCCGTGAAAATAAAAAATCGCTTTTGTTTACACAAAAATGATCTTTTCGCCCACAAATTCTTATTTTCACAAGGGTAACAGGAGAAATTAGACCACAAAAGTTGTTGTGCGATTTCTCCTGAATACGTCGATACCCCATATGTGAGGGTAAACCACTGTTTGGGCGCACCGCAGAGCTTGGAAGTGAAGGAGCGCCGTTTTACTTTTTCAATGTAGAATTGGCTGGAATTGAGATTGGACGCCATGTCGCGTTTGGAGAGCCCCTGATGTGCCTAAACAGTGGAAACCCCCCACAAGTGACCCCATTTTGGAAACTAGACCCCCCATGGAACTTATCTAGATGTGTGGTGAGAACCTTGAATGCCCAAGTGCTTCACAGAAGTTTATAATGCAGAGCCGTGAAAATAAAAAATATTTTTTTTTTCCACAAAAAAGATTTTTTAGCCCCCAAGTTTTTATTTTCACAAGGGTAACAAGAGAAATTGGACCCCAAAAGTTGTTGTCCAATTTGTCCTGAGTATGCTGGTACCCCATATGTGGGGGTAAACCACTGTTTGGGCGCACGGCAGAGCTCGGAAGGAAGGAGCGCCGTTTTGGAATGCAGACTTTGATAGAATGGTCTGTGGGTATTATGTTGCGTTTGCAGAGCCCCTGATGTACCTAACCAGTAGAAACCCTCCACAAGTGACCCCATTTTGGAAACTAGACCCCCCAAGGAACTTATCTAGATGTGTGGTGAGAACTTTGAATGCCCAAGTGCTTCACAGAAGTTTAGAATGCAGAGTCGTGAAAATAAAAAATATTTTTTTTTCCACAAAAAAGATATTGTAGCCCCCAAGTTTTTATTTTCACAAGGGTAACAGGAGAAATTGGACTGCAATAGTTGTTGTCCAATTTATCCCGAGTACGCTGATGTGCCATATGTGGGGGTAAACCACTGTTTGGGCGCACGGCAGAGCTCGGAAGGGAAGGAGCGCCTTTTTGGAATGCAGACTTTGATAGAATGGTCTGTGGGCATTATGTTGCGATTGCAGAGCCCCTGATATACCTAAACTGTAGTAACCCCCCACAAGTGACCCCATTTTGGAAACTAGACCCCCCAAGGAACTTATATAGATGTGTGGTGAGGACTTTGAATGCCCAAGTGCTTCACAGAAGTTTAGAATGCAGAGTCGTGAAAATAAAAAATATTTTTTTTTTCACAAAAAAGATTTTGTAGCCCCCAAGTTTTTATTTTCACAAGGGTAACAAGAAAAATTGGACCCCAGAAGTTGTTGTCCAATTTATCCCGAGTACGCTGATGCCCCATATGTGGGGGTAACCCACTGTTTGGGCGCACGGCAGAGCTCAGAAGGGAGGGAGCACCATTTGACTTTTTGAGCGCAAAATTGGCTGTCGTGTTTGGAGACCCCCTGATGTACCTAAACAGTGGAAACCCCCCAATTCTAGCTCCAACCCTAACCCCAACACACCCCTAACCCTAATCCCAACCTGATACATAATCCTAATCACTAACCCTAACCATAATCACAACCCTTACCCCAAAACAACCCTAATGTCAACCCTAACCATAACCCTAATCAAAACCCTAAATCCAACACACCCCTAATCCTAATCTCAACCCTAACCTCAAACCTAACCCTAATCCCAATACACCCCTAATCACAACCCTAACCTTAACCCTAATCCCAAACCTAACCCTAATCCCAAGCGTAACCCTAATGCCAACCCTAACCCTAATACCAACCCTAATCCAAACCCTAACCCTAATCCCAGCTCTAACCCTAACTTTAGCCCCAACCCTAGCCCTAGCCCTAAGGCTACTTTCACACTTGCGTCGTTTGGCATTCCGTCGCAATCCGTCGTTTTGGACAAGAAACGGATCCTGCAAATGTGCCCGCAGGATGCGTTTTTTGCCCATAGACTTGTATTGCCGACGGATCGTGACGGATGGCCACACGTCGCGTCCGTCGTGCACTGGATCAGTTGTGTTTTGGCGGAGCGTCGGCACAAAAAAAGTTCAATGAAACGTTTTTTTGTACGTCGCATCCGCCATTTCTGACCGCGCATGCGTGGCCGTAACTCCGCCCCCTCCTCCCCAGGACATAGATTGGGCAGCGGATGCGTTGAAAAACTACAGCTGCTGCCCACGTTGTGCACAATTTTCACAACGTGCGTCGGTATGTCGGGCCGACGCATTGCGACGGCCCCGTACCGACGTAAGTGTGAAAGAAGCCTAACCCTAAATTTAGCCCCAACCCTAACCCTAAATTTAGCCCCAACCCTAAATTTAGCCCCAACCCTAGCCCTAACCCTACCCCTAACCTAACCCTACCCCTAACCTAACCCTACCCCTAACCCTACCCCTAACCTAACCCTAACCCTACCCCTAACCTAACCCTAGCCCTAACCCTACCCCTAACCCTACCCCTAACCCTAGCCCTACCCCTAACCCTAACCTACCCCTACCCCTAACCTAACCCTAGCCCTAACCCTACCCCTAACCCTAACCCTAACCCTACCCCTAACCCTACCCCTAACCCTACCCCTAACCCTACCCCTAACCCTACCCCTACCCCTAACCCTAACCCTACCCCTAACCCTACCCCTAACCCTAATTTTAGCCCTAACTGCTGTTCTCCTGCCGGCCGGCAGATGGAGACAGATGGCGGGCGCACTGGGCATGCGTCCGCCATGTTCTTCTGCCGGCGGCCAGGAGGAGCAGCAAGAGGATCCAGGGACCTAGGTGAGTATGCTAGGGTCCCCGAATCCCCCTATTTCTCTGTCCTCTGATGTGCGATCACATCAGAGGACAGAGAATTACACTTTACTTTTTTTTTTTTTTTTGCGGTCGCCGGTAAGGCCTCTTTCACACTTCAGTCTTCTGGCGTCAGTCACTACCGACATAGTGACGGATTGACGGATCCGTCACAATTGTTGCGAAAACGGTTCTAACGGATCCGTTTTTTTGACGGATCCGTTACTTGGGGGTTGTCTGGGAGAAGTATCTACTTTTTGGAGCATGCGCAATTGAAAAAACGGATTGGGGCGACGGATCCGCCGAAAAAACGGTTGCGGCGGATCCGTCGCCCATAGGCGCCCATTCTATGGAATGGCGGACGCGACGGATCCGTCGCGATCCGCCATTTCGGCGTTGACAAAAAACGTTCCAATGTCCGTCTATTTTCAGAAAACGTCCGCCAAATGTCGACGGATCCGTCGCATGGCGGATGGAACGGACGACCATCCGTCACAATCCGTCACTAATGCAAGTCTATGGGAAAATAACGGATCCGTCAAAAAAAATGACGGATCCGTTATTTGAGGAAAATGACGGTTTTAGACTGACGCCAAATAACTGAAGTGTGAAAGAGGCCTAAGGCCTAAGGTTCTAACGGATCCGTTAGAACCGTTTTCGCAACAATTGTGACGGATCCGTCAATCCGTCACTATGTCGGTAGTGACTGACGCCAAAAGACTGAAGTGTGAAAGAGGCCTAAACAGTTCATTACCGGCGATCGCAAAACAGGGGTCGGTAATACCGACCCCGATCATGCTCTTTGGGGTCTCGGCTACCCCTGGCAGCCGAGACCCCAAAGATTCTCCCGGTGCCGGCCAGCGGGCGCACTGCGCATGCGCCCGCCATTTTGAAGATGGCGGCGCCCACCGGGAGACACGAGGAGCATCGGGGGAGCTAGGTGAGTATTGGGGGGCCACCTGGGACCCCTTTTCTCTGTCCTCCGATGTGCGATCACATCGGAGGACAGAGAAATTAAAAAGAGATCGCTTTTTTTTTTTTTTTTTTTTTTGCGATCGCCGGTAAACGGTTAATTACCGGCGATCGCAAATGCGGGGAGGGTTAAAAAACCCCCGAATCATGTTCTCTGGGGTCTCGGCTACCCCCGGCAGCCGAGACCCCGGAGAAAATCGGCCTGTGGGGGGCGCTATGTACTTTTTCCACAGCGCCGTTAATTAACGGCGCTGTGGTTTAAGTACCCTTAGCGGCCGCCGTTAAAAGGCGTATCGGCGGTCGCTAAGGGGTTAAGGGCTCAGTGTAGTGCAGATATTTTTCCTCAGAGGCAAAATAATCACACTGTTATTTTTAAGGGCACCATGTCGAAATGTGCTGCAGAAGACTGAAGAAGAGAGAAGTTTACATATACGAGCTGTTGACGTTCAAAGACACCATGGCGTCTGAACAAAATGAAGAAAAAAATTAAAGAGAACAACTCTAATTAGAGAAGATGTCACCTATAAGGTACCTGGATGTAAATGTAAACTTGTGATACTGACTATGTCTCATCAGTACTGTTGTTCCTGTATGGTCCAAAGCCTGATGATGACTAACAACAACTCCCAGTATCACCTTACCATTGTTAAGAACATACTGGGAATTGTAGGTTCATGTGATATAATTGTAAATAGGGCTAACCTGACATTGCAATTGATTGATGTACTAAGCTTGGTGCTTTATTCATGTACTGATTGTGGTTCTGGTGTTGCATTCATGTACTGATGGTAGTTCTGTTGATGTATCCATGTACTTACTGAAGGAGGTTCTGGTGACTTATTTCTGTGCTGCTGTGGTTCTGGTCATGTATTCCTGTACTGATGGAGGTTCTGGCATTGTATTTCTGAACTTTTGGTGATTCTAGTGATAAATTCATGTACTGATGGGGGTTATAGTGAAGTAATTATTTACTGATGGGGATATGGTAATATATTTATGTGCTGTTATTGGTTTTGATTCTGCACAGATGTAATATTTCATAACTTGTAACATTAAAAGGGTTGTCAAGGTTTGTGGTGAAAGTCTGCACTCTATACAGTCACATAAAGTTGGTACAGACTCATCACAAACCTGGACAACCCCTTTATTTATAATACTAAGTGTTATGATCTGGTGGTTTAGGAGCAACATGGGACGAGCTCTGAAGGAAGTGGTACCTGTACTGACCGCAGTCCCTAAGCTCAACAAAACACTAGAAGTAGCCGTGGGATGCTCCTAACACTCCCTAGGCACCTCGTCACAGCCTGAGAACTAACTACCCCTAAAGATAGAAACAGGAAAACTATCTTGCCTCAGAGAAAATCCCCAAAGGATAGATAGCCCCCCACAAGTAATGACTGTGAGTGGAGAGGGAAAAGACATACACAGAATGAAACCAGGATGAGCACAGGAGGCCAGTCTAGCTAGATAGATAGGACAGGATGGAATACTGTGCGGTCAGTATAAAACACTACAAAAAATCCACACAGAGTTTACAAAAATCTCCACACCTGACTAAAGGTGTGGAGGGTAAATCTGCTTCCCAGAGCTTCCAGCATCACTGAATTAATTCATACTGACAGGCTGGACAAACATAAAAAGCACAGAACGGATAAGTCCACAACCTGTGGACAGAAAAGAGCAAGCAAGGACTTAGCTTTGCTGAACTGGTCAGGATAACAGGGAAATCCAAAGAGATGTGAATCCAACCAGGAACCATTGACAAGTGGCACAAGCTGAAGGAAAGAGCCAGGCTAAATAGCCGAGCAGAATAGACAATCAGTGGAAGCAGCTGCTGACAGCTAAATCCACGGAGCAGCCATTCCACTTAAAACCACCGGAGGGAGCCCAAGAGCAGAACTCACAAAAGTGCCACTTACAACCACCGGAGGGAGCCCAAGAGCGGAATTCACAACAGTACCCCCCCCTTGAGGAGGGGTCACCAAACCCTCACCAGAGCCCCCAGGCCGATCAGGACGAGCCAAGTGAAAAGCACAAACCAAATCGGTGGCATGGACATCGGAGGCAACAACCCAAGAATTATCCTCCTTGCCATAACCCTTCCACTTGACAAGATACTGAAGTCTCCGCCTCGAAAAACGAGAATCCAAAATTTTTTCAACCTCATATTCCAACTCTCCCTCAACCAACACCGGGGCAGGAGGATCAACCGAGGGAACAACGGGCACCACATATCTCCGCAACAAAGATCTATGGAAAACATTATGAATGGCAAAAGAGGTTGGAAGAGCCAAACGAAAAGACACCGGATAAATAATTTCAGAAATTTTATAAGGACCAATAAACCGAGGCTTAAACTTAGGGGAAGAAACCTTCATAGGAACTTGACGAGAAGACAACCAAACCAAATCCCCCACACGAAGCCGGGGACCAACACACCGACGGCGGTTAGCAAAACGTTGAGCCCTTTCCTGAGACAACGTCAAATTGTCCACCACATGAGTCCAAATCTGCTGTAGCCTGTCCACCACAGAATCCACACCAGGACAATCAGAAGGCTCAACCTGCCCAGAAGAAAAACGAGGATGAAAACCAAAATTACAAAAGTAAGGTGAAACCAAAGTAGCCAAACTAGCCCGATTATTAAGGGCAAACTCGGCCAACGGCAAGAAAGCCACCCAATCATCCTGATCAGCAGACAAAGCATCTCAAATAGGTCTCCAAGGTCTGATTAGTTTGCTCAGTTTGGCCATTTGTCTGAAGATGAAACGCCGAAGAAAAAGACAAATCAATGCCCATCCTAGCACAAAAGGCCCGCCAAAACCTAGAGACAAACTGAGAACCTCTGTCAGACACAATATTCTCCGGCATGCCATGCAAACGAACCACATGTTGAAAAAACAATGGAACCAAATCTGAGGAGGAAGGCAACTTAGGCAAAGGTACCAGATGGACCATTTTAGAGAACCGGTCACAAACAACCCAGATAACAGACATCTTCTGGGAAACAGGAAGATCCGAAATAAAATCCATGGAAATATGCGTCCAGGGCCTCTCAGGGACCGGCAAAGGCAAAAGCAACCCACTAGCGCGGGAACAGCAAGGCTTGGCTCGGGCGCAAGTCCCACAGGACTGCACAAAAGCACTCACATCGCGCGACAAGGAAGGCCACCAAAAGGACCTAGCAACCAAATCTCTGGTACCAAAAATCCCAGGATGACCAGCCAACACTGAACAATGAACCTCAGAAATCACCTTACTTGTCCATCCATCAGGAACAAACAGCTTCCCCACTGGACAGCGGTCAGGCCTATCAGCCTGAAATTCCCGAAGCACCCGCCGCAAATTTGGGGAGATGGCAGAAAGAATCACCCCTTCCTTAAGAATGCCAACCGGCTCAAGGACTCCAGGGGAATCAGGCGAAAAACTCCTAGAGAGGGCATCAGCCTTAACATTCTTAGATCCCGGAAGATACGAGACCACAAAATCAAAACGGGAGAAAAACAGGGACCATCGAGCCTGTCTAGGATTCAGCCGCTTGGCCGACTCGAGGTAAATCAGATTCTTATGATCAGTCAAGACCACAACGCGGTGCTTAGCTCCCTCAAGCCAATGTCGCCACTCCTCAAACGCCCACTTCATAGCCAACAACTCCCGATTGCCGACATCATAATTGCGTTCCGCAGGTGAAAACTTTCTGGAAAAAAAAGCACACGGTTTCATCAAAGAACCATCAGAATCCCTCTGAGACAAAACAGCCCCTGCCCCAATCTCAGAAGCGTCAACCTCAACCTGAAAAGGAAGAGAAACATCTGGCTGACGCAACACAGGAGCAGAAGTAAATCGGCGTTTAAGCTCCCGAAAGGCCTCAACAGCCGCAGAGGACCAATTCGTCACATCAGCGCCTTTCTTCGTCAAATCAGTAAGGGGCTTAACCACACTGGAAAAGTTGGCAATGAAACGGCGATAGAAATTAGCAAAGCCCAAAAATTTTTGAAGGCTCTTCACAGATGTGGGTTGAATCCAGTCATGAATAGCTTGGACCTTAACAGGATCCATTTCCATAGACGAGGGAGAAAAAATAAAACCCAAAAAAGAGACCTTCTGAACTCCGAATAGGCACTTAGACCCCTTCACAAATAAAGCATTATCATGAAGGATCTGGAACACCATCCTGACCTGCTTCCCATGAGACTCCCAATCATCGGAAAAAATCAAAATATCATCCAAATATACAACCATGAATTTATCAAGATAATTGCGGAAAATATCATGCATGAAGGATTGGAACACAGATGGAGCATTAGAGAGCCCGAATGGCATCACAAGGTATTCAAAATGGCCTTCAGGCGTATTAAATGCAGTTTTCCATTCGTCACCCTGTTTAATACAAACAAGATTATATGCCCCTCGGAGGTCAATCTTAGTAAACCAACTAGCCCCCTTAATCTGAGCAAACAAATCAGAAAGCAAAGGCAAGGGGTATTGGAATTTGACCGTGATCTTATTAAGAAGACGATAATCTATACAGGGTCTCAAGGAGCCATCCTTCTTAGCAACAAAAAAGAAACCCGCTCCCAATGGTGACGAAGACGGCCAAATATGCCCTTTCTCCAAAGATTCCTTAACATAGCTCCACATGGCGGCATGCTCTGGCACAGACAGATTGAAAAGTCGGCCCTTAGGGAACTTACAACCAGGAATCAAGTTAATAGCACAATCAAAGTCCCTATGTGGAGGAAGGGAACTGGACTTGGGCTCATCAAATACATCCTGGAAATCCGACAAAAACTCAGGGACCTCAGAAGAGGGGGAAGAGGAAATTGACATCAAAGGAACGTCACTATGTACCCCTTGACAACCCCAACTAGTCACAGACATAGTTTTCCAATCCAGCACCGGATTATGTTCCTGTAACCATGGAAAACCCAGTACAACAGCATTATGCAGGTTATGCAACACCAGAAAACGGCAATTTTCCTGATGTGCAGGAGCCATGTACACGGTCATCTGCGTCCAGTACTGAGGTTTATCCTTGGCCAATGGAGTAGCATCAATGCCCCTCAAAGGAATAGGGCTCTGCAAAGGCTGCAAGGAAAAACCACAGCGCCTGGCGAATTCTAAGTCCATTAAGTTCAGGGCAGCGCCTGAATCCACAAATGCCATGACAGAAAAGGACGACAATGAGCAAATCAGGGTCACAGATAAAAGAAATTTAGGCTGTACAGTACTAATGGTAACAGACCTAGCGACCCTCCTAGTACGTTTAGGGCAATCAGAAATAACATGAGCAGAATCACCACAGTAAAAACACAGCCTATTCTGACATCTGAATTCCTGCCGTTCTGTTCTAGTCAAAATCCTATCACATTGCATAGGTTCAGGACTCTGCTCAGAGGACACTGCCATATGGTGCATAGCTTTGAGCTCGCGCAAACGCCGATCAATCTGAATGGCTAGAGACATAGATTCGCTCAAACCAGTAGGCGTAGGTAAGCCCACCATAACATCTTTAAGGGCTTCAGAAAGACATTTTCTGAAAATAGCAGCCAGAGCATCCTCATTCCATTTAGTGAGCACAGACCATTTCCTAAATTTCTGGCAGTATAATTCTGCCGCTTCCTGACCTTGACACAAGGCCAACAGGGTTTTCTCTGCATGATCCACAGAATTAGGTTCGTCATACAATAATCCGAGCGCTTGAAAAAATGCGTCTACATTCAGCAATGCCGGATCCCCTGATTCAAGGGAGAATGCCCAGTCCTGAGGGTCACCACGCAGCAAGGATATGATGATTTTAACTTGCTGAATGGGATCACCAGAAGAACGGGGTTTCAAAGCAAAAAACAATTTGCAGATATTTTTAAAATTCAAAAACTTGGATCTGTTTCCAAAAAGCAAATCAGGAGTAGGAATTCTAGGCTCCAAAGCCGGAGTCTGGACAACATAATCTTGGATACTCTGTACTCTTGCAGCAAGTTGATCCACACGAGAAAACAAACCCTGAACATCCATGCCAGAGCATAAATCCTGAACCACCCAGAGATCAAGAGGAAAAAAAGACAAAAGAGAGCGCAGAAAAAAAAATGGCTCAGAATTTTTTCCTTCTTTTGAGATGCATTTAATTCATTTTTGGCCACTTGTACTGTTATGATCTGGTGGTTTAGGAGCAACATGGGACGAGCTCTGAAGGAAGTGGTACCTGTACTGACCGCAGTCCCTAAGCTCAACACAACACTAGAAGTAGCCGTGGGATGCTCCTAACACTCCCTAGGCACCTCGTCACAGCCTGAGAACTAACTACCCCTAAAGATAGAAACAGGAAAACTATCTTGCCTCAGAGAAAATCCCCAAAGGATAGATAGCCCCCCACAAGTAATGACTGTGAGTGGAGAGGGAAAAGACATACACAGAATGAAACCAGGATGAGCACAGGAGGCCAGTCTAGCTAGATAGATAGGACAGGATGGAATACTGTGCAGTCAGTATAAAACACTACAAAAAATCCACAAAGAGTTTACAAAAATCTCCACACCTGACTAAAGGTGAGGAGGGTAAATCTGCTTCCCAAAGCTTCCAGCATAACTGAATTAATTCATACTGACAGGCTGGACAAACATAAAAATCACAGAATAGATAAGTCTACAACCTGTGGACAGAAAAGAGCAAGCAAGGACTTAGCTTTGCTGAACTGGTCAGGATAACAGGGAAATCCAAAGAGATGTGAATCCAACCAGGAACCATTGACAAGTGGCACAAGCTGAAGGAAAGAGCCAGGCTAAATAGCCGAGCAGAATAGACAATCAGTGGAAGCAGCTGCAGACAGCTAAATCCAAGGAGCAGCCATTCCACTTAAAACCACTGGAGGGAGCCCAAGAGCAGAACTCACAAAAGTGCCACTTACAACCACCGGAGGGAGCCCAAGAGCGGAATTCACAACAACTAAGCACTGTAGCAGGCTTGCTGGTTCCATCTATCCTCACATAACCACTAATATGCAATATTCATACGTACAGTCATGTGACTTCTGTTCCTGCTTTTCTCAATGAAGCTGTAGTTTTTCACTGCCCATCAAGAGAATTAGGAAGAGCAGCTCGACTGCATGTGACTGTCTGTATGCAAATCACATATGAGTCGTCACATGAGTACACAAACTACTTGAGCAGGGCTGGGGAATGTCATCATATTGAATTTTAGGAAAACCTAGATCCTTTTAATAACCCTTTCCAGCCGCGGCCAATTTCTGTTTTTGTGCTTTGTTTTTTTCCTCCCTTTACTGCTTTTTTTAATTTTTCTGTCGAAATAGCCATGTGAGTGCTTGTTTTTTTAGGGATTAGTTGAATTTTTGAACAACACTATCCATTTTATCATGTGATGTACAGGAATGTCGGGGAAAAAAAAATAAGTATGTTAAAATAGCAAAATTATTTTGTTGACCTGGAAATATGACCTGGAAAGATGATTCTCAAAGTAAATAGTATTACGGTCATACCAAACAAGTTATTTTTTTTTACTTAAGTGGTGAAAAAAAATTGGAAATATTTTTTTTTTTAAAATTGCTTGTGCCGCCATTTTCCGAGAGACATAAAGTTTTCAATTTTCAGGATATGGAGATGTGTGAGGGCTTGATTTTTTTTTGTGTCATGAGCTGATGTTATTAATACCATCTTGGGATAGATAGAATGTTTTGATCTCTTATTACATTTATTTGCTCTGTTGCAACAGCTGAAAAAAAACAATTGTGGCATTTAGATTTTTTTTCCTGTTATGCCATTTACCGATTAGATTAATTTATTTTATTATAATAATATACTTAATCGACACCTGGCTGGAGCTCAAATAAATTGTCTCCGTTCCTATCCCCAACTTGAATAACGCAACCAATGTTATTTGCAAGCTCAGTCCAACTTATTAGCTGATGTCTACACTAGGCTCTCAGCACACCAGTTGACAACTCCTCACAACTCTTCACACTCATATTCACATCAGGCCTATGCAATAAATGTAATACATTTCTTCAAACTTTCTCTGGTTTCCATTTACTTCTCTGTTAAACTGCTATTAACCGTTGCACTGCAGGAAGAAACCAGACGCGTTTACTTCCCTGTTATGTAGCTTCTATTAGCTATTGCCCTTCTAGAAGATAACAGACTGCATGTTCTTCTTGGCTAATCCTGTGTCTAACCGGATTGCATTCCTGTGATTAACGTCTTCCATGCTCAAACATACTAGTTTCCTATGCAGTTACTGTTCCCATGTGTATCCGCACACCTGATTCTGATTCATCTGTGCTACCCGATCTACTTATTTGTCATGGCTACCCTGTTGTCCTAGTCGTCGTTGATCCACCTGTTTCTATCAAGACTTGTTATCCAGCATCATCGCCTCCAGATCACGCTCTTCACCCAGTCACCCAAACCTATGGTTTAGAAAATCTATCTCACCAAGTAAGCCCTTAATATTACAAGGGCATACCTTGTTCACAGTTAGGATGAAGTTACCATGTGAGGGACCCTACTCTTTTAAGCCAAACTACCGCTTTAAGATGCTGAGCAATTAACTTCCACTTGTTCTTCATTTATCAGGGCCATCTCTGTATAGATATACATTGTTTATCCACAAAGGGCTACACATACAACCAACAGACTGTGTGGCCCAGCTGGAGAAACTCAACTTACCTGGATAACTCCAGCAGAATATGCTCCACACATCCCAGACAAAGTTGCAGATCCGATTGTACTTCCATCAAAGTCAACATTCCTAAAAAAACAAAAAAAACCTGTGCCTAAATATTTGGAGAATATGCACTCTATGTACCTAAAACTGTACAGTGAAAATATGTATTCAACAGGAATCCAGATATTAAGATTATTAAACTGGATTTTATCTTCCTGATTACTGGGAAAGAGTATTCCTATAAAAGCTTGTTTCCCAATATTTGTGCAGTATAAACAGGCTGCCGATCACCCAACGAGCGAGCAAAACAGTTGTTCAATGGATGAAATTACTTTTCAGGCGAAGTAAAAAAAATCAATCTGCTTGCCTAGGCTATTAAACAACCGCTGATCAGCAACATGTTTAACGCCGCAGGCCAGGTGATGGAAACCCAGCCCTGGAGGCTTACGTGATAAACTGGGCATTATCATGAGGTCTCCTGGGCAGCAAGTTCTGATTTCTCCATTCTTGGAATCTTTGCAGCAGCACATTGCAGTCGGAAACCACGTTAATCTGATTTGTAGAGTCCCAGATTTCAATCCCAATGAGGGCGACAAAAATGTTGATGGTTTTATACACCTGAGTAGGAAAGAAGAGAGGTGTCTTTATTAGAAACAGCAAAGATTATGAAGATATTCTAGTATTTCCTGTAGAAGTGTAAATGATACCAGCGGCCTTACCTTATTCATATAGTTCACCACTCCAAAAAGATGCATTTTAACATTGTCTATATTGCGTCCATATTTATTGTACTGGAAGATAAAGAGTTATTAAGATGTGATAATAGTTGTACAAATAACTTTCTGTCATAAAAATTAGTAATATATGAACACATCCAGAGCTTTAGTTAGGAGCGTACCCAAAATGGGCTCTACCACCACAAAGTTGCAAAAGAGGAGAAGAAAAATGTAATGCAATACCAATCATTATATTGATCGGCACCGCCACAACGTAAAAAAAATTGTAAAAAACAAACAAACCACAAAGTTAAAAAAAAGACAAAATATTAACCTAATAAATACCTATATTTGTGTAAAAATAAAACTAAACAAAAAAGTACACATATTTGGTATTGCCATGTCCAGAACGACCCAACCTATAAAACTGTCTCAATAGTTAGCCCGTTTAGTGAACACTGTATAAAAATAAATAAAAAACAAGGCAAAAATGCCTATGCTTTCTTATCATACCGCCGAACAAAAAGTGGAATAAAATGCAGTTGGAAATAAAAAATGATATAGCTGAAAACGTCATCTTGTCCTGCAAAAAACAAGCCACCATACAGCTCCATCAGTGGAGAAATAAAAAGTTATAGCTCGCAGAATATAAAGATGGAAAAACAATACATTTTTTCTATTGTAAAAAATTATATAAATGTGGTATTGCTGCCTTATCAATTTTACCACAAAGAGAACGGCATAAAAAAAACAACTACAACTTCTGAACTTCTGCTTTTTGTTCATTCTGCTTCTCAAAATTGGAATGAAAAACAATCAAAGATATTATATGCTCGAAAATAGTATCAATAAAAACATCAACTCGACCCGCAAAAACAATCCCTCACATGACTCTGTAGAAGAATAGAAAAATTATGGTTCTCAGAATGTGGCGATGCAAAAACTTTTTTGCAAATCTGGCATCGCTGTAATCACCAACCTGAATAAAATCAATTATTCAACTGCTGTTGAATTGTTTATTCTGCCCCCCAAAGATCACATATTTATCCTGCACTCTGCACTGACTGCTTACAATGGGGTTTCCATGTAAATCTCTGAAACAAAACGGAACCCTCAGCGGAAGATTCCCTATAATAAGGCAGATGGACATACTGTGGACGCCGTCTGGCCTATGATCTGGCGATGTCCGTCTTTTTAAGAGTAAACAAAAGAGTGGTAGGCCACAGTTTTGTGCACTTCTGAAAAGGACACTACTGAACAGAGGCCAGCCGGAGTCCAGAGTAACTCTGCTGCCTCATTATAGTGAATGGATCCCTCAGGGATATCATCTGAATCACATCATTAATAGATTTAGCTGGAAACCCCGATGTAAGTTCTCAGCGTAGAGCGCCGGATAAATGTGATCCGAAATATTATGTCAAATGTTCGCAATAAAAGTTTCAACTCAATCCACAAATAAAGCTAGTACCCATTCAGGTCCTAAATCTGCCAATGGAAATATACAGTCATGGACAAAAATTTTGAGAATGAGACAAATATTAATTTTTCCAAAGTCTACTGCTTCATTTTTTCTAATGGCAATTTGCATATACTCCTGAATGTCAGAGTGATCAGCTTAACAGCAATTACTGTACTTGCAAAGTCAATATTTGCCCAGAAAATGAACTTTAACCCCCAAAACACATTTTAACATCATTGCAGTCCTGCCTTAAAAGGAGCAGATAACATCGTTTTAGTGATTGATCCATTAACACAGGTGTGGGTGTTGATGAGGACAGGGCTGGCGATCAATCAGTCATGATTAAGTAAGAATGACATCACTGGACACTTTAAAAGGAGGCTGGTGCTTGGTATCATTGTTTCTCTTCAGTTAACCATGGTTATCTCTAAAGAAACACGTGCAGCCATCATTGCACTGCACAAAAATGGCCTAACAGGGAAGAGTATCGCAGCTACAAAGATTGCACCTCAGTCAACAATCTATCGCATCATCAAGAACTTCAAGGAGAGAGCTTCCATTGTTGTCAAAAAGGCTCCAGGGCGCCCAAGAAAGACCAGCAAGCGCCAGGACCGTATCTTAAAACTGTTTCAGCTGCGGGATCGGACTACCAGCAGTGCCGAGCTTGCTCAGGAATGGCAGCAGGCTGGTGTGAGTGCTTCTGCAAGCACTGTGAGGCGGAGACTCTTTGAGCAAGGCCTGGTTTCAAGGAGGGCAGCAAAGAAGCCACTTCTCTCCAGAAAAAACATCAGGGACCGACTGATATTCTGCAAAAGGTTCAGGGAGTGGACTGCTGAGGACTGGGGCAAAGTCATTTTCTCTGATGAATCCCCTTTTCGATTGTTTGGGACATCTTGAAAACTGCTTATTCGGAGAAGAAGAGGTGAGCGCTACCACCAGTCTTGTCTCATGCCAACTGTAAAGCATCCTGAAACCATTCATGTGTGGGGCTGCTTCTCAGCCAAGGGAATCGGCTCACTCAGAGTCTTGCCTAAAAACACAGCCATGAATAAAGAATGGTACCAGAATGTCCTCCAAGAGCAACTTCTCCCAACCGTCCAAGAGCAGTTTGGCGCCCAACAATGCCTTTTCCAGCATGATGGAGCACCTCGCCATAAAGCAAAGGTGATAGCTAAATGGCTCATGGAACAAAACATAGAGATTTTGGGTCCATGGCCTGGAAACTCTCCAGATCTTAATCCCATTGAGAACTTGTGGTCAATCATCAAGAGACGGGTGGACAAACAAAAACCAACAAATTCTGGCAAAATGCAAGCATTGATTATGCAAGAATAGACTGCTATCAATCAGGATTTGGTCCAGAAGTTGATTGAAAGCATGCCAGGGAGAATTGCAGAGGTCTTGAAGAAGAAGGGTCAACACTGCAAATATTGACTTGCTGCATTAACTCATTCTGTCAATATAACCTATTGGTACTCATAATATGATTGCAATTATATTTCTGTATGTGATATAAACATCAGACAAACACTAATAAAAACCAGAGGGCAGCAGATCATGTGAAAATATAATTTTGGTGTCATTCTCAAACATGACTGTAGAGGGATTCCACGTTAATGGTAGTACAAAGGCTCTGAAAAGCAAAATGGCACCTCACCCTCCAAAAGAAATCCAGCGAATTCTGTTCTCCCAAATCCTAATGCCCCAAGTGTGCACAAACTGCAGTTAGCATTTCGTTTGTCTTTTCTGTAGCAATGAGACACACTTAATTTATGGGGTCCATATTTCCAGAAGCACAAGCACAACATACTGGACACAACAATAGCAGATTTGCAATTTTCACTCAGCAACATCCATTGCTGCTTGTAGGTGGAAAACACCGATGGAGTCAAAATTGTCACTATACCGGTTAATAAATTCCCAGAAGGGTATAATTTTTAAAATGTGGTTACTTGAGAGGGGAATTCTGCTCTTCTGGCACTTAGGGGCTCTGTATATGGATTCTGCAAACTATTCTACTATAATTTGTTCTCCAAGAGTCAAATAGCGCTTCATCTCTACCAAGTCTCACCGTGTGGCTAAGCAGTTCTGTATAGCCACATATGGGGTATTTCCACATTCAGCAGAAATTTGGTGACAAATTTTGGTGCCATTTTTACACATTTTCCCATGTTAAAATGTAAAGTCTGGGGATTAAAACAAATTTTAGGTGGTAAAAATATATTTCTTTTCTTTTCACAGCCCAATGGTAAAGAAAATTCTGTGACCTACCTGTGGTGTCAATATGATTACTGCACCGCAAGATGAATTAATTGAGAGGTGTAGTTGTAAAATGGGGTCTTTTATGTGGGTTCTGCTGTTGTGGCTCCTCAGGGGCTCTGCCAATGTGACATGACACCTGAAACCAGTCCAGCAAAATCTGAACTCCATTATGGTGCTTATTCCTGTCTGAGCTTTGCACTGTGCTTCAAAAGTTGTTTTTGACCACATATGGGTTATCGCCATACTCAGTAGAAATTGCATAAGAAATTTTCAGGCCCATTTTCTCCTGCTATCCTTGTGAAAATGAAGAAAATTGAGGCTAAACCACATTTTTGGGGTGAAAAATATATATTTTTTCATTTCCACAGATCAACGGTGTAAAACTCTGTGAAACACCTGTGGGTTCAAGGTGCTCAGCATACATCTAGATAAATTCCCTGAGGGGTGTAGTTTCCAAAATGGGGTCACTTGTTTGGGGTTTCCACTGTTTAGCCATATCTGGGGCTCTCCAAGCACGAAATGACACCTGCAAACCATTCCATCAAAATCTGCTTTCCAAAACGTCACCTCCTTTCTGAGCCCTGCCGTGAGCCCAGTTTTACACCACACATGGGGTACCTGCATAGTCAGGAGAAATTGCACAACACATTTTGGAGTACATTTTTTCCCCATTACTGTGTGAAAATAATACATTTGGGACTAAAAGAACATTTTTGTGGGAAAAATGTGATTTTGTTATTTACATGGCTCTACGTTATAAACTTCTGTGAAGAACCTTGGCGTTCAAGGTGTTCATCAGACATCTCTAGATACATTCCTTGAAGGGTCTAGTTTCCAAAATGGTGTCACTTTTTGGGGGTTTCCACTGCTTAGGCACATCAGGGGCTCTCCACAAGGGACATGGTATCCGCTAATTATTCCAGCAAATTTTGCTTTCAAAAAGTCAAATGGTGCTTTCAAGCACTGCAATGCGCCCAAACAGTGGTTTTCTTTCACATAAGGGGTATTGGTATGCTCTGGAGAAACTGCACAGCAAATTTTGGAGTACAATTTTTCACATTACCATTGTGAAAATAAACAAAAATTGGGACAGAAGTTAAATTTTTGTGAAGTTAATTGTTAATTTTTTCCTTCTACATTTACGTTTCGGTATTTTCTGTCATATAGACCCCTCAAAGTCACTTCAAATGTGATCTGGTCCCTAAAAAAATTGTTTTGTAAATTTTGTTGAAAAAATGAGAAATCGCAGGTCAACTTTTAACCCTTAGAACTTCCTAACAAAAAGAATTGTGTTTAAAAAATTGTGCTGATGTAAAATAGGCATGTGGGAATATAATTTATTAACTATTTTGTGCAACATAACTCTCTGATTTAAGGGCATAAAAATAAAAAATGTGAAATTGCTAAATTTTCTACATTTTGTACCAAATTTCCATTTTTTTTCACAAATAAACGCAAGCCGTATGAAAGAAGTTTTCTAGAGTCATTACCACATAAAATTACACTGGTCAGAATTGTACAATTTGGCCTGGTCATGAAGGTGAAAACTGGCTTTGGGGCTGAAGGGTTTAAAAGGCAGGAGCATGTGGCCATGTACAATACCCCAAAAGTTTTGCAGTTGGCAAAATCTCTAACATTAAAACTAATTGCCCAAAGATACATTAGTGAACTCTTTACACAGCTTGATCCTATAGCAAAACCCACAATCACTGCATGTGAACGTACTACAGATCTTCAACCATGTATAAACTGAGAACGAGTTGATCTCTAATGGAACGACTTTTCCTATAGGTAATATTTGGGCTTGATTAAACTCTTAAGATCTGGATTAGCACAGTGTTTTTTAGGACCCGGTATACCTGATTAGTCTGATTGTGATAGGTGCAATTATTCCCTTTATCTTGTAGTAGAGGAGAGATTTCCTTTCACTATATAAGGTATGAAAAATGGCAGAATCCAGAATTTGATGAGGGTATCTTCTCTGAGTGAGCCTAGTCTTTAAATGGGTGGCTTGTACCAGGAAGACTTCATCCCTAGATCAGTTGCTCCTGATTTGGAGATATTGGCCCTATGATATTTCTGTTTTTAGAGGGACGGGATGATAACTCTTCCATTTTAAAAGTTATTATTCGCTGTTGGTTTACAATATGTAAACTTTGTCAAGTTACCATCCAAACCTCATTTTTCAATCAAATCGAGGAAGGGTAGCTCATTTTTGTTACATTTGGATGTGAATCTCAGTCCTATATTATTTGTATTTAAGAAATTAAGAAAAGTGATAAAATCATAATCGGTTCCAGACGATAAAACAAATGTCATCTATGTATCTGGCCCAAAATATAATTTTAGGATTCCACCACAACTCATCCTCTTGAAAGACCACAGCTTCCTCCCACCAGCCCAGGAGGAGGTTGCCATAAGACGAGCCACAGGGGATTCCCATAATGGTTTCCTGAGCTGGTGGAAGAATTTGCCATAAAAAAGAAAATAGTTGCGAGTGGGTACAAAAAGAAGCAGACGTCTAAGGAATTGATAATGCAGTTTACACTGCACTGCTTTAGATTTCAGAGAATAAAAAACCTTTATACCAGCTCCATGTGGAATTCTGCTGTATAACACCTCCATGTGTCAAGAGAGTACCCGTCTCAATCGTTATGCCCTCTAGTTTGATAAGAAAATCTGTTGTTTCTCTGATATATGATGGAAGTGCAGTAACAAATGAACGTAAAATCCTATCAATGTGTATGCCACCATTTTGGCTAACTGACATCACCGCCGAGACGATGGGACGTCTGTTGTGAATTCTGTGGCAGAGCTCCCTCCTGTGGTCACAAGTGGTACTTCGGCTGGTTCTCTCTGTGAGCTTCCGTTGGTGGAGGAAAGTGGTACTGCGGCTTCTGAGTTTCCTTCCTCAGGTGATGTGGTGAAGTCGTTAGGTGCTGCTCTATTTAACTCCACCTAGTGCTTTGATCCTGGCCTCTAGTCAATGTTCTAGTATTGGACCTGTTTCCTCCTGGATCATTCCTGTGGCCTGCTGCTCTGCATAGCTAAGTTTCTCTTTGCTATTTGTTTGCTGTTTTTTTCTGTCCAGCTTGTCAATTTGTTTTTTACTGCTTGCTGGAAGCTCTGGGACGCAGAGGGTGTACCTCCGTGCCGTTAGTTCGGTACGGAGGGTCTTTTTGCCCCCTTTGCATGGTTTTTTTAGGGTTTTGTGTTGACCGCAAAGTTACCTTTCCTATCCTCGCTCTGTTCAGAAAGTTGGGCCTCACTTTGCTAAATCTATTTCATCTCTACGTTTGTCTTTTCATCTTAACTCAAAGTCATTATATGTAGGGGCTGCCTTTTCCTTTGGGGTATTTCTCTGAGGCAAGGTAGGCTTATTTTCTATCTTCAGGCTAGCTAGTTTCTCAGGCTATGCCGAGTTGCATAGGGAGCGTTAGGCGCAATCCACGGCTGCCTTTAGTGTGGTTGGAGAGGATTAGGGATTGCGGTCAACACAGTTCCCACGTCTCAGAGCTCGTTCTTGTTTTTTGGGTTATTGCCAGGTCACTGTATGTGCGCTGACCTCTATGTCCATTGTGGTACTGAATTACCTTTCATAACAGACGTCCTTTGAGTAGGTGTAAGCCATTATGGATCTTCGGGAGCGATAAAGAGTGGGTATAGTGGGAAAGTAAGGTTCCACAAACTTAAATTCAGTTTTTGAGATTGAGCCTTGACCAGACACTCCACAAAGATTTTGTGAAGAGATTCACTGTACGCTGATGTAGGGTCCAAATCTACAATTTGATAAGTTTCCACATCTCTCAAGATGGAATAGCACCTAGACAAATATTTGCAATGATCTAACAAAGTCAGATTACCTCCATTATCTAAAATATCTTTAAAATAATATCTGATTTATATATGTACTGGATTGCTACAACAAATTTTCCATAGGTCTTCTTCTACCACCATAAGGAAGAGATCAATGCTTGTCACGTCTTCTATAAGGGGCATTTTAGTGCTTTTATCTTTAAGATTGGTGAATGGTCCTGTCCTATATCTATCATTTTCATTAAGTAGTTCTACCAATGTTTGGACCCCTTCCCAATATTCTTCAGATAATCTTAATTTTGAACATTGTACCTTATGACAATACGATCAGAGAAAGCTTTGGCCCACAGCGCCCACTGCCCCTCTTAGCTGCTCAACCCTGCTCCTCCAAAACCAGCTTCTCCACCATGACAGAAGATCAGCTCTCCACCCTCCTGTCAAGATCACACCTCACCACCTGCACGCTTGACCCGCTCCCATCCCACCTCATCCCTAACCTTTCCACGGTCTTCATCCCAACCCTAACGCACCTCTTCAACCTCTCACTCACAACAGGTGTCTTTCCCTCATCCTTCAAGCATGCCAAGATCACACCCATCCTCAAAAAGCCCTCCCTCGACCCATCCTCTGTGTCTAGCTATCGCCCAATATCTCTTCTCCCTTATGCCTCCAAATTGCTGGAGCAACACGTCCATCTTGAACTGTCCTCCCACTTCTCCTCCTGCTCCCTCTTTGATTGGTTACAATCAGGCTTCCGTTCCCATCACTCAACTGAAACTGCCCTAACTAAAGTCACCAATGACCTACTAACTGCCAGGAGCAAGCGACACTACTCTGTCCTCCTTCTCCTGGACTTGTCTTCTGCCTTTGACACTGTTGACCACTCCCTTTTGCTACAAATCCTCTCATCCCTTGGCATCACAGACTTGGCCCTTTCCTGGATCTCGTCATATCTGACAGACCGAACATTCAGTGTCTCCCTCCCCCACACCACCTCCTCACTTCGCCCCTTGTCAGTCGGTGTTCCTCAAGGCTCTGTTCTAGGACCCCTACTCTTCTCCATCTACACTTTCGGCCTGGGACAGCGCATAGAATCCCACGGTATGCAGTACCATCTCTACGCCGACGACACGCAGATCTACCTCTCCGGACCTGACCTCTCCTCCTTGCTTACCAAAATCCCGCACTGTCTGTCTGCCATTTCAGCCTTCTTTTCTGCTCGCTTTCTACAACTGAACATGGACAAAACAGAATTCATCATCTTTCCCCCATCTCACTCTACCCCTCCACCACATCTATCCATCAATGTCAATGGCTGCTCACTATCCCCAGTCCCACACGCCCGGTGCCTCGGGGTGATCCTCGACTCTGCCCTCTCTTTCAAGCCACATATCCAAGCCCTTGCCTCCTCCTGTCGTCTCAAACTCAAAAATATTTCCCGGATCCGTGCTTTCCTTGACCGCAACACTGCAAAAACGCTAGTGCATGCCCTTATCATCTCCCGCCTCGACTACTGCAACCTCCTACTCTCTGGACTCCCCTCTAGCACTCTGGCACCACTCCAATCCATCCTACACTCTGCTGCCCGACTAATCCACCTGTCCCCCCGCTATTCCCCAGCCTCTCCCCTGTGTCAAGCCCTTCACTGCTTCCTTTCGCCCAGAGACTCCAGTTCAAAACCCTCACACTGACATACAAAGCCATCCACAACCTGTCTCCTCCATACATCTGTGACATGGTCTCCCGGTACCTACCTACACGCGACCTCCGATCCTCCCAAGACCTCCTTCTCTACTCCCCTCTCATCTCTTCTTCCCATAACCGCATCCAAGACTTCTCCCGTGCTTCCCCCATACTCTGGAACTCTCTACCCCAACACATCAGACTTGCGCCTACCATAGAAACCTTCAAAAAGAACCTGAAGACTCATCTCTTCCGACAAGCCTACAGCCTGCAGTGATCCTCAACCTACTGAACAGCCGCACAGCCAGCTCTTCCCTCTCCTAGTGTATCCTCACCCACCCCCTGCAGACTGTGAGCCCTCGCGGGCAGGGTCCTCCCTCCTTATGTACTCGTGTGCCTTGTTATCTGCTCATGGTTAATGTAATTGTCTATATTTGCCCCGTATTCACATGTAAAGCGCCATGGAATAAATGGCGCTATAAAAATGTATAATAATAATAATAAAAATGATGTTCAACCCCTTCACGACATTTGATGTACCCATACGTCATGGTTGGGAAGGTGTTCCTGATCAATGATGTGTGGGTATGTCATGGCGACCGCGCGGGCACACTAGGATACATCGGGGGCTTATCTACAGCATTCCAGAATGCTGTAGATAAACCCCTGATGCTGGTGGGCTTAGCTCACCTTTGATTTTGGGGGTGACAGGTTCCCTTTAAGTGAAAGCTGAGACACGGCTGTCACAGCCAGAGGCAGTCCCCGCACTACATCCCAGATGTTTAACCCCCTTAATGCTAAGTTCAATAACTCCCAGGAGCTTGGTCATAGGCTTTTGTCATGGTAAAACTGACAGGTACAATGCATTGCAATAAATTATACCAGAGATCAGAATAATAAAAGCTAAAGTCTCATAGAGGGACTAAGTACAAAAATTAACCCCTTTCTGACATCGGACGTACTATCCCATCGAGGTGGGGTGGGCCCCCATGACCACGGACGGGATAGTACGTCCAGCGCGATCGGCGGCGCTCACGGGGGGAGCGCGGCCGATCGCGGCCGGGTGTCAGCTGCCTATCGCAGCTGACATCCGGCACTATGTGCCAGGAGCGGTCACGGACCGCTCCCGGCACATTAACCCCCGGCACACCGCGATCAAACATGATCGCGATGTGCCGGCAGTACAGGGAAGCATCGCGCAGGGAGGGGGCTCCCTGCAGGCTTCCCTGAGCCCCCCGCAGCAACGCGATGTGATCGCGTTGCTGCGAGGGTCTTACCTCCCTCCCTGCCTGCTCCAGACCCGGATCCAAGATGGCCGCGGATCCGGGTCCTGCAGGGAGGGAGGTGGCTTCACAGAGCCTGCTCAGAGCAGGCACTGTGAAGCAGCCTGCACTGCTCTCAGATCGGTGATCTGACAGAGTGCTGTGCACACTGTCAGATCACTGATCTGTGATGTCCCCCCCTGGGACAATGTAAAAAAGTTAAAAAAAAATGTAAAAAAAAATATTCCTAAATAATGAAAAAAAAAAAAATATTATTCCCCTAAATACATTTCTTTATCTAAATTACAAAAAAAACAATAAAAGTACACATATTTAGTATCGCCGCGTCCGTAACGGCCCGACCTATAAAACTGGCCCACTAGTTAACCCCTTCAGTAAACACCATAAGAAAAAAAAAAAAAAACGAGGCAAAAAACAACGCTTTATTATCATACAGCCGAACAAAAAGTGGAATAACACGCGATCAAAAAGACAGATATAAATAACCATAATACTGTTGAAAGCGTCATCTTGTCCCGCAAAAAACGAGCCGCCATACAGCATCATCAGCAAAAAAGAAAAAAAGTTATAGTCCTGAGAATAAAGCGATGCAAAAATAATTATTTTTTCTATAAAATAGTTTTTATCGTATAAAAGCGCCAAAACTTAAAAAAATGATATAAATGAGGTGTCGCTGTAATCGTACTGACCCAAAGAATAAAACTGCTTTATCAATTTTACCAAACGCGGAACGGTATAAACGCCTCCCCCAAAAGAAATTCATGAATAGCTGGTTTTTGGTCATTCTGCCTCACAAAAATCGGAATAAAAAGCGATCAAAAAATGTAACGTGCCCGAAAATGTTACCAATAAAAACGTCACCTCGTCCCGCAAAAAACAAGACCTCACATGACTGTGAACCAAAATATGGAAAAATTATAGGTCTCAAAATGTGGTAACGCAAAAAATATTTTTTGCAATAAAAAGCGTCTTTCAGTGTGTGACGGCTGCCAATCCTAAAAATCCGCTAAAAAACCCGCTATAAAAGTAAATCAAACCCCCCTTCATCACCCCCTTAGTTAGGCAAAAATTAAAAAAATGTATTTATTTCCATTTTTCCATTAGGGCTAGGGTTAGGGCTAGGGTTAGGGTTAGGGCTAGGGCTAGGGTTAGGGCTAGGGTTAGGGTTAAGGCTAGGGTTAGGGCTAGGGTTAGGGTTAGGGCTAGGGTTAGGGCTAGGGCTAGGGCTAGGGTTAGGGCTAGGGTTAAGGCTACAGTTAGGGTTGGGGCTAAAGTTACGGTTAGGGTTTAGATTACATTTACAGTTGGGAATAGGGTTGGGATTAGGGTTAGGGGTGTGTCAGGGTTAGAGGTGTGGTTAGGGTTACTGCTGGGATTAGGGTTAGGGGTGTGTTTGGATTAGGGTTTCAGTTATAATTGGGGGGTTTCCACTGTTTAGGCACATCAGGGGCTCTCCAAACGCGACATGGCGTCCGATCTTAATTCCAGCCAATTCTGCGTTGAAAAAGTAAAACAGTGCTTCTTCCCTTCCGAGCTCTCCCGTGTGCCCAAACAGGGGTTTACCCCAACATATGGGGTATCAGTGTACCCAGGACAAATAGGACAACAACTTTTGGGGTCCAATTTCTCCTGTTACCCTTGGGAAAATACAAAACTGGGGGCTAAAAAATTTTTGTGGGAAAAAAAGATTTTTTATTTTCACGGCTCTGCGTTATAAACTGTAGTGAAACACTTGGGGGTTCAAAGTTCTCACAACACATCTAGATAAGTTCCATGGGGGGTCTAGTTTCCAATATGGGGTCACTTGTGGGGGATTTCTACTGTTTAGGTACATTAGGGGTTCTGCAAACGCAATGTGACGCCTGCAGACCATTCCATCTAAGTCTGCATTCCAAATGGCACTCGTTCCCTTCCGAGCCCTCCCATGCACCCAAACGGTGGTTCCCCCCAACATATTGGGTATCAGCGTACTCAGGACAAATTGGACAACAACTTTTGGGGTTAAATTTCTCCTCTTACCCTCGGGAAAATACAAAACTGGGGGCTAAAAAATAATTTTGGGGGGAAAGATTTTTTTTTTAATTTTCACGGTTCTGCGTTACAAACTGTAGTGAAACACTTGGGGGTTCAAAGGTCTCACAACACATCTTAGTTCCTTAGGGGGTCTAGTTTCCAAAATGGTGTCACTTGTGGAGGGTTTCTACTGTTTCGGTACATTAGGGGCTCTGCAAATGTAATGTGACACCTGCAGACCATTCCATCTAAGCCTGCATTCCAAATGGAGCTCCTTCCCTTCCGAGCCCTCCCATGCGCCCAAACAGTGGTTCCCCACCCCACATATGGGGTATCAGCGCACTCAGGACAAATTGGACAACCAATTTCTCCTGTTACCCTCGGGAAAATACAAAACTGGGGGCTAAAAAATAATTTTTGTGGGAAAAATGTTTTGTTTTATTTTTACGGCTCTCCATTATAAACTTCTGTGAAGCCCTTGGTGGGTCAAAGTGCTCACGACACATGTAGATAAGTTCCTTAGGGGGTCTACTTTCCAAAATGTTGTCACTTGTGGGGGGTTTCTACTGTTTAGGTACATTAGGGGCTCTGAAAACGCAATGTGACACCTGCAGACCATTCCATCTAAGTCTGCATTCAAATGACACTCCTTCCCTTCCGAACCCTCCCATGCGCCCAAACAGTGGTTCCCCCCACATATGGTGTATCATCGCACTCAGGACAAATTGGGCAACAAATTTTGGGGTCCACTTTCTCCTGTTACCCTCGGGAAAATACAAAACTGGGGGCTAAAAAAATAATTTTTGTGGGAAAAATTTTTTGTTTTATTTTTACGGCTCTGCATTATAAACTTCTGTGAAGCACTTGGTGGGTCAAAGTGCTCACCACACCTCTAGATAAGTTCCTTAGGGGGTCTACTTTCCAAAATGGTGTCAATTGTGGGGGTTTCAATGTTTAGGCACATCAGGGGCTCTCCAAACGCAACATGGCGTCCCATCTCAATTCCTGTCAATTTTGCATTGAAAAGTCAAACGGCGCTCCTTCCCTTCCGAGCTCTCCCATCCGCCCAAACAGTGGTTTACCCCCACATATGGGGTATCAGCGTACTCAGGACAAATTGTACAACAACTTTTGGGGTCCAATTTCTTCTCTTACCCTTGGGAAAATAAAAAATTGGGGGCGGAAAGTTAATTTTTGTGAAAAAATATGATTTTTTATTTTTACGGTTCTACATTATAAACTTCTGTGAAGCACTTGGTGGGTCAAAGTGCTCACCACACCTCTAGATAAGTTCCTTAGGGGGTCTACTTTCCAAAATGGTGTCACTTGTGGGGGGTTTCAATGTTTAGGCACATCAGGGGCTCTCCAAACGAAACATGGCGTCCCATCTCAATTCCAGTCAATTTTGCATTGAAAAGTCAAATGGCGCTCCTTCGCTTCCGAGCTCTGCCATGCGCCCAAACAGTGGTTTACCCCCACATGTGGGGTATTGTCGTACTCAGGACAAATTGTACAACAATGTTTGGGGTCCATTTTCTCCTGTTACCCTTGGTAAAATAAAACAAATTGGAGCTGAATTAAATTTTTTGTGAAAAAAAGTTAAATGTTCATTTTTATTTAAACATTCAAAAAATTCCTGTGAAGCACCAGAAGGGTTAATAAACTTCTTGAATATGGTTTTGAGCACCTTGAGGGGTGTAGTTTTTAGAATGGTGTCACACTTGGGTATTTTCTATCATATAGACCCCTCAAAATGACTTCAAATGAGATGTGGTCCCTAAAACAAAATGGTGTTGTAGAAATGAGAAATTGCTGGTCAACTTTTAACCCTTATAACTCCCTAACAAAAAAAAATTTTGGTTCCAAAATTGTGCTGATGTAAAGTAGACATGTGGGAAATGTTGCTTATTAAGTATTTTGTGTGACATATCTCTGTGATTTAATTGCATAAAAATTCAAAGTTGGAAAATTGCGAAATTTTCATAATTTTTGCCAAATTTCCATTTTTTTCACAAATAAACGCAGGTACTATCAAATAATTTTTACCATTTTCATGAAGTACAATATGTCACGAGAAAACAATGTCAGATTCACTGGGATCCGTTGAAGCGTTCCAGAGTTATAACCTCACAAAGGGACAGTGGTCAGAATTGTAAAAATTGGCCCGGTCATTAACGTGCAAACCACCCTTGGGGGTAAAGGGGTTAAAAAAAATTTAAAAATATTTTTTAAAAATCCCAAAATAAACAACAAAAAATAGAAAAAGTATTATACCAATACATACAGGTGTTTCTCACAAAATTAGAATAAAAAAGTTAATTTATTTCAGTTCTTCAACATAAAAAATGAAACTCATATTATATAGAGTCATTACAAACAGAGTGATCTATTTCAAGTGTTTATTTCTGTTAATGTTGATGAGTTGATGATTATGGCTTACAGCCAATGAACACCCAAAAGTCATTATCTCAGTAAAATAGAATACTCTATAACACCAGCTTGAAAAATTATTTTAAAATCCGAAATGTTGGCCTACTGAAAAGTATGTTCAGTAAATGCACTCAATACTTGGTTGGGGCTCCTTTAAGTACCCATATTTGGTGTCATCACATCTGGAACGACCTGACCTGTAAAACCATCACACTAGTTTACCTCTTCAGTGAACCCACATAAAAAAAAACTTGCCTAAAAACTATGCTTTTTCTCATACCACTGAAAAAATAGTGGAAAAAACGCGATCAAAAATAATGTAATGAATGTAAATAAAAACGTCATCTTGTCCCACAAAAAACAAGCTGCCGCACAGCTCCATCAGAAGAGAAATAAAAAAGTCATAGTTCTTAGAACAGAGCGATGCGAAAAACAATTTTTGTTTTCAATAAATAGTTGTATTGTGTAAAAGCACCAAAATATTAAAAAGTTGTATAAATGTGGTATCACTGTAATCGTGCTGACCCTAAGAATAAAGCTGCTTTATCACTTTTACCACACAGTGGAAGGCATAAAAAACAATTCCTTAATTGCTGATTCTTGTTCATTCAGCCTCCCAAAAATCATAATAGAAAGCAATCAAAAATGTCCCTGAAAATGGCACCAATAAAAACATCAACTCGACCCACAAAAAAAAGGACTCTCATGACTCTATTGACAGAAATATAGAAAAATTCTAGCTCTAAAAATATGACTATGCAAAAACTTATTATTCCAAAAAATGCGTCTTTCGGTGTGTGACAGCAGCCATACATAAAAAAAAAAATATAAATCTGGTATCACTGTAATTGCACTGACCCGAAGAATAAAGTCATCTAACCACTTATATCGCAAGAGAAACAACATAAAAAATAAATAAAAACAATTCTTGATCTGCTGTTGATTTGTTCGTTCTGCCTCCCTAAGATCGCAGTAAGGCTTGGCTCGGCTCGGCTCACATTTATCCTGTGCTCTATGCTGAGCACTTACATTTGGATTTTTGTGTAAATCTCTGAAATACATGATTCAGATGAAACCCCCGACAGAAGATTCCCTATGCTGAGGCTGATGGAGGCACTGTGGACGCCGCCTGGCCTATGATCCAGCAGTGTCCTTCTTTTTAAGTGTGCATAAAAGTGCGGTTGGCTACAGTTTTGTGCACCTCTAAAAAGGACACCGCCAAACAGAGGTCAGACGGACTCAAGAGTAACGCTGCTGCCTCATAAGTGAAAGGACCCATGGTGGTTTCATCTGAATCGCGTGAATCGGAGATTTTGATGCAAACCCCGAAGTAAGTGCTCAGATTAGAGCATAGGACAAATGTGATCCAAAATGATCCCAATACAAGCTTCAAGTCAATCCACAACAAAAGCAAGTCCCACTCAGGTCTGTCATCTGTCATTGGAAATATAAGGGGCATCCATGTTACTGATAGCACAAAGGCTCTGCAGCGAAGAGAGCCCACATAATTTACAGGTACATGCATCCAGAAGCATGAGCTGTTCTGTCCCTACATGAGGCGAGTAGAGGTGTGGTTGACTAATAGGTGTTGTGAAAGATTTGTACCTTCAGTTTTCCTCGATGCAGGGCAGACAGGACCTATGCTGTTCAGCGTCCGGAGAGATGATGCACACCAGGGATTGTGAAATTCAGGCTTATTTAATTGTAAATCTGGACATACTGCGTACGATGGTAGGTATACAGTAACTTCTCCAGAGTTGAGCCAAGTACAGCAAGTGTATTTGTGACAGCGAGTGAACAGCAAGAGGTCAAAAGACTGATGCCTTCCTAAGCCCGGTTCAAGCGTGTCCTCTCACAACAGCATGTAAATTGAAAATGAAATGGCTGCCAGAGGAAGAGAAGATTTGACCCCTGAACTGGAAGTGGAAGACATGCCCACAAGAAATAAATAACAAGCTGCCATACGGAAAAAGGCCATTGGGTGGCAGTAGAGCAGAAATGTAAGAACATTCATAGCATGAAGATACACATAAAACTGAAGAACATAACTTACACAGAACAGAACATGAGCTGAGCCCAATGTATGAGAACTACAACGTACTGAGCACTACAATGTATTGGGGCTACAATGTAAAGGGCACTAAACTGGCAGATTTGCAATTTTCACTCGGCAACATCCATTGCTGCTCATTTCTGGAAAACAAACATGGAGTCAAAATTGTGACTACACCAAAGAAGATAATTTCTCATAGGGGTGTAATTTCCAAAATAGGGTCATTTGAGGTGTGATTCCGAGACTGTATATAGAGTCCAAAAACTATTCTACGATAATGACAGATTTTGGTGCCATTTTTACCCATTTCCCTGTGTGAATATGTAAAATCTTGGGCTATAATAAAACGTTTGTGGGAAAAATGTAAGTATTTTTTCTTCACTGTGGTGTCAATATGATCACTGCACCCCTAGATGAATTCATTGAGAGGTAAAGAGCAAAATCTGCGCTATAATATGGTGCTCCTTCCCTTTTGAGCTTTCTGAAAAGTATTTCCCCAATTACATGCAGTGAGTTTTTCGAATTAGCACTTAAAAAAATTAAGAAATTGGGGATAAAACAACATTTATTGGTAAAAATTTATTCTTTCTTCACTGCCCAATGGTATAAAATTCCGTGAGGCACATATGGTGTCAACATGCTCACTGCACCCCCTAGATGAATTCATTGGGGCTGTAGTTTGTAAAATGGGGTCACTAAGGGAGACTCTGCTGTTTCAGCACCTCAGGGGCTCTGATAATGCGACATGGCACCCTCTAACCATTCCAGCAAAATCTGAACTCCAATATGGGGCTCCTTCCCTTTGAGCTTTGCACTGTGCCTTAAAAGTAGTTTTCAACCAAATATAGAGTATTGGCGTACTCAGGAGAAATCGCATAACAAACTGTATTGCTCATTTTCTCCTATTATTCTGTTTGAACATTTAAGACTTGGGACCCATGTAACATTTTAGTGGAAAAAATGTAATATTCCATTTACTCAGCCCAATGTTATACTCTTCTGTGAATCACTTGAAGGCAAAAATACTCACTACATCTCAAGATGAATTCCTCGAGAGGTGTAGTTTTCAAAATGAGGTCACTTGTGGGTGTTTCTGCTATTTTGGCATGTCAGGAACTATTCAAATGTGACATAACATCTGCAATCTATTCCAGCCAAAATGGTGCTCAAGAATTCAATTCTCACTCCTTCGAGCAATACCGTGTGCCCAAACAGTAATTTTCCACCATATAAGGTGTATCGGTGTACTGAGGAGAAATTGCACAACAAACTGCACCTGTAGGTTAAAGGTGCTCATCACACTTCTAGATAAATTTCTTGAGGGGTGTAATTTCCAAAGTGGGGTCAATTTGGGGGCAGTTTCCACTGTTTAGGCACATCAGGGGTCCTGCAAACATGACACGGCTATCTCTTCCAGCCAATGTTTTGCTCCAAAAGTCAAAAGGCTCTCCTTTTGAGTGACTGCAGAGTTAACATTTTGAACTAGACAGACCCCTTTAAATGATGTGGTGGGTACAAAATTCAATCTCTTCTGTAATATTCTGCAATCTTTTCTTGACCGTCTATAGTAAGAAAGGTTAATAATCTGGTTATGATTTGTTATAAGCTTTTCCTCAATTGAGAACTGACTGGAGCTCTTTGTTCTAAAAAAACGGAAGAGGAATGTGACAATGATGGGACAAAATAAACTCTCTTGGGAAAATTGGAGACATACTAAAAACTGCAACTAAGCCTGCCAGTTCCTGTACAGTCTAGAGATTTTGCCTCCCGCAGACCATAGTGGTTCCTGCATGAGCTGAGATAGCGCTAACCACAGATTAGATGAAGGCAACTTGGACAAATACTGCATGAAAGGCTGTCAAGTGGTTCACATTCCTCCTAATGAACCGCAGGGCAAAGAAGAGTGCAAATTACCTACAGAAGGGAAAGTGTGCTGAAATAGAAAGATCCCAGAGTGAGTAACAGAAATCACGAAGTACAAAACAAAGGATGAAGTATGTACTGCTAGAAAATATGCCACCTACCTCCTAAAAATAAAAATAGGTGCAGGGTACAGAACATAAACAGCAGAGCGATAAACCCTAGTTGGACTATCACTGACTGGCTTAAACTACAGCTGTAAGGCTGGACAGCCAAATAAGACTATCACCAGCAGGATACAAAAGCAGGGGGAAAGTAAATAAAGCCGCACCAGAAAGGTGATAGGGCAGTCACATGAGTAAAGGAAAACACCTGTTATCCTAACAAGATTGAAGCAAGGATGGCAGAAACTAAACAACCAGAAAAAAAATGTATCTCCGGTGGCTTGGCAGACAGAGAAGCTGACCACAAAACACAGGCTCAAGGGTTTGAACCCAGACGCATGACAATGGGATTGAGGTATGCCAGGAATGCCGCCCTGTATTGTTTTTGTATTTGTGATTACAAAGTCCTGACCTTGTCTGGCTCTTTGACCTTGCCATCTTGTTTTAAATGGCCTCCCTATCTCTTTAGTCCCAACGTACACCATCCTTTATTATCTGAACTCTCTTTGCCTGATGTCACCATCAGATGAGGAGATATCTGTCATTTTATTATTGTTGGTTGAGAAATTATAAGATTATTCTTAAATCATCCTAGATATCTCAGGAATTGAGCATGATTTTTCTCCTTTAATAGCGTTTGATATCTCTGAACCGAGATCTCCCTCGTGTATTAAAGTAAGGATCACACTTAAATTTCAATGTACGCTCAATGAATTAATTTAGTTGTTTAGTAGAGCTCCACTCAAAAATGTTTTTTCATCCTCAAGGAGGATATTCATAAACCTGACTGATGAAGACGCCGATTCCTTCAACCAAGCCACTTGTAGTTCTGGATTAGTTGTCCTTGGTGATGGATAAATATTAATGTGAAGACCCTTTGGGACAATGTGGTGTTTTATAGAATTCTTAATCTCCCACCATGATTTAATATTGTTTTTATATCACATTTTTAACTAGATCATTGAAGAGTGTTTTCAAAGAGGGCGTATCAGTTCACCCCATAGAATAATCCTGCGTGCAGAAAACCTTCCTTCAACCATCAATTAGTATCAATTGGGCCCGACAGAAAACCTGCCATACTCAGCAAATCTAAAGAAATTCAACATATATTTGGTGTTGTAGTTACCTAATTTTAACACTTTTCAGGGAGCATATTTTTATTATAGCGTCCTGATAAGTGAAACCATAGACGTCAAAGAGGGTATACCGGTACTTAGTTTTTCCCATGACTGTATCTTCTGCCTGTTCAGTTCACAGCTAACTAGCTGGTGGTCTGCAGATCCTAGCATATTATCTCTATAGGCTATATGAGGTCATCTTCCCACTCGTCCAGTTATGCTCTTTATGAGATAATTGTTATTGGGCATGGAAGACATCCTGTACTTATATTATCTCCTATAATGAGTGACTGCCCAGTATCTGCTATATTATAGCACATTGATTTGCTAGTACACATAATACAATGACTTTATCAGGGATTTCATATAAGATCCCACTTACCATACTCAGATCTGCCACTAAAAAGAGCTCAACGTACTTTTTTGTTATCCACAGATTTTCCTTCTGAAAACAAGATCATATAATATTTCAGTACAGGTACAATAACAAGAGGCAAAGCTAACATTCTAAATACGTCAGTAACTTACAGGACAGGTCTGCAACATATCTCATGAACACAGTGCATGTCCACTAAGCCATACCAATGGGAAAATACATTTGTATCTCTACTTGTCATGTGATGAGTAGAAGGAGGATGTCACAGGGTTACTGAAACAGAGAGAAGACAGAAGACCGCAGCGTCTGATTGCTCCTACTCCTGTGCTGAAAAAAAATCACTTCTTTTTAAATAGTGTTTATTTCTTTTGGCATAACAGGGGTTAATAGGCCATGTTGGAAACTCTGGGAGTATGAGCTCTCAGCTGAGCTCGGTTAGCCACTCCCATCCCCATTATAGTCGGGGTCCTGATTCAAACTCATGTCAAAGCTAGCTTTTGCTGCATGTCTTGGAGGAGAGGAGTTTTATATGACAAGGAGCTTTGGAGGAGTTTTCTGTGACTGTTGCATGGTTTGTAAGTGTGATAATTTCCTTCCATCCTCTTACTTTGGTTATTTCCCCTTCCTCCACTCCCTGGTGCATTCCTTTGTTATATGTGGGTGAATATTTGTATGCTTGGTATTTTCAGTTTGCCCTTGTTTGTGTTGCCTTGTTCGTCGGGTTGGTGTAGAGTACTGAGGTGCACAGTAGCGCCCCTCTTCCCTGGGTGGGGGAAGAGAACAGACGGAGGGCTGATTCAGGAGATAAGGCAAGAGTGGTGACCCCAGAATCTTCACCTTGAGAAGTGTCCCTGGAAATTGGGCAAGCCACGGCACCCCCTAACGGTAGGGACAGGGAAGGAGCCCCTGGTCCAGGGTCACCCGACAGCAAACACAGCAAAGCAAAGACAAGTTTATTATCAGCAGTTGAACAGAGAAAAAAACAAGCAGAGGGAAACTGACTACCAGCCAAAGGTCACCGGATTGAGCCACGGAGCCAAGCCATGACAATGGTAAACTACTGGATAACATCACCACCTATCAGATCCCTCCTGACAGCTCCCAGACTCCTCGTCTCCCCACAAGCTCCACCCCCATCCTTCCATACATCCTACCATGAAAGTAAAGATAAAGCTGAAGACTTATGAAACTCTAAATGAACTACTGCCTTTGCTGCCTCCAACAACCAATCATAAGACAGCTTTCTTTCTATATTTTGCTCTGGTAAAATGAAAGCTGGATGACTGTGATTGGCTGCTTTCTCTGTTAGATAATTTCATTAATGTGTCTTATTATTTCTGATTTATATAAGAGAGCAGTGATATAGCAGGAGAGACTAGCTGCATCACATAGGGTACACTGAGACTGCTTTATATAATGTACATCACATAGGACACACTGAGACTTTTGTATATATTAAATAGGATACACTGAGACTGCTGTATAAACATCACATAGGAGACACCGAGACTGCCATATACATCACATAAAATATAATGAGACCACTGTATCTAAATCACATAGGATACAATGAGACTTCTGTATACATAACATAAGATACACTGAGACTGTTGCATACATCACATAGGATACACTGAGACTGCTGTATACATCACATAGAATACACTGAGACTGCTGTATAAACATTACATAGGAGACACTGAGACTGCCATATTCATCACGTAGAATATAACGAGGCTACTGTATATACATCACATAGGGTACAATGAGGCTTCTGTATACATAACCTAGGATACACTGAGACTGTCGTATACATCAACTTGGATACACTGAGACTTCTATACAGTATATATCACATGGGATATACTGAGAATGTTGTGTGCATCACATAGGGAGAATGTAAGCTCGCAAGGGCAGGGTCCTCACCCCTTTGTATCAGTCTGTGATTGTTAGTTTGCTTAAATTACAGATATCACTTATAGTAAGCAAACTAACAATCACAGACTGATACAAAGGGGTGAGGACCCTGCTCTTGCGAGCTTACATTCTCCCTATGTGATGCACACAGCATTCTCAGTATATCCCATGTGATGTATATAGAGCAGTCTCACTGCCTCAGTGTATCCTATTATTATTTATTTATATAGCACCATTGATTCCATGGTGCTGTACATGAGAAGGGGTTACACACAAATTACAGATTTCACTTATAATGTGTGTAACCGTTTCTCATGTACAGCACCATGGAATCAATGGTGCTATATAAATAAATAATAATAATAATAGGATACACTGAGACTGCTCTATATACATCTGTGGTGAAATATGTGTATATATATCTATATGTGTGTAGTGACATATGTCTAGGGTTATATGTGTGACTAGTGATAATGTAACATCTGTCCTGAAGGCAAGTCGAACCTAGGTGTTAATAGGTACTTCCTTGGGACTAGTAGAAATTGTGTCTCCATATCTCACCATGAGGTCTAGCTAGGGCCAAGAAGAAAGGGAACATTTGGCACCTCCTAGGTCTTGGAGGGGAGATGCTAATTGTGGCCTGAGGTTATCTGTTGTGAATTCTGTTGTCGAACTCCCTCCTGTGGTCGTGAATGGTACTTCGGCGTGTTCTGTCCATGGACTCCCTCTGGTGGCTGTGAGTGAAGCTGCTGCTTCTGAGGTTCCTTACACAGGTGACGTGGTTTATCCTTTGGTTGGCTGCTCTATTTAACTCCACTCAGATCGTTACTCCATGCCAGCTGTCAATGTTCCTGCATTGGTTCAGTTCGCTCTTGGATCTTTCTGGTGACCTGTCTTCTCCAGCGGAAGCTAAGTTCCTGATAGTTATTATTTGTTCATTGTTTCCTTGTCCAGCTGGTTTTCATGATTTTGTCTTGCTAGCTGGAAGCTCTGGGATGCAGAGTGGCATCTCCGCACCGTTAGTCGGTGCGGAGGTCTTTTTGCAAACTCTGCGTGGTCTTTTGTAGTTTTGTGCTGACCGCAAAGATACCTTTCCTATCCTCTGTCTGTTTAGTAAGTCTGGCCTGCCTTTGCTGAAACCTGTTTCATTTCTGCGTTTGTGACTTTCATCTTTACTCACAGTCAATATATGTGGGGGGCTGCCTTTTCCTTTGGGGAATTTGTCTGAGGCAAGGTAGGCTTTATTTTCTATCTCTAGGGCTAGCTAGCTCTTAGGCTGTGAAGAGGCGTCTAGGGAGAGTCAGGAACGCTCCACGGCTATTTCTAGTTGTTGTGATAGGATTAGGGCCTGCGGTCAGCAGAGCTCCCACATCCCAGAGCTTGTCCTGTGTGAGTTTAACTATCAGGTTGTGCCGGGTGCTCCTAACCACCAGGTCATAACAGTTATCTATTCCTGAGAACCTTTTCACAAGAGAAAATAATATATTCATTAGTAGCGCGGCCAATCAAAAAGCCAGCAATTATGATATTAACCTGAGGGGCCGGTCTAGAAACCTGACCTCCAGACCAAAGTTATAAATTTAGGCTGCAGACAGAGAATTGTGTTCAAATGATGGGGGCAGCCTGAGAAGCTGGTGTGATCCAATCTATATTCTTCCTACCCTCAGGGAGCAGAAAGTTGTTTTGCATAAGTTGTATGTCTTTTTATTATCAGATTTTTATACCTTTTCTTATTGTAAGCATTGAACCTTTTGTTATTAAAGTATAAAACTTCAACAAGTTGAACCTTGAATGTTCTAAAAGAATCCATAGCCTAAGGAGTGAGAGCCTTATGAGCGATAGACATTATTAGTATTATTAGTTCCGGGACTCATCGCCCGTGTATTCGATGAGTGGTGGCAGCGTGTATGAGCAGGTGTGTGGGCCTGGGTCGGTGTGTGATTTATGCTCCCATTACAGCATAGGACAGAGGTTGAATACTGGACTGAGAGGGGGGAGATAGATTAACCCTTGTAGGCACAACCCCAAGTCACGTGTGAGAGCGGGCACGTGACGAATAGGTGACACCACGGAGTAGGGAACCGTGACAACATCATAGAGGATACACCAAGTCTGCTGTATGTATATCACATAGGAAACACTGAGACAGCTGTTTACATCACATAGGATACACTGAGACTCTACTGTTTATATCACACAGCATACACTAAGACTAGACTGCGGTATACGATCACATAGGATATACTGAGACAGATAGGGTAGTAGAGGAGACTAAACGGATAATATCACCTCATTAACTGAAACCCGAAATGATGCAATGGATGGTGGTTTCTGTTTTGTAGAGTTCTCACTGACACCGCAGCTTCTCATGGGCATTTCCACTTGCTCATATACTGCGTGCTCTTGACTTTCTGTGAACATCAGCGGTTCAATAAAAAAATTCTGCCCCTGTGTCTGGATAAGACCGCTGTGAGATGAACAACATGGAAAAAAATCACAAAAACATGAGTTATTCAGTTTATAAGAGATAGATAAGTATTACAGAAAGGATATGTAAATAAAAGATTAGCAGACAGTCTATAATGCCTGTGTAATCTAAAAGTCCAAACATGTAGGCAGCAATCCAAAAGTTGTATTGTGAAAAAAAAGTGATAAAGTTTATTAGCCTGTGTGAAAAAGGCAACATGGCGGCTCAAAAATACAAAGTATTTTTCAAGGCTTGAGAAAGGCTCTGTGTTTTTTACTTAAAATGTTGCCTTGTTCACACGGGCTAATAAAGTTTTGCGCTGTTTTGCATAATACTACTTTTGGAGTCCTGCATTTTTAAACCTTTAGATACATACATAGATAGATTACACGTGACACCTATAGGAGCTTTTATGGCATGACATTCTAAATTCATAGGTAATATCGAGTCAGTCCCCCCTTTTCAGTTATAACAGCTTCTGCTCTTCTGGGAAAGTTTTCTACAATATTTTTGAGGTTTCTGTGGGAATTTTTGACTATTTATTCAAACAATCATTTAAAAGGTCAGCCACTGATGTTGGAGGAGAGGCCGAGCTCACAATCTCCGTTCTAGTTCATATCAAATGTGTTGGATTGGGCTGGGGTCAGTGCTCCGTGCAGCTGGTCAAGTTCTTCTACACCAAACTCCCCCAACCGTGTCTATATGGACCTCACTTGAGTCACTGGGGTACAGTCATGGGGATCAAAAAATGTATTCCTCAAACTGGTCCCACAAAATGGGAAGCTAGAATTATCCAAATATCTTGTATGCTGAATTATTTCGATCTCCTTCCACTGGAACTACGGTGTCTAGGACAATCCCCAAAAAACGTCAGCATAGTATTATCCCTTCTCCACCAAAGTTTACATCTGGCACAATGCAATCAGGCTGGTAACGTTCTCCTGGCATTAGCCAAACCAAGACTTGCTCATCAGAGGCCAGATAGAGAAGTTTATCCGTCACCCCGCCCCGTGGTTTACATTACTCCACCTGATGCTTGACATTGTGCTTGTTGATATAAGGCTTGCAGATGTTAGAACATGGAAACCCATGCAAAACAATAAAGCTCCTAGGAAACAGTTTGTCCTAATGATAACACTAGAGGAGGTTTGGACTCTGCACTTATGGAGCCAGCAGAGCATTGGTGACTTCTTCCCTCTGCTCCTCAGCAATCGGTGACCCCACTCTGGAACTTTACATGGTCTCCACTTCGTGGCGGGGTTGCTGCTGTTTCTTCCAATTTTCAATAATATATATGATAGTGAAATATTTAAGAGAAAGAAATGTTACGATCTGACTTGTTACACCAGTGACTCCTATTACAGGACCGCGCTGGTATCAGTGAGATCTTTACCACCCGCCATTCTGTCATATATTAGTAAATTCAGATGGCATGGATATTATACAGATGTTTGTACCAATACTTTTGTCCATATAGTGTAGATAGACAAATTAGATGAGATAAATACCTTAACCCGTTACATGTACTGAGGATAACCATTGAGTCGTTCTCATGCTTTACATACCCTTGGTAGTTGCAATGATCCTAGAGAAAGAGAGATTTTTAGAAATCTATATGTATATACAGTATATTTGTTTATTTATATACAGTAAATATGTTTATTTATTTTTTAGTTATTTTACTCACTTATATAGTGCTATTAATTCCACAGCGCTTTACAGACATTATCGGCACTGTCCACATTGGGGCTCACAATCTAAAATCCCTATCAGTATGTCTTTGGAGTGTGGGAGGAAACCGGAGAAGCTGGAGGAAACCCACGCAAAAATAGGGAACATACAAGCTCCTTGCAGATGTTGACCTTGGTGGAATCCTAAAAGTGCTTAAAGGAACCTGTCACCCCCCCTCTCCCCCTGGCGTTTTCAACTAAAAGAGCCACTTATACAGCACTAATGCTGCATTCTGTCAAGGTGGCTCTTTGATTTGGGGTCCCTTCCAACCCTGCAATATTCGTTTTTTTTTATTTGCCCGCCATACCTGTAGTCTGTCCGGGGGGCACGTCTTTTCCCCCCTGACACAAATGCCTCCCAGCCATCACTCGGCCCCTCCATGTGCCGGGCACCGCCTCCTGTGTCTTCATTAAAGTCCCCGGCGCCTGCGCTGTAAGTTCCCATCATGTGATGTAGTAGAAGGGCAGCGCAAACTGCGCATGCCCGAAAAAGGAACTTACAGCGCAGGCATCGGGAACGTTAATGAAGTTAATGACGTTAATGCATAACACCATTGGTAAAAAAAAAACGAAGTTAAAAAGCGGATGGATTCTACAAATGAGTAATGATCCTAAACACGTGTCAAAATCCACAATAGACTAGCTCAAAAGGCGCAAGCTGAAGGTTTTACAATGGCCCTCACAGTCTCCTGATCTGAACATCATTGAAAATCTGTGGTTAGACCTCAAAATAGCAGTGCATGCAAGACGACCCAGGAATCTCACAGAACTGGAAGAATTTACGAAGTATTGAAAACTCTTAATTGCAAAGGAGGGTGCTACTAGGAAATGACCAATCGATCCATTGTCACTTGTGTGATGGCTTCGCTTTTTTTTAAATCAAAAACAGTGTTTACTAAGTACACTTATTTATATGCACTATTTCTGTTTACTTATTTAGCTACAGCAGGGTATATGCTCATTTTACTTCTATCTTAGATTTTGTCAGTTTATAATGATTGTAGAGATCAATGAGTCTGATCTTAAAAAAGCTTTCCCATCACAGTTTCTAATCTCTTAATATACTGAAGTCATCATATTATATAGCACTGTGTGCTAACAATTGCTCATTTTGCCTTTCTACCTAGAACCATATTTTTCGGACTATAAGACTCACCTGACCATAAGACGCACCCCACATTTTGGGGTGGAAAATAGCAGAAAAAAGATTTTTATAAGATGGGGGTCCATCTTATTGTCTGAATTTAAGGTATCTTACATGAGGGCTGGCGGTGGTAGAAGTGGGGCAATGCTGCAGTCCCGGGGTATCCCAGCGGTGCGATGCTGTGGGTCTGGTGTCGGCGGTGAGACAAAGCATGGAGCAGGTTCCCTTCCTCAGGATACCAGCTGCAGAAATGTGGCGACGCTGTGGCCCGGTGTCCACGGCGAACAGAGCGCAGTACATCACTGGTTTCTTGGCGGCCATTTTCCTGAGGCCGCGCATGTGCAGAATGAGATCTTGGCAGCCCTCGGCTTCAGGAAAATGGCCGCCGAGATCTCAATCTGCACATGCGCAGCTTCTGGTGGCCCACAGCTTCAGGAAGATGGCGCAGGGCCTGTCTGTCTCGCGCTTGTCACTATCCCCTGTGTTTGTACCATCTGCAGTGGTGAGGCTAGCATCCTTGACAGCCAGTTCACTAGCCAGGGTTAAGTGAGGTGACAGCTAGGGACCAAGTTCAAGATGGTGGCAGGGGGAAGGACCGGCATAGGACATTAGGGGAGCTAAGGGATAGGCACAGGCTGAGTTAGGAGGTGCCCCATCCCTTGTTCCCTACTATTAGAGCCTTCCTCCCCCTTTTCCCATCCCGTTATTGGTGTTTGCTGTGCCATCGGCTGGACCGACCCTTGTGGTGGTGACATTATCACCAACTGTACAATTCTTCCGGTGAACCTATGGCACAAGCAGAGGCTTTGGCTCACCTGATCCAGACCCTCACAGATGAGTTAACGGATCTGTGGTCTCAGGTGGTACAGCAGCTTCAGCAGGTGTCTTGTCTGGGTTCATGGTCTCGGCTCATGTCTTGGCTCAACTGCAGCCCAAGATATCTCTCCCTGACAGGTTCTCTGGAGGGAGATATAAATCTTTGGTCTTAAGGAGGCCTGTAAGTTATATTTCAGGCTTTGCCCTTGTTCTTCAGGACCGATTCACCATCTTTGTAGTCGTTGGATAGGTTTTTTTGCGGCATTGGCGCTGGTGTATGGGGATCCTGATGGCATCTCCCTGGCAGAGTCTTGACTCTGTAAGATCAAGCAGGCGGCCGGCCAGCTGAGGAGTACTGCTCAGAGTTTCAGAGATGGGCCACTGACACACAGTGGAACGACCCTGCTCTTATGGCCATTTTTGTAAGGTTCTGTCAGCTAGGCTTCAGGATACACTGGTGCATTATGCTACTCCTGGGTCATAGGAAGCCGCATTCCCCTGGTCGTATGGAGAGAGGCGACAAGGGTGTGTACATTTACTCCACCTTCACGTCTCAGTTTTCCATTTCTTCTGAAGTGGTGATTGGTGGGGAGACTGAGACGGTACCGGTTCCTGTTGATAGTAAAGCTGGGGTCAATCTGGTGGATTCTCACTTTGTTCAGACCCATGGTCTGATTGGTAGGATGCTGGTGAGACCCATTTCCATTCATGCGATTAACTTTGTTCCTCTCAGTCAGAGGAGTCTGACCCAAGTCGCAGACAATATTAACCTGCATATAGGGACTCTTCATGAAGAGTCCATGTCGTGCTACATCTGGAAGGTACGCAAACTCCCATTATCTTATGTCTTCCCTGGCTGAAGAGACACAATTCAGTCATAGATTGGCAGTCCAAGAAAGTAGTGAGCTGGGACCAGTCTTATAAAGACTGTTGCCTGGGAGCTACTGTCTCTGCCGTCCTTCTCAAACCTGCCCCTTCTTCTCCGGTGTACGTAGGCAGATAAGGTGCTACCAGGGAATAAGGGCAGGATTCAACCCTCACCACAAGTAAACCCTGAGTCTTGGTGTCCTCTCAGGAGGAGGGATCAGGGAAGAGTGGTGGTTCCCCCTGAATGTAATGAGGGTATGTGTTTGGTGACACGGGGGAAAACCTCTGTGGGTTGAGGCGTCTTCATCGTACCACATTTCTGGTGAGGTCTGGTGTTAAGGAAGCCCCTCATTGAAAGGGGGGGTTAGTATAATGATTTATTTTTGTATTCGTGACAGTCTGGCTCTGATTTAATTTAAACGTTGTTTTTGCTTTCCTGCCAGCAAGGGTTAATGTCAGTTTCCTTGCTGGCAGCTGATGTGTAGCTGGTCAGCTGATGTGAGTGGTAACCACTCCCACCATCCTTTAAATAGCCACCTGATGCATCAGCTGACTATTGGTGATAGAGTTTTCTATGGAGACCAGCCGAGGAGTTGCAGCTCTCTTCTGTCAACTCTGAATCTGCTACTTCTGTGTAGATTGCAAATCTCCTGGCCTTAGATGTCACCCAAAGGCACAGCAGCATACCAGAACCCGGAGTCACCACGAGGAACAGGCTCAAGCTGCCTGCCATGCGGGTGGTGTTTCACTTAGTGGACAGACTGAGAAAGGGACTTGAGGAGAACTAAAAACACCAAGCACCTAGAGAACAGCACAGTAGGAAGGCCTCAATCCCAATCCCCTACAAACATTCTCTTTTATTGCGCGCCCAGGGCCACAGATCGGGTCACTGCTACTGTGACCACCCCTTTAAGAGCCGTGCGACTCGTTTCCGAGTGCACCACAGCCCTAGTGGATGTTGCACCTGGAGCTATGTTAGTTGTGTATTTACCTTGTCTGTCTCGCACTTGTCACTACCCCCTGTATTTGTACCATCTGCAGTGGTGAGCCATCCTTGCTGGCCTTTGCACTAGCCAGGGTTAAGTGAGGTGACAACTAGGGACCAGGTTCATGATAGCGGCGGGGGGGGGGCCCGCATAAGGTATTTTTGGAGCTTAGGGATAGGCACAGGCTGAGTTGGGAGGTGCCCCATCCCTCGTCCCTACTATTAGGGCCTTCCTCCCCCTTTTCCCATCCCATTGTTGGTGTTTGTGGTACCGTCCGCTGGACCGACACTTGTGGCCGTGACATTATCACTAGATCCACCATCAGTACATGAATACATCAACAGACCAACCATTAGTACTTGACTATGTCACCAGAACCACCATCAGTACATGAATACGTCTCCAGAACCTCCAACAGTACATGAATACATTACCGGGACCACCATAAGTACATAAATACATGACTAGAACCAAGAGTACTTGAATACAAGAACCAAGCTTAGTACAACAAACAATTGTAATATCAAGTCAACCCCATAAAAAATTTTATTGCATGAATCTATAACCCTACAACTCCCAGTATGTCCTTAACAATGGTAAGGAGATACTGGGAATTGTTATTAACAGCCATCATCAGACCATGGACCATACAGGAACCACAGCACTGATTAGAATTAGTCAGTATCACAAATAAACATTTACATCCAGCTACCTTATGGATTACATCTTACAGTCGTCTCTTTCTTTTCATCTCCATCTTGTCTAGATTTCTTGATGACTTTTCACATTCACAGCTGTTCTCTGCAGACCTCTCTCTTCTCCGGTCTTTAGCAGCACATCCCGACACAGCGTTAAGAGTGTTATTAAAATGCCCACTGCATAAAAATATTTGTTCATATCTACTATATAATTGTCTAAGGGTCACTTCCGTTTTATTCCGTCTTAACGAATATTCATTGGTCGCGGCCTCTGTCTGTCATGGAATCCAAGTCGCTGATTGGTCGTGGCAAAACGCCCACGACCATTGCCACGACCAATCAGCGACGGCAACAGACCGGCGGCAATATGGCCGTCCTTTCCTCCCCGCAGTCAGTGCCCGCTGCATACTCCACTCCAGTCATCCAGTCAGCCCTCACACAGGGTTAATGCCAGCGTTACCGGAGCGCGGTGTAACCCACTCTGGTTACGCAGCTATTAACCCTGTGTGACCAACTCTTTACTATTGATGCTGCGTATGCAGCATCAATAGTACAAAGATCTAATGTTACAAATAATAAGAAAAAAACATTATTCTCACCCTCCGACGTGTCGTCCTGTCCTTGGCAGTGCAAGTGGCAAGTTCCGGTGCTAAGGATGGTATGCGAGAAGGACCTGCCATGACGTCACGGTCATGTGACCGCGACGTCATCACAGGTCCTGCGCTCATACCAACCCTGGGACCGGAAGCTGCAGTGCACCCAGTCCTCATCTCTCTCTCCAGCCTGCAGCTATGGCATTTCCAGGAGGAGGCTACTATCCGGCCCCGAGAGTGAGTGCTGTTCCCTCTCTGCACAGCCGCTCAATTTATTCCCCCACCTGCACTGCCCCTGAGTTTATTCTCCCCATCTGCACAGCCCCTCAGTTTGTCCCCCATCTACACAGCCCTCCAGTTTATTCCTCCATCTGTACAGCCCCTCTGTTTATTCCCCACATCTGCACAGCCCCTCTGTTTATTCCCAAATACACAGCCTGTTTTTACCCCCATTTGCACAGGTTATTATTTTATCCCCCCATCTGCACAACCCCTGAGCTTATTCCCTCAATCTGCACAATCTTGTCAGTTTATTCCCTCGTCTGCATAGCTAGTCAATTTATTCCCTCCATCAGCAGCCTCTGTTTATACACACCTATCTGCACAGCACCTCACTTTATTCCTTCATCAGCATAGCCCCACAACTTATTCCCCACATCTGCACAGCCTATCAATTTATTCCATCTGCACAGCCCATCAGTTTATCTCCATCTGCATAGCCCTTCTGTTTATTCCCCCCATCTGCACCGCCCACAATTTTATCCCCCTCTGTACAGCCCCTCAACTTATTCCCGTCTGCACAGCCCACCAGTTTATGCCCCCAACTGCGCAGCCCTCTGTTTATTCAGCCCCATTTGCACATCCCCTATGTTTATTCCCCCATCTACACAGCCTCTCATTGTATTCTCCCCCCTCTGCACAGACCCTCATTTTATTCCCCTGATCTGCACAGCCCCTCATTTTATTCCCCCCATCAGCACAGCCCCTCAGTTTACTCTCCCAATCTGCACAAGCCCTCAGTTTGTTCCCGCACCATCAGCACAGTGCCTCAGTTTATCATCCCATCAGCACAGCCCCTTCCCTCATTTTATCTGCTCCCCAGCTGCATAGCCCCTCATTTTATGGCCCCTGCACAGTAATATAAGAATTAAGGAAAAAAAAAAAGGTCATACTCACCTAATTCCGGCTCCCGGTCCACCGTCTCCTCTTCTTTGAAGTGCCGCACTGGACGCTGGATGGTGCACTGACGTCACTGTAACTCGCCATCCAAAGTCCCCTGCGTGCGCCTTCTTTAACAAGGTGCAGGCCGGAAGTGGCCTATGTCTTGCTGGAGATTTCGGCAAAGCAGGGGAGAGTACAGCTCCTCTACTCCTGTCCCGGGCGGTGCACACAGCAATTGCATTTGCATTTGATAGACGCAAAGGCAATTGAAAGCAGGGAGGGAGTGACGCCCAGGGTGCAGGAGAGATCGGTGATCAGTGTCAGTGACATCACTCACCTTCATGCCTGTGCCCCAACAGTCACGGTGCTGAATATCTGTGAAGACGTAGCGCGACCACAGACATTCAGCAATTTTTTCTTCAAAGTGCACCCCTCTTGGGTAGGCAGAAGGTAGTAGCATTTTCTCCTACCCTGCCTACCCCTCGTCCCAGTCCTGGATAGAGAAAAGTCATTGTACAGAGGAGAAATAACTCCTCCTATTTCTAAATTTAATGCAAATAAATTTTAAAAAAAAAGTTCCCCTTGTGATATTTTTATCATCCTTTTTCAAGCTTTTAATAAATCTGTGCCTGAAGACTGGTGACTTACGGTACCTGGTGCTCAGGGCGCCTGGTGACCAGAGTGCCGTCCTCTAGATAATTGCTTTCTGTGTAATCCTCCGCAAACAGACCCCTGCAGAAACAGAGAAGTTAGTCAGTATTAATGTATCATGACGTCAGTGGAAATCTGCAGTACATCCTCCTGCTATAAGCAGTGGCGTAACTTGTGAGCCCAAATGCAAAATCTCCAATATTGGTCCACTAATATAGGTCAAAGGGATCGATTGGGCCCACGTAGGCTCCAGGACTGGGGTGCGACTCCATCCCCTGCACCTATTATAGTTACGTCCTTTGTTATAAGGGATATGTACAAGTATATACGGTCATCTCACCACCCGAGATATACATAACCCACACTGTGACCACTCACTCTGTCTTCTCAATGTGAATGACTGTTGGCTTCCCACGCAGGTGGATCTCATATTGAAGAACATCTGGATAAATGCTCTAGATAAACAGATAAAAATACTATTTTAATAATTCAATAAAGATTTTTTTTTACATTTTTACATATTAGATAAGTCTCTTGAAGACTAATTGATTGCAGGCTGCCCCTAATAATGGGACTTAAATAGATCAGCTCTATTCTTTTGGAGGGCCAATCAGAAAGAGTTCAATTCACCCACAGCACCCCCAAAGGAGAAATCGGGTACTACACGGGTTATATTAAAATCAAGAGACTTTCGTTCTCTTCACTCTGACTAATTGAAGGCAATGGTAAGTTTGTCTATATGTATACGGCTAAGTTCATATCTGGGTTGTAACTTCCATTTAAAATAAAAGCAAAACCTCTGCCATATCAATTGCATTATGGATACCACCCAGCCTGACAAATCCCATTCACTAATAATGGGGAATATTGGGTTCTGCCAAGATGTCCATAATTTTGACTGAAAATAAATCAATATAAAAGATAAAAATATATTCTTAACATAAAAAGAAAGTAAAAATAATATTATTCTTTTGAAATATGATGGTATCTGCGATGGAGGCTCTGATGAAGATGTGAACGGACTTCTTACCACCGTCACTTTATGACAGTGATACCCTTGATTAGAAGCTTCTTCCATAATTATTGGGCACATGGAGTGGGAGATACCTGGGTGTCTCTCTTGTAGACAGTGTGCAACCTCCGAGGAAAGACGACCTCATATGTCTGTCCTCCTGGTAACTGAGCGAATACTAAAAGGGAAAAATACAAAGACATTAACAAGTAGAAGTAATGGGGCCGGCATCTGCATCGGGCAAAGCTGGGAAGGTGCCAAGGACTATTGGGCTTGGGGGCAAAATGTGATCTGGACACACATGGAGTTGTCGCATTGAGGGTAGGTTATACGGGGCGTTTGTCATCAAAGGGTCAACATATACCATGACCGGGCACAGATTATAGATATAGGGGATCTAAAACATATCATATAGTGGCAGATTTCAATAACCGGGTGTGTATTGGGGCGGCCTGACTGTACCCTGATATCTACTGTCAGAATCACAGATCCTATGTTATTTGGAGACAATTGGTGCCGGGGCCGTCTGGTTACTGTCTGACAAAAAACATGGCTACATTCTTCCTACACTAGCACCACAGACCGGTAATAGGCTGTGCCTGGTACTGCAGCTCGGACCCATTGAAGTGAATGAAGTGTAATAGGGAGGACGCGGCCATGATTTATTATCCCGGATAAATCCTATAAATCATAGGCTGCACCAGGTGATGTGGGTGACGGGAGCGGCCGCCACCTGGGATTACACTTCCCGTACAGCGGCTGTATGAGCGCTATATACAGCACACCGGGGTCTATACGTACACAGACAAGACGTGAGGACCACCACACATATATTACAGAATGGCAGTAATAGACACATCCCACAACCTGCAGAAGTAACACATGGGGAGAACGACGCCACATTCATAGAAAACCTCCAGAAATGGTGACTGTCCTCACCCAGGAGCACCAGAACCAGGAAAAGATGTCTCAGCATGGTCCAGACACGTCTTATCACCGTTATCCTGGAAGATAAGAAGAAGTGACGTATAATACCTGATAGCAGGTAATAATGGGCGGAGAGACCTAGTAATAATCCCCCCAGTATACAGCGGGGTGGTGAGACCCTGTACTAGTAATAATCCCCCCAGTATACAGCGGGGTGGTGAGACCCTGTACTAGTAATAATCCCCCCAGTATACAGCGGGGGTGGTGAGACCCTGTACTAGTAATAATCCCCCAATATACAGCGGGGGGGTGAGACCATGTACTAGTAATAATCCCCCCAATATACAGCGGGGGGGAGGGGGGTGAGACCCTGTACTAGTAATAATCCCCCCACTATACAGCGGGGTGGTCAGACCCTGTACTAGTAATAATCCCCCCACTATACAGCGGGGACGATGAGACCCTGTACTAGTAATAATCCCCCCAGTATACAGCAGGGTAGTGAGACCCTGTACTAGTAATAATCCCCCCAGTATACAGCGGGGGGGGTGAGACCCTGTACTAGTAATAATCCCCCCAGTATACAGCAGGGTAGTGAGACCCTGTACTAGTAATAATCCCCCCACTATACAGCGGGGGTGGTGAGACCCTGTACTAGTAATAATTCCCCCAGTATACAGCGGGGGCAGGAGACCCTGTATTAGTAATAATCCCCCCAGTATACAGCGGGGGTGGTGACACCCTGTCCTAGTAATAATCCCCCAGTATACAGCGGGGGCAGGAGACCCTGTATTAGTAATAATCCCCCCAGTATACAGCGGGGGTGGTGAGACCCTGTACTAGTAATAATCCCCCCAGTATACAGCGGGGTGGTGAGACCCTGTACCAGTAATAATCCCCCCAGTATACAGCGGGGTGGTCAGACCCTGTACTAGTAATAATCCCCCCATTATACAGCGGGGGGTGAGACCCTGTACTAGTAATAATCCCCCCAGTATACAGCGGGGGTGGTGAGATCCTGTACTAGTAATAATCCCCCCAGTATACAGCGGGGGTGGTGAGATCCTGTACTAGTAATAATCCCCCCATTATACAGCGGGGTGGTGAGACCCTGTACCAGTAATAATCCCCCCAGTATACAGCGGGGGGGTAGTGAGACCCTGTACTAGTAATAATCCCCCCAGTATACAGCGGGGGGTGAGACCCTGTACTAGTAATAATCCCCCCAGTATACAGCGGGGTGGTGAGACCCTGTACTAGTAATAATCCCCCCAGTATACAGCGGGGCTGGTGAGACCCTGTACTAGTAATAATCCCCCCAGTATACAGCGGGGTGGTGAGACCCTGTACTAGTAATAATCCCCCCAGTATACAGCGGGGCTGGTGAGACCCTGTACTAGTAATTAGGGTTGAGCGAAACGGGTCGTTCATTTTCAAAAGTCGCCGACTTTTGGCAAAGTCGGGTTTCATGAAACCCGATCCGACCCCTGTTCGGGGTCGGCCATGCGGTACGCGACTTTCGCGCCAAAGTCGCGTTTCAATGACGCGAAAAGCGCCATTTCTCAGCCAATGAAGGTAAACGCAGAGTGTGGGCAGCGTGATGACATAGGTCCTGGTCCCCACCATCTTAGAGAAGGGCATTGCAGTGATTGGCTTGCTGTCTGCGGCGTCACAGGGGCTATAAAGGGGAGTTCCCGCCGACCGCCATGTTACTGCTGCTGATCTGAGCTTAGGGAGAGGTTGCTGCCGCGTCGTCAGAAGCAGGGATAGCGTTAGGCAGGGTCCATTAACCACCAAACCGCTTGTGCTGTAGCGATTTCCACTGCCCAACACCACCTTCGGTGTGCAGGGACAGTGGAAGCTACATTTTTTTTTTTTCCTCAGCGCTGTAGCTCATTGGGCTGCCCTAGAAGGCTCCCTGATAGCTGCATTGCTGTGTGTACGCCGCTGTGCAAACCAACTGCTTTTTTCAAAGCACAAATCCTCTTGTTCCTTCCTTTCTGCACAGCTATCTTTTTTGTTTGTACACACTTTTTATTTACTTTGTGCATCAGTCCACTCCTTATTGCTGCCCGCCATACCTGGCTGAGATTACTGCAGGGAGATAGTAATTGAAGGACACTCCCTGTTTTTTTTTTTTTTGTGGGAGATTAAGATTGACATTTCTGCTAGAGTGCCATCCCTGTGTGTGCCATCTCTCACTCAGTGGGCCATAGAAAGCCTATTTATTTTTTTTGCTTGATTTGGGTTATAAAATCTACCTGAAAAAATCACTACATCAATCAGTGGGAGAAAAATATTGGCCTCAGGGCTTGTGTGCCACTCTTGACTCCTGTGTGTGCCATCTCTCAGTCAGTGGGCCATAGAAAGCCTATTTATTTTTTTGCTTGATTTGGGTTCTAAAATCTACCTGAAAAAATCACTACATCTATCAGTGGGAGAAAAATATTGGCCTCAGGGCTTGTGTGCCACTCCTGACTCCTGTGTGCATCATCACTCACTCAGTGGGCCATAGAAAGCCCATTTTTTTTTTTTTTGCTTTATTTGGGTTCTAAATTCTACCTGAAAAAATCAATAAATCAATCAGTGGGAGATTAATATTGGCCTTTGGGCTTGTGTGCCAGTCCTAAGCGTGCCATCTCTCTCTCTCAGATAGTGGGCCATAGAAAGCCTATTTATTATTTTTTTTATTGGGTTTATAAATTTTCCCTGGAACAAAAAAAAAAAAAGTGGGAGATTAATATTGGCCTCTGGGCTTGTGTGCCAGTCCTGAGCGTGCCATCTCTCTCACAAATAGTGGGCCATAGAAAGCCTATTTATTATTTTTTTTATTGGGTTTATAAATTTTCCCTGGAACAAAAAAAAAAAAGTGGGAGATTAATATTGGCCTCTGGGCTTGTGTGCCAGTCCTGAGCGTGCCATCTCTCTCACAAATAGTGGGCCATAGAAAGCCTATTTATTTATTTTTTTGGGGTTTTATAAATTCTCCCTGAAAAAAAAAAGGGAGATTAATATTGGCCTTTGGGCTTGTGTGCCAGTCCTAAGCGTGCCATCTCTCTCTCTCTCTCAGATAGTGGGCCATAGAAAGCCTATTTATTATTTTTTTTATTGGGTTTATAAATTTTCTCTGGAACAAAAAAAAAAAAGTGGGAGATAAATATTGGCCTCTGGGCTTGTGTGCCACTCCTGACTCCTGTGTGCGTCATCTCTCACTCAGTGGGCCATAGAAAGCCTTTTTTTGTTTTATTTGTTTTCTAAATTCTCCCTGAAAAAATCATTTTATTTTATTTGGTTTCTAAATTCTTCCTGAAAAAATCATTTTATTCTATTATTTTTTTTTCCTAAAGTCTCCCTGAAAAAAAAAAAAAAAACAAATCAGTGGGAGATTAATATTGCCCTTTCTGCTTGTGTGCCAGTCTTGACTCCTGGGTGTGCCATCTCTCTCTCTCTCTCCAATTGTGGGCCATAGAAAGCCTATTTTTTTTTTAGCTTGATTTGGGTTCCAAAATCTACCTGAAAAAATCACTACATCAATCAGTGGGAGATAAATATTGGCCTCTGGGCTTGTGTGCCACTCCTGACTCCTGTGTGCGTCATCTCTCACTCAGTGGGCCATAGAAAGCCTTTTTTTGTTTTATTTGTTTTCTAAATTCTCCCTGAAAAAATCATTTTATTTTATTTGGTTTCTAAATTCTTCCTGAAAAAATCATTTTATTCTATTATTTTTTTTCCTAAAGGCTCCCTGAAAAAAAAAAAAAAACAAATCAGTGGGAGATTAATATTGCCCTTTCTGCTTGTGTGCCAGTCTTGACTCCTGGGTGTGCCATCTCTCTCTCTCTCTCCAATTGTGGGCCATAGAAAGCCTATTATTTTTTTAGCTTGATTTGGGTTCCAAAATCTACCTGAAAAAATCACTACATCAATCAGTGGGAGATAAATATTGGCCTCTGGGCTTGTGTGCCACTGCTGACTCCTGTGTGCGTCATCTCTCACTCAGTGGGCCATAGAAAGCCTTTTTTTGTTTTATTTGTTTTCTAAATTCTCCCTGAAAAAATCATTTTATTTTATTTGGTTTCTAAATTCTTCCTGAAAAAATCATTTTATTCTATTATTTTTTTTTCCTAAAGTCTCCCTGAAAAAAAAAAAAAATCAAATCAGTGGGAGATTAATATTTACATTTGTGCTTCAGTGACAGTCCTGCGTGTGTGGCATCTCTCTCATTTGTTGCCACCAACAACAGAGTGTGTAACATTGTGCCTGATTTTCGTTGTGGTCTCACTCACCTGTAAAGGGGTAGCTAAATCATACTGAAGTTATAGCTCACCATGTAATTTGTGTGACAGCAACAAATACCGTTAGTTTGTTTACGTTTTTTAAACAATGCGGAAGTCTGGTGGAAGAGGTCGTGGCCGGGGGCGTTCATTGTCAGCTGGTAATGAGGGTAGTGGTAGTGGTGGAGCATCAGCTGGTCGTGGGAAAAAAAATATTGCACCTAAGTCTGGAGCTGTGGAGCCAGGTTCGTCGTCTGGCTACACAAGGCCTCGAACGCTCCCTTTTCTGGGAGTAGGAAAACCGCTTTTAAAGCCGGAGCAGCAAGAGCAAGTTTTGGCTTATCTTGCTGACTCAGCCTCTAGCTCTTTTGCCTCCTCTCGTGAAACTGGTAAATGTCAAAGCAGCGCGTCGTTAGTGGATGTTCACGGTCAGGGACAAGTCGCTTCCTTGTCCCCTTCAGCAAAAACAACAACAGAGAAGAATGCAGCAGGCGACACAACGGGTTACTCCATGGAGCTCTTTACACATACCGTCCCTGGCTTAGAAAGTGAAGCAGTTAACAGTCCATGCCCATTACAAGTTGAATCTGACATGGAGTGCACTGATGCACAGCCACAGCCAGACTACTATGCTGGTCCTTTGACTCAGACCACAACATTGCCCTCGCAGGGTAATGATCAAGAATCAGACCCTGATGAGACTATGTTGCCCCATCACGAACGCTATACCACCGACCGACACGGTGACACAGACGAAGTTGCACACGAGCTACAAGAAGAGGTAATAGATGACCCAGTTCTTGACCCCGATTGGCAGCCATTGGGGGAACAGGGTGCAGGCGGCAGCAGTTCTGAAGCGGAGGAGGAGGGGCCGCAGCAGGCATCAACATCGCAACAGGTTCCATCTGCCGGGCCCGTATCTTGCCCAAAACGCATGGCAAAGCCAAAACCTGTTGGAGGACAGCGTGGCCATCCGGTTAAAGCTCAGTCTGCAATGCCTGAAAAGGTATCCGATGCTAGAAAGAGTGCAGTCTGGCATTTTTTTAAACAACATCCAATTGATCAGCGCAAAGTCATCTGTCAAAAATGTTCAACTACCTTAAGCAGAGGACAGAATCTGAAAAGTCTCAATACAAGTTGCATGCATAGACATTTAACCACCATGCATTTGCAAGCCTGGACTAACTACCAAACGTCCCTTAAGGTTGTAGCACCCTCGGCCAATGAAGCTAGTCTGCAACGCAACATCCCTTCCGGCAGTGTAGGGCCACCATTTTCCGCACCACCTGCAGTATCTGTGCAGGTTTCTTTGCCAGGCCAAAGCAGTCAGGGTCAGGGAATCACCAGTTTCGTAGTAGGAAACACTGCATCTAGGGCACCGGCGGCAACAATACCATCTCCCACCGTCTCTCAGTCTGCCATGTCCACCGGCACCCCCGCTAGTTCCACGATCTCCAGCTCTCCAGTCCAGCTCACCCTACATGAGACTATGGTTAGAAAAAGGAAGTACTTAGCCTCGCATCCGCGTACACAGGGTTTGAACGCCCACATAGCTAGACTGATCTCGTTAGAGATGATGCCCTACCGGTTAGTTGAAAGCGAAGCTTTCAAAGCCCTGATGGACTATGCTGTACCACGCTACGAGCTACCCAGTCGACACTTTTTTTCCAGAAAAGCCATCCCAGCCATCCACCAGCATGTTAAAGAGCGCATCGTCCATGCACTCAGGCAATCTGTGAGCACAAAGGTGCACCTGACAACAGATGCATGGACCAGTAGGCATGGCCAGGGATGTTACGTGTCCATCACGGCACACTGGGTAAATGTGGTGGATGCAGGGTCCACAGGGGACAGCAAGTTTGGGACAGTTCTGCCTAGCCCACGGTCTAGGAAACAGTTGGCTGTAGCCTTTCGCACCCCTTCCTCCTCCTCTTCGTCCTCCTGCAGAAGCGAGAGCTCGTCCACAGACCGCAGTCGCACAACCACTCCATCCGCAGCTGCCACTGTTGCACACCAGGTCTCCCATTATGGGGCAGCTACTGGCAAACGTCAGCAGGCTGTATTGGCTATGAAGTGTTTGGGCGACAACAGACACACCGCAGAAGTTCTGTCCGAGTTCTTGCAGAAAGAAACGCAGTCGTGGCTGGGCACTGTAGATGTTGAGGCAGGCAAGGTAGTGAGTGATAACGGAAGGAATTTCATGGCTGCCATCTCCCTTTCCCAACTGAAACACATTCCTTGCCTGGCTCACACCTTAAACCTGGTGGTGCAGTGCTTCCTGAAAAGTTATCCGGGGTTATCCAACCTGCTCCTCAAAGTGCGTGGACTTTGCTCACATATCCGCCGTTCGCCCGTACACTCCAGCCGTATGCAGACCTATCAGCGTTCTTTGAACCTTCCCCAGCATCGCCTAATCATAGACGTTGCAACAAGGTGGAACTCAACACTGCACATGCTTCAGAGACTGTGCGAACAGAGGCGGGCTGTTATGTTTTTGTGGGAGGATACACATACACGGGCAGGCAGTAGGATGGCAGACATGGAGTTGTCAGGTGTGCAGTGGTCGAAGATTCAAGACATGTGTCAAGTCCTTCAGTGTTTTGAGGAATGCACACGGCTGGTTAGTGCAGACAACGCCATAATAAGCATGAGCATCCCCCTAATGCGTCTGCTGATGCAAAGTTTGACGCACATAAAGGATCAGGCGTCTGCAGCTGAGGAAGAGGACAGCCTTGATGACAGTCAGCCATTGTCTGGCCAGGGCAGTGTACAGGACGAGTTAGCGGGCGAAGAGGAGGAGGAGGACGAGGAGGATGATGGGGATGATTATATTTTTAATGAGGAAGCTTTTCCGGGGCCACTGGAAATTGGTGGCGCGGCAAGGCCGGGTTCTGGTTTTTGGAGGGACACAAGTGACGTGGATTTGCCTGAAACTGCCCCTCAACCAAGCACAACCGGAGATTTGAGAACTGGAACTTTGGCCCACATGGCGGATTATGCCTTACGTATCCTCAAAAGGGACACACGCATAACTAAAATGATGAATGATGACGATTACTGGTTGGCCTGCCTCCTTGATCCTCGCTATAAAGGCAAATTGCAAAATATAATGCCACATGAGAACTTGGAACTAATATTAGCAACCAAACAATCAACTCTTGTTGACCGTTTGCTTCTGGCATTCCCTGCACACAGCGCCCGTGATCGTTCTCACACGAGCTGCAGGGGCCAGCAGACCAGAGGAGTTAGAGGGGCAGAAATCAGAAGTGGCGTTGGCCAGAGGGGTTTTCTGACCAGGTTGTGGAGTGATTTTGCTATGACCGCAGACAGGACAGGTACTGCAGCATCAATTCAAAGTGACAGGAGACAACATTTGTCCAGTATGGTTACAAACTATTTTTCATCCCTTATCGATGTTCTCCCTCAACCGTCATTCCCATTTGATTACTGGGCATCAAAATTAGACACCTGGCCAGAATTGGCAGAATATGCATAGCAGGAGCTTGCATGCCCGGCAGCTAGTGTCCTATCAGAAAGAGTATTCAGTGCTGCAGGTTCAATACTAACAGAAAAAAGGACTCGTCTGGCTACCCAAAATGTAGATGATCTAACCTTCATTAAAATGAACCACAACTGGATTTCGAAATCTTTTGCCCCACCTTGCCCGGCTGACACCTAGCTTTCCTATGTAAAGGTCTTGCCTGTGGACTATTCTGAACGACTTTTCCAATCTCGTAATTTGCAGCACCTGATTGTCCAGCATCCGACATGTTAACACCTCCCTAAATGGCCAAAGTCCCCACACGGGGCCGTGGTATCGCCACTTGGCGCCAGCACCCGTGAGAGTACTGTTTGTCTGAAGAGGTGGGTGTGCCCGCTTTTGGTCGACGGCACTGCCACTAGGTCCCTCATAGTACAATAAAGTGTCTGGCGGTGGTGGTGCGCACCCTACGTCAGACACACCGTTGTAATATGAGGGGCCCTGGGCCTGTACCGCCGGCCACAAGACAGTCCCCCCCCAGGTCAAACAGTGCTCTACGACTTGCAAAATTTTCTCTCACAGCTCCACCAATGTTTAGTCTATGCGCTGACATCCTTCAATGCCTGGCACTGTCAATACCATTGTATTGACATTTTTCTTATGTTAGGCCTTCGAAGCCTGTCTGCGGTCACTCCTTCCACTAGGCCTCCACTGACCTGTCTACTGCTGCCCGTGTTCCCCTGGAACCAATTTTAAATTGCCTACAGCCAGCCCAATTTATTATGTTAGGGCTTCGAAGCCTGTCTGCGGTCCCTCCTTCCACTAGGCCTCCACTGACCTGTCTACTGCCGCCCGTGTTCCCCTGGAACCAATTTTAAATTGCCTACAGCCAGCCCAATTTATTGTTAGGGCTTCGAAGCCTGTCTGCGGTCACTCCTTCCACTAGGCCTCCACTGACCTGTCTACTGCCGCCCGTGTTCCCCTGGAACCAATTTTAAATTGCCTACAGCCAGCCCAATTTATTATGTTAGGGCTTCGAAGCCTGTCTGCGGTCCCTCCTTCCACTAGGCCTCCACTGACCTGTCTACTGCTGCCCGTGTTCCCCTGGAACCAATTTAAAATTGCCTACAGCCAGCCCAATTTATTATGTTAGGGCTTCCAAGCCTGTCTGCGGTCCCTCCTTCCACTAGGCCTCCACTGACCTGTCTACTGCTGCCCGTCTTCCCCTGGAACCAATTTTAAATTGCCTACAGCCAGCCCAATTTATTATGTTAGGGCTTCGAAGCCTGTCTGCGGTCCTTCCTTCCACTAGGCCTCCACTGACCTGTCTACTGCCGCCCGTGTTCCCCTGGAACCAATTTTAAATTGCCTACAGCCAGCCCAATTTATTATGTTAGGGCTTCGAAGCCTGTCTGCGGTCCCTCCTTCCACTAGGCCTCCACTGACCTGTCTACTGCCGCCCGTGTTCCCCTGGAACCAATTTTAAATTGCCTACAGCCCAATTTTTGTTATGTTAGGCCTTCGAAGCCTGCCTGCGGCCCGTTCTTTCCACTACTACTACACTGACCTGGCTACTGCCGCCCGTGTTCCCCTGTAACCAATTTTAAATTGCCTACAGCCAGCCCAATTTATTATGTTAGGGCTTCGAAGCCTGTCTGCGGTCCCTCCTTCCACTAGGCCTCCACTGACCTGTCTACTGCTGCCCGTGTTCCCCTGGAACCAATTTTAAATTGCCTACAGCCAGCCCAATTTATTATGTTAGGGCTTCCAAGCCTGTCTGCGGTCCCTCCTTCCACTAGGCCTCCACTGACCTGTCTACTGCTGCCCGTGTTCCCCTGGAACCAATTTTAAATTGCCTACAGCCAGCCCAATTTATTATGTTAGGGCTTCGAAGCCTGTCTGCGGTCCCTCCTTCCACTAGGCCTCCACTGACCTGTCTACTGCTGCCTGTGTACCCCTTGAACCAACATCAGAAAATATAAAAATAAGTATTTTGCTTATAAAAAAGAAAATACTGGAGAGATATCAAATGCAGACATTTTAACATTAAAAACAAACACATACAACAAAAATCTGGTACAGTACTAAAAATGGCCACCAGCTACAATAACTTTCTCCTGCAAGTAGTTAACTGAAAGTTTTTTTCAATTTAAACACAGATATGGCATCCACCGAGTGTTGTCCTGTCGCGTCTTCTTTATATTATTGCCAAGAAGATGCAAAACAATGAAAATAATAAAATCATTATTTACCAAAAAAATAGAGTAAGTCAAAACCACATTGCAAATAAACATTCATTACAAATAAAGAAGCAGGGCGCGTCCGAGGGTGAGTATATACCTAATAAGAATATAATCACCCTCGGACGCGCCCTGCTTCTTTCCGACAGCCTTCCTTCCTAAGAATCAGCCCTTCCGTGGTGTAGAGAGAGGGTTTGTTACACTCCAAGGTGTTCCCCAGGTTGCCTTTCCTGAGCTTCGATCTTCATGCTCTCGTTTAGTAGTTGTCGTAAAGTAGGCTGCATTAGGCCTACAAATTGGGTATGGGGTGGAGAGAGATGGTGTGTTACACTCCAAGGTGTTCCCCAGGTTTCCTTGCCATTGCTTCGGTCTTCCGACTCTCGTTTAGTAGTTGTAGAAAACTACACTGCATTAGGCCTACAAAATGGGTATCGGGTGGAGAGAGATGGTGTGTTACACTCCAAGGTGTTCCCCAGGTTTCCTTGCCATTGCTTCGGTCTTCCGACTCTCGTTTAGTAGTTGTAGAAAACTACACTGCATTAGGCCTACAAAATGGGTATCGGGTGGAGAGAGATGGTGTGTTACACTCCAAGGTGTTCCCCAGGTTTCCTTGCCATTGCTTCGGTCTTCCGACTCTCGTTTAGTAGTTGTAGAAAACTACACTGCATTAGGCCTACAAAATGGGTATCGGGTGGAGAGAGATGGTGTGTTACACTCCAAGGTGTTCCCCAGGTTTCCTTGCCATTGCTTCGGTCTTCCGACTCTCGTTTTGTAGTTGTAGAAAACTACACTGCATTAGGCCTACAAAATGGGTATCGGGTAGAGAGAGATGGTATGTTACACTCCAAGGTGTTCCCCAGGTTTCCTTGCCATTGCTTCGGTCTTCCGACTCTCGTTTAGTAGTTGTAGAAAACTACACTGCATTAGGCCTACAAAATGGGTATCGGGTGGAGAGAGATGGTGTGTTACACTCCAAGGTGTTCCCCAGGTTTCCTTGCCATTGCTTCGGTCTTCCGACTCTCGTTTAGTAGTTGTAGAAAACTACACTGCATTAGGCCTACAAAATGGGTATCGGGTGGAGAGAGATGGTGTGTTACACTCCAAGGTGTTCCCCAGGTTTCCTTGCCATTGCTTCGGTCTTCCGACTCTCGTTTAGTAGTTGTAGAAAACTACACTGCATTAGGCCTACAAAATGGGTATCGGGTGGAGAGAGATGGTGTGTTACACTCCAAGGTGTTCCCCAGGTTTCCTTGCCATTGCTTCGGTCTTCCGACTCTCGTTTAGTAGTTGTAGAAAACTACACTGCATTAGGCCTACAAAATGGGTATGGGGTGGAGAGAGATGGTGTGTTCCACTCCAAGGTGTTCTCCAGGTTGCCTTTCCTGAGCTTCTATCTTCAGGCTCTCGTTAAATTGTGGTTAAATGGAACAACTGCATTTGGCGTACTAGTTGGTTTGGGGCCTACTAACAGTGTCTGCCGCTCCTTGCTGTTTTCCTGGTTTCCTGTCCTGAAATTCCGTTTTCAGGCGCTCGTTAAGTAGTTGTTAATGTTAGACTGCATTTGGCCTACTAGTTGGGTTGGGGCCTACTATCGGTGTCTGCCACTCCTTGCTGTTCTCCTCCACTGAACAAAGCTGTGCCGCCTGTTTACTACGGTTGCCAATTTTGAACTGCATTTCGACTACTTACTGATTTGGGCCTACTCTCTGTGTCAGCCTCTCATTCCAGTTGTCCTCCACTGCAATGCCCCCTGGTTATTCCTGTGTTACCAATTTTGAACTGCATTTAGCCAACTTTATTCTTTGGGCCTATATCTGTGTTTCCTCCTCATCCTGCCCATTGCCCAGCCAGTGATAGATGAGTCTGCTGGTACATTGACCCATAACGCAACATTCCCCGTGCACGCTACACAACAACATTGTGACCCTGCTGAAAGTCAGGTTGCTCTTCCCGCATACCATACCACCTTACACGGGGACAAAGAGGAAGGTGCAGATGAAAGTGCAGGTTCCTTCATCAGGTGGGGGGAGGAATACTAGTTGGCGACGTCACTGGCACAGGGCCTCTCATAGTACGCAAAAGTGTTGCTGCCGGTGGGAGGCGCCCCCGCCGTGCAAACACACCGCTGTACTTTGAGGGGCCCTGTGCCAGTGCCAATGCCAACGAGTGGGCCCCCCCTGCTTGCTCAGGTTCACAGCACTTGCAAAGTTGAAATACTTACCTCTCCCTGCTCCACTGCCGTGACGTGGTCCAGATTTCCTGGGCCCACTAATTACTTGAACCAGCCCTACCCACCACAACTTTAGCCAAATGACCCCCAATTTCAAATGCCTTCCAATTATTATAAGGTAAATTACGCTTGACAAGCTTCATTAAAAAGAATGGATGGTTTTGACATTAAAATGGGCACTCTAGGTGTTTTCCTGGCCCCCACTCACTGCCGACTATGCTGCCCCATTGACTTGCATTGGGTTTCGTGTTTCGGTCGATCCCGACTTTACGTCATAATCGGCCGATTTCACTCGACCCGACTTTTGAGATAGTCGGGTTTCGCGAAACCCGGCTCGACTCTAAAAAGGTCAAGGTCGCTCAACTCTACTAGTAATAATCCCCCCAGTATACAGCGGGGTGGTGAGACCCTGTACTAGTAATAATCCCCCCAGTATACAGCGGGGACGATGAGACTAGTAATAATCTCCCCAGTATACAGCGGGGATGATGAGACCCTGTACTAGTAATAATCCCCCAGTATACAGCGGGGACGATGAGACCCTGTACTAGTAATAATCCCCCCAGTATACAGCGGGGGGGTGAGACCCTGTACTAGTAATAATCCCCCCAGTATACAGCGGGGTGGTCAGACCCTGTACTAGTAATAATCCCCCCAGTATACAACGGGGATGATGAGACCCTGTACTAGTAATAATCCCCCAGTATACAGCGGGGACGATGAGACCCTGTACTAGTAATAATCCCCCCAGTATACAGCGGGGGTGGTGAGACCCTGTACTAGTAATAATCCCCCAGTATACAGCGGGGATGATGAGACCCTGTACTAGTAATAATCCCCCCAGTATACAGCGGGGATGATGAGACCCTGTACTAGTAATAATCCCCCAGTATACAGCGGGGACGATGAGACCCTTGTAATGGGGGCCAGGGTGGTAGCCGCACCGAGGGATTGCTGCTGCTTCCTCATCACACCCTGACGCTCCGCTACAGAAATATCATGTCCATTTTGTGGTGAGCTGTGTGTGTCATGTAGTTCACCCACCTGTGAGTCAGAATCCTTCATAACATACAGGGCTCCAATCCGTCGCAGATACACACAAATGTTATCAAAGTCCTGATTCATTTTCAATAAAACTTTACTTAACTTGTGCATCTTCATAACAGTTACAATCCATCCATTTTCCCAATACATGAGTAATCCATCTCCTGCATTTTCCCTGGTCTGCTCCCTCAGCTTTTCTTCCTGCACCATGGCTCCCAGGCCCGCAGCTTCCTGAGCCATCCAGCTAGCTGATACTGAGTGCTCCCCGTCACCTTTCCCCATCTTGAGCGAAAATTCAGGTTGCCTCCGCAATTCCTGTTCGGACCGTAAGTCCCGGACGCCATGGGAGGTAACCCACAGACGAGCCACTGATTCTTCCAGGCCGCCTCGCTCTCTCAGCTCTACACTGTTGCTCTGTTCAGCTTTCTGTCACAGCTCCTTCTAGAACAATTCTCCTCACACAGCTCCAGCTCTTCTCACTACCTGAAAATTACCTCAGGAAGGCGCTCTCCCTGCCGCTACACTGGCTCCACACCTTTCTCACCTGTCACTACTCTGACTGAAACCAATTCTCAACACAATCTAATCTCCTACTCTACAGTGCCCCTTACACTAACCCACAACTACACTGCCATAACCCTTACCAATGCTGACCTACCACTGCCACTGACCGTCCCTATTCCTGTCCCCAACACACAGATATCAGAACAGTGTCAGCCATTATCATATTAAACAGTGTCAGCTATCATAAACTACACAGGGCACACAGCAAACACAAAACATACCCAGTTTCATTAGGTAGGCATGTACAGGAATGCAGGGCTCAATACAACCACCTGCACACCCCCTTACACCCTGTACTAGTAATAATCCCCCCAGTATACAGTGGGGGGATGAGACCCTGTACTAGTAATAATCCCCCCAGTATACAGCGGGGGCGGTCAGACCCTGTACTAGTAATAATCCCCCCAGTATACAGCGGGGGCAGGAGACCCTGTATTAGTAATAATCCCCCCAGTATACAGCGGGGGTGGTGAGACCCTGTACTCGTAATAATCCCCCCAGTATACTGCGGGCGTGGTGAGACCCTGTACTAGTAATAATCCCCCCAGTATACAGCGGGGGTGGTGAGACCCTGTACCAGTAATAATCCCGCCAGTATACAGCGGGGGTGGTGAGACCCTGTACCAGTAATTATCCCGCCAGTATACAGCGGGGGTGGTGAGACCCTGTACCAGTAATAATCCCCCCAGTATACTGCGGGCGTGGTGAGACCCTGTACTAGTAATAATCCCCCCAGTATACAGCGGGGGCAGGAGACCCTGTATTAGTAATAATCCCCCCAGTATACAGCGGGGGCAGGAGACCCTGAACTAGTAATAATCCCCCCAGTATACAGCGGGGGTGGTGAGACCCTGTACTAGTAATAATCCCCCCAGTATACAGCGGGGGTGGTGAGACCCTGTACCAGTAATAATCCCGCCAGTATACAGCGGGGGTGGTGAGACCCTGTACCAGTAATAATCCCCCCAGTATACTGCGGGCGTGGTGAGACCCTGTACTAGTAATAATCCCCCCAGTATACAGCGGGGGCAGGAGACCCTGTATTAGTAATAATCCCCCCAGTATACAGCGGGGGCAGGAGACCCTGAACTAGTAATAATCCCCCCAGTATACAGCAGGGGTGGTGAGACCCTGTACTAGTAATAATCCCCCCAGTATACAGCGGGGGTGGTGAGACCCTGTACTAGTAATGATCCCCCCAGTATACAGTGGGGGTGGTGAGACCCTGTACTAGTAATGATCCCCCCAGTATACAGCGGGGGTGGTGAGACCCTGCACTAGTAATAATCCCCCCAGTATACAGCGGGGGGTGGGGGTTGGGGGGGTGAGACCCTGTACTAGTAATAATCCCCCAGTATACAGCGGGGGCAGGAGACCCTGTATTAGTAATAATCCCGCCAGTATACAGCGGGGGAAGGAGACCCTGTACCAGTAATAATCTCCCCCCCCAGTATACAGCGGGCGTGGTGAGACCCTGTACCAGTAATAATCCCCCCAGTATACAGCGGGGTGGTCAGACCCTGTACTAGTAATAATCCCCCCATTATACAGCGGGGGGTGAGACCCTGTACTAGTAATAATCCCCCCAGTATACAGCGGGGGTGGTGAGACCCTGTACTAGTAATAATCCCCCCAGTATACAGCGGGGGGGGGGGGAGGTGAGACCCTGTACTAGTAATAATCCCCCAGTATACAGCAGGGGGGGGGGTGAGACCCTATACTAGTAATAATCCCCCCAGTATACAGCGGGGGCGAGAGATACGTCTGTCACCCCCTCCTCATTCGGCCAGGCTGGAGGGACCTGGGTTTGATGCAGGGCATCAATATCTGTGTATTTTAAGTGTCAGATAGTGGCCCAAAGGCATTTAACCCCTTAAAAACATCAGCTACTTATTCAAATCTGTGAAAATGGGCTGTTTGCCCACTTTGATGCCAGTTCTGGTGCCCAGAACCCATTTGGGCCAGGCTGTAGGGACCTGGGTTTGATGCAGGGCATCACTGTCTGTGTATTTTATGTGTCAGATCAGTGGCCCAAAGGCATTTAACCCCTTAAAAACATCAGTTACTTATTCAAATCTGTGAAAATGGGCTGTTTGCCCACTTTGATGCCAGTTTTGATGCCCAGAACCCATTTGGGCCAGGCTGGCTGGACCTGTTTTTGATGTGGGGCTCCCTGTTCTATATGTATGCACTGTGGTATCAGTGGCCCAAAGGCATTTAACCCCTTAAAAACATCAGCTACTTATTCAAATCTGTGAAAATGGGCTGTTTGCCCACTTTGATGCCAGTTCTGGTGCCCAGAACCCATTTGGGCCAGGCTGTAGGGACCTGGGTTTGATGCAGGGCATCACTTTCTGTGTATTTTATTTGTCAGACCAGTGGCCCAAAGGCATTTAACCCCTTAAAAACATCAGTTATTTATTCAAATGTGTGAAAATGGGCTGTTTGCCCACTGTGATGCCAGTTCTGGTGCCCAGAACCCTTTTGGGCCAGGCTGTTGGGACCTGAGTTTGGTGCAGGGCATCACTGTTTGTGTATTTTACGTGTCAGATCAGTGGCCCAAAGGCATTTAACCCCTTAAAAACATCAGCTACTTATTCAAATCTGTGAAAATGGGCTGTTTGCCCACTTTGATGCCAGTTCTGGTGCCCAGAACCCATTTGAGCCAGGCTGTAGGGACCTGGGTTTGATGCAGGGCATCAATATCTGTGTATTTTAAGTAACAGATCAGTGGCCCAAAGGCATTTAACCCCTTAAAAACATCAGTTACTTATTCAAATCTGTGAAAATGGGCTGTTTGCCCACTTTGATGCCAGTTCTGATGCCCAGAACCCATTTGGACCAGGTTGGAGGGACCTGGGTTTGTTGCATGGCATCAATATCTGTGTATTTTAAGTGTCAGATCAGTGGCCCAAAGGCATTTAACCCCCTAAAAACATCAGTTACTTATTCAAATGGCCAAAATTGACTGTCTACCCACTTTGATGCCAGTTCTGATGCCCAAAACTCATTTGGGCCAGGCTGGAGATAACTGGTTTTGATGTGGGGCACCCTGTTCTATATGTCTGCAATATAAAATCAGTGGCCCAAAGGCATTTAACCTTTTCTTCAGCGCTCTTTGGTGCCCACTTTGATACCCATTTTTGTGCCAGTTTTATTGTTTTTGTAGCCGTTTTTAGGTGTATTCACATCAGGGCATCTCACTGCATTGTATGTTATTATTGTGAAGCCTATTTTTTGTTGTTAAACCTATAAAAAAACAGAAAAGAAAAAATTGCCGAATAAGAAACTGACGAATAAGAAACCAACTTCAGCTCCAAATAAGAAACTGAACAATAAGAAACCAACTTCAGCCTGGTGGCCTGTTTGTGAGTACTGGAGAAATGGTGCAGACAAGCACAGGACAGGGTGGATTGGAAAAGAAAAAAAAGGGCTTCCTATTGTTAACCCTTCAGTGCCCCCAGACTACAAGCATTAGTGTTACACCGTCCTTAAGTGCTGGAGTCAGGATCTGAGTTACCTTAGTTCCTAATAAAGATATAGTTTACTGACCTCATGCATGGCATATACTGTATATAGTATGTATAGGAGGAGGGACTCAGCAGATTGTTTGGTATCATAGTATTAGTCAGGACTGAGGAGGATTCAGGACAGGAACATACAGGGAGGAGGATGGACGGTGTCACTTGTTGCTGCTGAGGATAGGGTAATAAGTTATGTAAATTGATTTTAGGTGGAACCTGTGGTGAGATCTAGTACAGCTTCAATGATTATATAGAGTTACGCTGGTTTCACACTTGCATATTTTGCAATCTGTGTGACAATGGCTGCACACGGATCCGTTTACGTCTCCATTGCCTTTCACTGGTGACAGATGGGTCCTGCGTGTGCATCCAGTCGTCACTGTTTTCCCATGGATCCATGTGTCTGCATATTTTACCAGACGCACAAAAACGCAACTTGTTGCAGTTTTGTGTCGTCTGAAAAACACGCAGGGACATGGACACGCACGGACCCATGGCTACACGTCTGGAGTTACCATGAAGCACGGATCCAGGACACGCACAGATCTATATGATTCCGTGTGCAGGGATCCGTTATGCGGAACGGAGCATGCTGGGAAGCAAGGGATGTGCTGTATGGGAAAGTGATGAAACTGTATGGGAGCAGGATGCAGACATAATGTAGACTCTGCCTGCTGTGCCCTATGTTATAGCGTGCTAATGTTAATAAAATGCATTGAGAGCCTGTATATAACATGGGGCACCTGGCATGGGGCACCTGGCATGGGTGTTAAAAAAATCTGCAGACATCCTGGTACGTGGCAGCGCATCCAAAACAAATATGATTGTCAGTGTAGATGCCCCCAAATCAGGATGCCTGCGTCCAATCTGCATGTGGATGTCATACTGCCCAGGCTCGGAACCCCATTTTTTTTGTTTCACTTTCACCAGTCTCTCCCCTCTCCTCTGCCCCACAAGTCAGAATTTGACATTTCCAACCAAATCCTGATCAGGATGCAGTTCCGTGTGTTTGCTTCCGTTTAGAGAAAAAATACGGATGCAGATAAATTGTGTCCAAGAGGGAATGACTACAGCAATGTACAAAAACCGCCACATATTAGAAGGTAATACGTTAAGACTACAGCCGAGTAGCGGAGGGGCCCTGTTCACAAGAGCTAACAATCTGGGGAAACGGCAATGCTGGAAACACCGTCTGTACTGCTTCACCAGATACTAGTCCAGGTCTATAATGAGGCTCTCACTGTACAGGCAAAGACCTGGAACAATGACAGTGGAAAACGCATTTCTATTTAAAAAAGAGTCGGCTCTTTATGGTGAGCGGAGCCGAATGAACCGGATCACGAAAAAAAGCCACACTGCCCATCACTAATCGTAATAACCATTGCTCACCTTCCTGTACTGCTCTCTGCCGCAGGGCCTCAAACCTGTTTGTAAGGAGATCCAACAGCTTCCAGGGGTCAGCCAGGGAGAATGAGAAAGTTGCTGACCTGGGTTCCTACATTTAACCCATGTAGGTGTGGCCGGACCCCTCCTCCCCTCTATTCCCATTGGTCAGTTGGGGTCCCAGTTAGAGCATCACCTGGGGGAGCAGCGGGGGGGAATTGGGCACTGACAGTGCTTTAACGCTATGTGCTCCGCAGTCAGAGGTACATTCCTTAATCAGTACTGTACCTGCCATTAGACCTGCTCCTCAATAGGAATCCGCAGGTGTAAAACCACAGGTGGAATCCGCACAAAAACCCCTGTAAATCCGCAACAAATCCTCAGGTAATCTGCAGTGCGGCTTACCTGCGAATTTTGCAAAAACAGTGCGGAAAAATCCGCACACCAATCCACAACATGTGCACGTAGCCTAACAGTTCTACTTTACTTATCAACAGGGTTTTCATAACAGATGCGGCACAGTGCATATGTGGCGCCCCAGGGTCCTGGTCGTCACAGTAGCATTGCTTTCCTCACGGGGAGAGCGGTTACATTTGGAAGCGATGAAGGATATTTTTTATCAGGTAACCACAATGCACACAACATGTTCACACTCCAGGCCACAAGGGGGAGCTTTTGATCCTCTTTCCTAGGTGAGGCCTCTCTCCCTGCTCACTGCACGCCGGCGTTTATGATCAACATGTCCCAAGGTAACTTTACACAACTACAGTGATATATACTTATAATCTTGTTGCCTGGACTATATTATGTGCTTCTTGTCTTCTGTTATCAATAGGGTTTAACCCTTAGGGATTGTCCAATCCAGGATTGATTGCACATTTAGGATCGCTAACCCTAGTATGATCATTTAGCACACGCTGGTATGCAGTTAGAGTTAGGGTGCTCGGATTTTTGATGTTATCTTCAGCATTGCTTTTGCCATCTATATATGCTGCTTTTTAGCTGTTTCCTTTCTTTTTCACCTTTTTGTCCACATATTGTGTTTATATATATTATGCTGATGTATATTTAATATCTCAATCAACGAAAGTGCATATTGATTACTTCCTTTGATACCTCTATTTCCTGGCATGGACCTTTGGTCAATGACCATTTCATGACAAATTATGATCCTTTGGATCTAGCGATATTAGCTATTATTCTATGGGCCTGGTATGTTTGTTTTTTTAGGTTTATATGGTATGGCCTAGAGGTATGCCCCTTGTTGGCCGAGAGGGCGTTATTGTTTAGGTGTTTTTTTCTTAATCAGTACTGTACCTGCCATTACACCTGCTCCTCAATAGGAACCCGCAGGTGTAAAACCGCAGGTGGAATCCGCACAAAAACTGCTGTAAAATCCACGGCAAATCCGCAGGTAATCTGCAGTGCGGCTTACCTGCGAATTTTGCAAAAACAGTGTGGAAAAATCCGCACACCAATCCGCAACATGTGCACATAGCCTAACAGCTCTACTTTACTTATCAACAGGGTTTTCATAACAGATGCGGCACAGTGCATATGTGACGCCCCAGGGTCCTGGTCATCACAGTAGCATTGCTTTCCTCACGGGGAGAGCGATGTTACATTTGGAAGCGATGAAGGATATCTTTTATCAGGTAACCACATTGCACACAACATGTTCACACTCCAGGCCACAAGGGGGAGCTTTTGATCCTATTTCCTTGGTGACTCCCCTGCATATGCAGATATATTGTGGTTTTGGAGGGAAAGTAAGTCAGACTTAATGAGAAAGTGCCAGGAAGCAGACTGGAGCAGTCTGAGGCAGGAAGAACGCATAAGGGCTGTGTAGTCTGAAGTACTACAGCTCCTGGAAAGAGACATACAGAGGGAAAGGACATTGTTTAGTGAGTGTGCAGGAGAGCAAAGCACAGGAGAGGATACATCAGGGGAGACCAGCTGCGAATGAACTATCTCCCTCTGAAGCGCAGATAACCGGTAACCGGGACACCGAGGTTGTAAGGAACTCTACGACTTACAGCAGTGACCGGCAGGACAGCTGAACTGCAAGTTACCTCTCCACCACACACACCTGAGACACAGTAACAGAGCTCAGGGCGTGCTAGAGTCCCTGTAAAAAGGCTCGAGTTACCTGTCATGCAGGTATTGTCCTATCCTATATGGGGGACAGAGAGAAGAACTGTGAGGACCTTATCTGAAGCCATAGGTAGTAAGGGACTACAACACCACCGCGCTAGAGGAAGGCTTTTAATTCCTCCTGGTAAAGAGGACTCTGGATTCGCTTCCAAGCCAGCTTGACCCTGCCTGCCCTGTGATCTGGTACCCTGGACTGTGGCTGCCTGAAGTCTTCAGTAAACCCGGTAAAGAGACTGCAAACTTGTGTCCTCATTCTTTTTCTTCTTTCACCATCATCTTCCATCTACACACCGGGAGCCCTGGGGATATACTTCACCTGTGGGAAGTTATACCATCTAGCTGCCATAACATCACCCCAGAGGACCCCTTAAAGCAGCGTTGGTCCCCACTGACCGAATACCACAGGTGGCGTCACGAACATAAACTTTATTCAATTTCTCCTTTTACATGGGCGCCCAGGGCCACGGACCGGGTCGCCACCGTGACATCCACCTGTGAACACTGGACCCGGTACCGGGTATCCCACGGCCCTGGCGGGCGACTCACAAACACAGTGACATTTCTAGGGCTTTCCCTGTCTTCCCTGCATTCCCAACTCTTCCTGGCAATCGCTATCTCGCTGGTCAATCCCTGTCCCATCCTGGCAATCACTTTCTGGCTGAACAATCTCTGTCCCGTCCTGGCAATCACTGTCTGGCTGGACAATCCCTGTCCTGTCCTGGCAATCACTTGACCGCGTATCGCTAAGACTGGGTCTTCTCTGTAACCAATCTTCCAACCCCACTACCCTGCCCCCTACGACTCCACTTGCCAACTATTGAAATTAAAACGAAACACATAAATTTCTTTGCATAAATTGGCCACAGCGGCCATTTTACCCTGCTGTTCTGTTCGCATTTGCCATACACTTGTACTGTTCCCGGGTAAATATGACCTGACCTATTAATTCTTGTTTTTTAGCTACTCTAAGTGTTTTATTTGAATACTTTTTTCATTATTATACTGTATGTGAACATGGTTGATCATAAACAAATGAAAAATTTAAATTTAAACTTAATTTATTTTTTTCATAAAAAGGTTACACAGGATTTTTACAATTATCTTTGATTGTTGGCATTCTACACACAAATAACAAAGAAGCTTTACATTACTATTACTAAAACATGAAATTAAACTTTTTGAAAACAATATTTATAAATCAACAAATCAAAAATCATAAAAACTTCAACCTTTTTAGAAAGAAAAAAGAAAAACTGAACATTTTCATGCGTTTTTACACTGAACATAATAAGACACATGTCCTTTACATAGATATTTTGAACATCCAGCACATGTCAGATTAGTCTTATTGTCACAGGAAGATGGACAGAAACTACATCTCTTCCTTTTTTTGCTGGTAGCTGTGCTGGTGGAGGCCGTTTGTTGTGGAGTCTCTTTCTTGAGCATGCTGGACACTTTTTACAACGGCTGTTGCTCCTTCACTTCTGGGGGTCACTTTTCTGCTCTTAATATATGGCCTAACCAGGGATTTGCCCAATTCCTCAAGAAATAATCTTCTTTTATGCAGCTTATTCCGGTTCCAATCGGGGTCGATTTCTCTCCATAAGACAAATGCATTGTATGCAGAAACGTCCAGTATGTTATAAAATAAAGTCATTGGCCACCGATTGGTTTTGCGTTTGCATGTATATGTTGATATTGCTTGGAATAAAGTATCAACTGCTCCCTTTGTGGCATTATAATCCAAAATAATGTCAGGCTTTCTGTCTTCTCTATCACTTACGGCATTGTCATGGTTCATTGTGCTCATTAGAATTACCTGCTTGGGTTTTTTCGAACATAAGAAACAACAGTTGTATTTCCAGAAAAAAAAAAGTAGAACTGTACACCTCTCTCTTGCTAAGGATACCTTGCGGTAGTTCAGGTTTGTTTTTTCTTATAGTACCCAGCATGGTAAGTTGTTTTTTCTTCAACATCTGGCCTAGTTGACAGGATGTAAAAAAGTTGTCACATGTGACATTTTGTCCTTTTAGTCCATGAGTCAAATCGAGAACAACACGCATACCCTCATTTTTTCAGGTCTTTCACCAGGGGTTTTTCCTGTATACACTTGAACATTTAGAGCATATGAACTTTTGCTGTCGCAAAGTGTCCAGATCTTGATGCCGTATTTTGCTGGCTTACTTGGTATATATTGTCTGAATTAGCACCTACCTCGGAATTGCACCAGTTGCTCATCAACAGTTACATTTTCACCACTATTATACAATTTTGGTAGAATCTCTACCCATTGATTCCAAACATTTCTAATAGGTTCTAGTTTATCTTTAGCTCTTCTTTCCATTCTATCTGTTTTAGAATCAAACCTCAGTACTCTAGAAATTTAGTGAAACCTTTCAAGACATATTGTAGCTCTAAATATGTGGCGACCGGTTTCGCAATTCCACAAACTGTTAGTTGATTCACCATAAGATTTGTATACTCCCGCTAAAAGAAGTAAACCAATATAAGCATTTAGAGCTGTCACATCTAATTTTTTCCATTTATCACCATAAACTACTTGTCCCTCAATGCTTGTCATTTGTATTATAATATTTAGGATAGTCATATTTAGGAACAATGCGAATGCTGATCCTATATCAGATATTCTTGATGTAGCGTACCTTGTAGGACCAGGAGCAGCTTTTATGATATTTTCAGAGGACAATCTACCAGCCTGACTAGGCTGCAAGTTCCAAATTACACACTTGTTTTTAGAAGGGATTTCTTGCATCCAGCTAGTTGTCTGGGTATCAAGTTCCTCTTCATACTCCACTTCAGAATCCGAATTTTCAACATTGCTTTCCATCTCGCTTATGTGGTCCTCCTCTTCAGACATTATTTCCTGTGGGACTTCATCTTTTGAATCAGAGGCGTTGACAAGCTCTTCCAATTCAGCATCAGTCAATATTCTTTTTCTAAACATTTTTATCTAAGTTTGGAAAAGAAAAGAATAGTTGTAAAGATATGTATTCACAGCGTCAGTCAATAGACATTTTAGAAACATTTTTATCCAAGTTTTGAAAAAATAAGAATACCTGTAAAGATGTGTATTCACAGCTCAGTGCTCTCTCTCTCACAGATTCTAGTGTCTCTTTCACAGGACTTAGCTTCAGGGTGTAAGTCAAATGACTGGTGTCCAATTTATAAGACAACAGTGTCTTCTCTCACAAACTGAAAATGCATTTGACTACATAAATACTTGATTACTGATAACAGTGAAACCTCCAGCCTTTGAATGATAGACAACCAGTCTCCTCTCTCAAAAACAGCAAATGGATAATACTAAATAATTACTTGTTTACTGATAAGAACAGTGAAACCACGACCATTTTGAGATGAAGTACACATAAAAAAACATAACTTTTGCAGTCAGAAATAATCAAAGATCTGTAGAACAGTATAAAATGCTATCGGGTCATATTGACCCGAACAGTACAAGTGTAACAATCAGCGTGTAGCAAAAAGTAAACAAAAAAACAAAAACAAAAAAATAGAGAGAGCTCCACAAATGAGGAGAAGTCAAGATACCACTAGTTTCAAATCCTCATATAAAAAACTCTACAGGGTCTCAAAAATCATTTCGGGTCATATCGACCCGAACAGTACAGCAGGGTTCATGAATAACAACATGTATACCATTGCATATGTAAAACCTTGAGGGGAGGGTTCTTGGAGCTAAAAGATCTGGCTCACAATAGGCAGAAAGCCACCTAAAAAATTTAAAACCAAAACACTTTTTTACCCTCGGCCGTAACCACCAGCTCGAGGGCACCATGTAACCCGTTTCGGGCAAACAAACCCCAAAGCTTCCGAGGTAAACTCCCCGTCCAGAGCCCGTAAACAAAAGCCAGATCAACCCCATAAAACATCATCATCAACTCCAAGAACCCCACCCCCCACCACACACGAACAGCCCTGACCACCTCAGGCTCGTGAGTGCCCCACCACCGCCATAGCTCTTTCGACTCCTTCCTGTAAACCGAGCACCCACAAATCCATACCTATATCATTGAGATGCACTCCATCATCCCTCCAAAAATTGCCAATCCCAGACTCCAGTTCAAAATGTCTCACGGCGATACCCCCGTTCCGAGACACAAAACTCGCCACCGCCCTATTCAGTTTCACCCTGGCCCTATTAATCCCTTTTTGAGAACGTGCATCCCGCCACTTCCGCCGTGACACAATGTCTGACCAAACCGTCAAAACACCAGGAAAAGATACCCACAATCTCAAAAAATCAAAACGGATATCCCGAATCAATTTCCTCACTGGTTTTGCTCCTAAATTGTTTCCCCCGAGATGAACCACCTTGATGTCCGGGGGTCGATCTAAACGAGTGGCACTAGAAAATTCCGACAACAACCTACACCACAACATGCCCTGAAAACCCAACCATCTAATGACCACGGCATCCCTGCCAAAACCTAATTGCCTACCATTCGGCCTAGCATCGGCCCGGAGAGCACCCCAGTAAACAAATGAATGTCCAACAATCCAAGCCAGGAGGGGGGTCCGACCTGGAAAACATAACAACAATTGACACCACACCATAACTTGCCCCAGTACCCTTGACTCAATGCCTAACATAAGACAGATAACGATTCGAACTCCATCTACCTATTCTCTTAATCATCTCAGCCCCCAAGCCCAAACCATCGGCTTCGGACGCAGCCCCAATTCTAAGCGAGTGCGACCCGAAACTCTTTGGGTTAACACCCAGCAACCTCAAACCTTTATTTAATATGGCCATAAATTGAAAACACGACAAAAATTCCCCCTTTTGGTGTCTCAACAAAGGGCCTGCCCTCACCGGCCACAGACTCCAGTATGCTTCCAAACAATGTTGCGGGCCCATACCGCTACCGCCAACTCTTCCCAACACCACCCGCTTTCCCCTACCGAGCTGATCAGTCTTTGAACGCCTGATCCAGAAAACAATACCTCCCGCCCAAAAATCGACATCTTCCGCTAAAAGACCACCCGCCTTATCTTTGTTCGGGGAAACCAACTCCCCCAAGCGCAAAGCCCAAAAAAATGCTAACGAAAAGGCCAACCGAAAAAGTACTACCTCGAACTGAGAACTACAAATGTTACCCAAGGCCTCACCCAACCGCTCCAGCATCCCAAAAGAAATGGGCCTACGCTTATCAAAAGTCACATTGCCTTTTCGAAAACCCTTCAAAGCCTGCCTTATCACAAAATCCTTTGTCACATCAACCGACCCTTGCAGCCGAAAACTGAAAGCCAAACCCGCAATAAATTTGTTTAACCTCGACACAGACCATCCCCATTCAGACGCCTTACCTATCAACGACAATAACGCCATTGTCCTATCGCCGTCAGACTCAACTGAGCCGCATTGGACCAACCAACCTTCCCACATATCCCATGCTGCTTCATAATCTGACCATGTCCGGCTCGACACCAAGGCTTGGATCAACCGACCTCCCCATCCGCAACAATCTGCCACAGATGCGAAGGACATCCCGCTCCTGTAGCCTCCGAATCTGGTGCCAACTCCCGGAATCGTTCCCACTACAAACGAGACAAAGCCTTTGAACACCTGGCACATGTACAGCCGAAATCCAAGCATTCAATTCCAGGCACTTCAACACCAATTCCTTGACCAACCTGATCACCGGGGGAGGGGGAGAAAAAGATAGGCTGTTAATCACCGACACCACGCTAAAGTTGTACACGGCGGTCCCTAAAAGTGTCGCCCCAAATAAACACCGACACCACAATTGGGAACAACTCCAACAGCGCCAAATTCTTAGTAAGCCCATTTTTCGCCACTCTTCCGGCCACACCCCGACACTCCATTTACCTCCACAATAGGCACCATAACCAACTCCTCCAGCTGTGTCCGTGTAAATCTCGCAATCAAAGGCATTCAAATCCTCCTGCTGAATCAACGCCCTGCCGTTATAATTTTCCAAGAAACACTGCCAAACGAGCAAATCCTCCTTATGTTCTCTACTCAAGCTGATAAAATGATGAGCCGCACGAACTCCCGCCGTAGCTCTAGACAATCTACGGCAAAAAATTCTGCCCATAGGCATGATACGGCACGCAAAATTCAGGTGACCCAGCAATGACTGCAACTCCTTCAATGTAGTTTTTTGCAATTTTCCAATTCTGAGTACCCTCTGCTTAAGCAACAACAACTTGTCGTCCGGCAACCTACAGTACACTCCATTTTTTTCTGAATCAATAAGAATCCCGAGAAAACTTAAAATCGTGCAGGGGCCCTCTGTTTTTTCCTGCGCCAAGGGGACTCCAAAACGCCCAGCCACCCATTCCATGGCAGCCAGTAAATTTCCACATACAGCAGAGTCCGGAGGACCTACAAACAAAAAATCATCCAAGTAATGAATGACTGAAGGAACATCAGAAACGTCTCTAACAATCCATTCAAGAAAAGTACTGAAAGTCTCGAACAACGAACAAGAAATCGAACAGCCCATAGGCAAACACCTGTCCAAATAAAAAACCCCGTCCCAACAGCAACTCAATAAAGGAATACTCTCCGGGTGCACCGGCAGCAGCCTAAAAGCTGACACAATATCTGTCTTTGCCAGCAAAGCCCCTGCCCCGTACCTACGCACCCACTGCATCACCGCGTCAAATGACGTGTATACAACAGAGCACAATTCCTCCACGATGCCATCGTTCACAGAGCATCCTTTGGGGTATGACAGATGCTGAATTAAACTAAACTTATTCAGCTCCTTCTTGGGTACCACTCCCAACGGGGAAACAATCACCCCTTCCATGGGCAACAAACTAAACGGCCCCGCCTTTCTCCCCAGCTCCACCTCTTTTGCTAGCTTAGCCGTAACAACATCCGCATGCAAACTTGCTGACCTCAAATTCTTTGTAGAAAAGAGGACCACATAAGTCGGTTGAGGAATCCTAGAACCTTCAGCAAAACTGTCCCTAATAACCGCCACCTTTAATTGGTCCGGGTATCTACTTAGATAGGGGCCATCTTTTGAAGCCTCACTGGCATCACCCCCATGACCGCCACCCACTGGTGGCTTGCCCCTTGCTTTTTTAAAACATTTAGATGCCCCATGAGAGGCCCCGTTACAATGGGAGCATACGAGTTTAAACTTGCAGGTATTGCCATTCTTGCACTGGCCGTCATTAAATTGCCAACACGTACCCGTTTTTTCTTTTGCACCCTGTGACCCCTGTCCTACTCCCCCTTGTCCTGACTGCTGACTGCTACCCCCCCGCCCCCCTGAAAGGACTGCCCATACCGCATCGGTGCCATCACCTTCAACCACAATCCAATGTCCTTTTGATCCCATTTAATCTCGGGCCTAACCGCCTTCCGCTGCCTAAATTGCTCATCGTAGTGCAGCCAAGCCTGGCCCCCATACGTACGATGTGCTTCCCCAATGGCATCGAAGTAACAAAAAAGACCCGAGCAATTTTCTGGGAATTTCTCTCCTATAACACTTGCCAAAATAGCAAAAGCCTGCTGCCAATTTACGAACGTCTGAGGAATCAGGCGCCAACGTCTCTTTTCCTCCTCGTCCTTTTTGCTATCATCTTTCTTCCCTTTGTCCAAGTTAAATTTTTCCAAAGGGAGGAGGGAGAAAATCTCCACGTATTCATCCTTCCAAATTTTCTCCTTCACCTCTTTTTTTAAATGGACCCCGAGAGGACCCTCAAAACACACTTAAACCAGCCCTTTCGCCCTATCGTCTAATTTCACCGCATCACTCTTCCCTGTTTCAGTTTGAACCGACACCCCAGCTGCTTGAGCCGGCATAGCACCACCAGACCTCGCTATCTCACCAGCCCCCCTGCATACGCATCATCAATAGTAAAAAGTTGGTCACACAGGGTTAATAGCTGCGTTAATGAAGTGCGTTACACCGTGGCATAACGCGGTCCATTAACGCTGCCATTAACCCTGTGTGAGGGCTGACTGGAGGGGAGTATGGAGCGGGCACTGACTGCTGGGAGGAAGGAGCGGCCATTTTGCCGCCTGACTGTGCCCGTCGCTGATTGGTCGTGGGCGTTTTGCCACGACCAATCAGCGACTTGGATTTCCATGATAGACAGAGGCCGCGACCAATGAATATCCGTGACAGACAGAAGGACAGACGGAAGTGACCCTTAGACAATTATATAGTAGAGGAGTCACCCAGAAAAGCCCAATAAATCCAAGATATCTAGGGCTATGATTTAGCCGATTGTTGCCCCCCAGGGTATTGAGCTGTAGATCTTAGTGTAATAAACACTAATTACAGGGAAGTCATAGCAGTAGAGCTGATTACATGGTGATGCTTTAGTGGTTGTGGTCATTAGTCTGCGTTCACATTTAAATTTGCACATTCCATTGCTCTATTGGTTTTCAGGAACAAATGGAGTTAACCCCTTCACATCTGCTGTATGAAATTACAAGGCCGGCGTTAGGGGCAGCTGCCTAGGGCCTGTGCTCCTCCAGGGGCCCCCAGAAAGTGGCCACTATGGGGCCTGGCGCCCCCGCTGCATCATGCATTCAACTTATTGGCATTGTAAGGCGGCCGACGTGGTAGTCGTGGCAACGAGCTGTAGTGTTCCCACACCCTGGTGCCCCACAAAGGAAGCTGTTGTGAATTCTGTTGTTGGGCTCCCTCCTGTGGTCATGAATGGTACTTCGGCTGGTTCTGTCCATGGACTTTCTCTGGTGGCTGTGGGTGTTTCTGAGTTTCCTTCCACAGGTGACGAGGTTAATTCGTTAGCTGGCTGCTCTATTTAACTCCACTTAGATCTTTGCTCCATGCCACCTGTCAATGTTCCAGTATTGGTCTAGTTCACTCCTGGATCGTTCTTGTGACCTGTCTTCCCAGCAGAAGCTAAGTGACTGCTTGTTTTTCTCTGGTTTGCTATTTTTCTGTCCAGCTTGCTATTTTGATTGTTGTCTTGCTTGCTGGAAGCTCTGGGACGCAGAGGGAGCGCCTCCGCACCGTGAGTCGGTGCGGAGGGTCTTTTTGCGCCCTCTGCGTGGTCTTTTTGTAGGTTTTTGTGCTGACCGCAAAGCTACCTTTCCTATCCTCAGTCTGTTCAGTAAGTCGGGCCTCACTTTGCTTAATCTATTTCATCTCTGTGTTTGTATTTTCATCTTTACTCACAGTCATTATATGTGGGGGGCTGCCTTTTCCTTTGGGGAATTTCTCTGAGGCAAGGTAGGCTTTATTTTTCTTTCTTTAGGGCTAGCTAGTTCCTTAGGCTGTGCCGAGTTGCATAGGGAGCGTTAGGGGCAATCCACGGCTATTTCTAGTGTGGTTGATAGGATTAGGGATTGCGGTCAGCAGAGTTCCCACGTCCCAGAGCTCGTCCTATATTATCAGTAACTATCAGGTCATTCCGTGTGCTCTTAACCACCAGGTCCATTATTGTCCTGACCACCAGGTCATAACAGTACAGGTGGCCCAAAGTACTAATGCATCTCAATAGAGGGATAAGAGAAGTTCTGAGAACATTTTTTTTTCTTTGCAGTGTGTTTTGTCTCTCTTTTCCCCTTTACATCTAGGTGGTTCAGAACACAGGTGTAACATAGTAACATAGTAACATAGTTAGTAAGGCCGAAAAAAGACATTTGTCCATCCAGTTCAGCCTATATTCCATCATAATAAATACCCAGATCTACGTCCTTCTACAGAACCTAATAATTGTATGATACAATATTGTTCTGCTCCAGGAAGACATCCAGGCCTCTCTTGAACCCCTCGACTGAGTTCGCCATCACCACCTCCTCAGGCAAGCAATTCCAGATTCTCACTGCCCTAACAGTAAAGAATCCTCTTCTATGTTGGTGGAAAAACCTTCTCTCCTCCAGACGCAAAGAATGCCCCCTTGTGCCCGTCACCTTCCTTGGTATAAACAGATCCTCAGCGAGATATTTGTATTGTCCCCTTATATACTTATACATGGTTATTAGATCGCCCCTCAGTCGTCTTTTTTCTAGACTAAATAATCCTAATTTCACTAATCTATCTGGGTATTGTAGTTCTCCCATCCCCTTTATTAATTTTGTTGCCCTCCTTTGTACTCTCTCTAGTTCCATTATATCCTTCCTGAGCACCGGTGCCCAAAACTGGACACAGTACTCCATGTGCGGTCTAACTAGGGATTTGTACAGAGGCAGTATAATGCTCTCATCATGTGTATCCAGACCTCTTTTAATGCACCCCATGATCCTGTTTGCCTTGGCAGCTGCTGCCTGGCACTGGCTGCTCCAGGTAAGTTTATCATTAACTAGGATCCCCAAGTCCTTCTCCCTGTCAGATTTACCCAGTGGTTTCCCGTTCAGTGTGTAATGGTGATATTGATTCCCTCTTCCCATGTGTATAACCTTACATTTATCATTGTTAAACCTCATCTGCCACCTTTCAGCCCAAGTTTCCAACTTATCCAGATCCATCTGTAGCAGAATACTATCTTCTCTTGTATTAACTGCTTTACATAGTTTTGTATCATCTGCAAATATCGATATTTTACTGTGTAAACCTTCTACCAGATCATTAATGAATATGTTGAAGAGAACAGGTCCCAATACTGACCCTGCGCTACCCCACTGGTCACAGCGACCCAGTTAGAGACTATACCATTTATAACCACCCTCTGCTTTCTATCACTAAGCCAGTTACTAACCCATTTACACACATTTTCCCCCAGACCAAGCATTCTCATTTTGTGTACCAACCTCTTGTGCGGCACGGTATCAAACGCTTTGGAAAAATCGAGATATACCACGTCCAATGACTCACCGTGGTCCAGTCTATAGCTTACCTCTTCATAAAAACTGATTAGATTGGTTTGACAGGAGCGATTTCTCATAAACCCATGCTGATATGGAGTTAAACAGTTATTCTCATTGAGATAATCCAGAATAACATCCCTCAGAAACCCTTCAAATATTTTACCAACAATAGAGGTTAGACTTACTGGCCTATAATTTCCAGGTTCACTTTTAGAGCCCATTTTGAATATTGGCACCACATTTGCTATGCGCCAGTCCTGCGGAACAGACCCTGTCGCTATAGAGTCACTAAAAATAAGAAATAATGGTTTATCTATTACATTACTTAGTTCTCTTAGTACTCGTGGGTGTATGCCATCCGGACCCGGAGATTTATCTATTTTAATCTTATTTAGCCGGTTTCGCACCTCTTCTTGGGTTAGATTGGTGACCCTTAATATAGGGTTTTCATTGTTTCTTGGGATTTCACCTAGCATTTCATTTTCCACCGTGAATACCGTGGAGAAGAAGGTGTTTAATATGTTAGCTTTTTCCTCGTCATCTACAACCATTCTTTCCTCACTATTTTTTAAGGGGCCTACATTTTCAGTTTTTATTCTTTTACTATTGATATAGTTGAAGAACAGTTTGGGATTAGTTTTACTCTCCTTAGCAATGTGCTTCTCTGTTTCCTTTTTGGCAGCTTTAATTAGTTTTTTAGATAAAGTATTTTTCTCCCTATAGTTTTTTAGAGCTTCAATGGTGCCATCCTGCTTTAGTAGTGCAAATGCTTTCTTTTTACTGTTAATTGCCTGTCTTACTTCTTTGTTTAGCCACATTGGGTTTTTCCTATTTCTAGTCCTTTTATTCCCACAAGGTATAAACCGCTTACACTGCCTATTTAGGATGTTCTTAAACATTTCCCATTTATTATCTGTATTCTCATTTCTGAGGATATTGTCCCAGTGTACCAGATTAAGGGCATCTCTAAGCTGGTCAAACTTTGCCTTCCTAAAGTTCAATGTTTTTGTGACTCCCTGACAAGTCCCCCTAGTGAAAGACAGGTGAAACTGCACAATATTGTGGTCGCTATTTCCTAAATGCCCAACCACCTGCAGATTTGTTATTCTGTCAGGTCTATTAGATAGTATTAGGTCTAAAAGTGCTGCTCCTCTGGTTGGATTCTGCACCAATTGTGAAAGATAATTTTTCTTGGTTATTAGCAGAAACCTGTTGCCTTTATGGGTTTCACAGGTTTCTGTTTCCCAGTTAATATCCGGGTAGTTAAAGTCCCCCATAACCAGGACCTCATTATGGGTTGCAGCTTCATCTATCTGCTTTAGAAGTAGACTTTCCATGCTTTCTGTTATATTTGGGGGTTTGTAACAGACCCCAATGAGAATTTTGTTACCATTTTTCCCTCCATGAATTTCAGCCCATATGGACTCGACATCCTCATTCCCTTCGCTAATATCCTCCCTTAAAGTGGACTTTAGACAAGACTTTACATAGAGACAAACCCCTCCTCCTCTCCGATTTTTACGATCCTTTCTAAACAGACTGTAACCCTGTAAGTTAACTGCCCAGTCATAGCTTTCATCTAACCATGTCTCGGTTATTCCCACTATGTCAAAGTTACCTGTAGATATTTCTGCTTCTAGTTCTTCCATCTTGTTTGTCAGGCTTCTGGCGTTTGCGAGCATGCAGTTTAGAGGATTTTGTTTTGTTCCAATCTCCTCACTGTGGATTGTTTTAGAAATGTTCTTACCTCCCTTCTGAGTATGTTTTCCTGGGTCGTCTTTGTTCGAGTCTAATGTTTTTCTTCCCGTCCCCTCTTCTTCTAGTTTAACGCCCTCCTGATGAGTGTAGCGAGTCTTCTGGCGAATGTGTGTTTCCCAGGTTTGTTGAGGTGTAGTCCGTCTCTGGCGAGGAGTCCATCATACCAGTAATTCACACCGTGGTCCAGGAATCCAAATCCTTGTTGTCTGCACCATCGTCTTAGCCAGTTGTTTGCATCAAGGATCCTGTTCCATCTCCTGGTGCCATGCCCGTCTACTGGAAGGATAGAAGAAAAAACTACCTGTGCATCCAGTTCCTTTACTTTCTTCCCCAACTCTTCAAAGTCCTTGCAGATTGTCGGTAGGTCCTTCCTTGCCGTGTCATTGGTGCCAACATGTATCAGAAGAAATGGGTGGACGTCCTTGGAGCTGAAGAGCTTTGGTATCCTATCGGTCACATCCTTGATCATCGCACCTGGAAGGCAGCATACTTCTCTTGCAGTTATGTCCAGTCTGCAGATGGCTGCTTCGGTGCCTCTCAGTAGTGAGTCTCCCACCACCACCACTCTTCGTTGCTTCTTGGCTGTACTTTTTGCTGTCACTTGTTGCTGTGTGCCCTTTTCTTTTTTGCTTGCTGGTATTGCTTCATTCTTAGGTGTGCCATCTTCATCCTCTACAAAGATTTGATATCGGTTCTTCAGTTGTGTGGTTGGTGATTTCTCCATGGTCTTCTTGCTTCTTTTGGTCACATGCTTCCACTCATCTGCTTTTGGAGGTTCTCTGACACTTTTTGCACCTTCTGTGACCAGTAGAGATGCTTCTGTTCTGTCTAGAAAGTCTTCATTCTCTTTGATGAGTTTCAAAGTTGCTATTCTTTCTTCCAGACCCCGCACCTTTTCTTCTAAAAGGGCCACTAGTCTACACTTCTGACAGGTGAAATTGGATTCTTCTTCTGATCGATCTGTGAACATGTAGCACATGCTGCAGCTCACCATGTAGGTTGTCACATCTGCCATGTTGCTCCTAGATCCTGCTGACTTGCTGTGTGTTTTCCTTCTTGTGTAATCTACTCAGCCAAGCTCTCTTGCAATAATGTCCTACAGGCAAAAATTCTCCCAGAAGGCACCTGGAATATGCAAATTAGCCTCCTGAAGCTTGAATCCCTGGTTTGGTGATGCTTTCGAAGCAGCTGGTCCCGGCTGTACCCAACGATCTTCTAGCTTAGGGAGACTTCGCTTCTCCCAGAAGGCACCTGGAATATGCAAATTAGCCTCCTGAAGCTTGAATCCCTGGTTTGGTGATGCTTTCGAAGCAGCTGGTCCCGGCTGTACCCAACGATCTTCTAGCTTAGGGAGACTTCGCTTCTCCCAGAAGGCACCTGGAATATGCAAATTAGCCTCCTGAAGCTTGAATCCCTGGTTTGGTGATGCTTTCGAAGCAGCTGGTCCCGGCTGTACCCAACGATCTTCTAGCTTAGGGAGACTTCGCTTCTCCCAGAAGGCACCTGGAATATGCAAATTAGCCTCCTGAAGCTTGAATCCCTGGTTTGGTGATGCTTTCGAAGCAGCTGGTCCCGGCTGTACCCAACGATCTTCTAGCTTAGGGAGACTTCGCTTCTCCCAGAAGGCACCTGGAATATGCAAATTAGCCTCCTGAAGCTTGAATCCCTGGTTTGGTGATGCTTTCGAAGCAGCTGGTCCCGGCTGTACCCAACGATCTTCTAGCTTAGGGAGACTTCGCTTCTCCCAGAAGGCACCTGGAATATGCAAATTAGCCTCCTGAAGCTTGAATCCCTGGTTTGGTGATGCTTTCGAAGCAGCTGGTCACGGCTGTACCCAACGATCTTCTAGCTTAGGGAGACTTCGCTTCTCCCAGAAGGCACCTGGAATATGCAAATTAGCCTCCTGAAGCTTGAATCCCTGGTTTAGACATGGAGATTCAAGGTCTGTCCTCTTTGATGGATAATCTCACTATAAGTGTACAAAACATTCAAGATTTTGTGGTTCAGAATCCGATGTCAGAGCCTAGGATTCCAATTCCTGATTTGTTTTTTGGTGATAGATCTAAGTTCTTGAATTTCAAAAATAATTGTAAATTGTTTCTTGCCTTGAAACCTCGCTCCTCAGGTGACCCTGTTCAACAAGTAAAGATCATTATTTCTTTGTTACGTGGTGACCCTCAAGACTGGGCATTTTCCCTTGCGCCAGGAGATCCGGCATTGCGTGATGTTGATGCGTTTTTCCTGGCGCTTGGATTGCTTTATGACGAACCTAATTCAGTGGATCAGGCAGAGAAAATCTTGCTGGCTCTGTGTCAGGGTCAGGATGAAGCGGAGATATATTGTCAGAAGTTTAGAAAGTGGTCTGTGCTCACTCAGTGGAATGAATGTGCCCTGGCAGCAATCTTCAGAAAGGGTCTCTCTGAAGCCCTTAAGGATGTCATGGTGGGATTTCCCATGCCTGCTGGTCTGAATGAGTCTATGTCTTTGGCCATTCAGATCGATCGACGCTTGCGTGAGCGTAAAGCTGTGCACCATTTGGCGGTACTATCTGAGCATGGGCCTGAGCCTATGCAATGTGATAGGACTTTGACCAGAGCTGAATGGCAAGAACACAGACGTCGGAATGGGCTATGTTTTTACTGTGGTGATTCCACTCATGCTATCTCCGATTGTCCTAAGCGCACTAAGCGGTTCGCTAGGTCTGACACCATTGGTACGGTACAGTCTAAATTTCTATTGTCCGTTACTCTGATTTGTTCTTTGTCATCCTATTCTGTTATGGCATTTGTGGATTCAGGCGCTGCCCTGAATTTGATGGACTTGGAGTATGCTAGGCGCTGTGGTTTTTTCTTGGAGCCCTTGCAGTATCCTATTCCATTGAGAGCAATTGATGCTACGCCTTTGGCCAAGAATAAGCCTCAGTACTGGACCCAATTGACCATGTGCATGGCTCCTGCACATCAGGAGGATATCCGCTTTCTGGTGTTGCATAATCTGCATGATGTGGTCGTTTTGGGGTTGCCATGGCTACAGGTTCATAATCCAGTATTGGACTGGAAATCTATGTCTGTGTCCAGCTGGGGTTGCCAGGGGGTACATGGTGATGTTCCATTTTTGTCTATTTCGTCTTCCACTCCTTCTGAAGTTCCAGAGTTTTTGTCGGATTATCGGGATGTATTTGATGAGCCCAAAGCCAGTGCCCTACCTCCTCATAGGGATTGCGATTGTGCAATTAATTTGATTCCTGGTAGTAAGTTTCCTAAGGGCCGATTGTTCAATTTATCTGTGCCAGAACATGCCGCTATGCGGAGTTATATAAAGGAATCCTTGGAGAAAGGCCATATTCGCCCGTCGTCATCACCGTTAGGAGCAGGGTTCTTTTTTGTGGCCAAGAAGGATGGTTCTTTGAGACCTTGTATTGATTACCGCCTTCTCAATAAAATTACAGTCAAATTTCAGTATCCTTTGCCGTTGCTGTCTGATTTGTTTGCTCGTATTAAAGGGGCTAGTTGGTTCACCAAGATAGATCTTCGAGGGGCGTATAATCTTGTGCGTATTAAACAAGGCGATGAATGGAAAACAGCATTTAATACGCCCGAGGGCCATTTTGAGTACCTGGTTATGCCATTCGGGCTTTCCAATGCTCCATCAGTATTTCAGTCCTTTATGCATGACATGTTCCGAGAGTACCTGGATAAATTCCTGATTGTGTATTTGGATGATATTTTGGTCTTTTCGGATGATTGGGAGTCTCACGTGAAGCAGGTCAGAATGGTGTTCCAGGTCCCTCGTGTGAATTCCTTGTTTGTGAAGGGGTCAAAGTGTCTCTTTGGAGTTCAGAAGGTTTCATTTTTGGGGTTCATTTTTTCCCCTTCTACTATTGAGATGGACCCTGTTAAAGCCCAAGCCATTTACGATTGGACTCAGCCGACATCTGTGCAGAGCCTGCAAAAGTTCCTGAGCTTTGCTAATTTTTATCGGCGCTTCATCGCTAATTTTTCTAGTGTTGCTAAACCGTTGACTGATTTGACCAAGAAGGGTGCTGATGTGGTCAATTGGTCTTCTGCAGCTGTAGAGGCTTTTCAGGAGTTGAAGCGTCATTTTTCTTCTGCCCCTGTGTTGTGCCAGCCAGATGTTTCGCTCCCGTTTCAGGTTGAGGTTGATGCTTCTGAGATTGGAGCTGGGGCTGTTTTGTCGCAAAGAAGTTCTGATGGCTCGGTGATGAAGCCATGTGCTTTCTTTTCTAGAAAGTTTTCGCCTGCTGAGCGCAATTATGATGTTGGTAATCGAGAGTTGTTGGCCATGAAGGGGGCATTCGAGGAGTGGCGTCATTGGCTTGAAGGAGCCAAGCATCGCGTGGTGGTCTTGACAGATCACAAGAATTTGACTTATCTTGAGTCTGCCAAACGGTTGAATCCGAGACAGGCTCGATGGTCGTTATTTTTCTCCTGTTTTGATTTTGTGGTTTCGTACCTTCCGGGCTCTAAGAATGTGAAGTCTGATGCCCTGTCAAGGAGTTTTGTGCCTGACTCTCCGAGTGTTCCTGAGCCGGCGGGTATTCGCAAAGAGGGGGTAATTTTGTCTGCCATCTCCCCTGATTTGCGGCGGGTGCTGCAAAAATTTCAGGCTGATAGACCTGACCGTTGCCCAGCGGAGAAACTGTTTGTCCCTGATAAATGGACGAGTAGAGTTATCTCTGAGATTCATTGTTCAGTGTTGGCTGGGCATCCTGGAATCTTTGGTACCAGAGGTTTGGTGGCTAGATCCTTTTGGTGGCCGTCTTTGTCACGGGATGTGCATTATTTTGTGCAGTCCTGTGGGACTTGTGCTCGGGCTAAGCCCTGCTGTTCTCGTGCCAGTGGGTTGCTTTTGCCCTTGCCGGTCCCGAAGAGGCCCTGGACGCATATTTCTATGAATTTTATTTCGGATCTCCCTGTCTCTCAAAAGATGTCGGTCATTTGGGTGGTTTGTGATCGCTTTTCTAAGATGGTCCATTTGGTACCTTTGTCTAAATTGCCTTCCTCCTCTGATTTGGTGCCATTATTTTTCCAGCATGTGGTTCGTTTACATGGTATCCCGGAGAACATCGTTTCTGACAGAGGTTCCCAGTTTGTTTTGAGGTTTTGGCGATCTTTTTGTGCTAGGATGGGCATTGATTTGTCTTTTTCCTCGGCTTTCCATCCTCAGACAAATGGCCAAACCGAACGAACTAATCAGACTTTGGAAACATATCTGAGATGCTTTGTTTCTGCTGATCAGGATGATTGGGTGTCCTTTTTGCCATTGGCTGAGTGCGCCCTTAATAATCGGGCCAGCTCGGCTACTTTGGTTTCGCCGTTTTTCTGCAATTCAGGTTTCCATCTGCGTTTCTCTTCAGGGCAGGTTGAGTCTTCGGACTGTCCTGGTGTAGATACTGTGGTGGATAGGTTGCAGCAGATTTGGACTCATGTGGTGGACAATTTGACATTGTCCCAGGAGAAGGCTCAACGTTTCGCTAACCGCCTGCGTTGTGTGGGTCCCCGACTTCGTGTTGGGGATTTGGTTTGGTTGTCATCTCGTTATGTTCCTATGAAGGTTTCCTCTCCTAAGTTTAAGCCTCGTTTCATTGGTCCGTATAAGATTTCTGAGGTTATCAATCCTGTGTCATTTTGTTTGGCCCTTCCTGCTTCTTTTGCCATCCATAATGTGTTCCATAGGTCGTTGTTGCGGAGATACGTGGCGCCTGTGGTTCCATCCGTTGATCCTCCTGCCCCGGTGTTGGTTGAGGGGGAGTTGGAGTATGTGGTGGAGAAGATTTTGGATTCTCGTATTTTGAGACGGAAACTCCAGTACCTGGTCAAGTGGAAGGGTTATGGTCAGGAAGATAATTCCTGGGTTTTTGCCTCTGATGTCCATGCTGCCGATCTGGTTCGTGCCTTTCATTTGGCTCGTCCTGGTCGGCCTGGGGGCTCTGGTGAGGGTTCGGTGACCCCTCCTCAAGGGAGGGGTACTGTTGTGAATTCTGTTGTCGGGCTCCCTCCTGTGGTCATGAATGGTACTTCGGCTGGTTCTGTCCATGGACTTTCTCTGGTGGCTGTGGGTGTTTCTGAGTTTCCTTCCACAGGTGACGAGGTTAATTCGTTAGCTGGCTGCTCTATTTAACTCCACTTAGATCTTTGCTCCATTCCACCTGTCAATGTTCCAGTATTGGTCTAGTTCACTCCTGGATCGTTCTTGTGACCTGTCTTCCCAGCAGAAGCTAAGTGACTGCTTGTTTTTCTCTGGTTTGCTATTTTTCTGTCCAGCTTGCTATTTTTATTGTTGTCTTGCTTGCTGGAAGCTCTGGGACGCAGAGGGAGCGCCTCCGCACCGTGAGTCGGTGCGGAGGGTCTTTTTGCGCCCTCTGCGTGGTCTTTTTGTAGGTTTTTGTGCTGACCGCAAAGCATCCTTTCCTATCCTCAGTCTGTTCAGTAAGTCGGGCCTCGCTTTGCTAAATCTATTTCATCTCTGTGTTTGTATTTTCATCTTTACTCACAGTCATTATATGTGGGGGGCTGCCTTTTCCTTTGGGGAATTTCTCTGAGGCAAGGTATGCTTTATTTTTCTTTCTTTAGGGCTAGCTAGTTCCTTAGGCTGTGCCGAGTTGCATAGGGAGCATTAGGAGCAATCCACGGCTATTTCTAGTGTGGTTGATAGGATTAGGGATTGCGGTCAGCAGAGTTCCCACGTCCCAGAGCTCGTCCTATATTGTCAGTAACTATCAGGTCATTCCGTGTGCTCTTAACCACCAGGTCCATTATTGTCCTGACCACCAGGTCATAACAGGAAGCATAATGTCCCTTCTGCTGTATGTGCAGGCCGTCCACCCTGCTGGTGCATTGCCGCTGTGGCGCTGGTCGCCGCACGGCTCCGCTCCGTTAGGGTAATAGGACCCACTACGAGGTTTGCCGTGACGTGGCAGTGGGCTACATACAGTCTGATCAGAATGTTAAACTGAAAACCTCATATTCATTTATATAAATTTTTGCCTAGCGGATTTAGATCAACTTGATTTTTGGAGGTGCGGTTCATGCCTTTTTTCTTTCCTTTTTGTGCAAAGCAAACTCTAGATTCAATGTCCATTCCTAAGGCTATGTGCACACGTTGCGGATTTTGCTGTGGATACGCAGCGGATTTGACGCTGCAGATCTGCAGCTGTTTTCCATGCGTTGTACAGTACCATGTAAACGTATGGAAAACAAAATCCGCAGTGCACATGCTGCGGGAAAAAAGTGTGGAAACGCAGCGTTGTTTTTTCCACAGCATGTCAATTGTTTGTGCGGATTTCGCAGTGGTGACTGCGGAGACCCATGTGTCGTAAACACTGCCTTCCCCCCCTTCCCACCGATCCCGCAATGAAAACACAGACAAGCCTGGATGGGTTGAACAGGTCGGTCACAGTTTATTAATTATATATGCAGAGAAGGGCAATTACAAGTCATAACGGACTCATTTCCGAAGGAGCTGTCTGCGACCGACAGGCGGGCAGCCAATGAGCGGCTATGAACCTTTGCCCTTCTCTACACTTCCGCCACGGAGGGTCATGTGTATGACCTACACAGGACTCCGACCCCCACCCATCAGCATTAGGGCCTGTTCAACTCCATCCTGCAAACCTGATAGAAATATGAGGAGACCAATGTCCATGAAGTGAATTCCATCTGGTCTCAATAGTGCCGAGTTATTTCCTTCCTGCCGGTCAACGACGATGCCATATTTTCCCTTTACAAATTTCGTTATCCATGCGTTGATCTTTCTTCTTGATTTCTCTTTGACTTTTGCTTCCTTAGCTCCATGCCCGATGGCTCGTGGCACTGTCTCTGACCACACCATTATCATATCCGGTTATAAACAGATAAAAAGCTCCACGTCTGTTGACATCACAGTACAGAGCTCAGCAATCTTTTGCTTGCCCAGATCATTGCCACTGGCATGTAACATTGCCAGTAATATTAATCACCGGCCCTTTTAGCAATGTTAACTATTTCTAGGAACGCAAGTTGCCATTGGAGACCTCTGCTACCTCTACAGCTGAATGTTAGACCCAGGCAGCCTAGATCTTTTCCACCTGGCCGTAGTTCGGCTCTTTTGCTCGCACCTTAGACATAAGAATGGCTTAATACTCAAACTGCGGGCTTACAGACCCTGTAAGAGATAAGATGTGTTACTTGAGGAAGTCAGGTGATAAATTTGGGAAAAAATTAGGAATTATAGCAGCCCCTTGTCTGCATTTCGTCCTCCTTTTATGAGGGCATATTGGTCCCTTGGATGAGTTAAACAGGACCCAGGTACCTCTATCAGCGAGATCGCGTTACGTGAGTGCGCAGAGCGTTGCTGCGAATTACTAAATCCTCGTTGATTAAACCGCCTTCTGACTCTGATTTTTGTGACCGCTGTAACAAATCACTAATGCGCAGTGTGCTGCAAACGAAGAGATAGCGAGGGCTGCTGATACGAGTGACTTGCCACTGATAAGAAGATTGTGATGTGATAATATCGTGAAACAATCTCCATTGTATAGGGTGAAGGCATTCACCCAGCCCAGCCCATTAATTGAAATAGAGGGGGGGTTTGTCCCGATAAATGCCGTTGCGCTGATGTACCCGATCCTCCTCCTTTCCTGAGCTGATTCAGATATTCTACGTACGCCTCGTAACTCGCTAGATCGCGCTTATCGATCGGCCTACCGTGAATTAGAGAGCGCCACTGTCCTCACCCCTTACCGTAGACCTTCCAGGTAGCTGGTGTAACCGAACCGTCGATTAAGGGCATAAGTGATTGGCCATTGTGTCCCATGGGGATGGAGGAATGCTTGCGCCTTGGTGAGAAGGACTTCGAAGACTCGGAAGATAAAATTTGAGTTAACAAGATTATTGCCTATGTTCCACGTTACTCTGGCTCGACGCCGGATGTTGTTATTCAAGAATACTAGTGACAGTCGGCGTCGAAGAGCGAATAAAGGCGTGGATACAGAAGACATATTGGTTGAGGTTTTTTAGGCTCAGACCTTTGGTTAAGATTGGACGTTTGTGTTATCTGACAGTACCTCATGGCTCTGCGCAGAAGATACTATTGCAAAAATTTCTGACAGGGCTGGATCACGGTCCCAGCTTGCTGTGGTCCATAATTACGGCTAGCTGCCCTTTTTTTTTTTTTGGGTGGGGGGGGGGAGATTGATGCAAAACCACTTTTGATACTTCCCCTACCGCGAGCCCTAGGTCCTTGCGTGACGTCTCTTGTACCATGATAGAATTTTGTCCGTTGTAGGATTGAAGGTATGCTTTCCAGGCTAGTAAGTCTGTTTTCATGAAGCAAGTGCTTCTAATGATAAGGCCCATCTAGGCAATGACCTTTGTTGCCAGTGATAATCAGCAAGAGAAGGCTCTGCCGATGTCAGCAAACAGTAAGGGGTGCGCCTCTTGGAGGGTGACTTTAAGGGTATGTGCACACGTTCAGGTTTTTTTGCGATAAAAACGCGATAAAAACTCATTAAAAATGCATACATTATGCATCTTATCATTTAGAATGCATTCTGCAATTTTTGTGCACATGACGCGTTTTTTTCCGGGGAAAAAAACGCATCGCGGTAAAAAAAAGCAACATGTTCATTAATTTTGCGTTGTTTTTTTTTCGCATTTTTCCCGCTATTCTATGCATTTGGAAAAAACGCAAAAAACCTGCATCAAAAACGCATAAAAAATGCGCAAAAAACGCATCAAAATCGCAAAAAAAAATGCACGCGGATTTCTGGCAGAATTGTCCGTTTTTTGTCAGGAAAATTTCTGCCAGAAATCCTGACGTTTGCACATAGCCTAAATTCGCCGAAGTTTTCCACTATTAGCGGTGTTTTCTGTATTTATTCTGATAGTAAGGGAAATTGATGTCTATTTCGGTGCCTAAGAGAGGCGGTACGTTACATGGGCCGACTATCTGTTCAGGTAATAGCAGCACGCTGAAGTGCTGAGATACAAATTTAAATTCTTTGGGAGGAAGGAGCAGAGTTTAGAATTTTTGGGATCTCATAAACAAAAATTTGCCTGTTAAATAAGAACTACCATGTCCAGTAAAGTACTGAATAGATCGATTTAGTGGCACGAAATGGAACTTTTCCTTGGCAGGCAGATAAAATAATAGCGCTGGTTCACCTTATATCCCAACAGGCGTAAGCATTAGGGGTGCACGTGTAATAGGCAGAATGCCGACTCTATGTCGGACTTTGCCAGCGGGGCACCGAGCCCAGCTTTGTGTACTAATTCCACCACCTTGCTGAGAGACGTGTACGTCACGGAATCTTCATTTGAGTGATTGCGCTGTTAACGGATTTGCATTATGGGGTTAGCGAATATTTATCGTTTTTTTTTTTTTTTTTAGGAATTATGCCTAGTGGTGGGATTCTTGATATTTTTGAACGGCAATGATTAAAAAGGGGGACAACCTTCTACCTATTTCAACCTATTGTCTTATCTTTTGATGTAATATTTCAGGGAATTCGTTTTCCTGTCCTCTGAGCTCTTCCCCAGGGACCCTTAATCCACTGTTCGTTGAGTCTGCTTCGTGAATCCATATTCCACCCTCTCCTGAGTCCACTTTAGGGACCCGTGTTCCAACGTCCGCTGAGCCCACCTCAGGGAGTTCGTTAGCAGGAAAACACTCACCGCTATCTGATTCTGGCAGAATGACTCCGGTTGATGGAGGAACTCCAGCTACTGTTGGTTGGACTGCCTGGTAGCCCAGGGTGAAGACTCACTCCGGCTGTCAGTCAGTGATGGAGCACGTGACATCTGATCTCTGTTGTGTGCTCAAGTGGCTACCGTTGACGGGGAAACGCTGGGCGAGTGAGCTAGTGAACTAGCGCCCTGATAGTAGATACTAATTCGCTATTCATTGTGTATGGTGAGGTGCTCGCTGAGATCAAAACGCTCACCATTGTCAGACACCGGCCAAGTGTCTCCCGAGGGGTGGAGGTACTCCTGCTGCAGCGATGACTTGCTGATATCAAAACCCTCGCCGCTGTCAGACGCAGGCCGAGTGTCTCCCGGGGGGTGGAGGAACTCCGGCTCCCACAGTAGCGGTGACTTGATGTTGGCAGGAAGCCCAGGGAGGTGGAGATTGGGTTCCCTGGCCGGTAGCTAATGACCAGCACGTGGTTGTTGGAGACAGCCGTGTGCCTGATCACTAGTGACAACTCCAGTTCCCGCTGTAGCGGTGCTTTGGTGTTGGCAGGAAGCCCGGGGAGATAGTGACCCTGGGAGATAGGGATGGGTCTCCCCGACCGACAGCCAGTGACGGGCGTACTCTGAGGAGAGGGAGGTCCTGCGTCGTCTAAGCCTGGGACTGCTGTTGCTAACGGGGGTGTCGCAATGAGGGGTTCATAAGCTGCGTTTGGGGTCGATGCAGGTAGCGGTGTGCTGCCTAATATGGGAGGTACAGCTTCATTACTATAGACTATATTATGCGCCGTGTGTGGGAGGGCAGGGGTTATTGTACAGTCTTTATTGGTTACTGTTTGGGCAGTTATGGGGTGTCTCAGTGTTTGGTGCAATTACGTTCCGTTCCGTTTTATTGCTGGCTTGCTTCTGCTGCGGTGCGCGTGGATCGGTCGGAAGGGACCGAACGACTCGCTCCACAGAGTCACTGAGGGACCTCAATCCCGTCTCTGCCTTCCCCCATGCAGGCAGGGCTGCTGCGCCTGCCGGAGGGAAGGAGTGGAACGGCCATGGATTATCCATTCCTGAAGTCTTATTGCTGGACGTCCAGTGTGGAGGTGGGCGGGGCAGAGGATGATGCGACGGGGAGTGGGCGGTGACTGCGGGGGGGCATTTACTGCGGGGGGGGGGCTCGGATCACAGCATCCCCTGAGGCCTGGAGCTAAGAGGACGCCGCGAGACCAGAGGGTCCCCGTCGCCATGGAGCCACTCACAGTGTTAGGGGCTGGGTGAAGCTGTAGAGTGCTCCCATCTGACACAGTGACTCCAGGTCCCCCTGCGCAGGCAGCGTGGCCGTGCCCGCAGGAGGAGAGGTGGCGGCTGGGCACTGGAAGCAGAGAGAAGGAGCTAGTCGGAGCTAGGGCCCGGCATTTAGAGATGCGCCGCCGGAAGCTGTTTGATCCCGGAGGCTGAATGAAAGAGGGTCTCATGTATGATTAATGGATAGACCTGACAAATGTTGGTGAAGGTTCTATTCTGTATTAATAAGTCAGTGATGCTGGTATAGCTGTGATACGTGGAGTAGAGGAGATGGATATAGTATAAGCCGATATATGATTGTCCACAAGAGTCGGATCGTTAAAGGAAGGCTATTGTACAGGCTGTATAGCAGTAATTAGGCCTCTCGCATATAAGGGGTGAACATAAGAAGTACCCCACTTGCATACAAGGGGTTAATACAAAGATTACCCCTTTGACTATATGCACTCCACATTTTTAGTGTTGTATGTCTGATGCAGCTTGCACTTTGTGGCACCTTGCACTTTTGATACCGTTTTTATCTAGCAAACTTACATTGAAAGTTATATTTTAAATCCGAAACGCTGATAACATAAATCTGTCAGTTTCCCCATTTGCTTGGGTGCAGTGGACAGGAAACATATCCGCATCGTCAAACCTGCTGGATCTGGATCGGAATATTTTAACTATAAAAAATATTTCTCCATTGTGCTCATGGCCATCGCTGATGCTGAATACAAATTTATAGCGGTCGATATAGGGGCCTATGGCTGCTCCAATGATTCACAAGTTTTTAAAGTGTCTGCAATGGGGCGTCATCTCCATGGAAACACCTTTCAATTTCCACCCCCAAGACCGCTTCCTCAAACCTCTGGGCCACCAATGCCATTTGTTTGTATTGGAGATGAAGCCTTCCAACTATCGGAACACCTGCTGAAACCATACTCCAGTAGTGGATTGATGGCAGCTAAAAGGATTTTTAATTTCAGCCTCACACAAGTACGGAGAATGGTGGAGTGCGCTTTTGGGATTCTAACAGCCAAATGGCGAGTTCTATTGACCGCTATCAACCTGAAGACTGACACTGTGGATGAGGTGGTGAAAGCTTGTGTGGTCCTGCACAATTTTGTTATATGCAAGGAACAGATTTCCATTGATGACCACTCTGAAGAAACCACCTTGCATGATTATCACAACATTACTTATTGAAGTTCTGTGTCAGTTTCCAGAATGAGGGACAGATTTGCTGAATACTTTATTTCACCTCAAGGAAGAGTAGACTGGTAGAATGAGAGAGTTTGAAAAATTTGTCTTGTACCTTGTTACCCAAAGTATTTGACCTTCTTTACCCAAAGTATTGTACCTTTTTTACCCAAAGTATTGTACCTAGTTGGGTTACCCCAAAGTATTTTACCTTCTTTACCCATATTATTGTACCTTGTTTTAACCAAAGTATTTAACCTCCTTATAAATTAATAAATGAAAGACAACATTTGTATACCAAAAAACAGTGTTTTTATTGACAAATTTTTCACAAACAAAATCTTTATACATTTAAATAGTGTGGGGTGGAGATAATACTGGAGGGGCTGTCAGATTGGGACACTTCGACTTTGGAAGTGTGAAAAGAGGAATGTGATGGTGGTGGTGACGGATCAGTAGGTAAAACAGGTGAAGGGGTGGAGAAATAAAGAGAACGGGTGGACATGAAACCGGGAGTAGTGTTGGGAATTTGGAAGGTTTCAGGGGTGGAGTGGAGGGATTGGGAGGCAGAAGAGGTGGTGGGTGGAGAAGAAAGTTATGCTTGGGGCATGATGGGTGTTGAAGGAGACTGGTGGTAGTGGGCAAGGAGTAGAGGTTGGGCAGGGAGTGGAGGTGTGGATGATGTGGTTGGGAACTGGTATGGGGCAGGATGCTCGTACAGGGCAGGATGCTGGCAAGGGGCAGGATGCTGGCACGGGGCAGGATGCTGGTATTGTCTAGGAGGGAGAGGAGGGACAGTGGCTGGAGGGGGCAGGTGGTGGAGGAAGTATCGGGGCAGGTGGAGGGGCTTGGGAGCTAACATGCTCTAGAGCAAGCTGTCACAATTGCATTACATGCATCTGCTGATCAGGAGATAGCTTGTCAATGGGCTCGAATACTGCCCGGAAAAAGGAGTGGTTTGGTGATTTACTTACATCTGAATGCATCCTATCCAGGCGTGTGTGCAACTCAAGAATACTGTTGCTGAGCAAATTAAATTCTGCAGTCATTTGCTCAGACAACAGTTTGATACAGTTCTGGAAGGCTGCATTCAGATGCAAGAACTCGGGCGCATAGCTCTTTTCCTGACCCCTCTGGCGCTGCCGCCCAGAACCCACAGGTGTTCTAGATGTGGCAGCAGTGTCAGCAGGGTGGGGTAAAGGAAAAGCTATATCTGTTGTGAATTCTGTTGTCAAGCTCCCTCCTGTGGTCATGAATGGTACTTCGGCTGGTTCTGTCCATGGGGCTGCGGCTTCTGAGTTTCCTTCCACAGGTGACGAGGTTAATTCGTTAGCTGGCTGCTCTATTTAACTCCACTTAGATCATTGCTCCATGCCACCTGTCAATGTTCCAGTATTGGTCTAGTTCACTCCTGGATCGTTCTTGTGACCTGTCTTCCCAGCAGAAGCTAAGTTCCTGCTTGTTTTTCTTTAGTTTGCTATTTTTCTGTCCAGCTTGCTATTTTGATTTTTGTCTTTCTTGCTGGAAGCTCTGGGACGCAGAGGGAGCGCCTCCGCACCGTGAGTCGGTGCGGAGGGTCTTTTGCGCCCTCTGTGTGGTCTTTTTGTAGTTTTTTGTGCTGACCGCAAAGTTACCTTTCCTATCCTCAGTCTGTTCAGTAAGTCGGGCCTCACTTTGCGAAATCTATTTCATCTCTGTGTTTGTATTTTCATCTTTACTCACAGTCATTATATGTGGGGGGCTGCCTTTTCCTTTGGGGAATTTCTCTGAGGCAAGGTAGGCTTATTTTTCTATCTTCAGGGCTAGCTAGTTCCTTAGGCTGTGTCGAGTTGCATAGGGAGCGTTAGGAGCAATCCACGGCTATTTCTAGTGTGTGTGATAGGATTAGGGATTGCGGTCAGCAGAGTTCCCACGTCTCAGAGCTCGTCCTATATTATTTGTAACTATCAGGTCATTCCGTGTGCTCATAACCACCAGGTCCATTATTGTCCTTACCACCAGGTCATAACAGTACAGGTGGCCCAAAGTATTAATGCATCTCAATAGAGGGATAAGAGAAGTTCTGAGACCATTTTTTTTTCTTTGCAGTGTGTTTTGTCTCTCTTTTCCCCTTTACCTCTGGGTGGTTCAGGATACAGGTGTAGATATGGACATTCAAGGTCTGTCCTCTTGTATGAATAATCTCACTGCAAGGGTACAAAACATTCAAGATTTTGTGGCTCAGAATCCGATGTTAGAGCCTAGGATTCCAATTCCTGATTTGTTTTTTGGGGATAGATCTAAGTTTCTGAATTTCAAAAATAATTGTAAATTGTTTCTTGCTTTGAAACCTCGCTCCTCAGGTGACCCTGTTCAACAAGTGAAAATCATTATTTCTTTGTTACGTGGCGACCCTCAAGACTGGGCATTTTCCCTTGCGCCAGGAGATCCGGCATTGCGTGATGTTGATGCATTTTTTCTGGTGCTCGGATTGCTTTATGATGAATCAAATTCAGTGGATCAGGCAGATAAAATCTTGCTGGCTCTGTGTCAGGGTCAGGATGAGGTAGAGATATATTGTCAGAAGTTTAGGAAGTGGTCTGTACTCACTCAGTGGAATGAATGTGCCCTGGCAGCAATTTTCAGAAAGGGTCTCTCTGAAGCCCTTAAGGATGTCATGGTGGGATTTCCCATGCCTGCTGGTCTGAATGAGTCTATGTCTTTTGCCATTCAGATCGATCGACGCTTGCGTGAGCGTAAAGCTGTGCACCATTTGGCGGTATTATCTGAGCATAGACCTGAGCCTATGCAATGTGATAGGACTTTGACCAGAGCTGAACGGCAAGAACACAGACGTCGGAATGGGCTGTGTTTTTACTGTGGTGATTCCACTCATGCTATCTCCGATTGTCCTAAGCGCACTAAGCGTTTCGCTAGGTCTGCCACCATTGGTACGGTACAGTCGAAATTTCTTTTGTCCGTTACTCTGATTTTCTCTTTGTCTTCCTATTCTGTTATGGCATTTGTGGATTCAGACGCTGCCCTGAATTTGATGGACTTGGAGTTTGCTAGGCGCTGTGGTTTTTTCTTGGAGCCCTTGCAGTATCCTATTCCATTGAGAGGAATTGATGCTACGCCTTTGGCCAAGAATAAGCCTCAGTACTGGACCCAATTGACCATGTGCATGGCTCCTGCACATCAGGAGGATATTCGCTTTTTGGTGTTGCATAATCTGCATGATGTGGTCGTTTTGGGGTTACCATGGCTACAGGTCCATAATCCAGTATTGGATTGGAAATCAATGGCTGTGTCCAGCTGGGGTTGTCAGGGGGTACATGGTGATGTTCCATTGTTTGTCTATTTTGTCACCCACCCCTTCTGAAGTCCCGGAGTTTTTGTCGCATTACCGTGATGTATTTGATGAGCCCAAATCCAGTGCCCTACCTCCTCATAGGGATTGCGATTGTGCTATCAATTTGATTCCTGGTAGTAAGTTTCCTAAGGGCCGACTGTTCAATTTATCTGTGCCAGAGCACGCCGCTATGCGGAGTTATGGAAAGGAATCCTTGGAGAAGGGTCATATTCGCCCGTCGTCGTCACCATTGGGAGCAGGGTTCTTTTTTGTGGCCAAAAAGGATGGTTCTTTGAGACCTTGTATTGATTACTGCCTTCTTAATAAGATCATAGTCAAATTTCAGTATCCTTTGCCGCTGCTGTCTGATTTGTTTGCTCGGATTAAGGGGGCTAGTTGGTTCACCAAGATAGATGTTCGTGGTGCGTATAATCTTGTGCGTAATAAACATGGCGATGAATGGAAAACTGCATTTAATATGCCCGAGGGCCATTTTGAGTACCTGGTTATGCCATTCGGGCTTTCCAATGCTCCATCAGTATTTCAGTCCTTTATGCATGACATCTTCCGAGAGTACCTGGATAAATTCCTGATTGTATATTTGGATGATATTTTGGTCTTTTCGGATGATTGGGAGTCTCACGTGAAGCAGGTCAGAATGGTGTTCCAGGTCCTTCGTGCGAATTCTTTGTTTGTGAAGGGGTCAAAGTGTCTCTTTGGAGTTCAGAAGGTTTCATTTTTGGGTTTCATTTTTTCCCCTTCTACTATCAAGATGGACCCTGTTAAAGTCCAGGCCATTTATGATTGGACTCAGCCGACATCTGTGAAGAGTCTGCAAAAGTTCCTGGGCTTTGCTAATTTTTATCGTCGCTTCATCAGTAATTTTTCTAGTGTTGCTAAACCGTTGACTGATTTGACCAAGAAGGGTGCTGATGTGGTCAATTGGTCTTCTGCGGCTGTGGAAGCTTTTCAGGAGTTAAAGCGTCGTTTTTCTTCTGCCCCTGTGTTGTGCCAGCCAGATGTTTCGCTCCCGTTTCAGGTCGAGGTTGATGCTTCTGAGATTGGAGCAGGGGCTGTTTTGTCGCAAAGAAGTTCTGATGGCTCGGTGATGAAACCATGTGCCTTCTTTTCTAGAAAGTTTTTGCCTGCTGAGCGCAATTATAATGTTGGCAATCGAGAGTTGTTGGCCATGAAGTGGGCATTCGAGGAGTGGCATCATTGGCTTGAAGGAGCCAAGCATCGCGTGGTGGTCTTGACGGATCACAAGAATTTGACTTATCTCGAGTCTGCCAAACGGTTGAATCCTAGACAGGCTCGTTGGTCGCTATTTTTCTCCCGCTTTGATTTTGTGGTTTCGTACCTTCCAGGCTCTAAGAATGTGAAGGCTGATGCCCTGTCAAGGAGTTTTGTGCCCGACTCTCCGGGTGTTCCTGAGCCGGCGGGTATTCTCAAAGAGGGGGTCATTTTGTCTGCCATCTCCCCTGATTTGTGGTGGGTGCTGCAAAAATTTCAGGCTGATAGACCTGACCGTTGCCCAGCGGAGAAACTGTTTGTCCCTGATAAATGGACTAGTAGAGTTATCTCTGAGGTTCATTGTTCGGTGTTGGCTGGTCATCCTGGAATCTTTGGTACCAGAGATTTGGTGGCTAGATCCTTTTGGTGGCCGTCTTTGTCGTGGGATGTGCGTTCTTTTGTGCAGTCCTGTGGGACTTGTGCTCGGGCTAAGCCCTGCTGTTCTCGTGCCAGTGGGTTGCTCTTGCCGGTCCCGAAGAGGCCCTGGACGCATATCTCTATGGATTTTATTTCGGATCTCCCTGTCTCTCAAAAGATGTCAGTCATTTGGGTGGTTTGTGATCGCTTTTCTAAGATGGTCCATTTGGTACCCTTGTCTAAGTTGCCTTCCTCCTCTGATTTGGTGCCATTGTTTTTCCAGCATGTGGTTCGTTTACATGGCATTCCGGAGAACATCGTTTCGGACAGAGGTTCCCAGTTTGTTTCGAGGTTTTGGCGAGCCTTTTGTGCTAGGATGGGCATTGATTTGTCTTTTTCCTCGGCTTTCCATCCTCAGACAAATGGCCAAACCGAACGAACTAATCAGACTTTGGAAACATATCTGAGATGCTTTGTTTCTGCTGATCAGGATGATTGGGTGTCCTTTTTGCCTTTGGCTGAGTTCGCCCTTAATAATCGGGCCAGCTCGGCTACTTTGGTTTCGCCGTTTTCTGCAATTCTGGTTTCCATCCTCGTTTCTCTTCAGGGCAGGTTGAGTCTTCGGACTGTCCTGGTGTAGATACTGTGGTGGATAGGTTGCAGCAGATTTGGACTCATGTGGTGGACAATTTGACATTGTCCCAGGAGAAGGCTCAACGTTTCGCTAACCGCCGGCGCTGTGTGGGTCCCCGACTTCGTGTTGGGGATTTGGTTTGGTTGTCGTCTCGTTATGTTCCTATGAAGGTTTCCTCTCCTAAGTTTAAGCCTCGTTTCATTGGTCCGTATAAGATTTCTGAGGTTCTCAATCCTGTGTCGTTTCGTTTGACCCTTCCAGCTTCTTTTGCCATCCATAATGTATTCCATAGGTCGTTGTTGTGGAGATACGTGGCGCCTGTGGTTCCATCCGTTGATCCTCCTGCCCCGGTGTTGGCTGTGGGGGAGTTGGAGTTTGTGGTGGAGAAGATTTTGGATTCTCGTATTTTGAGACGGAAACTCCAGTACCTGGTCAAGTGGAAGGGTTATGGTCAGGAAGATAATTCCTGGGTCTTTGCCTCCGATGTTCATGCTGCCGATCTGGTTCGTGCCTTTCATTTGGCTCGTCCTGGTCGGCCTGGGAGCTCTGGTGAGGGTTCGGTGACCCCTCCTCAAGGGGGGGTACTGTTGTGAATTCTGTTGTTAAGCTCCCTCCTGTGGTCATGAATGGTACTTCGGCTGGTTCTGTCCATGGGGCTGAGGCTTCTGAGTTTCCTTCCACAGGTGACGAGGTTAATTCGTTAGCTGGTTGCTCTATTTAACTCCACTTAGATCATTGCTCCATGCCACCTGTCAATGTTCCAGTATTGGTCTAGTTCACTCCTGGATCGTTCTTGTGACCTGTCTTCCCAGCAGAAGCTAAGTTCCTGCTTGTTTTTCTTTAGTTTGCTATTTTTCTGTCCAGCTTGCTATTTTGATTTTTGTCTTGCTTGCTGGAAGCTCTGGGATGCAGAGGGAGCGCCTCCGCACCGTGAGTCGGTGCGGAGGGTCTTTTGCACCCTCTGAGTGGTCTTTTTGTAAGTTTTTGTGCTGACCGCAAAGTTACCTTTCCTATCCTCAGTCTGTTCAGTAAGTCGGGCCTCACTTTGCTAAATCTATTTCATCTCTGTGTTTGTATTTTCATCTTTACTCACAGTCATTATATGTGGGGGGCTGCCTTTTCCTTTGGGGAATTTCTCTGAGGCAAGGTAGGTTTATTTTTCTATCTTCAGGGCTAGCTAGTTCCTTAGGCTGTGTCGAGTTGCATAGGGAGCGTTAGGAGCAATCCACGGCTATTTCTAGTGTGTGTCATAGGATTAGGGATTGCGGTCAGCAGAGTTCCCAATTCTCAGAGCTCGTCCTATATTATTTGTAACTATCAGGTCATTCCGTGTGCTCTTAACCACCAGGTCCATTATTGTCCTTACCCCCAGGTCATAACATATATCCTCACCAGCAGCTTCATGCAACTCAGTCGGCCACGATGCTCCAGCACTGCTGGATGGGACCAAGGGATTAGATGTGAGGGAAGGCTGGGAAGGTGAAGATGGGCCGGGACTGTCAAAGTGTCCCTCGGTGGTGGACTCCTGAGGGATCGCCCCAGAAGGGTTCAATACTGCAGGCTCCCGAGTGCTGCAGACGGTGCTGTGGAATAAAGAAAAAAAATATATAATTAATAGATTGATATTGCATGGCCCTGGCTGAAACCACAAAAAAGTGCTAGACATGTAAACATTTTTTATTAAATAGGGTGGGTGTTCTGCCTTCCGTAGGGTGCCGTGTGGATTTCAGCATACGGCTAACCCTCATCCACTTCTCAGTAAACAGACTGTATGGATTCTTAAGTCTATATTTATTGAGATGACGAACAGTGGACGATAATGGGTAAAAACTACAAAGGGAATAAACAGTGTATCAGTACTGGCAAATAACAGAGACAAAAGCATGATACGGAGTGCATTTAAATCAGTAACTCACATTACAGAGGCTGCGCAGTAACATTACAACACAGGAATGCAGTTATAATATCTATCTAAGGCAAGTACATGCTGCAACACTGTTCTGCTCTATACAGAAATGCAATCTATAAGCAGTGCAAAGGCATTATAATAAAGTGCAGGATGCATTGCACAATATACCTAACTACACAGTCCATTGCACGGTGGCTGCATATACAGATTCATGCATAACACACACATGCAAGTACATTTGCGCCTCACCGGAATCCGCTTATCAAGAGCAATGATCTGCAAGAGAGAGCCAGGAACATGTGTGTAAGACTCAAGGCCCAGGGGAAAATGGCTACTCTTGCCTGGGAAACAAGGGTGGCGGTTCTAGTCAGAACACAGGGCTTAAAGTGAAATGCTCCTGAATACAAGAACAGGATAAATGTGTACCTAATTACCTCTAATGGTGACAACTGGTACTACATTGTGAATTAACTTGCTGCACATTAATGGGCAGAACACTCCCTGCTTGGCATCAATGGATGCCACTATTTGGTTATTTTTGGGAAAATAACAATACAAGTTCAGTAACTGGCCTGAGGAACAGTTTGTTCTCCCCCAAGCTCGCACACTCTGACCTTTGTGCACCTTCCCGTCCTTGCTGGGAAAGGGATTGGTGACTAGGCCAAGTGACCACTCGTTTTGATGCGACTGTCCTTGACGAGAACGACATCGCCAGGTTGGATGTTTGGGCGGTCTTTCTGCCACTTTGTCGTGATTTGCAGGGTGGGCAGATATTGCTTTCTCCACCTGTCCCAAAGGACAATGGACATGCTTTGCATAACACTAAGTATTGTAACCTTGGCTCTTTCCAGGTTAGGAGTGGTAAACGCATGCTTGCAGTGATGCCAACCTTTACAAGATTTCTGGCATGCAGGTAGTGCTGACTTGTAGGACTGGGCTACAAGAAGTAGACAACCGATGGCTCGAACAAGTGACTTCCAGGGTGAAAACCCGATGAACCGATGAGATTCGAGGTGTTGACTTGAAATCACTGTATGTAGAGCAGAAACTCGAGGACTGAGCTCTTCATCGGTATTTGGATCCACTAGTTCGAATGTATCAGACCTGCTGATGTGGGGCATCAAACGGTTCAAGGAGGCAGGGCCTGTGAACCATATAGTGTCCTTTAAGATGACTTGGTGCAATGGATCTAGTTGCATGGTCTGCAGGATTGTGGTGAGTAGGCGAAGATGTGTACTCTCATCCGTTACTCTGCAATGTCTTTGCCCGGGTCATTGTCGCGTTACCAGAAGATCTTCAAGCAGTTTCTGTGTTCCTTCTTGACGAGAAAACAGTGGAACATCTGTTGTATGTCAGCCATAAATGCCACCGTATCTCTGCGGAAACAGAATAGTACTTGTAGAAGTCTGTTGTTGAGGTCTGGGCCCAATTGTAGGACATCATTCAATGAAACGTCTTCGCATTTGGTGCTTGAGTCGAATACCACTCTTATTTGCACTGGCTTCTTAGGATGGTACACTCCGAAGATGGGCAAGTACCAACACTCCTCTGAGTGCAGAAGTGCAGGTGCAATCTCTGCGTGGTTGTTCTAGAATATCTTCCCCATGAAGGTAAAGAAATGTTCCTTCATCTCGGGTGACTTCTGAAACTTGTGTCTGAGGGAGATAAATCGGTTGTAGACCAGTTCCCTATTGTTGGGTAGGTGTCTTCTCCGAGGTCGAAATGGTAGTGGTGCGACCCAACTGTTTGACTTGTCCTTGATAATTTGACTATCCATGATGTCCAAAAACATCCTGTCTTCTATAGACATCGCTACCTTGTCGTCTTCCTTAGTCCTGTGGAAGACTGTATATCCTATGTGGTCTTGTTCACCTTCACAGGAGTGGTCTTCGTTGGTAAGAAGTGAGAAAGGGCAAGATAGGGAAGTGCTGTTTGGTAATTCCTTTACCAGTGGACTATTGTGACATGGCTGGAAGAGAGACAGACATCCATTTTCAAGTGTGCTGGTAAGCATACTGTTGACTGAGGCCGGCTTGTGTGCTCCTCCTAGACAGATGTCTCCTATAATAACCCATCCAAGGTCGAGCCTGTGCGTATCGAGCGTTCCGTGAGCCGTTGATATATTCTCTAGTCTTGTGGGCTCATAGTATATCTCTTCCCAGGAGTAAAGCTATTGGGGCTTCTGGGTCCAACTCAGGTATCAGGTGGGCTATAAGCATCAGGTGGGGGTGATGTGTTGCCACTTCCATTGAAGGTACCAGACCTGTTATCGGGAATCTAGTTGCACTCCAGGATGGTCGGTAGTGATAGGCAGGTCTGGCCATCTATGGACTCCACCTTGTATCCGGTTGCTTTCCTTCCCGCCGTCTCAATGGTACCTGAACACGTCCTGAAGGAGTTGGGAGAACTGGGACCTACAATGCGGAAGTTGTCAAAGAAGATGGACTTGGCTAGAGACCTGTTACTTTAGTTATCCAGGATTGCATATATCTTGAACGCTTTGTCCCTGCGGCCTGCTGGGTAGACTCGGACAAGACAGATTTTTTAACAGGATCTTCCTCCTGTGAGTTCCTTACAGATCTCCGTACATTGAGAGGTGACCACAGGGGTGTCTTCATCAGTGTTTTTTGCATCCCATCATGCTCCACTGCTTGCGACAATGCTCGGGGAGGTGGTCCAGGTGGCAAGGCTGTGTTGTGATCCATGCTGCTGCATTCTGCACATTTCACGCTATCTTCACAGTTCCAGGCGAGATGAGAGGTTGTGGCACAGCACTTGAAGCAGATGTTGTTTTCCTTGAGGAAAACTTTGACATCCTCCAAAGACTTCTCTCTGAAGGCTCTGCATTTCAGTAGAGGATGTGGTTTCCTGTGTAGAGGACACTGCTTACTGACATATTAAGGTTTGTTCTCTTATGGAGGGGGCTTACTTGTGTTGTGAGGAGGAGCTGTGGAAACAATATTAGTTTTGTGGACTGCCACAGGTGTCTTACTGGGTTTAACCCTGGGGGCAGTGGAACATGACAGAGTGAAGTCAAACTAGGGTCATTTCTGATCCTAGCTTGTTGGGTGACAAATTCCACAAATACAGTGAAAGGAGGAAATGGTACGTTATGAGTTTGCTTATACCGTGAACCATGTGTAACGCACTTTTCTTGTAAGTTGTAAGGGAGTTTCTGTACTATCGGATTGACACCCCTAGCAGTGTCTAAGAATGCCAATCCGGGCAAGTGACCTTCCTTCTGGGCAATCTGTAACTCTATCAATATATCACTAAATTCTTTAAACTTCTGATAACGTTTAGGCCCTATCCTAGGGAAATCATCAATTCTTTTGCATAAAGCATTCTCTATGACTTCTATGGACCCATAGCACTCATCAATTCTTTCCCACACTTTACGTAGACCTATGTGTGGATACTTTATATTAATGTCTCTTAGTCTTTTGGCATGCTCGACCGACTCATTTCCGAGCCACTTTACCAGGAGATCTAACTCCTCACAACTAGAAAGGTCCAGTCCCTGAATGGCGCTCTGGAATGAGGCACGCCATGATCTATAGTTTTCTGCTTTACCAGTGAACTTTACAAGTCTTTTAGTAACCAGTTCTCGGCGGGCAAAGAACTTTGCAAAGTCCATGGTGGCTTGGTCAATGCTGGTACAAGCCGGTGTGTTATAGTCATGTCTAATGTGTGGAGTACCACCATACCTGTGAGACGCTTCTGGCTTCGGATAGTCTGCGTAGTACCTTCTGCTCAGTGGAACGGTAGCTGTGGTCAACATCTCTATGCTGGGCGTCCTCTTGTTTAGAGTAGTGAAGTTCGGGCTTGGATCGCTGGTAATCAGGATAGGCTAGTCAATGTGCGTCAGGGCTGTCATCCGTGCCAGCGTGTTGATGGACGTACTCTGCGCTGCGCTGGATCTTGCTGCTCTAGATGTGTTCCGAGAACATTGCTCTTATCATCAGGATCCTCCATAGCTTCCAAGTACTTTGCCTTAGCTATTGCAGCTGCTGTCTCTTTGTCTGCTGCAAGTCTTTCTAGAGATGCTGCCAGGCACGCACTCTCCTCTTCTTTCTCTGCCTGCAAATGTGCGGTTTCGGCTTGCAGGCGTGCAGTTGCTGCTTCATGGTCTACTTGTCTTGTTTTGAACAGCTGACTTGTGCCCGCAATAGCGGCGGATGGAATCGCGATTCACCCGCCACTATTAACTAGTTAAATGCCGCTGTCAAACACTGACAGCAGCATTTAACTACCGCTTCCGGCCATCAGGCCTGAAAATGAGCGCATCGCTAACCCCCGTCACATGATCGGGGGTCAGTGATGCGTCAGCATAACAACCAGATGTCTCTTTGAGACCTCTATGGTTGTTGATGCTGGATTGCAATGCAGGAATTCAACTACATAGGAGCGATCTGAGCTTTGCCTCTATGTAGCTGTGCCGATCGAGTTGTGCCAGCTTCTAGCCTCCCATGGCTATTGAAGCATGGCAAAAGTTAAAAAAAAAATGTTTAAAAAAAAAAAATATATAAAAGTTTAAATCACCCATCTTTCACCCCATTCAAAATAAAACAATAAAAAAATTCAAACATACACATATTTGGTATCGCTGCGTTCAGAATCGCCCGATCTATCAATAAAAAAAGGAATAACCTGATCGCTAAACGGCATAGCGAGAAAAAAATTCAAAATGCCAGAATTAGGTTTTTATGGTCACTACAACATTGCATTAAAATGCAATAATAGGCGATCAAAAGAACGTATCTGCACCGAAATGGTATAATTAAAAACGTCAGCATGGCGCGCAAAAAATAAGCTCCCACCCGACCCCATATCACAAACAATGGAGACGCTACTGGTATCAGAAAATGGCGCAATTCATTTATTTTTTTAGCAAAGTTTGGAATTTTTTTTCACCACTTAAGTAAAAAAGAACCTAGACATGTTTGGTGTCTATGAACTCGTAATGACCTGGAGAAACAAAATGGCAGTTTTAGCATTTATTGAACCTAGCAAAAAAGCCAAACAAAAACAAATGTGGGATTTTGCTCTTGGAAGGAGGGGAGCGAAAAACAAAAATGAAAAAATGAAAATTCCCCGGGTCATGAAGGGGTTAATGTGCTTCTTTTTGAGCGACAACTTTGTTGCCTTAGCTGTATGTTTTGGGTCATTGTCTTGCTGGAAGGAGGTTGTCACTCGGGATTTTACGGTACATGGCTCCATCCATTCTCCCATTGATGCAGTGAAGTAGTCCTGTGCTTTTACCAGAGAAACACCCCCAAAACATAATATTTCCACCTCCATGCTTGACAGTGGGGACAGTGTTTTTGGCGCCATAGGCAGCATTTCTGTTCCTCCAAAGACAGAGAGTTGAGTTAATGCCAAAGAGTTCAATTTTTGTCTCATCTGACCACATCACCTTCTCCCAACAACTCACAGATTGTAAACCTTTACAGCATAATGTGTTAGCAATGTTTTTTTTGGTGACTGTGGTCCCAGCTGCCTTGAGATCCTTAACAAGTTCCCCATGTAGTTTTAGGCTGATCTCTCACCTTCCTCATGATCAAGGATATCCGAGGAGGTGAGATTTTGCATGGTGCCCCAGATCGATGTCGATTGACAGTCATTTTGTATTTCTTCCATTTTCTTATTATTGCACCAACAGTTGTCTCCTTCTCACCCACCACTGTCTTACGAATGGTTTTGTAGCCCATTCCAGTTTTGTGCAGGTCTATGATCTTGTCCCTGCATTTAGAAAAACCGCGGAGACACCATCATGTGTTTCTCAACGCAAGCAATAAATAGCCAGGTCTTTCACCGGGAAGGAACAACCACGGGTAGGGCAGCATGCAAAAGGAAAACCACCTATGCCAAAACATGGTATCCATCCACAGACAGCTGTTTTGGGGTATTTGCCCCTCATCAGTGTGGTGTAGGAAACTGGCTATTAGGAGCAGTGCCTAGTAAAGGGACTATAAACATAAGGATGAATGACCTCGGGGTGATCAAAACATCCAACACCGCGGATACACCATCACGTGTTTCTCAACGCAGTGATCCAGAACACTGCCCCCATCCCTTATGGGAAATATGCAAATGCATGTAGAAAAGCCACGGAGACACCATCATGTGTTTCTCAATGCAAGCAATAAATAGCCAGGTCTTTCACCGGGAAGGAACAACCACGGGAAGGGCAGCATCCAAAACGAAAACCACCTATGCCAAAACATAGTATCCATCCACAGACAGCTGTTTCGGGGTATTTGCCCCTCATCAGTGTGGAGTAGGAAACTGGCTATTAGGAGCAGTGCCTAGTAAAAAAAACTATAAACATAAGGATGAATGACCTCGGGGAGATCAAAACATCCAACACCGCGGAGACACCATCACGTGTTTCTCAACGTAGTGATCCAGAACACTGCTCCCATCCCTTATGGGAAATATGCAAATGCATGTAGAAAAGTCGCGGAGACACGGTGAAAGACCTGGCTATTTATTGCTTGCGTGATGGTATTCTGCTACAGATGGATGTGGATAAGTTGGAAACTTGGGCTGAAAGGTGGCAGATGCGGTTTAACAATGATAAATGTAAGGTTATACGCATGGGAAGAAGGAATCAATATCACCGTTACACACTGAACGGGAAACCACTGGGTAAATCTGACATGGAGAAGGACTTGGGAACCCTAGTTAATGATAAACTTACCTGGAGCAGACAGTGCCAGGCAGCGGCTACCAAGGCAAACAGGATCATGGGGTGCATTAAAAGAGGTCTGGATACACATGATGAGATAATTATACTGCCTCTGTGCAAATCTCTGCTTTGGCTGCACATGGACTACTGTGTACAGTTTTGGGCATCGGGGCTCAGGAAGGATATAATGGAACTAGAGCGAGTATGAAGGAGGGCAACAAAATTAACAATGGGGATGGGGGAACTACAATACCCAGAGTGATTAGCAAAATTAGGATTATTTAGTCTGAGGGTCAATCTAATAACCATGTATAACCATGGGCCGCACAAGAGGTTGGTTGTTGTGAATTCTGTGGTCGGGCTCCCTCCTGTGGTCATGAATGGTACTTCGGCTGGTTCTGTCCATGGACTTCCTCTGGTGGGTGTTTCTGAGTTTCCTTCCACAGGTGACGAGGTTAATTCGTTAGCTGGCTGCTCTATTTAACTCCACTTGGATCTTTGCTCCATGCCACCTGTCAATGTTCCAGTATTGGTCTAGTTCACTCCTGGATCGTTCTTGTGACCTGTCTTCCCAGCAGAAGCTAAGTTTCCTGCTTGTTTTTCTTTGGTTTGCTATTTTTCTGTCCAGCTTGCTATTTTTATTGTTGTCTTGCTTGCTGGAAGCTCTGGGACGCAGAGGGAGCGCCTCTGCACCGTGAGTTGGTGCGGAGGGTCTTTTTGCGCCCTCTGCGTGGTCTTTTTGTAGGTTTTTGTGCTGACCGCAAAGCATCCTTTCCTATTCTCAGTCTGTTCAGTAAGTCGGGCCTCGCTTTGCTAAATCTATTTCATCTCTGTGTTTGTATTTTCATCTTTACTCACAGTCATTATATGTGGGGGGCTGCCTTTTCCTTTGGGGAATTTCTCTGAGGCAAAGTAGGCTTTCTTTTTCTATCTTCAGGGCTAGCTAGTTCCTTAGGCTGTGCCGAGTTGCATAGGGAGCGTTAGGAGCAATCCACGGCTATTTCTAGTGTGCGTTATAGGATTAGGGATTGCGGTCAGCAGAGTTCCCACGTCTCAGAGCTCGTCCTTTATTATCAGTGACTATCAGGTCATTCCGTGTGCTCTTAACCACCAGGTCCATTATTGTCCTGACCACCAGGTCATAACAGTTGGTACACAAAATGAGAATGCTTGGTCTGGGGGAAAATGTGTGTAAATGGGTTAGTAACTGGCTTAGTGATAGAAAGCAGAGGGTGGTTATAAATGGTATAGTCTCTAACTGGGTCGCTGTGACCAGTGGGGTACCACAGGGGTCGGTATTGGGACCTGTTCTCTTCAACATATTCATTAATGATCTGGTAGAAGGTTTACACAGTAAAATATCGATATTTGCAGATGATATAAAACTATGTAAAGCAGTTAATACAAGAGAAGATAGTATTCTGCTACAGATGGATCTGGATACGTTGGAAACTTGGGCTGAAAGGTGGCAGATGAGGTTTAACAATGATAAATGTAAGGTTATACACATGGGAAGAAAGAATCAATATCACCATTACACACTGAACGGGAAACCACTGGGTAAATCTGACAGGGAGAAGGACTTGGGGATCCTAGTTAATGATAAACTTACCTGGAGCAGCCAGTGCCAGGCAGCAGCTGCCAAGGCAAACAGGATCATGGGGTGCATTAAAAGAGGTCTGGATACACATGATGAGAGCATTATACTGCCTCTGTACAAATCGCTAGTTAGACCGCACACGGAGTACTATGTCCAGTATTGGGCATCGGTGCTCAGGAAGGATATAATGGAACTAGAGAGAGTACAAAGGAGGGCAACAGAATTAATAAAGGGGATGGGGGAACTACAATACCCAGATAGATTAGCGAAATTAGGATTATTTAGTCTAGAAAAAAGACGACTGAGGGGCGATCTAATAACGATGTATAAGTATATAAGGGGACAATACAAATATCTCGCTGAGGATCTGTTTCGACTTTCTTTGGGTGTAAAATTGCTTAACATGTTGCAAAATTTTGGTGCAATATGTAGTTGTGGAAAAATGTCGCAACTTTTGGCATTTTTATACCAGTTTTGCCAACTTTTTGGAAAAATGGATAGAGATCGGGTGGGCCTGCACATCCAACAAGTTACTCATAATTTACACTACAAAATTATTGATAAGTAATCTGAGAGCAACGTGGTGTAGGAGCTCAGACCCTAATTACAGAGATGTGACACTATGCTGTGTGTTTCTGTCTCCATAAAATGTGTTTTATCAACAGGAGATTATTACTATCCGCCAAGTTGTCTTGTGCCTCTTGGTCCAGCCACACCCTCACCACTGATTAACAGTCTTTTCTGTCAATATGCAGTGTACACAGAAAGTTGCCAGTCAGTTGGATGGTGCAGGGACAGACGTATAGCTGGTGCAGTTGCATCAGGGCCCGGAGGGAGGCCCTTGCAGGGTGGCTAATAATGAGGGCAATCTGACCTGTTTCTCTGAGCTCGAGGCTCCAGGGGACCCATGGCCAATTTGCCCTTATCATGTGTGGCAGGCCGGGCAGGGAGCGATCCTGCAGCTCTACTGCCTATGGTAGAAGATGACAGCAGAGCTGCAGGATCCTGTCCTCACCTTCTTGCCTAGCGCTTTCTCTGTGACACAGGCACGCGTGACTTGATGATGTCTGCATGCAGCAAGCACCTGTGTCATTTAGAAAATTGCTGGCAATGAACAAAAAAGCGATGCTGAAGGGGAACAGACAGAGCGGTGAGTGTGTTGTTTTTTTCCAATACACTAGGGGAAGGACAATGATGGGAGTAGGGAAAGGACAGTGATAGGAGTGGAGGGAGGACAATGATGGAAGTGGGGGAGGACAATCAATTGTGTGAAATGTCTGTGTGCTGCCAGATGACACACAGACTCAGAGTTTTATAAGTCCATTAACATCCGTGAAAATCACAGATCTGAGAATGAGGTCTGTGAGGGTCAGAGAATGTCCTGTTTTGAGAATCAGGATAGGACATGCTCCATGCATCTGTACAACAGGGCAGCCCACCGACACTGCACATGGATACAGGAATGTAACCTTTATTATGTATAGCACAGTCCCTTAGTATATAGTGTACTCACGTATAGCACAGTCCCTTAGTATATAGTGTACTCACGTATAGCACAGTCCCTTAGTATATAGTGTACTCACTTATTATGTACAGTATAGCACAGTCCCTTAGCATATAGTGTACTCACTTATTATGTATAGCACAGTCCCTTAGTATACAGTGTACTCATGTATACCACAGTCAATTAGCATATAGTGTACTCACTTATGTATAGCACCGTCCTTAGTTACATAGTTACCTCTTTTCTTATGTATAACACTGTCCCTTTTTAGGTACCATCCTCTCTAGTTATGTATGGGGTAGTCCCTTGTTATATAGCTTCCTCTGCTGTCACTGTTGTACAGTGCTGTCCCATACATAGCATATTCTTGTTATTTTTGTTATTTACAGTGCCTCTTATATTATATAGTCCTCTTGTTAGATATAAAATGACTGTTGATGGAGCAGCCGGTGACCAGAAGTCCAGTCCATCAGCCTCCTCCATTAGAAAAGAAGCTCCATTGACAGTCATTGCATTATGTGTCTAACAGGAGAGGATGTTATATAATAAAAAACAGGGCGCTATATATTCTGATTAGGGTTGAGCGAAACGGGTCGTTCATTTTCAAAAGTCGCCGACTTTTGGCAAAGTCGGGTTTCATGAAACCCGATCCGACCCCTGTGTGGGGTCGGCCATGCGGTACGCGACTTTCGCGCCAAAGTCGCGTTTCAATGACGCTAAAAGCGCCATTTCTCAGCCAATGAAGGTGAACGCAGAGTGTGGGCAGCGTGATGACATAGGTCCTGGTCCCCACCATCTTAGAGAAGGGCATTGCAGTGATTGGCTTGCTGTCTGCGGCGTCACAGGGGCTATAAAGAGGCGTTCCCGCCGACCGCCATCTTACTGCTGCTGATCTGAGCTTAGGGAGAGGTTGCTGCCGCTTCGTCAGAAGCAGGGATAGCGTTAGGCAGGGTCCATTAACCACCAAACCGCTTGTGCTGTAGCGATTTCCACTGTCCAACACCACCTTCGGTTTGCAGGGACAGTGGAGACTACATTTTTTTTTTTTCTCAGCGCTGTAGCACATTGGGCTGCCCTAGAAGGCTCCCTGATAGCTGCATTGCTGTGTGTACGCCGCTGTGCAAACCAACTGCTTTTTTCAAAGCACAAATCCTCTTGTTCCTTCCTTTCTGCACAGCTATCTTTTTTGTTTGTCCACACTTTTTATTTCATTTGTGCATCAGTCCACTCCTTATTGCTGCCTGCCATACCTGGCTGAGATTACTGCAGGGAGATAGTAATTGTAGGACAGTCCCTGTTTTTTGTTTTTTTTTTGTGGGAGATTAAGATAGGCATTTCTGCTAGAGTGCCATCCCTGTGTGTGCCATCTCTCACATAGTGGGCCATAGAAAGCCTATTTATTTTTTTTGTTGATTTGGTTTCTAAATTCTACCTTTAAAAATCAAAAAATCAATCAGTGGGAGATAAATATTGGCCTCTGGGCTTGTGTGCCACTCCTGACTCCTGTGTGTGCCATCTCTCACTCAGTGGGCCATAGAAAGCCTATTTATTTTTTGGGTTGATTTGGTTTCTAAATTCTACCTGAAAAAATCAATAAATCAATCAGTGGGAGATAAATATTGGCCTCTGGGCTTGTGTGCCACTTCTGACTCCTGTGTGTGCCATCTCTCACTCAGTGGGCCATAGAAAGCCTATTTATTTTTTTGGTTGATTTGGTTTCTAAATTCTACCTGAAAAAATAAAAAAATCAATCAGTGGGAGATAAATATTGGCCTCTGGGCTTGTGTGCCACTCCTGACTCCTGTGTGTGCCATCTCTCACTCAGTGGGCCATAGAAAGCCTATTTATTTTTTTGGTTGATTTGGTTTCTAAATTCTACTTGTAAAAATCAATAAATCAATCAGTGGGAGATAAATATTGGCCTCTGGGCTTGTGTACCACTCCTGACTCCTGTGTGTGCCATCTCTCACTCAGTGGGCCATAGAAAGCCTATTTATTTTTTAGGTTGATTTGGTTTCTAAATTCTACCTGAAAAAATCAATAAATCAATCAGTGGGAGATAAATATTGGCCTCTGGGCTTGTGTGTCACTCCTGACTCCTGTGTGTGCCATCTCTCCCTCAGTGGGCCATAGAAAGCCTATTTATTTTTTTGGTTGATTTGGTTTCTAAATTCTACCTGAAAAAATCAAAAAATCAATCAGTGGGAGATAAATATTGGCCTCTGGGCTTGTGTGCCACTCCTGACTACTGTGTGTGCCATCTCTCACTCAGTGGGCCATAGAAAGCCTATTTATTTTTTGGGTTGATTTGGTTTCTAAATTCTACCTGTAAAAATCAATAAATCAATCAGTGGGAGATAAATATTGGCCTCTGGGCTTGTGTGCCACTTCTGACTCCTGTGTGTGCCATCTCTCACTCAGTGGGCCATAGAAAGCCTATTTATTTTTTTGGTTGATTTGGTTTCTAAATTCTACCTGAAAAAATCAAAAAATCAATCAGTGGGAGATAAATATTGGCCTCTGGGCTTGTGTGCCACTCCTGACTCCTGTGTGTGCCATCTCTCACTCAGTGGGCCATAGAAAGCCTATTTATTTTTTTGGTTGATTTGGTTTCTAAATTCTACTTGTAAAAATCAATAAATCAATCAGTGGGAGATAAATATTGGCCTCTGGGCTTGTGTACCACTCCTGACTCCTGTGTGTGCCATCTCTCACTCAGTGGGCCATAGAAAGCCTATTTATTTTTTGGGTTGATTTGGTTTCTAAATTCTACCTGAAAAAATCAATAAATCAATCAGTAGGAGATAAATATTGGCCTCTGGGCTTGTGTGCCACTTCTGACTCCTGTGTGTGCCATCTCTCACTCAGTGGGCCATAGAAAGCCTATTTATTTTTTTGGTTGATTTGGTTTCTAAATTCTACCTGAAAAAATCAAAAAATCAATCAGTGGGAGATAAATATTGGCCTCTGGGCTTGTGTGCCACTCCTGACTCCTGTGTGTGCCATCTCTCACTCAGTGGGCCACAGAAAGCCTATTTATTTTTTTGGTTGATTTGGTTTCTAAATTCTACCTGAAAAAATCAAAAAATCAATCAGTGGGAGATAAATATTGGCCTCTGGGCTTGTGTGCCACTCCTGACTCCTGTGTGTGCCATCTCTCACTCAGTGGGCCATAGAAAGCCTATTTATTTTTTTGGTTGATTTGGTTTCTAAATTCTACCTGAAAAAATCAATAAATCAATCAGTGGGAGATAAATATTGGCCTCTGGGCTTGTGTGCCACTCCTGACTCCTGTGTGTGCCATCTCTCACTCAGTGGGCCATAGAAAGCCTATTTATTTTTTTGGTTGATTTGGTTTCTAAATTCTACCTGAAAAAATCAAAAAATCAATCAGTGGGAGATAAATATTGGCCTCTGGGCTTGTGTGCCACTCCTGACTCCTGTGTGTGCCATCTCTCACTCAGTGGGCCATAGAAAGCCTATTTATTTTTTTGGTTGATTTGGTTTCTAAATTCTACCTGAAAAAATCAAAAAATCAATCAGTGGGAGATAAATATTGGCCTCTGGGCTTGTGTGCCACTCCTGACTCCTGTGTGTGCCATCTCTCACTCAGTGGGCCATAGAAAGCCTATTTATTTTTTGGGTTGATTTGGTTTGTAAATTCTACCTGAAAAAATCAATAAATCAATCAGTGGGAGATAAATATTGGCCTCTGGGCTTGTGTGCCACTCCTGACTCCTGTGTGTGCCATCTCTCACTCAGTGGGCCATAGAAAGCCTATTTATTTTTTTGGTTGATTTGGTTTCTAAATTCTGCCTGAAAAAATCAAAAAATCAATCAGTGGGAGATAAATATTGGCCTCTGGGCTTGTGTGCCACTCCTGACTCCTGTGTGTGCCATCTCTCACTCAGTGGGCCATAGAAAGCCTATTTATTTTTTTGGTTGATTTGGTTTCTAAATTCTACCTGAAAAAATCAAAAAATCAATCACTGGGAGATAAATATTGGCCTCTGGGCTTGTGTGCCACTCCTGACTACTGTGTGTGCCATCTCTCACTCAGTGGGCCATAGAAAGCCTATTTTTTTTATTTGGTTTCTAAATTCTCCCTGAAAAAATCATTTTATTTTATTTGGTTTCTAAATTCTTCCTGAAAAAATCATTTTATTCTATTATTTTTTTTTCTAAAGTCTCCCTGAAAAAAAAAAAAAAAAAATCAGTGGGAGATTAATATTGCCCTTTCTGCTTGTGTGCCAGTCTTGACTCCTGGGTGTGCCATCTCTCTCTCTCAAATAGTGGGCACTGGGCCATAGAAAGGCTATTTTTTTATTTGGTTTCTAAATTCTCCCTGAAAAAATCATTTTATTTTATTTGGTTTCTAAATTCTTCCTGAAAAAATCATTTTATTTTATTTTGTTTCTAAAGTCTCCCTGAAAAAAAAAAATCAGTGGGAGATTAATATTGCCCTTTCTGCTTGTGTGCCAGTCTTGACTCCTGGGTGTGCCATCTCTCTCTCTCAAATAGTGGGCACTGGGCCATAGAAAGGCTATTTTTTTTATTTGGTTTCTAAATTCTCCCTGAAAAAATCATTTTATTTTATTTGGTTTCTAAATTCTTCCTGAAAAAATCATTTTATTTTATTTTGTTTCTAAAGTCTCCCTGAAAAAAAAAATCAGTGGGAGATTAATATTGCCCTTTCTGCTTGTGTGCCAGTCTTGACTCCTGGGTGTGCCATCTCTCTCTCTCAAATAGTGGGCACTGGGCCATAGAAAGGCTATTTTTTTTATTTGGTTTCTAAATTCTCCCTGAAAAAATCATTTTATTTTATTTGGTTTCTAAATTCTTCCTGAAAAAATCATTTTATTTTATTTTGTTTCTAAAGTCTCCCTGAAAAAAAAAATCAGTGGGAGATTAATATTGCCCTTTCTGCTTGTGTGCCAGTCTTGACTCCTGGGTGTGCCATCTCTCTCTATCAAATAGTGGGCCATAGAAAGCCTATTTATTTTTTTTGTTGATTTGGTTTCTAAATTCTACCTGAAAAAATAAAAAAATCAATCACTGGGAGATAAATATTGGCCTCTGGGCTTGTGTGCCACTCCTGACTCCTGTGTGTGCCATCTCTCACTCAGTGGGCCATAGAAAGCCTATTTTTTTATTTGGTTTCTAAATTCTCCCTGAAAAAATCATTTTATTTTATTTGGTTTCTAAATTCTTCCTGAAAAAATCATTTTATTCTATTATTTTTTTTTTTCTAAAGTCTCCCTGAAAAAAAAAAAAATCAGTGGGAGATTAATATTGCCCTTTCTGCTTGTGTGCCAGTCTTGACTCCTGGGTGTGCCATCTCTCTCTCTCAAATAGTGGGCACTGGGCCATAGAAAGGCTATTTTTTTTATTTGGTTTCTAAATTCTCCCTGAAAAAATCATTTTATTTTATTTGGTTTCTAAATTCTTCCTGAAAAAATCATTTTATTTTATTTTGTTTCTAAAGTCTCCCTGAAAAAAAAAAATCAGTGGGAGATTAATATTGCCCTTTCTGCTTGTGTGCCAGTCTTGACTCCTGGGTGTGCCATCTCTCTCTCTCAAATAGTGGGCACTGGGCCATAGAAAGGCTATTTTTTTTTTATTTGGTTTCTAAATTCTCCCTGAAAAAATCATTTTATTTTATTTGGTTTCTAAATTCTTCCTGAAAAAATCATTTTATTTTATTTGGTTTCTAAAGTCTCCCTGAAAAAAAAAAATCAGTGGGAGATTAACATTGCCCTTTCTGCTTGTGTGCCAGTCTTGACTCCTGGGTGTGCCATCTCTCTCTATCAAATAGTGGGCCATAGAAAGCCTATTTATTTTTTTTGTTGATTTGCTTTCTAAATTCTACCTGAAAAAATCAAAAAATCAATCAGATAAATATTGGCCTTTGGGCTTGCGTGCCACTCCTGACTCCTGTGTGTGCCATCTCTCACTCAGTGGGCCATAGAATGGCTTTTTTTTTAATTTGGTTTCTAAATTCTCCCTGAAAAAGTCATTTTATTTTATTTGGTTTCTAAATTCTTCCTGAAAAAATCATTTTATTTTATTTTGTTTCTAAAGTCTCCCTGAAAAAAAAAAAAAATCAGTGGGAGATTAATATTTCCCTTTTTCCTATTTGTCCAGTCTTGACTCCTGGGTGTGCCATCTCTCTCTCTCAAATAGTGGGCACTGGGCCATAGAAAGGCTATTTTTTTTTATTTGGTTTCTAAATTCTCCCTGAAGAAATCATTTTATTTTATTTGGTTTCTAAATTCTTCCTGAAAAAATAATTTTATTTTATTTTGTTTCTAAATTCTCCCTAAAAAAAAAATACTGTGGGAGATTAATATTGACATTTGTGCTTGAGTGACAGTCCTGCGTGTGTGGCATCTCTCTGATTTGGTGCCACAGAAAACAGAGTGTGTAACATTGTGCCTGATTTTCCTTGCGGTCTCACCAACCTGTAAAGGGATATCGAAATCATACTGAAGTTATAGCTCACCGTGTAAGTGGTTTGACAGCAACAAATAAAGTTACTTTGGTTAAGTTTTTAAAACAATGAGGAAGTCTGGTGGAAGAGGTCGTGGCCGTGGGCGTTCATTGTCAGCTGGTAATGATGGTAGTGGTAGTGGAGCATCAGGTGGTCGTGGGAAAAAAAATATTCCACCTAAGTCTGGAGCTGTGGAGCCAGGTTTGTCGTCTGGCTACACAAGGCCTCGAACGCTCTCTTTTCTGGAAGTAGGAAAACCGCTTTTAAAGCCGGAGCAGCAACAGCAAGTTTTGGCTTACCTTGCTGACTCAGCCTCTAGCTCTTTTGCCTCCTCTTCTGAAACTGGTAAATGTAAAAGCGGCGCGTCGTTTGTGGATGTTCACGGTCAGGGACAAGTCGCTTCCTTGTCCTCTTCAGCAAAAACAACAACAAGAGAGAAGGATGCAGCAGGCGACACAACGGGTTACTCCATGGAGCTCTTTACACATACCGTTGCTGGCTTAGAAAGTGAAACAGTTAACAGGCCATGCCCATTACAAGTAGATTCTGACATGGAGTGCACTGATGCACAGCCACAGCCAGACTACTATGCTGGTCCTTTGACTCAGACCACAACATTGCCCTCTCAGGGTACTGATCCACAATCAGACCCTGATGAGACTATGTTGCCCCGTCACGAACGCTATACCACCGACCTACACGGTGACACAGACGAAGTTGCACACGAGCTAGAAGAGGAGGTTGTAGATGACCCAGTTGTTGACCCCGATTGGCAGCCATTGGGGGAACAGGGTGCAGGGGGCAGTAGTTCTGAAGCGGAGGTGGAGGAGGGGCCGCAGCAGGCATCAACATCGCAACAGGTTCCATCTGCTGGGCCCGTATCTGGCCCAAAACGCGTGGCAAAGCCAAAACCTGTTGGAGGACAGCGTGGCCATCCGGTTAAAGCTCAGTCTGCAATTCCTGAAAAGGGATCCGATGCTAGGAAGCGTGCAGTCTGGCATTTTTTTAAACAACATCCAATTGATCAGCGCAAAGTCATCTGTCAAAAATGTTCAACTAGCTTAAGCAGAGGTCAGAATCTGAAAAGTCTCAATACAAGTTGCATGCATAGACATTTAACCACCATGCATTTGCAAGCCTGGACTAACTACCAAACGTCCCTTAAGGTTGTAGCACCCTCGGCCAATGAAGCTAGTCAGCAACGCAACATCCCTTCCGTCACTGTAAGGCCACCATTTTCCGCACCACCGGCAGTATCTGTGCAGGTTTCTTTGCCAGCCCAAAGCAGTCAGGGTCAGGGAATCACCAGTTTTGTAGGAGGAAATACTGCATCTAGGGCACCGGCGGAAACAATACCGTCTCCAACCGTCTCTCAGTCTGCCATGTCCACCGGCACACCCGCTAGTTCCACGATCTCCAGCTCTCCAGTCCAGCTCACCCTACATGAGACTCTGGTTAGAAAAAGGAAGTACTTATCCTCGCATCCGCGTACACAGGGTTTTAACGCCCACATAGCTAGACTAATCTCGTTAGAGATGATGCCCTACCGGTTAATTGAAAGCGAAGCTTTCAAAGCCCTGATGGAGTACGCTGAACCACGCTACGAGCTACCCAGTCGACACTTTTTTTCGAGAAAAGCCATCCCAGCCCTGCACCAGCATGTTAAACAGCGCATCGTCCATGCACTCAGGCAATCTGTGAGTACAAAGGTGCACCTGACTACAGATGCATGGACCAGTAGGCATGGCCAGGGATGTTACGTGTCCATCACGGCACACTGGGTGAATGTGGTGGATGCAGGGTCCACAGGGGACATCAATTTCGGGACAGTTGTGCCTAGCCCACGGTCTAGGAAACAGTTGGCTGTAGGCGTTCACACCCCCTCCTCCTCCTCGTCCTCCTGCAAAAGCGAGAGCTCTTCCACAGACCGCAGTCGCCCAACCACTCCATCGGCAGCTGTCACTGTTGCACACCAGTTGTCCCATTATGGGCCAGCTACTGGCAAGCGTCAGCAGGCTGTATTGGCTATGAAGTGTTTGGGCGACAACAGACACACCGCATAAGTTCTGTCCGAGTTCTTGCAGCAAGAAACGCAGTCGTGGCTGGGCACAGTAGATCTTGAGGCAGGCAAGGTAGTGAGTGATAACGGAAGGAATTTCATGGCTGCCATCTCCCTTTCCCAACTGAAACACATTCCTTGCCTGGCTCACACCTTAAACCTGGTGGTGCAGTGCTTATTGAAAACTTATCCTGGGTTCTCTGACCTGCTCCTCAAAGTGCGTGGACTTTGCTCACATATCCATCGTTCGCCTGTACACTCCAGCCGTATGCAGACCTATCAGCGGTCTTTGAACCTTCCCCAGCATCGCCTAATCATAGACGTTGCAACAAGGTGGAACTCAACACTGCACATGCTTCAGAGACTGTGCGAACAGAGGCGGGCTGTTATGTTTTTGTGGGAGGATACACATACACGGGCAGGCAGTAGGATGGCAGACATGGAGTTGTCAGGTGTGCAGTGGTCGAAGATACAAGACATGTGTCAAGTCCTTCAGTGTTTTGAGGAATGCACACGGCTGGTTAGTGCAGACAACGCCATAATAAGCATGAGCATCCCCCTAACGTGTCTGCTGATGCAAAGTTTGACGCACATAAAGGATCAGGCGTCTGCACCAGAGGAAGAGGAAAGCCTTGATGACAGTCAGCCATTGTCTGGTCAGGGCAGTGTACAGGACGAGGTAGCGGGCGAAGAGGAGGTGGAGGACAAGGAGGATGATGGGGATGAGTATATTTTTAATGAGGAAGCTTTCCCGGGGGCACTGGAAATTGGTGGCGTGGCAAGGCCGGGTTCTGGTTTTTTGAGGGACACAAGTGACGTAGATTTGCCTGAAACTGCCCCTCAACCAATCACAACCGCAGATTTGACAACTGGAACTTTGGCCCACATGGCGGATTATGCCTTACGTATCCTCAAAAGGGACACACGCATTACTAAAATGATGAACGATGACGATTACTGGTTGGCCTGCCTCCTTGATCCTCGCTATAAAGGCAAATTGCTAAATATTATGCCACATGAGAACTTGGAACTAATATTAGCAACCAAACAATCAACTCTTGTTGACCGTTTGCTTCAGGCATTCCCAGCACACAGCGCCCGTGATCGCTCTCACACGAGCTCCAGGGGGCAGCAGACCAGGAGTGTTAGAGGTGCACACATCAGAAGTGGCATTGGACAGAGGGGTTTTCTGACCAGGTTGTGGAGTGATTTTGCTATGACCGCAGACAGGACAGGTACTGCTGCATCAATTGAAAGTGACAGGAGACAACATTTGTCCAGTATGGTTACAAACTATTTTTCATCCCTTATCGATGTTCTCCCTCAACCGTCATTCCCATTTGATTACTGGGCATCCAAATTAGACACCTGGCCAGAATTGGCAGAATATGCATTGCAGGAGCTTGCTTGCCCGGCAGCTAGTGTCCTATCAGAAAGTGTATTCAGTGCTGCAGGTTCAATATTAACCGAAAAAAGGACTCGTCTGGCTACCCAAAATGTTGATGATCTAACATTCATTAAAATGAACCACAACTGGATTTCGAATTCTTTTGCCCCGCCTTGCCCGGCCAACACCTAGCTTTCCTATGAAAAGCTCTTGCCTGTGGACTACTGTGAATTACTTTTCTAATGTCTTAATTTGCTGCAGCTGATTGTCCAGCATATGACATGTTTACACCTCCCTAAATGGCCAAACTCCCCACACGGGGCCGTGGTATCGCGACTTGGCGCAAGCACCCGTGAGAGTGCTGTTTGTCTGAAGAGGTGGGTGTGCCCGCTTTTGGTCGACAGCACTGCCACTGGGTCCCTCATAGTACAATAAAGTGTCTCTGGCAGTGGTGGTGCGCACCCAACGTCAGACACACTGTTGTAACATGAGGGGCCCTGGGCCTGTACCGCCGGCCACAAGAGAGTTCACCCACCCCCAGGTCAAACATTGCTCTACCACTTCCACAGTTATCTCTCACACTTCCACCAATGTTTAGTCTATGCGCTGACATCCTTCCATTCCTGCCACTGACAATACCATTGTGTTGACATGTATGATGGTACTTAACATAGTCAGGGGCAGTGTCCTCTATTTACCAAAGTAAATACTTTGCGCCAAATTAGTAGGTCTGAAACTACGCAGAGGATCCCACCCCTGTACCTAATGATTGCACCCTTTAGTGTTTTCGTTTTGTTTTAATGCGAGACATTCACATTTATTTATTGTTTTGGACTACTAACTGGCAGACACTCATTACAATCGGCCTCCGCTGACCAGACCACTGCTGCCCGTGTACCCCTGGAACCAATTTTAAATTGCCTACAGCCAGTCCAATTTTATTATGTTAGGCCTTCGAAGCCTGTCTGCGGTCCCTCCTTCCACTAGGCCTCCACTGACCTGTCTACTGCTGCCCGTGTACCCCTGGAACCAATTATAAAGTGCCTACAGCCAGTCCAATTTTATTATGTTAGGCCTTCAAAGCCTGTCTGCGGTCCCTCCTTCTACTAGGCCTCCACTGACCATACCACTGCTGCCCGTGTACCCCTGGAACCAATTATAAAGTGCCTACAGCCATATGTTATTATGTTAGGCCTTCGAAGCCTGTCTGCGGCCCGTTCTTTCTACTACTCCTCCACTGACCAGACCACTGCTGCCCGTGTACCCCTGGAACCTATTTAAAAGTGCCTACAGCCCAATTTTATTATGTTAGGCCTTAGAAGCCTGTCTGCGGCCCGTTCTTTCTACTACTCCTACACTGACCAGACCACTGCTGCCCGTGTACCCCTGGAACCTATTTAAAAGTGCCTACAGCCCAATTTTTTTTATGTTAGGCCTTCGAAGCCTGTCTGCGGTCCCTCCTTCCACTAGGCCTCCACTGACCAGACCACTGCTGCCCGTGTACCCCTGGAACCAATTATAAAGTGCCTACAGCCATATGTTATTATGTTAGGCCTTAGAAGCCTGGCTGTGGCCCGTTCTTTCTACTACTCCTACATTGACCAGACCACTGCTGCCCGTGTACCCCTGGAACCTATTTAAAAGTGCCTACAGCCCAATTATTTTTTATGTTAGGCCTTCGAAGCCTGTCTGCGGTCCCTCCTTCCACTAGGCCTCCACTGACCAGACCACTGCTGCCCGTGTACTGCTGGAACCAATTATAAAGTGCCTACAGCCATATGTTATTATGTTAGGCCTTAGAAGCCTGTCTGCGGCCCGTTCTTTCTACTACTCTTACACTGACCAGACCACTGCTGCCCGTGTACCCCTGGAACCTATTTAAAAGTGCCTACAGCCCAATTTTTTTTTATGTTAGGCCTTCGAAGCCTGTCTGCGGTCCCTCCTTCCACTAGGCCTCCACTGACCAGACCACTGTTGCCCGTGTACCCCTGGAACCAATTATAAAGTGCCTACAGCCATATGTTATTATGTTAGGCCTTCGAAGCCTGTCTGCGGCCCGTTCTTTCTACTACTCCTCCACTGACCAGACCACTGCTGCCCGTGTACCCCTGGAACCTATTTAAAAGTGCCTACAGCCCAATTTTATTATGTTAGGCCTTAGAAGCCTGTCTGCGGCCCGTTCTTTCTACTACTCCTACACTGACCAGACCACTGCTGCCCGTGTACCCCTGGAACCTATTTAAAAGGGCCTGTACCGCCGGCCACAAGAGAGTTCACCCACCCCCAGGTCAAACATTGCTCTACCACTTCCACAGTTATCTCTCACACTTCCACCAATGTTTAGTCTATGCGCTGACATCCTTCCATTCCTGCCACTGACAATACCATTGTGTTGACATGTATGATGGTACTTAACATAGTCAGGGGCAGTGTCCTCTATTTACCAAAGTAAATACTTTGCGCCAAATTAGTAGGTCTGAAACTACGCAGAGGATCCCACCCCTGTACCTAATGATTGCACCCTTTAGTGTTTTCGTTTTGTTTTAATGCGAGACATTCACATTTATTTATTGTTTTGGACTACTAACTGGCAGACACTCATTACAATCGGCCTCCGCTGACCAGACCACTGCTGCCCGTGTACCCCTGGAACCAATTTTAAATTGCCTACAGCCAGTCCAATTTTATTATGTTAGGCCTTCGAAGCCTGTCTGCGGTCCCTCCTTCCACTAGGCCTCCACTGACCAGACCACTGCTGCCTGTGTACCCCTGGAACCAATTATAAAGTGCCTACAGCCATATGTTATGTAAGGCCTTCGAAGCCTGTCTGCGGCCCGTTCTTTCTACTACTCCTCCACTGACCAGACCACTGCTGCCCGTGTACCCCTGGAACCTATTTAAAAGTGCCTACAGCCCAATTTTATTATGTTAGGCCTTAGAAGCCTGTCTGCGGCCCGTTCTTTCTACTACTCCTCCACTGACCAGACCACTGCTGCCCGTGTACCCCTGGAACCTATTTTTAATTGCATAGAGCATCCTTTTTTTAATAGTAGGTGTACAAAGTCTGTCTGCGGTCCACTATTGAAATTGTCCTCCACTGCCCAGAGCAATGCTTCCTGTGTACCCCTGTAACCTTTTTTAAACTGCAGTGAGCCACATTTTTGGTTTAAGGCCTACTACCTGTGTCTGTCTGCGCCACTCAATACAGCTGTTTTGCTTTGAAAAAAGCAGAGCGTCAATAGTCTTGTTTTCAGCCTCTAGGAATTTTAAAACTGCATTGGGGCTACGACTTTGGTAGGGCCTACTAACGGTGTCTGCCGCCCCAAGGTGTGCCCCAGGTTTCGTCCACATTGCTTCGATCTTCCTACTCTCGTTTAGTAGTTGTTGCAAACTACACTGCATTAGGCTTACAAATTTGGTATGGGGTGTAGAGAGACGGTGTGTTACACTCCAAGGTGTTCCCCATGTTTCGTCCACATTGCTTGGATCTTCCTACTCTCGTTTAGTAGTTGGTGAAAACTACACTGCATTAGGCCTACAAATTGGGTATGGGGTGTAGAGAGACGGTGTGTTACACTCCAAGGTGTTCCCCATGTTTCGTCCACATTGCTTCGATCTTCCTACTCTCGTTTAGTAGTTGGTGAAAACTACACTGCATTAGGCCTACAAATTGGGTATGGGGTGTAGAGACGGTGTCTTCCGCTCCAAGGTGTTCTCCAGGTTGCCTTTCCTAAGCTTCTATCTTCAGGCTCTTGTTAAATAGTGCTTAAATGGAACAACTGCATTTGGCGTAATAGTTGGTTTGGGGCCTACTAACAGTGTCTGCCGCTCCTTGCTGTTCTCCTGGTTTCCTGTCCTGAAATTCCATTTTCAGGCTCTCGTTAAGTAGTTGTTAATGTTAGACTGCATTTGGCCTACTAGTTGGGTTGGTGCCTACTATCGGTGTCTGCCACTCCTTGCTGTTCTCCTCCATTGAACAAAGCTGTGCCGCCTGTTTACTACTGTTGCCAATTTTGAACTGCATTTCGACTACTTACTGATTTGGGCCTACTCTCTGTGTCAGCCTCTCATTCCAGTTGTCCTCCACTGCAATGCCCCCTGATTAGTCCTGTGTTACCAATTTTGAACTGCATTTAGCCCACTTTATTCTTTGGGCCTATATCTGTGTTTCCTCCTCATCCTGCCCATTGCCCAGCCAGTGATAGATGAGTCTGCTGGTACATTGACCCATAACGCAACATTTCCCGTGCACGCTACACTGCAAGATTGTGACCCTGCTGAAAGTCAGGTCCCCCTTCCCGCATACCATACCACCTTACACGGGGACAAAGAGGAAGGTGCAGATGAAAGTGCAGGTTCCTTCATCAGGTGGGGGGAGGAATACTAGTTGGCGACGTCACTGGCACAGGGCCTCTCATAGTACGCAAAAGTGTTGCTGCCGGTGGGAGGCGCCCCCGCCGTGCAAACACACCGCTGTACTTTGAGGGGCCCTGTGCCAGTGCCAATGCCAACGAGTGGGCCCCCCCTGCTTGCTCAGGATCCCAGCACTTGCAAAGTTGAAATTCTTACCTCTCCCTGCTCCACTGCCGTGACGTGGTCCAGATTTACTGGGCCCAGTAATTACTTGAACCAGCCCTGCCCCCCACAACTTTAGCCAAATGACCCCCAATTTCAAATGCCTTCCAATTATTATAAGCTAAATTACGATTGACAAGCTTCTGTAACAAGAATGGATGTTTTTGCCTTTAAAATGGGCAGTGTAGGTGTTTTCCTGGCTTCCACTCACTGCCGACTATGCTCCCCCATTGACTTGCATTGGGTTTCGTGTTTCGGTCGATACCCGACTTTTCGCGATAATCGGCCGATTCCACTCGACTCGACTTTTAAGATAGTCGGGTTTCGCGAAACATGGCTCGACTCCAAAAAGGTCAAGGTCGCTCAACCCTAATTCTGATATGTAAGGGACGGTGTTGTACAAAACAAGAGAGGGCACTGTGTAATAAGGGATGATAATATACTTAATAAAGGAGACTGTGTAAGATATATATTGTATGTGAGTGACAATATATATCTGTAGCTTTGTCGTCATAAAAGGAGGGGGGCCAGACACATTTCTTGCACAGGTGCCCCAACCTGTCAATGTACGCCCCTGTTGGGTGGGGTTGTACACAGCTTAGTATTCAGAGCTCTGCTAAATCTGCAGCAGAGAAAACTGGAATCACAGTCTCTGTCTCTACACCATGCTGCTGTCAAATTACATTACAAATTACATACAAAAACCTACAGATAGATTCCTTTTAAGTCTGGAATACAGCATTTCTCAGTATTATGACTTTCGAAAACATAAGATCCGGGCACCACATTTGGTCTTACAGCATGTACTTTGCATTTTGCTTCACAACCTCCTGTCTTGTAGGCTTCTTCAATGTTGGTACATTTCATATTGATGCAAACCTGAAAGACACAGTTATTCCCTATAAAATATCTAATATATAATTGCCTAGAATACTACTTCCTGCAATTTGTGCCAACTTCCGTGGCTTTGTCCGGAGCTAATGTCCGGAGCTAATGTCCGGAGCTAATGTCCTGAGCTAATGTCCGGAGATTAATTGCCTAGAATACTACTTCCTGCAATTTGTGCCAACTTCCGTGGCTTTGTCCGAAGCTAATGTCCGGAGCTAATGTCCGGAGCTAATGTGCGGAGATAATGTCCGGAGCTAATGTCCGGAGCTAATGTCCGGAGCTAATGTCCGGAGATAAGTGACGTCAACAGTGTCCAGTGTCTGATTGGTTGCCGCCTGCTGCGAGCGACCAATCAGAAACGTGCCGTACTGTGACACACTCCGCCCACCATTTTGGTGTGATTTTTGAATTTTTACCTCACAGCAAGTTTCTACTGCGTGGAGGCGGGCCCAGTGACGTTGCTCTTCAAGCTCCTGCCGAATTTCGTCAAAAAAATGATAATACCATTTACCAAAACTATATATATTTAGTTGTGAAGTGGTTCAGTGACATTTTCACACCAATTTTGAACTTTTGTTTGGTGTTTTCTCCATATACTGCCTATTATTCACTGACTGTTATACTGAGAGACTGCCGTTTATTAACCTCTTCTTTGCCACATTGGGTATATTGCTCTATTATTTGCCACATAAGGACATTGTCCATTATTGCCCAGCAATTTCTCTGCAATATAAACTGCCTATTTATTAATATCTGCATTCCTGCAAAGAACTATTGCCTATTATTAACTGGCTATTTTCCTACTACCTGACACTGCCTCTTATTAACCTGTTGTTTGCCACCACCACGCTTAAAGCTGTTTAGCTTAGCCAACATGAGCTCTAATAGTAAGGATACTAATGACACAGAGCCCAAAGCTGCTGATGGCGCACGTAAGATTAGGTCTGATAGAAAGTATACTAATAATGCAGAGCAAAAAGACGCCGATGCCGCACGTAAGCGCAAACAGCGTGCTAACAAGAGTACAGAGGATAGATGCAAGCGCATGGACACTGTTAAGTATACTAATGACACAGAGTCCAAAGCTTATGATGGCGCACGTAAGATCAGGTCTGATATAAAGTATGGTAATGATGCAGAGCGAAAAGCCGCCGATGCCGGACGTAAGCGCAAACAGCGTGTTAACAAGAGTACAGAGGATAGATGCAAGTGCCTGGATACTGTTAAGTATACTAATGACACAGAGCCCAAAGCTGCTGATGGCGCACGTAAGATCAGGTCTGATATAAAGTATGGTAATGATGCAGAGCGAAAAGCCGTCGATGCCGCACGTAAGCGCAAACAGCGTGTTAACAAGAGTACAGAGGATAGATGCAAGCGCCTGGATACTGTTAAGTATACTAATGACACAGAGTCCAAAGCTGCTGATGGCGCACGTAAGATCAGGTCTAATATAAAGTATGGTAATGATGCAGAGCGAAAAGCCGCCGATGCCGCACGTAAGCGCAAACAGCGTGCTAACAAGAGTACAGAGGAGAGATGCAAGCGCCTGGACACTGTTAAGTATACTAATGACACAGAGCCCAAAGCTGCTGATGGCGCACGTAACATCAGGTCTGATAATAAGTATACCAATGACGCTGAGCGAAAAGCCGCCGATGCCGCACGTAAGCACAAACAGCGTGCTAACGAGACTACAGAGGACAGACATAAGCGCCTGGACACTGTTAATGCTGCTTGCAATAAACGCATTACTAATGAGTCTTTTGAGGACAAAACTAATCGATTAAGTAATAAAGCTGCTGCTGCACGCTCTCAACGTTGCAAACATAATATTTCCACGTCCTCAGTCATAGATTCTGCCCACAATACAGCTTCTTTGTCTCCATTCATAGAATGTGTGCAGCTTGAAGCTCCTTTAACCGTTGGTAAATCTGCACGTAAGCAGATTTGGAGTGTCCTACTTACACTCCAAATGATAAACGCCGTCGCCTGCACACTGTTAAGTCTGCTTATAAGACATGCTTCACACCTGACTCTTCTAAGGCAACAAACAAACCATTACCAAATGCAGCTGGTGCACGCCGTGAATGGCGCAAAAAAACCGCTTGCACCTCCATATTAATAAACTCTGACCACGATACACCTTCCAACTCCTCAGTGATTGAATCTGTGGACAGTGAAGATCCTCTACCAGGTCCACGCTTTATATATGTTGGCTTACAGAAACATTCCAATGCTCCGTTATCACAACCTGTACCTCAACATCCTACAGGTTTTACTAATGATGACAGTACCATAGTAGAACACTCCTGTGGTCCTATGAACTATTTATGTGAACATTGTCAAGCATTACATTTTAATGCTGAGATACCAGCAGATAAAAATTTTACTCTGTGTTGTCACAAGAGTAAAGTGCATATACCTATACCCCAATATCCCGAGGTCTTTAAACGATTGCTGACAGGGGAGAGTGAGTTCAGTAAGAATCTCATGGAAAATATTCGTAGTATTAACAGCTCATTTGCTTTCGCCTCCATGGGTGCCAATATATCCCCTCCACCTGGACATGGCCCTTACTGTTTCCGTATACATGGACAAATATATCATCGTACTGGAACTCTACATCCCAGTGATGATCAAGTTCCAGCTTATGCCCAACTGTATATTTTGGATACCGCTACCGCGAATGAACAACGTTTAAACTGTGAACAAAATCAAAAATGTCATCCCACTTTGATGAGTATAATTGCTCTTCAGTTAGGCAATGTGAATCCCTTTGTTGCTGCCTACAAAATGTTACGAGATGTGGAACATGAAGAACATCTTAAAGCTGAAGCTAATGGCACTCTCATGCCAAATATCATCATGGCCCTTAAACAAGATCGGAATCAAGACCCTCGCCGATATAATAATCCAACTGTAAATGAAGTTGCTGTCGTATTTGAAAATGACAATGGAGAGCCACCATTTAATCGTGATATTTTAATACATTTACAACCGGACCCCAAAAATCCTTTGGCGCCAAGAACACAACAGGTCAGCATTCTACACAGTAATTTAGATGCTTTACTCTATCCTTTATTTTTCCCTTACGGAGACCAGGGCTGGCATGATGGCCTCAAGCAACAAGGGCAAAGTCCACGCAGAGTTACACAACTGCAATATTACTGCTATGTGCTGTCTGTCCGTAATCAGTTTAATCCACTCCTGAATGGTGGCAAACTCACTCAGCAGTACTTAGTGGATGCTTATGTGAAAATCGAGGCAAATCGCCTAAATTATATCCGTCAACACCAAAAGGATTTGAAAGTAGAGGATTATTGTGTACTCCAGGGACATCTCCAGAAAAAATCCATTGAGAAGGGCATCCCCATTGGAAAAACGGTCATTTTACCATCTTCGTTTGAAGGCAGTCCCAGGAATATGCAGCAGCGGTACCAGGATGCCATGGCTATTGTGACTAAATATGGTCGTCCTGATCTATTCATCACCATGACCTGTAATCCGAAATGGAATGAGATTACTGAGAATTTGGAACCTTGGCAGCGTGTGGAACATAGACCTGATTTGGTGGCACGTGTTTTCAAAATAAAACTGGAAGCACTCTTAAAAGACATTAACAATGGATTATTTGGGAAAGTTTGCGCTATGGTTCATGTAATTGAATTTCAAAAACGTGGCCTTCCACACGCTCACATTTTGATTATTCTGGACAGCAACTCCAAATTAAGGACTGAGGAGGACATAGACAATACAGTGTGGGCTGAAATTCCCAATCCTACCCACTACCCTCAGCTCCATAAAATTGTTCTCCAACATATGATTCATGGTCCGTGTGGAGAACACAACCCAAATTCTCCCTGTATGGATCTGGGGAAGTGTACAAAAGGTTTCCCTAAAGATTTGCAACCAAGAACCATCATAGCTAAGGACGCCTATCCTACTTACCGCAGACACTTTGGCCCATCTTTTCAACACCATTCTAACATGATTGATAATTCGTGGGTGGTTCCATATAATCCGTTCCTGCTATTAAAATACAAGTGCCATATAAATGTCGAAGTTTGTGGTTCCATTCAGGCTGTGAAATATTTATTTAAATACGTCTACAAAGGACATGATAAAGCCAATCTTGAAATCTGCCAGACTAACATCTAACATGATGAAACACACCAATTCATGGATTCAAGATATGTCAGTGCACCAGAGGCAGCTTGGCGAATATTCTCATATCCAATGCATAAACAATCTCATAGCATCATTCGCCTTGCTGTACATCTACCGCATTCTCAGCCACTCTATTTTCATGAGGATGACTCTATTGGAAACATCAAACAAAAGCTCCATCAAAATTCTACACTTATGGCCTACTTCAAGCTTAATCAGAAAGACCATCATGCTCATATTTATTTATACCGTGAAATTCCCGAAAACTATGTTTGGAAAGAAGGTTCTTGGGAAGTTAGAAAGCGAGCAGGTGGTTCTGTGATTGGACGAATGTATACTGTCAGTGTGAAAGACCAAGAACGCTACTATTTAAGATTGTTATTGTTACATGTCAAAGGTGCAACCAGTTTTGACAGCATAATAACTGTACACGGAGTCACACATGAAACCTTCAAAGATGCGGCATTAGCTCTTGGCTTACTATTTGATGATAGTCTGTGGAGAAATACATTACTTGATGCCAGTATTCTCAACATGCCAGCAGAGCTACGTGACATGTTTGCCTACATTTGTATTTTTGGTCCTCCAGCTAAACCTCGGGACTTATGGGATGAATTTAAGGAACACTTTGTAGAAGACTACTGCCATGCATACCACTCCGACACTCTGGAGTGTGTCAATTGTGAAGGCTATGATATGACAGATGTCCAACATGTTCTTAAAGCTCATGGCAAAACTTATATTGATTTTAATTTGCCACGTCCAGTCAAGAAACAACACCTCCCACAGTATGATAAAGATTATGAGTTATTAGCAGCTGCTGAAATGAAAGCTACTCTAAATGAGGACCAACTTTTTGCTTTTGATGCTATCACTCAAGCTTTAGAAGACACTAATTCTACAGCAAAGTGTTTTTTCCTTGATGGTCCTGGTGGCAGCGGAAAAACGTACCTATATCATCTACTCCTACATCAGCTAAGAGGACAAGGAGACATTGTGTCACCTGCTGCCACTACTGGAATTGCCGCCAACTTGCTACAGGGTGGACGAACCATTCATTCTCTTTATGAGATTCCAATTCCTGTGAATGAAACATCTGTTTCCAGGATTAAGAATGATACCGATGCAGCAAAAGATTTGCACAGCACTAAACTTTTTATTATTGATGAGTGCACAATGCTATCCAAATATGCATTGCATGTCATTGATAGAGTTTTACGTGATGTCATGACAACAAATGTAGCTCACAAAGAAAAAACACCGTTTGGAGGTAAAGTGATTGTTTTTGGAGGCGACTTTAGACAATGTCTTCCTGTCATCCCTCATGTGACAAGAACTGATGTTGTAGAGAGCTGTATAAAATATTCACAACACTGGCAACATTTTACTCGCGTGCCACTTATTAACAACATGCGCTCCATTGATCCTCACTACAGTAGTTGGTTGCTTCAACTGGGAAATGGTGAACTATCTAATGAACATAACCTTGGAGATGATGTAATTGAAATTCCTCCAGACATGGTATGTACTGGCTCTTTAATAATTGAAATTTTTGGAGATAATCTTTGTATTGATGTGAATGACACCGAAAGTATAAATACAGCTGCATCTCATGCAATTTTATGTCCAAAAAATGAGGACGTTGAGAAAGTCAATTCCCAAGTCATGGATTTATTGATAGGTGACTATACTGAATATATCAGTGATGATTCCATCGATCCTGATGAAGCTGATGACCTCGATCAATACCCACTTGAGTTTTTGAATTCACTAACACCAACTGGTATGCCTTCACATCGGCTGAAACTTAAAATTGGCACCATTGTCATGTTATTACGTAATGTGAACACGAACAAAGGTCTCTGCAATGGTACGCAGCTCATTGTCACTGCCTTACATGCCAATATCATACTGGCTAAAGTAATTAGTGGGTCAGCAGCAGGAAATGTGGTATTCATTCCACGAATTGATTTGTGTCCATCAGAGACTGGATTACCTTTTAAATTAAGACGGAGACAATTTCCCATCAAGCCCGCATTTGCAATGACCATAAATAAATCTCAAGGCCAGACCCTCCACCGAGTTGGCATTTATCTACCAGAACCTGCTTTTGCCCATGGTCAATTGTATGTTGCTTTTTCCAGGGTGAAGCAATGTTGCAATGTGAGGGTTAAAGTGGTTAATACACCACTTCAAGGACAATTATTGGCTGATAGTACTAAAGTCTTCACACGTAATATTGTGTACAAAAATATTTTAGTTTAAACTTAATTTTCTTTTTTTTCATTATTCAGTTTTTCTAATAACATAGACAGCAATAGGCAAATTCTATGTGTAGAGATAAGGAAAAAAAAATAAATAAAAAAAAATTAGTGTAGCCATAGACATATAGATTTTAAGTACTTATGTAGGAAATACGTATATAACATATAGGGTTAATAACTCTATATCATATCTACATAAATTTAGAAATATGATATATCAATACATATTTTTATAGGTAAGTAGAACACACATTAAGTACAAGATGTAAGATGTGTATCATTCAAATGCCTGTATTTGGTGATAGGAACCTGTATTTGAAGCTCCAGCAGTATAGCTGCTGAGAGATTTCATTTTGTTTTTAAAAAGGGTGAGGTTTTTGTGAACAGGTAAGAGACGGGTGGGATGGCTGTTCACACACATCTCTATCTTCAGGTGTGTTCTGTACATAGAAATAGATATATAGATAGGTACATTTTTAGATAGATAGGGAAAGAATAGAGATTTTGCTTTCACATCAACATTTTTCTGCTATTTGGAGAATTTATGGTGGAAAAAAGGCTATTTCTGCACTTCCTGCCTAAGGGCTGACCCACGCCACTCTTGCTGTAAGTTGCATGCAATGTATACGGAATTTGTACTTCACTTGCGGCAGGTGCGGCACATGTGGTTTCTGCTGTTTTCGCCACAAAATCTCCACTTACCAGTGTTTTTGTTGTGGCTGCATTTAATGCAATTGCCGAAGCCGCGTTTGCTGCATTTACTGCAAGTTAACTCCAAGCTTCATCTACATTGCATGGCACTTGCTGAAAGTATGTTGTAGGTCAGTTCTTTGGTGCCAAGTGTGGAAGTTGTATTGTTTTTAACATTACTTCTGCAAATATCAGAAACATGCAGATGTGAAAGAGGTCTGAGTATTAAGAAATAGGAATCAGTTAGTTAGGACCCATCAGTTCAAAGGCTACCGTGATGTGGTTGATGGGCATGCTTATATTAGCCCATCGGTGTACTATGAACGTTGATTTCTTAAATTTTACACTTCTGTAAAAATAAACACAAAAAATTTGGTTACACAAAAAGGCTTTTATTTCTGTTGTACCTATTAGAATTATTTAAAATGAAGGCTTAGCTAAGCCCAAGAGATGATTAAAAACGTTTCATACCAACCCATCAGATGTAAAATTACTGTGAAAATACCTGATGGGCACACAAGTATGCGCCAGTATGGGTACTAAGAGCCTTTCCACATAATAATGAAATATTTTAAAATGTCATAGAACATACCAATATACATAGTTATTGATACATATTATTTATTATTTACATTATTGTTCTTAAGCAAAGAACCGTTGTTGTGGCATTTGCCACAACACGCAAAGTTGTCGTCTGATGTCTTTCATCCCTCCCCTCATAAGCATGTTCATGGATCCTGTGTAACTGTACCTTAAATAACAAGAGCTGGTGAGTGCAGCCATTTTTTGTTCTTTCTTACTATTATTTATTAATTGTATTATTCTTACATTTGAATAAATAAAGTATATATGGATTCTAGACTCCCGATTCTTTAGAATCGGGCTGCCATCTAGTATAGTATAAGCCCGCACATAACTCCCTAGATACAGTATGAGCCCACACATAGCTCTCAATATATAGTATGAGCCCGAACATAGCTCCCTAGATACAGTATGAGCCCACACATAGTTCACTATATAGAGTATAATGCTCATTTATAGCGTACGAGCCCTTACATAGGCCCCTATATACAGTATGAACCCCCACATAACTCCCCATATTGAAGATGAGCCTCCACATAGCAACCGTACAGACCAAAGTTTAGACACACCTTCTCATTTAAAGATTTTTCTGTATTTTCATGACTATGAAAATTGCACATTCACACTGAAGGCATCAAAACTATGAATTAACACATGTGGAATTATATACATAACAAAAAAGTTAAACTTTTGGTTTAATATCCAATGAATTGAAGTGCAAGATATTTAATAATTAAGAAATTAATAATAATTCCTGACTCATACCTCTTATTAAATTGTAGGTCAGGTTTTAGTTGAAAATAATTAATGAGCCTAGAGATATTTTTTCTCCAATTTCTCTAGATATTAAAGATATATATATATATATATATATATATATATATACTAAAAGACGTGAGAGCATGCATTAAGTAGGCACAAGTGGGCAGCACGGTGGCGCAGTGGTTAGCATTGCAGCGCTGGGGTCCTGGGTTCTAATCCCACCCAGGTCTACATCGGCAAAGAGTTTGTATGTTCTCTCCGTGTTTGCGTGGGTTTCCTCTGGGTACTCCGGTTTCCTCCCACATTTCAAAGACATACTGATAGGGATTATAGATTGTGAGCCCCATCGGGGACAGTGATGATAATGTGTTCAAAAACTGTAAAGCGCTGCGGAATTTGTTAGCGCTATATAAAAATAAAGTGGAAGTGGAAAGTGGAAGTGTGGTCTTTATATATCAGTCACGCTGGTATAGGTATAACCAGCATGCTTAGGTGAATCAGCTGATGCTGGCTGGTAATGCTGCACATTCACACTAGCTACATATATGCGGCCAGTACAGGTGGACGCAAGTCACCGCAGCTCGCAGCTACAATCCGATAGATCGCCGTCCTAGTGATAGCACATGTATGATCACAGGCTCGACACCCTGATCAACACCAACACGTGGGAATAGAGCGGGAGACCTTGCATGTACGTGACGCGCCAACAGGGCATACCGTGTCCGGTCGCAAAGAGGGATGTCACGGTGGCTGCGACCTGGTCCGTGGCCCTGGTCATCAATGTTAAAGGGGTTAAATGTTCAAAGTTTGACGTGACGCCACCTGTGGAGTTCGGTCAATAGGGGGACCGACGCTGCATTAGAGGGGTCTCCTGGGGGATGTTGCGGCAGCCCAGATGTTACACTTCCCCAGGGATATAGAAGATGCTAAGCACAGCCTAAATAGGGGAGGTGCACAGTCATAGGTGCCCAAACCTGAACGTATACAATATAAAGTGACTAGCACACTCCAGGGTGTTGTGATGCAAAAAAGTGGGGATTTATTACATACAGTAAATCACAAACGTTTCGGTCGATACTGGACCTTCATCAGTGTGCTAGGTATAATTGTATACTTGTATGGCCCCAAAAACAATAGAATACTCGTGACACACTCTATTAGCGGTGGATACCGCATTTATCCCTAGTGTCCCGGCGTACTGACAGCTCTTTTAAGCCTCAGCGCCACCCATTATTCTGACTCACCGTCAGTTGACCAGCCTGGTTCTGTTTCTTCCCGGCTTGTTGCTTTTTTTCCAGCATGTCTGATTGATGCAAATCCGAGTATTCTATTGTTTTTGGGGCCATACAAGTATACAATTATACCTAGCACACTGATGAAGGTCCAGTATCGACCGAAACGTTTGTGATTTACTGTATGTAATAAATCCCCACTTTTTTGCATCACAACACCCTGGAGTGTGCTAGTCACTTTATATTGTACACTTCCCCAGGGGTCCTATGGTGTGTGGCGTAGATGGTAAGACCAGTGAATAAATGGAGGAGACAGGTTGTAAGTCTTTACCTGGTTTACTTGTGGGTGACAGGCCACATTCCAGGGCACTGGCAACAGGTGAATTAGAAGTCCGGGTAGTCCAGAGACAAGTGGAATCCTCTTGGCAGGTCAGGTAGGAGCCTTCCACTATTTGCTTACTGTCTCTGAGGTCCCTGCTGTCCTAAGCAAAGTCCTTATTCGTTCTCCTGTCCAGGGACAGATACCTGTATGGCAGGCAGCTTGAGCCATGCCTACTGGGGTCCTTTCATGGTGACTCCAGGCTCCAAGGTGCTGTTGTGCCACAGGTAAATATGGGCAAAGTCCATGTAATTCTCTGCCCTCCGGTTCTGCTCTGTGTATTATAGTCCACAAAAGCCTCGGGCTCCCAGTACTTGGCTACTGCGCTCTGACTCCCTGGGGCCTTCCTAGTCCCCTCCTGGAGTCCTGTATTTCCACTATGCTCCATCCCTGTCTGTCCTCGCGCACAGACTGTATGTACAGACTGAACTAACTCCGTCTCCAAACCAGGATCTCTATCCAGGGAAGCTGCCCTAAACCAGGGTTTTGAGCTCCCCCTCCTGCCTGGATTTGGAAGGTGTTGTGTGTGTGATAACCTGCCAAAAGGATCTCACTTGTCTCCAGACATAGCACTACCCTCCCCGAGAGGAAGACAGCGCTACTGTGGTACCCGAACTCCTGGGGTGCCACATACGAGCCAAGGTGACATGCGTCCACCTGTACTGGCCGCATATATGTAGATGCAGAGCGCGGCGTGGCACAGACAGGTGCTTCCCTGTTTTCCATATATTTACGTGAATACTGAGGTGTGCACAGCACAAAACCCTAATAACTAACAGTATATACTGTTCTGTATGACTGCTTCTTCCTGTGCAGGCAGATAAGAAGAGGTGTACTTACATTTGTAGCGCTGCACTTCGTCCCTGCAGCCACCATTCCTCTATCAAATATAAAAGCTTTGCATTGGCCAAAGGTAACAAGGAGGCCTTGGATGTTCAGGGTGTCCATACCGCCACTACAATACAGCAGTCTACACATTACATCCCTGTAAAAAAAAAAAAAAAAGAAAAAAAGAAATTAATTGCTTTGCATTAGTTTTTTTTCGTAAAGTTACTGAGATGTGCGCCTTTTAATACATTTTTTATAATTTTCTCTATTAACCCCTTTACCCCCGCAGGTGTTATACACGTTATTGACTGGGCCAATTTTTACAATTCCAACCACTGTCACTGAGGTAATAACTCTGGAACGCTTCAACGGATCCCTGTAATTCAGATACTGTTTTCTCGTGACATATTGTACTTCATGTTAGTGGTAAAATTTCATTGGTATGACTTGCGCTTATTTGTGAAAAAACGGAAATTTGGCCAAAGAGTAACAGGAGAAATTAGACCAAGAAAGTTGTTGTGCAATTTGTCCTGAGTACGCTGATACCCCATATGTGGGGGTAAACCACTGTTTGGGCGCACGACAGAGAACGGAAGGGAAGCAGCGGTGTTTGACTTTTTCACTGCAGAACTGGCTGGAGTTGAGATCGGACACCATGTCGCGTTTGGAGAGCCCCTGATGTGCCTAAACAGTGGAAAATCCGCACAAGTGACACCATTTTGGAAACTAGACCCCGTAAGGAACTTTTCTAGATGTGTAGTGAGCACTTTGAGCCCCCAAGTGCTTCACAGAAGTTTATAACGCGGAGAAGTGAAAATAAAAAATCTTTTATTTTCATCAAAAATGATTTTTTAGCCCGCAATTTTTTATTTTCACAAGGGTAACAGGAGAAATTGGACCCCAAAAGTTGGGGACCACTGTTTGGGCAGACACCAGGGCTCGGAAGGGAAGTAGTGACTTTTTAAAATGCAGAATTTGATGGAATAGTCTGCGGGTGTCATGTTGCATTTGCAGAGCTCCTGATGTACCTAAACAATAGAAACCCCCCACAAGTGACCCCATTTTGGAAATTAGACCCCCAAGGAGCTTATCTAGGTGTGTGGTGAACACTATGAACTCCCAAGTGCTTCACAAAAGTTTATAACATAGAGCCGTGAAAATAAAAAATCAAGTTTTTTTCCACAAAAATTATCTTCTCACCCCCAAATTTTTACTTTCACAAGGGTAACTGGAGAAATTGGACCCCAAAATGTATTGTACAATTTATCCTGAGTACACTGATACCCCATATGTGTGGGGGGGGACCACTGTTTTGGCGCATGGCAGAGTTCGGAAGGGAAGGAGCGCTGTTTTGGAATGGAGACTTTGATAGAATGGTCTGCGGGGTGTCATGTTGCATTTGCAGAGCCTGTCAGTATCTAGTCCTGGAATCTGTTTCTCTTGCCCTTAGACTTGTCCTTAGTTAACATGGATCTTGATGTTTCACGTTGGCCATCTTGCTTCCTGCCAAAGTTGTATATAAAGCCAGCACCTGCTCTGTTTCATTGCTTGTGTATTATGTTTTGGACCTTGTTCCTCTGCAGTCCCAAGCCTGGACTTACTATCCCTGTTGGTCCTTTCCTAACGGCGGAGTCCTCTGCCAACCTGCACGTCTGGATCCCTGCCTGCTGACCAAGTGATTGCTGGACACCTGACTTCAGAAACCTCTGACTGACCACACCTGCGGTGAAGTAAGAACTCCAGCCAGCTAGTGTGTACCTCTGCTCTGCAAGAGACTGTGTCTTGTGCACTCATTGCTCAGTGACTTTGCATGTTGTGTCACAGAGTATCAGCTCTGCTATAACTGTTTATCAGATTGACTGAACATTTATCTGGACTTACATGCTATATTGAATTCAGATCACAAATACAATTCTGCTTGTTCAAACCAATGTGTCTGCAGTCTCTTTGACCTAGCCACTGGTGTCCAGTTGTATCCACTAGTATCGTGACAGAGCCTCTGATGTGCCTAAACAGTAGAAACCCCCCACAAGTGACCCCATTTTGGAAACTAGACCCCCCCAAGGAATTTATCTAGATGTGTGGTGAGCAGTTTGAACGCCCAAGTGTTTCGCAGAAGTTTTGTCACGATTCACACCGTGACCGTCACCCCTACGTCACGGATCGGGGTGACTTTAGGCCAACAGACGGCTATCACATGTGCAGGGGGGCTTATCTTAGTTATCCCTCCACTCCACAATGTGATGAAAAAACACACACAAGGCTATTGACCTCTTGTTTACAGCAGGGGCTTATTCTAGGTATCCCACTGCTCTTCAATGTACCACGAACTGCAGGGATTTATGTATATCCCGCTTACAGTTCCACTTAAAACTTGCAGCTCTCTGGCGCCCCCTTACTCTCAGGTCAGATTAGGTACTGCACCTCGGGTAATTAGTCCCCAGAAAGGCTGCCTGCTATGTACTGGCTATTGGGCACGCTGCAGCGACGCGATAAACTACTCCCACTCAGGCAGGAACAATAATTATCAATGCCGCAGTCGCTACAACGACACCCAAAGGCACTGTACAAATGTATGCTGCCACCAGCTTTGATTAAACGGGTCCGAAGCCAGCCCAAAACAGTAGCATAATTCCCTTCAGAAGACTTAGGGTACACTTTAGAACAGGAAGAACGAATCTAGTATTAAATATTATACTCCGTCAAAGGTTTCAGGCAGTGTTTATAAACAGTTATATAAAGATGTTACAATATGAGACAATTGAAAATATGTACAAGGTAATTATAAAAATAACAGGGGTTGAATGAGAAATAACACTTACATGTGTTCAGATCATTTGGGGCAACCAGGCTAGTGGAGTTTCCATCTGTCCCAGTGCATTAGGACTGTGGTTAGGAACAGCTCTTCAAGTCAGACTCACATAGGCTCCAGCAGACAGACTAAATGCTGGGGTCTGGCATAGCACTTATAGCTCAGCCTGGTGACATCACTAAAAGGAGTTGGTTTACCCAGTCCGTCCTACCTCTTCAGTCTTACTAGATTTAACACAAGTTTGTCTAATGACTGTATCTCTGCTACAGAACACGTCATAGTCATAACAAACCCAGCATTCATCTCGTATTAACATTGGCATTCTAATGAGATCAAATATGCCCTATTTGTGATGCATAATTACAGAGAAATCCCTACTTTTTACCAGATGGAGTTAGAAGCTCATGATTAGTGTGACTGACAGAACGGCCGACGAACGTTATCCATGTGTATTTTACTTTTTCTAGCCTACATCATTGGCCCAATATCTTATCATATTAGAACAAAGGACTTCATGTTTTACAAGAACTTCTAAACCAGTTTCTGCTAGTGCAGTTGGGAGGGGTACGAGTAACTTGGTTCGAGCCTGGAATTTATGGCCAGGGCAATAAAACCCCCTTCTACCATACATTCCGAAGCACACAGAGAAACAAAGAGAGCCAGAGAGAGAAGGGGGGTTTTAGCCCCCAGCATGGGCTGAAGGACAAAACTACAACATCATACTATATTTCATACAATATTGTGACACCTCCCTCTTTTGGTCTGCGCTACGGATGCAGAACCCCTCGTATGCCGTCATGCGCACCTCAGTAAATTCCCCCTGGCGGGACAGTCCATCTGCATTTCCATGCTCCCTGCCCGTTTTGTGTTCAATGGTGAAGTCAAACTGCTGAAGGGCAAGGCTCCAGCGTAGCAACCTGCCGTTGGTTCCACACATGGCGTTCAGCCAGCGCAGAGGGTGGTGGTCGGTCACCACGGTGAAGGTGCGACCGTACAAGTAGGGCTGCAAGTGTTGCAAGGCCCAGACTATGGCCAGGCACTCCTTCTCGATGGTGGAGTAGGCCACTTCCTTCGGCAAAAGTTTCCGGCTCTTGGTCCTCCGAGTCAACCTGGCTGCGTACAGCACCGAGGCCAAACTCGCTGGTGTCAGTCTGTACCAAGAACGGTCGACTGATATCGACTGCTTTCAACACAGGGGCGTTGCACAGTGCTGTTTTCAACGCCTAGAATACCCACTCACAGCCGTCGGTCCAGTTGACGATGTGGGGTAGCTTCTTCCTGGTGAGATCCGTCAATGGTTTTGCCAGGCTACTATAGTGCTGTACGAAGTGCCTAGAGTACCCTGCAGTGCCCAGGAAGGACATCACCTGTTTCTTGGTCCCGGGAGTGGGCCAGTTCACAATCGCACCCACTTTCTCAGGCTCTGGCTTTAGGGTGCCTCCGCCTACCCGGTGCCCCAGGTAGTGGACCTCCCTCATGCCCATCTGGCACTTTCTCGGCTTGATAGTCAGTCCTGCTCGGTGAATTCGCCTGAGCACCTCCTCGAGATGCTGCAGGTGTTCCTCCCAGGAGGGACTGAAGATGGCAATGTCATCCAAGTACGCCACTGCGTACTTCTCCAGTCCCTGAAGCAGGAGGTTGACCATCCGTTGGAAAGTGGCAGGGGCATTCTTCATGTCGAAGGGCATGACCGTGGACTCATACAGTCCAAAGGGTGTGATAAAGGCGGACTTCTCCTGCGCCTCGGGGCTCAGGGGAATCTGCCAGTATCCTCGACTCAGATCCATTATTGTCAGGTATTTTGCGCCAGCTAACCTCTCAAGCAGCTCCTCGATGCACGGCATTGGGTGCACGTCAGAGGCTGTGATGGCGTTGAGCCCCCTGTAGTCCACGCAGAACCAGGTGGTCCGGTCCTTCTTTGGCACGAGAACTACAGGTGAGGCCCACGCGCTCTTTGACCGTCGAATCACTCCCAGCTGTAACATCTCATCGATCTCCTGGTGCATAATCTGCTGCACCTGGTCAGAGATTCGATAGGGTGTTCGCCGTAGTGGGGCGTGATTCCCGGTGTCCACCTCGTGGACTGCTAACTCAGTCCTCCCAGGTCGGTTGGAGAACACGACCCGGAAGGGTTCCAGTGTGGTTTGCAACTGGAACCGCTGGGGTTCAGTTAACGAGGCGCTTACCTCCACTGTTGTGAATTCTGTGGCTGAATTCACTCCTGTGGTCACAAGTGGTATTGCAGCCTCTGGGCTTCCTTCCTCAGGTGTTTTGGTGAGCTCGTTGGCTGCCTTGCTATTTAACTCCACCTGAGTCTGTCTTCCTTGCTCCTTGTCAATGTTCCAGTGTTGGATCTGAGCTCTGCATCTTCCCTGCGGCCTGCTGCTCTGCTAGATAAGTGCTACTTTGTTTTTGTTTCTGTTTTTCCTGTCCAGCTGTGCTATTCTTTTTTGCTGGAAGCTCTGAGACGCAAAGGGTGCACCGCCGTGCCGTTAGTTCGGCACGGTGGGTCTTTTTGTCCCCTTTTGCGTGGTTTTTGCTTTAGGGTTTTTTGTAGACTGCATAGTTCTCTTTGCTATCCTCGCTCTGTCTAGAATATCGGGCCTCACTTTGCTGAATCTATTTCATTCCTACGTTTTGTCTTTTCATCTTGCTAACAGTCATTATATGTGGGGGGCTGCCTATTCCTTTGGGGTATTTCTCTGAGGCAAGTCAGGCTTGTATTTCTATCTTCAGGCTAGTCAGCTCCTCAGGCAGTGCCGAGTTGCATAGGTAGTGATAGGCGCAATCCACTGCTGCTTTTAGTTGTGTGAGGATAGATCAGGTATTGCAGTCTACAGAGATTCCACGTCTCAGAGCTCGTCCTATGATTTTGGGTTATTGTCAGATCACTGTATGTGCTCTGACTGCTATGTCCATTGTGGAACTGAATTGCCTTTCATAACAGTACAAGGAGCCAAACCAATGATTCTCATTAGAGGGAAAAAAGAAATCCTGACATCATTTTTTTTCCTCAGCTCTGTCTTCAGTTTTTTTTTTCCCCTAGACATTAGAGTGCTTCAGGACACAGCTGTGGACATGGATATTCAGGCTCTGTGCTCCTCAATGGATAATCTCATTGTAAATGTACAAAAGATTCAAGATACTATTGATCAGAAATCTATGCTAGAACCAAGAATTCCTATTCCTGATTTGTTTTTTGGTGACAGAACTAAGTTCCTGAGCTTCAAAAATAATTGTAAGCTATTTTTGGCCTTGAAACCTCATTCTTCTGGTAATCCTATTCAACAGGTTTTGATTATTATTTCTTTTTTGCGCGGCGACCCACAGGACTGGGCATTTTCTCTTGCGCCAGGAGACCCTGCATTGAGTAATGTTGATGCGTTTTTCCAGGCGCTTGGATTGCTTTACGATGAGCCTAATTCAGTGGATCAGGCTGAGAAAAATTTGCTGGCTTTATGCCAGGGTCAGGATGATGTAGAAGTATATTGTCTGAAATTTAGGAAGTGGTCAGTGCTCACTCTGTGGAATGAATCTGCACTAGCTGCTTTGTTCAGAAAGGGTCTCTCTGAAGCTCTTAAGGATGTCATGGTGGGATTTCCTATGCCTGCTGGTTTGAATGAGTCTGTGTCCTTGGCCATTCAGATCGGTCGTCGCTTGCGCGAGCGTAAATCTGTGCACCATCTGGCGGTATTGTCTGAGAGTAAACCTGAGCCTATGCAGTGCGACAGGACTATGACTAAAGTTGAACGGCAAGAACACAGACGTCTGAACAGGCTGTGTTTCTACTGTGGTGATTCCACTCATGCTATTTCTAATTGTCCTAAGCGCACTAGGCGGTTCGATAGCTCTGCCGTTATTGGTACTGTACAGTCCAAATTCCTTCTGTCCATTACCTTGATATGCTCTTTGTCATCGTATTCTGTCATGGCGTTTGTGGATTCAGGCGCTGCCCTGAATCTGATGGATTTGGATTATGCTAAACGTTGTGGATTTTTCTTGGAGCCTTTGCGGTGTCCTATTCCGTTGAGAGGAATTGATGCTACACCTTTAGCCAAGAATAAGCCTCAGTACTGGGCCCAGCTGACCATGTGCATGGCTCCTGCACATCAGGAAGTTATTCGCTTTCTGGTACTGCATAATTTGCATGATGTGGTCGTGTTGGGGTTGCCATGGCTACAAACCCATAATCCAGTATTGGATTGGAACTCTATGTCGGTAACCAGCTGGGGTTGTCAGGGAGTACATGGTGATGTTCCATTTTTGTCTATTTCGTCATCCATTCCTTCTGACATCCCAGAGTTCTTGTCGGACTTTCAGGATGTATTTGAAGAGCCCAAGTCTGATGCCCTACCTCCGCATAGGAATTGTGATTGTGCTATCAATTTGATTCCTGGTAGTAAATTCCCTAAGGGTCGTTTATTTAATTTGTCCGTGCCTGAACACACCGCTATGCGCAGTTATGTGAAAGAATCCCTGGAGAAGGGACATATTCGCCCATCGTCATCACCATTGGGAGCAGGGTTCTTTTTTGTGGCCAAGAAGGATGGTTCGCTGAGACCGTGTATTGATTACCGCCTTCTTAATAAGATCACTGTTAAGTTTCAGTATCCCTTGCCATTGATATCTGACTTGTTTGCTCGGATTAAGGGGGCTAGTTGGTTTACTAAGATTGATCTTCGTGGTGCGTATAATCTGGTGAGAAGCAGGGAGATGAATGGAAAATGGCATTTAATACGCCCGAGGGTCATTTTGAGTATCTAGTGATGCCGTTCGGACTTGCCAATGCTCCATCTGTTTTTCAGTCTTTTATGCATGACATTTTCCGTGAGTATCTGGATAAATTCTTGATTGTTTACTTGGATGACATTTTGATCTTCTCAGATGATTGGGAGTCTCATGTGAAGCAAGTCAGAATGGTTTTCCAGGTACTGCGTGCTAATTCCTTGTTCGTGAAGGGATCAAAGTGTCTCTTCGGTGTGCAGAAAGTTTCATTTTTGGGGTTCATCTTTTCCCCTTCTACTATCGAGATGGATCCGGTTAAGGTCCAGGCCATCCAGGATTGGACTCAGCCTACATCTCTAAAAAGTCTGCAGAAATTCCTGGGCTTTGCTAATTTGTATCGTCGCTTCATCTGTAATTTTTCTAGCATTGCCAGACCATTGACCGATTTGACCAAGAAGGGTGCTGATTTGGTTAATTGGTCTTCTGCTGCCGTGGAAGCTTTTCAGGAGTTGAAGCGTCGTTTTTGCTGTGCCCCTGTGTTGTGTCAACCAGATGTTTCTCTTCCGTTCCAGGTCGAGGTTGATGCTTCTGAGATTGGTGCAGGGGCGGTTTTGTCACAGAGAGGTTCTGGTTGGTCAGTGTTTAAACCATGTGCTTTCTTTTCCAGGAAATTTTCTGCTGCTGAGCGTAATTATGATGTGGGCAACCGAGAGTTGCTGGCCATGAAGTGGGCATTCGAGGAGTGGCGTCATTGGCTTGAGGGAGCTAAGCATCGCGTGGTGGTATTGACTGATCATAAGAACCTTACTTATCTCGAGTCTGCCAAGCGCTTGAATCCTAGACAGGCCCGTTGGTCGTTATTTTTTGCTCGTTTTGATTTTGTGATTTCGTACCTTCCGGGCTCTAAAAATGTGAAGGCGGATGCTCTGTCTAGGAGTTTTGTGCCCGACTCTCCGGGGTTATCTGAGCCGGCGAGTATCCTCAAGGAAGGAGTCATTGTGTCTGCCATCTCCCCTGATTTGCGGAGAGTGTTGCAGAAATTTCAGGCTAATAAACCTGATCGTTGTCCGGCCGAGAAACTGTTCGTCCCTGATAGGTGGACTAGTAAAGTTATCTCTGAACTTCATTGTTCGGTGCTGGCTGGTCATCCAGGAATCTTTGGTACCAGAGAGTTAGTTGCTAGATCCTTCTGGTGGCCATCTCTGTCACGGGATGTGCGTGCTTTTGTGCAGTCCTGTGGGATTTGTGCTAGGGCTAAGCCCTGCTGTTCACGTGCCAGTGGGTTGCTTTTGCCCTTGCCGGTCCCGAAGAGGCCTTGGACACATATTTCGATGGATTTCATTTCTGACCTTCCCGTCTCTCAAAAGATGTCGGTCATTTGGGTGGTCTGTGATCCCTTTTCTAAAATGGTCCATCTGGTGCCCTTGGTTAAATTGCCTTCCTCCTCTGATTTGGTGCCTTTGTTCTTCCAGCATGTGGTTCGTTTGCATGGCATTCCTGAGAATATTGTTTCTGACAGAGGTTCCCAGTTTGTCTCGAGGTTCTGGCGAGCCTTTTGTGGTAGGATGGGCATTGACCTATCTTTTTCCTCGGCCTTCCATCCTCAGACTAATGGCCAGACCGAACGAACCAATCAGACCTTGGAAACATATCTGAGATGTTTTGTTTCCGCTGACCAGGATGATTGGGTGTCATTTTTGCCGTTGGCTGAGTTCGCCCTTAATAATCGGGCCAGCTCGGCTACCTTGGTCTCTCCATTTTTCTGCAATTCTGGGTTCCATCCTCGTTTCTCTTCAGGACAGGTTGAGTCTTCGGACTGTCCTGGTGTGGATTCTGTGGTGGACAGGTTGCAGCAGATCTGGACTCAGGTAGTGGACAATTTGACCTTGTCCCAGGAGAAGGCTCAGCTTTTCGCTAATCGCAGACGCCGTGTGGGACCCCGACTTCGTGTTGGGGATCTGGTTTGGTTATCTTCTCGTCATATTCCTATGAAGGTTTCCTCTCCTAAATTTAAACCTCGTTTTATTGGTCCGTATAGGATTTCTGAGATTCTCAATCCGGTGTCTTTTCGTCTGACCCTCCCAGACTCCTTTTCCATACATAATGTATTCCATAGGTCGTTGTTGAGGAGATACGTGGCACCTATGGTTCCATCTGTGGAGCCTCCTGCCCCTGTTTTGGTGGAGGGGAAATTGGAGTATATTGTGGAGAAAATTTTGGATTCTCGTGTCTCTAGACGGAAACTCCAGTATCTGGTCAAATGGAAGGGTTATGCTCAGGAAGATAATTCCTGGGTTTTTGCCTCTGATGTCCATGCCCCAGATCTTGTTCGTGCCTTTCATGTGGCTCATCCTGGTCGGCCTGGGGGTTCTGGTGAGGGTTCGGTGACCCCTCCTCAAGGGGGGGGTACTGTTGTGAATTCTGTGGCTGAATTCACTCCTGTGGTCACAAGTGGTATTGCAGCCTCTGGGCTTCCTTCCTCAGGTGTTTTGGTGAGCTCGTTGGCTGCCTTGCTATTTAACTCCACCTGAGTCTGTCTTCCTTGCTCCTTGTCAATGTTCCAGTGTTGGATCTGAGCTCTGCATCTTCCCTGCGGCCTGCTGCTCTGCTAGATAAGTGCTACTTTGTTTTTGTTTCTGTTTTTCCTGTCCAGCTGTGCTATTCTTTTTTGCTGGAAGCTCTGAGACGCAAAGGGTGCACCGCCGTGCCGTTAGTTCGGCACGGTGGGTCTTTTTGTCCCCTTTTGCGTGGTTTTTGCTTTAGGGTTTTTTGTAGACTGCATAGTTCTCTTTGCTATCCTCGCTCTGTCTAGAATATCGGGCCTCACTTTGCTGAATCTATTTCATTCCTACGTTTTGTCTTTTCATCTTGCTAACAGTCATTATATGTGGGGGGCTGCCTATTCCTTTGGGGTATTTCTCTGAGGCAAGTCAGGCTTGTATTTCTATCTTCAGGCTAGTCAGCTCCTCAGGCAGTGCCGAGTTGCATAGGTAGTGATAGGCGCAATCCACTGCTGCTTTTAGTTGTGTGAGGATAGATCAGGTATTGCAGTCTACAGAGATTCCACATCTCAGAGCTCGTCCTATGATTTTGGGTTATTGTCAGATCACTGTATGTGCTCTGACCGCTATGTCCATTGTGGAACTGAATTGCCTTTCATAACACTCCACGTCCTCGATGGACCCACCGGCCTTGGCTTGGGCCAGCATGTCCAGGAGGGTGACTTCCTCACCATCTTCGGGTAAGCTGCAGACCGGTAGGATGAAAGGTTCACGTTCATGATGAGCCTTTATCATGTTGACGTGAAAGGCCTTTCTCCTACCCCGAGCGTGGTCAAGCGTGACCACGTAGGTGACCGGGTTGAGCTGTTGGTGGACGACGTACGGTGTTGTGAATTCTGTTGTCGGGCTCCCTCCTGTGGTCATGAATGGTACTTCGGCTGGTTCTGTCCATGGACTTCCTCTGGTGGGTGTTTCTGAGTTTCACTGGTGATGAGGTTAATTCGTTAGCTGCTGATCTATTTAACTCCACTTAGATCTTTGCTCCATGCCACCTGTCAATGTTCCAGTATTGGTCTGTTCACTCCTGGATCGTTCTTGTGACCTGTCTTCCCATCAGAAGCTAAGTTGCAGCTTGTATTTCTTTGGTTTGCTATTTTTCTGTCCAGCTTGCTATTTCATTTGTTGTCTTGCTTGCTGGAAGCTCTGGGACGCAGAGGGAGCGCCTCCGCACCGTGAGTCGGTGCGGAGGGTCTTTTTGCGCCCTCTGCGTGGTCTTTTTGTAGGTTTTTGTGCTGACCGCAAAGTAACCTTTCCTATCCTCGGTCTGTTCAGTAAGTCGGGCCTCACTTTGCTAAATCTATTTAATCTCTGTGTTTGTATTTTCATTTTTACTCACAGTCATTATATGTGGGGGGCTGCCTTTTCCTTTGGGGAATTTCTCTGAGGCAAGGTAGGCTTTATTTTTCTATCTTCAGGGCTAGCTAGTTTCTTAGGCTGTGCCGAGTTGCATAGGGAGCGTTAGGCGCAATCCACGGCTATTTCTAGTGTGTTTGATAGGTTTAGGGATTGCGGTCAGCAGAGTTCCCACGTCCCAGAGCTCGTCCTTATTATCAGTAACTATCAGGTCATTCCGTGTGCTCTTAACCACCAGGTCCATTATTGTCCTGACCACCAGGTCATAACAGTACGGGCCCTCCCAGGCTGCCTGAAGCTTATCCTTTGGTACTGGGATCAGCACCCACACCTTTTGACCCACGTGGTAGGTCCGCTCCCAGGCGTTCTGGTCGTACCAGTGCTTCTGGTCAGCCTGAGCCTGCGTCATGTTGTCATGCACCAACTGCGTCAAGGTCTGCATCTTGTCACGGAAGCGCATGACATAATCCACTATGGACACTTCATAGAAGGTTCGGCTCCTCTTCCCAGGATTCTCTGACCAACCCAAGGGGTCCCCGGACTTGCCTGCCGTACAGGAGCTCGAAGGGGGAGGCCTGCGGAACCTCTCGGTAAGCGAATAGCAGGTGTGGGAGGTACCGCTCCCAGTCGCGCCCTTGGGTCTCAACCAGCATGCGTAGCATCTGTTTGGGGGTACCATTGAAGCGTTCACACAAGCCATTGGTCTGTGGGTGATACGGACTTGATACTAGGTGCTTCACCTGCATTCTCTTACAGAGAGCCTCCATTAGGCGAGACATAAATTGGGTCCCTTGATCAGTAAGCATTTCCCTGGGAAATATTACACGTGAAAAGATGGCCAACAGGGCATCCGCCACCTTATCTGCCCTAGCGTACTCTACCACAGTAAGGATGTATTACTTTCCAGAGCTGCTGGAGACGGCCAGCGGGCCCACAATGTCCACCGCGATTCTCTGGAAAGGCTCCTTTATCACTGGTAAAGGGATCAGGGGAGCCTTGAGAGCAGGCCCCACCTTCCCCACTCTTTGACAAGTGATACAGGAGCGGCAGTAGTTTGACACATCTGTCCCCATCTTAGGCCAATAGAAGTGTTGAGACAGCCGGGCCTTAGTTTTGCTGATCCCCAAGTGTCCAGCTAGCGGGATCTCATGGGCAATCCGTAACAACTCACCCCGGAATTGCTGTGGGACGATCAGCTGTCTTTCCCTCAACCACTCCTTTTGCGATTTTCCGGGTACTGTCTCCCGGTACAACCTTCCTCGTTCCCAGAACACCCTCTCCTTCTCAGTCACGGAGGTGGGCGTCTCGGCGAGTTGTCTCAAACTCTTTAGGCTCGCATCTGTGTGCAGAGCTGCCTGAAACTCCTGGCTAGGGAAAGCCAGAAGCAATGTCAGGGTCCCTTCCCCACGGGAACCCTCTTGGACCTGCTCTGGGTCCACCTCTGGTTCAGTCGCAATGATGACTGAGGAGGGTCCGGAAGGCAGACAGTTATCTGCATTCCGGGCACTCTGACTGCGGGTGACAGCAGCTACGTAGGCTGTCTCCCCGGGGATTTCTACAGACCCATCAGCTGGTGTTGCTATGGGCTCTACCTCCCCATCCACCCCCAACACTTCAGGGGCAGTGCTACTTATTGGCCAGTTACCTTCCTCGGTGGCACTGGTCAATTGCATGGCATCACCTTCCTCCCGGTTCCCATGCATCTCCCCATTTCCTGTAGCACCGACACTTGCCCCTGTTAGGGGTTCCTCAGCCTTCTTACTCTGCAGAGTGACGTGGCTGGGAACGCCTGTACCTATGGACACATTAACCTTTGCAGAAAAATGGTTATCAGGTTCTGTTGGCACAGGTACAACATTTTCACCACCAATCCTAGGGAAAAAATGGTTATTAGATTCATCATTACAAGATAAAGCATGGTAAGGTATATTAGGAGTCGAGTTTCCTCTGCTGCACAGGGGGAATCGCGATCCGTGTCTGCTGCGGTCTCCCATTCTGCATCGGCCGCAGTGGGGTCTGCTCAACGGAGACGTCGCTCCCAGCGTCTTGCTGAGGCTGATTCTGTGCATAGGGTTACTACTGCCTTTTCTGGCTCTCCTATTGTACCCTGCACTGATCTGCAGCGAGCAGGCTTCTCTGGGACTAAGTCCTTATTTACACACACTGAGCATGCCCAGGGCAAGATCTCTCAGTGGAGGTCTAGGGTCACATGCTCAAGTACTGCAGCGACTCCCATTGGCCCTTCTCTGTTATGGACCTGGTGGTTAGGAGCACCCGGAACGACCTGATGGTTAAACTCACACAGGACAAGCTCTGGGAAGTGGGAGCTCTGCTGACCGCAACCCCTAATCCTATCACACAACTAGAAATAGCCGTGGAGCGTACCTAACTCTGCCTAGATGCCTCTTCACAGCCTAAGAGCTAACTAGCCCTAGAGATAGAAAATAAAGCCTACCTTGCCTCAGAGAAATTCCCCAAAGGAAAAGGCAGCCCCCCACATATATTGACTGTGAGTCAAGATGAAAGTCACAAACACAGAAATGAAACAGGTTTCAGCAAAGGGAGGCCAGACTTACTAAACAGACAGAGGATAGGAAAGGTATCTTTGCGGTCAGCACAAAAAACTACAAAAAAAACACGCAGAGTGTGCAAAAAGACCTCCGCACCGACTCACGGTGCGGAGGTGCCACTGTTATGAATAGGTAATTCAGAACCACAATGGACCTTGAAGTTCAGAGCACACAAAGTGACCTGACAATAACCAAAAAATATAGGACGAGCTCTGAGACGTGGGAACTCTGCTGACCGCAATCCCTAAACCTATCACACCACAATAGAGGTAGCCGTGGATTGCGCCTAACGCTCCCTATGCAACTCGGCACAGCTTGAGAAACTAGCTAGCCCTGAAAATAGAAAAATAAGCCTACCTTGCCTCTGAGAAATTCCCCAAAGGAAAAGGCAGCCCCCCACATATAATGACTGTGAGTAAGATGAAAATACAAACACAGAGATGAAATAGATTTAGCAAAGTGAGGCCCGACTTACTGAATAGACCGAGGATAGGAAAGATAGCTTTGCGGTCAACACAAAAACCTACAAACAGCCACGCAGAGGGGCAAAAAGACCCTCCGCACCGACTAACGGTACGGAGGTGCTCCCTCTGCGTCTCAGAGCTTCCAGCAAGCAAGAAAAACCAAAATAGCAAGCTGGACAGAAAATATAGCAAACAAAAGTAACACCAGCAGAACTTAGCTTATGCTGGGCAGACAGGCCACAGGAACGATCCAGGAGGAAGCAAGACCAATACTAGAACATTGACTGGAGGCCAGGATCAAAGCACTAGGTGGAGTTAAATAGAGCAGCACCTAACGACTTAACCTCATCACCTGAGGAAGGAGACTCAGAAGCCGCAGTACCACTCACATCCACCAACGGAAGCCCATAGACAGAATCAGCCGAAGTACCACCTGTGACCACAGGAGGGAGCTCGACCACAGAATTCACAACAGTACCCCCCCCTTGAGGAGGGGTCACCGAACCCTCACCAGAGCCCCCAGGCCGACCAGGATGAGCCATATGAAAGGCACGAACAAGATCGGCAGCATGGACATCAGAGGCAAAGACCCAGGAATTATCTTCCTGACCATAACCCTTCCACTTAACCAGATACTGGAGTTTCCGTCTCGAAACACGAGAATCCAAAATCTTCTCCACTATATACTCCAACTCCCCCTCCACCAAAACCGGGGCAGGATGATCAACAGATGGAACCATAGGTGCCACGTATCTCCGCAACAATGACCTATGGAATACGTTATGGATGGAAAAAGAATCTGGAAGGGTCAAACGAAAAGACACAGGATTAAGAACCTCAGAAATCCTATACGGACCAATGAAACGAGGCTTAAACTTAGGAGAGGAAACCTTCATAGAAATATAACGAGATGACAACCAAACCAAATCCCCAACATGAAGTCGGGGACCCACACAGCGTCTGCGATTAGCGAAACGTTGAGCCTTCTCCTGGGACAAGGTCAAATTGTCCACTACATGAGTCCAAATCCGCTGCAACCTGTCCACCACAGTATCCACACCAGGACAGTCCGAAGACTCAACCTGCCCTGAAGAGAAACGAGGATGGAACCCAGAATTGCAGAAAAACGGCGAAACCAAGGTGGCCCGATTATTAAGGGCGAACGCAGCCAACGGCAAAAAGGACACCCAATCATCCTGATCAGCAGAAACAAAACATCTCAGATATGTTTCCAAGGTCTGATTGGTTCGTTCAGTCTGGCCATTTGTCTGAGGATGAAAAGCCGAGGAAAAAGACAAATCAATGCCCATCCTAGCACAAAAGGCTCGCCAAAACCTCGAAACAAACTGGGAACCTCTGTCAGAAACGATATTCTCTGGAATGCCATGTAAACGAACCACATGCTGGAAGAACAATGGCACCAAATCAGAGGAGGAAGGTAATTTAGACAAGGGTACCAAATGGATCATCTTAGAGAAGCGATCACAAACTACCCAAATGACCGACATTTTTTGAGAGACGGGGAGATCCGAAATAAAATCCATAGAGATATGTGTCCAAGGCCTCTTCGGGACCGGCAAAGGCAAAAGCAACCCACTGGCACGAGAACAGCAGGGCTTAGCCCGAGCACAAATCCCATAGGACTGCACAAAAGAACGCACATCCCGCGACAGAGACGGCCACCAAAAGGATCTAGCCACTAAATCTCTGGTACCAAAGATTCCAGGATGACCAGCCAACACCGAACAATGAACCTCAGAGATAACTTTATTCATCCACCTATCAGGGACAAACAGTTTCTCCGCTGGGCAACGATCAGGTTTATTAGCCTGAAATTTTTGCAGCACCCGCCGCAAATCAGGGGAGATGGCAGACACAATTACTCCCTCTTTGAGAATACCCGCCAGCTTAGGCAAACCCGGAGAGTCGGACACAAAACTCCTAGACAGGGCATCCGCCTTCACATTTTTAGAGCCCGTAAGGTACGAAATCACAAAGTCAAAACGGGAGAAAAACAGCGACCAACGAGCCTGTCTAGGATTCAACCGTTTGGCAGACTCGAGATAAGTCAAGTTCTTGTGATCAGTCAAGACCACCACACGATGCTTAGCTCCGTCAAGCCAATGACGCCACTCCTCGAATGCCCACTTCATGGCCAGCAACTCTCGATTGCCAACATCATAATTTCGCACAGCAGGCGAAAACTTCCTGGAAAAGAAGGCGCATGGCTTCATCACCGAGCAATCAGAACCTCTTTGCGACAAAACAGCCCCCGCTCCAATTTCAAAAGCATCAACCTCGACCTGGAACGGAAGCGAAACATCTGGTTGACACAACATAGGGGCAGAAGAAAAACGATGCTTTAACTCTTGAAAAGCTTCCACAGCAGCAGAAGACCAATTGACCACATCAGCACCCTTCTTGGTCAAATCGGTCAATGGTTTAGCAATACTAGAAAAATTACAAATGAAGCGACGATAAAAATTAGCAAAGCCAAGGAACTTTTGCAGACTCTTCAGAGATGTCGGCTGAGTCCAATCATAAATGGCCTGGACCTTAACAGGGTCCATCTCGACAGTAGAAGGGGAAAAAATGAACCCCAAAAATGAAACCTTCTGAACACCAAAGAGACACTTTGATCCCTTCACAAACAAAGAATTAGCACGCAGGACCTGGAACACCATTCTGACCTGCTTCACATGAGACTCCCAATCATCCGAGAAGACCAAAATATCATCCAAGTATACAATCAGGAATTTATCCAGGTACTCTCGGAAGATGTCATGCATAAAGGACTGAAATACTGATGGAGCATTGGCAAGTCCGAATGGCATAACTAGGTACTCAAAATGGCCCTCGGGCGTATTAAATGCAGTTTTCCATTCATCGCCCTGTTTAATACGCACAAGATTATATGCACCACGAAGATCTATCTTGGTGAGCCAACTAGCCCCCTTAATCCGAGAAAACAAATCAGATAGCAGCGGCAAGGGGTACTGAAATTTGACCGTGATTTTATTTAGAAGGCGGTAATCAATACAAGGTCTCAGCGAACCATCCTTCTTGGCCACAAAAAAGAACCCTGCTCCCAATGGCGATGACGACGGGCGAATATGACCCTTCTCCAAGGATTCTTTTACGTAACTCCGCATAGCGGCGTGCTCAGGTACAGATAAATTAAACAGTCGACCCTTAGGAAACTTACTACCAGGAATCAACTCGATAGCACAATCACAATCCCTATGCGGAGGTAGGGCATTGGACTTGGGCTCATCGAATACATCCCGGTAATCAGACAAGAACTCTGGGACCTCAGAAGGGGTGGATGATGAGATAGACAGAAATGGAACATCACCATGTACCCCCTGACAACCCCAGCTGGACACAGACATAGATATCCAATCTAATACTGGGTTATGGACTTGTAGCCATGGCAACCCCAACACGACCACATCATGCAGATTATGCAACACCAGAAAGCGAATATCCTCCTGGTGCGCAGGAGCCATGCACATGGTCAGCTGGGTCCAATACTGAGGCTTATTCTTCGCCAAAGGCGTAGCATCAATTCCTCTCAATGGAATAAGACACTGCAAGGGCTCCAAGACAAACCCACAGCGCCTAGCAAACTCCAAGTCCATCAAATTCAGGGCAGCGCCTGAATCCACAAATGCCATGACAGAATAGGAAGACAAAGAGCAGATCAAAGTAACGGACAAAAGAAATTTCGACTGTATCGTACCAATTGTGGCAGACTTAGCGAACCGCTTAGTGCGCTTAGGACAATCGGAGATAGCATGAGTGGAATCACCACAGTAGAAACACAGCCCATTCTGACGTCTGTGTTCTTGCCTTTCAGCTCTGGTCAAAGTCCTATTGCACTGCATAGGCTCAGGTTTATGCTCAGATAATGCCGCCAAATGGTGCACAGATTTACGCTCACGCAAGCGTCGACAGATCTGAATGGCCAAAGACATAGACTCATTCAGACCAGCAGGCATAGGAAATCCCACCATGACATCCTTAAGGGCTTCAGAGAGACCCTTTCTGAAAATAGCTGCCACCGAACATTCATTCCATTGAGTGAGCACGGACCACTTTCTAAACTTCTGACAATAAATCTCTATCTTATCCTGACCCTGACACAGAGCCAGCAAGATTTTCTCTGCCTGATCCACTGAATTAGGTTCATCGTACAGTAATCCAAGCGCCAGAAAAAACACATCAATATTACATAATGCCGGATCTCCTGGCGCAAGGGAAAATGCCCAGTCTTGGGGGTCACCACGTAATAAAGAAATAATGATCTTAACTTGTTGAACTGGGTCACCAGAGGAGCGAGGTTTCAACGCCAGAAACAGTTTGCAATTATTTTTGAAACTCAGAAATTTAGCTCTATCTCCAGAAAACAAATCAGGAATAGGAATTCTTGGTTCTAACATAGAATTCTGAGCCACAAAGTCTTGAATATTTTGTACTCTTGCAGTGAGATGATCCACACAAGGGATTTTTCCCTTGTCAGAAGTGTAATGTTTGCAGGCAAACTATCACCCAAAAATGTACCAATATTATAAAAGGGGATAGGATAATTCCAATTAAGGATTTTGTTACATGCTCTACTGTCGGGGTTATATACATTATAGAATGCCCTTGTGGCAAACTATATGTGGGGAGGACAAAAAGGCCATTTAAAACAAGAATAGGGGAACATATTCGCAATATTAAAAACCACTTTAAAGGTCATCCACTGTCCCAACATTTCATAGAGCATCATGAAAGTAGGATACATCATATGAAAGTGTTGGGTATAGCAACTGTTAAACGCCACTGGAGAGGGGGTGATTTTATCAAAGCCATGTCCAGAGCCGAGACAAAATGGATTTTTTCTCTGGACACATTGGCACCCAGGGGTTTAAATATCGGCACAGAACTCTTTGGATTCCAATAGGCAGATTTAGTTAGGGCACACTATATAAGGACTGCTATTACGGAGCAGGGGTTAACCCTGAGGAAGGAGACAGCAGTCTCCGAAACGCGTAGGTTAGGTGACCCTCACAGCGCTCCGTACCTCACTCCCGGGCTTCGCTCACGATCACGTGACTAGCTACGTCACGTAGGTCCTGCACTGTATCCGGACTTACCGCTTTCACTTCACGCGGCGTCCGGCACCACAGGACTCTGTCCCAGCCCGGAGGTTAGTTTTGGGTGGCTGCTACCGGCCGGGGCAGCCACCAGTTTGGATCTGTACCACACACTGTCCTTACCTGGAACTCTCTGGAACTACAGCGGCAGCATCGCGGCTCTTTACTTCATCGAGAGATGTGTGACTCGTGACAGGAGGTAGGAAACATCTACGTATATTTTTCAACTTACCTACCCCTGGTGCTATTATAGACTTCTGTGGACATACTTAGAAGCTGCAAAACTTTGTTTATTGATTGCCGATCTGGACTTTATTCTTTTATTTAGTAGCAGCCTTTTCTTTTCTTTTTTGGCTAATATCTAGCGCGTACCTATATGTACCTAGATACATACTTTTATTAGAAGGTACTAGGACTAGTTCTGCTTTGCACACTGAGCATGCCCAGGGCAGGATCTCTCAGTGGAGGTCTGGGGTCACGTGCTCAGGTGCTGCAGCAATTCCATTGGTCCTTCTTTCACAGATCCTATATGTGCTGCAGCTATTTAAGGCTCGCATAGCCGCACGGCCATGCGCTAGTATCGTCTTATGTTATATGCTTTGCGCCAATGTGGTCATGTGTTTGAATGTGTTCAAGGACCCGACTGAAATAAGCCCCTAGAATGCTGGCATCTCCAGCGAGGAGTTTTGTATGCATGCATGACCACTCACTGCTCACGTCTGGGTAGTTGGCCTGTGCCTCTGTGAAAGTCTAACAGGGCACAGAGCTTTCCTCTCGCGGTTACTCTATGAAGCTAACAGAGTTGGTATATACCGCCATATAGAGCCACCATTATTTAGCAGCAGGTTCTTTCCTGCACGGTGGATCCCGGGTTGCGAACGCACCAATTCCATTTAATAAATAATATATTTGGTGCGTTCCGCCAACCCTAACAAGGTAACACATGCGATTTCCCATCATCATCAATCATCAATCATCAATCATCATCATCCATATGCAACCATCCTCCCCAAATCAGTCCCCAACAAAACATCAGTGGGCAAATTATCAGACAGCCCCACTTCCTTCACCCCGCTGCCGGCACCCCAATCAATATAAACCCGGGCCATTGGTAAGGGACAGCTGATGCCCCCAATCCCAGTGACAGTTAGGGTTTTCCCCAGAATGATTTCTTCAGGGGCCGCCAGTTCGGGTCGGATGAGGGTTCATTCAGCCCCCGTGTCCTTGAGGCCTGTAGCAACATGGCCTCCCACCGTGACGTGCTGTACGTTGTCGCACACCCTCCCAACCACACCACCCACCAGAAGAACTGCTGCATTAGGTCCTGGGGCCTTTGCTGGGGGGTTCTTCAGCTTGTCTGGATAGTAGTGACTGATATGACCACTCCGCTTGCAGTGGAAACACTGGCGAGGTTCGGTGGTAGGTCTGGTGCTGTTGGCCATGGGGACAGGACCTCTGGTGTGTTGGCTGGCAGGGGTACTGGTGTTGGTTGCAGGCTTACCCCCTCTCCAGCTGGTGGTGACTGGCTTCCGCACTTCCGATCTACGGTTGGCCTCATGGGCATCGGCAATCTGCGCTGCTTTCATCACGTCTTTGGGTTCTCTGTCCATCATGAACTGTCGCACCTCAGCTGGGCAAAGATGTAAGAACTGGTCTTTGATCATCAGGTCTTGCAGCTGTGCAAAGGTGGTCACTGACAGTCTTTGGGTCCACTGGTCAAAGTGGGTCCCCAGTCCATGCACCACATCACTGTAACTGTCGTGTGGGCCATGTTGGAGGTTCCGGAACTTTCTACGGTAAACCTCGGGTGTAAGCTGGTACTTTGTTACCAGGGCCAGCTTGATGGCCTCATAGTCACCATCATGTTCTTGAGGAAGGGCAGCAAACGCCTCCAGAGCTTTGCCTCTCAGCCCTGGGGTCAGGTATCGTGCCCATTCATCTGTAGGCAGCTGGTACTGTCTGCAGGCTTTCTCAAAGGCCCGCAGAAAAGTGTCTAAGTCCCCATCCTTTTCCATAACAGGAAAGTGATCGGGCCGGGGTTTCGGTATCTGAGCGCTGCTGGGCTCACAGCTGGACGGGTATGACCCCTGCATTGGCAGTCGGGCTATCTGAAGCTGGTACTCCCGCTCCACTTGCCGCTCGGCTCTCTCAGCCTCCCGCTCGACTCGCTGGGCCTGGGCCTCTCGCTTGGCTTGGGCCTCGGCCTCCTGCCGGTATTGAATCAGCTGCCGACGTCCCTCATGGTCGTCAGGGGGGAATTCTTTCAAGGCCGCCAGCAGGTGGGGGTCCAATTCGCCCTGGTTGCTAGTCGGGCCTATATTCAATGGTTGGACCGCTGCTGCAGCACCATGTTCGCTTGTGCTGGCTTCTGTGGCCACTGAGCTCTGAGAGTGGTCTAGAGCGGCTTCCCATTGCACCAGATCTGCGACCAGTTGGGCTTTGTTTTTGCCTGCAAAGTCAATGTGCTGTGACTTGCATAAGGCAATAAGGGTGTCTTTGGTCTGCTGCTCATAAAAGGTTTCTCCCAGCCCAACCATGGTTGCCAAATAAAAGATAGGACAGAAAAATGAAGAGAAAGGGAAGGGATAATTACCAGTACACACAATTGTCTCAGGACTAATAAACACTAAGTTCGCTCTCCAAACTTATTTGCGCAGAGGTCTCGCAAGAACTTTGCAAGTTTTTAGTGAGAGGAATGATTGGTCAAACCAAATCACTAATGCTCTAAGATCTCCCACTGCCTTGCCACCAATTTGTCACAATTCACACCGTGACCGTCACCCCTACATCACGGATCGGGGTGACTTTAGGCCAACAGATGGCTATCACATGTGCAGGGGGGCTTATCTTAGTTATCCCTCCACTCCACAATGTGATGAAAAAACACACACAAGGCTATTGACCTCTTGTTTACAACAGGGGCTTATTCTAGGTATCCCACTGCTCTTCAATGTACCACGAACTGCAGGGATTTATGTATATCCCGCTTACAGTTCCAGTTAAAACTTGCAGCTCTCTGGCGCCCCCTTACTCTCAGGTCAGATTAGGTACTGCACCTAGGGTAATTAGTCGCCAGAAAGGCTGCCTGCTATGTACTGGCTATTGGGCACACTGCAGCGACGCGATAAACTACTCCCACTCAGGCAGGAACAATAATTATCAACGCCGCAGTCGATACAACGACACCCAAAGGTACTGTACAAATGTATGCTGCCACCAGCTTCGATTAAACGGGTCCGAAGCCAACCCAAAACAGTAGCGTAATTCCCTTCAGAAGACTTAGGGTACATTTTAGAACAGGAAGAACGAATCTAGTATTAAATATTATACTCCGTCAAAGGTTTCAGGCAGTGTTTAAAAACAGTTATATAAAGATGTTACAATATGAGACAATTGAAAATATGTACAAGGTAATTATAAAAATAACAGGGGTTAAATGAGAAATAACACTTACATGTGTTCAGATCATTTGGGGCAACCAGGCTAGTGGAGTTTCCATCTGTCCCAGTGCATTAGGACTGTGGTTAGGAACAGCTCTTCAAGTCAGACTCACACAGGCTCCAGCAGACAGACTAAATGCTGGGGTCTGGCATAACACTTATAGCTCAGCCTGGTGACATCATTAAAAGGAGTTGGTTTACCCAGTCCGTCCTACCTCTTCAGTCTTACTAGATTTAACACAAGTTTGTCTAATGCCTGCATCTCTGCTACAGAGCACGCCATAGTCATAACAAACCCAGCATTCATCTCGTATTAACATTGGCATTCTAATGAGATCAAATATGTCCTATTTGTGATGCATAATTACAGAGGAATCCCTAATTTTTACCTGATGGAGTTAGAAGCTCATGTTTAGTGTGACTGACAGAACGGCCGACGAACGTTAACCATGTGTATTTTCCTTTTTCTAGCCTACATCGTTGGCCCAATATCTTATCATATTAGAACAAAGGACTTCATGTTTTACAAGAACTTCTAAACCACTTTCTGCTAGTGCAGTTGGGAGGGGTACGAGTAACTTGGTTCGAGCCTGGAATTTATGGCCAGGGCAATAAAAACCCCTTCTACCATACATTCCAAAACACACAGAGAAACAAAGAGAGCCAGAGAGAGAAGGGGGGTTTTAGCCCCCAGCATGGGCTTAAGGACAAAGCTACAACATGATATTATATTTCATACAATATTGTGACAAGTTTATAATGCAGAGTCGTGAAAATAAAAAATCATTTTTTCCACAAAAATTATTTTTTAGCCCGCAATTTTTTATTTTCACAAGGGTAACAGGAGAAATTGGATCCCAAAGGTTGTTGTCCAATTTGTACGGCGTACGCTAATACCCCATATGTGGGTGCATGGCAGAGCTCGGAAGGCAAGGAGCAACGTTTGACTTTTTCAACGCACAATTGGCTGGAATTGACATGGGACGCCATGTCGCGTTTGGAGAGCCCCTGATATGCCTAAACAGTGGAAACCCCTCCAATTCTAACTCCAACCCTAACCCCAACACACCCCTAACCCTAATCCCAACCCTATCAATAATCCTAATCACAACCCTTACCCCAACACACCCCTAACCCTAATCCCAACCCTAACCAGAATCCTAATCACAACCCTAACCCAAACACACCCCTAACCCTAATCCCAACCCTAACCATTACACAAATCACAACCCTAACCCCAACACAACCCTAATCCCAACCCTAACCATAACCCTAATCACAACCCTAACCCCAACACATCCCTAACCCTAATTCCAACCCTAACCATAACCTTAATCACAACCCTAACCCCAACACATCCCTAATTCCAACCCTAACCATAACCCTAATCAAAACCTTAACCCCAACACACCCCTAACCCTAATCCCAACCCTAACCATAACCCTAACCACAAACCCAACCCTAATCCCAATACACCCCTAATCATAATCCCAACCCTAACCATAACCCTAATCCCAAACCTAACCCTAATCACAAACCTAACTGTTGTGAATTCTGTTGTCGGGCTCCCTCCTGTGGTCATGAATGGTACTTCGGCTGGTTCTGTCCATGAACTTCCTCTGGTGGGTGTTTCTGAGTTTCACAGGTAACGAGGTTAAATCGTTAGCTGCTGCTCTATTTAACTCCACTTAGATCTTTGCTCCATGCCACCTGTCAATGTTCCAGTATTGGTCTGTTCACTCCTGGATCATTCTTGTGACCTGTCTTCCCATCAGAAGTTAAGTTCCAGCTTGTATTTCTTTGGTTTGCTATTTTTCTGTCCAGCTTGCTATTTAATTTGTTGTCTTGCTTGCTGGAAGCTCTGGGACGCAGAGGGAGCGCCTCCGCATCGTGAGTCGGTGCGGAGGGTCTTTTTGCGCCCTCTGCGTGGTCTTTTTGTAGGTTTTTGTGCTGACCGCAAAGTAACCTTTCCTATCCTCGGTCTGTTCAGTAAGTCGGGCCTCACTTTTCTAAATCTATTTCATCTCTGTGTTTGTATTTTCATCTTTACTCACAGTCATTATATGTGGGGGGCTGCCTTTTCCTTTGGGGAATTTCTCTGAGGCAAGGTAGGCTTTATTTTTCTATCTTCAGGGCTAGCTAGTTTCTTAGGCTGTGCCGAGTTGCATAGGGAGCGTTAGGCGTAATCCACGGCTATTTCTAGTGTGTTTGATAGGTTTAGGGATTGCGGTCAGCAGAGTTCCCACGTCCCAGAGCTTGTCCTTATTATCAGTAACTATCAGGTCATTCCGTGTGCTCTTAACCACCAGGTCCATTATTGTCCTGACCACCAGGTCATAACAGTACAGGTGGCCCAAAGTACTAATGCATCTCAATAGAGGGATAAGAGAAGTTCTGAGACCATTTTTTTTTCTTTGCAGTGTGTTTTGTCTCTATTTTCCCCTTTACCTCTGGGTGGTTCAGGACACTGGTGTAAACATGGACATTCAAGGTCTGTCCTCTTGGATGGATAATCTCACTACAAGGATACAAAACATTCAAGATTTTGTGGTTCAGAATCCGATGTCAGAGCCTAGGATTCCAATTCCTGATTTGTTTTTTGGTGATAGATCTAAGTTCTTGAATTTCAAAAATAATTGTAAATTGTTTCTTGCCTTGAAACCTCGCTCCTCAGATGACCCTGTTCAACAAGTAAAGATCATTATTTCTTTGTTACGTGGTGACCCTCAAGACTGGGCATTTTCCCTTGCGCCAGGAGATCCGGCATTGCGTGATGTTGATGCGTTCTTCCTGGCACTTGGATTGCTTTATGACAAACCTAATTCAGTGGATCAGGCAGAGAAAATCTTGCTGACTCTGTGTCAGGGTCAGGATGAAGCGGAGATATATTGTCAGAAGTTTAGAAAGTGGTCTGTGCTTTCTCAGTGGAATGAATGTGCCCTGGCAGCAATCTACAGAAAGGGTCTCTCTGAAGCCCTTAAGGATGTCATGGTGGGGTTTCCCATGCCTGCTGGTCTGAATGAGTCTATGTCCTTGGCCATTCAGATCGATCGACGCTTGCGTGAGCGTAAAGCTATGCACCATTTGGCGGTACTATCTCAGCATGGGCCTGAGTCTATGTAATGTGATAGGACTTTGACCAGAGCTGAACGGCAAGAACACAGACGTCGGAATGGGCTATGTTTTTACTGTGGTGATTCCACTCATGCTATCTCCGATTGTCCTAAGCGCACTAAGCGGTTCGCTAGGTCTGCCACCATTGGTACGGTACAGTCTAAATTTCTATTGTCCGTTACTCTGATTTGCTCTTTGTCATCCTATTCTGTTATGGCATTTGTGGATTCAGGCGCTGCCCTGAATTTGATGGACTTGGAGTATGCTAGGCGCTGTGGTTTTTTCTTGGAGCCCTTGCAGTGTCCTATTCCATTGAGAGGAATTGATGCTACGCCTTTGGCCAAGAATAAGCCTCAGTACTGGACCCAATTGACCATGTGCATGGCTCCTGCACATCAGGAGGATATCCGCTTTCTGGTGTTGCATAATCTGCATGATGTGGTCATTTTGGGGTTGCCATGGCTACAGGTTCATAATCCAGTATTGGACTGGAAATCTATGTCTGTGTCCAGCTGGGCTTGCCAGGGGGTACATGGTGATGTTCCATTTTTGTCTATTTCGTCTTCCACTCCTTCTGAAGTTCCAGAGTTTATGTCGGATTATCGGGATGTATTTGATGAGCCCAAAGCCAGTGCCCTACCTCCTCATAGGGATTGCGATTGTGCAATTAATTTGATTCCTGGTAGTAAGTTTCCTAAGGGCCGATTGTTCAATTTATCTGTGCCAGAACACGCCGCTATGCGGAGTTATATAAAGGAATCCTTGGAGAAAGGCCATATTCGCCCGTCGTCATCACCGTTAGGAGCAGGGTTCTTTTTTGTGGCCAAGAAAGATGGTTCTTTGAGACCTTGTATTGATTACCGCCTTCTTAATAAAATTACAGTCAAATTTCAGTATCCTTTGCCGTTGCTGTCTGATTTGTTTGCTCGTATTAAAGGGGCTAGTTGGTTCACCAAGATAGATCTTCGAGGGGCGTATAATCTTGTGCGTATTAAACAAGGCGATGAATGGAAAACAGCATTTAATACGCCCGAGGGCCATTTTGAGTACCTGGTTATGCCATTCGGGCTTTCCAATGCTCCATCGGTGTTTCAGTCCTTTATGCATGACATCTTCCGAGAGTACCTGGATAAATTCTTGATTGTGTATTTGGATGATATTTTGGTCTTTTCGGATGATTGGGAGTCTCATGTGAAGCAGGTCAGAATGGTGTTCCAGGTCCTTCGTGCAAATTCCTTGTTTGTGAAGGGGTCAAAGTGTCTCTTTGGAGTTCAGAAGGTTTCATTTTTGGGGTTCATTTTTTCCCCTTCTACTATCGAGATGGACCCTGTTAAAGTCCAGGCCATTTACGATTGGACTCAGCCGACATCTGTGAAGAGCCTGCAAAAGTTCCTGGGCTTTGCTAATTTTTATCGGCGCTTCATCACTAATTTTTCTACTGTTGCTAAACCGTTGACTGATTTGACCAAGAAGGGTGCTGATGTGGTCAATTGGTCTTCTGCGACTGTATTGGCTTTTCAGGAGTTGAAGCGTCGTTTTTCTTCTGCCCCTGTGTTGTGCCAGCCAGATGTTTCGCTTCCGTTTCAGGTTGAGGTTGATGCTTCTGAGATTGGAGCAGGGGCTGTTTTGTCGCAAAGAAGTTCTGAGGGCTCGGTGATGAAGCCATGTGCTTTCTTTTCTAGAAAGTTTTCACCTGCTGAGCGTAACTATGATGTTGGTAATCGTGAATTGTTGGCCATGAAGTGGGCATTCGAGGAGTAGCGTCATTGGCTGGAAGGAGCCGAGCATCGCGTGGTGGTCTTGACAGATCACAAGAATTTGACTTATCTTGAGTCTGCCAAACGGTTGAATCCGAGACAGGCTCGATGGTCATTATTTTTCTCCCGTTTTGATTTTGTGGTTTCGTACCTTCCGGGCTCTAAGAATGTGAAGGCTGATGCCCTGTCAAGGAGTTTTGTGCCTGACTCTCCGGGTGTTCCTGAGCCGGCGGGTATTCTCAAAGAGGGGGTAATTTTGTCTGCCATCTCCCCTAATTTGCGGCGGGTGCTGCAAAAATTTCAGGCTAATAGACCTGACCGTTGCCCAGCGGAGAAACTGTTTGTCCCTGATAGATGGACTAGTAGAGTTATCTCTTAGATTCATTGTTCAGTGTTGGCTGGGCATCCTGGAATCTTTGGTACCAGAGATTTGGTGGCTAGATCCTTCTGGTGGCCGTCTTTGTCGCGGGATGTGCGTTCTTTTGTGCAGTCCTGTGGGACTTGTGCTCGGGCTAAGCCCTGCTGTTCTCGTACCAGTGGGTTGCTTTTGCCCTTGCCGGTCCCGAAGAGGCCCTGGACGCATATTTCTATGGATTTTATTTCGGATCTCCCCGTCTCTCAAAAGATGTCGGTCATTTGGGTGGTTTGTCATCGCTTTTCTAAGATGGTCCATTTGGTACCTTTGCCTAAATTGCCTTCCTCCTCTGATTTGGTGCCATTATTTTTCCAGCATGTGGTTCGTTTACATGGTATCCCGGAGAACATAGTTTCTGACAGAGGTTCCCAGTTTGTTTCAAGGTTTTGGCGATCCTTTTGTGCTAGGATGGACATTGATTTGTCTTTTTCCTCGGCTTTCCATCCTCAGATAAATGGCCAAACCGAACAAACTAATCAAACTTTGGAAACATATCTGAGATGCTTTGTTTCTGCTGATCAGGATGATTGGGTGTCCTTTTTGCCGTTGGCTGAGTTCGCCCTTAATAATCGGGCCAGCTCGGCTACTTTGGTTTCGCCGTTTTTCTGCAATTCTGGTTTCCATCCTCGTTTCTCTTCAGGGCAGGTTGAGTCTTCAGACTGTCCTGGTGTAGATACTGTGGTGGATAGGTTGCAGCAGATTTGGACTCATGTGGTGGACAATTTGACATTGTCCCAGGAGAAGGCTCAACGTTTCGCTAACCGCCGGCGCTGTGTGGGTCCCCGACTTCGTGTTGGGGATTTGGTTTGGTTGTCATCTCGTTATGTTCCTATGAAGGTTTCCTCTCCTAAGTTTAAGCCTCGTTTCATTGGTCCGTATAAGATTTCTGAGGTTATCAATCCTGTGTCATTTCGTTTGGCCCTTCCTGCTTCTTTTGCCATCCATAATGTGTTCCATAGGTCGTTATTGCGGAGATACGTGGCGCCTGTGGTTCCATCCGTTGATCCTCCTGCCTCGGTGTTAGTTGAGGGGGAGTTGGAGTATGTGGTGGAGAAGATTTTGGATTCTTGTGTTTCGAGACGGAAACTCCAGTACCTGGTCAAGTGGAAGGGTTATGGTCAGGAAGATAATTCCTGGGTTTTTGCCTCTGATGTTCATGCTGCCGATCTGGTTCATGCCTTTCATTTGGCTCATCCTGGTCGGCCTGGGGGCTCTGGTGAGTGTTCGGTGACCCCTCCTCAAGGGGGGGTACTGATGTGAATTCTGTTGTCGGGCTCCCTCCTGTGGTCATGAATGGTACTTCGGCTGGTTCTGTCCATGAACTTCCTCTGGTGGGTGTTTCTGAGTTTCACAGGTGATGAGGTTAATTCGTTAGCTGCTGCTCTATTTAACTCCACTTAGATCTTTGCTCCATGCCACCTGTCAATGTTCCAGTATTGGTCTGTTCACTCCTGGATCGTTCTTGTGACCTGTCTTCCCATCAGAAGTTAAGTTCCAGCTTGTATTTCTTTGGTTTGCTATTTTTCTGTCCAGCTTGCTATTTAATTTGTTGTCTTGCTTGCTGGAAGCTCTGGGACGCAGAGGGAGCGCTTCCGCACCGTGAGTCGGTGCGGAGGGTCTTTTTGCGCCCTCTGCGTGGTCTTTTTGTAGGTTTTTGTGCTGACCGCAAAGTAACCTTTCCTATCCTTGGTCTGTTCAGTAAGTCGGGCCTCACTTTGCTAAATCTATTTCATCTCTGTGTTTGTATTTTCATCTTTACTCACAGTCATTATATGTGGGGGGCTGCCTTTTCCTTTGGGGAATTTCTCTGAGGCAAGGTAGGCTTTATTTTTCTATCTTCAGGGCTAGCTAGTTTCTTAGGCTGTGCCGAGTTGCATAAGGAGCGTTAGGCGCAATCCACGGCTATTTCTAGTGTGTTTGATAGGTTTAGGGATTGCGGTCAGCAGAGTTCCCACGTCCCAGAGCTCGTCCTTATTATCAGTAACTATCAGGTCATTCCGTGTGCTCTTAACCACCAGGTCCATTATTGTCCTGACCACCAGGTCATAACACCTAACCCTAATCCCAACCTTAATCCAAATCCTAACCTCAACCCTAACCCTAATCCCAACCCTAACCCTAATCCAAACCCTAATCCCAACTCTAACCCTAACTTTAGCTCCAACCCTAACTTTAGCCCCAACCCTAACCCTAAAGTTAGCCCCAACACTAACCCTAACCCTAATTTGAGCCCCAACCCTGACCCTAACCCTAGCCAAAACCCTAACTTTAGCCCCAACCCTAACTCTAACTTTAGCTCAACTCACTTTCGCCCAACTGTAACCCTAATTGAAAAATGGAAATAAATACATTTTCTTTATTTTATTATTTTTTCTGAACTAAGGGGGTGATAAAGGGGGGGTTTATTTACTTTTTTTTTTTATTTTGATCACTGTAATAGGGTCTGTCACGGTGGCCAAACTGAACCAATAGGAAAATCTTCCTCTTATTGCTGGGTGCCGGCAGGCAGATCTCGTAGGGGGAAGTAGGAGGACACAGGGACACCGGGAGACACTGGTAAGTATTTGGGGGGGGGGGGGGGGTCAGGGACCCTTTTTCTCTGTCCTCTGATTTGCGATCACATCAGAGGAGAGAGAAATTAAATGGCACATCAGACTTTTTTTTTTGCGGCCGCTGTTACATGGTTAGTAACGGCGATCGCAAAACAGTGGTCGCCCAAATCATGTTCTTTGGGGTTTCGGCTACCCCCGGCAGCCGAGAGCCAGAGATCTGCCTGTGCTGTATGCCATATCTCGGCGGGTGCACTGCGCATCCGCCCGCCATTTTCTAACTGGAACAAGATGCCAGCGGCCGTGGGGAGAAGCAGGAGGATCCAGGGACACCAGGAGACACTGGTAAGTATCGGAGGGCGATCAGCGACCCTATTTCTCTGTCCTCTGATGTGCGATCATGTCGGAGGACAAAGAAATTACCGTATATACTTGAGTATAAGACGACCCCCCTTATTTTGCCACAAAAAACTGTGAAAACTTAATGACTCGAGTATAAGCCTAGGGTGGAAAACGCAGCAGCTACCGGTAAATTTCAAAAATAAAAATAGATACCAATAAAAGTAAAATTAATTGAGATATCAGTAGGTTAAGTGTTTTTGAATATCCATATTGAATCAGGAGCCCCATATAATGCTCCATACAGTTAATGATGGGCCCCATAAGATGCTCCATACAGTTCATGATGAGCCCCGTAAGATGCTCCATATTAAAATATGCCCCATACAATGCTGCACCAAGGTTAATAATGGCTCCATAAGATGCTCCATAGACACATTTGCCCCATACAGTACTGCATAAAGGTTAATAAGGGCCCCATAAGATGCTCTATAGAGACATTTGCCCAATATAATGCTGCACAAACGTTGATTATCGCCCAATAAGATGCTCCATAGAGATATTTGCCCCATATAGTGCTCCACAAATGGTGATTATGGCCCCATAAGATGCTCCATAGAGATTATTGCCCCATATGCTGTTGCTGCGATTAAAAAAAAAAAAGGCATACTCACCTCTCGTCGCTCAGGCCGCCATCACTTGCAATATTCACCTGTCCTCGTTCCGGCGCCGCTGTGTCTTCTGCGTCCTCTGCACTGACGTTCAGGCAGAGGGCGCGGACTAACCACGTCATCGTGCCCTCTGACCTGAGCGTCACTGCAGAGGACGCGCAAGACAGAGCGGCGCCCGGAACGAGGACAGGTGAATATCGCGCAGTGCTCTCCTTCCCCATTGTACTCACCTGCTCCCGGCGTGGTCCCTGGCAGCTTCCGTGGTTCTCCGGGCGCTGACAGCTTCTTCCAGCGTTGAGCGGTCACCGTTACCGCTCATTACAGTAATGAATATGCGGCTCCACCCCTATGGGAGTGGAGTGGGGTCCATGTTCATTGCTGTAATCAGCGGTACCACGTGACAGCTCAACACAGGAAGAAGCTGTCAGTGCCCGGAGAACCAGGGACTTGCAGGGACCGTGCCGGGAGCAGGTGAGTATGTCACAGCCACCGCTCCCCCTCCCCCGCTGACCCCCCTGGGACAATGACTCAAGTATAACCCGAGAGGGGCACTTTCAGCCTAAAAAAAATGGGCTGAAAATCTCGGCTTATACTCGAGTATATACGGTAAATCGAACACTTTTTTTTTTGCGGTCGCTGGTAAACGGTTAATACCGGTGATCGCAAACCGGGGGAGCGGTAAAACTGACCCGAATCATGTTCTCTGGGGTCTCAGCTACCCCCGGCAACTGAGACCCTGGAGACTCTGGGAGGGCACTATACACTTTTTCCACAGCGCCGTTAATTAATTAATTTTAGCCCCAAATTTTGCAGTTTCACAAGGGTAACAGGAGAAATTGCACCATACAATTTGTTGTGAAATTTCTCCTGATTACGCAGATACCACATATGTGAGGGAATACTACTTTTGAGGCACAATGCACAGCTCAGAAGGGAAGAGGCGCCATATTGGAGTTCAGACTTTCCTGTAATGGTTTGAGGGTGCCATTGGCAGAGCCCCTGAGTTGCCAGAACAACCCAAACCCCTGTATATAAACTCATTTTACAAACTACACTCCCCAAGAATTCATCTAGGGGTGCAGTGATCATATTGGCACCACATGTGCCTCACAGAATTTTATACTATTGAGCGGTGAAAAAAGAATAAATTACATTTCTGCCACTAAAATGTTGTTTTAGCCCCAAGTTTTTAATTTTTCTAAGGGATAATAGGAAATTTTTTTACAACAAACTGAGGTCAGTTTTTTCCTGAGTGCACCAATACCCTACATGTAATCAGGGCACAATTTTGAGGCACAGTGCAATGCTCAGAAGGGAAGGAGCGCCATATTATAGTGCAAATTTTATTGTTATGGCTTGCGGATGCCATGACCCACTGGGAGAGCCCCTGAAGGGCCAGCACAGCAGAACCCCCTTTGATCTGATCATTGCCTGGTCCTACGCTAGTCTAGGAAGAGGTTTTCACATGTACCCATTCAGATGGAGACGTTTATTCTCAGCGAGGTAAGGCAAGCGTAGGACCTGGTATAAGAGAGATGCCGTAAAGGGGCTACCAGGTACACATAAAATTGGCCATTTTTATGCGCTAAACGCTCTCATTTTTTATATTTCTAGTGCAGTAATGCAGTTCAAATTTCGTATTTCAAGTTTGTATGTTCTAGCGCTGCAGTGTGCTGCCTTATTTACTTAACTATATACGAGTTGGCGACTCTAGGTTCAGCACCTGTTCTGTTATGATAGGCAAATCAGTATCACAATGGACATGGAGGTCAGAGCACATACAGTGATCTGACAATAACCCAAAATAATAGAACGAGCTCTGAGACGTGGGAACTCTGCAGACCGCAATCCCTGATCCTCTCCAAACACAACTAGAGGCAGCCGTGGATTGCGCCTAACGCTCCCTATGCAACTCGGCACAGCCTGAGAAACTAACTAGCCTGAAGATAGAAAAAATAAGCCTACCTTGCCTCAGAGAAATACCCCAAAGGAAAAGGCAGCCCCCCACATATAATGACTGTGAGTAAGATGAAAAGACAAACGTAGGGATGAAATAGATTAAGCAAAGTGAGGCCCGATATTCTAGACAGAACGAGGATAGGAAAGATAACTTTGCGGTCTACACAAAACCCTAAAGAAAACCACGCAAAGGGGCAAAAAGACCCTCCGTACCGAACGAACAGCACGGAGGTACACCCTTTGCGTCCCAGAGCTTCCAGCAAAACAAAATGGACAAGCTGGACAGAAAAAATAGCAACAAATAGCAAAGAAGCACTTAGCTATGCAGAGCAGCAGGCCACAGGAATGATCCAGAGAAACACAAGTCCAACACTGGAACATTGACAGGAAGCATGAATCAAAGCATTAGGTGGGGTTAAGTAGAGAAGCACCTAACGACCTCACCAGATCACCTGAGGGAGGAAACTCAGAAGCAGCAGTACCAGTTTCCTCCACAAACGGAAGCTCCCAGAGAGAATCAGCCGAAGTACCACTTGTGACCACAGGAGGGAGCTCTGCCACAGAATTCACAACACTGAGTCTATGTTTGGATGTGCAGGTCAGGTTTTTGAAATGTATTCAAGCAAGACAATGACCCAAAACATACAGCCAAGGCAACAAAGGAGTGGCTCAAAAAGAAGCCCATTAAGGTCATGGAGTGGCCTAGCTAGCCTCCAGACCTTAATCCCATAGAAACTTATGGAGGGAGTTGAAGCTCCGAGTTGCCAAGCGACAGCTTCATAAATCTCAATGATTTAGAGATGATCTCCAAAATTCCTCCTGACATGTGCGCAAACTTCATCATCAACTACAAAAAACGTCTGACTGCTGTGCTTTTCAACAAGGGTTTTGCCACCAAGTATTAAAGGGAACCTGTCACCTGAATCTTGCGGGACCGGTTTTTCGTCATATGGGCGGAGATTTCGGGTGTTTGATTCACCCTTTCCTTACCCACTGGCTGCATGCTGGCCGCAATATTGGATTGAAGTTCATTCTATGTCCTCCGTAGTACACGCCTGCGCAAGGCAATCTTTACTCCTTTTTAACAAAGATGCCGTCAAAGCCCCCATGCCTCAGGTACTATATCTCTCCTCTACTCACAAATCAACTCCCCCTCACATAGGAACTGCTTAAAATACACTTCTCGCTGGGAGTCTGATATCGTGTCTACCCTGACTGACTTAGAATGGTCCCAAATCTAGTCCTCCTCTACCGGAGGAATACTAAATACCCTCATGCTGGAAACCAACTACAAAGTGTTGACCCGTTGGTACCTGACCCCAGCTAGAGTGGCTAAGGCAGTGGCCAACTACTCCTCAAATTGCTTCAGAGGATGCAACTCTATTGGAGACATGTTCCATATCTGGTGGCTATGCTCAACTGTTAGAAGACTATGGATTAGAATCTACCATTTAGTTTTCTCTATAACAAATAGGCTTTGTTCACACGTTGCAGATTCTGCTGCGGATTTTTCCGCAGCGGATTTGGAAAATCCGCAGTGCAAAACCACTGCGGTTTTCACTGCGGATTTTCATGCGGTTTCTTGTGCGGATTCTTCTGCGGGTTTTCAACTGCACTTTCCTATTGGTGCATGTTGAAAACCGCTGTGGAATCCGCACAAAGAAGTGACATGCTCCTTCTTTTTTTCCGCAGCAAATCTGCGCAGATTTTTCCGCATCATGGGCACAGCGGTTTCTTATTTCCATAGGTTTACATTGTACTGTAAGCCGTATGGAAAACTGCTGCGGATCCGCAGCGTCAAATCCGCTGCGGATCCGCAGCAAAAACCGCAACGTGTGAACAAAGCCATATAAATCTCAAAAAAACCCTTGGGAGGCCTTACTCAACAAACGCATCTTCAACATCCCCAACCACACTCAGGCTTTTATCTCTTTCATATTTTTAGCAACCAAACAAACTGTAGCTTTGGCTTGGAAAAAAACAAACATAGACTTTTCCGCAGTTAAATCACGCCTCTCTTGGTATATGATTTAGGCTACTTTCACACTGGCGTTTTTTGGAATATGTCGCAATGCGTCATTTAAGGGAAAAAACGCATCCTGCAAAGTTGTTTGCAGGATGCGTTTTTGCCCCATAGAGTAACATTACCGACGCATTGCGACATATTGACACACGTCGCAACCGTCGTGCGACGGTTGCGCCGTATTGTGGCGGACCGCCGGGAGCAAAAAACTTTAAATGTAACGTTTTTTGCTGCCGACGGACCGCTTTTTCCGACCGCGCATGCGAGGCCGGAACTCTGCCCCCACCTCCCCGCACCTCACAATGGGGCAGTGGATGCGCCGGAGAAATGCATCTGCTGCACTCGTTGTGCGGCGCTAACAACGCTAGCGTCGGAATCTCGGCCCGACGCAATGCGACGGGCCGAATTCTGACGCTTGTGTTAAAGTAGCCTAACGGCTATTCTTACAGACAAAGTTGGTGAATTTAAGAAAATATGGCTCCCGTGGGTGGAATATACTACTCACACTCCCTTTGCCGTACCTACACTTTACCTAACTAACCCTGAACCATCAGTCTCAGAATGACTTTTCATAGTTACCGCACGCAAAGCGATTTCACCCTCGGGCCCTTCCCCCCCCCTTTTTTTTCCCCTTATCCCCCACTGTTGTTAGTTCATATGATTGCGTGTTATCTGTTTACATGCATTTGTATACATATTGAATTTACAGCTTTGTAATGATAGTTTTATTATCACTTCATATGTAAATTGTAAATTTCCAATAAAAATTTATTGTTGAAAAAAAAAAAAAGATATAAATGAGGTATCGCTGTAATTGTTCTGACCCTAAGAATAAAACTGCCTTATCAATTTTACCACACGCGGAATGGTATAAACGCCCCACCCAAAAGAAATTCATGAATTACTGTTTTTTTGTTCATTCTGCCTCCCAAAAATCGTAATAAAAAGATATTAAAAAAGTCATGTGCCCAAAAATGTTACCAATAAAAACGACAACTCGTCCTGCAAAAAACAAGACCTCACATGACTCTGTGGGCCAAAATATAGAAAAATTATAGCTCTCAAAATGTGGTGATGCAAAAACTATTTTTTCCAATAAAAAGCGTCTTTTAGCATGCGACAGCTGCCAAACATAAAAGCCCGCTATAAATAGTAAATAACCCCCCCCCCTTTATCACCCCCTTAGTTAGGGAAAAATAATAAAATTAAAAAAAGTTTTTCCATTTTCACATTAAGGTTAGGGTTAGGGTTGGGGCTAAAGTTAGGGTTTGGATTAGGGTTAGGGTTGGGATTATGTTTACAGTTGGGATTAGGATTAGGGGTGTGTCAGGGTGTGGTTAGGGTTATGGTTAGGGTTGGGATTAGGGGTGTGTTGGGGTTAGGGGTGTGTTGGGTTTAGGGTTGTGGATAGGGTAGGGATTAGGGTTGTATTTAGGATTAGGGTTAGGATTAGGGTTGTGTTTGGGTTGGAATTAGAATTGGGGGGGTTTCCACTGTTTAGGCACATCAGGGGCTCTCCAATTGCGACATGACGTCCGATCTCAATTCCAGCCAATTTTGCGTTGAAAAAGTCAAACGTTGCTCCTTGCCTTCCGAGTTCTGCTGTGCACCCAAACAGTGATTTACCCCCACATATGAGGTATTAGCGTACTCTGTACAAATTGGACAACAACCTTTGTGGTCCAATTTCTCCTGTTACCCTTGTGAAAATAAACATTTGGGAGCTAAAAAATAATTTTTGTGGGGAAAAAAATTATTTTTCATTTTCACGGCTCTGCGTTATAAACTTTAGTGAAACACTGGGGGGGTTCAAAATTCTCACAACACATCTAGATAAGTTCCTTGTGGGGTCTAGTTTCCAAAATGGCATCACTAGAATTGGGGGGTTTCTACTGTTTAGGCACATCAGTGGCTCTGCAAATGCAACATGACGTCCGCAGACCATTCCATCAAATTCTGCATTCCAAAATATCACTACTTTCCTTCCGAGCCCCTACGAGTGCCCAAACAGTAGTTTTCACCCACATATGGGTCCAATTTCTCTGGATACCCTTGGGAAAATAAAAAATTTGGGGCGAAAAGATCATTTTTTTGAAAAAAATATTTTTTATTTTTACGGTTCTACATTATAAACTTCTGTGAAGCACTTGGGGGTTAAAAGTGTTAACCACACATCTAGATAAGTTCCTTAAGGGGTCTACTTTCCAAAATGGTGTCACTTTTGGGGGTTTACACTGCTTAGGCACATTAGTGGCTCTCCAAACGCGACATGGCGTCCGATTTCAATTCCAGCCAATTTTGTATTGAAAAGTCAAACAAAGCTCCTTCCCTTCCGAGCTCTGCCATGCGCCTGAACAGTGGTTCCCACCCACATATTGGGTATCTGCATACTCAGAACAAATTGCACAATAACTTTTGGGGTCACATTTCTCCTGTTACCCTTGGGAAAAAAATTTGGATTTGAAGTAATTTTTTGTGAAAAAAAGTTAAATGTTCATTTTTTTTTAAACATTCCAAAAATTCATGTGAAGCACCTGAAGGGTTAATAAACTTCTTGAATGTGGTTTTGAGCACCTTGAGGGGTGAAGTTTTTAGAATGGTGTCACTTTTTGGTATTTTCTACCAGAGGTCCCCAACTCCAGTCCTCAAGGCCCACCAACAGGTCATGTTTTCAGGATTTCCTTAGTCTTGCACAGGTAATAATTGCATCACCTGTGCAATGCAAAGGAAATCCTGAAAACATGACCTGTTGGTGGGCCTTGAGGACTGGAGTTGGGGACCTCTGATATAGACCCTTCAAAGTGACTTCAAATGTGATGTGGTCCCCCAAAAAAATGGTGTTCTAAAAATGAGAAATCGCTGGTCAAATTTTAACCCTTATAACTCCCTAACAAAAAAAACTTTTGGTTCCAAAATTGTGTTCATGTAAAGTAGACATGTGGGAAATGTTACTTTTTAAGTATTTTGTGTGAATCACCGAGATCCATGGAAGTGTTCCAGAGTTATAACTTCATAAAGGGACAGTGGTCAGAATTGTAAAAATTGGCCTGGTCATTAACATGCAAAACACTCTTGGGGGTAAAAGGGTTAAAATTATAGACTGCTCATGTCTTTGTCAGTGTGCCAACTTACAAAATCAGCATGGGATCAAATACTTATTTTCCCCACTGTATATATAATACTGGCAGCAGTCCAACAAACTGGACAAAAGGTGGACTTTTTTTTTTACTAACCATGTAGCAAAGTCGAGAAGCCCTTCCATTCTGCAAACCTCCTCCTAACTACTCGCCAACTTTATCTTTCAACCATAAGAAATGTGTGTATGTATGTTTATGTGTATTTATATACAGTGGGTACAGAAAGTATTCAGACCCCTTTTCATTTTTCACTCTTTGTTTCATTGCAGCCATTTTGTAAATTCAAAAAAGTTCATTTTTTTCTTATTAATGTACACTCTGCACCCCATCTTGTCTGAACAAAACAGAAATGTAGTAATTTTTGCAAATTTATTAAAAAAGAAAAACTGAAATTTCACATGGTCATAAGTATTCAGACCCGTTGCTCAGTATTGAGTAGAAGGACCCTTTTGAGCTAGTACAGCCATGAGCCTTCTTGGGAATGATGCAACAAGTTTTTCACACCTGGATTTGGGGTTCCTCTGTCATTCTTCCATGCAGATCCTCTCCAGTTCTGTCAGGTTGGATGGTGAACGTTGGTGGACAGCCATTTTCAGGTCTCTCCAGAGATGCTCAATTGGGTTTAAGTCATGGCTCTGGCTGGGTCAGTCAAGCATGGTCACAGAGTTGTTCTGAAGCCACTCCTTTGTTAGTTTAGCTGTGTGCTTAGAGTTACTGCCTTGTTGGTTGGTTAACCTTCGGCCAAGTCTGAGGTCCAGAGCACTCTGGAAGAGGTTTTCATCCAGGATATCTCTTTTTACTTGGCCACATTCGTGTTTCCTTCAATGGCAACCAGTCATCCTGTCCCTGCAGCTGAAAAACACTCCCATAGCATGATGCTGCCACCACCATGTTTTACTGTTGGGATTGTATTAGGCAGGTGATGAGCAGTGCCTGTTTTTCTCCACACATACCACTTAGAATTATCACCAAAAAGGTCTATCTTTATCTCATCAGACCAGAGAATCTTATTTCTCATAGTCTGGCAGTCCTTCATGTGATTTTTAGTAAACTCTATGCGGGTTTTCATATGTCTTACACTGAGGAGAGGCTTCCGTCGGGCCACTCTGCCATAAAGGCCTGACAAGAGGAGGAGGGCTGCAGTGATAGTTGACTTTGTGGAACTTTCTCCCACCTCCCTACTGCATCTCTGGAGCTTAGCCACAGTGGTCTTGGGGTTCTTCTTTACCTCTCTCACCAAGGCTCTTCTCCCACAATTGCTCAGTTTGGCTGGACGACAGGTCTTGGAAGACTTCTGTGGTCCCAAACTTCTTCCAATTAAGAAATATGGAGGCCACTGTGCTCTTAGGAACCTTAAATACTGCAGAAATTCTGTTGTAACCTTGGCCAGATCTGTGCCTTGCCACGATTCTGTCTCTGAGCTCCTTGGCCAGTTCCTTTGACCTCATGATTCTCATTTGGTCTAACATGCACTGTGAGCTGTGAGGTCTTATATAGACAGGTGTGTGCCTTTCCAAATCAAGTCCTATCAGTTTAATTAAGCACAGCTGGACTCCAATGAAGGAGTAGAACCATCTCAAGGAGGATCACAAGGAAATGGACAGCATGTGACTTAAATATGAAGATCTGAGCAAAGGGTCTGAATATTAAGTTATGACCATGTGATATTTCAGTTTTTTCTTTTTTTAATAAGTTTGCAAAAATTTCTACATTTCTGGGTTTTTTTCAGTCAAGATGGGGTTTTTTTCAGTCAAGATGAGGAGCAGAGTGTACATTAACGAGAAAAAACTTTTTTTGAATTTACCAAATGGCTGCAATGATACAAAGCGTGAATAATTTAAAGGGGTCTAAATACTTTCCGTGCCCATACATACATACATATACACACACAAGACCCTGGTGCCACTGCCATTTTGCTGGTATATAATAATAACCTAGGATAGAAACATAGTAAATAGTAATCGTACATGTAAGTAAGATGATGTGCTTAGTTGACACTATTTTGATCAAACAAGCGTAAAATCCATCCCATTACAAGATGTACCCAGTCAGGATGGTATATAATATGGTAAGATAGTATATAATAATAAACCAAAAAATGTTGCTCTGCCTCCACTTGTGAAATATACAGCTCTGTCAAAAATTAAGAACCCACTGCAAAATATTCAGTTTGTCTGATTTTTCTCTTCATAGGTATATTTTTGAGTAAAATGTAAATTTTTCATTTATTCTATAAATTACTGACAACATGTCTCCGAAATTTCCAAGCAATAAATTTTGTATTTTTTTTCTAAAAAGGAGAAATGGTCAAAATTACAAAAAAAAGAGGGCTTTCAGACCTCAAATAATTCAAAGAAAACAAGTTCATAATCATTTAGAAACAACAACAACAATACTAATGTTTTAACTCAGGAAGCGTTCAGAAATCAATATTTTATGGAAAATAACCATGATTTTTAATCACAGTTTTCATGCGTCTTGCCATGCTTTCCACCAGTCTTTCACTCTGCTTTTGGCGCAAAAATTTAAGCAGTTCTTCTTGTTTTGATGGCTTGTGACTATCCATCATACTCTTGATTACATTCTAGAGGTTTTCAATGGGGTTCAGGTCTGGAGATTAGGCTGCCCATGACAAGGTTTTGATGTTGTGGTCTCAATTTTTGCCAGAGCTGTATACACACAAATAAATATATATGTGTATGTTTCATATTTAGAAACTTGATTCCAGCTCACCCAGTTGCTCTATGATCATCCACCTGGGGTTCAGACACATTCCTCGCCCTGGCCTCACATCAAGGAAAATGGAAGTCATGAGTAAGACTGCCTAGTGCAGTCGTCGAAACGCGTCGACTGGGTCATGTCTACCATGTAAATTTTTCTTTTGTATGCACCATATTTTCTTTTGAAAAAGAAAAGGAAAATGCAGTCCTGTTGAGCCAGACTCCAATTTTTTCTATTTTCCTGTATGTGTCATATGCCTATTACAGATTACTGTATAACTCGGATGAGTGCTATCTGTGGTTTTGACAGCTAGCACTAGCCCCCATGTTATTCTTTGAGACTGTGAACATATCCAAACTTTTTTCCTCAGACCGAGCTTGTCCGAGGAAAAAATTGCAGCCTGCACAATTTGCCTTCAATAATCAGACGGCACTCGCCCATCCATGTTTATGGGTGTGTGGAAAACATTGGACAGCCTGATTTTCACAGGCACACAGGATGGAGATTAGTATAATTGGAACGATTTTCATATGGTCGCCAGCAGCTGCCTTATAGAAATAACCTTATTTTACTATGGAACATCCACTGGCGTGAGTATCTACTGTAAATATTATTTTTTATATACAGTTACACATATATCCAGAAGCATTTACCAAAATCATGGGGTGCCTGCATTGAGTTAATCAGCGGGGAGCCAGCCATCAATCAAGATGACGTTGGCAGTGATGCCTGTCAACAGAGCGAAGCGGCAGATAAGGTTTTGTAGACATGACCTCACAGGAAGTAAGAAAATCCCCGGCAGGAGCGGACCGTTCTGAGCCAGGAGAGACCGATAGTGGATCAGGTAAAACTACCTACAGATCAGCAAAGATAAGTACTTTCAAAAGTAGTAACAAAAAAAAATGAATAAACCCTTTAAGGACAGCATCAAGTCTTCTAGTCATGGAATGAACAAGTTAGCGACATATTGCAACATCTATCTTTTTCCATCCTTCAAGAATGACATCTTTTAGATCCAGGATGCTGGATGGAGAGTGATGTGCAGCTTGGTCCTTCAGAATTTACCATGGGTGTTTTGATCAGATAATTCTGCTCCTTGTTTTATCCACTCCCTTGTTCTATCTGCATTAGAAACCTGACTGTGTGGTCTCATCCTTACTAGCCTTATATACTGTACATGCAATGCAAAGTGTATTGGAACTGAGCAATTATTAAACTTTCCCACTAAATAACAAACCATTAATAACATACCAACAAGCAACAATGTACTTACATAGTTACATAGTTACATAGTTATTAAGGTTGAAGGAAGACTATAAGTCCATCTAGTTCAACCCATAGCCTAACCTAACATGCCCTAAGATGTTGATCCAGAGGAAGGCAAAAAAAAACCCATGTGGCAAAGAGTAAGCTCCACATTGGGGAAAAAAATTCCTTCCCGACTCCACATACGGCAATCAGACTAGTTCCCTGGATCAACGCCCTATCAAGGAATCTAGTGTATATACCCTGTAACATTATACTTTTCCAGAAAGGTATCCAGTCCCCTCTTAAATTTAAGTAATGAAGCACTCATTATAACATCATACGGCTGAGAGTTCCATAGTCTCACTGCTCTTACAGTAAAGAATCCGCATCTGTTATTATGCTTAAACCTTTTTTCCTCCAAACGCAGAGGATGCCCCCTTGTCCCTGTTTCAGGTCTATGATTAAAAAGATCATCAGAAAGGTCTTTGTACTGTCCCCTCATATATTTATACATTAAAATAAGATCACCCCTTAGTCTTCGTTTTTCCAAACTAAATAGCCCCAAGTGTAATAACCTATCTTGGTATTGCAGACCCCCCAGTCCTCTAATAACCTTGGTCGCTCTTCTCTGCACCCGCTCTAGTTCAGCTATGTCTTTCTTATACACCGGAGACCAGAACTGTGCACAGTATTCTAAGTGTGGTCGCACTAGTGACTTGTATAGAGGTAAAATTATGTTCTCCTCATGAGCATCTATTTCTCTTTTAATGCATCCCATTATTTTATTTGCCTTTGTAGCAGCTGCCTGACACTGGCCACTGAATATGAGTTTGTCATCCACCCATACACCCAGGTCTTTTTCATTGACGGTTTTGCTCAGAGTTTTAGAATTAAGCACATAATTATACATCTTATTACTTCTACCCAAGTGCATGACTTTACATTTATCCCCATTAAAGCTCATTTGCCATTTATCAGCCCAAGCTTCCAGTTTACATAAATCATCCTGTAATATAAAATTGTCCTACTCTGTATTAATTACCCTGCAGAGTTTAGTGTCATCTGCAAATATTGAAATTCTACTCTGAATGCCCCCTACAAGGTCATTAATAAATATGTTAAAAAGAAGAGGGCCCAATACTGACCCCTGTGGTACCCCACTGCTAACCGCTACCCAGTCCGAGTGTGCTCCATTAATAACCACCCTTTGTTTCCTATCCCTGAGCCAGCTCTCAACCCACTTACACATATTTTCCCCTATCCCCATTTTTCTCATTTTATGTATCAACCTTTTGTGTGGCACCGTATCAAAAGATTTTGAAAAGTCCATATACACTACATCCACTGGGTTCCCTTGGTCCAATCCGGAACTTACCTCTTCATAGAAACTGATCAAATTAGTCTGACATGAACGGTCCCTAGTAAACCCGTGCTGATACTGGGTCATGAGGTTATTCCTCTTCAGATACTCCAGAATAGCATCCCTTTGAATTCCCTCCAGGATTTTACCCACAGTAGAGGTTTAGCTTACTGGCCGATAATTTCCGAGTTCAGTTTTTGTCCCCTTTTTGAATATTGGCACCACATTTGCTATACGCCAGTCCTGTGGTACAGACCCTGTTATTATGGAGTCTCTAAAGATTAAAAATAATGGTCTATCAATGACTGTACTTAATTCCTGCAGTACTCGAGGGTGTATCCCATCCGGGCCCGGAGATTTGTCAATTTTAGTGATTTTTAGACGCCGCCGCACTTCCTGTTGGGTTAAGCAGGTGACATTTAATTGGGATTTTTTATCACTAGTCATTTTGTCTGCCATGGGATTTTCTTGTGTAAATACTGATGAAAAAAAGTCATTTAGCATATTGGCTTTTTCCTCACCCTCATCCACCATTCCACCCAGACTATTTTTAAGGGGGCCAACACTATCATTTTTTAGTTTCTTACTATTTATGTAGTTAAAGAATATTTTAGGATTATTTTTACTCTCTCTGGCAATGAGTCTCTCTGTGTCAATCTTTGCTGCCTTGATTTGCTTTTTACAGAATTTATTTAATTTTTTGTATTTATTTAATGCCTCCTCACTACCTACTTCCTTTGATTCTCTAAATGCTTTCTTTTTGTCACTTATTGCGCTCCTTACAGCTCTATTTAGCCATATTGGTTTCCTCCTAATTCTATTATGTTTATTCCCATACGGTATATACTGTGCACAGGTCCTATCCAGGATGCTATCTACATAGGCCGTGGAGAGTAGGGAAGTGATTTTCACTGTTGACTTCCTACTTTTCATCTAATGGCTTGTTATCAAAAGATGGAAGGTTTATCTCTTCCTCCCAACTTCCTTTTGTCTTGCCTTGTAAGGAAGTGGAGATGTTGTCACATCCCCCTTGAAGAATCTGTGGTTATATAATGTACTGTTTGGTCTAGTTGGAAATTTGCATTGCTATGTGTTGAAATGCTGATGTATTTGTAATTGCCAGTTGATTACAGACAGGGTTAATAGTTGGAACTAGCCCAAGATGGGAGGAGTTATATGGGCACAAACAGGAGACCAATTTCCTGTTAAGAGAGAGCAAGGGTTTAGGAACTGAAAAGTACTGACCTATGGTCTAACTCAGTGGTCCCCAACTCCAGGCCTCGAGGCCCGCCAACAGTGCAGGTTTTCAGGATTTCCTTAGTATTGCACAGGGGTTGGAATCCAACCCCTGTGCAATACTAAGGAAATCCTGAAAACCTGCACTGTTGGTGGCCCTCGAGGCCTGGAGTTGGGGACCACTGGTCTAACTATTTGTACCCGCCTTTAAAGGTTGTTTGTGTGCCAAGAGAGAGACTTGAGATGTCAGATAGTAAAATTCCAAGGAAAGTGAAGAAACAGTGAGAAGTTGGATTTTCAGGCAGGAGGAGCCATAGCAGAGACTAAAGGAAGGGACAAGGTACTAGGTGCAAGCCAGGGAGGCCATTTCGATGGTACAGAACTTTGCTGAGGGGAAGCGAGAGAAAGAACTGAAGTTAAATCAAAGGAAGGAAATGCATAAACAGGACTTAGCAAACGATTGTCTATAAGTGAAGAAGCTAGACTGTCCCCATACTGGGACACAAGTTCTCCTTCGGAGAGCTGAAGATGCAGTGGAATAGCAAGGAGCCTCTGGAGCCTGATCGAACTGACTTTAAGGATACTAGTAAAGAGTCGTACTGAGGCATATCAGCCACTAGGTCTTCATTAGCCAGCTGGGAATTTAGTAGCTGTGAGGGGCCATAACACTACACCTCGACCTGTGCGGTCCTCACAGGAGAAGATCGAGCCTTCCATGATGGCTTGCTGGACTGTTGTGAAATGTGAGAAAAGCAATTATCATCGCAAGTAACTGAGAAGTGCCAATTTCTGCATATTGCAAGAAAAGTATTGAGCCTGCCATCTGATGTACATAGTTCTTATCAAGTTGCTTTTCAGTAAAGAAAAGTTTATTTTTGGACGTTGGTCTCCCTCACTCATCTCTTTAACATCTGGACCTAAGAAGTACAACAGCGCCAAACATTCTGCAGCTGTGTATTGCCAAGGAAACTACAGTATGTACACCCAGCCAGGACCCCCATTTTCATGTAATGAGTACCTCGCCTATGGCTGCCGCTCTCAGCCACGTTACAACTGTTTCATGAGTTTCACTTTGTACCCCTGTTTCCCTTCCGCTTGTCATCAGGACAACTTTAACATTTTGTTCTTACCACACCAAAGGGCTCATTAAATAAGAATAAGGACAATGATGGCCGTGTTGCAGGAGACACAATTTATTGTTACGAACAGTGGTGTAATTCTAAAAGCAGCATTCCACATGGCCGCTATGGGGCCTGTAAATCAGGGTTGCCCAATGCTGGCACCACTCTGTGTGCAAGGCTGCATTTGGGCCATTAACCTGTGTGGAGGGTGTAACAGGGTCTACTGTGCTGTAGTACCTCTTTCAGCACCCCCCGTGTTTCAGGAGGTCCACTCTGCTTTTGCTAGATTCTGAATGAATGACGCTGGCAGGAATTTCTTGATTACGTGAGAGCATATAAAAGCTGACTGCTTCTCCAAGTATTTCCAGTCTAAAGAACACCCTTTATTCACAGCACACAGAATATATAACACAGATACACAGGGCAGGCCAATAGGAAAACAGTAGGCCAGACATACATTACAATAGCCGCAGGGGGCCGGAGCCTGCCAATATTTACTGTGGGAATTACAAAGGTGGGGGAGGTCAGAAAGAGAATATCTTGTCCAGGGGCGCAGCCTGTGGACTGATGCATTTCACATGGAAACTATTATACATACATATACTGCATAACATATTCTTGGTGCTGGGGGGTTCTGTAACACGGCTCCCCTTTTCAGCGACGCGATCGGCATACACAGTCTGATCCTTAACGGATCGGTTTGGGGATGACCAAAGTTTATGGGGTTGGTACGAGTTACGTTTGTCGACTTAGTCCATCGGCGTTGCCATTTTGTTTGCCGGGTCTGTAGTGGATGGTGAAGTCCAGAGGTTGTAGGGCTAAACTCCACCGCAGTAATCTGGCGAGACCCGATTAAGCCAGACTAGGGGATTATGGTCCGTTAGGAGGGAAAACTGTCGTCCATACAAATATGGTTGTACATTTTTGAGTGCCCATACTATTGCTAGGCACTCCTTCTCGATGGCCGCATAGCTCACTTCACGGGGCATTAGTTTCCGACTCAGGTAAGCTACCGGGTGTCCTTGGCCGTCCGGCCTGACTTGGCTTAGTACTGCCCCCAATCCAAACATAGAAGCGTCTGTGTGAACCAGGAAACGTTTAGTTGGATCGGGTGCGGCCAATACAGGGGTATTGGTGAGGGCGTCCTTTAGCTGGAGGAAGGCTTCCTCACACTCTGGGGTCCAGGTTACCTGGCGGGGTTGGTTCTTACGGGTCAGATCAGTGAGGGGCTTGGCTACGCTGCTGTAATTGGGAACAAATTTCCTGTAATATCCCGCTGTCCCTAGAAATGCCATGACCTGGGTTTTAGTGCGTGGGGTGGGCCATTTGGCTATGGCCTCAATCTTGGCTGGTTCTGGTCTCTGTTTCCCACTTCCCACCCAATGCCCCAAATACTGAACCTCTGCCTTGCCCACGTGACACTTGTTTGGGTTCAGGGTGATTCCGGCCTTGTGGATCCTGTCTAATACTGTCTCTAGGTGATTTAGATGCTCTTCCCATGTCGCGCTGTAGATGGCGATGTCATCCAGGTAGGCACACGCATAGTCCTGGAGACCATCCAGAAGCCGATCAGCCAGCCTCTGGAAGGTCGCCGGGGCAGTCTTCATCCCGAATGGCATAACTCGAAACTGGAATAAGCCAAACGGGGTGACAAATGCCAACTTGGGAATAGCATCAGGACTAAGGGGAATCTGCCAGTAGCCTTTGCATAGATTGATGGTGGTCAAATACTTTGCCCCTGCCAGCCGGTCTAACAAGTCATCCACACGCGGCATGGGATACGCATCCGTCACTGTTTTCTCATTGAGCATACGATAGTCTACACAAAACCGGGTAGTCCCATCCTTCTTGGGCACTAACACTACGGGGGATGCCCAGGGACTATCTGACTCTTCAATGACCCCTAATCGCAACATCTCTTGTATCTCTTGTCACATCCCTTTTCATACAGACTCAGGGACGCGGAAGGGGGGTTGTCGCAGGGGGGTCTGATCCTGGGTCTCAACCTTGTGTTGTTCCAGGTGAGTGTACCCGGGTTTCCGCGAAAACATCCTCTGTCGCTGCCTCAACAACTTCTCCGCCTGCTGTCTCTCCCGGGGACCTAAGTCTTCACCCCAGTGTACCTGGTCCCATGATTTAGACTGAGTCCTCTCCCCTAAGACATCAGGCAAGGGAAGTCCGGCTAAATCCTCTGCTTCAGGTGCACAGATGGCCACTACCTCTTCAGGGCGCTCCCGATAGGGCTTCAGCATATTCACGTGGAACATGCGGATAACCCTGGGGTCATCACAATCGACGACATTATAGCTGGTGTCGGCTATTTTCCCCACTATCTGGTAGGGCCCCTGCCATGCAGCTTGGAACTTGTTCTGCCTAGTGGGCTCTAACACCAGGACCTTCTGCCCTATTTCCAAGGTGCGCTCTCTGGCCCTCCGATCGTATCATACGCGCTTGCGCTGCTGGGCCACCTGCATGTTCCCAGGTACAGCCTGGGTCAGCTCCTGTAGGCAGTCCCGGAATTCCAGCACATAGGGTACAATAGGTACCCCTTCTATGATGCCCTCCCCTTCCCAGTGTTCTAGCACTAAGTCTAGGGGTCCCCTTACCCGTCTCCCGTATACCAGTTCGAATGGGGAGAACCCCGTGGATTCTTGGGGCACCTCTGGATAGGCAAACAGGAGGTGAGGCAAGAATTTCTCCCAGTCCCTGTAGGTCCTGGTAAAAGTCCCAATGAGTTGTTTTAACGTCCCGTTAAAGCGTTCACACAACCCATTGGTTTGCGGGTGGTACGGGGCGCTTCTAATGTACATTACGTCGCACAGCTTCCACAGTTGGTTGGTCACCTCTGCTGTAAACTGGCTACCCTGGTCTGAGATAATCTCCCGGGGAAATCCAACCCGTGAGAAAACCTGGAGCAGGGCAGCCGCCACCGTCTCTGCCAGTATGTTAGGTAATGCAACCGCCTCTGAATACCGTGTGGCATAATCTACCACTGTCAATATATACCTTTTCCCTGACGGACTGGGTTTGGCTAACGGCCCTATCAGATCGACCGCTACTCGGCTAAATGATTCCTCCACAATGGGGAGGGGCGTAATTTGGCCTTGCATCGATCTCCCCTCTTGCTAATGCGCTGGCAACTGTCACAGGTCTGGCAGTATTGACGAACATCATAGGTTACCCCCGGCCAAAAGAAGTTTTGTGTCAGACGATGCCTGGTGTGACTGATGCCGAAGTGCCCAGCCAAGGGTATGTCATGAGAAATTCGCAGTAACTCCTGCCTATACTTCTTGGGAACTACCAGTTGTCGTTTTATAGTGGGGCTTGTCCCTGTGTGGTGCTGCTCTGTGATCTGGTAGAGGAGTCCCTGCTTCCATATAAACTGTTCCCCTTCCAGTACCCCTCTCCTCTCCTGTGCCTTCCCACGATATCCCTCCAATAAAGGATCCACGGACCGAAACGTTGCAGATGGCAGAATTAACTTTGGAGCTGTCTTTTCACAATTGCTGTGGTGCTGTCCTTTTCTTCATGTGCTTCTGGATTTACCTACTGGGATGGATCCCCTGGTGAGGACGTGCACTCTGCTGTCCATAGAGACATTGCCATTATAGGGTGCGGCTTTACTATTTATATTTGATATCAGGCAAGGGAAGTCCGGCTAAATCCTCTGCTTCAGGTGCACAGATGGCCACTACCTCTTCAGGGCGCTCCCGATAGGGCTTCAGCATATTCACGTGGAACATGCGGATAACCCTGGGGTCATCACAATCGGCGACATTATAGCTGGTGTCGGCTATTTTCCCCACTATCTGGTAGGGCCCCTGCCATGCAGCTTGGAACTTGTTCTGCCTAGTGGGCTCTAACACCAGGACCTTCTGCCCTATTTCCAAGGTGCGCTCTCTGGCCCTCCGATCGTATCATACGCGCTTGCGCTGCTGGGCCACCTGCATGTTCCCAGGTATAGCCTGGGTCAGCTCCTGTAGGCAGTCCCGGAATTCCAGCACATAGGGTACAATAGGTACCCCTTCTATGATGCCCTCCCCTTCCCAGTGTTCTAGCACTAAGTCTAGGGGTCCCCTTACCCGTCTCCCGTATACCAGTTCGAATGGGGAGAACCCCGTGGATTCTTGGGGCACCTCTGGATAGGCAAACAGGAGGTGAGGCAAGAATTTCTCCCAGTCCCTGTAGGTCCTGGTAAAAGTCCCAATGAGTTGTTTTAACGTCCCGTTAAAGCGTTCACACAACCCATTGGTTTGCGGGTGGTACGGGGCGCTTCTAATGTACATTACGCCGCACAGCTTCCACAGTTGGTTGGTGACCTCTGCTGTAAACTGGCTACCCTGGTCTGAGATAATCTCCCGGGGAAATCCAACCCGTGAGAAAACCTGGAGCAGGGCAGCCGCCACCATCTCTGCCAGTATGTTAGGTAATGCAACCGCCTCTGGATACCATGTGGCATAATCTACCACTGTCAATATATACCTTTTCCCTGACGGACTGGGTTTGGCTAACGGCCCTATCAGATCGACCGCTACTCGGCTAAATGATTCCTCCACAATGGGGAGGGGCGTAATTTGGCCTTGCATCGATCTCCCCTCTTGCTAATGCGCTGGCAACTGTCACAGGTCTGGCAGTATTGACGAACATCATAGGTTACCCCCGGCCAAAAGAAGTTTTGTGTCAGACGATGCCTGGTGTGACTGATGCCGAAGTGCCCAGCCAAGGGTATGTCATGAGAAATTCGCAGTAACTCCTGCCTATACTTCTTGGGAACTACCAGTTGTCGTTTTATAGTGGGGCTTGTCCCTGTGTGGTGCTGCTCTGTGATCTGGTAGAGGAGTCCCTACTTCCATATAAACTGTTCCCCTTCCAGTACCCCTCTCCCCTCCTGTGCCTTCCCACGATATCCCTCCAATAAAGGATCCTCAAGTAACTCCCTCTTAAAATTCATCTGGGGTGGCCCAAGAAATGTGTCTGGCTATGGGAATACATGTAGGGCTGCGATGTCTTACCTGGGTCTCCTCTGAGTGTGATTCCACCTCCGCAGCTCGAGCTTGTCTCCAGGTGGTCACAGGATATGTCTCAGCCAGAGGGGCAACCGAGAAGGCAGACAACATGGGTCCCAAGTCATTTCCCAGCAAAACGTCTGCAGGCAAATCCTCCATCAAGCCGACCTCAACAAGGCCATCCCCAACTCCCCAGTTCAGGTGAATCCTCGCAGTGGGCAGTCGATGTATGGCTCCCCCTGCTACACGGACTGCCACTGTCCGGTCCGTCTTCTCTTGGTCCCGGACGAGGTGAGGCTTCACAAGGGTCAAAGTTGCTCCGGAATCTCTTAGTCCCTGCATGCGTTTCCCATTAACCCACACGACCTGTCGATGCTGTTGTCGATTATCTGCCCGGGCTGCCTGCACGGGGTCTACTTCATGCAGCACTTCCTCCATGTCTTCCACCCCTTGGTTAGTTGTAGCCCCCAATGCCGGGTCAGCTTCGCCTTGGTAGCAGTGTACAGCGGCCCGGCGGATGTAGCTGTTCTCGCCTTTGGCCACTGGGTATGCTGAGTCCGGATGGGACATTGTCTTTGCAGTTAGCCCAGCTGATGGCAGGTGTGGCATCGCGCCCCAGGGGAACTGTGGTAGGCCAGGTTTCTAGCTGGTCCCCCTACAATCTTCGGTGGTTTGGGGCCCTCCAGGTCCATGGGCGGACCCCTAGTGACCATCTTTGATCCGGACAACTGAGGCCTCCTGGCATCATGATGTTCATCGGCCAGACGAGCGGCTTCCTCAAGAGTCATTGGCCGCCTGTCCCGAAGCCATTCCTGTGTCTCGGGGTTTAGTCCATTAAAGAATCGTTCTAACAAGAAGGGCTGGAGGACGTACTCCTTAGTGGTTACTTGGCTCCCTTGTACCCACTGTAGCAGTGATTGCCGTAATTTACAGGCCCATTCAGCGTGGGTATCGGTTATTCGTTTTATAAGTCCGTGGAACTTTCGGTGGTATGCCTCTGGTGTGAGTGCATACCGGGCCACGATCACTTCTTTGATCCGCTCATAGTCCATACAGTCCTCATTAGGTACCGTGCAATAGGCGTCCGCTGCCCGGCCTGTCAGCTTGCTGGCCAGAATCTGAACCCGTTCCTCCGGCTTCACTTGATGAAGGGCACACTGCCGCTCAAAGTCCTGCAGAAAGCCATCAATGTCTTCCTCTGCCTCCCCCAACTGTCGGAGGGCATTATACTGGATCTTTTGGTGGCTTACTGTTGAAGGTACCTGGGCGGAGGCCAGAGCTCCCCTTGCTCGCTGACTCTCCTCTCTCTGCTCTGCCATCTCCATCTTGGCCAGCTCCAACTCCATCTTGGTTAGCTCTATCCTGGTCTGCTCTGCCATCTCTTCCTTCAGATCAGTACGCACATCAGCCATCACCTCTCGTATGATCTCTACTGCAGGGTTTGGGCCATAGAACGCCAGTCTGTTCTTTACCTCCCTCTGGAATTCAGTCTCCTCCACGTTCACATTGGGGGGCGCTGCACTGTCGTGTTCCATGATGGCTGCTATCAAATCCGCTTTTGTTTTGTTGCTGGCAATTAACCCTCGGGCTTCCACCAGATCTTTTAATGCAGTCCTCTTTAACTTCTGGTAGTTGTCTTCCATTCATTCCTTTCCTCCTGTAGAAGGGGTATCACATCCCACTGCTGCCACCAGTGTAACGGGGTCTACTGTGCTGTAGTACCTCTTTCAGCACCCCCGTGTTTCAGGAGGTCCACTCTGCTTTTGCTAGATTCTGAATGAATGACGCTGGCAGGAATTTCTTGATTACATGAGAGCATATAAAAGCTGACTGCTTCTCCAAGTATTTCCAGTCTAAAGAACACCCTTTATTCACAGCACACAGAATATATAACACAGATACACAGGGCAGGCCAATAGGAAAACAGCAGGCCAGACATACATTACAATAGCCGCAGGGGGCCGGAGCCTGCCAATATTTACTGTGGGAATTACAAAGGTGGGGGAGGTCAGAAAGAGAATATCTTGTCCAGGGGCGCAGCCTGTGGACTGATGCATTTCACATGGAAACTATTATACATACATATACTGCATAACATATTCTTGGTGCTGGGGGGTTCTGTAACAAAGGGCTAGTGCGGGCCATAGTGTCTTTGTTGGACTCTGGAGGTCTATCATATTTTTGGGGACTGTGAGAGCCATTATACTGTAGAGGAATCTTCTGCTGCAACATCTAAGCATGCCAAGTCTCTATGAACATTTGGAGACCCATAAATTTAACATAACACCATATTGAACGCTTACTCTTACCAGTTTAACAGAAGGTGAGGGAACTTCAGGAGCTAAAAGAGGTTATAGGATATACTTTCCTTTGGGATACTCTTTGGCTTCCTAACCTATACAACTTCGAGGGCTTTGATCCTGATCGGTGTCGTACTTAATTAAGTCCTTCTCTAAGCTGCAGGAGAAATTAGACTTACTTCATGTGACCTGCTCATCAGGCAGAGTAGATAGAAGTGAAGGGCAGACGTCCCCTGAATAGTATGATAAATCAGTAAAGGAAAATGAAAAGAGGAGATAGTCCATTGTAGAGGGACAATGGTGAGATAAGTACAGGGGATTCCCTTCCTTTCACTGAGTAAAGCACATAGATTGTCACATCTGTACTTACTTCATCAGGTATAGAATGCCTCAATTCATTTATGATATCGGGCAGAGGAGTGACTCCCTATGTCCTCGATTCAAGTGTTAATATGGGATTAACAGACATCATTAATAATGTCTATTCTGTAAATATTTTCCTTATGCCATTGAATTGTATTCTGGGATATGTGGAGGACCTCAAGACTGACGAGCTGGGAAAGACTACAGTGGCAAGAATACTTTCTGTGGAAAGGAAGTAGATATTAGCACACCATTGGATAGAAGAGAAGCCATGAGGCAGCAGGCCATAGACATGACACATGAGGCAGCAGGCCATAGCTGGGACACATGAGGCAGCAGGCCATAGCAATGACACATGATGCAGCAGGCCAAGCTATGAGGCATCAGGCCAAGCTATGAAGCAGCAGGCCATAGCCATGCTACATGAGGCAGCAGACAAAGCTATGAGGCAAACTACTAAATTGAAAAGAAGGAGCACTGATCCAATATGTAAAAAACAATCTACAAATTTTATTCAATGGAGCACATAATATCACATAAATATACAAAATATGGATAACTTACATATGGGACATAGTACATAGACCAATGGTGGCACTAAAAACATCACTGGCACCACGTTAGGACAAAGACAGAAATACATAGTAACTCCCTAAAAAAACATGGGTGACATGGATTTATAAAGATCTAATATCAATAAGTGTCCACCCGTTGTTCAAACTTATAATTATACAAATTCCATCAACCAATGTAATGGTCAATTAGGCATAGTGGGCTAAATGTATAGCTACAACCGTATAGTGCTAGTTTTCAAGACCATAAATAGCCAGCTAATCATAAGCATGAAAATACACATTGTATGCCCATGAGGTAATCTCAAAGTATACCTGTCGACATGGTATCAGAGTCGTCCGTGCACCAAGAGGTGTTTGGTGCACGGACGTCTCTGATACCATGTCGACAAGTAAAGTTTGAGATTAGCTCATGGGCATACAATGTGTATTTTCATGCTTATGATTAGCTGGCTATTTATGGTTTTGAAAACTTTAGTGGATTGCTTTGGATACTTCTCGGTCTTTAGTTTTGACAAAGCTTTATTAAAATAGTAATGTGCGGATTACATGCATCTGTTATGCACTAAAAGTCCAAAAGCGTTCTTTACCTGCGGATTTTACGAAGTTAATGAAATTCTATGGGGATAATCTGCACATAAAACTCAATGCACCCGCAAGACAGAGTAACGTGGTTACCGCAACAGAGATGAGCAAGAAGACCACAGTGTCTGATTGCTCCTACTCCTACGCTGAAAAGGAGCACTGCACTTTTTTAAATTGTGTTAAATTCTTTTAGCAGAAAAAGGGTTAATCAGCCATGTTGGGAGCTCTGGGAGTCTGAGCTCAAAGCTGAACCTAGAGTCGCCAACTCGTATATAGTTAAGTAAATAAGGTTTTCACATGTACCCATTCAGATGGAGACGTTTATTCTCAGCGAGGTAAGGCAAGTTTAGGACCTGGTATAAGAGAGATGCCGTAACGAGGCTACCAGGTACACATAAAATTGGCCATTTTTATGCGCTAAAAGCTCTCATTTTTCATATTTCTAGTGCAGTAATGCAGTTCAAATTTCGTTTTTCAAGTTTGTATGTTCTAGCGCTGCAGTGTGCTGCCTTATTTACTTAACTATATACGAGTTGGCGACTCTAGGTTCAGCACCTGTTCACACTGAGTCTATGTTTGGATGTGCCGGTCAGGTTTTTGAAATGTATTCTCTAGCCTTCTGATCGTGCACTCCGCCTCCTAGCTTCAGGTGTTTTAATTACAGCAGGTCCAATACCCCTCCACAGAGAGAGAATTTTTGTCTAGTAAGAGGTTTTCACATGTACCCATTCAGATGGAGACGTTTATTCTCAGCGAGGTAAGGCAAGTTTAGGACCTGGTATAAGAGAGATGCCGTAACGGGGCTACCAGGTACACATAAAATTGGCCATTTTTATGCGCTAAAAGCTCTCATTTTTCATATTTCTAGTGCAGTAATGCAGTTCAAATTTCGTTTTTCAAGTTTGTATGTTCTAGCGCTGCAGTGTGCTGCCTTATTTACTTAACTATATACGAGTTGGCGACTCTAGGTTCAGCACCTGTTCACACTGAGTCTATGTTTGGATGTGCCGGTCAGGTTTTTGAAATGTATTCTCTAGCCCTCTGATCGTGCACTCCGCCTCCTAGCTTCAGGTGTTTTAATTACAGCAGGTCTAATACCCCTCCACAGAGAGAGAATTTTAGTCTAGTAAGAGGTTTTCACATGTACCCATTCAGATGGAGACGTTTATTCTCAGCGAGGTAAGGCAAGTTTAGGACCTGGTATAAGAGAGATGCCGTAACGGGGCTACCAGGTACACATAAAATTGGCCATTTTTATGCACTAAAAGCTCTCATTTTTCATATTTCTAGTGCAGTAATGCAGTTCAAATTTCGTTTTTCAAGTTTGTATGTTCTAGCGCTGCAGTGTGCTGCCTTATTTACTTAACTATATACCAGTTGGCGACTCTAGGTTCAGCACCTGTTCACACTGAGTCTATATTTGGATGTGCCGGTCAGGTTTTTGAAATGTATTCTCTAGCCTTCTGATCGTGCACTCCGCCTCCTAGCTTCAGGTGTTTTAATTACAGCAGGTCCAATACCCCTCCACAGAGAGAGAATTTTTGTCTAGTAAGAGGTTTTCACATGTACCCATTCAGATGGAGACGTTTATTCTCAGCGAGGTAAGGCAAGTTTAGGACCTGGTATAAGAGAGATGCCGTAACGGGGCTACCAGGTACACATAAAATTGGCCATTTTTATGCGCTAAAAGCTCTCATTTTTCATATTTCTAGTGCAGTAATGCAGTTCAAATTTCGTTTTTCAAGTTTATATGTTCTAGCGCTGCAGTGTGCTGCCTTATTTACTTAACTATATACGAGTTGGCGACTCTAGGTTCAGCACCTGTTCACACTGAGTCTATGTTTGGATGTGCCAGTCAGGTTTTTGAAATGAGCTCAAAGCTGAGCTTGGTTAGCCACTCCCTTCCCCCACGGCCATGCGCTAGTATCGTTCTATGTTATGTGCTTTGCGCCAGTATGGTCATGTGAGTTTGTGTTCAGGGACCCGGCTGAAATAAGCCCCCAGAATGCTGGCACCTCCGGCGAGGAGATTTTGTGTGAATGTATTCAGGGACCTGGCTGAAATAAGCCCCTAGAATGCTGGCACCTCCGGCGAGGAGTTTTTGTGTGCATGTATGACCACTGACTGCTCTCAGTTGGGTAGTTAGCCTGTGCCACTGTGAAAGTCAAACAGGGCGCAGTGCTTTGGGTTCATGGCTACTCTGTGAAGCCCTAACAACATCTAGCTATGAGGGCAGGTTTTAGACTGTAGCAATATGTTATATGTTCATGTGGCCTCTACGGGTCTCACTACTTTAATGTGTGTTCTATATTCTTTGTTTTGGAACTTGTTGGATGTTGTTGTACTCGGAATTCATTGTAATGGAGGTTGAGACATGATGTGAATAAAGAGCCTGGAGATACTCACAGAGTGTGATTTATGACAGGATTCATCAAACAGAACATGGTGGCAGCCGGGCACAGAACCTGCAAATTCTTAGAGCTTATATGAGGCTGGAACTGCACAGATCACTGCAACTGTAAGTACAGATTCCCTGACAGTACAGAAAAATGGAGACTGGTCTGAAGCCCCTTCAGAGACTGGATGTCACTTCATGTAATCTGTCCCAGACTTGGAGACATTGGAAGGAAGAGTTTACACTGTATGTGGATCTGACTGTGGGCCCCACTGATGACAAACGGAAAGTAAAGCTGTTTTATTACCTAATTGGGGAAAATGGCAGAGAATTAGCCCACACCTTGCTCCCAGACACAGACAACCTCCTCCTAGCAGACATTGTGCAGGCATTTGATAAACACTGTGACCCAAAGAAGAATGAGACAGTGGAAAGATATACGTTTTTCACAAGACATCAGGAGGATGGTGAAAATGTGGACAGATATCTGACAGAGCTGAGGAGACTTGCAGAAACATGTGGCTTTGGAGAGATCAGGGACAGTCTAATCAAGGACAGAATGGTGTGTGGCATAAAGGACAGTCATCTCAAAGAAAGATTACTGAGAGAGGAAGGCATGACTTTAGAGAAATGTATGCAAATCTGCAGGGCTGCTGAGCTTACAAAGCATAGCCTGAAGATGATGGCAGGCACCAGTGAGAATGATGATGACAAGGTACATGCAGTATCTATGGAAGGAAAGACAGGACCAGACTACCCTATAAACACTGTCCACTGCAAGTATTGTGGGAAAAGACATGAGAGAGACAAAACCAAGTGTCCAGCATATGGGGAAACCTGCAGGTCATGTGGCAAGAAGAATCATTCCTCTGCTGTCTGCAGGCAAGGAAGAGGCAAACAGTACAGACAGCTCCACACTGTGACACCAGACACTGACAGTGCAGAAGACATTACATGGCTACAAATGCAGTCTACAACAGAGAAAGTCAATGTAGTCGGGCAGTCAGTAGTGAAGGATGCCAAGCAGCTTTATGCAACATTCTTGTTGGATGAGAAGCCCATTAGATTTCAGCTGGATTGTGGAGCAAGCTGCAATGTAATTTCATTTGATCTGCTAAACAAACAGGTTTCTATTGAGCCAACTGACAAGGTACTGGTGATGTACAACAAAAGTGTTCTGAAACCAATGGGGACATGTAAGCTAAAAATACGAAACCCATGTAACAGAAAGAGTTATAGAATTGAATTTACCGTGTTACGGGGTGGTAACCATGTACCATTACTTGGAGTAAAAGCAGTTCAGGCAATGGACTTAATAAAAGTACAGTCTCAGAACATTATGTCTGTTGAAGTTGCCCAGGATATAAAAAATCCAAAACTAAATGCAGAGCACAACTTGGACATGCACAAAATAAAAGCAGAGTATGCTGATGTATTTGAAGGTGATGGATGCTTTGAAGGTAAATATAGGCTAGAAATTGACAACACAGTACAGCCCACCAGATTACCTACAAGAAGAGTGCCTGTAGCTTTAATGCAACCGCTGAAAGTAGAACTGCAAGATCTACAGAGAAGAGGCATGATCGCACCAGTCCATAAGAGCACAGATTGGATCAGCAGTTTGGTCATGGTGCAGAAACCATCGGGCAAGTTAAGAATATGTATTGATGCTAAGCCACTCAACAAGGCGCTGAAACGAAATCATTACCCAATGCCAACATTAGATGATGTTCTACCAGATTTATCAAAGGCTAAAATATTTTCTGTATGTGATGTAAAAAATGGATTCTGGCATGTGGTACTGACAGAAGATTCAAGTTTATTGACAACATTTTCTTCACCATTTGGACGCTTTAAATGGCTGAAAATGCCCATGGGACTAAAACCTGCTCCAGAGATATTCCAGCAGAAATTGATGCAGGCTTTGGAAGGACTTACTGGAGTGAAGACAATAGCGGATGATATCCTAGTAGTGGGAGAAGGTGAAAATATGGAATCTGCAATCAAGGATCACGATCAGAAGATGATACAATTTTTGGACAGATGCAGAGAAAAAAACATAAAGCTGAATTTGGACAAATTCAAATTGAAAATGACAGAAGTGGCCTATATTGGTCATCGACTGACTTCAACTGGGGTCAAAGTGGATCCTGAAAAGGTGAGAGCAATACAAGATTTGCCTACCCCTACTGATGTTTCTGGAGTACAACGATTTTTGGGCATGGTGAATTATCTCTCAAAATTTTGCAGACATCTGTGTTATGTTTGCTAATGACAGGTGTTATGAAGGCAATCCAGAAACACAGTGTGCTTAGCGATCAGAGCGCACACAGTGATCTGACAAATACCCAAAAATACAAGAACGAGCTCTGAGACGTGGAAACTCTGTAGACTGCACACCTGATCCTATCCTAAACACAACTAAAAGCGGCTGTGGATTGCGCCTAACAACTACCTAGGCAACTCGGCACAGCCTAAGAAACTAGCTAGCCTGAAGATAGAAAAATAGGCCTGACTTGCCCCAGAGAAATTCCCCAAAGGAAAAGGCAGCCCCCCACATATAATGACTGTGAGTAAGATGAAAAGACAAAACGTAGGGATGAAATAGATTCAGCAAAGTGGGGCCCGATATTCTAGGACAGAGCGAGGACAGTAAAGCGAACTTTGCAGTCTACAAAAAACCCTAAAGCAAAACCACGCAAAGGGGGCCAAAAAAAACCCACCGTGCCGAACTAACGGCACGGCGGTACACCCTTTGCGTCTCAGAGCTTCCAGCAAAACAAAAGACAAGCTGGACAGAAAAAAAGCAACAAAAAAGCAAAAAGCACTTAGCTATACAGAGCAGCAGGTCACAGGAACAATCAGGAGAAGCTCAGATCCAACACTGAAACATTGACAAGGAGCAAGGATAGCAGCATCAGGCGGAGTTAAGTAATGAAGCAGTTAACGAGCTCACCAGAACACCTGAGGGAGGAAGCTCAGAAGCTGCAGTACCACTTGTGACCACAGGAGTGAATTCAGCCACAGAATTCACAACACATCTGTCAGACATGTGTGAGCCACTGAGACAGCTAACCCACAAAGATGTGTGCTGAGAATGGACAGAAAGCCAGGAGACTGCTTTCCGAGCAGTAAAGAATGCCATTGCAGATACAGCAACCCTAAAGTATTTCGATCCAGATCGAGAAGTGGTGGTACAATGTGATGCTTCGGAAAAAGGCCTTGGAGCCACATTAATGCAGAACAAACAGCCAATTACATTTGCAAGCAGAGCCCTTACAACAACAGAGCAGGGATATGCGCAGATTGAGAAGGAACTACTGGCTGTGGTATTTGGGATGGAGAAGTTTCACCAGTACACCTATGGTCGACGGGTAACAGTGCAGTCGGATCACAAACCATTGGAGAGCATTACAAAGAAACCATTACTAAATGCCCCAAAGAGACTACAGCGCATGCTGTTGCGACTTCAGAAATATGATGTTGACATCGGGTACTGTCCAGGAAGAGACTTACTGATTGCAGATACACTAAGCAGAGCTTACCTTCCTATCACAAATGATGAGGAGGAAGACATTGAAACCATCAAAATGTGTAACTACCTTGCAGTGTCAAAAGAAAAGGTCAAGCAAATACAGACTTTTACAGAGAAGGATAAAAGTCTCCAGAGTTTAAAGACTGTCATCTTGCAGGGCTGGCCAAAATACAAGCAGCATGCTCCGAGGGAAGTCTCACCATTCTTCCACATAACAGATGAATTGTCAGTGCAGCAAGGAATCATCTTTAAAGGAGACAGGGCTGTTATACCTGAAGTTCTCAGAAGAGGCATATTGAAGACATTGCACTCTTCTCACTTAGGCATGGAAGAATGCCTACGTCGTGCACGAGAATCAGTTTATTGGCCAGGAATGAATGACCACATAAAAAATTACATAGCACAATGTGAAATATGTGCATCCTGCAATGATAAGCAACCAAAGGAAACATTACAACCTCATGAAATTCCACATAGGCCTTGGTCAAAAATAGGAACAGACTTGTTCACATGGAATGACAAAGAATACCTGATTAAAGTGGACTATTTCTCTAACTTCTGGGAGGTTGATTTGGTGCAGGACACAAGGGCGAGAACAGTGATTAAAAAACTCAAGGCCCATTTTGCCAGGTATGGCATTCCAGATATCGTTTTCTCTGACATTGTGGCACAGTTTACGTCGGAAGAATTCAAAACTTTCAGTAAGAAATGGGAATTTGAACACCAGACGTCTTCTCCAAGATATCCTCAGAGTAATGGGAAAGCAGAGTCAGCAGTAAAAACGGCCAAAAGACTCATGCAGAAAGCAAACCAGGCGGGTGCTGATGTATATCTGTCTATACTGGATCATAGAAACACACCCACCCAAGGCCTAGACAGCAGTCCGGCACAGAGGCTCATGAGTAGGCGTACAAAGACACTAGTACCAACTGCGTGGGAAACATCGAAGCTAAATTACAGAAGAATCAAGCTAGGCAAGCTTTCTATTACAATAAATTTGCAAAGGATCTACCTGAGCTCCGGAGAAATGACAACATTTGGCTGCAGCCAAGCACCACATTTGACAAACACTGGCAAAAGGCAAAGGTTGTCCAGAAACTGGGACCTCGGTCTTACGAAATTCTAACAGACGACGGAAGAAGACTAAGGAGGAATCGAAGATATTTGAGGAAAACGCAAGAAAGAGATGATTCATGGCCTTTTGAACAGTATCCAGACACCCAAGACAACGAGGCAGCAAGTACAAGTCAGGCACCAACAGTGACAGCTGACCATCAGGGTGAGGACTCTGGCCAGAGACAGACAATATCAGAAGAACTACCAGATGTACCAGATGTAGAAAGTGACACATCTTATATTACCAGAGCTGGCAGAATTAGCAAAAAGCCGGCGCACCTCAAAGATTATATCTAACTTGACGTACTAGGTTAATTTCTAACTTTGTCATAGTATACATTAGTTTAGTATCTTTTATTGTTCCTCTAGTTAAAAGAGAAAGGATGTAGCAATATGTTATATGTTCATGTGGCCTCTAGGGGTCTCACTACTTTAATGTGTGTTCTATATTCTTTGTTTTGGAACTTGTTGGATGTTGTTGTACTCGGAATTCATTGTAATGGAGGTTGAGACATGATGTGAATAAAGAGCCTGGAGATACTCACAGAGTGTGATTTATGACAGGATTCATCAAACAGAACATAGACAAAGTGGATGCCTGGGCAAATGCTCACATATTGCATCATCATATAGAAACATTTTTTAAAAAAAATTTGTTAATTAAACAACAATGCACACATAAATACATAACCAATATAACGCATACAGGCTTCACATAAAATAGGAAGACAGCAAGTCTACACAGTAAAATATTTGCACAAATCTCAATTCCTCAAGTCCACAACATTTGGGAAATAATTAAGAGACTGATAATACAAAATTATATGTTTTTTGGTTATACATAACACAGAATGATACCATACAACCAACACATCTATCTTAAAACTACAACTACTACCCTGTAGGGTTGAGCGACTTTTAGTTTTTTAGGGTCGAGTCGGGTTTCGCGAAACCCGACTATCTCAAAAGTCGAGTCGAGTGAAATCGGCCCATTATCGCGAAAAGTCGGGGATCGACCGAAACACGAAACCCAATGCAAGTCAATGGGGAAGCATAGTCGGCAGTGAGTGGAGGCCAGGAAAACACGTACAGTGCCCATTTTAATGGCAAAAACATCCATTCTTGTTACTGAAGCTTGTCAATCTTAATTTACCTTATAATAATAGTAAGGCATTGGAAATTGGGGGTCATTTGGCTAAAGTTGTGGGGGGTAGGGCTGGTTCAAGTATTTAGTGGGCCCAGGAAATCTGGACCACGTCATGGCAGTGGAGCAGGGAGAGGTAAGTATTTAAACTTTGCAAGTGCTGTGATCCTGAGCAAGCAGGGGGGCCCACTCGTTGGCATTGGCACTGGCACAGGGCCCCTCAAAGTACGGCGGTGTGTTTGCACGGCGGGGGGCACCTCCCACCGGCAGCGACACTTTTGCGTACTATGAGGGGCCCTGTGCCAGTGACGTTGCCAACGAGTATTCCCCTTACCTGATGAAGGAACCTGCACTTTCATCTGCACCTTCCTCTTTGTCCCGGTGTAAGTTGGTATGGTATGCGGGAAGGGGAACCTGACTTTCAGCAGGGTCACATTCTTGCTGTGTAGCGTGCACGGAGAATGTAGCGTTCTGGGTCAATGTACCAGCAGACTCATCTATCACTGGCTGGGCAATGGGCAGGATGAGGAGGAAACACAGATATACAGTAGGCCCAAAGAATAAAGTGGGCTAAATGCAGTTCAAAATTGGTAACAGGACTAACCAGGGGGCATTGCTTTGTTCAGTGGAGTACAACTGTAATGAGAGGCTGACACAGTGAGTAGGCCCAAATCAGTAAGTTGGCTAAATGCAGTTCAAAATTGGTAACAGAAGTAAACAGGCGGCACTGGTTTGTTCAGTGTAGGAGGACATCAAGGAGCGGCAGACACCGTTAGTAGGGCCAACAAAACAAGTAGGCCAAATGCAGTGTTATATTAAAAACAATTTAATGAGAGCCTGAAGATAGAAGCTAGGGAAAGGCAACCTGGAGAACACCTTGGAGCGGAAGACACCGTTTGTAGAACCCAGACCCAACTTGTAGGCCTAATGCAGTGTTGTTTCAACAACTACTTAACGAGAGCTTGACGATAGAAGCTAGGGAGAGGCAACCTGGAGAACACCTTGGAGCGGCAGACACCGTCTCTACAACCCAGACCCAACTTGTAGGCCTAATGCAGTGTTGTGTTCAACAACTACTGAACGAGAGCCTGAAAATGGAATTTCAGGACAGGAAACCAGGAGAACAGCACGGAGCGGCATACACCGTTAGTAGGCCCCAACCACACTAGTAGGCCAAATTCAGTGTAATATTAACAACTACTTAACGAGAGCCTGAAAATGGAAGTTCAGGACAGGAAACCAGGAGAACAGCACGGAGCGGCATATGTTATGATCAGGTGGCCTTGGAGCAGCATGAAAACCTTCTCTGGATTAGGTGGTAACTAATACTGACCGCAATCCCTGATCCTATCACCGCAAATAGAAGTAGCCGTGGGGTGTACCTAACAAAACCTAGACACCTCGACACAGCCGGAGGACTAAATGCCCCTAAAGATGGAAATAGGAAAACTATCTTGCCTCAGAGTAGACCCCCAAAGGATAGGCAGCCCCCCACAAATATTGACTGTGAGTTGGAGAGGAAAAGACACACGCAGGCAGAAAACAGGCTTAGCAAAGGAGGCCACTTCTAGCTAAATAGAAAAGGACAGGACAGAGTTCTGTGCGGTCAGTAATAAAACCCTTCCAAAATATCCACAGCAGAAAATACAAAAACTCCACCATCTAACTAAAGACGTGGAGAGTATAACTGCAACTCCAGAGAATACAACCAGACTGAGAAAAACAGCTGACACAGTCTAAGCTGGACAAATAGAAACAAAAGATCAGCGCTGAAAATAAGCACACAGCAAGTGTGCTTCAGAAAAAGAAAACAGACACTTATCTTTGCTGAACTGGCAGCTAAGCAGGTGAGGCCAGGCAGGGATCCAATACTTCCAAAGAAACATTGACAACTGGCAAGGGCTAAAGAATCCAGCCCACTTAAATATCCCAGTCAGAACAGCAATTAGCTGATACACCTGGCCAGTGCTGTGACTCAGAGTCAACTGCATTCCCACCTACAACCACTGGAGGGAACCCAAGAGCAGAATTCACAACTGGCATACACCGTTAGTAGGCCCCAACCCAATTAGTAGGCCAAATGCAATGTAATATTAACAACTACTAAACGAGAGCCTGAAAATGGAAGTTCAGGACAGGAAACCAGGAGAACAGCACGGAGCGGCAGACACCGTTAGTAGGCCCCAACCCAATTAGTAGGCCAAATGCAGTTGTTCCATTTAACAACTATTTAACAAGAGCCTGAAGATAGAAGCTCAGGAAAGGCAACCAGGAGAACACCTTAGAGCGGCAGACACTGTTAGTAGGCCCCAACCAAACTAGTAGCCCCACTGCAGTTGTAAAATTCAGATAGGCTGAAAACATGATAATTGCAGGTAATATTTTTTAAAGAGGACAGCTGTATTGAGTGGCGCTGCCAGACACTGCTAGTAGGCCTTACACCACAAAGTTGGCTCAACGCAGGTTTGAAAAAGGTTACATGGGTACATGGTCTGCATTGGTGTGCTCAGTGGAGGACAATTGGAAGGAGGGACCGCAGAAACACTTAGTAGGCCTAAAATAAAAAAAGTAGGCTCTATGCACTTTTAAATAGGTTCCAGGGGTACACAGGCAGCATTGGTGTGGTCATTCGAGGACTATTGGAAGGAGGGACCGCAGACAGACTTAGTAGGCCTAAAATAACAAAATAGGCTCTATGCACTTTTAAATAGGTTCCAGGGGTACACGTGCAGCATTGATGTGGTCAGTGGAGGACTATTGGAAGGAGGGACCACAGACAGACTTAGTAGGCCTAAAATAACAAAATAGGCTCTATGCAGCTTCGATTATGTGGCAACCTGGAGAACACCTTTGAGCAGAAGACACCGTTTGTAGTACCCAGACCCAACTTGTAGGCCTAATGTAGTGTTGTTTCAACAACTACTTAACAAGAGCTTCAAGATAGAAGCTAGGGAGAGGCAACCTGGAGAACACCTTGGAGCGGCAGACACCATCTCTACAACCCAGACCCAACTTGTAGGCCTAATGCTGTGTTGTTTCAACAACTATTTAACAAGAGCTTCAAGATAGAAGCGAGGGAGAGGCAACATAGAGAACACCTTGGAGCGGAAGACTCAGTTTGTAGACCACAACGAAACTTGTGGCCCCAATGCAGTTTTATCATTCAGACAGGCTGAAAAACTTTTTTTTTTGAGGAGGACAGCTGTATTAAGTGGCGCAGACAGACACTGCTAGTAGGCCTTACACCACAAAGTTGGCTCACTGCAGGTTGAAAAAAGTTACATGGGTACACGGTCGGCATTGGTGTGCTCAGCGGAGGACAAATGGAAGGAGGGACCACAGACAGACTTAGTAGGCCTAAAATAAAAAAATTAGGCTCAATCCAGTTTGAATTATCTTGCAGGGGTACACAGGCAGCATTGGTGTGGTCAGCGGAGGACAATTTGAAGGAGGGACCGCAGACAGACTTAGTAGGCCTAAAATAAAAAAAATTAGGCTCAATGCAGTTTGAATTATCTTGCAGGGGTACACAGGCAGCATTGGTGTGGTCAGTGGAGGACAATTTGAAAGAGGGACCGCAGACAGACTTAGTAGGTCTAAAATAAAAAAAATTAGGCTCAATGCAGTTTGAATTATCTTGCAGGGGTACACAGGCAGCATTGGCATGGTCAGCAGAGGACAATTTGAAGGAGGGACCGCAGACAGACTTAGTAGGCCTAAAATTAAAAAAATAGGCTCAATGCAGTTCGAATTATCTTGCAGGGGTACACAGGCAGCATTGGTGTGGTCAGCGAAGGACGATTGGAAGGAGTGTCTGACACAGTTAGTACTCCCAAAAAATAAATAGATGTTAATGTCTTGCAAAACAACAAAACCAAAAAACAAAAGGGTGGCATACTTAGGTACACGGGTGGGCTCCTCTGCTTAGTTTCAGACATAGTAATTTGGGGCTAAGTATTTACTGGTGTCAATATAGGACACTGACCCTGACTATTTTAACTAGCATCATACATGTCAACAAATTGGTATTGTCAGTGCCAGGCATTGAAGGATGTCAGCGCATAGACTAAACATTGGTGGAGCTGTGAGAGATAATTTTGCAAGTGGTAGAGCACTGTTTGAGCCGGGGGGGAAAAAACTCTCTTGTGACCGGCAGTACAGGCCCAGGGCCCCTCATGTTACAACGGTGTGTCTGACGTTGGGTGCGTGCCACCACCGCCAGAGACACTTTATTGTACTATGAGGGACCCAGTAGCAGTGCCGTCGACCAAAAGCGAGCACACCCACCTCTTCAGACAAACAACACTCTCACGGGTGCTTGCGCCAAGTGGCGAGACCACGGCCCCGTGGGGGGAGTTTGCCCATTTAGGGAGGTGTAAACATGTCGTATGCTGGACAAACAGCTGCTGCAAATTAAGAGATTGGAACAGTCAGTAAGACCAGTCCACAAGCAAGACCTTTTTATAGGAAAGCTAGGTGTCAGCCGGGAAAGGTGGGGTAAAATAATTCGAAATCTATGAGTGGCTCATTTTAATGAAGGTTAGATCATCAACATTTTGGGTAGCCAGACGAGTCCTTTTTTCGGTCAATATTGAACCAGCAGCACTGAATACTCTTTCTGATAGCACACTAGCTGCTGGGCAAGCAAGCTCCTGCAATGCATATTCTGCCAATTCAGGCCAGGTGTCTATTTTGGATGCCCAGTAATCAAATGGGAATGACGGTTGAGGGAGAACATCGATAAGGGATGAAAAATAGTAACCATACTGGACAAATGTTGTCTCCTGTCACTTTGAATTGATGCTGCAGTACCTGTCCTGTCTGCGGTCATTGTGAAATCACTCCACAACCTGGTCAGAAAACCTTTCTGTCCAATGCCACTTCTGATTTGTGCACCTCTAACACCTCTGCCCTGTTGCCCCCTGCAGTTTGTGTGAGAACCATCACCAGCGCTGTGTGCTGGGAATGCTTGAATCAAACGGTCTACCAGAGTTGCTTGTTTGGTTGCTAATATTTGTTCGAGGTTCTCATGTGGCATGATATTTTGCAATTTGCCTTTATAGCGAGGATCAAGGAGGCAGGCCAACCAGCAATCTTCATCGGTCATCATTTTAATAATGCGTGGGTCCCTTTTGAGGATACGTAAGGCATAATCCACCATGTGGGCCAAAGTTCCAGTTGTCAAATCTGCGGTTGTGCTGGGTTGAGGGGCAGTTTCTGGCAAATCTACGTCACTTGTCTCCCTCAAAAAACCTGAACCCGGCCTTGCAACGCCACCAGTTTCTATTGACCCCGGAGAAGCTTCCTCATTCAAAAAATACTCATCCCCATCATCCTCCTCGTCCTCCTCCTCTTCGCCCGCTACCTCGTCCTGTAGACTGCCCTGACCAGACAATGGCTGACTGTCATCAAGGCTTTCCTCTTCCTCTGCTGCAGACGCCTGCTCCTTTATGTGCGTCAAACTTTGCATCAGCAGACGCATTAGGGGGATGCTCATGCTTATTATGACGTTGTCTGCACTAACCAGCCGTGTGCATTCCTCAAAACACTGAAGGACTTGACACAGGTCTTGTACCTTCGACCACTGCACACCTGACAACTCCATGTCTGCCATCCAACTGCCTGCCTGTGTATGTGTATCCTCCCACAAATACATAACAGCACGCCTCTGTTCGCACAGTCTCTGAAGCAAGTGCAGTGTGGAGTTCCACCTTGTTGCAACATCGATGATTAGGTGATGCTGGGGAAGGTTCAAAGACCGCTGATGGTTCTGCATACGGCTGGAGTGCACGGGCGAATGGCGGATATGCGAGCAAAGTCTGCACACTTGGAGGAGCAGGTCGGGTAACCCCGGATAACTTTTCAGGAAGCACTGCACCACCAGGTTTAAGGTGTGAGCCAGGCAAGGAATGTGTTTCAGTTGTGAAAGGGCTATGGCAGCCATAAAATTCCTTCCGTTATCACTCACTACCTTGCCTGCCTCAAGATGTACAGTGCCCAGCCATGACTGAGTTTCTTTCTGCAAGAATTCGGACAGAATTTCCGTGGTGTGTCTGTTGTCGCCCAAACACTTCATTGCCAATACAGCCTGCTGACACTTGCCACTAGCTGTCCCATAATGGGACACCTCGTGTGCAACAGTGGCAGCTGCGGATGGAGTGCTCGTGCGACTGCGGTCTGTGGACGAGCTCTCGCTTCTGCAGGAGGACGAGGAGAAGGAGGAGGTGGGGGCGAACGCCTACAGCCAACTGTTTCCTAGACCGTGGGCTAGGCAGAACTGTCCCAATATTGCTGTCCCCTGTGGACCCTGAATCCACCACATTAACCCAGTGTGCCGTGATGGACATGTAACGTCCCTGGCCATGCCTACTGGTCCACGTGCAGTGCCCCAGAGATCTGGCCGTTGCAGTAACATCGCTCTGCCACTAAGGGGAGTGATGGTACGTCTGATGGCACTGAAGGGATTCTACTGACCAGGTATCACTAGTACACATTACACTTCACACTCCGGCCACTGGGGGGAGCAAAAGGCTTATTTATTGGGCCACTTCTCACATTGGTAAAACTAGGGGTCGGACCGGAAGTTAGGCAGAACGAAGCCTGGGAGAGCTCCAGGGAGGACCTGTCAGAACTGGGAAATCTCACAGGTACTTAGCGAAAGGACAGATTTTTACGGAACCGCGCCTGCACTACCTTGCGGCGGTATCCTAAGAAAGAGACACGAAGCGAAGGATATTGTGGAACAGTGAGAAACGAGATCAGCACAAAGGAGATACAGTAAGAGTCGTGCCCCGAGAACGGCAACATCTTACTGAGGCGCATAGTCGGTGGCCGGAGCACCGAAGAAGTAACAGTCTCCACGCATTACTTCAAACAGCGGCAGGACAGTTAATTACAGGTTGGCTGTCTACCATACAACACCTAAGAAGGACATAGGAGGCAATCGTGGGAGAGGGGCGACACTAGGGTTCCAGAATAACTCCAGGCCTACCTGTCATAAAGGTGCGTCCTAGCCATAACATACCTGGGGGACGGAGAAGAGAAAGATCTAGAAAGAACGAGAACAGAAGTTGTGAGGACTATCCTGAATGCTCAGCAGGGAAGCACTACAACACACAGGCGCTAGTGGGTAGACACTGATTTCCACCTGCAAAGGGAACTCTGGATGTGCCTTCGGACCGGCCGGTCTCAGACAGCCCTGTTGACAGTGCCCTGGATTGAGGATCCTGAAACCTTCAGTAAAAGGTAAAGAAACTAAACCCTGTGTCCTCGTTATTCCTCGCACTACGCACCATCACCCTTTATTGGACGCCCCTTAGCAGGGTCACGACCAGGTCCAGCCACTGTGACAACCCCAGAACTGAGACAGGACCGGTACCGAGTAACCTGTGGCCCTGTGTCTGGGGGCGATCCAACTTGGCGTCACGAACAGGATTATACTTAAGCCTGAAGAATCAGGTCATGTGTGCCTTGGAACTGTGATTGAACTCTGACTTATTGCAAAGACTGTGTACCGCTATTTGCCGCCAAAAATCCGCCATTGCCGCGCCACGTGGAGTGCGAAGAGAGGAGCCATAGCTTCGTGGGTGGAGCCGGCTGGAAAAGCGCGCGGAGCGGAAGACGTGGTGAGGCGCCGACCCCGGAAGGAGAACCCCTACCCCGACAGATTAGCAAGGGGGAGGAACGGCCATGTCGGATCCCAGAGGAGCGGAGGCGGCGGCCACAGCTGCAGACTCGGGAGCACTTCCAGATTCCGCGGTAAGCACACCCACAAACCCGGTATCACCGCTAGAGGCCGCGGGGCTTACCGCTCCCACCAACCAGCCAGATTGTGCCGCCGCTACAGCAGCCATAATGCCCTTCTCTATGCCGTACCTACCAGGGGCTGCCTGGCTCCCACGATACTTTGGAGAAGCTCATACGTTAACTGACTTTAAAGAAGGGATTTGTAGCCTGCTCGAGTTTTATCCCTTGACGGAGCCTCAGAAGGTTCATATGATAATCGGCCAACTCTTTGGGGCGGCATTGAGGGAAGTAAAGTCCTGGCCCACTGCGGACAAGAAAACTGCGCAACAAGTATTTGCCAAGCTTAAAGCCACCTTTGACACCCGCACCGCTACTGAAATTAAATTGACGTTCTATGGGTGCAAGCAGCGGCCGCAGGATAGCTTACGGGACTACGCCCTTAATCTGCAGGAGGCGCTGCGGGCCATCAAGCAAAGTGACCCAAACAGTATGCAAGATGAAGATAAACTCCTGAAAGAGCGGTTCATCGAGGGGCTCCTGTGCAGTAACCAGAGAGCCCAGCTACACTTCCTGGCCATGCAGAATCCAGATCTGACTTTCGCGCAATTCAAAGATAAAGCTATCCAGGCGCTACCGGAGCGGCAGCCCAGCCGTGCCACACTTCCCAGGCGGCAAGCCCTCACATACCACCAGGAGGTGGCGCCGGACGCACCTGTTTTCGCCGAGGCCGATGCCCAGATCCTGGACGACGACTCCCCTGCAGGACTGCGCCTCCAGGTACAGGAACTGACCAGGAGCGTTGCTGCCCTAGCCCAGACCGTCCAGTCCCTACAGGAGGCCCCCAAGGAGAAGATCCAGCTGGCTTCCAGACCGTAGGATGTCCCCTGGCAACGACCAAGGAGGGTTCCATCAACCAGAGGCAGAGACAACGATCGTTTTCATCAGGATGGACGACCTATCTGCCGCCGCTGCCATCAGGTGGGCCATCTTGCAAGGTACTGTCAGTTAAACGAGCAACCCCTGGGGCCAAGGGCCAACCCCCAGGAGTAGAACGCCCAGGCCCGCAAAATTGGAGAGCCAAATACGTCGGGGGGCGTCCTGTTCTCCCCATCGTGATCGACGGTATCCCCATGAACGCTTTGCTGGACACCGGTTCCCAGGTGACAACTATGCCCTACATTCTTTATAGGCGTTATTGGGAGGACACTGACATCACCCGTGCCCCTGATGATGATTTCACCATAATAGCTAGCAATGGTCAGCCACTGCCGCAAGTGGGATATAAAGAGGTCACTATTAAGGTGGGGCAGGTAGAATTGGAGTCCCAAGGAATTGTCATTGTTGATATTGACCGGCGTGAATGTAACCCCATGATGACCATCGGTACTAATGTCATAGAAAATTGTCTTGCAGAAGTTATTGTTTTGTTGCAGCAAGTAGCAGAGACAGCTGGTCACAGTGATCAACTTGCCTTACAGAAAGAAATCAGAGCCCTAATGCGGAGACAGCAAGTGGAGCTGACTGGTGGTGAAATTGGCCGGGTCACAGTGAGTGATTCGAACCCCATTGCAATACCCCCCAGGAGTGAAATGTTAACATGGTGTTGGGCAGCCATAGGTCTCGGGGGTAAAGACTATCAGGCCCTGGTAGAACCTGTGTATTCGGAGAATAGGCCTACCCTCCTGACAGCCAGAGGGGTGGTTGACGTCCGCAAGGAGAGGGTGCCGGTACGTGTTCTTAACTGCGGGGAGGAGGAAGTCCACCTAACTAAATATGTCACACTTGCCAAGCTGTTTACTGTTAATAATAGTGTGATACAGGCACCCGGGCCCTTGGCTCCGTCCAAGTCGGAGGAGGACAACGGCTCTGCAGAGCAATCAAAAGATTGGTGCCAAGAATTACATGTGGGCACTGATGCTACTCCATCTCACCAGGTACAGGGGGCCTACAGGGTGGTTCACGAGTATGAGCGGGTATTCAGCAAACGCCCCCTTGATTTCGGGCGGGTAAAAGGGATTCAACATCACATCCCCACAGGAGATCACCCGCCCGTAAAAGAAAGATACCGTCCTGTACCCCCAGCTCATTATCAGTGTGCCAAGGATATGTTGCGAGAGATGAAGGAGGCTGCGGTAGTGAGAGACAGCTGTAGCCCCTGGGCAGCTCCATTAGTCCTCGTTAGAAAGAAAGATGGCACCATGAGGATGTGTGTGGATTATAGGCAATTAAACCACATTACACATAAGGACGCATACCCCTTGCCTAGGATAGAGGAGTCCTTGGCTGCGTTAAAGTCTGCTAATTACTTCTCTACTTTAGATCTCACCAGTGGGTATTGGCAGGTTCCTGTGGCAGAGGCGGACAAAGAAAAGACAGCCTTCACGACGCCGATGGGTCTCTGCGAGTTCAACTACATGCCCTTCGGATTGTGTAACGCCCCGGGGATGTTCCAGAGGATGATGTAGTGCTGTTTGGGACACAAGAACTTTGAGACCGTGCTGCTGTATCTGGACGATGTCATTGTCTTCTCTAAGACCTATGAAGACCATCTGAAGCACCTGGCCGAGGTCTTTGAAGCGCTGTCCAACTTTGGCTTAAAGGTGAAACCGTCCAAATGCCATCTGCTCAAACCCAAAGTACAGTACCTGGGCCATGTGGTGAGTGCCCCCAGACCCCGACAAGGTCACGGTGATCAAGGACTGGCCACAGCCCAGTAATATTCATGAGGTCCGGCAGTTCCTCAGGTTGGTGGGTTGCTACCGGAGGTTTATCAAGGACTTCACCAAGAAGGCCGCGCCCTTCCAAGACCTGTTGGTGGGCCAGCCCAAGAAACCCAAGGGTAAGAATACCCCGTTGGATTGGAACGACAGACTGGAAGGATCGTTCACTTGCTTAAAATCGGCATTAACGGGAGAGGAAGTACTAGCCTACCCGGAATACGACCAACCATTTGTATTGTACACGGACGCCAGCAACGTGGGGCTGGGAGCGGTGCTGTCCCAGGTCCAGAAGGGCAAGGAACGAGTAATCGCTTATGCCAGCAGAAAACTTCGCCCCACTGAAAGGAACCCAGACAACTACAGTTCCTTCAAGCTGGAGTTCCTCGCAGTCGTTTGGGCCGTGACGGAGAGGTTCATGCACTATCTGGCCTCAGCGAAATTCACCGTCTTCACGGATAATAATCCACTTACGCACTTGGACACAGCGAAACTCGGCGCCTTGGAGCAGCGGTGGATGGCCCGGTTGTCCAATTATGACTTCACCATCAAGTACCGGGCGGGGCACAAGAATGCGAATGCCGATGCATTGTCCCGAATGCCTCACCTACCCGAAACGGAGGAAGACCCAGAAGCATTTGAAGAAGTGGAGCTGCCCGCTTTCCATCGTCCCAAGGCAACTCAGTGTTCCCATCAGGTGGAGAACAGGCGCAGAAACAAACAGGGCGCCCCGTTGAATCCCCTGCCCTACCATGGGTGGACAGAGAACCAGGATGGTGACCCTGCGGTCCGTCGGGTGAAGGAGCTCCTGACGCAGGCAGGTTTGCATCCTGGCCCGGATGATCCACCGGAGACATTACAGTTGTGGAAGGAGAGGGGCAAACTGTTTCTTCACGATGGCAAGCTGTGCCGAAGGAACATCGACCCTCGCACCCATGAATTAGTGTGGCAGATTGTGGTCCCCAGACAAGATGTGCCCATGGTCCTGGGAGCGTACCATGACGGGGCACGACACTTCGGATGGAGGAAGCTGGAGAGGCTACTCCGTGGGAGGTTTTACTGGGTCGGCATGAGGAAGGCCATCGAGAAGTGGTGTCGAGAGTGTGGCCCCTGTAGCCTACGCCGGAAAGGATCGCGACAGCCAACGGGCTCCCTTGCAGCCCATCATCACCAAACGGCCGCTCGAGTTAATCGCGCCGGATCACGTAAAGCTAACACCTAGCCGGTCAGGGTGTAAGAAGATCAGAACCACGCCGTACCATCCACAGACCAACGGGATGTGTGAGAAGATGAACCAAGTGGTGATCGACTTACTGAAAACCTTACCTGTAGAGGAGCGGAACTTGTGGCCTACAAAGTTACCAGACTTGGTGGACATGTACAACCACATCCTGGTGAATTCCACCAACTGCACTCCAGCGTACCTGATGCGAGGAAGGTCTAGCAAGTTACCCGTCGATCTGGCCATGGGAGTTCTGACCCCCGAAGATATATCACCAGATGCGGACTGGGATACCAAGAGGCAGCAGAAGTACCGCAAAGTACAGGAATGTGTGGAAAAGAGTCTCGCTCAGGCCAGACAGAAGCAAGAGAGGGACTACAACCAGCATGCTCCTGCGGCTCCATTGGCACCTGGTGAGCAAGTACTAAAAAGAAAGAGGAGACTACACAAGCTTGATGATCAATGGGAAGCGGAACCGTATACCATTCTCCCCTCCAACTTCGACAATACAAAGGTCTGTCTCATCAGTAAAGACGGAGGAGAGACCTCAGCGGCATATCCCAAGACCACCTGAAAATATGCCCTGATAAGCTGAAAGATGGGGAAATAGATCCCAGGACTTCTCCACCCGTGGAAGAAGAGAAGATGATACACACTGTTCTTGGCGATTTTCCCCAGTCCTGGACTCAAATAAATCAGGCCATTGTGGTACCTGTCCTAACGTTCCATCAACCGAAACCGCCAGAACTAAATGTGGTGCCAGGGCAGCTGGACCCGCCAGCGCAGCCGACCCCACCAGAAGATGTGATGCCAACGGTCGAACCAGCACTAATAGTGGTAGCACTGAGGACGCCAGTATGCCAGTGCTGCCCAGACTCACCAGAAGTGTAGCTAAAAGACAGTGCACTACACTAGCAATAGCAAGCGTAGCAGGTCCTGTCAGGCCAGTAGCAACCCCTGCGCTGCGGAGGTCCACGCGTAGCACCAAGAATCAGACTCCACTTCGTTATAGACCTTGGCGATATTAACGATAGTTGTTATTTGGTTGAAAATGCTTGTGTAAATATCTGTGTTATAGGTTAAAAATGGACAATGGTGTGATGGACAGTGAATCACTCCAAAACTTTCACAGGGGCCCCTTTGTTTACCCGGGGTCCCTGCTATTCTATGGTTGCACCTACAGAACTGGGAGTCATGGACTGTGCATGACCAATCTTTTGCAACGTTCAAGCATCCTTACATTCCATAACGGAAAGCACTGTTATATTTATTTGTTCATAGTATATAAATAAGAATTTTTGTGTGTTTTCTATGAACATGTATTGTTGTTCTTCTTTTCCCAGTCCGGGAGTACTGGATTTAACCGGGGGGGAGTGCAGCGCCCCAGAGATCTGGTCGTTGCAGTAACATCGCTCTGCCACTAACGGGAGTGATGGTACGTCTGATGGCACTGAAGGGATTCTACTGACCAGGTATCACCAGCACACATTACACTTCACACTCTAGCTACTAGGGGGAGCAAAAGGCTTATTTATTGGGCCACTTCTCACATTGGTAAAACTAGGGGTCGGACAGGAAGTTAGGCAGAACAAAGCCTGGGAGAGCTCCAGGAAGGACCTGTCAGAACTGGGAAATCTGACAGGTACTTAGCGAAAGGACAGATTGTTACGGAACCGCGCCTGCACTACCTTGCGGCGGTATCCTAAGAAAGAGACACGAAGCGAAGGATATTGTGGAACAGTGAGAAACGAGATCAGCACAAAGGAGATACAGTAAGAGTCGTGCCCCGAGAACGGCAACATCTTACTGAGGCACATAGTCGGTGGCCGGAGCACCGAAGAAGTAACAGTCTCCACGCATTACTTCAAACAGCGGCAGGACAGTTAATTACAGGTTGGCTGTCTACCATACAACACCTAAGAAGGACATAGGAGGCAATCGTGGGAGAGGGGCGACACTAGGGTTCCAGAATAACTCCAGGCCTACCTGTCATAAAGGTGCGTCCTAGCCATAACATACCTGGGGGACGGAGAAGAGAAAGATCTAGAAAGAACGAGAACAGAAGTTGTGAGGACTATCCTGAATGCTCAGCAGGGAAGCACTACAACACACAGGCGCTAGTGGGTAGACACTGATTTCCACCTGCAAAGGGAACTCTGGATGTGCCTTCGGACCGGCCGGTCTCAGACAGCCCTGTTGACAGTGCCCTGGATTGAGGATCCTGAAACCTTCAGTAAAAGGTAAAGAAACTAAACCCTGTGTCCTCGTTATTCCTCGCACTATGCACCATCACCCTTTATTGGACGCCCCTTAGCAGGGTCACGACCAGGTCCAGCCACCGTGACAACCCCAGAACTGAGACAGAAAGGACCGGTACCGAGTAACCTGTGGCCCTGTGTCTGGGGGCGATCCAACTTGGCGTCACGAACAGGATTATACTTAAGCCTGAAGAATCAGGTCATGTGTGCCTTGGAACTGTGATTGAACTGTGACTTATTGCAAAGACTGTGTACCGCTATTTGCCGCCAAAAATCCGCCATTGCCGCGCCACGTGGAGTGCGAAGGGAGAAGCCATAGCTTCGTGGGTGGAGCCGGCTGGAAAAGCGCGCGGAGCGGAAGACGTGGTGAGGCGCCGACCCCGGAAGGAGAACCCCTACCCCGACAGATTAGCAAGGGGGAGGAACGGCCATGTCGGATCCCAGAGGAGCGGAGGCGGCGGCCACAGCTGCAGACTCAGGAGCACTTCCAGATTCCGCGGTAAGCACACCCACAAACCCGGTATCACCGCTAGAGGCCGCGGGGCTTACCGCTCCCACCAACCAGCCGGATTGTGCCGCCGCTACAGCAGCCATAATGCCCTTCTCTATGCCGTACCTACCAGGGACCGCCTGGCTCCCACGATACTTTGGAGAAGCTCATACGTTAACTGACTTTAAAGAAGGGATTTGTAGCCTGCTCGAGTTTTATCCCTTGACGGAGCCTCAGAAGGTTCATATGATAATCGGCCAACTCTTTGGGGCGGCATTGAGGGAAGTAAAGTCCTGGCCCACTGCGGACAAGAAAACTGCGCAACAAGTATTTGCCAAGCTTAAAGCCACCTTTGACACACGCACCGCTACTGAAATTAAATTGACGTTCTATGGGTGCAAGCAGCGGCCGCAGGATAGCTTATGGGACTATGCCCTTAATCTGCAGGAGGCGCTGCGGCCATCAAGCAAAGTGACCCAAACAGTATGCAAGATGAAGATAAACTCCTGAAAGAGCGGTTCATCGAGGGGCTCCTGTGCAGTAACCAGAGAGCCCAGCTACACTTCCTGGCCATGCAGAATCCAGATCTGACTTTCGCGCAATTCAAAGATAAAGCTATCCAGGCACTACCGGAGCGGCAGCCCAGCCGTGCCACACTTCCCAGGCGGCAAGCCCTCACATACCACCAGGAGGTGGCGCCGGACGCACCTGTCTCCGCCGAGGCCGATGCCCCGATCCTGGACGACGACTCCCCTGCAGGACTGCGCCTCCAGGTACAGGAACTGACCAGGAGCGTTGCTGCCCTAGCCCAGACCGTCCAGTCCCTACAGGAGGCCCCCAAGGAGAAGATCCAGCTGGCTTCCAGACCGGAGGATGTCCCCTGGCAACGACCAAGGAGGGTTCCATCAACCAGAGGCAGAGACAACGATCGTTTTCATCAGGATGGACGACCTATCTGCCGCCGCTGCCATCAGGTGGGCCATCTTGCAAGGTACTGTCAGTTAAACGAGCAACCCCTGGGGCCAAGGGCCAACCCCCAGGAGTAGAACGCCCAGGCCCGCAAAATTGGAGAGCCAAATACGTCGGGGGGCGTCCTGTTCTCCCCATCGTGATCGACGGTATCCCCATGAACGTTTTGCTGGACACCGGTTCCCAGGTGACAACTATGCCCTACATTCTTTATAGGCGTTATTGGGAGGACACTGACATCACCCGTGCCCCTGATGATGATTTCACCATAATAGCTAGCAATGGTCAGCCACTGCCGCAAGTGGGATATAAAGAGGTCACTTTTAAGGTGGGGCAGGTAGAATTGGAGTCCCAAGGAATTGTCATTGTTGATATTGACCGGCGTGAACGTAACCCCATGATGACCATCGGTACTAATGTCATAGAAAATTGTCTTGCAGAAGTTATTGTTTTGTTGCAGCAAGTAGCAGAGACAGCTGGTCACAGTGAACAACGTGCCTTACAGAAAGAAATCAGAGCCCTAATGCGGAGACAGCAAGTGGAGCTGACTGGTGGTGAAATTGGCCGGGTCACAGTGAGTGATTCGAACCCCATTGCAATACCCCCCAGGAGTGAAATGTTAACATGGTGTCGGGCAGCCATAGGTCTCGGGGGTAAAGACTATCAGGCCCTGGTAGAACCTGTGTATTCGGAGAATAGGCCTACCCTCCTGACAGCCAGAGGGGTGGTTGACGTCCGCAAGGAGAGGGTGCCGGTACGTGTTCTTAACTGCGGGGAGGAGGAAGTCCACCTAACTAAATATGTCACACTTGCCAAGCCGTTTACTGTTAATAATAGTGTGATACAGGCACCCGGGCCCTTGGCTCCGTCCAAGTCGGCGGAGGACAACGGCTCTGCAGAGCAATCAAAAGATTGGTGCCAAGAATTACATGTGGGCACTGATGCTACTCCATCTCACCAGATACAGGGGGCCTACAGGGTGGTTCACGAGTATGAGCGGGTATTCAGCAAACGCCCCCTTGATTTCGGGCGGGTAAAAGGGATTCAACATCACATCCCCACAGGAGATCACCCGCCCGTAAAAGAAAGATACCGTCCTGTACCCCCAGCTCATTATCAGTGTGCCAAGGATATGTTGCGAGAGATGAAGGAGGCTGCGGTAGTGAGAGACAGCTGTAGCCCCTGGGCAGCTCCATTAGTCCTCGTTAGAAAGAAAGATGGCACCATGAGGATGTGTGTGGATTATAGGCAATTAAACCACATTACACATAAGGACGCATACCCCTTGCCTAGGATAGAGGAGTCCTTGGCTGCGTTAAAGTCTGCTAATTACTTCTCTACTTTAGATCTCACCAGTGGGTATTGGCAGGTTCCCGTGGCAGAGGCGGACAAAGAAAAGACAGCCTTCACGACGCCGATGGGTCTCTGCGAGTTCAACTACATGCCCTTCAGATTGTGTAACGCCCCGGGGACGTTCCAGAGGATGATGGAGTGCTGTTTGGGACACAAGAACTTTGAGACCGTGCTGCTGTATCTGGACGATGTCATTGTCTTCTCTAAGACCTATGAAGACCATCTGAAGCACCTGGCCGAGGTCTTTGAAGCGCTGTCCAACTTTGGCTTAAAGGTGAAACCGTCCAAATGCCATCTGCTCAAACCCAAAGTACAGTACCTGGGCCATGTGGTGAGTGCCCCCAGACCCCGACAAGGTCACGGTGATCAAGGACTGGCCACAGCCCAGTAATATTCATGAGGTCCGGCAGTTCCTCAGGTTGGTGGGTTGCTACCGGAGGTTTATCAAGGACTTCACCAAGAAGGCCGCGCCGTTGCAAGACCTGTTGGTGGGCCAGCCCAAGAAACCCAAGGGTAAGAATACCCCGTTGGATTGGAACGACAGACTGGAAGGATCGTTCACTTGCTTAAAATCGGCATTAACGGGAGAGGAAGTACTAGCCTACCCGGAATACGACCAACCATTTGTATTGTACACGGACGCCAGCAACGTGGGGCTGGGAGCGGTGCTGTCCCAGGTCCAGAAGGGCAAGGAACGAGTAATCGCTTATGCCAGCAGGAAGCTTCGCCCCACTGAAAGGAACCCAGACAACTACAGTTCCTTCAAGCTGGAGTTCCTCGCAGTCGTTTGGGCCGTGACGGAGAGGTTCAAGCACTATCTGGCCTCAGCGAAATTCACCGTCTTCACGGATAATAATCCACTTACGCACTTGGACACAGCGAAACTCGGCGCCTTGGAGCAGCGGTGGATGGCCCGGTTGTCCAATTATGACTTCACCATCAAGTACCGGGCGGGGCACAAGAATGCGAATGCCGATGCATTGTCCCGAATGCCTCACCTACCCGAAACGGAGGAAGACCCAGAAGCATTTGAAGAAGTGGAGCTGCCCGCTTTCCATCGTCGCAAGGCAACTCATTGTTCCCATCAGGTGGAGAACAGGCGCAGAAACAAACAGGGCGCCCCGTTGAATCCCCTGCCCCACCACGGGTGGACAGAGAACCAGGATGGTGACCCTGCGGTCCGTCGGGGGAAGGAGCTCCTGACGCAGGCAGGTTTGCATCCTGGCCCGGATGATCCACCGGAGACATTACAGTTGTGGAAGGAGAGGGGCAAACTGTTTCTTCACGATGGCAAGCTGTGCCGAAGGAACATCGACCCTCGCACCCATGAATTAGTGTGGCAGATTGTGGTCCCCAGACAAGATGTGCCCATGGTCCTGGGAGCGTACCATGATGGGGCAGGACACTTCGGATGGAGGAAGCTGGAGAGGCTACTCCGTGGGAGGTTTTACTGGGTCGGCATGAGGAAGGCCATCGAGAAGTGGTGTCGAGAGTGTGGCCCCTGTAGCCTACGCCGGAAAGGATCGCGACAGCCAACGGGCTCCCTTGCAGCCCATCATCACCAAACGGCCGCTCGAGTTGGTCGCGCCGGATCACGTAAAGCTAACACCTAGCCGGTCAGGGTGTAAGAAGATCTGAACCACGCCGTACCATCCACAGACCAACGGGATGTGTGAGAAGATGAACCAAGTGGTGATCGACTTACTGAAAACCTTACCTGTAGAGGAGCGGAACTTGTGGCCTACAAAGTTACCAGACTTGGTGGACATGTACAACCACATCCCGGTGAATTCCACCAACTGCACCCCAACGTACCTGATGCGAGGAAGGTCTAGCAAGTTACCCGTCGATCTGGCCATGGGAGTTCTGACCCCCGAAGATATATCACCAGATGCGGACTGGGATACCAAGAGGCAGCAGAAGTACCACAAAGTACAGGAATGTGTGGAAAAGAGTCTCGCTCAGGCCAGACAGAAGCAAGAGAGGGACTACAACCAGCATGCTCCCGCGGCTCCATTGGCACCTGGTGAGCAAGTACTAAAAAGAAAGAGGAGACTACACAAGCTTGATGATCAATGGGAAGCGGAACCGTATACCATTCTCCCCTCCAACTTCGACAATACAAAGGTCTGTCTCATCAGTAAAGACGGAGGAAAGACCTCAGCGGCATATCCCGAGACCACCTGAAAATATGCCCTGATAAGCTGAAAGATGGGGAAATAGATCCCAGGACTTCTCCACCCGTGGAAGAAGAGAAGATGATACACACTGTTCTTGGCGATTTTCCCCAGTCCTGGACTCAAATAAATCAGGCCATTGTGGTTCCTGTCCTAACGTTCCATCAACCGAAACCGCCAGAACTAAATGTGGTGCCAGGGCAGCTGGACCCGCCAGCAGCCGACCCCACCAGAAGATGTGATGCCAACGGTAGAACCAGCAGGTCCTCCCTCTGTCATCGGTGAATCTGCCATGCCCACCAGTAATAGTGGTAGCACTGAGGACGCCAGTATGCCAGTGCTGCCCAGACTCACCAGAAGTGTAGCTAGAAGACAGTGCACTACACTAGCAATAGCAAGCGTAGCGGGTCCTGTCAGGCCAGTAGCAACCCCTGTGCTGCGGAGGTCCACGCGTAGCACCAAGAATCAGACTCCACTTCGTTATAGACCTTGGCGATATTAACGATAGTTGTTATTTGGTTGAAAATGCTTGTGTAAATATCTGTGCTATAGGTTAAAAATGGACAATGGTGTGATGGACAGTGAATCACTCCAAAACTTTCACAGGGGCCCCTTTGTTTACCCGGGGTCCCTGCTATTCTATGGTTGCACCTACAGAACTGGGAGTCATGGACTGTGCATGACCAATCTTTTGCAACGTTCAAGCATCCTTACCTTCCATAACGGATAGCACTGTTATATTTATTTGTTCATAGTATATAAATAATAATTTTTGTGTGTTTTCTATGAACATGTATTGTTGTTCTTCTTTTCCCAGTCCGGGAGTACTGGATTTAACAGGGGGGGGAGTGCAGCGCCCCAGAGATCTGGTCGTTGCAGTAACATCGCTCTGCCACTAAGGGGAGTGATGGTACGTCTGATGGCACTGAAGGGATTCTACTGACCAGGTATCACCAGCACACATTACACTTCACACTCTAGCTACTAGGGGGAGCAAAAGGCTTATTTATTGGGCCACTTCTCACATTGGTAAAACTAGGGATCGGACAGGAAGTTAGGCAGAACAAAGCCTGGGAGAGCTCCAGGAAGGACCTGTCAGAACTGGGAAATCTGACAGGTACTTAGCGAAAGGACAGATTGTTACGGAACCGCGCCTGCACTACCTTGCGGCGGTATCCTAAGAAAGAGACACGAAGCGAAGGATATTGTGGAACAGTGAGAAACGAGATCAGCACAAAGGAGATACAGTAAGAGTCGTGCCCCGAGAACGGCAACATCTTACTGAGGCACATAGTCGGTGGCCGGAGCACCGAAGAAGTAACAGTCTCCACGCATTACTTCTAACAGCGGCAGGACAGTTAATTACAGGTTGGCTGTCTACCATACAACACCTAAGAAGGACATAGGAGGCAATCGTGGGAGAGGGGCGACACTAGGGTTCCAGAATAACTCCAGGCCTACCTGTCATAAAGGTGCGTCCTAGCCATAACATACCTGGGGGACGGAGAAGAGAAAGATCTAGAAAGAACGAGAACAGAAGTTGTGAGGACTATCCTGAATGCTCAGCAGGGAAGCACTACAACACACAGGCGCTAGTGGGTAGACACTGATTTCCACCTGCAAAGGGAACTCTGGATGTGCCTTCGGACCGGCCGGTCTCAGACAGCCCTGTTGACAGTGCCCTGGATTGAGGATCCTGAAACCTTCAGTAAAAGGTAAAGAAACTGAACCCTGTGTCCTCGTTATTCCTCGCACTATGCACCATCACCCTTTATTGGAAGCCCCTTAGCAGGGTCACGACTGGGTCCAGCCACCGTGACAACCCCAGAACTGAGACAGAAAGGACCGGTACCGAGTAACCTGTGGCCCTGTGTCTGGGGGCGATCCACATGCATCTGTTGTCAGGTGCACCTTTGTACTCACAGATTGCCTGAGTGCATGGACGATGCGGTCTTTTACATGCTGGTGGAGGGCTGGGATAGCTTTTCTCAAAAAGATGTGTCGACTGGGTAGCTCGTACCGTGGTTCAGCGTAGTCCATCAGGGCTTTGAAAGCTTCGCTTTCAACTAACCGGTAGGGCATCATCACTAATGAGATTACACAATCGAAGTATAAAAAGGACAATTTTTTTATAAACAACTGGACTATAGCAGTTATGCCGCGTACATGCGCACTGAAGTGCCTATTGGAGACTATGCTGTGCGGCTGCCATGTACGGTCATGCGCATTTGGGGAGGTTACCCGGACCTGCGCAGTACTGGGCATTGGGAATATAGCACTCATAAGTGGAATCCGTTGATGCACACAGAAGCCCGGGAGTGGGATGTTGGTGGGCGGATCTGCCGTTAGGACATGCGCAATGGTGGCGGGGGCCCGTGAGTCTGTGCGGGGATGGGCGCTGCATGTCAGGTATGGTGCGGTCACATGTGGCTGGCGCTATTTTCTGATTGAGCAGAGCTTACCCTGGGCACACCTATGGAGCCATGGCAACCACCGATGCATGTCTTCTATTGGATGGGGTGGTATGTTTACATCTATGTAGCCGGGAGTGTTTATATGTGATCTATGGAGTGTTTAATGATATGGAGAGCGATCAAGGGGGATTTTCCTGTGTATGGGGAGGTTGATTACGGGTTGTTTCGCACATTGTATACTGTTTTTATTGTTTTGTATAATGTTTGTAATATTGTTGTTTTTTCTATGATGTCAGGGCACTCCCATTGGTTGTGGGTTAACTATGTGGGTGTGTCTAATGGTATAAAATGGTGTTTGAATTGGGATTGTACTGTGCTTGAAAAAGGTCCACGGACCGAAACGTCGCCGCAGGAGGCAGAATAAAGAAAGTTACTGTCTGTCACTTCCTGGTGTGGCGCTGTCCTTTTTATACTTCGATTGTGGACTCTCTTGCTGGGACGGACCCCCTGGTGTGGACGAGCGCCCTGATATCCATGGAGACGGTGTCAGTATTGGGTGCGGTCTAACACATTTGTTGGATACTCTAATGAGATTAGTCTAGCAATGTGGGCGTTCAAACCCTGTGTACGCGGATGCGAGGATGAGTACTTCCCTTTCCTAACGAGAGTCTCATGTAGGGTGAGCTGGACTGGAGAGCTGCAGATCATGGAACTAGCGGGGGTGCCGGTGGACATGGCAGACTGAGAGAGGGTTGGAGATGGTATTCTTGCTGGTGCCCTACATGCAGTGTTTCCTACTACAAAACTGGTGATTCCCTGACTGCTTTGGCCTGGCGACGAAAACTGCACATTTACTGCAGGTGGTGCGGGAAATGGTGGGCTTACAGTGAGGGAAGGGATGTAGCGTTGCTGACTAGCTTCATTGGCCGAGGGTGCTACAACCTTAAAGGGACACTGTCACCTGAATTTGGAGGGAACAATCTTTAGCCATGGAGGCGGGGTTTTTGGGTGTTTGATTCACCATTTCTTTACCCGCTGGCTGCATGCCGGCTGCAATATTGGATTGAAGTTCATTCTCTGTCCTCCATAGTACATGCCTGCACAAGACTGAGCTTCTTTAACCGGATGTCGACGCTGTCCTACAACTGGTTTTGGTTTTGCCACGCGTTTTTGGCCAGATACTGACCTGGCAGATGGAATCTGTTGCGATGTTGATGCCTTCTGCGGCTCCTCCTCCTCCGCTTCAGAGCTACTGCCGCCTGCACCCTGTTCCCCCAATGGCTGCCAATCGGGGTCAACAACTGGATCATCTATGACCTCCTCTTCTATCTCGTGTGCAAATTCATCTGTGTCACCGTGTAAGCCGGTGGTATAGCGTTCGTGACGGGGCACCATAGTCTCATCAGGGTCTGATTCTGGATTAGTACACTGCCAGGGCAATGTTCTGGTCTGAGTCAAAGGAACAGCATAGTAATCTGGCTGTGGCTGTGCATCTGTGCACTCCATGTCCAATTCAACTTGTAATGGGCATGGCCTGTTAACTGTTTCACTTTCTAACCCAGGAATGGTATGTGTAAAGAGCTCCATGGAGTAACCCGTTGTGTCGCCTGACGCATTCTTCTCTGTTGTTCTTGGTGAAGAAGACAAGGAAGCGACTTGTCCCTGACCGTGAACATCCACAAACGACGCGCTGCTTTTACATTTAGCAGTTTCAGAAGAGGAGGCGAAAGAGATAGAGGCTGAGTCAGCAAGGAAAGCCAAAACTTGTTCTTGCTGCTCCGGCTTTAAAAGCGGTTTTCCTACTCCCAGAAAAGGGAGCGTTCGAGGCCTTGTGTAGCCAGACGACGAACCTGGCTCCACAACTCGAGACTTAGGTGCTATATTGCTTTTCCCACGACCACCTGATGCTCCACCACCACTACCATCATTACCAGCTGGCAATGACCGCCCACGGCCACGACCTCTTCCACCAGACTTCCTCATTGTTTGAAAAACGTAACCAAACTAACGGTATTTGTTACTGTAAAACCAGTTACAAGGTGAACCCAAACTTCTGTTGGATTTATATATCCCTTTATAGGTGGGTGAGACTGCAGAGAAAATCAGGCCAAATGTATAACAGTACACAGCTTCAGTGGCAGACAGATATGCCACTAACAGGACTGACGCTGATGCAGACACTAACAATTAAAATCTCCCCCTTTTTATTTTTTCTGGGAGAATATTGAAGAAATGTGGCCCACTCTTATACAGTATATGTTCTGTGGCACAAAATTAGAGACAGATGCCACACACAGCACTGGCAATGAGGCAGAATTGCCAATCTTAATCTCCCACTATTTTTTTTTTTTCAGGGAGAATTTAAAAGAAATCTGGCCCAGTATTACACACTAGGTTTAATGTGGCACACAATTTGAGACAGGTGGCACACACAGGAGTGGCACTGAAGCAAAAATGCCAATCTTAATCTCCCACTACTTTTTTTTTTCAGGGAGAATTTAAAAGAAATCTGGCCCAGTATTACACACTAGGTTTAATGTGGCACACAATTTGAGACAGGTGGTACACACAGGAGTGGCACTGAAGCAGAAATACCAATCTTAATCTCCCACTATTTTTATTTTTTCAGGGAGAATTGAAAAGAAATCTGGCCCAGTATTACACACTAGGTTTAATGTGGCACAAAATTTGAGACAGGTGGCACACACAGGAGTGGCACTGAAGCAGAAATGCCAATCTTAATCTCCCACTATTTTTTTTTTTCAGGGAGAATTTAAAAGAAATTTGGCCCAGTATTACACACTAGGTTTAATGTGGCACAAAATTAGAGACAGATGCCACACACAGCACTGGTACTGAGGCAAAATTGCCAATCTTAATCTCCCACTATTTTTTTTTTATTTATGGGAGAATTGGCAAGAAATCAGGCCCAATGTTAGACTGTATGTTTTCTGTGCCAGAAAATGAGACACAGATGCCACACACAGGACTGCCACTGATACAGATTTGCCAATTTTAATCTGCACCCTTTTTTTTTTTTCTTCTTCAGGGAGACTAGTGAATAAATCTGGGCCACTGTATTAGAGTATATTTTCTGTGGCAGAAAGTGGCTTGAAGAGATATAACGAAACAAAAAAAAAAAGGGACTGTCCTACAATTACTATCTCCCAGCAGTAATCTCAGCAATGTATGGCAGGCAGCAATAACAAGGAATGGACTGCTGCACAAAAAAAGTCAAAAGTGTGGACAAACAAACAAGAAAGCTGTGCAGAAAGGAAGGAGCAACAGGATTTGTGGTTTGAAAAAAGCAGTTGGTTTGCACAGCGGTGTACAAACAGCAGTGCAGCTATCAGAGAGCCTTCTAGGGCAGCCCAATGAGCTACAGCGCTGAGGGAAAAAAAATGTAGACTCCACTGTCCCTGCTAAGAAAAGGTGGTGTTGGACAGTGGAAATCGCTACAGCACAAGCGGTTTGGGGGTTAATGTACCCTGCCTAATGCTATCCCTGCTTCTGATGAAGCGGCAGCAACCTCTCCCTATGCTCAGATCAGCAGCAGTAAGATGGCGGTCGGCGGGAACGCCCCTTTATAGCCCCTGTGACGCCGCAGAAAGCAAGCCAATCACTGCAATGCCCTTCTGTAAGATGGTGGGGACTGAGACCTATGTCATCACGCTGCCCACACTCTGCGTCCACCTTCATTGGCTGAGAAATGGCGCTTTTCGCGTCATTGAAATGGCAAAAGTCGCCTACCGCATGGCCGACCCCACACAGGGATCGGGTTGGGTTTCATGAAACCCGACTTTGCCAAAAGTCGGCGACTTCTGAAAATGAACGATCCGTTTCGCTCAACCCTACTAACAACTGAAGAAAAATTAGCACTTGACCAATTATCAACTGACAAATCCCTTGTCATAAAACCGGCGGACAAGGGCGGGGCCATCATCATCATGGACAAAACAGACTATATGTCTGAAATACAAAGACAATTAAGTGACACAAGGGTCTATGAGGCTATTCCACATAATCCCACTTGTACCATAGCTGGTAAAATCCTAACGGTTGTGGATCACCATTTACATGAGGGGACCATAGACAAAAAATTGAGAAATTATCTAATTAAAACAGACCCAATAATACCGTTTTTTTATATCCTGCCAAAGGTGCACAAGAGTTTACATAAACCACCAGGTCGCCCGATAGTATCCTCTACTGACTCGGTCCTTTCACCTCTGCCCAAAACACTGGAAATGATATTAACACCACTTACCAAACAAACTAAATCATTTCTGTTGGACACTAGTGAATTCTTGAAATTAATTAGAAATCTGGGCCCACTCCCTACATCCACCATACTTGCCACTTGGGATGTGAGCAGTCTATATACCTCAATTACACACACCAAGGGGATGGAGGCCACAGACCGACTGCTGTCGGAAGCCGAAACTGATCCCAAAATCAGACGACTTTGCTCAGATATATTAGGCCTGGTCCTTCACGAGAACCATTTCATGTTCCAGGACACCTTCTACATCCAGCGGCAAAGGACCGCGATGGGCTCAAATGTAGCGCCACCTTATGCGGTGGCCTACATGGCGGCACTCGAGGGTTATGTATTCAACCATCCATTATTCAGACAGTATTCCAGAACATGGCAGAGATTTATTGATGATACCTTCTGTGGTTGGGACAGGCCGTTAGAAACACTTTTGCTTTTTGACACCTACATTAATAACATCTGGCCTGAGGTGAAGTTTACCCTACAGCACAACACGAAGAACATCAGCTTTCTTGACACTATGGTGTTTAAAAATATCGATGGCACACTTTCCACTGATTTATATACCAAAACCACCGATAGGAATAGCCTTCTGCAATTTACCAGTTTCCTCCCACCGGCTGTAAAAAATCCATCCCAATATCACAATTCCAGATTGTGGAGAAGATAGTCACTGACAGTGATACCAAGAATCAGAGACTAAATGAAATGGAGGAGAGGTTTTCCGAGAGGGGTTACCCTAAGACACTGTTAACTGTGGCCAGACATTCACCCCGAAACCAAAAGCTTCCGGGTCACGTATACCCTTTGTGAACACTTATCATCCTTACTCTAGGCGGGTTGAGGCCTCACTCCGTAGACATTGGAGCATCTTGAGTAAGAGCTATCCCAATGTCCCTAAGTTCCAGCAACCGTTTCTTTCATGTTACCGTCGCCCTCCAAACATCAAGGATAGATTGGTAAGGGCAGATATCGGATCAAGCACCAGAGTACCTAGACAAGTATTTTTGCGTACGCAAAAACGGGGAACCTTTCCATGTCTCAATTGCTTGCAATGCAATAACATTCAAAAAGGAGACAAAATCTTTCATCCTCATACTGGAAGGAGCATCCCCGTTAGAGGATATTTTACCTGTGAATCCACTCACGTGATCTACATGATAAAATGTCCCTGCGGTCTGGCCTATATAGGCGAGACCACTCAGGCGGTAAACGATAGAATATCGCAGCACAAGTCAAACATACGCTGTAACAGGGACCATCTACCTCTTCCACATCATTTTCGAACAATGGGACATAATGTTGCCCAGCTTAAGTTCAAAGTCATGGAACAAATTGAACAAGGCCGCAGGGGACAGAACAGGGTGAAATTGCTGAAAAAGCGTGAATGGGACATAATATTGCCAAGCTTAAGTTCTAAGTCGTGGAACAAATTGAACAAGGCCGCAGGGGACAGAACAGGGTGAAATTGCTGAAAAAGCGTGAATGGGACATAATGTTGCCCAGCTTAAGCTCCAAGTCGTGGAACAAATTGAACAAGGCTGCAGGGGACAGAGCAGGGTGAAATTGCTGAAAAAGCGTGAATCTTACTGGATATTCACCCTACAGACCTTGGAACCGAAGGGCCTCAACAGAGATTACGACATGTCCAGTTTTCTTTGAACATGTAAATTTTTGTACTGTGTCTGGATATTGTCACTGACATGTTGTACACCATAATGTAATATTCGTATGGTAATAAGTTGAAATTAATCTATATTTCTTCTTTTTTTCCTTTATAGAACCGTTAATCATCCTCTTCGTCTCTCCCTGGGCACCCTATGTTTGTCTTCACGGTACAGTATAGACAAAACCTTGTAGCGATTCATAGTGCATAGTGTTTTTCTGCTCCACATATCTCATGGTTGTCACCCCCACGTCCATATGTACAAACTTCAACCCACATAGTGACTAGGCACAACCTTAGTCCCTTTTTCCCCCCATGCTTGGCCTTCATAATAGGGATACACATCGCTAATACAGCAAGACACAATATAATAAATCCAGTTAGATATTTGCTTTCACCGTTCCCTGAAAACATGGAACATAACACATAAGGGCAAGCTGCCAGGACTTTTCATGGATGCCTAGTACTCCTGACCTATAGCGCACACTCCCCCACACACGTGACCGCTATGTCGTGCGGCGTCACGTGACAGTGACTCCCGGCCACTTAAACCCGGAAGTACTAACTCAATACACGGCGCGCTTCCCCAGGTGACACAGAACGTCGCCAGCGCTGGAGCACCACAGCGGTAAGAAGGCGCACATTGTGCGATATCACCCCATCTATTTGGCAGGTCATATATTTACCAATCTACATATTATCCAATAATAGAGTGCTGACTACCGGATCCCCCAGCAACTAATTACGCTACCAGCCCCAGGTCTGTATACTGGTAAGGGGTTAAACTAATAGAGAGTGGTGATTTCTAAACCACTTCACTAAGGATCTGTCTCATTTGTTCATTACAGCACACAGCATTGTGAACGATCTTACATCACAGAGGGAGTTCCCATCTGATTACACATATTATTCCAATAATCCAGGTGAACATTATATCTCTTTTATCCAACTAACCTCTTCTGCACATACAATTTGTGTATCTATATTAGCCCAGATATAAACAGTACAAGCTGCCTATTCCGTCACTCTCTGTCCACCACAGCATCGTTTCTGATATATCCTTGGTTTTTTTTTGTTACCATGGGGATGCTATATGGCACATTTTAAACACCGTCCCTTAGGCACGTTATACCTTGCACTATCGATTTCTCTTTACATGAAAGAAATTCGTCCGTCCGCATGAATATTGCACTTCTCTCACTGAAGAGTCCACATATCCTCTTCAATATGTTCTCTTTTTTCTAGTATGTTTCTGTTATGAATTGCCTTTTATTGGACCAGTGTCCTGGATTATACCCATGTGAACATCACCTGTGTCTTGGTTACTTCTTATGCTGCCACGGCCATTCGTGACTTCTAGTTATGACATGTATATAATGACCTGTTTATTTTCTACTATGTGATGACAGACAGGCATTAAGATTCCAATTCCATTCTTTTGATTTTTTGTTTTGTTTACATATATGTTTTTCTGATAGATAACTTTGAACTGTTCTGAGGAAGGTCCATCTTGGACCGAAAACGTTAACAACAATTGGTTCTGTGTCTGGACGTAAAATAAATTGAATTTTCTTCTTTTCATGAATAATTGAGTGCCGAGTTATTTTGGACATTTGCTATTAAGGGTGGGATACCCTACTCGAGCACCGACACCCATACTTTGCAGAGTGCCGTGTTTTGTTTATCCTTAGCTTGGACTTTCCTTCACACAGGCACCTGTCCAATATGTCAAGTGAAACTGTCTTCTATAACGCCGAGGAAGCAACTGAGATCGTCTCCAAGGTAACAGCATTGGGCAAGTTTCTCCATACCTCCACACAGGAACTTAAGAACGGGAACCTGGAGAGGGAGTCTAAAAGAGCGATTAACCTTGAACTACATACCGTCACCATAGCTGAATATTTACGTGTTCAACGCATTTCTAGGGGCATACGAGTCCCCCTTCAGCCCACCTTTTTAAGGATGATAAAGAATATTGCATTAAATTCTAATATATATTAAACAAATGTTCATTTGACCTGATGACCTTGACCTTAGCCTACCTACAGAAAAACTTGGACACAGTTAATACACAGATATCTGCCATAGAAAATCAACTATCAAGTACTTTACCACAGGAGGATTTCCAAGAAATCAAGTCCAAGAATCAAGAGACCTTACGAATCCATCAACAGGAATTGGAGAAAAAGAAGAGATCCAAATTTTTAAGAGATACAGAGGATTATTTACAGAATCGTGTCTACCAATGGCAGGACAAACAACGTTTCTCCAGACGACAAACCTCCCAAAGTTCCTCTGGTTCCACGGACAGCAGAGCCGTCACTATAAATGTTTCCACGTCTGCTCCTTTTTTAGGGAACAATCGAGGCCAGGAAAAAGGAAGGCGAGGTGGGTGGGCCAATGCCACCGGGGACTCCAGGACCCAAGTGACAACCAGGTCACAGGTAGGCAACGCCCTTTAGTCATTAATATTTCCTCTGAAAACTTAGATTCCCATCAACTTTCGTTATTACAGAAGGTTCTCTCTTTTTGTCCAGCTTACAAATTCAATTTCTTTGAGCTCAGCCTTGATTTACAGAGATTTTAACGCAACTTCAGACTTAAGGCACACTTTCAGGGCATTCCAAGAATAACATCATCCCATGACACTCCAGCCCTTTTACAATTGAAAGACCTAGGCTTACGTACACCTAGCTCCTTTATGCCACCTAAGGACAAACCCATTATTGAAACATTCATTACCTTAGTTGAAAGGGACATGGAGACCTTTAATCATGAGGTCAATCCTGGCAGATTCATTACCAAACTAACCTAACAACTGAAGAAAAATTAGCACTTGACCAATTATCAACTGACAAATCACTTGTCATAAAACCGGCGGACAAGTGTGGGGCCATCGTCATCATGGACAAAACAGACTATATGTCTGAAATACAATGATAATTAAGTGACACAAGTGTCTATGAGGCTATTCCACATAATCCCACTAGTAACATAGCTGGTAAAATCCTAACAGTTGTGGATCACCATTTACATGAGGGCACCATAGACCAAAAATTGAGAAATTATCTCATTAAAACAGACCCAATAATACCGTTTTTTTATATCCTGCCAAAGGTACACAAGAGTTTACATAAACCACCAGGCTGCCCGATAGTATCCTCCACTGACTCGGTCCTTTCACCTCTGGCCAAAACACTGGAAAGGATATTAACACCACTAACCAAACAAACTAAATCATTTCTGTTGGACACTAGTGAATTCTTGAAATTAATTAGAAATCTGAGCCCACTCCCTACATCCACCATACTTGCCACTTGGAATGTGAGCAGTCTATATACCTCAATTACACACACTAAAGGGATGGAGGCCACAGACCAACTGCTGTCGGAAGCCAACACTGATCCCAAAATCAGACGATTTTGCTCTGATATCTTAGGCCTGGTCCTCCAGGAGAACCATTTCATGTTCCAGGACACCTTCTACATCCAGTGGCAAGGGACCGTGATGGGCTCAAATGTAGCGCCACCTTATGCGGTGGCCTACATGGCGGCATTCGAGGAGGATTATGTATTCAACCATCCATTATTCAGACAGTATTCCAGAACATGGCGGAGATTTATTGATGATATCTTCTGTGTTTGGGACGGGCCGGTAGAAACACTTTAGCTTTTTGACACCTACATTAATAACATCTGGCCTGAGTTGAAGTTTACCCTACAGCATAACACAAAGAACATCAGTTTTCTTGACACTATGGTGTTTAAAAATATCGACGGCACACTTTCCACTGATCTATATACCAAAACCACCGATAGGAATAGCCTGCAATTTACCAGTTTCCACCCACTGGCTGTAAAAAAATCCATCCCAATATCACAATTCCAGAGGGTGGAGAGATAGTGATCCCAAGAATCAGAGACTAAATGAAATGAAGGAGAGGTTTTCCGAGAGGGGTTACCCTAAGACACTTTTAACTGTGGCCAGGCATTCAACCCCGAAACCAAAAGCTTCCGGGTCACATATACCCTTTGTGAACACTTACATAATAACATAGTAACATAGTTATTAAGGTTGAAGGAAGACTTTAAGTCCATCTAGTTCAACCCATAGCCTAACCTAACATGCCCTAACATGTTGATCCAGAGGAAGGCAATAAAAACCCATGTGGCAAATAGTAAGCTCCACTTTGGGGGAAAAAATTCCTTCCTGACTCTACATACGGCAATCAGACTAGTTCCCTGGATCAACACCCTATCAAGGAATCTAGCATATATACCCTGCAACATTATACTTTTCAAGAAAAGTATCCAATCCCCTCTTAAATTTAAGTAATGAATCACTCATTACAACATCATATGGCAGAGAGTTCCATAGTCTCACTGCTCTAATAGTAAAGAACCCGCGTCTGTTATTATGCCTAAACCTTCTTTCCTCCAGACGTAGAGGATAACCCCTTGTCCCTGTCTTAGGTCTATGTTTAAAAAGATCATCAGAAAGGACTTTGTACTGTCCCCTCATATATTTATACATTAAAATAAGATCACCCCTTAGTCTTCGTTTTTCCAAACTAAATAGCCCCAAGTGTAATAACCTATCTTGGTATTGCAGACCTCCCAGTCCTCTAATAACCTTGGTCGCTCTTCTCTGCACCAGCTCTAGTTCAGCTATGTCTTTCTTATACATCGGAGACCAGAATTGTGCACAGTATTCTAAGTGTGGTCGAACTAGTGACTTGTATAGAGGTAAAATTATGTTCTCCTCATGTGCATCTATGCCTCTTTTAATGCATCCAATTATTTTATTTGCCTTTGTAGCAGCTGCCTGACACTGGCCACTGAACATGAGTTTGTCATCCACCCATACACCCAGGTCTTTTTCATTGACGGTTTTGCTCAGAGTTTTAGAATTAAGTGCATAGTTATACATTTTATTACTTCTACCCAAGTGCATGACCTTACATTTATCACCATTAAAGCTCATTTGCCATTTATCAGCCCAAGCTTCTAGTTTACATAAATCATCCTGTAATATAAAATTGTCTTCCTCTGTATTGATTACCCTGCAGAGTTTAGTGTCATCTGCAAATATTGAAATTCTGCTCTGAATGCCCCCTTCAAGGTCATTAATAAATATGTTAAAAAGAAGAGGGCCCAATACTGACCCCCGTGATACCCCACTGCTAACCGCGACCCAGTCCGAGTGTGCTCCATTAATAACCACCCTGTGTTTCCTATCCCTGAGCCAGCTCTTAACCCACTTACACATATTTTCCCCTATCCCCATTAATCTCATTTTATGTATCAACTTTTTGTGTGGCACCGTATCAAAAGCTTTTGAAAAGTCCATATACACTACGTCCACTGGGTTCCCTTGGTCCAGTCCGGAACTTACCTCTTCATAGAAGCTGATCAAATTAGTCTGACATGAACGGTTCCTAGTAAACCCGTGCTGATACTGGGTCATGAGGTTATTCCTCTTCAGATAGTCCAGTATAGCATCCCTTAGAATGCCCTCCAGTACTTTACCCACAGTAGAGGTTAAGCTTACTGGCCTATAATTACCGAGTTCAGTTTTTGTCCCCTTTTTGAATATTGACTCCACATTTGCTATACGCCAGTCCTGTGGTACAGGCCCTGTTATTATGGAGTCTTTAAAAATGAAAAATAATGGTCTTTCAATGACTGCACTTAATTCCTGCAGTACTCGGGGATGTAATCCATCCGGGCCGGGAGATTTGTCAATTTTAGTGATTTTTAGACGTCGACGTACTTCCTGCTGGGTTAAGCAGGTGACATTTAATGGGGACTTTTTATCACTAGTCATTTTGTATGCCATGGGATTTTCTTGTGTAAATACTGATGAAAAAAAGTCATTTAGCCTATTGGCTTTTTCCTCATCCTCATCCACCATCTCACCCAGACTATTTTTAAGGGGGCCAACACTTTCATTTTTTAGTTTCTTACTATTTACGTAGTTAAAGAATATTTTGGGATTATTTTTACTCTCTCTGGCAATGAGTCTCTCTGTCTCAATCATTGCTGCCTTGATTTGCTTTTTACAGAATTTATTTAATTTTTTGTATTTATTTAATGCCTCATCACTACCTACTTCCTTTAATTCTCTAAATGCTTTCTTTTTGTCACTTAGGCTAGGTTCACATTGCGTTACATGGCGCAATTGTCGCAATTAACGCTATATAACGGATCCGTTAGCGCACCCATTGACCGCAATGAGCTAATGGGTCGCTAACGCATCGCTGACGCATGCCATTTTTGGCATGCGCTAGCGATGTCCCGTTATTTTCGGACGCACCTCGAAGACTGCTTGCAGCGTTCGAGGTCCGTTCCTCGCTAGCGCAGATCGGGCATCTGCGCTAGCGGGATCGCCAAACGCGATCCCTTTTGGAACATTGCGTTAGCGCAATCCGCTAGCGTATGCGCTAAACGGATTGCCCTAACGCAATGTGAACCTAGCCTTATTGTGCCCCTTACAGCTCTATTTAGCCATATTGGTTTCCTCCTATTTCTAGTATGTTTATTCCCATATGGTATATACTGTGCACAAGTCCTATCCAGGATGCTAATAAATGTCTCCCATTTTCTTTGTGTATTTTTATGTCTCAGGATATCGTCCCAGTCAATTGAACGAAGATCCTCTCTCATCCGTTGGAAATTTGCCCTCCTGAAGTTTAGTGCCCTTGTAACCCCTCTACTACACATCTTATTAAAGGATACACAAAAACTTATTATTTTGTGATCGCTATTCCCCAAGTGACCCCCAACCCTTATATTTGATATGCGGTCTGGCCTGTTGGTTAATATTAGGTCTAGCAGTGCCCCTCTTCTTGTTGGGTCCTGAACCAGTTGTGAAAGGTAATTGTGTTGTGAATTCTGTTGTCGGGCTCCCTCCTGTGGTCATGAATGGTACTTCGGCTGGTTCTATCCATGGAATTCCTCTGGTGGCTGTGGGTGTTTCTGAGTTTCCTTCCACAGGTGACGAGGTTAATTCGTTAGCTGGCTGCTCTATTTAACTCCACTTAGATCTTTGCTCCATGCCACCTGTCAATGTTCCAGTATTGGTCTTGTTCACTCCTGGATCGTTCTTGTGACCTGTCTTCCCAGCAGAAGCTAAGTGCCTGCTTGTTTTTCTCTGGTTTGCTATTTTTCTGTCCAGCTTGCTATTTTGTTTGTTGTCTTGCTTGCTGGAAGCTCTGGGACGCAGAGGGAGCGCCTCTGCACCGTGAGTCGGTGCGGAGGGTCTTTTTGCCCCTCTGCGTGGTCTTTTTGTAGGTTTTTGTGCTGACCGCAAAGCTACCTTTCCTATCCTCGGTCTGTTCAGTAAGTCGGGCCTCACTTTGCTAAATCTATTTCATCTCTGTGTTTGTATTTTCATCTTTACTCACAGTCATTATATGTGGGGGGCTGCCTTTTCCTTTGGGGAATTTCTCTGAGGCAAGGTAGGCTTTATTTTTCTATCTTCAGGGCTAGCTAGTTCCTTAGGCTGTGCCGAGTTGCATAGGGAGCGTTAGGAGCAATCCACGGCTATTTCTAGTGTGTGTGATAAGATTAGGGATTGCGGTCAGCAGAGTTCCCACGTCCCAGAGCTCATCCTATATTATCAGTAACTATCAGGTCATTCCGTGTGCTCTTAACCACCAGGTCCATTATTGTCCTGACCACCAGGTCATAACATAATTGTCTTTCATAGTTGTCAAAAACCGATTACCTTTGCTGGAACTGCAGATTTCCGTTCCCCAATCTATTTCAGGGTAGTTGAAGTCCCCCATAATAATGACTTCCCCTTGAGTCGCAGCTTCATCTATTTGCTTTACGAGGATATTCTCCATTGCTTCCATTATTTTTGGAGATTTATAACAAACCCCTATCAGTAATTTATTATTTTTTCCCCCTCGTCTTATTTCCACTCACAGGGACTCTACATTTTCATTAGATTCACCTATATTATCACGCAGGATGGGTTTTAAGGATGATTTTACATATAGACACATATCTCCCCCTCGCTTATCCGTTCGGTCATTTCTGAACAGACTATAGCCCTGCAAGTTAACAGCCCAGTCATGGCTCTCATCCAGCCACGTTTCAGATATCCCCACCATGTCATAATTATGCTCCAACAACATTAAATCTAATTCGTCCATTTTGTTGGCAAGGCTTCTGGTATTAGTATACATGCACTTGATGTTCCTCTCTGTACCTCTATTCTTTCTTAAATTATTAACTGTTCTAACCCCACCCCCTATGCCACCCATATGCCACCTATACCCCCATCTTCCTTATTTGTGCCCAGGTCTCTATCTGCACTATCTTCCCCTCCTATAAAATGAATACCCTCCCCCCAATCCTTAGTTTAAACACTCCTCCAACCTTCTAGCCATTTTCTCCCCCAATACAGCTGCACCCTCCCCATTGAGGTGCAGCCCGTCCCTAGCGTAGAGCCTGTAGCCGACTGACTTATCATCCTTACTCTAGGCGGGTTGAGGCCTCACTCCGTAGACATTGGAGCATCTTGAGTAAGAGCTATCCCAATGTCCCTGAGTTCCAGCAACCGTTTCTTTCATGTTACCGTCGCCCTTCAAACATCAAGGATAAATTGGTAAGGGCATATATCAGATCAATCACCAGAGTACCTAGACAAGTATTTTTACGTACGCAAAAACGGGGAACCTTTCCATGTCTCAATTGCTTGCAATGCAATAACATTCAAAAAGGAGACAAAATCTTTCATCCTCATACTGGAAGGAGCATCCCCGTTAGAGGTTATTTCACCTCACGTGATCTACATGATAATATGTCCCTGCGGTCTGGCCTATATAGGCGAGACCACTCAAGTGGTACACGATAGAATATCGCAGCACAAGTCAAACATACGCTGTAACAGGGACCATCTACCTCTTCCACATCATTTTCGAACAATGGGACATAATATTGCCCAGTTTAAGTTTCAAGTCGTGGAACAAATTGAACAAGGCCACAGGGGACAGAACAGGGTGAAATTGCTGAGAAAGCGTGAATCTTACTGGATATTCACCCTACAGACCTTGGAACCGAAGGGCCTCAACAGAGATTACGACATGTCCAGTTTTCTTTGAATATGTCATTTTTTGTACTGTGTCTGGATATTGTCACTGACATGTTGTACACCATAACGTAATATTCAAATGGCAATAAGTTGAAATTAATCTATATTTCTTCTTTTTTTCCTTTATAGAACCGTTAATCATCCTCTTCGTCTCTCACTGGGCACTCTATGTTTGTCTTCACGGTACAGTATAGATAACACCTTGTAGCAATTCATAGTGCATAGTGCAGTGCATAGTGTTTTTCTGCTCCACATATCCCATGGTTGTCACCCCCACGTCCATATGAACAAACTTCAACCCACATAGTGACCAGGCACAACCTTAGTCCCTTTTTCCCCCATGCTTGGCCTTCATAATAGGGATACACATCGCTAATGCAGCAAGACACAATATAATAAATCCAGTTAGATATTTGCTTTCACCGTTCCCTGGAAACATGAAACATAACACATAAGGGCAAGCTGCCAGGACTTTTCATGGCCGCCTAGGACTCCTGACCTATAGCGCACACTCCTCCACACACGTGACCGCTATGTCGTGCGGCGTCACGTGACAGTGACTCCCGGGCACTTAAACCCGGAAGTACTAACTCAATACACGGCGCGCTTCCCCAGGCGACACAGAACGCTGCCAGCGCTAGAGCACCACAGCGGTAAGAAGGCGCACATTGTGCGATATCACCCCATCTATTTGGCAGGTCATATATTTACCGATCTACATAATATCCCCTAATAGAGTGCTGACCACTAGGGTTGAGCGAAACGGGTCGAACATTTTCAAAAGTCGCCGACTTTTGGCGAAGTCGAGTTTCATGAAACCCGATCCGACCCCTGTGCGTGGTCGGCCATGCGGTACGCGACTTTCGCGCCAAAGTCGCATTTCAATGACGCGAAAAGCGCCATTTCTCAGCCAATGAAGGTAAACGCAGAGTGTGGGCAGCGTGATGACATAGGTCCTGGTCCCCACCATCTTAGAGAAGGGCATTGCAGTGATTGGCTTGCTGTCTGCGGCGTCACAGGGGCTATAAAGGGGAGTTCCCGCCGACCGCCATGTTACTGCTGCTGATCTGAGCTTAGGGAGAGGTTGCTGCCGCTTCGTCAGAAGCAGGGATAGCGTTAGGCAGGGTCCATTAACCACAAAACCGCTTGTGCTGTAGCGATTTCCACTGCCCAACACCACCTTCGGTGTGCAGGGACAGTGGAAGCTACATTTTTTTTTTTTTTTTCCCTCAGAGCTGTAGCTCATTGGGCTGCCCTAGAAGGCTCCCTGATAGCTGCATTGCTGTGTGTACGCCGCTGTGCAAACCAACTGCTTTTTTCAAAGCACAAATCCTCTTGTTCCTTCCTTTCTGCACAGCTATCTTTTTGGTTTGTACACACTTTTTATTTAATTTGTGCATCAGTCCACTCCTTATTGCTGCCTGCCATACCTGGCTGAGATTACTGCAGGGAGATAGTAATTGAAGGACACTCCCTGTTTTTTTTTTTTTTTTTTTGTGGGAGATTAAGATTGACATTTCTGCTAGAGTGCCATCCCTGTCTGTGTCATCTCTCACTCAGTGGGCCATAGAAAGCCTATTTATTTTTTTGCTTGATTTGGGTTATAAAATCTACCTGAAAAAATCACTACATCAATCAGTGGGAGAAAAATATTGGCCTCAGGGCTTGTGTGCCACTCCTGACTCCTGTGTGCATCATCACTCACTCAGTGGGCCATAGAAAGCCCTTTTTTTTTTTTTTTTTTTTTTGCTTTATTTGGGTTCTAAATTCTACCTGAAAAAATCAATAAATCAATCAGTGGGAGATTAATATTGGCCTTTGGGCTTGTGTGCCAGTCCTAAGCGTGCCATCTCTCTCTCTCTCAGATAGTGGGCCATAGAAAGCCTATTTTTTTATTATTTTATTGGGTTTATAAATTTTCCCTGGAAAAAAAAAAAAGTGGGAGATTAATATTGGCCTCTGGGCTTGTGTGCCAGTCCTAAGCGTGCCATCTCTCTCACAAATAGTGGGCCATAGAAAGCCTATTTATTTTTTTGGTTGATTTGGGTTCATAATTCTACCTGAAAAAATCAATCAATCAATCAGTGGGAGATTAATATTGGCCTCTGGGCTTGTGTGCCACTCCTGACTCCTGTGTGCGTCATCTGTCACTCAGTGGGCCCTAGAAAGCCTATTTTTTGTTTTATTTGTTTTCTAAATTCTCCCTGAAACAATCATTTTATTTTCTTTGGTTTCTAAATTATTCCTGAAAAATATCATTTTTTTTGTATTTTTTTTTTCTCTCAAGTCTCCCTGAAAAAAAAAAAAAAAAAATCTGTGGGAGATTCATATTGCCCCTTCTGCTTGTGTGCCAGTCTTGACTCCTGGGTGTGCCATCTCTCTCTCTCTCCCCAATTGTGGGCCATAGAAAGCCTATTAATTTTTTTGCTTGATTTGGGTTCCAAAATCTACCAAAAAAAATCACTAAATCAATCAGTGGGAGATTTTATATTGGCCTCTGGGCTTGTGTGCCACTCCTGACTCCTGTGTGCGTCATCTGTCACTCAGTGGGCCCTAGAAAGCCTATTTTTTGTTTTATTTGTTTTCTAAATTCTCCCTGAAACAATCATTTTATTTTCTTTGGTTTCTAAATTATTCCTGAAAAAAATCATTTTTTTTGTATTTTGTTTTCTCTCAAGTCTCCCTGAAAAAAAAAAAAAAAAATCTGTGGGAGATTCATATTGCCCCTTCTGCTTGTGTGCCAGTCTTGACTCCTGGGTGTGCCATCTCTCTCTCTCTCCCCAATTGTGGGCCATAGAAAGCCTATTAATTTTTTTGCTTGATTTGGGTTCCAAAATCTACCAAAAAAAATCACTAAATCAATCAGTGGGAGATTAATATTGGCCTCTGGGCTTGTGTGCCACTCCTGACTCCTGTGTGCGTCATCTGTCACTCAGTGGGCCCTAGAAAGCCTATTTTTTGTTTTATTTGTTTTCTAAATTCTCCCTGAAACAATCATTTTATTTTCTTTGGTTTCTAAATTATTCCTGAAAAAAATCATTTTTTTTGTTTTTTTTTTTCTCTCAAGTCTCCCTGAAAAAAAAAAAAAAAAATCTGTGGGAGATTCATATTGCCCCTTCTGCTTGTGTGCCAGTCTTGACTCCTGGGGGTGCCATCTCTCTCTCTCTCCCCAATTGTGGGCCATAGAAAGCCTATTAATTTTTTTGCTTGATTTGGGTTCCAAAATCTACCAAAAAAAATCACTAAATCAATCAGTGGGAGATTAATATTGGCCTCTGGGCTTGTGTGCCACTCCTGACTCCTGTGTGCGTCATCTGTCACTCAGTGGGCCCTAGAAAGCCTATTTTTTGTTTTATTTGTTTTCTAAATTCTCCCTGAAACAATCATTTTATTTTCTTTGGTTTCTAAATTATTCCTGAAAAAAATCATTTTTTTTGTATTTTTTTTTTCTCTCAAGTCTCCCTGAAAAAAAAAAAATAAATCTGTGGGAGATTCATATTGCCCTTTCTGCTTGTGTGCCAGTCTTGACTCCTGGGTGTGCCATCTCTCTCTCTCTCCCCATTTGTGGGCCATAGAAAGCCAATTAATTTTTTTGCTTGATTTGGGTTCCAAAATCTACCAAAAAAAATAACTAAATCAATCGGTGGGAGATTAATATTGGCCTCTGGGCTTGTGTGCCACTCCTGACTCCTGTGTGCGTCCTCTCTCACTCAGTGGGCCCTACAAAGCCTTTTTTTTTTTTTTTTTTCCTAAATTCTCCCTGAAACAATCATTTCATTTTATTTGTTTTATAAATTCTTCTGTAAAAAATAATTTTTTTTTAATATTTTTTTTTCTGAAGTCTCCCTTTTAAAAAAAACAAACACAAATCAGTGGGAGATAAATATTTACATTTGCGCTTCAGTGACAGTCCTGCGTGTGTGCCATCTCATTTGTTGCCAACAACAACAGAGTGTGTAACATTGTGGCTGATTTTCGTTGTGGTCTCACCCACCTGTAAAGGGGTAGCTAAATCATACTGAAGTTATAGCTCACCGTGTAAGTTGTGTGACAGCAACAAATACTGTTCGTTTGGTAACGTTTTTAAAACAATGAGGAAGTCTGGTGGAAGAGGTCGTGGCCGGGGGCGTTCATTGTCAGCTGGTAATGAGGGTAGTGGTAGTGGTGGAGCATCAGCTGGTCGTGGGAAAAAAAATATTGCACCTAAGTCTGGAGCTGTGGAGCCAGGTTCATCGTCTGGCTACACAAGGCCTCGAACGCTCCCTTTTCTGGGAGTAGGAAAACCGCTTTTAAAGCCGGAGCAGCAAGAGCAAGTTTTGGCTTATCTTGCTGACTCAGCCTCTAGCTCTTTTGCCTCCTCTCGTGAAACTGGTAAATGTCAAAGCAGCGCGTCGTTAGTGGATGTTCACGGTCAGGGACAAGTCGCTTCCTTGTCCTCTTCAGCAAAAACAACAACAGAGAAGAATGCAGCAGGCGACACAACGGGTTACTCCATGGAGCTCTTTACACATACCGTCCCTGGCTTAGAAAGTGAAGCAGTTAACAGTCCATGCCCATTACAAGTTGAATCTGACATGGAGTGCACTGATGCACAGCCACAGCCAGACTACTATCCTGGTCCTTTGACTCAGACCACAACATTGCCCTCGCAGGGTGCTGATCAAGAATCAGACCCTGATGAGACTATGTTGCCCCATCACGAACGCTATACCACCGACCGACACGGTGACACAGACGAAGTTGCACACGAGCTACAAGAAGAGGTAATAGATGACCCAGTTCTTGACCCCGATTGGCAGCCATTGGGGGAACAGGGTGCAGGCGGCAGCAGTTCTGAAGCGGAGGAGGAGGGGCCGCAGCAGGCATCAACATCGCAACAGGTTCCATCTGCCGGGCCCGTATCTTGCCCAAAACGCGTGGCAAAGCTAAAACCTGTTGGAGGACAGCGTGGCCATCCGGTTAAAGCTCAGTCTGCAATGCCTGAAAAGGTATCCGATGCTAGAAAGAGTGCAGTCTGGCATTTTTTTAAACAACATCCAATTGATCAGCGCAAAGTCATCTGTCAAAAATGTTCAACTACCTTAAGCAGAGGACAGAATCTGAAAAGTCTCAATACAAGTTGCATGCATAGACATTTAACCACCATGCATTTGCAAGCCTGGACTAACTACCAAACGTCCCTTAAGGTTGTAGCACCCTCGGCCAATGAAGCTAGTCAGCAACGCAACATCCCTTCCGGCAGTGTAGGGCCACCATTTTCCGCACCACCTGCAGTATCTGTGCAGGTTTCTTTGCCAGGCTAAAGCCGTCAGGGTCAGGGAATCACCAGTTTCGTAGTAGGAAACACTGCATCTAGGGCACCGGTGGCAACAATACCATCTCCCACCGTCTCTCAATCTGCCATGTCCACCGGCACCCCCGCTAGTTCCACGATCTCCAGCTCTCCAGTCCAGCTCACCCTACATGAGACTATGGTTAGAAAAAGGAAGTACTTAGCCTCGCATCCGCGTACACAGGGTTTGAACGCACACATAGCTAGACTAATCTCGTTAGAGATGATGCCCTACCGGTTAGTTGAAAGCGAAGCTTTCAAAGCCCTGATGGACTACGCTGTACCACGCTACGAGCTACCCAGTCGACACTTTTTTTCCAGAAAAGCCATCCCAGCCCTCCACCAGCATGTTAAAGAGCGCATCGTCCATGCACTCAGGCAATCTGTGAGCACAAAGGTGCACCTGACAACAGATGCATGGACCAGTAGGCATGGCCAGGGACGTTACGTGTCCATCACGGCACACTGGGTAAATGTGGTGGATGCAGGGTCCACAGGGGACAGCAAGTTTGGGACAGTTCTGCCTAGCCCACGGTCTAGGAAACAATTGGCTGTAGCCGTTCGCACCCCCTCCTCCTCCTCTTCGTCCTCCTGCAGAAGCGAGAGCTCGTCCACAGACCGCAGTCGCACAACCACTCCATCCGCAGCTGCCACTGTTGCACACCAGGTCTCCCATTATGGGGCAGCTACTGGCAAACGTCAGCAGGCTGTATTGGCTATGAAGTGTTTGGGCGACAACAGACACACCGCGGAAGTTCTGTCCGAGTTCTTGCAGAAAGAAACGCAGTCGTGGCTGGGCACTGTAGATCTTGAGGCAGGCAAGGTAGTGAGTGATAACGGAAGGAATTTCATGGCTGCCATCTCCCTTTCCCAACTGAAACACATTCCTTGCCTGGCTCACACCTTAAACCTGGTGGTGCAGTGCTTCCTGAAAAGTTATCCGGGGTTATCCGACCTGCTCCTCAAAGTGCGTGGACTTTGCTCACATATCCGCCGTTCGCCCGTACACTCCAGCCGTATGCAGACCTATCAGCGTTCTTTGAACCTTCCCCAGCATCGCCTAATCATAGACGTTGCAACAAGGTGGAACTCAACACTGCACATGCTTCAGAGACTGTGTGAACAGAGGCGGGCTGTTATGTTTTTGTGGGAGGATACACATACACGGGCAGGCAGTAGGATGGCAGACATGGAGTTGTCAGGTGTGCAGTGGTCGAAGATTCAAGACATGTGTCAAGTCCGTCAGTGTTTTGAGGAATGCACACGGCTGGTTAGTGCAGACAACGCCATAATAAGCATGAGCATCCCCCTAATGCGTCTGCTGATGCAAAGTTTGACGCACATAAAGGATCAGGCGTCTGCAGCTGAGGAAGAGGAAAGCCTTGATGACAGTCAGCCATTGTCTGGCCAGGGCAGTGTACAGGACGAGTTAGCGGGCAAAGAGGAGGAGGAGGACGAGGAGGATGATGGGGATGATTATATTTTTAATGAGGAAGCTTTTCCGGGGCCACTGGAAATTGGTGGCGCGGCAAGGCCGGGTTCTGGTTTTTTGAGGGACACAAGTGACGTGGATTTGCCTGAAACTGCCCCTCAACCAAGCACAACCGCAGATTTGAGAACTGGAACTTTGGCCCACATGGCGGATTATGCCTTACGTATCCTCAAAAGGGACACACGCATAACTAAAATGATGAATGATGACGATTACTGGTTGGCCTGCCTCCTTGATCCTCGCTATAAAGGCAAATTGCAAAATATAATGCCACATGAGAACTTGGAACTAATATTAGCAACCAAACAATCAACTCTTGTTGACCGTTTGCTTCTGGCATTCCCTGCACACAGCGCCCGTGATCGTTCTCACACGATCTGCAGGGGCCAGCAGACCAGAGGAGTTAGAGGGGCAGAAATCAGAAGTGGCGTTGGCCAGAGGGGTTTTCTGACCAGGTTGTGGAGTGATTTTGCTATGACCGCAGACAGGACAGGTACTGCAGCATCAATTCAAAGTGACAGGAGACAACATTTGTCCAGTATGGTTACAAACTATTTTTCATCCCTTATCGATGTTCTCCCTCAACCGTCATTCCCATTTGATTACTGGGCATCAAAATTAGACACCTGGCCAGAATTGGCAGAATATGCATTGCAGGAGCTTGCTTGCCCGGCAGCTAGTGTCCTATCAGAAAGAGTATTCAGTGCTGCAGGTTCAATACTAACAGAAAAAAGGACTCGTCTGGCTACCCAAAATGTAGATGATCTAACCTTCATTAAAATGAACCACAACTGGATTTCGAAATCTTTTGCCCCACCTTGCCCGGCTGACACCTAGCTTTCCTATGAAAAGGTCTTGCCTGTGGACTATTCTGAATGCCTTTTCCAATCTCGTAATTTTCTGCACCTGATTGTCCAGCATACGACATGTTTACACCTCACTAAATGGCCAAACTCCCCACACGGGGCCGTGGTATCGACACTTGGCGACAGCACCCGTGAGAGTGCAGTTTGTCTGAAGAGGTGGGTGAGCCCGCTTTTGGTCGACGGCACTGCCACTGGGTCCCTCCTAGTACAATAAAGTGTCTCTGGCGGTGGTGGTGCGCACCCAACGTCAGACACACCGTTGTAATATGAGGGGCCCTGGGCCTGTACCGCCGGCCACAAGACAGTTTCCCCCCACCCCAGCTCAAACAGTGCTCTACCACTTGCAAAATTATCTCACAGCTCCACCAATGTTTAGTCTATGCGCTGACATCCTTCAATGCCTGCCACTGACAATACCATTGTATTGACATTTTTGTTATGTTAGGCCTTCGATGCCTGTCTGTGGTCACTCCTTCCACTAGGCCTCCACTGACCACACCACTGCTGCCCGTGTACCCCTGGAACCAATTTATAATTGCCTACAGCCATGTGTTATTATTTTAGGCCTTCGATGCCTGTCTGCGGTCACTCCTTCCACTAGGCCTCTACTGACCACACCACTGCTGCCAGTGTACCCCTGGAACCAATTTAAAATTGCCTACAGCCAGCCCAATTTTTTTATTTTAGGCCTTCGATGCCTGTCTGCGGTCCATTCTTTCAACTACTACTACACTGACCAGGTCACTGCTGCCCGTGTACCCCTGGAACCAATTTAAAATTGCCTACAGCCATGTGTTATTATTTTAGGCCTTCGATGCCTGTCTGCGGTCACTCCTTCCACTAGACCTCCACTGACCACACCACTGCTGCCCGTGTACCCCTGGAACCAATTTAAAATTGCCTACAGCCAGCCCAATTTTTTTATTTTAGGCCTTCGATGCCTGTCTGCGGTCCATTCTTTCAACTACTACTACACTGACCAGGTCACTGCTGCCCGTGTACCCCTGGAACCAATTTAAAATTGCCTACAGCCATGTGTTATTATTTTAGGCCTTCGATGCCTGTCTGCGGTCACTCCTTCCACTAGGCCTCCACTGACCACACCACTGCTGTCCGTGTACCCCTGGAACCAATTTAAAATTGCCTACAGCCATGTGTTATTATTTTAGGCCTTCGATGCCTGTCTGCGGTCCATTCTTTCAACTACTACTACACTGACCAGGTCACTGCTGCCCGTGTACCCCTGGAACCAATTTAAAATTGCCTACAGCCATGTGTTATTATTTTAGGCCTTCGATGCCTGTCTGCGGTCACTCCTTCCACTAGGCCTCCACTGACCACACCACTGCTGCCCGTGTACCCCTGGAACCAATTTAAGGTTGCCTACAGCCATGTGTTATTATTTTAGGCCTTCGATGCCTGTCTGCGGTCACTCCTTCCACTAGGCCTCCACTGACCACACCACTGCTGCCCGTGTACCCCTGGAACCAATTTAAAATTGCCTACAGCCAGCCCAATTTTTTTATTTTAGGCCTTCGATGCCTGTCTGCGATCCATTCTTTCAACTACTACTACACTGACCAGGTCACTGCTGCCCGTGTACCCCTGGAACCAATTTAAAATTGCCTACAGCCATGTGTTATTATTTTAGGCCTTCGATGCCTGTCTGCGGTCACTCCTTCCACTAGGCCTCCACTGACCACACCACTGCTGCCCGTGTACCCCTGGAACCAATTTAAAATTGCCTACAGCCAGCCCAATTTTTTTATTTTAGGCCTTCGAAGCCTGTCTGCGGTCCATTCTTTCAACTACTACTACACTGACCAGGTCACTGCTGCCCGTGTACCCCTGGAACCAATTTAAAATTGCCTACAGCCATGTGTTATTATTTTAGGCCTTCGATGCCTGTCTGCGGTCACTCCTTCCACTAGGCCTCCACTGACCACACCACTGCGGTCCGTGTACCCCTGGAACCAATTTAAAATTGCCTACAGCCATGTGTTATTATTTTAGGCCTTCGATGCCTGTCTGCGGTCCATTCTTTCAACTACTACTACACTGACCGGGTCACTGCTGCCCGTGTACCCCTGGAACCAATTTAAAATTGCCTACAGCCATGTGTTATTATTTTAGGCCTTCGATGCCTGTCTGCGGTCCATTCTTTCAACTACTACTACACTGACCAGGTCACTGCTGCCCGTGTACCCCTGGAACCAATTTAAAATTGCCTACAGCCATGTGTTATTATTTTAGGCCTTCGATGCCTGTCTGCGGTCACTCCTTCCACTAGGCCTCCACTGACCACACCACTGCTGCCCGTGTACCCCTGGAACCAATTTAAAGTTGCCTACAGCCATGTGTTATTATTTTAGGCCTTCGATGCCTGTCTGCGGTCACTCCTTCCACTAGGCCTCCACTGACCACACCACTGCTGCCCGTGTACCCCTGGAACCAATTTAAAATTGCCTACAGCCAGCCCAATTTTTTTATTTTAGGCCTTCGATGCCTGTCTGCGATCCATTCTTTCAACTACTACTACACTGACCAGGTCACTGCTGCCCGTGTACCCCTGGAACCAATTTAAAATTGCCTACAGCCATGTGTTATTATTTTAGGCCTTCGATGCCTGTCTGCGGTCACTCCTTCCACTAGGCCTCCACTGACCACACCACTGCTGCCCGTGTACCCCTGGAACCAATTTAAAATTGCCTACAGCCAGCCCAATTTTTTTATTTTAGGCCTTCGAAGCCTGTCTGCGGTCCATTCTTTCAACTACTACTACACTGACCAGGTCACTGCTGCCCGTGTACCCCTGGAACCAATTTAAAATTGCCTACAGCCATGTGTTATTATTTTAGGCCTTCGATGCCTGTCTGCGGTCACTCCTTCCACTAGGCCTCCACTGACCACACCACTGCTGTCCGTGTACCCCTGGAACCAATTTAAAATTGCCTACAGCCATGTGTTATTATTTTAGGCCTTCGATGCCTGTCTGCGGTCCATTCTTTCAACTACTACTACACTGACCAGGTCACTGCTGCCCGTGTACCCCTGGAACCAATTTAAAATTGCCTACAGCCATGTGTTATTATTTTAGGCCTTCGATGCCTGTCTGCGGTCACTCCTTCCACTAGGCCTCCACTGACCACACCACTGCTGCCAGTGTACCCCTGGAACCAATTTAAAATTGCCTACAGCCAGCCCAATTTTTTTATTTTAGGCCTTCGATGCCTGTCTGCGGTCCATTCTTTCAACTACTACTACACTGACCAGGTCACTGCTGCCCGTGTACCCCTGGAACCAATTTAAAATTGCCTACAGCCATGTGTTATTATTTTAGGCCTTCGATGCCTGTCTGCGGTCACTCCTTCCACTAGGCCTCCACTGACCACACCACTGCTGCCCGTGTACCCCTGGAACCAATTTAAAATTGCCTACAGCCAGCCCAATTTTTTTATTTTAGGCCTTCGATGCCTGTCTGCGGTCCATTCTTTCAACTACTACTACACTGACCAGGTCACTGCTGCCCGTGTACCCCTGGAACCAATTTAAAATTGCCTACAGCCATGTGTTATTATTTTAGGCCTTCGATGCCTGTCTGCGGTCACTCCTTCCACTAGGCCTCCACTGACCACACCACTGCTGCCCGTGTACCCCTGGAACCAATTTAAAATTGCCTACAGCCAGCCCAATTTTTTTATTTTAGGCCTTCGATGCCTGTCTGCGGTCCATTCTTTCAACTACTACTACACTGACCAGGTCACTGCTGCCCGTGTACCCCTGGAACCAATTTAAAATTGCCTACAGCCATGTGTTATTATTTTAGGCCTTCGATGCCTGTCTGCGGTCACTCCTTCCACTAGGCCTCCACTGACCACACCACTGCTGTCCGTGTACCCCTGGAACCAATTTAAAATTGCCTACAGCCATGTGTTATTATTTTAGGCCTTCGATGCCTGTCTGCGGTCCATTCTTTCAACTACTACTACACTGACCAGGTCACTGCTGCCCGTGTACCCCTGGAACCAATTTAAAATTGCCTACAGCCATGTGTTATTATTTTAGGCCTTCGATGCCTGTCTGCGGTCACTCCTTCCACTAGGCCTCCACTGACCACACCACTGCTGCCCGTGTACCCCTGGAACCAATTTAAAATTGCCTACAGCCAGCCCAATTTTTTTATTTTAGGCCTTCGATGCCTGTCTGCGGTCCATTCTTTCAACTACTACTACACTGACCAGGTCACTGCTGCCTGTGTACCCCTGGAACCAATTTAAAATTGCCTACAGCCATGTGTTATTATTTTAGGCCTTCGATGCCTGTCTGCGGTCACTCCTTCCACTAGGCCTCCACTGACCACACCACTGCTGCCCGTGTACCCCTGGAACCAATTTAAAATTGCCTACAGCCAGCCCAATTTTTTTATTTTAGGCCTTCGATGCCTGTCTGCGGTCCATTCTTTCAACTACTACTACACTGACCAGGTCACTGCTGCCCGTGTACTCCTGGAACCAATTTAAAATTGCCTACAGCCATGTGTTATTATTTTAGGCCTTCGATGCCTGTCTGCGGTCACTCCTTCCACTAGGCCTCCACTGACCACACCACTGCTGTCCGTGTACCCCTGGAACCAATTTAAAATTGCCTACAGCCATGTGTTATTATTTTAGGCCTTCGATGCCTGTCTGCGGTCCATTCTTTCAACTACTACTACACTGACCAGGGCACTGCTGGCCGTGTACCCCTGGAACCAACATCAGAAAATATAAAAATAAGTATTTTGCTTATAAAAAAGAAAATACTGGTGAGATATCAAATGCAGACATTTTAACATTAAAAACAAACACACAACTAAAATCTGGTACAGTACTAAAAATGGCCACCAGCTACAATTACTTTCTCCTGCAAGTAGTTAACTGAAAGGTTTTTTAAATTGAAAACACACATATGGCATCCACCGAGTGTTGTCCTGTCGCGTCTTCTTTATATTATTGCCGAGAAGATGCAAAACAATGAAAATAATAAAATCATTAATTACCAAAATAATAGAGAAAGTCAACACCACATTGCAAATAAACATTCATTCCAAATAAAGAAGCAGGGCGCGTCCGAGGGTGAGTATATACCTAATAAGAATATAATCACCCTCGGACGCGCAATGCTTATTTCCAACAGCCTTCCTTCCTAAGAATCAGCCCTTCCGTGGTGTAGAGAGACGTTGTGTTACACTCCAAGGTGTTCCCCAGGTTGCCTTTCCTGAGCTTCGATCTTCCGGCTCTCGTTTAGTAGTTGTTGGAAACTACGCTGCATTAGGCCTTCAAATTGGGTATGGGGTGTAGAGAGATGGTGTGTTCCACTCCAAGGTGTTCCCCAGGTTGCCTTTCCTGAGCTTCGATCTTCCGGCTCTCGTTTAGTAGTTCTTGGAAACTACACTGCATTAGGCCTTCAAATTGGGTATGGGGTGTAGAGAGAGAGTGTGTTACACTCCAAGGTGTTCCCCAGGTTGCCTTTCCTGAGCGTCGATCTTTATGCTCTCGTTGAGTAGTTGTCGGAAACTACGCTGCATTAGGCCTACAAATTGGGTATGGGGTGTAGAGAGAGGGTGTGTTACACTCCAAGGTGTTCCCCAGGTTGCCTTTCCTGAGCTTCGATCTTCATGCTCTCGTTTAGTAGTTGTCGGAAACTACGCTGCATTAGGCCTACAAATTGGGTATGGGGTGTAGAGAGAGGGTGTGTTACACTCCAAGGTGTTCCCCAGGTTGCCTTTCCTGAGCTTCGATCTTCATGCTCTCGTTTAGTAGTTGTCGGAAACTACGCTGCATTAGGCCTACAAATTGGGTATGGGGTGTAGAGAGAGGGTTTGTTACACTCCAAGGTGTTCCCCAGGTTGCCTTTCCTGAGCTTCGATCTTCCGGCTCTCGTTTAGTAGTTGTTGGAAACTACGCTGCATTAGGCCTTCAAATTGGGTATGGGGTGTAGAGAGAGGGTGTGTTACACTCCAAGGTGTTCCCCAGGTTGCCTTTCCTGAGCTTCGATCTTCCGGCTCTCGTTTAGTAGTTCTTGGAAACTACACTGCATTAGGCCTTCAAATTTGGTATGGGGTGTAGAGAGAGGGTGTGTTACACTCCAAGGTGTTCCCCAGGTTGCCTTTCCTGAGCTTCGATATTCCGGCTCTCGTTTAGTAGTTGTTGGAAACTACACTGCATTAGGCCTACAAATTTGGTATGGGGGAAACATTGGCGCATCTGCGGTCCCTCCTTCCTCTAGGCCTCCACTGACCTGTCTACTGCTGCCCGTGTTCCCCTGGAACCAATTTTAAATTGCCTACAGGCAGCCCAATTTATTATGTTAGGGCTTCGAAGCCTGTCTGCGGTCCCTCCTTCCACTAGGCCTCCACTGACCTGTCTACTGCTGCCCGTGTACCCCTTGAACCAACATCATAAAATAAAAAAAAAAGTATTTTGCTTATAAAAAAGAAAATACTGGTGAGATATCAAATGCAGACATTTTAACATTAAAAACAAACAAACAACTAAAATCTGGTACAGTACTAAAAATGGCCACCAGCTACAATTACTTTCTCCTGCAAGTAGTTAACTGAAAGGTTTTTTAAATTGAAAACACACATATGGCATCCACCGAGTGTTGTCCTGTCGCGTCTTCTTTATATTATTGCCGAGAAGATGCAAAACAATGAAAATAATAAAATCATTAATTACCAAAATAATAGAGAAAGTCAACACCACATTGCAAATAAACATTCATTCCAAATAAAGAAGCAGGGCGCGTCCGAGGGTGAGTATATACCTAATAAGAATATAATCACCCTCGGACGCGCAATGCTTATTTCCAACAGCCTTCCTTCCTAAGAATCAGCCCTTCCGTGGTGTAGAGAGACGTTGTGTTACACTCCAAGGTGTTCCCCAGGTTGCCTTTCCTGAGCTTCGATCTTCCGGCTCTCGTTTAGTAGTTGTTGGAAACTACGCTGCATTAGGCCTTCAAATTGGGTATGGGGTGTAGAGAGATGGTGTGTTCCACTCCAAGGTGTTCCCCAGGTTGCCTTTCCTGAGCTTCGATCTTCCGGCTCTCGTTTAGTAGTTCTTGGAAACTACACTGCATTAGGCCTTCAAATTGGGTATGGGGTGTAGAGAGAGGGTGTGTTACACTCCAAGGTGTTCCCCAGGTTGCCTTTCCTGAGCTTCGATATTCCGGCTCTCGTTTAGTAGTTGTCGGAAACTACGCTGCATTAGGCCTACAAATTGGGTATGGGGTGTAGAGAGAGGGTGTGTTACACTCCAAGGTGTTCCCCAGGTTGCCTTTCCTGAGCTTCGATCTTCCGGCTCTCGTTTAGTAGTTGTCGGAAACTACGCTGCATTAGGCCTACAAATTGGGTATGGGGTGTAGAGAGAGGGTTTGTTACACTCCAAGGTGTTCCCCAGGTTGCCTTTCCTGAGCTTCGATCTTCCGGCTCTCGTTTAGTAGTTGTTGGAAACTACGCTGCATTAGGCCTTCAAATTGGGTATGGGGTGTAGCGAGAGGGTGTGTTACACTCCAAGGTGTTCCCCAGGTTGCCTTTCCTGAGCTTCGATCTTCCGGCTCTCGTTTAGTAGTTCTTGGAAACTACACTGCATTAGGCCTTCAAATTGGGTATGGGGTGTAGAGAGAGGGTGTGTTACACTCCAAGGTGTTCCCCAGGTTGCCTTTCCTGAGCTTCGATCTTCCGGCTCTCGTTTAGTAGTTCTTGGAAACTACACTGCATTAGGCCTACAAATTGGGTATGGGGTGGAGAGAGATGGTGTGTTACACTCCAAGGTGTTCCCCAGGTTTCCTTGCCATTGCTTCGGTCTTCCGACTCTCGTTTAGTAGTTGTAGAAAAGTACACTGCATTAGGCCATACAAAATGGGTATGGGGTGGAGAGAGATGGTGTGTTACACTCCAAGGTGTTCCCCAGGTTGCCTTTCCTGAGCTTCTATCTTCAGGCTCTCATTAAATTGTGGTTAAATGGAACAACTGCATTTGGCGTACTAGTTGGTTTGGGGCCTACTATCGGTGTCTGCCACTCCTTGCTGTTCTCCTGGTTTCCTGTCCTGAAATTCCATTTTCAGGCTCTCGTTAAGTAGTTGTTAATGTTAGACTGCATTTGGCCTACTAGTTGGGTTGGGGCCTACTATCGGTGTCTGCCACTCCTTGCTGTTCTCCTCCACTGAACAAAGCTGTGCCGCCTGTTTACTACGGTTGCCAATTTTGAACTGCATTTCGACTACTTACTGATTTGGCCCTACTCTCTGTGTCAGCCTCTCATTCCAGTTGTCCTCCACTGCAATGCCCCCTGGTTATTCCTGTGTTACCAATTTTGAACTGCATTTAGCCCACTTTATTCTTTGGGCCTATATCTGTGTTTCCACTTCATCGTGCCCATTGCCCAGCCAGTGATAGATGAGTCTGCTGGTACATTGACCCATAACGCAACATTCCCCGTGCATGCTACACAACAACATTGTGACCCTGCTGAAAGTCAGGTTGCTCTTCCCGCATACCATACCACCTTACACAGGGACAAAGAGGAAGGTGCAGATGAAAGTGCAGGTTCCTTCATCAGGTGGGGGGAGGAATACTAGTTGGCGACGTCACTGGCACAGGGCCTCTCATAGTACGCAAAAGTGTTGCTGCCGGTGGGAGGCGCCCCCGCCGTGCAAACACACCGCTGTACTTTGAGGGGCCCTGTGCCAGTGCCAATGCCAACAAGTGGGCCCCCCCTGCTTGCTCAGGATCACAGCACTTGCAAAGTTGAAATACTTACCTCTCCCTGCTCCACTGCCGTGACGTGGTCCAGATTTCCTGGGCCCACTAATTACTTGAGCCAGCCCTACCCCACACAACTTTAGCCAAATGACCCCCAATTTCAAATGCCTTCCAATTATTATAAGGTAAATTACGCTTGACAAGCTTCATTAAGAAGAATGGATGGTTTTGACATTAAAATGGGCACTCTAGGTGTTTTCCTGGCCCCCACTCACTGCCGACTATGCTGCCCCATTGACTTGCATTGGGTTTCGTGTTTCGGTCGATCCCGACTTTACGTCATAATCGGCCGATTTCACTCGACCCGACTTTTGAGATAGTCGGGTTTCGCGAAACCCGGCTCGACTCTAAAAAGGTCAAGGTCGCTCAACTCTACTGACCACCGGATCCCCCAGCGACTAAGTATGCTACCAGCCCCGGGTCTATATACTGGTAAGGGGTTAAACTAATAGAGAGTGGTGATTTCTAAACCACTTCACTAAGGATCTGTCTCATTTGTTCATTACAGCACACAGCATTGTGAACGATCTTATATCACAGAGGGAGTTCCCATCTGATTACACATATTATTCCAATAATCCAGGTGAACATTATCTCTCTTTTATCCAACTAACCTCTTCTGCGCATACAATTTGTGTATCTATATTAGCCCAGATATAAACAGTACAAGCTGCCTATTCCGTCACTCTCTGTCCACCACAGCATCGTTTCTGATATATCCTTGTTTTTTTTTGTTACCATGGGGATGCTATATGGCACATTTTAAACACTGTTATGTTTATTCCCTTAGGCACGTTATACCTTGCACTATCGATTTCTCGCTACAGGAAAGAAATTTGTCCGTCCGCATGAATATTGCACTTCTCTCACTGAAGAGTCCACATATCCTCTTCAATATGTTCTCTTTTTTCTAGTATGTTTCTATTATGCATTGCCTTTTATTGGACCAGTATCCTGGATTATACCCATGTGAACATCACCTGTGTCTTGGTTACATCTTATGCTGCCACGGCCATTCGTGACTTCTAGTTATGACATGTATATAATGACCTGTTTATTTTCTACTATGTGATGACAAACAGGCATTAAGATTCCAATTCCATTCTTTTGATTTTTTGTTTTGTTTACACATATGCTTTTTCTGATAGACAACATTGAACTGTTCTGAGGAAGGTCCATCTTGGATCGAAAACGTTAACAACAATTGGTTCTGTGTCTGGACGTAACATAAATTGAATTTTCTTCTTTTCATGAATAATTGAGTGCCGAGTTATGCCGCGCTGTAACGCAGTCCTAAAACTCTATGTGGGCGCTGACTGGAGGGGAGTAGGGAGGGGCCAACTCGTGTGCTTGTCGCTGATTGGTCACACCCAGCAGGCCGAGACCAATCAGCGACGCGGGATTTCCGTGACAGACAAACAGACAGAAGTGGACGTTAGACAATTATATATATAGATAATATATATATATATGTGTGTCACTGACTATATACATATATCTATATATATAATCGTCTAAGGGGCACTTCCGTCTGTTTGTCTGTCACAGAAATCCCGTGTCGCTGAATCTGCTATTCTCACCTTCTGCCATCCACAAGACCGCTAAGTCATCTGGGTAATTTCGCAATGCATCTCTGGGAACGGAAGCTGGCGGCAGCCGTGCGCATCTGGACAGCTTCGCTGGACAACGAAGGGTGAGTATATAACTATTTTTTATTTTAATTGTTTTTTTAACGGGGATATGGTGCCCACATTGCTATATACTACGTGGGCTGTGTTATATACTGCGTGACTGCTATATACTACGTGGGAAGTGTTATATACTCCATGGGCTGTGTTATATACTGCGTGGGCTGTGTTATATACTGCGTGGGCTGTGTTATATACTACATGGGCTGTGTTATATACTGCGTGGGCTGTGTTATATACTGCGTGGCTGCTATATACTACGTGGGCAGTGTTATATACTGTGTGGGCTGTGTTATATACTACGTGGGCTGTGTTATACACTGCGTGGGCTGTGTTATATACTGCGTGGACTATGTTATATACTACGTGGGCTGTGTTATATACTGCGTGGGCTGTGTTATATACTGCGTGGACTGTGTTATATACTGCATGGCCACTGTTATATACTGCGTGGCCTGTGTTATATACTACGTGGGTAGTGTTATATACTGCGTGGGCTGTGTTATATACTACATGGGCTGTGTTATATACTGCGTGGGCTTTGTTATATACTGCGTGGCTGCTATATACTATGTGGACAGTGTTATATACTGTGTGGGCTGTGTTATATACTGTGTGGTCTGTGTTTTATACTGCGTGTGCTGTGTTATATACTGTGTGGCCACTGTTATATACTGCGTGGCTTGTATTATATATTGCTTTGCCAGTGTTATATACTGCATGGCCACCGTTGTATACTGCGCGGCCTGTGTTATATACTGCGTGGCCCGTGTTATATACTGCGTTGCCAGTGTTATATACTGTGTGGGCTGTGTTATATACTGCGCAGCTGTGTTACATACTGCGTGCCCTGTGTTATATACTGCATGGGCTGTGTTATATACTGCGTGGCTGTGTTATATATGGCATGGCCTGTGTTATATACTGTGTGGGCTGTGTTAAATATTACGTGGGCTGTGTTATATACTGCGTGGGCTGTGTTATATACTGCGTGGGCTGTGTTATATATTACGTAGGCTGTGTTATATACTGCATGGGCTGTGTTATGTACTGCGTGGCCTGTGTTATATACTGCGTGGCCTGTGCTATACATTATGTGGGCTGTGTTATATACTGCGTGGGCTGTGTTATATACTGCGTGGCCTGTGTTATATACTGTGTGGCCTGTGCTATACATTATGTGGGCTGTGTTATATACTACGTAGCTGTGTTATATACTGTGTGGCTGCTATATACTACGTGGCTCCTATTTACTATGTGGCCTGTGCTATATATTATGTGGCAGCTATATACATACATACATATTCTAGAATACCTGATGCGTTAGAATCAGGCCACCATCTGGTATATATATATATATATATATATATATATATACAGTATGTAAAAAAATAGGAGCAGCACCATCAAATACCTCAATAGTGTGCACGCTTGAGAAAGGATTTTGAATCAGAAACGTCGCCATGCCACTGGGCAATAAAGTCCACTTTTTTTTAGTTTTTTGGTGCCATATATATATAAATATATATACAACTATTCTATATATGTATATATATCTATTCTATCTATTCTAACCTGTCAGTGTGATTTTACTGTACCCATATATTAATTGTTAGCTTTCCAAAGGACACCGGTGCGTAAAAATCGGACAACATTCGCATGGTGTGAGTGCTATGCGATCTTTTATTGCACCCATTGACCTCTATTGCGGGATGCGATCCGATTTCTGATGACAATCGCAGCATGCTGTGATTTTTTTCCAGTCCGATCGTGATCCGATCTGAAGACACAATCATAGACGAACATTGTTCCGAATTCAATCCGATTTTTTATCAGATTGTATTCGTCTGATTTCACGCAGGATGAAGCACTGAATAGTCAAATTGAGCTCTGCTACCTCTGTGCCCGAAGGCTGGTGACTTAGGTTATATTCACGTTGCGTTTTTACAGCCATTTTAAATCAATTTTTTATGCAAACTTTCAGCTGCATTTCACAGTACCAGGAATGTTTATAAGATTTCATAAATCTCATGCACACAGCTTGTTTTTTTCCTGACTATTTTGTCAAAGAGCTGTGTTTTTGCAAAATGCACTGTCATTTCTTTCAGCATGTTTTTCAGCCATTGAAAGCAATGAGTAGTGCAAAAAAGCTGCAAAAAAGGTATCATGTTTTGCAGCGTTTTTGGTTTCAAAATCTGATTAAGCTTAATCAGATTTTTATTATGCACTAAACTATATCAGCACGCACGAGACAAACGTGCCCTGACAAAAAATCAGGAAAAAAACGCAACAAAAATGCGGCAAACACTCAGCAAAACATGCTTTTTTGACATTGCTTCTTTACTGCCAAGAAAGCAGGTTTCGGCTGCAGAAAAAAATGCAGCAAAAACGCAACCTGTGAACATAGCCTTACTGTACCTGGTGCTCAGGGCGGCTGGTGACCAGAGTGCCGTCCTCCAGATAATGGCTTTCTGTGTAATTCTCCGTAAACAGACCCCTGCGGAAACAGAGAAAAGTTAGTGAGTATCCAGTGGCATGTAAAAGTTTGGGCACCCCTGGTCAACATTACTGTTATTGTGAACAGTTAAGCAAGTTGAAGATGAAATGATCTCTAAAAGGCCTAAAGTTAAAGATGACACATTTCCTCTGTATTTAGGCAACTATATAATAACTATCTGTTTCCAGCCAGCTAACGCTCGGCACGCTCATTGCTATCTAATTAACGCTGCTGGTGATTAAACTAAAGTAAATAATGACAACATTCAATAGCGCTTACGCAGGTGGTAAATTAACTTAAAATGAAGTTAATAACAATAATCATTAAAAATCTGAATAATACTAATAATAAATTTTAAAATTTTATTCACAGTGTAAAATCAAAAACAAACTGGATTCAATAAGATGTGCGTTTTTTATTCATTCCAGCATCTTAGCAAATTTCATAATGAAACGTAAATTAAGTTAAAATTTCTCTGTAAACACAATTACCAGATATACTCGAGTATAAGCCGAGATTTTCAGCCCATTTTTTTGGGCTGAAAGTCCCCCTCTCGGCTTATACTCGAGTCATACCCGGGGTCGGCAGGGGAGGGGGAGCGGGGGCTGTCTAATCATACTCACCTACTCCTGGCGCGGTCCCTGCAGGTCCCTGCTTCTTCCAGCGCTGCATATTCTTCCTGTAGTGAGCGATCACATGGTACCGCTCATTACAGTAATGAATATGCGGCTCCACCTCCCATAGGGGTGGAGCCACATATTCATTTCTGTAATGAGCGGTAACCGTGACCGCTCAGTACAGGAAGAATATGCAGCGCCGGGAGAAGCAGGGACTGCACCGCGCCAGGAGCAGGTAAGTATATGGGCAGGGGAGCGCAGCGCTGCGCAATATTTACCTGCTGCTCGTTCCAGTGCGGCTCTGTCTCCAGCGTCCTCTGGCTGTGACGCTCAGGTCAGAGGGCACGGTGACGTTGTCAGTGCGCGCACTCTGCTGAACGTCAGTGCTGAAGACGGAGCCGTACCCGAACGAGGAGCAGGTAAAAGCGCCGGGGTCCTGAGCGACGGAGAGGTGAGTATGTGATTTTTTTTTTTATCGCAGCCACAGCATATGGGGCAAGTGTCTCTATGGAGCATCTTATGGGGCCATAATGATTGTGCAGCACTATAAGGGGCAAGTGACTGTATGGAGCATCTTATAGGGCCCTTATTACCTTTTATGCATATTTTAATATGGAGCATTTAATGGGGCCCATGAAACTTTATGGAGCACTATATGGGGCTCCTGATTCAATATGGATATTCAAAAACACTTAACCTACTGATGTCTCAATTAATTTTACTTTTATTCGTATCTATTTTTATTTTTGAAGTTTACCGGTAACTGCTGCACTTTCCACCCTAGGCTTATACTCGAGTCATTAAGTTTTCCCAGTTTTTTGTGGCAAAATTAGGGGGGTCGGCTTATACTCGGGTCGGCTTATACTCGAGTATATACGGTAAATGTATAGTCATTTTCATCATTTTCAAAGATCTTTCCTTGACTTCTACCAGGTACAATTTAATGTCTGGGGGCGGGATTGTGTGTGGTAATGTGGTGGGGGGGCAGGATTATGTGTGGTAATGTGGTGGGGGGGCGGTATTATGTGTGGTAATGTGGTGAAGGGGCGGGATTATGTGTGGTAATGTGGTGGGGGGGCGGGATTGTGTGTGGTAATGTGGTGAAGGGGCGGGATTATGTGTGGTAATGTGGTGAAGGGGCGGGATTATGTGTGGTGATGTGGTGGGGGGGTGGTATTATATGTGGTGATGTGGTGGGGCGGGATTATGTGTGGTGATGTGGTGGGGGGGCGGGATTATGTGTGGTAATGTGGTGGGGGGCGGGATTATGTGTGGTAATGTAGTGGGGGGATTATGTGTGGTAATGTGGTGGGGGGATTATGTGTGGTGATGTAGTGGGGGGCGAAATTATGTGTGGTAATGTAGTGGGGGGCGGGATTATGTGTGGTAATGTGGTGGGGGGCGGGATTATGTGTGGTAATGTGGTGGGGGGCGGGATAATGTGTGGTAATGTGGTGGGGGGCAGGATTATGTGTGGTGATGGGGTGGGGGGCGGGATTGTGTGTGGTAATGTGGTGGGGGATTATGTGTGGTAATGTGGTGGGCGGGATTATGTGTGGTGATGTGGTTGGGGGCGGGATTATGTGTGGTAATGTGGTGGGGGTGGGATTATGGGTGGTGATGGGGTGGGGGGGTGGGATTATGGGTGGTGATGGGGTGGGGGGGCGTCATTATGGGTGTTGATGGAGTGGGGGGCGGGATTATGGGTGGTGATGGGGTAGGAGAGCCGGATTATGGGTGGTGATGGGGTGGGGGGGCGGTATTATGGGTGGTGATGGGGTGGGGAGGCGGGTTTATGGGTGGTGATGGGGTGGGGGGGCGGGATCATGTGTGGTGATGAGGTGGGGGGAAGGATTATGGGTGGTGATGGAGTGGGGGGCGGAATTATGGGTGGTGATGGGGTGGGGTGGCAGGATTGTGTGTGGTAATGGGGTGGGATTATGTGTGGTAATGGGGTGGGGGCAAGATAATGGGTGGTGATGTGGTGGGGGGCAGGATTATGTGTAGTGATGGGGTGGGGGGCGGGATTATGGGCGGTGATGGGGTGGGGGGACGCTTTTATGGGTGGTGATGGGGTGGGGGCGGGATTATGGGTGGTGATGGGGTGGGATTGTGTGTGGTAATGGGGTGGGATTATGTGTGGTAATGGGGTGGGGGCGGGATTATGTGTGGTGATGTGGTGGGGGGCGGGATTATGTGTGGTAATGGGGTGGGGGGCGGCATTATGTGTGGTGATGTGGTGGGGGGCGGGATTATGTGTGGTAATGGAGTGGGGGCGGGATTGTGTGTTGTAATGTGTTGGGGGGCGGGATTATGTGTGGTGATGTGGTGGGGGGCGGGATTATGTGTGGTGATGTGGTGGGGGCGGGAATATGTGTGGCAATGGGGTGGGGGGCGGCATTATGTGTGGTGATGTGGGGGGCGGGATTATGTGTGGTAATGGAGTGGGGGCGGGATTGTGTGTTGTAATGTGTTGGGGGGCGGGATTATGTGTGGTGATGTGGTGGGGGGCGGGATTATGTGTGGTGATGTGGTGGGGGCGGGATTATGTGTGGCAATGGGGTGGGGGGCGAGATTGTGTGTGGTAATGGGGTGGGGCACGGTATTATGTGTGGTGATGGGTGGGGGGCAGGATTATGTGTGGTGATGTGGTGGGGGCGGGATTGTGTGTGGTGGGGGCGGAGCTACTGTGCAGGGGGCGGGATTAGCGAGTAATCACGATGCCACTTACATACTATAGATAATAATCTTTATTTTTATATAGCGCTAACATATTCCACAGCGCATTAAAGTTTGCACACATTATTATCGCTGTCCGCGATGGGGCTCACAATCTAAATTCCCTATCAGTATGTCTTTGCAATGTGGGGGAAACTGGAGAACCCGGAAGAAACCCACGCAAGAATAGGGAGAACATAGAAACTCCTTGCAGATGTTATCCTTGGTGGGGTTTGAACCCAGGACTCCAGCGCTGCAATGCTATCCACTGAGCCACCGTGCTACCCCCAATATATCTAAACAATAATCAGTAAGCGCATCAAAAAAGTGGGGTCGAGAGAAAACCGCTCGTGTAACCCCCTTAATATTACCCAGATGTCTCGGGTTATAAGGACAACTCCAATAAGCATATAAACCCAAAGAAAGGAGTAAACCAGTCCCACAAAACATAATAAAAATCAATAATGCTTTATTATTACAGAAAATCATATCTACAAACACACATATAACACATAAATCCAGTAAACTGTTATCATAGCAAATAAGGAAGGAGATCAGGAAGGACACATACCGGTGAGCTGAATAGCCTACATGGGAACTAATGCATCCACAGGGAAGCACATGGGAATCATAAATGAGTATAAGGTGCAAGTGCCAATATAAGGTGCTCTAACACACCATCAGTGCTGCCAGCATATAAGTTACATACTCACTCCCAAAAGCTTACCCATCATGTAGAAGGATGGCTCCCCGCGGCTCCCAGCTGCCCCTTGACGCGTGTTTCGCCGCCTAGCTTTCTCAAAAGGGGGTGTTGTCCATTGATTAATCCCACTGGTATATATACCGCACATACCGGAACTTCATCCGACTCCTGGCGCGCGTGCGCATGAGACCCTGTTCCGCCTCCCTCACACAGCCGTCACAGCCGTGCTCGCATGTGGGCGGAACTCTGCCGTATGACGTCAAGTGACATGCGTGCACGGTAGATGGAGATAGCCGCAGAGGGGGAGGAATCAACTCGGGACCAAGAGCGCATGCGCGCACTATCGGTGGCCATCTTTATGGAGACCATGAATTCCGCCATTATGTGTAAGAGACTAAGTGCTAGGACAAAAACAACGGCGGAACCGCTGTCCTTATCCTGTGCCTAACTATACAAGGTATGTACCTACAGATAAATCGATCAGTGATCAGTAGACGATCACTGGGACTGTATTCAACATCATAGAAACAATTAAAACATAATTATATATATGTTACATAAAAAAGTGACAATAGTGCAAAATTATTACAACGCAAATTGGAACAGTGTACAAGTACTATCTTGAGAAAAGAAATCCTTTTCTTTAAACGAGGCAGCAGAACGATCACATTAAGCTCCAAGAAAGGCCACAGATCAACCCATACGGACGAAGTCATGCAAATGGTATGATTTGGATATGAGTCACTGAAAAAAGACAAACAATGGTTAAAATCAAATAAAATCCTAAATGGTGGACTTGTATGATTCATATATAGGAGAGGAATTGAGAGAAATTGTCGCATAATGTCTCAAAAGATGCACAAGAATGCATCTACCGTATTTATATACTTTTTCTTCTTCTAACACAGAGAACGAAGGAACAGTGGTTAGTACGGAAAACAAAGAGGGAAGGAGAAACAGGGAAGAAAGAGGGGTCATAAGAAAACAAAATTTCAAAATTCCTAGGATCCAGGGAAGGTTCACATTGAGGTGAGTATATTATAAAAAAAGGGGCGAAGCTCAGTTTTTCATTAAGCCCTTTAGGTGCAATCGTATCAAGTGTAACGATCCACCTACATTCACATTGAGCCAATAATTGGTTCAAGTTCCCGCCTCTGATACCACCATGGATCCTATCAATACCCCTCACCTTCAACCCACTGGGATCGGATCCGTGGCACATCAAAAAATGTCTCGGTAAAGTCTTCAACATGGCTATATCTGATGTTCCCCTGGCAGCAAAAATGTCCCGCACGTGTTCGCGCGTCCTCACTTTCAATTCCCTCGAAGTGAGGCCAATGTATATGAGGGAGCAGGGACAAGTAGCGTAATACACCACATGTGTTGTACTACACGAGATATATTCTCTGATCTTATATTCCCCGCTCCCATCAGATGATCTAAAGGACTCACTTCTCAGGATGTTAGGACACGCGACACACGTTCCACAGGGGAAACAGCCCATTTTAGGGCCCCTGCTCATAAAGAAAGATTTCTGTGTGGCTACATAGTGGCTTTTCACCAAACAGTCCTTCAAATTTCTCCCCCTACATTGTGTCATAAGTGGGAATGGAGACAGGTGGGCTGCCAGAGCACCATCAGTCATCAAGACTGGCCAGTGTTTATTAAGAATACCACGGATCCGGTCCCAGTGGCAATTAGAAGTAGAGATAAACCTAGTTTCAACACTTCCCCCTCGATCCGGTCTCATGGGCTGCAGCAACAAGTCCTCCCTCCGTTTAGATTTTGCCTTTCTGTACCCTGCCTTAATGCATCGTTGGCTGTACCCCCTGGCCTTAAACCTATCTGTCAGCACACTGGACTGTTCCTCGAAGCGGGCCTCAGTCGAGCAGACCCGCCTATTCCTCAGGAACTGGCCAACCGGGATGGCCTTGATGGTCGAATAATTATGTGCCGACGAGGCATGGAGCAAAGAATTTATGGATGTCTCTTTACGAAACAAGTCCGTTTCAATCGAACCATCCTCCGCCACAATTAGAGAGATATCAAGAAAATCTACTCTATTCCGATTCCAAGTATAAGTAAACTTAAGATTAAAAGAATTCTCGTTTAACTCCTGCATAAAATGTGATAGGCTGGCTTCGTCACCGTTCCAAATCATCAGAACATCATCGATGTAGCGAAACCAGCCTATCACTGGGTCCGCGGCATGTGCTCCGTCACCCTGAAAGATAAATCTTTCCCAGTAGCCCAAAAACAAATTTGCATACGACGGAGCACATGCCGCGCCCATAGCAGTACCCTGTAACTGCAAAAAAAACTTATCTTTAAAAACAAAAAAATTGTGGGTCAAAATAAATTGAAGTAAATCTAAAATAAAATCCACAAAATGGCCATCCCGGTTCGCCATCTCAAGGAAAAAGCGGGCCGCCCTTAAGCCATCTTCATACCTAATTGAGGTATACAAAGACTCAATGTCGATGGTAACCAGAAGCATCCCATCCTCGAGGAACAGCCAATTGACCTTAGTCAGCACATCGGATGTGTCTCTGACATAGGAGGGAAGCGTCTCCACCAGTGGTTTCAAATAATGGTCAATGAATTTGCATATATTCTCGCATAACCCTCCCATGCCAGAGACAATCGGTCGGCCAGGGGGATTTGCCATATCTTTATGCACTTTAGGCAAAAGATAAAAGGTAGCAACTTTGGGGAACCTGGGCAGCAGCCCATCAAGGACCTTCCTCGGGACAGTATCAGACTCGCTTGCATATGATAGAATAGATTCAAGTTCCCCTACATAAGACAACATAGGGTTTTGGGACAAGGCCTGATATACAGATCTATTCTTCAGCTGACGAAAGGCCTCCTTTTCATATTTTTCAAGTCACAAGTCTACAAAAAATCTCGACCTGGGGGCAGAGGGACAAGGGAGGGAACGTGAGTGATTTGGACACAACAGATGTGGGAAAATTACCTGGAATCTCAGATTGCTGTTCCCTTAATAAGTCCTCAAGTGCCTCCAGGGCCTCCCGTTCCACATCATCAGAGGGACCTTGATTTGAATTTCTTTGGCTATGTAGCTTTTTTAAAATCAATTTGCGGCAGAAAAGGTGTGTATCTTTTAGAACTGTGAAAAAAATCAAATTTATTAGAGGGTGTAAAGTTTAAACCGAACTTTAATAAATCCACCTGTGTTTCTGAAAGGGATTGTGAGGATAAATTAATTACCTCCAAGTGTGTATTTTTCGCTTTGCGTTCATACGCAGGTGAGGGTGAGATCTTCCTTTTGTTATTAAATTGTCTCTTAGCGGTCCTCCCAGGTTGTATTTTTCTGACCCCCTCTCCACCTCTAGACTGATCAGATGCTACACTGGATTCTTCCACTGATGTTAGCGATGATATGGAGCCTGTCCTTACTTGGGACATAGGACGTGATCTTTTGTTGTTATTTTTCCAGCGATATACTTTATTTCCCTGATAGTCCGAATTGTCCCGCTGTAACTTTTTTGTTTTAACGGCTCCAATTTCTTGCTCCCATTTAGAAAAGTCCTTCTCTAAATCACTATTCAGTTGTTCCAGAGCCTCAGATGTAAGTTCATCTTTTATGGTGACCTGTAGGTCGTTAATCTCTTTTTCAATGCTGCCTAGTTTAATCTCACAATCCTCTCCTTAGAATCACCACCATTAGGAGTTAAAATACCGGTATCCTCCCTGAAGACCTCCTGCGGCTGAGATAACCACGTTTGGTCTCGGGTATGAAAATCCATTTGCTTTTAAAGATAAGTTTTTTTTGCAGTTACAGGGTACTGCTATGGGCGCGGCATGTGCTCCGTCGTATGCAAATTTGTTTTTGGGCTACTGGGAAAGATTTATCTTTCAGTGCGACGGAGCACATGCCGCGGACCCAGTGATAGGCTGGTTTCGCTACATCGATGATATTCTGATGATTTGGAACGGTGACGAATAGTAATCTTAAGTTTACTTATACTTGGAATCGGAATAGAGTAGATTTTCTTGATATCTCTCTAATTGTGGCGGAGGATGGTTCGATTGAAACGGACTTGTTTCGTAAAGAGACATCCATAAATTCTTTGCTCCATGCCTCGTCGGCACATAATTATTCGACCATCAAGGCCATTCCGGTTGGCCAATTCCTGAGGAATAGGCGGGTCTGCTCGACTGAGGCCCGCTTCAAGGAACAGTCCAGTGTGCTGACAGATAGGTTTAAGGCCAGGGGGTACAGCCAACGATGCATTAAGGCAGGGTACAGAAAGGCAAAATCTAAACGGAGGGAGGACTTGTTGCTGCAGCCCATGAGACCGGATCGAGGGGGAAGTGTTGAAACTAGGTTTATCTCTACTTCTAATTGCCACTGGGACCGGATCTGTGGTATTCTTAATAAACACTGGCCAGTCTTGATGACTGATGGCGCTCTGGCAGCCCACCTGTCTCCATTCCCACTTATGACACAACGTAGGGGGAGAAATTTGAAGGACTGTTTGGTGAAAAGCCACTATGTAGCCACACAGAAATCTTTCTTTATGAGCAGGGGCCCTAAAATGGGCTGTTTCCCCTGTGGAACGTGTGTCGCGTGTCCTAACATCCTGAGAAGTGAGTCCTTTAGATCATCTGATGGGAGCGGGGAATATAAGATCAGAGAATATATCTCGTGTAGTACAACACATGTGGTGTATTACGCTACTTGTCCCTGATCCCTCATATACATTGGCCTCACTTCGAGGGAATTGAAAGTGAGGACGCGCGAACACGTGCGGGACATTTTTGCTGCCAGGGGAACATCAGATATAGCCATGTTGAAGACTTTACTGAGACATTTTTTGATGTGCCACGGATCCGATCCCAGTGGGTTGAAGGTGAGGGGTATTGATAGGATCCATGGTGGTATCAGAGGTGGGAACTTGAACCAATTATTGGCTCAATGTGAATGTAGGTGGATCGTTACACTTGATACGATTGCACCTAAAGGGCTTAATGAAAAACTGAGCTTCGCCCCTTTTTTATAATATACTCACCTCAATGTGAACCTTCCCTGGATCCTAGGAATTTTGAAATTTTGTTTTCTTATGACCCCTCTTTCTTCCCTGTTTCTCCTTCCCTCTTTGTTTCCCGTACTAACCACTGTTCCTTCGTTCTCTGTGTTAGAAGAAGAAAAAGTATATAAATAGATGCATTCTTGTGCATCTTTTGAGACATTATGCAACAATTTCTCTCAATTCCTCTCCTATATATGAATCATACAAGTCCACCATTTAGGATTTTATTTGATTTTAACCATTGTTTGTCTTTTTTCAGTGACTCATATCCAAATCATACCATTTGCATGACTTCGTCCGTATGGGTTGATCTGTGGCCTTTCTTGGAGCTTAATGTGATCGTTCTGCTGCCTCGTTTAAAGAAAAGGATTTCTTTTCTCAAGATAGTACTTGTACACTGTTCCAATTTGCGTTGTAATAATTTTGCACTATTGTCACTTTTTTATGTAACATATATATATAATTATGTTTTAATTGTTTCTATGATGTTGAATACACAGTCCCAGTGATCGTCTACTGATCACTGATCGATTTATCTGTAGGTACATACCTTGTATAGTTAGGCACAGGATAAGGACAGCGGTTCCGCCGTTGTTTTTGTCTCTTACACATAATGGCGGCATTCATGGTCTCCATAAAGATGGCCACCGATAGTGCGCGCATGCGCTCTGGGTCCCGGGTTGATTCCTCCCCCTTCTGCGGCTATCTCCATCTACCGTGCACTCATGTCACTTGACGTCATACGGCGGAGTTCCGCCCACATGGGAGCACGGCTGTGACGGCTGTGTGAGGGAGGCGGAACAGGGTCTCATGCGCACGCGCGCCAGGAGTCGGATGAAGTTCCGGTATGTGCGGTATATATACCAGTGGGATTAATCAATGGACAACACCCCCTTTTGAGAAAGCTAGGTGGCGAAACGCGCGTCAAGGGGCAGCTGGGAGCCGTGGGTAAGCTTTTGGGAGTGAGTATGTAACTTATATGCTGGCAGCACTGATGGTGTGTTAGAGCACCTTATATTGGCACTTGCACCTTATACTCATTTATGATTCCCATGTGTTTCCCTGTGGATGCATTAGTTCCCATGTAGGCTATCCAGCTCACCGGTATGTTTCCTTCCTGATCTCCTTCTTTTTTGCTATGATAGCAGTTTACTGGATTTATGTGTTATATGTGTGTTTGTAGATATGATTTTCTGTAATAATAAAGCATTATTGATTTTTATTATGTTTTGTGGGACTGGTTTACTCCTTTCTTTGGGTTTATACCCCCAATATATGTATTGTCATTTTTTACATTTTAAATTACAAAAAGGGAAATGCAAAAGTTTGGGCACCGTTGGAGAGTTGTGTGCTCAGATAATTTTGACCAAGGTTTCAGACCTGAAAAAGCCAATTAGGATTATGGCTTGTTCACTATCATCATTAGGAAAGACCAGGTTATGAAAATTTCACAGCTTTATAAAAACCCTGCCTCCTCTAATGCCGGTTCCCCACGTCCTGATATTTCATGTACCGGAAAAAACGGTACCGAAGATATCAAAGTCCGTTTGTCCGTGTGTGTACTACGAGCGGCACACGCGTGCCGCCTGTGTGCCGCATCAGTACCACACGTACGGCCGCCGGGGAAGTAGAGCTACTGTAAGCGCTGTTCCCCAGTGGCTGGTGCTGAAACCGGCTGTCATCCATTCTCCCAGCTCTGCAGCCGAGCAGCGTGAGCAGGGGAGAATGAATGAATGAGAAGCAGCGGGCACAGGCTCAGTAACTAGCGGTGACGTCACTGAGTCTGTGCACGCTGCCAGCATGAACTCCTGTGACCTCAGGACCATGGGAGAATGCAAGTGATGAGTTCACAGCAGTTCAAGCTCTGTCACAGTGACCTCATCACTTGCATTCTCCCACGGTCCTGAGGTCACAGGAGTTCACGCTGGCAGCGAGCACAGACTCAGTGACGTCACCGCTAGTTACTGAGCCTGTGCCCGTAGCATATCATTCATTCCCCAGTAGTTTACAGCCGGGCCGGTCGCATTAGCAGCGCTCCCAATTGTAAACTGTATATACCCCAGATATGGATTACGGCGTGGGACTGAACGCTGGACAGGTATGGGTATATTGTTGGTTTGTTATTTTTATTTTTTTTACAGGAGATCGAGGGCGTCGCTTGAATTACAGAAACAATAAAGATGGCAAAACTGTGTGGAGTATGATCTAATTAAAATACTTTATTCTTACTGTGTGGCGTTTATTTAACCCTTTACCAACTATAGGATTAGTAATGGATAGGTGTCTTATTGACACCTCTCCATTACTAAGCCAGCTTAATGTCACCTTACAATAAGAAGGTGACATTAACCCCCCATTACCTCACTTGCCACCGCTACAGGGAAAGTGGGGAGAACCCGGCAAAGCTCCTGAATTGGCGCATCTAACAGATGCACCTTTTCTGGGCAGCTGTGGGCTGCTGTTTTTAGACTGGGGGGCCATATTCATGGGCCCTTACCAGCCAGAGAATAGCATCCCGCACCTGTGAGTTTTGCCGGTTGGTTTAAAAACATAGGGGGAATCCACATCGGGTTTTTCATTCATTCATTCTCTCCTGCTCGCAGGCGGAACAGGGGGCAATGGATGAAGGCCGTGTTTAGCACCAGATGCCGGGAAACAGTGGCTTACAGTAGTGCTACTTCCCCGACGGCCGTCCGTGCACACGGAGGACAATGTACACTCTTCTCCGTGTGCACGTGTGTGGCACGTTTTGCGGCCTGTGTGTCCAGGTGAAAACGGACATGTCTGCGTGTTTTGAACACAGACACACGGTCCATGAAAACAAGCTGACATGTGCATAGACCCATTCATTTGAATGGGTCTACGTGTGTCAGTGTCTCCAGTATGTGAGAAAACTGTCACTACATGTACCGGAGACACTGATGTGTGAAACTGGCCTAACCTTGTGCCAAAAAACAGCAGCCATGGGTTCTTCTAAGCAGCTGCCTAGCACTCTGAAAATGCGTAGCCTAGCACTCTGAAATTGGTAGGTGCCTGACATACCAATTGGTATGTCAGGCACCTACCAATTGGTAAGGGTGTTCTATATACAAGATGCCTCCCAGCAATTGGCTGGGAGACACGTAGCAGGTGATTAACAAAATGCCTCCCAGCTGTCAGCTGGGGCATTTTGCCATTTGTGCGCTGCCCCCTTTAAGAGCAGGGGAGCACGCACACGCGCATACTAGGCGTGCTGCTGGAACACAGTGCAGCGTGCACAGAGGAGGGGGAAAGCTTCCAAAAATGCTGCTGCAGCTGGGGCGGTGAGTAAGACGGCGTCCCCGCATGGTGGAAGGAGGACCATATGAGGTGCCAGCAGACGCTACAATAAAATTGCTAGAGAGGCAAATCAGAACCCTCGCTTGACTGCAAAAGACCTTCAGAAAGATTTTGCAGACTCTGGAGTTGTAGTCCATTGTTCTACTGTTCAGAGACACCTGCACAAATATGGCCTTCATGGAAGAGTCATCATAAGAACACCTCTTCTGTGTCCTCATCATAAAATTCAGTGTCAAAAGTAAGCAAAAGAACATCTAAACAAACCCAACTCATTTTTGGAAACAATTCCCGTGGACCATTGAGGTTTAAATAGAACTCTTTGGCCACAATGAGCAAAGGTATGTGTGGAGAAAAAAGAGCACAGAATTTCAGGAAAATAACATCTCGCCAACCATTTAGCATGGGGGTTGGATCAATCATGCTTTGAGGTTGTGTTGCAGCCAACGGCACAGGGAACATTTCACGGGTAGAGGGAAGAATGGATTCAATGAAAATTCAACAAATTCTTTATGCAATTATCATCTGTAAAAAAGCTGAAGTTGAAAAGAGGATTGCTTCAACAAATGAATAATGATCCTAAACACGCATCAAAATCCACAATAGACTACCTCAAAAGGTGCAAGCTGAAGATTTTACAATGGCCCTTACAGTCCCCTGATCTGAACATCATTGAAAATCTGTGGCTAGATCTCAAAATAGCAGAGCATGCAAGACGACCCAGGAATCTCACAGAACTGAAAGAATTTTCCAAAGAAAAATTAATGAAAATTCCTCAAACATGAATTCAAAGACTCTTGGCTGGTTACAAAAAGTATTTACAAGCTGTCAGTCTTTCAAAATAGGTTGCTACTAGATACTAATCATGCAGGGTGCCCAAATTTTTGCATTGCCCAATTTCCTTTTTGTAATTTTTAAAATTTGTATATTTTTTTGCCTAAAATTCTAAGGATATGTCATCTTTAACATTAGACCTTTTAGAGATAATTACTTCTTCCACTTGCTTAAATGTTCACAATAACAGTAATTTTGACCAGGGGTGTCAAAACTTTTACATTCCATTGTATATATCATGATGTCAGTGAAAGGGCACTTGGAAGGGCATATACAAGTAAATAGGTCATCTCACTACCCGAGATATACATAACCCACACTGTGATCACTCACTCTATCTTCTCAATGTGAATGACTGTGGGTTTCCCACCCAAGAGGATCTCATATTGAAGAACGTCTGGATAAATGCTCTGAACAAACAATTAAAAAATAATATTCTGAATATTAATTTCTCCTAAGTATCGGCACACATGACCGCCGGCCGCAGCAGGAAGCAGGCGGCTGACACACTGCGCGCTACCGAAAAGGAATGAATTCTCACCGCTCTCTGCGATGAACAGTCCCGGTGAGTAGGGTTGAGCGAAACGGATCGCCGACTTTTGGCAAAGTCGGGTTTCATGAAACCCGACCCGATCCCTGTGTGGTGGTGGCCATGCGGTACGCGACTTTCGCGCCAAAGTCGCGTTTCAATTACGCTAAAAGCGCCATTTCTCAGCCAATGAAGGTGGACACAGAGTGTGGGCAGCGTGATGACATAGGTCCTGGTCCCCACCTTCTTAGAGAAGGGCATTGCAGTGATTGGCTTGCTGTCTGCGGCGTCACAGGGGCTATAAAGAGGCGTTCCCGCCGACCGCCATCTTACTGCTGCTGATCTGAGCATAGGGAGAGGTTGCTGCCGCTTCGTCAGAAGCAGGGATAGCGTTAGGCAGGGTCCATTAACCACCAAACCGCTTGTGCTGTAGCGATTTCCACTGTCCAACACCACCTTTTGTTTGCAGGGACAGTGGAAGCTACATTTTTTTTTCCTCAGCGCTGTAGCTCATTGGGCTGCCCTAGAAGGCTCCCTGATAGCTGCATTACTGTGTGTACGCCGCTGTGCAAACCAACTGCTTTTTTCAAAGCACAAATCCTGTTGTTCCTTCCTTTCTGCACAGCTATCTTTTTTGTTTGTCCACACTTTTTATTTAATTTGTGCAGCAGTCCACTCCTTATTGCTGCCTGCCATACCTGGCTGAGATTACTGCAGGGAGATAGTAATTGAAGGACAGTTCCTTTTTTTTTTTTTTTTTTTTGTGGGAGATTAAGATTGGCATTTCTGCTAGAGTGCCATCCCTGTGTGTGCCATCTCTCTCAAATAGTGGGCCATAGAAAGCCTATTTATTTCTTTTTTTTTATTGGGTTTATAAATTCTCCCTGACCAAAAAAAACAGTGGGAGATTAATATTGGCCTTTGGGCTTGTGTGCCAGTCCTGACTCCTGAGTGTGCCATCTCTCTCAAATAGTGGGCCATAGAAAGCCTATTTTTTTTTTTGTTTAAAAATTTGGTTTCTAAATTCTCCCTGAAAAAATAAAAAAACCATGGGAGATTAATATTGGCCTTTCTGCTTGTGTTCCAGTCCTGACTCCTGAGTGTGCCATCTCTCTCAAATAGTGGGCCATAGAAAGCCTATTTATTTTTTTTTTTGTTTAAAAATTTGGTTTCTAAATTCTCCCTGAAAAAATAAAAAAAACCATGGGAGATTAATATTGGCCTTTCTGCTTGTGTGCCAGTCCTGAGTGTGCCATATCTCTCAAATAGTGGGCCATAGAAAGCCTTTTTTTTTTTTTTAATTTGGTTTCTAAATTCTCCCTGAAAAAATAAAAAAAACCGTGGGAGATTAATATTGGCCTTTCTGTTTGTGTGCCAGTCCTGAGTGTGCCATCTCTCTCCAATAGTGGGCCATAGAAAGCCTTTTTTTTTTTTAAATTTGGTTTCTAAATTCTCCCTGAAAAAATAAAAAAAAACGTGGGAGATTAATATTGGCCTTTCTGATTGTGTGCCAGTCCTGACTCCTGAGTGTGCCATCTCTCTCAAATAGTGGGCCATAGAAAGCCTATTTATTTTTTTTTGTTTAAAAATTTGGTTTCTAAATTCTCCCTGAAAAAAAAAAAAACAGTGGGAGATTAATATTGGCCTTTCTGCTTGTGTGCCAGTCCTGAGTGTGCCATCTCTCTCAAATAGTGGGCCATAGAAAGCCTAGTGTTTTTTTTAATTGGGTTTATAAATTCTCCCTGAAAAAATAAAAAAAACCGTGGGAGATTAATATTGGCCTTTCTGCTTGTGTGCCAGTCCTGAGTGTGCCATCTCTCTCAAATAGTGGGCCATAGAAAGCCTATTTTTTTTTGTTTTTAAAAATGTGGTTTCTAAATTCTCCCTGAAAAAATAAAAAAAAACGTGGGAGATTAATATTGGCCTTTCTGCTTGTGTGCCAGTCCTGAGTGTGCCATCTCTCTCAAATAGTGGGCCATAGAAAGCCTTTTTTTTTTTTTTAATTTGGTTTCTAAATTCTCCCTGAAAAAATAAAAAAAACCGTGGGAGATTAATATTGGCCTTTCTGCTTGTGTGCCAGTCCTGAGTGTGCCATCTCTCTCCAATAGTGGGCCATAGAAAGCCTTTTTTTTTAAATTTGGTTTCTAAATTCTCCCTGAAAAAATAAAAAAACAGTGGGAGATTAATATTGGCCTTTCTGATTGTGTGCCAGTCCTGACTCCTGAGTGTGCCATCTCTCTCAAATAGTGGGCCATAGAAAGCCTATTTATTTTTTTTTGTTTAAAAATTTGGTTTCTAAATTCTCCCTGAAAAAAAAAAAACAGTGGGAGATTAATATAGGCCTTTCTGCTTGTGTGCCAGTCCTGAGTGTGCCATCTCTCTCAAATAGTGGGCCATAGAAAGCCTAGTGTTTTTTTTTATTGGGTTTATAAATTCTCCCTGACAAAAAAAAACAGTGGGAGATTAATATTGGTCTTTGGACTTGTGTGCCAGTCCTGAGTGTGCCATCTCTCTAAAATAGTGGGCCATAGAAAGCCTATTTTTTTTTTATTATTTGGTTTCTAAATTCACCCTGAAAAAATAAAAAAACAGTGGGAGATTAATATTGGCCTTTCTGCTTGTGTGCCAGTCCTGAGTGTGCCATCTCTCTCAAATAGTGGGCCATAGAAAGCCTATTTTTTTTTTTTTTTTTAAAAATTTGGTTTCTAAATTCTCCCTGAAAAAATAAAAAACCGTGGGAGATTAATATTGGCCTTTCTGCTTGTGTGCCAGTCCTGAGTGTGCCATCTCTCTCAAATAGTGGGCCATAGAAAGCCTATTTTTTTTTGTTTTTAAAAATTTGGTTTCTAAATTCTCCCTGAAAAAATTTAAAAAAACGTGGGAGATTAATATTGGCCTTTCTGCTTGTGTGCCAGTCCTGAGTGTGCCATCTCTCTCAAATAGTGGGCCATAGAAAGCCTAGTGTTTTTTTTATTGGGTTTATAAATTCTCCCTGACAAAAAAAACAGTGGGAGATTAATATTGGCCTTAGTGCTTCTGTGCCAGTCGTGTGTGCCATCTCTCAGAAATAGTGGGCCACAGAAAGCCTAGTGCCTGCTTTGGGTTATTAAATTCTCCCTGAAAAAAAAAGAAACAGTGGGAGATTAATATTGACATTTGTGCTTGAGTGACAGTCCTGCGTGTGTGGCATCTCTCTCATTTGGTGCCACAGAAAACAGAGTGTGTAACATCGTGCCTGATTTTCCTTGCGGTCTCACCCACCTATAAAGGGATATCTAAATCATACAGAAGTTAGAGTTCACCTTGTAAGTTGTTTGACAGTAACAAATACCGTTACTTTGGTGACGTTTTTAAAACAATGAGGAAGTCTGGTGGAAGAAGTCGTGGCCGTCGGCGTTCATTGCCAGCTGGTAATGATGGTAGTGGTAGTACTAGTGGAGCATCAGGTGGTCGTGGGAAAAACAATATAGGACCTAAGTCTCGAGCTGTGGAGCCAGGTTCGTCATCTGGCAACACAAGGCCTCGAAAGCTCCCTTTTTTGGGAGTAGGTAAACCGCTTTTAAAGCCGGAGCAGCAAGAGCAAGTTTTGGCTTACCTTGCTGACTCAGCCTCTAGCTCTTTTGCCTCCTCTTCTGAAACTGGTAAATGTAAAAGCAGCGCGTCGTTAGTGGATGTTCACGGTCAGGGACAAGTAGCATCCTTGTCCTCTTCAGCAAAAACAACAACAGAGAAGGATGCAGCAGGCGACACAACGGGTTACTCCATGGAGCTCTTTACACATACCGTCCCTGGCTTAGAAAGTGAAACAGTTAACAGGCCATGCCCATTACAAGTTGAATCTGACATGGAGTGCACTGATGCACAGCCACAGCCAGACTACTATGCTGTTCCTTTGACTCAGACCACAACATTGCCCTCCCAGGGTACTGATCCAGAATCAGACCCTGATGAGACTATGGTGCAGTGTCACGAACGCTATACCACCGACTTACACGGTGACCCAGACGAAGTTGCACACGAGATAGAAGAGGAGGTTATAGATGACCCAGTTGTTGACCCCGATTGGCAGCCATTGGGGGAACAGGGTGCAGGCGGCAGTAGTTCTGAAGTGGAGGAGGAGGGGCCGCAGCAGGCATCAACATCGCAACAGGTTCCATCTGCCAGGCCCGTATCTGGCCCAAAACACGTGGCAAAGCCAAAACCTGTTGGAGGACAGCGTGGCCATCCGGTTAAAGCTCAGTCTGCAATGCCTGAAAAGGTATCCGATGCTAGAAAGAGTGCAGTCTGGCATTTTTTTTAAACAACATCCAATTGATCAGCGCAAAGTCATCTGTCAAAAATGTTCAACTACCTTAAGCAGAGGTCAGAATCTGAAAAGTCTAAATACAAGTTGCATGCATAGACATTTAACCACCATGCATTTGCAAGCCTGGACTAACAACCAAACGTCCCTTAAGGTTGTAGCACCCTCGGCCAATGAAGCTAGTCAGCAACGCTACATCCCTTCCGTCACTGTAAGGCCACCATTTTCCGCACCACCTGCAGTATCTGTGCAGGTTTCTTTGCCAGGCCAAAGTAGTCAGGGTCAGGGAATCACCAGTTTCGTAGTAGGAAACACTGCATCTAGGCCACCGGCGGCAACAATACCGTCTCCAACCGTCTCTCAGTCTGCCATGTCCACCGTCACCCCCGCTAGTTCCACAATCTCCAGCTCTCCAGTCCAGCTCACCCTACATGAGACTCTGGTTAGAAAAAGGAAGTACTTAGCCTCGCATCCGCGCACACAGGGTTTGAACGCCCACATAGCTAGACTAATCTTGTTAGAGATGATGCCCTACCGTTTAGTTGAAAGCAAAGCTTTCAAAGCCCTGATGGACTACGCTGTACCACGCTACGAGCTACCCAGTCGACACTTCTTTTCGAGAAAAGCCATCCCAGCCCTCCACCAGCATGTTAAAGAGCGCATCGTCCATGCACTCAGGCAATCTGTGAGCACAAAGGTGCACCTGACAACAGATGCATGGACCAGTAGGCATGGCCAGGGACGGTACGTGTCCATCACGGCACACTGGGTGAATGTGGTGGATGCAGGGTCCACAGGGGACAGCAATTTTGGGACAGTTCTGCCTAGCCCACGGTCTAGGAAACAGTTGGCTGTAGCCGTTCGCACCCCCTTCTCCTCCTCGTCCTCCTGCAGAAGCGAGAGCTCGTCCACAGACCGCAGTCGCCCAACCACTCCATCCGCAGCTGCCACTGTTGCACACCAGTTGTCCCATTATTGGGCAGCTACTGGCAAGCGTCAGCAGGCTGTATTGGCTATGAAGTGTTTGGGCGACAACAGACACACCGCGGAAGTTCTGTCCGAGTTCTTGCAGTCGTGGCTGGGCACTGTAGATCTTGAGGCAGGCAAGGTAGTGAGTGATAACGGAAGGAATTTCATGGCTGCCATCTCCCTTTCCCAACTGAAACACATTCCTTGCCTGGCTCACACCTTAAACCTGGTGGTGTAGTGCTTCCTGAAAAGTTATCCGGGGTTATCCGACCTGCTCCTCAAAGTGCGCGGACTTTGCTCGCATATCCGCCGTTCGCCCGTACACTCCAGCCGTATGCAGACCTATCAGCGGTCTTTGAACCTTCCCCAGCATTGCCTAATCATAGACGTTGCAACAAGGTGGAACTCAACACTGCACATGCTTCAGAGACTGTGCGAACAGAGGCGTGCTGTTATGTATTTGTGGGAGGATACACATACACGGGCAGGCAGTAGGATGGCTGACATGGAGTTGTCAGGTGTGCAGTGGTCAAAGATACAAGGCATGTGTCAAGTCCTTCAGTGTTTTGAGGAATGAACACGGCTGGTTAGTGCAGACAACGCCATAATAAGCATGAGCATCCCCCTAATGCGTCTGCTGATGCAAAGTTTGACGCACATAAAGGAGCAGGCGTCTGCAGCAGAGGAAGAGGAAAGCCTTGATGACAGTCAGCCATTGTCTGGTCAGGGCAGTGTACAGGACGAGGTAGCGGGTGAACAGGAGGAGGAGGACGAGGAGGATGATGGGGATGAGTATTTTTTTAATGAGGAAGCTTTTCCGGGGCCACTGGAAATTGGTGGCGTGGCAAGGCCGGGTTCTGGTTTTTTGAGGGACACAAGTGACGTAGATTTGCCTGAAACTGCCCCTCAATCCAGCACAACCGCAGATTTGACAACTGGAACTTTGGCCCACATGGCGGATTATGCCTTACGTATCCTCAAAAGGGACACGCACATTACTAAAATGATGAACGATGACGATTACTGGTTGGCCTGCCTCCTTGATCCTCGCTATAAAGGCAAATTGCAAAATATAATGCCACATGAGAACTTGGAACTAATATTAGCAACCAAACAATCAACTCTTGTTGACCGTTTGCTTCAGGCATTCCCAGCACACAGCGCCCGTGATCGTTCTCACACGAGCTGCAGGGGGCAGCAGACCAGAGGTGTTAGAGGTGCACAAATCAGAAGTTGTGTTGGACAGAGGGGTTTTCTGACCAGGTTGTGGAGTGATTTTGCTATGACCGCAGACAGGACAGGTACTGCAGCATCAATTCAAAGTGACAGGAGACAACATTTGTCCAGTATGGTTACTAACTATTTTTCATCCCTTATCGATGTTCTCCCTCAACCGTCATTCCCATTTGATTACTGGGCATCCAAATTAGACACCTGGCCAGAATTGGCAGAATATGCATTGCAGGAGCTTGCTTGCCCGGCAGCTAGTGTGCTATCAGAAAGAGTATTCAGTGCTGCTGGTTCAATATTAACCGAAAAAAGGACTCGTCTGGCTACCCAAAATGTTGATGATCTAACCTTCATTGAAATGAACCACAACTGGATTTCAAATTCTTTTGCCCCACCTTGCCCGGCTGACACCTAGATTTCTTATGAAAAGGTCTTGCTTGTGGACTACTCTGACTGAATTTTCCAATCTCGTCATTTGCAGCAGCTGATTGTCCATCATACGACATGTTTACACCTCCCTAAATGGCCAAACTCCCCCCACGGGGCCGTGGTCTCGCCACTTGGCACAAGCACCCGTGAGACTGCCGTTTGTCTGAAGAGGTGGGTGTGCTCGCTTTTGGTCGACGGCACTGCCACTGGGTCCCTCATAGTACAATAAAGTGTCTCTGGCGGTGGTGGTGCGCACCCAACGTCAGACACACTGTTGTAACATGAGGGGCCCTGGGCCTGTACCGCCGGCCACAAGAGAGTTCCCCCCCCCCAGCTCAAACATTGCTCGACCACTTGCACTATTATCTCTCACAGTTCCACCAGTGTGTAGTCTATGCGCTGACATCCTTCAATGCCTGGCACTGACAATACCATTGTGTTGACATGTATGATGGTACTTAACATAGTCAGGGGCAGTGTCCTATATTTACACCAGTAAATAATTAGCGCCACATTACTAGGTCTAAAACTCAGTAGAGGAGCCCACCCCTGTACCTAAGTATTCCACCCTTTTGTGTTTTGGTTTTGTTGTAATGCGAGACATTAACATCTATTTATTTTTTGGGAGTACTAACCGGCAGACACTCATTACAATCGGCCTCCGCTGACAACACCAATGCTGCCTGTGTACCCCTGCAAGAGAATTGCAAGTGCCTACAGCCGAATTTTGTTATGTTAGGCCTACTACACCTGTCTGCGGTCCTTCCTTCCACTAGTCGTCCACTGACCTGACCACTGCTGCCCGTGTACCCCTGGAACCAATTTTAAAGTGCCTACAGCCAAATTTTGTTATGTTAGGCCTACTACACCTGTCTGCGGTCCCTCCTTCCACTAGTCGTCCACTGACCAGACCATTGCTGCCCGTGTACCCCTGGAACCAATTTTAAAGTGCCTACAGCCAAATTTTGTTATGTTAGGCCTACTACACCTGTCTGCGGTCCCTCCTTCCACTAGTCGTCCACTGACCAGACCACTGCTGCCCATGTACCCCTGGAACAAATTTTAAAGTACCAACAGCCAAATTTTGTTATGTTAGGCCTACTACGCCTGTCTGCGGTCCCTCCTTCCACTAGTCGTCCACTGACCAGACCACTGCTGCCCGTGTACCCCTGGAACCAATTTTAAAATGCCTACAGCCAAATTTTGTTATGTTAGGCCTACTACGCCTGTCTGCGGTCCCTCCTTCCACTAGTCCTCCACTGACCAGACCACTGCTGCCCGTGTACCCCTGGAACCAATTTTAAAGTGCCTACAGCCAAATTTTGTTATGTTAGGCCTACTACACCTGTCTGCGGTCCCTCCTTCCACTAGTCCTCCACTGACCAGACCACTGCTGCCCGTGTACCCCTGGAACCAATTTTAAAGTGCCTACAGCCAAATTTTGTTATGTTAGGCCTACTACGCTTGTCTGCGGTCCCTCCTTCCACTAGTCCTCCACTGACCAGACCACTGCTGCCCGTGTACCCCTGTAACCAATTTTAAAGTGCCTACAGCCAAATTTTGTTATGTTAGGCCTACTACGCCTGTCTGCGGTCCCTCCTTCCACTAGTCCTCCACTGACCAGACTACTGCTGCCCGTGTACCCCTGGAACCAATTTTAAAGTGCCTACAGCCAAATTTTGTTATGTTAGGCCTACTACGCCTGTCTGCGGTCCCTTCTTCCACTAGTCCTCCACTGACCAGACCACTGCTGACCGTGTACCCCTGGAAACAATTTTAAAGTGCCTACAGCCAAATTTTGTTATGTTAGGCCAACTACGCCTGTCTGCAGTCCCTCCTTCCATTAGTCCTCCACTGACCAGACCACTGCTGACCGTGTACCCCTGTAACCTTTTTTAAACTGCATTGAGCCAAATTTTTTGTTAAAGGCCTACTACCTGTCTCTCTGCGCCACTCAATACAGCTGTCCTCCTTTTAAAAAAGCTGAGCGTCAATAGTCTGGTTTTCAGCCTATAGGAATTTGACAACTGCTTTGGGGCTACTACTTCGCTACGGCCTACTAACGGTGTCTTCCGCTCCAAGGTGTTCCCCAGGTTTCGACTCCATTGCTTCGATCTTCTGGCTCTCGTTTAGTAGTTGTTGAAAACAACACTGCATTAGGCCTACTAGTTGGGTCTGGGGTGTAGAGACGGTGTCTTCCACTCCAAGGTGTTCCCCAGGTTTCGTCTCCATTGCTTCGATCTTCTGGCTCTTCTTAAGTAGTTGTTGAAAACAACACTGCATTAGGCCTACAAGTTGGGTCTGGGGTGTAGAGACAGTGTCTTCCACTCCAAGGTGTTCCCCAGGTTGCCTCTCCATTGCTTCAATCTTAATGCTCTCATTTAGTAGTTGTTGAAAACAACACTGCATTAGGCCTACAAGTTGGGTATAGGGTGTAGAGACGGTGTCTTCCACTCCAAGGTGTTCCCCAGGTTTCCTCTCCATTGCTTCGATCTTCTGGCTCTTCTTAAGTAGTTGTTGAAAACAACACTGCATTAGGCCTACAAGTTGGGTCTGGGGTGTAGAGACGGTGTGTTCCACTCCAAGGTGTTCCCCAGGTTGCCTCTCCATTGCTTCAATCTTCATGCTCTCATTTAGTAGTTGTTGAAAACAACACTGCATTAGGCCTACAAGTTGGGTATAGGGTGTAGAGACGGTGTCTTCCACTCCAAGGTGTTCCCCAGGTTTCCTCTCCATTGCTTCGATCTTCTGGCTCTTCTTAAGTAGTTGTTGAAAACAACACTGCATTAGGCCTACAAGTTGGGTCTGGGGTGTAGAGACGGTGTGTTCCACTCCAAGGTGTTCCCCAGGTTTCGTCTCCATTGCTTCGATCTTCTGGCTCTCGTTTAGTAGTTGTTGAAAACAACACTGCATTAGGCCTACAAGTTGGGTATAGGGTGTAGAGACGGTGTCTTCCACTCCAAGGTGTTCCCCAGGTTTCGTCTCCATTGCTTCGATCTTCTGGCTCTCGTTTAGTAGTTGTTGAAAACAACACTGCATTAGGCCTACAAGTTGGGTCTGGGTCGTAGAGACGGTGTCTGCCGCTCCAAGGTGTTCTACAGGTTGCCACATAATCGAAGCTGCATAGAGACTATTTTGTAATTTTACGCCTACAAAGTCTTTCTGCGGTCCCTCCTTCCAATTGTCCTCCACTGAGCACAACAATGCAGACCGTGTACCCATGTAACCTTTTTTAAACCAGCGTCGAGCCAACTTTGTGGTTTAAGGCCTATTTGTAGTGTCTGGCTGCGCCATTCAATACAGCTGTCCTCTTTACAAAAAATGACCTACAATTATCTGTTTTTCAGCCAATCGGAATTTTAAAACTGCAGTGGACCTACTAGTTGGGTTGGGGCCTTCTATCTGTGTCTGCCGCTCCTTGCTGTTCTCCTACAGTGAACAAAGCTGTGCCGCCGGTTTACTACTGTTGCCAATTTTGAACTGCATTTAGACTACTTACTGATTTGGACCTACTCTCTGTGTCAGCCTCTCATTCCAGTTGTCCACTGAACAAAACAATGCCCCCTGGTTAGTCCTGTTACCAATTTTGAACTGCATTTAGCCCACTTTATTCTTTGGGCCCATATCTGTTTCCCCCTCATCCTGCCCATTGCCCAGCCAGTGATAGATGAGTGTGCTGGTACATTGACCCATAACGCATCATTCCCCGTGCACGCTACACTGCAAGATTGTGCCCCTGCTGAAAGTCAGGTCCCTCTTCCCGCATACCATACCACCTTACACAGGGAGAAAGAGGAAGGTGCAGATGAAGGTGCAGGTTCCTTCATCAGGTGGGGGGAGGAATACTCATTGGCAACGTGACTGGCACAGGGCCCTTCATAGTACGCAAAAGTGTTGCTGCCGGTGGGAGGCGCCCCCGCCATGCAAACACACCGCTGTACTTTGAGGGGCCCTGTGCCAGTGCAAATGCCAACGAGTGGGCCCCCCCTGCTTGCTCAGGATCACAGCACTTGCAAAGTTGAAATACTTACCTCTCCCTGCTCCACTGCCGTGACGTGGTCCAGATTTCCTGGGCCCACTAATTACTTGAACCAGCCCTACCCCCCACAACTTTAGCCAAATGACCCCCAATTTCCAATGCCTTACTATTATTATAAGGTAAATTTAGATTGACAAGCTTCAGGAATAAGAATGTATGTTTTTTGCCATTAAAATGGACACTGTACATATTTTCCTGGCCTCCACTCACTGCCGACTATGCTCCCCCATTGACTTGCATTGGGTTTCGTGTTTCGGTCGATCCCCGACTTTTCGCGGTAATCGGCCGATTCCACTCGACTCGACTTTTGAGATAGTCGGGTTTCGCGAAACCCGACTCGACTCTAAAAAAGTCGAGGTCGCTCAACCCTACCGGTGAGTATTCCGGCAGCTGTGCTATATTGTTTTAATATTTTTGTCAAATGTCTGATATTTTTTTGTAAATAAACACAAAACACATCGACCTAAATTTACCATTATCTTAAATTACAATGTGCCACGGAAAAACAGTCTCAAAATCACTGGGTTTTGCTGAAGCGTTCCAGAGTTATTACCACATAAACTGACACTGACCAGATTTAAAAAATGTAGCTAGGTCACTAAGGGGTTAAAGATATAGGGGATCTAAAACATATCATATAGTGGCAGATTTCAATAACCGGGTGTGTATGAGGGCGGCCTGACCGTACCCTGATATCTACTGTCAGAATCACAAATCCTATGTTATTTGGAGACAATTGGTGCCGGGGCTGTCTGGTTACTGTCTGACTAAAAAAACATGGCTACGTTCTTCCTACACTAGCATCCGAGGCATCCGAGCACTCCCATTTTAGAGCTAACTGAGCCCCCTTACAGGGGATATATAAATCTGTGTCCTGCCTAAATAAAGTCCTTTTGGAGCTGAGCCATAGATTGATCAAGGAGAGTTTACATCTGACTATGTGTGTCATTTGTTTATTTCTTTGGTGCACCTGATCAATATCCATTAGGCCAGGAGTAGGCAACAAGTAAACATTTATTAATTGTTCAACCTAACATATTTCACCGCCCAACCTGGGGCCAGCAGAGGAAGAGCCCTGAACCCTGAGGACCAGCGATGGGAACGGCAGGAAGCGGTGAATACCCCGAACCTGGAGACTGATCACCTCCTTATTAGAACACGGTAAGTCTGCTGATTTTTATAATCTGTAGTCTTTACCTGTGTCCTTCGGGGTATCCTGTGCAGATTGCCTGACCGTGTCCGGTTTTCATGGTATCTGTAAGACGGCAGAAGGTTCTCTCCGCTGCTGGTCATTTAATTGCAAGAACCGTCACATGTTTTAGTTGCCTACTGCCTGTTACGTGTTGTGAAGAGGGGAGATGACTGGTAGTTAAGAGAGCAAGTGAATTTATCAGCGTTTAAAAAAAAAAATTTGTCTAGGGAACAGTCCACGATTGTAGCCAGTGATACGATTTTCAGTTCTGTATAGGAGAGATTAGGACCTTGAGTGATTGACTCGGCCTAGGAGGGGCCCGTTAAACTTGGAGTGAGATGACTCAGTTCGACGCCTAATAAATTGTGTAGCGGCCCGTAAACTTCGAGTGAGATGACTCAGTTCGATCCAATGAATTGACTCTGCACGGGGACTGGTAATTTAGGAATAATTTGATTAAGTAGGGAATAATTGGTTTTAAAGAACAGAACACGGAAGTCAGACAGGGACCATGTGACAAGAAGGAATAGGAACTGAGTGCTGCAGACTCAGTTCTCTTTAGAATCTCAGGTTTGAGTCATCTCCCCCGTCTTATTGTTTGTTTGGTGTTTGTTATCTTGATAGATATATAAATCTATCTATACAAAGATGGAGAAATTAATGCAGTCCTGCCGTATTGGCACTAAGCCAAATTCAGATGGCAAGATAGACCCGTGTACATTAGTAGCGACTCGTGAAGGGAAGAGTCATGTTAGACAATGTAAAAAGCTCATGAAGTTGTGTGGAATGCCAGAAGGGGGGAGGTTACAGCCCCTGGAGTGGAAGATTGTCTTGAAAAAAAAAGGAAAAAAGGTATCCTAGAAGATAATGGATTGTTGTCTATTGCTAGGGCAGGGGAAAAAAAAGAGGCTCTGAAAGTTTGTATAGAGAATTTGGAAATTGGGTAGAAGAGGAAAGAAATAAAAAGAAAAGAGTTTTGAGTTGTGTATTACAAAAATATATCCTGTGAGTGGCCACCACCGTATAATGGTGGCCCAGAGCCATGTGCTAATCCTGGCGGCAGCCATTTTGTGGATGGGCCGTGTGCTTATTTTGATGGTAGCAGCCATTTTGTGGATGGGAAATTTGTTAATGCTGGCAGCAGCCTTTTTGTGGATGGCAAATGTGTTAATGCTGGCAGCAGCCATTTTGTGGATGGCAAATGTAATGCTGATAGCAGCCATTTTGTGGATGGCAAATGTGCTATTTCTAATGGTGGCCATTTTGTGGATGGCAAATGTAATTCTGATAGCAGCCATTTTGTGGGTGGCAAATGTGCTATTTCTAACAGCAGCCTTTTTAGTGGATGGCAAATGTGTTAGTGCTGGCAGCAGCCATTTTGTGGCTGGCAAAAGTGCTAATTCTAATAGCAGCCATTTCATTTTGTGGATGGCAAAAGTGCTAATTCTAATAGCCATTTTGTGGATGGCAAAAGTGTTAGTGCTGGCAGCAGCCATTTTTTGGATGGCAAAAGTGCTAATTCTAATAGCAGCCATTTTGTGGATGGCAAATGTTTTTGTGGATGGCAAATGTGTTAGTGCTGGCAGCAGCCATTTTGTGGATGGCAAAAGTGCTAATTCTAATAGCAGCCATTTTGTGGATGGCAAAAAAGGTAATTCTAACGGCGGCCATTTTGTGGATGGAAAATGTAATTCTGGTGGCAGCCATTTTGTGGATGGCAAATTTGTTAATGCTGGCAGCAGCCATTTTGTGGATGGAAAATGTAATTCTGGTGGCAGCCATTTTGTGGATGGCAAATTTGTTAATGTTGGCAGCAGCCATTTTGTGGATGGCAAATTTGTTAATGCTGGTGGTAGCCATTTTGTGGATGACAAAAGTGCTAATTCTATTAGCAGCCATTTTGTGGTTGGCAAATGTGCTGCTCCTGGTGGTGAACATCTTAGTCTAAGGCTACACACCACATCACCAAATCCTTTTTACCCAGTCATGACCACTAATGGCCAATACTATATTCCTTCGGGAAGTGAACAGGCTTTACCCATGTTTCCTGTCTCAGTGGTTTCCAATGGGGCACCGACCCTTTCCCCTATCACTCCTGTCATGAATCCAGTTATCCTCCCACCTGGATCGTCGCCGGCACCGACCCTTTCTACTGTCACTTCCACTGCCAATTTAGCCGCACACCCACACGAGATGCTCCAAGCAACGGCCTCTCCTCCCAATGCTTCCACTACAACAGCACTCTCACGCAGTCTACCTAACCCTATACCCGGTACCTCACAGGCTCTCTCGCAGCCAAGCGTACACCTGTATGGGACGGTGGAAACTGTATCAAGGGAGGGCTCAATCTGGGAGGGGGGTACCAATAGCACAGGAAGCACAAAGGGGAGGGAATGTTGGCAACCTGTTTTTGAAAAAGAACTTCCTCAGGGACCCTTGTTAGTGGTGGGAAAGGGTGACATAACAACAATGGAGACAGACGCTATTGTTAATGCTGCCAATTCTCGGTTAGAGCATAATGGAGGTGTAGCTAGAGCTATATTGGAAGCAGCTATTCAAGCTGACAGTCAAATCATTGTTGAGTCACATGGTCAGATAGCTGTTGGGGACATAGCGGTGACTAAAGCTGGCAATCTTCCATGTAGAATGATCATACACGCTGTGACCCCTACTTTTGACCCTATTCATCCAGATGTTAGTGCTCAACAACTTCGTGCAGCAATAACTCGCATTTTAGAGTATGCAAAGGAAAGAAATAAAAAGAAAAGAGTTTTGAGTTGTGTATTACAAAAATATATCCTGTGAGTGGCCACCACCGTATAATGGTGGCCCAGAGCCATGTGCTAATCCTGGCGGCAGCCATTTTGTGGATGGGCCGTGTGCTTATTTTGATGGTAGCAGCCATTTTGTGGATGGGAAATTTGTTAATGCTGGCAGCAGCCTTTTTGTGGATGGCAAATGTGTTAATGCTGGCAGCAGCCATTTTGTGGATGGCAAATGTAATGCTGATAGCAGCCATTTTGTGGATGGCAAATGTGCTATTTCTAATGGTGGCCATTTTGTGGATGGCAAATGTAATTCTGATAGCAGCCATTTTGTGGGTGGCAAATGTGCTATTTCTAACAGCAGCCTTTTTAGTGGATGGCAAATGTGTTAGTGCTGGCAGCAGCCATTTTGTGGCTGGCAAAAGTGCTAATTCTAATAGCAGCCATTTCATTTTGTGGATGGCAAAAGTGCTAATTCTAATAGCCATTTTGTGGATGGCAAAAGTGTTAGTGCTGGCAGCAGCCATTTTTTGGATGGCAAAAGTGCTAATTCTAATAGCAGCCATTTTGTGGATGGCAAATGTTTTTGTGGATGGCAAATGTGTTAGTGCTGGCAGCAGCCATTTTGTGGATGGCAAAAGTGCTAATTCTAATAGCAGCCATTTTGTGGATGGCAAAAAAGGTAATTCTAACGGCGGCCATTTTGTGGATGGAAAATGTAATTCTGGTGGCAGCCATTTTGTGGATGGCAAATTTGTTAATGCTGGCAGCAGCCATTTTGTGGATGGAAAATGTAATTCTGGTGGCAGCCATTTTGTGGATGGCAAATTTGTTAATGTTGGCAGCAGCCATTTTGTGGATGGCAAATTTGTTAATGCTGGTGGTAGCCATTTTGTGGATGACAAAAGTGCTAATTCTATTAGCAGCCATTTTGTGGTTGGCAAATGTGCTGCTCCTGGTGGTGAACATCTTAGTCTAAGGCTACACACCACATCACCAAATCCTTTTTACCCAGTCATGACCACTAATGGCCAATACTATATTCCTTCGGGAAGTGAACAGGCTTTACCCATGTTTCCTGTCTCAGTGGTTTCCAATGGGGCACCGACCCTTTCCCCTATCACTCCTGTCATGAATCCAGTTATCCTCCCACCTGGATCGTCGCCGGCACCGACCCTTTCTACTGTCACTTCCACTGCCAATTTAGCCGCACACCCACACGAGATGCTCCAAGCAACGGCCTCTCCTCCCAATGCTTCCACTACAACAGCACTCTCACGCAGTCTACCTAACCCTATACCCGGTACCTCACAGGCTCTCTCGCAGCCAAGCGTACACCTGTATGGGACGGTGGAAACTGTATCAAGGGAGGGCTCAATCTGGGAGGGGGGTACCAATAGCACAGGAAGCACAAAGGGGAGGGAATGTTGGCAACCTGTTTTTGAAAAAGAACTTCCTCAGGGACCCTTGTTAGTGGTGGGAAAGGGTGACATAACAACAATGGAGACAGATGCTATTGTTAATGCTGCCAATTCTCGGTTAGAGCATAATGGAGGTGTAGCTAGAGCTATATTGGAAGCAGCTATTCAAGCTGACAGTCAAATCATTGTTGAGTCACATGGTCAGATAGCTGTTGGGGACATAGCGGTGACTAAAGCTGGCAATCTTCCATGTAGAATGATCATACACGCTGTGACCCCTACTTTTGACCCTATTCATCCAGATGTTAGTGCTCAACAACTTCGTGCAGCAATAACTCGCATTTTAGAGTGTGCAAATATTAGTGAGCAAATTGAGACCTTGACAATTCCCGCCATTGGTGTTGGCATTTTTGGTTTCCCTGTTCATGCATGTACAAGGGAAATCGCTGGAATTATAATAAACAAGTGTAGCCCCCCAAGCATTTGCTCCCTCTCTGAAATCAGGTTAATTAGTAATGAGGACAGGACTGTTAAAGCTTTTAAGACTGCCTGCGTCCCCTGGACCCCGCACCATGATACTGGAGCTGCCCAAATAGAGCCCCTCATTCCAGGACTGTTGCCTCCTCCTGCTCCTTATACACAAGGGATTACATCTATACTCCCGGTGCCATCTCTACTCCCGCCTCAGGTGCCACCACCAACAGTCCTCATGTCTGAGGAGCCCACACTCTATGTCAAGTTTACACCCCAGCAAGCTGCTACTCTGTTGAATCAACTTCCAGATCCAGAAAAACAGCCGATGCCTTTCTACAGAAGTATGCTTCAAATCCAAAGGAATTACTCAGCCACGTGGCAAGATCTCATTTCCCTGGCAAATCTTAAAGCGGGCGATGCATATTGGCCTGTTATGGAGATCGCGTTCAATGATGCCTCACTTGCCAGTGACACCACATGGGACTCTGGTATTTTGTTCTGCCAACAACTTAAGACATGGGCCTCGGATAAGTTGGCTGATCAGTCAACATCTTTCAAGGATGTCACGCAGGAACCAGGGGAATCGGTGGAGAGATATCATGCTCGCTTAGCTGTCCTAATCAGGCGACCACTGAGGAGTCAAGTCTCAGTCTTCTTCATCTTGCACAACAAAACTGTAAAGTGTCCCTCAACAAAGTCCAGTGGTGTCAGCCTAAAGTCGTGTTTTTAGGCCACTGTCTCTCACCAAAATTGAAACACCTAACGGATGAAAGGAAACTTGCTATTAAGAACGTTCCTCTACCAAAAGGACCTAAGCAGTTACAAGCTTTTCTAGGACTTATCACATATTGTCGCCAATGGATCCCAGATGCTTCCAAGCTGATACAACCATTGTACGATGACCTTAAGACGTCAGCGTTTCCACTACATCCCAAATCTGTGGAAGCCTTCTACGCTCTTAAACAGGCCATACAGTCTGCACCAGCTCTTGGAATCCCAAATTATCAACTACCTTTTTACTTGTTTGTCAGTGAAGTAGCAGGACATGCTTCCGGAGTCCTAGCACAAAAACATGGGGGAAGAACAAGACCAATCGGCTATTACTCTGCCCGCCTGGACTCGGTGTCTCAAGCTTCCCTGACTTGCCTCAGAGCTGTTCATGCTGCACATATGCTTCTGGACAAAACTTCTGATATCATCTTAGGACATCCGGTTCTCTTAATGGCTCTACACGACATAAAAGCTATTCTAGGCCAGACTCAACCTAAACACCTGTTGCTACAGCGCCATATGAGACTCCAATGTTCCCTCTTGATTCCGGATAATGTCACTCTTGTCCGCTGCACCATCCTCAACCCATCCATGCTGCTTCCTCTTTCCAGGGGGGATGTGGATGATGATGCTCTCGAAGAAGATGCCTCTACACACTCAGAGGATCATGACTGTCTCGAACAAATGCAGGAAGAAAAACGTGTCTGAAGACCCATTCTCACATGCTGACCTGACGTTCTTCACTGATGGTTCCAGATTTGCAGATGAAACAGGAAGGTTCCATACGGGATATGCCGTGGTTACACATGACCAGGTCATCTCAGCCGGATCTCTACCACCGCACGTCTGCGGAACTTAAGGCTTTGACACTGGCTTGTCAGGAAGCGACAGAGAAGCTGGTCAATATCTACACGGATTCAAGATATGCTTTCGGAGTGGCTCATGACTTCGGCTGTATCTGGGCAACCAGAGGATGCCTAACGTCCAGTGGAACTCCTGTAAAACATGCTGCTACCGTACAAGAACTTGTGGCCGCTCTAGATCTACCTTCAGAGGTTGCAGTGATCAAGATCAAAGCTCATGGGAGATTGGATTCTCCAGAAGCAAGGGGGAACTTCTTTGCTGATAAAACAGCAAAAACCTATGCTGCGGATCCATTTGGGAAAGAGAAAGCAGCGGTGTACGTGTCACAAGACACTGAAGAAGTGACTAAAGGCTCTCTTATGAGGATTATCCATCTACATCAAGACAAGACATCAGATGATGAAAAAAAGTCATGGCAAGAAGGAGGAGCTAAAAAGGATGAAGATGGAGTCTGGAGGGTGAGCAAAAAGGTCTGTCTACCCCATAATCTGTACTCCTCGGTGACAGAATGGGCACACGGTATCACCCAGAGGCAAGAATCAGATGATTGACCTGATTTGGAAAACTTACATGGCACCTGGAATCTCTACTGTCACCCAAAAATATTGAAATTCCTGCCTTGTGTGTGAAACATGCAATCCAGCACCACCCCAGAAAGTTACTCAGAAACATTGGCTAAACCACTCTATCCCTTTCAGAGAATTCAGATAGTTCACATTCAAATGCCAAAAGTAGGGAAGTGCGAGTATGTACTGGTAGCGACCGACATGTTCTCAGGATGGCCCGAAGCCTATCCAGTAACCAACATGACTGCCAGAGTGACTGTTAAGAGACTGATAACTGAAGTAGTATGCAGATATGGGGTCCCAGAGGTAATTGAGAGTGACCAAGTACCCGCATTCATTGCAGCACTGTCTAAGGAACTATGGACATTGGTGGGAGATGATGATGGGTGATTTGGGTTTACATACTCCATATCACCCCCAGAGCAGTGGGAAAGTAGAAAGATTGAATGGCACCTTGAAAAATAAAATACTGAAAGCCAGTTAGGAGGTCAGACTTGGACAGACATTTTGAAAACAAAAACCGACACTGCGGACGTAGCTAGAAGTGAAAAAATCCCTTCTATAAGGCATGCCCATTGCATACCACCGGGGACAAATCGGGACAGAACTCCCCAACAATATAATAAACCTACAAACACCAGGGAGCAAAATGCCCCATGAATAAATATACCACAAAAAAATTGCCATAAAAAATATACAAATTTTATTAATGAACACAATGTAAGACAGACATACAAATATGAGAATACGGTGTATGATAAACAAGCAGAACACTCATATGGGAATGTATACAGACACATAGGCACGGAAAACCAGTGCCATAAAAAGTGACATGTGCAAAGTGCACAGGGTAAATAGCCCGCACCTGTGTGCATACACTGGATCGTATAATAAAGTGGCAGAAAAACTACACAAACGCAACCCCATATATAAAGAGAGGCACTGCCTATTCATAGTAAAACAGAGTGCGTCTGCGTATACATGCTGAATAAAGGTACCAGGCATTAGGATATCTATGACCTGTCAAAGCCCCCCGAGGAAGCATCTAAATACGCGAAACGCGCGTCGGGGCTTCCAGCAGGACACTTTATATCGGGCATCTATACGACATGGGTAAGCACTGGAGGGGCTAACTTCGGTTATATCCGTTATGTCACTACTTGCTTTTTGGTAGACGCATGCGGCAGGACACCGCAGAGGCATAGGTATTAGTACCACGCTAGGTACTTAGGTCATACATATCCTAATGCCTGGTACCTTTATTCAGCATGTATACGCAGACGCACTCTGTTTTACTATGAATAGGCAGTGCCTCTCTTTATATATGGGGTTGCGTTTGTGTAGTTTTTCTGCCACTTTATTATACGATCCAGTGTATGCACACAGGTGCGGGCTATTTACCCTGTGCACTTTGCACATGTCACTTTTTATGGCACTGGTTTTCCGTGCCTATGTGCCTGTATACATTCCCATATGAGTGTTCTGCTTGTTTATCATACACCGTATTCTCATATTTGTATGTCTGTCTTACATTGTGTTCATTAATAAAATTTGTATATTTTTTATGGTAATTTTTTTGTGGTATATTTATTCATGGGGCATTTTGCTCCCTGGTGTTTGTAGGTTTATTATTGGACAGACATTTTGCCCGTTGCCATATACTCAGTCAGAAACACTCCAAGGGGTCCCACTAAACTCACACCACACAAGATTCTTTTTGGGGGGCCTCCAAGGTTGGGTCAATATTTTCCACAACAGCTAGCCTTAGGAAGTGATACTCCTGTAAATTATGTAATTGTCCTTACTAAAGAACTGTCAGTAACACATGTACAAGTTTTATCATCCATTCCAGGTCCAGATTCCAGTGAAGGTACCCATGCTTTTCAACCTGGTGACTACGTGCTGGTAAAGAAGTTCATCAGAAAGACATCCCTAGAGTCGAGATTTAAGGGTCCCTACCAAGTGCTACTGACTACTCCTACATCGGTCAGGATTGCTGAGCGCCTCCTGGATCCATCACACACATTGTAAACTTGTTAGACAGTTAGGGACAGAGTAGGATCTGACCTGCTTGTCAAAGTCCAGCTACAAAGGGAGGTTTTCCACAAGGGAAAACTTGTCTCAAACTGTTGAAAACTTCAATTCCCCCCCTCCCGGGCAAGACGGTCAGATATAGGATGTATTACATCAGGGTGAGTGACATGTGTATTTTATGTAACCCTGGAGATGGGAGATTGGAGAGTAATAGATCCAGCAGGTAGAAAAGTCCCGAGGACATGGGTAGTGCACTCCGATATACCTCCTCGGTATACCCATAATTGGTCACACATTCTCTGGTGTCTATAGCATCCATATTGTCATGAAGCCTCTGATGTCATAGTGACACTTAACACCGGTGGGTTAGGGAACCATGGTGGGATCAAGATAAAAAAGGGTTAATAAAGTATTTAGGGGGGACTGTTGAGGAGAGCCATAAGATCAAATACTTAATTAACCTCAAGACGTAAGAGATTGAGAGAAGCAACCCATAACATGTATTGTTGAACCTTACAAGCTTTCTCAGATCAAAAGTGAGACCCTAAAGATGGCTGCCATTTCCTGTCTCAGCATACCATGTGGCTGGTATCCAAGATGACGCCCACCCTGATGACCTCATGGACCAACCCACCCTGATGACCTCATGGATCCGCCCATGGACTTGCTCATTGCCCAACCCACTAACCAATGGAATGCATCCGATCACTCCCATTTTAGAGCTAACTGAGCCCCCTTACAGGGGATATATAAATCTGTGTCCTGCCTAAATAAAGTCCTTTTGGAGCTGAGCCATAGATTGATCAAGGAGAGTTTACATCTGACTGTGTGTGTCATTTATTTATTTCTTTGGTGCACCTGATCAATATCCATTAGGCCAGGAGTAGGCAACAAGTGAACATATATTAATTGTTCAACCTAACAGCACCACAGACCGGTAATAGGCTGTGCCTGGTACTACAGCTCAGACCCATTGAAGTGAAAGAAGTGCAAAAGGGAGGACGCGGCCGTGATTTATTATCCCGGATAAACCCTATAAATCATAGACTGCACAAGGTGATGTGGGTGACGGAAGCGGCCGCCACCTAGGATTACACTTCCCGTACAGCGGCTGTATGAGCGCTATATACAGCACACAGGAGTCTATACGTACACAGACAGGACGTGAGGACCACCACACATTACAGAATGGCAGTAATAGGCACGTCCCACAACCTGCAGAAGTAACACATGGGGAGAACAATGCCACATTCATAGAAAACCTCCAGAAATGGTGACTGTCCTCACCCAGGAGCACCAGAACCAGGAGAAGACGTCTCAGCATGGTTCGGACACATCTTATCACCATTATCCTGGAGGAGGGAAGCAGAAGATAAGAAGAAGTGACGTATAACACCTGATAGCAGGTAATAATGGGCGGAGAGACCTAGTAATAATCCCCCCAGTATACAGCAGGGTGGTGAGACCCTGTACTAGTAATAATCCCCCAGTATACAGCGGGGTGGTGAGACCCTGTACTAGTAATAATCCCCCCAGTATACGGCGGGGGGAAGAGACCCTGTACTAGTAATAATCCCCCCAGTATACAGCAGGGTCGTGAAACCCTGTACTAGTAATAATCCCCCCAGTATACAGCAGGGGGGTGAGACCCTGTACTAGTAATAATCCCCCCAGTATACAGCAGGGGTGGTGAGACCCTGTACTAGTAATAATCCCCCCAGTAAACAGCGGGGGTGTCACGATATTGTATGAAATATCATATAAGTTTAGTTTCTCTTGTTAGCTCAGGCTGTGGGCTAAACCGCCCCCCCCCCCCCCTTCCCTTTCCCTCAGCCAAGAGCTTGCCTTGTCACTGTGTCACTGTGTGTGTGGGAGTTTTATTGAAGAAAGGTATTTACGATCAGGCAGAGCTGCAGTGGAAAGTTGTGCTAGCTGAAACTGGTATAGAAGCTTGCAGAATCCATAAGAGTCTTTGTTCTAATATGATAAGATATTGGGCCAACGTCTTGGGCTACGAGAATATTGAATACATATTCTTATCGTCCCTCGGCGGATCTGTCAACTGCTGTAAACATGAGCTTCTAACTCCATCAGGTAAAAACGTAGGGATTTCTCTGTAATTATGCATCACAAATAAGACATATTTGATCTCATTAGAATGCAAATGTTAATACGAGATGAATGCTGTGATTGTTATGATGAGAGACCCTGTACTAGTAATAATTCCCCCAGTATACAGCGGGGGGGGGGGGGGGGGTGAGACCCTGTACTGGTAATAATCCCCCAAGTATACAGCAGGGTGGTGAGACCATGTACTAGTAAAAATCCCCCCAGTATACAACGGGGGGGTGAGACCCTGTACTAGTGATAATCCCCCCAGTATACAGCGGGGGGGTGAGACCCTGTGCTAGTAATAATCCCCCCAGTATACAGCGGGGGTGGTAAGACCCTGTACTAGTAATAATCCCCCAGTTTACAGTGGGGGTCGTGAGACCCTGTACTAGTAATAATCACCTCAGTATACAGCGGGGGGGGGTGAGACCCTGTACTAGTAATAATCCCCCCAGTATACAGCGGGGGGGGGGTGAGACCCTGTACTAGTAATAATCCCCCCAGTATACAGCAGGGGGGTGAGACCCTGTACTAGTAATAATCCCCCCATGTCACGATATTGTATGATATATATAAGTTTAGTTTCTCTTGTTAGCCCAGACTGTGGGCTAAAAAAACCTCTTCCCTTTCACTCAGGCAAGAGCTTGCCTTGTCACTGTGTGTGGGGGAGTTTTATTGAAGAAAGCTATTTACGATCAGGCATAGCTGCAGTGGAAAGTTGTACCAGTTGAAACTGGTATAGAAGCTTCCAGAATCCATGAGAGTCTTTGTTCTAATATGATAAGATATTGGGCCAACGACTTGGGCTACGAGAATATTGAATACATATTCTTATCGTCCATCGGCGGATCTGGCAACCGCTGTAAACATGAGCTTCTAACTCCATCAGGTAAAAAAGTAGGGATTTCTCTGTAATTATGCATCACAAATAGGACATATTTGATCTCATTAGAATGGCAATGTTAATACGAGATGAATGCTGGGTTTGTTATGACTATGACATGTTCTGTAGCGGAGTTACAGGCATTAGACAAATTTAGGTTAAATTTAGTTAAACTGAAGAGAGAGGAGGGGCTGGGTAAACCAGCCCTATTTTGTGATATCATCAGGTTGAGCTATAAGGCTCATCAGAGTGGAAAAAAATATATTTGGAAAAATCATCACCTTGTTCAAGAATTTCACAGTATCACTGGATTGTGGATATGTTATATATGTATTAAATATTTTTGTATATTATATATTCGTACACATATATTTTTTGCACAATGGCAATGTATTTTGTCTATATTAATATGAGTTACTATGTATTAGGATTTTTTGTATGTATGAATGGATATTCTGTGGTAAATTTTATTTATTTCCTTTTTGGTGCACTTATTCACTTATATTTTTTTTTATATATATATATATATATGTTTTTTGTGTTCATATATATTATTCTTAATATATTTGGCCGCTCTGAGTTTATGCGCGTCACTTACCCTTCAGTTTGTGTATCTGGTCGCTTGTTCTGCTATATTTTCCTGTGCCCTTTTCTTTGCCAATACTTCCAATGGCCGCTCCAGTGTTGCGCGCTTGGTTTGCCTCCCTGCACGTGTGCCTGGTCACGTGCCCTGCCTGTGACGTTGCAGAGGGTGCGGCTGCGCACTCTAGTGACGTTGTCGCAGGTCCGGTGACATGGTGCCGTGTTTGGCGGCGGTGAATCAAGCGCCGGATCATACACATGTGAGTGAGAGATTAACCATTGGCTATACGTAATTATGTGGACATATACCGTATTTTCCGGCGTATAAGACGACTGGGCGTATAAGACGACCCCCCCAACTTTTCCAGTTAAAATACAAAATCTTCTTAAAAGTCGGGGGTGGTCTTATACGCTGTATGTCGTCTTATAGGGCCGGTGACTAATGTGCCTTTTTTGGGGGGAGCGGTCCCGATGACGGAGGGGGCGTCTCACAGGGAAGTGTGAGTGGAGTATGCCCCATTACCTCACATTGTAGCTGCAGCCAGCGTCAGCGTGGGGTGCTGGGGAGCGGCGGCGGCTGTTCCTCTGAGCCGCGTGGGTGCTATGGGGCGGCGGTTCCTCTTGGTACAGCGTCGGGGCTCTGTGCTGTGGGGCGGCAGCGGATCTTCGCGCAGTCAGTCGGGGCTCCTCCGGCATCTCTTGAAAGCCCGGAAGAGATCTGAATCTGAGCATGTGCCGCCCCCAGGGGCCATTTTCCCGGAGGCCACCGCATCGCAGCAATGGAGCTGCCGGCGCCTCGGGGCTTTCAGGAGATGCCGGAGGAGCCCCGACTGACTGCGTGAAGATACGCCGCCGCTGCCGCCCCACAGCACAGAGCCCCGACGCTGTACCAAGAGGAAGCGCCGCTCCCCAGCACCCCACGCTGACGCTGGCTGCAGTTACAATGTGAGGTAATGGGGCATACTCCACTCACACTTTCGTGTGAGACGCCCCCTCCGTCATCGGGACCATATATACGGCCCTAGCCCTCACTCCCCATCACTCCCTGACGAAGCAACATGTGAAACGCGCGTTGGAGTGCGGGGCAGCAGTAGCACCACGTGGGAAATGAATCCTGGTTAGTATATGGAGATTTCTCTTCTTACTATATGCTGGTTACCGTCCTATTAGGGAATACTATAGGTGATTTCACTATGTGCACTTTATTTATGTACCTGGAGGTTATATATACCCTGTTATTTACGCACTTTATGTAATCTTACCTGGATTGGATTGAAAAAGTATTTTCTTGATGAATTATTCAGATTACGGGTGGTGCTCTGGTCCCTCTGGTTTTTAATTTGTCGTTTATGTTTTTGTTATCATGTCTTTGTGTTAGTTTGGATTGGTGTCTCAAATAAAATTATTTATATTTGTATATTATGGTTTTTGGATTCAGTTATTTATTTTGACATATTTTTTCAAGTGGTTCCTTTTTTTAGTTCATATTTATTTGTCTGCTTGAGTCTTACTTTGTAAGTTATTTGATAGGTTCTTTTTGCTCCTATTCTTTTTGGGTTCTGAGCTATAAGGCTGTCTGTCTGCTGGAGCCTAGGTGAGTCTGACTTGAAGAGCTGTTCCTAACCAGAGTCCTGATGCATTGGGACATTTGGGGAACTCCGCCCACCAGCATGGTTTTGCCTGATATGAACTGAGAACATGTGACTTGTACCTTTTCTTGTTTAATCCCTGTTTATTTTATAATTTACCGTGCACATATTTCAATTGTCTCATATTGTAACATCTTTTATAAACACTGCCTTAATTTTAACGGAGTAAAATATATAAATTACTAGTTTTCGTTCTTCCTGCTCTAAAACGTACCCTAAGTCTCCTGAAGGGAAATACGCTACTGTTTTGGGTTAGCTTCGGACCCGTTTAATCAAAGCTGGTGGCAGCATACATTTGTACAGTGCCTTTGAGTGTCGTTGTAGCGACTACGGCATTGATAATTATTGTTCCTGCCTGAGTAGGAGTAGTTTATAGCGTTGCTGCAGCGTGCCCAATAGCCAGTACATAGCAGGCAGCCTTTCTGGTGACTAATTACCCTAGGTGCAGTACCTAATCTGACCTGAGAGTAAGGGGGGCCCCCGAGAGCTGCAAGTTTCAAGTGGAACTGTAAGTGGGATATACATAAATCCCTGCAGTTCATGGCATATTGAAGAGCAGTGGGATACCTAAAATAAGCCCCTGCTGCAAACTAAGAGGTCAATAGCCTTGTGTGTGTTTTTTCATCACATTGTGGAGTGGAGGGATAACTAAGATAAGCAGATAAGCCCCCCTGCACATGTGATAGCCGTCTGTTGGCCTAAAGTCACCCTGATCCGTGACGTGGGGGTGACGGTCATGGTGTGAATTGTGACACCCTGTACTGGTAATATTCCCCCCAGTATACAGCGGGGGGGGGGATGCGTGAGACCCTGTACTAGTAATAATCCCCCCAGTATACAGCAGGGTGGTGAGACCCTGTACTAGTAATAATCCCCCCCAGTATACAGGGGGGGGGGTGAGACCCTGTACTAGTAATAATCCCCCCAGTATACAGCAGGGTGGTGAGACCCTGTACTAGTAATAATCCCCCCAGTATACAGCAGGGTGTTGAGACCCTGTACTAGTAATAATCCTCCCAGTATACAGCGGGGGAGTGAGACCCTGTACTGGTAATAATCCCCCAAGTATACAGCGGGGGGGTGAGACCCTGTACTAGTAATAATCCCCCAGTATACAGCAGGGTGGTGAGACCCTGTACTAGTAATAATCCCCGCCAGTATACAGCGGGGGGGTGAGACCCTGTACTGGTAATAATCCCCCCAGTATACAGCGGGGGGGATTGAGACCCTGCACTAGTAATAATCCCCCCAGTATACAGCGGGGTGGTGAGACCCTAAACTAGTAATAATCCCCCCAGTATACAGCGGGGGGTGAGACCCTGTACTTGTAATAATCCCACCAGCATACAGCAGGGTGGTGAGACCCTGTACTAGTAATAATCCCCCCAGTATACAGTGAGGGAGTGAGACCCTGTACTGGTAATAATCCCCCCAGTATACAGCTGGGGGGTGAGACCCTGTACTAGTAATAATCCCCCCAGTATACAGCAGGCTGGTGAGACCCTGTACTAGTAATAATCCCCCCAATATACAGCGGGGGGGTGAGACCCTGTACTAGTAATAATCCCCCCCAGTATACAGCGGGGGGGTGAGACCCTGTACTAGTATTAGTCCCCCCAGTGTACAGAGGGGCGGTGAGACCCTGTACTAGTAATAATCCTTCCAGTATACAGCGGAGGGGTGAGACCCTGTACTAGTAATAATCCCCCCAGTATACAGCGGGTGGGTGAGACCCTGTACTAGTAATAATCCCCCCAGTATACAGCAGGGGGTGAGACCCTGTACTAGTAATAATAATAATAATCTTTATTTTTATATAGCGCTAACATATTCCGCAGCGCTTTACAGTTTTGCACACATCATCATCACTGTCCCCATTGGGGCTCACAATCTAGAAGTAATAATCCCCCCAGTATACAGCGGGGGGTGAGACCCTGTACTAGTAATAATCCCCCCAGGGCTGCCACTAGAAATTTTGGGGCCCCATACTGGCAAAATTTTGAGACTCCGCCCAGGCTCCACCCCTGTCCCGCCTCCACGCTCCATCCCTCGAACTGTCCACAGTCCCACCACTCTCTCTTGGAAAAACTCCACTTCTCACCTATCACACATTAACAGTTCCCATCACCAGATCACACATATAGCCAGCAGTTTTTGTTTTGGCCAAAAGATTTTTTAAGCCGCCAACATAACACGGTAGACACTTTTGGCCGGGCCCTACTCTACTGTAACCTATTAAATATTTGTTAAAATATGCAATGCAATTTAGGTATATTTTAATTTATTTTTCAATTTTTTAAATGACCAATAATATCACATACAAAGAACAAATACCACAGCATTATGACCAGATGACATATTACCACCACAGTGATCGAATATCACATACAAAGAACAAATACCGCTACACCGTGACCAGACAGCATATTACCACCATATAGTAACTGAACACTACAATTCTGATCAGTAATAATAAAAAAAGCACCATACTAACACCATAAGTGCCATTATACACAGGAGATCTGTACTTAGTATGCAGTGTCTGTGTACAGATAATACAGTGATCACTAGTGAAATTGTACACAGGAGCTCTGTATACAGTGTATAGTGTCAGTGTATAGGTAACACACTGACTCACCAGTGACGTCTCTAGGTGAAGTCCTTCATCTTTCATCCAGCACAGACCGCCATCATTTCATCCAGTCCGGACTCGTTTCTGCAGGAAATAATACAGTTATCTCGAGCTCTGCTTGTAGAATACATTACTTAATTTTTCCAACTTCTACATTACACCACATGAAGAAAAAGAGGCGGCATAGTATCACTCTACACAGTAACAGGACCGCCCCCTCATTTAAAACAGTATCCTCAAAAAATAAAAACATCACTGCAGTAATAATATCCCTAAATTAGTCCCTATGGTAATAATATTCCCCATCCTGGCCAATGTGTGTCTCATTCCTGGCGTCAGCCATATGTTCTCCCATCCTGCCCCCATGAGTATCCATTCTGCCCCATATGATCTCCCCATCCTGACCCATTTGTCTCCATCATATCCATTCTGCCCCATGATCCTGCAAGATCTGTCTCCAATTCTGCCCCCAGTGTCTCCAATCATGCCCCTATGTCTGCAATCCTGCCACTTGTCTCCAATCATGCCTCCTGTGTCTCCATTCTGCCCCATCTGTCTCCAATCCTTCCCCATCTGTCTCCAGTCATGCCCCCATGTCTTTCATCATACCCCGTATCTCCATTCTGCCCGTGTCCAGCATTCTGCCCCTGTGTCCAGCATCTCTGCCCCTGTGTCCAGCATCTCTGCCCCTGTGTCCAGCATCTCCACCCCTGTGTCCAGCATCACTGCCCCTGTGTCCAGCATCTCTGCCCCTGTGTCCAGCATCTCTGCCCCTTTGTCCAGCATTCTGCCCCTTCTTTGTCCAGCATACTGCCCCTGTGTCCAGCATTCTGCCCCTGTGTCCAGCATACTGCCCGTGTCCAGCATTCTGCCCCTGTGTCCAGCATTCTGCCCCTGTGTCCAGCATTCTGCCCCTGTGTCCAGCATTCTGCCCCTGTGTCCAGCATACTGCCCCTTTGTCCAGCATACTGCCCCTTTGTCCAGCATTCTGCCCCTGTGTCCAGCATTCTGCCCGTGTCCAGCATTCTGCCCCTGTGTCCAGCATACTGCCCCTGTGTCCAGCATACTGCCCCTTTGTCCAGCATACTGCCCCTTTGTCCAGCATACTGCCCCTTTGTCCAGCATTCTGCCCCTGTGTCAAGCATTCTGCCCCAGCATGTCCAGCATTCTGCCCCAGCGTGTCCAGCATTCTGCCCCTGTGTCCAGAATACTGCCCCTTTGTCCAGCATAATGCCCCTGTGTCCAGCATAATGCCTCTGTGTCCTGCATCTCTGCCCCAGTGTGTCCAGCATTCTGCCGCTGTATAGCATTCTGCCCCTGTGTCCAGCATCTCTGCCCCTGTACCCAGCATTCTGCCCCTTTGTCCAGCATTCTGCCCCTTTGTCCAGCATACTGCCCCTTTGTCCAGCATCTCTGCCCCAGCGTGTCCAGCATTCTGCCCGTGTAGCATTCTGCCCGTGTCCAGAATACTGCCCCTTTGTCCAGCATAATGCCCCTGTGTCCAGCATTCTGCCCCTGTGTCCAGCATTCTGCCCGTGTCCTGCATCTCTGCCCCTGTGTAGCATTCTGCCCCTGTGTCCAGAATACTGCCCCTTTGTCCAGCATTCTGCCCCTGTGTCCAACATTCTGCCCCTGTGTCCAGCATAATGCCCGTGTCCATCTTTCTGCTCCTTTGTCCAGCATAATGCCCCTGTGTCCAGAATACTGCCCCTTTGTCCAGCATAATGCCCCTGTGTCCAGCATAATGCCCTTGTGTCCAGCATAATGCCCCTGTGTCCAGCTTTCTGCCCCTTTGTCCAGCATAATACCCCTGTGTCCAGAATACTGCCCCTTTGTCCAGCATTCTGCCCCTGTGTCCAGCATAATGCCCCTGTGTCCAGCATTCTGCCCCTGTGTCCAGCATAATGCCACTGTCTGTGTCCAGCTTTCTGCCCTTTTGTCCAGCATTCTGCCCCCATGTCCAGCATCTCCTCTGCCCCTGTGTCCAGCTTATTGCCCCTGTGTCCAGCATTTTGCCCCTGTGTCCAGCATCTCCTCTGCCCAGCTTTCTGCCCCTTTGTCCAGCATTTTGCCCCTGTGTCCAGCATCTTCTCTTCCAGGCTTTCTGCCCCTTTGTCCAGCATTCTGCCCCTGTGTCCAGCATCTCCTCTGCCCCAGCATGCCCAGCATTCTGCCCCCGTGTCCAGCATACTGCCCCGGGCCCCCTCCCCTGGATCGTCGCTACCAAAAAAAAAAAAAAAACTTCTTACCTGGCCGTGTGCTCCTGCGGCGGGCGAAGCTCCTCCACGCAGGTGAAGGACGTACTCGCCGGCGGCTGACGATGACATCAGACGCCGGCGAGGTGCGACTGCGCACTGCGGCCGCTCAAGTCAGCTGCCAGCCTCCGACTGGCTGGCGGCGACTGTTAACTATTGACGTGCAGGCACGGACCCGCACGTCAATAGTGTGCCGCAGCGCCTGCAGGGGGGGCCCGGTGAGCAGATGAGACGGGGCCCCCTCATGGCTGTCATGCCCTGATGGCGGCCCTGAATCCCCCCAGTATACAGCGGGGGGGTGAGACCCTGTACTAGTAATAATCCCCCCAGTATACAGCGGGGGGGGGGTGAGACCCTGTACTAGTAATAATCCCCCCAGTATACAGCGGGGGCAGGAGACCCTGTACTAGTAATAATCCCCCCAGTATACAGCGGGGGGGGGGGGGTGAGATCCTGTACTAGTAATAATCCCCCAGTATACAGTGGGGGGGGAGAGACCCTGCACTAGTAATAATCCCTCCAGTATACAGCGGGGGCAGGAAACCCTGTACTAGTAATAATCCCTCCAGTATACAGCGGGGGGGGGGGGGTGAGATCCTGTACTAGTAATAATCCCCCAGTATACAGCGGGGGGGGGGGGGGGAGACCCTGTACTAGTAATAATCCCCCCAGTATACAGCGGGGGCAGGAGACCCTGTACTAGTAATAATCCCCCGACTATACAGCGGGAGGTGAGACCCTGTACTAGTAATAATCTCCCCAGTATACAGCGGGGGTGGTGAGACCCTGTACTAGTAATAATTCCCCCATTATACAGTGGGGGTGTGAGACCCTGTACTAGTAATAATCCCCCCAGTATACAGCAGGGGCGAGAGACCATGTACTAGCAATAATCCCCCCAGTATACAGCGGGGTGGTGAGGCCCTGTACTAGTAATAATCCCCCCAGTATACAGTGGGTGGGTGAGACCCTGTACTAGTAATAATCCCCCCAGTATATGGATCGCACCCACGCGTAAGGGCATTGGGGTACTCGGTAGCGGGTCCCTCTGTCTCGGTTCTGGGGATGAAAATGTCACGGTGGCCCTTCTGAGGGGCGTCCAATGAAAGGTGTAGTTTGCACGGTGTTCGTGACGGCACCTGTGGTATTCAGTCAGGGTGACCGTCGCTGCTGAGGGGTCCGCTGGGGTGATGTTATGGCAGCTAGATAGTATACCTTCCCACAGGTGAAGTATGTCCCCAGGGCTTCCCAAATGTGTAGATGGTGATGGTGAAGGCGCGGTAATAACGAGGACACAAGATTGCAGTCTCTTTACCTTTTACTGAAGACTTCAGCGTCCACAGTCGAGAGTACCGTTCACAGGGCAGGCTGAGTCCGGCCGGTCCAAAGGCACATCCAGAGCTCCCCTGTGCAGGTGGAAATCAGTAGCCTTCCTACTAGCGCCTGTGTGTTGTAGTACTTCCCTACTGAGCACCACGGGATAGTCCTCACAACTTTCGTAGATGTTTCTGATGTTCTCTCTCCGTCCCCCAGATGGTATGGCTAGGACGAACAGTATGACGGGGTAGGCCTGGAGCTATTTTATAGGGACCCTAGTGATGCCCCTCTCCCACAATTTGCCTCCGTTGTCTTCATAGGTGTAAAGGTTGGGCAGCCAACTTGGAATTAACTGTCCTGACGTGTTTCAAAGTAATGCGTAGAGCTAATTACTCCCTCGGTGTTCTGGCCACCGGCTACATGCCTCAGAAGGATGTTGCCGATCTTAAGGCAGAACTCCTCCCGGTGTTATCTCCTTGTGCTGTAATCTCATTTCTCACTCTCCACAATATACTTCGCTTCGTGTCCTTTCCCAGGATGCTGCCACAAGGGTTGAAGGTGCAGCTCCGTGTCTTTCTGTCCTCCTCAGACTGCAGTCTGGATCTGACTGGGCCTTGCTCCAGTGAGCTCGACCTGGAGACCTTTCTCTGTCGGTCTCCAGCCAGGAACTCCCTATCTTTCCCTCCAACTGCCAGTTTTACCTAACTGTGAGGAGTGGCCTAGTGGATAGAACCTTTGCTCCCCCTGGTGGCTGGAATGTGAAGTGTGTTGTGTGTTTTGTGATACCTGGCAGGGTGAACTCTTTTGGTGCCATCAGACGTAACATCACTCCCCCTGATGGAAGAATGACATTACTGCAACGACCAGGACTCCGTGGCGCTGCATAAAACAGCGGGGGGTGAGACCCTGTACTAGTAATAATCCCCCCAGTATACAGCGGGGGGGTGAGACCCTGTACTAGTAATAATCCCCCCAGTATACAGCGGGGGGTGAGACCCTGTACTAGTAAAAATTCCCCCAGTATACAGCGGGGGGGTAAGACCCTGTACTAGTAATAATCCCCCCAGTATACAGCGGGGGGGTGAGACCCTGTACTAGTAATAATCCCCCCAGTATACAGCGGGGGTGGTGAGACCCTGTATTAGTAATGATCCCCCCAATATACAGCGGGGGGTGAGACCCTGTATTAGTAATATTCCCCCCAGTATACAGCGGGGGGGTGAGACCCTGTACTAGTAATAATCCCCCCAGTATACAGCGGGGGGTGAGACCCTGTACTAGTAATAATCCCCCCAGTATACAGCGGGGGTGGTGAGACCCTGTATTAGTAATGATCCCCCCAATATACAGCGGGGGGTGAGACCCTGTATTAGTAATAATCCCCCAGTATACAGCAGGGGGGGTGAGACCCTGTACTAGTAATAATTCCCCCAGTATATGTAAGAGGGTGGTGCTGTTATGGACAGTAACACGCTGCCACTTTAAGAGACAGCACCCCCTTGTCTGGTGTGATGGAATGTTCTGCTTCCCCCTGCTATAGACTGTGAAGATGAACTGCCCTAGAATTAGGGGAGGAGTTGAGCCTGAACTGTGTGTGTGAGCTGAAGCTGCTACAGAGAGAACTTTGTGCTGTTTTCTACAAGAAAGGTCCTACAGCCTGGGACGGAGTGTACTTGTGAAATTTGCAAGACTTTTCCGGGTACAGCAAAGGTGGCTGTTCTGTTCTAGGTTGTGAAGTCACAAATATACTGAGAAAGGGACTTACAGTATCCAGGAGCATCCCTAGGATCCAGAAGCAAGGAGAAGACCACGTTTCACAGAGCTGACAGAAAGCCATGCGCACCACCATATTAGACTGCTGGGGGCCCCCTGGGACTGGACCTGATTCTCCAACATCACTGTGAGTCTGTTTCTGTATGGTGCACCTGTAAGGGCCTAATGCAGGCTTCAGTAGTCAGTACACGGGAGCCATGTGGCCTGCTTACTAAAGGCCAGGGAGGTTATACGTAGAGTAGCATCATCACTTGTTTATTGTTTACATTTGCTTGTGAGACATATCTTGAGTCTGTAATAGTTAGAGCACCATGATATTTTACGGACAAGATAAAGTTTATAACTCTTGTAAAGTGTCTCTTGCCATTGCATACCCCTGTTTGCATCTTCCTCACCCTCTTCATTCCTTGCCTCCCAATAAATCTACCCTTTGTTGCTTGCACCTCATCTTGTGTACAGTAGTCTTCCTGTACCGTGGTGGTCCCCTGGCCATCGCTACAAGTGGCACTGCGAGCAGGGTACTGTCACCAAGATGGAGGCAGCAGACAGCAATGGCGGGAATGCTAATGTTAATGGAGATGCTGTGGGCATTGGTGGAACCCCTGCAAGGACACTCCCTATGGGCACCATATTTAGTGTGCTACCAAAGTTTAACGGCAAGAATAAGCCACTGTCCGACTGGGTGTCCCTGCTACAAAGCACCCTGAAGATTTATAACATCCATTTAAGTGGACATTCGTTTAACTGCCCTAGAGGGAGAAGCCCGTAGAAACATATGCCTACAACCAGAACTCACCCGCAGTACCCTTAAGGAGCTAGTGAAATTCCTGGAAGAGATCTACGGCGAGACTGCTAGTGCCGGACACCTTCGCGCCAAATTTTTCTCATGGCTGCAGCGGGAACAAGAAGGAATTTCTCAGTATGCAACAGCACTGCAAGAAGTGTTAGCAGAGGTGCAGAGAAAGGAGGCGGATGGATATGGCAGCATGGGCTCTAAAGACCGGATACTCTGGGAGCAATTCATTCTGGGACTGCACAGCACATCCTTGAGGCGAGCACTGTCAGAACGGGTCCGGGCAGATCCGGCTCTTACGTTTCGTCAAAACAGTGGCCCGAAGTAAAGAAGAGAGCTATGCGTCTGGGGAGATGCGTGTCCAGGGCGCCAATACCAGAGGGGACCCAAACCATCAGGAGGTGCTGGTCCAGGTGGTGCTAGACTTGCAGCGGTCCCTTCTCAACGTGCAAGAGAAACTGACCCACGTGGAGCGAAGAGTGGGGGAACTACAACAGTCTGACCCACTGTACTCATGCAACCAATTTTGAGCCCGACCGATAAGGAATCAGTGGGAGCAAGCCCCTCCCGTCAGGCATCGGAGGCACGAGGACAGGCTCGAAGTACCCCCCAGCGAGGAGGAGGCATCCAATGCTGGGAATGTGGTGGACGGGGGCACCTTGCCAGAGACTGTCCGAACTATACTCAAGGCCAGCGGAAGCCACCGTTAAACTACCAACCCCCCGCAGTAGTGCGGAATTCTGCGGGGGAGGCGAGGAGAGAGGCCGCTCCATATCATAACAAACACTTGATTGCTGGGAGCCCCATCCTACGTGCTGAATTCGAAGGAGTTCTAGTGGATTGCCTGATAGATACCGGGTCACAAGTGACAACGATGCCAGAAGCGTACTTCAAGCAGCATTTCCAGGACCTGGCCAAGCCAGAAAAAGAGACGTTGATCCGATTGTTTGCTGCCAACCAACAACCGATCCCGGTCACAGGGGTCGTGTGGATGAATATTTGAATCTGTGGGCAAGAAGTTGGGAGAAAAGGGATCCTGCTAGTCCCTGAGCCTATCAAGGAAGATGTGCCTGTAGTGCTGGGAATGAATATCCTACGTGAACTCGATCAGATCTTGCTTACCAAACGGGGACCTGGATATTGGAAGAAGGCTACTACACATAAGCCTACTCAAGAAGCCCTTCAACGAGTGATCCGCGTCTGTGGGACGCAGAAAAGTGTGCCATCTTATCAGATGGTAGGGGTCATCAGGGCTCCTGGTAAAGAACCTGTAATTCTACCTCCCGATCGAGAAACTCACCGCAACCTTGATGGGTTGGAAGTGGTTGTTCAGCCTGTGGTAGGCGGAGGAGTGGACCAAGAAGTCATGATAGCTCGTATGATAGCTGTGGTCCAGCGAGGACGTGTCCCCATAAGAGCTTTGAAAGTGGGCCCCGGGGAGGTCACCTTGCCACGAGGGACAGATCTGGCCCTGGTGTACCTACATAAGGGTGAAGTGGTGAGTCAGAAGAAGATGTCTTTATCACCGAAAGAAGGCGTGGGGTGGACCCCAGCAGTTGCTGTGGGGACGAAGAAACGCCATCCCCAGAGTGGAGTGGATGGGTCATCCTTGATCAAATGGAAGTGGATGTGAAGGCTCTGGGCCCTGAGTGTGTGCAAGCAATAGAAACTCTGCTGTGGGAAAATCAGGCCGCATTCGCCCGTCACGCCGAAGATTTCGGCTGTACTGAAGCCATCACGCATGAGATACCGACTGGGGAAGCTCGTCCAATTCGAGAACGATACCGGCAGATCCCTCCCAAGATGTATCAAGAGGTGAAAACATTACTGAGGCAGATGCTGGATTCAGGAGTGGTGCAGAGTAGTCAGAGCCCTTGGGCAGCCCTGGTGGTGCTCGTCAAGAAAAAGGATGGGACCATCCGGTTCTGTGTAGATTACAGGAAACTCAATGCCTGCACTGTTTGAGACTCGTATCCGTTGCCCCGCATCGAGGAATTCTTGACAGCATTGGGGAAAGCCAAGTACTACTCCACCCTGGACCTAGCAAGCGGATAGTGGCAAGTAGCCATGACAGAGAAAGACAGAGAGAAAACCGCCTTCATCCTCCCTATGGGGCTGTTCAAGTTTACCGGATGCCCTTCGGGCTCTCCAATGCTCCAGGCACCTTTCAACGGTTGATGGAAAAGTATTTGGGAGACTTCAATTTTGAGGCTACCCTGATCTATCTGGATGACATCATTGTGTTTTCAGCCTCATTCGAAGAACACCTTGCCTGGCTTGGACAGGTACTCGGAAAACAGCGGGCCCATAACCTCAAGGTGAAGCCAAAGAAGTGCCACCTCTTCAAGACAAAGATCGAGTACCCAGGCCACATAGTGTCACAAGATGGAGTTCAACCCTCGCCAGAAAAAGTGGCTGCTATCCAGAAGTGGCCAGTCCCTTGAACAGTGAGAGAACTCCAGGCCTTCCTAGGACTCGCTGGGTACTACCGCCGGTTTGTTAAAGACTTCGCGAAGGTGGCAGGTCCTCTCAATGAGTTGCTGAGGGGGACCGCTGGAGTGCCGAAGACCCAGCACATCCCGTGGGCACAGGGACAAGACGAGGCCTTCCAGGCTATAAAGAATGCCCTTGCCCCGATTTTGGCCTACGCAGACTTCGATCAACCGTTCCTGTTGTACACAGATGGTAGCCTTCATGGACTCGATGCAGTACTTTCGTAGATACAGGATGGACATGAGAGAGTCATCGGGTATGCCAGCAGGTCCCTGCGAGACAGTTAAAGAGACCCTCACAATTACAGCTCCTTCCGGTTAGAGCTCCTGGCCCTGGTGTGGGCCATGACAGAAAAGTTTGAAGGCTTCCTGACAGGTACCAAGATTCAAGTTCGAACAGACAATAATCCTCAGGCCCACCTTGAGAATGCTAAATTGGGGGCATTAGAACAACGGTGGGTGGCTCGCCTAACCAAGTTCGACTTTACCATCCGTTATCGCTCTGCTACCGAAAACGCAAATGCTGATAGGCTGTCAAGAGTGACTGTGGAGACTCCAGTGGGGGATCTTGATGAGCAACTCGAAGAGGAGGAAACCCCAGACTTTCGTAAGTTTAAGCCCCCAATGGATGTGGCCCAGTCAAGAAGCGAGGCCTGCGCATTACCCCGGTCCCTGGGGAGAACCAATGAGGAATGGGGACACGTTCAGGATGAAGACGGTGGGCTGAGACAGATGAAATGGTGGGTAACGCAAAAGCGGAAGCCTGGCAAACAAGAGAGAGATGATCTGGACTCTGAAATGAGGAGTGTGTTGCACCAGTGGGATAGACTGGAAGTGCAAGAGTCAGTGCTATATCGTAAGAGGCAACAGCCAAAAGATATGGAAGTAAGGTGGCAAGTGGTCATCCCAGGAAGAATGGCTCAAGAAGTAGCTAAAGAAGCCCATGAATTTGGAGCGCAGTTCGGCCCCACAAAGCCGCCGAGGAGTGGGGGCGCCTACCGCAGAAAATTAGGGTGCCAACCTTTACTGTCAGGTAGTCATCAGTATAGGACTGGACTTTAGGGCTCACCAGGTTTCCTGTATCACAGGCTTTTTCTAGGGATTTAAAAGGGTGAGCCGTCGAGGAGTGGGGGCGCCTACCGCGGAAAATTAGGGTGCCAACCTCCACTGACAGGCAGGATTCATTGTAGTTCATTACAGGGTTCTGTAGGTACATTCTGTACTTTTTTATCATATGTGTTATATAAAGTCCTCTATTTTTAACTATTGTGATTAAAGGTTATTTTTTAGGGATCCTTGTTTTTTTGTTTTGGTTTTCTATTGTTCTAGGGTTCCAAATTATTCAGGTTGTTTGGTTTCTCCCACAAAGACCTACCAATAGTTACAGCGGTATGTGTATTTCCCCCGGTTGGAGCTTGTGGTGGAAGAGGTTTGCCGGCAATGTTGAGTATGTGATTTCATTAAGAGTACTGAACAGAGGACACCCATCCAGACCATACAAACTAAAGAACAGCTAGAAGTCTTGATGATCGACTATCTCCTCGTTGGACACTCGGCCCGGGGGCTGCAATACTGTTTGGTGATGACCAATCATTTCTCTAAGTTCGCAGTAGTTACTCCGACTAGAGATCAGACTGCGGAATCAGCGGCGCGAGCCATCTGTCAAGACTTCATCCGGATGTATGGGTGCCCAAAGTGCATCCACTCTGACCAAGGCGCATGTTTCCAAGGCAAGGTGATGGAAGAATTGTATCGCATGTATGGCATCGAGCAGTCTCGGACCACCCCTTACCACCCTCAAGGCAATAGAGCATGTGAACGCTTCAACAGAACCTTACTTCAAATGCTGAGAACGTTGGAGGTGGATAAGAAGGCGTGTTGGCCAGACTATCTGCCAGAATTGGTCTAGACCTACAACAATCGGGTCCACTCCACCACGGGTTATACCCCCTATCTACTGTTGTTTGGAAGAGCTGGACGAGAGATCATTGAGCTGAATTTGGAACAACCAGAGGAGCTGATGGAGCAAACTGTCACCTCATGGGTGAAAGAGCATCGGCAATGATTGCAAACGATACGGCAATTGGCGGGTCAGCAGCTGCAAGAAAAAGAACATATGGGCCGCAAACCGACTCAAGAGTTACCGCTCCAACCTGGAGACCGAGTATTAGTCAGAGAGAAATGCCCTAAGGGAAAACTAAGTGAGAGATGGGAAGTACAGCCGTACAAGTTTATCGAGCGAGTGCATGCTAACGGCCCTGTGTACAAGGTACAGATTGAGAATGGGGCATCCGCCCCTAGAGTACTTCACAGAAATATGCTGCGGCCTTGCCGGTCTGAGGTCTGTTCTACGCCATTGTAGCCTGAAGGCGCCACTCCATTCCCTGAATCTGTCATGTTTGATGGTGAAATCGATGACGAGTGGTGGACTGTACCTGACACAGTAGGGGGTCCTCAGCCGCACAGAGACGGTAATCCCATGGATGTACCAGTACCGCTGTTCTGCCCATCTTAATGTGCAGAAAGTTAATTATCATGTTATTCAAGTTGTGGCCACTGGAGGTCATCAGTTGCCTACTTTTCATGTTGTTTACCAACCTTTCCCTCAGAAGAGCAATGTCTTATGGGTTAGTTCCGCCCTCATTCTTGTGGAAGACAAGCTTCAGTAGCCATTTTTCCTCAGTTCTGCAGAGAGGCACGCGTGCTCCTGTCTTGCTTACTTTCTTACCCCTGTCCTAACGGATCTCGGTACGTGTATAAAGGTTTAATGCATCTTATGTTTGTGTTAGTATTTAAGCCTTATGCAGCTCCTATAGTCAGATATAGTTAGGCAGATGTGCTTTGCAGCTTGCAGTTAGGTTAATGTGTACTCTGCATTTAGATAGATGCATCTTTGTATAGTATAGGGCAGTGCTGCAGAATTACTGTGTAATGCACTCTGTATAATTTCTGCTGTAATGTCCCAGTTGTTTATGTAATTGCACCCTGTATGTGCATATACTGAAATGCTGTTATTCTTTACAGTTTTTCACCAGTCATCCACTATGATTATTCACTGAACATCCACCTTGTACATCAACATCATTCACTATTCGATCATCTACTATGAATACTGTCCACCATTGTTGTTCAATGTTATAGTTTTGGTTATCATCACCCTAATAAATAAGACTTAAGCATCAACACAGTCTGTTTACTGGGATGTGGATGAAGGTTTAGCCGTATGTTGGAATCCACACAGCATCCTACGTGGAGGAAGACAGAACAACCGCCATGCGAGGACGAGACCAGACACGAGCTCACAATGTCTCCTGCAACAAGTGTTCCTCTGGAAGATAGTCAAGCCTTGCCTGACAGCCAAGAGCTTTGGAGATCCCAGAGGTCTAATGCAGGGGTTCCACCAGTCCGATATGTAGAACAGTGTGCTCTGTCTGTTTTTACACCTTTGTTGCCTCCTCTATATGTGCTGTTTCCGCATTGCACGTTCCTTCATTACTCTTCAACCTTGATTCTATGATGGCTGAGGACAACCATCATTAAGAAGGGAGGCATGTAAGAGGGTGGTGCTGTTATGGACAGTAACGCGCTGCCACTTTAAGAGACAGCACCCCCCTTGTCTGGTGTGATGGAATGTTCGGCTTCCCCCTGCTATAGACTGAAGATGAACTGCCCTAGAATTAGGGGAGGAGTTGAGCCTGAACTGTGTGTGTGAGCTGAAGCTGCTACAGAGAGGACTTTGTACTGTTTGCTACAAGAAAGGTCCTACAGCCTGGGACAGAGCGTACTTGGGAAATTTGCAAGACTTTTCCAGGTACAGCAAAGGTGGCTGTTCTGTGCTAGTTTGTGAAGCCACGAAGATACTGAGAAAGGGACTTACAGTTTCCAGGAGCATCCCTAGGATCCAGAAGCAAGGAGAAGACCACGCTTCACAGAGCTGACAGAAAGCCATGCGCACCACCGTATTAGACTGCTGGGGGCCCCTGGGACTGGACCTGATTCTCCAACATCACCGTGAGTCTGTTCCTGTATGGTGCACCTGTTAGGGCATAGTGTAGGCTTCAATAGTCAGCACACGGGAGCCGTGTGGCCTGCATAGTAAAGGCCAGGGAGGTTATACGTAGAGTAGCATCATCACTTGTTTATTGTTTACATTTGCTTGTGAGACATATCTTGAGTCTGTAATAGTTGGAGCACCGTGCTATTTTATGGACAAGATAAAGTTTATAACTCTTGTAAAGTGTCTCTTGCCATTGCATACCCGTTTGCATCTTCCTCACCCACTTCATTCCTTGCCTCCCAATAAATCTACCCTTTGTTGCTTGCACCTCATCTTGTGTACAGTAGTCTTCCTGTACCGTGGTGGTCCTACGGCCATCGCTACATATACAACAGGGGGGTGAGACCCTGTACTAGTAATAATCCCCCCAATATACAGCGGGGGGGTGAGACCCTGCACTAGTACTAATCCCCCTAGTATACAGCGGCGGGGTGAGACCCTGTACTAGTAATAATCCCCACAGAATACAGCGGGGGGGGGGTGAGACCCTGTACTAGTAATAATCCCCCCAGTATATAACGGGAGCAAGAGACCCTGTAATAGCAATAATCCCCCCAGTATACAGCGGGGGGGGGGGGGGTGAGACCCTGTACTAGTAATAATCCCCCCAGTATACAGCGGGGGGGGGTGAGACCCTGTACTAGTAATAATCCCCCCAGTATACAGCAGGGGGGGTGAGACCCTGTACTAGTAATAATCCCCTCAGTATACAGCGGGGGGGGGGAGGGTGAGACCCTGTACTAGTAACAATCCCCCCCAGTATACAGCGGGGGAATGTGGCCCTGTACTAGTAATAATCCCCCCAGTATACAGCGGGAGGGTGAGACCCTGTACTAGTAATAGTCCCCCCAGTATACAGCGGGGGAATGAGACCCTGTACTAGTAATAATCCCCCCAGTATACAGCGGGGGTGGTGAGACCTTGTACTAGTAATAATCCCCTCAGTATACAGCGGGGGGTGAGACCCTGTACTAGTAATAATCCCCCCAGTATACAGCGGGGGAATGAGACCCTGTACTAGTAATAATCCCCCCAGTATACAGCGGAAGGAGTGAGACCCTGTACTAGTAATAATCCCCCCAGTATACAGCGGAAGGAGTGAGACCCTGTACTAGTAATATTCCCCCCAGTATACAGCGGAAGGAGTGAGACCCTGTACTAGTAATATTCCCCCCAGTATACAGTGTGGGGGGGTTACCCTGTACTAGTAATAATCCCCCCAGTATACAGCGGGGGGGTGAGACCCTGTACTAGTAATAATCCCCCCAGTATACAGCGGGGGCAGGAGAGACGTCTGTCACCCCCTCCTCATTATCTGGACTACACAATTACCCCGCACTAGGGCACATTTATCAACCCCGGAGCCAGGAAAGTGAAGCAGTTACCATAGCAACCTGTTAGTTTCTTGGTTTTATTTTCCTGAACCTCCCAAAAATGTCAACATCTGATTGGTTGCTATGGAGACTGCTCCACAAAACTTCCTAACGGTGACGGCCTAGACCCCTATAACTAACAGTCATAGACCCCCATGTCAGCGAGAGTCATATAACAGTCATGGCCATAAATGTTCCCTCATACAATCTCCCCCTATAACAGTGACCCTAGACAGTGACAGGACCCCATAATAGTGGGAGGACCCCCATAGTAGTGTCAGCCAGGTCCCCATAACAGGGTCCGGTATCAGTCACCTCCTATAGGGTCCTCTCCTCTCACAGGTGACTCCTGACTGACAAGAAGCAGCATCAGTGGCAGAGACCGGGTCTCCTGTGGGAGGTGCTGCCACCTGCTGGCTGCACAGGTCATACCATCTCCATCACATACAGGACATTTCTGGATCTGTTCCTCCAGGATTATTGGGAAGGAGTCACCCAGAAAAACCCAATAAATCCTGGATATCTAGGGCTATGATTTAGCCGATTGTTGCCCCCCAGGGTATTGAGCTGTTGATCTTAGTGTAATAAACACTAATTACAGGGAAGTCATAGCGGTAGAGCTGATTACATGGTGATGCTTTAGTGGTTGTGGTCATTAGTCTGCGTTCACATTTAAATTTGCACATTTCATTGCTCTATTGGGTTTCAGGAACAAATGGAGTTAACCCCTTCAAATCTGCTATATAAAATTACAAGGCCGGTGTTAGGGGCAGCTGCCTAGGGCCCCCGGTCCTCCAGGGGCCCCCAGACCCCCAGAAAATGGCCACTATGGGGCCTGGCGCCCCCCCCCCCCCCCCCCCCGCATCGTGCATTCAAATTTTTTGCATTGACGACGTGGTAGTCGTGGCAACGAGCTGTAGGGTTCCCACACCCTGGCGCCCCACAAAGGAAGCATAATGTCCCTTCTCCTGTATGTGCAACGTGTGCAACGGAACAATCACATTTATTGCCGGAGTCCCCTCTGCTTCGTTCATTTCGGCTCCAGATCCACGGGTCTCACAAACAACTCTAGATTCAATGTCCATTCCTAAGGCTATGTGCACACATTACGGATTTTGCTGCAGATCCGCAGCGGATTTGACGCTGCAGATCTGCAGCTGTTTTCCATGCGTTGTACAGTACCATGTAAACGTATGGAAAACAAAATCCACAGTGCACATGCTGTGGAAAAAAAAGTGTGGAAACGCAGCGTTGTTTTTTCCACAGCATGTCAATTGTTTGTGCGGATTCCGCAGCGGTTTATACCTGCTCCTCAATAGGAATCTGCAGGTGTAAAACCACAGATGGAATCCGCACAAAAACCCCTGTAAATCCGCAGGTAATCTGCAGTGCGGTTTACCTGCGAACTTTGCAAAAACAGTGCGGAAAAATCCGCACATCAATACGCAACGTGTGCACATATTGATTTTTATCTTAAACCTTTGGTGGAGGCACTGCCATCACATGTGCGGGACACAACGGACGCCCTGGCTAGGGTCGAGGGCATTTTTGTGGATCATGACACTTTGATGGTGACTGCCGACGTGGAGAGCCTGTACACCTGCATTGATCACCAACACGGCATCGACGCGGTCCGCCTCTTCCTGGGGGCCTCCGACCGTGACAGCCCGCTCTGTGATTTTATCCTCGAGCTGCTGCACTTTGTTCTTACTCATAATTTTTTCGTCAATAAAGATCAATTTTATTTACAGAGGCGTGGCACAGCCATGGGCGCGGCCTGCGCGCCCTCGTATGCAAATCTCTTCCTGGGGTCCTGGGAGAGATTTATTTTCGGCGACAAGGGCCCGCGGGCCGCCTCCCATGTGCTGTTCTGGCACAGGTATATAGACGATATTTTCTTTTTGTGGGAGGGCACGGTGCAGCAGCTCGGAAAATTCATGGAGATGCTGAATCGGAATTCATTGAATATATTCCTAACCTATAACTATGATGTCAAGAAGGTTAATTTCTTGGATGTCATTTTTGAAATTGATATAGATAGGTCGATTCAAACAGATGTATATCGCAAACCGACATCTGTGAATTCCTTGATCCATGCATCTTCAGCTCACATTTCTTCTACCATTAGGGCCGTCCCGGTCGGACAGTTCCTCCGGATGAGGCGGATCTGTTCGTCAGATACTAGATTCGAAACACAGGCCTCTGATCTCAAATCTAGGTTTGCGGCACGTGGTTATTCGAATCGTATCAAATATGGATATCGTAGGGCGCGGGCGACTCCACGCGGCGACCTTCTCAAAAGTACCAGAGCTCGAACGGATACTAACCATGGACCTATTCGGTTCATATCAACATTTAATCATGAATGGGAGGATATGCGGCAGATCCTTTCTAAACACTGGTCTATCCTGAACGCTGAACCCTCCCTGGGAGCATCCTTGGGTGATTACCCTCTTATGACTGCAAGAAGGTCCAAAAATTTGAAGGACCTTCTTGTGAGAAGTCATTATGTGCCGACTGTGAGGCACCCATTTGGCTCTAAAGGCCCAATATCAGGTTCCATACCATGCGGTCGCTGTCTTGCCTGCGCAAATGTCCTGCGCTGCTCTAATTTCTGTAGTTCCGAAGAAAAACCTTAGACATAAGACATCGGATCTCTTGTGGCAGCACAAATGTGATCTATTACGCCACTTGTGGTTGTTCTAAAATCTACGTAGGACTTACGTCAAGAGAACTGAGAGTTAGGGTGCGAGAGCATGTGCGGGACATTTGCGCGGCCAAGACGGCGACTGACGTGACCCTCCTGAAAACTGTTCCCCATCATTTTAGACAACATCATAACAGTGATCCATCATCATTTCAGGTGAGGGGGATAGATGCAATTCACCTTGGAATTAGAGCGGGGGACTATAAGAAAATATTGGCACAGGTTGAAGCGAAATGGATCACCATACTTGACACTTTAACCCCTAGGGGTTTAAATGAATCCCTGTCCTTTTCCTCATTTTTAGGGTCCTGATTGCTATACGTTTTTGTGCATTGTGTTATATTTAATTTCTCCTAACGGTTACCCACAGCTTTTTATTTAGGGTGTTTTTATTTTTATTGTTTTTAATTCATCACTCACTCTTTTTGTGTTGTTTACTTCTTTGTACGTTTATTATTTATACTTATGACTAGGGTTGAGCGACCTTGACCTTTTTAAAGTCGAGTCGTGTTTCGCGAAACCCGACTATCTTAGAAGTCGAGTCGAGTGGAATCGGCCGATTATCGCGAAAAGTCGGGTATCGCCCGAAACACGAAACCCAATGCAAGTCAATGGGGGAGCATAGTCGGCAGTGAGTTGAGGCCAGGAAAACACCTACACTGCCCATTTTAATGGCAAAAACATCCATTCATAGTAACATAGTAACATAGTAACATAGTAACATAGTTAGTAAGGCCGAAAAAAGACATTTGTCCATCCAGTTCAGCCTATATTCCATCATAATAAATCCCCAGATCTACGTCCTTCTACAGAACCTAATAATTGTATGATACAATATTGTTCTGCTCCAGGAAGACATCCAGGCCTCTCTTGAACCCCTCGACTGAGTTCGCCATCACCACCTCCTCAGGCAAGCAATTCCAGATTCTCACTGCCCTAACAGTAAAGAATCCTCTTCTATGTTGGTGGAAAAACCTTCTCTCCTCCAGACGCAAAGAATGCCCCCTTGTGCCCGTCACCTTCCTTGGTATAAACAGATCCTCAGCGAGATATTTGTATTGTCCCCTTATATACTTATACATGGTTATTAGATCGCCCCTCATTCTTTTTACTAAAGCTTGTCAATCGTAATTTAGCTTATAATAATTGGAAGGCATTTGAAATTGGGGGTCATTTGGCTAAAGTTGTGGGGGGTAGGGCTGGTTCAAGTTATTAGTGGGCCCAGGAAATCTGGAACGCGTCACGGCAGTGGAGCAGGGAGAGGAAAGTATTTCAACTTTGCAAGTGCTGTGATCCTGAGCAAGCAGGGGGGGCCCACTCGTTGGCACTGGCACAGGGCCCCTCAAAGTACAGCGGTGTGTTTGCACGGCGGGGGCGCCTTCCACCGGCAGCAACACTTTTGCGTACTATGAGAGGCCCTGTGCCAGTGACGTCGCCAACTAGTATTCCTCCCCCCACCTGATGAAGGAACCTGCACTTTCATCTGCACCTTCCTCTTTGTCCCCGTGTAAGGTGGTATGGTATGCGGGAAGAGGAACCTGACTTTCAGCAGGGTTACAATCTTGCTGTGTAGCGTGCACGGGGAATTTAGCGTTATGGGTCAATGTACCAGCAGACTCATCTATCACTGGCTGGGCAATGGGCAGGATGAGGAGGAAACACAGATATAGGCCCAAAGAATAAAGTGGGCTAAATGCAGTTCAAAATCGGTAACACAGGACTAACCAGGGGGCATTGCAGTGGAGGACAACTGGAATGAGAGGCTGACACAGAGAGTAGGCCCAAATCAGTAAGTAGTTGAAATGCAGTTCAAAATTGGCAACCGTAGTAAACAGGCGGCACAGCTTTGTTCAGTGGAGGAGAACAGCAAGGAGTGGCAGACACCGATAGTAGGCCCCAACCCAACTAGTACGCCAAATGCAGTTGTTCCATTTAACCACAATTTAATGAGAGCCTGAACATAGAAGCTCAGGAAAGGCAACCTGGAGAACACCTTTTAGTGTAACACACCATCTCTCCATACCCAATTTGTAGGCCTAATGCAGTGTAGTTTCCAACAACTACTAAACGAGAGCAGGAAGATCGAAGCAATGGCGAGGAAACCTGGGGAACACCTTGGAGTGGAACACACCATCTCTCTACACCCCATACCCAATTTGTAGGCCTAATGCAGTGTAGTTTCCAACAACTACTAAACGAGAGCAGGAAGATCGAAGCAATGGCGAGGAAACCTGGGGAACACCTTGGAGTGGAACACACCATCTCTCTACACCCCATACCCAATTTGTAGGCCTAATGCACTGTAGTTTCCAACAACTACTAAACGAGAGCAGGAAGATCGAAGCAATGGAGAGGAAACCTGGGGAACACCTTGGAGTGTAACACACCGTCGCTACACCCCATACCCAATTTGTAGGCCTAATGCAGTGTAGTTTCCAACAACTACTAAACGAGAGCAGGAAGATCGAAGCAATGGCGAGGAAACCTGGGGAACACCTTGGAGTGGAAGACACCATCTCTCTACACCCCATACCCAATTTGTAGGCCTAATGCAGTGTAGTTTCCAACAACTACTAAACGAGAGCATTAAGATCGCAGCAATGGCGAGGAAACCTGGGGAACACCTTGGAGTGGAACACACCATCTCTCTACACCCCATACCCAATTTGTAGGCCTAATGCACTGTAGTTTCCAACAACTACTAAACGAGAGCAGGAAGATCGAAGCAATGGAAAGGAAACCTGGGGAACACCTTGGAGTGTAACACACCGTCTCTCTACACCCCATACCCAATTTGTAGGCCTAATGCAGTGTAGTTTCCAACAACTACTAAACGAGAGCATTAAGATCGCAGCAATGGCGAGGAAACCTGGGGAACACCTTGGAGTGGAACACACCATCTCTCTACACCCCATACCCAATTTGTAGGCCTAATGCACTGTAGTTTCCAACAACTACTAAACGAGAGCAGGAAGATCGAAGCAATGGAGAGGAAACCTGGGGAACACCTTGGAGTGTAACACACCGTCTCTCTACACCCCATACCCAATTTGTAGGCCTAATGCAGTGTAGTTTCCAACAACTACTAAACGAGAGCAGGAAGATCGAAGCAATGGAGAGGAAACCTGGGGAACACATTGGAGTGTAACACACCGTCTCTCTACACCCCATACCCAATTTGTAGGCCTAATGCAGTGTAGTTTCCAACAACTACTAAACGAGAGCAGGAAGATCGAAGCAATGGCGAGGAAACCTGGGGAACACCTTGGAGTGGAACACACCATCTCTCTACACCCCATACCCAATTTGTAGGCCTAATGCACTATAGTTTCCAACAACTACTAAACGAGAGCATTAAGATCGCAGCAATGGCGAGGAAACCTGGGGAACACCTTGGAGTGGAACACACCATCTCTCTACACCCCATACCCAATTTGTAGGCCTAATGCACTGTAGTTTCCAACAACTACTAAACGAGAGCATTAAGATCGCAGCAATGGCGAGGAAACCTGGGGAACACCTTGGAGAGGAACACACCATCTCTACACCCCAGACCCAACTTGTAGGCCGAATGCAGTGTTGTTTTCAACAACTACTTAAGAAGAGCCTGAAGAGCAAAGCTCAGAAAAGGCAACCCGGGGAACACCTTGGAGCGGCAGACACTGGTAGTAGGCTGTAAACCCCAAATTTTGGTCAATGGAGTTTATGAAATGTTCCAGGGGTACACAGGCAGCATTGGTGTGGTAAGCAGAGGACAATTTATATTTGGGACTGCAGACAGACTTTGTAGGCTGTCCCCTGTGGACCATGCACAACATTAACCCAGTGCGCCGTAATGGACATCTAACCTTTCGTGGACATGCCTACTGGTCCATGCATCTGTTGTCAGGTGCACCTTTCTACTATTAGATAGCCAGAGAGCATGGACAATGCAGATTTTTACATGATGCTGTAGTGCTGGGATGGCTTTTCTCGCAAAAGAAGTGACGACTGGGTAGCTCTTACCGTGGTACAGCGTAGTCCATCTGGGCTTTATAATTGTAAAATAGAGAACAAAAATTGGCTGTATGCACTTTAAAATAGGTTACAGGGGTACACGGGCGGCAGTGGTCTGGTCATTGTAGTTGTAGTAGAAAGAAGGGACCGCAGACAGGCTTCGAAGGCCTAACATAACAAATTGGACAGGCTGTAGGCACTTTTACATTGGTTCCAGGGGTACACGGGCAGCAGTACAATGGTCAGTGGAGGCCAAGTGGAAGGAGGGACCGCAGAGAGGCTTCGAAGGCCTAACATAAAAAAATAGGGCTGTTGGCAATTTACAATTGGTTCCAGGGGTACACGGGCAGCAGTACAATGGTCAGTGGAGGCCTAGTGGAAGGAGGGACCGCAGACAGGCTTCGAAGGCCTAACATAAAAAAAATAGGGGTGCAGGCAATTTAACATTGGTTCCAGGGGTACACGGGCAGCAGTGGTCTGGTCAGTGTAGTAGTAGTAGAAAGAAGGGACTGCAGACAGGCTTCGAAGGCCTAACATAACAAAATTGGGCTGTTGGCAATTTAAAATTGGTTCCAGGGGTACACGGGCAGCAGTACAATGGTCAGTGGAGGACTAGTGGAAGGAGGGACCGCAGACAGGCTTCGAAGGCCTAACATAACAAAAATAGGGGTGCAGGCAATTTAACATTGGTTCCAGGGGTACACGGGCAGCAGTGGTCTCGTCAGTGTAGTAGTAGTAGAAAGAAGGGACTGCAGACAGGCTTCGAAGGCCTAACATAACAAAATTGGGCTGTTGGCAATTTAAAATTGGTTCCAGGGGTACACTGGCAGCAGTACAATGGTCAGTGGAGGACTAGTGGAAGGAGGGACCGCAGACAGGCTTCGAAGGCCTAACATAACAAAAATAGGGGTGCAGGCAATTTAACATTGGTTCCAGGGGTACACGGGCAGCAGTGGTCTGGTCAGTGTAGTAGTAGTAGAAAGAAGGGACTGCAGACAGGCTTCGAAGGCCTAACATAACAAAATTGGGCTGTTGGCAATTTAAAATTGGTTCCAGGGGTACACGGGCAGCAGTACAATGGTCAGTGGAGGCCTAGTGGAAGGAGGGACCGCAGACAGGCTTCGAAGGCCTAACATAACAAAAATAGGGGTGCAGGCAATTTAACATTGGTTCCAGGGGTACACGGGCAGCAGAGGTCTGGTCAGTGTAGTAGTAGTAGAAAGAAGGGACTGCAGACAGGCTTCGAAGGCCTAACATAACAAAATTGGGCTGTTGGCAATTTAAAATTGGTTCCAGGGGTACACGGGCAGCAGTACAATGGTCAGTGGAGGCCTAGTGGAAGGAGGGACCGCAGACAGGCTTCGAAGGCCTAACATAACAAAAATAGGGGTGCAGGCAATTTAACATTGGTTCCAGGGGTACACGGGCAGCAGAGGTCTGGTCAGTGTAGTAGTAGTAGAAAGAAGGGACTGCAGACAGGCTTCGAAGGCCTAACATAACAAAATTGGGCTGTTGGCAATTTAAAATTGGTTCCAGGGGTACACGGGCAGCAGTACAATGGTCAGTGGAGGCCTAGTGGAAGGAGGGACCGCAGACAGGCTTCGAAGGCCTAACATAACAAAAATGTCAATACAATAGTATTGTCAGTGCCAGGCATTGAAGGATGTCAGCGCATAGACTAAACATTGGTGGAGCTGTGAGAGATAATTTTGCAAGTGGTAGAGCACTGTTTGAGCTGGGGGAAGGGGGGGAACTGTCTTGTGGCCGGCGGTACAGGCCCAGGGCCCCTCATATTACAACGGTGTGTCTGACGTTGGGTGCGCACCACCACCGCCAGAGTCACTTTATTGTACTATGAGGGACCCAGTGGCAGTGCCGTCGACCAAAAGCGGGCACACCCACCTCTTCAGAAAAAAAACAGCACTCTCACGGGTGCTGGCGGCAAGTGGCGATACCACGGCCCCGTGTGGGGAGTTTGGCCATTTAGGGAGGTGTAAACATGTCGTATGCTGGACAATCAGGTGCAGCAAATTACGATATTGGAAAAGTCATTCATAATAGTCCACAGGCAAGACCTTTTCATAGGAAAGCTAGGTGTCAGCCGGGCAAGGTGGGGCAAAAGATTTTGAAATCCAGTTGTGGTTCATTTTAATGAAGGTTAGATCATCTACATTTTGGGTAGCCAGACGAGTCCTTTTTTCTGTTAGTATTGAACCTGCAGCACTGAATACTCTTTCTGATAGGACACTAGCTGCCGGGCAAGCAAGCTCCTGCAATGCATATTCTGCCAATTCTGGCCAGGTGTCTAATTTGGATGCCCAGTAATCAAATGGGAATGACGGTTGAGGGAGAACGTCGATAAGGGATGAAAAATAGTTTGTAACCATACTGGACAAATGTTGTCTCCTGTCACTTTGAATTGATGCTGCAGTACCTGTCCTGTCTGCGGTCATAGCAAAATCACTCCACAACCTGGTCAGAAAACCCCTCTGGCCAACGCCACTTCTGATTTCTGCCCCTCTAACACCTCTGGTCTGCTGGCCCCTGCAGCTCGTGTGAGAACGATCACGGGCGCTGTGTGCAGGGAATGCCAGAAGCAAACGGTCAACAAGAGTTGATTGTTTGGTTGCTAATATTAGTTCCAAGTTCTCATGTGGTATTATATTTTGCAATTTGCCTTTATAGCGAGAATCAAGGAGGCAGGCCAACCAGTAATCGTCATCGTTCATCATTTTAGTAATGCGTGTGTCCCTTTTGAGGATACGTAAGGCATAATCCGCCATGTGGGCCAAAGTTCCAGTTCTCAAATCTGCGGTTGTGCTTGGTTGAGGGGCAGTTTCAGGCAAATCCACGTCACTTGTGTCCCTCAAAAAACCAGAACCCGGCCTTGCCGCGCCAACAATTTCCAGTGGCCCCGGAAAAGCTTCCTCATTAAAAATATAATCATCCCCATCATCCTCCTCGTCCTCCTCCTCCTCTTCGCTCGCTACCTCGTCCTGTACACTGCCCTGGCCAGACAATGGCTGACTGTCATCAAGGCTTTCCTCTTCCTCAGCTGCAGACGCCTGATCCTTTATGTGCATCAAACTTTGCATCAGCAGACGCATTAGGGGGATGCTCATGCTTATTATGGCGTTGTCTGCACTAACCAGCCGTGTGAATTCCTCAAAACACTGAAGGACTTGACACATGTCTTGAATCTTCGACCACTGCACACCTGACAACTCCATGTCTGCCATCCTACTGCCTGCCCGTGTATGTGTATCCTCCCACAAAAACATAACAGCCCGCCTCTGTTCGCACAGTCTCTGAAGCATGTGCAGTGTTGAGTTCCACCTTGTTGCAACGTCTATGATTAGGCGATGCTGGGGAAGGTTCAAAGAACGCTGATAGGTCTGCATACGGCTGGAGTGTACGGGCGAACGGCGGATATGTGAGCAAAGTCCACGCACTTTGAGGAGGTCGGATAACCCCGGATAACTTTTCAGGAAGCACTGCACCACCAGGTTTAAGGTGTGAGCCAGGCAAGGAATGTGTTTCAGTTGGGAAAGGGAAATGGCAGCCATGAAATTCCTTCCGTTATCACTCACTACCTTGCCTGCCTCAAGATCTACAGTGCCCAGCCACGACTGCGTTTCTTTCTGCAAGAACTGGGACAGAACTTCCGCGGTGTGTCTGTTGTCGCCCAAACACTTCATAGCCAATACAGCCTGCTGACGTTTGCCAGTAGCTGCCCCATAATGGGAGACCTGGTGTGCAACAGTGGCAGCTGCGGATGGAGTGGTTGTGCGACTGCGGTCTGTGGACGAGCTCTCGCTTCTGCAGGAGGACGAGGAGGAGGAGGAGGGGGTGCGAACGGCTACAGCCAACTGTTTCCTAGACCGTGGGCTAGGCAGAACTGTCCCAAAAATTGCTGTCCCCTGTGGACCCTGCATCCACAACATTCACCCAGTGTGCCGTGATGGACACGTAACGTCCCTGGCCATGCCTACTGGTCCATGCATCTGTTGTCAGGTGCACCTTTGTGCTCACAGATTGCCTGAGTGCATGGACGATGCGCTCTTTAACATGCTGGTGGAGAGCTGGGATGGCTTTTCTGGAAAAAAAGTGTCGACTGGGTAGCTCGTAGCGTGGTACAGCGTAGTCCATCAGGGCTTTGAAAGCTTCGCTTTCAACTAACCGGTAGGGCATCATCTCTAACGAGATTAGTCTAGCTATGTGGGTGTTCAAACCCTGTGTACGCGGATGCGAGGCTAAGTACTTCCTTTTTCTAACCATAGTCTCATGTAGGGTGAGCTGGACTGGAGAGCTGGAGATTGTGGAACTAGCGGGGGTGACGGTGGACATGGCAGACTGAGAGACGGTGGGAGATGGTATTGTTGCCGCCGGTGCCCTAGATGCAGTGTTTCCTACTACGAAACTGGTGATTCCCTGACCCTGACTGCTTTGGCCTGGCAAAGAAACCTGCACAGATACTGCAGGTGGTGCGGAAAATGGTGGCCCTACACTGCCGGAAGGGATGTTGCGTTGATGACTAGCTTCATTGGCCGAGGGTGCTACAACCTTAAGGGACGTTTGGTAGTTAGTAGAGTTGAGCGACCTTGACCTTTTTAGAGTCGAGCCGGGTTTTGCGAAACCCGACTATGTCCAAAGTCGGGTCGAGTGAAATCGGCCGATTATGACGTAAAGTCGGGATCGACCGAAACACGAAACCCAATGCAAGTCAATGGGGCAGCATAGTCGGCAGTGAGTGGGGGCCAGGAAAACACCTAGAGTGCCCATTTTAATGTCAAAACCATCCATTCTTCTTAATGAAGCTTGTCAAGCGTAATTTACCTTAAAATAATTGGAAGGCATTTGAAATTGGGGGTCATTTGGCTAAAGTTGTGGGGGGTAGGGCTGGTTCAAGTAATTAGTGGGCCCAGTAAATCTGGACCACGTCACGGCAGTGGAGCAGGGAGAGGTAAGTATTTCAACTTTGCAAGTGCTGTGATCCTGAGCAAGCAGGGGGGGCCCACTCGTTGGCATTGGCACTGGCACAGGGCCCCTCAAAGTACAGCGGTGTGTTTGCACGGCGGGGGCGCCTCCCACCGGCAGCAACACTTTTGCGTACTATGAGAGGCCCTGTGCCAGTGACGTCGCCAACTAGTATTCCTCCCCCCACCTGATGAAGGAACCTGCACTTTCATCTGCACCTTCCTCTTTGTCCCCGTGTAAGGTGGTATGGTATGCGGGAAGAGCAACCTGACTTTCAGCAGGGTCACAATGTTGTTGTGTAGCGTGCACGGGGAATGTTGCGTTATGGGTCAATGTACCAGCAGACTCATCTATCACTGGCTGGGCAATGGGCACGATGAAGTGGAAACACAGATATAGGCCCAAAGAAGAAAGTGGGCTAAATGCAGTTCAAAATTGGTAACACAGGAATAACCAGGGGGCATTGCAGTGGAGGACAACTGGAATGAGAGGCTGACACAGAGAGTAGGGCCAAATCAGTAAGTAGTCGAAATGCAGTTCAAAATTGGCAACCGTAGTAAACAGGCGGCACAGCTTTGTTCAGTGGAGGAGAACAGCAAGGAGTGGCAGACACCGATAGTAGGCCCCAACCCAACTAGTAGGCCAAATGCAGTCTAACATTAACAACTACTTAACGAGAGGCTGAAAATGGAATTTCAGGACAGGAAACCAGGAGAACAGCAAGAAGTGGCAGACACCGATAGTAGGCCCCAAACCAACTAGTACGCCAAATGCAGTTGTTCCATTTAACCACAATTTAATGAGAGCCTGAAGATAGAAGCTCAGGAAAGGCAACCTGGGGAACACCTTGGAGTGTAACACACCATCTCTCTCCACCCCATACCCATTTTGTAGGCCTAATGCTGTGTACTTTTCTACAACTACTAAACGAGAGTCGGAAGACCGAAGCAATGGCAAGGAAACCTGGGGAACACCTTGGAGTGTAACACACCATCTCTCTCCACCCCATACCCAATTTGTAGGCCTAATGCAGCCTACTTTCCGACACCTACTAAACGAGAGCATGAAGATCGAAGCTCAGGAAAGGCAACCTGGGGAACACCTTGGAGTGTAACACACCATCTCTCTCCACCCCATACCCATTTTTTAGGCCTAATGCAGTGTACTTTTCTACAACTACTAAACGAGAGTCGGAAGACCGAAGCAATGGCAAGGAAACCTGGGGAACACCTTGGAGTGTAACACACCATCTCTCTCCACCCCATACCCAATTTGTAGGCCTAATGCAGCCTACTTTCCGACACCTACTAAACGAGAGCATGAAGATCGAAGCTCAGGAAAGGCAACCTGGTGAAAACCTTGGAGTGTAACACAACCTGTCTCTACACCCCATACACAATTAGTAGGCCTAATGCAGCGTAGTTTCCAACAGCTACTAAACGAGAGCCGGAAGATCGAAGCTCAGGAAAGGCAACCTGGGGAACACCTTGGAGTGTAACAACAACCTCTCTCTACACCACGGAAGGGCTGATTCTTAGGAAGGAAGGCTGTTGTAAATAAGCATTGCGCGTCCGAGGGTGATTATATTCTTATTCGGTATCTACTCACCCTCGGACGCGCCATGCTTCTTGATTTGTAATTAATGTTTATTTGCAATGTGCTTTTGACTTACTCAATTATTTTTTTAATTATTGATTTTATTAAATTAATAGTTTAACATCTTATTGGAAATAATTTAAAGGAGACGCGACAGGACAACACTCGGTGGATGCCATATCTGTGTTAACAACTCCAAAAAACTTTCAGTTAACTTCTTGCAGGAGAAAGAAATTGTAGCTGTTGGACCTTTGTAGTACAGTTCCAGATATTTGTTGTGTGTTTGTTTTGATTGTTAAAATGTCTGCATTTGAGATCTCAACACGATCTTATTTTTTATAATCAAATTAATTTTTTAAATATTTTATTAGGTTGGTTCAAGGGGTACACGGACCGCAGTAGACAGGTCAGTGGAGGCCTAGTGGAAGGAGGGACCGCAGATGCGCCACTGTTTCACCCATACACAATTAGTAGGCCTAATGCAGCGTAGTTTCCAACAGCTACTAAACGAGAGCCGGAAGATCGAAGCTCAGGAAAGGCAACCTGGGGAACACCTTGGAGTGTAACAACAACCTCTCTCTACACCACGGAAGGGCTGATTCTTAGGAAGGAAGGCTGTTGTAAATAAGCATTGCGCGTCCGAGGGTGATTATATTCTTATTCGGTATCTACTCACCCTCGGACGCGCCATGCTTCTTGATTTGTAATTAATGTTTATTTGCAATGTGCTTTTGACTTACTCAATTATTTTTTTAATTATTGATTTTATTAAATTAATAGTTTAACATCTTATTGGAAATAATTTAAAGGAGACGCGACAGGACAACACTCGGTGGATGCCATATCTGTGTTAACAACTCCAAAAAACTTTCAGTTAACTTTTTGCAGGAGAAAGAAATTGTAGCTGTTGGACCTTTGTAGTACAGTTCCAGATATTTGTTGTGTGTTTGTTTTGATTGTTAAAATGTCTGCATTTGAGATCTCAACACGATCTTATTTTTTATAATCAAATTAATTTTTTAAATATTTTATTAGGTTGGTTCAAGGGGTACACGGGCCGCAGTAGACAGGTCAGTGGAGGCCTAGTGGAAGGAGGGACCACAGACAGGCATCGAAGGCCTAAAATAATAACACATGGCTGTAGGCAATTTTAAATTGGTTCCAGGGGTACACGGGCAGCAGTGCCCTGGTCAGTGTAGTAGTAGTTGAAAGAATGGACCGCAGACAGGCATCGAAGGCCTAAAATAAAAAAATTGGGCTGGCTGTAGGCAATTTTAAATTGGTTCCAGGGGTACACGGGCAGCAGTGGTGTGGTCAGTGGAGGCCTAGTGGAAGGAGTGACCGCAGACAGGCATCGAAGGCCTAAAATAATCACACATGGCTGTAGGCAATTTTAAATTGGTTCCAGGGGTACACGGGCAGCAGTGGTGTGGTCAGTGGAGGCCTAGTGGAAGGAGTGACCGCAGACAGGCATCGAAGGCCTAAAATAATAACACATGGCTGTAGGCAATTTTAAATTGGTTCCAGGGGTACACGGGCAGCAGTGCCCTGGTCAGTGTAATAGTAGTTGAAAGAATGGACCGCAGACAGGCATCGAAGGCCTAAAATAAAAAAATTGGGCTGGCTGTAGGCAATTTTAAATTGGTTCCAGGGGTACACGGGCAGCAGTGGTGTGGTCAGTGGAGGCCTAGTGGAAGGAGTGACCGCAGACAGGCATCGAAGGCCTAAAATAATAACACATGGCTGTAGGCAATTTTAAATTGGTTCCAGGGTTACACGGGCAGCAGTGGTGTGGTCAGTGGAGGCCTAGTGGAAGGAGTGACCGCAGACAGGCATCGAAGGCCTAAAATAATAACACATGGCTGTAGGCAATTTTAAATTGGTTCCAGGGGTACACGGGCAGCAGTGGTGTGGTCAGTGGAGGCCTAGTGGAAGGAGTGACCACAGACAGGCATCGAAGGCCTAAAATATTAACACATGGCTGTAGGCAATTTTAAATTGGTTCCAGGGGTACTTGGGCAGCAGTGCCCTGGTCAGTGTAGTAGTAGTTGAAAGAATGGACCGCAGACAGGCATCGAAGGCCTAAAATAAAAAAATTGGGCTGGCTGTAGGCAATTTTAAATTGGTTCCAGGGGTACACGGGCAGCAGTGGTGTGGTCAGTGGAGGCCTAGTGGAAGGAGTGACCGCAGACAGGCATCGAAGGCCTAAAATAATAACACATGGCTGTAGGCAATTTTAAATTGGTTCCAGGGGTACACGGGCAGCAGTGCCCTGGTCAGTGTAATAGTAGTTGAAAGAATGGACCGCAGACAGGCATCGAAGGCCTAAAATAAAAAAATTGGGCTGGCTGTAGGCAATTTTAAATTGGTTCCAGGGGTACACGGGCAGCAGTGGTGTGGTCAGTGGAGGCCTAGTGGAAGGAGTGACCGCAGACAGGCATCGAAGGCCTAAAATAATCACACATGGCTGTAGGCAATTTTAAATTGGTTCCAGGGGTACACGGGCAGCAGTGGTGTGGTCAGTGGAGGCCTAGTGGAAGGAGTGACCACAGACAGGCATCGAAGGCCTAAAATATTAACACATGGCTGTAGTCAATTTTAAATTGGTTCCAGGGGTACTTGGGCAGCAGTGCCCTGGTCAGTGTAGTAGTAGTTGAAAGAATGGACCGCAGACAGGCATCGAAGGCCTAAAATAAAAAAATTGGGCTGGCTGTAGGCAATTTTAAATTGGTTCCAGGGGTACATGGGCAGCAGTGTATGGTCAGTGGAAGTCTAGTGGAAGGAGTGACGGCAGACAGTCTTCGAAGGCCTAACATAACAAAATTGGGCTGACTGTAGGCACTTTTAAATTGGTTCCAGGGTAACACGGCCAGCAGTGGCCTGGTCAGTGTAGTAGTTGTAGAAAGAAGGGACCGCAGACAGGCTTCGAAGGCCTAACATAACAAAAATGTCAAAACAATGGTATTGTCAGTGCCAGGCATTGAAGGATGTCAGCGCCTAGACTACACATTGGTGAAGCTGTGAGAGATAATTTTGCTAGTGGTAGAGCACTGTTTGAGCTGGGGGGGGGGAACTGGCTTGTGGCCGGCGGTACAGGCACAGGGCCCCTCATATTACAACGGTGTGTCTGACGTTGGGTGCGCACCACCACCGCCAGAGACACTTTATTGTACTATGAGGGACCCAGTGGCAGTGCCGTCGACCAAAAGCGGCCACACCCACCTCTTCAGACAAACAGCACTCTCAAGGGTCCAAGCGCAAAGTGGCGATAGCACGGCCCCGTGTGGGGAGTTTGGCCATTTCGTGAGGTGGAAACATGTCGTATGCTGGACAATCAGGTGAAGAAAATTACGAGATTGGAAAAGTCATTCAGAATAGTCCACAGGCAAGACCTTTTCATAGGAAAGCTAGGTGTCAGCCGGGCAGGGTGGGGCAAAAGATTTTGAAATCCAGTTGTGGTTCATTTTAATGAAGGTTAGATCATCTACATTTTGGGTAGCCAGACGAGTCCTTTTTTCTGTTAGTATTGAACCTGCAGCACTGAATACTCTTTCTGATAGGACACTAGCTGCCGGGCAAGCAAGCTCCTGCAATGCATATTCTGCCAATTCTGGCCAGGTGTCTAATTTGGATGCCCAGTAATCAAATGGGAATGACGGTTGAGGGAGAACGTCGATAAGGGATGAAAAATAGTTTGTAACCATACTGGACAAATGTTGTCTCCTGTCACTTTGAATTGATGCTGCAGTACCTGTCCTGTCTGCGGTCATAGAAAAATCACTCCACAACCTGGTCAGAAAACCCCTCTGGCCAACGCCACTTCTGATTTCTGCCCCTCTAACACCTCTGGTCTGCTGGCCCCTGGAGCTCGTGTGAGAACGATCACGGGCGCTGTGTGCAGGGAATGCCAGAAGCAAACGGTCAACAAGAGTTGATTGTTTTGTTGCTAATATTAGTTCCAAGTTCTCATGTGGCATAATATTTTGCAATTTGCCTTTATAGCGAGGATCAAGGAGGCAGGCCAACCAGTGATCGTCATCGTTCATCATTTTTGTAATGCGTGTGTCCCTTTTGAGGATACGCAAGGCATAATCCGCCATGTGGGCCAAAGTTCCCGTTGTCAAATCTGCGGTTGTGCTTGGTTGAGGGGCAGTTGCAGGCAAATCTACGTCACTTGTGTCCCTCAAAAAACCAGAACCCGGCCTTGCCACGCCACCAATTTCCCGTGCCCCCGGGAAAGCTTCCTCATTAAAAATATACTCATCCCCATCATCCTCCTCATCCTCCACCTCCTCTTCGCCCGGTACCTCGTCATGTACACTGCCCTGACCAGACAATCGCTGACTGTCATCAAGGCTTTCCTCTTCCTCTGGTGCAGACGCCTGATCCTTTATGTGCGTCAAACTTTGCATCAGCAGACGCATTAGGGGGATGCTCATGCTTATTATGGCGTTGTCTGCACTAACCAGCCGTGTGCATTCCTCAAAACACTGAAGGACTTGACACATGTCTTGAATCTTCGACCACTGCACACCTGACAACTCCATGTCTGCCATCCTACTGCCTGCCCGTGTATGTGTATCCTCCCACAAAAACATAACAGCCCGCCTCTGTTCGCACAGTCTCTGAAGCATGTGCAGTGTTGAGTTCCACCTTGTTGCAACGTCTATGATTAGGCGATGCTGGGGAAGGTTCAAAGAACGCTGATAGGTCTGCATACGGCTGGAGTGTACAGGCGAACGGCGGATATGTGCGCAAAGTCCACGCACTTTGAGGAGCAGGTCGGATAACCCCGGATAACTTTTCAGGAAGCACTGCACCACCAGGTTTAAGGTGTGAGCCAGGCAAGGAATGTGTTTCAGTTGGGAAAGGGAGATGGCAGCCATGAAATTCCTTCCGTTATCACTCACTACCTTGCCTGCCTCAAGATCTACAGTGCCCAGCCACGACTGCGTTTCTTGCTGCAAGAACTCGGACAGAACTTCCGCGGTGTGTCTATTGTCGCCCAAACACTTCATAGCCAATACAGCCTGCTGACGTATGCCAGTAGCTGCCCCATAATGGGAGACCTGGTGTGCAACAGTGGCAGGTGCGGATGGAGTGTTTGTGCGACTGCGGTCTGTGGACGAGCTCTTGCTTCTGCAGGAGGACGAGGAGGAGGAGGAGGAGGAGGGGGTGCGAACGGCTACAGACAACTGTTTACTAGACCGTGGGCTAGGCAGAACTGTCCCAAACTTGCTGTCCCCTGTGGACCCTGAATCCACCACATTTACCCAGTGTGCCGTGATGGACACGTAACGTCCCTGGCCATGCCTACTGGTCCATGCATCTGTTGTCAGGTGCACCTTTGTGCTCACAGATTGCCTGAGTGCATGGACGATGCGCTCTTTAACATGCTGGTGGAGGGCTGGGATGGCTTTTCTGGAAAAAAAGTGTCGACTGGGTAGCTCGTAGCGTGGTACAGCGTAGTCCATCAGGTCTTTGAAAGCTTCGCTTTCAACTAACCGGTAGGGCATCATCTCTAACGAGATTAGTCTAGCTATGTGGGCGTTCAAACCCTGTGTACGCGGATGCGAGGCTAAGTACTTCCTTTTTCTAACCATAGTCTCATGTAGGGTGAGCTGGACTGGAGAGATGGAGATCGTGGAACTAGCGGGGGTGCCGGTGGACATGGCAGACTGAGAGACGGTGGGAGATGGTATTGTTGCCGCCGGTGCCCTAGATGCAGTGTTTCCTACTACGAAACTGGTGATTCCCTGACCCTGACTGCTTTGGCCTGGCAAAGATACCTGCACAGATACAGCAGGTGGTGCGCTAAATGGTGGTCCTACACTGCCGGAAGGGATGTTGCGTTGATGACTAGCTTCATTGGCCGAGGGTGCAACAACCTTAAGGGACGTTTGGTAGTTAGTCCAAGCTTTCAAATGCATGGTGGTTAAATGTCTATGCATGCAACTAGTATTGAAACTTTTCAGATTCTGACCTCTGCTTAAGGAAGTAGAACATTTTTGACAGATGACTTTGCGCTGATCAATTGGATGTTGTTTAAAAAAATGCCAGACTGCACTCTTTCTAGCATCGGATACCTTTTCAGGCATTGCAGACTGAGCTTTAACCGGATGGCCACGCTGTCCTCCACCAGGTTTTGGCTTTGCCACGCGTTTTGGGCAAGATACGGGCCCGGCAGATGGAACCTGTGGCGATGTTGATGCCTGCTGCGGCCCCTCCTCCTCCTCTGCTTCAGAACTGCTGCCGCCTGCACCCTGTTCCCCCAATGGCTGCCAATCGGGGTCAAGAACTGGGTCATCTAATAACTCTTCTTGTACCTCCTGCGCAACTTCGTCTGTGTCACCGTGTCGTTCGGTGGTATAGCGTTCGTGATGGGGCAACATAGTCTCATCAGGGTCTGATTCTTGATCAGCACCCTGCGAGGGCAATGTTGTGGTCTGAGTCAAAGGACCAGCATAGTAGTCTGGCTGTGGCTGTGCGTCAGTGCACTCCATGTCAGATTCAATTTGTAATGGGCATGGACTGTTAACTGCTTCACTTTCTAAGCCAGGGACGGTATGTGTAAAGAGCTCCATGGAGTAACCCGTTGTGTCGCCTGCTGCATTCTTCTCTGTTGTTGTTTTTGCTGAAGAGGACAAGGAAGTGACTTGTCCCTGACCGTGAACATCCACTAACGACGCGCTGCTTTTACTTTTACCAGTTTCACGAGAGGAGGCAAAAGAGCTAGAGGCTGAGTCAGCAAGATAAGCCAAAACTTGCTCTTGCTGCTCCGGCTTTAAAAGCGGTTTTCCTAATCCCAGAAAAGGGAGCGTTCGAGGCCTTGTGTAGCCGGACGACGAACCTGGCTCCACAGCTCCAGGCTTAGGTGCAATATTTTTTTCCCCACGACCACCTGATGCTCCACCACTACCACTACCCTCATTACCAGCTGACAATGAACGCCCCCGGCCACGACCTCTTCCACTAGACTTCCTCATTGTTTTAAAAACGTAACCAAACTAACGTTATTTGTTGCAGTCACACAACTTACACGGTGAGCTATAACTTCAGTATGATTTAGCTACCCCTTTACAGGTTGGTGAGACCACAGCGAAAATCAGGCCCAATGTTACACACTCTTTTTTTGGTGGCTGCAAATTAGAGAGATGCCCCACACGCAGGACTGTCACTGAAGCACAAATGTTAATATTAATGTCACACTATTATTTTTTTTTTATTTTTATTTTTTTCAGGAACACTTTAGAAACCCCCCCAAAAAAAAAAAATTGATTTTTGCAGGGAGAATTTAGAAAACAAATGTAACAAACTATATGCTTTCTATGGGCCACTGAGTGAGAGATGACGCACACAGGAATCAGGAGTGGCACACAAGCCCAGAGGCCAATATTTTTCTACCAATGATTGATGGAGTTATTTTCTCTGGTAGATTTTGGAACCCAAATCAAGGAAAAAAAATATAGGCTTTCTATGGACCACAATTGGAGAGAGAGAGAGAGAGAGAGAGAGAGAGATGGCACACCCAGGAGTCAAGACTGGCACACAAGCAGAAAGGCCAATATTAATCTCCCACTGTTTTTTTTGGTTGTTTTTTTTTTTTTTTTTCAGGGAGACTTTAGAAAAAAAAATAATAAAAAAAATATGATTTTATCAGGAAGAATTTAGAAACCAAATAAAATAAAATGATTTTTTCAGGGAGAATTTATAAAACAAATAAAACCAAAAATAGGCGTTCTATGGCCCACTGACTGAGAGATGACGCACACAGGAATCAGGAGTGGCACACAAGCCCAGAGGCCAATATTTTTCTACCAATGATTGATGGAGTTATTTTCTCTGGTAGATTTTGGAACCCAAATCAAGGAAAAAAAATATAGGCTTTCTATGGACCACAATTGGAGAGAGAGAGAGAGAGAGAGAGAGATGGCACACCCAGGAGTCAAGACTGGCACACAAGCAGAAAGGCCAATATTAATCTCCCACTGTTTTTTTTGGTTGTTTTTTTTTTTTTTTTTCAGGGAGACTTTAGAAAAAAAAATAATAAAAAAAATATGATTTTATCAGGAAGAATTTAGAAACCAAATAAAATAAAATGATTTTTTCAGGGAGAATTTATAAAACAAATAAAACCAAAAATAGGCGTTCTATGGCCCACTGACTGAGAGATGACGCACACAGGAATCAGGAGTGGCACACAAGCCCAGAGGCCAATATTTTTCTACCAATGATTGATGGAGTTATTTTCTCTGGTAGATTTTGGAACCCAAATCAAGGAAAAAAAATATAGGCTTTCTATGGACCACAATTGGAGAGAGAGAGAGAGAGAGAGAGAGAGATGGCACACCCAGGAGTCAAGACTGGCACACAAGCAGAAAGGCCAATATTAATCTCCCACTGTTTTTTTTGGTTGTTTTTTTTTTTTTTTTTTCAGGGAGACTTTAGAAAAAAAAATAATAAAAAAAATATGATTTTATCAGGAAGAATTTAGAAACCAAATAAAATAAAATGATTTTTTCAGGGAGAATTTAGAAAACAAATAAAACCAAAAATAGGCGTTCTATGGCCCACTGACTAAGAGAGAGAGAGAGAGATGGAACGCTTAGTACTGGCACACAAGCCCAAAGGGCAATATTAATCTCCCTTTTTTTTTCCAGGGAGAATTTCTAAAACCCCCCCAAAAAAAAAAATAGGCTTTCTATGGCCCACTATTTGTGAGAGAGATGGGACGCTCAGGACTGGCACAGATGGCACGCTCAGGACTGGCACAGAAGCCCAGAGGCCAATATTAATCTCCCTTTTTTTCTGGGAGAATTTATAAAACCAAAAAAATATTTAAATAGGCTTTCTATGGCCCACTATTTGTGAGAGAGATGGCACGCTCAGGACTGGCACAGATGGCACGCTCACAACTGGCACACAAGCCCAGAGGCCAATATTAATCTCCCTTTTTTCAGGGAAAATTTATAAAACCAAAAAAAAAATTAAATAGGCTTTCTATGGCCCACTATTTGTGAGAGAGATGGGACGCTCAGGACTGGCACAGATGGCACGCTCAGGACTGGCACAGAAGCCCAGAGGCCAATATTAATCTCCCTTTTTTTCTGGGAGAATTTATAAAACCAAAAAAATATTTAAATAGGCTTTCTATGGCCCACTATTTGTGAGAGAGATGGCACGCTCAGGACTGGCACAGATGGCACGCTCACAACTGGCACACAAGCCCAGAGGCCAATATTAATCTCCCTTTTTTCAGGGAAAATTTATAAAACCAAAAAAAAAATTAAATAGGCTTTCTATGGCCCACTATTTGTGAGAGAGATGGGACGCTCAGGACTGGCACAGATGGCACGCTCAGGACTGGCACAGAAGCCCAGAGGCCAATATTAATCTCCCTTTTTTTCTGGGAGAATTTATAAAACCAAAAAAATATTTAAATAGGCTTTCTATGGCCCACTATTTGTGAGAGAGATGGCACGCTCAGGACTGGCACAGATGGCACGCTCACAACTGGCACACAAGCCCAGAGGCCAATATTAATCTCCCTTTTTTCAGGGAAAATTTATAAAACCAAAAAAAAAATTAAATAGGCTTTCTATGGCCCACTATTTGTGAGAGAGATGGCACGCTCAGGACTGGCACAGATGGCACGCTCACAACTGGCACACAAGCCCAGAGGCCAATATTAATCTCCCTTTTTTTCAGGGAGAATTTATAAAACCAAAAAAAAAATTAAATAGGCTTTCTATGGCCCACTATTTGTGAGAGAGATGGCACGCTCAGGGCTGGCACAGATGGCACGCTCAGGACTGGCACACAAGCCCAGAGGCCAATATTAATCTCCCTTTTTTTCAGGGAGAATTTATAAAACCCCAAAAAAAATAAAATAGGCTTTCTATGGCCCACTATTTGTGAGAGAGATGGCACACTCAGGACTGGCACACAAGCCCAAAGGCCAATATTAATCTCCCACTGTATTTTTATCAGGGAGAATTTATACACCCCACAAAAAAAAATACAGAAAAATGAAAAGGCTTTCTATGGCCCACTATGTGAGAGAGATGGCACACACAGGGATGGCACTCTAGCAGAAATGCCAAATTGCCAATCTTAATCTCCCACCAAAAAAAAAAAAAAAAAAAAAAAACAGGGAATGTCCTACAATTACTATCTCCCTGCCTGCAGTAATCTCAGCCAGGTATGGCAGGCAGCTACTATCTCCCTGCCTGCAGTAATCTCAGCCAGGTATGGCAGGCAGCAATAAGGAGTGGACTGATGCACAAATGAAATAAAAAGTGTGGACAAACAAAAAAGATAGCTGTGCAGAAAGGAAGGAACAAGAGGATTTGTGCTTTGAAAAAAGCAGTTGGTTTGCACAGCGGCGTACACACAGCAATGCAGCTATCAGGGAGCCTTCTAGGGCAGCCCAATGAGCTACAGCGCTGAGGGGAAAAAAAAAAAAAAAAAACTTCCACTGTCCCTGCACACCGAGGGTGGTGTTGGACAGTGCAAATCGCTGCAGCACAAGCGGTTTTGTGGTTAATGGACCCTGCCTAACGCTATCCCTGCTTCTGACAAAGCGGCAGCAACCTCTCCCTAAGCTCAGATCAGCAGCAGTAAGATGGCGGTCGGCGGGAACGCCTCTTTATAGCCCCTGTGACGTTGCAGACAGCAAGCCAATCACTGCAATGCCCTTCTCTAAGATGGTGGGGACCAGGACCTATGTCATCACGCTGCCCACACTCTGCGTTTACCTTCATTGGCTGAGAAATGGCGCTTTTCGCGTCATTGAAACGCGACTTTGGCGCGAAAGTCGCGTACCGCATGGCCGACCCCGCACAGGGGTCGGATCGGGTTTCATGAAACCCCGACTTAGCCAAAAGTCGGCGACTTTTGAAAATGTTCGACCCGTTTCGCTCAACCCTAGTAGTTAGTCCAAGCTTGCAAATGCATGGTGGTTAAATGTCTATGCATGCAACTTGTATTGAGACTTTTCAGATTCTGCCCTCTGCTTAAGGTAGTTGAACATTTTTGACAGATGACTTTGCGCTGATCAATTGGATGTTGTTTAAAAAAATGCCAAACTGCACTCTTTCTAGCATCGGATACCTTTTCAGGCATTGCAGACTGAGCTTTAACCGGATGGCCACGCTGTCCTCCAACAGGTTTTGGCTTTGCCACGCGTTTTGGGCAAGATACGGGCCCGGCAGATGGAACCTGTTGCGATGTTGATGCCTGCTGCGGCCCCTCCTCCTCCGCTTCAGAACTGCTGCCGCCTGCACCCTGTTCCCCCAATGGCTGCCAATCGGGGTCAAGAACTGGGTCATCTATTACCTCTTCTTGTAGCTCGTGTGCAACTTCGTCTGTGTCACCGTGTCGGTCGGTGGTATAGCGTTCGTGATGGGGCAACATAGTCTCATCAGGGTCTGATTCTTGATCATTACCCTGCGAGGGCAATGTTGTGGTCTGAGTCAAAGGACCAGCATAGTAGTCTGGCTGTGGCTGTGCATCAGTGCACTCCATGTCAGATTCAACTTGTAATGGGCATGGACTGTTAACTGCTTCACTTTCTAAGCCAGGGACGGTATGTGTAAAGAGCTCCATGGAGTAACCCGTTGTGTTGCCTGCTGCATTCTTCTCTGTTGTTGTTTTTGCTGAAGAGGACAAGGAAGCGACTTGTCCCTGACCGTGAACATCCACTAACGACGCGCTGCTTTTACATTTACCAGTTTCACGAGTGGAGGCAAAAGAGCTAGAGGCTGAGTCAGCAAGATAAGCCAACACTTGCTCTTGCTGCTCCGGCTTTAAAAGCGGTTTTCCTACTCCCAGAAAAGGGAGTGTTCGAGGCCTTGTGTAGCCAGACGACGAACCTGGCTCCACAGCTCCAGACTTAGGTGCAATATTTTTTTTCCCACGACCACCTGATGCTCCACCACTACCACTACCCTCATTACCAGCTGACAATGAACGCCCCCGGCCACGACCTCTTCCACCAGACTTCCTCATTGTTTTAAAAACGTAACCAAACTAACGGTATTTGTTGCTGTCACACAACTTACACGGTGAGCTATAACTTCAGTATGATTTAGCTACCCCTTTACAGGTGGGTGAGACCACAACGAAAATCAGGCACAATGTTACACACTCTGTTTTTGGTGGCACCAAATGAGAGAGATGCCACACACGCAGGACTGTCACTGAAGCACAAATGTAAATATTAATCTCCCACTGTTTTTTTTTATTTTTTATTTTTTTCAGGGAGACTTTAGAAACAAAATAAAATAAAATGATTTCTTCAGGGAGAATTTAAAAAACAAATAAAACAAAAAATAGGCTTTCTATGGCCCACTGAGTGAGAGATGACGCGCACAGGAGTCAGGAGTGGCACACAAGCCCAGAGGCCAATATTTTTCTCCCAATGATTGATGTAGTGATTTTTTCAGGTTGATTTTGGAACCCAAATCAAGCTACAAAAATAATAGGCTTTCTATGGCCCACAATTGGAGAGAGAGAGAGAGAGAGAGATGGCACACCCAGGAGTCAAGACTGGCACAAAAGCAGAAAAGGCAATATTAATCTCCCACTGATTTTTTTTTTTTTCAGGGAGACTTTAGAAAAAAAAAATAATAAAAAAAATGATTTTTTCAGGAAGAATTTAGAAACCAAATAAAATAAAATGATTTTTTCAGGTAGATTTTGGAACCCAAATCAAGCAAAAAAAATAATAGGCTTTCTATGGCCCACAATTGGAGAGAGAGAGAGAGATAGCACACCCCGGAGTCAAGACTGGCACACAAGCAGAAAGGGCAATATTAATCTCCCACTGATTTTTTTTTTTTTTCAGGGAGACTTTAGAAAAAAAAAATAGAATAAAATGATTTTTTCAGGAAGAATTTAGAAACCAAATAAAATAAAATGATTTTTTCAGGGAGAATTTAGAAAACAAATAAAACAAAAAATAGGCTTTCTATGGCCCACTGAGTGAGAGATGACGCACACAGGAGTCAGGAGTGGCACACAAGCCCAGAGGCCAATATTTTTCTCCCAATGATTGATGTAGTGATTTTTTCAGGTAGATTTTGGAACCCAAATCAAGCAAAAAGAATTATAGGCTTTCTATGGCCCACAATTGGAGAGAGAGATGGCACACCCAGGAGTCAAGACTGGCACACAAGCAGAAAGGGCAATATTAATCTCCCACTGATTTTTTTTTTTTTTTTCAGGGAGACTTTAGAAAAAAAAAATAATAGAATAAAATGATTTTTTCAGGAAGAATTTAGAAACCAAATAGAATAAAATGATTTTTTCAGGGAGAATTTAGAAAACAAATAAAACAAAAAATAGGCTTTCTATGGCCCACTGAGTGAGAGATGACGCACACAGGAGTCAGGAGTGGCACACAAGCCCAGAGGCCAATATTTTTCTCCCAATGATTGATGTAGTGATTTTTTCAGGTAGATTTTGGAACCCAAATCAAGCAAAAAAAATTATAGGCTTTCTATGGCCCACAATTGGAGAGAGAGAAAGATGGCACACCCAGGAGTCAAGACTGGCACACAAGCAGAAAGGGCAATATTAATCTCCCACTGTTTTTTTTTTTTTTCAGGGAGACTTTAGAAAAAAAAAATAATAGAATAAAATGATTTTTTCAGGAAGAATTTAGAAACCAAATAAAATAAAATTATTTTTTCAGGGAGAATTTAGAAAACAAATAAAACAAAAAATAGGCTTTCTATGGCCCACTGAGTGAGAGATGACGCACACAGGAGTCAGGAGTGGCACACAAGCCCAGAGGCCAATATTTTTCTCCCAATGATTGATGTAGTGATTTTTTCAGGTAGATTTTGGAACCCAAATCAAGCAAAAAAAATAATAGGCTTTCTATGGCCCACAATTGGAGAGAGAGAGAGATGGCACACCCAGGAGTCAAGACTGGCACACAAGCAGAAAGGGCAATATTAATCTCCCACTGTTTTTTTTTTTCTTTCAGGGAGACTTTAGAAAAAAAAAAATAGAATAAAATGATTTTTTCAGGAAGAATTTAGAAACCAAATAGAATAAAATGATTTTTTCAGGGAGAATTTAGAAAACAAATAAAACAAAAAATAGGCTTTCTATGGCCCACTGAGTGAGAGATGACGCACACAGGAGTCAGGAGTGGCACACAAGCCCAGAGGCCAATATTTTTCTCCCAATGATTGATGTAGTGATTTTTTCAGGTAGATTTTGGAACCCAAATCAAGCAAAAAAAATTATAGGCTTTCTATGGCCCACAATTGGAGAGAGAGAGAGATGGCACACCCAGGAGTCAAGACTGGCACACAAGCAGAAAGGGCAATATTAATCTCCCACTGATTTTTTTTTTTTCAGGGAGACTTTAGAAAAAAAAAATAATAGAATAAAATGATTTTTTCAGGAAGAATTTAGAAACCAAATAAAATAAAATGATTTTTTCAGTGAGAATTTAGAAAACAAATAAAACAAAAAATAGGCTTTCTATGGCCCACTGAGTGAGAGATGACGCACACAGGAGTCAGGAGTGGCACACAAGCCCAGAGGCCAATATTTTTCTCCCAATGATTGATGTAGTGATTTTTTCAGGTAGATTTTGGAACCCAAATCAAGCAAAAAAAATAATAGGCTTTCTATGGCCCACTGAGTGAGAGATGGCACAGACAGGGATGGCACTCGAGCAGAAATGCCAATCTTAATCTCCCACAAAAACAAAAAAAAAAAAAAAGGAACTGTCCTTCAATTACTATCTCCCTGCAGTAATCTCAGCCAGGTATGGCAGGCAGCAATAAGGAGTGGACTGATGCACAAATTAAATAAAAAGTGTGGACAAACAAACAAGATAGCTGTGCAGAAAGGAAGGAACAAGAGGATTTGTGCTTTGAAAAAAGCAGTTGGTTTGCACAGCGGCATACACACAGCAATGCAGCTATCAGGGAGCCTTCTAGGGCAGCCCAATGAGCTACAGCGCTGAGAAAAAAAAAATAAAATGTAGCTTCCACTATCCCTGCACACCGAAGGTGGTGTTGGACAGTGCAAATCGCTACAGCACAAGCGGTTTGGTGGTTAATGGACCCTGCCTAACGCTATCCCTGCTTCTGACGAAGCGGCAGCAACCTCTCCCTAAGCTCAGATCAGCAGCAGTAAGATGGCGGTCGGCGGGAACGCCCCTTTATAGCCCCTGTGACGCCGCAGACAGCAAGCCAATCACTGCAATGCCCTTCTCTAACATGGTGGGGACCAGGACCTATGTCATCACGCTGCCCACACTCTGCGTTTACCTTCATTGGCTGAGAAATGGCGCTTTTCGCATCATTGAAACGCGACTTTGGCGCGAAAGTTGCGTACCGCATGGCCGACCCCGCACAGGGTTTCATGAAACCCGACTTTGCCAAAAGTCGGCGACTTTTGAAAATGAACGACCCGTTTCGCTCAACCCTACTTATGACCCTACAGTGGGACCTATGAATCTGTGGGCCGTCACTGTTTCCATCTATGCCTGACGCTGGATACTGCTTCATATAATCTGTATCACCGGAGTAGCTACCTGGGAGAATATGGCAGAGGACGTCTAAAAGACTGGCGGAGAGAGATGTCACCTTTTGATTTGAACAGCGACATTATGTACATTTCTGTGACATTCTCTTCTCTGCTGATATATGACCGTATGCCTCTGCTTGTGCCCCATATGGTATTTCTATGTTCCGTACCTTTATATTTTTTGGTCAGCACTTTGGGCTTAAACATAGGATCTTCAGCGTCATTCATTGGTGATACAGTGGTGGAGCGCATGCGCGCCGCGGCCCGGGTCTCCTGTTATGCATCGGCGCGTCTCTTTGCCTCGCTCGCACGCCCGAGGATTCCTTTCACTTCCAGGACCTGTGGTTCGCGGTGCGCATGCGCCGCTCAAAAACCACTCGGATTGGCCCATACTGGACATGTGACTCATCCTTTGATCTTTAAAAGGTCCTACTGATGGGGGATTAGGTACTCCCTTGACAAAGCGGCCAAGTAGGGACGCGAAACGCGCGTCGGGGGGCTCTCTTATACACCCGACCTTAAATCCGCCAACCCCTGCCAGCGGTGAGTTGCTACCTACCTCTCATGTAGTATATTTTTTTGCTAGATTGTGGCATCTTTCTTACATAGAGGCTTTTTCGGTAGGCACACTTACCAATGCCACAAGCAGTTTGCACATGCACTTTAGAAAGCAAATCAATAGGCATTTAGTGACTAGGGTTTTTTTTGGTGGGTTTTGGTTACTCTGAAGTTTTTGTCTCTGTATATGTACCACTTTATGTATGCTTTTATGTATACTATATATGCGTAATATGAATTGTGTGAACTTTCAATAAATTTTGGATTTTTTACCTGATACATACCTATTATAGCTCATGTTTCTCCTTTTACAACATGGGTATATTTTGTGCCTGTAATTAATAAGCTAATTATAGCCTGTATATCTGACAAAATATGTCAGTGAGGTTTTTGTGGTTACTAATTATCTCTGTGTCTTTCACAGTTGACCTCTGTGTCAAAATGGACTTTCGTGCTCGCGATCAGACCTGGCGGGCTCTAATCAATGATACTACACAGGACGATACTGAAGGGTGTTCTGTGGGATCCGATAGAAATGTACAAGAGGTTATTAATAAATTCAAGGACCTATTGAGGAGGAGAACACGTATTTGGTGGAACCATGCGTTTCTTGAAAAATATTTACAAAAGGATTTGATACCCCGAGGCCTGCGAGTGCAGGTCTTTCCCTCCTTCCCTATCGAAGACGAGACCTTTAAGAATAAGTGGGAAACCTTAACTAACACATGCTCGAGAGGTTTTCTGGAACAATTGAAAAATATGAACCAGGAATCTCTAACTGCTCTCGAAGTTGAGATAGAGGAGCTACAGGTTATTTTGCGGAGGGATATGACAACTGAGGCCCTCAAAAAATTCAATGAGGAAATGGATTCGCTCTCTCAGAAATGGGCTAATGAAATTCAGACCACTAAGAGTAAGAAATTTCAGAGAGATGTAGAAGACAAAAGGCTCTCACGGGTCTACAGGTGGCAGAACAGTAACGAGCGATCAAGGCGCCCATTTAGAAACTCGTCATATTCCAGGTCACGTTCGACATCCATTAGATCCAATTTTTCAGGAGAAGAGGAGGTGATCTCAAAAAATGCCAAACAGAGTGGTGCCTCAGGAGGCTCATCTAGTTTCAAAAGGACCACGAGACAGACCACTAAATCTAAAGCTAGTGGTGGGGCATCATCCGATTCCCAGGGAGGGCTTCAGATAGTCAATTTATCTTCTCATCAGATTACTGATGTTCAATCAAAACTATTATCAAAAGGATTTTCTTTTTCTCCTACTAACTCATTTCATTTTTTCACAGCAGTAAAGGATCTGCACCTATTCTCCCGTAAATTACTGTTGAAGAAATTACACCACAAAAGGAATCTATGTGAACCCATGAGTGAGACCGAGAGGGAGACTCTCCAGAATTTGGAGGATCTTCTGGACGAACAGGTTGGTCCAAATACTAATAGATTTCCTCCTTCATCCTTACCCAGATCTGCAAGGTTCCCCCCCTTGTCTCTAAGTCCTGCAATTGAGGTCTTCACTAGATGTGTTAGTGAGGACTTCAAAAAACTCTCGACGAGGAGACGTTATGACAATCTGACACATAAGGAACGCCTGGCTTTATCTCAATTGCAGTCTTTGCCTGACGTTATCTTTAAGCCAGCAGACAAGGGGGGGGGAACATTGTGATCTGGCCTCAGGATAAATATGAACGCGAAGCCTTCAGACAACTGAGGGATCCCAACACTTACTCCAGACTATCCTACAACCCCCTGGCGTCTTTCTCTCTCGGTCTCCAGGGCATTTTGGTTCGAGCTCTGGATAATGATGTCATTACAAAGCAGGTACTCGAGGGCCTTACGGTTAAATATCCCAAAGTCCCGACTTTTTACCTGCTCCCTAAAATCCACAAAAATGCCCTCGACCCACCGGGCACAAAAAGCAATAGTGCAGACTAATCTGCACCATATAACACCCTCTGGGAGAATGAGTACTATCAGCTATGGAGAGCTACCAATATTAAAACTTAACCTTTAATGGAGATAACCTAAAATATAAGAACCCAACAAACAAACACATATACATACAGTGGGGCAAAAAAGTATTTAGTCAGTCAGCAATAGTGCAAGTTCCACCACTTAAAAAGATGAGAGGCGTCTGTAATTTACATCATAGGTAGACCTCAACTATGGGAGACAAACTGAGAAAAAAAATCCAGAAAATCACATTGTCTGTTTTTTTAACATTTTATTTGCATATTATGGTGGAAAATAAGTATTTGGTCAGAAACAAAATGTCATCTCAATACTTTGTAATATATCCTTTGTTGGCAATGACAGAGGTCAAACGTTTTCTGTAAGTCTTCACAAGGTTGCCACACACTGTTGTTGGTATGTTGGCCCATTCCTCCATGCAGATCTCCTCTAGAGCAGTGATGTTTTTGGCTTTTCGCTTGGCAACACGGACTTTCAACTCCCTCCAAAGGTTTTCTATAGGGTTGAGATCTGGAGACTGGCTAGGCCACTCCAGGACCTTGAAATGCTTCTTACGAAGCCACTCCTTCGTTGCCCTGGCGGTGTGCTTTGGATCATTGTCATGTTGAAAGACCCAGCCATGTTTCATCTTCAATGCCCTTGCTGATGGAAGGAGGTTTGCACTCAAAATCTCACGATACATGGCCCCATTCATTCTTTCATGTACCCGGATCAGTCGTCCTGGCCCCTTTGCAGAGAAACAGCCCCAAAGCATGATGTTTCCACCACCATGCTTTACAGTAGGTATGGTGTTTGATGGATGCAACTCAGTATTCTTTTTCCTCCAAACACGACAAGTTGTGTTTCTACCAAACAGTTCCAGTTTGGTTTCATCAGACCATAGGACATTCTTCCAAAACTCCTCTGGATCATCCAAATGCTCTCTAGCAAACTTCAGACGGGCCCGGACATGTACTGGCTTAAGCAGTGGGACACGTCTGGCACTGCAGGATCTGAGTCCATGGTGGCGTAGTGTGTTACTTATGGTAGGCCTTGTTACATTGGTCCCAGCTCTCAGCAGTTCATTCACTAGGTCCCCCCGCGTGGTTCTGGGATTTTTGCTCACCGTTCTTGTGATCATTCTGACCCCACGGGGTGGGATTTTGCGTGGAGCCCCAGATCGAGGGAGATTATCAGTGGTCTTGTATGTCTTCCATTTTCTAATTATTGCTCCCACTGTTGATTTCTTCACTCCAAGCTGGTTGGCTATTGCAGATTCAGTCTTCCCAGCCTGGTGCAGGGCTACAATTTTGTTTCTGGTGTCCTTTGACAGCTCTTTGGTCTTCACCATAGTGGAGTTTGGAGTCAGACTGTTTGAGGGTGTGCACAGGTGTCTTTTTATACTGATAACAAGTTTAAACAGGTGCCATTACTACAGGTAAGTGGAGGAAAGAGGAGACTCTTAAAGAAGAAGTTACAGGTCTGTGAGAGCCAGAAATCTTGATTGTTTGTTTCTGACCAAATACTTATTTTCCACCATAATATGCAAAAAAAATGATAAAAAAACAGACAATGTGATTTTCTGGATTTTTTTTTCTCAGTTTGTCTCCCATAGTTGAGGTCTACCTATGATGTAAATTACAGACGCCTCTCATCTTTTTAAGTGGTGGAACTTGCACTATTGCTGACTGACTAAATACTTTTTTGCCCCACTGTATATATATACAAAAAGTGCCCAAAATAACCAGTGCTCAAAATATAAAAGAATGGAACGGTCTCACCATTCAGAACGGACACTTGGATCTTTCTCAGCCAATGGGGCTATGATGAATAATGGTCCAGGGGAGAAAGACGACGGGCTAGGGCATAAGTCCTGTCTACCCTGTAAACCCTGTGTAGCTCCTGTCCTTACAAGGACAGGCCCCAAGTGGACCCTGCTATGGACAACCACCAGATAAATGGGTGTAGGTAAATGAATATCCTCTTCTCCCTACGCGTTTCATCACCGATGTAGGAGACTCATCAGGGGAGTTTGAAAAAATATATATGTATGTGCCACAGGGCACAGGAGTCCATGCAAAAGACAAAGAAGAGAGAGTCCGTTTTTTCAGAATGGGTCCCGCAGTGGCTGAGTACCCATAGGCAAGATATGGCTGTCTGTGTTTGCAGTCAATAATGTGTCCTCACTCTAGCCCCTACAAGAACATCCTTTTATAACACTACTGGTTACCTCCCCTCATATCTAAGTCACCTGTAGTGGGCTAATGTGGCCCAGATCACCATATGTCAATACTCACTCGTACACGGCGTGCGGCGGTGTGTGTACCGGATGTGCGGCCGCCATTTTGCGCACGTAACTTCCGCACATGCGCCAGAGAGGTGCGTTCCAGACTGGAACGCATAATCGCCATATTGTGGGCGTCACATAAGCGACGCCAACTGGACGTACACGGCGTGCAGCGGTATGTGTACCGGATGTACGGCCGCCATGTTGCGCACGTAACTTCCGCACAGAGAAGTGCGTTCCAAACTGGAACGCATAGTCGCCGTATTAGGGGCGTCGCAGGTGCGACGCCAAATAGATATAACATAGTCACTAGTATCCTGTGGGCGTCACGGTAGTTATCATGTGGGCGTCACAATAGGGACGTCCCACGGGAGGCGTAGCTAAATATGTACCGTAGCGACACCATGATGACATGTGTAGTGTATGCTACATGCCATGTGGGCGTAACGATAGTTGTCCTGTGGGCGTCACAGTAGGGACGTACCACAGGATATACACCCCGCAATGGCGTCAAGATAACATGCGTGATACAACTGTGCATAAATAAACGCCCCACACCGTGGAACGCACAGAAGTCGCATAGATATGGGCGTAATACTAGGAACGCTTCAGCGGTGTCATGGCAACCATAGCCTGCCAGGAGAGTGTAACCCACACCGTGGGACTTATATATGACAATGCGGGGGAGATGTAGTTGTTTGTATATAGGGGGGGAGGGGGCATTACTTGATAGTCATGCTAATACCACCCAAAATAAGTAGTCAAGTTGCAAACCCAAAACAATATATAAATGTATAGGGCTGCCTATTAAGTCAAAAAAACACAGAATAAGTGAGGAAACAACATAACTGGATAAAAGTTGGATTCACAAAGTGGTGAGGTTGCACCCCTTATTCATAGTGCGATACATCAAAATAGGTGAAGCACTAAACTCGGAGACGCGGGGTGTCACCAATAGAGGGGAAAAAACAGTGGTCAAACCCCTAGAGGTCACAGTGGACCCATTACCAACTCTGCTTTCTTTGGCTGGTTAGATAGCTAGCGCCCAGAAGAACAATACACGGTACCCATATTAAACAGTAGCCGATAGCCCAAAAGGAGTATGGCCCAATACAGGCACGGGAACCAAAAGAGGGGGAGGGGAGGGGCATAAAATGACAAAGCCACTGGATAGACCCAAACTGAGAGACATATTCAAAGGAAGCAGCTGAAGTTTAGCTGTTCATTCAGCCCCTTGGGATCACACGTATCAAGCAAAAATATCCATTTGGCCTCTCTCTGGAGGAGCATTCTATCTAGATCGCCACCCCTAGGTGACATCCGCACTTTGTCAATGCCAATAAATGAAAGGCCCTTGGTGCTCCCCCCATGAGAAGCATTCACATGTCTCGCAATAGGGGTATCCCTCCGATTGCGTATGTCACCAAGGTGCTCTCCCACTCGTCTCCTAAATTCTCGGATAGTTTTGCCAATGTACGATTGGCCACAACTACAGAATGCTTCTCATGGGGGGAGCACCAAGGGCCTTTCATTTATGGGCATTGACAAAGTGCGGATGTCACCTAGGGGTGGCGATCTAGAAAGAATGCTCCTCCAGAGAGAGGCCAAATGGATATTTTTGCTTGATACGTGTGATCCCAAGGGGCTGAATGAACAGCTAAACTTCAGCTGCTTCCTTTGAATATGTCTCTCAGTTTGGGTCTATCCAGTGGCTTTGTCATTTTATGCCCCTCCCCTCCCCCTCTTTTGGTTCCCGTGCCTGTATTGGGCCATACTCCTTTTGGGCTATCGGCTACTGTTTAATATGGGTACCGTGTATTGTTCTTCTGGGCGCTAGCTATCTAACCAGCCAAAGAAAGCAGAGTTGGTAATGGGTCCACTGTGACCTCTAGGGGTTTGACCACTGTTTTTTCCCCTCTATTGGTGACACCCCGCGTCTCCGAGTTTAGTGCTTCACCTATTTTGATGTATCGCACTATGAATAAGGGGTGCAACCTCACCACTTTGTGAATCCAACTTTTATCCAGTTATGTTGTTTCCTCACTTATTCTGTGTTTATTTGACTTAATAGGCAGCCCTATACATTTATATATTGTTTTGGGTTTGCAACTTGACTACTTATTTTGGGTGGTATTAGCATGACTATCAAGTAATGCCCCCTCCCCCCCTATATACAAACAACTACATCTCCCCCGCATTGTCATATATAAGTCCCACGGTGTGGGTTACACTCTCCTGGCAGGCTATGGTTGCCATGACACCGCTGAAGCGTTCCTAGTATTACGCCCATATCTATGCGACTTCTGTGCGTTCCACGGTGTGGGGCGGTTATTTATGCACAGTTGTATCACGCATGTTATCTTGGCGCCATTGCGGGGTGTATATCCTGTGGTACGTCCCTACTGTGACGCCCACAGGACAACTATCGTTACGCCCACATGGCATGTAGCATACACTACACATGTCATCATGGTGTCGCTACGGTACATATTTAGCTACGCCTCCCGTGGGACGTCCCTATTGTGACGCCCACATGATAACTACCGTGACGCCCACAGGATACTAGTGACTATGTTATATCTATTTGGCGTCGCACCTGCGATGCCCCTAATACGGCGACTATGCGTTCCAGTTTGGAACGCACTTCTCTGTGCGGAAGTTACGTGCGCAACATGGCGGCCGTACATCCGGTACACATACCGCTGCACGCCGTGTACGTCCAGTTGGCGTCGCTTATGTGACGCCCACAATATGGCGATTATGCGTTCCAGTCTGGAACGCACCTCTCTGGCGCATGTGCGGAAGTTACGTGCGCAAAATGGCGGCCGCACATCCGGTACACACGCCGCCGCACGCCGTGTACGAGTGAGTATTGACATATGGTGATCTGGGCCACATTAGCCCACTACAGGTGACTTAGATATGAGGGGAGGTAACCAGTAGTGTTATAAAAGGATGTTCTTGTAGGGGCTAGAGTGAGGACACATTATTGACTGCAAACACAGACAGCCATATCTTGCCTATGGGTACTCAGCCACTGCGGGACCCATTCTGAAAAAACGGACTCTCTCTTCTTTGTCTTTTGCATGGACTCCTGTGCCCTGTGGCACATACATATATATTTTTTCAAACTCCCCTGATGAGTCTCCTACATCGGTGATGAAACGCGTAGGGAGAAGAGGATATTCATTTACCTACACCCATTTATCTGGTGGTTGTCCATAGCAGGGTCCACTTGGGGCCTGTCCTTGTAAGGACAGGAGCTACACAGGGTTTACAGGGTAGACAGGACTTATGCCCTAGCCCGTCGTCTTTCTCCCCTGGACCATTATTCATCATAGCCCCATTGGCTGAGAAAGATCCAAGTGTCCGTTCTGAATGGTGAGACCGTTCCATTCTTTTATATTTTGAGCACTGGTTATTTTGGGCACTTTTTGTATATATATATGTACATGTGTTTGTTTGTTGGGTTCTTATATTTTAGGTTATCTCCATTAAAGGTTAAGTTTTAATATTGGTAGCTCTCCATAGCTGATAGTACTCGACCCACCGGGGCATCCTGTTGTGTCAGGCATTGGGGGGCTTTGTAACCCCATATGCCAATTTATTGATTTTTATCTTAAACCTTTGGTGGAGGCACTGCCATCACATGTGCGGGACACAACGGACGCCCTGGCTAGGGTCGACGGCATTTTTGTGGATCATGACATTTACATTTTGATGGTGACCGCCGATGTGGAGAGCCTGTACACCTGCATTGATCACCAACACGGCATCAACGCGGTCCGCCTCTTCCTGGGGGCCTCCGACCGTGACGGCCCGCTCTGTGATTTTATTCTCGAGCTGCTGCACTTTGTTCTTACTCATAATTTTTTCGTCTATAAAGATCAATTTTATTTACAGAGGCGTGGCACAGCCATGGGCACGGCCTGCGCGCCCTCGTATGCAAATCTCTTCCTGGGGTCCTGGGAGAGATTTATTTTTGGCGACGAGGGCCCGCGGGCCGCCTCCCATGTGCTGTGCTGGCACAGGTATATAGACGATATTTTCTTTTTGTGGGAGGGCACGGTGCAGCAGCTCGGGGAATTCATGGAGACGCTGAATCGGAATTCATTGAATATATTCCTAACCTATAACTATGATGTCAAGAAGGTTAATTTCTTGGATGTCAGTTTTGAAATTGATATAAATAGGTCGATTCAAACAGATGTATATCGCAAACCGACATCTGTGAATTCCTTGATCCATGCGTCTTCAGCTCACATTTCTTCTACCATTAGGGCCGTCCCGGTCGGACAGTTCCTCCGGATGAGGCGGATCTGTTCGTCAGATGCTAGATTCGAAACACAGGCCTCTGATCTCAAATCTAGGTTTGCGGCACGTGGTTATTCGAATCGTTGTATCAAATATGGATATCGTAGGGCGCGGGCGACTCCACGCGGCGACCTTCTCAAAAGTACCAGAGCTCGAACGGATACTAACCATGGACCTATTCGGTTCATATCGACATTTAATCATGAATGGGAGGATATGCGGCAGATCCTTTCTAAACACTGGTCTATCCTGAACGCTGAACCCTCCCTGGGAGCATCCTTGGGTGATTACCCTCTTATGACTGCAAGAAGGTCCAAAAATTTGAAGGACCTTCTTGTGAGAAGTCATTATGTGCCGACTGTGAGGCACCCATTTGGCTCTAAAGGCCCAGTATCAGGTTCCATACCATGCTGTCGCTGTCTTGCCTGCGCAAATGTCCTGCGCTGCTCTAATTTCTGTAGTTCCGACGGCAGAAAAGCCTTTGACATAAGACATCGGATCTCTTGTGGCAGCACAAATGTGATCTATTACGCCACTTGTGGTTGTTCTAAAATCTACGTAGGACTTATGTCAAGAGAACTGAGAGTAAGGGTGCGAGAGCATGTGCGGGACATTTGCGCGGCCAAGACGGCGACCGACGTGACCCTCCTGAAAACTGTCCCCCGTCATTTTAGACAACATCATAACAGTGATCCATCATCATTTCAGGTGAGGGGGATAGATGCAATTCACCTTGGAATTAGAGGGGGGGACTATAAGAAAATATTGGCACAGGTTGAAGCGAAATGGATCACCATACTTGACACTTTAACCCCTAGGGGTTTAAATGAATCCCTGTCCTTTTCCTCATTTTTAGGGTCCTGATTGCTATACGTTTTTGTGTATTGTGTTATATTTAATTTCTCCTAACGGTTACCCACAGCTTTTTATTTAGGGTGTTTTTATTTTTATTGTTTTTAATTCGTCACTCACTCTTTTTGTGTTGTTTACTTCTTTGTACATTTATTATTTATACTTATGACCCTACAGTGGGACCTATGAATCTGTGGGCCGTCACTGTTTCCATCTATGCCTGACGCTGGATACTGCTTCATATCATCTGTATCACCGGAGTAGCTACCTGGGAGAAAATGGCAGAGGACGTCTAAATGACTGGCGGAGAGAGATGTCACCTTTTGATTTGAACAGCGACATTATGTACATTTCTGTGACATTCTCTTCTCTGCTGATATATGACCATATGCCTCTGCTTGTGCCCCATATGGTATTTCTATGTTCCGTACCTTTATATTTTTTGGTCAGCACTTTGGGCTTAAACATAGGATCTTCAGCGTCATTCATTGGTGATACAGTGGTGGTGCGCATGCGCGCCGCGGCCCGGGTCTCCTGTTATGCATCGGCGCGTCTCTTTGCCTCGCTCGCACGCCCGGGGATTCCTTTCACTCCCTGCGCGTGCGCAGTGTGGCGCGACGCTCCGGTGCACTTCCAGGACCTGTGGTTCGCGGTGTGCATGCGCCGCTCAAAAACCACTCGGATTGGCCCATACTGGACATGTGACTCATCCTTTGACCTTTAAAAGGTCCTACTGATGGGGGATTAGGTACTCCCTTGACAAAGCGGCCAAGTAGGGACGCGAAACGGGCGTCGGGGGGCTCTCTTATACACCTGACCTTAAATCCGCCAACCCCTGCCAGCGGTGAGTTGCTACCTACCTCTCATGTAGTATATTTTTTTGCTAGATTGTGGCATCTTTCTTACATAGAGGCTTTTTCGGTAGGCACACTTACCAATGCCATAAGCACTTTGCACATGCACTTTAGAAAGCAAATCAATAGGCATTTAGTGACTAGGGTTTTTTTTGGTGGGTTTTGGTTACTCTGAAGTTTTTGTCTCTGTATATGTACCACTTTATGTATGCTTTTATGTATACTATATTGTTGTGAATTCTGTTGTCGAACTCCCTCCTGTGGTCGTGAATGGTACTTCGGCGAGTTCTGTCCATGGACTTCCTCTGGTGGCTTTGAGTGAAGCTGCTGCTTCTGAGGTTCCTTGCACAGGTGACGTGGTTTATCCTTTGGTTGGCTGCTCTATTTAACTCCACTCAGATCGTTGAGCCATGCCAGCTGTCAATGTTCCTGTATTGGTTCAGTTCGCTCTTGGATCTTTCTGGTGACCTGTCTTCTCCAGCAGAAGCTAAGTTCCTGATAGTTATTATTTGTTCTTTGTTTCCTTGTCCAGCTGGTTATCATGATTTTGTCTTGCTAGTTGGAAGCTCTGGGATGCAGAGTGGCACCTCCACACCGTGAGTCGGTGCGGAGGTCTTTTTTGCACACTCTGCGTGGTCTTTTGTAGTTTTTGTGTTGACCGCAAAGATACCTTTTCTATCCTCTGTCTGTTTAGTAAGTCTGGCCTCCCTTTGCTGAAAACCTGTTTCATTTCTGCGTTTGTGACTTCATCTTTACTCACAGTCAATATATGTGGGGGGCTGCCTTTTCCTTTGGGGAATTTCTCTGAGGCAAGGTAGGCTTTATTTTCTATCTCTAGGGCTAGCTAACTCTTAGGCTGTGAAGAGGCGTCTAGGGAGAATCAGGAACGCTCCACGGCCATTTTTAGTTGCTGTGATAGGATTAGGGCTTGCGGTCAGCAGAGCTCCCACATCCCAGAGCTTGTCCTGTGTGAGTTTAACTATCAGGTCGTTCCGGGTGCTCCTAACCACCAGGTCATAACACTATATATGCGTAATATGAATTGTGTGAACTTTCAATAAATTTTGGATTTTTTACCTGATACATACCTATTATAGCTCATGTTTCTCCTTTTACAACAACGTGTGCACATAGCCTAACAGTTCTACTTTACTTATCAACAGGGTTTTCATAACAGATGCGGCACAGTGCATATGTGGCGCCCCAGGGTCCTGGTCGTCACAGTAGCATTGCTTTCTTCATGGGATGAGTGATGTTACATTTGGAAGCGATGAAGGATATCTTTTATCAGGTAACCACAATGCACACAACATGTTCACACTCCAGGCCACAAGGGGGAGCTTTTGATCCTATTTCCTTGGTGACTCCCCTGCATATGCATAAATATTGTGGTTTTGGAGGGAAGGTCAGTCAGACTTAATGAGAAAGTGCCAGACTGGAGCAGTCTGAGGCAGGAAGAACGCATAAGGGGCTGTGTAGTCTGAAGTACTACAGCTCCTGGAAAGAGACATACAGAGGGAAAGGACATTGTTTAGTGAGCGTGCAGGAGAGCGAAGCACAGGAGAGGATACATCAGGGGAGACCAGCTACGAAATAACTATCTCTCTCTGAAGCGCAGATAACCGGTAGCCGGGACACCGAGGTTGTAAGGAACTCTACGACTTACAGCAGAGACCGGCTGGACAGCTGAACTGCAAGTTACCTCTCCACCACACACACCTGAGACACAGTAACACATAGAGCCCGGGGCGTGCTAGAGTCCCTGTAAAAAGGCTCGAGTTACCTGTCATACAGGTATTGTCCTATCCTATATGGGGGACAGAGAGAAGAACTGTGAGGACCTTATCTAAAGCCATAGGCAGTAAAGGACTACAACGCCACTGCGCTAGAGGAAGGCTTTTAACTCCACCTGGTAAAGGGGACTATGGATTCCCTTCCAAGCCAGCCGGACCCTGCCTGCCCTGTGATCTGGTACCCTGGACTGTGGCTGCCTGAAGTCTTCAGTAAACCTGGTAACGAGACTGGAAACTTGCGTCCTCGTTCTTTACTACACCTTTCACCATCATCTTCCATCTACTCACCGGGAGCCCTGGGGATATACTTCACCTGTGGGAAGGTATACCATCTAGCTGCCATAACATAACCCCAGAGGACCCCTTAAGGGTATGTGCACACGTTGCGGATTCTCTGCGGATCCGCAGCGTTTTTTAAGGTGCAGAAACGCTGCAGATCCGCAATTGATTTACAGTACAATGTAAATCAATGAGAAAAAAAAATGCTGTGCACACTTTGCAGAAAATCCGCTGCGGTAAAGCTGCGGTTTAAAAGAAGTTGCATGTCACTTCTTTTTTGTGAATCTGCAGCGTTTTTGTACCCCTTCCATTATAGAAAACCACAGGGGTAAAAACCGCAGCAAATCCGCAAGAAAACCACAGCAAAAACGCAGAAAAAACGCAGCGGAACCACACAAAAAACGTGACAAATCCGCAGGTGCGTTTTCTGCCAGGAGAGACAGAATCCGCACCAGAAATTCCTAAGCCTAATCCGCAACGTGTGCACATAGCCTAAAGCAGCGTCGGTCCCCACTGACCGAATACCACAGGTGGCGTCACGAACATAAACTTTATTCAATTTCTCCTTTTACATGGGCACCCAGGGCCACGGACTGGGTCGCCACCGTGACATCCCCCTGTGAACACTGGACCCGGTACCGGGTATCCCACGGCCCTGGCGGGCGACTCACATACACAGTGACATTTCTAGGGCTTTCCCTGTCTTCCCGGCAATCCCGACTCTTCCTGGCAATTGCTGTCTCGCTGGTTAATCCCTGTCCCATCCTGGCAATCACTTTCTGGCTGGACAATCTCTGTCCCGTCCTGGCAATCACTGTCTCGTTGGACAATTCTTATCCCGTCCTGGCAATCACTGTCTCGCTGGTCAACCCCTGTCCCATCCTTGCAATCACTGTCTGGCTGGACAATCTCTGTCCCGTCCTGGCAATCACTGTCTCGCTGGTCAACCCCTATCCCATCCTTGCAATCACTGTCTGGTGGACAATCTCTGTCCCGTCCTGGCAATCACTGTCTCGCTGGTCAACCCGTGTCCCATCCTGGAAATCACTGTCTGGCTGGACAACCCCTGTCCCGTCCTGGCAATCACTGTCTGGCTGGTCAATCCCTGTCCCGTCCTGGCAATCACTGTCTGGCTGGTCAATCCCTGTCCCGTCCTGGCAATCACTTTCTGGCTGGACAATCCCTGTCCCGTCCTGGCAATCACTGTCTGGCTAGAGAATCCCTGTCCCATCCTGGCAATCACTGTCTTGCTGTGACGTCCATGCCTCTAGGTACACCAGATTCCTCCCATTCCCCTTCTCTGGTTTTAAAAGGAGAAGGTAAAAGGCTTGCCGTCTCAGCCCCGCCTTATCCCGGCCGTAGGCCCAGGATCCGCTTTGAAATGGTTACCGTTTAACGCTACTTTCACACATCAGGTTTTTTCCGTCAGGCTGGATCTGGTGTCGCGCAGGAGCGATGGATCTGGCGTAAATTGTGAATCCATTTTGTCACTCCATTTCCAGTTCAGACTTCGGATTTCCACCATCTCCGAATTGTGAAGCACACCTTCCGTGTATTGTGGGACTCTTTACATGGCAAGAGATACCACATCCCACAACGGAGAGTTGGCTGGAAATAGCGGAAAAGTTTCAACAAATCTGTCAGTTTCTTTTAGCCAGTGGTAGAATCCAAATTACCTTTTATCATGCACATCTTCAGTGCTGGATCCAGCTCTCATGGGGTTAATCGACAACTTCCTTTCTTCTGACTTGTTGTGCTCTAAGGCCGGTTTCACATTCGCGTATTGCTGATCTGCGGAGGGCTGCAGACTTCCTCCCTGAATCCCCGCCCTCAGCCGCACCTCCGCCGCTAGCTCCGCCTACTTCTGCATGCGGCCTGCGTACCTATCTTTAACATTAGGTACGCAGGTCGTGCCGCTATATGCGGATGCTTCCGCATGCGTTGTTTTGACGATGCGGCGACCAGCGTAAGACGCAGCTTGTAGCAATTTAGTTTTTCTCCGCATCGTCAAAACGACACATGCAGAAGCATCCGCATACAGCGGCACGACCTGCGTACCTAATGTTAACCCCTTCATGACCCAGCCTATTTTGACCTTAAAGACCTTGCCGTTTTTTGCAATTCTGACCAGTGTCCTTTTATGAGGTAATAACTCAGGAACGCTTCAACGGATCCTAGCGGTTCTGAGATTGTTTTTTCGTGACATATTGGACTTCATGTTAGTGGTAAATTTAAGTCAATAAACTATGCGTTTATTTGTGATAAAAACGGAAATTTGGCGAAAATTTTGAAAATTTCGCAATTTTCACATTTTGAATTTTTATTCTGTTAAACCAGAGAGTTATGTGACACAAAATAGTTAATAAATAACATTTCCCACATGTTTACTTTACATCAGCACAATTTTGGAAACAACATTTTTTTTTGCTAGGAAGTTATAAGGGTTAAAATTTGACCAGCGATTTCTCATTTTTACAACGAAATTTACAAAACCATTTTTCTAGGGACCACCTCACATTTGAAGTCAGTTTGAGGTGTCTATATGGCTGAAAATACCCAAAAGTGACGCCATTCTAAAAACTGCACCCCTCAAGGTACTCAAAACCACATTCCAGAAGTTTATTAACCCTTCAGGTGCTTCACAGCAGCAGAAGCAACATGGAAGGAAAAAATGAACATTTAACTTTTTAGTCACAAAAATTATCTTTTAGCAACAATTTTTTTATTTTCCCAATGGTAAAAGGAGAAACTGAACCACGTAAGTTGTTGTCCAATTTGTCCTGAGTACGCTGATACCTGATATGTGGGGGTAAACCACTGTTTGGGCGCACGGCAGGGCTTGGAAGGGAAGGAGCGCCATTTGACTTTTTGAATCAAAAATTGGCTCCACTCTTTAGCGGACACCATGTCACGTTTGGAGAGCCCCCGTGTGCCTAAAAATTGTAGCTCCCCCACAAGTGACCCCATTTTGGAAACTAGACGCCCCAGGGAACTTATCTAGATGCATAGTGAGCACTTTGAACCCCCAGGTGCTTGACAAATTGATCCGTAAAAATGAAAAAGTACTTTTTTTTCACAAAAAAATAATTTTAGCCTCAATTTTTTCATTTTCACATGGGCAACAGGATAAAATGGATCCTAAAATTTGTTGGACAATTTCTCCTGAGTACACTGATACCTCATATGTGGGGGTAAACCACTGTTTGGGCACATGGTAAGGCTCGGAAGGGAAGGAGCGCCATTTGACTTTTTGAATGAAAAATTATCTCCATCGTTAGCGGACACCATGTCGCGTTTGGAAAGCTCCTGTGTGCCTAAACATTGGCGCTCCCCCACAAGTGACCCCATTTTGGAAACTAGACCCCCCAAGGAACTTATTTAGATGCCTAGTGAGCACTTTAAACCCTCAGGTGCTTCACAAATTGATCTGTAAAAATGAAAAAGTACTTTTTTTTCACAAAAAAATTATTTTCGCCTCAATTTTTTCATTATCACATGGGCAATAGGATAAAATGGATCATAAAATTTGTTGGGCAATTTCTCCCGAGTACGCCGATACCTCATATGTGGGGGTAAACCACTGTTTGGGCACTCGGCAGGGCTCGGAAGGGAAGGCGCGCCATTTGACTTTTTGAATGGAAAATTAGCTCCAATTGTTAGTGGAGCTCCCCCACAAGTGACCCCATTTTGGAAACTAGACCCCCCAAGGAACTTATCTCGATGCATATTGAGCACTTTAAACCCCCAGGTGCTTCACGGAAGTTTATAATGCAGAGCCATGAAAATAAAAAATAATTTTTCTTTCCTCAAAAATGATTTTTTAGCCTGGAATTTCCTATTTTGCCAAGGGTAATAGGAGAAATTGGACCCCAAATGTTGTTGTCCAGTTTGTCCTGAGTACGCTGATACCCCATATGTGGGGGTAAACCACTGTTTGGGCGCACGGCAGGGCTCGGAAGGGAAGGCACGCCATTTGGCTTTTTAAATGGAAAATTAGCTCCAATCATTAGCGGACACCATGTCACGTTTGGAGAGCCCCTGTGTGCCTAAACATTGGAGATCCCCCAGAAATGACCCCATTTTGGAAACTAGTCCACCAAAGGAACTAATCTAGATGTGTGGTGAGGACTTTGAACCCCCAAGTGCTTCACAGTAGTTTATAACGCAGAGCCATGAAAATGAAAAAAAAAAATATTTTCTCAAAAATGATCTTTTAGCCTGCAATTTTTTATTTTCCCAAGGGTATCAGGAGAAATTTGACCCCAAAAGTTGTTGTCCAGTTTCTCCTGAGTACGCTGATACCCCATATGTGGGGGTAAACCACTGTTTGGGCACATGCCGGTGTCAAGGTAAAAATATACGTTTTTATACCCTTTTGTACTTTTATATATTCTTATGCTGTGAAACAATAAGTTTTTCCCCTTTGCTTGCCAAATGCAAATTTAACTGTATTTAAGATGGCTGCCAGTATTCACTTTTGCCTTAGTTTTTGTACTTGCCAAGAATCTACTTTCGTTTCTGAAGCTAAAGTATCGTTTCTGGAGAAATGGAAACTTAACAAGATGTGGACAAAGGAAGATTCATCAGATGATGTCATAGCCAATCAGAGGGACTGAATACTAGATACATTGCTTAAACCCCGCCTAACCCCGCCCTCTGCACACCTTCCCCCAATGGACTATATAATGTTATGTATATGAAATAAACAGTTCAGTTGCTGTGACGTTACACACGAGCGTGCAATGAGTTTGAACCAGCATTGTGTCTGACTCATTCTTATCCGGTACCAACATGCTCCTAATCTGATTTGGAATGACTGGTGGATGAAGGGTATTGTCGTGACGACCCCGACAATTTGGCGCCCAACGTGGGGCGTGGCCCACGATCCGAGACCCCCTGGACCCATGCCTGGACGTCCGTGGACGACACCCATAGTGGCTGACCTCGAGGACTGATCACCCTCCAAACACGGTAAGTGGAGATCGCATACTATGTATGTGTCACACTTGCTAGTGTTTCAGCCATTATTGGTTAGTCTGTGGTCTCCTTGGGTCTGGGGAGTGACTGGTCGAGTGGTGAGACCGAGCGCGATCCCGTGCCACGCTTCAAACCAGCAACTGAGAGACGTCGCACTCTGCGCGTCCTCGTGTACACCACACCTCCTCCACCGGTCATTGTACTCCATTCAACCACCCTACCCGTGACTGTTGCCTAGTAGTGATAGAGTGAAAGATTGAGAAGTTTGTGGATTGGGATAGGAGACGTAGCCTCTGTGATATTGCACGCACATACATCGGTAATTAAGACGTCCCAAGAGGGGGACCACCAGAAACACTTGCACACACTTGCACATATCGGTAATTAAGACGTCCCAAGAGGGGGACCACCAGAAACACTTGCACACACTTGCACATATCGGTAATTAAGACGTCCCAAGAGGGGGACCACCAGAAACACAGTGGAGGGGTCTCACTAGGAGACAGCCTCCCAACGTTTAGAATATCGTGACAGGACAGACTGTAATCACTGGTGTTCAGGTTAGGGAAAAATATTGAGCACGAGGCTCTTTATTCATAACACGTGGAGCGCGAGGCTCCGTGTTAGGACACACGTGTTGCTGTCGCTGTCAGCGGCCTACTGCAGAAGGGCGTAGTATTCTGTGAGTCATGTTACGTCTCTTAAAGAAGAAGTCCGTGCCCCACGAGTTAGATGAGGATGCTGTGGAAGTCAAGACAATAGTAGAGTCACGGGAGGGCAAGAAGGCAGTCAAGAATGTCGAGAAGGTGTACGAGCATGTAGGATTGCCCTCGACAGGGAGATTGCAGCTGTCTACATGGCACCATCTCATAAAGAACGAGCAAAAAGGTTGATGGAGAGGAAAGATGAAAGGATGCAGAGCCCGTGTTTGGCTATAAAATACCACAATCATTAGTTTTTCTAGGGTGTTCTGGCAAATGAATTGTGTGAAGGTTTTGTAGAAATTAATTGAGTCTGAGAACTGCTGTATTTTGTCACTCTGTGTGGTTTTCCGAGACACCCAATGGGAGGGTGGAGTCAAATAGCTGCGTTATTGTCTTCTTTTGTGTTAAGGAATGCTGTAAATTCTTGTCTGTGTGTCTGTGGCCGATGGGAGGGGTGAACCCCTGCGCAAATTGTTTTTTTTTTTTGACTTCTCCTCTTTGTGCTGCCGGCCAGAGAAAGGGGGGGCCAAAGTTTCCAGAAGAACTTAACCCAGTCTGTATCAGCAGCTGCAGCGATCCTCACTCGCTCTCTAGTCCCCCTCCCCTCCCAGCTTCAAGGACACAACTCGCAGCTCGCTTCCTTATCAGTGGCCCAAGAAGCAGAAGATTTCAGCTCCAGCTCCCCCTCCCTTACACAAATCCAGTCTTACGCTCCAATATCTATTTTAACCCTGTGTCCGGAAATCTCTCTCGCCATGTTAATTCTCAGACCAAGACAGGACAGATGGATTTGTAAATTTTGCGGTCAGACAAACCCAGACTGGAGAAATACTTGTATAATCTGTGCTGCAACCTAAGTGAATTACACTGATTCCTGTCCAGATAAGATCACATGTAGTGATAAGCTGACACAGGATAGTGGGTAGTGGGGACATTAATTTTGGGAGTAGGCTGACAGTAATCCTTTTGGGAAGGAGCTGTAGACCAGCATGTCATGTCACCCCCAACCGGTCATCTAGTCACCCCCACCACCAGAGAACCAACCACACCAGGTAGTGTAAGACAGATACAGGAGTATTATCCCTGGAAGCCCTCTGACTAGCTAGCTACGCTAAAATAATTGGCTGACCCTGAGAACAAACCTTTCCCATTATACAGACAAAGAGAATATGATGGACGTATAAGTGCACCTGAGCAGACCTAGAGAGTTGGTGAGCCAAGATGATGGTCAGATGGACTATGTTATATAACCCCTATGTAGATGAGTATAATGAGATGTATATCTTACATGCCCTTTCCACGGTTATGATGGCCCTGATAGGCCCAGATCCACCCTCAATAATGCCTGTAGAAAAAAAAAAAAAATAGGGGGGATAGTGTTGTTAACCCTGGCAGTTAGAATATCCTTATGTTATGCTGCTTCAGTATGTGGGTAATTTTTTTTTGTTTTTTGTTGTGTTCACAGACAGAGCAGGAAGCCATTGTTGCCACTGTTAGTTTTCGCAAGTATCTGGCAGATCTGAACTGTTGGGCTTCGGCCTTGAAACTTCGGTTCTGCCTTGGTCAAGTGATATTTTTGGGTCACTGTCTCCTTCAGGGTGCCAGACACCTCACAGAAGAAAGAAAAAAATAGCCGTCAGCTCCCTTCCATTCCCAAAAGATGTGACTGAGCTCCAGCGTTTCCTTGGACTATGTACTTATTGTTGTCAGTGGATACCGGACGCATCCCGCATAATGCAACCTCTCTACAAGGCCCTGAAAGACTGTTCAAGATATGGTGATGATTTTGGCAGATTTCACACATGATACGCTGTTACTACGGAAGACACTGTAGTGCACGGAGCTGCACTCACTCCCTCCCACCCTGTCAGCGCAAGAAGCAGAATGTCAGGATCTGTCTACTACATGTACTTTGGCCAAGGACAGGCGGGCTAATAAATACACAGACTCACTGTAAGCATTTGGTATTGCTCATGATTTCGGAGCCTATGAACCAATCGAGGATTTGTTACTACCGCCGGAACTCAGTGAAGAATGTTGAAGCTGTTAAAGCCCTCATGGACTCAATCGAATTACCTACCCAGGTGGCCATTATCAAAGTTAAGGAGCACGGTACCATGGAACAGTCCACAGACTGTTGGTAATGCCTTTGCGGATATGCAAGCAAAAGCCGCTGCTCTCCTACCCGTTGAACTGACCATACCAGCTATGGTGACCACACGCTCTCTGCGTAAACAGTTACAAGAAACACTGACTCTACAGGAACCTGATGATCTATGCCAGACTGAAGTTTTCTACCGGACCCCGCAAGACCGCTTAATGACGATGCAGAGAATGTCTCCAAAGGAAGAAGTGAAGCAGTGGAAAGCTGATGGAGCACGTATGGACATGGTCGCTGGAAAAAGGACCAACTTGTGTGTCTCCCTAAGCAGATGTACCCTGCTATTGTCACGTGGGCGCATGGGCCCACACAAAAATCGAGGTATCTGTCAGACCTGCTAACCCGGTCAACTTCAACGTGTACCCCCGAAGTATCTTGCTAAGCCCGACTATCCTTTACAAAACCTCCAGGTGGACCACATCACGTTGCCTAAGTCTGGAAGGTATGAATATTGTCTGGTGGTTGTCGACATGTTCTCCAGTTGGCCAGAAGCATTCCCCGTTACCAACGTGACTGCAAAGACCACAGCAAAGAAACTGGTGATGGAAGTTATATGCAGATATGGTGTTCCAGAAGTTGTTGAAAGTGACCAAGGCCCGGCCTTTTCTTCTCATGTGTATCAGGAGGTTCTGACAATGCTTGGATCCACTGTAGCCCTCCATACTCTCCACAGTCTAGTGGGAAAGTTAAGAGGCTGAACGGCACACTGAGGGGACAATTGACCAAAATGATGCAGGAGACTACGGCTCCATGGCCAGGGCTCTTACACATTCGTACTACCCTATTGCAAAACATGGCCTGTCCCCATATGAGATATTGTTTGGTGCTAGGTTCTCAGTTGTAAATTTTCAGTCTCAGTAGTTGTCAAAAGAAACTGACCGTGCTGTTCAATATGTTATTCAGCTTAGTAAAAATGTTGCTAACACCCATGTTTTAGTTTTTTTCTTCCCTTCCAGGTTCAGCAGGAACCGACACTGGTCACAATTTGAAGCCTGGTGGTTTTATGGTCGTGAAAAGCTATGTCAGTAAAACTTGAAGGAAAGAGCACCTGAATCCACGCTTCACACTGCAAAAGAGACCGTACCAGCGTTTAGTCACAGTGTTGATCGAAGGAAAATGTTGCTGTTGTTTTTGGTCCTGAGGCTGGGGGCCATCCTCGCCCCTACCTCCTCGGCCCCTATTGTAAATAAGAATTCCGGTGCCACTATTCTCTGGGTAAACCTAACGGCCCCGGTAAATATCTGGAGATTTGATTTCTGCGATGTAGTCAAGTGCCCCGAGACTCAGAGGGTGGTAGAGGGAATTATCCAGTATTATATATGTGTTACCAGAGATAACAATTGTGCTGGGAAGATATTTTCATAATGTGTTTAATAGTGGATACTATGGGAATTTAGGCCATATACAGCTCCAGGATATTAGCTTCAGACCAACCAAGGCCCCCGTTACCAGTACAGCTAAAACAGGCCCAGGTGAACGTTTGCAAAATATAGTTAACGAAGTAATCCCCATTCCAGGTCTTAGTTGGCAAGAAGTTTTCTCCATAGAAACACAAACAGCCCCAAGGAAAAATTTATGGTTAGAATGGGTAAGATACAATGTAAGAGTCCAGAATATCTCTGTAGGATGTGTTGCTTGTGCTGCAGCGGATACACATCTATACACACACATGCATTGTCTTTTCCTGATGACAATACTACTGTCTGTGTTATGAATCTGTTGAAGGGTCTAAAGCCCACTGATTGCTCAGATTATGTCTCACTAATTCATGAAGCACCTAAATTAAAGGTCCCAGGAGGGATAACTGTGTTAGCTGATAATTATACCTGCTATAATTCCCACGACACTACAGGTACACCAGTAGGGGTCTTCAAGACAGGTTTCTGCAAAGAGAACAGTTCCCTAGATACTGATTTGCTAGCTAATCATACACAGTATATGTACGATATTTATTGGTTATGTGGAGATGGTAAGCTCCGTCCTAGGTTGCCTAATACCTGGACAGGTCAATGCACCCTTGTTAAACTAGCTATGCAGTTCAAGATTTTACCTTGGGATCCAGAGACACCTGATGAATATACCAGAATGAGGAGAAGCCTTGATCAGCTCCACATGAGTTATGAAGAAGATCCATTGTTATATGTCGATGGCATTGGAGTGCCAAGGGGGGTGCCTGACCAATTTAAGGCCCAGAATCAGATTTATGCTGGCTTTGCTTCTTTAATCCACAGGTGCAGATTAATAAAAATGTTGATGGGATCAATTACACATATTACAGTGAACAAAGGTTTGTCAATTTTACCTGTGATGCTTTCCAGGGTATAGTTGAGGAATTGGGCCCTAATACTAGAATGACCCTCCAAAACCGACTAGCCCTTGATAGGATCTTAGCTGAGAAAGGAGGAGTCTGTGGGATGGTGGGAGAGGAATGTTGTACCTATATCCCTCAGAACTCTGGGGTAAATGGAAAGACCATGATAGCCCTTAAAAAGATAAATGGGTTAGCAGCAGAATTAAAAACTAATGCAGGAGTAGACACATCTTTCTTTTCCAGTTGGTTGGGTGGGCTCAAAGGATTCCTCCAACAAGCTTGTCTGGTACTGATTGCCCTTCTTGTAGTTGGATCGATAATCCTCTGTTGTGTTATTCCCCTGTATAAAAAGGTTATCACTGAGGCAACTCCGACTGGCACCTTCCCCAACCAAGAAGTAGACCCACTAGAGTACAATGGCACTGATCCAGGGGAGATCCCCAAGTATGTCCCCCTCAAGAAGATAGACAATACCCCTTACTCTCAGGTGCTAAGAGATTTAGTTTAGGGACAGCGGGAGAACTCCATGTGAAGCTAGTGAAGGGTTCAGCTGCCTGGAGGCCTCTCACAAGGGGAGAGCTTCTGAGGTGTCTGGATGAAGAAATCCACCTCCCCTTTCCCCATCACATGGACAGTCTCGAAGGATCTTTCTTTTTAGGGAAAAACTTAGTGTTTAGGGGGGATTGTCAAGGTAAAAATATAAGTTTTTATACCCTTTTGTACTTTTATATATTCTTATGCTGTGAAACAATAAGTTTTTCCCCTTTGCTTGCCAAATGCAAATTTAACTGTATTTAAGATGGCTGCCAGTATTCACTTTTGCCTTAGTTTTTGTACTTGCCAAGAATCTACTTTCGTTTCTGAAGCTAAAGTATCGTTTCTGGAGAAATGGAAACTTAACAAGATGTGGACAAAGGAAGATTCATCAGATGATGTCATAGCCAATCAGAGGGACTGAATACTAGATACATTGCTTAAACCCCGCCTAACCCCGCCCTCTGCACACCTTCCCCCAATGGACTATATAATGTTATGTATATGAAATAAACAGTTCAGTTGCTGTGACGTTACACACGAGCGTGCAATGAGTTTGAACCAGCATTGTGTCTGACTCATTCTTATCCGGTACCAACATGCTCCTAATCTGATTTGGAATGACTGGTGGATGAAGGGTATTGTCGTGACGACCCCGACACCGGGGCTCGGAAGGGAAGTAGTGACGTTTTGAAATGCAGACTTTGATGGAATGCTCTGTGGGCGTCACGTTGCCTTTGCAGAGCCCCTGATGTGGCTTAACAGTAGAAACCCCCCACAAGTGACCCCATTTTGGAAACTAGACCCCGAAAGGAACTTATCTAGATGTGTGGTGAGCACTTTGAACCCCCAAGTGCTTCACAGAAGTTTATAATGCAGAGCCGTGAAAATAATAAATACGTTTTCTTTCCTCAAAAATAATTATTTAGCCCAGAATTTTTTAATTTTCCCAAGGGTAACAGGAGAAATTTGACCCCAATATTTGTCCAGTTTCTCCTGAGAACGGTGATACCCCATATGTGGGGGTAAACCACTGTTTGGGCACATGCCGGGGCTCGGAATTGAAGTAGTGACGTTTTGAAATGCAGACTTTGATGGAATGCTCTGCGGGCGTCACGTTGCGTTTGCAGAGCCCCTGATGTAGCTAAACAGTAGAAACCCCCCACAAGTGACCCCATTTTGGAAACTAGACCCCGAAAGGAACTTATCTAGATGTGTGGTGAGCACTTTGAACCCCCAAGTGCTTCACAGAAGTTTATAATGCAGAGCCGTGAAAATAATAAATACGTTTTCTTTCCTCAAAAATAATTATTTAGCACAGAATTTTTTAATTTTCCCAAGGGTAACAGGAGAAATTTGACCCCAATATTTGTTGTCCAGTTTCTCCTGAGTACGCTGATACCCCATGTGTGGAGGTAAACCACTGTTTGGGCACACGTCGGGGCTCAGAAGGGAAGTAGTGACTTTTGAAATGCAGACTTTGATGGAATGGTCTGCGGGCGTCGCGTTGCGTTTGCAGAGCCCCTAGTGTGCCTAAACAGTAGAAACCCCCCACAAGTGACCCCATTTTAGAAACTAGACCCCCCAAGGAACTTATCTAGATATGTGGTGAGCACTTTGAACCCCCAAGTGCTTCACAGAAGTTTATAATGCAGAGCCGTGAAAATAATAAATACGTTTTCTTTCCTCAAAAATAATTATTTAGCCCAGAATTTTTTAATTTTCCCAAGGGTAACAGGAGAAATTTGACCCCAATATTTGTTGTCCAGTTTCTCCTGAGTACGCTGATACCCCATGTGTGGAGGTAAACCACTGTTTGGGCACACGTCGGGGCTCAGAAGGGAAGTAGTGACTTTTGAAATTCAGACTTTGATGGAATGGTCTGCGGGCGTCGCGTTGCGTTTGCAGAGCCCCTGGTGTGCCTAAACAGTAGAAACCCCCCACAAGTGACCCCATTTTAGAAACTAGACCCCCCAAGGAACTTATCTAGATATGTGGTGAGCACTTTGAACCCCCAAGTGCTTCACAGACGTTTACAACGTAGAGCCGTGAAAATAATAAATCATTTTTCTTTCCTCAAAAATGATGTTTTAGCAAGCATTTTTTTATTTTCACAAGGGTAACAGGAGAAATTGGACCCCAGTAATTGTTGCGCAGTTTATCCTGAGTATGCTGGTACCCCATATGTGGGGGTAAACCACTGTTTGGGCACAGGTCGGGGCTCGGAAGTGAGGGAGCACCATTTGACTTTTTGAATACGAGATTGGCTGGAATCAATGGTGGCGCCATGTTGCGTTTGGAGACCCCTGATGTGCCTAAACAGTGGAAACCCCTCAATTCTACCTCCAACACTAACCCCAACACACCCCTAACCCTAATCCCAACTGTAGCCATAACCCTAATCACAACCCTAACCACAACACGCCCCTAACCACAACCCTAACCCCCCCACACCCCTAACCCTAACCACAACCCTAACCCCAACACACCCCTAACCCTAACCACAACACACCCCTAACCACAACCCTAATTCCAACTCTAACCCTAAGGCTATGTGCCCACGTTGCGGATTTCAGCATCATTTTTGAAAAATCCGCGGGTAAAAGGCACTGCGTTTTACCTGCGGATTTTCCGCGGATTTCCAGTGTTTTTTGTGCGGATTTCACCTGTGGATTCCTATTGAGGAACAGGTGTAAAACGCTGCGGAATCCGCACAAAGAATTGACATGCTGCGGAAAATACAACGCAGCGTTTCCGCGCGGTATTTTCCGCACCATGGGCACAGCGGATTTGGTTTCCATATGTTTACATGGTACTGTAAACCTGATGGAACACTGCTGCGAATCCGCAGCCAAATCCGCACCGTGTGCACATAGCCTAATTCTAAAGGTATGTGCACACGCTGCGGAAAACGCTGCGGATCCGCAGCAGTTTCCCATGAGTTTACAGTTCAATGTAAACATATGGGAAACAAAAATCGCTGTACACATGCTGCGGAAGAACTGCACGGAAACGCAGCGGTTTACATTCCGCAGCATGTCACTTCTTTGTGCGGATTCCGCAGCGGTTTTACAACTGCTCAAATAGAAAATCGCAGTTGTAAAACCGCAGTGAAATGCGCAGAAAAAACGCGGTAAATCCGCGATAAATCCGCAGCGGTTTAGCACTGCGGATTTATCAAATCCGCTGTGGAAAAATCCGCAGAGGACCATAATACGTGTGCACATACCGAAACCCTAACCCTAACCCTACCCCTAACCCTACCCCTAACCCTAGCCCTAACCCTATCCCTAACCCTACCCCTAACCCTACCCCTAACCCTAACCCTAACCCTATTCTAACATTAGTGGAAAAAAAAAATTCTTTATTTTTTTATTGTCCCTACCTATGGGGGTGACAAAGGGGGGGGGGGTCATTTATTATTTTTTTTATTTTGATCACTGAGATAGACTATATCTCAGTGATCAAAATGCACTTTGGAACAGAGCACGGGGGGGTAGAACGGAGCACGGGGGGGTGGAACGGAGCACGGAGGGGGGTGGATCGGAGTGCAGGGGGGGGTGATTGGAGCACGGGGGGGTGATTGAAGCACGGGGGGAGCGGACAAGAGCACGGGGGGGAGCAGAGCACATGACAGAGGGGAGCCGGAGCAGTGTACCGGACAGATCGGGGGGCTGGGGGGGCGATCGGTGGGGTGGGGTGGGGGCACATTAGTATTTCCAGCCATGGCCGATGATATTGCAGCATCGGCCATGGCTGGATTGTAATATTTCACCAGTTATAATAGGTGAAATATTACAAATCGCTCTGATTGGCAGTTTCACTTTCAACAGCCAATCAGAGCGATCGTAGCCACCCCCCCCCCCCCGGGCTAAACTACCACTCCCCCTGTCCCTGCAGATCGGGTGAAATGGGAGTTAACCCTTTCACCCGGCCTGCAGGGACGCGATCTTTCTGTGACACAGCATATGCGTCACAGGTCGGATTGGCACCGACTTTCATGACGCATACGCTGTGTCACAGGTCGGGAAGGGGTTAAAGATAGATATGCAGGCCGCATGCAGAACTAGGCGGAGCTAGTGGCAGAGGTGTGCCCGAGGGCGGGGCCTGAACCTAGCACACCCACTCCAAAACACACCCAAACCCCTCCCTCCTCTTTCTTCGAAAAGATTTGTGATGTCATTTCTGTCCAACCCACACTCCATTACACACATAGGCTGCCGTCACACTAGCAGTATTTGGTCAGTATTTTACATCAGTATTTGTAAGCCAAAACCAGGAGTGGAACAACTAGAGGAAAAGTATAATAGAAACATATGCACCACTTCTGCATTTATCACCCACTCCTGGTTTTGACTTCCAAATACTGATGTAAAATACTGACCAAATACTGCTAGTGTGACGTCAGCCATAGGTAGGTAGATAGATAGATAGATAGATAGATACATACATACAGAGATATATCTATATATCTATTTCCATAGACACAGTATGTCCATATCCATGTTTCTAAACCCCTTCACCCCTGGAGCTTTTTTCGTTTATCGCTCCCCTTCTTTCCAGAGCCATAATGCTTCCGTCAATATGGCCATGTGAGGGATTATCTTTTGTGGGACGAGTTCTACTTTTGAACGACATCATTGATTTTACCATGTTGTGTAACAGAAAATGTGAAAAAAATTCAAAGTGCGATGAAATTGCAAAAAAAGTGCAATCCCACACTTGTTTTTTGCTTGGCTTTTTTGTTAGGATCACTAAATGCTAAGACTATGTGCACACGTTGCGGATTTGATTGCAGATCCGCAGGGTTTTTGGCGCACGGAATTGCATCAAATCCGCAGTGTAGTGCACAACCAATATAAGTCTATGGGAGCCGCAGACTTGTTGTGCACATGCTGCGGAAAAAGCCGCACCGAAACACAGCTTTTTTTTCCGCAGCATGTCACTTCTTTTGTGCGGAACTGCAGCGTTTCTGCACCCATAGACTTGCATTGAGTCGGGCACATCCGCAGCAAAACCACAGATGTAAAAAAGATTTGCCGTTTTGCTGCGGATGTGGGTCCGAGAAACACTGCAGTTAGGGAGGGGGGAAGTGTGTGGGCGGTGACTGTGTGCGTGTCTGTGTGTGCAGGCTGGGTCTGCACCCAAATCTGCAACGTGTACACACAGCCTAAAACTGACCTGCCATTATGATTCTCCAGGTCATTACGAGTTCATAGACACCAAACATGTCTAAGTTATTTTTTATCTAAGTGGTGAAAAAAAAATCCAAACTTTGCTAAAAAAATAAAATAATTGCGCCATTTTCCAGTACCCATATCATCTATATTTTCTGAGATATCGGGTTGGATGAGGGCTAATTTTTTGCGTGCCGAGCTGACGCTTTTAATGATACCACTTTTGTGCGGATACGTTTTTTTGATCGCCCGTTATTGCATTTTAATGCAATGTCGCGGCGACCAAAAAAACATAATTTTGGCTTTTGATTTTTTTTCTCGCTACGCAGTTTAGCGATCATGTAAAAACATTTTAATTAGAAACAGCTGACATGTTGCGGCTTTGAAGTGGGCTCACCGCCGGAGCCCACCTCAAAGCGGGGGATACTGCCAGCTGACGTACTATTCCATCAGCTGGCACAAAGGTGTTAATGAACAATATGTTTGTTTTTAAAAAAAATGAAAAAAAAAATGGCATGGGCTCCCGCGCGCTTTTCTGCGCCAGAGGGGAAAAGCTGACGGCCGGGGGCCAATATTTGTAGCCTGGGAAGGGGTTAATACCCATGGCCCCTCCCAGGCTATGAATATCAGCCGGCAGCTGTCTACGTAGCCTTTACTGGCTATTAAAATAGGGGGACCCCCAAAAAAATCTGCAGCGTCAAATCCGCTGCGGATCTGCAGCAAAATCCACAACGTGTGCACATAGCCTTAGGAATGGACATTGAATCTAGAGTTGTTTGTGAGACCCGTGGATCTGGAGCCGAAATGAGCAGAGCAGAGGGGATTCAATAAATGTGAGTGTTCTGTTGCACACGTTGCACATATAAGAGAAGGGACATCATGCTTCCTTTGTGGGGCGCCAGGGAGTGGGAACACTACAGCTTGTTGCCACGACTACCACGTCGGCCGCCTTAGAATGCCAATAAGTTGAATGTACAATGCAGCGGGGGCGCCAGGCCCCATAGTGGCCACTTTCTGGGGGCCCCTGGAGGAGCGGGGGCCCTAGGCAGCTGCCCCTAACGCCGGCCCTGTAATTTTATACAGCAGATGTGAAGGGGTTAACTCCATTTGTTCCTGAGACCCAATAGAGCAATGGAATGTGCAAATTTAAATGTGAACGCAGACTAATGACCACAACCACTAAAGCATCACCATGTAATCAGCTCTACCGCTATGACTTCCCTGTAATCAGTGTTTATTACACTAAGATCAACAGCTCAATACCCTGGGGGGCAACAATCGGCTAAATCATAGCCCTAGATATCCAGGATTTATTGGGCTTTTCTGGGTGACTCCTTCCCAATAATCCTGGAGGAACAGATCCAGAAATGTCCTGTATGTGATGGAGATGGTATGACCTGTGCAGCCAGCAGGTGGCAGCACCTCCCACAGGAGACCCGGTCTCTGCCACTGATGCTGCTTCTTGTCAGTCAGGAGTCACCTGAGAGGAGAGGACCCTATAGGAGGTGACTGATACCGGACCCTGTTATGGGGACCTGGCTGACACTACTATGGGGGTCCTCCCACTATTATGGGGTCCTGTCTCTGTCTGGGGTCACTGTTATAAGGGGAGATTGTATGAGGGAAGATTTATGGCCATGACTGTTATATGACTCTCGCTGACATGGGGGTCTATGACTGTTAGTTATAGGGGTCTAGGCCGTCACCGTTAGGAAGTTTTGTGGAGCAGTCTCCATAGCAACCAATCAGATGTTGACATTTTTTGGAGGTTCAGGAAAATGAAACTAACAGGTTGCTATGGTAACTGCTTCGCTTTCCTGGCTCCGGGGTTGATAAATGTGCACTAGTGCGGGGTAATTGTGTAATCCAGATAATGAGGAGGGGGTGACAGACGTGTCTCCTGCCCCCGCTGTATACTGGGGGGATTATTACTAGTACAGGTTCTCACCTCCCGCTGTATACTGGGGGGATTATTACTAGTACAGGGTCTCACCCCCCCCCCCCCCACTGTATACTGGGGGGATTATTACTAGAACAGGGTCTCACCACCCCCGCTGTATACTGGGGGGATTAATACTAGTACAGGGTCTCTCGCCCCCGCTGTATACTGGGGGGATTATTACTAGTACAGGGTCTGACCACCCCGCTGTATACTGGGGGGATTATTACTAGTACAGGGTCTCACCCCCCCCCCCCCCACTGTATACTGGGGGGATTATTACTAGAACAGGGTCTCACCACCCCCGCTGTATACTGGGGGGATTAATACTAGTACAGGGTCTCTCGCCCCCGCTGTATACTGGGGGATTATTACTAGTACAGGGTCTCACCACCCCCGCTGTATACTGGGGGGATTAATACTAGTACAGGGTCTCTCGCCCCCGCTGTATACTGGGGGGATTATTACTAATACAGGGTCTCACCCCCCCCCCCCCCCACTGTATACTGGGGGGATTATTACTAGTACAGGGTCTCACCACCCCGCTGTATACTGGGGGGATTATTACTAGTACAGGGTCTCTCGCCCCCGCTGTATACTGGGGGGATTATTACTAATACAGGGTCTCACCCCCCCCACTGTATACTGGGGGATTATTACTAGAACAGGGTCTCACCCCCCGCTGTATACTGGGAGATTATTACTAGTACAGGGTCTCACCCCCCGCTGTATACTGGGGGGATTATTACTAGTACAGGGTCTCCTGACCCCGCTGTATACTGGGGGGATTATTACTAGTACAGGGTCTCACCCCCCGCTTTATACTGGGGGGATTATTACTAGTACAGGGTCTCACCCCCCCCCGCTGTATGCTGGGGGGATTATCACTAGTACAGGGTCTCACCACCCCCGCTGTATACTGGGGGGATTATTACTAGTACAGGGTCTGACCACCCCGCTGTATACTGGGGGGATTATTACTAGTACAGGGTCTCACCCCCCCGCTGTATACTGGGGGGATTATCACTAGTACAGGGTCTCACCACCCCCGCTGTATACTGGGGGGATTATTACTAGTACAGGGTCTGACCACCCCGCTGTATACTGGGGGGATTATTACTAGTACAGGGTCTCACCCCCCCGCTGTATGCTGGGGGGATTATTACTAGTACAGGGTCTCACCCCCCCGCTGTATGCTGGGGGGATTATCACTAGTACAGGGTCTCACCACCCCCGCTGTATACTGGGGGGATTATTACTAGTACAGGGTCTCACCACCCCGCTGTATACTGGGGGGATTATTACTAGTACAGGGTCTCACCCCCCCGCTGTATGCTGGGGGGATTATTACTAGTACAGGGTCTCACCCCCCCGCTGTATGCTGGGGGGATTATCACTAGTACAGGGTCTCACCACCCCCGCTGTATACTGGGGGGATTATTACTAGTACAGGGTCTCACCACCCCGCTGTATACTGGGGGGATTATTACTAGTACAGGGTCTCACCCCTCGTTGTATACTGGGGGGATTATTACTAGTACAGGGTCTGACCACCCCGCTGTATACTGGGGGGATTATTACTAGTACAGGGTCTGACCACCCCCGCTGTATACTGGGGGGATTATTACTAGTACAGGGTCTCACCACCCCGCTGTATATTGGGGGATTATTACTAGTATAGGGTCTCACCACCCCCGCTGTATACTGGGGGGATTATTACTAGTACAGGGTCTCACTACCCCGCTGTATACTGGGGCGTTATTACTAGTACAGGGTCTCACCACCCCGCTGTATACTGGGGGGATTATTACTAGTACAGGGTCTCACCACCCCCGCTGTATACTGGGGGGATTATTACTAGTACAGGGTCTCACTACCCCGCTGTATACTGGGGCGTTATTACTAGTACAGGGTCTCACCACCCCGCTGTATACTGGGGGGATTATTACTAGTACAGGGTCTCACCACCCCGCTGTATACTGGGGGGATTATTACTAGGTCTCTCCGCCCATTATTACCTGCTATCAGGTATTATACGTCACTTCTTGTTATCTTCTGCTTCTCTCCTCCAGGATAACAGTGATAACACGTGTCTGGACCATGCTGAGACATCTTCTCCTGGTTCTGGTGCTCCTGGGTGAGGACAGTCACCATTTCTGGAGGTTTTCTATGAATGTGGCGTCGTTCTCCCCATGTGTTACTTCTGCAGGTTGTGGGATGTGTCTATTACTGCCGTTCTGTAATATATGTGTATATTGGGGGATTATTACTAGTATAGGGTCTCTCGCCCCCGCTGTATACTGGGGGGATTATTACTAATACAGGGTCTCACCCCCCCCCCCCCACTGTATACTGGGGGGATTATTACTAGAACAGGGTCTCACCACCCCGCTGTATACTGGGGGATTATTACTAGTACAGGGTCTCACCCCCCCGCTGTATACTGGGGGGATTATTACTAGTACAGGGTCTCACCCCCCCCGCTGTATGCTGGGGGGATTATCACTAGTACAGGGTCTCACCACCCCCGCTGTATACTGGGGGGATTATTACTAGTACAGGGTCTGACCACCCCGCTGTATACTGGGGGGATTATTACTAGTACAGGGTCTCACCACCCCCGCTGTATACTGGGGGGATTATTACTAGTACAGGGTCTCACCCCTCGCTGTATACTGGGGGGATTATTACTAGTACAGGGTCTCACCCCTCGTTGTATACTGGGGGGATTATTACTAGTACAGGGTCTGACCACCCCCGCTGTATACTGGGGGGATTATTACTAGTACAGGGTCTCACCACCCCGCTGTATATTGGGGGATTATTACTAGTATAGGGTCTCACCACCCCCGCTGTATACTGGGGGGATTATTACTAGTACAGGGTCTCACCACCCCGCTGTATACTGGGGGGATTATTACTAGTACAGGGTCTCACCACCCCGCTGTATACTGGGGGGATTATTACTAGTACAGGGTCTCACCACCCCGCTGTATAGTGGGGGCGTTATTACTAGTACAGGGTCTCACCACCCCGCTGTATACTGGGGGGATTATTACTAGTACAGGGTCTCACCACCCCCGCTGTATACTGGGGGGATTATTACTAGTACAGGGTCTCACCACCCCCGCTGTATACTGGGGGGATTATTACTAGTACAGGGTCTCACCACCCCGCTGTATACTGGGGGGATTATTACTAGTACAGGGTCTCACCACCCCGCTGTATACTGGGGGGATTATTACTAGTACAGGGTCTCACCACCCCCGCTGTATACTGGGGGGATTATTACTAGTACAGGGTCTCACCACCCCGCTGTATACTGGGGGGATTATTACTAGTACAGGGTCTCACCACCCCGCTGTATACTGGGGGGATTATTACTAGTACAGGGTCTCACCACCCCCGCTGTATACTGGGGGGATTATTACTAGGTCTCTCTGCCCATTATTACCTGCTATCAGGTATTATACGTCACTTCTTGTTATCTTCTGCTTCTCTCCTCCAGGATAACAGTGATAACACGTGTCTGGACCATGCTGAGACATCTTCTCCTGGTTCTGGTGCTCCTGGGTGAGGACAGTCACCATTTCTGGAGGTTTTCTATGAATGTGGCGTCGTTCTCCCCATGTGTTACTTCTGCAGGTTGTGGGACGTGTCTATTACTGCCATTCTGTAATATATGTGTGGTGGTCTTCACGTCTTGTCTGTGTACCTATAGACCCCGGTGTGCTGTATATAGCGCTCATACAGCCGCTGTACGGGAAGTGTAATCCCAGGTGGCGGCCGCTCCCGTCACCCACATCACCTGGTGCAACCTATGATTTATAGGATTTATCCGGGATAATAAATCATGGCCGCGTCCTCCCTATTACACTTCATTCACTTCAATGGGTCCGAGCCACAGTACCAGGCACAGCCTATTACCGGTCTGTGGTGCTAGTGTAGGAAGAACGTAGCCATCTTTTTTTGTCAGACAGTAACCAGACGGCTCCGGCACCAATTGTCTCCAAATAACATAGGATCTGTGATTCTGACAGTAGATATCAGGGTACGGTCAGGCCGCCCCCATACACACCCGGTTATTGAAATCTGCCACTATATGATATGTTTTAGATCCCCTATATCTATAATCTGTGCCCGGTCATGGTATATGTTGGCCCTTTGATGACAAACGCCCCGTATAACCTACCCTCAATGCGACAACTCCATGTGTCTCCAGATCACATTTTGCCCCCCAAGCCCAATAGTCCTTGGCACCTTCCCAGCTTTGCCCGATGCAGATGCCGGCCCCATTACTTCTACTTGTTAATGTCTTTGTATTTTTTCCTTTTAGTATTCGCTCAGTTACCAGGAGGACAGACATATGAGGTCGTCTTTCCTCGGAGGTTGCACACTGTCTACAAGAGAGACACCCAGGTATCTCCCACTCCATGCGCCCAATAATTGTGGAAGAAGCTTCTAATCAAGGGTATCACTGTCATAAAGTGACGGTGGTAAGAAGTCCGTTCACATCTTCATCAGAGCCTCCATCGCAGATACCATCATATTTCAAAAGAATAATATTATTTTTACTTTCTTTCTATGTTATGAATATATTTTTATTTTTTATGTATTGATTTATTTTCAGTCAAAATTATGGACATCTTGGCAGAACCCAATATTCCCCATTATTAGTGAATAGGATTTGTCAGGCTGGGTGGTATCCATAATGCAATTGATATGGCAGAGGTTTTGCTTTTATTTTAAATGGAAGTTACAACCCAGATATGAACTTAGCCGTATACATATAGACAAACTTACCATTGCCTTCAATTAGTCAGAGTGAAGAGAACGAAAGTCTGTTGATTTTAATATAAACCATGTAGTACCCGATTTCTCCTTTGGGGGTGCTGTGGGTGAATTGAACTCTTTCTGATTGGTCCTCCAAAAGAATAGAGCTGATCTATTTAAGTCCCATTATTAGGGGCAGCCTGCAATCAATTAGTCTTCAAGAGACTTCTCTAATATGTAAAAATGTTAAAAAAAAATCTTTATTGAATTATTAAAATAGTATTTTTTATCTGTTTATCCAGAGCATTTATCCAGATGTTCTTCAATATGAGATCCACCTGCGTGGGAAGCCATCTCGGGTGGTGAGATGACCGTATATACTTGTACATATCCCTTATAACAAAGGACATAACTATAATAGGTGCAGGGGATGGAGTCGCACCCCAGTCCTGGAGCCTACGTGAGCCCAATCGATCCCTTTGACCCATATTAGAAGACCTATATTGGAGATTTTGCATTTGGGCTCACAAGTTACGCCACTGCTTACTGTATAGCAGGACGATGTACTGCAGATTTCCACTGACGTCATGATACATTAATACTGACTAACTTCTCTCTGTTACTGCAGGGGTCTGTTTGCGGAGAATTACACAGAAACGTCGGTGTCACACTAGCGAGTTTTACGGACGTTACACACGGCCCAATTATTCTCTATGCCCCAGCTCCTATCTGCCGTATTTTACTGATCCGTATTATACGGCTTTCTACGGCCGTAGAAAATCGCAGCATGCTGCGTTTGTCACCGTATTGCGCAAAAAAATCGCCGATGAAAGTCTATGGAAGCCAGAAAAATATGGATTACACACGGACCAGCAGTGTGACTTGCGAGAAATACGCAGCGGTGTTAGAGAGAAAAGCCGGCAATTCAATGCGGTGTACAGTAAAATCACACTGACAGCTTACAATAGAATAGGTAGAATAAATGTGTACACATAGAATAGGTATATATATATATATATATATATATATATATATATATATATATATATACTATATAAAGCTGAATGTGTGTGTGTGTGTGTGTGTGTATGTACAGTATGTATGTCCAGGATTGGCATCTGCACCGTCGCAGCTACAGCCACAAAATTTTGCACAGTCACACGTCTGGACCCCGAGAGCATCATAGGCTATGTTGTGAGGCGAAATTTTAACCCCGCACGTTCCAATTCACCAAACAATTTTGCCCCTATCTACATAATGGGGAAAAAAGTGAAAGGAAAAGTGTTGGAGGCGTCGCAGCTACAGTAACAAAATTTTGCACAGTCACACGTCTGGACCCTGAGAGCTTCATAGGCTACGTTGTGAGGTGAAATTTTAACCCCGCGCTTTCCAATTCACGAAACAATTTTGCCCCTATCTACATAATGGGGAAAAAGTGAAATGAAAAGTGTTGGAGGCGTCGCAGCTACAGCCACAAAATTTTGCACAGTCACACGTCTGGACCCTGAAAGCGTCATAGGCTATGTTGTGAGGTGAAATTTTAACTCCGCGCTTTCCAATTCACCAAACTATTTTTCCCCTATCTACATAATGGGGAAAAGTGAAAGGAAAAGTGTTGGAGGCAAATTGACAGCTGCCAGATGTGAACAAGGGGGACTTAAAAAATGAGAGCGATAGCGCCAAAGAGTATATACCGTACAGTTGCTAAGGTGGGGTCCCGACATGAGATACTCACCACACATGGGGATATGAACACACACACAAAATGCGCCACACACTACCACGTGCTTGAACACATATACCACCCTCAGCACACATTTCACCACACATACACCAACCTCGCCACATAAAAGTCGAAACACAAAAGTCGCCGCTCAAAACTCGCCACGCGCAAAACTTGCCACATGCAAAAACTAGGCTCACGCAAAACTCGCCACAAGTGCAAAACTCATCTCATGGAAAACTCACCACACGCAAAACTTGCACACGCGGAAAAATTGCCACATGCACAAAAGTTGCAATACATGCAAAAGTTGCCTCACACAAAACTTGCACATACTCAAAAGGCACCACACATAAAACTCGCCACGCGCAAAACTCGCCATGCGCAAAACTTGCTGCACACAACTTGCTACACTAACCTGTCACATGCAACTCGACACACAAAAAGTTGCTACACGCATGTTGCCACACAAAACTCATCTCACAAAAGTCGCTACATGCATGTCGCCACATGCAACTCAACACACACAATTTGACAAACGAAACTCGCCCTAAAACACACACAAGTCTGGTATTATCCTTCAAAAATAAAAATCTGATTAATAAGCAGACAAACTACAAGAGCAACAAATGTACCATATAGGAAATACGGCAGCTGTCAGTCACATGACCTGTCTATTATGTGTATGTGTGAGCTAATATATACTGCCAGGGGGGAGGGCTTCCTGTTGGCTGGGGATGTATCAGGCTGCCAATTTAGCTTACAAATACTGAGGTAAAAATACTGAGCAAATAACGTGTGAACGAGGTCTAATACAGGAGGAGATGACACACAGGTATACACTATATACAGGGGAGATGACACACATATATATACTATATACAGGAGAGATGACACACAGGTATATACTATATAGAGGAGAAGATGACATACAGGTACATACTATATACAGGAGATGACATACAGGTATATACTATATACAGGAGGAGATGACACACAGGTATATGCTATATATAGAAGGAGATGACATACAGGTATATACTATATATAGGAGGCGATGACATACAGGTATATACTATATATAGAAGGAGATGACATACAGGTATATACTATATATAGGAGGAGATGACATACAGGTATATACTATATACAGGGGAGATGACACACAGCAGGTATATACTATATACAGGGGAGATGACATACAGGTATATACTATATACAGGAGATGACGTACAGGTGTATACTATATATAAGGCAGATGACAAACATGTATATACTGAGGTGAAAATGAGAGGTGTGAGTGCAAAATGAGAGGAGTGAGGGAAAATAGTGGAGTGATTGGAAAATGACAGATGTGAGGTCGAAATGACAAGTGTTAGGGGCCAATGAGAGGAGTAAGGGGGAAAATGAGAGGTGTGAGGGAGAAAATGAGAGATGTGAGGGGGAAAATGAAAGATGTGATTGGGAAAATGAGAGGTGTGATGGGAAAATAAGAGAATTGAGGTGCTATAACTAACCACAGATATTTACTATGCCCAGGCAACGCCGGGCTCTTCAGCTAGTATATATATATATATGTCAGTGAGACACATACAGTGTCTACAAGTAGTATTCAACCCCCTGCAGATTTAGCAGGTTTACACATTTGGAATTAACTTGGCATTGTGACATTTGGACTGTAGATCAGCCTGGAAGTGTGAAATGCACTGCAGCAAAAAAGAATGTTATTTCTTTTTTTTTTTTTTAATTGTGAAAAGTCTATATAGAGGGTCATTTATTATTCAACCCCTCAACCCACCAGAATTCTGTTTGGTTCCCCTAAAGTATTAAGAAGTAGTTCAGGCACAAAGAACAATGAGCTTCACATGTTTGGATTAATTATCTCTTTTTCCAGCCTTTTCTGACTATTTAAGACCCTCCCCAAACTTGTGAACAGCACTCATACATGGTCAACATGGGAAAGACAAAGGAGCATTCCAAGGCCATCAGAGACAAGATCGTGAAGGGTCACAAGGCTGGCAAGGGGTACAAAACCCTTTCCAAGGAGTTGGGCCTACCTGTCTCCACTGTTGGGAGCATCATCCGGAAGTGGAAGGCTTATGGAACTACTGTTAGCCTTCCACAGCCTGGACAGCCTTTGAAAGTTTCCTCCCGTGCCGAGGCCAGGCTTGTCCGAAGAGTCAAGGCTAACCCAAGGACAACAAGGAAGGAGCTCCGGGAAGATCTCATGGCAGTGGGGACATTGGTTTCAGTCAATACCATAAGTAACGTACTCCACCGCAATGGTCTCCGTTCCAGACGAGCCCGTAAGGTACCTTTACTTTCAAAGCGTCATGTCAAGGCTCGTCTACAGTTTGCTCATGATCACTTGGAGGACTCTGAGACTGACTGGTTCAAGGTTCTCTGGTCTGATGAGACCAAGATCGAGATCTTTGGTGCCAACCACACACGTGACGTTTGGAGACTGGATGGCACTGCATTCGACCCCAAGAATACCATCCCTACAGTCAAGCATGGTGGTGGCAGCATCTTGCTGTGGGGCTGTTTCTCAGCCAAGGGGCCTGGCCATCTGGTCCGCATCCATGGGAAGATGGATTACACGGCCTACCTGGAGATTTTGGACAAGAACCTCCGCTCCTCCATCAAGGATCTTAAGATGGGTGGTCATTTCATCTTCCAACAAGACAACGACCCACCCAAAGCACACAGCCAAGAAAACCAAGGCCTGGTTCAAGAGGCAAAAAATCAAGGTGTTGCAGTGGCCTAGTCAGTCTCCTGACCTTAACCCAATTGAAAACTTGTGGAAGGAGCTCAAGATTAAAGTCCACATGAGACACCCAAAGAACCTAGATAACTTGGAGAAGATCTGCACGGAGGAGTGGGCCAAGATAACTCCAGAGACCTGTGCCGGCCTGATCAGGTCTCATAAAAGACGATTATTAGCTGTAATTGCAAACAAAGGTTATTCCACAAAATATTAAACTTAGGGGTTGAATAATAATTGACCCACACTTTTATGTTTAAAATGTATAAAAATTTAACTGAGCAACAAAACTTTTTGGTTTGTAAGATTTATGCATCTGTTAATAAATCCTGCTCTTGTTTGAAGTTTGAAGGCTCTAACTTATTTGCATCTTATTAAACCTGCTAAATCTGCAGGGGGTTGAATACTACTTGTAGGCACTGTATATGTATATATATTAATATTTCATACAGCGCTAGATAGCTTAAAAGCCGGTAATTCAATTGCCGGCTTTTGCTATCTCCTTCCTAAACCCGACATGATATGAGACATGGTTTACATACAGTAAACCATGTCATATTCCCATTTTTTTGCATATTCCACACTACTAATGTTAGTAGTGTGTATGTGCAAAATTTGGGTGTTCTAGCTATTAAATTTAAGGGTTAAATGACGGAAAAAATTGGTGTGGGCTCCCGCACAATTTTCTCCCCCAGAGTAGTAAAGCCAGTGACTGTGGGCAGATATTAATAGCCTGGAGAGGGTCCATGGTTATTGGTCCCCCCTGGCTAAAAACATCTGCCCCCAGCCACCCCAGAAAAGGCACATCTGGAAGATGCACCTATTCTGGCACTTGGCCACTCTCTTCCCATTCCCGTGTAGCGGTGGGATATGGGGTAATGAAGGGTTAATGTCACCTTGCTATTGTAAGGTGACATTAAGCCAGATTAATAATGGAGAGGCGTCAATTATGACACCTATCCATTATTAATCCAATAGTCTGAAATGGTTAAAAAAAACACAAACACGTTATTAAAAAGTCTTTTAATGAAATAAAAACACAGGTTGTTTGAATATTTTATTATTCTGGTAATCCACCTGAAGACCCTCGCTCTGTGAAAAAGAAAAAATAATAAACCAACAATATACATACCTTCCGAGGATCTGTCACGTCCCACGATGTAAATCCATCTGAAGGGGTTAATTTTTGTTACAGCCAGGAGCTCTGCTATAATGCAGCTGTGCTCCTGACTGTAAAACCCCAGCGAATGAATGGAAACTAGGTCAATGACCTGTAGTTACCTTCATTCGCGGTGAGGCGCCCTCTGCTGAATGTCCTTCAAGCGTGGGAAAAAATCAGAAAAGTTCCCAGGCTCGAGTTCATATGAGGACAACCAGCAGAGGGCGCCTCACACATATTTATTTATATGATTTATATGGTCTGTAGTGGACATCATACTATATGGGGTCTGTGATGGTGACCTTACTATCTACTATATAATTGTCTAAAGGGCACTTCCATCTTTCTGTCTGTCTGTCTTTCTGTCACGGAAATCTCAAATCGCTGATTGGTCACGGCAAAACGGCTATGACCAATCAGCGGCGGGAACAGTCCGGTGGCGAAATGGCCGCTCCTTACTCCCCGCAGTCAGTGCCCCCTCTATATTCCCCTCCAGTCAGCGCTCACACAGGGTTAATGGCAGCGTTAACGGACCGCGTTATGCCACGGTGTAACGCACTCCGTTAACGCTGCTATTAACCCTGTGTCACCAACTTTGTACTATTGATGTTGCCTATGCAGCATCAATAGTAAAAATATCTAATGTTTAAAAATAAGAAAAAAAAAAGAAAAATCATTATATACTCACCTTCCGGCGCCTTTCCAACTCCTCGCGACACTCCGATGACACGACCGGTGTCCTGCACTCTTGGGACCGGAGCGCCGACGGAGGGTGAGTATATAACTATTTTTTATTTTAATTCTTTTTTTAACAGGGATATGGTGCCCACACTGCTAAATACTGTGTGGGCTGCGTTATATACTACATGGCTGCTATATACTACGTGGGCAGTACTATATACTACATGGCTGCTATATACTACGTGGAGAGTACTATATACTACATGGCTGCTATATACTACGCGGGCTGTGTTTGATACTACGTGGACTGTTATATACTACATCTCTGCTATATACTATGCGGGCTGTGCTATATACTACGTGGCTGTGGTATATATTACGTGGCTGGACAATATACTACATCTCTGTGCTCTATACTACGTGGCCTGTGTTATATACTGCATGGGCAGTGTTATCTACTATGTCTCTGTTCTATATACTACGTGGCTGTGCAATATATTACGTGGCTGTGCAATATATTACGTGGCTGTGCAATATACTACGTGGCTGTTCAATATACTACGTGTCTGTGCTATATACTACGTGGCTGGGCAATATACGTGGCTGTGCAATATACTATGTGGCTGGGAAATATGCTAAGTGTCTGCTATATACTACGTGGCTGGACAATATACTACGTGGCTGGGCAATATACTACGTGTCTGTGCTATACACTACGTGTCTGGGCAATATATTACGTGTCTGTGCTATATACTATGTGGCTGGGCAATATACTACGTGGCTGGGCAATATACTACGTGTCTGTACTATATACTACGTGGCTGGGCAATATACTACGTGGCTGTGTTATATACTACGTGGCTGTGCTATATACTACGTGGGCTGTGTTATATACTATGTGGGCTGTGTTATACGCTACTTGGCTGTGCTATATTTCTCCGCTGTATCTGTGCATCATGAATCGTATATGTTAAAGAGGGGGGCCCACTGAGACTCGCTGTGGTCTTTACTATGTGACCTGTGCTATAAACTTCATCGGCAGTGTTATATACTACATCTCTGTGCTATATACTACGTGTCTGGGCAATATACTATGTGGCTGCTATATCTACTGTGTTGGCTGTGCTATATACTACGTGGGCTGTGTTATATATTACATCGCTGTGCTATATACTACATGGCTGTATTATATACTACATCACTGCTATATACTACATGGCTGTGCTATCTACTGCGTGGGCTGTGCTATATACTACGTGGGCTGTTTTATATACTACCTTGCTGTGCTATATACTACATGGCTGTGCTATATACTATGTGGCTGTGCTATATACTAGCGGCCGGCCGCGGCCAATCAGTGATATTGGCACGAAATTTAACCCCCACTCACAGCGCGATGTACATACATACAACCATATCCTAGAATACTCAATGCGTTAGAATCGAGCCACCATCTAGTCTACTATAATTGTCTAAGGGTCACTTCCGTCTTTCTGTCTGTCTGTCCTTCTGTCTGTCACGGATATTCATTGGTCGCGGCCTCTGTCTGTCGTGGAATCCAAGTCTCTGATTGGTCTCACCAGCTTCCTGTCATGGCTGCCGCGACCAATCAGCGACGGGCACAGTCCGATTAGTCCCTCCCTACTTCCCTGCAGTTAGTGCCCGGCGCCCGCTCGCTCCATACTCCCATCCGGTAACCGCTCACACAGGGTTAATGCCAGCGGTGACGGACCACGTTATGCCGCGGGTTGCGCATTCCGTTACCACTGCTATTAACCCTGTGTGTCCCCAACGTTTTACTATTGATGCTGCCTATGCAGCGTCAATAGTAAAAAAATCTAATGTTAAAAATAATAATAAAAAAAAAAACCTGCTATACTCAACCTCTGTAGTCCGACCATGCGCCTTCCGCCAGCTTCCAGTCCCAGAAATGCATTGTGAAATTACCCAGAAGACTTAGCGGTCTCGTGAGACCGCTAAGTCTTCTGGGTAATTTCGTAATGCATCCTGGGAACGGAAGATGGCGGCAGCCGCGCGCCCATCACCAGAGCGCCGTTGGATCCCATGTGGTGAGTATGTAACTATTTTTTATTGTTTTTTTTTTAACAGGGATATGTGCCCACACTCCTAAATACTGTGTGGGCTGCGTTATATACTACATGGCTGCTATATACTACGTGGGCAGTAATATATACAGTACTACATGGCTGCTATATACTATGTGGACAGTACTATATACTACATGGCTGCTATATACTACGTGGGCAGTACTATATACTACATGGCTGTTATATACTACGTGGGCAGTGTTATATACTACATGGCTGCTGTATACTACGTGGCCTGTGTTACATACTATGTGGCCTGTGTTTTGTACTGCGTGGGCTGTGCTATATATTGCGTGGCCTGTGTTATATACTATGTGACTGCTATATATTGCGTGGGCTGTGTTGTATAGTACGTTGGCTGTGTTATATACTGTTTGGGCTGTGTTATATATTGCCTGGCCTGTATTAACGCATCGGGTATTCTACAATATGTATGTATGTATATAGCAGCCACATACTATATAGCACAGGCCACGTACTATTTGTATGCTATATATGTTGTTGCATGTCGCATGTTGTCGCATGTTGCATGACTCATGTTGGCGCATGTTGTCGCATGTCGTCGCGTGTTGCACATCACATGTTTTTGCATGTCGCATGTTGTTGCATGTTGCATGTTGTCGTATGTTGCATGTTGTTGCATGTCGCATGTTGTATGTTGTCGCATGTTGCATGTAATTTGTTGTGTGTTGTATGTGCACACAGTGTAGACGAGTTCAGCTCTGCTACATCTGGATGCCTGACATCTAGATGTAGCAGAGACGGTAGATGATCCCCAAAGATAACTCTCCAGCGATCACCTACACTACAGCGTTCTCACAATCAGCTGATCAGCTGTTTGCGAGAACCAGACTAGTCCCAGTCACGTGCACGGCGTTCTCGCGATAACAAGTTATCGTGAGAACTGCAGTGGACGAGGGACTTCCGGTGGCGGGACAGGTGAGCCGGCATGGACATGCGTAGTAAGCTGCTTTTATGCAGTTTCTATGCATGTGACTAATCAATAGATGCGATTTTATCGCATCTAATGATAGTCTATGGTAAATATACGGCGTGGCGACGGAGCGACGCCGCTTTGTAAACAAACATGCTGCGTTCTGAAAAGACGCGCCGCATGTCCGTTTATGCCGGTCTGCCGCCTCCATGTTTTACCGCATAGTGGAGACAGGATTTCATGAAATCCCCTCCACTATGCTGTAACATCTGGACGCTGCGTGTTTGACGCTGCGGCTCTACGCCGTGACAAACACGCAGCGTTTCCTGAACGTGGAAACATATCCTAATACAAGTGTCTGTCTTGGTCTGAGCGCCCTAATCAGCCGTACCTTTCCTTCCTTACAATTTAATTGCCAAAAGCTCCTTATTACCCACGTCATAATTTCTCTCAGCCGAGGATAATTATTTGGAAAAGAAGGCGCACGGATGCCATTTACCAAGGGACGGACCCCTGAGACAACACAATCCCAACCCCCACTTCCAATGCATCCACTTCTATGACAAAAGGTTGAGAAGCATTGGGTTGAATGAGTATAGGTACAGTGTCAAAACGACTCTTTAATCCCTTAACGACCAGAGGTATCTTTGTTTTTGCATTCTTGTTTTTTGCTCCCCTTCTTTCCAGAGCCATAACTTTTTTAATTTTCTGTCAAAATGGACATGTGAGGGCTTGTTTTTTGTGGGACAAGTTGTACTTTTGAACGACATGATTGGTTTTAACATATTGTGTACTGGAAAACGGGAACAAAATTCCAAGTGCGGTGAAATTGCAAAAAAAAGTGCAATTCCACACTTGTTTTTTTTACCATGTTCACTAAATGCTAAAACTGACCTGCCATTATGATTCTCCAGGTCATTATGAGTTCATAGGCACCAAACATGTCTAGGTTCTTTTTTATTTAAGTGGTGAAAAAATCCAAACTTTAGTAAAAAAAAAAATGGTGCCGTTTTCCGAGACTCGTAGCGTCTCCATTTTTCGTGATTTGGGGTTGGGTGAGGGCTTATTTTTTGCGTGCCGAGCTGCCATTTTTATTGATACCATTTTGATGTAGATATGATCTTTTGATTACCTGTTATTGCATTTTATTGCAATCTAACGACGACCAAAAAAACGTAATTCCGGTGCTTTGAATTTTTTTCTCGAGACGTTGTTTTCCGATCGGGTTAATTCATTTTTTATATTGCTAGATTGGGTGATTCTGAACCTGGCGAAACCAAATATGTATATGTTTGATTTTTTTATTGTTTTATTTTGAATTGAGCGAAGGGGGGGTGATTTGAACTTTTATATATTTAAAAAAAAAAAAAAAAATTTTTTTAAACATTTTTTTTTCACTTTTTGCATGCTTCAATAGTCTCCATGGGAGACCAGAAGCTGCAGTTGTCTGATAGGTTCTGCAACATACAGGCGATGATCAGAGATTGACATCGGCATTTAACAGGTGGAATCGCGATCCACCCTCGGCTGTTAGATGCACATGTCAACGCCAGAGCCCACATGAAAGGGAGGGATTCCGATGTGGGAGTACTATTTTTTTGTGCTGAAAGCCCTCTCCTCGGCTTATACACGAGTCATTGTCCCAGAAAGGTGACCAGGATCAGGGGGTGACATGCATACCAGGACAGTGACAGGGGGAGCCACGCATACTAGGACAGCTATGGGGGGAGCCACGCATACCAGGACAGGATGGGTGAGCCACGCATATCAGGACAGGACGGGGGAGCCACGCATACCAGGACAGCGGTGGGGGAAGTCATACATTCCAGGACAGCAAAGGGGAAGCCACACATACCAGGACAGGACGGGGGATCCACGCATACCAGAATAGGACAGGTGGAATCGCGATCCACCCTCGGCTGTTAGATGCACATGTCAGCGCCAGAGCCCACATGAAAGGGAGGGATTCCAATGTGGGAGTACTATTTTTTTGTGCTGAAAGCCCTCCCCTCGGCTTATACACGAGTCATTTCCCAGAAATCCGGCGGGGGAGGGGGAGCAGTGGGTGACATGCATACCAGGACAGTGACAGGGGGAGCCACGCATACCAGGACAGCTACAGGGTGAGCCACGTATACCAGGACAGCGATGGGGGAAGCCATACATTCCAGGACAGCTGCGGGGAAGCCACACATACCAGGACAGGACAGGGGATCCACGCATACCAGAATAGGACAGGGGTAGCCACGCATACCAGGATAGGACAGGGGGAGCCACGCATACCAGGACAGGATGGGGAAAGCCATGCATACCAGAACAGGGTGGGGGAGCCACGCATACCAGGACAGGATGGGGGAGGCACGCATACCAGGACAGGATGGGGAAAGCCATGCATACCAGAACAGGATGGGGGAGCCACGCATACCAGGACAGGAGGGGGGAGCCACACATAACAGGACAGTGACAGGGGAAGCCTTGCGTACCAGGACAGGATGGGGGACACACACAGACCAGGACAGCGACGGGACACACGCATACCAGGACAGCGACACGGGGAGCCACGCATACCAGGACAGCGACGGGGGAGCCCCACATACCAGGACAGAACGGGGGAGCCATGCATACCAGGACAGTGACGGGTGAGGCATGCATACAAGGACAGGGAGGGGAGAGCCATGCACACCAGGACAGGGATGAGGGGACAATGCATACCCGGCTTATACTCGAGTCAATAAGCTTACCCAGTTTTCCGTAGCAAAATTAGGTGCCTCGGCTTATACTCGGCTCGTCTTATACTCGAGTATATACTGTAAAACCCAGAAAACGCTGTAATGCCTTCAGGTTTTTGGGACAGTTCCAATCAAGTACAGCACGGTAACCCAAAAACTGTACCTCCTGGACAGTGAAAACACATTTCTGTAGTTTGACATAAAGCTTGTTATACCTTAATATCTGAAGCATCTCTCTCACATACCCCCGATGTGTCTCCAAATCAGGTGAATAACCAATAATGATAGGGGGGCAAATCCTGACACCCCTTCTCAGAAAATACGTTCCCAAAACCAGACAAAAACGCAGGTAAGTTCTCCGTAGATACAGCAGAAAAGGAAATGTTTAGGCAGTTATCATTGCAGTAATCTCCCCACTCCACAATTTCTCTGGATTGTCAATCCACTATCGGATTACGTTTCACCAACCAGGGTAAACTCAGTACAATTGGACAAACTGAGAATAACAGGTTGAAGATGAACATAACCCTTGATTATCAAACTCCAGACTCCCAAGGGTTAATCAAGTCTCTTTTTGTTTAGGAATCAGGCCCCAATAAAATGTTCCTTCTTCCCACAAAAAAACACACAAACTTTTTCTTGTGAATGTCAGGGCAGACATACGACACAGAAGCACCTCCTAACTGCATGGCTTCTTCTAACACCACAAGTATTGGTTCACATCACAAGAAAAAACTGGAGTATATGTCCATATTTATTTAAAAAATTATAAATTTTATTATATCATAATTCATAACACATTAATATGTACAAATTGAAATCAGAAAACCAAAAAATTGCAAACTAATTCAGCAAGGGAAACTAAAGTAGCACTGACCAGAACGGTGTGAACCACTCATGATGCCGTAACCATGTAGCAATAAAGTGCATAGTGCATATTTGGTGAGACAAAAAACTTGGGAAAGAGTAGTCTGTATGAAAACTCACTTGGCCCTGTACAGAGGCTCAACAAACTGGAGTGTACCAATCATTCCCACCCCGAGTTCTTACCCATTAAATGGCATCAAAGAGGATCCACACCGTAGCCCCAAACCGTCCCCCGAGCACAGGGGTATTGTCTCGGAAAGTGCGCTCAGGAGAAGGTGGTCTTACCCATTATCCCGCAGGCGTCTATCCACCCATAGACATGGAAGACATGACAAGGCAGCCTCCAATTACTTATTATGGGGTTTCATACAATGCCAAAGCATGTTTTAACCTTTCAGTAAGCCCATGACAAAATTGGCTTCTAAGAGCCAGGTCATTCCATTTGGTATCGGTTGCCCACCTGGGGAATTCAAGTATCCACTGAACGATTCCCCTGCTGAAGGTGACGCAGCCTTGATTCAGCCAAGGAAATTCGGTTAGGATCATCATAGATAAGGACTGAAGCCCTAAAAAACCCTTCTCTAGACTGGAGACATATAGACCCCGGTGGCAAAGAAAAAGCCCAGAATTGAGGATCCTCTAGCAACAGTGAAATCACAATTCCCACTCGTTGCTCCTCATCTCCAGATGAGTAAGGACGAAGTCTAAAGTAAAATTTACATGCTTCTTTAAATAGAAAAAACTTGTCCCTACCTCCTGAAAACCTGGCAAATTTGGGTTCCAACTGGACAGGCCTAACCGCAGAGTCCCACACAGTAAGAGTCTTCTGGAGCCGCTGCCATTGCTGCTGAACCTCAGATCGAAGGTCAGTGACTTCCAGTGACAACCTTTGTAGCTGCTCTGCCATCACAGAAACGGGATCCATGAACCCGGAAAAATGGAGAAAAAAAACACACAAAAAAACAAGTGTTTATTTTTTTTTTAAGTATACGGCTGGTGTTAATGTCATGCTGGGTGAGGGAGAAGCAAGGTGCACAACAACGGGGAGAGGGAGTGGAGGCCCAAACACTAGGGAATGGGGGAGTGGCGACCCCTAGGCAGATCTAACAACATCCTGTCTGCCCTAAACGTCCCTCAATAGGTTCTGCACCTATCGTCAAGCAGAAACCTAATCCCTGCCTGACCTAAGCGATAGGTCCTGGATAGTGAGGGGGCAGTGTGTGCCCTAGTCAGTCCCCCACTACAACTAAATACAGAGAGGGTGGACAAACGAAGAGATACAATTAGCTTGAGAAGACCACCGAGATATCACACCAGCAATCCTCCAAGATAACTCCAAGAAGACACAAGCCGACTGCTAGTACTACTGTTGGGTCCTAGAGTGAGAAGGATATTGTAACGGGGTCTACCAATCTGGGGTACCTCTTTCAGTACCACCCCGTATTTCTGGAGGTCCACTCTGCTATGGCTGGAGTCTGAATGAAGGACGCTGGCTGGAATTCCTTGATTACATGGGCGCATATAAAAGATCATTGCTTCTCCACATATTTCCAGTCTGACAAAACTTTACTCACAGGACACAGAATATATCACACAGATACAGAGGGCAGGCCAATAGAAAAGTGGCAGGCCAGACATACATTAGTAAATAGAGATAACAGCTGACCGCACCAGCGTAATGTGTGTAAGCTGTGTCCATCCACTAGCAGCAAGGAGTAAAGCCGGCAGATGTCGGGTGCTATAGCCGGGAAACAAGCCGATGAATCCACAAATGCAGAGAAAAAAGAAGGCAGCACTCACCGATCTTCAGAAGCAGGTGTCTTTATTTACTCACATAACATCTTCATGGCCGGGAGTGCAGGGGTACGGAGTGTGGCGGGGACTGACGACGGCCGTTTCGCGCCCACCTGGCGCTTCTATGGGTCAGTAAATGAGCGCACGCTGTGCTAGGAGATATAGGTGAGCGGAAGTAAAAACCTCCCCCACCGCATCACCCGCACTGCATATACGCCCACTACAATAAACGTGATGTTTAAAACCATGAATACACATTAAAAACACAAATATTTACAAATCGCTACTATAATTAAGCTGATAAATCATCAATGGGCAAACATTCTCGTCAATATTTGTAATCGCTCACCTCTGCCGCCTATTTTAACCAAGTAAATGAGACAAGCTATTACCATTCCTTATTTATGTTATGGACCTTCTAGTGCCAATGCACGGGAGGCCAAAAACAGAGGGGGCAAATTTGTGCTACGATAATAACCATCTAATGTACTAGTATATTTCACATTAACAGTTTAATGTTATGTTAATGTTGTTAATGTTAATGTAGTGATAGAGAGAACCGCTGACCCTAGAGTCACAGAAATATAGACATGTCGACCCGGTCATTTAGACCTAACGGGCCCCTGGCACCTGTCTGTAGAATCCATCTTGCCTCTCTCTTCAATAGCATGTTATGTAAATCCCCCCCCACCCCCCCTGGGGGGTAGAGTCACTTTCTCAATTCCTGCAAAGGTCAGGACATTGGGATCTCCTCCATGAGTGTCTCTAATATGACTGATGGGGCGAGGTACTCCTTTTCCTGTACTTACCGATTTAAAATGTTCGCGGAATCGTATGTACAGGCACCGTATGGTCTTACCTATGTAAAAACGTCCACAGGGACAGTATATCACGTACACCACGTTTTTTGTCTTGCAGGATATAAAGGTATTGACTGTCTGATTGGGCCTATATAGAAACTTTGGCCTATAATGTGATAGCGACAGTATGGACAATGGCCACAGCGGTAATTACCTTTAGGAGCACTTTTTTCAAGCCAATTATTGGTGTCTACAGATATTCGATTACGGACCAACACGTCTCTTAATCTAGTACTACGCTTATTAGATATAAGCGGACCTCTCATTACTATCTCTGACAAATCTCTATCTTGTTGCAAAAGATGCCAACTTTTCTTAATAGCGGCGCGTATTTGTTGGTCCATTGAACCATACTGAAAACAGAACGTAAAACGTTTTTCACCTGGGTTCTTTCTTACACGATTTCTACCCTCAGTATTGGTTCTCAAAGTGGCTTCTTGCAACAATGAATGGGGATACCCTCTTTTTTTGAACCTTTCACAAAGTTCTACTGATTGTGATTCAGTGCCTTCCCGTGTGTTGTTTACTCTATGTACCAGTAAAAGTTGACTACAGGGTAAAGATTGTTTAACATGGGGTGGGTGATAGCTGTTAAAATGGAGCATTGAGTTAGATGCTATTGGTTTTCTATATAGAGTTGTACGTAGAGCTCCATCTTTTGCTTCTACAGTGACATCTAAAAAATCAAGTTTGGGACCCCCGAAAACGGATGTAAATGACATATTCATCGTATTGTTGTTCAGGAACGTGACAAAGTGGGCAAAACTGTCTTCAGATCCATCCCACAAGAAGAACATGTCGTCCACGTACCGACAATATAATTTAATGTGTTTCAGGAATGTATTACTAATGTCATATATGTATTTTTCTTCGAAAAGGCCTAGAAATAGATTTGCAAATGTACAAGCTGCTGGAGTCCCCATTGCAGTCCCGGTTACTTGGATATACCAAGAATCCATAAACGTAAGTGCGTTGTGTGTCAAAATGAAAGACAGACCCTCGCACACGAAGTCAATAAAAGGCGTACTACGGTCCGTGGTATTTAAGATGTGTCTAATAGTTTCAACACCTTCCCTCTGTGGTATTTGTGTGTATAAATTGATGACATCAACTGAGGCTAAGGCAAAACCTGGTTGCCACTGGAATTGTGTGATGTTTCTCAGGAACGCATCAGTGTCCTTCGTGTAAGATGGAATACTAGACAGTATAGGTCTTAATAACCAATCAATGTAACGGGACAATGGTTCAGTCAGAGAACCCACTCCGGACACTATAGGTCGCCCGGGTGGGTTCGTCACTGATTTGTGTATCTTTGGAACCAGGTACCAATGAGTGTTTAATGGGGAACTCCGGCAGCAATTTTTCAGCCTTATTTAAGGTAATGACATTTGCCTCTACAGATTGTTTAAAAAAAGAACGCAATTCACCCTTGAACTTATGTGTAGGGTCTTTGGACAACTTGCAAAATAGAAAAAAATAGGCGCGCACTTACCCTGTTGCGGTGAATATCACTTTATTAGGACATATAAACAAACGGATAGCAGGGAGGGATCGAGTCAGCCACGGACAACGATCGTTTCATGCTCTACGGCACTTCAACGGGTCCTAATGCTGAGTGGAACAGGAAAGAGTTTTATAGACCCATCCGGATCCTAAACTCCTCCCCCTGGACTCCAAACATAAACAATGTTACATTTAAAACAAAATGATGTTAAAAACAACAATGATAAAATAGCACTTGCTGAAAACTGCAAATAAACCGAATATAGTTTTTAGAAACAAAGATTGAGACACTTTTATAAAAAAACAGACATGTCGACTTTGTCATTCAAACCAGATGGTCCTGCTGCGTCTGCGCGCAGGATCCATCTGGCTTCCCTGCGCAGCAGGAGGCGGCACAAATCCCCTCCTCCCTCTGGCAACAGAACCCGCTCTAAACCCGCAAATCTCAATACTTGGGCATCCTGCATGGTGAGTGTGTAAATGGTCTATTAACCTCGGAGCTCCTTTCCCTGTTCTAATGGAATAAAAATGCTCCTTAATCCGAACAAATAGCGGACGAAACGTTTTGCCAATGTAGAAGCGTCTACACGGACAAAAAAGAACGTAGACGACGTGAGTAGTCCTGCAAGAAATAAAGTCCCGTACAACATGCTGTTTATGGCCTACTCTAATTCTATTACCTGTATGATGGTACTTACAAAAATTGCAACCCCCACAAGTGAAGTTGCCTTTAGGGATACTGTCCGTGAGCCAATTATTTTTGGTAGTAACAAAGCGGTTGCGAACTATGCTGTCTCTAATGTTTCTACTGCGACGACTAGCAAAGAGAGGTCCCCTATCTATTATTTCTTTAAGGTCAGAATCTTGTTGTAAAATACCCCAATTTTTACGTATGACTGTTCTGATGTGGTTGTCAAGAGGGTCAAATTTAAAGCTAAAGACAAACTTTTTTTCTTTTTGTCTTTTTTTGGAAATGGTGGTAACATCCGTGGCTGATGCTTTATCGAGCACGAAACGATCGTTGTCCGTGGCTGACTCGATCCCTCCCTGCTATCCGTTTGTTTATATGTCCTAATAAAGTGATATTCACCGCAACAGGGTAAGTGCGCGCCTATTTTTTTCTATTTTGCCATTGGATTCTTTGTACATTTTTTCTGGCAGCAGCACCCCGTTGATTCAGGTGTAGAGGATTTACACAGCCAGTATCACTTTCGGTGGTGCCAGACCGACAACATAACACGGTCTCTGAATTCGACCTTTTAGCAGTGCGGATGTGTGTTTCTGCTACTATTGGATTTTGCATTTTGACTTTCTTTGTACACACTACCAGCATGCTTGGTCACTCACATCTGTGCACCAGGTGATCATTAACAGACTTTTGCTTGTTAGCACTGTTCGGATCTCCATAGCTATGGAGCCCGAGGCTGTTTCCTTATCACATGGACTCCTAGCAGGGAGGGAAAATGTGGATGCTTATTTTTCTGAATGTGAACTACACGACAACGTTTTTTCACTTAACACGAAGACGCTGGAACACAAGCTATTTATGGCCGCAGAAAGAGAGGTAAATTTGTTTTGGACAAATAATTCTTTGAAGTCCTATATGGAGTGCGGTCGAGTACCGCGAGGACTGCGTGTCATAAAAGAAATGGCTCAATATAAAGATAATGTATCCTTCATTAAAGAGTGGGAAAAAATTTTACTACAATGCTCTCAGGAATTACTCCGCCTTGTGTTGAAGCAAAACATTATCAATTATGAAGCCACTAAAGCCGAATTTACCAAAACCAAAGAAGAATTGAGAACCAGGTTGTCTGATATGCAATGGTCAACTATTGACAAGAAGCTTGATACAAAACTGGTTATTTTGCAAAATGAGATAAAGCAAAGGAAAAGAGACAAATTTATAAGGGACAAGATTGATTTTGAAACAGACAGAATTTTTACTTGGAATAAAGGCAACCTCTCAGAGGGTTATCGTAGATCCCGTAATAAATGGAATCAGAACAAGGGACAAGGACGCAACAAGCCCATGTTTAAAAAGAACAAAAATAAAAAAGATTACCTTACAACAGACTCAGACTCAAGTGCTACAGAGGATCCTTGTACATCTAAAAGTCAAACGCCTTTGCCACTAGCATCTACCACAGGTGTTTCCCCTTTAGACGCAGGACGCGCCAAGGGGGTAGGAGAAATGGCAGAAGAAAATCCAAAGAAAAGGCGACAAGTCTCGTGGAGACCAACGAAGTAGCGGTTGTTAATTTAACCCCACGAACCTTGAGTGAAGCACATCTGTCAGTTTTGTCCAAAGGATTAAATTTTTGTATAGCAGAACCATTCAATCTGGTAGATTTTAAAATCGATCTTTTCAAGGCGGTTCGTAAGATTCATTTGTTTAAGTCGTTTTCTGCAACTGATAACCATGCGACCCCCGTGAAGTGTTCCCAGGAGAGTCACCTTGCCATGTGGGTCCCCTGGGCTTTTTTGTCACGGAGGATCCATTTGGCGATGTGCGGGAGGAGACTCGTGATCTTCTAGATTCTATGAGTATTACACCGGTTTCTATAAGTCACAAAGATAGAGTAATTGCACCTTTCACTGGAGGTAATAAATCTACCTACATGCCCTCAGTGGCCCCAGGTAACCTTGTAGACGTTTTTCAATCACAGGTCTTAAAAGACATGGAGGCTTTAATATATGAAAAGCCCATAGAAAACCTCCCTTTGAAGGAGAAACAAGCTTTAGGTGAAATACAGGGCTGGTCTGATGTGGTTGTCCGCAGTGCAGACAAAGGGGGCAACGTGGTGCTGCTTACAAGAGAATATTATAAATCAGAGGCATTGAGACAGCTGTCAGATGACACAACATATTTGAAGCTCAAGGGGGACCCTACAGTAAAATTTAAAAACCTTTTGCGTTCTTTGTTAAGAAATTTTGTGGATAAAAAGGTGTTTTCTTATAAACAGGCTGAAAAGCTATTACCGGATTTTCCGAGACGTCCACATTGGTATCATATACCGAAATTACATAAATCAGTGGAAGCCCCCCCGGCCGCCCCATAGTGTCAGGGGTCGGTTCCTTGACCGAGCCTATTTCCTCTTACATCAACTGGCTGCTGCGCCCCCTGCTTTTGGATGTCCCTTCATTTATTAAAGACTTTTTGAATGTGATTAAGGATTTTGAATGGCAGGAGTCATATGCTTTGACTTCAATCGATGTCGAAAGTCTCTATACACGTATTCCACAAAAGTTGGGGGTGGAGACGATCAGAAGTATTTTGGAGAACACTCCCACCAGCCATGACACTGTGGAGTTCATTTGCGGTGGACTTTCGTTCATTTTAGAACACAATGCTTTTTCTTTTGATGGCCAGTGGTACCTGCAGACGGTGGGTACCGCTATGGGTACCCCCGTCACATGTACCCTGGCAAACCTTTTCCTTGCGAGGTTTGAAGAGGAATATATTTATTCCAATAAAAACCCATTTCTTCGACATATCAAGCTATATGCTAGGTATGTCGATGACATGTTCGTGGTGTGGGACGGGCACCGGGATGCCTTCACGGAGTTCGTGAGGTACCTGGGGGCGTCCAACACCATGAACATGGGGTTTACCTCGCAATTTGGGGGTACTAATTTGGTCTTTTCGGATGTCCAGTTATACATTGATGACAGGGGGATCTCCACTAAAGTATATCGAAAACCCTCGGCATGCAATTCTTTATTACACTATAACAGTGCTCATCCACCGTATATGAAGGGATCTCTGCCCTATAGTCAACTTCTTAGGGTCAAGAGAATCAATAGTGATCCTGCAGGGTTTGCGCAGCAGTCAGTCGATTTGATTGGAAGATTCAAGAAACGAGGGTACCCCCCTTCTGTTTTTAAAAACTGCCTACGATAAAGCATCAGCCACGGATGTTTCCACCATTTCCAAAAAAAGACAAAAAGAAAAAAAGTTTGTCTTTAGCTTTAAATTTGGCCCTCTTGACAACCACATCAGAACAGTCATACGTAAAAATTGGGGTATTTTACGACAAGATTCTGACCTTAAAGAAATAATAGATAGGGGACCTCTCTTTGCTAGTCGTCGCAGTAGAAACATTAGAGACAGCATAGTTCGCAACCGCTTTGTTACTACCAAAAATAATTGGCTCACGGACAGTATCCCTAAAGGCAACTTCACTTGTGGGGGTTGCAATTTTTGTAAGTACCATCATACAGGTAATAGAATTAGAGTAGGCCATATACAGCATGTTGTACGGGACTTTATTTCTTGCAGGACTACTCACGTCGTCTATGTTCTTTTTTGTCCGTGTAGACGCTTCTACATTGGCAAAACGTTTCGTCCGCTATTTGTTCGGATTAGGGAGCATTTTTATTCCATTAGAACAGGGAAAGGAGCTCCGAGGTTAATAGACCATTTACACACTCACCATGCAGGAGATGCCCAAGTATTGAGATTTGCGGGTTTAGAGCGGGTTCTGTTGCCCGAGGGAGGAGGGGATTTGTGCCTGGGAAGCCAGATGGATCCTGCGCGCAGACGCAGCAGGACCGGTTTGAATGACAAAGTCGACATGTCTGTTTTTTTATAAAAGTGTCTCAATCTTTGTTTCTAAAAACTATATTCGGTTTATTTGCAGTTTTCAGCAAGTGCTATTTTATCATTGTTGTTTTTAACATCATTTTGTTTTAAATGTAACACTGTTTATGTTTGGAGTCCAGGGGGAGGAGTTTAGGATCCGGATGGGTCTATAAAACTCTTTCCTGTTCCACTCAGCATTAGGACCCGTTGAAGTGCCGTAGAGAACAAAACGATCGTTGTCCGTGGCTGACTCGATCCCTCCCTGCTATCCGTTTGTTTATATGTCCTAATAAAGTGATATTCACCGCAACAGGGTAAGTGAGCGCCTATTTTTTTCTATTTTTCTATTTTTTTCCATTTTGCCATTGGATTCTTTGTACATTTTTTCTGGCAGCAGCACCCCGTTGATTCAGGTGTAGAGGATTTACACAGCCAGTATCACTTTCGGTGGTGCCAGACCGACAACATAACACGGTCTCTGAGTTCGACCTTTTAGCAGTGCGGATGTGTGTTTCTTCTACTATTGTCTTTGGACAACTTGGTATACGTATTAGTGTCCGCTAATTGTTAGCCTCTTTTATGTACATTTCTTTGGGGATTAATACAGTTTTTCCCCCTTTGTCAGCATGTCTTACCACCGTGTCAGTCCAACTAGCTATTTCCTTCAATGCCTTTTTTCCCCAATAGATAAATTAGATGGAGCTTTTTTGTAGACTAACGCTTCTACATCTTTGATGACTTGTGTCTCAAAGAGGTCAATCACGTTGCCTGGTGAGGTAGAGGGCATGTATCTAGAGGGCACACCTCCCATGAATGGTGTAGATGGTTCTGTGTGCCTTTCATCTAATACTATATTTTCATCAACCAAACTCAATAATAACTCCGCATCATTCCTATCACCAATTGATGTATGAGCACCCTGCCCTGTAGAGAACCCAAGAGGACCTATGGTAACCGGTAGCTCTCCTTCTTTAAACTCAGATTTATTTTGATTAGACGTGAAAGCTATAGCCGGGAAACAAGCCGATGAATCCACAAATGCAGGGAAAAAAAGAAGGCAGCACTGACCGATCTTCAGAAGCAGGTGTCTTTATGTACTCACATAACATCTTCACGGCCGGGAGTGCAGGGGTACAGAGTGTGGCGGGGACTGACGACGGCCGTCAGTCCCCGCCACACAAATAAATAGTGAAATAATAAAGATCCAAGATGAGTTGAAAAGTAGACTAACTGAAAATCAGTGGACACAGTTTAATAAAAAATTGGATACCAAGATGATTCCGATTCAAGCTGATGTCAAACAACGTAAGCGGGACAAATTTATCCGTGACAAGAGTGACTTTGAAAAAGGACAGATTTTCACTTGGAATAAACAACAGAGATATGACATCAAAGGTTCAGAGAAACCGCCCCGGACAAACAACAGGAACGTCAGGAATAAAAAGCGTAAACAGTACCGCAGAAAAAACTATATTACCACGGAGTCAGATTCGAGCCTTAGTGAAGGGACAACTGCTCCAGGGTGTTAAATAGATAGGTCACCTACTACTGATAATAACGAATCAGGGTTCCCTTTAGAAGGCGAACGCGGCGAGGAAGAAGGAGCAAGTGGTTACGATCTACGCCGCAAGAGAAAGTATGTGACCTGGAGACAGAGACATTAGATATGGAAGCAAGTCAACATGTGCTCAATCTGACTGACCACCGGCTGAGCCCAGAACATTTTTCATTGCTCAGCAAAGGACTCTCATTTTGTATTCCAGAAGAATTCGATCTTACAGACTTTAAAATTGACCTCTTTAAAGCGGTCAGAAAAATGCATCTACACAAAGCTTTCACGAATCACGTCTAATCAAAATAAATCTGAGTTTAAAGAAGGAGAGTTACCGGTTACCATAGGTCCTCTTGGGTTCTCTACAGGGCTGGGTCGTCATACATCAATTGGTGATAGGAATGATGCGGAGTTATTATTGAGTTTGGTTGATGAAAATATAGTATTAGATGAAAGGCACACAGAACCATCTACACCATTCATGGGAGGTGTGCCCTCTAGATACATGCCCTCTACCTCACCAGGCAATGTGATTGACCTCTTTGAGACACAAGTCATCAAAGATGTAGAAGAGTTAGTCTACAAAAAAGCTCCACCTAATTTATCTATTGGGGAAAAAAAGGCATTGAAGGAAATAGCTAGTTGGACTGACACGGTGGTAAGACAGGCTGACAAAGGGGGAAAAACTGTATTAATCCCCAAAGAAATGTACATAAAAGAGGCTAACAGACAATTAGCTGACACTAATACGTATACCAAGTTGTCCAAAGACCCTACACATAAGTTCAAGGGTGAATTGCGTTCTTTTTTGAAACAATCTGTAGAGGCAAATGTCATTACCTTAAATAAGGCTGAAAAATTGCTGCCGGAGTTCCCCATTAAACCTCATTGGTACCTGGTTCCCAAGATACACAAATCAGTGACGAACCCACCCGGGCGACCTATAGTGTCCGGAGTGGGTTCTTGTAGTGAATTCCGCTCTTGGGCTCCCTCCGGTGGTTGTAAGTAGTATTTTTGTGAGTTCTGCTCTTGGGCTCCCTCCTGTGGTTTTGAGTGGTATGGCTGCTTCTTGGATTTAGCTTCTGCAGCTGTTTTCACTGATCGTCTTATGGGCTCGGCTATATTAGTCTGGCCTTAGCCCTCATTCAATGCCAGTTGTCAATTGTTCCAGCCTGGAGTCATTGCTCTTTGGATTTTCCTGACACTCTGACCAGTTCTGCAAAGCTAAGTCCATGCTTGTTCTTTGCAGTTCACTTATTGTGAACTTTGTTGTTCAGTACTGTCTTTGTTTTTGCTCATTTGTCCAGTTTATCAGTATGGATCTATTCAGCTAAGCTGGAAGCTCTGGGCAGCAGAGTTTGCCCTCCACACCTTTAGTTAGGTGTGGAGTTTTTTGCATTTCTCTGTGGTGGACGTTTTCTAGGTTTTATTACTGACTGCACAGTGCTCTTTCCTGTACTGTTCCTGTCTGGCTAGAAGTGGCCTCCTGTGCTGGATCTTGTTTCATACTGCGTGTGTCATTTCCTTCTCCTCTCGCAGTCATTACATGTGGGGCCTGTCTATACTTTGGGGATTTTCTCTAAGGCAAGATAGTTTTCCTGCTTCTATCTTTAGGGGTAGTTAGCTCTTAGGCTGTGACGAGATGCCTAGGCAGAGTTAGGAGCATCCCTGTTGTGAATTCTGTTCTTGGTTGTAAGTAGTATTTTTGTGAGTTCTGCTCTTGGGCTCCTCCTGTGGTCTTTAGTGGTATTGCTGCTTCTTGGATTTAGCTTCTCAGCTGTTTCCTTTGATTGTCTTTTGGGCTCGGCTATATTAGTCTGGCCTTAGCCCTCAATCAATGCCAGTTGTCAATTGTCTTTGCCTGGAGTCATTACTCTTTGGATTTTCCTGACACTCTGACCAAGTTCTGCTAAGCTAAGTCTTTCCATGTCCTTTGCAGTTCACTTATTGTGGACTTGTTGTTTTGTACTGTCTTGTCTTTTGCTCATTTGCCCAGTTTATCAGTATGGATCTATTTAGCTAAATTGGAAGCTCTGGGCAGCAGAGTTTGCCCTCCACACCTTTAGTTAGGTGTTGGAGATGTTTGCATTTCTCTGCTGTGGACTTTTTCTAGTTTTTTCTACTGACCGCACAGAGCTCTTTTCTGTACTTTCCTTTCAAGCTAGATGTGGCCTCCTGTGCTCAATCTTGTTTCACACTACGTATGTCATTTCCTTCTCCGCTCACAGTCATTACATGTGGGGGGCTGTCTTTCCTTTGGGGATTTTCTCTGAGGCAAGATAGTTTTCCTGCTTCTATCTTTAGGGGTAGTTAGCTCTTAGGCTGTGACGAGTTGCATAGGGAGCGTTAGGAGCAATCCACGGCTGCTTCTAGTTGTGTGTTGAGCTTAGGGTCTGCGGTCAGTATAGATACCACCTGCTCAGAGCTTGTCTCATGTCGCTCCATAATCACCAGACCATAACAGTACAACTGACCAAAATTGAACTGAATGCTTCTCAAAACAAGGAAAAGAAAAGGAGTTTTGAGGTTTTTTTTTCACTGGTTTGTTTTGTCTTTTTTTTTTTTTCCTCTTAATATCTGGGTGATTCTGGATTTGGATGCAGGCATGGATGTTCAAGGGTTATTTGCTCGTGTGGATCAGCTTGCTGTAAGAGTACAGAATATTCAAGATTTTGTTGTTCAGACTCCGGCCTTAGAGCCTAGAATTCCTACTCCGGATTTGTTTTACGGGGATAGATCTAAGTTTCTGAAATTTAAAAATAATTGAAAATTGTTGTTTGCTCTGAAACCCCGTTCCTCTGGTGATCCCACTCAGCAAGTAAAGATTATTATTTCTTTGCTACGTGGCGATCCTCAGGACTGGGCATTCTCTCTTGAGTCAGGGAATCCGGCATTGCTTAATGTAGATGCATTTTTTCAATCGCTCGGATTATTGTATGACGAACCTAACTCTGTAGAGGATGCTGAGAAAACACTGTTGGCCCTGTGTCAGGGTCAGGAAGCAGCAGATTTATACTGTCAGAAATTTAGAAAATGGTCTGTGCTCACTAGATGGAATGAGGATGCTCTGGCAGCCATTTTCAGAAAGGGTCTTTCTGAAGCCCTTAAAGATGTTATGGTGGGGTTTCCCACGCCTATTGGTTTGAGTGAATCTATGTCTCTGGCCATTCAGATTGATCGGCGCCTGCGTGAACGCAAAGTGGTGCACCATATGGTAGTGTCCTCAGAGCAGAGTCCTAAGCCCATGCAATGTGATAGGATTCTGACTAGAGCGGAACAGAGGAGATACAGATGTCAGAATGGGTTGTGTTTTTACTGTGGTGACTCAGCTCATGCTATTTCTGTTTGCCCTAAGCGTATTAAGAGGGTCGCCAGATCTGTTACCATTAGTACTGTGCACCCTAAATTTCTCCTGTCTGTGACCCTGATTTGCTCATTGTCATCTTTTTCTGTCATGGCATTTGTGGATTCAGGCGCTGCCCTGAACTTAATGGACTTAGATTTCGCTAGGTGCTGTGGTTTTTCTTTGCAGCCTTTGCAGAGTCCCATACCCTTGAGGGGTATTGATGCTACACCATTGGCCAAGAATAAACCTCAGTATTGGACTCAGCTGACTATGCGCATGGCTCCTGCACATCAGGAAGATTGCCGTTTTCTGGTGTTGCATAATTTACATGATGATGTTGTACTCGGTTTTCCATGGTTACAAGTACACAATCCAGTGCTGGATTGGAAATCAATGTCTGTGACTAGTTGGGGTTGTCAAGGGGTACATAGTGACGTTCCTTTGATGTCAATTTCCTCTTCCCCCTCTTCTGATGTTCCTGAATTTTTGTCAGATTTCCAGGATGTATTCAATGAGCGCAAGTCCAGTTCCCTTCCTCCACATAGGGACTGTGACTGTGCTATTGACTTGATTCCTGGCTGTAAGTTCCCTAAGGGCCGACTTTTCAATCTGTCTGTGCCAGAGCATGCCGCCATGCGGAGCTATGTTAAGGAGTCTTTAGAGAAGGGGCATATTCGGCCATCTTCGTCACAATTGGGAGCGGGATTTTTTTTTGTTGCCAAGAAGGATGGCTCCTTAAGACCCTGTTTTGATTATCGCCTTCTTAATAAGATCACGGTCAAATTCCAATATCCTTTACCTTTACTTTCTGATTTATTTGCTAGGATTAAGGGGGCTAGTTGGTTTACCAAGATTGACCTTCGAGGGGCATATAATCTTGTTCGTATTAGAAAGGGTGACGAATGGAAAACTGCATTTAATACGCCCGAAGGCCATTTTGAATACCTGGTGATGCCTTTTCGGGCTTTCTAATGCTCCTTCTGTGTTTCAGTCCTTTATGCATGATATTTTCCGCAATTATCTTGACAAATTCTTGATTGTGTATTTGGATGATATTTTGATTTTTTCTAATGATTGGGAGTCTCATGTGAAGCAGGTCAGGATGGTATTCCAGATCCTTCGTGATAACGCTCTATTTGTGAAGGGGTCTAAGTGCCTATTTGGAGTTCAGAAGGTTTCTTTTTTGGGGTTTATTTTTTCCCCTTCGTCTATTGAAATGGATCCTGTTAAGGTCCAAGCCATTCATGACTAGATTCAACCAACATCTGTGAAGAGCCTTCAAAAATTTTTGGGCTTTGCTAATTTTTATCGCCGTTTCATTGCTAATTTCTCTAGTGTGGTTAAACCCCTGACCGATTTGACTAAAAAAGGCGCTGATGTGACAAACTGGTCCTCTGAGGCTGTTGAGGCTTTTCTGGAACTTTAACGCCGATTTACTTCTGCCCCTGTCTTGCGTCAGCCAGATGTGTCTCTTCCTTTTCAGGTTGAGGTTGACGCTTCTGAGATTGGGGCAGGGGCCGTTTTGTCACAGAGGAATTCTGATGGTTCCTTGATGAAGCCATGTGCCTTCTTTTCTCGGAAGTTTTCGCCTGCGGAACGCAATTATGATGTCGGCAATCGGGAGTTGTTGGCTATGAAGTGGGCATTTGAGGAGTGGCGTCATTGGCTTGAGGGAGCCAAGCACCGCATTGTGTTCTTGACCGATCATAAGAATCTGATTTACCTTGAGTCGGCCAAGCGGCTGAACCCTAGACAGGCTCGGTGGTCCCTGTTTTTCTCCCGTTTTGATTTTGTGGTCTCGTATCTTCCGGGATCTAATAATGTTAAGGCGGATGCCCTCTCTAGGAGTTTTTTGCCTGATTCCCCTGGAGTCCTTGAGCCGGTTGGCATTCTTAGGGAAGGGGTGATTCTATCTGCCATCTCCCCTGATTTGTGGCGGGCGCTTCAGGAATTTCAGGCTGATAAGCCTGACCGCTGTCCTGTAGGGAAGCTGTTTGTTCCTGATAGATGGACAAGTAAGGTAATTTCGGAGGTCTATTGTTCTGTGTTGGCCGGTCATCCTGGGATTTTTGGTACCAGAGATTTGGTTGCTAGGTCCTTTTGGTGGCCTTCCTTGTCGCGGGATGTGCGTTCTTTTGTGCAGTCCTGTGGGACCTGTGCCCGGGCTAAGCCTTGCTGTTCCCGTGCTAGTGGGTTGCTTTTGCCTTTGCCCATTCCGGAAAGGCCTTGGACGCATATTTCCATGGATTTTATTTCGGATCTTCCTGTGTCCCAGAGGATGTCTGTTATCTGGGTGGTTTGTGACCGGTTCTCTAATATGGTCCATTTGGTACAAATGGCCAAACTGAGCGAACTAATCAAACCTTGGAAACCTATCTGAGATGCTTTGTGCCCGCTGATCAGGATGATTGGGTGACTTTTTTGCCGTTGGCCGAGTTTGCCCTTAATAATTGGGCCAGTTCGGCTACTTTGGTTTCGCCTTTCTTTTGTAATTTTGGTTTCCATCCTCGTTTTTTTTCAGGGCAGGTTGAGCCTTCTGATTGTCCTGGTGGGGATTCTTTGGTGGACAGGTTGCAGTGGATTTGGGCTCATGTGGTGGACAATTTGACGTTGTCCCAGACCAAATCCCCCACACGAAGCCGAGGACCAACACACCGACGGCGGTTAGCAGAACACTGAGCCCTTTCCTGGGACAACGTCAAATTGTCCACCACATGAGCCCAAATCCGCTGCAACCTGTCCACCACAGAATCCACACCAGGACAATCAGAAAATCAGAAGACTCAACCTGCCCTGAAGAAAAACGAGGATGGAAACCAAAATTACAAAAGAAAGGCGAAACCAAAGTAGCCGAACTGGCCCGATTATTAAGGGCAAACTCGGCCAACGGCAAAAAAGTCACCCAATCATCCTGATCAGCAGACACAAAGCATCTCAAATAGGTTTCCAAGGTTTGATTAGTTCGCTCAGTTTGGCCATTTGTCTGAGGATGGAACGCCGAAGAAAAAGACAAATCAATACCCATCCTAGCACAAAAGGCCCGCCAAAACCTGGAAACAAACTGGGAACCTCTATCAGACACAATATTCTCCGAAATGCCATGCAAACGAATCACATGTTGAAAAAACAATGGAACCAAATCAGAGGAGGAAGGCAATTTAGGCAAAGGTACCAAATGGACCATTTTAGAGAACCGGTCACAAACCACCCAGATAACAGACATCCTCTGGGACACAGGAAGATCTGAAATAAAATCCATGGAAATATGCGTCCAAGGCCTCTCCGGAATGGGCAAAGGTGAAAGCAACCCACTAGCATGGGAACAGCAAGGCTTAGCCCGGGCACAGGTCCCACAGGACTGCACAAAAGCACGCACATCCCGCGACAAGGAAGGCCACCAAAAGGACCTAGCAACCAAATCTCTGGTACCATAAATTCCAGGATGACCGGCCAACACAGAACAATGGACCTCAGAAATTACCTTACTTGTCCATCTATCAGGGACAAACAGCTTCCCCACAGGACAGCGGTCAGGCTTATCAGCCTGAAACTCCTGTAGCGCCCGCCGTAAATCAGGGGAGATGGCAGATAGAATCACCCCTTCCCTAAGAATGCCAACCTGCTCAAGGACTCCAGGGGAATCAGGCAAAAAACTCCTGGAGAGGGCATCCGCCTTAACATTCTTAGATCCCGGAAGATACGAGACCACAAAATCAAAACGGGAGAAAAACAGGGACCACCGAGCCTGTCTAGGGTTCAGCCGCTTGGCCGACTCAAGATAAATCAGATTCTTATGATCGGTCAAGACCACAATGCGATGCTTGGCTCCCTCAAGCCAATGACGCCACTCCTCAAATGCCCACTTCATAGCCAACAACTCCCGATTGCCAACATCATAATTGCGTTCCGCAGGCGAAAACTTCCGAGAAAAGAAGGCACATGGCTTCGTCAAGGAACCATCAGAATTCCTCTGTGACAAAACGGCCCCTGCCCCAATCTCAGAAGCGTCAACCTCAACCTGAAAAGGAAGAGACACATCTGGCTGACGCAAGACAGGGGCAGAAATAAATCGGCGTTTAAGTTCCTGAAAAGCCTCGACAGCCTCAGAAAACCAGTTAGTCACATCAGCGCCTTTCTTAGTCAAATCGGTCAGGGGTTTAACCACACTAGAGAAGTTAGCAATGAAACGGCGATAAAAATTAGCAAAGCCCAAAAATTTCTGAAGGCTCTTCACAGATGTAGGTTGAATCCAGTCATGAATGGCTTGGACCTTAACAGGATCCATTTCTATAGACGAAGGGGAAAAAATAAACCCCAAAAAAGAAACCTTCTGTACTCCAAATAGGCACTTAGACCCCTTCACAAATAGAGTATTATCACGAAGGATCTGGAATACCATCCTGACCTGCTTCACATGAGACTCCCAATCATTAGAAAAAATCAAAATATCATCCAAGTACACAATCAAGAATTTGTCAAGATAATTGCGGAAAATATCATGCATAAAGGACTGAAACACAGAAGGAGCATTAGAGAGCCCGAAAGGCATCACTAGGTATTCAAAATGGCCTTCGGGCGTATTAAATGCAGTTTTCCATTCGTCACCCTTTTTAATACGAACAAGATTATATGCCCCTCGAAGGTCAATCTTGGTAAACCAACTAGCCCCCTTAATCCTAGCAAATAAATCAGAGAGCAAAGGCAAAGGATATTGGAATTTGACCGTGATCTTATTAAGAAGGCGATAATCAATACAGGGTCTTAAGGAGCCATCCTTCTTGGCAACAAAAAAGAATCCCGCTCCCAACGGAGACGAAGACGGCCGAATATGCCCCTTCTCTAAAGACTCCTTAACATAGCTCCGCATGGCGGCATGCTCTGGCACAGACAGATTGAAAAGTCGGCCCTTAGGGAACTTACAACCAGGAATCAAGTCAATAGCACAATCACAGTCCCTATGTGGAGGAAGGAAACTGGACTTGGGCTCATCAAATACATCCTGGAAATCTGACAAAAATTCAGGAACATCAGAAGAGGGGGAAGAGGAAATTGACATCAGAGGAACATCACTATGTACCCCTTGACAACTCCAACTAGTCACAGACATTGATTTCCAATCCAACACTGGATTGTGTACTTGTAACCATGGAAAACCCAGTACAACATCATCATGTAAATTATGCAACACCAGAAAACGGCAATCTTCCTGATGTGCAGGAGCCATGCGCATAGTCAGCTGAGTCCAATACTGAGGTTTATTCTTGGCCAATGGTGTAGCATCAATACCCCTCAAGGGTATGGGACTCTGCAAAGGCTGCAAAGAAAAACCACAGTGCCTAGCGAATTCTAAGTCCATCAAGTTCAGAGCAGCGCCTGAATCCACAAATGCCATGACAGAAAAAGATGACAATGAGCAAATCAGGGTCACAGACAGGAGAAATTTAGGGTGCACAGCACTAATGGTAACAGATCTAGCGACCCTCTTAATACGCTTAGGGCAATCAGAAATAGCATGAGCTGAATCACCACAGTAAAAACACAACCCATTCTGACGTGTGTATCCCCTCTGTTCCGCTCTAGTCAAAATCCTATCACATTGCATGGACTCAGGACTCTGCCCAGAGGACACTGCCATATGGTGCACCACCCTGCGTTCACGCAGGCGCCGATCAATCTGAATGGCTAAAGACATAGACTCGCTCAAACCAATAGGCGTGGGAAATCCCACCATAACATCTTTAAGGGCTTCAGAAAGACCCTTCCTGAAAATGGCTGCCAGAGCGTCCTCATTCCATCTAGTGAGAACAGACCATTTTCTAAATTTCTGGCAGTATAACTCTGCTGCTTCCTGACCCTGACACAGGGCCAACAGTGTTTTCTCAGCATGCTCTACAGAGTTAGGTTCGTCATACAATAATCCGAGCGATTGAAAAAATGCATCTACATTAAGCAATGCCGGATTCCCTGACTCAAGAGAGAATGCCCAGTCCTGAGGATCGCCACGCAGCAGAGAAATAACTATCTTTACCTGCTGAATGGGATCACCAGAGGAACGGGGTTTCAGAGCAAAAAACAATTTGCAGTTATTTTTAAAGTTCAAAAACTTAGATCTATCCCCGTAAAACAAATCCAGAGTGGGAATTCTAGGCTCTAAGGCCGGAGTCTGAACAACATAATCTTGAATACTCTGTACTCTTGCAGCAAGCTGATCCACACGAGAAAATAACCCCATGCCTGCATCCAAATCCAGAATCACCCAGAGATAAGAGGAAGAAAAAAAGACAAAACAAACCAAAGAAAAAAAAATGGCTCAGAACTCCTTTTCTTTTCCTTCTTTTGAGATGCATTCAGCTCATTTTTGGCCAGTTGTACTGTTATGGTCTGGTGATTAAGGAGCGACATGTGACTAGCTCTAAGCAGGTGGGAACTATACTGACCGCAGTCCCTAAGCTCAACACAACACTAGAAGTAGCCGTGGAATGCTCCTAACTCTGCCTAGGCATCTCGTCACAGCCTAAGAGCTAACTACCCCTAAAGATAGAAGCAGGAAAACTATCTTGCCTCAGAGAAAATCCCCAAAGGATAGATAGCCCCCCACATGTAATGACTGTGAGAGGAGAAGGAAATGACAAACGTAGTAAGAAACAAGATTTAGCACAGGAGGCCACTTCTAGCTAGAAAGGAAAGTACAGGAAAGAGCACTGTGCGGTCAGTAATAAAACCTAGAAAAAGTCCACCGCAGAGAAATGCAAAAAACTCCACACCTAACTAAAGGTGTGGAGGGCAAACTCTGCTGCCCAGAGCTTCCAGCAAGCTGAATAGATCAATACTGATAAACTGGACAAGAGCAAAAACAAAGACAGTAATGAACAACAAAGTCCACAATAAGTGAACTGCAAAGGACAAGCATGGACTTAGCTTTGCAGAACTGGTCAGAGTGTCAGGAAAATCCAAAGAGCAATGACTCCAGGCTGGAACAATTGACAACTGGCATAGATGAGGGCTAAGGCCAAACTAATATAGCCGAGCCCATAAGACGATCAGTGAAAACAGCTGCAGAAGCTAAATCCAAGAAGCAGCCGTACCACTCAAAACCACAGGAGGGAGCCCAAGAGCAGAACTCACAAAAATACTACTTACAACCACCGGAGGGAGCCCAAGAGCGGAATTCACAACAGAGATCCCAATGTCCTGACCTTTGCAGGAATTGAGAAAGTGACTCTACCCCCCAGGGGGGGTGATTTACATAACATGCTATTGAAGAGAGAGGCTAGATGGATTCTACAGACAGGTGCCACGGGCCCGTTAGGTCTAAATGACCGGGTCGACATGTCTATATTCCTGTGACTCTAGGGTCAGCGGTTCTCTCTATCACTATATGTACATTAAACTGTTAATGTGAAATATACTAGTACATTAGATGGTTATTATGGTAGCACAAATTTGCCCCCTCTGTTTTTGGCCTCCCGTGCATTGGCACTAGAAGGTCCATAACATAAATAAGGAATGGTAATAGCTTGTCTCATTTACTTGGTTAAAATAGGCGGCAGAGGTGAGTGATTACAAATATTGACGAGAATGTTTGCCCATTGATGATTTATCAGCTTAATTATAGTAGCGATTTGTAAATATTTGTGTTTTTAATGTGTATTCATGGTTTTAAACATTACGTTTATTGTAGTGGGCGTATATGCAGTGCGGGTGATGCGGTGGGGGAGGTTTTTACTTCCGCTCACCTATATCTCCTAACACAGCTTGCTCTCATTTACTGACCCGCAGTCCCCGCCACACTCTGTACCCCTGCACTCCCGGCCGAGAAGATGTTATGTGAGTAAATAAAGACACCTGCTTCTGAAGATCGGTGAGTGCTGCCTTCTTTTTTCTCTGCATTTCCAGACATACATTACAATAGCTGCAGGTGGCCGGAGCCTGCCGATATTTACTGTGGGAATTACAAAGGTGGTGGGGGGGCGGACAAAAGGGGAATATCGTGTCCTCTCTTCCCAGGGGCACAGCCTGTGGGCTGACGCATTAGGGACATGCATCTCACATGGAACCTATTATACATACATATAACTGCACTACATATTCTGGGTGCTGAGTGGTTCCGTAACACGGCTCCCCTTTTCATCGACGCGATCGGCATACACAGTCTGATCCTTAACGGATCGGTTTGGGGATGACCGAAGTTTATGGGGTTGGTTCAAGTTCCGTTTGTCGACTTAGTCCATCGGCATTACCGTTTTGTTTGCCGGGTCTGTAGTGGATGGTGAAGTCCAGAGGTTGTAGGGCTAAACTCCACCACAGCAATCTGGCGTTGTATCCGGAGACCTGATTAAGCCAGACTAGGGGATTATGGTCCGTTAGGAGGGAAAACTGTCGTCCATACAAATATGGTTGCAACTTTATGAGTGCCCATACTACCGCCAGGCAATCTTTCTCGATGGCCGCATAGCTTACTTCACGGGGCAGTAGTTTCCGACTCAGGTAAGCTACCGGGTGTTCTTGGCCATCCGGCCCGACTTGGCTCAGTACTGCCCCCAATCCAAACATAGAAGCGTCTGTGTGAACAAGGAAACGTTTAGTTGGATCGGGTGCGGCCAATACAGGGGTATTGGTGAGGGCGTCCTTTAGTTGGCAGAAGGCTTCCTCATACTCTGGGGTCCAGGTTAACTGGCGGGGTTTGTTCTTTTGGGTCAGATCAGTGAGGGGCTTGGGTACGCTGCTGTAATTGGGAACGAATTTCCTGTAATACCCCGCTGTCCCTAGAAACGCCATGACCTGGGTTTTAGTGCGTGGGGTGGGCCATTTGGCTATGACCTCAATCTTGGCTGGTTCTGGTCGCTGTTTCCCACTTCCCACCCAATGCCCTAAATACTGAACCTCTGCTTTGCCCACGTGACACTTGTTTGGGTTCAGGGTGATTCCTGCCTGGTGGATCCTGTCCAATACTGTCTCTAGGTGATTTAGATGCTCTTCCCATGTCGCACTGTAGATGGCGATGTCATCCAGGTAGGCACAAGCATAGTCCTGGAGACCATCCAGAAGCCAGTCAGCCAGCTTTTGGAAGGTTGCCGGGGCATTCTTCATCTCGAACTCGAAACTAGAATAAGCCGAACGGGGTGACAAATTCCGACTTGGGAATAGCATCAGGACTAAGGGGAATCTGCCAGTAGCCTTTGCATAGATCGATGGTGGTCAAATACTTTGCCCCCGCCAGCAGGTCTAACAACTCATCCACACGCGGCATGGGATATGCATCCATCACTGTTTTCTCATTGAGCTTACGATCTACACAAAACCGTGTAGTCCCATCCTTCTTGGGCACTAACACTACGGGGGATGCCCAGGGACTATCTGACTCTTCAATGACTCCTAAACGCAACATCTCTTGTATCTCATCCCCTCTCGTACAGACTCAGGGTCGCGGAAGGGGTTTTGTCGCAGGGGGAGTCTGACCCTGGGTCTCATCCTTGTGTTGTGCCAGGCGAGTGTACCCTGGTCTCCCCGAAAACATCCTCTGTCGCTGCCTCAACAACTCCTCCGCCTGCTGTCTCTCTCGGGGGCCTAGGTCTTCACCCAAGTGTACTTGGTCCCATGTTTTAGACTGAGTCCTTTCCCCTAAGACATCCGGCAAGGCAAGTCCGGCTAAATCCTCTGCTTCAGGTGCACAGATGGCCACTACCTCTTCAGGGCGCTCCCGGTAGGGCTTCAGCATATTCACGTGGAACATGCGGATAACCCTGGGGTTGTCACAATCGGCGACATGATAGGTTGTGTCGGCTATTTTCCCCACTACCTGGTAGGGCCCCTGCCATGCAGCTTGGAACTTGTTCTGCCTGGTGGGCTCTAACACCAGGACCTTCTGTCCTATTTCCAAGGTGCGCTCTCTGGCCCTCCGATCGTACCATACGCGCTGGCGCCGCTGGGTCGCCTGCATGTTCTCATGTACAGCCTGGGTCAGCTCCTGTAGACGGTCCCGGAATTCCAGCACATAGGGTACAATAGGTACCCCTTTTATGAGGCCCTCCCCTTCCCAGTGTTCTAGCACTAAGTCTAGGGGTCCCCTTACCCATCTCCCGTATACCAGCTCGATCGGGGAGAACCCCGTGGATTCTTGGGGCACCTCCCGATAGGCAAACAGGAGGTGTGGCAATAATTTCTCCCAGTCCCTGTAGGTCCTGGTAAAAGTCCTAATGAGCTGTTTTAACGTTAAACGTTAAAGTGTTCACACAACCCATTGGTTTGCGGGTTGTACGGGGCGCTTCTAATGGATTTTACGCTGCACAGCTTCCACAGTTGGTTGGTCACCTCTGCTGTAAACTGGGTACCCTGGTCCGAGATAATCTCCCGGGGAAATCCAACCCGTGACAAAACCTGGAGCAGGGCGGCCGCCACCGTCTCTGCCAGTATGTTAGGTAACGCAATCGCCTCTGGATACCGTGTGGCATAATCAACCACTGTCAATATATACCTTTTCCCTGAAGGACTGGGTTTGGCTAACGGCCCTATCAGATCGACCGCTACTCGGCGAAATGGTTCCTCCACAATGGGGAGGGGACGTAATTTGGCCTTGCATCAATCTCCCCTCTTGCCAATGCGCTGGCAACTGTCACAGGTCTCGCAGGACTGACGAACATCATAGGTTACCCCGGCCAAAAGAAGTTTTGTGTCAGACGATGCCTGGTGCGACTGACGCTGAAGTGCCCGGCCAAGGGTATGTCATGAGAGATTCACAGTAACTCCTGCCTATACTTCTTGGGAACTACCAGCTGTCGTTTTATAGTGGGGCTCGTCCCTGTGTGGTGCTGCTCTGTGATCCGGTAGAGGAGTCCCTGCTTCCATACAAACTGTTCCCCTTCCAGTACCCCTCTCTCCTCCTGTGCCTTCCCACAATATCCCTCCAATGAAGGATCCTCATGTAACTACCTCTTAAATTCATCTGGGGTGGCCCAAGAAATGTGTCTGGCTATGGGAATACGTGTAAGGCTGGGATGTCTTACCTGGGCCTCCTCTGAGTGTGATTCCGCCTCCGTAGTTCGAGCTTGTCTCCAGGTGGTCACAGGATATGTCTCAGCCAGAGGGGCAACCGAGAAGGCAGACAACATGGGCCCCAAGTCATTTCCCAGCAAGACGTCTGCAGGCAAATCCTCCATCTCTTCCACCCCTTGGTTAGTCATAGCCCCCAACGCCTTGGTAGCAGTGTACAGCAGCCCGGCTGAAGGTAGCTGTTCCCGCCTTTAGCCACTGGGTATGCTGAGTCCGCTTGGGACATTGTCTTTGCAGGTGGCCCAGCTGATGGCAGGTGTGGCTTCGTGTCCCACAGGGCCTGTGGTAGGTCGGGTTTCTAGCTGGTCCCCCTACAATCTTCGGTGGTTTGGGGCCCTCCAGGTCCATGGGCGGGCCCCTAGTGATCATCTTTGATCCGGACAACTGAGGCCTCCTGGCATCATGATGTTCATCGGCCAGACGAGCGGCTTCCTCAAGAGTTGTTGGCCGTCTGTCCGGAAGCCATTCCTGTGTCTCTGGGGTTAGTCCATTAAAGAATCGTTCTAACAAGAAGAGCTGGAGGACGTCCTCCTTAGTGGTTGCTTGGCTCCCTTGTACCCACTGTAGCAGTGACCGCCGTAATTTACAGGCCCATTCAGCGTGGGTATCGGTTACTCGTTTTATAAGTCCGCTGAACTTTTGGCGGTATGCCTCTGGTGTCAGCGCATACCGGGCCAAGATCACTTCTTTGATCCGCTCATAGTCCATACAGTCCTCATCAGGTACCGTGCGATAGGCGTCCCCTGCCCGGCCTGTCAGCTTGCTGGCCAGAATCTGAACCCGTTCCTCCGGCTTCACTTGATGAAGAGCACACTGCCGCTCAAAGTCCTGCAGAAAGCCATCAATGTCTTCCTCTGCCTCCCCCAACTGTCGGAAGGCATTATAATGGATCTTTTTGTGGCTTACTGTTGAAGGTACCTGGTCGAAGGCCAGAGCTCCCCCTGCTCGCTGACTCTCCTCTCTCCGCTCTGCCATCTCCATCTTGGCCAGCTCCTCTTTGGTCCGCTCTGCCATCTCCATCTTGGCTAGCTCTATCCTGGTCTGCTCGGCCATCTTTTCCTTCAGATCAATACGCACATCAGCCATCACCTCTCGTATGATCTCTACTGCAGGGTTTGGGCCATAGAACGCCAGTCTGTTCTTTACCTTCCTCTGGAATTAAGTCTCCTCCACGTTCACATTGGGGGGCGCTGCACTGTTGTGTGCCATGATGGCTGCTATCAAATCCGCTTTTGTTTTGTTGCTGGCGATCAACCCTCGGGCTTCCACCAGATCTTTTAATGTAGTCCTCTTTAACTTCTGGTAGTTGTTTTCCATTCATTCCTTTCCTCCTGTAGAATGTGTATTATATCCCGCTGTCTGCCACCAGTGTAACGGGGTCTACCAATCTGGGGTACCTCTTTCAGTACCACCCCGTGTTTCCGGAGGTCCACTCTGCTTTGGCTGGAGTCTGAATAAAGGACACTGGCTGGAATTCCTTGATTATATGGGCGCATATAAAAGATCACTGCTTCTTCACGTATTTCCAATCTGACAAAACTTTACTCACAGGACACAGAATATATCACACAGATACAGAGGGCAGGCCAATAGAAAAGTGGCAGGCCAGACATACATTACAATAGCTGCAGGTGGCCGGAGCCTGCCGATATTTACTGTGGGAATCACAAAGGTGGGGGGGGTAGCGGACAAAAGGGGAATATCGTGTCCCCTCTGCCCAGGGGCGCAGCCTGTGGGCTGATGCATTAGGGACATGCATCTCACATGGAACCTATTATACATACATATAACTGCACAACATATTCTGGGTGCTGAGTGGTTCCGTAACACGTAACAGATATCACACCATAACAGAGATGCAAAATTCAAGAAGGTGCTTGTAGAGCTAATTGCAATAATCTTCTACAGCCGGATACAGGTTGACTGTCTATGACACCTGACATACACATGTGAGGACCATGGAGGGAGGCTTTATACTGTATGGACCATCAAGGATGCTTTATAATGTATGGAACATGGGGGAATGCATTATACTGTATAGACATTGAGAGGATGCATTATACTGTAAGAACCATGGGGGGATGCATTATACTGTATGGGACATGGGGTGCATTATGAGATGCATTATGCAGTAGGGAGGTCTATGTGGGGACTATTAAAAAATTTGGAGGATTATGTGGGAGCCTTTATACTATGCAAGCGATAATACAGTGTGAAGTTTTGTGTGCGGTCCATCATACTGTGTGGGGGCAATATACAATGTGTAGAGGTGTGGGACCATTATACTACATGGAGGGCTGTATGGGGATCACAGTTGGAGGATCATATTGTGTTGAGGTCACCATACTTTTCCGGGACAGTTGCAGGGTGAGGTACAATAGGGTCATCATATTGTGCATGTAGAAGGTACTGTGGAGGAATTCACTGTAGGGGTATCTTAGAGTTTAGGGGGCACTTGTCATCATACTTTCACGAGTGCAATGAAAAGGGAATCTAGGGCTCCAATAGGAGGAAAATCAGAGGGCACACAGTACCACACAGCAAGTGCAGTAATAGCGACACATATGGCAGCAGCGGCTGCTCAGAATTAGGGTTCCAGCAGTTTGAGGAGGTTATGGGTAGATGGAGACGGTGCTTGAAATGTGAGAAGTCAGATTTGTCTTTGTTGTAATCTCTGCAGACGAGCCCTAGCTGGAGAAGTCGTCATGGTGGACTGGACCAGATGGAAAAGATGTCAAAAAATGAATGATTCCACCAGAAAGAATGTCAGCTGTAAATCACCATCTATAACTGTGCTGTAATCTTACATGTTTTGCAGGACTGGAATCTAAAATTATATATGGTCACCATATGGCGGTAATATCAGTTTTGGTCTTTGTATAGAGGTTTTATTCAGTAACAGAGCCGTCATCTGCTGAGGTTCTCCAACATCCACTATTAGGGTTGTCACGATATTGTATGAAATATAATATGATGTTGTAGCTTTGTCCTTCAGCCCAAACCGGGGGGGCTAAAACCCCCCTTCTCTCTCTGGCTCTTTTTGCTTCTCTGTGTGCTTCGGAATGTATGGTATAAGGGGGTTTTATTGCCCTGGACATAAATTCCAGGCTCAAAGAAAGTTACTCGCCCCCCTCCCAACTGCACTAGCTGAAACTGGTATAAATGGCTCCAAAATCCATGAGAGTCTTTGTTCTAATATTGTAAGATTCTGGGCCAACGACTTGGGCTAAGAGAATATTAAATACATATTGCTAAAGTCCATCAGAGCATCTATCCATCACGGTAAACATGAGCTTCTAACTCCATCAGGTAAAAAGTAGAGATTTCTCTATAATTATGCATCACAAATAGGACATATTTGATCTCATTAGAATGCCAATGTTAATACGAGATGAATACTGAGTTTGTTATGACTATGACATGTTCTGTAGCGGAGTTACAGGCATTAGACAAATTTAGGTTAAATTTAGATAAACTGAAGAGATAGGAGGGTCTGGAAAAACCAGCCCTTTTTGTGATGTCATCAGGCTGAGCTATAAATCTGCCAGGCACCCCAGCATCCTGGCTGTCTGCTGGAGCCTATATGAGTCTGACTTGAAGAGCTGTTCCTAACCAGAGTCCTAATGCATTGGGACATATGGAACTAGCCTGGTTGCCTGCAATGCTCTGAACACATGTAAGTGTTATTTCTCATTTAACTCCTGTTATTTTTATAATTACCTTGTACATATTTTCAATTGTCTCAGATTGTAACATCTTTATATAACTGTTTATAAACACTGCCTGAAACCTTTGACGGAGTATAATATTTAATACTAGATTCGTTCTTCTTGTTCTAAAACATACCCTAAGTCTTCGGAAGGGAACTACACTACTGTTTTCGCTTAGCTTCAGACCCGTTTAATCGAAGCTGGTGGCAGCATACGTTTGTACTGGGTAGTTGGGAGTCGTTGTAGCGACTGCGGCGTTGATAATTATTGTTCCTGCCTGAGTGGGAGTAGTTTATCGCGTTGCTGCAGCGTGCCCAATAGCCAGTACATAGCAGGCAGCCTCTCTGGTGACTAATTACCCCAGGTGCAGTACCTAATCTGAACTGAGAGTAAGTGGGGCGCCAGAGAGCTGCAAGTTTCAAGTGGAACTGTAAGTGGGATATACATAAATCCCTGCAGTTCGTGGTATATTGAAGAGCAGTGGGATACCTAAAATAAGCCCCTGCTGTAAATTAAGAGGTCAATCGCCTTGTGTGTGTGTTTTCTTTTTCATCACATTGTGGAGTGGAGGAATAACTAAGATAAGCCCCCTGCACATGTGATAGCCGTCTGTTGGCCTAAAGTCACCCCGATCTGTGACGTGGGGGTGACGGTCATGGTGTGAATCGTGACAAGGGTGCTCCAGCAAAGTTGTAATCAGGGTTACCTGGTTAGGGGCCCACTTAGAAGTTTGCCCCCTCTGAAGCAAACCCCTAGCTATGCCTCTGGTTCTGAGAGATGATTACATTCAGTTCTGAGAGATGGTTGCGAGCGATATCCAGCTCCTGCCCACCTCACAGTATGGGCAATCAAAGCCCACATTATTGGTATAATGATAACCTAAGTTTTTCCATAGAAATCACCCCGAAGCAGTATACCAAGATCCAGGGGTTCCCACAATACCCCCATTCAGTATTCTCCCACCAAGCACTCCCAACACACTGTCACATCCAGCTTCAAGCACGGGACAGGTAGCATCATCCTGTTTCCAGTGTACCATACTTGAATGATCTCTAAACCCCTAAGCCCAATTTGGAGCCCCTTATATCAGCAGTCTGGAGGCGTAGTCTGGAGCCCCCTATAACAGCAGTTTGGATCTGTAGTCTGGAGCCCCTATAACAGCAGTCTGAATGTGTATTCTGGAGCCCCTATAACAACAGTCAGGAGGTGCAGTCTGGAGCCCCTATAACAGCAGTCTGGATGTGTATTCTGGAGCCCCCCTATAACAGCAGTCTGGATGTGTAGTCTGGAGCCCCCCTATAACAGCAGTTTGGAGGTGTAGTCTGGAGCCCCCTATAACAGCATTCTGGATGTGTAGTCTGGAGCCCCCCTATAACAGCAGTCTGGATGTGTAGTCTGGAGCCCCCTATAACAGCAGTCTGGATGAGTAGTCTTAAGCCCCCTATAACAGCAGTCTGGATGTGTAGTCTAGAGCCCCCTATAACAGCATTCTGGATGTGTAGTCTGGAGCCCCCCTATAACAGCAGTCTGGATGTGTAGTCTGGAGCCCCCTATAACAGCAGTCTGGATGTGTAATCTGGAGCCCCCTATAACAGCAGTCTGGATGTGTAGTCTGGAGCTCCATAAAACAGCAGTCTGGAGATGTAGCCTGGAGCCTCCTATAACAGCAGTCTTGATGTGTAATCTGGAGCCCCCTATAACAGCAGTCTGGATGTGTAGTCTGGAGCCCCATAAAACAGTAGTCTGGAGGTGTGGTCTGGAACCTCCTATAACTGCAGTTTGGATCTGTAGTCTGGAGCCCCTATAACAGCAGTCTGGATGTGCAGTCTGAAGCCCCTATAACAGCAGTCTCGATGTGTATTCTGGAGCCCCTATAACAACAGTCTGGAGTTGTAGTCTGGAACCCCCTTATAGCAGCAGTCTGGATGTGTAGTCTGGAGCCCCCTTATAGCAGCAGTCTGGATGTGTAGTCTGGAGCCCCATGTAACAGCAGGCTGGATCTGTAATCTGGAGCCCCCTATAACAACAATCTGGAGGTGTAGTCTCGAGCCCCTATAACAATAGTCTGGAGTTGTAGTCTGGAGTCCCCCTATAGCAGCAGTCTGGATGTGTAGTCTGGAGCCCCATATAACAGCAGTCTGGATGTGTAATCTGGAGCCCCCTATAACAACAGTCTGGATGTGTATTCTGGAGCCCCTATAACAACAGTCAGGAGGTGTAGTCTGGAGCCCCAATAACAGCAGCCTGGATGTGTAGTCTGGAGCCCCCTATAACAGCAGTCTGGATGTGTATTCTGGAGCCCCTATAACAACAGTCAGGAGGTGCAGTCTGGAGCCCCTATAACAGCAGTCTGGATGTGTATTCTGGAGCCCCCCTATAACAGCAGTCTGGATGTGTAGTCTGGAGCCCCCCTATAACAGCAGTTTGGAGGTGTAGTCTGGAGCCCCCTATAAAAGCATTCTGGATGTGTAGTCTGGAGCCCCCCTATAACAGCAGTCTGGATGTGTAGTCTGGAGCCCCCTATAACAGCAGTCTGGATGTGTAGTCTTGAGCCCCCTATAACAGCAGTCTGGATGTGTAGTCTAGAGCCCCCTATAACAGCATTCTGGATGTGTAGTCTGGAGCCCCCCTATAACAGCAGTCTGGATGTGTCGTCTGGAGCCCCCTATAACAGCAGTCTGGATGTGTAATCTGGAGCCCCCTATAACAGCAGTCTGGATGTGTAGTCTGGAGCCCCATAAAACAGCAGTCTGGAGGTGTAGCCTGGAGCCTCCTATAGCAGCAGTCTGGATGTGTAATATGGAGCCCCCTATAACAGCAGTCTGGATGTGTAGTCTGGAGCCCCATAAAACAGTAGTCTGGAGGTGTAGTCTGGAGCCTCCTATAACAGCAGTTTGGATCTGTAGTCTGGAGCCCCTATAACAGCAGTCTGGATGTGTCGTCTGGAGTCCCCTATAACAGCAGTCATGAGGTGCAGTCTGAAGCCCCTATAACAGCAGTCGGGATGTGTATTCTGGAGCCCCTATAACAACAGTCTGGAGTTGTAGTCTGGAGCCCCCCTATAGCAGCAGTCTGGATGTGTAATCTGGAGCCCCATGTAACAGCAGGCTGGATGTGTAATATGGAGCCCCCTATAACAACAATCTGGAGGTGTAGTCTCGAGCCCCTATAACAACAGTCAGGAGGTGTATTCTGGAGCCCCTATAACAATAGTCTGGAGTTGTAGTCTGGAGTCCCCCTATAGCAGCAGTCTGGATGTGTAGTCTGGAGCCCCATATAACAGCAGTCTGGATGTGTAATCTGGAGCCCCCTATAACAACAGTCTGGATGTGTATTCTGGAGCCCCTATAACAACAGTCAGGACGTGTAGTCTGAAGCCCCAATAACAGCAGCCTGGATGTGTAGTCTGGAGCCCCCTATAACAGCAGTCTGAAGGTGTAGTCTGGAGCCCCCTATAACACTAGTCTGGATGTGTAGTCTGGAGCCCCCTATAACAGCAGTCTGGATGTGTAATCTGGAGCCCACTATAACAGCAGTCTGGATGTGTAGGCTAGAGCCCACAATAGCAGCAGACTGGAGGTGAAATCTGGAGCTCCCTATAACAGCAGTCTGGATGTGTAGTCTGGAGCCCCCTATAGCAGCAGTCTGGATGAGTAGTCTGGAGCCCACTATAACAGCAGTCTGGATGTGTAGTCTGGAGCCCACTATAACAGCAGTCTGGATGTGTAGTCTAGAGCCCACTATAGCAGCAGTCTGGAGGTGAAATCTGGAGCTCCCTATAACAGCAGTCTGGATGTGTAGTCTGGAGCCCACTATAACAGCAGTCTGGATGTGTAGTCTGTAGCTCCCTATAACAACAGTCTGGAGGTGCAATCTGGAGCCCCTATAACAGCAGTCTGGATGAGTAGTCTGGAGCCCCCTATAATAGCAGTCTGGATGTGTATTCTGGAGCCCCCTATAATAGCAGTCGGGAGCCCCCTATAACAGCAGTCTGGATGTGTATTCTGGAGCCCCCTATAATAGCAGTCTGGAGCCCCCTATAATAGCAGACTGGAGCCCCCTATAACAGCAGTCTGGATGTGTAATCTGGAGCCCCCTATAACAGCAGTTTGGATGTGTTGTCTCGAGCCCCGTATAACAGCAGTCTAGATGTGTAGTCTGGAGCCCCCCTATAATAGCAGTCCAGAGCCCTCTATAACAGCAGTCTGGATGTGTAGTCCGGAGTCCCCTATAACAGCAGTTTGGATGTGTCGTCTCAAGCCCCCTATAACAGCAGTCTGGATGTGTAATCTGGAACCCCCTATAACAGCAGTCTGGATGTGTAGTCCGGAATCCCCTATAACAGCAGTCTGGATGTGTAGTCCGGAGTCCTCTATAACAGGAGTCTGGATGTGTATTCTGGAGCCCCCTATAATAGCAGTCTGGAGCCCCCTATAATAGCAGACTGAAGCCCCCTATAACAGCAGTTTGGATGTGTCGTCTCGAGACCCGTATAACAGCAGTCTAGATGTGTAGTCTGGAGCCCCCCTATAATAGCAGTCCGGAGCCCTCTATAACAGCAGTCTGGATGTGTAGTCCGGAGTCCCCTATAACAGCAGTTTGGATGTGTCGTCTCAAGCCCCCTATAACAGCAGTCTGGATGTGTATTCTGGAGCCCCTATAACAGCCGTCTGGATGTGTAGCCTGGAGCCCTTATAACAACAGTGTGGAGGTGTAGTGTAAATCATGCACCAAGGGTGTTGTTCAGGATACGGCGGAGTCACAGACGAGAAAATAACTCATTTCCACACGGTCCACTTTCAGTAACTATTTTACTTAGGAACGAAGATATTTGTATTCGGTTTTGATAAACACACAAAGAAAACACATCAAACAAACATTTTGCCAAAAAGCTATACCCACTGTGCTAGACAGCTCAGCACCCAAGAGAACTATTTCTGCTATTTTCTCTATGGGAATTTAACTGTTAGCATGCCCGTCTTAACCAGCCGCCGTTACCATATTACACCACGAGACAAAACTGGCTCCCCTGCGGTCTAGCACAGTGGTTCACAATCTTAAGACTAGATATATATATTTCTATTCCTATTTCCAAACCAAATGTTTCCCTCCTGTCCCTGTATAAACTCAAGAAACAAGAGGAAAAATCCATCCTCGACTATACTGAGATTATTACAAAATTAACCTATACACATCAGAGAAGGTGCGTTGACAAAGTCTGTTGGAGCTGAATCACTGCTCCATCTCATATTGTCACACAGAGACCCCTCTTCCAGCAGAACAGAGAGGAAAACACTATTCCTTCCTGGAGTTCACTGTGTCAGCACCTAAATGTAGAATAGAATCCTTAGTTACTAAACAGCACGAAAACAGTCACAAATCTAGGGTTTCTAGCCGTTGATTCTAGTAGGAACACGTGGTCCGTAGAGTCAAGATTAGTGTTGAGCGATACCATCCGATACTTGAAAGTATCGGTATCGGATAGTATCGGCCGATACCCGAAAAGTATCGGATATCGCCGATACCCGATACCAGATACCAATACAAGTCAATGGGACACCAAGTATCGGAAGGTATCCTGATGGTTCCCAGGGTCTGAAGGAGAGGAAACTCTCCTTCAGGCCCTGGGATCCATATTAATGTGTAAAATAAAGAATTAAAATAAAAAATATTGATATAATTACCTCTCCGGAGGCTCCTGGACATCATCGCTGGAACCGGCAGCCTTCTTTGCTTAAAATGAGCGCGTTTAGGGCCTGAGAATGACGTCCCGGCTTCTGATTGGTCGCGTGCCGCTCATGTGACCGCCAAGCGACCAATCACAAGCCAGAACGTCATTCTCAGCTCCTAAATTCCTAGAATGAGGAGTTTAGGGCCTGAGAATGACGTCGCGGCTTCTGATTGCATGTAAAGAAGCTGCGGAGACACCATCAAGTGTTTCTCGACGCAAGCAGTGAATAGCCAGGCCTTTCCCCGGGAAGGAACAACCACGGGAAGGGCAGCATCCTATGAAGGAAAGCCACCTATGCCAAGCATGGTATCCATCCACAGACAGCTGTTTCGGGGTTTTTGCCCCTCATCAGTGTGGAGTAGGAATCTGGCTATTAGGAGCAGTGCCAGACCATACAGACGCACCATAAGACCACTCATCCCCTTTCACACCATCCACAATCCCACATTCTTGCAAACAAAAAATAGATGCACTCTGCATAGCTAAAAAATCCAAAATTGCTGCTCTCCTCCTTGCTTTCTTAAAAACTCTCACATTTTGAGAAACTATAGAAAAACCCATACTATAAAAACAAAAAACAATGCAAAAATTACCACAAAACTACACACATTACACAAAAAGCCCTTGACAAAGGTCAAGACTCACAGAAAGGAGAGAAAAAAAAACAACAGATCCACTGAGCTTTCATTTTACCCAGTATCACCATTGTCCTCCTCTGCCATTCGGACTGAACAGCAAGTCTCTGAACCACTAGCCCCTTCGTGCTCACTCCATTTTTTTATAGCCGGCCCAATTTTTCTCTTAGGCATACTAGTGCATGCCTCATCACTTTCCCCATCCTCCCTTTTTACTAGGCACTGCTCCTAATAGCCAGATTCCTACTCCACACTGATGAGGGGCAAAAACCCCGAAACAGCTGTCTGTGGATGGATACCATGCTTGGCATAGGTGGCTTTCCTTCATAGGATGCTGCCCTTCCCGTGGTTGTTCCTTCCCGTGGTTGTTCCTTCCCGGGGAAAGGCCTGGCTATTCACTGCTTGCGTCGAGAAACACGTGATGGTGTCTCCGCAGCTTCTTTACATGCATCTGCATATTTCCCATAAGGGATGGGGGCAGTGTTCTGGAATCACTGCGTTGAGAAACACGTGATGGTGTCTCCGCGGTGTTGGATGTTTTGGTCTCCCCGAGGCCAATCATCTGTGCCTTTATAGCCTTTTTACTAGGCACTGCTCCTAATAGCCAGATTCCTACTCCACACTGATGAGGGGCAAAAACCCCGAAACAGCTGTCTGTGGATGGATACCATGCTTGGCATAGGTGGCTTTCCTTCATAGGATGCTGCCCTTCCCGTGGTTGTTCCTTCCCGGGGAAAGGCCTGGCTATTCACTGCTTGCGTCGAGAAACACGTGATGGTGTCTCCGCAGCTTCTTTACATGCATCTGCATATTTCCCATAAGGGATGGGGGCAGTGTTCTGGAATCACTGCGTTGAGAAACACGTGATGGTGTCTCCGCGGTGTTGGATGTTTTGGTCTCCCCGAGGCCAATCATCTGTGCCTTTATAGCCTTTTTACTAGGCACTGCTCCTAATAGCCAGATTCCTACTCCACACTGATGAGGGGCAAAAACCCCGAAACAGCTGTCTGGAGTGAGGTTTTCTGGAGCAATCCAGACCCTTTTGCAGAGAATTCTGTTTTTTTCTGTGGTCGTTTGTACCGACAGCTTTGAAGATGAGTTATGTGAGGAACACCATCCGAGTGACGTTGGAGCCATCTATCCGGGCAAGGAACAGCGTGGTCTTTATTGTTCCTGACGTTATTGAGGAAAAGGCTGGAGGAAAGCGAGAAAACATCTTTAGTATCAATGAGTTCCCTAATCAAGGTAACTACGACATTACTTTTATGTCAGAGCATTATTGCCTGAACATCTATGAGTGGTTCCGGAATCATGCCAGAGATCCCTGTTTGAAGGGAGTGAAATGTGAACCACTGTTTGGTCTTCAGGAAAGGCAGGTGACTATCACTGTCTATAACCCCTTTACTGAACCTGCATTGTTGGAGAGCTTCCTCTCACAGTATTGTGACTTTGTTTCAAGGGGAGAGAAGCAAGTGAACTGCTTAGGAATCTTTAATTGTCGATACAAGTATCGTGTAAGGTTCAGAAGAGATCCTGGCAGTGTGGGTGGGTTCAGACACCCTCCGGCGAACTTCTCTGTGGCAGGGCATAGGGGTTTCCTGACGTACCCTGGGCAGCCTCTGTTTTGCAGGAGATGTTTCTCTTTTGGACATGTCCAGGCAGACTGCCAGAAGGGGCAGTGTTGCCGAAACTGCAAGAAGGAGGGGCATATGGCTGGTGATTGCCCGATCGCTAAGACCTGTGACGTGTGTGGTAGTAGTGACCACATGTATAAGGATTGTCCGCAGAGAGCGCCTAGACGCTCAGAGAGTGAATGGAGAGAGGAGGAGGAGAGAAGGAGGAGGTTGGCGATTATCAGAAAGGAATCTGAAAGAATGGAGAGAGAGGAAAGGAGGGAGAGGGAGAGGGAAAGACGCTCTGTGACTCCAGATGACATTGTGTTAGCACCCCGTGGTGCTATGAGTGATGTACAGAAGGAAGATAAGGAGTTTTGGTTGGCGGCAAAAAAAGTAGAGAAGGGGTTTAAGAAGAAGGAAGAAGATCAGGAAGATGAGGACGAAGATGATGACTCTACTGTGCCTGAAATGTTTTCTCTTGAGGAAGCAATGGATGCAACGGAGGAAGACGTGCGCATTTCTGAAGCTGAGAGCCCTGTGCACCCCTCAGATCCTCAGAATATTGGAGGGCTTTCTTCAGATGAGGACAGGGGTGGGAATAAGTGTCAGAGGGAGGAGGATGGGGAAAGTGATGAGGCATGCACTAGTATGCCTAAGAGAAAAATTGGGCCGGCTATAAAAAAATGGAGTGAGCACGAAGGGGCTAGTGGTTCAGAGACTTGCTGTTCAGTCCGAATGGCAGAGGAGGACAATGGTGATACTGGGTAAAATGAAAGCTCAGTGGATCTGTTGTTTTTTTTTTCTCTCCTTTCTGTGAGTCTTGACCTTTGTCAAGGGCTTTTTGTGTAATGTGTGTAGTTTTGTGGTAATTTTTGCATTGTTTTTTGTTTTTATAGTATGGGTTTTTCTATAGTTTCTCAAAATGTGAGAGTTTTTAAGAAAGCAAGGAGGAGAGCAGCAATTTTGGATTTTTTAGCTATGCAGAGTGCATCTATTTTTTGTTTGCAAGAATGTGGGATTGTGGATGGTGTGAAAGGGGATGAGTGGTCTTATGGTGCGTCTGTATGGTCTGGTAGTGCAAATAATAGAAATGATGGTGTGGGTATTTTAGTTAAGGGGCAGGAGGTGGTTTTGAATAATTATTTGGTGGTGGAGGTGGGGAGGTGTATCTTAGCAAATTTTGAATATAAAAATGCTAAGTTTTGTGTTATCAATATTTATGCGCCAGTAGAAAAAAATGAGCGTAAGTTATTATTTGAAAAAGTGAAGCTTTTTGTTCCAGGAAGAGTGCCTGTGGTGATTGTGGGTGATATGAATTGTGATGTGGGGGGAGTGAATGTGGATGTGTCTGGAAAAGTTTTGCTGGAGTTAGTTACTGACTTTGATTTGAGTGATATGCAGCGTGTGTGTAAGGTTAACCCTTTGTTAGATACCTTTTTTTCTGATAGTGGAAGAGCACAGTCCAGGTTGGATTATTGTTTTATTTCTAAAAATATTATTCCTGTTGGATATAAGCAGGATAGGGTCGTTTTTTCGGACCATGTTTGTGTGTTGTGCGAGTTAGATATTAATGTTAGTGGTGTGTTTGGAAAGGGTTTGTGGAAATTAAATGTGAAATTGTTGGAAAATGAAGCTGTGAGGAAGGAGTATGTGAGAAAGTATGAACAGTGGTGTAAAAGTAAGGAAAGTTTTGGGAATGTTTGTGAGTGGTGGGATTGGGTTTAGAGGCAGACAAAAAAGTTTTTTAAAAGTGTGGGGTATGAATTTGCGGCAATTAAGAGGGAAAAGTTTGTTAAGTTGAATGCCCGTTTATGTTTATTGTATAAATTGAGGGAAGGAGGAATGGAGGTGGAGGAGGGGATAAAAAAGGTTAAAAAAGAAATTAATGAGTTTTTGGAGGAGAAAGGGAAGAGTATTATTTTTCGGGCAAAAATTGATAGAATGGAGCAAGATGAAAGGTGTTCAAGGTTTTTCTTCAAAAAGGTTTTTGGGAAAAAGCAGAGTATGAGTGTTTTGAATGCAGAGGATGGAAGAGAGGTAAGTGGGGAGGATATGTGTGAACATGTGGCTAAGTTTTATGAGGAGCTGTATGCAGTGAAGTGGAGGGATGAGGCTTTGGAGGAGGATGTACTAAGTGTATTAGAAAATAAATTGAGTGAGATGGAGAGAGAGAGAGAGAGTGATGGGTGAGGTGACAGGTGATGAGGTATGGAAGGTAATGAATAGCATGGCGTTAAATAAGACTCCAGGAGAGGATGGTCTTCCTATAGAGTTTTATAGGGTGATGTGGCATGTGATTGGTAAGGATTTTGTGGATGTGTGTAAGTATATGTGGTCTAGTATGGAGGTGGCTGAGAGTATGCGTGCAGGGATGGTTGTGTTAATACCTAAAAAAGGAGATTTGAAGAGTTTAAAAAATTGGAGACCGATAACGTTGTTGAATTGCGATTATAAGATCTATGCGAAAGTAATGGCGAATAGGATGCGTGACGTGATAGAGAGTGTGATTGGGGATGAACAGTGTTGTGCAGTGCCTGGGAGACGTATACATGAGTGTGTGTGTATGTTGAGAGATTGTTTGTGGGACTGTATGAGTCGGAAGAAGAGTGTATTTGTTTTGAGTTTGGACTTTGAAAAGGCGTATGATCGGTTATCACATAGTTTTTTGTTCCGGGTATTATTGAGAATGGGGTTTCCGCCTGATTTTGTTTGGAGGGTGAGGAGCTTATATAAAGACATTTATAGTTGTGTTTTGATGAATGGTTCTGTGGGTAGAAGAGTGAATGTTTTTTCAGGTGTGAGACAAGGTTGTCCTTTGTCTCCTGTGGTTTTTATTTGTGCGATTGAACCGTTGCTTTGTATGTTGAGGAAAGATAAAGTGATTAGAGGAGTACAAGTGCCAGGAGGTGGAGGGAGGGAATGGAAGGTTAGTGCTTATATGGATGACGTGTGTGTTGTGTGATTCAGAGTATTCTGTGAGGCGGGTGAAGTTATTAGCGTCTATTTTTTGTGGTGCGTCAGCATTTAAGGTGAATTGGGAGAAGAGTGAGTGTAAGGTTTTTGGGGGAGGGGTTTTAAGTAAGGATGTAGGAGTGAATGAGGTGACTGGGTCTATTAAGGTTTTGGGGGTGAAATTTTCAGAGAGTTTGGATGGGAAAGAAAGTTGGGATGATGCGAAAGGAAAGGTTGAGCGGAAGCTATGTTTTTGGAAGATGAGAAGTCTTTCGTTTTTTGGAAAAATCTTAGTTATTAAAAGTGTGATTTTGCCTATTTTCTTATATATTGCAGTGGTCTTTCCGCCGGGGTATATGTGTATGAGGGGGTTAAATAGGATTCTGTTTGTGTTTTTGTGGAATTCTAGAATGGAGAGGGCTAGGAGGGAGGTATTGGTGAAACGTTTAGAAAAAGGTGGGTTGGGTTTTCCAAACCTTGAGGTGTTTTTTGGTGTAAATATTGTGGTTTTTGTGTTGAGGATGATTAGGATGGATGGCAAGTTTTCTTGTCTGTGTAGGTTTTTGTTTGGGGCGTATTTATTTCGTTTGAAGTGGCGAGAGAGGGATCTGAGGTATCCGGTTGCTTTTGACGTGCCTAGATGGTATGTGTGGGTTTATAAATTTTTGGTGAAGTATGAGTTGTGTGATGTGGATGTTAGGTTGTTGAGTAATAAGAAGGCTGTGTATAGGATGATTGAATGTAGAGAGACAGAGTGTGGAGTAAACATGGTTAGAGGGAATGATATAGAAAAAGTATGGAAGAAAGTGCGGTTGGACGGTATGACGAATAGGCAGAGTGAGATTGTGTGGCAGTCTTTGCATGGAGTGTTACCAGTTAGAGAATTTCAGAAGAATCGTGGGTTGGGGAGAAGTGATATGTGTCCGAGAGGTGGGTGTGGTGGAAGGGAAAGTGTAATACATGTGTTTTGGAATTGTCATTATGCTAGGGAGGTGATTGGAAGAATGGGACCGTTGTGTAAAGAATTGTGTGGTGTGAGCTTGTTATCATTCGAGTTGTTCATGTTTGGCTTGGGAATGTGTGATGGAGTGAAGGAGAGAGTGTTGTGGTTAATAGTTGCATGTATAAAGGAAGTATTATGGGATGTGAGGAATGTGTATGTTTTTAAGAGAAAGGAAATTGTAGTAAAGAACAGTCTAAAAGTGATTTTGGGGAAGATGTATGTGTGTTTTCTATGGGATAAAAGAAGAAGGGGGGAGGTGGATGCCGAAGGGATTTGGAAGGTGAAGAAGTGGAGATACCTTGTAAATATGTCTTGATTTGTTTTTTTCTGATGTTGTATTAAACTGAAATTTTCCGATAATGATGGGAACAGCTTTTGTGTTTTGGATTTGACGCAGCTGTTTGGGATTTTTCTTTGGTCTTGGAGATCTGGACCGTGGATTTTCCCATCTGAGGGAAAAACAAAAAAAAAAAAAAAAAGAAACAGCTGTCTGTGGATGGATACCATGCTTGGCATAGGTGGCTTTCCTTCATAGGATGCTGCCCTTCCCGTGGTTGTTCCTTCCCGGGGAAAGGCCTGGCTATTCACTGCTTGCGTCGAGAAACACGTGATGGTGTCTCCGCAGCTTCTTTACATGCATCTGCATATTTCCCATAAGGGATGGGGGCAGTGTTCTGGAATCACTGCGTTGAGAAACACGTGATGGTGTCTCCGCGGTGTTGGATGTTTTGGTCTCCCCGAGGCCAATCATCTGTGCCTTTATAGCCTTTTTACTAGGCACTGCTCCTAATAGCCAGATTCCTACTCCACACTGATGAGGGGCAAAAACCCCGAAACAGCTGTCTGTGGATGGATACCATGCTTGGCATAGGTGGCTTTCCTTCATAGGATGCTGCCCTTCCCGTGGTTGTTCCTTCCCGGGGAAAGGCCTGGCTATTCACTGCTTGCGTCGAGAAACACGTGATGGTGTCTCCGCAGCTTCTTTACATGCATCTGCATATTTCCCATAAGGGATGGGGGCAGTGTTCTGGAATCACTGCGTTGAGAAACATGTGATGGTGTCTCCGCGGTGTTGGATGTTTTGGTCTCCCCGAGGCCAATCATCTGTGCCTTTATAGCCTTTTTACTAGGCACTGCTCCTAATAGCCAGATTCCTACTCCACACTGATGAGGTGCAAAAACCCCGAAACAGCTGTCTGTGGATGGATACCATGCTTGGCATAGGTGGCTTTCCTTCATAGGATGCTGCCCTTCCCGTGGTTGTTCCTTCCCGGGGAAAGGCCTGGCTATTCACTGCTTGCGTCGAGAAACACGTGATGGTGTCTCCACAGCTTCTTTACATGCATCTGCATATTTCCCATAAGGGATGGGGGCAGTGTTCTGGAATCACTGCGTTGAGAAACACGTGATGGTGTCTCCGCGGTGTTGGATGTTTTGGTCTCCCCGAGGCCAATCATCTGTGCCTTTATAGTGGCTTCTGATTGGTCGCGTGCCGCTCATGTGACCGCCACGCGACCAATCACAAGCCGGAACGTCATTCTCAGGTCCTAAATTCCTAGAATGAGGAGTTTAGGGCCTGAGAATGACGTCGCGGCTTGTGATTGGTCGCGTGGCGGTCACATGAGCGGCACGCGACCAATCAGAAGCCGCGACGTCATTCTCAGGCCCTAAACGCGCTCATTTTAAGCAAAGAAGGCTGCCGGTTACCAGCGGTGATGTCCAGGGGCCTCCGGAGAGGTAAGTATATCAATATTTTTTATTTTAATTTTTTATTTTACACATTAATATGGATCCGATACCGATTCCCGATACCACAAAAGTATCGGAACTCGGTATCGGAATTCCGATACCGCAAGTATCGGCCGATACCCGATACTTGCGGTATCGGAATGCTCAACACTAGTCAAGATACCTAACTAAGCAACTAACTAAAGGTTTTGTTCCAGCCTTGTGTCTCTTGGTGCCGAAACATATTGTGATGCGTGCACGTTTACTTACTGCGACGTCGCAGTGGGCTTTTAGCGTTACTTACTACTGGGCCTGCTCCGAACGACACAATCAGGACACGTAGGTGGTTGCAGAGTTCTTGCAGCCGGTTAGCAATATCGAGGAGGCTTGTACTATAATGCTTAAACCTTTCACTTCACAGGTCCCGGGCACCTTCTGTCCTTTAACAGCTTTTCCAGAATGAATTACCTTGCATCCGGACCGGTTCGGATACTGGTTCAGTTCAGCATCACTCTGCCGCTTCTCCTTACTCAGTTGGGTGCTGTCAAGAGGGGATGTCACTGTATTCCTCTCCAGCACAGCCTCATTCCTGCAGACTCTGCCCAAGATGGCCACACTTCCTCTTCCTGTCTTTTGTGTTTATAAAAACCCTCCCTTTTACATCTTACAGACAGGGAGGTGTGAACTTGACAGGAGGGTTGAGAGCTGATCTTCTGTCATGGTGGAGAAGCTGGTTTTGGAGGAACAGGGTTAAGTAACTAAGAGGGGCATTGAGCACTGTGGGCCAAAGCTTTCTCTGATCGCATTGATCTTCTGTTTAAAGAAAGAGGGAAAGTCTTCATCAAAAATGAGAGGGGAGGGAGTAGGTGCTGGGGGACGGAGTAGCGAGTTGAAAGTGTTGAAAAGCCGTTTAGGGTTGTGAGACAGGGAGGATATGAGAGATGAGAAGTACATTTGTTTTGTGGCAGTGAGCGTGGACTTGAAGCTAGCGAATGACTGCTTGTATGCGATGAAGTGCTCGGCAGAGTGGGATCTCTTCCATCTCCGCTCAGTGACCATCTCAGTTCTTTGGTCAGGCTGGTCAGTCAGGGCTATCTGTTCATTGTACGAGTTTTGCTATACATGAGGGGGGCGGCCGAATCGAGTGTTGCTATTATTATGGTGTTAGAAAAAGTGGCAGCAGCATCTGTGTCATGAAGGGAAGCTATGTCTGTAGGAGGGAGAAGGGACTCAGAGAGTGATTGTAAATTGAGGTGTTTGAGATTTCTGCGAGAGTGAGTGAGTTTGTAGAGTGGGGGTTGCGCACCAGAAGAGGAGAAGGAAGAGAATGTCAGTAGGTTGTGGTCAGACAGGGGGAGCGGTGAGTTAGTGAGATTAGTAAGGAAACAGAAGCGGGTAAAGATAAGGTGTGACCATCTTTGTGAGTGGCCGCAGAAGACCATTGAGTGAGGCCGAAGGAGGCAGTGAGCGATAAAAGTTTAGAGGCAGCTGAGGTGGAAGTGTCAATAGGGATATTGAAGTCACCCATGATGATAGTGGGGATGTCAGCAGAGAGAAAATGATGTAGCCAGGTAGTGAAGTGGTCGAGAAAGGTGGTCATGGCTAGTTCTGGGGGGCGGTAGATGACAGCCAGCTGGAGGTTGGAGGGGGAATAGATGCAGACGGAGTGCACCTCAAACTAGGGAAGAGTAGCGAAGGGTGGTAGCGGGATTGGAGTAAAGGAGCAGGTGTTGGACAGGAGCAAGCCAACTCCTCCACCACGTTTTGTGCTGAGGTGAGGGGTGTGAGAGACGTGGAATCTGCCATAGGAAAGTGCAACTGGAGAGGCTGAGTCAGAGGGGGTGAGCCAGGTTTCAGTGATGCCGAGGAAGGACAGTTTGTTGGTGATGAAGAGGTCATGGATAAATGGCAGTTTGTTGCAGACGGAGTGTGCGTTCCATAGTGCTCCAGGTAGGGGGACCGGGGGAGTGGGAGCTGGATGAATGGGTATGAGGTTATTGTAGTTGGGAAAACATGTAGAGGATCGTGGCAGGGGATTAGAAATGAGTGTGGGGATGTATTGAGGAGAGCCAGGATTTGGGGATACGTCACCAGCGATGAGGAGTAGCAGACAAAGCGTTAGAAGGTGGGAGCAGGATAGGACATGATGCGGCCGTGTGTCTGGAGAAAAAGGATTGTATGTGGAGGAACAGCTGTGAGGAGGAGGTGAGATGGCTGGGGAGGATGGAGGGTGAAATTACTAGTTCCTTACTAGGTGGGGGATTATAGGAGGTAAGGAAAAAAATATAGTAGTATAGGTGTGAAAGAGAAAAGAAACTGAAACATTGTAGTGGCTTGATATTCCGTTACCTTACAGTAAAATTCCAGTCCAATTCAACGTATTGTAATTAGAAATCTGTAATTTGAAAGATACATGGATCAGACTAAAGTCTGGATCAGACCCATGGCTCAGACTATATCTGGGATTAACACTGCTCACCTGTGAGAAAATGTGAGTGTGTTGCCCTAGGGCTGCTTGCCCTAGAAATGTTGCCGTTTAAACTTGTGGAGGCGGAAGCTTTGCACAACCTCATGGCGATGGCTGTCCCTCGGTATTCTGTCCCCAGCCGCCACTATTTCTCCCGGTGTGACGTCCTCGCCTTACACAAGCACATGTCCCATAACATCAGCCATGCCCTGACCAACACTGTTACTGGGAAGGTTCACTTAACTATGGACACATGGACAAGTACTTGTTGCCAGGGATGCTACATGTCCCTGCAGAGTTGTTGAAAGGTCTAACAGAACAGACTGACCTGTGGCTGTCGCCTTTAACCTATAACCAGGCATGGTCATGTGTGACAATGGCTGTAACCTGGTGGGGGCTTTTCAACCTCGCACACATACTATGCCTGGCTCACGTGCTTAACTTAGTGGTTCAGCGGTTTTTCAAAACCTACCCAGATCTGCCTGAGCTACTTGTGAAAGTATGCCACATGTGTACCCATTTCCGCAAGTCAGTTACAGCTACCGCCGCCCTGGCAGTGCTGCAGCAGCAGCATTTTCAACTTCCAGCTAACCGACTGATATGTGGTCACCATGAGTTGGAACTCAGTGTTACATATGTTGGCAAGGATTTGTGAGGGCAGTAGTTGAATACCAGCTACAATATGTCGGTCAGGATTTCAGCCAGCCTCCGCACATAAGAGCTGACGAGTGGGCATGAATGTGTGACATCTGTACTGTTCTCCAAAACTTTGTGAACTTGACTAAGATGGTGAGTGGCAATGATGCCATAATCAGCTTAACCATCCCGCTTCTCTGTCTACTGAAATGCTTGCTGCTCACAATTAAATAGGAGGCTTTGTAGGCAGAGAAAGTTGAGATGGAGCAAGAAACTATATTGGGTGATGCTTCACATCCCAGCCTCATCTCCTGTTGCCAACATGCATTGGGTGATAATGTGGAGGAGGAGGAACAGGAGCTGGCTGCATGCGCGACAGACGGTGCTACCCACACCACCTTCATCCTGTCTGTTCAGCGTGGATGGCCTGAAGATGAGGAGAAGAGGGAGGACAAAGAGAAGGGCGAGAAGGAGTTCTATTAGTATATGATCCAGTGCCTTGTTGTGGGCTGTCAGGTGGTTGTCACATAAGGAGTTTTCACATTGTATACAGGATTTCACAGCCGGAACATAATACGAGGGGCGATCCAAAAGTAATGATAATCGGTTATTTCTATTGCACACAGAAATAAAAAAAAAAAATTCTCTCTTAGATACCCACTAGTCCAGGAAAAAAAATCACTTAAATAGACCACGATTCCCGGGAGCTACATTCATTTGAATATGAACTGCCGAGGAGTGAACATCAAAATGGAAAAAAACGAGCTCAGAGCTGTCATCAAATACCTCTGCTTGAAAAAAATGACTACCAAAGACATACACATCGACTTGGTGGAAACATTGGGGGACTCTTCTCCTCCATATTCCACAGTTGCACGCTGGGCCAAGGAATTTAAGCTGGGAAGAACATCGACGGAAGATGAACATCGTGAAGGATGCCCATCCACGTCCCTCAATGAAGAAAATGTGAAAAAAGTTGAAGAAGTATTGGCAGATCGAAGAGTGACTATCAGGCATGTAGCTGAGGTCACAGGGATCTCATATGGCAGTATTCAAAGAATCCTTGCAAAAGAATTGCATAGGAGAAAGGTCTCCGCGCGTTGGGTGCCAAAAATGTTAACCGACGAGCAAAAGAAGAAACGAGTTGACATTTCAATAGCAAATCTCGAAATGTTCCAAGCAGACAAGGAAAAATTTTTGTCACGCTTTTTGACCATGGACGAGACCTGGATCCACCACTTTGATCCCGAAACGAAACAACAATCGATGACATGGAAACGAGCCGACGAACCGACGCCGAAGAAATTCAAAGTGTCAAGCTCAGCTGGGATGGTTATGGCGTCCGTTTTTTGGGACGCTGAAGGAATTATGGTGGACTATTTGGAGAAGGGAGCCACTATTACAGGCTCCTACTACGCAGAACAAATAAGAAGATTGTAAGAGGCTATCAAGGTGAAAAGGCGTGGCAAACTGCGGGCTGGAGTGCTGTTTCACCAAGATAACGCGCCGGCTCACAAAGTTGCAGTTGCCATGGCTACCATTCAAGAAGCGGGCTTTGAACTGGTGGAACACCCCCCCACCCCCTATTCGCCAGATCTGGACCGCCCCTCGTACTTTGCACAGTAAGTACAGAATATCCTGGTCTCCTCCATATCAGGTTGAGTAGATGCAAAACACTCCACTATTTCCCAGCTGGGTTGATGAAATAACAGTCCTTCATGCTGCTACGTTAGGCCGGTTTCACGTCAGTGGCTCCGGTACGTGAGGTGACAGTTTCCTCACGTACCGGAGACACTGACTCATGTAGACACATTAAAATCAATGTGTCTCTGCACATGTCAGTGTGTTTCCACGGACCGTGTGTCTGTTTGGAAAACACGGAGACATGTCAGTGTTTGTGGGAACGCACGGATCACACGGACCCATTAAAGTCAATGGGTGCGTGTAAAACACGTACCGCACACGGATGCTGTCCATGTGCAGTCCGTGTGCCATGCAGGAGACAGCGCTACTGTAAGCGCTGTCCCCCCAGCTTGTGGAGCTGAAGCCCCATTCATTTCTTCTCTCCAGCAGCGTTCGCTGGAAAGAAGGAATGAAAAATCATTTTTTAAATTTTTTTTTTGTTTTTAAAATAAAGTTCCCAGTAATCTCCCCCCTCCCACCCCCTGTGCGCCCCCCCCCCCCCCCCCTGGCATTAAAATACTTACCCAGCTCCCTCGCAGCTCTTCCTGTATGAGCGGTCACGTGGTGCCGCACATTACAGTGATGAATATGCGGCTCCACCTCCCATAAGGGTGGAGCCGCATATTCATCACTGTAATAAGCGGCACCACGTGACCGCTCATACAGGAGAAGCTGCCAGCGCTGAGAGGAGACATCGCGGGAGCTAGGTGAGTATTTCTATGCAAGGGGCCGGGCGGCGCACGGGGGATGGGAGGCGGGAGCTTACCAGCAAACTTTATTTTTAACAAAAAATAACCAAAACTTGATCTTTCATCTCTTCTCTCCTGCGGGGGAGAAGAGATGAATGCCGGCTTCAGCACCACGCAGGGGGGACAGCGCTTAGTTTAGCGCTGTCTCTCCTGTACGGTCCGTGTGGTCCTCAGGCGGCACACGGGCGGCACACGGATGCCGCACGTGTGCCACACTGATGTGCTACGTGAGCACACGGACACGGATAATTCCGGTACCGGAATTATCTGGACGTGTGGGACAGGCCTTAACAGCTTTTTTCAGAGCTAACTCAAATATATTCTATTCTCTAATAATATCGCTATTAACTGCGTTTAGTGTAGGGATAAGTGCTAGGTATCATCTTCTGGAAATGAGTGTTCATTCTGGTCACATGCATCCCTTCCACAGTCTATAATTTGATTGCTTTTTTTCATACACACATTGATAGATTCATGTTTTTTTACAGTGATCTGTACTCAGAAATTCATCAAAGCAGACAAAATTAAGTGATTTAATGTGTCCATTCTCAGTTTCTCTGTAGCATCTGTATGTAAGAGGTAGTGGTGGGAGACTTTATGCTACTGGAGCTGGAATTAGCACTTCTGAACTCTCCACTGCTTTGTAACCATCCATTTCTGGGTGATTCTTGAAGTATGTCTGGTGACATTGTCCTGCTAGAAGACCCATGACTTACAATGCAAACCTCAGCTTTCTGACACTGGGCACTACGTTGCGACTAGAGATGGGCGAACCCAGCAAAGTTCGGCTTCCATACCAAACACCTACTGTTCTGGCACAGAAACCGAACACAGACTGCACCAGAAAGTCCGTGTTACTGTTCAGGTTTGGTCCCCTGAACATCGGGTTTTCCTCACGCTGTCATGTGCATGACAGTGTGGCAAACACCGCTTCTGAACGGCGGTAAAATCATCTCTGCTGGTCAGACGGCCGAGGTTCCCATGCTGTCAAAAGACAGTGTGAGCACACAGCTGTCATCGTAGGTCTAAAGTTTAACTTCGGTTACTGGTGTTGGCTGATTGAACTACTGCTCCCATCAGCTGACGGCTGCTGCTGCTAATAACAGCGAGAGCAAACGGCGGGTGATGGGAGTAAATAATATTTAAAAAAGTGTTGGTTCCCCCGTATTTTTGATAACCAGCCAGGCAAAACTCACAGTTGGGGGCTGCAAGCCTCAGCTGTCAGCTTCAGAAAGGCTGGTTATCAAGAATAAAGGGGGCCCCACTATGTTTTTTTTAATTTAAATAAATAATTTAAAAAATACGGTGTGGGGTGCCCCCATCTTTGACAACCAACCAAGCTAAAGCAGACAGATGGGGGCTGATATTCTCAGACCGGTAAGGGGGTATGGATATTGCCCTCCCCCAGCCTAAAAGTAGCAGCTTGCAGCCACCCAGAAAAGGTGCATCTAACCGATGCGCCGATTCCAGCGTTTTGCTCGGCTCTTCCCACTTGCCCTGTAGCGGTGGCAAGTGGAGTTCATATTTGTGGGGTTGATGTCACCTTTGTATTGTCCGGTGACATCAAGGCCACAGATTAGTAATGGAGAGGCGTCTATAAGACACCAATCAATTACTAATCCTATAGTTATATGGTAAATAAAGACAGCCAGAATAAAGTACTTTATTTGTACAAAAATAAAAAAACAACAATATCCCACACCTGTCTGTCGTTCTGTCCCATGCCATAATCCATGTCTGGGGGATAAACAGTTTTCAACCTGGATGGTACCAAGATGCAACCGTCCAGGCTGAGAATCACTGGGAACTGAGCTGCTGCGAGCGCATCGAGGTTACTGCCGGTCACTGAGGTTGCATTCTCAGCCGGGCCAATGAACTGCTGTGACCTTGGTGAGATCACCACTACCACAGTGAGAAAAAGTCTCACGGTGCAGAGGCGAATTCACCGGGAGAATTTCACTGCGGTGAGCTCACCTCTGCACCATGAGACTTTTCTCACAGTGCTAGCGGTGATCTCACCAGAGAGAGGCCACTGCAGTTCATCCCGGCTAGGAACGAAGCCTCAGTGACCGGAGGTAACCTCGATGACATCACTGCTAGTCACTGATGCTGCGCTCCCAGCAGCTCATTCGTCAGTGATTCTCAGCCTGGACGGTCACGTCTTGGCACCTTCCAGGTTTAAAACTGTTTATACCCCAGACATGGATTACGACGTGGGACAGAACGACAGGCAGATGAGGGATATTGTTGTTTTTTATTTTTGTTTAATTACAGAAGACAAGGGCTTCAGTGGAATGGGCGTTAGGCGAGTATAACTGTGTTTGTTACTTTTAAATAATGGAAAAGTGTGTTTTGTTTTATTTCAAAGAAAGGACTTTACTATGGCTGTGTGTTTAATTAGAATACAACTGTAGGATTAGTAATGGATAGGTGTCTTATAGATGCCTCTCCATTACTAATCCAAGGGCTTGATGTCATCCGACAATACAGAGGTACAGGGCAAGTGGGAAGGGCCGGGCAAAGCACCAGAAACGGCACATCTAACATGCGCTTTTTCTGGACAGCTGTGGGCTGCTATCTTTAGGTTGGGGAGCCAATATCCATGGCCCCTTACCAGCCTGAGAATATCATCCCCCAGCTGTCTGCTTTAGTAAGGCTGGTTGTCAAAATTTGGGGGGGGGGACCCCACAATGTTTATTTTGAACTATTTATTTAAATAATTTAAGAAATCGAATTGGGGACCCCTCCATTCTTGACAAGCAGCCTTGCTGAAGCTGACAGCTTAGGTTTGCAGCCACAGCTGTGAGTTTTGGTTATCAAAAATATAGGGGAGACCATGTCCATTTTATTCTTTATTTAGAGAGCGAGCACCAGCTGATGAATACTCTCATCAGCCGCCACCTACTCTCACTGTTATTAGCAGCAGGCGTCAGCTGATGGGAGCAGTAATCCCATCAGCTGACACCAGTGACAGAAAGTAAATTTTCTACCTCTGATCACAGCTGTGGGCTCACTGTTGTGAATTCTGTTGTCAGGCTCCCTCCTGTGGTCATGAATGGTACTTTGGCTGGTTCTGTCCATGGACTTTCTCTGGTGCCTGTGGGTGTTTCTGAGTTTCCTTCCACAGGTGACGAGGCTAATTCGTTAGTGGGCTGCTCTATTTAACTCCACTTAGATCTTTGCCTCATGCCAGCTGTCAATGTTGTACTATGGCTCTAGTTCGCTCCTGGATCGTTCTGAGTTCCTGTTGCTCCAGCAGAAGCTAAGTTCCTCTGTGCTATTTTGCTTGTTTGCTATTTTTTCTGTCCAGCTTGCTTTTGTCAATATTGCCTTGCTTGGTGGAAGCTCTGGGACGCAGAGGGGCACCTCCCGCACCGTGAGTCGGTGCGGAAGGTATTTTTCCCTGCACTCTCTGCGTGGTCTTTTGTAGGTTTTTGTGCTGACCGCAAAGTAACCTTTTCTATCCTTGGTCTGTTCAGTAAGTCGGGCCTCACTTTGCTAAATCTATTTCATCTCTGTGTTTGTATTTTCATCTTTACTCACAGTCATTATATGTGGAGGGCTGCCTTTTCCTTTGGGGAATTTCTCTGAGGCAAGGTAGGCTTTATTTTTCTATCTTCAGGGCTAGCTAGTTTCTTAGGCTGTGCCGAGTTGCATAGGGAGCGTTAGGCGCAATCCACGGCTATTTCTAGTGTGTTTTGATAGGTTTAGGGATTGCGGTCAGCAGAGTTCCCACGTCCCAGAGGTCGTCCTTATTATCAGTAACTATCAGGTCCATTATTTGTCCTAACCACCGGATCATAACAGTACAGCTGGCCAAAAGTATTGATGCATCTCAATAGAGGGATAAGTGAAGCTCTGAGACCATTTTTTTTTCTTTGCAGCGTGTTCTGTCTCACTTTTCCCCTTTAACTCTGGGTGGTTCAGAACACAGGTGTAGACATGGACATTCAAGGTCTGTCCTCTTGGATGGAAAATCTCACTACAAGGGTACAAAACATTCAAGATTTTGTGGTTCAGAATCCGATGTCAGAGCCTAGGATTCCAATTCCTGATTTATTTTTTGGTGATAGATCTACGTTCTTGAATTTCAAAAATAATTGTAAATTGTTTCTAGCTTTGAAACCTCGCTCCTCAGGTGATCCTGTTCAACAGGTAAGGATTAGGGTTGAGCGAAACGGGTCGTTCATTTTCAAAAGTCGCCGACTTTTGGCAAAGTCGTGTTCCATGAAACCCGATCCGACCCCTGTGCGGGGTCGGCCATGCGGTACGCGACTTTCGCGCCAAAGTCGCGTTTCAATTACGCGAAAAGCGCCATTTCTCAGCCAATGAAGGTAAAGGCAGAGTGTGGGCAGCGTGATGACATAGGTCCTGGTCCCCACCATCTTAGAGAAGGGCATTGCAGTGATTGGCTTGCTGTCTGCGGCGTCACAGGGGCTATAAAGGGGAGTTCCCGCCGACCGCCATGTTACTGCTGCTGATCTGAGCTTAGGGAGAGGTTGCTGCCGCTTCGTCAGAAGCAGGGATAGCGTTAGGCAGGGTCCATTAACCACCAAACCGCTTGTGCTGTAGCGATTTCCACTGCCCAACACCACCTTCGGTGTGCAGGGACAGTGGAAGCTACATTTTTTTTTTTTTCCCCCTCAGCGCTGTAGCTCATTGGGCTGCCCTAGAAGGCTCCCTGATAGCTGCATTGCTGTGTGTACGCCGCTGTGCAAACCAACTGCTTTTTTCAAAGCACAAATCCTCTTGTTCCTTCCTTTCTGCACAGCTATCTTTTTGGTTTGTACACACTTTTTATTTAATTTGTGCATCAGTCCACTCCTTATTGCTGCCTGCCATACCTGGCTGAGATTACTGCAGGGAGATAGTAATTGAAGGACACTCCCTGTTTTTTTTTTTTTTTTTGTGGGAGATTAAGATTGACATTTCTGCTAGAGTGCCATCCCTGTCTGTGTCATCTCTCACTCAGTGGGCCATAGAAAGCCTATTTATTTTTTTGCTTGATTTGGGTTATAAAATCTACCTGAAAAAATCACTACATCAATCAGTGGGAGAAAAATATTGGCCTCAGGGCTTGTGTGCCACTCTTGACTCCTGTGTGCATCATCACTCACTCAGTGGGCCATAGAAAGCCTATTTATTTTTTTGCTTAATTTTGGTTCTAAAATCTACCTGAAAAAATCACTACATCAATCAGTGGGAGAAAAATATTGGCCTCAGGGCTTGTGTGCCACTCCTGACTCCTGTGTGCATCATCACTCACTCAGTGGGCCATAGAAAGCCCATTTTTTTTTTTTTTGCTTTATTTGGGTTCTAAATTCTACCTGAAAAAATCAATAAATCAATCAGTGGGAGATTAATATTGGCCTTTGGGCTTGTGTGCCAGTCCTAAGCGTGCCATCTCTCTCTCTCAGATAGTGGGCCATAGAAAGCCTATTTATTTTTTATTTTTTTTATTGGGTTTATAAATTTTCCCTGGAAAAAAAAAAAAGTGGGAGATTAACCCCTCTGTGACCTTAGACGTACTATCCCCTCGAGGTGCCCTGGGCTTATCTGACCCTGGACGGGATAGTACGTCATAGCCGATCGGCCGCGCTCACGGGGGAAGCGCGGCCGATCGCGGCCGGGTGTCAGCTGCTAATCGCAGCTGACATCCGGCACTATGTGCCAGGAGCGGTCACGGACCGCCCCTGGCACATTAACCCCTGGCACACCGCGATCAAAGATGATCGCGATGTGCCGGCGGTGCAGGGAAGCACCGCGCAGGGAGGGGGCTCCCTGCGGGCTTCCCTGAGACCCCCGGAGCAACGCGATGTGATCGCGTTGCTGCGAGGGTCTCACCTCCCTCCCTGCTCAGTCCAGCTCCGGATCCAAGATGGCCGTGGATCCGGGTCCTGCAGGGAGGGAGGTGGCTTCACAGAGCCTGCTCAGAGCAGGCACTGTGAAGCCTGCAGCGCTGCATATCAGATCAGTGATCTGACAGAGTGCTGTGCAAACTGTCAGATCACTGATCTGTGATGTCCCCCCCTGGGACAAAGTAAAAAAGTTAAAAAAAATTTTTCCAAATGTGTAAAAAAAATAAAAAAAAATATTCCAAAATAATGAAAAAAAAAAAAAATATTATTCCCATAAATACATTTCTTCATCTAAATAAAAAAAAAACCAATAAAAGTACACATATTTAGTATCGCCGCGTCCGTAACGACCCGACCTATAAAACTGTCCCACTAGTTAACCCCTTCAGTAAACACCGTAAGAAAAAAAAAAAAAAACGAGGCAAAAAACAACGCTTTATTATCATACCGCCGAACAAAAAGTGGAATAACACGCGATCAAAAGGACAGATATAAATAACCATGGTACCGCTGAAAGCGTCATATTGTCCCGCAAAAAAAGAGCCGCCATACAGCATCATCAGCAAAAAAATAAAAAAGTTATAGTCCTGAGAATAAAGCGATGCAAAAATAATTATTTTTTCTGTAAAATAGTTTTTATCGTATAAAAGCGCCAAACCATAAAAAAATGATATAAATGAGGTATCGCTGTAATCGTACTGACCCGAAGAATAAAACTGATTTATCAATTTTACCAAACGCGGAACGGTATAAACGCCTCCCCCAATAGAAATTCATGAATAGCTGGCTTTTGGTCATTCTTCCTCACAAAAATCGGAATAAAAAGCGATCAAAAAATGTCACGTGCCCAAAAATGTTTTCAATAAAAACGTCAACTCGTCCCGCAAAAAACAAGACCTCACATGACTCTGTGGACCAAAATATGGAAAAATTATAGCTCTCAAAATGTGGTATTGCAAAAAATATTTTTTGCAATAAAAAGGGTCTTTCAGTGTGTGACGGCTGCCAATCATAAAAATCCGCTAAAAAACTCGCTATGAAAGTAAATCAAACCCCCCTTCATCACCCCCTTAGTTAGGGAAAAATAAAAAAAAATGTATTTATTTCCATTTTCCCATTAGGGCTAGGGTTAGGGCTAGGGTTTAGGGCTAGGGCTAGGGTTAGGGCTAGGGTTAGGGCTAGGGCTAGGGCTAGGGTTAGGGTTAGGGCTAGGGTTAGGGCTAGGGTTAGGGCTAGGGTTAGGGTTAGGGCTAGGGTTAGGGCTAGGGCTAGGGTTAGGGCTAGGGTTAGGGCTAGGGTTAGGGCTAGGGTTAGGGCTAGGGTTAGGGTTGGGGCTACAGTTAGGGTTAGGGTTTAGATTACATTTACAGTTGGGAATAGGGTTGGGATTAGGGTTAGGGGTGTGTCAGGGTTAGAGGTGTGGTTAGGGTTACCGTTGGAATTAGGGTTAGGGGTGTGTTTAGATTAGGGTTTCAGTTATAATTGGGGGGTTTCCACTGTTTCGGCACATCAGGGGCTCTCCAAACACGACATGGCGTCCGATCTCAATTCCAGCCAATTCTGCGTTGAAAAAGTAAAACAGTGCTCCTTCCCTTCCGAGCTCTCCTGTGTGCCCAAACAGGGGTTTACCCCAACATATGGGGTATCAGCGTACTCAGGACAAATTGGACAACAACTTTTGTGGACCAATTTCTCCTGTTACCCTTGGGAAAATACAAAACTGGGGGCTAAAAAATAATTTTTGTGGGAAAACAAAAAGATTTTTTATTTTCACGGCTCTGCGTTATAAACTGTAGTGAAACACTTGGGGGTTCAAAGTTCTCACAACACATCTAGATAAGTTCATTGAGGGGTCTAGTTTCCAATATGGGGTCACTTGTGGGGGGTTTCTACTGTTTAGGTACATTAGGGGCTCTGCAAACGCAATGTGACGCCTGCAGACCAATCCATCTAAGTCTGCATTCCAAATGATGCTCCTTCCCTTCCGAGCCCTCCCATGCGCCCAAACGGTGGTTCCCCCCCACATATCGGGTATCAGCGTACTCAGGACAAATTGGACAACAACATTTAGGGTCCAATTTCTCCTGCTAACCTTGGAAAAATACAAAACTGGGGGCTAAAATATAATTTTTGTGGAAAAAAAATATTTTTTATTTGCATGGCTCTGCGTTATAAACTGTAGTGAAATACTTGGGGGTTCAAAGCTTTCACAACACATCAAGATGAGTTCCTTAGGGGGTCTACTTTCCAAAATGGTGTCACTTGTGGGGGGTTTCTACTGTTTAGGTACATTAGCGGCTCTGCAAACGCAATGTGACGCCTGCAGACCATTCCATCTAAGTCTGCATTCCAAATGGCGCTCCTTCCCTTCCGAGCCCTCCCATGCGCCCAAACGGTGGTTCCCCCCCACATATGGGGTATCAGCGTACTCAGGACAAATTGGACAACAACTTTTGGGGTCCAATTTCTCCTGTTACCCTAGGGAAAATACAAAACTGGGGGCTAAAAAATAATTTTTGTGGGAAAAAAATTTTGTTTTATTTTTATGGCTCTGCATTATAAACTTCTGTGAAGCCCTTGGTGGGTCAAAGTGCTCACCACACATCCAGATAAGTTCCTTAGGGGGTCAACTTTCCAAAATGGTGTCACTTGTGGGGGGTTTCAATGTTTAGGCACATCAGTGGCTCTCCAAACGCAACATGGCGTCCCATCTCAATTCCTGTCAATTTTGCATTGAAAAGTCAAACGGCGCTCCTTCCCTTCCGAGCTCTCCCATGCACCCAAACAGTGGTTTACTGCCACATATGGGGTATCAGCGTACTCAGGACAAATTGGACAACAACTTTTGAGGTCCAATTTCTTCTCTTACCCTTGGAAAAATAAAAAATTGGGGGCAAAAATATAATTTTTGTGAAAAAATATGATTTTTTATTTTTACGGTTCTGCATTATAAACTTCTGTGAAGCACTTGGTGGGTCAAAGTGCTCACCACACCTCTAGATAAGTTCCTTAGGGGGTCTACTTTCCAAAATGGTGTCACTTGTGGGGGGTTTTAATGTTTAGGCACATCAGTGGCTCTCCAAACGCAACATGGCGTCCCATCTCAATTTCTGTCAATTTTGCATTGAAAAGTCAAACTGCGCTCCTTCCCTTCCGAGCTCTCCCATGCGCCCAAACAGTGGTTTACTGCCACATATGGGGTATCAGCGTACTCAGGACAAATTGGACAACAACTTTTTGGGTCCAATTTCTCCTGTTACCCTTGGTAAAATAAAACAAATTGGAGCTGAAGTAAATTTTTTGTGTAAAAAAGTTAAATGTTCATTTTTATTTAAACATTCCAAAAATTCCTATTAAACACCTGAAGGGTTAATAAACTTCTTGAATGTGGTTTTGAGCACCTTGAGGGGTGCAGTTTTTAGAATGGTGTCACACTTGGGAATTTTCTATCATATAGACCCCTCAAAATGACTTCAAATGAGACGTGGTCCCTAAAAAAAAATGGTGTTGTAAAAATGAGAAATTGCTGGTCAACTTTTAACCCTTATAACTCCCTAACAAAAAAAAAAATTGGTTCCAAAATTATGCTGATGTAAAGGAGACATGTGGGAAATGTTACTTATTAAGTATTTTGTGTGACATATCTCTGTGATTTAATTGCATAAAAATTCAAAGTTTGAAAATTGCGAAATTTTCAAAATTTTCGCCAAATTTCCGTTTTTTTCACAAATAAACGCAGGTACTATCAAAGAAATTTTACCACTATCATGAAGTACAATATGTCACGAGAAAACAATGTCAGAATCACCAGGATCCGTTGAAGCGTTTCGGAGTTATAACCTCATAAAGGGACAGTGGTCAGAATTGTAAAAATTGGCCTGGTCATTGACGTGCAAACCACCCTTGGGGGTAAAGGGGTTAATATTGGCCTCTGGGCTTGTGTGCCAGTCCTGAGCGTGCCATCTCTCTCACAAATTGTGGGCCATAGAAAGCCTATTTATTTATTTTTTTTTGGTTTTATAAATTCTCCCTTAAAAAAAAAAGGGAGATTAATATTGGCCTTTGGGCTTGTGTGCCAGTCCTAAGCGTGCCATCTCTCTCTGTCTCTCAGATAGTGGGCCATAGAAAGCCTATTTATTATTTTTTTTATTGGGTTTATAAATTTTCCCTGGAACAAAAAAAAAAAAGTGGGAGATAAATATTGGCCTCTGGGCTTGTGTGCCACTCCTGACTCCTGTGTGCGTCATCTCTCACTTAGTGGGCCATAGAAAGCCTTTTTTTGTTTTCTTTGGTTTCTAAATTCTCCCTGAAAAAATCATTTTATTCTTTTTTTTTTTTTTTCCTAAAGTCTCCCTGAAAAAAACAAACAAAAAAAAACAAATCAGTGGGAGATTAATATTGCCCTTTCTGCTTGTGTGCCAGTCTTGACTCCTGGGTGTGCCATCTCTCTCTCTCTCTCTCCAATTGTGGGCCATAGAAAGCCTATTATTTTTTTGCTTGATTTGGGTTCCAAAATCTACCTGAAAAAATCACTACATCAATCAGTGGGAGATAAATATTGGCCTCTGGGCTTGTGTGCCACTCCTGACTCCTGTGTGCGTCATCTCTCACTCAGTGGGCAATAGAAAGCCTTTTTTTGTTTTATTTGTTTTCTAAATTCTCCCTGAAAAAATCATTTTATTTTATTTGGTTTCTAAATTCTTCCTGAAAAAATCATATTATTCTATTTTTTTTTTCCTAAAGTCTCCCTGAAAAAAAAAAAAAAAAACAACAAATCAGTGGGAGATTAATATTGCCCTTTCTGCTTGTGTGCCAGTCTTGACTCCTGGGTGTGCCATCTCTCTCTCTCTCTCCAATTGTGGGCCATAGAAAGCCTATTATTTTTTTAGCTTGATTTGGGTTCCAAAATCTACCTGAAAAAATCACTACATCAATCAGTGGGAGATAAATATTGGCCTCTGGGCTTGTGTGCCACTCCTGACTCCTGTGTGCGTCATCTCTCACTCAGTGGGCCATAGAAAGCCTTTTTTTGTTTTATTTGTTTTCTAAATTCTCCCTGAAAAAATCATTTTATTTTCTTTGGTTTCTAAATTCTTCCTGAAAAAATCATTTTATTCTATTTTTTTTTTTCCTAAAGTCTCCCTGAAAAACAAAAAAAAACAAACAAATCAGTGGGAGATTAATATTGCCCTTTCTGCTTGTGTGCCAGTCTTGACTCCTGGGTGTGCCATCTCTCTCTCTCTCTCCAATTGTGGGCCATAGAAAGCCTATTATTTTTTTTAGCTTGATTTGGGTTCCAAAATCTACCTGAAAAAATCACTACATCAATCAGTGGGAGATAAATATTGGCCTCTGGGCTTGTGTGCCACTCCTGACTCCTGTGTGTGTCATCTCTCACTCAGTGGGCCATAGAAAGCCTTTTTTTGTTTTATTTGTTTTCTAAATTCTCCCTGAAAAAATCATTTTATTTTATTTGGTTTCTAAATTCTTCCTGAAAAAATCATTTTATTCTATTTTTTTTTTTCCTAAAGTCTCCCTGAAAAAACAAAAACAAAAAACAAATCAGTGGGAGATTAATATTGCCCTTTCTGCTTGTGTGCCAGTCTTGACTCCTGGGTGTGCCATCTCTCTCTCTCTCTCCAATTGTGGGCCATAGAAAGCCTATTATTTTTTTGCTTGATTTGGGTTCCAAAATCTACCTGAAAAAATCACTACATCAATCAGTGGGAGATAAATATTGGCCTCTGGGCTTGTGTGCCACTCCTGACTCCTGTGTGCGTCATCTCTCACTCAGTGGGCCATAGAAAGCCTTTTTTTGTTTTATTTGTTTTCTAAATTCTCCCTGAAAAAATCATTTTATTTTATTTGGTTTCTAAATTCTTCCTGAAAAAATCATATTATTCTATTTTTTTTTTCCTAAAGTCTCCCTGAAAAACAAAAAACAAAAAACAAATCAGTGGGAGATTAATATTGCCCTTTCTGCTTGTGTGCCAGTCTTGACTCCTGGGTGTGCCATCTCTCTCTCTCTCTCCAATTGTGGGCCATAGAAAGCCTATTATTTTTTTGCTTGATTTGGGTTCCAAAATCTACCTGAAAAAATCACTACATCAATCAGTGGGAGATAAATATTGGCCTCTGGGCTTGTGTGCCACTCCTGACTCCTGTGTGCGTCATCTCTCACTCAGTGGGCCATAGAAAGCCTTTTTTTGTTTTATTTGTTTTCTAAATTCTCCCTGAAAAAATCATTTTATTTTCTTTGGTTTCTAAATTCTTCCTGAAAAAATCATTTTATTCTATTTTTTTTTTTTCCTAAAGTCTCCCTTAAAAAAAAAAAAAATCAAATCAGTGGGAGATTAATATTTACATTTGTGCTTCAGTGACAGTCCTGCGTGTGTGGCATCTCTCTCATTTGGTGCCACCAAAAACAGAGTGTGTAACATTGTGCCTGATTTTCGTTGTGGTCTCACTCACCTGTAAAGGGGTAGCTAAATCATACTGAGGTTATAGCTCACCGTGTAATTTGTGTGACAGCAACAAATACCGTTAGTTTGTTTACGTTTTTAAAACAATGAGGAAGTATGGTGGAAGAGGTCGTGGCCGGGGGCGTTCATTGTCAGCTGGTAATGAGGGTAGTGGTAGTGGTGGAGCATCAGCTGGTCGTGGGAAAAAAAATATTGCACCTAAGTCTGGAGCTGTGGAGCCAGGTTCGTCGTCTGGCTACACAAGGCCTCGAACGCTCCCTTTTCTGGGAGTAGGAAAACCGCTTTTAAAGCCGGAGCAGCAAGAGCAAGTTTTGGCTTATCTTGCTGACTCAGCCTCTAGCTCTTTTGCCTCCTCTCGTGAAACTGGTAAATGTCAAAGCAGCGCGTCGTTAGTGGATGTTCACGGTCAGGGACAAGTCGCTTCCTTGTCCTCTTCAGCAAAAACAACAACAGAGAAGAATGCAGCAGGCGACACAACGGGTTACTCCATGGAGCTCTTTACACATACCGTCCCTGGCTTAGAAAGTGAAGCAGTTAACAGTCCATGCCCATTACAAGTTGAATCTGACATAGAGTGCACTGATGCACAGCCACAGCCAGACTACTATGCTGGTCCTTTGACTCAGACCACAACATTGCCCTCGCAGGGTGCTGATCAAGAATCAGACCCTGATGAGACTATGTTGCCCCATCACGAACGCTATACCACCGACCGACACGGTGACACAGACGAAGTTGCACACGAGCTACAAGAAGAGGTAATAGATGACCCAGTTCTTGACCCCGATTGGCAGCCATTGGGGGAACAGGGTGCAGGCGGCAGCAGTTCTGAAGCGGAGGAGGAGGGGCCGCAGCAGGCATCAACATCGCAACAGGTTCCATCTGCCGGGCCCGTATCTTGCCCAAAACGCGTGGCAAAGCCAAAACCTGTTGGAGGACAGCGTGGCCATCCGGTTAAAGCTCAGTCTGCAATGCCTGAAAAGGTATCCGATGCTAGAAAGAGTGCAGTCTGGCATTTTTTTAAACAACATCCAATTGATCAGCGCAAAGTCATCTGTCAAAAATGTTCAACTACCTTAAGCAGAGGACAGAATCTGAAAAGTCTCAATACAAGTTGCATGCATAGACATTTAACCACCATGCATTTGCAAGCCTGGACTAACTACCAAACGTCCCTTAAGGTTGTAGCACCCTCGGCCAATGAAGCTAGTCAGCAACGCAACATCCCTTCCGGCAGTGTAGGGCCACCATTTTCCGCACCACCTGCAGTATCTGTGCAGGTTTCTTTGCCAGGCCAAAGCAGTCAGGGTCAGGGAATCACCAGTTTCGTAGTAGGAAACACTGCATCTAGGGCACCGGTGGCAACAATACCATCTCCCACCGTCTCTCAGTCTGCCATGTCCACCGGCACCCCCGCTAGTTCCACGATCTCCAGCTCTCCAGTCCAGCTCACCCTACATGAGACTATGGTTAGAAAAAGGAAGTACTTAGCCTCGCATCCGCGTACACAGGGTTTGAACGCACACATAGCTAGACTAATCTCGTTAGAGATGATGCCCTACCGGTTAGTTGAAAGCGAAGCTTTCAAAGCCCTGATGGACTACGCTGTACCACGCTACGAGCTACCCAGTCGACACTTTTTTTCCAGAAAAGCCATCCCAGCCCTCCACCAGCATGTTAAAGAGCGCATCGTCCATGCACTCAGGCAATCTGTGAGCACAAAGGTGCACCTGACAACAGATGCATGGACCAGTAGGCATGGCCAGGGACGTTACGTGTCCATCACGGCACACTGGGTAAATGTGGTGGATGCAGGGTCCACAGGGGACAGCAAGTTTGGGACAGTTCTGCCTAGCCCACGGTCTAGGAAACAATTGGCTGTAGCCGTTCGCACCCCCTCCTCCTCCTCTTCGTCCTCCTGCAGAAGCGAGAGCTCGTCCACAGACCGCAGTCGCACAACCACTCCATCCGCAGCTGCCACTGTTGCACACCAGGTCTCCCATTATGGGGCAGCTACTGCCAAACGTCAGCAGGCTGTATTGGCTATGAAGTGTTTGGGCGACAACAGACACACCGCGGAAGTTCTGTCCGAGTTCTTGCAGAAAGAAACGCAGTCGTGGCTGGGCACTGTAGATCTTGAGGCAGGCAAGGTAGTGAGTGATAACGGAAGGAATTTCATGGCTGTCATCTCCCTTTCCCAACTGAAACACATTCCTTGCCTGGCTCACACCTTAAACCTGGTGGTGCAGTGCTTCCTGAAAAGTTATCCGGGGTTATCCGACCTGCTCCTCAAAGTGCGTGGACTTTGCTCACATATCCGCCGTTCGCCCGTACACTTCAGCCGTATGCAGACCTATCAGCGTTCTTTGAACCTTCCCCAGCATCGCCTAATCATAGACGTTGCAACAAGGTGGAACTCAACACTGCACATGCTTCAGAGACTGTGTGAACAGAGGCGGGCTGTTATGTTTTTGTGGGAGGATACACATACACGGGCAGGCAGTAGGATGGCAGACATGGAGTTGTCAGGTGTGCAGTGGTCGAAGATTCAAGACATGTGTCAAGTCCTTCAGTGTTTTGAGGAATGCACACGGCTGGTTAGTGCAGACAACGCCATAATAAGCATGAGCATCCCCCTAATGCGTCTGCTGATGCAAAGTTTGACGCACATAAAGGATCAGGCGTCTGCAGCTGAGGAAGAGGAAAGCCTTGATGACAGTCAGCCATTGTCTGGCCAGGGCAGTGTACAGGACGAGGTAGCGGGCGAAGAGGAGGAGGAGGACGAGGAGGATGATGGGGATGATTATATTTTTAATGAGGAAGCTTTTCCGGGGCCACTGGAAATTGGTGGCGCGGCAAGGCCGGGTTCTGGTTTTTTGAGGGACACAAGTGACGTGGATTTGCCTGAAACTGCCCCTCAACCAAGCACAACCGCAGATTTGAGAACTGGAACTTTGGCCCACATGGCGGATTATGCCTTACGTATCCTCAAAAGGGACACACGCATAACTAAAATGATGAATGATGACGATTACTGGTTGGCCTGCCTCCTTGATCCTCGCTATAAAGGCAAATTGCAAAATATAATGCCACATGAGAACTTGGAACTAATATTAGCAACCAAACAATCAACTCTTGTTGACCGTTTGCTTCTGGCATTCCCTGCACACAGCGCCCGTGATCGTTCTCACACGAGCTGCAGAGGCCAGCAGACCAGAGGAGTTAGACGGGCAGAAATCAGAAGTGGCGTTGGCCAGAGGGGTTTTCTGACCAGGTTGTGGAGTGATTTTGCTATGACCGCAGACAGGACAGGTACTGCAGCATCAATTCAAAGTGACAGGAGACAACATTTGTCCAGTATGGTTACAAACTATTTTTCATCCCTTATCGATGTTCTCCCTCAACCGTCATTCCCATTTGATTACTGGGCATCAAAATTAGACACCTGGCCAGAATTGGCAGAATATGCATTGCAGGAGCTTGCTTGCCCGGCAGCTAGTGTCCTATCAGAAAGAGTATTCAGTGCTGCAGGTTCAATACTAACAGAAAAAAGGACTCGTCTGGCTACCCAAAATGTAGATGATCTAACCTTCATTAAAATGAACCACAACTGGATTTCGAAATCTTTTGCCCCACCTTGCCCGGCTGACACCTAGCTTTCCTATGAAAAGGTCTTGCCTGTGGACTATTCTGAATGCCTTTTCCAATCTCGTAATTTTCTGCACCTGATTGTCCAGCATACGACATGTTTACACCTCACTAAATGGCCAAACTCCCCACACGGGGCCATGGTATCGACACTTGGCGACAGCACCCGTGAGAGTGCAGTTTGTCTGAAGAGGTGGGTGAGCCCGCTTTTGGTCGACGGCACTGCCACTGGGTCCCTCCTAGTACAATAAAGTGTCTCTGGCGGTGGTGGTGCGCACCCAACGTCAGACACACCGTTGTAATATGAGGGGCCCTGGGCCTGTACCGCCGGCCACAAGACAGTTTCCCCCCACCCCAGCTCAAACAGTGCTCTACCACTTGCAAAATTATCTCACAGCTCCACCAATGTTTAGTCTATGCGCTGACATCCTTCAATGCCTGCCACTGACAATACCATTGTATTGACATTTTTGTTATGTTAGGCCTTCGATGCCTGTCTGTGGTCACTCCTTCCACTAGGCCTCCACTGACCACACCACTGCTGCCCGTGTACCCCTGTAACCAATTTAAAATTGCCTACAGCCATGTGTTATTATTTTAGGCCTTCGATGCCTGTCTGCGGTGACTCCTTCCACTAGGCCTCCACTGACCACACCACTGCTGCCCGTGTACCCCTGTAACCAATTTAAAATTGCCTACAGCCATGTGTTATTATTTTAGGCCTTCGATGCCTGTCTGCGGTGACTCCTTCCACTAGGCCTCCACTGACCACACCACTGCTGCCCGTGTACCCCTGGAACCAATTTAAAATTGCCTACAGCCATGTGTTATTATTTTAGGCCTTCGATGCCTGTCTGCGGTCACTCCTTCCACTAGGCCTCCACTGACCACACCACTGCTGCCCGTGTACCCCTGGAACCAATTTAAAATTGCCTACAGCCATGTGTTATTATTTTAGGCCTTCGATGCCTGTCTGCGGTCACTCCTTCCACTAGGCCTCCACTGACCACACCACTGCTGCCCGTGTACCCCTGGAACCAATTTAACCCCTTAGTGACAGAGCCAATTTGGTACTTAATGACCAGGCCAATTTTTGCAATTCTGACCACTGTCACTTTATGAGGTTATAACTCTGGAACGCTTCAACGGATCCCGCTGATTCTGAGATTGTTTTTTCATGACATATTGTACTTCATGTTAGTGGTAACATTTCTTCGATATTACTTGCGATTATTTATGAAAAAAACGGAAATATGGCGAAAATTTTTAAAATTTTGCAATTTTCAAACTTTGTATTTTTATGCCCTTAAATCAGAGAGATATGTCATAAAAAATAGTTAATAAATAACATTTCCCACATGTCTACTTTACATCAGCACAATTTTGGAAACAAAATTTTTTTTTGTTAGGGAGTTATAAGGGTTAAAAGTTGACCAGCAATTTCTCATTTTTACAACACCATTTTTTTTTAGGGACCACATCACATTTGAAGTCATTTTGAGGGGTCTATATGATAGAAAATAATGAAGTGTGACACCATTCTAAAAACTACACCCCTCAAGGTTCTCAAAACCACATTCAAGAAGTTTATTAACCCTTTACGTGCTTCACAGGAACTGAAACAATGTGGAAGGAAAAAATGAACATTTAACTTTTTTTTGCAAACATCTTAATTCAGAACCATTTTTTTTATTTTCACAAGTGTAAAAACAGAAATGTAACCATAAATTTTGTTATGCAATTTCTCCTGAATACGCCAATACCCCATATGTGGGGGTAAACCACTGTTAGGGCGCACCGCAGAACTTAGAAGTGAAGGAGCGCCGTTTGACTTTTTCAATGCAGAATTGGCTGGAATTGAGATCGGACACCATGTCACATTTAGAGAGCCCCTGATGTACCTAAACAGTGGAAACTCCCCACAAGTGACACCATTTTGGAAACTAGACCCCTTAAGGAACTTATCTAGATGTGTGGTGAGCACTTTGAACCCCCAAGTGCTTCACAGAAGTTTATAACGTAGAGCCGTGAAAATAAAAAATCGCTTTTGTTTACACAAAAATGATCTTTTTGCCCACAAATTCTTATTTTCACAAGGGTAACAGGAGAAATTAGACCACAAAAGTTGTTGTGCAATTTCTCCTGAGTACGCTGATACCCAATATGTGGGGGTAAACAACTGTTAGGGCGCACCGCAGAGCTTGGAAGAGAAGGAGTGCCGCTTTACTTTTTCAATGTAGAATTGGCTGGAATTGAGATTGGACGCCATGTCGCGTTTGGAGAGCCCCTGATGTGCCTAAACAGTGGAAACCCCCCACAAGTGACACCATTTTGGAAACTAGACCCCTTAAGGAACTTATCTAGATGTGTGGCGAGCACTTTGAACCCCCATGTGCTTCACAGAAGTTTATAACGTAGAGCCGTGAAAAAAAAAAATTGCATTTTTTCTACAAAAATGATCTTTTTGCCCACAAATTTTTATTTTCACAAGGGTAACAGGAGAAATTAGACCACAAAAGTTGTTGTGCAATTTCTCCTGAGTACGTCGATACCCAATATGTGGGGGTAAACCACTGTTTGGGCGCACCGCAGAGCTTGGAAGAGAAAGAGTGCCGTTTTACTTTTTCAATGTAGAATTGGCTGGAATTGAGATTGGACGCCATGTCGCGTTTGGAGAGCCCCTGATGTGCCTAAACAGTAGAAATCCCCCACAAGTGACCCCATTTTGGAAACTAGACCCCCCATGGAACTTATCTAGATGTGTGGTGAGAACCTTGAATGCCCAAGTGCTTCACAGAAGTTTATAATGCAGAGCCGTGAAAATAAAAAAAATTTTTTTTTTCCACAAAAAAGATTTTTTAGCCACCAAATTTTTATTTTCACAAGGGTAACAAGAGAAACTGGACCCCAAAAGTTGTTGTCCAATTTGTCCTGAGTATGCTGGTACCCCATATGTGGGGGTAAACCACTGTTTGGGCGCACGGCAGAGCTCGGAAGGAAGGAGCGCCGTTTTGGAATGCAGACTTTGATAGAATGGTCTGCGGGTATTATGTTGCGTTTGCAGAGCCCCTGATGTACCTAACCAGTAGAAACCCTCCACAAGTGACCCCATTTTGGAAACTAGACCCCCCAAGGAACTTATCTAGATGTGTGGTGAGAACTTTGAATGCCCAAGTGCTTCACAGAAGTTTAGAATGCAGAGTCGTGAAAATAAAAAATATTTTTTTTTTCACAAAAAAGATTTTGTAGCCCCCAAGTTTTTATTTTCACAAGGGTAACAAGAGAAATTGGACCCCAGAAGTTGTTGTCCAATTTATCCCGAGTACGCTGATGCGCCATATGTGGCGGTAAACCACTGTTTGGGCGCACGGCAGAGCTCGGAAGGGAAGGAGCGCCTTTTTGGAATGCAGACTTTGATAGAATGGTCTGTGGGCATTATGTTGCGATTGCAGAGCCCCTGATGTACCTAAACTGTAGTAACCCCCCACAAGTGACCCCATTTTGGAAACTAGACCCCCCAAGGAACTTATCTAGATGTGTGGTGAGAACTTTGAATGCCCAAGTGCTTCACAGAAGTTTAGAATGCAGAGTCGTGAAAATAAAAAATATTTTTTTTTTTCACAAAAAAGATTTTGTAGCCCCCAAGTTTTTATTTTCACAAGGGTAACAAGAGAAATTGGACCCCAGAAGTTGTTGTCCAATTTATCCCGAGTACGCTGATGCCCCATATGTGGGGGTAACCCACTGTTTGGGCGCACGGCAGAGCTCAGAAGGGAGGGAGCACCATTTGACTTTTTGAGCGCAAAATTGGCTGTCGTGTTTGGAGACCCCCTGATGTACCTAAACAGTAGAAACCCCCCAATTCTAGCTCCAACCCTAACCCCAACACAACCCTAATCCCAACCTCATCCATAATCCTAATCACTAACCCTAACCATAATCACAACCCTTACCCCAAAACAACCCTAATGTCAACCCTAACCATAACCCTAATCAAAACCCTAAATCCAACACACCCCTAATCCTAATCTCAACCCTAACCTCAAACCTAACCCTAATCCCAATACACCCCTAATCACAACCCTAACCTTAACCCTAATCCCAAACCTAACCCTAATCCCAAGCGTAACCCTAATGCCAACCCTAACCCTAATACGAACCCTAATCCAAACCCTAACCCTAATCCCAGCTCTAACCCTAACTTTAGCCCCAACCCTAGCCCTAACTTTAGCCCCAACCCTAACCCTAGCCCTAGGGCTACTTTCACACTTGCGTCGTTTGGCATTCCGTCGCAATCCGTCGTTTTGGACAAGAAACAGATCCTGCAAATGTGCCCGCAGGATGCGTTTTTTGCCCATAGACTTGTATTGCCGACGGATCGTGACGGATGGCCACACGTCGCGTCCGTCGTGCACTGGATCAGTTGTGTTTTGGCGGAGCGTCGGCACAAAAAAACGTTCAATGAAACGTTTTTTTGTATGTCGCATCCGCCATTTCTGACCGCGCATGCGTGGCCGTAACTCCGCCCCCTCCTCCCCAGGACATAGATTGGGCAGCGGATGTGTTGAAAAACTACAGCTGCTGCCCACGTTGTGCACAATTTTCACAACGTGCGTCGGTATGTCGGGCCGACGCATTGCGACGGCCCCGTACCGACGCAAGTGTGAAAGAAGCCTAACCCTAAGTTTAGCCCCAACCCTAACCCTAAATTTAGCCCCAACCCTAACCCTAAATTTAGCCCCAACCCTAGCCCTACCCCTAACCCTACCCCTAACCTAACCCTACCCCTAACCCTACCCCTAACCTAACCCTAACCAAACCCTAACCCTACCCCTAACCCTACCCCTAACCCTACCCCTAACCTAACCCTAACCTAACCCTACCCCTAACCCTACCCCTAACCTAACCCTACCCCTAACCTAACCCTACCCCTAACCTAACCCTACCCCTAACCTAACCCTACCCCTAACCCTAACCCTACCCCTAATTTTAGCCCCAACTGCTGTTCTCCTGCCGGCCGGCAGATGGAGACAGATGGCGGGCGCACTGGGCATGCGTCCGCCATGTTCTGCTGCCGGCGGCCAGGAGGAGCAGCAAGAGGATCCAGGGACCTAGGTGAGTATGCTAGGGTCCCCGAATCCCCCTATTTCTCTGTCCTCTGATGTGCGATCACATCAGAGGACAGAGAATTACACTTTACTTTTTTTTTTTTTTTTTCCGGTCGCCGGTAAACAGTTAATTACCGGCGATCGCAAAACAGGGGTCGGTAACACCGACCCCGATCGTGCTCTTTGGGGTCTCGGCTACCCCCGGCAGCCGAGACCCCAAAGATTCTCCCGGTGCCGGCCGGCGGGCGCACTGCGCATGCGCCCGCCATTTTGAAGATGGCGGCGCCCACCGGGAGACACGAGGAGCATCGGGGGAGCTAGGTGAGTATTGGGGGGCCACCTGGGACCCCTTTTCTCTGTCCTCCGATGTGCGATCACATCGGAGGACAGAGAAATTAAAAAGAGATCGCTTTTTTTTTTTTTTTTTTGCGATCGCCGGTAAACGGTTAATTACCGGCGATCGCAAATGCGGGGTGGGTTAAAAACCCCCCGAATCATGTTCTCTGGGGTCTCGGCTACCCTCGGCAGCCGAGACCCCGGAGAAAATCGGCCTCTGGGGGGCGCTATGGACTTTTTCCACAGCGCCGTTAATTAACGGCGCTGTGGTTTAAGTACCCTTAGCGGCCGCCGTTAAAAGGCGTATCGGCGGTCGCTAAGGGGTTAAAATTGCCTACAGCCAGCCCAATTTTTTTATTTTAGGCCTTCGATGCCTGTCTGCGGTCCATTCTTTCTACTACTACTACACTGACCAGGGCACTGCTGCCCGTGTACCCCTGGAACCAATTTAAAATTGCCTACAGCCATGTGTTATTATTTTAGGCCTTCGATGCCTGTCTGTGGTCACTCCTTCCACTAGGCCTCCACTGACCACACCACTGCTGCCCGTGTACCCCTGGAACCAATTTAAAATTGCCTACAGCCATGTGTTATTATTTTAGGCCTTCGATGCCTGTCTGCGGTCACTCCTTCCACTAGGCCTCCACTGACCACACCACTGCTGCCTGTGTACCCCTGTAACCAATTTAAAATTGCCTACAGCCATGTGTTATTATTTTAGGCCTTCGATGCCTGTCTGCGGTGACTCCTTCCACTAGGCCTCCACTGACCACACCACTGCTGCCCGTGTACCCCTGTAACCAATTTAAAATTGCCTACAGCCATGTGTTATTATTTTAGGCCTTCGATGCCTGTCTGCGGTGACTCCTTCCACTAGGCCTCCACTGACCACACCACTGCTGCCCGTGTACCCCTGTAACCAATTTAAAATTGCCTACAGCCATGTGTTATTATTTTAGGCCTTCGATGCCTGTCTGCGGTCACTCCTTCCACTAGGCCTCCGCTGACCACACCACTGCTGCCCGTGTACCCCTGGAACCAATTTAAAATTGCCTACAGCCATGTGTTATTATTTTAGGCCTTCGATGCCTGTCTGCGGTCACTCCTTCCACTAGGCCTCCACTGACCACACCACTGCTGCCCGTGTACCCCTGTAACCAATTTAAAATTGCCTACAGCCATGTGTTATTATTTAGGCCTTCGATGCCTGTCTGCGGTCACTCCTTCCACTAGGCCTCCACTGACCACACCACTGCTGCCCGTGTACCCCTGGAACCAATTTAAAATTGCCTACAGCCATGTGTTATTATTTTAGGCCTTCGATGCCTGTCTGCGGTCACTCCTTCCACTAGGCCTCCACTGACCACACCACTGCTGCCCGTGTACCCCTGGAACCAATTTAAAATTGCCTACAGCCATGTGTTATTATTTTAGGCCTTCGATGCCTGTCTGCGGTCACTCCTTCCACTAGGCCTCCACTGACCACACCACTGCTGCCCGTGTACCCCTGGAACCAACATCAGAAAATATAAAAATAAGTATTTTGCTTATAAAAAAGAAAATACTGAAGAGATATCAAATGCAGACATTTTAACATTAAAAACAAACACATACAACAAAAATCTGGTACAGTACTAAAAATGGCCACCAGCTACAATAACTTTCTCCTGCAAGTAGTTAACTGAAAGGTTTTTTCAATTTTAAACACAGATATGGCATCCACCGAGTGTTGTCCTGTCGCGTCTTCTTTATATTATTGCCAAGAAGATGCAAAACAATGAAAATAATAAAATCATTATTTACCAAAAAAATAGAGTAAGTCAAAACCACATTGCAAATAAACATTCATTACAAATAAAGAAGCAGGGCGCGTCCGAGGGTGAGTATATACCTAATAAGAATATAATCACCCTCGGACGCGCCCTGCTTCTTTCCGACAGCCTTCCTTCCTAAGAATCAGCCCTTCCGTGGTGTAGAGAGAGGGTTTGTTACACTCCAAGGTGTTCCCCAGGTTGCCTTTCCTGAGCTTCGATCTTCCGGCTCTCGTTTAGTAGTTGTTGGAAACTACGCTGCATTGGGCCTACAAATTGGGTATGGGGTATAGAGAGATGGTGTGTTCCACTCCAAGGTGTTCCCCAGGTTGCCTTTCCTGAGCTTCGATCTTCCGGCTCTCGTTTAGTAGTTGTTGGAAACTACGCTGCATTAGGCCTACAAATTGGGTATGGGGTGTAGAGAGATGGTGTGTTCCACTGTAGAGAGATGGTGTGTTCCACTCCAAGGTGTTCCCCAGGTTTCCTCGCCAATGCTTCGATCATCATGCTCTCGTTTAGTAGTTGTTGGAAACTACGCTGCATTAGGCCTACAAATTGGGTATGGGGTGTAGAGAGATGGTGTGTTCCACTCCAAGGTGTTCCCCAGGTTTCCTCTCCATTGCTTCGATCTTCATGCTCTCGTTTAGTAGTTGTTGGAAACTACGCTGCATTAGGCCTACAAATTGGGTATGGGGTGTAGAGAGATGGTGTGTTACACTCCAAGGTGTTCCCCAGGTTTCCTCTCCATTGCTTCGATCTTCCGGCTCTCGTTTAGTAGTTGTTGGAAACTACGCTGCATTAGGCCTACAAATTGGGTATGGGGTGTAGAGAGATGGTGTGTTACACTCCAAGGTGTTCCCCAGGTTTCCTCTCCATTGCTTCGATCTTCCGGCTCTCGTTTAGTAGTTGTTGGAAACTACGCTGCATTAGGCCTACAAATTGGGTATGGGGTGTAGAGAGATGGTGTGTTACACTCCAAGATGTTCCCCAGGTTTCCTCTCCATTGCTTCGATCTTCCGACTCTCGTTTAGTGGTTGTTGGAAACTACGCTGCATTAGGCCTACAAATTGGGTATGGGGTGTAGAGAGATGGTGTGTTACACTCCAAGGTGTTCCCCAGGTTTCCTCTCCATTGCTTCGATCTTCCGGCTCTCGTTTAGTAGTTGTTGGAAACTACGCTGCATTAGGCCTACAAATTGGGTATGGGGTGTAGAGAGATGGTGTGTTCCACTCCAAGGTGTTCCCCAGGTTGCCTTTCCTGAGCTTCGATCTTCCGGCTCTCGTTTAGTAGTTGTTGGAAACTACGCTGCATTAGGCCTACAAATTGGGTATGGGGTGTAGAGAGATGGTGTGTTCCACTGTAGAGAGATGGTGTGTTCCACTCCAAGGTGTTCCCCAGGTTTCCTCGCCAATGCTTCGATCATCATGCTCTCGTTTAGTAGTTGTTGGAAACTACGCTGCATTAGGCCTACAAATTGGGTATGGGGTGTAGAGAGATGGTGTGTTCCACTCCAAGGTGTTCCCCAGGTTTCCTCTCCATTGCTTCGATCTTCATGCTCTCGTTTAGTAGTTGTTGGAAACTACGCTGCATTAGGCCTACAAATTGGGTATGGGGTGTAGAGAGATGGTGTGTTACACTCCAAGGTGTTCCCCAGGTTTCCTCTCCATTGCTTCGATCTTCCGGCTCTCGTTTAGTAGTTGTTGGAAACTACGCTGCATTAGGCCTACAAATTGGGTATGGGGTGTAGAGAGATGGTGTGTTACACTCCAAGGTGTTCCCCAGGTTTCCTCTCCATTGCTTCGATCTTCCGGCTCTCGTTTAGTAGTTGTTGGAAACTACGCTGCATTAGGCCTACAAATTGGGTATGGGGTGTAAAGAGATGGTGTGTTCCACTGTAGAGAGATGGTGTGTTCCACTCCAAGGTGTTCCCCAGGTTTCCTCGCCAATGCTTCGATCATCATGCTCTCGTTTAGTAGTTGTTGGAAACTACGCTGCATTAGGCCTACAAATTGGGTATGGGGTGTAGAGAGATGGTGTGTTCCACTCCAAGGTGTTCCCCAGGTTTCCTCTCCATTGCTTCGATCTTCATGCTCTCGTTTAGTAGTTGTTGGAAACTACGCTGCATTAGGCCTACAAATTGGGTATGGGGTGTAGAGAGATGGTGTGTTACACTCCAAGGTGTTCCCCAGGTTTCCTCTCCATTGCTTCGATCTTCCGGCTCTCGTTTAGTAGTTGTTGGAAACTACGCTGCATTAGGCCTTCAAATTGGGTATGGGGTGTAGAGAGATGGTGTGTTACACTCCAAGGTGTTCCCCAGGTTTCCTCTCCATTGCTTCGATCTTCCGGCTCTCGTTTAGTAGTTGTTGGAAACTACGCTGCATTAGGCCTACAAATTGGGTATGGGGTGTAGAGAGATGGTGTGTTACACTCCAAGGTGTTCCCCAGGTTTCCTCTCCATTGCTTCGATCTTCCGGCTCTCGTTTAGTAGTTGTTGGAAACTACGCTGCATTAGGCCTACAAATTGGGTATGGGGTGTAGAGAGATGGTGTGTTACACTCCAAGGTGTTCCCCAGGTTTCCTCTCCATTGCTTCGATCTTCCGGCTCTCGTTTAGTAGTTGTTGGAAACTACGCTGCATTAGGCCTACAAATTGGGTATGGGGTGTAGAGAGATGGTGTGTTCCACTGTAGAGAGATGGTGTGTTCCACTCCAAGGTGTTCCCCAGGTTTCCTCGCCAATGCTTCGATCATCATGCTCTCGTTTAGTAGTTGTTGGAAACTACGCTGCATTAGGCCTACAAATTGGGTATGGGGTGTAGAGAGATGGTGTGTTCCACTCCAAGGTGTTCCCCAGGTTTCCTCTCCATTGCTTCGATCTTCATGCTCTCGTTTAGTAGTTGTTGGAAACTACGCTGCATTAGGCCTACAAATTGGGTATGGGGTGTAGAGAGATGGTGTGTTACACTCCAAGGTGTTCCCCAGGTTTCCTCTCCATTGCTTCGATCTTCCGGCTCTCGTTTAGTAGTTGTTGGAAACTACGCTGCATTAGGCCTTCAAATTGGGTATGGGGTGTAGAGAGATGGTGTGTTACACTCCAAGGTGTTCCCCAGGTTTCCTCTCCATTGCTTCGATCTTCCGGCTCTCGTTTAGTAGTTGTTGGAAACTACGCTGCATTAGGCCTACAAATTGGGTATGGGGTGTAGAGAGATGGTGTGTTACACTCCAAGGTGTTCCCCAGGTTTCCTCTCTATTGCTTCGATCTTCCGGCTCTCGTTTAGTAGTTGTTGGAAACTACGCTGCATTGGGCCTACAAATTGGGTATGGGGTGTAGAGAGATGGTGTGTTCCACTCCAAGGTGTTCCCCAGGTTTCCTCGCCAATGCTTCGATCATCATGCTCTCGTTTAGTAGTTGTTGGAAACTACGCTGCATTAGACCTACAAATTGGGTATGGGGTGTAGAGAGATGGTGTGTTCCACTCCAAGGTGTTCTCCAGGTTGCCTTTCCTGAACTTCTATCTTCAGGCTCTCATTAAATTGTGGTTAAACGGAACAACTGCATTTGGCGTACTAGTTGGTTTGGGGCCTACTATCGGTGTCTGCCACTCCTTGCTGTTCTCCTCCACTGAACAAAGCTGTGCCGCCTGTTTACTACTGTTGCCAATTTTGAACTGCATTTCGACTACTTACTGATTTGGCCCTACTCTCTGTCAGCCTCTCATTCCAGTTGTCCTCCACTGCAATGCCCCCTGATTAGTCCTGTGTTACCAATTTTGAACTGCATTTAGCCCACTTTATTCTTTGGGCCTATATCTGTGTTTCCTCCTCATCCTGCCCATTGCCCAGCCAGTGATAGATGAGTCTGCTGGTACATTGACCCATAACGCAACATTTCCCGTGCACGCTACACTGCAAGATTGTGACCCTGCTGAAAGTCAGGTCCCCCTTCCCGCATACCATACCACCTTACACGGGGACAAACAGGAAGGTGCAGATGAAAGTGCAGGTTCCTTCATCAGGTGGGGGGAGGAATACTAGTTGGCGACGTCACTGGCACAGGGCCTCTCATGGTACGCAAAAGTGTTGCTGCCGGTGGGAGGCGCCCCCGCCGTGCAAACACACCGCTGCACTTTGAGGGGCCCTGTGCCAGTGCCAATGCCAACGAGTGGGCCCCCCCTGCTTGCTCAGGTTCACAGCACTTGCAAAGTTGAAATACTTACCTCTCCCTGCTCCACTGCCGTGACGTGGTCCAGATTTCCTGGGCCCACTAATTACTTGAACCAGCCCTACCCACCACAACTTTAGCCAAATGACCCCCAATTTCAAATGCCTTCCAATTATTATAAGGTAAATTACGCTTGACAAGCTTCATTAAGAAGAATGGATGATTTTGACATTAAAATGGGCACTCTAGGTGTTTTCCTGGCCCCCACTCACTGCCGACTATGCTGCCCCATTGACTTGCATTGGGTTTCGTGTTTCGGTCGATCCCGACTTTACGTCATAATCGGCCGATTTCACTCGACCCGACTTTTGAGATAGTCGGTTTTCGCGAAACCCGGCTCGACTCTAAAAAGGTCAAGGTCGCTCAACTCTAGTAAGGATCATTATTTCCTTATTACGTGGCGACCCTCAAGACTGGGCATTTTCTCTTGCGCCAGGAGACCCGGCATTGCGTGATGTAGATGCGTTTTTCCTGGCGCTCGAATTGCTTTATGACGAACCTAATTCAGTGGATCAGGCAGAGAAAATCTTGCTGGCTCTATGTCAGGGTCAGGATGAAGCAGAGATATATTGTCAGAAGTTTAGAAAGTGGTCTGTGCTCACTCAGTGGAATGAATGTGCCCTGGCAGCAATCTTCAGAAAGGGTCTCTCTGAAGCCCTTAAAGATGTCATGGTGGGATTTCCCATGCCTGCTGGTCTGAATGAATCTATGTCTTTGGCTATTCAGATCGATCGGCGCTTGTGTGAGCGTAAAACTGTGCACCATTTGGCAGTACTATCTGAGCATGAGCCTGAGCCTATGCAGTGTGATAGGACCTTGACCAGAGCTGAACGGCAGGAACACAGACGTCAGAATGGGCTGTGTTTTTACTGTGGTGACTCCACTCATGCTATCTCCGATTGTCCTAAGCGCACTAAGCGGTTCGCTAAGTCTGCCACCATTGGTACGGTACAGTCTAAATTTCTTTTGTCCGTTACTCTAATTTGCTCTTTGTTGTCCTATTCTGTTATGGCATTTGTGGATTCAGGCGCTGCCCTGAATTTGATGGACTTGGAGTATGCTAGGCGCTGTGGTTTTTTCTGGGAGCCCTTGCAGCATCCTATTCCATTGAGAGGAATTGATGCTGCACCTTTGGCCAAGAATAAGCCTCAGTACTGGACCCAATTGACCATGTGCATGGCTCCTGCACATCAGGAGGATATTCGTTTTTTGGTGTTACATAATCTGCATGATGTGGTCGTTTTAGGGTTACCATGGCTACAGGTCCATAATCCAGTATTGGACTGGAAATCTATGTCTGTGTCCAGCTGGGGTTGCCAGGGGGTACATGGTGATGTTCCATTTTTGTCAATTTCGTCTTCTACTCCTTCTGAAGTTCCGGAGTTTTTGTCGGATTATCAGGATGTATTTGATGAGCCCAAAGCCAGTGCCCTACCTCCTCATAGGGATTGCGATTGTGCAATTAATTTGATTCCTGGTAGTAAGTTTCCTAAGGGCCGATTGTTCAATTTATCTGTGCCAGAACATGCCGCTATGCGGAGTTATATAAAGGAATCCTTGGAGAAAGGCCATATTCGCCCATCATCATCACCGTTGGGAGCAGGGTTCTTTTTTGTGGCCAAGAAGGATGGTTCTTTGAGACCTTGTATTGATTACCGCCTTCTTAATAAAATTAGTCAAATTTCAGTATCCTTTGCCGTTGCTGTCCGACTTGTTTGCTTGTATTAAAGGGGCTAGTTGGTTTACCAAGATAGACCTTCGAGGGGCGTATAATCTTGTGCGTATTAAACGGGGCGATGAATGGAAAACAGCATTTAATACGCCCGAGGGCCATTTTGAGTACCTGGTGATGCCATTCGGGCTTTCCAATGCTCCATCAGTATTTCAGTCTTTTATGCATGACATCTTCCGAGAGTACCTGGATAAATTCCTGATTGTGTATTTGGATGATATTTTGGTCTTTTCGGATGATTGGGAGTCTCATGTGAAGCAGGTCAGAATGGTGTTCCAGGTCCTTCGTGCTAATTCCTTGTTTGTGAAGGGGTCAAAGTGTCTCTTTGGAGTTCAGAAGGTTTCATTTTTGGGGTTCAATTTTCCCCTTCTACTGTCGAGATGGACCCTGTTAAAGTCCAGGCCATTCATGATTGGACTCAGCCGACATCTGTGAAGAGCCTGCAAAAGTTCCAGGGCTTTGCTAATTTTTATCGTTGCTTCATCGCTAATTTTTCTAGTGTTGCTAAACCGTTGACTGATTTGACCAAGAAGGGTGCTGATGTGGTCAATTGGTCCTCGGCGGCTGTGGAAGCTTTTCAGGAATTGAAGCGTCGTTTTTCTTCTGCCCCTGTGTTGTGCCAGCCAGATGTTTCGCTCCCGTTTCAGGTTGAGGTTGATGCCTCTGAGATTGGGGCAGGGGCTGTTTTGTCGCAAAAAAGTTCTGATGGCTCGGGAATGAAGCCATGTGCTTTCTTTTCTAGAAAGTTTTCGCCTGCTGAGCGCAATTATGATGTTGGTAATCGAGAATTGTTGGCCATGAAGTGGGCATTCGAGGAGTGGCGTAATTGGCTTGAAGGAGCCAAGCATCGTGTGGTGGTCTTGACAGATCACAAAAATTTGACTTATCTTGAGTCTGCCAAACGGTTGAATCCGAGACAGGCTCGATGGGCGTTGTTTTTCTCCCGTTTTGATTTTGTGGTTTCGTACCTTCCGGGCTCTAAGAATGTGAAGGCTGATGCCCTGTCAAGGAGTTTTGTGCCTGACACTCCGGGTGTTCCTGAGCCGGCGGGTATTCTCAAAGAGGGGGTAATTTTGTCTGCCATCTCCCCTGATTTGCGGCGGGTGCTGCAAAAATTTCAGACTGATAGACCTGACCGTTGCCCAGCAGAGAAACTGTTTGTACCTGATAAATGGACTAATAGAGTTATCTCTGAGCTTCATTGTTCGGTGTTGGCTGGGCATCCTGGAATCTTTGGTACCAGAGATTTGGTGGCTAGATCCTTTTGGTGGCCGTCTTTGTCACGGGATGTGCGTTCTTTTGTGCAGTCCTGTGGGACTTGTGCTCGGGCTAAGCCCTGCTGTTCTCATGCTAGTGGGTTGCTTTTGCCCTTGCCGGTCCCGAAGAGGCCCTGAACGCATATTTCTATGGATTTTATTTCGGATCTCCCCGTCTCTCAAAAGATGTCAGTCATTTGGGTGGTTTGTGATCGCTTTTCTAAGATGGTCCATTTGGTACCCTTGTCTAAATTGCCTTCCTCCTCTGATTTGGTGCCATTGTTTTTCCAGCATGTGGTTCGTTTGCATGGCATCCCGGAGAACATCGTTTTGGACAGAGGTTCCCAGTTTGTTTCGAGGTTTTGGCGATCCTTTTGTGCTAGGATGGGCATTGATTTGTCTTTTTCCTCGGCTTTCCATCCTCAGACAAATGGCCAAACCGATCGAACTAATCAGACGATGGAAACATATCTGAGATGCTTTGTTTCTGCTGATCAGGATGATTGGGTGTCCATTTTGCCGTTGGCTGAGTTTGCCCTTAATAATAGGGCCAGCTCGGCTACTTTGGTTTCGCCGTTTTTCTGCAATTCTGGTTTCCATCCTCGTTTCTCTTCAGGGCAGGTTGAGTCTTCGGACTGTCCTGGTGTAGATACTGTGGTGGATAGGTTGCAGCAGATTTGGACTCATGTGGTGGACAATTTGACATTGTCCCAGGAGAAGGCTCAACGTTTCGCTAACCGCCGGCGCTGTGTGGGTCCCCGACTTCGTGTTGGGGATTTAGTTTGGTTGTCGTCTCGTTATGTTCCTATGAAGGTTTCCTCTCCTAAGTTTAAGCCTCGTTTCATTGGTCCGTATAAAATTTCTGAGGTTATCAATCCTGTGTCATTTCGTTTGGCCCTTCCAGATTCTTTTGCCATCCATAATGTGTTCCATAGGTCGTTATTGCGGAGATACGTGGCGCCTGTGGTTCCATCCGTTGACCCTCCTGCTCCGGTGTTGGTTGAGGGGGAGTTGGAGTATGTGGTGGAGAAGATTTTGGATTCTCGTATTTCGAGACGGAAACTCCAGTACTTGGTCAAGTGGAAGGGTTATGGTCAGGAGGATAATTCCTGGGTTTTTGCCTCTGATGTTCATGCGGCCGATCTGGTTCGTGCCTTTCATTTGGCTCATCCTGGTCGGCCTGGGGGCTCTCGTGAGGGTTCGGTGACCCCTCCTCAAGGGGGGGGTACTGTTGTGAATTCTGTTGTCAGGCTCCCTCCTGTGGTCATGAATGGTACTTCGGCTGGTTCTGTCCATGGACTTTCTCTGGTGCCTGTGGGTGTTTCTGAGTTTCCTTCCACAAGTGACGAGGCTAATTCGTTAGTGGGCTGCTCTATTTTACTCCACTTAGATCTTTGCCCCATGCCAGCTGTCAATGTTGTACTATGGCTCTAGTTCGCTCCTGGATCGTTCTGAGTTCCTGTTGCTCCAGCAGAAGCTAAGTTCCTCTGTGCTATTTTGCTTGTTTGCTATTTTTTCTGTCCAGCTTGCTTTTGTCAATATTGCCTTGCTTGCTGGAAGCTCTGGGACGCAGAGGGGCGCCTCCCGCACCGTGAGTCGGTGCGGAAGGTATTTTTCCCTGCACTCTCTGTGTGGTCTTTTGTAGGTTTTTGTGCTGACCGCAAAGTAACCTTTTCTATCCTCTCTCTGTTCAGTAAGTCGGGCCTCACTTTGCTAAATCTATTTCATCTCCGTGTTTGTATATTTTCATCTTTACTCACAGTCATTATATGTGAGGGGCTGCCTTTTCCTTTGGGGAATTTCTCTGAGGCAAGGTAGGCTTTATTTTTCTATCTTCAGGGCTAGCTAGTTTCTTAGGCTGTGCCGAGTTGCATAGGGAGCGTTAGGCGCAATCAACGGCTATTCCTAGTGTGTTTTGATAGGTTTAGGGATTGCGGTCAGCAGAGTTCCCACGTCCCAGAGCTCGTCCTTATTATCAGTAACTATCAGGTCCATTATTTGTCCTAACCACCGGATCATAACAGCTCACTCTGTCTTTTGACAGTGTGGAAACCGTGGCTCTCTGACTGATGGTGATGTTTTTACTGCAGATTAGAAGTGGTGTTTGCAGCGCTGTCATGCACATGACAGCATGGCAAGCACTGGATGTTCAGGCCCCCCATTCAAGTGAATGGGGTCCAGGTTCGGTACTGTTCTGGTACCTGAACCTGAACTTTTTGTAACTGTTCGGCTGAACTCACCGGACCCGATCATCCAGATGTCCATCTCTAATTGCGACCCAACATCCTTTGGGAATCTTCACATTTCATGATGCCTTGCACACCGTCAAGTCACCCAGTGCCGAAGGAAGCAAAACAACCCCAAAATATCTTTGAACCTCCATATTTGACTGTAACTACTGTGTTCTTTTATTTGTAGGCCTCATTCCATTTACAGTAAACAGTAGAATGATGTACTTTACAAAAAAGCTCTATCTTGGTCTCATCTGTCCACAAGACGCCTCTTGGCCCTCTAAAAATAGTGGGGGATGCCCACAAAGTTTCAAATTTTACAGTATTAATCCAAAAAAGAAAATGTGCCCACCTCAGGTGTATAAATTATATTGCAGTAGCAATAGAAGGCTATGCAAAACATAGCCGTCTGCTGGCCCTCCAAAAATGCTTAGTGAGGGCTGGCTGCTGGCCCTCCAAAACTGTGAGGGCCGGCTGCTGAACCTCTACAATTAGAGTGAGGGCCACCCGATGGTCCTCTGACAATAGTGAGGGCCAGCTGATGGCCCTCTAACAATAGTGAGGGCCGTATGACTTTCAGAGTCCCTTTTTCATAAATTAAACAGGATGTGTCTGATCATGTCTCACACATTATATGACCAGATAAGGTAGTAAAATGTTAAAATTACATTTCTTGGTGAATGTTTTTTTTCACCATTGAAAGCAATGCAATCCAAAAATGTAGCAAAAAACACTACGTGTGAACATAGCCCAAGGTGTGGAGGAGAATATTTTTTTCTGTTATTTATTTTGTTTCTTAAAATTGTTTCCAGTCAAATCCATTTTAAGTGCGGTTTTGAATGTTTCATTGTCAGTCTGTAAAAGTGGCGTAATATTCTGACAAATTTGTTCCCAGAAGCGACCTGGGATTCAGAGATGCTTCCAGGGGTCTTCCCCATGCTGTTTCCATGCTATTTCAGCGCTGTTTCTATCAATTTGAGCAATTTTAGACTCCTCCAGACCTCTGGGGATTGGGGGCGCCGGGAAAATTTTCGAGTTTCCCATTGACTTCCCTTTTACTCAGTAATCGGGTCGAGCACCCAAGCATTACGATTTGCTCAACTCGAGTAACAAACACACGAGCATTTTAGTGCTCACTCATTACTACTGGGCACAAAAGGCTTATTTTTTTCCAACACAAAGCTTCCGCTATTACTGTGAGCGTGAGAAAGTTCTCCTGCAGGGGTGTGCTGGTGCAGGGGTGTGATGAGATGTCTGTATTTTTATTTACAGCTTAGTTGGTTAATCTGAGAATGGTAGGTTCTGAGCTGTCTTCAGGTGTTTCCTGTCTCAGGTTATTGCCCAGCTACTTAGCTGGTCAGATCTCTGCTAGACTTAGGTTCTGCTCTGTGTGGTTTGTCTCAGTGCCTTGAATGCTGTATGTAAATCTTTTTGCTGCCTGACCTTGGATCTCTTTCTGACCATCTTTTTAGCCTGCTCCCTTTGCTGTGATCCACTTTCCTCCTGGGATTCTGATCTCGGGCCGCTCTCTGACTACGCCTTTGTCTCTTCCCTCTGTTTATGGCGTACTGTCCTGGCTTTTGACCTCTGACTCCTTGACTACCCTGACTCTCAGCTTGTCCACGAGAACTGACTCAGTGTCATAAGCACCTATTAAAATCTGTTCTACGAAGGACAAAACTGAAAACATGCAACTGGGTCTTGGATGCACAAGGCTAATTCAGGAGCAAGGGAAACAACAGTTAGCCCAACTGATTTGATCCCACAGAAAACATACTGAAACACAAGCTATAGCAAAAAGGTACTCCTATACTACTATAAAAAGTGTCAAAACATACAGAAAATAAGAGCTTGCTGTATATTGGACAGAGTAGAGTAAAAGTGTAGTAGTCAGTAAGAAATTAGCTTATGGGATTGCTATTTCCTGGATTAGATGAGCTCATGGCAGCGTGCACATGACTGAGTTTAGTCCAAAATAGACGATTCAGCTTTATACACTTCTCACTCATACTAAGTAATTACATCAAAAGTATAAAAAATGCCTAGGCCACCTGACCGCTCACTTATATCATCTCTTTCCCAACTATCTGTTTGAAGGACTGCCAACTAGCACCTCAAAACACTTGTCAATAACAATCATCACAACTTTTGTCAAGATTTATGGAGGTGCATGCTATGCCCAACGGTGGCGCAAGAGGATTTGTGGACCCACTGTGCCACAGGACTGGGCCTACCTAGGAAGAGGCATACCTAAGCAGCTGCCAGGTGTTCACTGGAGCTCCTGATGATGGAGACAGACTGGGCTGCAGTTAGCCACCAGGTACCACTCCTGGGCAGATTCCAGTACTGCAGCTGTTGAGGTTTGCTGACATAGATTAGAACTATGATCAGACACATCGGTCTAGGATACCTGATCAGGGACTGGCTACACACCAACCGGGACGATATTCAGGCAACTGGCCTCACTGGGACCTGGATACTTTGGAAACAGGACTGGTCTCATGGGACCAGTGGACTCCAAAATCAGGAATGGCCACTCCAGGACCAGGGAAAAATATTAGCACTGGCAGCATTGGGGCTAGGGGACTTCGGTAACAGGACTGAACACACTGGGACCAAGGGACAACATTCAGGCAATGGCTGCACTGGGATCAGAGGACGAGGTTCAGGACACTGGCCGCCACGGAACCAGGGATTCGGTTTGAGGGCACTGGCCTCATCTGGACCAGGGGACCTCACCCCTGACTGGTAGAACACACTACCTAATGACTCAACTTGTTCCTTGGCGACTCCAAAAGGGAGAGGGAGTCTTTTATATAAGATCCCTCCAAGCTATTGGGAACAAAACACAGGAAGCAGGAGCATGCCTGGGCCACGCTGAGGTCCAGGGTGGAGAGTAAGCCGGCATCTCTGCATGGAAGGAGGAGGGGACACCATGCAGGGGCGCTGGCCATAGTACTAAAGTGCAGCATTGTGTAAAACTTTTTTGACTAGTGTTGGTTTTAAATATTATTCTTAAAGTGGTTAGCTGTTTTATAAAAATATTTGATGATGCCAAGTTCTAAAGGGGAGTCCCTTACTCTCCATTATTGGCCAGAGTACAGGAACCATACAAAGATGGCCTTTCTCTGAGGATGACCTGGCTTCTTCTTACGTGATATAGACATTCTGTTGATTCCATTAGAACTGTGTAATACCTCTTTCTTACTGTGGGGGCACTGTATGAAAAATGAACACTTGTTACCAGGTTCTCCCACAGAATGCAACTGATTGTTGTGCAAGTATTAAAAGCAGCTTATATATAACTTATTGTAAATACATTTATTAAAAGTGTTTAATCCACAAGAGGAACAAAACCACAGAAGTAACGAACAGTGACCATGTGTGGAGTCATCTGCAATGAAACTATCCTGGCCGCAGTCACACCAGGGTCCTAAGTCCTCCTGCAACAAGAAAAAAAACAGTATTATAAATGGCACATGGCGGCTGTGGGGCCTTGTAATACAGGTCCTTCTCAAAAAATTAGCATATAGTGTTAAATTTCATTATTTACCATAATGTAATGATTACAATTAAACTTTCATATATTATAGATTCATTATCCACCAACTGAAATTTGTCAGGTCTTTTATTGTTTTAATACTGATGATTTTGGCATACAACTCCTGATAACCCAAAAAACCTGTCTCAATAAATTAGCATATTTCACCCATCCAATCAAATAAAAGTGTTTTTTAATAACAAACAAAAAAACCAACAAATAATAATGTTCAGTTATGCACTCAATACTTGGTCGGGAATCCTTTGGCAGAAATGACTGCTTCAATGCGGCGTGGCATGGAGGCAATCAGCCTGTGACACTGCTGAGATGTTATGGAGGCCCAGGATGCTTCAATAGCGGCCTTAAGCTCATCCAGAGTGTTGGGTCTTGCGTCTCTCAACTTTCTCTTCACAATATCCCACAGATTCTCTATGGGGTTCAGGTCAGGAGAGTTGGCAGGCCAATTGAGCACAGTAATACCATGGTCAGTAAACCATTTACCAGTGGTTTTGGCACTGTGAGCAGGTGCCAGGTCGTGCTGAAAAATGAAATCTTCATCTCCATAAAGCATTTCAGCCGATGGAAGCATGAAGTGCTCCAAAATCTCCTGATAGCTAGCTGCATTGACCCTGCCCTTGATGAAACACAGTGGACCAACACCAGCAGCTGACATGGCACCCCACACCATCACTGACTGTGGGTACTTGACACTGGACTTCAGGCATTTTGGCATTTCCTTCTCCCCAGTCTTCCTCCAGACTCTGGCACCTTGATTTCCGAATGACATGCAAAATTTGCTTTCATCAGAAAAAAGTACTTGGGACCACTTAGCAACAGTCCAGTGCTGCTTCTCTGTAGCCCAGGTCAGGCGCCTCTGCCCCTGTTTATGGTTCAAAAGTGGCTTTACCTGGGGAATGCGGCACCTGTAGCCCATTTCCTGCACACGCCTGTGCACGTTGGCTCTGGATGTTTCCACACCAGACTCAGTCCACTGCTTCCTCAGGTTCCCCAAGGTCTGGAATCGGTCCTTCTCCACAATCTTCCTCAGGGTCCGGTCTCCTCTTCTCATTGTACAGCGTTTTCTGCCACATTGTTTCCTTCCAACAGACTTACCATTGAGGTGCCTTGATACAGCACTTTGGGAACAGCCTATTTGTTGAGAAATTTCTTTCTGGGTCTTACCCTCTTGCTTGAGGGTGTCAATGATGGCCTTCTTGACATCTGTCAGGTCGCTAGTCTTACCCATGATGGGGGTTTTGAGTAATGAACCAGGCAGGGAGTTTATAAAAGCCTTAGGTATCTTTTGCATGTGTTTAGAGTTAATTAGTTGATTCAGAAGATTAGGGTTATAGGTCGTTTAGAGAACCTTTTCTTGATATGCTAATTTATTGAGACAGGTTTTTTGGGTTATCAGAAGTTGTATGCCAAAATCATCAGTATTAAAACAATAAAAGACCTGACAAATTTCAGTTGGTGGATAATGAATCTATAATATATGAAAGTTTAATTGTAATCATTACATTATGGTAAATAATGAAATTTAACACTATATGCTAATTTTTTGAGAAGGACCTGTACATTCCAGAATTCATCGCAGAAGCTTCAAGTTAGAGTACACGTAAGAGACATCATGGCGGCCACTAATGTGGAGGATGTTAGTGCCCTGAAAACTCTGCCCAGACATTTCAGGGATAAACACAATTGTGACCCGAAATGTCTAAAAATATTTGGCATTGATAGAGTCAGATTGGGAATTAGAGGGGGGGACTACAAGCGGATTCTGGCTCAAAGAGAATGTAAGTGGATAGCAACTCTAGGAAGCATGGTCCCTAACGGACTGAATGAACAACTGAGCTTTGCCCCATACCTATGATTTAGATTTAGCTTTTATCTTGTGTGTCTGTATTTTCTTCTGTATTTTAATTGAATCTTTTCTTTTTTTAGTTTTTTATGTTTATTATATATGGTTCTCTGAATGAATTCACCTGATCCCCTAGAGTGGAGATACATATGAGTGTTGCCGCATTGCCCTGTTCATGGACTAGAACTTGAAAATGATAATGGAGTGAAGGACTTAAATCTACATGACTCAAGCCGGATGCACGAAATTCCTTATATGTTGATTGGAATTTCTCTTATTATGTCACGTGTTATTATTATTGATATATTGATTGTTGTTATTATTATTGTTTATTATTATTATTTGCACTCAGCACTTTTCACTAGTAATCTATTATCATTCCATTTTTTGTTTTTAGCGTTGGTCTGGCCATATTTGGCTATGCATTTCACTATTCATATGTTTATTTATATAATTATGATTATTCACTTTGCTTATGGTCACTCATCCGGCTTGTGTTAATTGAAGGGATATAACTCCATTGCGATCCCCGCTCCGTTCTTAATGGTGCGCGACGATTCATATCATCATGGTCAATGTTTACATAATACTCGTACCTGGGCGGAGTTTATTTGGATACGTCATTTCCGGTTGTCCGGGATTCATCTATACGTCATGGGAGGCGTTGAATAGGGCACTGGGACATGTGCGCATGTCCGCGATGTGTGTGGGCGGTGGCATCGCTCCGGCGTCCTGATTGCGGCGCGCACAGGCCTCGGTCACCATGGCAATGGCCGGGGTCGATGTGAGTTGCATGGGACGCTTTGTGGTGATGTCACATCCGGTCCTGCGGACCTTGCGGGCATGCGCCGCTGATTGTGTCCACAGTGGGGACAGGTGGGCTGGGTATTTATAGTCCAGAGACACACACTAGCAAGCATGGCCCCCTGAGGAAGCCCACGCGAAACGTGCGTTGGGGCTGCGTTCAACCTTATAAACGGACCTTGCTGGGTAAGATACAAATTTAGCTACTTTTATTCACATCACACTGGGCTGCGGATATTGAACCTTGGGCCACACTTGTGGTGATTTATGCATTTCTTTTCCTTGGATCTCTCCGTATAGCCAGTGTTGGATGGTGATATGTATATCATGCTATACACCCATGGTCCTTTTTTACACTATGTAAACTTGGTTGTTTCTGTCTGTGTCCTTCACATATTTTAACTTGTCTGTCCTTTGGTATATAAATTTTTTTATTATATTTTATTGTATGTTTTATATTTATTATTAATAAACAATTGATTTTAATTTTTTGGTGGTTTGGTACTCCTGTTTCTCCATTGTCTACAAGTTAGAGTACATGTGTACAAGTCTCATTGTAGAGACTTTACTTATCCTTCCCACTATAGCCAATTTTTTTAATCCACCAGACTCTTTTCCAAGAGGAGCAAGGAGGTAATAGAAAGCTGAATAAAATGATACCTTGATACATGCGATCTGATGTTTTATTCCAGAGAAATCCACAATTTTTTTATTATATGTAAATAAGCTGTTCATGACTATGGGCCGGACATAGATCTGCAAGAGGATCTGCCTCCAGAGCTTATTTTTAATAAAAGGGGAGTTACCAGTGTGATGTGTGATGGCCGCTCTCTGCTGTGTGTGATTTGCATGACAACATACCATCTAGAGGAGTTTTTTCACTGACTGCAACAGCCGGGTCTGAGCTCTTAATAAACAGTGCACAGTTTTGCCCTGCCACTGCCCTGTTGTGTTACTACAGGCTCTATTCCCTTTTAGAATATGCAGCAGAATGTTTTTGTCTCTCCCTACTCCCCCTTTGATCTGCTGTTAATAGTACAGCCTGTCTAGGCTCTGTATTCAAGCCCCTCCTTAATCCCCCATGTATGTGGTGGTGGTGGTACATCGCATATTCATATAAGCCTCATGCGTAACTTGAGCTGCCTCTTTCCAGCTGCCTTCTCTGGAGCACTGTTGGCGGTTCATGGTTACTCTGGAGATGAAGTGATGGAATTGAAGGCAGATTTACTCACTGGGCGTCCCGCAACCAGCATATTGCTTCAACAAGGTGATAATTTACATGGCACTTTAACTGGTTTAATGGTTACATTTTAAATAAAAGCTATGGACGAACCCCGTCCAACAAAATAATTTGTGTGTTGTGCTTTACTGGGCCAAGGAGGGGAGGGCTTTAAAATGTTGGTCTCTGCAGTCGTGACTGACCATGTGCAGGTTCCTCTCAGTTTCAGCTTCCATCTCATTGGCAGCCAATGTTGCAATAGTGTTGCAATACAGCAGAGCTGTGATATCTGCAGCAAATGTGTTTGTTAGGAGACAAAGTTCAGTTCTACTGCTCTGCCTTAGCTACTTGTCTCACACTGGTAATGCCTCCCATTGTTCATAATAAGCTTTGGAGGTTTATTCTCAGGGAGATCAGTGTCCTGTACAGAGTCCTGGCATAAGGGTACAACACATCTTTTAATGATTTTAAAAGTCCCTTCCTTCCCAGTTCCTCCCAAGCTGCACCCACTTTGGCGGAGATGGCCGAAACTGGCTTGAAAACATAAAAGTCATACAATTTTCATGTTATGCAAACATTTTAAGGCATTTTACAGAGTAAACACCTAAGGCTTAATTCACATATCCGTGTGGATTTTACCATTTGCGAAAAAAGGTACATTTTTGTTTTCTCACAGGTCATCTGTTTGGCATCCATGTTCATGGATCCCCACAGACTTGTATTAGGAAAGGACCTACTCCGAATCTCATGGATGTCACTCATATCTAGGTTTTCCCAGATTTGTGTATAGCTCAATGAAACTCTATGGGTCTGTGTGCTGTCTGAGATTGCACGCGGACATTTCACACGAATGTAACCCAACTTGTACACTCTCACCAGACATAGGTGACAAATCTTGATAGAACGCATATACCTTCTAGGACTTTACCAATCACTGCCTTAAAATTGTCATATTGTTCAGAATCAGTAAATCTGCCCTATTCAATTTCCCCCAAAGATTTCAGTGAACGTGTTAGAAACTCACATCCTGACGATGGAAACTGGTAACTAGAAGGTTGATACCAATATTGAGAAGATCGGTAACAGTGATGTCCAACACCATGAAAACAAATGCAGAACATTTGGTCTGGAGTCTGGAGTCATGGGGGCTCAGTCTCGCAGCATGGGTGCTTTGGGGCAACAGGTCGTCCGCCCTGCTGGTGCATTGCCGCTGTGGCGGTGGTGACGCACGGCTCTGCTCCGTTAGGGCGGTAGGACCCACTACGAGGTTTGCCGTGACGTGGCAGTGGGCTTCATACAGTCTGATCAGAATGTTAAACTGAAAACCTCATATTCAGTTATATAAATTTTTGCCTAGTGGCTTTAGATCAACTTATGATTTTTGGAGGTGCGGTTCATGCCTTTTTTTTCCTTTTTGTGCAGAATGGAAAATGATGGGAAGCGGCCATCTGTAATGCCATAGCCATCTGTAAAGCCGAAGCCATCTGTAAAGCCAAATCCATCTGTAACGCCAAAGCTATGTGCAAAATGAATAAAGAGAAAATGACATCACCGCGGCACAGTGGATCATTTGTGGCAATACTACCAGCACTTCCTTACAGGGTTTTACCTGTCATCTCCAATATACATTTAGATGACCAAAGTTGCAATCAAAATTATTCAAACCTCACTTTCCAAAATTACCAGTTTTCTGAAGATTGCAATATATAAAAATGTAAAAACAGCTCAGCACAACTAATATAACACGTAATACCACTTTCAATGACTACTACAGTCTCAAATCAACATGAAAGATGTGGTGGCCATTGTAACCTATGGAAAAGTCAAGTGGGGCAAAACGGAAAAGAGCTGCAGAATCAGGGGAACTAGGGGATTTTTGCAAGGTATTCAACTCAAGCTTTTCTGCAAGTGACGGGTCCTCTTTAAACACTCATCATGTAAACTTATTACCGGATCCTCCTCTAACAGTACAGTCGGGGGGCGCCCAGCCTTCTTCACAATGACACTCCAGCTCATGATCACATACCTATGGAAAAGAGAAACTTTATTATCCTCAAAACAATTACTACAGAATTAGAGCTCATTCATGGAAGCGTATTAAAATCACACCATGCACCATGATCTTTACAAAGTCTATGGGTGAGTAAAAAAACAGAATACATTCGGGTTACCATCCGTATGTCATGCATTTTTCACAGCCCACTTGCATTTATTAATATAGGAAACTGTATTTGACCTAATATTATATTTTAAAATGTTGATGTATAAAATGGATGTATAAAACGGAAGTAAAAAATTGGCATATAGATGACAATACAAATGTAAAATTGTCTGCTTTTTTCTAGATGAAAGATGGATGATTTTGAACATTCTCATCTGATTCTGGTCTTGAATATACACCAGGTATTGGAACAGAAATTCAGGGAGATTATAGTCTGATTCATCCAGCCATTTTGAACAGTGTTCTGGTCTAAAACTTATTATATCTCACATAACTTTTGTGAAACTCTTAGTTGTGCAAAAATGTTGTGATTTTTGACATTTTAAGGCCAGTCCCGGACACTGACACTTTTCAAGAAGTTGAAACTCCAAAGATTCCAAGGAACCAGAGAATAGTATGTAAATCAAAATGAATATCCCATGGAGTTCTGGATTTGGGATGATACTCAAAATTAAAGTGGAAAATCTAATTACAGGCTGATCCAACTTCAGTGGAAATACCTCATGACAAGGAAAAGATGCTCTGTATTGTGTGTGGCCTCCCCGTGCCTGTATGACCTCCCTATTGTACAATGCCTGGGCATGCTCCTGATGAGGCGGCGGATGGTCTCCTGAGGCATCTCCTACCAGACCTCGACTAAAGCATCCGCCAACTCTTGGACAGTCTGTGGTGGCATGGCGTTGCAAATTGGAGTGATAACCTTCCTTATTCAAAATCCCTTTTACCTTGTACAAATCTCCCACTTTACCAGCACCAAAGCAACCCCAGACCATCACATTACCTCCACCATGCTTGACAGATGGCATCATGCACTCTTCCAGCATCTTTTCAGTTGTTCTGCATCTCACAAATATTCTTCTGTGTGATCCAAACACCTCAAACTTGGATTTGTCTGTCCATAACACTTTTTCCAATCTTCCTCTGTACAATATCTGTGTTCTTTTGCCCATATTAATCTTTTCCTTTTATTAGCCAGTCTCAGATATGGCTTTTTCTTTGCCATTCTGCCCTGAAGGTCAGCATCCCAGAGTTGCCTCTTCACTGTAGACGTTGACACTGCCGTTTTGCGTGTACTATTTAATGAAGCTGCCAGTTGAAGACCTGTGAGGCGTCAATTTCTCAAACTACAGACTCTAATGTACTTGTCTTGTTGCTCAGTTGTGCAGCGGGGCCTTCCATTTCTCTTTCTACTCTGGTTAGAGCCTCCTCTGACGGGAGTAGTACACACCATTGTAGGAAATCTTCAGTTTCTTGGCAATTTCTCGCATGGAATAGCCTTCATTTTTAAGAACAAGAATAGACTGTCGAGTTTCACATGAAAGTTCTTTTTTCTGGCCATTTTGAGAGTTTAATGGAACCAACAAATGCTCCAGATTCTCAACTAGCTCACAGGAAGGTCAGATTTATAGATTCTCTAATCAGCCAAACTGTTTTCAGCTGTGCTAACATACTTGCACAAGGGTTTTCAAGGGTATTTTAACCATTCATTAGCCTTCTTACACAGTTAGCAAACACACAGTACCATAAGAACACTGGAGTGATGGTGGTTGGAAATGGGCCTGTATACACCTATGAAGGTATTGCATTGCAAACCAGATGTTTGCATTGTATATAGTGTATTTCTGAATCATATAATGTTAGCTTCATTGGAAAAAAACTGCCTTTCTTTCAAAAATAAAATTTCGTAGTGACCCTCCTAAACTTTTGAACGTAAATATATATATACAGTGCCTACAAGTAGTATTCAACCCCCTGCAGATTTAGCAGGTTTACACATTTGGAATTAACTTGGCATTGTGACATTTGGACTGTAGATCAGCCTGGAAGTGTGAAATGCACTGCAGCAAAAAAGAATGTTATTTCTTTTCTTTTTTTTTTAAATTGTGAAAAGTCTTTTCAGAGGGTCATTTATTATTCAACCCCTCAACCCACCAGAATTCTGTTTGGTTCCACTAAAGTATTAAGAAGTAGTTCAGGCACAAAGAACAATGAGCTTCACATGTTTGGATTAATTATCTCTTTTTCCAGCCTTTTCTGACTATTTAAGACCCTCCCCAAACTTGTGAACAGCACTCATACATGGACAACATGGGAAAGACAAAGGAGCATTCCAAGGCCATCAGAGACAAGATCGTGGAGGGTCACAAGGCTGGCAAGGGGTACAAAACCCTTTCCAAGGAGTTGGGCCTACCTGTCTCCACTGTTGGGAGCATCATCCGGAAGTGGAAGGCTTATGGAACTACTGTTAGCCTTCCACGGCCTGGACAGCCTTTGAAAGTTTCCTCCCGTGCCGAGGCCAGGCTTGTCTGAAGAGTCAAGGCTAACCCAAGGACAACAAGGAAGGAGCTCCGGGAAGATCTCATGGCAGTGGGGACATTGGTTTCAGTCAATACCATAAGTAACGTACTCCACCGCAATGGTCTCCGTTCCAGACGAGCCCGTAAGGTACCTTTACTTTCAAAGCGTCATGTCAAGGCTCGTCTACAGTTTGCTCATGATCACTTGGAGGACTCTGAGACTGACTGGTTCAAGGTTCTCTAGTCTGATGAGACCAAGATCGAGATCTTTGGTGCCAACCACACACGTGACGTTTGGAGACTGGATGGCACTGCATACGACCCCAAGAATACCATCCCTACAGTCAAGCATGGTGGTGGCAGCATCATGCTGTGGGGCTGTTTCTCAGCCAAGGGGCCTGGCCATCTGGTCCGCATCCATGGGAAGATGGATAGCACGGCCTACCTGGAGATTTGGGCCACAAACCGCTCCTCCATCAAGGATCTTAAGATGGGTCGTCATTTCATCTTCCAACAAGACAACGATCCAAAGCATACAGCCAAGAAAACCAAGGCCTGGTTCAAGAGGCAAAATATCAAGGTGTTGCAGTGGCCTAGTCAGTCTCCTGACCTTAACCCAATTGAAAACTTGTGAAAGGAGCTCAAGATTAAAGTCCACATGAGACACCCAAAGAACCTAGATAACTTGGAGAAGATCTGCATGGAGGAATGGGCCAAGATAACTCCAGAGACCTGTGCCGGCCTGATCAGGTCTTATAAAAGACGATTATTAGCTGTAATTGCAAACAAAGGTTATTCCACAAAATATTAAACCTAGGGGTTGAATAATAATTGACCCACACTTTTATGTTTAAAATTTATAAAAATTTAACTGAGCAACAAAACTTTTTGGTTTGTAAGATTTATGCATCTGTTAATAAATCCTGCTCTTGTTTGAAGTTTGAAGGCTCTAACTTATTTGCATCTTATTAAACCTGCTAAATCTGCAGGGGGTTGAATACTACTTGTAGGCAATATATATATATATATATATATATATATATATATATATATATATATATATATATATATATATATATATATATATATATATATTGCCTACAAGGTTAGTGTACAATTATGCTGAACACTATATATATATATATATATATATATATATATATATATATATATATACAGTATATATATATATATATATATATATATATATATATATATATAGTGTTCAGCATAATTGTACACTCCTTTATTGCATTAGCTTTAGTGATTTGAAACTCAGAAGTTTTCTCCAGCACACTATGTATTGACAGGGGTTAATCAGCCATTTTAAGGGCTAGGTCTTTGTGGACAACCATAGAGCAGGTGCAAGGTTATCCACCTTATCTCCACCCCAGGGTGGCCCCCAGAGTCATTTATTGTAGGTCTGGAGAGTGGAACTCAAATGCTAGGTGTCCTGACAAGGAAGCTAAACCTGCCAATGTTTCTTTTTCCCTGAGCGGAATGATCCCCGAAACCACTCAGACTGTGCTGTATGTTTTGCTTTGTTTTTTTTCTTTAGACCAAAAAGGCATTGTTTTAATTTGATAACTCTGCACTTTCTTATGCAGCAATAGACCAATGAGAGTCTTTAAGAGACAGTGGTCTACCCTGGTGTGCAGCCGAGTGAGATATATATGTATTATATTCACAGCTCAAAAAAATAAAGGAAACACTTAAACAACATAATGTGACTCCAAGTCAATCACACTTCTGTGAAGGCAACCTGTCCAGTTATTAAGCAACACTGATTGTGAATCAGTTTGGTGTTGTGCAAATAAAACAGACAACAGGTAGAAATGATAGGTAATTAGCAAGACATCTCCTATAAAGGAGTGGTTCTGCAGGGGGTGACCACAGACCATTTCTCGGTTCTCATCCATTCTGGCTGTTTTGGTCACTTTTGCATTTTGTCATTGCTCTTACCCCTAGAGGTATTGTACAGTAGCGTGAGGCAGTGTCTACAACTCACAGAATTGGTGCAGCTCAACCAGGATGGCACATCAATGGGAGCTGTGGCAAGAATGGTAGCTGTGTGATTCAGCACAGTGTTCACAGCATGGAGCAGATACCTGGAGACAGGTCAATACATCAGGAGACATGGAGGGGGCTGTAGGAGAGCAACATCCCAGCAACAGGACTGCTACCTTTTCCTTTTGTGCAAGGAGGAACAGAAGGAGCAGCACCTGAGTCCTGCAAAATGACCTCCAGCAGGCCACTAACATCCATGTCTCTGCTCAAATTGTCAAAAACAGACTCCATGAGGGTGAAATTGGGGCCCAACGTCCACAAGTGGGTGTTGTGCATACAGCCCCACACCATGCAGGGCGATTGGCATTTGCAAGAGAGCACAAAGTTTGGCAGATTCAATATTGGCGCCCTGTGCTCTTCACGGATGAGAGCAGGTTCACACTAAGCACATATGACAGAGTCTGTGACCAGCCTTTCTCGAAACATTGCCACACCATATGGGCTAAAAAAGTCCACCTTTTCATCATTTACTGGAGTGCTGCCTCCTCTTTTCATATTGTAAGATAGCGCTCACAAGCGTATTGGGGAATACTCGCTTGGCAGCAGGATAAACATAGACAGGCATGGTTTCTCACATAAACAGTCCATGTGGTTTATTATCCACTCAGCATAAACCACTGTAGGCCATGTTACACATCACAAACCTCACATAATACTTAGCACTTCATAGTATACGGCTTTGAAGCACAGTCAGTAAACATGCTGGACTTTACTTTGTCCAGTTGCCATGGGTGACCGCATGCCGCACAGTTCATATAGCAGACACACCTCTCTGCCTTTCTTACAACCCCCTTGTCTGAGGTTACCTTCCAGGACCTCCTGCTCCACACAATGGCCTCCTGTCAGTCCTCTCTCCTGGGGAACTGCCTTATGGGGATCACTGTCCTTGTGACCAGGGCACTCCCGACAGTCCATGCCCACCGAAGGTCAGTAGCTCCCCAACACAGCGCCGTCACTGACTCTGCACACAGAATGCTCTGTAGTGTACCGCCTGGACACATGGAAGTCTGTACATGCTGACAGACTCCCAGACAACTCTCCATGTGCCAGACACACTTCCATTATGTAGTTTGTAACCACACCCACAGGTGAGGTATGGATCACATGGGCTGATTACGTGATCCTGACATCACTGCAGGTCCTCAAACACCTGCACTTCACGCAGGAAAAAGGGGTACAGTGAGCACCCTCACCAAGTGGTAAGGTTTGTGGGTAGCCAGACTCTCCCATCTCTCATAGCTACCCGCAACCCGGACCCAGATTCACTAAACAACATCTTAGTGCTCATGTGCATCAAAGACCAAATACTGCATTGCAGGGAGCAGCTCCCCATATCATGGGAGTCTAACAGCGCAGAAGACCTCCTCTGCAACACGTACCGGCCATTCACCACAATGCCGGACACTGTCTCACTATCCACATTACGCCTCCATGCGTGCCCTGGCGAGCACATACAGCGCCCTCTAGCTGTAACAGGGGTCACTGCATCACTATATATATATATATATATATATATATATATATATATCTGTAGAAAAGATAAGCTCCGGGTACCACATTAGGTCTTACCGCATGTCCTGTGCATTTTGATTCACATCCTGCTGTTATGTAGGCTTCCTCGATTTTGGTACATTTATTATTGATACAGACCTGAAAGACAGAGTAATTCCCAGTTACATATTTATATTAAATAATGACAAAGCCGTCTTTCAGATAGTTTCTGTGTTAACCCTTTTGCTGACTTTTTTCCACATTTTGCGCCTGTGGTAGCTCGGACGATATTCACACTTTTGCTGGAAAAAAACACATTATGCCTCCACATCTATATATTTCGAGAAATTAGACACCAAGCACATTGTCAAAATGCTACGCAGAACTCTGATGCAAAATTTCATAAAGGTGTCTGCATGTGCAAATTGAATTTTTTTTATAAAAATTGCATAAAAATGTATATTAGTGGCTTAAAACATGTCTCAGATAGGAAGTGAGATACACTACACCTCCTTAAAATAAAATTTTGGCATGTGCAGAGTCCAAACATACCACTTAGGTCTATGTCTTTATATATTTTATACAATTATCAGAAATGGAAAGGCCAAAAATCTGGTTTTATAATGAAAATTCTAAAAGGTTACAATTTATAAATAATAATAATAATAATAAAATATAGGGATTATACCTTGAAAACTAAGTGAACAACTATGCTCTATATAATTCCTGAAAGCAGACAACCTGATGATTGCAACTGTGTTGACGTGCTGTTGACAGCCATTTTCCACATTCATGTTATTAGGCGACAAACAGAAATTATTTAATAAAAATAATATAAATGAAAACATACATTTGTGCCTAAAACGCACATACAAGTAGTGATTTACACACAAAAACTATTTAAAAAAATGAGCTCAATGTCAGCAAAGTTCATATATGCCACAATTATCTACACTATTTCAGATGTTGGGATGAAGTCCCATTTTTCTAATCTGACATGTGTCACTTTATATAGCAATAACTTTGGTTTACGTATCCCAGAAGTTTTGAGACTGTATTTTCGTTACACTTTGTACTTTACGTTGATAATACAATTAGTTCACTATGTCTTACATCTTTTATAAAACAAACATGACGTTTAGAACAAAATTAGATATATTTGCAGTATATAAACTTTTAATGTGTCTGCCCTTAACACAGATAGTTGTTAATAGCATTGGGGATGTTCTAGGGCAGTCCCAATGGGTGGTAAAAACAACAACTGAATATGCCATCCTCCAGCAGACAGTGGCTTAGCAGGACTTTACACAGCAAGTTGGGGTCAGCAGAAGTTATATAGTAAATCTTGAGAAATGTCCACCCAGGAGGCCCGATTGCCTTTGTAATGAACAGTAACCCAAAAAGGGCAGAGGTTTATACTTGGCATTGTAGACTTCCACAACAGACAACCTGATCAACTTGGAGATGGTTATTTTAGGGTGTCAGTCCTTGCTTTGCTCATCAGGGATCAAAGAGAGAATTTAAACTCCAGAATACTTCTCTAATGGTAAGGTAGGTTCTAATTGCTTTGACCAGATAAAGATGATGTGTAGAAGGCTCCGCTGGATCGATGGGAGTTGTATTAAAACCCCTTAATGACCACCGATACGTCTTTTAACTGACCTGAGATATAAGAGAATAGCCTCCCCATACAAGTGACAATCCAGCAGCTGTCGGCTGTACACTTTAGCTGACAACTTGCTGTATAAGCCACGATCTGTGTTGGCACTGTCCATATCTGTTTAACCCCTTAAATGCTGCTGTCAATAGTGACTACATCATAGAAATGTTTAACAGAGTGTGTGGGCTTCCTCTTTATCCCAGTTGGTGCCCTCAGATCATGATTGTGTGGTCCTGATGTTTGCCATGGCAATTCACGACCAAATAGCGGCCTTACAGTCTGACGGCTGTAGTAATCTGTTCAGAAGTTAGAGGCATTTAGGTGGTAAAAATACACATTTTCATTTCTGTCATTCCACTTTGCATTAATTCCTGAAAATCACCTGAAGGGTTAATAAACTACCTGACTGCAGTTTTCAATATGTCTGAGGGTGCTGTTTTTAAAATGGTATTACTTTGGGGGGTTTCCCAATAAATAGGACCCCTAAACGCACTTCAAACATGGATAAGTCCCTAAAAAAATAAATTTCCTTGAAAAAATGAAAAATTACTGCTATATTTTTAAACCTCCTAAAATGCTAACAAAATAATATAACATTTTACAAATGATGCTGATGTAAAGCAGACATGTGGGAAATGTTATTTATTAATGTTTTGCTGCGGTATGACTATCTATCTGGATTAAAGGGATAATCATTCAAAGTTTGAAAATTGCTAATTTTTAAAATTTTTCTCAAGTTTCTGATATTTTCTATAAATAAACACAAAACATATCGACCTAAATTTAACATTATCATAAAGTATAATGTGTCACAAAAAAACACTGGGATTTGTTGAAGTGTTCAAGAGTTATTACCACATAAAGTGACACTGGTCAGATTTAAAAAATTTGGCTCCGTCACTAAGGGGATAAAGGAAGGAAGGAGGCTGAGAAGGAAGGCCAAAAACATATTTCTAAGAAATTATGACATAGGACTCAAGACCTCTTTCCCAATGGAGAAAAAGGAATGGAGCCCAGCGGGAGAGGGAAGCGAGTCAGCGACCCCAGACACCATGTGAATGGTGATCACCAGAAATGCGACTTTCTAGAAATGCTGCAAAGATGCTCAAAGTGAGACTGCTGCAGTGCAGACAGGGCAATGTTGAGGTCCCAAAGTTCCACTGGATGCCTGCAAGTAGGGTCACACCCCCCCCCTTTGTCACCCCATAGGTAGGGACAATAAAAAAAAAATAAGAATTTTTTTTTTCCCACTAAGGTTAGAATAGGGTTAGGGGTAGGGTTAGGGGTAGGGTTAGGGGTAGGGTTAGGGGTAGGGTTAGGGTTAGGGGTAAGGTTAGGGGTAGGGTTAGGGTATTTTCAGCCATTTTAACCCTAAAAAACTTCCTAGAAAACACACAGACTCTGCATAGAAAACTGCATAAAAAAAAGGATCAAAAAAGGATAAAAAAACGCATCAAAAAAGGACAAAAAAAGGACCTGCATTTTCTGCCAAGAGCTGCAGTTTTTTAAAAAACAGTCCTGAAAAAAAAGGATGGAAATCAGGAACATGTGAACATACCCTTAGAGATGAAAGAATAATCACCTGGCCCCTTCCTCCCCTGACCTACACCCTATAGAGAACTTGTGGACTCTCCTTAATCGGGAGATTTACGATGAAGGAAAACAGTTGCCTTTCTGAACAGTGTCTGGGAGGCTGTGGTTTGCCGATGCCCAAAAAGTTGATGCTCAAAAGATTAAAAAAACTGACAGACTCCATGGATGGAGCTTATGGCTGTTATTGAAAAGAAGGGCGGCTGTATTGGTCATTGAGAATTTAATGGAAATGTCAGAAATTTGTATTTTTGTACATTTTGAGGTGTTTGGCTATTATTTTCACTTGAACAGGTGAAAATAAACAATTGAGATGGGAAAATTCATATGTTTCATTTAGTTGCTCAATAATTCTGATAATAAAAACAAAATGTCATTTTTACTACCATCTTAAAAAGTCATATTTCCGGTTTAGTTACCTTTTGGATTGACAAACAGCACTGTAGTTGATCAATAATAAAATTAGTCATCAAAGATACAAATTGCCTGATAATCGTGCATAGAGTGTAAATCTGAAGCTTCTGTCACTCCAGCTCTATTCTTTCCCCAGCACAGGATCCTCCTCCTTTACTGACAGCCACTCTGCATTGGGAATTCAGGCAAAGGAGCCTCCATAGGGTATTGCCAAGTTCGGGAGACATTGCTTTAAAAAATGTTGGTTTCTTTTTCTAAATCTTATTACTCCATGTGAAAATGAAAAACTGGAGGCTAAAACTTAAATTTGGTGAACTTTAATTTTTAATTTTTTGCTTCCCAATGCCATCAACTTTTGTTAAGCACCTGAGGGTCCGAAAGGGTCTCTACACCACTTTTTTGGAAACTGCACTCCTTAAGACATTTATCAAGTGGTGTAATGACTATTTTGAAAAGTATCTTCAAAAAATAAATAGGTGGCAGGTAGCAAAGAAATGAAAATTTCCTTTTTTTTCCAGTTTTATTATTTTTTATGTTGAATGTGGTGTTATAAGTGATGAATCAACTGTATTCTGTGGGTTAATGCAATTAATGATATACCGAATGTATATTGTTTTATTTATGTTTTGCTATGTTGCATAATGAAAAAAGTACAAAAATTAAAAAAATAAAAATATTCTTGAGTCGCCACATTCTGGGAGACTTAACCGTATTTTTCTGTTGGCAGCATTTTAATGAGAGATTCTGTTTTAAGGGATCATTTGTAGATTAAAGTAATATTAGCAAAAAGTGGGGTTAAAACATAACCTTTAATACAGTGGCATGTAAAAGTTTGGACACCCCCCTTGTCAAAATAACTGTTATTGTGAACAGTGAAGCAAGTTGAAGATAAAATGATCTCTAAAAGGCCTGAAGTTAAAGATAAAAGATTTTCTTTGATTTTAGGCAAAAAAAAAATATTATCATTTTTTACATTTTGAAAACTTACAAAAATGAAAATGGGCCAATGCAAAAGTTCGGAGATTTGTGTGCTCAGATAATTTTGACCAAGGTTTCAGACCTTAATTAACCTGTTGGGGTTATGTTTTGTTCACTATCATCATTAGGAAAGGCCAGGTGATACAAATTTCCCAGCTTTATAAAAGTGGAGTTCAAGATAAGATCTGGAAGACCAAGCAAAATGTCAGTGAGAGTTGCTTGCAGGATTGCTAGCTACTAATGGCCATATGTCAGTCTTAAGGTACCGTCACACTTAGCGACGCTGCAGCGATACCGACAACGATCCGGATCGCTGCAGCGTCGCTGTTTGGTCGCTGGAGAGCTGTCACACAGACCGCTCTCCAGCGACCAACGATGCTGGTAACCAGGGTAAACATCGGGTAACTAAGCGCAGGGCCGCGCTTAGTAACCCGATGTTTACCCTGGTTACCATCCTAAAAGTAAAAAAAAACAAACACTACATACTTACCTACAGCCGTCTGTCCTCCAGCGCTGTGCTCTGCACTCCTCCTGTACTGTCTGTGAGCACAGCGGCCGGAAAGCAGAGCGGTGACGTCACCGCTCTGCTTTCCGGCTGACCGACGCTCACAGCCAGAGCAGGAGGAGTGCAGAGCACAGCGCTGGAGGACAGACGGCTGTAGGTAAGTATGTAATGTTTTTTTTTTTTTACTTTTAGGATGGTAACCAGGGTAAACATCGGGTTACTAAGCGCGGCCCTGCGCTTAGTTACCCGATGTTTACCCTGGTTACCAGTGAAGACATCGCTGAATCGGTGTCACACACGCCGATTCAGTGATGTCTGCGGGGAGTCCAGCGACGAAATAAAGTTCTGGACTTTCTTCCCCGACCAGCGACAGCACAGCAGGGGCCTGATCGCTGCTGCCTGTCACACTGGACGATATCGCTAGCGAGGACGCTGCAACGTCACGGATCGCTAGCGATATCGTCTAGTGTGACGGTACCTTTAATCACAACTACACCAATGATCCAGGTTTAATTTTGAAGCTGAGATCCACTTCTGTATCAGCTTAGGATCACTAGTGTTGCTGCTATGCAGGATGAGATATACAGTAGTCAGTTAAAATGCCACCTGGACTTCAGCTGGACTCACTGAAGGAGACATTGGGCTGCAGGAACTGGAGGGAGATGTTCAGATGTTTAAACCTCCTCATGTCCTTGTGTAAGATTAGGTGTTGTTCACTATGATGTTGAATATTAAGTTGAATATTTAGCACCCGTAGAGTATTTTATTTGTCCTTGGCTACTGAGTTGCCGCTCTGCAAAGATGTATAAGATAGATACTTGTTGGGGAAAGCGTTAATTCATGCTCTCCTGCTGCCAGCCCTCTCCTCAATCACACTGGCTGAAGTCAGAAAGGGGGGAGGAGAATTTTAACAAGCAATATTTCAGCAGATATCTAAGACTAAGAATCTCAGCTTTATGGCTCATTCAGACATCCGAGCTCATACAGCTAATGCACGGACTGACCTCGGCTCTCCTGACCCAAGCGTGACATCTTCATGTTTTCCTATGAGGTTCTCACTCTCGGGTCGGGAGGATTGTGGCCAGTTCGTGCATTGTGGTCCGATCTCGGACTGATTGGCCCAGATGTCTGAATGAGTCCTTAAAACAAGACTGGAATTGCGGCTGTAGTTGTGACTCAGCCTGAAGTATCACAAGGTAGGGCTTGTTCACAAGATCAAATTTTCAGTCCGTGACAATAGCATTAAAAATAGCCGTAATTTCGACCAGGGGTGCCTAAATTTTTACAAGCCACTGTACAGCAGTGAAAACAGGGATTCTATTAAAACTGATTCAAGCAGTCCAATAAGTGAGACTTATGGTAGTTGGAATCAGGGTCTTTGTCACTATATCATGCTGCTCTTAGATTGAATACCAAAAACCTGCTGACAGATTTCATTTAAACTTAGATGCATTACAGCAAAACACAATGGTCGTAACTGATGGTTTTAAATAAACTTAAGTCATATTTATATATTTTGGTGGCTATTGAGGTTTGCACAGCTACAAAACCCTACTAACTAACATAATATACAGTTCTCACAGCAGAGCGCGGCGTGGCACAGACAGGTGCTTCACTGTTTTCCATATATTTAGACGACTAATGAGGTGTGCACAGCTACAAAACCCTAATAACTAACAGTATATACTGTTCTGTATGACTGCTTCTTCCTGAGCAGGCAGATAAGCAGAGGTTTACTTACATTTGTAGCACTGCACTTTGTCCCTTCAGCCACTATTCCTTTATTAAATACAAAAGCTTTGCATTGGTCCATAGTAATAATGACGCCTTGTAAGTTAGGAGAGTCAGCACCACCACTACAAAACAGAAGTCCACACTTTACATCCCTGTAAGAAACAACAAAAGAAATTTATTAATGGCTTTGTAAAAGTTTTATTGGTTTACTAAAATTACTGACAGATGTGCAGCTTTTAATAAAATTTGCTACAATGCCATTAAACTTATGTTTTAGACTGGCTCATGAAACACCAGTGCCAATACCGCATAGTCATAGTCTGCTCTACAAAGGATGAGGAATCTACAGATCACAGAGTATTATATAGAGATATAGCACAGCCCGATTCTGATATCTGACCACTGAGCAAGGAAGACCAAAGAGGACATCTCTTGTCAATAAATAGTTATCATAATACAGGTATGCAAAACTTGGGTCTATGAAAATTATTTCTAATTCAATGACTAACTCCTATGTTTTCTTATGCCTTGATTTAAAAAAACAAAAAACAAAAAAAAACCTCTATTTGTAACCATCACGTATGGATTTTGCACAAAACCCTTGTAAAATTACGTATAAGCGAGATGAACAATAACATTTTTTATTAAAATGTGCACAATATTATATATAAAAATGTATTGAAAATTAATTCTGCAATTTTATTGGAAATAAAATTCTGGCGCCTTTTCCTTTTCTCTTCAAAGCGTTTCTTGATACCTTTTCTCTTATAGTAGACCTAACAATCTTATTTGTGAAGTATCCAGCAGTAGTCCCCCATCATGTTCTCATTCCATCTCATTGATTTCCTGATTTAAGATTTATCTTTGCTCTTCGCTAACAGCACCAAGGTTTTCGTGAAAGTAGGCCAAACAGGAATGTAAAAAATGTAACTTCAAATGCATCACACAACCCAAGGCTTTGAAACATTTCAGAATGTTCTCCACAATGGATTTAAATGTTGAATCTTTGCTATAACCTAGAAATTTCTTTATGACTTCTTTAAAAGAATCCCAAGTCTTTTTCTCAACAGCTTTCATTTTTGTTTCAAACACGTTGTCCTTCATGAGTTTCCAAATATCCAGACTGGTAAAAATGCCTTCCTTCAGTTTTGCTTCTGACAATCCCTGCTTGGTACACAGGTACTTAAAAGTCTCTCCTTCGTACGGTAGAGCTTTCACAAACTCTTTTTTGCTCCAGTGATGAGTCCTATGCCAGATTTCCCATTCCCACAAAAAGCACGCATAAGCCGTGTATCCTCCTTGCTGCCCAAGGAGCAAAGAGAGCACTTTCAGATCACCACAAATTGACCATACTTGATACTTGTAGTTAAGTTTTTTGTAAATAAAGTCTAAATTCTGTGGCAGATTGGCTCACTCGGCTGCTAACATAGGTAGACACAGGTGGATAGCTTCCCGGGCCTGTGCTCCACAAGAAAGCTGAAGTCCTAGAGCACTAGAAACCACCTTATCACCAGGGCATTTTTCCCCATCGTTTCCCTCATCCATGTCAGGGGTGCATGATCTCTCACTAGCCTGAACGTCCTTCCTAACAGGTAGTAACTTAGCCTGTCAACTGCCAATTTAAAAGCCAAGCATTCTTTCTTTATGATGGTGCAGCGCCCCAGAGACCTGGTCGTTGCAGTATGACGCTCTGCCTCTAAGGGGAGTGATGGTACGTCTGATGGCACTAAAGGAGTTCATCTGACCAGGTATCACCAGCACACATTACACTTCACACTCCGGCCACTAGGGGGAGCAAAAGGTTTTATTTACTAGGCCACTCCTCACACTGGTAAAACTAGGGGTTGGATAGGAAGTTAGTCAGAAGCTGACTGGGTTGGATTCAGGCAACATCCCGTGGCAGGGGGTGTTGCAGGGAGAAGATTCAGGGGGGTCCCTGTCAGGCGTGGGAACCTGGCAGGTATCTAGCGACCAGAATAGAACGTTACGGAACCGCGCCTGCACACCCCGCAGCGGTATCCTAAGAAAGAGACACGAAGCGAAGGATATTGTAGAACAGTGAAAAACAAGATCAAGCACAAAGGAGAGCCAGTAGGAGTCGTGCCCGGAGAACGGCAACTTCTTACTGAGGCGCGTAACCGGTGGCCGGAACACCGAGGAAGTAACTGACTCTATGCCTTACTTCAAACTCCGCAGGACAGTTAATTATAGGTTGGCTGTCTACCTTACATCACCTAAGCAGACATAGGGGCCAACGCGTGGAGAGGGGCATCTCTAGGGTCCCGGAAGAGCTCCGAGCCTACCCGTCAAACGGGTGCGTCCTAGCCATAACATACCTGGGGGACGGAGAACTAGAAAGATCTGGAACGAATTAAAAAGAACAAACGAACGAGAACAGAAGTTGTGAGGACTATTCCGAATGCTCAGCAGGATAGCACTACAACACACAGGCGCTATTGGTAGGCAACGATTTCCACCTGCAAAGGGAACTCTGGATGTGCCATCGGACCGGCCGGTCTCAGACAGCCCTGTTAATCGTGCTCTGGATTGAGGATCCTGAAGTCTTCAGTAAAGAGGTAAAGAGACTGCAACTTTGTGTCCTCGTTATTGACTGCACCTCACGCCATCACCATCCACCTTACTGGGAAGCCCTGGGGACATACTTCACCTGTGGGAAGGTATACCATCTAGCTGCCATTCCAACTCCCCCAGCGGACCCCTAAGCAGCGTCGGTCGCCCTGACCGAACCCCACAGGTGGCGTCACGAAACCTTGACAAACTACCATCACCCCTTTTATTGGACGCCCCTTAGCAGGGTCACGGACCGGGTCCTGCCACCGTGACAACCCCAGAACTGAGACAGAGAGGACCGGTACCGAGTAACCTGTGGCCCTGTGTCTGGGGGCGCTCCAATGGCTTAGCTATTTTCACAGGAGGAGAGTTTCCTACTTAGATATATGATTGGATGTTATTTACCATTTATCTCCTGGGACAACATGGCTCCCAATTTTACCTCAGAGGCATCCGTCTGGACCACAAACTCCCTACTGAAGTCAGGCTCTACGAAAACTGGCTGTTTACACAGGGCAAGTTGAACTCCTGGAACGCCATCTACGCTTCAGAAGAGCACTTGGAATCAATGACTTTATGCCCTTAAGAAAGTCAGATAGGGGTGCAGTTATCATGGCGAGATTTGGGATAAAGCGACAATAGTATCCCATAATTCTCCGAACCACCCTGACCTGTTTCTTGGAGATCAGTTGCAAACAGTCCACCTTTATTTTGCCCTTTCCTACAACATAGCCCAAGTGTCTTGCCTTTTCCTACAGCATAGCCCAAGTATCTTTCCTCTTCTTTCCCCATGGCGCATTTCTTTGGGACTATGGTAAACCCTGCTTCCCTCATCGCACCTATTACCACCTGGAACTCTTGCAGATGACTTCTCCAATCAGGGCTGAAGATCACAATATCATACAGGTAAGCTGCGGCATACTTTTTGCGAGGGGCTAAGATCCGGTCCATGGCCCTCTTTAAGGTAGCTGGCATGCTGGTATACAGATAGCAACCTTCAGTTGTACAGAAGGTTGTCTTTTCTTGACATTTTGGAACAGGAGGACATGCCAGTACTCTTTTGTTAGGTCCTGGGTGGTCATGTATCTGACCTCTAAATGAGTTCATCGCCGCGGGGCATTGGATATGCATCGAATTTGGACACCTCATTTAGCTTTCTGTAATTGTAACAACAAATGCCATTCTCCATCAGGCTTCAACACCAGGACAATGGGGCTGGACCAGTCACTCTTTGACTCCTTGATGACACCCAGGCTCAACATTTTACTCACCTGCTTCAAAATCAACTTGCAGCGGGCTTCGGGAATTGGATATAGCTTTTCGTTCACCTAAACATGCGGATCCGTCAGAATTTCGTGCTCAACAACACAGGACAAAAGAATGTTTCTCATCTTCTACTGGTTTATTTAAAAAGTACAGCATAAACCAGTGCAAAGTTCAGAAAAATAAACAAGGCCTCTCTGGTATAACAAGGATCTGACCGCTCAGGGTAAACAACAAGGTTCAACTTTCTTTCACAAACAGCTCTCTGAAGCTTTCGTCTCCAGGCACACCGAACTCTGAATGATTTAGAAGGCTGACTATTTCTCTCCTAAACCACTCCCCGGGGTGGAAATAAGGTGAATAGTCTTCCACCTACTTTTCAGCTCTCACTAAACCTAGCCCTTAACATGGCCGATTAACCCCTCTAAGCACTTAGTGTGTTGGAGTATTTTCCTAGGTTCATATCACCGAAGCTAACAACCTCAGTGACACACATCTCCCATCCAGTACTTTGCCAGTGACATTGTCACAATTCTCATAGCTTTCCTTCAAGTGCACAGAGTCTCCACTCGCTCACATTTTACTTAATGTTAAATTTTTCCATCAGCCCAGGAACATCACTGCAATACACTAAAGCACAGTCTTGAGAAACGTATGAAAGTAATTCCTTTTCTCTGCTTCTGTACCTTGAAAAAAACATTTCTAACCAATCTAATGACACCAAAATCACCCCAAAAAGACAGTGCAAAGGGGTCAAATTATGGTGCAAGAAAATAATATGGACTCAGTGTTTGTGAAAAAAGCTGTATGTGATGGAATTTTTTGGATATTTTTATTGAGTTCAGTGATCAAAAGTATATAAAAATCATGTCTTACTTTTCAAACAATTTTACTCTTGCAGACCTGTGTAATTTACTGTGAATATTTCATGTACTAATTAAATTCAACATCAGGCATGGAAGACAGGTTTGATTTGAGCATCCCTCTTGTTAAATCTTCCCCATTTTGTACTTAAAGGATATCTATCATTAGAAAATTGCCTATTTAAATCAAGTTTTTGTGTTTAATTTATTTATTTATGTTTCACAATATTTTTTCCCTTATACTAATATAATCTGTATAAAAAAATAAATATGAGAAATCTTGCAATTTTTGCACTGGCATGTGGGACTTTTTTTAGACTGTAAGTTCCAGTCGTTTCAGGAAATGTGCATGTACATTTTCCTCAGATAGACTCCGACCCCATATTTTGATTGATGTATCTAATGAGCATGTGCAAAGTTCCTTGTGAAGGGAGTGGGGATCAGGTACAGCTGTCATATCGGCTATTGTGATTGGTGGATCCTGTGTTATCAGCCATTGTAACACTAGTAACACTAACTTTGATGATAAAGAAACTTTTTAGAACTCTTCCTGAAAGGACAGTAAGTATAATTCTAAAAAAGCCTTAAGGTACCTTCATACATAACGATTTCATTAACGATATCGTTGCTTTTTGTGACGTTGCAACGATATCGTTAACGAAATCGTTATGCGTGACAGCGACCAACGATCAGACCCCTGCTGGGAGATCGTTGGTCGCTGGGAGTGATCCGGACCTTTTTTTGGTTGCTGATCACCCGCTGTCATCGCTAGATCGGCGTGTGTGATGCCGATCCAGCGATGTGTTCACTGGTAACCAGGGTAAATATCGGGTTACTAAGTGCAGGGCCGCGCTTAGTAACCTGATATTTACCCTGGTTACCATTGTAAAAGTAAAAAAAAAAAAACACATACTCACATTCCGATGTCTGTCACGTCCCCTGGCGTCAGCTTCCCGCACTGTGTCAGCGCCGGCCGGCTGTAAAGCAGAGCACAGCAGTGACGTCACCGCTCTGCTTTACGGCCGGCGCTTACACAGTGCAGGGAAGCTGACGCCGGGGGACGTGACAGACATCGGAATGTGAGTATGTGTTGTTTTTTTTTTTCCTTTTACAATGGTAACCAGGGTAAATATCGGGTTACTAAGCGCGGCCCTGCACTTAGTAACCCGATGTTTACCCTGGTTACCCGGGGACTTCGGCATTGTTGAAGACAGTTTCAACGATGCCGAAGTTTTTCCCCTGATCGTTGGTCGCTGGAGAGAGCTGTCTGTGTGACAGCTCCCCAGCGACCACACGACAACTTACCAATGATCACGGCCAGGTCGTATCACTGGTCGTGATCGTTGGTAAATCGTTTAGTGTAACGGTACCTTTAGTATCCAGTGAGAAAGCTGCAAGATTACTATTTTGTGTTTTTAAAAAATAGAATTTTTTTAATACATCTAACTAAAAACCTGATTTAAACAATAGATCATTTAATTTAAGTGAAACAATATTGGTGTGTGTTTATTAAGTTGTTTTTCAGCCCCCAACCAGTGACGCGATCGCACAATGTAGATTAGTATTTCCCAAACTTCAATCCTCACGGCCCCCAACCCATCATTCATCATACTAAGGAAATCCTGAAAACATGATCTGCTGGGGGCCTTGAAGTTTGGGAAACACTGATCTAGATGTTCCTTTGAAGTCACAGAAGTAACTACTGTATTTTATCACTTGTATTATATACTGTACTGTACCAGTATTGCAGTATATAGTATGAGACATAAAATGATTGCCTGTTCAAGTTCCCTATGGGATGGTAAGATGAGTGGAGTGAAAAATTAAAAATGGCAATGGAGCAAAACACAATTCAAACAACCCCTCCCCCCCCCCCCCCCAAAAAAAAAGAAAAATTATAATTGGATGGCAAGTTTACGAGGGCTAATGATCAATAGTAATCGTTCTTATGCATGCTGGTTTGCCCGACCATCAAGCTTCGTGATGCGGCCTTCTTTTAATAACAGGAAAACTGTTGACAGTTCCTTTCTATCCAAGCCATGCCAAAGTGCTAGTGGGTCATTAGTGAATCATGACCGTGTGGTCAACTACATTGCTCATTTTAATTCTTCATCATATTTTCTTTCTTTCTGTCACTTTACTGTACTGTATTTCCAAACCAAACTAAACAAATCTGTTATTTTACTCCAATCTGATATCATACTCACGCCTTCCCACATGGAACGTATCTTTGCCCTTCTTTTCTGCAGTGTCCATATATGGCGCCATATTTATTAAGTGAAAAACAGTCATCACCTGCAGGGATGGCTCCTGAATAAAGAGAAGCTTGAAATGTAACTAAATCTGTGAATATATCATTCATTTTAGTAGTTATATGATGTTATTCTACATCTTGATTACATTTTTGGCACTGCCCTTTACTGTACTCACATTCTTACCAGGGATGTCCTAATAGCTGTGCCATCATCTAAGAAAGTGACAGACTGTAAACTCCAGGCTTCCTCCAACGTTACTCACCTGGACCCCAGATGTCAATACATTGGCTTCTCATTACCGGACATTTTCCCATGTAACAGGCCCCATTTCCGTTCATACATGGGAAGCCATTTACTTTAAAACTATCCTTTGGACACTCCGGAGACCTCCCATCACACATATCGGTAAGGTCACACTCCTCCTTGGCCGGTCTACAAATAGATCCCGCAGGTTTAATCTGTGGGGAAATCATATATAGCGCATAGGAATGATACATACACAGTTACAGATTTGATTATTTTTAAAACATTCACCTTTCTGACCCTACTCTACAATCTCATTGCAAGGGATACAAAACAAAACTAATTTTCCCATACAGGGCTGGTCTATGACAAAAAAGCAGCCCTGGAACAAAACCCCACCAACCCATACATATCTATAACAACCCACCCCATGCAAGATGCAATTTGGTTCAGAAAATTTTGCTTTAGTTTGGAAGTTATCACTTGTCTGTGGGATAGGAAATAACTTCTCGATGACCAGTTCACCCAAATGGCAGCATTGCTCACAGACACTTCCTACTTCAACTTGAACCTGTCTCTATCTGCCTAACTACAGGAAGTGATGTTTTCCTAACACTAAGCCACTCCCACTATGGGCTATTCTCAAACATTAACACCATCCTTACCCTGATGTCACTACCTAACTACAGCCACTAACTATCTTACCTACCTTGTGTCATAACTTATGTCTTATCCCATATTGTACACTACCAATACTTTCCCTGATGAAGCCACACTCCTGAGTGGCGATACGCTTGGGATCACTGTTATCCTTGTCTGCATATCCTTACAGTTCAAAAATAGCCTTAATATCTTTTCTCCCTACTTATTTGTGCCACCAGTATATTTTATTTTGCTCTTACTGTATGGGATTGATGTCTAAATATTGCACATACACTTTATTTTATTTTGCATGGTTGCACAGGGCAAATATTTGTATGACCTCTTTTGATATTGTCTATACTCAATGCTGCAATACTGCATGGGCACTTTATTTTGCATTATTGCGCAAAATACATCCTTGCATATTTCAGTTACCCTACTTATCTACTTACCAATTTTGCTAGGCTTCTTCAATCTTAAATTATAGTGTCTTCTTATATAAAAGAAATATCACTACTTGTAGCATCTAAATATGTACAAATTTTGTTGGTGAATTATTACCTATTTGATGCTTAATTAATTTTTTATACCTAACAGACCAATTGCTGAGACCATGAGAGTGTAGTAGATGTTAACAGGATCGACCTCAGCTCCATTCAGACGAAGCTCTTCAGAGCTCCAGTTCTCATGATCAGTGATAACTTCCAAATGTAAGATAAACATTATCCAGGAGTCATTTATTAATATGTATTTACCGTATTTTCTGGTGTATAAGACGACTGGGCGTATAAGACGACCCCCAATTTTTCCATATAAAATATAGAATTTGGGATATGCCCGCCGTATAAGACGGGGGTCATCTTATACGACCAGTCATCTTATACGGCGTGTGGTTCCCAGGCTCTGAAGGACAGGAGACTCTCCTTCAGGCCCTGGGATCCATATTCATGTAAAAAATAAAGAAAAAAAATATGGATATACTCACCCCTCCGAGAAGCCTGGCTGTCACCGCTGCAAGCTTCTGCCTCTGTTCCTAAGAATGCAGAGGGTGAAGGACCTTCGATGATGTCGCGGTCTTGTGATTGGTCCGTGACCGCTCATGTGACCGGTCACCTGACCACGACGTCATCGAAGGTCCTTCACGCTCTGCATTCTTAGGAACGGAGGCAGACGCTTGCAGCGGTGACAGCCAGGCTTCTCGGAGGGGTGAGTATATCCATATTTTTTATTTTTATTCTTTATTTTTTACATGAATATGGATCCCAGGGCCTGAATGAGAGTCTCCTCTCCTTCAGACCCTGGGAACATCCAAGATCGCTCCCTGCACACGCCGTACCCGGCGTATAAGACGACCCCCGACTTTTGGGACAATTTTTAGGGGTTAAAAAGTCATCTTATACACCGGAAAATACGGTACATACAGTGCCTTGCGAAAGTATTCGGCTCCCTGGAACTTTTCAACCTTTTCCCACATATCATGCTTCAAACAAAGATACCAAATGTAATTTTTTGGTGAAGAATCAACAGCAAGTGGAACATAATTGTGAATTTGAACGAAATTTATTGGTTATTTTAAATTTTTGTAGAAATTCAAAAACTGAAATGTGGGGCGTGCAAGATTATTTGGCCCCTTTAACTTAATACTTTGTTGCGCCACCTTTTGCTACGATTACAGCTGGAAGTCGCTCGGGGTATGTCTCTATCAGTTTTGTACATCGAGAGACTGAAAATCTTGCCCATTCTTCCTTGGCAAACAGCTCGAGCTCAGTGAGGTTTGATGGAGATCGTTTGAACAGCAATTTTCAGCTCTTTCCACAGATTCTCGATTGGATTGAGGTCTGGACTCTGACTTGGCCATTCTAACACCTGGATACGTTTGTGAACCATTCCATTGTAGATTTTGCTTTATGTTTGGGATCATTGTCTTCTTTGAAGACAAATCTCCGTCCCAGTCTCAGGTCTTTTGCAGACTCCAACAGGTTTTCTTCAAGAATGGTCCTGTATTTGGCTCCATCCATCTTCCCATCAATTTTAGCCATCTTCCCTGTTCTTGCTGAAGAAAAGCAGGCCCAAACTATGATGCTGCCACCACCATGTTTGACAGTGGGGATGGTGTGTTCAGGGTGATGAGCTGTGTTGCCTTTACACCAAACAGATCGTTTGGCATTGTTGCCAAAAAGTTCAATTTTGGTTTCATCTGACCAGAACACCTTCTTCCACATGTTTGGTGTCCCCCAGGTGGAGTGCAAACTTTAAACCACACTTTTTACGGATATCTTTGAGAAATGGCTTTCTTCTTGCCACTCTTCCATAAAGGCCAGATTTGTGCAGTGTACGACTGATTGTTGTCCTATGAACAGACTGTCCCACTTCAGCTGTAGATCTCTGCAGTTCAACCAGAGTGATCATGGGCCTCTTGTCTGCATCTCTGATCAGTCTTCTCCTTGTTTGAGATGAAAGTTTAGAGGGACGGCCGGGTCTTGGTAGATTTGCAGTGGTATGATACTCCTTCCATTTCAATATGATTGCTTGCACAGTGCTCCTTGTTTAACGTTTTGGAAATAATTTTGTATCCAAATCCGGCTTTAAACTTCTCCCCAACAGTATCACGGACCTGGCTATTGTGTTCCTTGGTCTTCATGATGCTCTCTGTGCTTCAAACAGAACCTTGAGACTATCACAGAGCAGGTGCATTTATACGGAGACTTGATTACACACAGGTGGATTATATTTATCATCATTAGGCATTTAGGACAACATTGGATCATTCAGAGATCCACAATGAACTTCTGGAGTGAGTTTGCTGCACTGAAAGTAAAGGGGCAGAATAATATTGCACGCCCCACTTTTCAGTTTTTGAATTTCCACAAAAATGTAAAATAACCAATACATTTCATTCAACTTCACAATTGTGTTCCACTTGTTGTTGATTCTTCACCAAAAATTTACATTTGGTATCTTTATGTTTGAAGCATGATATGTGGGAAAAGGTTGAAAAGTTCCAGGGGGCCGAATACTTTCGCAAGGACTGTACAGTCTTGCAGACATGGCAAATATTAAACACACCAATACTCACCCCCCTAAAGTTCAATGCCGTCTTTCAACAGGACAGGAGAAGTGGTAATGTGCAGTGTATACATTCAGAATAATTCAGAAACTGAAAATTACATCAAGTATGGATGACAGCAGGTACTGTGTACTGTATATACTAGTGATGAGCGAGTATACTCGTTGCTTGAGTTTTCCTAAGCACACTCGGGTGGTCTCCAAGTATTTGTAACTGCTCGGGATTTAGTTTTCATTGCCTCAGCTGCATGATTTACAGCTGATAGACAGCTTGAATACCTGTGGGGATTCCCTAACAACCAGGCAACCCCACATGTACTCAGCGTGGCTAGCAGCTGTAAATCATGCAGCTGAGGCAATGAAAACAATCTCCGAGCAGTTACAAATACTCAGAGACCACCCGAGCGTGCTCGGGAAAACCCGAGCAACGAGTACAATCGCTCATCATTAGTGTATGCATAAAATACACTGAGAATGCTGTATACACATCACAAAAGATACATTAGGACTGAACATTTGGTTTTCTTTTTATGTGAAACAAAAAACAACAAATAAGACAAATCAACTGAAAACTTCAGTGTGAATAACTATTCACCTCCCTAAAGTCAGTACTTTATAGAGCCTCCTTTTGCGGCAATTACAGCTGCAAATTGCTTTGGATAAGTCTCTATGAGCTTTCCACATCTTGGACACTCAGTTGAGTGTCTGTATTCTGTTGTGAATGTTTTCCATTTTCTGGTTGAGTCATTCAGATAACTAAGTAAAATAATTGCGGTGAGTGAACTGTTTAGGGGTCGTTTTTTTCTCGCACATGAGTTTGCTGCATCCTGAGTAACACACCCCGGTACATGACTTACATTGTCACTTGGATTTTTGCCCTTTCCTCAAGGCAAAAGTGCTGCAGCTCTTTCAAGTTAGAAGGTTTCCTCTGGTGAAAAGCAATCTTCAATCTGACCACAGATTCTCAATTGGATTAAGGTCTGGGCTTTAACTAGGCCACTCCAAAACATTTACACACTTCCCCTTAATTCACTCAAGTGTTGCTTTAGAAATATGTTTGGGTCACTGTCTTGTTGGAGGTGAACTTCCCTCCCAGTCTCAAATCACTGACAGACAAACAGGTTCTTCTCCTGAATATCCCTGTATTTCGCACCATCCATCTTCCTTTTAACTCCAACCATTTTCCCAGTCCCTGATGCCGAAAAACATTGGTATCGCATAATGATCGCCACTGCCATAACGTCGCATTATGCTGCCGCTGCCATGTTTCATTGTTCATATGGTCTTCTTGGGGTGATGAGCTGTGTTGGTTTGACGCCAGACATAGTGTTTACCTTGGTGGACACAAATTTAAGTTTTGGCTTCATCTAACCACAGCACCTTCCTCCATACATTTGGTATGGTTTGTTGGTATTTCCTGATGAAGGGGGCATGAGACCCCTGAAACGCGTTGAATAAAACCACTGTGAATCAACTATACTCTCCTGAAATTCATCTCAGTGGCAGCGCAGAATTTTAACTACGAATCTCCCTTTGAAGACACTAAGTCTAGTTTAGCAATGACTTTCCCATACCACCTGATGACAGCAGCCTTAAAGTGTTTTTAATCTTCAATATTTGAATTAGGCCCACCAGTTGTTGCCTTCAAGCAGGGCCAGGACGAAGGGTAGGCAGGGTAGCCACCTGTCAAGGGCGCCACCTCCTGCCTACCCAAGGAGGGCGCATTTTGAAAAGAAAAATTGCTGAATTTCTGTGGTTGTCCAACATCTTCCTGTGTCCGCAGACATTCAGGACAGCGACGGCCAGGGCGTGGGCACACAGGAGAGCAGTATCAGTCACTGACACAGCTCGCCCTTTTCTTTGACTGCGCCACGGTCGACACTACCTCCCTGAACTCCATTGCATTCGCGGCTATCAGATGTGAATGCAATTGCTGTGTGCACTGCCCAGGACAGGAGCAGACGAGCTGTAATATCCCCTGCTCCACCAGGATCTCCAGCAAGACGCAAGCCACTTCCAACCTGTGCCTTGTTGGAGAAGGCACGCGCAGGGGGATGTTGAATAGTGCTGTGTAGTGACTTCATCACTCCGTCCACTACTTCACTTCACAGAAGAGGAGGAGGTGGACAAGAGCCGGGATTATGTATAACCATTTTTTTTAAATTCTTCTATTACAGTGCAGGACGGCATAAAATGGGAGAAGGGGCTGTCCTGATGGGGGGGATAACATGAGGAGAGGGGCTGTGCTGATGGGGGGAAATGGGGGAAGAGGACGGGCTGTGTTAGTGGGGGGGATAAAATTAGGGGAGAAGCTGTGTTAATGGGGGATAAAATAAAGTAAGAGGTTGTGCTGATGGGGGGGATAAAATGACAGGCTATGTTGAACAGGAAAAGGGGAATAAAATGAGGGTCTGTGCAGAAGGAGAAATAAACTAAGGAGCTGTATTGATGTAGGTAAACTGAGGGGCTGTGCAAATAGGGGAATAAACTGAGGGGCCTTGCAAGAGAGGAAGAGAAGAATAAAATGAGGGTTGTGCAGATGGGGGGAATAAAGTGAGGAAATGTGCTAATTGAGGGTAATAATCTGAAGGGTTTTGCAGAGGGGGGATTAAAATGAGGATCAGTGCAGAGGAGGGAATACAATGTGGGGCTGTGAAGGTGATGGGAATAATATTAGGGGCTGTGCAGAGGAGAGCAATAAAATTAAGAGCTGTGCAGAGGAGAGGGAATAACATTGGAGGGGGAATATAATAATAAGGTATTGTGCAGATGGGGAATAAGCAGAAGGGCTTGCAGATGGGGGAAATAAACTGACAGGCTAATTATCATCATTGATTGTTCTACTAAGCTTAGTTCTTGTATTCAAGTACTTTTGGTTCTGGTCATGAATGTGTATACTTATAGTGGTCTTGGTGACATATTCATGCACTGAAGGAGGTTCTGGTGACGGAGTCTGGGTCTGTTGATGTATTCATGGTGGATCTAGTGATTCATTCATGCACTAATGGTGGTTTTGGTGATGTATTCATGGACTGATGGTGGATCTGGTGATGCATTCATGTACTGATGGTGGTTCTGGTGATGTATTTATTTACTAATGATGTTTCTGGTGCCATATTCATGTACTATTGATAGCTCCGGTGCTCTAATTATGTACTGATAATAATTTTGGCTTCGCAATCAATGATTGATGATGGTTCTGGTGATGAATATATCAACAGAATCGTCATCACTACATTAATACAGCACCAGAAAAACCATCACTACATAAATATATAAATATGTCACCAGAACTGGAATACATCATCAGAGCCACGATCAGTTTTGTGCAAGTTGTATTTGTCGCATGACGGATACAAAAAAAAAATCAGATGTATTCCTTTATTTACAATGGGGGTCTGTTTATTTTCCATTAGGATATTTGCCAAATGCTGGACACCTTAATTAAAACCAAATGGCCCCAATTATAGCTACGCTTTATTAGTTTCCATAACTATCTCTGGGTTCTACATTTAAAAAAATACGATGACAGGGATGAACATCGCTATTTTTTCCCCTGTATTGTGTAAATGGTCCATAAAAAATTATTGATTCTGTGTGTAACTTTGAAATTGCACTTTCTCTTAAGTCACATTCCTAAAATACATTACTTTTTTACTTATGATAACACATTTTTGTGAAAAAGGTAACAATTCTAGTGGAAGTGGTCATCAGAGTTTGCTATCTAACCCATTGGAGGGGAAGGGGTGATGTGCATTAGTGGTACTGTTACCTTAGTCTCTGACCATTCCTTTACTTTGGGGTGGAGGGGGGCACTATTGGCTTCATCTGCCTAGGGAATCAAAATACTTTGTCACGGCCCTACCTTCAAGGATCCATGGATGACTAAATGACCCTACTTATGTTTTTTTTCCTGTGCAAAGCCTTTATGAGCATAGAAGTGCATCAACTACACTCAAAATATTTTAATAAGGCCCTCCAGTTGTTGACTTCAAGGGTCTATGAATGACTGAATAACCCTCCTTAAATTTTATTACTGGCTTTGCACTGTGTTGTGCAAAGCCTTTTTGAGAGTAGAAGTCCCACAACTACACTTTTTTACAATATTTAAATGAGTTACTACAGTTGATGTCTTGAAGGGTGTATGGATGATCCTGCCTGTAATTTTTGGCAGTCTTTGCACGGTTTACAGAGCTTTTATGAGTGTACAAGTACCGCAACTACACTTTCTTCACAATATTTGAATGAGGTACCACAGTTGGTGCCTTGAAGGGAGTATGAATGACCCTGCTTGTAATTTTGGTAGCTTTGCACTTAGTGCAAAGCCTTTATTAGTCGAGGAGTACCACTACATGACAATTTGAAAAGAATGTGTATGAGGCCCTCCTATATGTATAATACAGAGTGAATATGAGTTCCTCTGAGACCCCATTTTTTTGGAACTTCTTGATTTCTTCATAAACTACACTGAAATTTCCAATTTTTTTTTTTACATTCAAGTTTGGTTTACAGAAATCATTTATTTTTTTTAATCCTTTTTAAATTGTGCGTTATATACAAGTCCTTATACAGGAAAAATGGTCTGATACTTGGAGGCACTTATATGCATTGAATTATCGGCTGGTACCACTGAATGAGCAGCTTCAGCTGATATATTGTACATCTAATGTACAGTATACCCCTTAAAGGGGTGGTCCAAAACTAACACTGAGTTAATCCTAAATGTCTATCTATTTAATGCAATAATCTAATTGATTTCCTAATATATTTTAATTAAAAATTCCTTACTGTTCCTTCTCTGCTCTAGCAGCTTTTTTTTTATTTATTATCTTTTTTACCAACTGCTTCCTGCTTCATGACATTTTGTTTGAGAATCCCCAGTGCATGCTGGTATATTGAAATTGGACATAATTAAAGGGCAGAGGCTGCTGTCACAGCCTCTGCCCCCTCCATGAAACCAAGTGTCATCAATGACATACGTTTAAGGGGCTGGGCTAGTAACTGCTCTACTGACCATGTGCCATTTGTCAGTTCTGAAGCATGCTCAGTAGGATTTTGTGCAATGTTCTTTTTAATGCACAATGACAGCAAGAGAGTGCACTGTCAGTGCACATTGTAAGCAGTTAACCCAGCGAGCAGGAAAAACAGAGATCATCTCTGCCCCTGAAACAGACGTGGGAGTGAAGGAGAGCAATTTCACTGTGCATTAAAAAGTATATGCACAATGACAAGATCTTAATGAACATATGTGGGAATTGAAAACCGACGTATGCTCAGTAGAGTAGGGACTAGCCCAGCCCCTGAAACGGACGTCACTGATGATGTTTAAGCTCAGAGTGGGGACCGAGGCTGCAAAAGGGACTGCCGCCTATGTGCTCTTATGAGTTGAGTATCCCAACATGCACTTGGTAAAAAAAAAAACCTGACAAGAGTAGAGATGCAACAATTGATATTTTTTAATTAACGTATATTAGAACAGCAATAAGATTATTTCATTAAATAGACATTTAATTTTAGACATCAGTAGTTTGTACCATCTCTTTAAAGCTTATTTTTATCCCCAACTTTTACAAACAGATATGTATTGAATTCACACTATAGGATCCACATACATTACTGAACTCTTGATCTACATAGTGAGATAACGCATCTTCTAATATTATATTCTACCTTTTCAGTTTTTGCTTCCCTTTTTCTAAGACTCATAATTTTGTTATTTTTCAATTCACATAGCTGTATAACGGTTTATTTTTTATGGGACGAGTTGTACTTTTGAATGACATCATTCTTTTTTTTACTAATTTCTGCACTAATCCGTACCTCCCACTCCCATCTCCAAGGCTTCTCCAGCGCTGCGCCAATCCTCTGGAATGCTCTACCCCAAGAAATTAGGACCATCCACAATTTGCATAGTTTTAGGCACTCCCTCAAAACATATGTGTTCAGAGCGGCCTATCATGTTCCCTAATCAAAGTTATATTATGTGCAAGGGCGCGTGTGTAGTCCATTCACTATCTCCATCTATCCCCCACTCCTTCAAGATGGCTGGACCATCATTGTAAATACATCATTGTAAATAAGCTCCTGTACTTTGCATCTCCCCCACCTCATTGTAGATTGTAAGCTCTCACGAGCAGGATCATCTTATTTTGCTTTAATTATTGTATTAACGTTGTTACTTATGACTGTTGCGTTTGAAACTGTTAGGCTGCCGTCACACTATCAGTATTTGGTCAGTATTCTACATCAGTATTTGTAGCCAAAACCAGGAGTGGGTGATAAATGCAGAAGTGGTGCATATGTTTCTATTATACTTTTCTTCTAATTGTTCCACTCCTGGTTTTGGCTACAAATACTGATGTAAAATACTGACCAAATACTGATAGTGTGACGGCAGCCTTAAACTGTAAAGTGCTGCGGAATATGTTGGCGCAATATAAATAAAGATTATTATTAGGTTTTTTTTAGTTTTTTTCATGTTATGCACTGGAAAGTGGGAATACAAATTCCAAGTACAATGAAATTGCAAAAAAAGTGCAATTCCACAATTGGTTTTTGGCTTTTTTATTTACCATATTCACTATATGGTAAAACTGACCTGGAGATATGACTCCCCAGGTCAGTGCGCAGATACTAAACATCTGTAGATTGTTTTTTTTATTTAAGTGGCGAAACAAAAAGGAAAAATTTGTCCCCACCCCCAAAAATTAGCTTTTGTTGCCATTTTTTACGAGACGTGTAACATTGACCTTTTTTGGGATCTGGGGCTGGGTGAGGGTTTATTTTTTGCGTCCTGAGCTGACAATTTCATTAATATCACTTTGGTGTAGATACAATGTATTGATCGCCTCTTATCGCATTTTATTGCAGTGTTGCAGCGTCCAAAAAATGTAATTCTGGTGTTTGTTTTTTTTCTCATTGCGCCGATTACCGATTGGATACATTTATTTTATATTTTGATACCAAATGTGTATTTTTTATTATTATTTTATTTTTATTTGGGCAAAAGGGGGGTGATTTAAACTTGTGGGTTTTTTTACATTTTTTTAATATATTTTCTAAAACTTTTTATTTACTTTTTACTATATTCAGTACTTAGCACTGCTATGTATAGCAGATCTCACTCTCTCCTATGAACGTCTCCCGATCACATGACGGAGGTGCGTCCATGGCCAGGATTTGTGATGTGCTTCCAGCCAGTGTGTGTTAAATCCCAATGTCAGAGATTGAAAGCAGGATTTAACTAATTAACATTCTTGGGCGGAGCATTGCTCCACCAGCGACTGTTAGAGGCACTTGATGGCTGATTAAACGATACTTGTGAGCCCGCATTAAAGGCAGGGACACAACAATTGACTTATCCTGATACGCAATCTCCCCTCCACTGTCCCTATATAATATCGCTGTTCCCCTATGTGGCATATAAGGAGCATTACTATGTCATTCTGTTGCTTGACTTTATACACTCACCTTACAATCTTGGCAGCACAGATCAACGTCGTCACACTGACATCCTGGCTTCAGCATGCAGGTCTTAGCATCACAGGAGTTATTTGTACATTCCTAGCCAAGACACAACATAACGTTAATAAAGGCTGCTGTGGCCATATATATTCCATCGTCACTCAGCGTTATGTCTTTATTCTTTATTGCCATAGACACTTTTCAGTACCCTAGTCATGTTCTCTGTGCATCAGTTTCTTGTGCCCTCAGCTTTGCTTTCATTGTACGGGATCCTTCATGGTTGAGTTCTAGAAGGTAAGATCCTGTCCTCACCAAGGGAAGGTCACGTACATGTTTGTATGGCTTGTTACAATGACAGTACAGGAATCAGAGCTCTTTTTTATCACGTGGAGCCTTCCACCTAGGTGACCTGACAACCGCTTCCTTCAGGATCCCTGACAACCCCCATGTGGACTAACAGCCTCAATGTTTAAGGGTATGTGCACACGTCAGGATTTCTTGCAGAAATTTCCTGAAGAAAACCGGAAATTTTCTGCAAGAAATCCGCATTTTTTTGTGTTTTTTTCCCGTTTTTTTCGCTTTTTTTTAGCATTTTGCAACCGTAATTAGCTTGCAGAATGCTAAAGTTTTCCAAGCGATCTGTAGCATCGCTTGGAAAACTGACTGACAGGTTGGTCACACTTGTCAAACATACTGTTTGACAAGTGTGACCAACTTTTTACTATAGATGCTGCTTATGCAGCATCTATAGTAAAAAGATATCATGTTAAAAATAATAAAAAAAATAAAATAAATGGTTATACTCACCCTCTGCAGACAGCCGATGTCCTCAGCGGCGTCCGTTCCTATAGATGGTGCGCGCAGGACCTTCGATGACGTCGCGGTCACGTGACCGGTCACATGAGCGGTCGCGCGACCAATCACAGGACCGCGACGTCATCGCAGGTCCTTCACACAGACCACCTATAGGAACGGAATCGGCAGCATGCAGCGCAGTGAGGCGGGAAGACATCGAAGGTGAGTATATAACTATTTTTTATTTTAATTCTTTTTTTTTTTACCAATTATATGGTGCCCAGTCCGTGGAGAAGAAAGGGTGAAACTAGTCAAAGTCTTTATGTCGGCTTTCTGGCTTAAAAAAAAAAAAATTTGCAAATATTTGTTCATCAGGCAGAGGCACACCATAAAAATTGAGATAATTTTTATGCCAGGCTCATCACAGAAGGGGGAACAATGCGGCCCCTGAGAATCTACTTGGGGGCCTGATAAAAGGTCACCGAGGCCGTAAATGGCCCTGGGGCCTGAGGTTCCCCACCCCTGGTCTAGTTCATTGGATTATTGTACAGGATTGGGTATACAATCTGCCACTTGACTTATGATGGGTTAGATCCTTTCCTAGGGTGCAAGGAAGCTCAGTTTAGAGCCAGAAGGAGAAAAAGAGCAATTCTGGGATCCGGACACATCTGGATGGAATAGGACTTGTTTGTCAAATATTCTACCGAATGTGATCAGGAGAGAAGGTAGACAATACATTATAGGATCATCTCGTTCACATGATGTCCAAGCCTACGCATCTCCATATAATAAAGAAAAAATATAAGCTACTTTCGACTGGTCAGAAAAAAGTTCAAAATGTATAGTGCAATAGTTCACAAAACCCCAGCAGACCTTAGAGTCACCATCAAAATTCACAGGAGTAGGCAAAAGTGGAGATGCTCCCCAATATGAATGTCCCAATTTTATGATAATAGAGAAAGGGCCAATATTGTAGCACAAATTAGAGATCCGTATATACAGTAAGTCATGTCTAATAGAATTTATGTAGATAGTGAACAAACTCTATAGCTATCTACATATAACTCGTATACTAATAAGTGGGATAATAAGTGTGATATATATTGGTACAGCTTACTAACAGTGTTCATTTGGTCTATACACATCAATACTTTGCGCTATGTTATGGCTGTACCTGTTATCTCTACTGAACCGCCAATATTAGAGATACTATATATGACAGCTTTTACATGCTATATAACATTATACACTAGAATTCTTCTATTACCGTTTCATATACCTTTGTTTTTATGCTCGGTTGTCATGTTTCTGGTTTCTCTTATTTGAGAGCCATTATTTCTGATTTTAACTTTTCAATTACCGTATACACTCGAGTGTAAGCCAAGAATTTCAACCCATTTTTTTAGGCTGAAATTGCCCCTCTCGGCTTATACTCGAGTCATACCCAGGGGTCGGCAGGGGAGGGGGAGCGGCAGCTGTCTAATAATACTCACCTACTCCTGGCGCGGTCCCTGCATGTCCCTGGTTCTCCGGGTGCCGGCAGCTTCTTCCTGTAGTGTGCGGTCACATGGTACCGCTCATTACAGTAATGAATATGGACTCCCATAGGGGTGGAGCCGCATATTTATTACTGTAATGAGCAGTACCATGTGACCGCTCAACACAGGAAGAAGCTGCCGGCGCCGGAGAACCAGGGACCGTGCCAGGAGCAGGCGAGTATAACGCAGTGCACGATATTCACCTGTTCCCCGTTCCACCGATGGGCGCCGCTGCGTCTTCCGCGTCCTCTGCAGTGACGCTCAGGTCAGAGGCTGCGGTGATGCAATTAGTGTGCGTGCTGCCCTCTGCGTGAACGTCAGTGCAGAGGACGAGGAAGACACAGCGGCAGCCGTCGGTGGAACGCGGACTAGTGAATATAGCAAGTGCCTGAGAGGTGAGTATGTGATTTTTTTTCTTTTTTTTTTAATCGCAGCAACAGCATATGGGGCAAATGTCTGTATGGAACATCTTATGGGGTCATGTGCAGCATTATATGGGGCAAATATCTGTATGGGGCCAGGTGCAGCATTATATGGGGCAAATATCTGTATGGAGCATCTTATGGGGCCATGTGCAGCATTATATGGGGCAAATATCTCTGGAGCATTTTATGGGGCCATAATCAGCATTTGTGGAGCATTATACGGGGCAAATGTGTCTATGGAGCATCTTATGGGGGCCCTTATTAACCTTTATGCAGTACTGTATGGGGCAAATGTGTCTATGGAGCATCTTATGGGGCCATTATTAACCTTTGTGCAGCATTATATGGGGCATATTTTAATATGGAGCATCATATGGGGCCCATCATGAACTTTATGGAGCATCTTATGGGGCCCATCATGAACTGTATGGAGCATTATATGGGGCATATTTTGTATGGAGCATCTTATGGGCCCATCATGAACTGTATGGAGCATCTTATGGGGCCATCATGAACTGTATGGAGCATTATATGGGGCTCCTGATTCAATAAGGATATTCAAAAACACTGAACCTACTGATGTCTCAATTAATTTTACTTTTATTGGTACCTATTTTTATTTCTTAAATTTACCGGTAGCTGCGGCATTTCCCACCCTAGGCTTATACTCGAGTCATTAAGTTTTCCCAGTTTTTTGTGGCAAAATTAGGGGGGTCGGCTTATACTCGGGTCAGCTTATACTCGAGTATATACGATATATGTCATTATATCACTTCTTTATGGTATATCAAACTAATATATACAATTTTCTGCTAATTCAAGGCCATGATCAAGGTCCATATGAGCAGGAACCTTGGGAATTTTGTGCAATTATGCTGACACCCTAATAAATCTTCTTTACTACAATTGATACTAGGCTAAAACTGAACTGTTTGGTGTCGGAAGAGAGGGAAGAGCCCAGTAGACAAAACCAAAAGTTTTTTTCAGCTAGTGTCAAGCCTGCTAGTGGCAGAATGTATACCCATGCTATTAAGGAGTATTCCCTTTTTCAAGCATTTTCCTATAACAATACATTCTTATAGGGAAACAAAGCATTATCAAAAGGATAAGTGAACAAAAAACTCTAAAAAAAGGAAAAAATGCTTCTAAGCAGCCGTGAACTACATGAATTTTTTTTTTAAACAATGCTTTATCAAAACTGTCTGAAAGAAGAAGCTGGCCATACGTGTCAGAAAGATGTCAGTCAAACATTGGTTCAGTGCACAGTTCTCTATTCTGACTCCTCCATATACATTAATTTGTTTTCAAGGTGAAAAGAAGAGAAAGCCACTGCCAAAAATGTTTGCCAATGGCTAATCTTCCCTGAAAACAAAAGGATCTAGCATTGAAATGCCAACTGCTGTTTGACAGACTTTCAGATTACGTGTATTAAGGCCTTAAAGGCTCATCCAGTCTTCTGCCAAAAGTTTGCAGTCACTGCAGACTGCAGATTTCTGTATCTTGAGAGCAAGCAGTGAGTGCACTGTCAGGATTCCACTAGATTGTCAGTGAGGATGGGCAGTCATGCGACTACAAATATGCAATTTGCACCGGCCGACTAGACATGCTTGGCTTCTCTTAATTCACTTGCAGCTGGTACTAGCATGGTCCTTACCTCGGGTTCTCCACAATCACACTGCTCCCCATTTTCAATGAATTTATTACCACACACGGGGGGAGTCAGCACTTGTGAGGTCTGCGGAATATTTAATAAGCAGTCTGGAAAGTAAGTATAGATGAAGTTCCTCATGTCTTCGATGCTGCAGCTGGTGAAGGCGATCGGAGGCCTAATACTGGAATGATAAAAGCACATGGGATTATATGGGTGAGTGATAGTGACTGCACAAGATCTGCAGACAATGGTATTATCCACGAATCTGCAGGCTGGGAACTCGGGCGCACCTAACAGGTTTACTAAGAAAGAAAAACAACCATTAGCATATGTGAAAAGTACATGAGCCTTATAGAAAAACTTTAAAAAAGGGATCACACTGAATATTGACCCTTAACAAGTCTGGTGGCCCAATGGTAGGTGTAATGTCTGCCATCCATGACAGGATCACATGTGACTGAGCTTTGTATCCATAGCTGCCTTTATTCTGTAAATGGGGTAACTTAATAAGAAGGGCGTTTCATAGTCTTGAACCTACAGCCTACTGGAGAAAGGTGAGCAAGATTTGTTAAGATTAGCACCCCTCTTAATAAGTCTTATATTTTCAGTTGCCTGTGGGCCAGAATATTAAAGGAAATTTGTCAGCAGATTTTCTCTATGTAATCTGACAACAGCATCATGTAGGTGCAGAGACCCTGATTCCATCAATGTATGACTTAAAGGTAATCTGTGAGCAGGTTTTCGCTCTGTAATCTGAGTTCAGCATGAGGTAGGGGCTGGGACACTGATTTCAGCGATGTGTCACGTATTAGGCTTTGTGCTGTTGTTTCAATATAATGAAAGTTTTATAACCAGGAGATTATCACTGCCTGCAGTATAGTTCAAGTGAGTCCTGGTCTGACCACACCCCATCCTCTGATAAGCAGCTTAGTTTGCATCTCGGCTTCAGGAAAATGGCCGCCGTGATCTCCATCTGCGCACGCGCGACATCCCGCGGCCATTTTCCTGAAGCCCCGTGCAGCAGAGCACTCCATCTGCGCACGCGCGGCCTCAGGAAGATGGCCGCTCCCACCGATGACAAGGGTAATAGCGCAGATCGCGCGCTTTTTCTTCACATGCGCGCAGTGGATTCGGCACGGACATGCGCACACCACTACACCACCAACGGAAAGCTGGGGAAGAAACAGCGATGTCACCACGCCCACCTGACCTGACCAGCCTGATTGACAGGCGAAAACGGCGACTTTGGTAATGTATTTCGCAGCATAGGTGGGGAATCAGGGTACACTACATACACTATTGTAACGCACAGCGCAGGCCCTATTTAACAGTATTTTTATCTCAATCTGAAAAAACGGGGTGACAGGTTCCATTTAAGTTCTATATTGTTGGAATCAGGGTCTCTTTCCCTACATTATGCTGCTCTCATATGAGGCAGTAAACAATTGGTGACAGATTCCCTTTAACCCCTTCTCGACATGCCCCGTATTAGTACTGCGCATGCCGTGTCACCCCCTTTGATGAGGGCTCCGGCGGTGAGCCCACATCAAAGTCGCGACATGTCAGCTGTTTTTGTACAGCTGACATGTGCGTGCAATAGCGGCAGGTAAAATCGTGATTCGTCCGCCGCTATTATCCTGTTAAATGCCGCTGCCAAATGCTGACAGCGGCATTTAACTACTGCTTCCGGTAGCGCGGCCGGAAATGAGCGCATCACCGACCTCCGTCACATGATCGGGGGTGAGCGATGCGTCAGTCAGGATGGTAACCATAGAGGTCCTTGAGACCTCTATGGTTATTGATGCCAGCCTGCTGTGAGCGCCTCCTGTGGTCGGTGCTCATAGCAGCAATCTGATGATCGCTGCTATGTAGCAGAGCCGATCGAGTGGTGCCAGCTTCTAGCCTCCCATGGAGGCTATTGAAGCATGGCACAAGTTAAAAAAAAAAAGTTTTTAAAAATATGAAAAAAATAAAAAATATATAAAAGTTTAAATCGCCCCCCTTTCGCCCCATCCAAAATAAAACAATAAAAAAAGGAAAAAAAAACTACACATATTTGAAATCGCCGCGTTCAGAATCGCCCGATCTATCAATAAAAAAAAAAAGCATTAACCTGATCGCTAAACGGTGTAGTGAGAAAAAAAAATCGAAATGCCAGAATTTACGTTGTTTTGGTCGCCGCGACATTGAATTAAAATGCAATAACGGGCGATCAAAAGAACATATCTGCACAAAAGTGGTATCATTAAAAACATCAGCTCGGCGAGCAAAAAATAAGCCCTCACTAAACCCCAGATCATGAAAAATGGAGACGCTATGGGTATCAGAAAATGGCGCATTTTTTTTTTTCTAGCAAAGTTTGGAATTTTTTTTCACCACTTAGGGTACGTTCAGACTAGCGTTGTGCTAGTGTGCGTCGGCGCCGCGTCGGGCGACGCAGCGGGGACGCACGCGTCATGCGCCCCTATGTTTAACATGGGGGACGCATGCGTTTTTGCTTGTTGCGTTTTGCGACAAATGCGTCTTTTTTGCCGCAATCGTCGGACCAAGAAAACGCAACAAGTTGCATTTTTCTTGCGTCCGATTTTCGGCAAAAAACTACGCACGCGTCGCAAAACGCAGCGTTTTTGCGTGCGTTTTGCCGCGTTTTTCGGTGCGTTGTGCGTCGCGTCGCCGACGCAGCGGCGCACAACGCTAGTCTGAACGTAGCCTAAGATAATAAAAGAACGTAGACATGTTTGGTGTCTATGAACTCTTAATGACCTGGAGAATCATAATATCAGTTTTAGCATATAATGAGCCTAGCAAAAAAGCCAATCAAAAAACAAGTGTGGGATTGCACTTTTTTTGTAATTTCACCGAACTTGGAATTTTTTTCCCGTTTTCTAGTACAAGACATGGTAAAACCAATGGTGTTGTTCAAAAGTACAACTCGTCCTGCAAAAAATAAGCCCTCACATGACCATATTGACGGAAAAATAAAAAAAGTTTTGGCTCTGGGAAGGAGGGGAGCGAAAAACTAAAACACAAAAATGAAAAAGGGCCGCGGCGGGAAGGGGTTAATTTACTGGGTGCAGTAGTTGTGATAGAATTACAGTTTTCTCTGCTGCAGATCTAGGAGAACCTGGAGTTCTGAGCCCTGTATAGCCGCGCCCACACCACTGATTGGCTGCTTTCTGTGTAGACTGTACAGTCCTTGCGAAAGTATTCGGCCCCCTGGAACTTTTCAACCTTTTCCCACATATCATGCTTCAAACATAAAGATACCAAATGTAAATTTTTGGTGAAGAAACAACAACAAGTGGAACACAATTGTGAAGTTGAACGAAATGTGTTCAAACAGAACCCTGAGGCTATCACAGAGCAGGTGCATTTATACGGAGACTTGATTACACACAGGTGGATTATATTTATCATCATTAGGCATTTAGGACAACATTGGATCATTCAGAGATCCACAATGAACTTCTGGAGTGAGTTTGCTGCACTGAAAGTAAAGGGGCCGAATAATATTGCACGCCCCACTTTTCAGTTTTTGAATTTCCATAAAAATGTAAAATAACCAATAAATTTAATTCAACTTCACAATTGTGTTCCACTTGTTGATTCTTCACCAAAAATTTACATTTGGTATCTTTATGTTTGAAGCATGATATGTGGGAAAAGGATGAAAAGTTCCAGGGGGCTGAATACTTTCACAAGACACTGTATATTGACTGAAAGCTCCCAGACACCTAGTCCTCTAGTGATAATCTCCTGCTGATCAAACACTAATTTTATTGAAACAACCAAACACGGCCTAGTAAGTGACACATTCCTGGAATCAGGGTCTCTGCCCCTACATCATGCTGCTCTCAGACTACATAGTAAAAACGTGCTGACAGATTCCCTCGAAATCTAGGTCAGCAATGAGCTGGCATAGATTTCACTAATAATGTAATAACTAATCAACATTAAACAACATTAGAATATAATCAATTCTCTTTAATCCAGAAGCATCTATAAGGTGTGGGATGAACTTTAAGTTGATGCTTTTACCTGAGGACTGGATTCATGACACAGGCTGGAGCTTCGCATTTGCAGGTTTTAAAGTCATGATGATCCATTCCTAAGTTATGGCCCATCTCATGTGCGACAGTGAAACCAACGGAAGCAGCATTACTACTGTGATCCTGGGGGGAAAAAATAGCTAGGTAACTAATGTGATTGTTGAGAAAAAAATTATTCAGGGTTACAGTAAAAGTATTCTTAAAAATAAAATGAAAAAAATAATAGATTGGACCCGTCACACTACACATGCTATTCACTAAACCACCAAACCGATAAAAACAAAGTGAGCAAATAACCTGCAATAAATACATAGCAATAGTGCATGAAAATAACATAGGATACTTATTTAACATAATTTTGATTAAACAAAAAGTAAAACCCATCAACCATGTCAAGGTGACCCTATTTGGGATGGTCCTAACCTCTAGTATTAAAATATTTTCATATGTCAGTAGATATAACTGTGAATATAGAAACAAGAGATTTTTCCGGCACAGGAGTCCTTTTCTTAAAAAGATAAATTTATTCAGACATCTTCATCAATAAAAACAGTGCATGAGGGAGGAACCCCCAACGGCTGACGCGTTTCGGACCCGTTAAAAATGGTCCTTCCTCAATATGGGGTAGTGGGGGCTAGCGTGATAGGAGACAGTATGGGAATCTGAGAGGGGATATGCGAGAAGATAGTATTGGTAGAATATTTAGATGAAGGAAAAGTGGGAGGAGGCACAGTGTAGAGACTGAGTAGTGTGTAGGGGCAGAATAGAGAGGGGGCAGCATTGGGGGACAGTATACAGAGGGGGGAGTGTGAAGAGGGGGTTTAGTATAGTGACTGGGCAGGGAGGGACGCAGTGTGAGCAGACAGTGTGGATGGCATGTACCATAACAGGGACAGTGTGGGAGCACATTAAGTGCAATTATTTAAGGGCTTAGCATAGGGCAGATATTTTTACTCAGAGGCATAATAACCACGCTGTTATTTTTAAGGGCACCATGTCGAAATGTGCTGCAGAAGACTGAAGAAGAGAGAAGTTTACATATACGAGCTGTTGACGTTCAAAGACACCATGGCGTCTGAACAAAATAAAGAACAAAATGAAAGAGAACAACTCTAATTAGAGAAGATGTCACCTATAAGGTACTTGGATGTAAATGTAAACTTGTGATACTAACTATGTCTCATCAGTACTGTGGTTCCTATATGGTCTAAAGCCTGATGATGACTAACAATAACTCCCACTATCACCATTGTCCCACCAATTACCATTGTTAAGAACATATTGGGAATTGTAGGTTCATGTGATATAATTGTAAATGGGGCTAACCTGACATTGCAATTGATTGATGTACTAAGCTTGGTGCTTTATCCATGTACTGATGGTAGTTCTGGTGATGTATCCATGTACTTACTGATGGTGGTTCTGGTGACTTATTTCTGTGCTGCTGTGGTTCTGGTCATGTATTCCTGAACTGATGGAGGTTTTGGTAATGTATTTCTGTACTTTTGGTGATTCTAGTGATAAATTCCTGTACTGATGGGGGTTATTGTGAAGTAATTATTTACTGATGGGGGATATGGTAATATATTTCTGTGCTGTTATTGGTTCTGATTCTGCACAGATGTAATATTTCATAACTTGTAACATTAAAAGGGTTGTCAAGGTTTGTGGTGAAAGTCTGCACTCTATACAGTCACATAAAGTGAGTACAGACTCATCACAAACCTGGACAACCCCTTTATTTATAATACTAAGCACTGTAGCAGGCTTGCTGGTTCCATCTATCCTCACATAACCACTAATATGCGATATTCATACGTACAGTCATGTGACTTCTGTTCCTGCTTTTCTCAATGAAGCTGTAGTTTTTCACTGCCCATCAAGAGAATTAGGAAGAGCAGCTCGACTGCATGTGACTGTCTGTATGCAAATCACATATGAGTCTTCACATGAGTACACAAACTACTTGAGCAGGGCTGGGGGATGTCATCATATTGAATTCTAGGAAAACCTAGATCCTTTTAATAACCCCTTCCAGCCGCGGCCAATTTCTGTTTTTGTGCTTTGTTTTTTCCTCCCTTTACTGCTTTTTTTAATTTTTCTGTCGAAATAACCATGTGAGTGCTTGTTTTTTTAGGGATTAGTTGAATTTTTGAATAACACTATCCATTTTATCATGTGATGTACAGGAATGCCGGGAAAAAAAAAAGAAGTATGTTAAAATAGCAAAATTATTTTTTGACATGGAAACATGATTCTCAAAGTAAATAGTATTACGGTCATACCAATTTTTTTTTTTACTTAAGTGGTGAAAAAAAAATCGAAAATTAAAAAAAAACAAATTGCTTGTGCCGCCATTTTCTGAGAGACAAAGTTTTCAATTTTCAGGATATGGAGATGTGTGAGGGCTTGATTTTTTTTGTGTCATGAGCTGATGTTATTAATACCATCTTGGGATAGATAGAACGTTTTGATCTTCTCTTATTACATTTATTTGCTCTGTTGCGACAGCCGAAAAAAAACAATTGTGGCATTTAGATTTTTTTCCTGTTATGCCATTTACCGATTAGATTAATTTATTTTATTATAATAATATACTTAATCGACACCTGGCTGGAGCTCAAATAAATTGTCTCCGTTCCTATCCCCAACTTGAATAACGCAACCAATGTTATTTGCAAGCTCGGTCCAACTTATTAGTTGATGTCTACACCAGGCTCTCAGCACACCAGTTGACAACTCCTCACAACTCTTCACACTCATATTCACATCAGGCCTATGCAATAAATGTAATTCATTTCTTCAAACTTTCTCTGGTTTCCATTTAGTTCTCTGTTAAACTGCTATTAACCGTTGCACTGCAGGAAGAAACCAGATGCCTTTACTTCTCTGTTACGTAGCTTCTATTAGCTATTGCCCTTCTGGAAGATAACAGACTGCATGTTCTTCTTGGCTAATCCTGTGTCTAACCGGATTGCATTCCTGTGATTAACGTTTTCAATGCCCAAAGATACTAGTTTCCTATGCAGTTACTGTTCCCATGTGTATCCGCACACCTGACTCTGATTCATCTATGCTACCCGATCTACCTATTTGTCATGGCTACCCTGTTGTCCTAGTCGTCGTTGATCCACCTGTTTCTATCAAGACTTGTTATCCAGCATCATCGCCTCCAGATCACGCTCTTCACACAGTCGCCCAGACCTATGGTTTAGAAAATCTATCTCACCAAGTAAGCCCTTAATATTACAAGGGCATACCTTATTCACAGTTAGGATGAAGTTACCATGTGAGGGACCCTACTCTTTTAGGCCAAACTACCGCTTTAAGATGCTGAGCAATTAACTTCCACTTGTTCTTCATTTATCAGGGCCATCTCTGTATAGATATACATTGTTTATCCACAAAGGGCTACACATACAACCAACAGACTGTGTGGCCCAGCTGGAGAAACTCAACTTACCTGGATAACTCCAGCAGAATTTGCTCCACACATCGCAGACACAGTTGCAAGTCCGACTGTATTTCCATCAAAGTCAACATTCCTAAAAAAAAAAAAAAAAAATTGTGCCTAAATATTTGGAGAATATGCACTCTATGTACCTAAAACTGTACAGTGAAAATAATAAATATGTAATCAACAGGAATCCAGATATCAGGATTATTAAACTGGATTTTATCTTCCTGATTACTGGGAAAGAGCATTCCTATAAAAGCTTGTTTCCCAATATTTGTGCAGTATAAACAGGCTGCCAATCACCCAACGAGCGAGCAAAACAGTTGTTCAATGGATGAAATGTCTTTTCAGGCGAAGTAAAAATCAATCTGCTTGCCTAGGCTTCCTATTAAACAACCGCTGATCAGCAACATGTTTAACGCCGCAAGCCAGGTGATGGAAACCCAGCCCTGGAGGCTTACGTGATAAACTGGGCATTATCATGAGGTCTCCTGGGCAGCAAGTTCTGAATTCTCCATTCTTGGAATCTTTGCAGCAGCACATGGTAATCAGAAACCACGTTAATCTGATCTGTAGAGTCCCAGATTTCAATCCCAATGAGGGCGACAAAAATGTTGATGGTTTTATACACCTGAGTAGGAAAGAAGAGAGGTGTCTTTATTAGAAACAGCAATGATTATAAAGATATTCTAGTGTTTCCTGTAGAAGTGTAAATGATACCAGCGGCCTTACCGTATTCATATAGTTCACCACTCCAAAAAGATGCATTTTAACATTGTCTATATTACGTCCATATTTATTGTACTGGAAGATAAAGAGTTATTAAGATGTGATAATAGTTGTACAAATAACTTTCTGTCATAAAAATTAGTAATATATGAACACATCCAGAGCTTTAGTTAGGAGCGTACCCAAAATGGGCTCTAGCACCACAAAGTTGCAAAAGAGGAGAAGAAAAATGTAATGCAATAGCAATCATTATATTGATCGGCACCGCCACAACGTAAAAAAAATTGTAAAAAAAACAAACCACAAAATTAAAAAAATGACAAAATATTAACCTAATAAATACCTATATTTGTGTAAAAATAAAACTAAACAAAAAAGTACACATATTTGGTAGTGCCATGTCCAGAACGACCCAACCTATAAAACTGTCTCAATAGTTAGCCCGTTTAGTGAACACTTTATAAAAATTAAAAAACAAGGCAAAAAACTATGCTTTCTCATCATACCGCCGAACAAAAAGTGGGATAAAATGCAGTCAGAAATAAAAAAAATGGTATAGCTGAAAACGTCATCTTGTCCTGCAAAAAACAAGCCACCATACAGCTCCATCAGCAGAGAAATAAAAAGTTATAGCTCACAGAATATAAACATGGAAAAACAATACTTTTTTTCTATTGTAAAAAAAATGATATAAATGTGGTATTGCTGCCTTATCAATTTTACCACAAAGAGAACGGCATAAAAAAAAAACAACTACAACTTCTGAACTTCTGCTTTTGGTTCATTCTGCTTCTCAAAAATATTATATGCTCGAAAATAGTATCAATAAAAACATCAACTCGTCCCGCAAAAACAATCCCTCACATGACTCTGTAGAAGTATAGAAAAATTATAGCTCTCAGAATGTGGCGATGTAAAAACTTTTTTGCAAATCTGGCATCGCTGTAATCGCACCAACCCGAATAAAATCAATTATTGAACTGCTGTTGAATTGTTCATTCTGCCCCCCAAAGATCACATATTTATGGATGTTGCTGAGTGAAAATTGCAAATCTGCTATTGTTGTGTCCAGTATGTTGTGCTTGTGCTTCTGGAAATATGGACCCCATAAATTAAGTGTGTTGCATTGCTACAGAAAAGACAAACGAAATGCTAACTGCAGTTTATGCACACTGGGGCATTAGGATTTGGGAGAACAGAATTCGCTGGATTTCTTTTGGAGGGTGAGGTGCCATTTTGCTTTTTCAGAGCCTTTGTACTACCATTAACGTGGAATCCCTCTACATTTCCATTGGCAGATGACGGACCTGAATGGGTACTTGCTTTATTTGTGGATTGAGTTGAAACTTTTATTGCGAACATTTTACATAATATTTTGGATCACATTTATCCGGCGCTCTACGCTTAGAACTTACATTGGGGTTTCCAGCTAAATTTATTAATGATGTGATTCAGATGATATCCCTGAGGGATCCATTCACTTTAATGAGTCCGCAGAGTTACTCTGGACTCTGACTGGCCTCTGTTCAGTAGTGTCCTTCTTTTCAGAAGTGCACAAAACTGTGGCCTACTGCTCTTTTGTTCACTCTTAAAAAGACGGACATCGCCAGATCATAGGCCAGACGGCGTCCACAGTATGTCCATCTGCCTTATTATAGGGAATCTTCCGCTGAGGGTTCCGTTTTGTTTCAGAGATTTACATGGATACCCCGTTGTAAGCAGTCAGTGCAGAGTGCAGGATTGCTGCTTGTAGGTGGAAAACACCGATGGAGTCAAAATTGTCACTATACCGGTAAATAAATTCCCAGAAGGGTATAATTTTTAAAATGTGGTTACTTGAGAGGGGAATTCTGCTCTTCTGGCACTTAGGGGCTCTGTATATGGATTCTGCAAACTATTCTACTATAATTTGTTCTCCAAGAGTCAAATAGCTCTTCATCTCTACCAAGTCTCACCGTGTAGCTAAGCAGTTCTGTATAGCCACATATGGGGTATTTCCACATTCAGCAGAAATTTGGTGACAAATTTTGGTGCCATTTTTACACATTTTCCAATGTTAAAATGTAAAGTCTGGGGATTAAAACAAATTTTAGGTGGTAAAAATATATTTCTTTTTCTTTTCACAGCCCAATGGTAAAAAAAATTCTGTGACCTACCTGTGGTGTCAATATGATTACTGCACCGCAAGATGAATTAATTGAGAGGTGTAGTTGTAAAATGGGGTCTCTTATGTGGGTTCTGCTGTTGTGGCACCTCAGGGGCTCTGCCAATGTGACATGACACCCTGAAACCAGTCCAGCAAAATCTGAACTCTATTATGGTGCTTATTCCTGTCTGAGCTTTGCACTGTGCTTCAAAAGTTGTTTTTGACCACATATGGGTTATCGGGATACTCAGTAGAAATTGCATAAGAAATTTTCAGGCCCATTTTCTCCTGCTATCCTTGTGAAAATGAAGAAAATTGAGGCTAAACCACATTTTGGGGTGAAAAATATATATTTTTTCATTTCCACAGATCAACGGTGTAAAACTCTGTGAAACACCTGTGGGTTCAAGGTGCTCAGCATACATCTAGATAAATTCCCTGAGGGGTCACTTGTGAGGGTTTTCTACTGTTTATGCACATCTGGGGTTCTCCAAATGCAACATGAGACAGGCAGACCGTTCCATCAAAGTTTGCATTCCAAAACATCACTCCTCCTTTTCTGAGACCTGAGACTCCTTTTCTGAGACAGTAGTTTACCCCCACATATGCAGTATCAGTGCACTCAGGAGCAATTACACAACAAATTTTGAGTTCCATTTTCCTCTACTATCTTGTGAAAATAAAAAATTTGGGGCTAAAATAACATTTTTTGTCGAAAAAAATGGGATTTTATTATTTTCACGGCTCTACATTACAAACTCCTGTAAAGCATCTGGGAGTTCAAGATGCTCATCACACATCTAGATACATTCCTTGAGGGGTCTAATTTCCAAAATGGGGTCACTTGTTGGGGGTTTCCACTGTTTAGCCATATCTGGGGCTCTCCAAGCACGAAATGACACCTGCAAACCATTCCATCAAAATCTGCTTTCCAAAACGTCACTTCCTTTCTGAGCCCTGCCGTGAGCCCAAATAGTAGTTTTACACCACACATGGGGTACCTGCATAGTCAGGAGAAATTGTACAACACATTTTGGAGTACATTTTTTCCCATTACTGTGTGAAAATAATACATTTGGGACTAAAAGAACATTTTTGTGGGAAAAATGTGATTTTGTTATTTACATGGCTCTACGTTATAAACTTCTGTGAAAAACCTTGGCGTTCAAGGTGTTCATCACACATCTAGATACATTCCTTGAAGGGTCTAGTTTCCAAAATGGTGTCACTTTTTGGGGGTTTCCACTGCTTAGGCACATCAGGGGCTCTCCACAAGGGACATGGTGTCCGCTAATTATTCCAGCAAATTTTGCTTTCAAAAAGTCAAATGGTGCTTTCAAGCACTGCAATGTGCCCAAACAGTGGTTTTCTTTCACATAAGGGGTATTGGTATGCTCTGGAGAAACTGCACAACAAATTTTGGAGTACAATTTTTCACATTACCATTGTGAAAATAAACAAAAATTGGGACAGAAGTTAAATTTTTGTGAAGTTAAATGTTAATTTTTTCCTTTTACATTTACGTTTCGGTATTTTCTGTCATATAGACCCCTCAAAGTCACTTCAAATGTGATTATGTCCCTAAAAAAATTGTTTTGTAAATTTTGTTGAAAAAATGAGAAATCGTGGGTCAACTTTTAACTCTTAGAACTTCCTAACAAAAAAGAATTGTGTTTAAAAAATTGTGCTGATGTAAAGTAGGCATGTGGGAATGTATTTTATTAACTATTTTGTGCGACATAACTCTCTGATTTAAGGGCATAAAAATAAAAAATGTGAAATTGCTAAATATTCTACATTTTGCACCAAATTTCCATTTTTTTTTCACAAATAAACGCAAGCCGTATCAAAGAAGTTTTACCACTTTCATGAAGTACAATATGTCACAAAAAAAATTCTCAGAATCAGTGGGATCTGTTGAAGAGTTCTAGAGTTATTACCTCATAAAATTACACTGGTCAGAATTGTACAATTTGGCCTGGTCATGAAGGTGAAAACTGGCTTAGGGGCTGAAGGGTTTAAAAGGCAGGAGCATGTGGCCATGTACAATACCCCAAAAGTTTTGCAGTTGGCAAAATCTCTAACATAAAACTAATTGCCTGAAGATACATTAGTGAACTCTTTACACAGCTTGATCCTATAGCAAAACCCGCAATCATTGCATGTGAACGTACTACAGATCTTCAACCATGTATAAACTGAGAACGAGCTGATCTCTAATGGAACGACTTTTCCTATAGGTAATATTTGGGCTTGATTAAATTCTTAAGATCTGGATTAGCACAGTGTTTTTTAGGACCCGGTATACCTGATTAGTCTGATTGTGATAGGTGCCAATTATTCCCTTTATCTTGTAGTAGAGGAGTGATTTCCTTTCACTATATAAGGTATAAAAAATGGCAGAATCCAGAATTTGAGGGTATCTTCTCTGAGTGAGCCTAGTCTTTAAATGGGTGGCTTGTACCAGGAAGACTTCATCCCTAGATCAGTTGCTCCTGATTTGGAGATATTGGCCCTATGATATTTCTGTTTTTAGAGGGACGGGATGATAACTCTTCCATTTTAAAAGTTATTATTCGCTGTTGGTTTACAATATGTAAACTTTGTCAAGTTACCATCCAAACCTCATTTTTCAATCAAATCGAGGAAGGGTAGCTCATTTTTGTTACTTTTGGATGTGAATCTCAGTCCTATATTATTTGTATTTAAGAAATTAAGAAAAGTGATAAAATCATAATCGGTTCCAGACGATAAAACAAATGTCATCTATGTATCTGGCCCAAAATATAATTTTAGGATTCCACCACAACTCATCCTCTTGAAAGACCACAGCTTCCTCCCACCAGCCCAGGAGGAGGTTGCCATAAGACGAGCCACAGGGGATTCCCATCATGGTTTCCTGAGCTGGTGGAAGAATTTGCCATAAAAAAGAAAATAGTTGCGAGTGGGTACAAAAAGAAGCAGACGTCTGAGGAATTGATAATGCAGTTTACACTGCACTGCTTTAGATTTCAGAAAATAAAAAACCTTTATACCAGCTCCATGTGGAATTCTGCTGTATAACACCTCCATGTGTCAAGAGTAGCCGTCTCAATCGTTATGCCCTCTAGTTTGATAAGAAAATCTGTTGTTTCTCTGATATATGATGCAAGTGCAGTAACAAATGAACGTAAAATCCTATCAATGTGTATGCCACCATTTTGGCTAACTGACATCACCGCCGAGACGATGGGACGTCCTTTGAGTAGGTGTAAGCCATTATGGATCTTCGGGAGCGATGAAGAGTGGGTATAGTGGGAAAGTAAGGGTCCACAAACTTAAATTCAGTTTTTGAGATTGAGTCTTGACCAGACACTCCACAAAGATTTTGTGAAGAGATTCACTGTACGCTGATGTAGGGTCCAAATCTACAATTTGATAAGTTTCCACATCTCTCAAGATGGAATAGCACCTAGACAAATATTTGCAATGATCTAACAAAGTCAGATTACCTCCATTATCTAAAATATCTTTAAAATAATATGTTGATTTTTTTTCTAATCTGTCCAATTACTTAGATTCGGATTTATATATGTACTGGATTGCTACAACAAATTTTCCATAGGTCTTCCTCTACCACCATAAGGAAGAGATCAATGCTTGTCACGTCTTCTATAAGGGGCATTTTAGTGCTTTTATCTTTAAGATTGGTGAATGGTCCTGTCCTATATCTATCATTTTCATTAAGTAGTTCTACCAATGTTTGGACCCCTTCCCAATATTCTTCAGATAATCTCAATTTTGAACATTGTACCTTATGATGTTCAACCCCTTCACGACATTTGATGTACCCATACGTCATGGTTGGGAAGGTGTTCCTGATCAATGATGTATGGGTATGTCATGGCGACCGCGCGGGGCACACTAGGATACATCGGGGGCTTATCTACAGCATTCCAGAATGTTGTAGATAAGCCCCTGATGCTGGTGGGCTTAGCTCACCTTCGATTTTGGGGGTGACAGGTTCCCTTTAAGTGAAAGCCGAGACCCGGCTGTCACAGCCAGAGGCAGTCCCCGCACTACACACCAGATGTTTAACCCCCTTAATGCTGAGTTCAATAACTCCCAGGAGCTTGGTCATAGGCTTTTGTCATGGTAAAACTGACAGGTACAATGCATTGCAATAAATTATACCAGAGATCAGAATAATAAAAGCTAAAGTCTCATAGAGGGACTAAGTACAAAAATTAAAAAAAAATATATATATATTTTTTTTTTAAATCCCAAAATAAACAACAACAAAAATAGAAAAAATAGAAAAAGTATTATACCAATACATACAGGTGTTTCTCACAAAATTAGAACAAAAAAAGTTAATTTATTTCAGTTCTTCAATACAAAAAATGAAACTCATATTATATAGAGTCATTACAGAGTGATCTATTTCAAGTGTTTATTTCTGTTAATGTTGATGAGTTGATGAGTATGGCTTACAGCCAATGAACACCCAAAAGCCATTATCTCAGTAAATTAGAATACTCTATAACACCAGCTTGAAAAATTATTTTTAAATCCAAAATGTTGGCCTACTGAAATGTATGTTCAGTAAATGCACTCAATACTTGGTCGGGGCTCCTTTAAGTACCCATATTTGGTGTCATCACATCTGGAACGACCTGACCTGTAAAACCATCACACTAGTTTACTTCTTCAGTGAACCCACATAAAAAAAAACTTGCCTAAAAACTATGCTTTTTAATCATACCACTGAAAAAATAGTGGAATAAAACGCGATAAAAAATAATGTAATGAATGTAAATAAAAACGTGATCTTGTCCCACACAAAAACAAGCTGCCACACAGCTCCATCAGCAGAGAAATAAAAAAGTCATAGTTCTTAGAACAAAGTGATGCGAAAAACAATTTTTGTTTTCAATGCATAGTTTTTATTGTGTAAAAGCACCAAAATAATAAAAAGTTGTATAAATGTGGTATCACTGTAATCGTGCTGACCCTAAGAATAAAGCTGCTTTATCACTTTTACCACACAGTTGAAAGGCATAAAAAACAATTCCTGAATTGCTGATTCTTATTCATTCAGCCTCCCAAAAATCATAATAGAAAGCAATAAAAAATGTCCCTGAAAATGGCACTAATAAAAACATCAACTCGACCCACAAAAAAAAGGACTCTCATGACTCTATTGACAGAAATATAGAAAAATTCTAGCTCTAAAAATGTGACTATGCAAAAACTTATTATTCAAAAAAATGCGTCTTTCGGTGTGTGACAGCAGCCATACATAAAAAAAATATATAAATCTGGTATCACTGTAATCGCACTGACCCGAAGAATAAAGTCATCTAACCACTTATATCGCAAGAGAAACGTCATAAAAAATAAATAAAAAGAATTCTTGATCTGCTGTTGATTTGTTTGTTCTGCCTCCCTAAGATCGCAGTAAGGCTTGGCTCGGCTCAGCTCACATTTATCCTGCGCTCTATGCTGAGCACTTACATTTGGATTTTTGTGTAAATCTCTGAAATACATGATTCAGATGAAACCCCCGAGAGAAGATTCCCTATGCTGAGGCTGATGGAGGCACTGTGGACGCCGCCTGGCCTATGATCCACCAGTGTCCTTCTTTTTAAGTGTGCATAAAATGCGGTTGGCCAGTTTTGTGCACCTCTAAAAAGGACACCGCCAAACAGAGGTCAGATGGACTCAAGAGTAACGCTGCTGCCTCATAAGTGAAAGGACCCATGGTGGTTTCATCTGAATCGCGTGAGTCGGAGATTTTGATGGAAACCCCAAAGTAAGTGGCGGAGTGTTAGGACTGGCGGAACGCACCAAGTACAAGATGAAATGGAACTAGGTGCGTTCGCAGTCCGAGGTCCACCATGCAGGTAAAAACCCTGCTGCTAGTAAGACGGACTATATGGCGGTACTACAAGTATACACGCACGAGTTAACTGCACCCTGCGTGAAGGAAGCGATCCTGTTGCATCACAGGACCGCGGTACCGCACATAGAGCGCGAGCAATAAGTCAGCGAACTCAACCCCAACTAGGATTGAAGTCCGATTAGACACTTGCTGGCACAACACCGCAACTGGGTGTGTAAGGAAACTAAATAATAATATAAAGGCACAAGAGTGCGTGCGGTGCCGCACAGACGGACGCCACTAACCACCCAGGCTTGGGTCAGGAAAGCGCAGAGAAAGCGCACGGCGCCGTACAGGCGGACACAGCAACTGGTAGCTGTAATGTGTGTTACGTGCTGTTGGATAAGTCGGGCGCTAGATAGCAAACATACACCTTCCGCGAACAGACATTCAATAGGGAGGGTATTTAAAGAGCGACTTTCACTCACAAGACACACATATATTTACAAGACAATACTAGCGCATGGCCGTGCGGTCATGCGCAGTTTATATAGCTGCAGCACAGGAAACAGCTACAGAAGTTTTGCCCTTTCAGGACCTGCCAAAAGGACCAATGGGATGTGCTGCAGTACCTGAGCATGTGACCCTCGATCTCCAACAGGAGATCTTGCCCTGGGCATGCTCAGTGTGTGCAAATAAGGACTTAGATCCAGAAATGTCCACTCGCCGCTGCCAAGCACTGGCTTCAATGGCAGAAGCAGGAAAAGCAGCAGTAACTCTTCGCACAGAGTCAGACTGAGCGAGACGCTGGGATCGACGTCCCTGCTGAGCAGACTCCACTGCGGCTGGAGGAGAATGGGAGACCGCAGCGGAGGAAACTCGACTCCTAACATTGCCCCCCCCTCCTTGGGCCTCGCTACGCTCGAAGGCAGCAATGAGCTGCGGGGCCCGAATGTGCTCAACAGGCTCCCAGGACCTGTCCTCGGGGCCATAACCCTTCCAGTCTACCAAATAAAAATTTTTGCCACGTACCACCTTGCACCCCAAAATAGCGTTCACCTCATAATCGTCCGTAGATGAACCCGATGTCCCAGCAGATGACTCGGAGAACCGGGACATATACACGGGTTTCAAGAGGGACACATGAAAGGTGTCGGTGATACCCAGGCGTGGCGGAAGGGCCAAACGATAGACCACAGGATTAACCTGCTCGAGGACCTTGAATGGGCCCAAGTAGCGAGGAGCAAATTTAGTGGACTCAACTCGCAGCCTGATGTTACGGGCGGAGAGCCACACCAAGTCGCCAGGAGCAAAGGTCGGAGCGGGGCGCCGATGAGCATCGGCGGAGGACCTCATTCTCTCCTTAGAGGCCCAAATAGCATCCTGAGTGCGGTCCCAAATATCCCGTGCCTCCACAGCCCAGTCTGCCACCCTGGAGTCTGCGGAAGACACGGGCATAGGCACAGGTACCCGTGGATGCTGACCATAGTTGAGGAGGAATGGGGTTTGTCCAGTGGAGTCAGCTATGGCGTTGTTCAGTGCAAACTCTGCCCATGATAGCAAGGATGCCCAGTCATCCTGCCTGGCTGAAACAAAATGTCGCAGGTATGTGACCAAGGTCTGGTTGGCCCTCTCTACCAACCCATTCGTCTCGGGATGATATGCGGAAGAGAGATTTAACTCAATGCTGAGAAGACGACAAAGCTCTCTCCAGAACTGAGACGCAAACTGGGGACCCCGGTCACTGACAATTTTGTCTGGCATGCCGTGTAGGCGGAAGATGTGCCTTATGAACAACGCTGCCAAGGCCCGTGCAGAAGGTAACCGTGGGAGCGGCACCAAATGCACCATTTTCGAGAAATGATCGATAATAACCCAAATGACGGTACAGCCACGAGACTTGGGCAAACCCACTACAAAGTCCATCCCGACCATCTCCCAGGGCCTGTCTGCCACCGGCAAGGGATAGAGTAACCCAGATGGCCGTTGTCGAGGAGACTTATTTTTGGCGCATGAGACACACGCCAGAACGTAATCTCTGACATCTCGGACCATATGCGGCCACAAGTACGTCCTCGCCAGTAGCTCAGATGTCCTCTTTGTCCCAAAGTGTCCACCCACCCTGGACGAATGAGCCCAAGAGAGAACCTCCGGTCGCAAATTAATGGGCACAAAAGTCTTGCCCGGAGGCACAGACTCTAGCGAAACCGGCGCTACGGTTCTCAGGCTCTCGGAAGGGACAATAAGCCGAGGCTCCTCTTCCTCCTCCTCAGTTGACATAAGGGAGCGAGAGAGAGCGTCAGCACGGATATTCTTCTCCCCGGCGAGAAAATGAAGGGAAAAGTGGAACCGGGAGAAGAACAGGGACCATCTGGCCTGGCGAGAAATTAGCCGCTGGGCTGTCTGCAAATAGACCAAATTTTTGTGGTCCGTGTAAACTTGGAAGGGAAACCGCGCACCTTCCAGAAGGTGTCTCCACTCCGAAAAGGCCAACTTCATTGCTAGCAACTCCCTGTCCCCGATGGAGTAGTTTCTCTCCGCTGGCGTGAAGGTCTTAGAGAAGAAGAAGCATGGATGCTTCCGACCTTGAGCATCCTTTTGATAGAGGACTGCTCCAGCACCAACGGACGAGGCATCCACCTCCATTAGGAATGGCTTATCCACATCGGGACGATGTAAGATGGGAGCGCTAGCAAAGTGGGACTTAATAGAAGTGAAGGACTTGGAGACCTCTTCCGACCACAATTTGGGATTCGCTCCCTTCTTGGTGAGGGCTACCAAGGGAGCTACCAGAGTTGAGAAGTGGGGAATGAACTGGCGGTAATAGTTTATGAACCCCATAAAGCGCTGCACCGCTTTAAGAGAATGGGGCTCTTGCCAGTCCATCACAGCCTGTAGTTTGGCAGGATCCATAGCCAATCCCTGGGCGGAGATGATATAGCCCAGGAAAGGTAAAGACTCCTGCTCAAACATACACTTCTCCAACTTTGCATAAAGAGAGTTTGCCCGTAGGAGGTCGAAGACTCTGCCAACATCTCTCCGGTGGGAGTCAATATCTGGAGAAAAGATGAGAATATCATCCAGATAGACTACAACTGAGGTGGAAAGCATATCCCGGAAGATGTCGTTGACAAAGTCTTGGAAAACGGCTGGGGCATTACAGAGCCCGAAGGGCATTACCAGATACTCATAGTGCCCATCTCTGGTGTTAAACGCCGTTTTCCATTCGTCCCCCTCACGGATGCGAATCAGGTTGTAAGCACCCCGCAGATCTAGTTTAGTAAACACCCTTGCTCCCCGAAGCCTATCGAAAAGCTCAGATATCAAGGGCAAAGGATACTTGTTCTTAACGGTGATAGCGTTAAGACCCCTGTAGTCTATGCATGGACGTAGTTCCCCATTCTTCTTCTGCACGAAAAAGAACCCTGCCCCAGCAGGTGACACCGACTTCCTGATGAACCCTCTTGCCAGATTCTCTTGAATGTACTGAGACATTGCCTCCGTCTCCGGGAGAGATAATGGATAGACTTGACCCCGGGGAGGCTCAGCACCAGGCAAGAGATCAATAGGACAGTCATAGGGGCGATGGGGTGGAAGGGTCTCTGCCTCCTTTTTGGAGAACACGTCTGCATAAGACCAATATTGCTTGGGGAGAGAGGATAGATCTGCGGGTACCTCTGTAGTAGCAACCTGAACGCACTCTCGGTGACACCTACCCCCACAAGATTGACCCCATCCCAGAATTCTGCCTGAGGACCACTCGATGTGAGGAGAGTGGTACCGTAGCCAAGGTATCCCCAACAGGACCTCATCAATTCCCTCAGGAATGATGAGCAGAGATATAATCTCCTGATGGGATGGCGGCATAGACAGAGTAAAAGGGATGGTCTGATGTGTTATCTGTGAGGGCAGTGTCCACCCATTCACCACTCGTACCGTTACTGGTTGAGGTAGCATAACCAGGGGTATTGCATGACGTTGGGCGAAGGCAGAAGACATAAAATTGCCCTCCGCCCCAGAATCCACGCAGAGCTCTACCGAGTGGGAGGATGAGCCTAATGTTATTGTCCCCTTAAAGGACAATTTGGAGGCAAATGTCGCCGTGTCTAGTGTACCTCCACCTGCTACCACTAGACACTTGTTGTGAATTCTGTGGCTGAATTCACTCCTATGGTCACAAGTGGTACTGCAGCTTCTGAGCTTCCTCTCTCAGGTGTTCTGGTGAGCTCGTTGGCTGCTTTGTTATTTAACTCCACCTGATTCTGTCTTCCTTGCTCCTTGTCAATGTTCCAGTGTTGGATCTGAGCATCTGGATCTTTCCTGTGGCCTGCTGCTCTGCTTAGATAAGTGCTTTTTGCTTTTGTTGCTACTTTTTCTGTCCAGCTTGTCATTTCGTTTTGCTGGAAGCTCTGAGACGCAAAGGGTGTACCGCCGTGCCGTTAGTTCGGCACGGTGGGTCTTTTTGCCCCCTTTGCGTGGTTTTTTGCTTTAGGGTTTTTTGTAGACTGCAAAGTTCTCTTTGCTATCCTCGCTCTATCTAGAATATCGGGCCTCACTTTGCTGAATCTATTTCATCCCTACGTTTGTCTTTTCATCTTGCTAACAGTCATTATATGTGGGGGGCTGCCTTTTCCTTTGGGGTATTTCTCTGAGGCAAGTCAGGCTTGTTTTTCTATCTTCAGGCTAGTCAGCTCCTCAGGCTGTGCCGAGTTGCATAGGTAGTGTCAGGCGCAATCCACAGCTGCCTTTAGTTGTGTTTAGGTTAGGTTCAGGTATTGCGGTCTACAGAGATTCCACGTCTCAGAGCTCGTTCTATTGTTTTTGGGTTATTGTCAGATCACTGTATGTGCTCTGATTGCTGGCACACTGTGTCACTGGATTGCCTACATAACAGACACTGACGTTTCCTCGTCCGCTGGGAACATCTGGTGGCAAGATGTCCTGACTGCTGGCACACATGAGAAACCTGGAGTGCACGAGCGGTCCGGGACTTAGATCCCACTCGTGACACTACCATAGGCTCATGGGACTCAGGGGCCTGGACTGGAGATTCCAAAGGTTTGGTGAAGGTGGGAGCCAGCCGAAACCTCTGCCTACACTGGGCTCGCTCTAACCTCCGCTCGTGAAAACGGAGGTCAATACGAGTGGATACTGTTATTAATTCCTCCAGTGTGGCGGGAATCTCCCTAGTGGCCAGAGCGTCCTTAACGTGGTCAGCCAGCCCCCTCCAAAATATAGGAATAAGGGCTTTATCCGACCACTCCAGCTCAGATGCTAGGGTGCGGAAGTGTACGGCAAAATGGCTGACCAAGGACGAGCCCTGAGTCAATGCCAACAGTTGGAGCGCCGTATCATGGGTGACACGAGGTCCTAAAAAGACCTGTTTCAGAGTGCTCAGGAATAACGGAGCACTCTGCACCACATGATCGCCACACTCCCACAGCGGCGTAGCCCACTGCAACGCCCTGTCCGACAGGAGAGACACGATAAACCCCACCTTTGCCCGCTCTGTAGGGAAACGAGAGGCCAGAAGCTCGAGATGTATAGAGCACTGACTCACGAAACCCCTACAAGACTTACTGTCACCAGAAAATTTCTCTGGTAGCGGGAGGCGAGATAGAGTCGGAACAGGGGTGGCAGTGGACAAGGTAGCTGCAGCCACGCTAGCAGCCTGAACAGCGACAGCAGTGACATCCACAGCTGAGGTTGAACGCTCTAGAGCTGCCAACCTTCCATCCAGCTGCTGGATGTACCGCTGTAAACGCTGAATGTCCGCCATTTACTAGCCAGACCTTGGCGCTAGTATTATGTTAGGACTGGCGGAACGCACCAAGTACAAGATGAAATGGAACTAGGTGCGTTCGCAGTCCGAGGTCCACCGTGCAGGTAAAAACCCTGCTGCTAGTAAGACGGACTATATGGCGGTACTACAAGTATACACGCACGGGTTAACTGCACCCTGCGTGAAGGAAGCGATCCTGTTGCGTCACAGGACCGCGGTACCGCACATAGAGCGCGAGCAATAAGTCAGAGAACTCAACCCCAACTAGGATTGAAGTCCGATTAGACACTTGCTGGCACAACACCGCAACTGGGTGTGTAAGGAAACGAAATAATAATATAAAGGCACAAGAGTGCGTGCGGTGCCGCACAGACGGATGCCACTAACCACCCAGGCTTGGGTCAGGAAAGCGCAGAGCAAGCGCACGGCGCCGTACAGGCGGACACAGCAACTGGTAGCTGTAATGTGTGTTACGTGCTGTTGGATAAGTCGGGCGCTAGATAGCAAACATACACCTTCCGCGAACAGACATTCAATAGGGAGGGTATTTAAAGAGCGACTTTCACTCACAACACACACACATATTTACAAGACAATACTAGCGCATGGCCGTGCGGTCATGCGCAGTTTATATAGCTGCAGCACAGGAAACAGCTACAGAAGTTTTGCCCTTTCAGGACCTGCCAAAAGGACCAATGGGATGTGCTGCAGTACCTGAGCATGTGACCCTCGATCTCCAACAGGAGATCTTGCCCTGGGCATGCTCAGTGTGTGCAAATAAGGACTTAGATCCAGAAACGTCCACTTGCCGCTGCCAAGCACTAGCTTCAATGGCAGAAGCAGGAAAAGCAGCAGTAACTCTTCGCACAGAGTCAGACTGAGCGAGACGCTGGGATCGACGTCCCTGCTGAGCAGACTCCACTGCGGCTGGAGGAGAATGGGAGACCGTAGCGGAGACGGATCGAGATTCCCCCTGTGCAGCAGAGGAAACTCGACTCCTAACACGGAGAAAATTGCGCGGGAGCCCACGCCAATTTTTTTCAGCGATTTAACCCTTAAATTTAATAGCTACAGCGCCCAAATTTTGCACATACACACTACTAACATTAGTAGTGTGGAATATGCAAACAAAATGGGGATATGACATGGTTTACTGTATGTAAACCATGTCTCATATCATGTCGGGTTTAGGAAGGAGAAATGAAAAGCCGGCAATTGAATTACCGGCTTTTCTGCTATATTGCTCTGAAGTAAATATAAATATATATATATATATATATATATATATATATATGTGTCTCAATGACATATATATATAAAAAACTAAACCCAACTGGAGCGAAGATCGCCGACCTCCGACCCGATCCCACAGTGGGATCGGGTCGGGTTTCACGAAACCCGACTTTGCCAAAAGTCGGCGACTTTTGAAATTGGCCGATCTGTTTCGCTCAACCCTACTGAAGAACATAACTTACACGGAACAGAACATGAGCTGAGCCCAATGTATGAGAACTACAACGTACTGAGCACTACAATGTATTGGGGCTACAATTTAAAGGGCACTAAACTGGCAGATTTGCAATTTTCACTCGGCAAAATCCATTGCTGCTCATTTCTGGAAAACAAACACGGAGACAAAATTGTGACTACACCAAAGAAGATCATTTCTCATAGAGGTGTAATTTCCAAAATAGGGTCATTTGAGGTGTGATTCTGAGACTGTATATAGAGTCCAAAAACTATTCTACGATAATGACATATTTTGGTGCCATTTTTACCCATTTCTCTGTGTGAATATGTAAAATCTTGGGCTATAATAAAACGTTTGTGGGAAAAATGTAAGTATTTTTTCTTCACTGTCCAATGGTATAAAATTCTGTGACACACCCGTGGTGTCAATATGATCACTGCACCCCTAGATGAATTCATTGAGAGGTAAAGAGCAAAATCTGCACTGTAATATGGTGCTCCTTCCCTTTTGAGCGTTCTGAAAAGTATTTCCCAATTACATGCAGTAAGTTTTTCGAATTAGCCCTTATAAAACTTAAAAATTGGGGATAAAACAACATTTATTGGTAAAAATGTATTATTTCTTCACTGCCCAATGGTATAAAATTCCGTGAGGCACATATGGTGTCAACATGCTCACTGCACCCCCTAGATGAATTCATTGGGGCTGTAGTTTGTAAAATGGGGTCACTAAGGGGGATTCCGCTGTTTCGGCACCTCAGGGGCTCTGCTAATGCGACATGGCACCCTTTAACCATTCCAGCAAAATCTGAACTCCAATATGGGGCTCCTTCCCTTTGAGCTTTGCACTGTGCCTTAAAAGTAGTTTTCAACCAAATATGGAGTATTGGCGTACTCAGGAGAAATCACATAACAAACTGTATTGCTCATTTTCTCCTATTATTCTTTTTGAACATTTAAGACTTGGGACCCATGTAACATTTTAGTGGAAAAAATGTAATATTCTATTTACTCAGCCCAATGTTATACTCTTCTGTGAATCACTTGAAGGCAAAAATACTCACTACATCTCAAGATGAATTCCTCGAGAGGTGTAGTTTTCAAAATGAGGTCACTTGTGGGTGTTTCTGCTATTTTGGCATGTCAGGAACTCTTCAAATGTGACATGACATCTGCAATCTATTCCAGCCAAAATGGTGCTCAAGAATTCAATTCTCACTCCTTCGAGCAATACAGTGTGCCCAAACAGTAATTTTCCACCACATAAGGTGTATCGGTGTACTCAGGAGAAATTGCACAACAAACTGCACCTGTAGGTTAAAGGTGCTCATCACACTTCTAGATACATTTCTTGAGGGGTGTAATTTCCAAAGTGGGGTCAATTTCCACTGTTTAGGCACATCAGGGGTCCTGCAAACATGACACGGCTATCTCTTCCAGCCAATGTTTTGCTCCAAAAGTCAAAAGGCTCTCCTTTTGAGTGACTGCAGAGTTAACATTTTGAACTAGACAAACCCCTTTAAATGATGTGGTGGGTACAAAATTCAATCTCTTCTGTAATATTCTGCAATCTTTTCTTGACCGTCTATAGTAAGAAAGATTAGTAATCTGGTTATGATTTGTTATAACCTTTTCCTCAATTGAGAACTGATTGGAGCTCTTTGTTCTAAAAAAACAGAAGAGGATTGTGACAATGATGGGACAAAATAGGTGTTATAAACTCTCTTGGGAAAATTGGAGACATACTAAAAACTGTAACTAAGCCTGCCAGTTCCTGTAAAAGTCTAGAGATTTTGCCTCCCGCAGACCATAGTGGTTCCTGCATGAGCTGAGATAGCGCTAACCACAGATTAGATGAAGGCAACTTGGACAAATACTGCATGAAAGGCTGTCAAGTGGTTCACATTCCTCCTAATGAACCGCAGGGCAAGGAAGAGTGCAAATTACCTACAGAAGAGAAAGTGTGCTGAAATAGAAAGATGCCAGAGTGAGTAACAGAAATCACGAAGTACAAAACAAAGGATGAAGTATGTACTGCTAGAAAATATGCCACCTACCTCCTAAAAATAAAAATAGGTGCAGGGTACAGAACATAAACAGCAGAGCGATAAACCCTAGTTGGACTGTCACTGACTGGCTTAAACTACAGCTGTATGGCTGGACATCCAAATAAGACTATTACCAGCAGGAAACAAAAGCAGGGGGAAAGTAAATAAAGCCGCACCAGAAAGGTGATAGGGCAGTCGTATGAGTAAAGGAAAACACCTGTTATCCTAACAAGACTGAAGCAAGGATGGCAGAAACTAAACACCCAGAAAAAAATGTATCTACGGTGGCTTGGCAGACAGAGAAGTCGACCACAAAACACAGGCTCAAGGGTTTGAACCCAGACACATGACAATAGGATTGAGGTATGCCAGGAATGCCGCCCTGTATTGTTTTTGTATTTGTGATTACAAAGTCCTGACCTTGTCTGGCTCTTTTCCCTTGCCATCTTGTTTTAAAAGGCCTCCCGATCTCTTTAGTCCCAACGTACACCATCCTTTATTATCTGACCTCTCTGTGCCTGATGTCAGCATCAGATGAGGAGATATCTGTCATTTTATTATTGTTGGTTGAGAAATTATAAGATTATTCTTAAATCATCCTAGATATCTCAGGAATTGAGCATGTTTTTTCTCCTTTAATAGCGTTTGATATCTCTGAACCGAGATCTCCCTCATGTATTAAAGTAAGGATCACACTTAAATTTCAATGTACGCTCAATGAATTAATTTAGTTGTTTAGTAGAGCTCCACTCAAAAATGTTTTTTCATCCTCAAGGAGGATATTCATAAACCTGACTGATGAAGACGCCGATTCCTTCAACCAAGCCACTCATAGTTCTGGATTAGTTGTCCTTGGTGATGGATAAATATTAATGTGAAGACCCTTTGGGACAATGTGGTGTTTTATAGAATTCTTAATCTCCCACCATGATTTAATATTGTTTTTATATCACATTTTTATCTAGATCATTGAAGAGTGTTTTCAAAGAGGGCGTATCAGTTCACCCCATAGAATAATCCTGCGTGCAGAAAACCTTCCTTCAACCATCAATCAGTATCAATTGGGCCCGACAGAAAACCTGCCATACTCAGCAAATCTAAAGAAATTCAACATATATATGGTGTTGTAGTTACCTAATTTTAATACTTTTCAGGGAGCATATTTTTATTATAGCGTCCTGATAAGTGAAACCATAGACGTCAAAGAGGGTATACCGGTACTTAGTTTTTCCCATGACTGTATCTTTTGCCTGTTCAGTTCACAGCTAATTAGCTGGTGGTCTGGAGATACTAGCATATTATCTCTATAGGCTATATGAGGTCATCTTCCCACTCGTCCAGTTATGCTCTTTATGAGATAATTGTTATTGGGCATGGAAGACATCCTGTACTTATATTATCTCCTATAATGAGTGACTGCCCAGTATCTGCTATATTACAGCACATTGATTTGCTAGTACACATAATACAATGACTTTATCAGGGATTTCATATAAGATCCCACTTACCATACTCAGATCTGCCACTAAAAAGAGCTCAATGTACTTTTTTGATTTCCACAGATTGTCCTTCTGAAAACAAGATCATATAATATTTCAGTACAGGTACAACAACAAGAGACAAAGCTAACGTTCTAAATACGTCAGTAACTTACAGGACAGGTCTGCAACATATCTCATGAACACAGTGCATGTCCACTAAGCCATACCAATGGGAAAATACATTTGTATCTCTGCTTGTCATGTGACTGGATGAGTAGAAGGAGGATGTCACAGGGTTACTGAAACAGAGAGAAGACAGAAGACCGCAGCATCTGATTGCTCCTACTCCTGTGCTGAAAAAAATCACTTCTTTTTAAATAGTGTTTATTTCTTTTGGCATAACAGGGGTTAATAGGCCATGTTGGAAACTCTGGGAGTATGAGCTCTCAGCTGAGCTCGGTTAGCCACTCCCATCCCCACTATAGTCGGGGTCCTGATTCAAACCCATGTCAGAGCTAGCTTTTGCTGCATTTCTTGGAGGAGAGGAGTTTTATATGACAAAGAGCTTTGGAGGAGTTATCTGTGACTGTTGCATGGTTTGTAAGTGTGATAATTTCCTTCCATCCTCTTACTTTGGTTATTTCCACTTCCTCCACTCCCTGGTGCATTCCTTTTGTTATATGTGGGTGAATATTTGTATGCTTGGTATTTTCAGTTTGCCCTTGTTTGTGCTGCCTTGTTCATCGGGTTGGTGTAGAGTACTGCGGTGCACAGTAGCACCCCTCTTCCCTGGGTGGGTGAAGAGAACAGACGGAGGGCTGATTCAGGAGATAAGGCAAGAGTGGTGACCCCGGAATCTTCACCTAGAGAAGTGTTCCTGGGAATTGGGCAAGCCACGGCACCCCCTAGTGGTAGGGACAGGGAAGGAGCCCCTGGTCCAGGGTCACACGACAGCAAACACAGCAAAGCAAAGACAAGTTTATTATCAGCAGTTGAACAGAGAACAAAACAAGCAGAGGGAAACTGACTACCAGCCAAAGGTCACCGGATTGAGCCACGAAGCCAAGCCATGACAATGGTAAACTACTGGATAACATCACCACCTATCAGATCCCTCCTGGCAGCTCTCAGACTCCCCACAAGCTCCACCCCCATCCTTCCATACATCCTACCATGAAAGTAAAGATAAAGCTGAAGACTTATGAAACTCTAAATGAACTACTGCCTTTGCTGCCTCCAACAACCAATCATAACATAGTAACATAGTAACATAGTTAGTAAGGCCGAAAAAAGACATTTGTCCATCCAGTTCAGCCTATATTCCATCATAATAAATACCCAGATCTACGTCCTTCTACAGAACCTAATAATTGTATGATACAATATTGTTCTGCTCCAGGAAGACATCCAGGCCTCTCTTGAACCCCTCGACTGAGTTCGCCATCACCACCTCCTCAGGCAAGCAATTCCAGATTCTCACTGCCCTAACAGTAAAGAATCCTCTTCTATGTTGGTGGAAAAACCTTCTCTCCTCCAGACGCAAAGAATGCCCCCTTGTGCCCGTCACCTTCCTTGGTATAAACAGATCCTCAGCGAGATATTTGTATTGTCCCCTTATATACTTATACATGGTTATTAGATCGCCCCTCAGTCGTCTTTTTTCTAGACTAAATAATCCTAATTTCGCTAATCTATCTGGGTATTGTAGTTCTCCCATCCCCTTTATTAATTTTGTTGCCCTCCTTTGTACTCTCTCTAGTTCCATTATATCCTTCCTGAGCACCGGTGCCCAAAACTGGACACAGTACTCCATGTGCGGTCTAACTAGGGATTTGTACAGAGGCAGTATAATGCTCTCATCATAAGGCAGCTTTTTTTCTATATTTTGCTCTGGTAAAATGAAAGCTGGATGACTGTGATTGGCTGCTTTCTCTGTTAGATAATTTCATTAATGTGTCCTATTATTTCTGATTTATATAAGAGAGCAGTGATATAGCAGGAGAGACTAGCTGTATCACATAGGGTACACTGAGACTGCTTTATATAATGTACATCACATAGGACACACTGAGACTTTTGTATATATTAAATAGGATACACTGAGACTGCTGTATAAACATCACATAGGAGACACCGAGACTGCCATATACATCACATAAAATATAATGAGACCACTGTATCTAAATCACATAGGATACAATGAGACTTCTGTATACATAACATAAGATACACTGAGACTGTTGCATACATCACATAGGATACACTGAGACTGCTGTATACATCACATAGAATACACTGAGACTGCTGTATAAACATTACATAGGAGACACTGAGACTGCCATATTCATCACATAGAATATAACAAGACTACTGTATATACATCACATAGGGTACAATGAGGCTTCTGTATACATAACCTAGGATACACTGAGACTGTCGTATACATCAACTTGGATACACTGAGACTTCTATATACATCACATGTGATATACTGAGAATGTTGTGTGCATCACATAGGGAGAATGTAAGCTCGCAAGGGCAGGGTCCTCACCACTTTGTATCAGTCTGTGATTGTTAGTTTGCTTAAATTACAGATATCACTTATAGTAAGCAATCTAACAATCACAGACTGATACAAAGGGGTGAGGACCCTGCCCTTGCGAGCTTACATTCTCCCTATGTGATGCACACAGCATTCTCAGTATATCCCATGTGATGTATATAGAGCAGTCTCAGTGTATCCTATTATTATTTATTTATATAGCACCATTGATTCCATGGTGCTGTACATGAGAAGGGGTTACACACAAATTACAGATATCACTTATAGTGTGTGTAACCCCTTCTCATGTACAGCACCATGGAATCAATGGTGCTATATAAATAAATAATAATAATAATAAAAGGATACACTGAGACTGCTCTATATACATCTGTGGTGAAATATGTGTATATATATCTATATGTGTGTAGTGACATATGTCTAGGGTTATATGTGTGACTAGTGATAATGTAACATCTGTCCTGAAGGCAAGTCGAACCTAGGTGTTAATAGGTACTTCCTTGGGACTAGTAGAAATTGTGTCTCCATATCTCACCAGGAGGTCTAGCTAGGGCCAAGAAGAAAGGGAACCTCCCAGGTCTTGGAGGGGAGATGCTAATTGTGGCCTGAGGTTATCTATTCCGGAGAACCTTTTCACAAGAGAAAATAATATATTCTTTAGTAGCGCGGCCAATCAAAAAGCCAGCAATTATGATATTAACCTGAGGGGCTGGTCTAGAAACCTGACCTCCAGACCAAAGTTATAAATTTAGGCTGCAGACAGAGAATTGTGTTCAAATTATGGGGGCAGCCTGAGAAGCTGGTGTGATCCAATCTATATTCTTCCTACCCTCAGGGAGCAGAAAGCTGTTTTGCATAAGTTGTATGTCTTTTTATTATCAGATTTTTATACCTTTTCTTATTGTAAGAATTGAACCTTTTGTTATTAAAGTATAAAACTTTAACAAGTTGAACCTTGAATGCTCTAAAATGCTCTAAAAGAATCCATAGCCTAAGGAGTGTGAGCCTTATGAGCGATAGACATTATTAGTATTATTAGTTCCGGGACTCATCGCCCGTGTATTCGATGAGTGGTGGCAGCGTGTATGAGCGGGTGTGTGGGCCTGGGTCGGTGTGTTATTTATGCTCCCATTACAGCATAGGACAGAGGTTGAATGCTGGACTGAGAGTGGGGAGATAGATTAACCCTTGCAGGCACAACCACAAGTCACGTGTGAGAGCGGGCACGTGACGAATAGGTGACACCACGAAGTAGGGAACCGTGACAACATCATAGAGGATACATCAAGTCTGCTGTATGTATATCACATAGGAAACACTGAGACAGCTATTTACATCACATAGGATACACTGAGACTCTACTGTTTACATCACACACTTAGACTAGACTGCGGTATACTGAGACAGATAGGGTAGTAGAGGAGACTAAACGGATAATATCACCTCATTAACTGAAGCCCGAAATGATGCAATGGACGGTGGTTTCTGTTTTGTAGAGTTCTCACTGACACCGCAGCTTCTCATGGGCAGTTCCACTTGCTCATATACTGCGTGCTCTTGACTTTCTGTGAACATCAGCGGTTCAATAAAAAAATTCTGCCCCTGTGTCTGGATAAGACCGCTGTGAGATGAACAACATGGAAAAATCACAAAAACATGAGTTATTCAGTTTATAAGAGATAGATAAGTATTACAGAAAGGATATGTAAATAAAAGATTAGCAGACAGTCTGTAATGCCTGTGGAATCTAAAAGTCCAAACATGTAGGCGGCAATCCAAAAGTTGTATTGTGAAAAAAAAGTGATAAAGTTTATTAGCCTTTGTGAAAAAGGCAACATGGCGGCTCAAAAATACAAAGCCTTTTTCAAGGCTTGAGAAAGGCTCTGTTTTTTACTTAAAATGTTGCCTTGTTCACACGGGCTAATAAATTTTTGCACTGTTTTTCATAATACTACTTTTGGAGTCCTGCATTTTTAAACCTTTAGATACATACATAGATAGATTACACTTGACACCTATAGGAGCTTTTATGGCATGACATTCTAAATTCATAGGTAATATCGAGTCGGTCCCCCCTTTTCAGTTATAACAGCTTCTGCTCTTCTGGGAAAGTTTTCTACAATATTTTTGAGGTTTCTGTGGGAATTTTTGCCTATTTATTCAAACAATCATTTAAAAGGTCAGCCACTGATGTTGGAGGAGAGGCCGAGCTCACAATCTCCGTTCTAGTTCATATCAAATGTGTTGGATTAGGCTGGGGTCAGTGCTCCGTGCAGCTGGTCAAGTTCTTCTACACCAAACTCCCCCAACCATGTCTATATGGACCTCACTTGAGTCACTGGGGTACAGTCATGGGGATCAAAAAATGTATTCCTCAAACTGGTCCACACAAAATGGGAAGCTAGAATTATCCAAATGTCTTATATGCTGAATTATTTCGATTTCTCCTTCCACTGGAACTACGGTGTCTAGGACAATCCCCAAAGAACGTAACCATAGCATTATCCCTTCTCCACCAAAGTTTACATCTGGCACAATGCAATCAGGCTGGTAACGTTCTCCTGGCATTAGCCAAACCAAGACTTGCTCATCAGAGGCCAGATAGAGAAGTTTATCCGTCACCCCGCCACGTGTTTTACATTACTCCACCTGATGCTTGACATTGTGCTTGTTGATATAAGGCTTGTACTGTAGATGTTACAATATGGAAACCCATGCAAAACAATAAAGCTCCTAGGAAACAGTTTGTGCTAATGATAACACTAGAGGAGGTTTGGACTCTGCACTTATGGAGTCAGCAGAGCATTGGTGACTTCTTCCCTCTGCTCCTCAGCAATCGGTGACCCCACTCTGGAACTTTACATGGTCTCCACTTCGTGGCTGGGTTGCTGCGGTTTCTTCCAATTTTCAATAATAAATATGATAGTGAAATATTTAAGAGAAAGAAATGTTACGATCTGACTTGTTACACCAGTGACTCCTATTACAGGACCGCGCTTGTATCAGTGAGATCTTTACCACCCGCCATTCTGTCATATATTAGTAAAGCCAGATGGCATGGATATTATACAGCGGGGGCAATGGCAATGAATCACCAACCTGATTCAATGATAAGAGACGTTTGTACCAATACTTTTGTCCATATAGTGTAGATAGACAAATTAGATTAGATAAATACCTTAAGCCGTTACATGTACTGAGGATAACCATTGAGTCGTTCTCATGCTTTACATGCCCTTGGTAGTTGCAATGATCCTAGAGAGAGAGAGATTTTTAGAAATCTATATGTATATACAGTATATCTGTTTAGTTATATACAGTAAATATGTTTATTTATTTTTAGTTATTTTACTCACTTATATAGTGCTATTAATTCCACAGTGCTTTACAGACATTATCGGCACTGTCCACATTGGGCTCACAATCTAAAATCCCTATAAGTATGTCTTTGGAGTGTGGGAGGAACCCGGAGAAGCTGGAGGAAACCCACGCAAAATAGGGAACATACAAGCTCCTTGCAGATGTTGACCTTAGTGGAATCCCAGCGCTGCAAGGCGGCAGTGCTAACCACTGAGCCACTGTGCTGCCCGGTATATATACAGTGGCATGTAAAATATTTTGCACCCCTGGTCAAAATTATTGTTATTGTGAACAGTTAAGCAAGTTGAAGATGAAATTATCTCTAAAAGTGCTTAAAGGGAACCTCTCACCCCCCACCCCCCTTCCTGGTGTTTTTAACTAAAAGAGCCACCTTGTGCAGCACTAATGCTGCATTCTGTCAAGGTGGCTCTTTGATTTGGGGTCCCTTCCAACCCTGCAATATTCGTTTTTTTTATTTGCCTGTAGTCTGTTCGGGGGTCACGTCTTTTCCCCCCTGACACAAACGCCTCCCAGCCATCACTCAGCCCCTCCGTGTAAGGGCGCCGCCTCTTGTGCCTTCATTAATGTCCCCGGCGCCTGTGGCTGTAAGTCGAAATGCAGCGCTAACTGCGCATGCCCGAAAAAGGAACTTACAGTAAAAATGTAAATGGGTCAATGCAAAAGTTTGGGCACCCTTGGAGAGTTGTATGCTCAGATAACTTTGCCCAAGGTTTCAGACCTTAGTTAGCATGTTAGGGTTATGGATTGTTCATTAACATCGTTAGGAAAGGCCAGGTAATGAAAATTTCCCAGCTTCATAAAAAATTCCTCTAACCTTGTGCAAAAAAACAGCAGCCATGGGTTCTAAGCAGATGCATAGCATTCTGAAAATGAAAATGGTGGAGGCTCACAAAACAGAAGATAGAAGATAGCAAAGCTTTTTCAATTTGCCCTTTCCTCTATTTGAAATGTAATTAAGAAATGGCAGTTAAAAGGAACATTGGAGGTCAGGATAAGGTCTGGAAAACCAAGCAAAATTTCAGTGAGAGCTACATATAGGCTTGCTAGGGAGGCAACTCAGAACCCCTGCTTGACTGCAAAAGTCCTTCAGAAAGACTCTGGAGTTGTGGTACATTGTTCTACTGTTCAGAGACACCTGCACAAATATAGTCTTCATGGAAGAGTCATCAGAAGTAAACCTTTACTGCGTCCTCACCATAACATTCAGCGTCAGAAGTATGCAAAAGAATATCTAAACAAGCCTGAAGCATTTTGGAAACAAGTCCTGCAGACCGGTAAGGTTAAAATAGAACTCTTTCGCCAAACAATGTTCAAAGGTATGTTTGGAGAAAAAATGGCACAGAATTTCAGGAAAAGAACATCTCGACAACCATTAAGCATGGGGTTGGATCAATCATACTTCGAAGTTGTGTTGCAGCCAATGGCAAGTGGAACATTTAACGGGTAGAGGGAAGAATGGTTTCAATTAAACTTCAACAAATTCTTGATGCAAACATAACACCATCTGTAAAAAAACTGAAGTTAAAAAGAGGATGGATTCTACAAATGAATAATGATCCTAAACACGTGTCAAAATCCACAATAGACTAGCTCAAAAGGCGCAAGCTGAAGGTTTTACAATGCCCCTCACAGTCTCCTGATCTGAACATCATTGAAAATCTGTGGTTAGACCTCAAAATAGCAGTGCATGCAAGACGACCCAGGAATCTCACAGAACTGGAAGAATTTACAAAGTAAAATTACAAATGTCTTTTTTCGGCCTCAAATGTCTTTTTTCGGCCTTACTAACTATGTTACTATAATGGAACTAGAGAGAGTACAAAGGAGGGCAACAAAATTAATAAAGGGGATGGGAGAACTACAATACCCAGATAGATTAGTGAAATTAGGATTATTTAGTCTAAAAAAAAGACGACTGAGGGGCGATCTAATAACCATGTATAAGTATATAAGGGGACAATACAAATATCTCGCTGAGGATCTGTTTATACCAAGGAAGGTGACGGGCACAAGGGGGCATTCTTTGCGTCTGGAGGAGAGAAGGTTTTTCCACCAACATAGAAGAGGATTCTTTACTGTTAGGGCAGTGAGAATCTGGAATTGCTTGCCTGAGGAGGTGGTGATGGCGAACTCAGTCGAGGGGTTCAAGAGAGGCCTGGATGTCTTCCTGGAGCAGAACAATATTGTATCATACAATTATTAGGTTCTGTAGAAGGACGTAGATCTGGTGATTTATTATGATGGAATATAGGCTGAACTGGATGGACAAATGTCTTTTTTCGGCCTTACTAACTATGTTACTATGTTACTATTGAAAACTCTTACTTGCAAAGGAGGGTGCTACTAGGAAATGACCAATCGACTCATTGTCACTTGTGTGATGGCTTTTACGCTTTTTTTTAAATCAAAAACAGTGTTTACTAAGTACCCTTATTTATATGCACTATTTCTGTTTACTTATTTAGCTACAGCAGGGTATATGCTCATTTTACTTCTATCTTAGGTTTTGTCAGTTTATAATGATTGTAGAGATCAATGAGTCTGATCTTAAAAAAGCTTTCCCATCACAGTTTCTAATCCCTTAATATACTGAAGTCATCATATTACATAGCACTGTGTGCTAACAATTGCTCATTTTGCCTTTCTACCTAGAACCATATTTTTTTGACTATAAGACTCACCTGACCATAAGATGCACCACAAATTTTGGGGTGGAAAATAGCAGAAAAAAGATTTTTATAAGATGGGGTCCATCTTATTGTCCAAATTTAAGGTATCTAAAATGAGGGCTGGCGGTGGTAGAGTGTGGTCACAGGAGGCATGAAAGTCGGGGGTGGCAGAAGTGGGGCAATGCTACAGTCCCGGGATATCCCAGCGGTGCGATGCTGTGGGTCTGGTGTCGGCGGTGAGGCAAAGCATGGAGCAGGTTCCCTTCCTCAGGATACCGGCTGCAGAAATGTGGCGGCGCCGCGGCCCGGTGTCCACGGCGAGCAGAGCGCAGTGCATCACTGGTTTCTTGGCGGCCATCTTCCTGAGGCCACGCATGTGTAGAATGAGATCTCGGCAGCCCTCGGCTTCAGGAAAATGGCCGCCAAGATCTCAATCTGCACACATGCAGCTTCCGGTGGCCCACAGCTTCAGGAAGATGGCGGAGGGCCTGTCTGTCTTGCGCTTGTCACTATCCCTTGTGTTTGTACCATCTGCAGTGGTGAGGCTAGCATCACCAGTTCACTAGCCAGGGTTAAGTGAGGTGGCAGCTAGGGACCAAGTTCAAGATGGTGGTGGGGGGAAGGACCCGCATAGGACATTAGGGGAGCTTAGGGATAGGCACAGGCTGAGTTAGGAGGTGCCCCATCCCTTGTTCCCTGCTATTAAAGCCTTCCTCCCCCTTTTCCCATCATGTTATTGGTGTTTGCTGTGCCATCGGCTGGACCAACCCTTGTGGTCGTGACATTATCACCAACTGTACAATTCTTCCGGTGAACCTATGGCACATGCAGAGGCTTTGGCTCACCTGATCCAGACCCTCACAGATGAGTTAACGGATCTGTGGTCTCAGGTGGTACATCAGCTTCAACAGGTGTCTTGTCTGGGTTCATGGTCTCGGCTCAACTGCAACTTAAGATATCTCTCCCTGACAGGTTCTCTGGAGGGAGATATAAATCTTTGGTCTTAAGGAGGCCTGTAAGTTATATTTCAGGCTTTGCCCTCGTTCTTCAGGACCGATGCGCCATCTTTGTATGCGTTGGATGAGTTTTTTGCGGCATTGGCCCTGGTGTATGGGGATCCTGATGGCGTCTCCCTGGCGGAGTCTTGACTCCGTAAGATCAAGCAGGGGGCCGGCCAGCTGAGGAGTACTGCTCAGAGTTTCGGAGATGGGCCACTGACACACAGTGGAACGACCCTGCTCTTAGGGCCATTTTTGTAAGGTTCTGTCAGCTAGGCTTCAGGATACACTGGTGCATTATGCTACTCCTGGGTCATTGGAAGCCGCATTCCCCTGGTCGTATGGAGGGAGGCAACGAGGGTGTGTTCATTTCCTCCACCTTCACATCTCAGTTTTCCATTTCTTCTGAAGTGGTGATTGTTGGGGAGACTGAGACGGTACCGGTTCCTGTTGATAGTAAAGCTGGGGTCAATCTGGTGGATTCTCACTTTGTTCAGACCCATGGTCTGTTTGGTAGGACCCTGGTGAGACCCATTTCCATTCATGCGATTGACTTTGTTCCTCTCAGTCAGAGGAGTCTGACCCAAGTCGCAGACAATATTAACCTGCATATAGGGACTCTTCATGAAGAGTCCATGTCGTGCTACATCTGGAAGGTATGCAAACTCCCATCATCTTATGTCTTCCCTGGCTGAAGAGACACAATCCAGTCATAGATTGGCAGTCCAAGAAAGTAGTGAGCTGGGAACCGGTCTTATAAAGACTGTTGCCTGGGAGCTACTGTCTCTGCCGTCCTTCTCAAACCTGCCCCTTCTTCTCCGGTGTAGGCAGATAAGGTGCTACCAGGGAATAAGGGCAGGATTCAACCCTCACCACAAGTAAACCCTGAGTCTTGGTGTTCTCTCAGGAGGATGGATCAGGTTAGAGTGGTGGTTCCCCCTGAATGTAATGAGGGTATGTGTTTGGTGACATGGGGGAAAACCTCTGTGGGTTGAAGCGTCTTCATCGTACCACATTTCTAGTGAGGTCTGGTGTTAATGAAGCCCCTCATTGAAAGGGGGGTAGTGTAATGATTTCTTTTTGAATTCGTGACAGTCTGGCTCTGATTTAATTTAAACGTTGTTTTTGCTTTCGTGCCAGCAAGGGTTAATGTCAGTTTCCTTGCTGGCAGCTGATGTGTAGCTGGTCAGCTGATGTGAGTGGTGACCACTCCCACCATCCTTTAAATAGCCACCTGATGCATCAGCTGACTGATAATGATAGAGTTTTCTATGGAGACCAGCCGAGGAGTTGCAGCTCTCTTGTGTAAGCTCTGAATCTGCTACTTCTGTGGAGTTTGGGGTACTGTTTCCTTATTCTCTGTGGTGTGGAGCTTGGCAGCGGTGCCTGTATAGCACCCCAGGTTACCACAGTGCCATTGCCTTCCTCGGGGAGGTGATGCCATGCCTGGAAGCAAGAGGGATCCCCTTAGCAGGTAATACACTCAGCATACAACACCTTTCCTGACTCCAGACCAGAATGGGGAGCTCTAACACCTGTTTTAGGGGAACTTCCCTTCGTAAATTTTGGCCTGGAGGCGGAGTTAGTCAATTTAGTGTGAGAAAGCCGACAGTAACATAGGCAGAAAGTGAGGAGAATCTGGTGATAGGAGCTGCGACTGAGCTCACCCCAGGACTAAGCGCCGAAGACTGGACACCAGAGTCCATGTTTGTGTGGGAACTTCAGGCCCCGCAATCAAATCCGGTGGACAGGAGATTGCAGATCTCCTGGCCTTAGATGTCACCCAAAGGCACAGCAGCATATGAGAACCCGGAGTCACCACGAGGAACAGGCTCAAGCTGCCTGCCATGCGGGTGGTGTTTCACTTAGTGGACAGGCTGAGAAAGGGACTTGAGGAGAACTAAAAGCACCAAGCCCCTAGAGAACAGCACAGTAGGAAGGCCTCAACCCCAATCCCCTACAAACATTCCCTTTTATTGCGCGCCCAGGGCCACGGATTGGGTTACTGCTACTGTGACCACCCCTTTAAGAGCCGTGCGACCCGTTTCCGAGTGCCCCACATTCCTGGTGGATGTTGCACCTGGAGCTACGTTAGTTGTGTTTTCACCTTGTCTGTCTCACACTTGTCACTACCCCCTGTATTTGTACCATCTGCAGTGGTGAAGCTAGCATCCTTGCTGACCTTTGCACTAGCCAGGGTTAAGTGAAGTGACAACTAGGGACCAGATTCATGATAGTGGCGGGGGGGACCCGCATAAGGTGTTATTGGAGCTTAGGGATAGGCACAGGCTGAGTTGGGAGGTGCCCCATCCCTCGTCCCTACTATTAGGGCCTTCCTCCCCCATTTCCCATCCCATTGTTGGTGTTTGTGGTACCGTCCGCTGGACCGACACTTGTGGCCGTGACATTATCACTAGATCCACCATCAGTACATGAATACATCAACAGACCAACCATTAGTTCTTGACTATGTCACCAGAACCACCATCAGTACATGAATACGTCACCAGAACCTCCATCAGTACATGAATACATTACCGGGACCACCATGAGTACATAAATACATGACTAGAACCAAGAGTACTTGAATACAAGAACCAAGATTAGTACAACAAACAATTGTAATATCAAGTCAACCCCACAAACAATTTTATTGCATGAATCTACAACCCTACAACTCCCAGAATGTCCTTAACAATGGTAAGGAGATACTGGGAATTGTTATTAACAGCCATCATCAGACCATGGACCATACAGGAACCACAGCACTGATTAGAATTAGTCAGTATCACAAATAAACATTTACATCCAGCTACCTTATGGATTACATCTTACAGTCGTCTCTTTCTTTTCATCTCCATCTTGTCTAGATTTCTTGATGACTTTTCACATCCACAGCTGTTCTCTGCAGACCTCTCTCTTCTCCGGTCTTTAGCATCCCGACACAGCATTAAGAGTGTTATTAAAATGCCCACTGCATAAAAATATCTGTTCATATCTACTATATAAATGTCTAAGGGTCACTTCCGTCTTTCTGTCTGTCCTTCTGTTACGGATATTCATTGGCCGCGGCCTCTGTCTGTCATGGAATCCAAGTCGCTGATTGGTCGTGGCAAAACGCCCACGACCATTGCCACGACCAATCAGCGACGGCCACAGTCCGGTGGCAATATGGCCGCTCCTTCATCCCCGCAGTCAGTGCCCGCTGCATACTCCCCTCCAGTCATCCAGTCAGCCCTCACACAGGGTTAATGCCAGCGTTACCGGAGCGCGGTGTAATGCACTCCGGTTACGCAGCTATTAACCCTGTGTGACCTACTCATTACTATTGATGCTGTGTATGCAGCATCAATAGTAAAAAGATCTAATGTTACAAATAATAATAATAATAAAAAAAAACGTTATTCTCACCCTCCGACGTGTCGCCCTGTCCTCGGCAGTGCAAGCGGCAGGTTCCGATGCTAAGAATGGTATGCAAGAAGGACCTGCCATGACGTCATGGTCATGTGACCGTGACGTCATCACAGGTCTTGCGCTCATACCAACCCTGGGACCGGAAGCTGCAATGCACCCAGTCCTCATCTCTCTCTCCAGCCTGCAGCTATGGCATTTCCAGGAAGAGGCTACTATCCGGCCCCGGGGGTGAGTGCTGTTCCCCCTCTGCACAGCCGCTCAATTTATTCCCCCACCTGCACTGCCCCTGAGTTTGTTCTCCCCATCTGCACTGCCCCTCAGTTTGTCCCCCATCTGCACAGCCCTTCAGTTTATTCCTCCATCTGTACAGCCCCTCTGTTTATTCCCCCACATCTGCACAGCCGCCCCTCTGTTTATTCCCATATACACAGCCTGTTTTTACCCCCATTTGCACAGGTTATCATGTTATCATTTTATCCCCCCATCTGCACAACCCCTGAGCTTATTCCCTCAATCTGCACAATCCCGTCAGCTTATTCCCCCGTCTGCATAGCTAGTCAATTTATTCCCTCCATCAGCAGCCCCTGTTTATACATACCCATCTGCACAGCACCTTACTTTATTCCTTCATCAGCATAACCCCACAACTTATTCCCCACATCTGCACAGCCTATCAATTTATCCCCCATCTGCATAGCCCTTCTGTTTATTCCCCCCATCTTCATCGCCCTTCATTTTATCCCCCTCTGTACAGCCCCTCAGCTTATTCCCGTCTGCACAGCCCACCAGTTTATGCCCCCAACTGCTCAGCCCTCTGTTTATTCAGCCCCAATTGCACATCCCCTATGTTTATTCCCCCATCTACACAGCCTCTCATTTTATTCTCCCCCCCCTCTGCACAGACCCTCATTTTATTCCCCTGATCTGCACAGCCCCTCATTTTATTCCCCCATCAGCACAGCCCCTCAGTTTATTCTCCCAATCTGCACAGCCCCTCAGTTTATTCCCGCACCATCAGCACAGTGCCTCAGTTTATCATCCCATCAGCACAGCCCCTTCCCTCATTTTATCTGCTCCCCATCTGCATAGCCCCTCATGTTAAGGCCCCTGCACAGTAATAAAAGTTAAGGGAAAAAAAAGGTCATACTCACCTAATCCCGGCTCCCGGTCCACCGTCTCCTCTTCTTTGAAGTGCCGCAGTGGACGCTGGATGGTGCACTGACGTCACTGTAACTCGCCATCCAAACTCCCCTGCGTGCGCCTTCTTTAACAAGGCGCAGGCCGCAAGTGGCCTATGTCTTGCTGGAGATTTCGGCAAAGCAGGGGAGAGTACAGCTCCTCTACTCCTGTCCCGGGCGATGCACACAGCAATTGCATTCGCATTTGATAGACGCAAATGCAATTGAAAACAGGGAGGGAGTGACGCCCAGGGTGCAGGAGAGATCGGTGATCAGTGTCAGTGACATCGCTCACCTTCATGCCTGTGCCCCAACAGTCACAGTGCTGAATATCTGTGAAGACGTAGAGCGACCACAGACATTCAGCAATTTTTTTTTCAAAGTGCGCCCAAGAGGGGTAGGCAGAAGATAGTAGCATTTTCTCCTACCCTGTCTACCCCTCGTCCCAGTCCTGGATAGAGATAAGTCATTGTACAGAGGAGAAATAACTCCTGCTATTTCTAAATTTAATGCAAATAAATTTAAAAAAAAAGTTCCCCTTGTGATATTTTTATCATCCTTTTTCAAGTTTTAATATATCTGTGCCTGAAGACTGGTGACTTACTGTACCTGGTGCTCAGGGCTGCTGGTGACCAGAGTGCCGTCCTCTAGATAATTGCTTTCTGTGTAATCCTCCGCAAACAGACCCCTGCAGAAACAGAGAGAAGTTAGTCAGTATTAATGTATCATGACGTCAGTGGAAATCTGCAGTACTTCGTCCTGCTATAAGCAGTGGCGTAACTTGTGAGCCCAAATGCAAAATCTCCAATATATGTCTTCTAATATGGGTCAAAGGGATCGATTGGGCTCACGTAGGCTCCAGGTCTGGGGTGCGACTCCATCCCCTGCACCTATTATAGTTACGTACTTTGTTATAAGGGATATGTACAAGTATATACGGTCATCTCACCACCCGAGATATACATAACCCACACTGTGACCACTCACTCTGTCTTCTCAATGTGAATGACTGTTGGCTTCCCACGCAGGTGGATCTCATATTGAAGAACATCTGGATAAATGCTCTGGATAAACAGATAAAAAATACTATTTTAATAATTCAATAATGATTTTTTTTTTTTACATATTAGAGAAGTCTCTTGAAGACTAATTGATTGCAGGCTGCCCCTAATAATGGGACTTAAATAGATAAGCTCTATTCTTTTGGAGGACCAATCAGAAAGAGTTCAATTCACCCACAGCACCCCCAAAGGAGCAATCGGGTACTACACGGTTTATATTAAAATCAACAGACTTTCGTTCTCTTCACTCTGACTAATTGAAGGCAATAGTAAGTTTGTTTGTCTATATGTATACGGCTAAGTTCATATCTGGGTTGTAACTTCCATTTAAAATAAAAGCAAAACCTCTGCCATATCAATTGCATTATGGATACCACCCAGCCTGACAAATCCCATTCACTAATAATGGGGAATATTGGGTTCCGCCAAGATGTCCATAATTTTGACTGAAAATAAATCAATACATAAAAAATAAAAATATATTCATAACATAAAAAGAAAGTAAAAATAATATTATTCTTTTGAAATATGATGGTATCTGCGATGGAGGCTCTGATGAAGATGTGAACGGACTTCTTACCACCGTCACTTTATGATAGTGATACCCTTGATTAGAAGCTTCTTCTATAATTATTGGGCACATGGAGTGGGAGATACCTGGGTGTCTCTCTTGTAGACAGTGTGCAACCTCCGAGGAAAGACGACCTCATATGTCTGTCCTCCTGGTAACTGAGCGAATACTAAAAGGGAAAAATACAAAGACATTAACAAGTAGAAGTAATGAGGCCGGCATCTGCATCGGGCAAAGCTTGGAAGGTGCCAAGGACTATTGGGCTTGGGGGCAAAATGTGATCTGGACACACATGGAGTTGTCGCATTGAGGGTAGGTTATATGGGGCGTTTGTCATCAAAGGGCCAACATATACCATGACCGGGCACAGATTATAGATATAGGGGATCTAAAACATATCATATAGTGGCAGATTTCAATAACCGGGTGTGTATGGGGGCGGCCTGACCGTACCCTGATATCTACTGTCAGAATCACAGATCCTATGTTATTTGGAGACAATTGGTGCCGGGGCCGTCTGGTTACTGTCTGACAAAAAAAGATGGCTACGTTCTTCCTACACTAGCACCACAGACCGGTAATAGGCTGCGCCTGGTACTGCGGCTCAGACCCATTGAAGTGAATGAAGTGTAATAGGGAGGACGCGGCCATGATTTATTATCCCGGATAAACCCTATAAATCATAGGCTGCACCAGGTGATGTGGGTGACGGGAGCGGCCGCCACCTGGGATTACACTTCCCGTACAGCGGCTGTATGAGCGCTATATACAGCACACCGGGGTCTATACGTACACAGACAAGACGTGAGGACCACCACACATATATTACAGAACGGCAGTAATAGACACATCCCACAACCTGCAGAAGTAACACATGGGGAGAACGACGCCACATTCATAGAAAACCTCCAGAAATGGTGACTGTCCTCACCCAGGAGCACCAGAACCAGGAAAAGATGTCTCAGCATGGTCCGGACACGTCTTATCACCGTTATCCTGGAAGATAAGAAGAAGTGACGTATAATACCTGATAGCAGGTAATAATGGGCGGAGAGACCTAGTAATAATCCCCCCCGTATACAGCGGGGTGGTGAGACCCTGTACTAGTAATAATCCCCCCAGTATACAGCGGGGGGTGAGACCCTGTACTAGTAATAATCCCCCCAGTATACAGCGGGGGTGGGGGGTGAGACCCTGTACTAATAATAATCCCCCCAGTATACAGCGGGGACGATGAGACTAGTAATAATCCCCCCAGTATACAGCGGGGGTGGTGAGACCCTGTACTAATAATATACCCCCCAGTATACAGCGGGGTGGTGAGACCCTGTACTAGTAATATTCCCCCCAGTATACAGCGGGGGTGGGGGGTGAGACCCTGTACTAGTAATAATCCCCCCAGTATACAGTGGGGACGATGAGACCCTGTACTAGTAATAATCCCCCCAGTATACAGCGGGGATGATGAGACCCTGTACTAGTAATAATCCCCCCAGTATACAGCGGGGATGATGAGACCCTGTACTAGTAATAATCCCCCAGTATACAGCGGGGACGATGAGACCCTGTACTAGTAATAATCTCCCCAGTATACAGCGGGGTGGTGAGACCCTGTACTAGTAATAATCCCCCCAGTATACAGCGGGGGGTGAGACTCTGTACTAGTAATAATCCCCCCAGTATACAGCGGGGGGGGTGAGACCCTGTACTAGTAATAATCCCCCCAGTATACAGCGGGGGGGGGGGTGAGACCCTGTACTAGTAATAATCTCCCCAGTATACAGCGGGGGGGGTGAGACCCTGTACTAGTAATAATCCCCCCAGTATACAGCGGGGGGGTGGTCAGACCATGTACTAGTAATAATCCCCCCATTATACAGCGGGGTGGTGAGACCCTGTACTAGTAATAATCCCCCAGTATACAGCGGGGTGGTGAGACCCTGTACTAGTAATAATCCCCCAGTATACAGCGGGGGTGGTGAGACCCTGTACTAGTAATAATCCCCCCAGTATACAGCGGGGGGGTGGTCAGACCATGTACTAGTAATAATCCCCCCATTATACAGCGGGGGTGGTGAGACCCTGTACTAGTAATAATCCCCCAGTATACAGCGGGGACGATGAGACCCTGTACTAGTAATAATCCCCCCAGTATACAGCGGGGTGGTGAGACCCTGAGACCCTGTACTAGTAATAATCCCCCAGTATACAGCGGGGGGGGTGAGACCCTGTACTAGTAATAATCCCCCCAGTATACAGCGGGGGGGGTGAGACCCTGTACTAGTAATAATCCCCCCAGTATACAGCGGGGGGGGGGGGGGGTGAGACCCTGTACTAGTAATAATCTCCCCAGTATACAGCGGGGGGGGTGAGACCCTGTACTAGTAATAATCCCCCCAGTATACAGCGGGGGGGTGGTCAGACCATGTACTAGTAATAATCCCCCCATTATACAGCGGGGTGGTGAGACCCTGTACTAGTAATAATCCCCCAGTATACAGCGGGGTGGTGAGACCCTGTACTAGTAATAATCCCCCCAGTATACAGCGGGGTGGTGAGACCCTGTACTAGTAATAATCCCCCAGTATACAGCGGGGGTGGTGAGACCCTGTACTAGTAATAATCCCCCCAGTATACAGCGGGGGGGTGGTCAGACCATGTACTAGTAATAATCCCCCCATTATACAGCGGGGGTGGTGAGACCCTGTACTAGTAATAATCCCCCAGTATACAGCGGGGACGATGAGACCCTGTACTAGTAATAATCCCCCCAGTATACAGTGGGGGGGTGAGACCCTGTACTAGTAATAATCCCCCCAGTATACAGCGGGGTGGTGAGACCCTGTACTAGTAATAATCCCCCCAGTATACAGCGGGGTGGTGAGACCCTGTACTAGTAATAATCCCCCCAGTATACAGCGGGGGGTGAGACCCTGTACTAGTAATAATCCCCCAGTATACAGCGGGGGTGGTGAGACCCTGTACTAGTAATAATCCCCCCAGTATACAGCGGGGTGGTGAGACCCTGTACTAGTAATAATCCCCCCAGTATACAGCGGGGGGTGAGACCCTGTACTAGTAATAATCCCCCAGTATACAGCGGGGGTGGTGAGACCCTGTACTAGTAATAATCCCCCCAGTATACAGCGGGGTGGTGAGACCCTGTACTAGTAATAATCCCCCAGTATACAGCGGGGACGATGAGACCCTTGTAATGGGGGCCAGGGTGGTAGCCGCACCGAGGGATTGCTGCTGCTTCCTCATCACACCCTGACGCTCCGCTACAGAAATATCATGTCCATTTTGTGGTGAGCTGTGTGTGTCATGTAGTTCACCCACCTGTGAGTCAGAATCCTTCATAACATACAGGGCTCCAATCCGTCGCAGATACACACAAATGTTATCAAAGTCCTGATTCATTTTCAATAAAACTTTACTTAACTTGTGCATCTTCATAACAGTTACAATCCATCCATTTTCCCAATACATGAGTAATCCATCTCCTGCATTTTCCCTGGTCTGCTCCCTCAGCTTTTCTTCCTGCACCATGGCTCCCAGGCCCGCAGCTTCCTGAGCCATCCAGCTAGCTGATACTGAGTGCTCCCCGTCCACTTTCCCCATCTTGAGCGAAAATTCAGGTTGCCTCCGCAATTCCTGTTCGGACCGTAAGTCCCGGACGCCATGGGAGGTAACCCACAGACGAGCCACTGATTCTTCCAGGCCGCCTCGCTCTCTCAGCTCTACACTGTTGCTCTGTTCAGCTTTCTGTCACAGCTCCTTCTAGAACAATTCTCCTCACACAGCTCCAGCTCTTCTCACTACCTGAAAATTACCTCAGGAAGGCGCTCTCCCTGCCGCTACACTGGCTCCACACCTTTCTCACCTGTCACTACTCTGACTGAAACCAATTCTCAACACAATCTAATCTCCTACTCTACAGCGCCCCTTACACTAACCCACAACTACACTGCCATAACCCTTACCAATGCTGACCTACCACTGCCACTGACCGTCCCTATTCCTGTCCCCAACACACAGATATCAGAACAGTGTCAGCCATTATCATATTAAACAGTGTCAGCTATCATAAACTACACAGGGCACACAGCAAACACAAAACATACCCAGTTTCATTAGGTAGGCATGTACAGGAATGCAGGGCTCAATACAACCACCTGCACACCCCCTTACACCCTGTACTAGTAATAATCCCCCAGTATACAGTGGGGGTGGTGAGACCCTGTACTAGTAATAATCCCCCCAGTATACAGCGGGGGCGGTCAGACCCTGTACTAGTAATAATCCCCCCCAGTATACAGCGGGGGGTGAGACCCTGTACTAGTAATAATCCCCCCAGTATACAGCGGGGGTGGTGAGACCCTGTACTCGTAATAATCCCCCCAGTATACTGCGGGCGTGCTGAGACCCTGTACTAGTAATAATCCCCCCCAGTATACAGCGGGGGGTGAGACCCTGCACTAGTAATAATCCCCCCAGTATACAGCGGGGGCAGGAGACCCTGTACTCGTAATAATCCCCCCAGTATACAGCGGGGGGTGAGACCCTGTACTAGTAATAATCCCCCCAGTATACAGCGGGGGTGGTGAGACCCTGTACTAGTAATAATCCCCCCAGTATACAGCGGGGTGGTGAGACCCTGTACTAGTAATAATCCCCCCAGTATACAGCGGGGGGGTGAGACCCTGTACTAGTAATAATCCCCCCAGTATACAGCGGGGGGGTGAGACCCTGTACTAGTAATAATCCCCCCAGTATACAGCGGGGGTGGTGAGACCCTGTACTAGTAATAATCCCCCCAGTATACAGCGGGGGGGTGAGACCCTGCACTAGTAATAATCCCCCCAGTATACAGCGGGGGTGGTGAGACCCTGTACTAGTAATAATCCCCCCAGTATACAGCGGGGGGGTGAGACCCTGCATTAGTAATAATCCCCCCAGTATACAGCGGGGGTGGTGAGACCCTGTACTAGTAATAATCCCCCCAGTATACAGCGGGGGGGTGAGACCCTGCATTAGTAATAATCCCCCCAGTATACAGCAGGGGGGGTGAGACCCTGTACTAGTAATAATCCCCCAGTATACAGCGGGGGTGGTGAGACCCTGTACTAGTAATAATCCCCCAGCATACAGCGGGGGGGGGGGGGGGGAGGGGGGTGAGACCCTGTACTAGTAATAATCCCCCCAGTATACAGCGGGGGGTGAGACCCTGTACTACTAATAATCCCCCCAGTATACGGCGGGGGGGTGAGACCCTGTACTAGTAATAATCCCCCCAGTATACAGCGGGGGTGGTGAGACCCTGTACTAGTAATAATCCCCCCAGTATACAGCAGGGGGGGTGAGACCCTGTACTAGTAATAATCCTCCAGTATACAGCGGGGGTGGTGAGACCCTTTACTAGTAATAATCCCCCCAGTATACAGCAGGTGGGGTGAGACCCTGTACTAGTAATAATCCCCCCAGTATACAGCGGGGGGGGGGGGGGAGGGGGGTGAGACCCTGTACTAGTAATAATCCCCCCAGTATACAGCGGGGGGTGAGACCCTGTACTACTAATAATCCCCCCAGTATACGGCGGGGGGGTGAGACCCTGTACTAGTAATAATCCCCCCAGTATACAGCGGGGGTGGTGAGACCCTGTACTAGTAATAATCCCCCCAGTATACAGCAGGGGGGGTGAGACCCTGTACTAGTAATAATCCCCCAGTATACAGCGGGGGTGGTGAGACCCTTTACTAGTAATAATCCCCCCAGTATACAGCAGGTGGGTTGAGACCCTGTACTAGTAATAATCCCCCCAGTATACAGCAGGGGGGGTGAGACCCTGTACTAGTAATAATCCCCCAGTATACAGCGGGGGTGGTGAGACCCTGTACTAGTAATAATCCCCCAGTATACAGCGGGGGTGGTGAGACCCTGTACTAGTAATAATCCCCCCAGTATACAGCAGGGGGGGTGAGACCCTGTACTAGTTATAATCCCCCAGTATACAGAGGGGCAGGGGGTGAGACCCTATACTAGTAATAATCCCCCCAGTATACAGCGGGGTGAGAGACACGTCTGTCACCCCCTCCTCATTCGGCCAGGCTGGTGGGACCTGGGTTTGATGCAGGGCATCAATATCTGTGTATTTTAAGTGTCAGATAGTGGCCCAAAGGCATTTAACCCCTTAAAAACATCAGTTACTTATTCAAATGTGTGAAAATGGGCTGTTTGCCCACTTTGATGCCAGTTCTGGTGCCCAGAACCCATTTGGGCCAGGCTGTAGGGACCTGGGTTTGTTGCAGGGCTTCAATATCTGTGTATTTTATGTGTCAGATCAGTGGCCCAAATGCATGTAACCCCTTAAAAACATCAGTTACTTATTCAAATCTGTGATAATGGGCTGTTTGCCCACTTTGATGCCAGTTCTGGTGCCCAGAACCCATTTGGGCCAGGCTGTAGGGACCTGGGTTTGATGCAGGGCATCACTGTCTGTGTATTTTATGTGTCAGATCAGTGGCCCAAAGGCATTTAACCCCTTAAAAACATCAGTTACTTTTTCAAATATGTGAAAATGGGCTGTTTGCCCACTTTGATGCCAGTTTTGATGCCCAGAACCCATTTGGGCCAGGCTGGCTAGACCTGTTTTTGATGTGGGGCTCCCTGTTCTATATGTATGCACTGTGGTATCAGTGGCCCAAAGGCATTTAACCCCTTAAAAACATCAGCTACTTATTCAAATCTGTGAAAATGGGCTGTTTGCCCACTTTGATGCCAGTTCTGGTGCCCAGAACCCATTTGGGCCAGGCTGTAGGGACCTGGGTTTGATGCAGGGCACCACTTTCTGTGTATTTTATGTGTCAGATCAGTGGCCCAAAGGCATTTAACCCCTTAAAAACATCAGTTATTTATTCAAATGTGTGAAAATGGGCTGTTTGCCCACTTTGATGCCAGTTCTGGTGCCCAGAACCCTTTTGGGCCAGGCTGTTGGGACCTGGGTTTGAAGCAGGGCATCACTGTCTGTATATTTTACGTGTCAGATCAGTGGCCCAAAGGCATTTAACCCCTTAAAAACATCAGTTACTTATTCAAATCTGTGAAAATGGGCTGTTTGCCCACTTTGATGCCAGTTCTGATGCCCAGAACCCATTTGGACCAGGCTGGAGGGACCTGGGTTTGTTGCATGGCATCAATATCTGTGTATTTTAAGTGTCAGATCAGTGGCCCAAAGGCATTTAACCCCTTAAAAACATCAGTTACTTATTCAAATGGCCAAAATTGACTGTCTACCCACTTTGATGCCAGTTATGATGCCCAGAACTCATTTGGGCCAGGCTGGAGATAACTGGTTATGATGTGGGGCGCCCTGTTCTATATGTCTGCAATATAAAATCAGTGGCCCAAAGGCATTTAACCTTTTCTTCAGCGCTCTTTGGTGCCCACTTTGATGCCCATTTTTGTGCCATTTTTGTTGTTTTTGTAGCCGTTTTTAAGTGTATTCACATCAGGACATCTCACTGCATTGTATATTATTATTGTGAAGCCTATTTTTTGTTGTTAAACCTATAAAAAAACAGAAAAGAAAAAATTGCCGAATAAGAAACTGACGAATAAGAAACCAACTTCAGCTCCAAATAAGAAACTGAACAATAAGAAACCAACTTCAGCCTGGTGGCCTGTTTGTGAGTACTGGAGAAATGGTGCAGACAAGCACAGGACAGGGTGGATGGGAAAAGAAAAAAAAGGGCTTCCTATTGTTAACCCTTCAGTGCCCCCAGACTACAAGCATTAGTGTTACACCGTCCTTAAGTGCTGGAGTCAGGATCTGAGTTACCTTAGTCCCAAATAAAGATATAGTTTACTGACCTCATGCATGGCATATACTGTATATAGTATGTATAGGAGGAGGGACTCAGCAGATTGTTTGGTATCATAGTATTAGTCAGGACTGAGGAGGATTCAGGACAGGAACATACAGGGAGGAGGATGGACGGTGTCACTTGTTGCTGCTGAGGATAGGGTAATAAGTTATGTAAATTGATTTTAGGTGGAACCTGTGGTGAGATCTAGTACAGCTTCAATGATTATATAGAGTTACGCTGGTTTCACACTTGCATATTTCGCAATCTGTGTGACAATGGCTGCACACGGATCCGTTTACGTCTCCATTGCCTTTCACTGGTGACAGATGGGTCCTGCGTGTGCATCCAGTCGTCACCGTTTTCCCATGGATCCATGTGTCTGCATATTTTACCAGACGCACAAAAACGCAACTTGTTGCAGTTTTGTGTAGTCTGAAAAACACGCAGGGACATGGACACGCACGGACCCATGGCTACACGTCTGGAGTTACCATGAAGCACGGATCCAGGACACGCACAGATCTATATGACTCCGTGTGCAGGGATCCGTTATGCGGAACGGCGCATGCTGGGAGGCAAGGGATGTGCTGTATGGGAAAGTGATGAAACTGTATGGGAGCAGGATGCAGACATAATGTAGACTCTGCCTGCTGTGCCCTATGTTATAGCGTGCTAATGTTAATAAAATGCATTGAGAGCCTGTATATAACATGGGGCACCTGGCATGGGTGTTAAAAAAATCTGCAGACATCCTGGTACGTGGCAGCGCATCCAAAACAAATATGATTGTCAGTGTAGATGCCCCCAAATCAGGATGCCTGCGTCCAATCTGCATGTGGATGTCATACTGCCCAGGCTCGGAACCCCATTTTTTTTGTTTCACTTTCACCAGTCTCTCCCCTCTCCTCTGCCCCACAAGTCAGAATTTGACATTTCCAACCAAATCCTGATCAGGATGCAGTTCCATGTGTTTACTTCCGTTTAGAGAAAAAATACGGATGCAGATAAATTGTGCCCAAGAGGGAATGACTACAGCAATGTACAAAAACCGCCACATATTAGAAAGTAATACGTTAAGACTACAGCCGAGTAGCGGAGGGGCCCTGTTCACAAGAGCTAACAATCTGGGGAAACGGCAATGCTGGAAACACCGTCTGTACTGCTTCACCAGATACTAGTCCAGGTCTATAATGAGGCTCTCACTGTACAGGCAAAGACCTGGAACAATGACAGTGGAAAACGCATTTCTATTTAAAAAAGAGTCGGCTCTTTAGGGTGAGCGGAGCCGAATGAACCGGATCACGAAAAAAAGCCACACTGCCCATCACTAATCGTAATAACCATTGCTCACCTTCCTGTACTGCTCTCTGCCGCAGGGCCTCAAACCTGTTTGTAAGGAGATCCAACAGCTTCCAGGGGTCAGCCAGGGAGAATGAGAAAGTTGCTGACCTGGGTTCCTACATTTAACCCATGTAGGTGTGGCCGGACCCCCCCTCCCCTCTATTCCCATTGGTCAGTTGGGGTCCCAGTTAGAGCATCACCTGGGGGAGCAGCGGGGGGGAATTGGGCACTGACAGTGCTTTAACGCTATGTGCTCCGCAGTCAGAGGTACATTCCTTAATTAGTACTGTACCTGCCATTAGACCTGCTCCTCAATAGGAATCCGCAGGTGTAAAACCACAGGTGGAATCCGCACAAAAACCGCCGTAAATCCGCAACAAATCCGCAGGTAATCTGCAGTGCGGCTTACCTGCGAATTTTGCAAAAACAGTGCGGAAAAATCCGCACACCAATCCACAACATGTGCACGTAGCCTAACAGCTCTACTTTACTTATCAACAGGGTTTTCATAACAGATGCGGCACAGTGCATATGTGGCGCCCCAGGGTCCTGGTCGTCACAGTAGCATTGCTTTCCTCACAGGGAGAGCGGTTACATTTGGAAGCGATGAAGGATATTTTTTATCAGGTAACCACAATGCACACAACATGTTCACACTCCAGGCCACAAGGGGGAGCTTTTGATCCTCTTTCCTAGGTGAGGCCTCTCTCCCTGCTCACTGCACGCCGGCGTTTATGATCAACATGTCCCAAGGTAACTTTACACAATTACAGTGATATATACTTATAATCTTGTTGCCTGGACTATATTATGTGCGTCTTGTCTTCTGTTATCAATAGGGTTTAGCCCTTAGGGATCGTCCAATCCATGATTGATTGCACATTTAGGATCGCTAACCCTAGTATGATCATTTAGCACACGCTGGTATGCAGTTAGAGTTAGGGTGCTCGGATTTTTGATGTTATCTTCAGCATTGCTTTTGCCATCTATATATGCTGCTTTTTTAGCTGTTTCCTTTCTTTTTCACCTTTTTGTCCACATATTGTGTTTATATATATTATGCTGATGTATATTTAATATCTCAATCAACGAAAGTGCATATTGATTACTTCCTTTCATACCTCTATTTCCTGGCATGGACCTTTGGTCAATGACCATTTCATGACAAATTATGATCCTTTGGATCTAGCGATATTAGCTATTATTCTACGGGCCTGGTATGTTTGTTTTTTTAGGTTTATATGGTATGGCCTAGAGGTATGCCCCTTGTTGGCCGAGAGGGCGTTATTGTTTAGGTGTTTTTTTCTTAATCAGTACTGTACCTGCCATTACACCTGCTCCTCAATAGGAATCCGCAGGTGTAAAACCGCAGGTGGAATCCGCACAAAAACCACTGTAAAATCCACGGCAAATCCGCAGGTAATCTGCAGTGCGGTTTACCTGCGAATTTTGCAAAAGCAGTGCGGAAAAATTCGCACACCAATCCGCAACATGTGCACATAGCCTAACAGCTCTACTTTACTTATCAACAGGGTTTTCATAACAGATGCGGCACAGTGCATATGTGGCGCCCCAGGGTCCTGGTCATCACAGTAGCATTGCTTTCCTCACGGGGAGAGCGATGTTACATTTGGAAGCGATGAAGGATATCTTTTATCAGGTAACCACAATGCACACAACATGTTCCCACTCCAGGCCACAAGGGGGAGCTTTTGATCCTATTTCCTTGGTGACTCCCCTGCATATGCATATATATTGTGGTTTTGGAAGGAAAGTAAGTCAGACTTAATGAGAAAGTGCCAGGAAGCAGACTGGAGTAGTCTGAGGCAGGAAGAACGCATAAGGGGCTGTGTAGTCTGAAGTACTACAGCTCATAGAAAGAGACATACAGAGGGAAAGGACATTGTTTAGTGAGCGTGCAGGAGAGCAAAGCACAGGAGAGGATACATCAAGGGAGACCAGCTGCGAATGAACTATCTCCCTCTGAAGCGCAGATAACCGGTAACCGGGACACCGAGGTTGTAAGGAACTCTACGACTTACAGCAGTGACCGGCAGGACAGCTGAACTGCAAGTTACCTCTCCACCACACACACCTGAGACACAGTAACAGAGCTCAGGGCGTGCTAGAGTCCCTGTAAAAAGGCTCGAGTTACCTGTCATGCAGGTATTGTCCTATCCTATATGGGGGACAGAGAGAAGAACTGTGAGGACCTTATCTGAAGCCATAGGTAGTAAGGGACTACAACACCACCCCGTTAGAGGAAGGCTTTTAATTCCTCCTGGTAAAGGGGACTCTGGATTCGCTTCCAAGCCAGCTTGACCCTGCCTGCCCTGTGATCTGGTACCCTGGACTGCGGCTGCCTGAAGTCTTCAGTAAACCCGGTAAAGAGACTGCAAACTTGTGTCCTCATTCTTTACTACACCTTTCACCATCATCTTCCATCTACACACCGGGAGCCCTGGGGATATACTTCACCTGTGGGAAGTTATACCATCTAGCTGCCATAACATCACCCCAGAGGACCCCTTAAAGCAGCGTCGGTCCCCACTGACCGAATACCACAGGTGGCGTCACGAACATAAACTTTATTCAATTTCTCCTTTTACATGGGCGCCCAGGGCCACGGACCGGGTCGCCACCGTGACATCCACCTGTGAACACTGGATCCGGTACCGGGTATCCTACGGCCCTGGCGGGCGACTCACAAACACAGTGACATTTCTAGGGCTTTCCCTGTCTTCCCTGCAATCCCAACTCTTCCTGGCAATCGCTATCTCGCTGGTCAATCCCTGTCCCATCCTGGCAATCACTTTCTGGCTGAACAATCTCTGTCCCGTCCTGGCAATCACTGTCTGGCTGGACAATCCCTGTCCTGTCCTGGCAATCACTGGACCGCGTATTGTCAAGACTGGGTCTTCTCTGTAATCAATCTTCCAACCCCACTACCCTGCCCCCTACGACTCCACTTGCCAACTATTGAAATTAAAACGAAACACATACATTTCTTTGCATAAATTGGCCACAGCGGCCATTTTACCCTGCTGTTCTGTTCGCATTTGCCATACACTTGTACTGTTCCCGGGTCAATATGACCCGACCTATTAATTCTTGATTTTTAGCTACTCTAAGTGTTTTATTTGAATACTTTTTTCATTATTATACTGTATGTGAACATGGTTGATCATAAACAAATGAAAAATTTAAATTTAACCCCTTAGTGACAGAGCCAATTTGGTACTTAATGACCAGGCCAATTTTTGCAATTCTGACCACTGTCACTTTATGAGGTTATAACTCTGGAACGCTTCAACGGATCCCGCTGATTCTGAGATTGTTTTTTCGTGACATATTGTACTTCATGTTAGTGGTAACATTTCTTCGATATTACTTGCGATTATTTATGAAAAAAACGGAAATATGGCAAAAAATTTTAAAATTTAGCAATTTTCAAACTTGGTATTTTTATGCCCTTAAATCAGAGAGATATGTCACGAAAAATAGTTAATAAATAACATTTCCCACATGTCTACTTTACATCAGCACAATTTTGGAAACAAAATTTTTTTTTGTTAGGGAGTTATAAGGGTTAAAAGTTGACCAGCAATTTCTCATTTTTACAACACCATTTTTTTAGGGACCACATCACATTTGAAGTCATTTTGAGGGGTCTATATGATAGAAAATAATGAAGTGTGACACCATTCTAAAAACTACACCCCTCAAGGTTCTCAAAACCACATTCAAGAAGTTTATTAACCCTTTACGTGCTTCACAGGAACTGAAACAATGTGGAAGGAAAAAATGAACATTTACCTTTTTTTTGCAAACATCTTAATTCAGAACCATTTTTTTTATTTTCACAAGTGTAAAAACAGAAATGTAACCATAAATTTTGTTATGCAATTTCTCCTGAATACGCCAATACCCCATATGTGTGGGTAAACCACTGTTAGGGCGCACCGCAGAACTTAGAAGTGAAGCAGCGCCGTTTTACTTTTTCAATGTTGAATTGGCTGGAATTGTGATTGGACGCCATGTCGCGTTTGGAGAGCCCCTGATGTGCCTAAACAGTGGAAACCCCCCACAAGTGACCCCATTTTGGAAACTAGACCCCCCATGGAACTTATCTAGATGTGTGGCGAGCACTTTGAACCCCCATGTGCTTCACAGAAGTTTATAACGTAGAGCCGTGAAAAAAAAAAAATCGCATTTTTTCTACAAAAATGATCTTTTTGCCCACAAATGTTTATTTTCACAAGGGTAACAGGAGAAATTAGACCACAAAAGTTGTTGTGCAATTTCTCCTGAGTACGCTGATACCCAATATGTGGGGGTAAACAACTGTTAGGGCGCACCGCAGAGCTTGGAAGAGAAGGAGTGCCGTTTTACTTTTTCAATGTAGAATTGGCTGGAATTGAGATTGGACGCCATGTCGCGTTTGGAGAGCCCCTGATGTGCCTAAACAGTGGAAACCCCCCACAAGTGACACCATTTTGGAAACTAGACCCCTTAAGGAACTTATCTAGATGTGTGGCGAGCACTTTGAACCCCCATGTGCTTCACAGAAGTTTATAACGTAGAGCCGTGAAAAAAAAAAATTGCATTTTTTCTACAAAAATGATCTTTTTGCCCACAAATTTTTATTTTCACAAGGGTAACAGGAGAAATTAGACCACTAAAGTTGTTGTGCAATTTCTCCTGAGTACGTCGATACCCAATATGTGGGGGTAAACCACTGTTTGGGCGCACCGCAGAGCTTGGAAGAGAAAGTGCCGTTTTACTTTTTCAATGTAGAATTGGCTGGAATTGAGATCGGACGCCATGTCGCGTTTGGAGAGCCCCTGATGTGCCTAAACAGTAGAAATCCCCCACAAGTGACCCCATTTTGGAAACTAGACCCCCCATGGAACTTAAATCTAGATGTGTGGTGAGAACCTTGAATGCCCAAGTGCTTCACAGAAGTTTATAATGCAGAGCCGTGAAAATAAAAAATATTTTTTTTTCCACAAAAAAGATTTTTTAGCTCCCAAATTTTTATTTTCACAAGGGTAACAAGAGAAATTGGACCCCAAAAGTTGTTGTCCAATTTGTCCTGAGTATGCTGGTACCCCATATGTGGGGGTAAACCACTGTTTGGGCGCACGGCAGAGCTCGGAAGGAAGGAGCGCCGTTTTGGAATTCAGACTTTGATAGAATGGTCTGCGGGTATTATGTTGCATTTGCAGAGCCCCTGATGTACCTAACCAGTAGAAACCCTCCACAAGTGACCCCATTTTGGAAACTAGACCCCCCAAGGAACTTATCTAGATGTGTGGTGAGAACTTTGAATGCCCAAGTGCTTCACAGATGTTTAGAATGCAGAGTCGTGAAAATAAAAAAAAAATTTTTTTCCACAAAAAAGATATTGTAGCCCCCAAGTTTTTATTTTCACAAGGGTAACAGGAGAAATTGGACTGCAATAGTTGTTGTCCAATTTATCCCGAGTACGCTGATGCACCATATGTGGGGGTAAACCACTGTTTGGGCGCACGGCAGAGCTCGGAAGGGAAGGAGCGCCTTTTTGGAATGCAGACTTTGATAGAATGGTCTGTGGGCATTATGTTGCGATTGCAGAGCCCCTGATGTACCTAAACTGTAGTAACCCCCCACAAGTGACCCCATTTTGGAAACTAGACCCCCCAAGGAACTTATGTAGATGTGTGGTGAGAACTTTGAATGCCCAAGTGCTTCACAGAAGTTTAGAATGCAGAGTCGTGAAAATAAAAAATATTTTTTTTTTCCACAAAAAAGATATTGTAGCCCCCAAGTTTTTATTTTCACAAGGGTAACAGGAGAAATTGGACTGCAATAGTTGTTGTCCAATTTATCCCGAGTACGCTGATGCGCCATATGTGGGGGTAAACCACTGTTTGGGCGCACGGCAGAGCTCGGAAGGGAAGGAGCGCCTTTTTGGAATGCAGACTTTGATAGAATGGTCTGTGGGCATTATGTTGCGATTGCAGAGCCCCTGATGTACCTAAACTGTAGTAACCCCCCACAAGTGACCCCATTTTGGAAACTAGACCCCCCAAGGAACTTATCTAGATGTGTGGTGAGAACTTTGAATGCCCAAGTGCTTCACAGAAGTTTAGAATGCAGAGTCGTGAAAATAAAAAATATTTTTTTTTCACAAAAAAGATTTTGTAGCCCCCAAGTTTTTATTTTCACAAGGGTAACAAGAGAAATTGGACCCCAGAAGTTGTTGTCCAATTTATCCCGAGTACGCTGATGCCCCATATGTGGGGGTAACCCACTGTTTGGGCGCACGGCAGAGCTCAGAAGGGAGGGAGCACCATTTGACTTTTTGAGCGCAAAATTGGCTGTCGTGTTTGGAGACCCCCTGATGTACCTAAACAGTGGAAACCCCCCAATTCTAGCTCCAACCCTAACCCCAACACACCCCTAACCCTAATCCCAACCTGATCCATAATCCTAATCACTAACCCTAACCATAATCACAACCCTTACCCCAAAACAACCCTAATGTCAACCCTAACCATAACCCTAATCAAAACCCTAAATCCAACACACCCCTAATCCTAATCTCAACCCTAACCTCAAACCTAAGCCTAATCCCAATACACCCCTAATCACAACCCTAACCTTAACCCTAATCCCAAACCTAACCCTAATCCCAAGCGTAACCCTAATGCCAACCCTAACCCTAATACCAACCCTAATCCAAACCCTAACCCTAATCCCAGCTCTAACCCTAACTTTAGCCCCAACCCTAGCCCTAACTTTAGCCCCAACCCTAACCCTAGCCCTAAGGCTACTTTCACACTTGCGTCGTTTGGCATTCCGTCGCAATCCGTCGTTTTGGACAAGAAACGGATCCTGCAAATGTGCCCGCAGGATGCGTTTTTTGCCCATAGACTTGTATTGCCGACGGATCGTGACGGATGGCCACACGTCGCGTCCGTCGTGCACTGGATCAGTTGTGTTTTGGTGGAGCGTCGGCACAAAAAAACGTTCAATGAAACGTTTTTTTGTACGTCGCATCCGCCATTTCTGACCGCGCATGCGTGGCCGTAACTCCGCCCCCTCCTCCCCAGGACATAGATTGGGCAGCGGATGCGTTGAAAAACTACAGTGCCGGCCGGCGGGCGCACTGCGCATGCGCCCGCCATTTTGAAGATGGCGGCGCCCACCGGGAGACACGAGGAGCATCGGGGGAGCTAGGTGAGTATTGGGGGGCCACCTGGGACCCCTTTTCTCTGTCCTCCGATGTGCGATCACATCGGAGGACAGAGAAATTAAAAAGAGATCGCTTTTTTTTTTTTTTTTTGCGATCGCCGGTAAACGGTTAATTACCGGCGATCGCAAATGCGGGGTGGGTTAAAAAAACCCCGAATCATGTTCTCTGGGGTCTCGGCTACCCTCGGCAGCCGAGACCCCGGAGAAAATCGGCCTCTGGGGGGCGCTATGGACTTTTTCCACAGCGCCGTTAATTAACGGCGCTGTGGTTTAAGTACCCTTAGCGGCCGCCGTTAAAAGGCGTATCGGCGGTCGCTAAGGGGTTAAACTTAATTTATTTTTTTCATAAAAAGGTTACACAGGCTTTTTACAACTATCTTTGATTGTTGGCATTCTGCACACAAATAACAAAGAAGCTTTACATTACTATCACTAAAATATGAAATTTAACTTTTTGAAAACAATATTTATAAATCAACAAATGAAAAATCATAAAAACTTCAACCTTTTTAGAAAGAAAAAAGAAAAACTGAACATGTTCATGCGTTTTTACACTGAACACAATAATAAGACACATGTCCTTTACACAGATATTTTGAACATCCAGCACATGTCAGATTAGTCTTATTGTCACAGGAAGATGGACAGAAGCTACATCTCTTCCTTTTTTTTCTGGTAGCTGTGCTGGTGGAGGCCGTTTGTTGTGGAGTCTCTTTCTTGAGCATGCTGGACACTTTTTACAATGGCTTCACTTCTGGGGGTCACTTTTCTGCTCTCATTATATGGCCTAACCAGGGATTTGCCCAATTCCTCAAGAAATAATCTTCTTTTATGCAGCTTATTCCGGTTCCAATCGGGGTCGATTTCTCTCCATAAGACAAATGCATTGTATGCAGAAACGTCCAGTATGTTATAAAATAAAATCATTGGCCACCGATTGGTTTTGCGTTTGCATGTATATGTTGATATTGCTTTGAATAAAGTATCAACTGCTCCCTTTGTGGCATTATAATCCAAAATAATGTCAGGCTTTCTGTCTTCTCTATCACTTACGGCATTGTCATGGTTCATTGTGCTCATTAAAATTACCTGCTTGGGTTTTTTTGAAACATAAGAAACAACAGTTGTATTTCCAGAAAAAAAAAAGTAGAACTGTACACCTCTCTCTTGCTAAGGATACCTTGCGGTAGTTCAGGTTTGTTTTTTATTATAGTACCCAGCATGGTAAGTTGTTTTTTCTTCAACATCTGGCCTAGTTGATAGGATGTAAAAAAGTTGTCACATGTGACATTTTGTCCTTTTAGTCCATGAGTCAAATCGAGAACAACACGCATACCCTGATTTTTTCAGGTCTTTCACCAGGAGTTTTTCCTGTATACACTTGAACATTTAGAGCATATGAACTTTTGCTGTCGCAAAGTGTCCAGATCTTGATGCCGTATTTTTCTGGCTTACTTGGTATATATTGTCTGAATTGGCACCTACCTCGGAATGCCACCAGTTGCTCATCAACAGTTACATTTTCACCACTATTATACAATTTTGGTAGAATCTCTACCCATTGATTCCAAACATTTCTAATAGGTGCTAGTTTATCTTTAGCTCTTCTTTCCATTCTATCTGTTTTAGAATCAAACCTCAGTACTCTAGAAATTTCGTGAAACCTTTCAAGACATATGGTAGCTATAAATATGTGGCGACCGGTTTCGCAATTCCACAAACTGTTAGTTGATTCACCATAAGATTTGTATACTCCCGCTAAAAGAAGTAAACCAATATAAGCATTTAGAGCTGTCACATCTAATTTTTTCCATTTATCACCATAAACTACTTGTCCCTCAATGTTTGTCATTTGTATTATAATATTTAGGATAGTCATATTTAGGAACAATGCGAATGCTGATCCTATATCAGATATTCTTGATGTAGCGTGTTGTGAATTCTGTTGTCGGGCTCCCTCCTGTGGTCATGAATGGTACTTCGGCTGGTTCTGTCAATGGACTTCCTCTGGGTGTTTCTGAGTTTCCTTCCACAGGTGACGAGGCTAAGTCGTTAGTGGGCTGCTCTATTTAACTCCACTTAGATCTTTGCTCCATGCCACCTGTCAATGTTCCAGTATTGGTCTAGTTCACTCCTGGATCGTTCTTGTGACCTGTCTTCCCATCAGAAGCTAAGTTCCTGTTTGTTTTTCTTTGGTTTGCTATTTTTCTGTCCAGCTTGCTATTTTTATTATTGTCTTGCTTGCTGGAAGCTCTGGGACGCAGAGGGAGCGCCTCCGCACCGTGAGTCGGTGCGGAGGGTCTTTTTGCGCCCTCTGCGTGGTCTTTTTGTAGGTTTTTGTGCTGACCGCAAAGCAACCTTTCCTATCCTCAGTCTGTTCAGTAAGTCGGGCCTCGCTTTGCTAAATCTATTTCATCTCTGTGTTTGTATTTTCATCTTTACTCACAGTCATTATATGTGGGGGGCTGCCTTTTCCTTTGGGGAATTTCTCTGAGGCAAGGTAGGCTTTATTTTTCTATCTTCAGGGCTAGCTAGTTCCTTAGGCTGTGCCGAGTTGCATAGGGAGCGTTAGGCGCCATCCACGGCTATTTCTAGTGTGTGTTATAGGATTAGGGATTGCGGTCAGCAGAGTTCCCACGTCCCAGAGCTCGTCCTTAATTATCAGTGACTATCAGGTCATTCTGTGTGCTCTTAACCACCAGGTCCATTATGGTCCTGACCACCAGGTCATAACAGTACAGGTGGCCCAAAGTACTAATGCATCTCAATAGAGGGATAAGAGAAGTTCTGAGACCATTTTTTTTTCTTTGCAGTGTGTTTTTTCTCTCTTTTCCCCTTTACCTCTGAGTGGTTCAGGACACAGGTGTAAACATGGACATTTAAGATCTGTCCTCTTGGATGGATAATCTCACTACAAGGGTACAAAACATTCAAGATTTTGTGGTTCAGAATCCGATGTCAGAGCCTAGGTTTCCTATTCCTGATTTGTTTTTTGGAGATAGATCTAAGTTCTTGAATTTCAAAAATAATTGTAAATTGTTTCTTGCCTTGAAGCCTCGCTCCTCAGGTGACCCTGTTCAAATAGTAAAGATCATTATTTCTTTGTTACGTGGTGACCCTCAAGACTGGGCATTTTCCCTTGCGCCAGGAGATCCGGCATTGCGTGATGTTGATGCGTTTTTCCTGGCGCTTGGATTGCTTTATGACGAACCTAATTCAGTGGATCAGGCAGAGAAAATCTTGCTGGCTCTGTGTCAGGGTCAGGATGAAGCGGAGATATATTGTCAGAAGTTTAGAAAGTGGTCTGTGCTCACTCAGCAATCTTCAGAAAGGGTCTCTATGAAGCCCTTAAGGATGTCATGGTGGGATTTCCCATGCCTGCTGGTCTGAATAAGTTTATGTCTTTGGCCATTCAGATCGATCGACGCTTGCGTGAGCGTAAAGCTGTGCACCATTTGGCGGTACTATCTGAGTATGGGCCTGAGCCTATGCAATGTGATAGGACTTTGACCAGAGCTGAACGGCAAGAACACAGACGTCGGAATGGGCTATGTTTTTACTGTGGTGATTCCACTCATGCTATTTCCGATTGTCTTAAGCGCACTAATCGGTTCGCTAGGTCTGCCACCATTGGTACTGTACAGTCTAAATTTCTATTGTCCGTTACTCTGATTTGCTCTTTGTCATCCTATTCTGTTATGGCATTTGTGGATTCAGGCGCTGCCCTGAATTTGATGGACTTGGAGTATGCTAGGCGCTGTGGTTTTTTCTTGGAGCCCTTGCAGTATCCTATTCCATTGAGAGGAATTGATGCTACGCCTTTGGCCAAGAATAAGCCTCAGTACTGGACCCAATTGACCATGTGCATGGCTCCTGCACATCAGGAGGATATCCGCTTTCTGGTGTTGCATAATCTGCATGATGTGGTCGTTTTGGGGTTGCCATGGCTACAGGTTCATAATTCAGTATTGGACTGGAAATCAATGTCTGTGTCCAGCTGGGGTTGCCAGGGGGTACATGGTGATGTTCCATTTTTGTCTATTTCGTCTTCCACTCCTTCTGAAGTTCCAGAGTTTTTGTCGGATTATCGGGATGTATTTGATGAGCCCAAATCCAGTGCCCTACCTCCTCATAGGGATTGCGATTGCGCAATTAATTTGATTCCTGGTAGTAAGTTTCCTAAGGGCCGAATGTTCAATTTATCTGTGCCAGAACACGCCGCTATGCGGAGTTATATAAAGGAATCCTTGGAGAAAGGCCATATTCGCCCGTCGTCATCACCGTTAGGAGCAGGGTTCTTTTTTGTGGCCAAGAAGGATGGTTCTTTGAGACCTTGTATTGATTACCGCCTTCTTAATAAAATTACAGTCAAATTTCAGTATCCTTTGCCGTTGCTGTCTGATTTGTTTGCTCGTATTAAAGGGGCTAGCTGGTTCACCAAGATAGATCTTCGAGGGGCGTATAATCTTGTGCGTATTAAACAAGGCGATGAATGGAAAACAGCATTTAATACGCCCGAGGGCCATTTTGAGTACCTGGTTATGCCATTCGGGCTTTCCAATGCTCCATCGGTATTTCAGTCCTTTATGCATGACATCTTCCGAGAGTACCTGGATAAATTCCTGATTGTGTATTTGGATGATATTTTGGTCTTTTCGGATGATTGGGAGTCTCATGTGAAGCAGGTCAGAATGGTGTTCCAGGTCCTTCGTGCGAATTCCTTGTTTGTGAAGGGGTCAAAGTGTCTCTTTGGAGTTCAGAAGGTTTCATTTTTGGGGTTCATTTTTTCCCCTTCTACTATCGAGATGGACCCTGTTAAAGTCCAGGCCATTTACGATTGGACTCAGCTGACATCTGTGAAGAGCTTGCAAAAGTTCCTGCGCTTTGCTAATTTTTATCGGCGCTTCATCGCTAATTTTTCTAGTGTTGCTAAACCGTTGACTGATTTGACCAAGAAGGGTGCTGATGTGGTCAATTGGTCTTCTGCAGCTTTGGAGGCTTTTCAGGAATTGAAGCGTCGTTTTTCTTCTGCCCCTGTGTTGTGCCAGCCAGATGTTTCGCTCCCATTTCAGGTTGAGGTTGATGCTTCTGAGATTAGAGCAGGGGCTGTTTTGTCGCAAAGAAGTTCTGATGGCTCGGTGATGAAGCCATGTGCTTTCTTTTCTAGAAAGTTTTCGCCTGCTGAGCGTAATTATGATGTTGGTAATCGAGAGTTGTTGGCCATGAAGTGGGCATTTGAGGAGTGGCGTCATTGGCTTGAAGGAGCCAAGCATCGCGTGGTGGTCTTGACAGATCACAAGAATTTGACTTATCTTGAGTCTGCCAAACGGTTGAATCCGAGACAGGCTCGATGGTCGTTATTTTTCTCCCGTTTTGATTTTGTGGTTTCGTACCTTCCAGGCTCTAAGAATGTGAAGGCTGATGCCCTGTCAAGGAGTTTTGTGCCTGACTCTCCGGGTGTTCCTGAGCCGGCGGGTATTCTCAAAGAGGGGGTAATTTTGTCTGCCATCTCCCCTGATTTGCGGCGGGTGCTGCAAAAATTTCAGGCTGATAGACCTGACCGTTGCCCAGCGGAGAAACTGTTTGTCCCTGATAGATGGACTAGTAGAGTTATCTCTGAGATTCATTGTTCAGTGTTGGCTGGGCATCCTGGAATCTTTGGTACCAGAGATTTGGTGGCCATCTTTGTCACGGGATGTGCGTTCTTTTGTGCAGTCCTGTGGGACTTGTGCTCGGGCTAAGCCCTGCTGTTCTCGTGCCAGTGGGTTGCTTTTGCCCTTGCCGTTCCCGAAGAGGCCCTGGACGCATATTTCTATGGATTTTATTTCGGATCTCCCCGTCTCTCAAAAGATGTCGGTCATTTGGGTGGTTTGTGATCGCTTTTCTAAGATGGTCCATTTGGTACCTTTGTCTAAATTGCCTTCCTCCTCTGATTTGGTGCCATTATTTTTCCAGCATGTGGTTCGTTTACATGGTATCCCGGAGAACATCGTTTCTGACAGAGGTTCCCAGTTTGTTTCGAGGTTTTGGAGATCCTTTTGTCCTAGGATGGGCATTGATTTGTCTTTTTCCTCGGCTTTCCGTCCTCAGACAAATGGCCAAACCGAACGAACTAATCAAACTTTGGAAACATATCTGAGATGCTTTGTTTCTGCTGATCAGGATGATTGCGTGTCCTTTTTGCCGTTGGCTGAGTTCGCCCTTAATAATCGGGCCAGCTCAGCTACTTTGGTTTCGCCGTTTTTCTGCAATTCTGGTTTCCATCCTCGTTTCTCTTCAGGGCAGGTTGAGTCTTCGGACTGTCCTGGTGTAGATACTGTGGTGGATAGGTTGCAGCAGATTTGGACTCATGTGGTGGACAATTTGACATTGTCCCAGGAGAAGGCTCAACGTTTCGCTAACCGCCGGCGCTGTGTGGGTCCCCGACTTCGTGTTGGTGATTTGGTTTGGTTGTCGTCTCGTTATGTTCCTATGAAGGTTTCCTCTCCTAAGTTTAAGCCTCGTTTCATTGGTCCGTATAAGATTTCTGAGGTTATCAATCCTGTGTCATTTCGTTTGGCCCTTCCTTCTTCTTTTGCCATCCATAATGTGTTCCATAGGTCGTTATTGCGGAGATACGTGGCGCCTGTGGTTCCATCCGTTGATCCTCCTGCCCCGGTGTTGGTTGAGGGGGAGTTGGAGTATGTGGTGGAGAAGATTTTGGATTCTCGTATTTCGAGACGGAAACTCCAGTACCTGGTCAAGTGGAAGGGTTATGGTCAGGAAGATAATTCCTGGGTTTTTGCCTCTGATGTTCATGCTGCCGATCTGGTTCATGCCTTTCATTTGGCTCATCCTGGTCGGCCTGGGGGCTCTGGTGAGGGTTCGGTGACCCCTCCTCAAGGGGGGGGGTACTGTTGTAAATTCTGTTGTCGGGCTCCCTCCTGTGGTCATGAATGGTACTTCGGCTGGTTCTGTCCATGGACTTCCTCTGGGTGTTTCTGAGTTTCCTTCCACAGGTGACGAGGCTAAGTCGTTAGTGGGCTGCTCTTTTTAACTCCACTTAGATCTTTGCTCCATGCCACCTGTCAATGTTCCAGTATTGGTCTAGTTCACTCCTGGATCGTTCTTGTGACCTGTCTTCCCATCAGAAGCTAAGTTCCTGTTTGTTTTTCTTTGGTTTGCTATTTTTCTGTCCAGCTTGCTATTTTTATTATTGTCTTGCTTGCTGGAAGCTCTGGGACGCAGAGGGAGCGCCTCCGCACCGTGAGTCGGTGCGGAGGGTCTTTTTGCGCCCTCTGCGTGGTCTTTTTGTAGGTTTTTGTGCTGACCGCAAAGCAACCTTTCCTATCCTCAGTCTGTTCAGTAAGTCGGGCCTCGCTTTGCTAAATCTATTTCATCTCTGTGTTTGTATTTTCATCTTTACTCACAGTCATTATATGTGGGGGGCTGCCTTTTCCTTTGGGGAATTTCTCTGAGGCAAGGTAGGCTTTATTTTTCTATCTTCAGGGCTATCTAGTTCCTTAGGCTGTGCCGAGTTGCATAGGGAGCGTTAGGCGCAATCCACGGCTATTTCTAGTGTGTGTTATAGGATTAGGGATTGCGGTCAGCAGAGTTCCCACGTCCCAGAGCTCGTCCTTAATTATCAGTGACTATCAGGTCATTCTGTGTGCTCTTAACCACCAGGTCCATTATAGTCCTGACCACCAGGTCATAACAGTAGCGTACCTTGTAGGACCAGGAGTAGCTTTTATGATATTTTCAGAGGACAATCTACCAGCCTGACTAGGCTGCAATTTCCAAATTACACACTTGTTTTTAGAAGGGATTTCTTGCATCCGGCTAGCTGTCTGGGTATCATGTACCTCTTCATAATCCACTTCAGAATCCGAATTTTCAACATTGCTTTCCATCTCGCTTATGTGGTCCTCCTCTTTGGACATTATTTTCTGTGGGACATCATCTTCTGAATCAGAGGCGTTGACAAGCTCTTCCAATTCAGCATCAGTCAATATTCTTTTTCTAAACATTTTTATCTAAGTTTGAAAAAGAAAAGAATAGTTGTAAAGATATGTATTCACAGCGTCAGTCAATAGACATTTTAGAAACATTTTTATCCAAGTTTTGAAAAAATAAGAATACCTGTAAAGATGTGTATTCACAGCTCAGTGCTCTCTCTCTCTCACAGATTCCAGTGTGTCTTTCACAGGACTTAGCTTCCAGGTGTAAGTCAAATGACTGGTGTCCAATTTATAAGACAACAGTGTCTTCTCTCACAAACTGAAAATGCATTTGACTACATAAATACTTGATTACTGATAACAGTGAAACCCCCAGCCTTTGAATGATAGACAACCAGTCTCCTTTCTCACAAACAGCAAATGGATAATACTAAATAATTACTTGTTTACTGATAAGAACAGTGAAACCACGACCATTTTGAGATGAAGTACACATAAAAAACATAACTTTTGCAGTCAGAAATAATCAGAGACCTGTAGAACAGTATAAAATGCTATCGGGTCATATTGACCCGAACAGTACAAGTGTAACAATCAGCGTGTAGCAAAAAGTAAACAAAAAAACAAAAACAAAAAAATAGAGAGAGCTCCACAAATGAAGAGAAGTCAAGATACCACTAGTTTCAAATCCTCATATAAAAAAAATCTACAGGGTCTCAAAAATCATTTCGGGTCATATCGACCCGAACAGTACAGCAGGGTTCATGAATAACAACATGTATACCATTGCATATGTAAAACCTTGAGGGGAGGGTTCTTGGAGCTAAAAAATCTGGCTCACAATAGGCAGAAAGCCACCACAAAAATTTAAAACCAAAACACTTTTTTACCCTCAGCCGTAACCACCAGCTCGAGGGCACCATGTAACCCGTTTCGGGCAAACAAACACCAAAGCTCCCGAGGTAAACTCCCCGTCCAGAGCCCGTAAACAAAAGCCAGATCAATCCCATAAAACATCATCAACTCCAAGAACCCCACCCTCCACCACACACGAACAGCCCTGACCACCTCATGCTCGTGAGTGCCCCACCACCGCCATAGCTCTTTCGACTCCTTCCTGTAAACCGAGCACCCACAAATCCATACCTATATCATTGAGATGCACTCCATCATCCCTGCAAAAATTGCCAATCCCAGACTCCAGTTCAAAATGTCTCACGGCGATACCCCCGTTCCGAGACACAAAACTCGCCACCACCCTATTCAGTTTCACCCTGGCCCTATTAATCCTTTTTTGAGAACGTGCATCCCACCACTTCCACCGTGGCACAATGTCTGACCAAACCGTCAAAACACCAGGAAAAGATACCCACAATCTCAAAAAATCGAAACAGATATCCCGAATCAATTCCCTCACTGGTTTTGCTCCTAAATCGTTTCCTCCGAGATGAACCACCTTGATGTCCGGGGGTCGATCCAAACGAGCGGCGCTAGAAAATTCCGACAACAACCTACACCACAACATGCCTTGAAAACCCAACCATCTAATGACCACGGCATCCCTGCCAAAACCTAATTGCCTACCATTCGGCCTAGCATCGGCCCGGAGAGCACCCCAGTAAACGAATGAATGTCCAACAATCCAAGCCAGGAGGGGGAGTCCGACCTGGAAAACATAACAACAATTAACACCACACCATAACTTGCCCCAGTACCCTTGACTCAATGCCTAACATAAGACACATAACGATTCGAACTCCATCTGCCCATTCTCTTAATCACCTCAGCCCCCAAGCCCAAACTATCGGCTTCGGACGCAGCCCCAATTCTAAATGAGTGCGACCCGAAACTCTTTGGGTTAACACCCAGCAACCCCAAACCTTTATTTAATATGGCCATAAATTGAAAACGCGACAAAAATTCCCCCTTTTGGTGTCTCAACAAAGGGCCTGCCCTCCCCGGCCACAGACTCCAGTATGCTTCCAAACAATGTTGCGGGCATATACCGCTAACGCCAACTCTTCCCAACACCACCCGCTTTCCCCTACCGAGCTGATCAGTCTTTGAACGTCTGATCCAGAAAACAATACCTCCCGCTCAAAAATCGACATCTTCCGCTAAAAGACCACCCGCCTTATCTTTGTTCGGGGAAACCAACTCCCCCAAGCGCAAAGCCCCAAAAAATGCTAACGAAAAGGCCAACCGAAAAAGTACTACCTCGAACTGAGAACTACAAATGTTACCCAAGGCCTCACCCAACCGCTCCAGCATCCCAAAAGAAATGGGCCTACGCTTATCAAAAGTCACATTGCCTTTTCGAAAACCCTTCAAAGCCTGCCTTATCACAAAATCCTTTGTCACATCAACCGACCCTTGCAGCCGAAAACTGAAAGCCAAACCCGCAACAATCTGCCACAGATGCGAAGGACATCCCGCTCTTGTAGCCTCCGAATCTGGTGCCAACTCCCGGAATTTGTAGTCCCACTACAAACGAGACAAAGCCTTTGAACACCTGGCACATGTACAGCCGAAATCCAAGCATTCAATTCCAGGCACTTCAACACCAATTCCCTGACCAACCTGATCACTGGGGGGGGGAGGGGGGAGAAAAAGATAGGCTATTAATCACCGACACCACGCTAAGGTTATCGCAATGAAAATGTACACGGCGGTCCCTAAAAGTGTCGCCCCAAATAAACACCGACACCACAATTGGGAACAACTCCAACAATGCCAAATTCTTGGTAAGCCCATTTTTCGCCACTCTTCCAGCCACACCCCGACACTCCATTTACCTCCACAATAGGCACCATAACCAACTTTTCCAGCTGCGTCCGTGTAAATCTCGCAATCAAAGGCATTCAAATCCTCCTGCTAAATCAACGCCCTGCCGTTATAATTTTCCAAGAAACGCTGCCAAACGAGCAAATCCTCCTTATGTTCTCTACTCAAGCTGATAAAATGATGAGCCGCACGAACTCCCGCCGTAGCTCTGGACAATCTACGGCAAAAAATTCTGCCCATAGGCATGAGACGGCACGCAAAATTCAGGCGACCCAGCAATGACTGCAACTCCTTCAATGTCGTTTTTCGCAATTTTCCAATTCTGAGCACCCTCTGCTTAAGCAACAACAACTTGTCGTCCGGCAACCTACAGTCATGGCCAAAATTTTTGAGAATGACACCAAAATTATATTTTCACATGATCTGCTGCCCTCTGGTTTTTATTAGTGTTTGTCTGATGTTTATATCACATACAGAAATATAATTGCAATCATATTATGAGTACCAATAGGTTATATTGACAGTTAGAATGAGTTAATGCAGCAAGTCAATATTTGCAGTGTTGGGAAAAAGAACCGTAAGCACTACCCTGTGAAGGTGCCCGGGTAGGATCCCACACCATATATCAATATAAAATAAACCCGGCACTGAACTTATGGTGAATCTCTTGGGATTTATTAACAAGCGGTGGACACCGCGTCGCATGGACTAATCAGTTCCACAGCTCCTCTCAGGCCACCCACGCTATTCCAGACCCTGTTTTGGTCGGACCCTGTGAGCCTGCTTCTATCTACTTCCTGAACTCACAGCACTGGCAGAATTTCACTGCCTCACCTTTCACCGCTCCTATTGGCAGTACGTTACTGAGGAAGGCCAATATTGGCCGAAACGTTTATCTTCTCTCTTGTTAATAAATCCCAAGAGATTCACAATATTTGCAGTGTTGACCCTTCTTCTTCAAGACCTCTGCAATTCTCCCTGGCATGCTCTCAATCAACTTCTGGACCAAATCCTGACTGATAGCATAATCAATGTTTGCATTTTGCCAGAATTTGTTGGTTTTTGTTTGTCCACCCGTCTCTTGATGATTGACCACAAGTTCTCAATGGGATTAAGATCTGGGGAGTTTCCAGGCCATGGACCCAAAATCTCTATGTTTTGTTCCATGAGCCATTTAGTTATCACCTTTGCTTTATGGCAAGGTGCTCCATCATGCTGGAAAAGGCATTGTTGGGCGCCAAACTGCTCTTGGACGGTTGGGAGAAGTTGCTCTTGGAGGACATTCTGGTACCATTCTTTATTCATGGCTGTGTTTTTAGGCAAGACTGTGAGTGAGCCGATTCCCTTGGCTGAGAAGCAACCCCACAGATGAATGGTTTCAGGATGCTTTACAGTTGGCATGAGACAAGACTGGTGGTAGCGCTCACCTCTTCTTCTCCGAATAAGCTGTTTTCCAGATGTCCCAAACAATCGAAAAGAGGATTCATCAGAGAAAATGACTTTGCCCCAGTCCTCAGCAGTCCACTCCTTGTACCTTTTGCAGAATATCAGTCGGTCCCTGATGTTTTTTCTGGAGAGAAGTGGCTTCTTTGCTGCCCTCCTTGAAACCAGGCCTTGCTCAAAGAGTCTCCGCCTCACAGTGCGTGCAGAAGCACTCACACCAGCCTGCTGCCATTCCTGAGCAAGCTCGGCACTGCTGGTACTTCGATCCCGCAGCTGAAACAGTTTTAAGATACGGTCCTGGCGCTTGCTGGTCTTTCTTGGGCGCCCTGGAGCCTTTTTGACAACAATGGAAGCTCTCTCCTTGAAGTTCTTGATGATGCGATAGATTGTTGACTGAGGTGCAATCTTTGTAGCTGCGATACTCTTTCCTGTTAGGCCATTTTTGTGCAGTGCAATGATGGCTGCACGTGTTTCTTTAGAGATAACCATGGTTAACTGAAGAGAAACAATGATACCAAGCACCAGCCTCCTTTTAAAGTGTCCAATGATGTCATTCTTACTTAATCATGACTGATTGATCGCCAGCCCTGTCCTCATCAACACCCACACCTGTGTTAATGGATCAATCACTAAAACGATGTTAGCTGCTCCTTTTAAGGCAGGACTGCAATGATGTTGAAATGTGTTTTGGGGGTTAAAGTTCATTTTCTGGGCAAATATTGACTTTGCAAGTACAGTAATTGCTGTTAAGCTGATCACTCTGACATTCAGGAGTATATGCAAATTGCCATTAGAAAAAATGAAGCAGTAGACTTTGGAAAAATTAATATTTGTCTCATTCTCAAAATTTTTGTCCATGACTGTATACTCCATTTTTTTCTGAATCAATAAGAATCCAGAGAAAACTTAAAATCGTGCAGGGGCCCTCTGTTTTTTCCTGAGCCAAGGGGACTCCAAAACGCCCAGCCACCCATTCCATGGCAGCCAGTAAATTTCCACATCCAGCAGAGTCCAGAGGACCTACAAACAAAAAATCATCCAAGTAATGAATGACTGAAGGAACATCAGAAACGTCTCTAACAACCCATTCAAGAAAAGTACTGAAAGTCTCGAACAACGAACAAGAAATCGAACAGCCCATAGGCAAACACCTGTCCAAATAAAAACCCCCGTCCCAACAGCAACCCAATAAAGGAATACTCTCCGGGTGCACCGGCAGCAGCCTAAAAGCTGACTCAATATCTGTCTTTGCCAGCAAAGCCCCTGCCCCGTACCTACGCACCCACTGCACCGCCGCGTCAAATGACGTGTATACAACAGAGCACAATTCCTCCACGATGCCATCGTTCACAGAGCATCCTTTGGGGTATGACAGATGCTGAATTAAACTAAACTTATTCAGCTCCTTCTTGGGTACCACTCCCAACGGGAAAACAATCACCCCTTCCATGGGCAACGAACTAATCGGCCCCGCCATTCTCCCCAGCTCCACCTCTTTTGCTAGCTTAGCCGTAACAACATCCGCATGCAAACTTGCTGACCTCAAATTCTTTGTAGAAAAGGGGACCACATGAGTCGGGCGAGGAATCCTAAAACCTTCAGCAAAACTGTCCCTAATAACCGCCACCTTTAATCGGTCCGGGTATCTACTTAGATAGGGGGCCATCTTTTGAAGCCTCACTGGCGTCACCCCCATGACCGCCACCCACTCGTGGCTTGCCCCTTGCTTTTTTAAAACATTTAGATGCCCCATGAGAGGCCCCGTTACAATGGGAGCATACGTGTTTAAACTTGCAGGTATTGCCATACTTGCACTGGCCGTCATTAAATTGCCAACACGTACCTGTTTTTTCTTTTGCACCCTGTGACCCCTGTCCTCCTCCCCCTTGTCCTGACTGCTGACTGCTACCACCCCCAGCCCCCCTGAAAGGACTGCCCATACCGCATCGGGGCCATCACCTTCAACCACAATCCAATGTCCTTTTGATCCCATTTAATCTCGGGCCTAACCGCCTTCCGCTGCCTAAATTGCTCGTCATAGTGCAGCCAAGCCTTGCCCCCATACGTACGATGTGGTTCCCCAATGGCATTGAAGTAACAAAAAAGACCCGAGCAATTTTCTGGGAATTTCTCTCCTATAACACTTGCCAAAATAGCAAAAGCCTGCTGCCAATTTACGAACGTCTGAGGAATCAGGCGCCAACGTCTCTTTTCCTCCTCTTCCTTTTTGCTATCATCTTTCTTCCCTTTGTCCAAGTTAAATTTTTCCAAAGGGAGGAGGGAGAAAATCTCCACGTATTCATCCTTCCAAATTTTCTCCTTCACCTCTTTTTTTAAATGGGCCCCGAGAGGACCCTCAAAACACACTTAAACCTCCCCTTTCGCCCTATTGTCTAATTTCACCGCATCACTCTTCCCTGTTTCAGTTTGAACCGACACCCCAGCTGCTTGAGCCGGCATAGCACCACCAGACCTCGCTATCTCACCAGCCCCCCAGCTGCGTAACCAGATTCTGTCAACTAAGCCCACCCGGTACCAGAAAAAGACTAGACATATACTAACGAGGCTGCGCGGGTGCTGTGTCCCCACCAGCCGTGTCTCCTGAATCCCGCTGCTCTCCATCGTCTCGATGATCGCTCCCAGATCCGGAGTCGCTGCTTCCACTTTGCTGCCCCAGGCCCGCGCCCCTGGCCTCCACGTCACCCGGGGGGACCGAGACTGGTGAATCATTCCGGTCCCTTGACTTCCTGCTGGATCGAGACCTGGCAACTGTCGGGAGTCCTCTGCGCCCTTCAGCCGGACTGGCCCCGCTGGCTGCTGCACCCGCAGCGCAACCTCCGCATCCTGAGCCCTGCTGAACCGCTGTATTCAGCCTGCCCGTCACCCTGCTCTGCCATCCGGTTCCAGTGCCAGGTACACTCGGGGACCGTGATCCCGGTGTGCCCGCCGCTGCACGTCCTGCTTCCGAAGTCCTTGTCGCTGATGTCTCTGCTGGGCTCCTCCCTTGCACCGTTGCCGCCGCTGGCTACGCTGCTGTCCGACGGGTCCTGGATCCACTAGAGGGCGCCGCAGCCCCGTCGCGCCTGGGAATAGGCCGAACTGTTGTGAATTCTGTGGCAGAGTTCACTCCTGTGGTCACAAGTGGTACTTCGGCTGATTCTCTCTGGGAGCTTCCGTTTGTGGAGGAAGTGGTACTGCAGCTTCTGAGTTTCCTCCCTCAGGTGATCTGGTGAGGTCGTTAGCTGCTTCTCTACTTAACTCCACCTAATGCTTTGATTCATGCTTCCTGTCAATGTTCCAGTGTTGGACTTGTGTTTCTCTGGATCATTCCTGTGGCCTGCTGCTCTGCATAGCTAAGTGCTTCTTTGCTATTTGTTGCTATTTTTTCTGTCCAGCTTGTCTATTTGTTTTGCTGGAAGCTCTGGGACGCAAGGGGTGTACCTCCGTGCCGTTAGTTCGGTACGGAGGGTCTTTTTGCCCCCTTTGCGTGGTTTTCTTTAGGGTTTTGTGTAGACCGCAAAGTTATCTTTCCTATCCTCGTTCTGTCTAGAATATCGGGCCTCACTTTGCTGAATCTATTTCATCCCTACGTTTGTCTTTTCATCTTACTCACAGTCATTATATGTGGGGGGCTGCCTTTTCCTTTGGGGTATTTCTCTGAGGCAAGGTAGGCTTATTTTTCTATCTTCAGGCTAGTTAGTTTCTCAGGCTGTGCCGAGTTGCATAGGGAGCGTTAGGCGCAATCCACAGCTGCCTCTAGTTGTGTTTGGAGAGGATTAGGAATTGCGGTCTACAGAGTTCCCACATCTCAGAGCTCGTTTTGTTATTTTGGGTTGTTGTCAGATCACTGTGTGTGCTCTGATCGCTATGTACATTGTGTTCCTGAATTGCCTATCATAACACCGAACTTCCGGTGCGGCCCTGGCGTTCCGGCCGCGCCTGTCCTTGCTGCGCGCTGCCAAATCGCGTTGGCAGAGCCGCCGGGTGGACTCCCGCCGGAGGGGGGAGCGGGCGGGGTTGTCGCGCTACATCCCACGGCTCCCGCAGGCTCCCCAGAGGGGCTCCGCGGCCTGCGTCTGCCGCGCGGTGCCATGTCGGGGGACAACCTCTCCGGCGGCCTCGTCCTCCTGGTCCTGCTGCCCTTGCTCCCGCTGTCTCCAAGCAGCCTGGCGAGCTGCTCCTCCAGCCATCCATCGCTCCTGGACCGTGCTTCTCTTCGCAGCTGCGCGACCAGGCTGTCCACTGAGGCCATGGTAAGTCCTGCTTAAGGTGACAGGTCTTCTCACTTCCTCTGGCACCGCATTAATGAAGTCTTCCCGCACATTTTCTAGCCCCCGCCTCCTTGTCCCAACAAAACGCCCCCCCCCCCCATTCATAACCCCACCAATTCCGGCACAATCCCTGTTATTATTCAAACTACAAACTCCTCCTCTCGGCAACGCAGTCATGTGGGGGCTTCCATCAAGCTGCGCCCATTACAGCCCCCCTGCTTTCTGGCTGGACAATCCCTGTCCCGTCCTGGCAATCACTGTCTGGCTGGACAATTCTTATCCCGTCCTGACAATCACTGTCTGGCTGGACAATCCCTGTCCCATTCTGGCAATCACTGGCTGGACAATCCCTGTCCCGTCCTGGCAATCACTGTCTGGCTGGACAATTCTTATCCCGTCCTGACAATCACTGTCTGGCTGGACAATCCCTGTCTCATTCTGGCAATCACTGGCTGGACAATCCCTGTCCTGTCCTGGCAATCACTTTCTGGCTGGACAATCCCTGTCCCGTCCTGGCAATCACTTTCTGGCTGGACAATCCCTGTCCCGTCCTGGCAATCACTGTCTCGCTGGTCAATCCCTGTCCCGTCCTGGCAATCACTTTTTGGCTGGACAATCCCTGTCCGGTCCTGGCAATCACTGTCTCGCTGGTCAATCCCTGTCCCGTCCTGGCAATCAATGTCTCGCTAGACAATTTTTGTCCTGTCCTGTGACGTCCATGCCTCTAGGTACACCAGCTTCCTCCCATTCCCCTTCTCCAGTTTCAAAAGGAGAAGGTAAAGGGCTCGTCGGAAGGTGAGAAGAACCTTTTTTTTTATTATTATTATTTGTAACATTAGATCTTTTTACTATTGATTCTGCATACACATCATCAATAGTAAAAAGCTGGTCACACACGGTTAATAGCTGCGTTAATGGAGTGCATTACACCGTGGCATAACGCGGTATATTAACGCTGCCATTAACCCTGTGTGAGGGCTGACTGGAGGGGAGTATGGAGCGGGCACTGACTGCGGGGAGGAAGGAGCGGCCATTTTGCCATTGGACTGTGCCCGTCGCTGATTGGTCGTGGGCGTTTTGCCAAGACCAATCAGCGACTTGGATTTCCATGACAGACAGAGGCCGCGACCAATGAATATCCGTGACAGACAGAAGGACAGACGCAAGTGACCCTTAGACAATTATATAGTAGAGGAATCACCCAGAAAAGCCCATTAAATCCAAGATATCTAGGGCTATGATTTAGCCGATTGTTGCCCCCCAAGGTATTGAGCTGTTGATCTTAGTGTAATAAACACTAATTACAGGGAAGTTATAGCAGGAGAGCTGATTACATGGTGATGCTTTAGTGGTTGTTGTCATTAGTCTGCATTCACATTTAATTTTGCACATTCCATTGCTCTATTGGGTTTCAGGAACAAATGGAGTTAACCCCTTCACATCTGCTGTATAAAATTACAAGGCCGGCGTTAGGGGCAGCTGCTTAGGGCCCGCGCTCCTCCAGGGGCCCCCAGAAAGTGGCCACTATGGGGCCTGGCGCCCCTGCTGCATCGTGCATTCAACTTATTGGCATTGTAAGGCGGCCGACGTGGTAGTCGTGGCAACGAGCTGTAGTGTTCCCACACCCTGGTGCCCCACAAAGGAAGCATAATGTCTCTTCTGCTGTATGTGCAGGCCGTCCACCCTGCTGGTGCATTGCCGCTGTGGCGCTGGTCGCTGCACGGCTCTGCTCCGTTAGTGTGGTAGGACCCACTACGAGGTTTGCCGTGACGTGGCAGTGGGCTACATATAGTCTGATCAGAATGTTAAACTGAAAACCTCATATTCATTTATATAAATTTTTGCCTAGCGGCTTTAGATCAACTTATGATTTTTGGAGGTGCAGTTCATGCCTTTTTCTTTACTTTTTGTGCAAAGCAAACTCTAGATTCAATGTCCATTCCTAAGGCTATGTGCACACGTTGCGGATTTTGCTGTGGATACGCAGCTGATTTGACGCTGCAGATCTGCAGCTGTTTTCCATGCTTTGTACAGTACCATGTAAACGTATGGAAAACAAAATCCGCAGTGCACATGCTGCGGGAAAAAAGTGTGGAAACGCAGCGTTGTTTTTTCCGCAGCATGTCAATTGTTTGTGCGGATTCCGCAGTGGTGACTGCGGAGACCCGTGTGTCGTAAACAGTGCCTTCCCCCCTTCCCACCTATCCCGCAATGAAAACACAGACAAGCATGGATGGGTTGAACAGGTCGTTCACAGTTTATTAATTACCGTATTTTTCGGACTATGTGACGCACCGGACCATAAGACGCACCCCAAATTTGGGGTGAAAATTGCAGAAAAAAAGATTTTTTATAAGATGGGGGTCCGTCTTATTGTCCGAATTTACAGTATCTTACCTGAGGGCTGGCGGTGGCAGAGTAGGGTCACAGGAGGCAAGGTGTCGGCAGAGGTGGGGTGATGCTGGGATGAGGAGGTGCTGGGATGAGAAGGTGCTGGGATGAGGAGGTGCTGGGATGAGGAGGTGCTGGGATCAGGAGGTGCTGGGATCAGGAGGTGCTGGGATCAGGAGGTGCTGGGATCAGGAGGTGTTGGGATCAGGAGGTGCTGGGATCAGGAGGTGCAGTGAGAGGTATGGCGTGAGAGGGGTCCCAGGCTTACCGTGCAGGCAATGCAGGCTTACCGTGGCGGCAGAGGTGCGGTGGCAGAGGTGCAGCGGCAGAGGAGGCGCAGTAAGCGGGGTCCCTTTCCCCGGTATGGTGATTCAGCAGCCCGATAAGCAGCAGAGCCGGGTGAATCCTGTTGTTATCGGTGGGCGCGGCCATCTTCCTGAGGCCGCGCGTGTGCAGATGAAGCCCTCTGCTTCCCGGGGCTTCAGGAAAATGGCCGCGGGAGGCCGCGCGTGCGCAGATATAGATTGCGGCGGCCATTTTCCTGAAGCCCCGGGAAGCAGAGCGCTCCATCTGCGCACGCGCGGCCTCGGGAAAATGGCCGCCACCACCGATAACAACTGGATTCACCTGGCTCTGCTGCATACCGGGCTGCTGCATCACCTCACCGGAGAAAGGGACCCCGCTTACTGCGCCTCCTCTGCCGCCACACCTCTGCCGCCGCACCTCTGCCACCGCACCTCTGCCGCCACGGTAAGCCTGCATTGCGACTATTAGACGCACCCCCCATTTCCCCCCCCCCTTTTTGGGGGGGAAAAAGTGCGTCTTGTAGTCCGAAAAATACGGTATATATGCAGAGAAGGGCAATTACAAGTCATAACAGGCTCATTTCCGAAGGAGCTGTCTGCGACCGACAGGCAGGCAGCCAATGAGCGGCTACGAACCTTTGCCCTTCTCTACACTTCCGCCACGGAGGGTCATGTGTATGACCTACACAGGACTCCGACCCCCACACATCAGCATTAGGGCCTGTTCAACTCCATCCTGCAAACCTGATAGAAATATGAGGAGACCAATGTCCGTGAAGTGAATTCCATCTGGTCTCAATAGTGCCGAGTTATTTCCTTCCAGCCGGTCAACAACGATGCCATATTTTCCCTTTACAAATTTTGTTATCCATGCGTTGATCTTTCTTCTTGATTTCTCTTTTTTTTAACCAATCAGTATTTATTGAACATTTTTCACAATAAACAACATATCAGAATGAAAAGGGAAGGTGGGGGGGAGGGAAGGGGGGATCAGGGGAAAAATCCAATGCATACCGTATTAAGGACCACAATGTAATCAATACAAAATACATAAATACAGTGTCACATAGAGGATAGAAGAAATAAACAGAAAACCAAAAAACAAGAGCAGAATTGTAGGAGCAAACAGTTTAAATAAGGGAAAGGGCAGACTGGGATACAAATGGCGAGGACGTCCAAGGGTCCCACCACGAGAGGACCTTAGCTCTTTTCGATAGACCCCCCGCCATTATGACCTCATAACAAAAATGTAAATCAATCCTGGAGATCAGCTCTGCTCTGGAGGGGGAAACGGAGGTCTTCCAATGCTTCGCGATACATTGCCTAGCAGTCACTAGGATATTAGAAACTATGGGGCGCAGGGGGGCAGGGAGATCGATGAGGGAGATGCCCAGGACAGCGAGTTGGCCACTCAGAACAAGGGGCATACGGATCAGATCCTCAATCAAAGTCTCTACCTCACGCCAGAAGGCCCGGACCTGCGGACACGACCACCAGACATGAGAGGAGGACCCAAGGGCGCCACATCCCTTCCAGCAGCGCGGAGAGGTAGCCGGGAAAACCCTCGCCAATCGGGCGGGGGTGAGGTACCAGTGGAGCTGAATTTTTTTCACCTGCTCCAAGTGGCCCAAACAAGACGAGAACCTAGAAGGGTGTACCATGGCAAATTGCCAATCCTCCAGGGAAGCCTCAAAGCCCAACGCTGACTCCCAGGAAGACATAAAAGGAAGTTTGTCAGTAGAACCAAATGAAATGAGGGCTTTATAAATTATGGAGATGCCATGTGGCACAATGGCGGATGGTCTGAAGAATCTATGGGCCGGGTCCTCTGTCAGAGGCGGGGGTGCACCGAATGACCGCCACGATCTGAGGAAGCTGCGAATCTGCAGGTATTGAAAGAAGTCAGACCCAGTGAGGGAAAATCTCCCTGCAAGGTCCTCAAACGACAAGAGACCGTCCGAGCCGAAAAGGTCCGCCACCCGGTGCACCCCACGCCTCGTCCAGGAGGAAAGAGAAATGTGGACAATGGCACACTCCACAGCCTGCAAAGAGACATAGTCAAACATGAATGTTAGGAGAGAAGTGCTAAGGAGCGCCCACAGTTTAGATGCGTTCCTAATAGAACGGAGACAGGGGCCCACAGGAGGAACTTGAAGTAGTTGGAGCTCCAAAAGCAATCTAAGCGAGTTTTGGGGAGCAAAATGGGATTCAATCAGAAACCAGGGCAAACATGAGTTCCCCTCCCACCATATTTTAAGGGGCTCAAGGATCGCCGCCCTGTAATACGCCTGGACCGCAGGAGCTCCCAACCCCCCCGCGGAGTACGGAAGGGACATAATCCGACGCCTGACCCTATGGGGCTTCTTATTCCAGATAAATCGGTCTATCAAAGATTGAAAAGCCGAAATAAACTTCGAGGAGATAAAAAGGGGAAGGCACCGAAAGAGGTACATTATTTTGGGGAGGAATAGCATTTTCGCCGTTTGTATGCGGGCCATCCACGAGAGAGACGCGCTTGATATTTGCTCCATGCCCCTCCTGACCTCCGAAAGAGTTTCTTCGCAATTTACTCGGACTATGTTATCTAGCCTAGTAATCTTGATGCCCAGATATGTAAAGCCCAAGGGAGCCCAAATAAAAGCATATTGAGATTGAATTTGAATCTGAAGGGGGGGGGGAGGAAGAGGGGGAAAATTGTGGATTTGGTGAGATTAAGTTTATAATATGAAACCGCCGAAAACTCAGATAGGATGGTGGTGATTGCAGTCAATGAAGTTAAGGGAGAGGTGCAGGTCAGGACCACGTCGTCGGCATAAAGACCAATTTTATGTTCAGTTCCCCCCACCGCAATTCCCCTTATGTCCGCGCACTGCCTGACCATGGCGGCCAAGGGCTCCATGATCAGAGCGAAGATGATAGGGGAGAGGGGGCAGCCTTGACGAGTACCGTTCCTAATAGGAAACGTTCGAGACCCGAATCCCGCCGATCGAACCGACGCGCATGGGTTGGAATACAGTGCCATAACCGCTTTGCTAATCTGCCCGGTAAGCCCAAATTTCTCCAATGTGAGCTCGATATAGCCCCAGTGCACTCTGTCAAACGCCTTCTCGGCATCGAGCGACAGAAATACACTGGGGAGACTCCCCCTCTCCACCACATCCAAGAGATCTATCAGTCGTCTGGTACCATCCCTCGTCTGTCTGCCAGGAACAAACCCAACTTGGTCGGGGTGAATGAGATCAGGAAGGACTGAGAACAATCTATTGGCCCAGACTTTTGCGTAGATCTTAACGTCGCAGTTTAAGAGTGCTATCGGGCGGAAGTTCCCCGGAGATGTTGTGGGTTTCCCTTGTTTGGGGAGAGTCGCAATGGCAGCCTCCAACCCCTCAGCCCTAATACTACCAACCGCCAGCCAATTATTACAAAGACGCAACAGAAAGGGGGCAAGGACAGGAAAAAACTGAGCATAGTAGGAGAAGGGAAAGCCATCAGGCCCCGGGGAAGAACCCTTATTGGCCTCTCTGATAATCTGCGAGAGTTCAGACTCGACAATGGGGGAATTTAGGAAGGAGAGCTGCTCCTGAGTGACCGAGGGGAGATTAGCCCTCTCCAAGAACGCCAAAATTGACTCCCGCGTAGGTTGAGGAATCCCCAGGTCAGACCCGAGGTCATAAAGCGAGGAATAATAAGAAGCAAACTCCTCCGCAATCTGAATCGGGTTGCGAACCTGGGAGCCGTCAGACCGGAGCAAGAATGGGATCTTGGATTGGGCCTCTCTCTTCCTAACACATCTAGCCAGAACAGCGCCCGCTCGATCCCCCATTGTGTAGAATTTGGCTCTGGTTTTCCTCAGGGCCTTCTCAGCCTTATGAAGGAGGAGATTGCGAACATGTATGCGGGCTTTAGAAAGGTCAGAGAGAAGCGCTGGAGTAGGAGAAAGTTTATGAGCAGATTCCAGGCGAGATAATTCGTCTAAGGCAACCTGAAGTGCCGCATTGTATTTCCTCTTTGCCTTTGCCGCTAGCTTGATGAAGTGACCCCTAATCACCGCCTTGTGGGCGAACCAGAGGGTATCGTCACCAATGTCAGGAGTGTCATTAGAGGCAAAAAATTCTCCCAAGGCCTCCTCTATACATTGGGAATTGGATTGGTCAGCCAGGAGGTGGGCATTAAGGCGCCAACGCGCAGGGGGTCTGATGGCCAAGGGGTCCTTCAGGGTAAGGGACACCGGGGCATGATCCGACCAGGTGATACTGCCAATATCTGCTGCGATGCAGTGAGGGAGAGCCACGTCATTCACCAGCACAAAATCGATCCTGCTATAAGAACCGTGTCTGGGAGACAAAAATGTGTAGTCTCTCTCACCGCAGCGCAGGTACCGCCAGACATCATGCAAGTGGAAAGAGTCAGCTAGAGGCCCGACTTCACATCTAGACAGTGAAGAGGCAGAGCAGTCAAGGACTTTGGACATTGGGGCATTGAAGTCACCATCTATCAGCTTGTGCCCATGTTGAATATCATTAAGAGTTTTGAATACACCCTCCAAAAACTTAAGTTGGCCTACATTAGGGGCATATATCGAGGCAATAGTATATGGGGCATTATTAATGAGACACAACACCACAATGAATCTACCCAATGGATCCGAAATAGATCGAACCAGTTGGAAGGAGTTGGACCTGCTGAAGAAAATGGCTACACCCGCCTTTTTTGACGGGCCATTGGCAAAAAACTGATGCGGGTACAGACCTGATTGCATTCTGGAGTTATCACATTCCAGCAAGTGCGTTTCCTGGAGACATAAAATATCATGACGGGATTTGCTCAACTGACGCCAAACCACAGACCTCTTACCCGGCGAGTTGAGGCCATTAACGTTAATTGAATACAGTGAGATACTCATTGAAAAGGCATAAGAACAGTTTTACAGTCCTCAGACACTGATAACCTGAGCAAAGGCAAAGAAAACATGTGGTCAATATAGTAGGACATAAGAAAGGGCAAAACAGAAACAGGAGAGAAAGAACATAGGGAAACAAACAGGACATACAACAAAAAAACCAGCGGACCAAGGTCCATTCAGGAATATCCTGAGTCCAGAAGGTGAGAATCAAAAAAACAGTTCACCTATGGGGCAAACAGATGCTGCTGGAGCTCTCAAGCGAGAAACCAACGCAGCTTAAAAAAGGAAAAAAAAAGAAAAACCAAGTAAATCCGTGCGGGAAAATAGCCAGGAACCAAAGATACAGTAGACTCAGGCCTCCTCCCAGTCCGGTGTGATACGGGCCCTGGGACCTCCGTCAGACCCATGCTTAGGAATGTTCACGGCACTCGAGGAGTCCGGAGTCGGGAGTCCCCATTTAGCGAGAGCCGAAGCCGCGTGGGACGGAGTTAGGCAGGTAGTGATTGATCCATCTTTGCGAATGAGCAGCTTCGTCGGAAATCCCCAGCGATACAGGATGCCTTTCTCTCTGAGGATGGCAGTGTAGGGGGCGAAGGTCCTCCGCAGAGCCAAAGTGCCCGGAGAGAGATCCGGAAAGACTGAGATGTTTGCAAATCGTTCAGGAAGCGCTGGGGTTCTCCTTAGGGCCTGTAGGAAGTCCTCCTTTATCTCAAAAAAATGTATGCGCGCCAGCACATCTCTGGGAATGGAGGGCCCCAGGCCAGAGGGTTTAGGGATCCTATGCACGCGGTCTATTATGAAGTCCTTTGGCGCGAACTGCGGTAAGGCTGCCGCCATAAAGTCCTGCAGGAATGGCTTCAAATCCCCTGCCAGGACAGATTCCTCGATGCCTCTCGTTTAACGTTATTTCTCCTGGACCTATCTTCCAGGTCCAGGGCTTTAGCGTGGGTTTTAGCAGCTAGGGTTTGCAGGGATTCATGTGCGTCCCAGAGCTCATTATGAGAGGAGACCAGTTCCGCCATCTTGCGCTCCAGGTGGTCCGTGCGGTTGCCCAGCTCTGCCACCTCTCCTCTTAGCTCAGCCAGCATAGAACGCAAGTCCTCTTGGATGGAGGATCTAAGGTCCCCAAGCAGTCCTTTAAGGAGAGATGCGGTCACCGGACCATCAGCTGAGTCAGACGCCGAGTCGCCTGAATTTAACGCTGCTCCGCCAAAATGCGACGCTGCTGCGTCCGAATGTAGCGCTGTTCCATCTGGATGCGACGCCGCAGCGCCGGACCGCGACGCCTGAGCGTTGCGTTGTGAGGAGCGGGAAGCCCTGGGGGAGGACGGCGCCATCTTGGATTCCGGCGGTGGCTGCGGGGTGGCTGCAAAGAAGTCGGGAATTCTCCTAGGGGGATCGCGGTTGGACGCTCTGGATTTCCCCATGCACTCACCGACGCTCCGGGAGCCAGCACCGATGTCGTGAAGGCAGGAGAGGACACCTGAGAGGTAGAAGTGTGCCGCTTTGAGGTTCCTGGCTGAGGAGCTCCCACTCTGTGCGACCTACTCCATCAGCAGATAGGCCACGCCCCCTCTTGATTTCTCTTTGACTTTTGCTTCCTTAGCTCCATGCCCGATGGCTCGTGGCACTGTCTCCGACCACACCCTTATCATATCCGGTTATAAACAGATAAAAAGCTCCACGTCTGTTGACATCACTGTACAGAGCTCAGCAATCTTTTGCATGCCCAGATCATTGCCACCGGCATGTAACACTAATATCACCGGCCCTTTTAGCAATGTTAACTATTTCTGGGAACGTAAGTTGGCATTGGAGACCTCAGCTACCTCTACAGCTGAATGTTAGACCCAGGCAGCCTAGATCTTTTCCACCTGGCCGTAGTTCGGCTCTTTTGCTCGCACCTTAGACATAAGAATGGCTTAATACTAAAACTGCGGGCTTGCAGACCCTGTAAGAGATAAGATGTGTTACTTGAGGAAGTCAGGTGATATATTTGGGAAAAAATTAGGAATTACAGCAGCCCCTTGTCTGCATTTCGTCCTCCTTTTATGAGGGCATATTGGTCCCTTGGATGAGTTAAACAGGACCCAGGTACCTCTATCAGCGAGATCGCGTTACGTGAGTGCGCAGAGCGTTGCTGCGAATTACTAAATCCTCGTTGATTAAACCGCCTTCCGACTCTGATTTTTGTGACCGCTGTAACAAATCACTAATGCGCAGTGTGCTGCAAACGAAGAGATAGCGAGGACTGCTGATACGAGCGACTTGCCACTGATAAGAAGATTGTGATGTGATAATATCGTGAAATAATCTCCATTGTATAGGGTGAAGACATTCACCCAGCCCAGCCCATTAGTTGAAATAGAAGGGGGGGGTTTGTCCTGATAAATGCCGTTGCGCTGATGTACCCGATCCTCCTCCTTTCCTGAGCTGATTCAGATATTCTACGTACGCCTCGTAACTCGCTAGATCGCACTTATCGATCGACCTACCGTGAATTAGAGAGAGCCACTCTCCTCACCTCTTACCGTAGACCTTCCAGGTAGTTGGTGTAACCGAACCGTCGATTAAGGGCATAAGTGATTGGCCATTATGTCCCATGGGGATGGAGGAATGCTTGCGCCTTGGTGAGAAGGACTTTGAAGGCCTGCTAATCAGAAGATAAAATTTGAGTTATCAAGATTATTGCCTATGTTCCACGTTACTCTGGCTCGACGCCGGATGTTGTTATTCAAGAATACTAGTGACAGTCGGCGTCGAAGCGCAAATAAAGGCGTGGATACAGAAGACATATTGGTTGAGGTTTTTTAGGTTCAGACCTTTGGTTAAGATTGGACGTTTGTGTTATCTGACAGTACCTCATGGCTCTGCACAGAAGATACTATTGCAAAAATTTCTGACAGGGCTGGATCATGGCCCCGTCCATAATTACGGCTAGCTGCCCTTTTTTTTGTTCTTTTTTTTTTTTTTGGGGGGGGGGGGGCGGGGGGAGATTGATGCAAAACCACTTTTGATACTTCCCCTACCGCGAGCCCTAGGTCCTTGCGTGACGTCTCTTATACCATGATAGAATTTTGTCCGTTGTAGGATTGAAGGTATGCTTTCCAGGCTAGTAAGTCTGTTTTCATGAAGCAAGTGCTTCTAATGATAAGGCCCATCTAGGCAATGACCTTTGTTGCCAGTGATAATCAGCAAGAGAAGGCTCTGCCGATGTCAGCAAACAGTAAGGAGTGCGTCTGTTGGAGGGTGACTTTAAGGGTATGTGCACACGTTCAGGTTTTTTCGCGATAAAAACTCATTAAAAACGCATACATTATGCATCCTATCATTTAGAATGCATTCTGCAATTTTTGTGCACATGATGCGTTTTTTTCCGGGGAAAAAACGCATTGCGGTAAAAAAAAAACATGTTCATTAATTTTGCGTTTTTTTTCGCGTTTTTCCCGCTATTCTATGCATTTGGAAAAACGCAAAAAAAACCGCATCAAAAACGCATCAAAAACGCGCAAAAACCGCATCAAAACTGCGAAAAAATGCACGCGGATTTCTGGCAGAAATGTCCGGTTTTTGTCAGGAAAATTTCTGCCAGAAATCCTGACGTGTGCACATAGCCTAACTTCGCCAAAGTTTTCCACTATTAGCGGTGTTTTCTGTATTTATTCTGATAGTAAGGGAAATTGATGTCTATTTCGGTGCCTAAGAGAGGCGGTACGTTACATGGGCCGACTATCTGTTCAGGTAATAGCATCACGCTGAAGTGCTGAGATACAAATTTAAATTCTTTGGGAGGAAGGAGCAGAGTTTAGACTTTTTTGGATCTCATAAACAAAAATTCGCCTGTTAAATAAGAACTACCGTGTCCAGTAAAGTACTGAATAGATCGATTTAGTGGCACGAAATGGAACTTTTCCTTGGCAGGCAGATAAAATAATAGCGCTGGTTCACCTTGTATCCCAACAGGCGTAAGCATTAGGGGTGCACGTGTAATAGGCAGAATGCCGACTCTATGTCGGACTTTGCCAGCGGGGCACCGAGCCCAGCTTTGTGTACTAATTCCACCACCTTGCTGAGAGACGTGTACGTCACGGAATCTTCATTTGAGTGATTGCGCTGTTAACGGATTTGCATTATGGGGTTAGCGAATATTTATAGAGTTTTTTTGTTTGTTTTTTAGGAAATATGCCTAGTGGTGGGATTCTTAATATTTTTGAATGGCAATGATTAAAAAGGGGGACAACCTTCTACCTATTTCAACCTATTGTCTTATCTTTTGATGTAATATTTCAGGGAATTCGTTTTCCTGTCCTCTGAGCTCTTCCCCAGGGACCCTTAATCCACTGTTCGTTGAGTCCGCTTCGGGAATCCATATTCCACCCTCTCTTGGGTCCACCTTAGGGACCCGTGTTCCAACGTCCACTGAGCCCACCTCAGGGAGTTCGTTAGCAGGAAAGCACTCACCGCTTTCTGATTCTGGCAGAATGACTCCGGTTGATGGAGGAACTCCAGCTACTGTTGGTTGGACTGCCTGGTAGCCCAGGGTTAAGACTCACTCCGGCTGTCAGTCAGTGATGGAGCACGTGACATCTGATCTCTGTTGTGTGCTCGAGTGGCTACCTTTGACGGGGGAACGCTGGGCGAGTGAGCTGGTGAACTAGCGCCCTGATAGTAGATACTAATTCGCTATTCATTGTGTATGGTGAGGTGCTCGCTGAGATCAAAACACTCACCATTGTCAGACACCGGCCAAGTGTCTCCCAAGGGGTGGAGGTACTCCTGCTGCAGCGATGACTTGCTGATATCAAAACCCTCGCCGCTGTCAGACGCAGGCCGAGTGCCTCCCAGGTGGTGGAGGAACTCCAGCTCCCGCCGTAGCGATCACTTGCTGATATCAAAACCCTCGCCGCTGTCAGACGCAGGCCGAGTGTTTCCCGGGGGGTGGAGGAACTCCGGCTCCCACTGCAGCGATGACTTGATGTTGGCAGGAAGCCCAGGGAGGTGGAGATTGGGTTCCCTGGCCGGTAGCTAATGACCAGCACGTGGTTGTTGGAGACAGCCGTTTGCCTGATCGCGAGTGACAACTCCAGTTCCCGCTGTAGCGGTGCTTTGGTGTTGGCAGGAAGCCCGGGGAGATAGTGACCCTGGGAGATAGGGATGGGTCCCCCCAACCGACAGCCAGTGACGTGCGTAGTCTGAGGAGAGGGAGGTCCTGCGTCGTCTAAGCCTGGGACTGCTGTTGCTAACGGGGGTGTCGCAATGAGGGGTTCATAAGCTGCGTTTGGGGTCGATGCAGGTAGCGGTGTGCTGCCTAATATGGGAGGTACAGCTTGATTACTATAGACTATATTATGCGCCGTATGTGGGAGGGCAGGGGTTATTGTACAGTCTTTATTGGTTACTGTTTGGGCAGTTATGGGGTGTCTCAGTGTTTGGTGCGATTACGTTCCATTCCGTTTTATTGCTGGCTTGCTTCTGCTGCGGTGCACGTGGATCGGTCGGAATGGACTGAACGACTCGCTCTGCAGAGTCACTGAGGGACCTCGATCCAGTCTCTGCCTTCCCCCATGCAGGCAGGGCTGCTGCGCCTGCCGGAGGGAAGCAGTGGAACGGCCATGGATGATCCATTCCTGAAGTCTTATTGCTGGATGTCCAGTGTGGAGGTGGGCGGGGCCAGAGGATGATGCGACGGGGAGTGGGCGGTGACTGCGGGGGGCATTTACTGCGGGGGGGGGGGGGGCTCGGATCGCAGCATCCCCTGAGCCCTGGAGCTAAGAGGACGCCGCAAGACCAGAGCGTCCCAGTCGCCATGGAGCCACTCACAGTGTTAGGGGCTGGGTGAAGCTGTAGAGCGCTCCCATCTGACACAGTGACTCCAGGTCCCCCTGCGCAAGCAGCGTGGCCGTGCCCGCAGGAGGAGAGGTGGCGGCTGGGCACTGGAAGCAGAGAGAAGGAGTTAGTGGGAGCTAGGGCCCGGCATTTAGAGACGCGCCGCCGGAAGCTGTTTGATCCCGGAGGCTGACTGAAAGAGGGTCTCATGTATGATTAACGGATAGACCTGACAAATGTTGGTGAAGGTTCTATTCTGTATTAATAAGTCAGTGACGCTGGTATAGCTGTGATACGTGGAGTAGAGGAGATGGATATAGTATAGGCCGCTATATGATTGTCCACAAGAGTCGGATCGTTAAAGGAAGGCTATTGTACAGGCTGTATAGCAGTAATTAGGCCTCTCGCATATAAGGGGTGAACCTAAGAAGTACCCCACTTGCATACAAGAGGTTAATACAGGGATTACCCCTTTGACTATATGCACTCCACATGTGGGGTGGAGATAATACTGGAGGGACTGTCAGATTGGGACAGTTCGACTTTGGGAGTGTGGAGAGAGGAATGTGATGGTGGTGGTGACGGATCAGTAGGTAAAACAGGTGAAGGGGTGGAGAAATAAAGAGAACGGGTGGACATGAAACCGGGAGTAGTGTTGGGAATTTGGAAGGTTTGAGGGGTGGAGTGGAGGGATTGGGAGGCAGAAGAGGTGGTGGGTGGAGAAGAAAGTTGTGCTTGGGGCATGATGGGTGTTGAAGGAGACTGGTGGTAGTGGGCAAGGAGTAGAGGTTGGGCAGGGAGTGGAGGCGTGGATGATGTGGTTGGGAACTGGTATGTGGCAGGATGCTTGTACAGGGCAGGATGCTGGCAAGAGGCAGGATGCTGGCACGGGGCAGTATGCTGGTATTGTCTAGAAGGGAGAGGAGGGACAGTGGCTGGAGGGGGCAGGTGGTGGAGGAAGTATCGGGCAGGTGGAGGGGCTTGGGAGCTAACATGCTCTAGAGCAAGCTGTCACAATTGCATTACATGCATCTGCTGATCAGGAGATTTCCATTGAAGACCACTCTGAAGAAACCACCTTGCATGATTATCACAACATTACTTATTGAAGTTCTGTGTCAGTTTCCAGAATGAGGGACAAATTTGCTGAATCCTTTATTTCACCTCAAGGAAGAGTAGACTGGTAGAATGAGAGAGTTTGAAAAATTTGTCTTGTACCTTGTTACCAAAAGTATTTGACCTTCTTTACCCAAAGTATTGTACCTTTTTTACCCAAAGTATTGTACCTGGTTGGGTTACCCCAAAGTATTTTACCTTCTTTACCCATATTATTGTACCTTGTCTTAAGCAAAGTATTTAACCTCCTTATAAATTAAATGAAAGACAACATTTGTATACCAAAAAACTGTGTTTTTATTGACAAATTTTTCACAAACAAAATCTTTATACATTTAAATAGTGTGGGGTGGAGATAATACTGGAGGGGCTGTCAGATTGGGACACTTCAACTTTGGGAGTGTGGAGAGAGGAATGTGATGGTGGTGGTGATGGATCAGTAGGTAAAACAGGTGAAGGGGTGGAGAAATAAAGAGAACGGGTGGACATGAAACCGGGAGTAGTGTTGGGAATTTGGAAGGTTTGAGAGGTGGAGTGGAGGGATTGGGAGGCAGAAGAGGTGGTGGGTGGAGAAGAAAGTTGTGCTTGGGGCATGATGGGTGTTGAAGGAGACTGGTGGTAGTGGGCAAGGAGTAGAGGTTGGGCAGGGAGTGGAGGTGTGGATGATGTGGTTGGGAACTGGTATGTGGCAGGATGCTCGTACAGGGCAGGATGCTGGCACGGGGCAGGATGCTGGTATTGTCTAGGAGGGAGAGTGGCTGGAGGGGGCAGGTGGTGGAGGAAGTATCGGGGCAGGTGGAGGGGCTTGGGAGCTAACATGCTCTAGAGCAAGCTGTCACAATTGCATTACATGCATCTGCTGATCAGGAGATAGCTTGTCAATGGGCTCGAATACTGCCCGGAAAAAGGAGTGGTTTGGTGATTTACTTACATCTGAATGCATCCTATCCAGGCGTGTGTGCAACTCAAGAATACTGTTGCTGAGCAAATTAAATTCTGCAGTCATTTGCTCAGACAACAGTTTGATACAGTTCTGGAAGGCTGCATTCAGATGCAAGAACTTGGGTGCATAGCTCTTTTCCTGACCCCTCTGGCGCTGCCGCCCAGAACCCACAGGTGTTCTAGAGGTGGCAGCAGGGTCAGCAGGGTGGGGTAAAGGAAAAGCTATATCCTCACCAGCAGCTTCATGCAACTCAGTCGGCCACGATGCTCCTGCACTGGTGGATGGGACCGAGGGATTAGATGTGAGGGAAGGCTGGGAAGGTGAAGATGGGCCGGGACTGTCAAACTGTCCCTCAGTGGTGGACTCCTGAGGGATCGCCCCAGAAGGGTTCAACACTGCAGGCTCCCGAGTGCTGCAGACGGTGCTGTGGAATAAAGAAAAAATATATATAATTAATAGATTGATATTGCATGGCCCTGGCTGAAACCACAAAAAAGTGTTAGACACGTAAACATTTTTTATTAAATAGGGTGGGTGTTCTGCCTTCCGTATGGTGCCGTGTGGATTTCAGCATACGGCTAACCCTCATCCACTTCTCAGTAAACAGACTGTATGGATTCTAAAGTCTATATTTATTGAGATGACGAACAGTGGACGATAATGGGTAAAAACTACAAAGGGAATAAATAGTGTATCAGTACTGGCAAATAACAGAGACAAAAGCATGATACAGAGTGCATTTAAATCAGTAACTCACATTACAGAGGCTGCGCAGTAACATTACAACACAGGAATGCAGTTATAATATCTATCTAAGGCAAGTACATGCTGCAACACTGTTCTGCTCTATACAGAAATGCAATCTATAAGCAGTGCAAAGGCATTATAATAAAGTGCAAGATGCATTGCACAATATACCTAACTACACAGTCCTTTGCACGGTGGCTGCATATACAGATTCATGCATAACACACACATGTAAGTACATTTGCGCCTCACCGGAATCCGCTTATCAAGAGCAATGATCTGCAAGAGAGAGCCAGGAACACGTGTGTAAGACTCAAGGCCCGGGGGAAAATGGCTACTCTTGCCTGGGAAACCAGGGTGGCGGTTCTAGTCAGAACACAGGGCTTAAAGTGAAATGCTCCTGAATACAAGAACAGGATATATGTGTACCTAATTACTTCTAATGGTGACAACTGGTACTACATTGTGAATTAACTTGCTGCACATTAATGGGCAGAACACTCCCTGCTTGGCATCAATGGATGCCACTATTTGGTTATTTTGGGGAAAATAACTATACAAGTTTAGTAACTGGCCTGAGGAACAGCTTTTTCTCCCCCAAGCTCACACACTCTGACCTTTGTGCACCTTCCCATCCTTGCTGGGAAAGGGATTGGTGACTAGGCCAAGTGACCACTCGTTTTGATGTGACTGTCCTTGACGAGAACGACATCGCCAGGTTGGATGTTTGGGCGGTCTTTCTGCCACTTTGTCGTGATTTGCAGGGTGGAGAGATATTGCTTTCTCCATCTGTCCCAAAGGACATTGGACATGCTTTGCATAACATGAAGTATTGTAACCTTGGCTCTTTCCAGGTTGGGAGCGGTAAACGCATGCTTGCAGTGATGCCAACCTTTACAAGATTTCTGGCATGCAGGTAGTGCTGACTTGTAGGACTGGGCTACAAGAAGTAGACAACCGATGGCTCGAACAAGTGACTTCCAGGGTGAAAACCCGATGAACCGATGAGATTCGAGGTGTTGACTTGAAATCACTGTATGTAGAGCAGACACTCGAGGACGGAGCTCTTCATCGGTATTTGGATCCACTAGTTCGAATGTATCAGGCCTGCTGATGTGGGGCATCAAACGGTTCAAGGAGGCAGGGCCTGTGAACCATATATTGTCCTTTAAGATGACTTGGTGCAATGGATCTAGTTGCATGGTCTGCAGGATTGTGGTGAGTAGGCGAAGATGTGTACTCTCATCCGGTACTCTGCAATGTCTTTGCCCGGGTCATTGTCGCGTTACCAGAAGATCTTCAAGCAGTTTCTGTGTTCCTTCTTGACAAGAAAACAGTGGAACATCTGTTGTATATCAGCCATAAATGCCACCGTATCTCTGCGGAAACAGAGTAGGACTTGTAGAAGTCTGTTGTTGAGGTCCGGGCCCGATTGTAGGACATCATTCAATGAAACGTCTTCGCATTTGGTGCTTGAGTCGAATACCACTCTTATTTGCACTGGCTTCTTAGGATGGTACACTCTGAAGATGGGCAAGTATCAACACTCCTTTGAGTGCAGAAGTGCAGGTGCAATCTCTGCGTGGTTGTTCTCGAATATCTTCCCCATGAAGGTAAAGAAATGTTCCTTCGTCTCGGGTGACTTCTGAAACTTGTGTCTGAGGGAGATAAATCGGTTGTAGACCATTTCCCTATTGTTGGGTAGGTGTCTTCTCCGAGGTCGAAATGGTAGTGGTGCGACCCAAGTGTTTGACTTGTCCTTGATAATTTGACTATCCATGATGTCCAAAAACATCCTGTCTTCTATAGACATCGCTACCTTGTTGTCTTCCTTAGTCCTGTGGAAGACTGTATATCCTATGTGGTCTTGTTCACCTTCACAGGAGTGGTCTTCGTTGGTAAGAAGTGAGAAAGGGCAAGATAGGGAAGTGCTGTTTGGTAATTCCTTTACCAGTAGACTATTGTGACATGGCTGGAAGAGAGACAGACGTCCATTTTCAAGTGTGCTGGTAAGCATACTGTTGACTGAGGCCGGCTTGTATGCTCCTCCTAGACAGATGTCTCCTATAATAACCCATCCAAGGTCGAGCCTGTGCGTATCGAGTGTTCCGTGAGCCGTTTGTTATATTCTCTAGTCTTGTGGGCTCATAGTATATCTCTTCCCAGGAGTAAAGCTATTGGGGCTTCTGGGTCCAACTCAGGTATCAGGTGGGCTATACGCATCAGGTGGGGGTGATGTGTTGCCACCTCCGTTGAAGGTATCAGACCTGTTATCGGGAATCAGGTTGCACTCCAGGATGGTCGGTAGTGATAGGCAGGTCTGGCCATCTATGGACTCCACCTTGTATCCGGTTGCTTTCCTTCCCGCCGTCTCAATGGTACCTGAACATGTCCTAAAGGAGTTGGGAGAACCGGGACCTACAATGCGGAAGTTGTCAAAGAAGATGGACTTGGCTAGAGACCTGTTACTTTAGTCATCCAGAATTGCATATATCTTGAACGTTTTGTCCCTGCGGCTTGCTGGGTAGACTCGGACAAGGCAGATTTTTTAACAGGATCTTCCTCCTGTGAGTCCCTTACAGACCTCCGTACATTGAGAGGTGGCCACAGGGTTGTCTTCATCAGTGTTTTTTGCTTCCCATCATGCTCCTCTGCTTGCAACAATGCTCGGGGAGGTGGTCCAGGGTGCAAGGCTGTGTTGTGATCCATGCTGCTGCATTCTGCACATTTCACGCTAGCTTCACAGTTCCAGGCGAGATGAGAGGTTGTGGCACAGCACTTGAAGCAGATGTTGTTTTCCTTGAGGAAACCTTTGACATCCTCCAAAGACTTCTCTCTGAAGGCTCTGCATTTCAGTAGAGGATGTGGTTTCCTGTGTAGAGGACACTGCTTACTGACATATTAAGGTTTGCTCTCTTATGGAGGGGGCTTACTTGTGTTGTGAGGAGGAGCTGTGGAAACATTAGTTTTGTGGACTGCCACAGGTGTCTTACTGGGTTTAACCCTGGGGGCAGTGGAACATGACAGAGTGAAGTCAAACTAGGGTCATTTCTGATCCTAGCTTGTTGGGTGACAAATTCCACAAATACAGTGAAAGAAGGAAATTGTACGTTATGAGTTTGCTTATACCGTGAACCATGTGTAACGCACTTTTCTTGCAAGTTGTAAGGGAGTTTCTGTACTATCGGATTGACACCCCTAGCAGTGTCTAAGAATGCCAATCCGGGCAAGTGACCTTCCTTCTGGGCAACCTGTAACTCTATCAATATATCACTAAATTCTTTAAGCTTCTGATAACGTTTAGGCCCTATCCTAGGGAAATCATCAATTCTTTTGCATAAAGCATTCTCTATGACTTCTATGGACCCATAGCACTCATCAATTCTTTCCCACACTTTACGTAGATCTATGTGTGGATACTTTATATTAATGTCTCTTAGTCTTTTGGCATGCTCGACCGACTCATTTCCGAGCCACTTTACCAGGAGATCTAACTCCTCACTACTAGAAAGGTCCAGTCCCTGAATGGCGTTCTGGAATGAGGCACGCCATGATCTATAGTTTTCTGCTTTACCAGTGAACTTTACAAGTCTTTTAGTAACCAATTCTCGGCGGGCAAAGAACTTTGCAAAGTCCATGGTGGCTTGGTCAATGCTGATACAAGCCGGTGTGTTATAGTCATGTCTAATGTGTGGAGTACCACCATACCTGTGAGACGCTCTTGGCTTCGGATAGTCTGCGTAGTACCCTTCTGGTGAAGGTGTCTCTTTAAGGCAGGACGGGGGCTGTATCTTCTGCTCAGTGGAACGGTAGCTGTGGTCAACATCTCTATGCTGGGCGTCCTCTTGTTTAGAGTAGTGAAGTTCGGGGTTGGATCGCTGGTAATCAGCATAGGCTAGTCAATGTGCGTCAGGGCTCTCATCCGTGCCAGAGTGTTGATGGACGTACTCTGCGCTGCGCTGGATCTTGCTGCTCTAGATGTGTTCCGAGAACATTGCTCTTATCATCAGGATCCTCCATAGCTTCCAAGTACTTTGCCTTAGCTATTGCAGCTGCTGTCTCTTTGTCTGCTGCAAGTCTTTCTAGAGACACTGCCAGGTACGCACTCTCCTCTTCTTTCTCTGCCTGCAAACGTGCGGTTTCGGCTTGCAGGCGTGCAGTTGCTGCTTCATGTTCTGCTTGTCTTGTTTTGAACAGCTGACTTGTGTCCGCAATAGCGGCGGATGGAATCGCGATTCACCCACCACTATTAACTAGTTAAATGCCGCTGTCAAACACTGACAGCGGCATTTAACTACCGCTTCCGGCCATTGGGCCTGGAAATGAGCACATCGCTAACCCCCGTCACATGATCGGGGGTCAGTGATGCGTCAGCATAACAACCAGAGGTCTCTTTGAGACCTCTATGGTTGTTGATGCTGGATTGCTGTGAGCATCACCCTGTGGCCGGCGCTCATAGCAATGCAGGAAATCAACTACATAGGAGCAATCTGAGCTTTGCTCCTATGTAGCTGTGCCGATCGAGTTGTGCCAGCTTCTAGCCTCCCATGGCTATTGAAGCATCGCAAAAGTAAAAAAAAATGTTTAAAAAAAAAAAAATTTATATAAAAGTTTAAATCACCCATCTTTCACCCCATTCAAAATAAAACAATAAAAAAATTCAAACCTACACATATTTGGTATCGCTGCGTTCAGAATCGCCCGATCTATCTATAAAAAAAGGATTAACCTGATCGCTAAACGGCATAGCGAGAAAAAAAATCAAAATGCCAGAATTAGGTTTTTTTGGTCACTGCAACATTGCATTAAAATGCAATTATAGGCGATCAAAAGAACGTATCTGCACCGAAATGGTATAATTAAAAACGTCAGCTTGGCGCACAAAAAATCAGCCCTCACCCGACCCCAGATCACAAACAATAGAGACGCTACTGGTATCAGAAAATGGCGCAATTCATTAATTTTTTTAGCAAAGTTTGGAATTTTTTTTCACCACTTACCGTATATACTCGAGTATAAGCCGAGATTTTCAGCCCAAATTTTTGGGCTGAAAGTGCCCCCCTCGGCTTATACTCGAGTCACGGTAGCGGTGGGGTCGGCGGGTGAGGGGGTGAGGGCGCTGAGGTATACTTACCTAGTCCCAGCGATCCTCGCGCTGTCCCTGCCGTCCCACGGGCTTCGGCGCTGCAGCTTCTTCCCCTCTTCAGCGGTCACGTGGGACCGCTCATTACAGAAATGAATAAGCGGCTCCACCTCCCATAGGGGCGGAGCCGCTTATTCATTTCTCTAATCAGCGGTGCCGGTGACCGCTGATAGAGAAAGAAGCTGCGGCACCGAAGACAGGAGGGGACAGCGCGAGGATCGCCAGGACTAGGTGAGTATGTTATATTCACCTGTCCTCGTTCCAGCCGCCGGGCGCCGATCCATCTTCCCGGCCGGCGCCTCCATCTTCCCGGCGTCTCTGCTCTCTGACTGTTCAGGCAGAGGGCGCGATGACGCATATAGTGTGCGCGGCGCCCTCTGCCTGATCAGTCAGAGCAGAGACGCCGGGAAGATGGAGGCGCCGGAACGAGACGCCGGGAGCTGCAATCAAGGGAGGTGAGTATGTGTTTTTTTTTCTTTATTGCGGCAGCGGCGGCACAAATTTATGTGGAACATCTATGGGGCACAGTGAACGGTGCAGAGCACCGTATAAGGCACAGCTAGGGGGCACAATGAACGGTGCAGAGCACCGTATATGGCACAGCACAGCTATGGGGCACAGTGAACGGTGCAGGGCACCGTATATGGCACAGCACAGCTATGGGGCACAGTGAACGGTGCAGGGCACCGTATATGGCACAGCACAGCTATGGGGCACAGTGAACGGTGCAGAGCACCGTATATGGCACAGCACAGCTATGGGGCACAGTGAACGGTGCAGAGCACCGTATAAGGCACAGCTAGGGGGCACAATGAACGGTGCAGAGCACCGTATATGGCACAGCACAGCTATGGGGCACAGTGAACGGTGCAGAGCACCGTATATGGCACAGCACAGCTATGGGGCACAGTGAACGGTGCAGAGCACCGTATATGGCACAGCACAGCTATGGGGCACAGTGAACGGTGCAGAGCACCGTATATGGCACAGCACAGCTATGGGGCACAGTGAACGGTGCAGAGCACCGTATATGGCACAGCACAGCTATGGGGCACAGTGAACGGTGCAGAGCACCGTATATGGCACAGCTATGGGGCACAGTGAACGGTGCAGAGCACCGTATATGGCACAGCACAGCTATGGGGCACAGTGAACGGTGCAGAGCACCGTATATGGCACAGCACAGCTATGGGGCACAGTGAACGGTGCAGAGCACCGTATATGGCACATCTATGGGGCACAGTGAACGGTGCAGAGCACCGTATATGGCACAGCTAGGGGGCACAATGAACGGTGCAGAGCACTATATGGTTCACACCTATGGGGAAATATGAACGGTGCAGAGCACTATATGGCACAGCTATGGGGAAATAATGATCTATTTTTATTTTTGAAATTCACCGGTAAATGCTGCATTTCCACCCTAGGCTTATACTCGAGTCAATAAGTTTTCCCAGTTTTTTGTGGCAAAATTAGGGGGGTCGGCTTATACTCGGGTCGGCTTATACTCGAGTATATACGGTAAGTAAAAAAGAACCTAGACGTTTGGTGTCTATGAACTCGTAATGACCTGGAGAATCAAAATGGCAGTTTTAGCATTTATTGAACCTAGCAAAAAAGTCAAACAAAAACAAATGTGGGATTTTGCTCTTGGAAGGAGGGGAGCGAAAAACAAAAATGAAAAAACGAAAATTCCCCGGGTCATGAAGGGGTTAAAGGGAACCTGTCACCTGAATTTGGCGGGACTGGTTTTGGGTCATATGGGCGGAGTTTTCAGGTGTTTGATTCACCCTTTCCTTACCCGCTGGCTGCATGCTGGCTGCAATATTGGATTGAAGTTCATTCTCTGTCCTCCATAGTACACGACTGCACAAGGCAAGATTGCTTTGCGCAGGTGTGTACTATGGAGGACAGAGAATGAACTTCAATCCAATATTGCAGCCAGCATGCAGCCAGCAGGTAAGGAAAGGGTGAATCAAACACCTGAAAACTCCGCCCATATGACCCAAAACCAGTCCCGCCAAATTCAGGTGACAGAGTCCCTTTAATGTGCTTCTTTTTGAGCGACACCTTTGTTGCCTTGGCTGTATGTTTTGGGTCATTGTCTTGCTGGAAGGAGGTTGTCACTCGGGATTTTACGGTACATGGTTCCATCCATTCTCCCATTGATGCAGTGAAGTAGTCCTGTGCCCTTACCAGAGAAACACCCCCAAAACATAATATTTCCACCTCCATGCTTGACAGTGGGGACAGTGTTTTTGGGGCCATAGGCAGCATTTCTGTTCCTCAGACAGAGAGTTGAGTTAATGCCAAAGAGTTCGTCTCATCTGACCACATCACCTTCTCCCAACAACTCACAGATTGTAAACCTTTACAGCATAATGTGTTAGCAATGTTTTTTTTGGTGACTGTGGTCCCAGCTGCCTTGAGATCCTTAACAAGTTCCCCATGTAGTTTTAGGCTGATCTCTCACCTTCCTCATGATCAAGGATATCCGAGGAGGTGAGATTTTGCACGGTGCCCCAGATCGATGTCGATTGACAGTCATTTTGTATTTCTTCCATTTTCATATTATTGCACCAACAGTTGTCTCCTTCTCACCCAGAGTCTTACGAATGGTTTTGTAGCCCATTCCAGTTTTGTGCAGGTCTATGATCTTGTCCCTGCATTTAGAAAAGCCGCGGAGACACCATCATGTGTTTCTCAACGAAAGCAATAAATAGCCAGGTCTTTCACCGGGAAGGAACAACCACGGGAAGGGCAGCATCCAAAAGGAAAACCACCTATGCCAAAACATGGTATCCATCCACAAACAGCTGTTTCGGGGTATTTGCCCCTCATCAGTGTGGAGTAGGAAACTGGCTATTAGGAGCAGTGCCTAGTAAAGGGACTATAAACATAAGGATGAATGACCTCGGGGTGATCAAAACATCCAACACCGCGGAGACACCATCACGTGTTTCTCAACGTAGTGATCCAGACCACTGCTCCCATCCCTTATGGGAAATATGCAAATGCATGTAGAAAAGTCGCGGAGACACGGTGAAAGACCTGGCTATTTATTGCTTGCGTGATGGTATTCTGCTACAGATGGATGTGGATAAGTTGGAAACTTGAGCCAAAAGGTGGCAGATGCGGTTTAACAATGATAAATGTAAGGTTATACGCATGGGAAGAAGGAATCAATATCACTGTTACACACTGAACGGGAAACCACTGGGTAAATCTGACATGGAGAAGGACTTGGGAACCCTAGTTAATGATAAACTTACCTGGAGCAGACAGTGCCAGGCAGCGGCTGCCAAGGCAAACAGGATCATGGGGTGCATTAAAAGAGGTCCGGATACACATGATGAGAGCATTATACTGCCTCTGTACAAATCCCTAGTTAGAACCGCACATGGAGTACTGTGTCCAGTTTTGGGCACCGGTGCTCAGGAAGGATATAATGGAACTAGAGAGAATACAAAGGAGGGCAACAAAATTAATAAAGGGGATGGGAGAACTACAATACCCAGATAGATTAGCGAAATTAGGATTATTTAGTCTAGAAAAAAGACGACTGAGGGGTGATCTAATAACCATGTATAAGTATATAAGGGGACAATACAAATATCTCGCTGAGGATCTGTTTATACCAAGGAAGGTGACGGGCACAAGGGGGCATTCTTTGCGTCTGGAGGAGAGAAGGTTTTTCCACCAACATAGAAGAGGATTCTTTACTGTTAGGGCAGTGAGAATCTGGAATTGCTTGCCTGAGGAGGTGGTGATGGCGAACTCAGTCGAGGGGTTCAAGAGAGGCCTGGATGTCTTCCTGGAGCAGAACAATATTGTATCATACAATTATTAGGTTCTGTAGAAGGACGTAGATCTGGGGATTTATTATGATGGAATATAGGCTGAACTGGATGGACAAATGTCTTTTTTCGGCCTTACTAACTATGTTACTATAAGTATATAAGGGGACAGTACAAATATCTCTCTGAGGATCTGTTCATACCAAGGAAGGTGACGGTCACAAGGGGGCATTCTCTGCATCTGGAGGAAAGAAGATTTTTACATCAACATAGAAGAGGATTCTATATTGTTAGGGCGGTGAGAATCTGGAATTCCTCGCATGAGGAGATGGTGATGGCGAACTCAGTCAAGGGATTCAAGAGAGGCCTGGATGTCTTCCTGGAGCAGAACAATATTGTATCATACAATTATTAGGTTCTGTAGAAGGACGTAGATCTGGGGATTTATTATGATGGAATATAGGCTGAACTGGATGGACAAATGTCTTTTTTCGGCCTTACTAACTATGTTACTATAAGTATATAAGGGGACAGTACAAATATCTCTCTGAGGATCTGTTCATACCAAGGAAGGTGACGGTCACAAGGGGGCATTCTCTGCATCTGGAGGAAAGAAGATTTTTACATCAACATAGAAGAGGATTCTTTACTGTTAGGGCGGTGAGAATCTGGAATTCCTCGCATGAGGAGATGGTGATGGCGAACTCAGTCAAGGGATTCAAGAGAGGCCTGGATGTCTTCCTGGAGTGTAATAATATTGTATCTTACAGTGATTAGAATCTTTAGAAGGACGTAGATCTGGGGATTTATTCTGACGGAATATAGGTTGAACTGGATGGACAGATGTCTTTTTTCGGCCTTGCTAACTATGTTACTATTACTATGTATATAAGGAGGGGTGAGAAGCCTGCTGTCTGTATATAAGGAAGAGGTCTGTCTGCATAATGCCTCATATCTGTATATAACAAGAGATTGGAAGCCTAATGTTTGCATATTGTACAGGTGAGAATCAGAACCGCAGGCATCTGACACCGATGTTATCACTTTTGAGTATGCCATTAATATCTTAGGAGGAAATAACCCGTTAACTCTGCGCTATGCTGTCAGGTTCCCCATCATAATGCAGCTTACAGTCATCAGCCACATCGGAGAATTACTTTAAAATAATAACCATTAAACACAACCTATATATACTGTAACTTATAATAAATACATTTATTAAAAGTGTTTAATCCACAAGATAAACAAAACCACAGTGGTAACGAACAATGACCACGTGTGGAGTCATCTGCAGAGTAACTATCCGGGCTGCAGTCACACCAGGGTCCTAAATCCTCCTGCAACGAAAAACAACAGTATTATAAATGACACAGGGCAGCTGCGGGGGCCTTGTAATATATTTTAGAAGGGAGCCCAGGAGCTTCCGGTCAGGCTACATTCACTCATCTGTGTGACACATCCGTGTCCTAACATTTTCACTCTTATATTAGAAACTCACGTTCTGGCAGTGAATAATAACAAATATCCAGAATCCAGTAACTAGGAATTTGAAACCAATACTGAGAAGATCGGTAATAGTGATGTCCAGCACAATGAACATAAATGTAGAACAGAAAATGATGGGAAGTGTCCATCTGTATCGCCATAGCCATCTGTAAAAGAAATAAAGAAAAAATGACATCACCGCGGCACAGTGGAACCTTGGTGGTAATAATACCAGCTCCCCTTTATAGGGGTTTTCCCGACATCATCACCTATACATATTAAAAGATCACAACTACAACTTTGTATCCCTAAAAAAAAACATCCTCCACTACAATGATTTCTGGAATTCATCTTTCAAAAGCATTAGTGGAGAATTCTTTTTCTGCCTGTGTCCCCCGTATTACAACATGAAAGCTGGGGCGGCCACTGTAACTTATATGGTACAACTCAGGAAATATTACGTCTCGAACCCTCAATTGTCATTCGGAGCCACAGTTTTGTTCTGCTGGATTTGTCTACAGTCAATTCCCATAATAAAAATTAAAGGTATTAAGAAGGTCGCCCAGCTCTCTTGACTCTTCCATTCTTGTAAATGTTGCACTTTCTTCTATGTGGTTGTACAGACCTCACTAAAGACTCAACATGTAAACTTACTACCCGTTCCTCCATCAGATGTACAGTCAGGGGGCGCCCACCCTTCCTCACAATGGCACTCCAGATCATGATCACAAACCTGTGGAAAATAGACGTCGGATTAGCCACAAAATAATGCTAAAGAATTGATCATACAAGCCAGGTTGATGGATTTATCAACCAGTTTTTCGACTTTTTTGGGGGTGTAAAATTGCTTAACATGTTGCAAAATTTTGGTGCAATATGTAGTTGTGGAAAAATGTCGCAACTTTTGGCATTTTTATACCAGTTTTGCCAACTTTTTGGAAAAATGGATAGAGATCGGGTGGGCCTGCACATCCAACAAGTTACTCATAATTTACACTACAAAATTATTGATAAGTAATCTGAGAGCAACGTGGTGTAGGAGCTCAGACCCTAATTACAGATGTGAAACTATGCTGTGTGTTTCTGTCTCCATAAAATGTGTTTTATCAACAGGAGATTATTACTATCCGCCAAGTTGTCTTGTGCCTCTTGGTCCAGCCACACCCTCACCACTGATTAACAGCTTTTCTGTCAATATGCAGTGTACACAGAAAGTTGCCAGTCAGTTGGGTGGTGCAGGGACAGACATATAGCTGGTGCAGTTGTATCAGGGCCCGGAGGGAGGCCCTTGCAGGGTGGCTAATAATGAGGGCAACCTGACCTGTTTCTCTGAGCTCGAGGCTCCAGGGGACCCATGGCCAATTTGCCCTTATCATGTGTGACAGGCCGGGCAGGGAGCGATCCTGCAGCTCTACTGCCTACGGTAGAAGATGGCAGCAGAGCTGCAGGATCCTGTCCTCATCTTCTTGCCTAGTGCTTTCTCTGTGACACAGGCACGCGTGACTTGATGATGTCTGCATGCAGCAAGCACCTGTGTCATTTAGAAAATTGCTGGCGAAGAAGAAAAAAGCGATGCTGAAGGGGAACAGACAGAGTGGTGAGTGTGTTGTTTTTTTCCAATACACTAGGGGAAGGACAATGATAGGAGTAGGGAAAGGACAGTGATAGGAGTGGAGGGAGGACAATGATGGAAGTGGGGGAGGACAATCATTTGTGTGAAATGTCTGTGTGCTGCCAGATGACACACAGACTCAGAGTTTTATAAGTCCATTAACCCCTTTACCCCCAAGGGTGGTTTGCACGTCAATGACCAGGCCAATTTTTACAATTCTGACCACTGTCCCTTTATGAGGTTATAACTCTGAAACGCTTCAACGGATCCTGGTGATTATGACATTGTTTTCTCGTGACATATTGTACTTCATGATAGTGGTAAAATTTCTTTGATAGTACCTGCGTTTATTTGTGAAAAAAACGGAAATTTGGCGAAAATTTTGAAAATTTCGCAATTTTCAAACTTTGAATTTTTATGCAATTAAATCACAGAGATATGTCACACAAAATACTTAATAAGTAACATTTCCCACATGTCTCCTTTACATCAGCATAATTTTGGAACCAATTTTTTTTTTTGTTAGGGAGTTATAAGGGTTAAAAGTTGACCAGCAATTTCTCATTTTTACAACACCATTTTTTTTTAGGGACCACGTCTCATTTGAAGTCATTTTGAGGGGTCTATATGATACAAAATGCCCAAGTGTGACACCATTCTAAAAACTGCACCCCTCAAGGTGCTCAAAACCACATTCAAGAAGTTTATTAACCCTTCAGGTGTTTAATAGGAATTTTTGGAATGTTTAAATAAAAATGAACATTTAACTTTTTTACACAAAAAAATTACTTCAGCTCCAATTTGTTTTATTTTACCAAGGGTAACAGGAGAAAATGGACCCCAAAAGTTGTTGTCCAATTTGTCCTGAGTACGCTGATACCCCATATGTGGCAGTAAACCACTGTTTGGGTGCATGGGAGAGCTCGGAAGGGAAGGAGCGCCGTTTGACTTTTCAATGCAAAATTGACAGGAATTGAGATGGGACGCCATGTTGCGTTTGGAGAGCCCCTGATGTGCCTAAACATTGAAACCCTCCACAAGTGACACCATTTTGGAAAGTAGACCCCCTAAGGAACTTATCTGGATGTGTGGTGAGCACTTTGACCCACCAAGTGCTTCACAGAAGTTTATAATGCAGAACCGTAAAAATAAAAAATCATATTTTTTCACAAAAATTATATTTTTGCCCCCAATTTTTTATTTTTCCAAGGGTAAGAGAAGAAATTGGACCTCAAAAGTTGTTGTCCAATTTGTTCTGAGTACGCTGATACCCCATATGTGGCAGTAAACCACTGTTTGGGCGCATGGGAGAGCTCGGAAGGGAAGGAGCGCCGTTTGACTTTTCAATGCAAAATTGACAGAAATTGAGATGGGACGCCTTGTTGCGTTTGGAGAGCCACTGATGTGCCTAAACATTGAAACCCCCCACAAGTGACACCATTTTGGAAAGTAGACCCCCTAAGGAACTTATCTAGAGGTGTGGTGAGCACTTTGACCCACCAAGTGCTTCACAGAAGTTTATAATGCAGAACCGTAAAAATAAAAAATCATATTTTTTCACAAAAATTATATTTTTGCCCCCAATTTTTTATTTTTCCAAGGGTAAGAGAAGAAATTGGACCTCAAAAGTTGTTGTCCCATTTGTCCTGAGTACGCTGATACCCCATATGTGGCAGTAAACCACTGTTTGGGCACATGGGAGAGCTCGGAAGGGAAGGAGCGCCGTTTGACTTTTCAATGCAAAATTGACCGGAATTGAGATGGGACGCCATGTTGCGTTTGGAGAGCCCCTGATGTGCCTAAACATTGAAACCCCCCACAAGTGACACCATTTTGGAAAGTAGACCCCCTAAGGAACTTATCTGGATGTGTGGTGAGCACTTTGACCCACCAAGGGCTTCACAGAAGTTTATAATGCAGAGCCATAAAAATAAAACAAATTTTTTTTCCCACAAAAATTATTTTTTAGCCCCCAGTTTTGTATTTTCCCTAGGGTAACAGGAGAAATTGGACCCCAAAAGTTGTTGTCCAATTTGTCCTGAGTACGCTGATACCCCATATGTGGGGGGGAACCACCGTTTGGACGCATGGGAGGGCTCGGAAGGGAAGGAGCGCCATTTGGAATGCAGACTTAGATGGAATGGTCTGCAGGCGTCACATTGCGTTTGCAGAGCCCCTAATGTACCTAAACAGTAGAAACTCCCCACAAGTGACACCATTTTGGAAAGTAGACCCCCTAAGGAACTCATCTTGATGTGTTGTGAGAGCTTTGAACCCCCAAGTATTTCACTACAGTTTATAACGCAGAGCCGTGCAAATAAAAAATATTTTTTTTCCACAAAAATTATATTTTAGCCCCCAGTTTTGTATTTTTCCAAGGTTAGCAGGAGAAATTGGACCCTAAATGTTGTTGTCCAATTTGTCCTGAGTACGCTGATACCCGATATGTGGGGGGGAGCCACCGTTTGGGCGCATGGGAGGGCTCGGAAGGGAAGGAGCATCATTTGGAATGCAGACTTAGATGGATTGGTCTGCAGGCGTCACATTGCGTTTGCAGAGCCCCTAATGTACCTAAACAGTAGAAACCCCCCACAAGTGACCCCATATTGGAAACTAGACCCCTCAATGAACTTATCTAGATGTGTTGTGAGAACTTTGAACCCCCAAGTGTTTCACTACAGTTTATAACGCAGAGCCGTGAAAATAAAAAATCTTTTTGTTTTCCCACAAAAATTATTTTTTAGCCCCCAGTTTTGTATTTTCCCAAGGGTAACAGGAGAAATTGGTCCACAAAAGTTGTTGTCCAATTTGTCCTGAGTACGCTGATACCCCATATGTTGGGGTAAACCCCTGTTTGGGCACACAGGAGAGCTCGGAAGGGAAGGAGCACTGTTTTACTTTTTCAACGCAGAATTGGCTGGAATTGAGATCGGACGCCATGTCGTGTTTGGAGAGCCCCTGATGTGCCGAAACAGTGGAAACCCCCCAATTATAACTGAAACCCTAATCTAAACACACCCCTAACCCTAATTCCAACGGTAACCCTAACCACACCTCTAACCCTGACACACCCCTAACCCTAATCCCAACCCTATTCCCAACTGTAAATGTAATCTAAACCCTAACCCTAACTTTAGCCCCAACCCTAACTGTAGCCCCAACCCTAGCCCTAACCCTAGCCCTAACCCTAGCCCTAACCCTAGCCCTAACCCTAGCCCTAGCCCTAACCCTAGCCCTAGCCCTAACCCTAACCCTAACCCTAGCCCTAACCCTAGCCCTAACCCTAGCCCTAACCCTAGCCCTAACCCTAGCCCTAACCCTAGCCCTAATGGGAAAATGGAAATAAATACATTTTTCTTATTTTTCCCTAACTAAGGGGGTGATGAAGGGGGGTTTGATTTACTTTTATAGCGAGTTTTTTAGCGGATTTTTATGATTGGCAGCCGTCACACACTGAAAGACGCTTTTTATTGCAAAAAATATTTTTTGCAATACCACATTTTGAGAGCTATAATTTTTCCATATTTTGGTCCACAGGGTCATGTGAGGTCTTGTTTTTTGCGGGACGAGTTGACGTTTTTATTGAAAACATTTTCGGGCACGTGACATTTTTTGATCGCTTTTTATTCCGATTTTTTTGAGGAAGAATGACCAAAAACCAGCTATTCATGAATTTCTATTGGGGGAAGCGTTTATACCGTTCCGCGTTTGGTAAAATTGATAAATCAGTTTTATTCTTCGGGTCAGTACGATTACAGCGACACCTCATTTATATCATTTTTTTATGGTTTGGCGCTTTTATACGATAAAAACTATTTTACAGAAAAAATAATTATTTTTGCATCGCTTTATTCTCAGGACTATAACTTTTTTATTTTTTTGCTGATGATGCTGTATGGTGGCTCGTTTTTTGCGGGACAATACGACGCTTTCAGCGGTACCATGGTTATTTATATCTGTCCTTTTGATCGCGTGGTATTCCACTTTTTGTTCGGCGGTATGATAATAAAGCGTTGTTTTTTGCCTCGTTTTTTTTTTTTTTTCTTGCGGTGTTTACTGAAGGGGTTAACTAGTGGGACAGTTTTATAGGTCGGGTCGTTACGGACGCGGCGATACTAAATATGTGTACTTTTATTGGGTTTTTTTTTATTTAGATGAAGAAATGTATTTATGGGAATAATATTTTTTTTTTTTTTTTCATTATTTTGGAATATTTTTTTTAATTTTTTTTACACATTTGGAAAATTTTTTTTTTACTTTTTTACTTTGTCCCAGGGGGGACATCACAGATCAGTGATCTGACAGTTTGCACAGCACTCTGTCAGATCACTGATCTGACATGCAGCGCTGCAGGCTTCACAGTGCCTGCTCTGAGCAGGCTCTGTGAAGCCACCTCCCTCCCTGCAGGACCCGGATCCGCGGCCATCTTGGATCCGGGGCTGGAGGGAGCAGGGAGGGAGGTGAGACCCTCGCAGCAACGCGATCACATCGCGTTGCTCCGGGGGTCTCAGGGAAGCCCGCAGGGAGCCCCCTCCCTGCGCGGTGCTTCCCTGCACCGCCGGCACATCGCGATCATCTTTGATCGCGGTGTGCCAGGGGTTAATGTGCCGGGGGCGGTCCGTGACCGCTCCTGGCACATAGTGCCGGATGTCAGCTGCGATAAGCAGCTGACACCCGGCCGCGATCGGCCGCGCTCCCCCCGTGAGCGCGGCCGATCGGCTATGACGTACTATCCCGTCCAGGGTCAGATAAGCCCAGGGCACCTCGACGGGATAGTACGTCTAAGGTCACAGAGGGGTTAACATCCCTGAAAATCACAGATCTGAGAATGAGGTCCGTGAGGGTCAGAGAATGTCCTGTTTTGAGAATCAGGATAGGACATGCTCCATGCATCTGTAAAACAGGGCAGCCCACCGACACTGCACATGGATACAGGAATGTAACCTTTATTATGTATAGCACAGTCCCTTAGTATATAGTGTACTCACGTATAGCACAGTCTCTTAGTGTATAGTGTACTCACTTATTATGTACAATATAGCACAGTCCCTTAGCATATAGTGTACTCACTTATTATGTATAGCACAGTCCCTTAGTATACAGTGTACTCATGTACAGCACAGTCAATTAGCATATAGTGTACTCACTTATGTATAGCACCGTCCTTAGTTACATAGTTACCTCTTTTCTTATGTATAACACTGTCCTTTTTTGTATAAATCAGGTTTATTGAAGCAAATAAACAATACAAACAATGGTACAGTGCTGAAACAGTTATTAAACTCAACGGGGTACAACCCATAGATCGTACAAAAAGAGAAAGTCTCTGCAAGTATTAAATATAGTTGGCCAATGCCAACGATAACACTTTCAAGTTAGCAATGATACTTTTCATAGTTGAAACATATAAACGGCAGCAAAGGCAATCAAGCATTACTAGCTATATTTAATCGTTTATATTAGTATAAAATGTCACCAGGTATAGAAATAAGTAGAAGTAGAAAGAATTAAAGAAACGGAAAGAGGGGAAAAAAGAAGAGAAAGAAAAAAAAAAGGGGGGGGGGGGTGGAGGGGGGGAAGGGAAAGCGGGTGAAGGTAAGAGGGTACGCTAAGTATGAGGAATGCGACACCCCTCCCGGGCTGACCCCAGACCCCATGTAGTGGAGAGAAGATCATTGAGTCACCAACATTGGCTTTAAGCCACGACAGCAGGCCAGAGGATAGGGGCAACAACCATTAAGCGAATGCTTCCATATCGGCTCCAGATATGAATTAGGACCTGGACAACCATACGTCCAACTCCGGGGTCTCCCTGAACACAATCCATGAAGCCCAAGTGTTAAAAAATTTCGCCAAGTCCCCCATGGATTCACTTATCAATTGTTCCATTCTGTAAATGTTGTTAAGTTCCGCAACAAAATCGGAGCCTGAGGGGTAGCGATCCTGCTTCCAGTATCTAGGAATCAGGTTTCTGGCAGCCGTAAGAAAATGTCTGAGAAGACTCCTCTTAAAACCAGAGATCGACATGTCACACAGAGACAAGAGGGCCAGTTCCACTGTGGGTTGTATTTTGCGGAAGGATAATTTATTATGGAGATCGAAAACTAGCATCCAGATTTCTTTATGGGTGGACATTCCCTCCAGATATGGACATAAGTCCTTTTTTCTGATGTGCATCTCCAACAAATATCCGGTATCACCGGGAACATAGTATGAACCTGGCAGGGGCATCTATACAACCTCGACAGAACCTTGCAACTCCTGTCCTGTGACACAGCCGACAGCGAAGTCCTAAAGGTGAACAGCAAAATCTTATCCCTTTCCTCTTGGGACAAAGAAATCCCCAAGTCACTCTCCCATCTTGAGAAAAATGTTGGGAAGTCATGTGTTGGGGTCTGACTCTCCTGGAAAAGATTATATAAGAGGGAAACCTTACGGGACGGGGGCTCCTCAGCGAGACAAATTTTCTCGAAAGAGGTTAACACCCCCATGGACTTATTGAGTTTAAATGATGTGCCTATGAAGCTCTTTAGCTGTTCGTAAAAGAACCAAGAGCCCTCAGGAGGTTCCCCCCCCCCTGGTATATTTCGTGTAGGGACTTAATAGCTGTCTGATTTATGAAGTCAAATATAATGGGTTTTGAAGCTCTGTTTTTACTCAGGAAATTTTCCCTATGGAGACCTGCGGGGAAGTGAGGATTGTCGTAAATTGGGGTTAGTGGACCCGGGGCTGTAGAGGTTATAGCATTTCTGCCACTCTGTCGTACAAGTAGAAGCGTGTTCCTAGTCATGAATGGAAGGTCCGACCCCCCCCTCCTGTGTTCCATAGTATCGTCTGAGGATCCCTGCCAACAAGATCACCCTCCAGGCTCACCCATTTCTTGTTGTTACTGCTGTGGTATATGTCTAAAATGCAAGTACCTATTGAGGCACGACTATATACTAGGAAGTCTGGTAGGCCAATTCCCCCCCTCCTCTTGGACCTGCTTAATACAAAATGTGATATTCTTGATCTAGCATGAGACCAGATCAATCGGATGACCCCTTTCTTAAGTCGCGAGAAGAAGGACGCGGGAAGATATAACGGGATTGTCTGGAAATAATATAAAAGGCGAGGCAATAAGTCCATTTTAATTACATTGACTCTGCCAAACCAGGACAGTTGAAGTTTATGCCACTTCTCTAAGTCCAGCTCCGCTTTTTGTAACGCCTTTTTAAAGTTTGCGTCGTACAAACCAGATGTTTTGGCTGTTATTCTGATCCCCAAATATGGAAGTGAATCAAAGCGCCACCCAAACGGGAAAGAAGCTCGCAACCTGCTCACCTCAGATGGTGGTAGGGATATGTTTATGGCCATGGATTTATGGGAATTAATTTTGAAATTGCTTAGGTGACCGAATTTCGATAATTCTAAAATAATATTAGGTATGCTAGTTATGGGGTAGGTAACATATAAGAGGATATCATCGGCAAAAAGCGCCAACTTGTGTTCCTCTGATCTTAATTTAACTCCTCTTATGGAGGGGTTATTGCGTATGGCGGTGGCCAGGTATTCCATTGACAAGATATATAGGAGAGGGGAAAGCGGGCACACCTGCCTCGTACCATTCCGTATTTAGAACGTGTCCGAAAGGGAGCCATTCACCTTCACCTGGGCGCCGGGGGAGGTATACAAGGCCTTTATTCCATGCATCATGTTTTCTCCCAGACCAATCCCCCCCAGGGCCCGGAACAAAAACTCCCAGCGCACCCTGTCGAAGGCCTTCTCAGCATCGATCGACAGGATACACATAGGTTCACCCCCCTCCCGTCCCACCCTGTCTATTAAAGAGATGGTCCTAATGGTATTATCACGCGCCTCCCTACCTGGGACAAAACCAACCTGGTCTTGGTTAATCACGTTTGGAAGGAGAGGGCTCAATCTATTTGCAATCATCTTCGCGTAGATTTTAATGTCTAAATTTATAAGAGATATTGGACAATAATTATTACGTAACGAGGCGTCTTTATCTGGTTTTGGTATGACCGTGATATGAGCGGCCAAAGCCTGAGGGGAAAAGGAACCACCCGAGGAGATCGAATTACACACTTCAAGAAAAATCGGGCTCAATAATGAGGAGAATGATTTATAAAAACCGGCTGAGTACCCGTCTGGACCTGGACTTTTCCCTTGTTTCAGGCCCTTGATCGTTTCCAAAACCTCCTCCAGTGTAAACTCCCTCCCCTGGCCCAGAATCTCGTCTTCCGGTAGAAGGGGTATATTGTTTTGATGTAAATACGTATTAATTTTGTTATGGAGAGCGGATACGGACAGATCTTTGTAGTGGCCATCTATGTTGTATAAGTCTTTGTAGTAATCACTGAAGCTCGAGATGATGTCTCTAGTATTATGTAACTTTTCCCCTTTCCCATTTTTAATAAAGGGAATAAATGTATTTGGGCCACGTGGGTTAATATATCTATCCAAGATCTTGCCACTTTTGTTTCCATATTGGTAAAAGCGATTTCGGAGCCTTTCCCTGAGGTAGCGTGATTTTTGGTCCAGTAAGGCAAGCAACTTTTGCCTGGTTGTGGACAAGTGTGCGAATGTAACCTCATTGAGATCTCTTTTGTGTTGCGTTTCTAATTTATGAATTTGGTCTGAGAGTTTAATTATTTCTGCGACCCTCTCCCTCTTCAAGGGTGCACCATGTGAAATAAGAACTCCCCGTATCACGCTTTTCAGGGCCTCCCATTTCATAGGAGAAGATGTGGTGTCACCCCCATGGTCCGCTACAAAGTTGGATATCGTCTTTTCCACATCAGTTTTGCATTGGGCGTCCTGGAGCAAGTTCTCATTCAGCCCCACGAAAAGCCCGGTTTTGTATTAGAATGGAACAGAATTGAAAGAAATATCGGGGCATGGTCCGACCACAAAATCGAACCCACCTCTGCTTCCACTGGGAGATCCAGCAGGTTGTGTGAGATAAAAAAGTAGTCAATTCTGCTATAAGTGTTATGCCCTTGTGAGAAAAAGCTGTAATCCTTTGTACCCGGGTGAAGTACCCTCCATATGTCGACTAGTCTCATGTCGCGCATTTGTTTCCTAATCCGAGCAATAGAAGAAAGCGAGTATGAAGTCTTACCCGAAGAGACGTCTACCACCAGATTCATGGGAATGTTGAAATCGCCCCCCAGTATCACAGGAGAGGAGCCAGCAAATTCCTCGAGGCGCCTCCCACACTCCGCACTGAAGCTCTGCTGACCTTGATTCAGAAAATAGACATTAGCCAAGACCAATTGACGTGCATCACAGGAAATTTTTAAAAACACATATCTACCATCTGGGTCTATAGAGGAACTCAGCACTTCCGGCACAAAGTTTTTATGAAAAGCTATCGAGACCCCCTTAGATTTGGAATGCGGATTGGAACTGTGGTACCATTTGGGGTAATATTTTGAAATGCAGGGGGGGACAGCCCCAGTTTTAAAATGCGTCTCCTGGAGCATCAGGACCGAAACCTGCTGTTTATGACTTGTGTATAGGACCTGTCTCCTTTTTTCAGGAATATTTAGCCCCTTTACATTAAAGAAGCAAAACTTTAATTTACCCATAACTTGAATGCGCCGCTGTGCAGCAAATTTTTATTGATCTGCCCGGAAGGAGTACCCACATGGAGAGGAAGAATTTAGAAAGGGGAAGAAAAGGAAAGGGAGTAGAGAAAAAAAGGAGAAGAGAAACAAAGAAAAAACAAAACATATCTATAATTGCTCTAAAGCCAGAGCTTTGTAGCTCTAACTACAGTAACACAAGTTTTGGTAGTATACTACCTGAGAACCCAACCAAAGGGAAGGAAGCCCAAGGAGGAACCATGACATCCCCCCCAACCACCCAAGAAAACATAAGAAATATCCATTGGACACATGTCAAAACATCAAATTAAATATGTCATATAAAGTAACAAGACAAGTAATTGTCAGTGCAAGAACCCAAGTGTGAAGTCAAGTCTGAATATGAATCATGGAAAATGTAAGCACAGGCCTAGTTGTGCAGGCGAATCCTCCCAATAGGTAAGGAGAAAGAGGGGAGGGATAGGAAGAGAGGGTGGGAGAGGTAAGGAAAAAGGGTGGTGAGGGGGGGGGGAAGGGAGTAGAGGTGGAAGAAGGGAAGGGAAAAGGATGCCTAGGAGATGAGGAAGGGAAGGGCCTGGAGGGAGAGCCCCCGCTACGGGCCTATGACTTCTCACAATCTGCAACACCTGCACCTAAAACACTGAGAACATGAGAATAAAGTGCAAACATAATAAAACTAAGCAATAAATGTCAGACTATCATAACCGACATAACGGAAATACAAAAATGAGAAAAACCAGACTATAAAAGCCTTCAAACTAAACCCACTCCATCAGTAGGCCGAGCTCGCCTTTCTGTACCACCAAACCAGGATGCTAAGTTCTCAAGGCGGGTCCGATGAAACCCGCTTGTTGTCTCGTTTTTTGGTTTGTTGAACCTTGAGCCATTTTGGTGGAGCTTCAGGGAGTGTTGGGCTCACGGGCCACTCAGGAAGATTTACCATAAGAAGTTCGAAGGTGCCCAGGAAAGTAGTTAAATCACAAAGCCTTCGAAAAGAAGCCGACTTGCCTCCCTTAGAGGCCGTTAACTGGAACGGGAACCCCCATCTATATGGGATGTCTCTTCTCTTGAGTTCGGCCAGTAATGGTTTTAGAGCTCTGCGCAGTAATAAAGTACGTCTAGATAGATAAGAGAGGATTAAGATTGGGTGATCCTCAAATCTGATGACTTCTTTCTTCCTGGCAGCCGTCATTATGGCTTCTTTGATTCTATAGTAGTGGGTTCTACATATAACATCACGTGGTCGAGAATCGGAAGTAGGTTTAGGACCCAAAGCGCGATGAATCCTATCGAACTCGATAGAGCCACCATCCTTGTCGTCCAGCAGGTCTAAGAAGATATTTTGTACTGTACGGTCCAGATCAGAAAAACCGACAGATTCCGGGAGGCCTCGTATACGAATGTTATTCCGTCTATTGCGGTAACACTGTCCTTTTTGCGTACCATCCTCTCTAGTTATGTATGGGGTAGTCCCTTGTTATATAGCTTCCTCTGCTGTCACTGTTGTACAGTGCTGTCCCATACATAGCATATTCTTGTTATTTTTGTTATTTACAGTGCCCTCTTATATTATATAGTCCTCTTGTTAGATATAAAATGACTGTTGATGGAGCAGCCGGTGACCAGAAGTCCAGTCCATCAGCCTCCTCCATTAGAAAAGAAGTTCCATTGACAGTCATTGCATTATGTGTCTAACAGGAGAGGATGTTATATAATAAAAAACAGGGCACTATATATTCTGATATGTAAGGGACGGTGTTGTACAAAACAAGAGAGCACTGTGTAATAAGGGATGATAATATACTTAATAAAGGAGACTGTGTAAGATATATATGTGAGTGACTATATATATCTGTAGCTTTGTCGTCATAAAAGGAGGGGGGCCAGACACATTTCTTGCACAGGTGCCCCAACCTGTCAATGTACGCCCCTGTTGGGTGGGGTTGAACACAGCTTAGTATTCAGAGCTCTGCTAAATCTGCAGCAGAGAAAACTGGAATCACAGTCTCTGTCTCTACACCATGCTGCTGTCAAATTACATTACAAATTACATACAAAAACCTACAGATAGGTTCCTTTTAAGTCTGGAATACATCATTTCTCAGTATTATGACTTTCGAAAACATAAGATCCGGGCACCACATTTGGTCTTACAGCATGTCCTTTGCATTTTGCTTCACAACCTCCTGTCTTGTAGGCTTCTTCAATGTTGGTACATTTCATATTAATGCAAACCTGAAAGACACAGTTATTCCCTATAAAATACGTATATATAATAAACAAGAGCAAATACGTCTTGCAGATGTTAGCAATTTCGCTTGCAGCCTTTCTTCTTTTTCATTGTTTTTATTTTGCATGTATGGTAGTTAGGGCATTTTTTACCCCTTTTTAACGTGCACAAATAAAACCTAAATTATAAAATTGAAAAAAAATCATAATAAACCCCCATACTTGTGTATTTCTTTGAAAACATATTTTTGGCACATAGACAAACTGTTACTCAGAACTTTCTACTTGGAGACATCTTCATGCAATTTTGTGTCGAAGTAAAATTTAAAAAAATGCATACAAATTTATATAATTGACTACATGCATCGTGCAAACAGAAAATCAGACCCAACCAAATACCCTTACAATTTAAATGGTTTTCCACTTTAATAAACATGGACACCAAACTCTTTTATATGCTTACTGGCAAAGATCACAGCCGGGTGGGGGGTCATGCTGAACCGACCACGCTGTTATCTTTTTGATCCAAACAGACCTCTGCTGCCCCCTGTCATCAGGACAATTACGCAACTGACAAACGAGGAGGCCAAATGCTGTTTCCACTAATAAGCTGGTTATTGAAGAACTAACAGCGAGAGTATGGCACATAAACCTCCGATTCCAACACATGGAATATGTGTATATACCCCCAGTACGGTCACTGCCAGTTACTTGCTACCACCATCAATGATTAATTAGACACCTGACAGGTAGCGTATGGCTTTCAGAAGTGTGGTTTACAGAACAACAGGAACAGAATCATTACATTTTATATTTAATCCATAAAGAAAGGCAGTGGGTATAAAAAATGTAAAAAAGATTTTGGAAAGGGCACAAAACAATACAACATATACAATTACATGAAATAAAAGGATAAACAAAAGAAAATAGCTAAACCTGTTGTCACTGAAATGGCTTCAGAGCTTAGCGGATGGAAACAATCCGATAGAAAACATCCATACACGTGGATCAAGCCTCCTCAGTGATGTATCTTCCGGTATTGAACACAGATCATAATTTGCCTTGTCTTTTTATCAGCATCTAAGGTGCATCCACACACTTCTCCTTGATGACTCATTATAAGACTGGTCATGGGATGTGGATTCAGTTTCAGAAAATTATGATATTCACAATATTCATGATATCTTCGCTTCGGTGGGTTGCAGGCATTTGATATCAGCGTCATATTTTTTATTGTGATTTTACCTTTTCATAGACAGGAAACATGGCATGACTGTTGTCAGCTAACTGGCCATTATTGATTGGCACATCTCACATTTATGAAAAATTTGTTCTTCCCCTATTCAGGGCCGGCGTTAGGGACAGGCAGACCAGGCAGCTTCCTAGGGCCCCGGCTCCTCCAGGAGCCCCCAGTCAGCTGCTATAGGGCCCCTGAGTATGAGGGGCTCGGCGCCGCCCCTCTCCCCCGCATTGCGCATTCAACTTATCAGCATCATAGATGCCGATACAGTTGAAAGCAGGGCTGTCATGTGATGCTCCCTCTCCCATCACCCCCCCGCCCCCCACTGCATCTGACTCAGCAGCATGAGACGCTCTGCAGAACCCAGAGCAGCGGGGGAATGAGGAGATGAGGTAAGTGGTGTGTGTATGCATTATAGTGTGTGTGTGTGCATTATAGTGTGAGTGGGTGTGTCTGCTGCACAATACTGTGAGGGGGGCTGCATTAGACTGTGTGTGGGGGCTGCACAATACTGTCTATGTGGGGGGCTGCATTATACTGTGTGTGGGGGCTGCACTATACTGTGTGTGTGGGGACTGCACTCTACTGTGTATGTGGGAGCAGCATTATATTGTGTGTGGTGGTGCTGCATTATACTCTGAAAGGGCTGCATTATGCTCTGAAGGGGCTGCACTATACTGTGTGTGGGGACTGCACTCTACTGTGTGTGCAGGGGCTGCATTATACTGTGTGTGGGAGGCTGCATTATACTGTGTGTGGGGGGTGCTGCATTATACTGTGTGTGGGGGTGCTGCATTATACTCTGGAGGTGCTGCATTATACTCTGAAGGGGCTGCATTACACTCTGAAGGGGCTGCATTACACTCTGAGGGGGCTGCATTAATTAAGAGGTATAGTGACCATTTTGAATCCAATAGTGTCTTCAAGAAATTAATCTGCATCAGATAAGAAAAATAAATAAATTTTTCCTAATTAAGGTTTATGTATATTATTTATGCTTTTAAGGCATTAACTCACACTTATCACTAAGAGCCTGGGAATGTGGGCAATATATAAGTGTGCAGAAAATCTTCCCCCGAACTGCTGCTTGTCCAGCATGTGCAGCCTCCTCGCTCTGTGGATCTCATCAGCACCTCCCGCACGGATCACCCCACTCACGGTAAGCTGTGTCCTAATAAAATTGTTGTCAGCCATACTACAGAGAGCGAGTGACCTTCCAGCACATCACCAGCTCTGCAATACAGATGCTAATGTACTTAGGACTGGTTCACAAAGCTATGTTTTCAGTCCGAGTGCAGTCTGTCAAAAAAAACGAACAGCACTTAGAGCAACGTTATTCAATAGGGCACTGCAGATAAAGCATTTTTTTTCACTGTCCGAATCTGTGTGTCAAAAAAAATAATTTAAAAATTTAGTTTTGTCTGTAAATCGGATGAGATTTACCCATTCAAGTCTAATGAAGCACACAGACAAAAAAAAAATTGGATGCCATAAGGAGACACAAGATTACATCCATTTTGAATGGACACATTGCAGTTCGGTAACGTAGGAAATTGTAAATGGTCGTGTAAATGATTACACATGGATGACAAGTGAGAAAACAATTGTCTGCGTTTTCTGGATGTGAACCTACTGGCCCCCTTAAAAATAGTCTGGGTGAAATGGTGGATGAGGATGAAGAAAAAGCCAATATGCTAAATGACTTTTTTTCATCAGTATTTACACAAGAAAATCCCATGGCACACAATATGATCAGTGATAACAAAAATTCCCCATTAAGTGCTTAACCCAGCAGGAAGTACGGCGGCATCTAAAAATCACAAAAATTGACAAATCTGCGGGTCCGGATGGGATACACCCCCGAGTACTGCAGGAATTAAGTACAGTCATTGATAGACCATTATTTTTAATCTTTAAAGACTCCATAATAACAGGGTCTGTACCACAGACCAAAAAGGGGACAAAAACTGAACTCAGAAATTATAGGCCAGTAAGCTTAACCTCTACTGTGGGTAAAATCCTGGAGGGCATTCTAAGGGTATGTGTCCACGTTCAGGATTGCATCAGGATTTGGTCAGGATTTTTCATCAGTATTTGTAAGCCAAAACCAGGAGTGGAACAATTAGAGGAAAAGTATAATAGAAACATATGCTCCATTTTTGTATTTATCACCCACTCCTGGTTTTGGCTTACAAATACTGATGAAAAATCCTGACCAAATCCTGATGCAATCCTGAACGTGGACACATACCCCAAGGGATGCTATACTGGAGTATCTGAAGAGGAATAACCTCATGACCCAGTATCAGCACGGGTTTACTAGGGACCGTTCATGTCATACTAATCTGATCAATTTCTATGAAGAGGTAAGTTCCGGTCTGGACCAAGGGAACCCAGTGGACGTAGTGTATATGGACTTTTCAAAAGCTTTTGATACGGTGCCACACAAAAGGTTGATACATAAAATGAGAATAATGGGGATAGGGGAAAATATGTGTAAGTGGGTTAACAGCTGGCTCAGGGATAGGAAACAAAGGGTGGTTATTAATGGAGCACACTCGGACTGGGTCGCGGTTAGCAGTGGGGTACCACAGGGGTCAGTATTGGGCCCTCTTCTTTTTAACATATTTATTAATGATCTTGTAGGGGGCATACAGAGTGGAATTTTAATATTTGCAGATGACACTAAACTCTGCAGGGTAATCAATACAGAGGAGGACAATTTTATATTACAGGATGATTTATGTAAACTAGAAGCTTGGGCTCATAAATCGCAAATGAGCTGTAATTGGGATAAATGTAAGGTCATGCACTTGGGTAGAAGTAATAAGATATATAACTATGTGCTTAATTCTAAAACTCTGGGTAAAACCGTCAATGAAAAATACCTGGGAGTATGGGTGGATGACAAACTCACATTTAGTGGCCAGAGTCAGGCAGCTGCTACAAAGGCAAATAAAATAATGGGATGCATTAAAAGAGACATAGATGCTCATGAGGAGAACATAATTTTTCCTCTATACAAGTCACTAGTGCGACCACACTTAGAATACTGTGCACAGTTCTGGTCTCCGGTGTATAAGAAAGACATAGCTGAACTAGAGCGAGTGCAGAGAAGAGCGACCAAGGTTATTAGAGGACTGGGGGGTCTGCAATACCAAGATAGGTTATTACACTTGGGGCTATTTAGTTTGGAAAAACGAAGGCTAAGGGGTGATCTTATTTTAATGTATAAATATAGGGGGACAGTACAAAGACCTTTTTGATGATCTTTTTAATCATAGACCTGAGACAGGGACAAGGGGGCATCCTCTACGTCTGGAGGAAAGAAGGTTTAAGCATAATAACAGACCCGGGTTCTTTACTGTAAGAGCAGTGAGACTATGGAACTCTCTGCCGTATGATGTTGTAATGAGTGATTCATTACTTAAATTTAAGAGGGGACTGGATGCCTTTCTTGAAAAGTATAATGTTACAAGGTATATTTATTAGATTCCTTGTTAGGGCGTTGATCCAGGGAACTAGTCTGATTGCCATATGTGGAGTCGGGAAGGAATTTTTTTCCCCAAAGTGGAGCTTACTATTTGCCACATGGTTTTTTTTTGCCTTCCTCTGGATCAACATGTTAGGGCATGTTAGGCTATGGGTTGAACTAGATGGACTTAAGCTGGAGTCACACATAACGATTTCGTTAACGATATCGTTGCAACGTCACGCTTTTGGTGACGTAGCAACGATCCCGCTAACGATCTCGTTCTGTGTGACAGCGACCAACGATCAGGCCCCTGCTGTGAGATCGTTGGTCATTGGGGAATGAAGAGGACCTTTTTTTGGTCGCTGATCACCCGCTGTCATCGCTGGTTACATTACTGCCGGTGCTGACACAGTCAGTGCAGGGAAGCTATCGGCAGCAGCGCGTGCATTAGCGGCGCTCCTGCCGAAAGCAGTTTTAACCCTGTGGACGCCAGCGGGGGACGTGACAGACATCAGAATGTGAGTATGTAGTGTTTTTTTTTTACTTTTACAATGGTAACCAGGGTAAATATCGGGTTACTAAGCGCGGCCCTGCACTTAGTAACCCGATGTTTACCCTGGTTACCCGGGTGCTGCAGGGGGACTTCGGCATCGTTGAAGACAGTTTCAATGATTCCGAAGTCGTTCCCCTGATCGTTGGTCGCTGGAGAGAGCTGTCTGTGTGACAGCTCCCCAGCGACCACACAACGACTTACCAACGATCACGGCCAGGTCGTATCGCTGGTCGTGATCGTTGGTAAGTCGTTTAGTGTGACTAAAGCTTTAAAGTCTTCCTTCAACCTTAATAACTAAGTTACTATGTTACTCTTATGTGTAAAAATACACAAGTCTGCTTTTAAAGAGTAAAAATTTATTTGGAGGCATCGATGACACCTGCAGAGGCGTTATTATAGCTTTTATCGGTCACATTGAGACTTTTTTATCACTTTTTAGTCCAATTTTGAAATCAAAAGGTGACATAACAGCACTTATGGCTTTGTGTTTTTTTTTTTTTTACAGGGCTCACTGGGTGACAAAGTATGCATATTCTAGTTATGGACTCTGCAATACCAAACAAGTATTAATTTATATTGTATGATTTATTTTTTTAAATGTTTCCAAATATCATAATGTTTTTGTGTGTTATTATACTGAAAGTGCCAAGACTTTATAATTTTTTTTGCCACAGAGCTCTATAAAGGCTTAACTTTTGTATGACAAACTAGTGTATTTTATTACTACCATTTTGATGTGTTTTTGAGACTTTTTGTTTGCTCTTTGTTCAAATTTTTGAAGTGAATTGATCATAAAAGAGCATGGTGTTTGTGAGAAGAATTGTAATTTTAAGTTGGTAGAATTTTTGGACTTTTAGATTGCTATGTATTCTAGTTTTTCAATGCAAAATTACCCCAAAAAAGCAATTCTGGCTTTGATTTTGATACACTGTTTTCAGCAGGTGAGCTGAGGGACAAGCTAGTTTTATAGTTTGGCTTGTTATACTCGCGCAATGCCAAATATGTATACTGCTTTTGTCTTGTCTTGTTTTTCTTTTTTTTTCCTCTTGAAAATACAGGACTGAAATCACCGTTTTTTCTTTTTAGGTCTTTAACTTGATTTTTCCAGTTTTTCTTCTAAACATTTTACTCCAGTCCTTTCAGCTTGGCAGCACTTTCTTCTTTTTCACAATGGCTGAAGTCAGAAGGGGAAGGAGGGTGGATCACCCCCATGTAAGGTCAATGGGGTACTCGGTACCGGGTCCTTCAGTTCCCTCAGTGAGGATGTCACGGTGGCCCAACCTGGACCGTGGCCCTATGAGGGGCGCCCAATAAAAGGCAAAGTTCGTAGATAACGGTAATGTTCGTGACGCCACCTGTGGTATTCGGTCAGAGTGACCGACGCTGCTTAGGGGTCCACTGGGGTGATGTAATGGCAGCTAGATGGTATAGCTTCGCACAGGTGAAGTAAATCCCCAGGGCTTCCCAGAAGTGTAGATGATGATGGTGGATGGTGCAAGGCGCGGTGAATAACGAGGACACAATGGGTGCAGTCTCTTTACCTTTACTGAAGGCTTCAGCATCCACAGTCCAGAGTGCCGGATGACAGGGTCGGCAGGGTCCGGCCGGTCTGATGGCAATTCCAGAGTCCCCTTATCCAGGTGGAAATCAGTAGCCTTCCCCTTGCGCACAGTAACGTAGTAGGTCCCTACTTGCATTAGCTACCATAAGGTCCTCACTGTTGTTACTTCTCTCTCTCTGTCCCCCAGATGGATAGAACAAGCCCGTATGACGGTGATGGCCTAAGGCTATTTTATAGGGACCCTAGTGACACCCCTCCTCCGCTATTGCCACCGTGTCTGCTTAGGTGTTTAGGTCGGACAGCCAACTTGGAATCGACTGCCCTGCCGGTCTATGAAGTAAAGCGTATAGTCTATTACTCCCTCGGTATTCCGGCCACCGGATCTGCGCTTCAGATGGAGGCAGCCTGCTTCTAGCTGGTCTCCCACTGATGTTTCACTCCTGTTGCTATGACTTCTGTGCTCACTCACTACAGCACAATTCCTTTCGTGTCCTTTCTTAGGAGGCTGACGCATGGGTTTCCTTCCTCCTCAGACTACAGTCTGGATCTGACCAGGGATCACCCCAGCCAGCTCGACCTGGAGACCTTTCCTCGTCGGCCCCCAGCCAGGAGCTCTCCTCTCCCCCAACTCCCCCTGACTCTGCCTAACTTCCTAACCAACCCACCCACCAGTTTTACCCTATGTGAGGAGTGGCCTAGTGAACAGAATCCTTAGCTCCCCCTGGTGGACCGGCGTGTGAAGTGTGTGTGTGGCTGTGATACCTGGCAGGGTGAACTCCTTTGGTGCCATCAGACGTAACATCACTCTCCCTGGTGGAAGAGCGACATTACTGCAATGACCAGGACTAGGGCGCTGGTTGCAACCCAGCCTGAGATACCACAGGAGAATCAGGAGTGATCGCTAAATACATGTATGCAGCGCTAATATTAACCCATGATAGTGTAACCATTACATGAAGGTGGGGGTCCTGGCTGGGTGTGTGGGCCTGTGCTGTGAGGGCCCTAAGCCCCTGCAGGCCACATGTAACCAATGACGCTGGTTTGCCAGACCCAGATGCTAACCAGTTCATGAAAGGAGACCACCAGCTCTGAACAAACAAAGCTTTACTAAACGCTTGGAAACTCCCGTCCGGGACACTCACTTGGTTTCATGTTCTATTCTGTCCTGGCCCTTTAACCTTTAAGAGCTATAAGCATGGAAGTCTTAAGAGCAGCCAGGGCCCTGGGCAATTTAGAAGGTGTGGGCCCCACCCCCATGTACAAGATGTATAACTTGACATGTCACATGATCCCCTTTGATAGATCATTTGATAGGTCATGTGAGTAATACACATGTGCTCCGGGGCACATATGTAGGTGTAAAACGATAGCAATAGCGGCACAAGTGCCACGCAAATTTTTCCCTTATTTACAGTGCTATACATAAAGCACTGAACAAAATACAGCAGGATGGGAGATTAATTTTCCCAAGGGGCCACATGAGAGACCGTGACTGTTGTGGAGGACAGACCAATAGACTGAAATTAATTCTGCTCAGTATTAATATTAACATCGTAATTATAATTATTTTTTAGATTAATTGAATCACTTAATATTGAGCAGAAGTATGCTGACAGCCCTCTGCATACAATATGAACCCCAACACAACCCCTATATACAGTATGAGCCCCTACACAAAGTATGAGTGCACACAAAGCCCCTACATACAGTATAAGCCCTCACACAGCCCCCAATATACAGTATAAACCCCCACATAGCTACCTAGATACAGTATGAGCCCTCACATAGATTCCTATATCTAGTATGAGCCACCATATATCCACCTTTATACAGTATGATCCCCACGTAGCTCCCTATAAACAGTGTGAGCTCTCACATAGGTTCTATTTACAGTAAAAGCCCGCACATAGCTCCCTAGATACAGTATGAGCCCTCACATAGCTCCTAATATATAATATGAGCCCGCACATATATCCCTAGACACAGTATGAGCCCGCACATAGCTCCCAATATATAGTATAAGCCCGCACATAACTCCCTAGATACAGTATGAGCCCGCACATAGTTCTCAATATATAGTATGAGCCCGAACATAGCTCCCTAGATACAGTATGAGCCCACACATAGTTCACTATATAGAGTATAATGCTCATTTATAGCGTACGAGCCCTTACATAGGCCCCTATATACAGTATGAACCCCCACATAACTCCCCATATTGAAGATGAGCCTCCACATAGCAACCTACAGTACAGACCAAAGTTTAGACACACCTTCTCATTTAAAGATTTTTCTGTATTTTCATGACTATGAAAATTGTACATTCACACTGAAGGCATCAAAACTATGAATTAACACATGTGGAATTATATACCGTATATACTCGAGTATAAGCCGAGATTTTCAGCCCAAATTTTTGGGCTGAAAGTGCCCCTCTCGGCTTATACTCGAGTCACGGTGGGCGGCAGGGTCGGCGGGTGAGGGGGAGAGGGCACTGAGGCATACTCACCTGGTCCCAGCGCTCCTGACGCTGCCCCTGCCTGTCACACTGTCTCCGGGTGTCGCAGCTCTTCCCCTGTTCAGCGGTCACGTGGGACCGCTCATTAGAGAAATGAATATGGACTCCACTCCCATAGGGGTGGAGCCACATATTTATTCCTCTGAGCGGTGCCAGTGACCGCTGACAGGAAGAGGCTGCGGCACCCGGAGACAGTGTGACAGGCAGGGGCAGCATCAGGAGCGCCGGGACTAGGTGAGTATTTTATATTCACCTGTCCGCGTTTCACCTGCCGGGCGCCGCTCTGTCTTCCCAGCGTCTCTGCGCTCTGACTGTGCAGGTCAGAGGGCGCGATGACGCATATAGTGTGCGCGCCGCCCTCTGCCTGATCAGTCAGTGCGGAAAGACGCCGGGAGCTGCAAGCAAGAGAGGTGAGTATGGCATTTTTTTTTATTGTTATTGCAGCAGCAGCAATGGCACAGCTTTATAAGGAGCATCTATGGGGCAATAATGAACGGTGCAGAGCATTATATGTCACAGCTATGGGGCAAAAATGAACGGTGCAGAGCACTATATGGCACAGCTATGGGGCAAAAATGAACGGTGCAGAGTACTATATGGCACAGCTATGGGGCAATAATGAACGGTGCAGAGCACAATATGGCACAGCTGTGGGGCAATAATGAACGTGTTATGGACCTGGTGGTTAGGAGCACCCGGAACGACCTGATGGTTAAACTCACACAGGACAAGCTCTGGGAAGTGGGAGCTCTGCTGACCGCAACCCCTAATCCTATCACACAACTAGAAATAGCCGTGGAGCGTACCTAACACGACCTAGACGCCTCTTCACAGCCTAAGAGCTAACTAGCCCTAAAGATAGAAAATAAAGCCTACCTTGCCTCAGAGAAATTCCCCAAAGGAAAAGGCAGCCCCCCACATATATTGACTGTGAGTTAAGATGAAAGTCACAAACACAGAAATGAAACAGGTTTCAGCAAAGGGAGGCCAGACTTACTAAACAGACTGAGGATAGGAAAGTTATCTTTGCGGTCAGCACAAAAAACTACAAAAGACCACGCAGAGTGTGCAAAAAGACCTCCGCACCGACTCACGGTGCGGAGGTGCCACTCTGCATCCCAGAGCTTCCAGCTACCAAGACAAAATCATGATAGCCAACTGGACAAGGAAACAATGAACAAATAATTAACTAGCAGGGACTTAGCTTCTGCTGGAGTAGACAGGTCACCAGAAAGATCCAAGAGCGAACTGAACCAGTACAAGAACATTGACAGCTGGCATGGAGTAACGATCTGAGTGGAGTTAAATAGAACAGCCAGCCAAAGAATAAACTACGTCACCTGTGGAAGGAACCTCAGAAGCAGCAGCTCCACTCACAGCCACCAGAGGGAGTCCATGGACAGAACTCACCGAAGTACCATTCATGACCACAGGAGGGATTTCGAAAACAGAATTCACAACATGAACGGTGCAGAGCACTATATGGCACAGCTTTGGGGCAAAAATGAACGGTGCAGAGCACTATATGGCACAGCTATGGGGCAAAAATGAACGGTGCAGAGCACTATATGGCACAGCTATGGGGCAAGAATGAACGGTGCAGAGCATTGTATATGGGGCAATAATGAATGGTGCAGAGCACTATTTGGCACAGTTATGGGGCGAGAATGAATGGTGCAGAGCACAGTATGGCACAGCTATGGGGCAATAATGAACGGTGCAGAGCACTATATGGCACAGCTATGGGGCAATAATGAACGGTGCAGAGCACTATATGGCACAGCTATGGGGCAATAATGAACGGTGCAGAGCACTATATGGCACAGCTATGGGGCAATAATGAACGGTGCAGAGCACTATATGGCACAGCTATGGGGCAATAATGAACGGTGCAGAGCACTATGTGGCACAGCTATGGGGCAATAATGAACGGTGCAGAGCACTATATGGCACAGCTATGGGGCAATAATGAACTGTGCAGAGCACTATATGGCACAGCTATGGGGCAATAATGAACTGTGCAGAGCACTATATGGCACAGCTATGGGGCAATAATGAACTGTGCAGAGCACTATATGGCACAGCTATGGGGCAATAATGAACGGTGCAGAGCAAAATATGGCACAGCTATGGGGCAATAATGAACGGTGCAGAGCACTATATGGCACAGTTATGGGGCAAGAATGAACGGTGCAGAGCACTATATGGCACAGTTATGTGGCAATAATGAATGGTGCAGAGCATCATATGGCACAGCTATGGGGCAATAATGAACGGTGCAGAGCATTATATGGCACAGCTATGGGGCAATAATGAACGGTGCAGAGCACTATATGGCACAGCTATGGGGCAATAAAGAACTGCAGAGCACTATATGGCACAGCAATGGGGCAATAATGAATGGTGCAGAGCACTATATGGCACAGCTATGGGGCAATAATGAACTGTGCAGAGCACTATATGGCACAGCTATGGGGCAAGAATGAACGGTGCAGAGCACTATATGGCACAGCTATGGGGCAATAATGAACGGTGCAGAGCACTATATGGCACAGCTATGGGGCAATAAAGAACTGCAGAGCACTATATGGCACAGCTATGGGGCAATAATGAACGGTGCAGAGCACTATATGGCACAGCTATGGGGCAATAATGAACTGTGCAGAGCACTATATGGCACAGCTATGGGGCAAGAATGAACGGTGCAGAGCACTATATGGCACAGCTATGGGGCAATAATGAACGGTGCAGAGCACTATATGGCACAGCTATGGGGCAATAATGAACTGTGCAGAGCACTATATGGCACAGCTATGGGGCAAGAATGAACGGTGCAGAGCACTATATGGCACACCTTTCTATGGTACATCTATGGGGCAATAATGAACGGTGCAGAGCACTATATGGCACAGCTATGGGGCAAGAATGAACGGTGCAGAGCACTATATGGCACACCTTTCTATGGTACATCTATGGGGCAATAATGAACGGTGCAGAGCACTATATGGCACAGCTATGGGGCAAAAATGAACGGTGCAGAGCACTATATGGCACACCTTTCTATGGTACATCTATGGGGCAATAATGAACGGTGCAGAGCACTATATGGCACAGCTATGGGGCCATAATGAACGGTATGGAGCATCTATTTTTATTTTTGAAATTCACCGGTAGCTGCTGCATTTTCCACCCTAGGCTTATTCTCGAGTCAATAAGTTTTCCCAGTTTTTTGTGGCAAAATTAGGGGGGGTCGGCTTATACTCGGGTCGGCTTATACTCGAGTATATACGGTACTTAACAAAAAAGTTAAACTTTTGGTTTAATATCCAATGAATTGAAGTGCAAGATATTTAATAATTAAGAAATTAATAATAATTCCTGACTCATACACCTTATTAAATTGTAGGTCAGGTTTTAGTTGAAAATAATTAATGAGCCTAGAGATATTTTTTCTCCAATTTCTCTAGATATTAACCCCTTTACCCCCAAGGGTGGTTTGCACGTTAATGACCGGGCCAATTTTTACAGTTCTGACCACTGTCCCTTTATGAGGTTATAACTCTGGAACGCTTCAACGGAACCCAGTGATTCTGACATTGTTTTCTCGTGACATATTGTACTTCATGACAGTGGTAAAAATTCTTTGATAGTACCTACCTTTATTTGTGAAAAAAACGGAAATTTTGCAAAAATTATGAAAATTTTGCAATTTTCCAACTTTGAATTTTTATGTAATTAAATCACAGAGATATGTCACACAAAATACTTAATAAGTAACATTTCTCACATGTCTCCTTTACAACAGCACAATTTTGGAACAAAAATTTTTTTTTGTTAGGGAGTTATAAGGGTTAAATTTGACCAGCAATTTCTCGTTTTTACAACACCATTTTTTTTAGGGACCACGTCTCATTTGAAGTCATTTTGAGGGGTCTATATGATAGGAAATACCCAAGTGTGACACCATTCTAAAAACTGCACCCCTCAAGGTGCTCAAAACCATATTCAAGAAGTTTATTAACCCTTCAGGTGCTTCACAGGAATTTTTGGAATGTTTAAATAAAAATGAACATTTAACTTTTTTTTCACAAAATATTTACTTCAGCTCCAATTTGTTTTATTTTACCAAGGGTAACAGGAGAAAATGGACCCCAAAAGTTGTTGTACAATTTGTCCTGAGTACGCTGATACCCCATATGTGGGGGTAAACCACTGTTTGGGCGCGTGGGAGAGCTCGGAAGGGAAGGAGCTTTGTTTGACTTTTCAATGCAAAATTGACTGGAATTGAGATGGGACGCCATGTTGCGTTTGGAGAGCCACTGATGTGCCTAAACATTGAAACCCCCCACAAGTGACACCATTTTGGAAAGTAGACCCACTAAGGAACTTATCTAGAGGTGTGGTGAGCACTTTGACCCACCAAGTGCTTCACAGAAGTTTATAATGCAGAACCGTAAAAATAAAAAAATCATATTTTTTCACAAAAATTATCTTTTCGCCCCCAATTTTTTATTTACCAAGGGTAAGAGAAGAAATTGGACCCCAAAATTTGTTGCCCAATTTGTCCTGAGTTCGATGATACACCATATGTGGGGGGAACCACTGTTTGGGCGCATGGGAGGGCTCGGAAGGGAAGGAGCGCCATTTGGAATGCAGACTTAGATGGAATGGTCTGCAGGTGTCACATTGCGTTTGCAGAGCCCCTAATGTACCTAAACAGTAGAAGCCCCCCACAAGTGACACCATTTTGGAAACTAGACCCCCTAAGGAACTTATCTAGATGTGTGGTGGGCGCTTTGACCCACCAAGGGCTTCACAGAAGTTTATTATGCAGAGCCATAAAAATAAAACAAAATTTTTCTCCCACAAAAATTGTTTTTTTAGCCCCCAGTTTTGCATTTGCCCGAGGGTAACAGGAGAAATTGGACCCCAAAATTTGTTGCCCATTTTGTCCTGAGTGCGATGAAACACTATATGTGGGGGGGGGGGGAACCACCGTTTGTGCGCATGGGAGGGGTCCGAAGGGAAGGAGCTCCATTTGGAATGCAGACTTAGATGGAATGGTCTGCAGGTGTCATATTGCGTTTGCAGAGCCCCTAATGTACCTAAACAGTAGAAACCCCCACAAGTGACACCATTTTGGAAACTAGACCCCCTAAGGAACTTATCTAGATGTGTTGTGAGAGCTTTGAACCCTCAAGTGTTTCACTACAGTTTGTAGCGCAGAGCCGTGAAAATAAAAAATAAAAAACTTTCCCCCCAAAATTATTTTTTAGCCCCCAGTTTTGTATTTTCCCGGGGGTAAGAGGAGAAATTCGACCACAAAAGTTGTTGTCCTATTTGTCCTGAGTACGCTGATACTGCATATGTTGGGGTAAACCCCTGTTTGGGCGCACGGGAGAGCTCGGAAGGGAAGAAGCACTGTTTTACTTTTTCAACGCAGAATTGGCTGGAATTGAGATCGGACGCCATGTCGCGTTTGGAGAGCCCCTGATGTGCCTAAACAGTGGAAACCCCCCAATTATAACTGAAACCCTAATCCAAACACACCCCTAACTCTAATCCCAACCCTATTCCCAACTGTAAATGTAATCTAAACCCTAACCGTAACTTTAGCCCCAACCCTAACCCTAACTTTAGCCCCAACCCTAACTGTAGCCCTAACCCTAGCCCTAACCCTAGCCCTAACCCTAGCCCTAACTCTAGCCCTGACCCTAGCCCTAACCCTAGTTCTAACCCTAGCCTTAACCATAACCCTAGCCCTAACCCTAACCCTAGCCCTAATGGGAAAATGGAAATAAATACATTTTTTTAATGTTTCCCTAACTAAGGGGGTGATGAAGGAGGGTTTGATTTACTTTTATAGCGGGTTTTATAGCGGATTTTTATGATTGGCAGCTGTCACACACTGAAAGACGCTTTTTATTGCAAAAAATATTTTTTGCAATACCACATTTTGAGAGCTATAATTTTTCCACATTTTGGTCCACAGAGTCATGTGAGGTCTTGTTTTCTGCGGGACAAGTTGACGTTTTTATTGGTAACATTTTCGGGCACGTGACATTTTTTGATCGCTTTTTTTTTTTTGTGAGGCAGAATGACCAAAAACCAGCTATGTGGTGAATTCTGTGGCAGAGCTCCCTCCTGTGGTCACAAGTGGTACTTCGGCTGATTCTCTCTGTGAGCTTCCGTTGGTGGAGGAAAGTGGTACTGCGGCTTCTGAGTTTCCTTCCTCAGGTGATGTGGTGAAGTCTTTAGGTGCTGCTCTATTTAACTCCACCTAGTGCTTTGATCCTGGCCTCCAGTCAATGTTCTAGTATTGGACCTGTTTCCTCCTGGATCGTTCCTGTGGCCTGCTGCTCTGCATAGCTAAGTTCCGCTTTGCTATTTTGTTTGCTGTTTTTTCTGTCCAGCTTGTCTATTTGTTTTTTCCTGCTTGCTGGAAGCTCTGGGACGCAGAGGGTGTACCTCCGTGCCGTTAGTTCGGTACGGAGGGTCTTTTTGCCCCCTTTGCGTGTTTTTTGTAGGGTTTTGTGTTGACCGCAAAGATACCTTTCCTATCCTCGCTCTGTTCAGAAAGTCGGGCCTCACTTTGCTAAATCTATTTCATCTCTACGTTTGTCTTTTCATCTTAACTCACAGTCATTATATGTGGGGGCTGCCTTTTCCTTTGGGGTATTTCTCTGAGGCAAGGTAGGCTTATTTTCTATCTTCAGGTTAGCTAGTTTCTCAGGCTGTGCCGAGTTGCATAGGGAGCGTTAGGCGCAATCCACGGCTGCCTCTAGTGTGGTTGGAGAGGATTAGGGATTGCGGTCAGCAGAGTTCCCACGTCTCAGAGCTCGTTCTATGTTTTTGGGTTATTGTCAGGTCACTGTATGTGTTCTGACCTCTATGTCCATTGTGGTACTGAATTACCTTTCACAACAGTACTGGAGGCCCAAAGTACTAATGATTCTCAATAGAGGGAAAAAAGAAGTTCTGAGACCATTTTTTTTTCTCTGCACTGTGTTTTGCCTTTTTTTTCCCCTAGACATTTGGTTGGTTCACGACACAGGTGTAGCGATGGACATTAACCCCTTCCCGACCTTTGACGCATACGCTGCGTCATGAAAGTCGGTGCCATTCCGACCCATGACGCAGCATATGCGTCATGGAAAGATCGCGTCCCTGCAGGCCGGGTGAAAGGGTTAACTCCCATTTCACCCGATCTGCAGGGACAGGGGGAGTGGTAGTTTAGCCCAGGGGGGGTGGCTTCACCCCCTCGTGGCTACGATCGCTCTGATTGGCTGTTGAAAGTGAAACTGCCAATCAGAGCGATTTGTAATATTTCACCTAAAAAACTGGTGAAATATTACAATCCAGCCATGGCCGATGCTGCAATATCATCGGCCATGGCTGGAAACACTTATGTGCACCCACCCCACCCCACCGATCGCCCCCCCAGCCCCCCGATCTGTGGTCCGCTCCCCTCCGTCCTGTGCTCCGCTCCCCCGTCCTCCTGTCCGCTTCCCCGTGCACCAATCACACCCCCTGTGCTGCAATCAAACCCCCCCGCACTCCGATCCCCCCCCCCGCACACAGCGACCCCCCCCCCGTGCTCCGATCCACCCCCCCCGCACAGCGATCCCTCACCCCGTGCTCCAATCCTTCCCCGTGCTCCAATCCTCCCTCCCGTGTTCCGATCCACCCCCCCCCATGATCCGATCCACCCCCCCGTGCTCCGACGCCCCCCCCGTGCCCTGATCTCCCCCCCCTTATACTTACCTGGCCGCCCGAGGTCCGTCCGTCTTCTTTCCTGGGCGCCGCCATCTTCCAAAATGGCGGGCGCATGTGCAGTGCGCCCGCCGAATCTGCCGGCCGGCAGATTCGTTCCAGAGTGAATTTTGATCACTGAGATATATCCTATCTCAGTGATCAAAATAAAAAAAATAGTAAATGACCCCCCCCTTTGTCACCCCCATAGATAGGGACAATAAAAAAAATAAAGAATTTTTTTTTTTTTCACTAAGGTTGGGGTAAGAACTAGGGTTAGGGTTAGGGGTAGGGTTAGGGGTAGGGTTAGGGTTAGGGGTAGGGTTAGGGGTAGGGGTAGGGTTAGGGCTAGGGTTAGGGGTAGGGTTAGGGCTAGGGTTAGGGTTAGGGGTAGGGTTAGGGCTAGGGTTAGGGTTTCGGTATGTGCACACGTATTCTGGTCCTATGCGGATTTTTCCGCAGCGGATTTGAAAAATCCACAGTGCTAAACCGCTGCCGATTTATCGTGGATTTACCGCGGTTTTTCTGCGCATTTCACTGCGGTTTTACAACTGCGATTTTCTATTGGAGCAGTTCTAAAACCGCTGCGGAATCCGCAGAAAGAAGTGACATGCTGCGGAATGTAAACCGCTGCGTTTCCGTGCAGTTTTTCTGCAGCATGTGTACAGCGATTTTTGGTTCCCATAGGTTCACATTGAACTGTACACTCATGGGAAACTGCTGCGGATCCGCAGCGTTTTCCGCAGCGTGTGCACATACCTTTAGAATTAGGCTATGTGCACACGGTGCGGATTGGCCGCTGCGGATTCGCAGCAGTGTTCCATCGGGTTTACAGTACCATGTAAACATATGGAAAACCAAATCCGCTGTGCCCATGGTGCAGAAAATACCGCGCGGGAACGCTGCGTTGTATTTTCCGCAGCATGCCAATTCTTTGTGCGGATTCCGCAGCGTTTTACACCTGTTCCTCAATAGGAATCCGCAGGTGAAATCCGCACAAAAAACACTGGAAATCCACGGTAAATCCACAGGTAAAACGCAGTGCCTTTTACCCGCGGATTTTTCAAAAATGATGCTGAAAAATCTCATACGAATCCGCAACGTTGGCACATAGCCTTAGAGTTGGGTTGGAATTAGGGTTGTGGTTAGGGTTAGGGGTGTGTTGGGGTTAGGGTTGTGGTTAGGGGTGTGTTGGGGTTAGGGTTGTGATTAGGGTTACGGCTACAGTTGGGATAAGGGTTAGGGGTGTGTTGGAGGTAGAATTGAGGGGTTTCCACTGTTTAGGCACTTCAGGGGGTCTCCAAACGCAACATGGCGCCACCATTGATTCCAGCCAATCTTGTATTCAAAAATTCAAATGGTGCTCCCTCACTTCCGAACCCCGACGTGTGCCCAAACAGTGGTTTACCCCCACATATGGGGTACCAGCATACTCAGGACAAACTGCGCAACAATTACTGGGGTCCAATTTCTCCTGTTACCCTTGAGAAAATAAAAAATTGCTTGCTAAAACATCATTTTTGAGGAAAGAAAAATGATTTTTTATTTTCACGGCTTTGCGTTGTAAACGTCTGTGAAGCACTTGGGGGTTCAAAGTGCTCACCACATATCTAGATAAGTTCCTTGGGGGGTCTAGTTTCCAAAATGGGGTCACTTGTGGGGGGTTTCTACTGTTTAGGCACACCAGGGGCTCTGCAAACGCAACGTGACGCCCGCAGACCATTCCATCAAAGTCTGCATTTCAAAAGTCACTACTTCCCTTCTGAGCCCCCACGTGTGCCCAAACAGTGGTTTACCCCCACACATGGGGCATCAGCGTACTCAGGAGAAACTGGACAACAACTTTTGCGGTCCAATTTCTCCTGTAACCCTTGGGAAAATAAAAAATTCTGGGCTAAAAAATTATTTTTGAGGAAAGAAAACGTATTTATTATTTTCACGGCTCTGCGTTATAAACTTCTGTAAAGCACTTGGGGGTTGAAAGTGCTCACCACACATCTAGATAAGTTCCTTTGGGGGTCTAGTTTCCAAAATGGGGTCACTTGTGGGGGGTTTCTACTGTTTAGGCACACCAGGGGCTCTGCAAACGCAATGTGACGCCCGCAGACCATTCCATCAAAGTCTGCATTTCAAAAGTCACTACTTCCCTTCTGAGCCCCCACGTGTGCCCAAACAGTGGTTTACCCCCACACATGGGGTATCAGCGTACTCAGGAGAAACTGGACAACAACTTTTGTGGTCCAATTTCTCCTGTAACCCTTGGGAAAATAAAAAATTCTGGGCTAAAAAATTATTTTTGAGGAAAGAAAACGTATTTATTATTTTCACTGCTCTGTGTTATGAACTTCTGTGAAGCACTTGGGGGTTCAAAGTGCTCACCTCACATCTAGATAAGTTCCTTTGGGGGTCTAGTTTCCAAAATGGGGTCACTTGTGGGGGGTTTCTACTGTTTAGCCACATCAGGGGCTCTGCAAACGCAACGTGACGCCCGCAGAGCATTCCATCAAAGTCTGCATTTCAAAACGTCACTACTTCACTTCCGAGCCCCAGCATGTGCCTAAACAGTGGTTTACCCCCACATATGGGGTATCAGCGTACTCAGGAGAAACTGGACAACAACTTTTGGGGTCAAATTTCTCCTGTTACCCTTGGGAAAATAAAAAATTGCGGGCTAAAATTCATTTTTGAGAAAATAATTTTTGTTTTTTATTTTCATGGCTCTGCGTTATAAACTTCTGTGAAGCACTTGAGGGTTCAAAGTGCTCACTACACATCTAGATTAGTTCCTTTGGGGGTCTAGTTTCCAAAATGGGGTAATTTGTGGGGGATCTCCAATGTTTAGGCACACTGGGGCTCTCCAAACGCGACATGGTGTCCGCTAATGATTGGAGATAATTTTCCATTTAAAAAGCCAAATGGCGTGCCTTCCCTTCTGAGCCCTGCCGTGCGCCCAAACAGTGGTTTACCCCCACATATGGGGTATCTGCATACTCAGGACAAACTGGACAACAACATTTGTGGTCCAATTTCTCCTATTACCATTGGCAAAATAGGAAATTCCAGGCTAAAAAATCATTTTTGAGAAAAGAAAAATTATTTTTTATTTTCATGGCTCTGCATTATAAACTTCTGTGAAGCACCTGGGGGTTTAAAGTGCTCAGTATGCATCTAGATAAGTTCCTTGGGGGGTCTAGTTTCCAAAATGGGGTCACTTGTGGGGGAGCTCCATTGCATAGGCACACAGGGGCTCTCCAAATGCGACATGGTGTCCGCTAACAATTGGAGCTAATTTTCCATTCAAAAAGTTAAAAGGCGCGCCTTCCCTTCCGAGCCCTGCCGTGTGCCCAAACAGTGGTTTACCCCCACATATGAGGTATCGGCGTACTCGGGAGAAATTGCTCAACAAATTTTAGGATCCATTTTATCCTATTGCCCATGTGAAAATGAAAAAATTGAGGCGAAAATAAATTTTTTGTGAAAAAAAAGTACTTTTTCATTTTTACGGATCAATTTGTGAAGCACCTGAGGGTTTAAAGTGCTCACTAGGCATCTAGATAAGTTCCTTGGGGGGTCCAGTTTCCAAAATGGGGTCACTTGTGGGGGAGCTCCAATGTTTAAGCACACAGGGTCTTTCCAAACGCGACATGGTGTCCGCTATCGATGGAGATAATTTTTCATTCAAAAAGTCAAATGGCGCTCCTTCCCTTCCGAGCCTTACCATGTGCCCAAACAGTGGTTTACCCCCACATGTGAAGTATCGGTGTACTCAGGAGAAATTGCCAAACAAATTTTAGGATCCATTTTATCCTGTTGTCCACGTGAAAATGAAAAAATTGAGGCTAAAAGAATTTTTTTGTGAAAAAAAAGTACTTTTTCATTTTTACGGATCAATTTGTGAAGCACCTGGGGGTTTAAAGGGCTCACTATGCATCTAGATAAGTTCCTTGGGGCGTCTAGTTTCCAAAATGGGGTCACTTGTGGGGGAGCTCCAATTTTTAGGCACACGGGGGCTCTCCAAATGTGACATGGTGTCCGCTAAAGAGTGCAGCCAATTTTTCATTCAAAAAGTCAAATGGCGCTCCTTCCCTTCCAAGCCCTGCCGTGCGCCCAAACAGTGGTTTACCCCCACATATGAGGTATCAGCGTACTCAGGACAAATTGGACAACAACGTACGTGGTTCAGTTTCTCCTTTTACCATTGGGAAAATAAAAAAATTGTTGCTGAAAAATCATTTTTGTGACTAAAAAGTTAAATGTTCATTTTTTCCTTCCATGTTGCTTCTGCTGCTGTGAAGCACCTGAAGGGTTAATAAACTTCTTGAATGTGGTTTTGTGCACCTTGAGGGGTGCAGTTTTTAGAATGGTGTCACTTTTGGGTATTTTCAGCCATATAGACCCCTCAAACTGACTTCAAATGTGAGGTGGTCCCTAAAAAAAATGGTTTTGTAAATTTCGTTGTAAAAATGAGAAATCGCTGGTCAAATTTTAACCCTTATAACTTCCTAGCAAAAAAAAATTTTGTTTCCAAAATTGTGCTGATGTAAAGTAGACGTGTGGGAAATGTTATTTATTAACTATTTTGTGTCACATAACTCTCTGGTTTAACAGAATAAAAATTCAAAATGTGAAAATTGCGAAATTTTCAAAATTTTCGCCAAATTTCCGTTTTTATCACAAATAAACACAGAATTTATTGACCTAAATTTACCACTAACATGAAGCCCAATATGTCACGAAAAAACAATCTCAGAACCGCTAGGATCCATTGAAGCGTTCCTGAGTTATTACCTCATGAAGGGACACTGGTCAGAATTGCAAAAAACGGCAAGGTCTTTAAGGTCAAAATAGGCTGGGTCATGAAGGGGTTAAAGGTCTGTCTTCATGTGTGGATCAGCTCACGGCAAGAGTACAAAATATTCAAGACTTTGTGGTTCAGAATTCTATGTTAGAACCGAGAATTCCTATTCCTGATTTGTTTTTTGGAGATAGAACTAAATTTCTGAGTTTCAAAAATAATTGTAAACTATTTCTGGCTTTGAAACCTCGCTCCTCTGGTGACCCAGTTCAACAAGTTAGGATCATTATTTCTTTTTTACGTGGCGACCCTCAGGACTGGGCATTTTCTCTTGCGTCAGGAGATCCTGCATTAAGTAATATCGATGCGTTTTTCCTGGCGCTCGGATTGCTGTTCGATGAACCTAATTCAGTGGATCAGGCAGAGAAAAATTTGCTGGCTCTGTGTCAGGGTCAGGATGAGATAGAGGTATATTGTCAGAAATTTAGGAAGTGGTCCGTACTCACTCAATGGAATGAAGGTGCGCTCGCAGCTATTTTCAGAAAAGGTCTCTCTGAAGCCCTTAAGGATGTCATGGTGGGATTTCCTATGCCTGCTGGTCTGAATGAGTCTATGTCTTTAGCCATTCAGATCGGTCGACGCTTGCGTGAGCGTAAATCTGTGCACCATTTGGCGGTATTACCTGAGCTTAAACCTGAGCCTATGCAGTGCGATAGGACTTTAACGAGAGTTGAACGGCAAGAACACAGACGTCTGAATGGGCTGTGTTTCTACTGTGGTGATTCCACTCATGCTATCTCTGATTGTCCTAAGCGCACTAAGCGGTTCGCTAGGTCTGCCACCATTGGTACGGTACAGTCAAAATTTCTTCTGTCCGTTACCTTGATCTGCTGTTTGTCATCGTATTCTGTCATGGCATTTGTGGATTCAGGCGCTGCCCTGAATTTGATGGACTTGGAGTATGCTAGGCGTTGTGGGTTTTTCTTGGAGCCCTTGTAGTGTCCTATTCCATTGAGAGGAATTGATGCTACGCCTTTGGCCAAGAATAAGCCTCAGTACTGGACCCAGCTGACCATGTGCATGGCTCCTGCACATCAGGAGGTTATTCGCTTTCTGGTGTTGCATAATCTGCATGATGTGGTCGTGTTGGGGTTGCCATGGCTACAAGTCCATAATCCAGTATTAGATTGGAAATCCATGTCTGTGTCCAGCTGGGGTTGTCAGGGGGTACATGGTGATGTCCCATTCCTGACTATTTTGTCATCCACCCCTTCTGAGGTTCCAGAGTTCTTGTCTGATTACCGGGATGTATTTGATGAGCCCAAGATCACGGTTAAATTTCAGTACCCCTTGCCGTTGTTATCTGATTTGTTTGCTCGTATTAAGGGGGCTAGTTGGTTCACCAAGATAGATCTTCGTGGTGCGTATAATCTTGTGCGTATTAAGCGAGGCGATGAATGGAAAACTGCATTTAATACGCCCGAGGGCCATTTTGAGTATCTAGTATTGCCATTCGGACTTGCCAATGCTCCACCAGTGTTTCAATCCTTTATGCATGACATCTTCTGAGAGTACCTGGATAAATTCCTGATTATGTATTTGGATGACATTTTGATCTTCTCGGATGATTGGGAGTCTCATGTGAAGCAGGTCAGAACGGTGTTTCAGGTCCTGCGTGCTAATTCTTTGTTTGTGAAGGGATCAAAGTGTCTCTTTGGTGTTCAGAAGGTTTCATTTTTGGGGTTCATCTTTTCCCCTTCTACTATCGAGATGGACCCTGTTAAGGTCCAAGCCATCCATGATTGGACGCAGCCGACATCTCTGAAAAGTCTGCAAAAGTTCCTGGGCTTTGCTAATTTTTATCGTCGCTTCATCTGCAATTTTTCTAGCATTGCTAAACCATTGACCGATTTGACCAAGAAGGGTGCTGATGTGGTCAATTGGTCTTCTGCTGCTGTGGAAGCTTTTCAAGAGTTGAAGCGTCGTTTTTCTTCTGCCCCTGTGTTGTGTCAACCAGATGTTTCGCTTCCGTTCCAGGTCGAGGTTGATGCTTCTGAGATTGGAGCAGGGGCTGTTTTGTCGCAGAGAAGTTCTGATTGCTCGGTGATGAAACCATGTGCCTTCTTTTCCAGGAAGTTTTCGCCTGCTGAGCGAAATTATGATGTGGGCAATCGAGAGTTGCTTGCCATGAAGTGGGCATTCGAGGAGTGGCGTCATTGCCTTGAAGGAGCTAAGCATCGCGTGGTGGTCTTGACTGATCATAAGAATTTGACTTATCTCGAGTCTGCCAAGCGGTTGAATCCTAGACAGGCTCGTTGGTCGCTGTTTTTTGCCCGTTTTGACTTTGTGATTTCGTACCTTCCGGGCTCTAAAAATGTGAAGGCGGATGCTCTGTCTAGGAGTTTTGTGCCCGACTCTCCGGGTTTATCTGAACCAGCGGGTATCCTCAAAGAGGGAGTAATTGTGTCTGCCATCTCCCCTGATTTGCGGCGGGTGCTGCAAAAATTTCAGGCTAATAAACCTGATCGTTGCCCAGCGGAGAAACTGTTTGTCCCTGATAGGTGGACGAATAAAGTTATCTCTGAGGTTCATTGTTCGCTGTTGGCTGGTCATCCTGGAATCTTTGGTACCAGAGAGTTAGTGGCTAGATCCTTTTGGTGGCCATCTCTGTCGCGGGATGTGCGTACTTTTGTGCAGTCCTGTGGGATTTGTGCTCGGGCTAAGCCCTGCTGTTCTCGTGCCAGTGGGTTGCTTTTGCCCTTGCCGGTCCCGAAGAGGCCTTGGACACATATCTCTATGGATTTTATTTCAGATCTTCCCGTCTCTCAAAAGATGTCAGTCATTTGGGTGGTCTGTGATCGCTTCTCTAAGATGGTCCATTTGGTACCCTTGTCTAAATTACCTTCCTCCTCTGATTTGGTGCCATTGTTCTTCCAGCATGTGGTTTGTTTACATGGCATTCCAGAGAATATCGTTTCTGACAGAGGTTCCCAGTTTGTTTCGAGGTTTTGGCGAGCCTTTTGTGGTAGGATGGGCATTGACTTGTCTTTTTCCTCGGCTTTCCATCCTCAGACTAATGGCCAAACCGAACGAACCAATCAGACCTTGGAAACATATCTGAGATGCTTTGTTTCTGCTGATCAGGATGACTGGGTGTCCTTTTTGCCTTTGGCTGAGTTCGCCCTTAATAATCGGGCCAGCTCGGCTACCTTGGTTTCACCGTTTTTCTGCAACTCTGGGTTCCATCCTCGTTTCTCTTCAGGGCAGGTTGAGTCTTCGGACTGTCCTGGTGTGGATATTGTGGTGGACAGGTTGCAGCAGATTTGGACTCATGTAGTGGACAATTTGACCTTGTCCCAGGAGAAGGCTCAACGTTTCGCTAATCGCAGACGCTGTGTGGGTCCCCGACTTCGTGCTGGGGATTTGGTTTGGTTGTCTTCTCGTCATATTCCTATGAAGGTTTCCTCTCCTAAGTTTAAACCTCGTTTCATTGGTCCGTATAGGATTTCTGAGGTTCTTAATCCTGTGTCTTTTCGTCTGACCCTTCCAGATTCTTTTTCCATACATAACGTATTCCATAGGTCATTGTTGCGGAGATACGTGGCACCTATGGTTCCATCTGTTGATCCTCCTGCCCCCGTTTTGGTGGAGGGGGAGTTGGAGTATATTGTGGAGAAGATTTTGGATCCTCGTGTTTCAAGACGGAAACTCCAGTATTTGGTTAAGTGGAAGGGTTATGCTCAGGAAGATAATTCCTGGGTCTTTGCCTCTGATGTCCATGCTCCTGATCTTGTTCGTGCCTTTCATATGGCTCATCCTGGTCGTCCTGGGGGCTCTGGTGAGGGTTCGGTGACCCCTCCTCAAGGGGGGGGTACTGTTGTGAATTCTGTGGCAGAGCTCCCTCCTGTGGTCACAAGTGGTACTTCGGCTGATTCTCTCTGTGAGCTTCCGTTGGTGGAGGAAAGTGGTACTGCGGCTTCTGAGTTTCCTTCCTCAGGTGATGTGGTGAAGTCGTTAGGTGCTGCTCTATTTAACTCCACCTAGTGCTTTGATCCTGGCCTCCAGTCAATGTTCTAGTATTGGACCTGTTTCCTCCTGGATCGTTCCTGTGGCCTGCTGCTCTGCATAGCTAAGTTCCGCTTTGCTATTTTGTTTGCTGTTTTTTCTGTCCAGCTTGTCTATTTGTTTTTTCCTGCTTGCTGGAAGCTCTGGGACGCAGAGGGTGTACCTCCGTGCCGTTAGTTCGGTACGGAGGGTCTTTTTGCCCCCTTTGCGTGTTTTTTGTATGGTTTTGTGTTGACCGCAAAGATACCTTTCCTATCCTCGCTCTGTTCAGAAAGTCGGGCCTCACTTTGCTAAATCTATTTCATCTCTACGTTTGTCTTTTCATCTTAACTCACAGTCATTATATGTGGGGGCTGCCTTTTCCTTTGGGGTATTTCTCTGAGGCAAGGTAGGCTTATTTTCTATCTTCAGGTTAGCTAGTTTCTCAGGCTGTGCCGAGTTGCATAGGGAGCGTTAGGCGCAATCCACGGCTGCCTCTAGTGTGGTTGGAGAGGATTAGGGATTGCGGTCAGCAGAGTTCCCACGTCTCAGAGCTCGTTCTATGTTTTTGGGTTATTGTCAGGTCACTGTATGTGTTCTGACCTCTATGTCCATTGTGGTACTGAATTACCTTTCACAACACAGCTATTCATGAATTTCTTTTGGGGGAGGCGTTTATACCGTTCCGCGTTTGGTAAAATTGATAAAGCAGTTTTATTCTTCGGGTCAGTACGATTACAGCAATACCTTATTTATATCATTTTTTTATGTTTTGGCGCTTTTATACGATAAAAACTATTTTATAGAAAAAATAATTATTTTTGCATCGCTTTATTCTCAGGACTATAACTTTTTATTTTTTTGCTGATGATGCTGTATAGTGGCTCGTTTTTTGCGGGACAAGATGACGCTTTCAGCGGTACCATGGTTATTTATATCTGTGTTTTTGATCGCGTGTTATTCCACTTTTTGTTCGGCGGTATGATAATAAAGCGTTGTTTTTTGCCTCGTTTTTATTTTGTTTTTTTCTTACGGTGTTTACTGAAGGGGTTAACTAGTGGGCCAGTTTTATAGGTTGGGCCGTTACGGACGCGGCGATACTAAATATGTGTACTTTTATTGTTTTGTTTTTTTTATTTAGATAAAGAAATGTATTTATGGGAATAATATTTTTTTTTCATTATTTAGGAATATTTTTTTTTTTTTTTTTTTTTACACATTTGGAAATTTTCTTTTTTACTTTTTTACTTTGTCCCAGGGGGGGACATCACAGATCGGTGATCTGACAGTGTGCACAGCACTCTGTCAGATCACCGGTCTGACTTGCAGCACTGCAGGCTTCACAGTGCCTCTGAGCAGGCTCTGTGAATCCACCTCCCTCCCTGCAGGACCCGGATGCCGTGGCCATCTTGGATCCGGGCCTGGAGCAGGGAGGGAGGTACGGAGACCCTCGCAGCAACGCGATCACATCGCGTTGCTGCGGGGGGCTCAGGGAAGCCCGCAGGGAGCCCCCTCCCTGCGCGATGCTTCCCTGTACCGCCAGCACATCGCGATCATGTTTGATCGCGGTGTGCCAGGGGTTAATGTGCCGGGAGCAGTCCGTGACCACTCCTGGCACATAGTGCCGGATGTTAGCTGCGATAGGCAGCTGACACCTGGCCGCGATCGGCCGCGCTCCCCCCGTGAGCGCGGCCAATCGTGTATGACGTACTATCCCGTCGGTGGTCATAGGGGCCCACCCCACCTCGACGGGATAGTACGTCTGATGTCAGAAAGGGGTTAAAGATATATATATATATATATATATATATATATATACAGTTAAGTCCATATATATTTGGACAGAGACAACATTTTTTCTTACTTTGGTTATAGACATTACCACAATAAATTTTAAACAAAACAATTCAGATGCAGTTGAAGTTCAGACTTTCAGCTTTCATTTAAGGGTATCCACATTAAAATTGGATGAAGGGTTTAGGAGTTTCAGCTCCTTAACATGTGCCACCCTGTTTTTAAAGGGACCAAAAGTAATTGGACAGATTAAATAATTTTAAATAAAATGTTCATTTTCTGTACTTGGTTGAAAACCCTTTGTTGGCAATGACTGCCTGAAGTCTTGAACTCATGGACATCACCAGATGCTGTGTTTCCTCCTTTTTGATGCTCTGCCAGTCCTTCACTGCAGTGGTTTTCAGTTGCTGTTTGTTTGTGGGCCTTTCTGTCTGAAGTTTAGTCTTTAACAAGTGAAATGCTGCTCAATTGGGTTGAGATCAGGTGACTGACTTGGCCATTCAAGAATATTCCACTTCTTTGCTTTAATAAACTCCTGGGTTGCTTTGGCTTTATGTTTTGGGTCATTGTCCATCTGTAATATGATACGACGACCAATCAGTTTGGCTACATTTGGCTGGATCTGAGCACACAGTATGGCGGCTCTGAATACCTCAGAATTCATTCGGCTGCTTCTGTCCTGTGTCACATCATCAATAAACACTAGTGACCCAGTGCCACTGGCAGCCATGCATGCCCAAGCCATCACACTGCCTCCACCGTGTTTTACAGATGATGTGGTATGCTTTGGATCATGAGCTGTACCACGCCTTTGCCATACTTTTCTCTTTCCATCATTCTGGTAGAGGTTGATCTTGGTTTCATCTGTCCAAAGAATGTTCTTCCAGAACTGTGCTGGCTTTTTTAGATGTTTTTAGCAAAGTCCAGTCTGGCCTTTTTATTCTTGATGCTTATGAGTGGCTGCACCATGCAGTGAACCCTCTGTATTTACTTTCATGCAGTCTTCTTTTTATGGTAGATTTGGATATTGATACGCCGACCTCCTGGAGAGTGTTGGTCACTTGGTTGGCTGTTGTGAAGGAGTTTTTCTTCACCATGGAGATTATTCTGCGATCATCCACCACTGTTGTCTTCCGTGGGCGCCCAGGTCTTTTTGCATTGATGAGTTCACCAGTGCTTTCTTTCTTTCTCAGGATGTACCAAACTGTAGATTTTGCCACTCCTAATATTGTAGCAATTTCTCGGATGGGTTTTTTTCTGTTTTCGCAGCTTAAGGATGGTTTGTTTCACCTGCATGGAGAGCTCCTTTGACCGCATGTTTACTTCACAGCAAAACCTTCCACATGCAAGCACCACACCTCAGATCAACTCCAGGCCTTTTATCTACTTAATTGAGAATGACATAACGAAGGGATTGCCCACACCTCTCCATGAAATAGCCTTGGAGTCAATTGTCCAATTACTTTTGGTCCCTTTAAACACAGGGTGGCACATGTTAAGGAGCTGAAACTCCTAAACCCTTCATCCAATTTTAATGTGGATACCCTCAAATGAAAGCTGAAAGTCTGAACTTCAACTGCATCTGAATTGTTTTGTTTAAAATTCATTGTGGTGATGTCTATAGCCAAAATTAGAAAAATGTTGTCTCTGTCCAAACATATATGGACCTAACTGTATATACTAAAAGACGTGAGTGCATGCATTAAGTAGGCACAAGTGGGCAGCACGGTGGCGCAGTGGTTAGCACTGCAGCCTTGCAGCGCTGGGGTCCTGGGTTCTAATCCCACCCAGGAAAATATCGGCAAAAAGTTTGTATGTTCTCTCCGTGTTTGCGTGGGTTTCCTCCAGGTACTCTGGTTTCCTCCCACATTCCAAAGACATACTGATAGGGATTCTAGATTGTGAGCCCCATCGGGGACAATGATGATAATGTGTTCAAAAACTGTAAAGCGCTGCGGAATTTGTTAGCGCTATATAAAAATAAAGTGGAAGTGGAAAGTGGAAGTGTGGTCTTTATAAATCAGTCACACTGGTATAGGTATAACCAGCTGATGCTGGCTGGTAATGCTGCACATTCACACTAGCTACATATATGCGGGCCAGTACAGGTGGACGCAAGTCACCGCAGCTCGTAGACATTAATAGACCCTACAATCCAATAGATCGCCGTCCTAGTGATAGCACATGTATGATCACAGGCTCGACACCCTGATCAACACCAACACGTGGGAACAGAGCGGGAGACCACAGGGCATACCGGGTCCGGTCGCAAAGAGGGATTTGCGACCTGTGGCTGCGACCTGGTCCGTGGCCCTGGGCATCAATGTTAAAGGGGGTTAAATGTTCAAAGTTTGACGTGACGCCACCTGTGGAGTTCGGTCAATAGGGGAACCGACGCTGCATTAGAGGGGTCTCCTGGGGGATGTTGCGGCAGCCCAGATGTTACACTTCCCACAGGTTAAGCGGGGTCCACAGGGGTCCTATGGTGTGTGGCGTAGATGGTAAGACCAGTGAATAAATGGAGGAGACAGGTTGTAAGTCTTTACCTGGTTTACTTGTGGGTGACAGGCCACAGTCCAGGGCACTGGCAATAGATAAATTAGAAGTCCTGGTAGTCCAGAGACAAGTGGAATCCTCTTGGCAGGTCAGGTAGGAGCCTTCCACTATTTGCTTACTGTCTCTGAGGTCCCTGCTGCCACTAAGTGTCCTAAGCAAAGTCCTTATTCGTTCTCCTGTCCAGGGACAGATACCTGTATGGCAGGCAGCTTGAGCCATACCTACTGGGGTCCTTTCACGGTGACTCCAGGCTCCAAGGTGCTGTTGTGCCAGAGGTAAATATGGGCAAAGTCCATGTAATTCTCTGCCCTCCGGTTCTGCTCTGTGTATTATAGTCCACAAAAGCCTCGGGCTCCCAGTACTTGGCTACTGCGCTCTGACTCCCTGGGGCCTTCCTAGTCCCCTCCTGGAGTCCTGTATTTCCACTATGCTCCATCCCTGTCTGTCCTCGCTCACAGACTGTATGTACAGACTGAACTAACTCCGTCTCCAAACCAGGACCTCTATCCAGGGAAGCTGCCCTAAAACAGGGTTTTGAGCTCCCCCTCCTGCCTGGATTTGGAAGGTGTTGTGTGTTTGATAACCTGCCAAAAGGAATCTCACTTGTCTCCAGACATAGCACTACCCTCCCCGAGAGGAAGACAGCACTACTGTGGTACCCGAACTCCTGGGGTGCCACATACGAGCCAAGGTGACATGCGTCCACCTGTACTGGCCGCATATATGTAGATGCAGAGCGCAGCGTGGCACAGACAGGTGCTTCCCTGTTTTCCATATATTTACGTGACTACTGAGGTGTGCACAGCACAAAACCCTAATAACTAACAGTATATACTGTTCTGTATGACTGCTTCTTCCTGTGCAGGCAGATAAGAAGAGGTGTACTTACATTTGTAGCGCTGCACTTCGTCCCTGCAGCCACCATTCCTCTATCAAATATAAAAGCTTTGCATTGGCCAAAGGTAACAAGGAGGCCTTGGATGTTCAGGGTATCCATACCGCCACTACAATACAGCAGTCCACACATTACATCCCTGTAAAAAAATAAATAAATAAATTAATTGCTTTGCACTAGTTTTTTTTACTAAAGTTACTGAGATGTGCGCCTTTTAATACATTTTTTATAATTTTCTCTATTAACCCCTTTACCCCCGGAGGTGCTATACACGTTATTGACTGGGCCAATTTTTACAATTCCGACCACTGTCACTTTATGAGGTAATAACTCTGGAATGCTTCATCGGATCCCTGTGATTCAGATACTGTTTTCTCGTGACATATTGTACTTCATGTTAGTGGTAAAATTTCATTGGTATGACTTGCGCTTATTTGTGAAAAAAACAGAAATTTGGCCAAAGACTAACAGGAGAAATTAGACCAAGAAAGTTGTTGTGCAATTTGTCCTGAGTACGCTGATACCCCATATGTGGGGGTAAACCACTATTTGGGCGCACGACAGAGAACGGAAGGGAAGCAGCTCTGTTTGACCTTTTCAATGCAGAACTGGCAGGAATTGAGATCGGACACCATGTCGCGTTTGGAGAGCCCCTGATGTGCCTAAACAGTGGAAAATCCCCACAAGTGACACCATTTTGGAAACTAGACCCCGTAAGGAACTTTTCTAGATGTGTAGTGAGCACTTTGAGCCCCCAAGTGCTTCACAGAAGTTTATAATGCGGAGAAGTGAAAATAAAAAATCTTTTATTTTCCTCAAAAATGATTTTTTAGCCCACAATTTTTTATTTTCACAAGGGTAACAGGAGAGATTGGACCCCAAAAGTTGTTGACCAGTTTGTCTTGAGTACGCTAATACCACATGTGTGTGTGTGGGGGGGGGGAACCACTGTTTGGGCAGACATCAGGGCTCGGAAGGGAAGTAGTGACGTTATAAAATGCAGAATTTGATGGAATGGTCTGCGGGTGTCATGTTGAATTTGCAGAGCTCCTGATGTACCTAAACAATAGAAACCCCCCACAAGTGACCCCATTTTGGAAATTAGACCCCCAAGGAGCTTATCTAGATGTGTGGTGAACACTATGAACTCCCAAGTACTTCACAAAGGTTTTTAACGTAGAGCTGTGAAAATAAAAAATCAAGTTTTTTTCCACAAAAATTATCTTCTCACCCCCAAATTTTTACTTTCACAAGGGTAACTGGAGAAATTGGACCCCAAAATGTATTGAACAATTTATCCTGAGTACACTGATATCCCATATGTGGGGGGGACCACTGTTTTGGCGCATGGCAGAGTTCGGAAGGGAAGGAGCGCTATTTTGGAATGCAGACTTTGATAGAATGGTCTGCGGGGTGTCATGTTGCATTTGCAAAGCCTCTGATGTGCCTAAACAGTAGAAACCCCCCACAAGTGACCCCATTTTGGAAACTAGACCCCCCCAAGGAATTTGTCTAGATGTGTGGTGAGCAGTTTGAACGCCCAAGTGTTTCGTAGAAGTTTTGTCACGATTCACACCGTGACCATCACCCCTACGTCACGGATCGGGGTGACTTTAGGCCAACAGACGGCTATCAAATGTGCAGGGGGGCTTATCTTAGTTATCCCTCTACTCCACAATATGATGAAAAAACACACACAAGGCTACTGACCTCTTGTTTACAGCAGGGGCTTATTCTAGGTATCCCACTGCTCTTCAATGTACCACGAACTGCAGGGATTTATGTATATCCCGCTTACAGTTCCACTTAAAACTTGCAGCTCTCTGGCACCCCCTTACTCTCAGGTCAGATTAGGTACTGCACCTAGGGTAATTAGTCGCCAGAAAGGCTGCCTGCTATGTACTGGCTATTGGGCACGCTGCAGCGACGCGATAAACTACTCCCACTAAGGCAGGAACAATAATTATCAATGCCGCAGTCGCTACAACGACACCCAAAGGCACTGTACAAATGTATGCTGCCATCAGCTTCGATTTAAACGGGTCCGAAGCCAACCCAAAACAGTAGCATAATTCCCTTCAGAAGACTTAGGGTACATTTTAGAACAGGAAGAACGAATCTAGTATTAAATATTATACTCCGTCAAAGGTTTCAGGCAGTGTTTATAAACAGTTATATAAAGATGTTACAATATGAGACAATTGAAAATATGTACAAGGTAATTATAAAAATAACAGGGGTTAAATGAGAAATACCACTTACATGTGTTCAGATCATTTGGGGCAACCAGGCTAGTGGAGTTTCCATCTGTCCCAGTGCATTAGGACTGTGGTTAGGAACAGCTCTTCAAGTCAGACTCACATAGGCTCCAGCAGACAGACTAAATTCTGGGGTCTGGCATAACACTTATAGCTCAGCCTGGTGACATCACTAAAAGGAGTTGGTTTACCCAGTCCGTCCTTCCTCTTCAGTCTTACTAGATTTAACACAAGTTTGTCTAATGCCTGCATCTCTGCTACAGAACACGTCATAGTCATAACAAACCCAGCATTCATCTCGTATTAACATTGGCATTCTAATGAGATCAAATATGTCCTATTTGTGATGCATAATTACAGAGAAATCCCTACTTTTTACCTGATGGAGTTAGAAGCTCATGATTAGTGTGACTGACAGAACGGCCGACTAACGTTAACCATGTGTATTTTCCTTTTTCTAGCCTACATCGTTGGCCCAATATCTTATCATATTAGACCAAAGGACTTCATGTTTTACAAGAACTTCTAAACCACTTTCTGCTAGTGCAGTTGGGAGTACACTGATACCCCATATGTGGGGGGGACCACTGTTTTGGCGCATGGCAGAGTTCGGAAGGGAAGGTGTTATGAATAGGTAATTCAGAACCACAATGGACCTTGAAGTTCAGAGCACACAAAGTGACCTGACAATAACCAAAAAACATAGGACGAGCTCTGAGACGTGGGAACTCTGCTGACCGCAATCCCTAATCCTATAACACCACACTAGAGGTAGCCGTGGATTGCGCCTAACGCTCCCTATGCAACTCGGCACAGCCTGAGAAACTAGCTAGCCCTGAAGATAGAAAAATAAGCCTACCTTGCCTCAGAGAAATTCCCCAAAGGAAAAGGCAGCCCCCCACATATAATGACTGTGAGTTAAGATGAAAATACAAACACAGAGATGAAATAGATTTAGCAAAGTGAGGCCCGACTTACTGAATAGACCGAGGATAGGAAAGATAGCTTTGCGGTCAACACAAAAACCTACAAACAACCACGCAGAGGGGCAAAAAGACCCTCCGCACCGACTAACGGTACGGAGGTGCTCCCTCTGCGTCTCAGAGCTTCCAGCAAGCAAGAAAAACCAATATAGCAAGCTGGACAGAAAATATAGCAAACAAAAGTAACACAAGCAGAACTTAGCTCATGCTGGGCAGAAAGGCCACAGGAACGATCCAGGAGGAAGCAAGACCAACACTAGAACATTGACTGGAGGCCAGGATCAAAGCACTAGGTGGAGTTAAATAGAGCAGCACCTAACGACTTAACCTCATCACCTGAGGAAGGAAACTCAGAAGCCGCAGTACCACTCACATCCACCAACGGAAGCCCATAGACAGAATCAGCCGAAGTACCACTTGTGACCACAGGAGGGAGCTCGACCACAGAATTCACAACAGTACCCCCCCCTTGAGGAGGGGTCACCGAACCCTCACCAGAGCCCCCAGGCCGACCAGGATGAGCCATATGAAAGGCACGAACAAGATCGGCAGCATGGACATCAGAGGCAAAGACCCAGGAATTATCTTCCTGACCATAACCCTTCCACTTAACCAGATACTGGAGTTTCCGTCTCGAAACACGAGAATCCAAAATCTTCTCCACTATATACTCCAACTCCCCCTCCACCAAAACCGGGGCAGGAGGATCAACAGATGGAACCATAGATGCCACGTATCTCCGCAACAATGACCTATGGAATACGTTATGGATGGAAAAAGAATCTGGAAGGGTCAAACGAAAAGACAAAGGATTAAGAACCTCAGAAATCCTATACGGACCAATGAAACGAGGCTTAAACTTAGGAGAGGAAACCTTCATAGGAATATAACGAGATGACAACCAAACCAAATCCCCAACACGAAGTCGGGGACCCACACAGCGTCTGCGATTAGCGAAACATTGAGCCTTCTCCTGGGACAAGGTCAAATTGTCCACTACATGAGTCCAAATCCGCTGCAACCTGTCCACCACAGTATCCACACCAGGACAGTCCGAAGACTCAACCTGCCCTGAAGAGAAACGAGGATGGAACCCAGAATTGCAGAAAAACGGCGAAACCAAGGTAGCCGAGCTGGCCCGATTATTAAGGGCGAACTCAGCCAACGGCAAAAAGGACACCCAATCATCCTGATCAGCAGAAACAAAACATCTCAGATATGTTTCCAAGGTCTGATTGGTTCGTTCAGTCTGGCCATTTGTCTGAGGATGGAAAGCCGAGGAAAAAGACAAATCAATGTCCATCCTAGCACAAAAGGCTCGCCAAAACCTCGAAACAAACTGGGAACCTCTGTCAGAAACGATGTTCTCTGTTGTGAATTCTGTGGCAGAGCTCCCTCCTGTGGTCACAAGTGGTACTTCGGCTGGTTCGCTCTGTGAGCTTCCGTTGGTGGAGGAAAGTGGTACTGCGGCTTCTGAGTTTTCTTCCTCAGGTGATGTGATGAAGTCGTTAGGTGCTGCTCTATTTAACTCCACCTAGTGCTTTGATCCTGGCCTCCAGTCAATGTTCTAGTATTGGACCTGTTTCCTCCTGGATCGTTCCTGTGGCCTGCTGCTCTGCATAGCTAAGTTCCTCTTTGCTATTTGTTTGCTGTTTTTTTCTGTCCAGCTTGTCAATTTGATTTTTTCTGCTTGATGGAAGCTCTGGGACGCAGAGGGTGTACCTCCGTGCCGTTAGTTCGGTACGGAGGGTCTTTTTGCCCCCTTTGCGTGGTCTTTGTAGGGTTTTGTGTTGACCGCAAAGTTACCTTTCCTATCCTCGCTCTGTTCAGAAAGTTGGGCCTCACTTTGCTAAATCTATTTCATCTCTACGTTTGTCTTTTCATCTTTACTCACAGTCATTATATGTGGGGGCTGCCTTTTCCTTTGGGGTATTTCTCTGAGGCAAGGTAGGCTTATTTTCTATCTTCAGGCTAGCTAGTTTCTCAGGCCGTGCCGAGTTGCATAGGGAGCGTTAGGCGCAATTCACGGCTGCCTTTAGTGTGGTTGGAGAGGATTAGGGATTGCGGTCAACAGAGTTCCCACGTCTCAGAGCTCGTTCTTGTTTTTTGGGTTATTGCCAGGTCACTGTGTGTGCGCTGACCTCTATGTCCATTGTGGTACTGAGTTACCTTTCATAACAGTACTGGAGGCCAAAAGTACTAATGATTCTCAATAGAGGGAAAAAAGAAGTTCTGAGACCATTTTTTTTTCTCTGCACTGTGTTTTGCCTTTTTTTTCCCCTAGACATTTGGGTGGTTCAGGACACAGGTGTAGCAATGGACATTAAAGGTCTGTCTTCATGTGTGGATCAGCTCACGGCAAGAGTACAAAGTATTCAAGACTTTGTGGTTCAGAATTCTATGTTAGAACCGAGAATTCCTATTCCTGGTTTGTTTTTTGGAGATAGAACTAAATTTCTGAGTTTCAAAAATAATTGTAAACTATTTCTGGCTTTGAAACCTCGCTCCTCTGGTGACCCAGTTCAACAAGTTAGGATCGTTATTTCTTTTTTGCGTGGCGATCCTCAGGACTGGGCATTTTCTCTTGCGTCAGGAGATCCTGCATTAAGTAATATCGATGCATTTTTTCTGGCGCTCGGATTGCTGTACGATGAGCCTAATTCTGTGGATCAGGCAGAGAAGAATTTGCTGGCTCTGTGTCAGGGTCAGGATGAAATAGAGGTATATTGTCAGAAATTTAGAAAGTGGTCCGTACTCACTCAGTGGAATGAAGGTGCGCTCAGAGCTATTTTCAGAAAAGGTCTCTCTGAAGCCCTTAAGGATGTCATGGTGGGATTTCATATGCCTGCTGGTCTGAATGAGTCTATGTCTTTGGCCATTCAGATCGGTCGACGCTTGCGCGAGCGTAAATCTGTGCACCATTTGGCGGTATTACCTGAGCTTAAACCTGAGCCTATGCAGTGCGATAGGACTTTGACCAGAGTTGAACGGCAAGAACACAGACGTCTGAATGGGCTGTGTTTCTACTGTGGTGATTCCACTCATGCTATCTCTGATTGTCCTAAGCGCACTAAGCGGTTCGCTAGGTCTGCCACCATTGGTATGGTACAGTCTAAATTTCTTCTGTTACCTTGATCTGCTCTTTGTCATCGTATTCTGCATGGCATTTGTGGACTCAGGCGCTGCTCTGAATTTGATGGACTTGGAGTATGCTAGGCGTTGTGGGTTTTTCTTGGAGCCCTTGCAGTGTCCTATTCCATTGAGAGGAATTGATGCTTTTGGCCAAGAATAGTTAAGTAAAGAAGAAGAGGTTTCACATGTACCCATTCAGATGGAGACGTTTATTCTCGGTGAGGTAGGTCAAGCGTAGGACCTCGTATAAGAGAGATGCCGTAAAGTGGCTACGAGGTACACATAAATATGGCCATTTTTATGCACTAAAAGCTCTCATTTTTCATATTTCTAGTGCAGTAATGCAGTTCAAATTTCGTGTTTTCAAGTTTGCATGTTTTGGCGCTACAGTGTGCTGCCCTTTTTACTTAACTATATACGAGTTGGCGACTCTGGGTTCAGCACCTGTTCACACTCAGTCTATGTTTGGATGTGCAGGTCAGGTTTTTGAAATGTATTCTTTAGCCTTCTGATCGTGCACTCCCCGCCTCCTAGCCACAGGTGTTTTAATTATAGTAGGTCCAATACCCCTCCACAGAAAGAGAGAATTTGAGTCCAAGAAGAGGTTTCACATGTACCCATTCAGATGGAGACGTTTATTCTCGGTGAGGTAGGTCAAGCGTAGGACCTCGTATAAGAGAGATGCCGTAAAGTGGCTACGAGGTACACATAAATATGGCCATTTTTATGCGCTAAAAGCTCTCATTTTTCATATTTCTAGTGCAGTAATGCAGTTCAAATTTCGTGTTTTCAAGTTTGCATGTTTTGGCGCTACAGTGTGCTGCCCTTTTTACTTAACTATATACGAGTTGGCGACTCTGGGTTCAGCACCTGTTCACACTCAGTCTATGTTTGGATGTGCAGGTCAGGTTTTTGAAATGTATTCTTTAGCCTTCTGATCATGCACTCCCCGCCTCCTAGCCACAGGTGTTTTAATTATAGTAGGTCCAATACCCCTCCACAGAAAGAGAGAATTTGAGTCCAAGAAAAGGTTTCACATGTACCCATTCAGATGGAGACGTTTATTCTCGGTGAGGTAGGTCAAGCGTAGGACCTCGTATAAGAGAGATGCCGTAAAGTGGCTACGAGGTACACATAAATATGGCCATTTTTATGCGCTAAAAGCTCTCATTTTTCATATTTCTAGTGCAGTAATGCAGTTCAAATTTCGTGTTTTCAAGTTTGCATGTTTTGGCGCTACAGTGTGCTGCCCTTTTTACTTAACTATATACGAGTTGGCGACTCTGGGTTCAGCACCTGTTCACACTCAGTCTATGTTTGGATGTGCAGGTCAGGTTTTTGAAATGAATTTGGCCAAGAATAAGCCTCAGTACTGGACCCAGCTGACCATGTGCATGGCTCCTGCACATCAGGAGGTTATTCGCTTTCTGGTGTTGCATAATCTGCATGATGTGGTCGTGTTGGGGTTGCCATGGCTACAAGTCCATAATCCAGAATTAGATTGGAAATCCATGTCTGTGTCCAGCTGGGGTTGTCAGGGGGTACATGGTGATGTCCCATTTCTGACTATTTCGTCATCCACCCCTTCTGAGGTTCCTGAGTTCTTGTCTGATTACCGGGATTTATTTGATGAGCCCAAGTCCGATACCCTACCTCCGCATAGGGATTGTGATTGTGCTATCGATTTGATTCCTGGTAGTAAATTCCCAAAAGGTCGACTGTTTAATTTATCTGTGCCTGAGCACGCCGCTATGCGGAGTTATGTGAAGGAGTCTTTGGAGAAGGGGCATATTCGCCGGTCATCGTCGCCATTAGGAGCAGGGTTCCTTTTTTGTAGCCAAGAAGGATGGTTCACTGAGACCTTGTATAGATTACCGCCTTCTAAATAAGATCACGGTTAAATTTCAGTACCCCTTGCCATTGTTATCTGATTTGTTTGCTCGGATTAAGGGGGCTAGTTGGTTCACCAAGATAGATCTTCGTGGTGCGTATAATCTTGTGCGTATTAAGCGAGGCGATGAGTGGAAAACTGCATTTAATACGCCCGAGGGCCATTTTGAGTATCTAGTAATGCCATTCGGACTTGCCAATGCTCCATCAGTGTTTCAGTCCTTTATGCATGACATCTTCCGAGAGTACCTGGATAAATTCCTGATTGTGTACTTAGATGACATTTTGATTTTCTCGGATGATTGGGAGTCTCATGTGAAGCAGGTCAGAACGGTGTTTCAGGTCCTGCGTGCTAATTCTTTGTTTGTGAAGGGATCAAAGTGTCTCTTTGGTGTTCAGAAGGTTTCATTTTTGGGGTTCATCTTTTCCCCTTCTACTATCGAGATGGACCCTGTTAAGGTCCAAGCCATCCATAATTGGACTCAGCCGACATCTCTGAAAAGTCTGCAAAAGTTCCTGGGCTTTGCTAATTTTTATCGTCGCTTCATCTGCAATTTTTCTAGTATTGCTAAACCATTGACCGATTTGACCAAGAAGGGTGCTGATGTGGTCAATTGGTCTTCTGCTGCGGTGGAAGCTTTTCAAGAGTTGAAGCGTCGTTTTTCTTCTGCCCCTGTGTTGTGTCAACCAGATGTTTCGCTTCCGTTCCAGGTCGAGGTTGATGCTTCTGAGATTGGAGCAAGGGCTGTTTTGTCGCAGAGAAGTTCTGATTGCTCGGTGATGAAACCATGCGCCTTCTTTTCCAGGAAGTTTTCGCCTGCTGAGCGAAATTATGATGTGGGGAATCGAGAGTTGCTGGCCATGAAGTGGGCATTCGAGGAGTGGCGTCATTGGCTTGAAGGAGCTAAGCATCGCGTGGTGGTCTTAACTGATCATAAGAACTTGACTTATCTCGAGTCCGCCAAGCGGTTGAATCCTAGACAAGCTCGTTGGTCGTTGTTTTTTGCCCATTTTGACTTTGTGATTTCATACCTTCCGGGCTCAAAAAATGTGAAGGCGAATGCTCTGTCTAGGAGTTTTGTGCCCGACTCTCCGGGTGTATCTGAGCCGGCGGGTATCCTCAAAGAGGGAGTAATTGTGTCTGCCATCTCCCCTGATTTGCGGCGGGTGCTGCAAAAATTTCAGGCTAATAAACCTGATCGTTGCCCAGCGGAGAAACTGTTTGTCCCTGATAGGTGGACGAATAAAGTTATCTCTGAGGTTCATTGTTCGGTGTTGGCTGGTCATCCTGGAATCTTTGGTACCAGAGAGTTAGTGGCTAGATCCTTTTGGTGGCCATCTCTGTCGCGGGATGTGCGTACTTTTGTGCAGTCCTGTGGGATTTGTGCTCGGGCTAAGCCCTGCTGTTCTCGTGCCAGTGGGTTGCTTTTGCCCTTGCCGGTCCCGAAGAGGCCTTGGACACATATCTCTATGGATTTTATTTCAGATCTTCCCGTCTCTCAAAAGATGTCAGTCATTTGGGTGGTCTGTGATCGCTTCTCTAAGATGGTCCATTTGGTACCCTTGTCTAAATTGCCTTCCTCCTCTGATTTGGTGCCATTGTTTTTCCAGCATGTGGTTCGTTTACATGGCATTCCAGAGAATATCGTTTCTGACAGAGGTTCCCAGTTTGTTTCGAGGTTTTGGCGAGCCTTTTGTGGTAGGATGGGCATTGACTTGTCTTTTTCCTCGGCTTTCCATCCTCAGACTAATGGCCAGACCGAACGAACCAATCAGACCTTGGAAACATATCTGAGATGCTTTGTTTCTGCTGATCAGGATGACTGGGTGTCCTTTTTGCCTTTGGCTGAGTTCGCCCTTAATAATCGGGCCAGCTCGGCTACCTTGGTTTCACCGTTTTTCTGCAACTCTGGGTTCCATCCTCGTTTCTCTTCAGGGCAGGTTGAGTCTTCGGACTGTCCTGGTGTGGATACTGTGGTGGACAGGTTGCAGCAGATTTGGACTCATGTAGTGGACAATTTGACTTTGTCCCAGGAGAAGGCTCAACGTTTCGCTAATCGCAGACGCTGTGTGGGTCCCCGACTTCGGGTTGGGGACTTGGTTTGGTTATCTTCTCGTCATATTCCTATGAAGGTTTCCTCTCCTAAGTTTAAACCTCGTTTTATTGGTCCGTATAGGATTTCTGAGGTTCTTAATCCTATGTCTTTTCGTCTGACCCTTCCAGATTCTTTTTCCATACATAACGTATTCCATAGGTCATTGTTGCGGAGATACGTGGCACCTATGGTTCCATCTGTTGATCCTCCTGCCCCGGTTTTGGTGGAGGGGGAGTTGGAGTATATTGTGGAGAAGATTTTGGATTCTCGTGTTTCAAGGCGGAAACTCCAGTATCTGGTTAAGTGGAAGGGTTATGCTCAGGAAGATAATTCCTGGGTCTTTGCCTCTGATGTCCATGCTCCCGATCTTGTTCGTGCCTTTCATATGGCTCATCCTGGTCGTCCTGGGAGCTCTGGTGAGGATTCGGTGACCCCTCCTCAAGGGGGGGGTACTGTTGTGAATTCTGTGGCAGAGCTCCCTCCTGTGGTCACAAGTGGTACTTCGGCTGGTTCTCTCTGTGAGCTTCCGTTGGTGGAGAAAAGTGGTACTGCGGCTTCTGAGTTTCCTTCCTCAGGTGATGTGGTGAAGTCGTTAGGTGCTGCTCTATTTAACTCCACCTAGTGCTTTGATCCTGGCCTCCAGTCAATGTTCTAGTATTGGACCTGTTTCCTCCTGGATCGTTCCTGTGGCCTGCTGCTCTGCATAGCTAAGTTCCTCTTTGCTATTTGTTTGCTGTTTTTTTCTGTCCAGCTTGTCAATTTGTTTTTTTCTGCTTGCTGGAAGCTCTGGGACGCAGAGGGTGTACCTCCGTGCCGTTAGTTCGGTACGGAGGGTCTTTTTGCCCCCTTTGCGTGGTCTTTGTAGGGTTTTGTGTTGACCGCAAAGTTACCTTTCCTATCCTCGCTCTGTTCAGAAAGTTGGGCCTCAGTTTGCTAAATCTATTTCATCTCTACGTTTGTCTTTTCATCTTTACTCGCAGTCATTATATGTGGGGGCTGCCTTTTCCTTTGGGGTATTTCTCTGAGGCAAGGTAGGCTTATTTTCTATCTTCAGGCTAGCTAGTTTCTCAGGCCGTGCCGAGTTGCATAGGGAGCGTTAGGCGCAATCCACGGCTGCCTTTAGTGTGGTTGGAGAGGATTAGGGATTGCGGTCAACAGAGTTCCCACGTCTCAGAGCTCGTTCTTGTTTTTTGGGTTATTGCCAGGTCACTGTGTGTGTGCTGACCTCTATGTCCATTGTGGTACTGAGTTACCTTTCATAACAGTTCTCTGGAATGCCATGTAAACGAACCACATGCTGGAAGAACAATGGCACCAAATCAGAGGAGGAAGGTAATTTAGACAAGGGTACCAAATGGATCATCTTAGAAAAGCGATCACAAACCACCCAAATGACGGACATTTTTTGAGAGACGGGGAGATCCGAAATAAAATCCATAGAGATATGTGTCCAAGGCCTTTTCGGGACCGGCAAGGGCAAAAGCAACCCACTGGCACGAGAACAGCAGGGCTTAGCCTGAGCACAAATCCCACAGGACTGCACAAAAGAACGCACATCTCGCGACAGAGACGGCCACCAAAAGGATCTAGCCACTAAATCTCTGGTACCAAAGATTCCAGGATGACCAGCCAACACCGAACAATGAACCTCAGAGATAACTTTATTCGTCCACCTATCAGGGACAAACAGTTTCTCCGCTGGGCAACGATCAGGTTTATTAGCCTGAAATTTTTGCAGCACCCGCTGCAAATCAGGGGAGATGGCAGACACAATTACTCCCTCTTTGAAAATACCCGCCGGCTCAGGCAAACCCGGAGAGTCGGGCACAAAACGGGAGAAAAACAGCGACCAACGAGCCTGTCTAGGATTCAACCGTTTGGCAGACTCGAGATAAGTCAAGTTCTTGTGATCAGTCAAGACCACCAATCGATGCTTAGCTCCTTCAAGCCAATGACGCCACTCCTCGAATGCCCACTTCATGGCCAGCAACTCTCGATTGCCAACATCATAATTTCGCTCAGCAGGCGAAAACTTCCTGGAAAAGAAGGCGCATGGCTTCATCACCGAGCAATCAGAACCTCTTTGCGACAAAACAGCCCCCGCTCCAATTTCAGAAGCATCAACCTCGATCTGGAACGGAAGCGAAACATCTGGTTGACACAATACAGGGGCAGAAGAAAAACGACGCTTTAACTCTTGAAAAGCTTCCACAGCAGCAGAAGACCAATTGACCACATCAGCACCCTTCTTGGTCAAATCGGTCAATGGTTTAGCAATACTAGAAAAATTACAGATGAAGCGACGATAAAAATTAGCAAAGCCAAGGAACTTTTGCAGACTCTTCAGAGATGTTGGCTGAGTCCAATCATAAATGGCCTGGACCTTAACGGGGTCCATCTCGATAGTAGAAGGGGAAAAAATGAACCCCAAAAATGAAACCTTCTGAACACCAAAGAGACACTTTGATCCCTTCACAAACAAAGAATTAGCACGCAGGACCTGGAACACCATTCTGACCTGCTTCACATGAGACTCCCAATCATCCGAGAAGACCAAAATATCATCCAAGTATACAATCAGGAATTTATCCAGGTACTCTTGGAAGATGTCATGCATAAAGGACTGAAATACTGATGGAGCATTGGCAAGTCCGAATGGCATAACTAGGTACTCAAAATGGCCCTCGGGCGTATTAAATGCTGTTTTCCATTCATCGCCCCGTTTAATACGCACAAGATTACATGCACCACGAAGATCTATCTTGGTGAACCAACTAGCCCCCTTAATCCGAGCAAACAAATCAGATAGCAGCGGCAAGGGGTACTGAAATTTGACCGTGATTTTATTTAGAAGGCGGTAATCAATACAAGGTCTCAGCGAACCATCCTTCTTGGCCACAAAAAAGAACCCTGCTCCCAATGGCTATGACGACGGGCGAATATGACCTTTCTCCAAGGATTCTTTTACGTAACTCCGCATAGCGGCGTGCTCAGGTACAGATAAATTAAACAGTCGACCCTTAGGAAACTTACTACCAGGAATCAACTCGATAGCACAATCACAATCCCTATGCGGAGGTAGGGCATTGGACTTGGGCTCATCGAATACATCCCGGTAATCAGACAAGAACTCTGGGACCTCAGAAGGGGTGGATGATGAGATAGACAGAAATGGAACATCACCATGTACCCCCTGACAACCCCAGCTGGACACAGACATTGATTTCCAATCTAATACTGGGTTATGGACTTGTAGCCATGGCAACCCCAACACGACCACATCATGCAGATTACGCAACACCAGAAAGCGAATATCCTCCTGGTGCACAGGAGCCATGCACATGGTCAGCTGGGTCCAATACTGAGGCTTATTCTTGGCCATAGGCGTAGCATCAATTCCTCTCAATGGAATAAGACACTGTAAGGGCTCCAAGACAAACCCACAGCGCCTTGCAAACTCCAAGTCCATCAAATTCAGGGCAGCGCCTGAATCCACAAATGCCATGACAGAATAGGAAGACAAAGAGCAGATCAAAGTAACGGACAAAAGAAATTTCGACTGTACCGTACCAATGGTGGCAGACTTAGCGAACCGCTTAGTGCGCTTAGGACAATCGGAGATAGCATGAGTGGAATCACCACAGTAGAAACACAGCCCATTCTGACGTCTGTGTTCTTGCCTTTCAGCTCTGGTCAAAGTCCTATCGCACTGCATAGGCTCAGGTTTATGCTCAGATAATACCGCCAAATGGTGCACAGATTTACGCTCACGCAAGCGTCGACCGATCTGAATGGCCAAAGACATAGACTCATTCAGACCAGCAGGCATAGGAAATCCCACCATGGCATCCTTAAGGGCTTCAGAGAGACCCTTTCTGAAAATAGCTGCCAGCGCACATTCATTCCATTGAGTGAGCACGGACCACTTTCTAAACTTCTGACAATAAATCTCTATCTCATCCTGACCCTGACACAGAGCCAGCAAATTTTTCTCTGCCTGATCCACTGAATTAGGTTCATCGAACAGTAATCCGAGCGTCAGAAAAAACGCATCAATATTACATAATGCAGGATCTCCTGGCGCAAGGGAAAATACCCAGTCTTGAGGGTCGCCACGTAATAAAGAAATAATGATCTTAACTTGTTGAACTGGGTCACCAGAGGAGCGAGGTTTCAACGCCAGAAACAGTTTGCAATTATTTTTGAACCTCAGAAATTTAGCTCTATCTCCAGAAAACAAATCAGGAATAGGAATTCTTGGTTCTAACATAGAATTCTGAGCCACAAAGTCTTGAATATTTTGTACTCTTGCAGTGAGATGATCCACACATGAAGACAGACCTTTAATGTCCATCACTACACCTGTGTCCTGAACCACCCAAATGTTTAGGGAAAAAAAGGCAAAACACAGTGCAAAGAAAAAAAAATGGTCTCAGAACTTCTTTTTTCCCTCTATTGAGAAGCATAGTACTTTGGGCCTCCAGTACTGTTATGAATAGGTAATTCAGAACCACAATGGACCTTGAAGTTCAGAGCACACAAAGTGACCTGACAATAACCAAAAAACATAGGACGAGCTCTGAGACGTGGGAACTCTGCTGACCGCAATCCCTAATCCTATAACACCACACTAGAGGTAGCCGTGGATTGCGCCTAACGCTCCCTATGCAACTCGGCACAGCCTGAGAAACTAGCTAGCCCTGAAGATAGAAAAATAAGCCTACCTTGCCTCAGAGAAATTCCCCAAAGGAAAAGGCAGCCCCCCACATATAATGACTGTGAGTTAAGATGAAAATACAAACACAGAGATGAAATAGATTTAGCAAAGTGAGGCCCGACTTACTGAATAGACCGAGGATAGGAAAGATAGCTTTGCGGTCAACACAAAAACCTACAAACAACCACGCAGAGGGGCAAAAAGACCCTCCGCACCGACTAACGGTACGGAGGTGCTCCCTCTGCGTCTCAGAGCTTCCAGCAAGCAAGAAAAACCAATATAGCAAGCTGGACAGAAAATATAGCAAACAAAAGTAACACAAGCAGAACTTAGCTCATGCTGGGCAGAAAGGCCACAGGAACGATCCAGGAGGAAGCAAGACCAACACTAGAACATTGACTGGAGGCCAGGATCAAAGCACTAGGTGGAGTTAAATAGAGCAGCACCTAACGACTTAACCTCATCACCTGAGGAAGGAAACTCAGAAGCCGCAGTACCACTCACATCCACCAACGGAAGCCCATAGACAGAATCAGCCGAAGTACCACTTGTGACCACAGGAGGGAGCTCGACCACAGAATTCACAACAGTAAGGAGCGCTGTCTTGGAATGCAGACTTTGATAGAATGGTCTGCGGGGTGTCATGTTGCATTTGCAGAGCCTCTGATGTGCCTAAACAGTAGAAACCCCCCACAAGTGACCCCATTTTGGAAACTAGACCCCCCCAAGGAATTTGTCTAGATGTGTGGTGAGCAGTTTGAACGCCCAAGTGTTTCGTAGAAGTTTTGTCACGATTCACACCGTGACCATCACCCCTACGTCACGGATCGGGGTGACTTTAGGCCAACAGACGGCTATCAAATGTGCAGGGGGGCCTATCTTAGTTATCCCTCTACTCCACAATATGATGAAAAAACACACACAAGGCTACTGACCTCTTGTTTACAGCAGGGGCTTATTCTAGGTATCCCACTGCTCTTCAATGTACCACGAACTGCAGGGATTTATGTATATCCCGCTTACAGTTCCACTTAAAACTTGCAGCTCTCTGGCACCCCCTTACTCTCAGGTCAGATTAGGTACTGCACCTAGGGTAATTAGTCGCCAGAAAGGCTGCCTGCTATGTACTGGCTATTGGGCACGCTGCAGCGACGCGATAAACTACTCCCACTAAGGCAGGAACAATAATTATCAATGCCGCAGTCGCTACAACGACACCCAAAGGCACTGTACAAATGTATGCTGCCATCAGCTTCGATTTAAACGGGTCCAAAGCCAACCCAAAACAGTAGCATAATTCCCTTCAGAAGACTTAGGGTACATTTTAGAACAGGAAGAACGAATCTAGTATTAAATATTATACTCCGTCAAAGGTTTCAGGCAGTGTTTATAAACAGTTATATAAAGATGTTACAAGATGAGACAATTGAAAATATGTACAAGGTAATTATAAAAATAACAGGGGTTAAATGAGAAATACCACTTACATGTGTTCAGATCAACCCTAACTCAAACTTTAGCCCAACTCACTTTAGCCCAACTGTAACCCTAATTGAAAAATGGAAATAAATGCATTTTCTTTATTTTATTATTTTTTCTGAACTAAGGGGGTGATAAAGGGGGGGTTTATTTACTATTTTTTTTATTTTGATCACTGTAATAGGGTCTGTCACGGCGGCCAAAATTAACTAATAGGAAAATCTTCCTCTCGTTGCCAGGTGCCGGCAGGCAGATCTCGGCAGGCGCACTGCGCTTGCGCCCGCCATTTTCTTACTGGAAGAAGACACCGGCAGCCGTGGGGGGAAGTAGGAGGACACAGGGACACCGGGAGACACTGGTAAGTATTTGGGGGGGGTCAGGGACCCTATTTCTCTGTCCTCTGATGTGTGATCACATCAGAGGAGAAAGAAATTAAATGGCACATCGGACTTTTTTTTTTTGCGGCCGCTGTTACATGGTTAGTAACGGCGATCGCAAAACAGGGGTTGCCCAAATCATGTTCTTTGGGATTTCGGCTACCCCCGGCAGCCGAGAGCCAGAGATCTGCATGTGCTGTACGCCAGATCTCGGCGGGTGCACTGCGCATCCGCCCGCCATTTTCTAACCAGAACAAGATGCCATCAGCCGTGGGGAGAAGCAGGAGGATCCAGGGACACCAGGAGACACTGGTAAGTATCGGAGGGCGATCAGCGACCCTATTTCTCTGTCCTCTGATGTGCGATCATGTCGGAGGACAGAGAAATTACCGTATATACTTGAGTATAAGCCGACCCCCCTAATTTTGCCACAGAGAACTGTGAAAACTTAATGACTCGAGTATAAGCCTAGGGTGGAAAACGCAGCAGCTACTGGTAAATTTCACAAATAAAAATAGATACCAATAAAAGTAAAATTAATTGAGATATCAGTAGGTTAAGTGTTTTTGAATATCCATATTGAATCAGGAGCCCCATATAATGCTCCATACAGTTAATGATGGGCCCCATAAGATGCTCCATACAGTTCATGATGAGCCCCATACGATAGTAACATAGTAACATAGTAACATAGTTAGTAAGGCCGAAAAAAGACATTTGAACCAGAATAGGGGTAACCAAGGGCAGATAGTGTCTATAACCTAGCATCTGGGAGGCTTGTAGCAAATAGTAAAAAACAAGAATAATGTATATATACAAAAATTCCCAGTAGACCTAACTCTCCCCAAATGGATTCAGACAGTTATCATAAACATATACAGAACGGGGGGAAAAGGAAATAAATCCAGAGCGATAACTTTATGTCTTAATTAAAATTGCTTTATTGTAAAGTGTAGGGCAAGGGGACAGTGATGACAACAGAGTCATCCAACATTATTAAAAACGGACACCAGGGTACTGCACTGATCCCGGATCGGTCTCACTTAGGGGTGATGTATTTAAATTTATCTTCATTTAGTATCGCTTTATATAAGCTTATGATAGTACTGTGATGTTGTACGATGTGGTTAAGACTATGGTCTATTATATTGTGACTGGTGAGCATTTCAGTCTTATATGACATCGTGTTTTGCCCCATATTTGATTAGACTATCCTATTTAGTTGCACTAGTATGATATACTTAATTGTTACTATAGATCAGCAGTAAGTGTCCTGGTGCCTTGCACGCACTATTTGTTTTTAATAATGTTGGATGACTCTGTTGTCATCACTGTCCCCTTGCCCTACACTTTACAATAAAGCAATTTTAATTAAGACATAAAGTTATCGCTCTGGATTTATTTCCTTTTCCCCCCGTTCCGAAAAAAGACATTTGTCCATCCAGTTCAGCCTATATTCCATCATAATAAATCCCCAGATCTACGTCCTTCTACAGAACCTAATAATTGTATGATACAATATTGTTCTGCTCCATGAAGACATCCAGGCCTCTCTTGAACCCCTCGACTGAGTTCGCCATCACCACCTCCTCAGGCAAGCAATTCCAGATTCTCACTGCCCAATGTTGGTGGTAAAACCTTCTCTCCTCCAGACGCAAAGAATGCCCCCTTGTGCCCGTCACCTTCCTTGGTATAAACAGATCCTCAGCGAGATATTTGTATTGTCCCCTTATATACTTATACATGGTTATTAGATCGCCCCTCAGTCGTCTTTTTTCTAGACTAAATAATCCTAATTTCGCTAATCTATCTGGGTATTGTAGTTCTCCCATCCCCTTTATTAATTTTGTTGCCCTCCTTTGTACTCTCTCTAGTTCCATTAAATCCTTCCTGAGCACTGGTGCCCAAAACTGGACACAGTACTCCATGTGTGGTCTAACTAGGGATTTGTACACAGGCAGTATAATGCTCTCATCATGTGTATCCAGACCTCTTTTAATGCACCCCATGATCCTGTTTGCCTTGGCAGCTGCTGCCTGGCACTGGCTGCTCCAGGTAAGTTTATCATTAACTAGGATCCCCAAGTCCTTCTCCCTGTCAGATTTACCCAGTGGTTTCCCGTTCAGTGTGTAATTGTGATATAGATTCCTTCTTCCCATGTGTATAACCTTACATTTATCATTGTTAAACCTCATCTGCCACCTTTCAGCCCAAGTTTCCAACCTATCCAGATCCATCTGTAGCAGAATACTATCTTCTCTTGTATTAACTGCTTTACATAGTTTTGTATCATCTGCAAATATTGATATTTTACTGTGTAAACCTTCTACCAGATCATTAATGAATATGTTGAAGAGAACAGGTCCCAATACCGACCCCTGCCGTACCCCACTGGTCACAGCGACCCAGTTAGAGACTATACCATTTATAACCACCCTCTGCTTTCTATCACTAAGCCAGTTACTAACCCATTTACACACATTTTCCCTCAGACCAAGCATTCTCATTTTGTGTACCAACCTCTTGTGCGGCACGGTATCAAACGCTTTGGAAAAATCAAGATATACCACGTCCAATGACTCACCGTGGTCCAGCCTATAGCTTACTTCTTCATAAAAACTGATTAGATTGGTTTGACAGGAGCGATTTCTCATAAACCCATGCTGATATGGAGTTAAACAGTTATTCTCATTGAGATAATCCAGAATAACATCCCTCAGAAACCCTTCAAATATTTTACCAACAATAGAGGTTAGACTTACTGGCCTATAATTTCCAGGTTCACTTTTAGAGCCCTTTTTGAATATTGGCACCACATTTGCTATGCGCCAGTCCTGCGGAACAGACCCCCTCGCTATAGAGTCCCTAAAAATAAGAAATAATGGTTTATCTATTACATTACTTAGTTCTCTTAGTACTCGTGGGTGTATGCCATCCGGACCCGGAGATTTATCTATTTTAATCTTATTTAGCCGGTTTCGCACCTCTTCTTGGGTTAGATTGGTGACCCTTAATATAGGGTTTTCATTGCTTCTTGGGATTTCACCTAGCATTTCATTTTCCACCGTGAATACCGTGGAGAAGAAGGTGTTTAATATGTTAGCTTTTTCCTCGTCATCTACAACCATTCTTTCCTCACTATTTTTTAAGGGGCCTACATTTTCAGTTTTTATTCTTTTACTATTGATATAGTTGAAGAACAGTTTGGGACTAGTTTTACTCTCCTTAGCAATGTGCTTCTCTGTTTCCTTTTTGGCAGCTTTAATTAGTTTTTTAGATAAAGTATTTTTCTCCCTATAGTTTTTAGAGCTTCAATGGTGCCATCCTGCTTTAGTAGTGCAAATGCTTTCTTTTTACTGTTAATTGCCTGTCTTACTTCTTTGTTTAGCCACATTGGGTTGCTCCATATTAAAATATGCCCCATATAATGCTGCACCAAGGTTAATAATGGCTCCATAAGATGCTCCATAGACACATTTGCCCCATACAGTACTGCATAAAGGTTAATAAGGGCCCCATAAGATGCTCCATAGAGACATTTGCCCAATATAATGCTTCACAAACGTTGATTATCGCCCAATAAAATGCTCCATAGAGATATTTGCCCCATATAGTGCTCCACAAATGGTGATTATGGCCCCATAAGATGCTCCATAGAGATTATTGCCCCATATGCTGTTGCTGCGATTAAAAAGAAAAAAAAAAGGCATACTCACCTCCTGTCGCTCAGGCCGCCAGCACTTGCAATATTCACCTCTCCTCGTTCCGGCGCCGCTGTGTCTTCTGTGTCCTCTGCACTGACGTACAGGCAGAGGGCGTAGACTAACCACGTCATCGCGCCCTCTGACCTGAGCGTCACTGCAGAGGACGCGCAAGACAGAGCGGCGCCCGGAACGAGGACAGGTGAATATCGCGCAGTGCTCCCCCTCCCCATTGTACTCACCTGCTCCCGGCGTGGTCCCTGGCAGCTTCCCTGGTTCTCTGGGTGCTGACAGCTTCTTCCAGCGTTGAGCGGTCACCGTTACCGCTCATTACAGTAATGAATATGCGGCTCCACCCCTATGGGAGTGGAGTGGGGTCCATGTTCATTGCTGTAATGAGCGGTACCATATGACAGCTCAACACAGGAAGAAGCTGTCAGTGCCCGGAGAACCAGGGACTTGCAGGGACCGTGTCGGGAGCAGGTGAGTATGTCACAGCCACCGCTCCCCCTCCCCCGCCGACCCCCCTGGGACAATGACTCAAGTATAACCCGAGAGGGGCACTTTCAGCCTAAAAAAAATGGGCTGAAAATCTCGGCTTATACTCGAGTATATACGGTAAATCGAACTCTTTTTTTTTGCGGTCGCCGGTAAACGGTTAATACCGGTGATCGCAACCCGGGGGAGCGGTAAAACCAACCCGAATCATGTTCTTTGGGGTCTCAGCTACCCCCGGCAACCGAGACCCCGGAGAAAATCCGACTCTGGGAGGGCACTATACACTTTTTCCACAGCGCCGTTAATTAATTAATTTTAGCCCCAAATTTTGCAGTTTCACAAGGGTAACAGGAGAAGTTGCACCCTACAATTTGTTGTGAAATTTCTCCTGATTACGCCGATACCCCATATGTGAGGCACAATGCAAAGCTCAGAAGGGAAGAGGCGCCATATTGGAGTTCAGACTTTCCTGTAATGGTTTGAGGGTGCCATTGGCAGAGCCCCTGAGTTGCCAGAACAACCAAAACCCCCTGTATATAAACTCATTTTACAAACTACACTCCCCAATTAATTCATCTAGGAGTGCAGTGATCATATTGGCACCACATGTGCCTCACAGAATTTTATACTATTGAGCGGTGAAAAAAGAATAAATTACATTTCTGCCACTAAAATGTTGTTTTAGCCCCAAGTTTTTAATTTTTCTAAGGGATAATAGGAAAATTTTTTACAACAAACTGAGGTCAGTTTTTTCCTGAGTGCGCCAATACCCTACATGTAATCATGACACAATTTTGAGGCACAGTGCAATGCTCAGAAGGGAAGGAGCGCCACATTATAGTGCAAATTTTATTGTTATGGTTTGCGGATGCCATGACCCACTCTGAGAGCCCCTGAAGGGCCAGCACAGCAGAACCCCCTTTGATCTGATCATTGCCTGTATGTAGCAGAGGTGAAAGGGTTATGGCAGCTTCTAGTCTCCCATGGAGACTACTGAAGCATGCCAAAAGTAAAAAAAAAAAGTTTTTAAAAATATAAAAAAAAATAAAAAATATATAAAAGTTCAAATCACCCCCATTTCGCCCCATTCAAAATAAAACAATAAAAAAAATCAAACATACACATATTTGGTATTGCTACGTTCAGAATCGCCCAATCTATTAATAAAAGAAAAAGGATTAACCTGATCGCTAAACATCGTAACGAGAAAAAATTCAAAACGCCAGAATTACATTTTTTGGGTCGTTGCGACATTGCACTAAAATGCATTAATGGGAGATAAAAAGATAGTATCTGCACCAAAATGGCATTGATAAAAACATCAGCTCGGCGTGTAAAAAATGAGCCCTCAACCAACCTGAGATCACGAAAAATGGAGACGCTACGGGTATTAGAAAATGGTGTCATTTTTTTTTCTTTTTTTTTGAGGCCGGTTTCACACGTCAGTGGCTCCAGTACATGAGGTGACAGTTTCCTCACGTACTGGAGACACTGACACACGTAGACACATAAAAATCAATGCATCTGTTCAGATGTCATTGATTTTTTGTGGACCGTGTCTCCGTGTGCCAAACACGGAGACATGTCAGTGTTCGTGGGAGTGCACGTATTACACGGACCCATTAAAGTCAATGGGTCCGTGTAAAGCACGTACCGCACACGGACGTTGTCCGTGTGCAGTCCGTGTGCCGTGCAGGAGACAGCGCTACATTAAGCGCTGTCCCCCCCACTGGTGCTGAAACCGCGATTCATATCTTCCCTGCAGCAGCGTTTGCTGCAGAGAAGATATGAATAAGTGTGTTTAAAATAAAGATCTATGTGCCCCCCGCCCTCCCACCCCCTGTGCGCCCCCCCCGCTGTTCTGAAAATACTCACCCGGCTCGCTCCCTCGCTGGCGCTGCTTCCTCTCCTGGCCGCATCTTCTCCTGTATGCGGTCACGTGGGGCCGCTCATTTACAGTAATGAATATGCGGCTCCACCTCCCATAGGGGTGGAGCCGCATATTTATGACTGTAATCGGCGGCCCCACGTGACCGCATGCAGGAGAAGCTGCGGCCAGAACAGGAAGAAGCGACAGCCAACGAGGGAGCCGAGTGAGTATTTTCAGAACAGCAGGGGGAAGGCGCACTATTCCAACTATTCCATACCTGACGGAGCAGACTCCAAGATGATTCCGGCTTCTACAACCAAAACCCCAAGCACCCCTACCCCAGACTAAACGGCTTTACTTTCGCAGTTCCAATCTATCCTACATTCTGAATTACTTAAGATGTCGGACAAGTTGACTAAAGACCTAACCAAAGAGATCAGAGAACTTGGTTCTCGTACCTCCGACCTTGAAGATAAAATGGACTCAACCCTCGCATACCTTGCAACCCATGAAAATGATATTGAGATGCTACAAGATGAGATCCACACCCTCAATAGCAAGCTAGAAGATTTTGAAAACCGAGCCCGTAGGAGCAACATTAGGATCAGAGGTATACCCGAAAAAATCACCGATCTCCAGTCCACCGCGACAGCCTTGTTTCAAGAACTTCTACCGGGGATCTCCATTGAGCGCCTGGAAATGGACCGTATCCATAGAGCCTTGAGCAAACGCAAGCCAGACGGCCCACCGAGAGACATTATCCTTAAATTGCACTTCTACAAAACTAAGGAACAGCTCCTGCAGGCGGCAAGAAAATCTGCACCGCTAATATTCCAAAGCCACCCATATGAGCTGTTCTCAGACTTGGCCCCCACTACTATCGCTAATTGACGAGTTATGAAGCCATATTTGGAGATCCTACAATCCAATAACATCAAATATCATTGGATATGATCCACACAGTTCTCTCCCCTGAAGGAGCGAGCCGTTGCCTAACTAAACTGCAGCTCATGGATCCCTCTTCATCCCCCCCCCCCCCCACTTGCCTCCTCTCAGCCTCGGCCTGAGAACTGCCGATCTAATCCATAAGCTCCACCCGATCTTCCGTGATGAGCTGTACAACCACTGGCGTTACTCTGAGCTTCTGATACCATACAGGCTATTCTATTAGACATTCCTATAGTTTTAGGACAATATGGTTATGTATGTTTTCTCAGTTTATTTTCACAGATGTTACTGAAGTGCGCAGCTCTAACATTCCCTCATTGGAAGCTACTGCGCCTTTTGCTTCTACTGAAACTCTGGACTGGACTGAACTTGCCTTTCGACTTGATCTTCGCTACAGACTAGTGACTAGGTTCAATCTACAAGTTGATACAGTCCTTTTCTTTTCTTCCTTTATCTATCGGCTGTTATGTTCTGGCGACATGTCGTATATATTATAATTTACCGCCATGTTCTAAAAGTAATACAAGGTCGCATAATGGCTTCAAATAGTTATGTTACTAGACATAGTTGTTACTTCTTGAGGCATGTTCCATGCCCTCCATTTATCTGCCGCCACAATAGGTTGATATGTTAGACCACCTTTTGAATACCCCCAAGCTTGCTGAATCAGATCCCCAGTTCAATTTTACCACCTACTTGATTATATCCCTGTATTCCATTACCACCACATACAATTTTTGCGCTACCCCTAGCAGACCCTTATGACCCCACAGTGTCCTTGCACACTGCTGCTCAGCACATGGTGCTTAGCCAACATTACAGTTGCCCCTTCCCACTTAATAAGTTTTCTCACCCCACCCAAACCATAGATATCTTCCAACCTACCCCATCCCCCAACCCAACTACCTGCCAAGGCTCATACTACCCACTTAGTCCATTTTGCAATAATTTCTCCACTCCTACCAACAAACCACAACTAATAATTACCATAAGCAAATTTTACAACCTCCTAAAATGCCACTCACGATCTTATCACACAACGTGAGGGGTCTCAACTCCCCCCACAAACACACAAAGGCCTTCCGTTACTATAGATCCCAAAAGGCAGATGTGATATGCCTCCAAGAGACGCACTTTTCAACTAGCTCCTGCCCTAGATTTATGTCCACTTCTTACCCGCTTTTCTACTCACCAAATGCCACAAACAAAACTAAAGGAGTAGCCATCTGTTTTAAAAAATATGTTCCGTTTTTTTAAAATCCTCAGTAGTCGACAAGGAAGGTCGCTATATCATGGTGACGGGCGCAATAGCCGACGAATTGGTGACCTTTGTTTCCTACTATGCCCCTAATACCCACCAAGCCACTTTCTTTTCCCAATTACTAGAATTAGTTTCAGAACATGCCCAGGGTACCACAATTTTATGTGGAGACTCCAACTGTATACTTAAAGCTAGCCTAGACACGTCCTTAAGTCCTCATTCCTCTACTCCTCCGCCACCATACCCTTCTGCAGACTCAACCGCCCTTAACAAACTTCTCTCCCAATACCACTGGGTAGACCTATGGAGAGAATTCCACCCCACCGAAAAAGATTACACTTTTTTCTCCTCACGCCACCTAGTGTACACTAGAATTGACCATATCCTAGTCCATCCTTCTTTTATTATAAATGTATCAAATATCTCAATCCAATCTACTCCTTGGTCGGACCACTCCCCAAACCTAATCACATGCTCAACACTCCACCAATGGCCCCACTAATTCAACTGGACCCTAAATGATTCACTGCACTCCTACCCCAATATCGCCCAAAAGCGGAAAAATCATATTGATGAATATTTCTCTTTGAACAAACAATCAGCTTCTTCGCCAATCTCCCTATGGGAAGCACACAAAGCAGTACTTAGAGGTTTCTGCATCCAAGAGGCCTCTTGTAAGAAAAAAGATAGAAACGCGAAAATATCTGAATTGGAGAGCATGGTGTCAGCTTTGGAGTCCCAGATGAAAACTATACCTCTACCCACCACGTACCGAGATCTCCTCCATGCTCGCACAGAACTAGACCTTTACGCTCTCTACAGTTCCCCTTCCGCCTACGTATGCTATAACGGCTTATCTTCTACACTTTTTCCAATCAGCAGGGGTACCCGACAGGGTTGTCCTCTCTCATCCCTATTGTTTCTTCTTGCGATTGAACCACTAGCTATCCAACTGCGTCTCCACTCCAATATACAGGGTGTAGAAGTGGCAACAGTTCAACACAAACTTTTTTTGTTTGCAGATGACATCCTGCTCCTTTTATCATCCCCTCAGACATCTCTGCCGGCCCTACTCCAAATCTTACAAGATTTTTTAATCCATATCCGGTCTACAAATCAACACTGCCAAATCTTACGCCATGAATGCATCCCTCCCGCAACCAATTATAGCACATCTCCAAAAAGATTTCCCGTTCCAGTGGGTTACTAATCGTTTAGACTATTTAGGGGTGAAACTGATGGCTAATTTAGACTCCCTTTACACGGCTAATTATCCACCCATTCTCCGAAAACTTCACCTCTTGCTTCAATCGTGGGAGAAGTTGCACCTCTCATGACTAGACCGAGTGCGTGCCCTAAAGATGTCTATTCTCCCCAAGTTACTTTATTTATTTTGCATCCTGCCAATCCCTATCCCTTCACATTTACTTAAAGTGGCTCAAAGATCAATAGATACTTTTGTTTGGAGGGGAGGTCTCCCCAGGGTTAACAAAGCCACTCTCTACCGTCACCGCCTAAAAGGAAGCCTGGGAGTTCCCAACCTTTCCAAATACTACCGCGCAGCCCAATTGGGCCAACTGACCCCATACCATGCCTATGCTGAACCCCCATTATGGCTATCTTTAGAAGCCTCCGAACTGCAACCCGACACCCTTGACACAATATTATGGATTCTCCCAACCCAACGCAAACATATCTTGAACCCCATTATAAAACACTCTCTTGCAATCTGGGACTCACTCAAATACTCTTCTCAGCTAATTTCACCCTTTTTGCCCCTTGCTCCCATTTGGGGCAATACCCTATTTCCCCCAGGTATAGGATCCCTTAGATACTTCCATAAGTGGGTTGAAGCGGGTATAACTAGAGTTGACCATCTATTCAATGTTGACGGGATTATCCCATTGCAAACCCTTAGAGAAAAATACTGTTTTGTCCCCCCACAACTCCCCCCCGGAGAGATAGTTCGATATTTGCAACTAAAGAACTTTGTTAGTTCTTTACTAAAAAATTCTACCCCTCCCTACTCCTTTACTCCATTTGAACAAAGATGCCGTCAAAGCCCCCATACCTCAGGTACTATATCTCTCCTTTACTCACAAATCAACTCCCCCTCACATAGGAACTGCTTAAAATACACTTCTCGCTGGGAGTCTGATATCGGGTCTACCCTAACTGACTTAGAATGGTCCCAAATCTAGTCCTCCTCTACCGGAGGAATACTAAATACCCTCATGCTGGAAACCAACTACAAAGTGTTGACCCGTTGGTACCTGACCCCAGCTAGAGTGGCTAAGGCAGTGGCCAACTACTCCCCAAATTGCTTCAGAGGATGCAACTCTATTGGAGACATGTTCCATATCTGGTGGCAATGCCCAACTGTTAGAAGACTATGGATTAGAATCTACCATTTAGTTTTCTCTATAACAAATATAAATCTCAAAAAAACCCTTGGGAGGCCTTACTCAACAAACGCATCTCCAACATCCCCAAACATACTCAGGCTCTTATCTCATTCATATTTTTAGCAACCAAACAAACTATAGCTTTGGCTTGGAAAAAAACAAACAGACTTTTCCGCAGTTAAATCACGCCTCTCTTGGTATATGATTAATGAGAAACTATCGGCTATTCTTACAGTAAATTTGAGAAAATATGGCTCCCCTGGGTGGAATATACTAATCACACTCCCTTTGCTGTACCTACACTTTACCTAACTAACCCTGAACCATCCGACTCAGAATTACTTTTCATAGTTACCGCACACAATGCGATTTCACCCTCGGGCCCTTCCACCCCCTTTTTTTTTCCCCTATCCCCCACTGTTGTTAGTTCATATGATTGCGTGTTATCTGTTTACATGCATTTGTATACATATTGAATTTACAGCTTTGTAATGATAGTTTTATGATCACTTCATATGTAAATTGTAAATTTCCAATAAAAATTTGTTGTTGAAAAAAAAAAAAAAGATATAAATGAGGTATCGCTGTAATCGTTCTGACCCGAAGAATAAAACTGCCTTATCAATTTTACCACAGGCGGAATTGTATAAACGCCCCACCCAAAAGAAATTCAAGAATTACTGTTTTTTTGTTCATTCTGCCTCCCAAAAATAGTAATAAAAAGATATTAAAAAAGTCATGTGCCCAAAAATGCTACCAATAAAAACGACAACTCGTCCTGCAAAAAACAAGACCTCACATGACTCTGTGGGCCAAAATATAGAAAAATTATAGCTCTCAAAATGTGGTAATGCAAAAACAATTTTTTCCAATAAAAAGCGTCTTTTAGCATGCGACAGCTGCCAAACATAAAAGCCCGCTATAAATAGTAAATAAAACCCCCCCTCCCTTAGTTAGGGAAAAATAATAAAATTAAAAAAAGGATTTATTTCCATTTTCCCATTAAGGTTAGGGTTAGGGTTGGGGCTAAAGTTAGGGTTGGGGCTAAAGTTAGGGTTTGCATTAGGGTTAGGGTTGGGATTATGTTTACAGTTGGGATTAGGATTAGGGGTGTGTCAGGGTGTGGTTAGGGTTATGGTTAGGGTTGGGATTAGGGGTGTGTTGGGGTTAGGGGTGTGTTGGGTTTAGGGTTGTGGATAGGGTAGGGATTTGGGTTGTCTTTAGGATTATGGTTAGGGTTGGGATTAGGGTTAGGGGTGTGTTCGGGTTGCAATTAGAATTCGGGTTTCCACTGTTTAGGCACATCAGGGGCTCTCCATTTGCGACATGGCGTCCGAATCTCAATTCCAGCCAATTTTGCATTGAAAAAGTCAAACGTTGCTCCTTGCCTTCTGAGCTCTGCTGTGCACCCAAACAGTGGTTTACCCCCACATATGGGGTATCAGCGTACTCTGTACAAATTGGACAACAACCTTTGCGGTCCGATTTCTCCTGTTACCCTTGTGAAAATAAAAATTTGGGGGCTAAAAAATAATTTTTGTGGGGAAAAAAATTATTTTTCATTTTCACGGCTCTGCATTATAAACTTTAGTGAAACACTGGGGGGTTCAAAATTCTCACAACACATCTAGATAAGTTCCTTGTGGGGTCTAGTTTCCAAAATGCCATCACTTGTTGGGGGTTTCTACTGTTTAGGCACATCAGTGGCTCTGCAAACGCAACATGACGTCCGCAGACCATTCCATCAAAGTCTGTATTCCAAAATATCACTACTTTCCTTCCGAGCACCGACGTGTGCCCAAACAGTAGTTTTCACCCACATATGGTTCCAATTTCTCTGGATACCCTTGGGAAAATAAAAAATTTGGGGCGAAAAGATCATTTTTTTGAAAAAAATATTCTTTTTTATTTTTATGGCTCTACATTATAAACTTCTGTGAAGCACTTGGGGGTTAAAAGCGTTAACCACACATCTAGATAAGTTCCTTAGGGGGTCTACTTTCCAAAATGGTGTCACTTGTGGGGGGTTTACACTGTTTAGGCACATTAGGGGCTCTCCAAACGCGACATGGCGTCCGATCTCAATTCCAGCCAATTTTGCATTGAAAAGTCAAACAAAGCTCCTTCCCTTCCGAGCTCTGCCATGCGCCCGAACAGTGGTTCCCCCCCACATATGGGGTATCTGCATACTCAGAACAAATTGCACAATATCTTTTGGGGTCACATTTCTCCTGTTACCCTTGGGAAAACAAAAAAAATTGGATCTGAAGTAATTTTTTTGTGAAAAAAAGTTAAATGTTCATTTTTTTTAAACATTCCAAAAATTTCTGTGAAGCACCTGAAGGGTTAATAAACTTCTTGAATGTGGTTTTGAGCACCTTGAGGGGTGAAGTTTTTAGAATGGTGCTTCTTTTTGGTATTTTCTATCATATAGACCCCTCAAAGTGACTTCAAATGTGATGTGGTCCCTAAAAAAAAAAATGGTGTTGTAAAAATGAGAAATCGCTGGTCAAATGTTAACCCTTATAACTCCCTAACAAAAAAAACTTTTGGTTCCAAAATTGTGTTCATGTAAAGTAGACATGTGGGAAATGTTACATTTTAAGTATTTTGTGTGACATGTCTGTGATTTAAGGGCGTGAAAATTCAAAGTGGAAAATTGCGAAATTTTCAAAATTTTTGTCAAATTTTAATTTTTCCCACAAATAAACGCAAGTCATATCAAAGAAATTTAACCACTATCATGAAGTCATATGTCATGAGAAAACAGTGTCAGAATCACCGGGATCCATGGAAGTGTTCCAGAGTTATAATCTCATAAAGGGACAGTGGTCAGAATTGTAAAAATTGGCCTGGTCATTAACATGCAAAACACTCTTGGGGGTAAAAGGAATAAAATTATAGACAGCTCATGTCTTTGTCAGTGTGCCAACTAACAAAATCAGCATGGGATCAAATACTTATTTCCCCCACTGTATATATAATACTGGCAGCAGTCCAACAAACTGGACAAAAGGTGGACTTTTTTTTTTTTTACTAACCATGTAGCAAAGTCGAAAAGCCCTTCCATTCTGCAAACCTCCTCCTAGCTACTATTATACCCAGCACCTCTTTTATGATTAGTCAGCCCAGGTACTCGCCAACTTTATCTTTCAACCATAAGAAATGTGTGTATGTATGTGGAGCGCCCCCAGACACAGGGCCACGAGTTTTCGGTACTGGGCCTCTCTGGTTCGGTTCTGAGGCTGTCACGGTGGCTAGACCCGGTCCGCGACCCTGCTAAGGGGCGTCCAATAAAAGGGGATAGGAGTCTGTCAAGGTTTCGTGACGCCACCTGTGGTGTTCGGTCAGGGTGACCGACGCTGCTGTGGGGTCCGCTGGGGTGATGGAATGGCAGCTAGATGGTATACCTTCCCACAGGTGAAGTATGTCCCCAGGGCTTCCCAGTAAGGTGGATGGTGATGGTGTGAGGTGCAGTCAATAATGAGGACACAAGGTTGCAGTCTCTTTACCTCTTTACTGAAGACTTCAGGATCCTCAATCCAGAGCACAGTTAACAGGGCTATCTGAGACCGGCCGGTCCGATGGGCACATCCAGAATTCCCTTTGCAGGTGGAAATCGTTGCCTACCAATAGCGCCTGTGTGTTGTAGTGCTACCCTGCTGAGCATTCAGAATAGTCCTCACAACTTCTGTTCTCGTTCGTTCGTTCTTTCTAATTTGTTCCAGATGTTTCTAGTTCAACGTCCCACAGATATGTTATGGCTAGGACGCACCCGTATGACGGGAAGGCCTTGAGTTCTTCCGGGACCCTAGAGACGCCCCTCTCCCACAGTTTCCCCTATGTCTTCGTAGGTGTTTAGGTGAGACAGCCAACCTATAATTAACTGTCCTGCGGAGTTTGAAGTAAAGCGTAGAGTCAGTTACTCCCTCGGTGTTCCGGCCACCGGCTACGCGCCTCAGTAGGATGTTGCCTCGGTCTCACGGCACGACTCCTACTGGTTCTCCTTTGTGCTTGATCTCGTTTCTCACTGTTCCACAATATCCTTCGCTTCGTGTCTCTTTCTTAGGATATCGCCGTGGGGTGTGCAGGCACGGTTCCGTAACGTTCTATTCTGGTCGCTAGGTGCCTGCCAGGTTCCCACGCCTGACAGGGACTCCCCTGTGTCTTCTCCCTGCAACACCCCCTGCCACGGGATGTTGCCAAATCCAACCCAGTCAGCTTCTGACTAACTTCCTATCCAACCCCTAGTTTTACCAGTGTGAGGAGTGGCCCAATAAATAAAGCTCTTTGCTCCCCCTAGTGGCCGGAGTGTGAAGTGTAATGTGTGCTGGTGATACCTGGTCAGTAGAATTCCTTCAGTGCGATCAGACGTACCATCACTCCCCTTGGTGGCAGAGTGTCATACTGCAACGACCAGATCTCTGGGGCGCTGCATATGTTTATGTGAATTTATATACAGTGGGTACGGAAAGTATTCAGACCCCTTTTAATTTTTCACTCTGTTTCATTGCAGGCATTTTGTAAATTCAAAAAAGTTCATTTTTTTCTTATTAACCCCTTTCAGACATCTGACGTACTATCCCGTCGAGGTGGGGTGGGCCCGTATGACCACCGACGGGATAATACGTCATAGCGATCGGCCACGCTCACGGGGGGAGCGCGGCTGATCGCGGCCGGGTGTCAGCTGCCTATCGCAGCTCACATCCGGCACAATGTGCCAGGAGCAGTCATGGACCGCTCCCGGCACATTAACCCCCGGCACACCGCGATCAAACATGATCACGGTGTTCCGGCGGTACAGGGAAGCATCGCGCAGGGAGGGGGCTCCCTGCGTGCTTCCCTGAGCCCCCCGGAGCCCCCCGAAGGTCTCTTACCTCCTTCCTCGCTGCAGGCCCCGGATCCAAAATGGCCGCGGCATCTGGGTTCTGCAGGGAGGGAGGTGGCTTCACAGCGCCTGCTCAGAGCAGGCACTGTGAAGCCTGCAGCTGTGCATGTCAGATCGCTGATCTGACACAGTGCACAGCAAAGTGTCAGGTCTGCGATCTTACACTATAACATGATGCCTACCCCCTAGGAAATGATATAGTGTAAAAAAAAAAAAATTCACATGTGTAGAAAAAATAAAAAAAAAATTCCCCAAAAAATCCCCCCCCCAAAAAAAAAATATTGTCCCTATAAATACATTTCTTTATCTAAATAAAAAAAACAACAATAAAAGTACACATATTTAGTATCGCCACGTCCGTAACGACCCCACCTATAAAACTGTCCCGCTAGTTAACCCCTTCAGTGAACGCGGTGTAAAAAAAAAAAAAAAAAAAGGCAAAAAAACAACGCTTTATCATACCGCCAAACAAAAAGTGGAATAACACGCGATCAAAAAGACGGATATAAATAACCATGGTACCACTGAAAATGTCATCTTGTCCCGCAAAAAACGAGCTGCAATAAGGCATCATCAGTGAAAAAATATAAAAGTTATAGTCCTCAGAATAAAGCGATGCAAAAATAATTATTTTTTCTATAAAATAGTTTTTATCGTATAAAAGCGCCAAAACATATAAAAATGATATAATTGAGGTATCGCTGTAATCGTACTGACCCGAAGAATAAAACTGCTTTATCCATTTTACCAAACGCGGAACGGTATAAATGCCTACCCCAAAATAAATTCATAAATAGCTGGTTTTTGGTCATTCTGCCTCACAAAAATCGGAATAAAAAGCGTTCAAAATTGTCACGTGCCCGAAAATGTTACCAATGAAAACGTCAGCTCGTCCCGCAAAAAACAAGACCTCACATGACTCTATGGACCAAAATATGGAAAAATTATAGCTCTCAAAATGTGGTAACGCAAAAAAATTTTTTTACAATAAAAAGCGTCTTTCAGTGTGTGACAGCTGCCAATCATAAAAATCTGCCAAAAAACCCGCTATAAAAGTAAATCAAACCCCCCTTCATCACCCCCTTAGTTAGGGAAAAATTAAAAAATGTATTTATTTCCATTTTCCCATTAGGGTTAGGGCTAGGGTTAGGGCTAGGGCTAGGGTTAGGGCTAGGGTTAGGGCTAGGGTTAGGGCTAGGGTTAGGGCTAGGGTTAGGGTTGGGGCTAGGGTTAAGGCTACCGTTAGGGTTGGGGCTAAAGTTAGGGTTAGGGTTGGGGCTAAAGTTAGGGTTAGGGTTTGGATTACATTTACGGTTGGGAATAGGGTTAGGGGTGTGTCAGGGTTAGGGGTGTGTTTAGGGTTACCGTTGAGATTAGGGTTAGGGGTGTGTTTGGATTAGGGTTTCAGTTATAATTGGGAGGTTTCCACTGTTTAGGCACATCAGGGGCTCTCCAAACGCGACATGGCGTCCGATCTCAATTCCAGCTAATTCTGCGTTGAAAAAGTAAAACAGTGCTCCTTCCCTTCTGAGCTCTCCCGTGTGCCCAAACAGGGGTTTACCCCAACATATGGGTATCAGCATACTCAGGACACATTGGACAACAACTTTTGGGGTCCAATTTCTCCTCTTACCCTCAAGAAAATACAAAACTGGGGGCTAAAAAATAATTTTGGGGGGAATTTTTTTTAAAATTATTTTCACGGCTCTGCGTTATAAACTGTAGTGAAACACTTGGGGGCTCAAAGTTCTCACAACGCATCTAGATAAGTTCCTTGGGGGGTCTAGTTTCCAATATGGGGTCAATTGTGGGGGGTTTCTACTGTTTAGATACATTAGGGGCTCTGCAAACGCAATGTGACGCCTACAGACCATTCCATCTAAGTCTGCATTCCAAATGATGTTCCTTCCCTTCCGAGCCCTCCCATGCGCCCAAACAGTGGTTCCCCCCACATATGGTGTATCAACGTACTCAGGACAAATTGGACAACAACTTTTGTGGTCCAATTTCTCCTCTGACCCTCGGGAAAATACAAAACTGGGGGCTAAAAAATAATTTTGGGGGAATTTTTTTTTTAATTTTCACGGCTCTGCGTTATAAACTGTAGTGAAACACTTGGCGGTTCAAAGTTCTCACAACACATCTAGATAAGTTCCTTGGGGGGGTCTAGTTTCCAATATGGGGTCACTTGTGAGGGGTTTCTACTGTTTAGGTACATTAGGGGCTCTGCAAATGCAATGTGACGCCTGCAGACCAATCCATCTAAGTCTGCATTCCAAATGATGTTCCTTCCCTTCCGAGCTCTGCCATGCGCTCAAACGGTGGTTCTTCCCCACATATCGGGTATCAGCGCACTCAGGAAAAATTGGACAACAATATTTAGGGTCCAATGTCTCCTGTTACCCTTGGAAAAATACAAAACTGGGGGCTAAAAAATAATTTTTGTGGAAAAAAAATATTTTTTATTTTCACGGCTCTGCTTTATAAACTGTAGTGAAACACTTGGGGGTTCAAAGCTCTCACAACACATCTACATAAGTTTGTTAGGGGGTCTACTTTCCAAAATGGTGTCACTTGTGGGGGGTTTCCACTGTTTAGGTACATAAGGGGCTCTGCAAACGCAGTGTGATGCCTGCAGACCATTCCGTCTAAGTCTGCATTCCAAATGGCGTTCCTTCCCTTCCGTGCCCTCCCATGTGCCCAAACGGTGGTTCCCCCCCCCCCAAATATGGGGTATCAGCGCACTCAGGACAAATTGGACAACAACTTTTGGGGTCCAATTTCTTTTGTTACCCTCAGGAAAATACAAAACTGGGGGCTAGAAAATAATTTTTGTGGGAAAAAATGTTTGTTTTATTTTTACGGCTCTGCATTATAAACATCTGTGAAGCCCTTGGTGGGTCAAAGTGCTCACTACACATCTAGATGAGTTCCTTAGGGGGTCTACTTTCCAAAATTGTGTCACTTGTGGGGGGTTTCAATGTTTAGGCACATCAATTCCTGTCAATTTTGCATTGAAAGTCAAACGGCGCTCCTTCCCTTCCGAGCTCTCCCATGCGCCCAAACAGTGGTTTACCCCCACATATGGGGTATCAGCGTACTCAGGACAAATTGTGCAACAACTTTTGGGGTCCAATTTCTTCTCTTACCTTTGGGTAAATAAAAAATTGGGGGCGAAAAGATAAATTTTGTGAAAAAATATGATTTTTTATTTTTACGGTTCTGCATTATAAACTTTTGTGAAGCACTTGGTGGGTCAAAGTGCCCACCACACCTCTAGATAAGTTCCTTAGGGGGTCTACTTTCCAAAATGGTGTCATTTGTGGGGGGTTTCAATGTTTAGGCACATCAGTGGCTCTCCAAACACAACATGGCGTCCCATCTCAATTCCTGTCAATTTTGCATTGAAAAGTCAAACGGCGCTCCTTCCCTTCCGAGCTCTCCCATGCGCCCAAACAGTGGTTTATCCCCACATATGGGGTATCAGCGTACTCAGAACAAATTGGACAACAACATTTGGGGTCCAATTTCTTCTTTTACCCTTGGGAAAATAAAAAATTGGGGGCGAAAAGATAATTTTTGTGAAAAAATATGATTTTTTATTTTTACGGTTCTGCATTATAAACTTCTGTAAAGCACTTGGTGGGTCAAAGTGCTCACCACACCTCTAGATAAGTTCCTTAGGGGGTCTACTTTCCAAAATGGTGTCACTTGTGGGGGGTTTCAATGATTAGGCACATCAGGGGCTCTCCAAACGCAACATGGCGTCCGATCTCGATTCCAGTCAATTTTGCATTGAAAAGTCAAATGGAGCTCCTTCGCTTCCGAGCTCTGCCATGCGCCCAAACAGTGGTTTACCCCCACATATGGGGTATCGGCGTACTCAGGACAAATTGTTCAACAACTTTTGGGGTTCATTTTCTCCTGTTACCCTTGGTAAAATAAAACAAATTGGAGCTGAAGTAAATTTTTTGTGAAAAAAAGTTAAATGTTCATTTTTATTTAAACATTCCAAAAATTCCTGTTAAACACCTGAAGGGTTAATAAACTTCTTGAATATGGTTTTGAGCAGCTTGAGGGGTGCAATTTTTAGAATTGTGTCACACTTGGGTATTTTCTATCATACAGACCCCTCAAAAAGACTTCAAATGAGATGTGGGCCCTAAAAAAAATGGTGTTGTAAAAATGAGAAATTGCTGGTCAACTTTTATAACTCCCTAACAAAAAAAATTTTAGTTCCAAAATTGTGCTGATGTAAAGTAGACATGTGGGAAATGTTACTTATTAAGTATTTTGTGTGGCATATCTCTGTGATTTAATTGCATAAAAATTTAAAGTTGGAAAATTGTGAAATTTTCAAAATTTTCGCCAAATTTCCATTTTTTCACAAATAAACGTAGGTAACATCAAAGAAATTTTACACTATCATGAAGTACAATATGTCACAAGAAAACAATGTCAGAATCACTGGGATCCGTTCCAGAGTTATAACCTCATAAAGGGACAGTGGTCAGAATTGTAAAAATTGGCCTGGTCATTAACGTGCAAACCACCCTTGGGGGTAAAGGGGTTAATGTACACTCTGCACCCCATCTTGTCTGAACAAAACAGAAATGTAATTTTTGCACATTTTTAAAAAAAGAAAAACTGAAATTTCACATGGTCATAAGTATTCAGACCTTTTGCTCAGTATTGAGTAGAAGCCCCCTTTTGAGCTAGTACAGCCATGAGTCTTCTTGGGAATGATGCAACAAGTTTTTCATACCTATATTTGGGGATCCTCTGCCATTCTTCCATGCAGATCCTCTCCAGTTCCGTCAGGTTGGATAATGAACGCTGGTGGACAGCCATTTTCAGGTCTCTCCTGAGATGCTCAATTGGGTTTAGGTCATGGCTCTGTCTGAGTCAGTCGAGAATGGTCACAGAGTTGTTCTGAAGCCACTTCTTTGTTAGTTTAGCTGTGTGCTTATGGCCATTGTCTGAGGTCCAGAGCACTCTGGAAGAGGTTTTCATCCAGGATATCTCTTTACTTGGCCGCATTCATGTTTCCTTCAATGGCAACCAGTCATCCTGTCCCTGCAGCTGAAAAACACTCCCATAGCATGATGCTGCCACCACCATGTTTTACTGTTGGGATTGTATTGGGCAGGTGATGAGCAGTGCCTGGTTTTCTCCACACATACCGCTTCGAATTATCACCAAAAAAAGTCTATCTTTATCTCATCAGACCAGAGAATCTTATTTCTTATAGTCTGGGAGTCCTGCATGTGTTTTTTAGCAAACTCTATGTGGGTTTTCATGTCTTGCACTGAGGAGAGGCTTCCGTCGGGCCACTCTGCTATAAAGGCCTGACTGGTGGAGGGCTGCAGTGATAGTTGACTTTGTGGAACTTTCTCCCACCTCCCTACTGCATCTCTGGAGCTTACACACAGTGGTCTTGGGGTTCTTCTTTACCTCTCTCACCAAGGCTCTTCTCCCACAATTGCTCAGTTTGGCTGGCTGGACGACAGGTCTAGGAAGACTTCTGTGGTCCCAAACTTCTTCCAATTAAAAAATATGGAGGCCACTGTGCTCTTAGGAACCATGAATACTGCAGAAATTCTGTTGTAACCTTGGCCAGATCTGTGCCTTGCCACGATTCTGTCTCTGAGCTCCTTGGCCAGTTCCTTTGACCTCATGATTCTCATTTGGTCTAACATGCACTGTGAGCTGTGAGGTCTTATATAGACAGGTGTGTGCCTTTCCAAATCAAGTCCTATCAGTGTAATTAAACACAGCTGGACTCCAATGAAGGAGTAGAACCATCTCAAGGAGGATCACAAGGAAATGCATGTGGCTTAAATATGAGTGTCTGAGCAAAGGGTCTGAATACTTATGACCATGTGATATTTCAGTTTTTTCTTTTTTAATAAGTTTGGAAAAATTTCTACATTTCTGGGTTTTTTTCAGTCAAGATGGGGTTTTTTCAGTCAAGATGAGGAGCAGAGTATGAATTAACGAGAAAAAAATGAACTTTTTTGAATTTATCAAATGGCTGCAATGATACAAAGAGTGAAAAATGTAAAGGGGTCTGAATACTTTCCGTACCCACTGTATATACACATAAATACATACATACATACATACACACACAAGGCCCTGGTGCCGATGCCATTTTGCTGGTATATAATAATAACCTAGGATAGAAACATAGTAAATAGTAATCGCACATCTAAATAAGATGAGATGCTTAGTTGACACTATTTTGATCAAACAAGCGTAAAATCCATCCTACCACAAGATGTACCCAGTCAGAATGGTATATAATATGGTAAGATAGTATATAATAATAAACCAAAAAATGTTGCTCTGCCTCCAGTTGTGAAATATACAGCTCTGTCAAAAATTAAGAGACCACTGCAAAATGTTCAGTTTGTCTGATTTTACTCTTTATAGGTATATTTTTGAGTAAAATGTACATTTTTCATTTATTCTGTAAACTACTGACAACATGTCTCCGAAATTTCCAAGCAATAAATTTTGTATTTTTTTTCTAAAAAGGAGAAATGGTCAAAACTACAAAAAAAACAGGGCTTTCAGACCTCAAATAATTCAAAGAAAACAAGTTCATAATCATTTAGAAACAACAATACTAATGTTTTAACTCAGGAAGAGTTCAGAAATCAATATTTTGTGGAATAACCATGATTTTTAATCACAGTTTTCATGCGTCTTGCCATGCTTTCCATGGCCATGCTTGTCGACACCAAGAGGTGTTTGGTGCACGGACGTCTCTGATACCATGTCGACAGGTATAGTTTGAGATTAGCTCATGGGCATACAATGTGTATTTTCATGCTTATGATTAGCTGGCTATTTATGGTCTTGAAAACTAGCACTATACGGTTGTAGCTATATATTTAGCCCACTATGCCTAATTAACCATTACATTGGTTGATGGAATTTGTATAATTATAAATTTGAACAACGGGTGGAAACTTATTGATATTAGATCTTTATAAATCCATGTCACCCATGTTTTCTTAGGGAGTTACGATGTATTTCTATCTTTGTCCTGACGTGGTGCCAGTGATGTTTTTTAGTGCAACCATTGGTCTATGTACTATGTCCCATATGTAAGTTATCCATATTTTGTATATTTATGTGATATTATGAGCTCCATTGAATAAAATTGGTAGATTGTTTTTTACATATTGGATCAGTGCTCCTTCTTTTCTCTTTAGTAGTTTGCTGTCTATATTTTGAGGGGATCCTTAGATATATTGAGGAATTTTATTAGTGTAAAGCTATGAGGCAGCAGGCCAAGCTATGAAGCAGCAGGCCAAGCTATAAAGCAGCAGGCTATAGCCATGGTACATGAGGCAGCAGGCTAAACTATGAGGCAGCAAGTCAAAGACATGAGGTAGTAGGCCGAAGGCATGAGGCAGTAGGCCAAAACCATTAGGCATGAAGAATCAGGCCATAGCCATGACAAGAGGCAGCAGGCCAAGTCATTTGGCAGCAGGCTGTGAGATATATCCAGACTACTGAACTGCTCCTAATAGAGGGCTAAATCCTAGCGTCCAACTTAGTTGACATATTGACTGCAGTCTTTGCTGGAGGACGCTCAGTATATCAAGGTTTTCCATTTTCAAAGCTTCTTAAGCCCTATGCTCCAAGCTCCTCTGTCCAGGGACAGGACATCGCTGAGGGAGGAAGTAAGAATTGTCTTCTTATTTTGCTCTAGGCTTCTTGTCTCTCTCTATTGCTGGCTTAGGCTAGTTCACATTTGCGTTCCAATCCGCAGCGTTTAAACCGCAAGTGCAGGAAAAAACGCATAGAAACACGTACAAATGCAGCGGTTTTTAGACGCAAGCGTGGACGCATGTGGTTTGTAAAACGCTGTGTTTTCACGCTTTTCCATGCGTTTTTTCATGCGTTTGCGTTTTTTGTGAGCATGGTGGAAAATTTTACAGGAAAAAATATAGATAACCAGACACCGCCAATGGGACTACAGAGGGCGTGTATTATGTGATATCTATATATAGACCCTAGGACTGCTGAAATCTTAACAGTGTGCTACTGTATCCTGTATCATGATGGATGTTCGCATAGATAGCTTTTATTTCAACCTGGATTTAAGCATCAAGATGTTTCTTGCCTGTGCGTTTGCTTGGGAGCAACACAGAAATCGCGAAAGACGGAGAAGGACACGGCGAAGGCGTTTTTGGCGACACCCCATTATCGAACTCCGTGAGAGCCATGGAGCCTATCACATGCTATATGGCGAGCTTAATGCCAACCCGGACAAATTCCCGGAATATACCCGGATATCGCAAGACTCTTTTTGTGATTTGTTTGGTCGTGTCCAAGGAGCCATACGGAGACAGGACACCCAGCTCTGTAGAGCGATTTCAGCAGAGGAAAGTTTGCTGGTTACATTAAGGTATGTAACAATTCTAAACAAATGCCAGTCATAATTATTGTTGGTCTGACATGTATTCTTTGTCTTTAGCAGAACAACACCATAAATAGAATTGATTGTAATTTATTTTTCATTTATTTTATTACAGATTTCTGGCAACCGGAGAGAGCTTATTATCCTTCCTCTTCCAATACCGGCTTGGAATTTCCACCCTGTCCGGAATAGGTGCAGACACCTGCCGGGCTTTGTGGAACGTTCTCCGGGATGAATTTATACCCCTACTGTTGTGAATTCTGCTCTTGGGCTCCCTCCGGTGGTTATGAGTGGTAGTGCTGCTGTCTTTGGATCGCAGCATTCATCAGGTGTGTCCACTTATTGCAATTTGGACTGGGCTATTTAGTCTGGCTTGATTCTTTGTCAGTGCCAGTTGTCCATTGTTTTTGGAGGATTCACATCCCTGCCTGGTCTCTCCTGTTTTGCTGTTCATTTCTACAAAGATAAGTTCTGGCTTTGTTTTTGCAGTCCACATCCTGTGGGCTTTATAGTTCCGTGCATTTCCATGTTTTGTCTTGTCCAGCTTTGTCTGTGTAAGGAATTTTTCAGCCATGCTGGAATCTCTGGAGATGCAGATATACCCTCCATGTCTTTAGTCAGTACAGGTACCACCTTCTCCAGAGTACGTCTCATGCTGCTCCTAGGCCACCAGATCATAACAGTACAACTGGCCAACAATGAGTTAAACACATCTCAGAAGAAGGGAAGAAAAGTGCTGAGCCATTTTTTTTTCTGTAGTCTGTTGTGTCTTTCCTTCCCTCTTTTCCTCTGGGTGGCTCAGGAGTTTGGCGCTGGCATGGAGTTTCAGGGATTGGCTTCTCGTGTGGATCAACTTGCTGCTAGAGTACAGGGTATTTCCGATTATATCGTTCAGACTCCGGTTTTAGAGCCTAGAATTCCAACTCCTGATTTGTTTTTTGGGGACAGGTCCAAATTTTTGAGCTTTAAAAATAACTGTAAACTGTTTTTTGCTCTGAAACCCCGTTCCTCTGGTGATCCCATTCAGCAGGTTAAAATTGTTATTTCCCTGCTGCGTGGTGATCCTCAGGATTGGTCATTTTCCCTGGAATCTGGGAATCCGGCTTTGCTTAATGTAGACACCTTTTTTTCAGGCGCTTGGCTTATTGTATGATGAACCTAATTCAGTGGATCATGCAGAGAAGACCTTGTTGGCCCTGTGTCAGGGTCAAGAAGCGGCAGAATCGTATTGCCAGAAATTTAGAAAATGGTCTGTGCTGACTAAATGGAATGAGGATGCCTTGGCGGCAATTTTCAGAAAGGGTCTTTCTGAATCCGTTAAAGATGTTATGGTGGGGTTCTCCACACCTGCTGGTCTGAGTGATTCTATGTCTCTGGCCATTCAGATTGATCGGCGCTTGCGCGAGCGCAGAGTTGTGCACACTGTGGCATTGTCCTCCGAGCGGAGTCCTGAGCCTATGCAGTGTGATAGGATTTTGTCTAGAGCTGAACGACAAGGATTCAGGCGTCAGAATGGGTTGTGTTTGTACTGCGGCGATTCTGCTCATGTTATTTCTGATTGCCCTAAGCGTACAAAGAGAATCGCTAGTTCTGTTACCATCAGTACTGTACAACCTAAATTTCTGTTATCTGTGACCTTGATCTGCTCATTATCGTCATTTTCTGTCATGGCATTTGTGGATTCAGGCGCCGCTTTGAACTTAATGGACTTAGAATTTGCCAGACGTTGTGGTTTCCCCTTGCAGCCTTTGCAGAACCCTATTCCTTTAAGGGGCATTGATGCTACACCGTTGGCAATAAACCTCAGTTTTGGACACAGCTGACCATGTGCATGGCGCCAGCCCATCAGGAAGAGTGTCGTTTTCTGGTGTTGCATAATTGGCATGATGCTATTGTGCTGGGTTTTCCATGGTTACAGGTACATAATCCGATGTTAGATTGGAAATCTATGTCTGTGACTAGTTGGGGTTGTCAGGGGGTTCATGGTCACATTCCTTTGTTGTCAATTTCCTCTTCCCCCTCTTCTGAGATTCCTGAGTTATTGTCAGATTTCCAGGATGTATTCGATGAGCCCAAATCCAGTTCCCTTCCACCACACAGGGACTGTGATTGTGCTATTGACTTGATTCCAGGTTGTAAGTTCCCTAAGGGCCGACTTTTCAACCTGTCTGTGCCAGAACATGCCGCCATGCGGAGCTATATTAAGGAGTCTTTGGAGAAAGGGTATATTCGGCCATCTTCTTCACCATTGGGAGCAGGTTTTTTTTTTGTTGCCAAGAAGGATGGCTCCTTGAGACCCTGTATTGATTATCGCCTCTTGAATAAGATCATGGTCAAATTTCAATACCCTTTGCCTTTGCTTTCTGATTTGTTTGCTAGGATTAAGGGGGCTAGTTGGTTTACTAAGATTGACCTTCGAGGGGCATATAATCTTGTTCGTATTAAGCAGGGTGACGAATGGAAAACTGCATTTAATACGCCCGAAGGCCATTTTGAATACCTTGTGATGCCATTCGGGCTCTCTAATGCTCCATCTGTGTTCCAGTCCTTCATGCATGATATCTTTCGGAGTTATCTTGATAAATTCATGATTGTATATTTGGATGATATTTTGATTTTTTCCGATGATTGGGAGTTTCATGTGAAACAGGTCAGGATGGTATTTCAGATCCTTCGTGATAATGCTTTATTTGTGAAGGGGTCTAAGTGCCTCTTTGGAGTGCAGAAGGTTTCTTTTTTGGGCTTCATTTTTTCTCCCTCATCTATAGAAATGGATCCGGTTAAGGTTCAGGCCATTCATGATTGGATTCAGCCCACATCCGTGAAGAGCCTTCAGAAATTTTTGGGCTTTGCTAATTTTTATCGCCGTTTCATTGCCAACTTCTCCAGTGTGGTTAAACCCCTGACCGATTTGACGAAGAAAGGCGCTGATGTGACGAATTGATCTTCTGCGGCTGTTTCTGCCTTTCAGGAGCTTAAACGCCGATTTACTTCTGCCCCTGTGTTGTGTCAGCCGGATGTTTCTCTTCCATTTCAGGTTGAAGTTGACGCGTCTGAGATTGGGGCAGGGGCCATTTTGTCTCAGAGGAATTCTGATGGTTCCTTGATGAAACCGTATGCCTTCTTTTCTCGAAAGTTTTCGCCTGCGGAACACAATTATGATGTCGGCAATCGGCAGTTGTTGGCTATGAAGTGGGCATTTGAGGAGTGGCGACATTGGCTTGAGGGGGCCATGCACCGTATTGTGGTCTTGACCGATCATAAGAATCTGATTTACCTCGAGTCTGCCAAACGGCTGAATCCTAGACAGGCTCGATGGTCCCTGTTTTTCTCCCGTTTTGATTTTGTGGTCTCGTATCTTCCGGGCTCTAAGAATGTTAAGGCTGATGCCCTCTCTAGGAGTTTTTTGCCTGACTCTCCTGGGGTCCGTGAGCATTCAGCATTCTGAAGGAAGGGGTGATTCTTTCTGCCATCTCCCCTGATTTACGACGGGTTCTTCAGGAATTTCAGGCTAATAAACCTGACCGCTGTCCAGTGGGGAAACTGTTTGTTCCTGATAGATGGACTAGTAAAGTGATTTCTGAGGTTCATTGTTCTGTGTTGGCTGGCCATCCTGGGATTTTTGGTACCAGAGATTTGGTTGATAGGTCCTTTTGGTGGCCTTCTTTGTCGCGGGATGTGCGTTCTTTTGTGCAGTCCTGTGGGACTTGTGCGCGGGCCAAGCCTTGCTGTTCTCGCGCTAGTGGGTTGCTTCTGCCCTTGCCGGTCCCTGAGAGGCCTTGGACGCATATTTCTATGGATTTTATTTCAGATCTTCCGGTTTCCCAGAGGATGTCAGTTATCTGGGTGGTTTGTGACCGGTTTTCTAAGATGGTTCATTTGGTACCTTTGCCTAAATTGCCTTCCTATTCTGATTTGGTTCCGTTGTTTTTTCAGCATGTGGTTCGTTTGCACGGTATTCCAGAGAATATTGTGTCCGATAGAGGTTCCCAGTTTGTTTCTAGGTTTTGGCGGGCCTTTTGTGCTAGGTTGGGCATTGATTTGTCTTTTTCTTCCGCTGATCAGGATGATTGGGTGGCTTTCTTGCCATTGGCCGAGTTTGCCCTCAATAATCGGGCTAGTTCTGCTACCTTGGTTTCGCCTTTTTTTTGTAATTTTGGTTTTCATCCTCGTTTTTCTTCAGGGCAGGTTGAGCCTTCTGATTGTCCTGGTGTGGATTCTGTGGTTGACAGGTTGCAGCAAATTTGGGCTCATGTGGTGGACAATTTGGTGTTGTCTCAGGAGGAGGCTCAGCATTTTGCTAACCATCGTCGGTGTGTTGGTTCCCGGCTTCGGGTTGGGGATTTGGTCTGGTTGTCTTCCCGTCATGTTCCTATGAAGGTTTCTTCCCCTAAGTTCAAGCCTTGGTTTATTGGTCCTTATAGGATTTCTGAGATTATCAATCCAGTGTCTTTTCGTTTGGCCCTTCCAGCCTCTTTTTCCATCCATAATGTTTTCCATAGATCTTTGTTGCGGAAATATGTGGTGCCCGTTGTTCCCTCTGTTGATCCTCCTGCCCAGGTGTTGATTGATTGGGAGTTGGAGTATGTGGTTGAGAAGATTTTGGATTCTCGGTTTTCGAGGCGGAAGCTTCAGTATCTTGTCAAATGGAAGGGTTATGGCCAGGAGGATAATTCTTGGGTTGTTGCCTCCGATGTTCATGCTGACGATTTGGTTCGTGCCTTTCATTTGGCTCATCCTGATCAGCCTGGGGGCTCTGGTGAGGGTTCGGTGACCCCTCCTCAAGGGGGGGTACTGTTGTGAATTCTGCTCTTGGGCTCCCTCCGGTGGTTATGAGTGGTAGTGCTGCTGTCTTTGGATCGCAGCATTCATCAGGTGTGTTCACTTATTGCAATTTGGACTGGGCTATTTAGTCTGGCTTGATTCTTTGTCAGTGCCAGTTGTCCATTGTTTTTGGAGGATTCACATCCCTGCATGGTCTCTCCTGTTTTGCTGTTCATTTCTACAAAGATAAGTTCTGGCTTTGTTTTTGCAGTCCACATGCTGTGGGCTTTATAGTTCCGTGCATTTCCATGTTTTGTCTTGTCCAGCTTTGTCTGTGTAAGGATTTTTTCAGCCAAGCTGGAATCTCTGGAGATGCAGATATATCCTCCATGTCTTTAGTCAGTACAGGTACCACCTTCTCCAGAGTACGTCTCATGCTGCTCCTAGGCCAACAGATCATAACACCCTACCCACCGAGGACATGTGGATGAGAATTGCAGAGAAATTCTGGAGTGTGTGTGATTTCCCCAACTGTTTGGGTGCGGTGGATGGAAAGCACATACGCATTATCAAACCAGCCTGAACCGGATCGGAGTACTTCAACTACAAAAAATATTTTTCTGTTGTGCGCATGGCAATAGCAGATGCGGACTGTTACTTAATTGCCGTGGACATTGGAGCTTTTGGCCGTGGCAACGATTCCCAGACTTACAAGAACTCGGATATGGGCCATTGTGTGTATGGCAAAAATTTTAATTTTCCACGGCCACGACCTCTCCCCTACACTGAAGGCCCACCGATGTCATTTGTTATGGTTTGGGATGAGGCCCTTCAGATGTGTGAAGACCTACAGAAGCCATATTCCAGTCGGGACTTGAACCACACTAAAAGGATCTTTAACTACAGACTGACCAGGGCCCGAAGAACAGTGGAGTGTAACTTTGGGATTCTTGTCTCAAAATGGCGCATTCTTGCAACAGCCATTAATCTAAAAATGGAGACATTCGATGAGGTGGTAAAAGCCTGTGTGGTTCTCCACAATTACATAATGGTTAAGGAGCGACCCAGCATTGAACTGGATGAACCAGTTGCAAACCCATTGCCAGATTACCAGAATCACCTGCTGCGGTGAACTGCTGAAGTTGGCCACATGCGAGACCAATTTGCTGCCTTTTTTTATTCTGATATTGGACGTGTGGCATGGCAGGACAATATTGTGTAAAATGTCCTGTTGGGTTTGTGTCTGTGCCAGCTATGTTTTAAATGTTACTAATATTTGCTGTTAATAAACTACGTGTTTTGTTATCTTGACCGTGTCTCCTATGTATTTCCTCTACAAACCACTTAGGTTGTTAGTGGTAAGGTTGTTGACGTCATTGCGTCCTGATTCTGTTCTGCAGTATCTATTGGACGCAGACTGGAGAGACGATGGCTGTTTATTACAAAACAGATCTATACTCATCAAGTCAGGTGTCAGAAATAATGAATTCATGATGCACATATAACAGCCTCATGAATTTATTATTTCTGACACATGCTCAGGTGAGCATAGATATGCCTTGAATGACCTCCATCGTCCCTTCACTTTGTGTGAAATAGATTACGTATACAGAAGAGAAAATGGAGGTTATACAAGGCAGTTCTCTACTCACCAGGTCAGGTGTCCTAACTAATGAGTTTTTGGACACATGACCTGTTGAGTAAGGTTCTGCTTTGTATTTCTGCAATTTTCTCTTCAGTCTGCAACAGTCACAGTCACAGAGTAAGCAGAAGGAAGAGATTATGGAGAAAAGACAAGTATATCCACAAGTGTATCCACCTCATATCTCTATACCAAACACACACAAAGCTGCAGTGTTGTACTTGCTAACTACTGGAGCTATGAGGTGGCAAAAAAATAAAGTGTGTGGTGCAGTGTTTTATTTGGCGCACGGTGTGTGTTGATCCTCCTGCCCAGGTGTTGATTGATTGGGAGTTGGAGTATGTGGTTGAGAAGATTTTGGATTCTCGGTTTTCGAAGCTTCAGTATCTTGACAAATGGAAGGGTTATTGTTGTGAATTCTGTGGCAGAGTTCACTCCTGTGGTCACAAGTGGTACTTCGGCTGATTCTCTCTGGGATCTTCCGTTTGTGGAGGAAAGTGGTACTGCAGCTTCTGAGTTTCCTCCCTCAGGTGATCTGGTGAGCTCGTTAGCTTCTTCTCTACTTAACTCCACCTGATGCTTTTTCTATGCTTCCTGTCAATGTTTCAGTGTGGGACTTGTTTTTTCCCTGGATCATTCCTGTGGCCTGCTGCTCTGCAAAGCTAAGTTTTGCTTATGTTATTTTGTTGCTATTTTTCTGTCCAGCTTGCTTTATTGGTTTTTCTCGCCTGCTGGAAGCTCTGAGACGCAGAGGGACCACCTTCGTACCGTTAGTCGGTGCGGAGGGTCTTTTGTCCCCTCTGCGTGGTTTTTGATAGGTTTTTGTGCTGACCGCAAAGTTATCTTCCCTATCCTCGTTCTGTTCAGCTAGTCGGGCCTCACTTTGCTAAATCTGTTTCATCTCTATGTTTGTGTTTTCATCTTACTCACAGTCATTATATGTGGGGGGCTGCCTTTTCCTTTGGGGAATTTCTCTGAGGCAAGGTAGGCTTATTTTTCTATCTTCAGGATTAGCTAGTTTCTCAGGCTGTGACGAGGCGCCTAAGTTCTGGTCAGGAGCGCTCCACGGCTACCTTTAGTGTGGTTTGATAGGCTTAGGGATTGCGGTCTGCAGAGTTCCCACGTCTCAGAGCTCGTTCTATTATTTTGGGTTATTGTCAGTTCACTGTATGTGCTCTGACCTCCATGTCCATTGTGATTCTGAATTGCCTTTCATAACAGTACAGGAAGCCAAAAGTGCTAATGATTCTCAATAGAGGGAAAAAAGAAGTTCTGAGACCATTTTTTTTTCTTTGCACTGTGTTTTGTCTTTTTTTTCCCCTAGACATTTGGGTGGTTCAGGACACAGGTGTAGCAATGGACATTAAAGGTCTGTCTTCATGTGTGGATCAGCTCACGGCAAGAGTTCAAAATATTCAAGATTTTGTGGTCCAGAATTCTTTGCTTGAACCGACAATTCCTATTCCAGATTTGTTTTTTGGAGATAGAACTAAATTTCTGAGTTTCAAAAATAATTGTAAACTATTTCTGGCTTTGAAACCTCGCTCTTCTGGTGACCCAATTCAACAGGTTAGGATCGTCATTTCTTTTTTGCGCAGCGACCCTCAGGACTGGGCGTTTTCTCTTGCATCAGGAGATCCTGCATTGAGTAATATCGATGCATTTTTCCTGGCGCTTGGGTTGCTGTACGATGAGCCTAATTCAGTGGATCAGGCAGAAAAAAATTTGCTGGCTCTTTGTCAGGCTCAGGATGAGATAGAGGTATATTGTCAGAAATTTAGAAAGTGGTCAGTGCTCACTCATTGGAATGAATCTGCGCTGGCAGCAATATTCAGAAAGGGTCTCTCTGAAGCCCTTAACCCCTTCATGACCGGGGGATTTTTTGTTTCTCCGTGTTCGTTTTTCGCTCCCCTCCTTCCCAGAGCCATAACTTTTTTATTTTTCTGTCAATTTGGCCATGTGAGGGCTTATTTTTTGCGGGACGAGTTGTACTTTTGAACGACATCATTGGTTTTAGCATGTCGTGTACTAGAAAACGGGAAAAAAATTCCAAGTGCGGTGAAATTGCAAAAAAAGTGCAATCCCACATTGGTTTTTTGTTTGGCTTTTTTGCTAGGTTCACTAAATGCTAAAACTGACCTGCCATTATGATTCTCCAGGTCAGTACGAGTTCATAGACACCTAACATGACTAGGTTATTTTTTATCTAAGTGGTGAAAAAAAATTCCAAACTTTGCTAAAAAAAAAAAAAAAAAAAATTGCGCCATTTTTCGATACTCGTAGCGTCTCCATTTTTCATCATCTGGGATCGGTTGAGGGCTTATTTTTTGCGTGCCGAGATGATGTTTTTAATGATAGCATTTCGGTGCAGATACGTTCTTTTGATCGCCCGTTATTGCATTTTAATGCAATGTCGCGGCGACCAAAAAAACGTAATTCTGGCGTTTCGAATTTTTTTCCCGCTACGCTGTTTAGCGATCAGGTTAATACTTTTTTTTAATTGATAGATCGGGCGATTCTGAGCGCGGCGATACCAAATATGCGTAGATTTGATATTTTTTTTATTGATTTATTTTGATTGGGGCGAAAGGGGGGTAATTTAAACTTTTATGTTTTTTTTATTTTTTTCACATTTTTTTAAACTTTTTTTTTTAACTTTTGCCATGCTTCAATAGCCTCCATGAGAGGCTAGAAGCAGGCATAGCACGATCGGCTCTGCTACATAGCAGCGATCTGCTGATCGCTGCTATGTAGCAGAATTGCACGTGTGCTGTGAGCGCCGACCACAGGGTGGCGCTCACAGCGACGGGCAATCAGTAACCATAGAGGTCTCAAGGACCTCTATGGTTACCATTCACAAGCATCGCCGACCCCCGATCATGTGACGGGGGTCGGCGATGACGTCATTTCCGGCCGCCCGGCCGGAAGCGGTAGTTAAATGCCGCTGTCTGCGTTTGACAGCGGCATTTAACTAGTTAATAGGTGCGGGTAGATCGCGATTCTGCCCGCGCCTATTACGGGCACATGTCAGCTGTTCAAAACAGCTGACATGTCCCGGCTTTGGTGCGGGCTCACCGCGGAGCCCTATATCAAAGCAGGGGAACCGGCATCGGACGGTATAGTACGTCCGATGCCGGTAAGGGGTTAAGGATGTCATGGTGGGATTTCCTATGCCTGCTGGTTTGAATGAGTCTATGTCTTTGGCCATTCAGATCGGTCGACGCTTGCGTGAGCGTAAACCTGTGCACCATTTGGCGGTATTACCTGAGCTTAAACCTGAGCCTATGCAGTGTGATAGGACCTTGACCAGAGTTGAACGGCAAGAACATAGACGTCTGAATGGTCTGTGTTTCTACTGTGGTGATTCCACTCATGCTATCTCTGATTGTCCTAAGCGCACTAAGCGGTTCGCTAGGTCTGCCACCATTGGTACTGTACAGTCAAAATTTCTTCTGTCCGTTACCTTGATCTGCTCTTTGTCATCATATTCTGTCATGGCATTTGTGGATTCAGGCGCTGCCCTGAATTTGATGGACTTGCCAATGCTCCATCAGTGTTTCAGTCCTTTATGCATGACATCTTCCGAGAGCACCTGGATAAATTCCTGATTGTGTACTTGGATGACATTTTGATCTTCTCGGATGATTGGGAGTCTCATGTGAAGCAGGTCAGAACGGTTTTTCAGGTCCTGCGTGCTAATTCTTTGTTTGTGAAGGGATCAAAGTGTCTCTTTGGTGTGCAGAAGGTTTCATTTTTGGGGTTCATCTTTTCCCCTTCTACTATCGAGATGGATCCTGTTAAGGTCCAAGCCATCCATGATTGGACTCAGCCGACATCTCTGAAAAGTCTGCAAAAGTTCCTGGGCTTTGCTAATTTTTATCGTCGCTTCATCTGCAATTTTTCTAGTATTGCTAAACCATTGACCGATTTGACCAAGAAGGGTGCTGATGTGGTCAATTGGTCTTCTGCTGCTGTGGAAGCCTTTCAAGAGTTGAAGCATCGTTTTTCTTCTGCCCCTGTGTTGTGTCAACCAGATGTTTCTCTTCCGTTCCAGGTCGAGGTTGATGCTTCTGAGATTGGAGCAGGGGCTGTTTTGTCGCAGAGAGGTTCTGGTTGCTCAGTGATGAAACCATGCGCTTTCTTTTCCAGGAAGTTTTCGCCTGCTGAGCGTAATTATGATGTGGGCAACCGAGAGTTGCTGGCCATGAAGTGGGCATTCGAGGAGTGGCGTCATTGGCTTGAAGGAGCTAAGCATCGCGTGGTGGTATTGACTGATCATAAGAACTTGACTTATCTCGAGTCTGCCAAGCGCTTGAATCTTAGACAAGCTCGTTGGTCGTTGTTTTTTGCCCGTTTTGACTTTGTGATTTCGTACCTTCCGGGCTCTAAAAATGTGAAGGCGGATGCTCTGTCTAGGAGTTTTGTACCCGACTCTCCGGGTTTATCTGAGCCGGCGGGTATCCTCAAGGAAGGAGTAATTGTGTCTGCCATCTCCCCTGATTTGCGGCGGGTGCTGCAAAAATTTCAGGCTAATAAACCTGATCGTTGCCCAGCGGAGAAACTGTTTGTCCCTGATAGGTGGACGAATAGAGTTATATCTGAACTTCATTGTTCGGTGTTGGCTGGTCATCCTGGAATCTTTGGTACCAGAGAGTTAGTGGCTAGATCCTTTTGGTGGCCCTCTCTGTCGCGGGATGTGCGTGCTTTTGTGCAGTCCTGTGGGATTTGTGCTCGGGCTAAGCCCTGCTGTTCTCGTGCCAGTGGGTTGCTTTTGCCCTTGCCGGTCCCGAAGAGGCCTTGGACACATATCTCTATGGATTTTATTTCTGACCTTCCCGTTTCTCAAAAGATGTCAGTCATTTGGGTGGTCTGTGATCGCTTTTCTAAGATGGTCCATCTGGTACCCTTATCTAAATTGCCTTCCTCCTCTGATTTGGTGCCTTTGTTCTTCCAGCATGTGGTTCGTTTGCATGGCATTCCAGAGAATATTGTTTCTGACAGAGGTTCCCAGTTTGTTTCGAGGTTTTGGCGAGCCTTTTGTGGTAGGATGGGCATTGACTTGTCTTTTTCCTCGGCTTTCCATCCTCAGACTAATGGCCAGACCGAGCGAACCAATCAGACCTTGGAAACATATCTGAGGTGCTTTGTTTCTGCTGATCAGGATAACTGGGTGTACTTTTTGCCTTTGGCTGAGTTCGCCCTTAATAATCGGGCCAGCTCGGCTACCTTGGTTTCACCGTTTTTCTGCAATTCTGGGTTCCATCCTCGTTTCTCTTCTGGACAGGTTGAGTCTTTGGACTGTCCTGGTGTGGATACTGTGGTGGACAGGTTGCAGCAGATTTGGACTCAGGTAGTGGACAATTTGACCTTGTCCCAGGAGAAGGCTCAACTTTTCGCTAATCGCAGACGCCGTGTGGGTCCCCGACTTCGTGTTGGGGATCTGGTTTGGTTATCTTCTCGTCATATTCCTATGAAGGTTTCCTCTCCTAAGTTTAAACCTCGTTTTATTGGTCCGTATAGGATTTCTGAGGTTCTTAATCCTGTGTCTTTTCGTCTGACCCTTCCAGATTCTTTTTCCATACATAACGTATTCCATAGGTCATTGTTGCGGAGATACGTGGCACCTATGGTTCCATCTGTTGAGCCTCCTGCCCCGGTTTTGGTGGAGGGGGAATTGGAGTATATTGTGGAGAAGATTTTGGATTCTCGTGTTTCAAGACGGAAACTCCAGTATCTGGTTAAATGGAAGGGTTATGCTCAGGAGGATAATTCCTGGGTTTTTGCCTCTGATGTCCATGCTCCCGATCTTGTTCGTGCCTTTCATGTGGCTCATCCTGGTCGGCCTGGGGGCTCTGGTGAGGGTTCGGTGACCCCTCCTCAAGGGGGGGGGTACTGTTGTGAATTCTGTGGCAGAGTTCACTCCTGTGGTCACAAGTGGTACTTCGGCTGATTCTCTCTGGGATCTTCCGTTTGTGGAGGAAAGTGGTACTGCAGCTTCTGAGTTTCCTCCCTCAGGTGATCTGGTGAGCTCGTTAGCTTCTTCTCTACTTAACTCCACCTGATGCTTTTATCTATGCTTCCTGTCAATGTTTCAGTGTGGGACTTGTTTTTTTCCCTGGATCATTCCTGTGGCCTGCTGCTCTGCAAAGCTAAGTTTTGCTTATGTTATTTTGTTGCTATTTTTCTGTCCAGCTTGCTTTATTGGTTTTTCTCGCCTGCTGGAAGCTCTGAGACGCAGAGGGACCACCTCCGTACCGTTAGTCGGTGCGGAGGGTCTTTTGTCCCCTCTGCGTGGTTTTTTATAGGTTTTTGTGCTGACCGCAAAGTTATCTTCCCTATCCTCGTTCTGTTCAGCTAGTCGGGCCTCACTTTGCTAAATCTGTTTCATCTCTATGTTTGTGTTTTCATCTTACTCACAGTCATTATATGTGGGGGGCTGCCTTTTCCTTTGGGGAATTTCTCTGAGGCAAGGTAGGCTTATTTTTCTTTCTTCAGGATTAGCTAGTTTCTCAGGCTGTGACGAGGCGCCTAGGTTCTGGTCAGGAGCGCTCCACGGCTACCTTTAGTGTGGTTTGATAGGCTTAGGGATTGCGGTCTGCAGAGTTCCCACGTCTCAGAGCTCGTTTTATTATTTTGGGTTATTGTCAGTTCACTGTATGTGCTCTGACCTCCATGTCCATTGTGATTCTGAATTGCCTTTCATAACAGGTTATGGCCAGGAGGATAATTCTTGGGTTGTTGCCTCCGATGTTCATGCTGACAATTTGGTTCGTGCCTTTCATTTGGCTCATCCTGATCAGCCTGGGGGCTCTGGTGAGGGTTCGGTGACCCCTCCTCAAGGGGGGGTACTGTTGTGAATTCTGCTCTTGGGCTCCCTCCGGTGGTTATGAGTGGTAGTGCTGCTGTCTTTGGATCGCAGCATTCATCAGGTGTGTCCACTTATTGCAATTTGGACTGGGCTATTTAGTCTGGCTTGATTCTTTGTCAGTGCCAGTTGTCCATTGTTTTTGGAGGATTCACATCCCTGCATGGTCTCTCCTGTTTTGCTGTTCATTTCTACAAAGATAAGTTCTGGCTTTGTTTTTGCAGTCCACATGCTGTGGGCTTTATAGTTCCGTGCATTTCCATGTTTTGTCTTGTCCAGCTTTGTCTGTGTAAGGATTTTTTCAGCCAAGCTGGAATCTCTGGAGATGCAGATATATCCTCCATGTCTTTAGTCAGTACAGGTACCACCTTCTCCAGAGTACGTCTCATGCTGCTCCTAGGCCACCAGATCATAACACCCTACCCACCGAGGACATGTGGATGAGAATTGCAGAGAAATTCTGGAGTGTGTGTGATTTCCCCAACTATTTGGGTGCGGTGGATGGAAAGCACATACGCATTATCAAACCAGCCTGAACCGGATCGGAGTACTTCAACTACAAAAAATATTTTTCTGTTGTGCGCATGGCAATAGCAGATGCGGACTGTCACTTAATTGCCGTGGACATTGGAGCTTTTGGCCGTGGCAACGATTCCCAGACTTACAAGAACTCGGATATAGGCCATTGTGTGTATGGCAAAAATTTTAATTTTCCACGGCCACGACCTCTCCCCTACACTGAAGGCCCACCGATGTAATTTGTTATGGTTTGGGATGAGGCCTTTCAGATGTGTGAAGACCTACAGAAGCCATATTCCAGTCGGGACTTGAACCACACTAAAAGGATCTTTAACTACAGACTGACCAGGGCCCGAAGAACAGTGGAGTGTACCTTTGGGATTCTTGTCTCAAAATGGCGCATTCTTGCAACAGCCATTAATCTAAAAATGGAGACATTCGATGAGGTGGTAAAAGCCTGTGTGGTTCTCCACAATTACATAATGGCTAAGGAGCGACCCAGCATTGAACTGGATGAACCAGTTGCAAACCCATTGCCAGATTACCAGAATCACCTGCTGCGGTCAACTGCTGAAGTTGGCCACATGCGAGACCAATTTGCTGCCTTTTTTTATTCTGATATTGGACGTGTGGCATGGCAGGACAATATTGTGTAAAATGTCCTGTTGGGTTTGCGTCTGTGCCAGCTATGTTTTAAATGTTACTAATATTTGTTGTTAATAAACTACGTGTTTTGTTATCTTGACCGTGTCTCCTATGTATTTCCTCTACAAACCACTTAGGTTGTTAGTGGTAAGGTTGTTGACGTCATTGCGTCCTGATTCTGTTCTGCAGTATCTATTGGACGCAGACTGGAGAGACGATGGCTGTTTATTACAAAACAGATCTATACTCATCAAGTCAGGTGTCAGAAATAATGAATTCATGATGCACATATAACAGCCTCATGAATTTATTATTTCTGACACATGCTCAGGTGAGCATAGATATGCCTTGAATGACCTCCATCGTCCCTTCACTTTGTGTGAAATAGATTACGTATACAGAAGAGAAAATGGAGGTTATACAAGGCAGTTCTCTACTCACCAGGTCAGGTGTCCTAACTAATGAGTTTTTGGACACATGACCTGTTGAGTAAGGTTCTGCTTTGTATTTCTGCAATTTTCTCTTCAGTCTGCAACAGTCACAGTCACAGAGTAAGCAGAAGGAAGAGATTATGGAGAAAAGACAAGTATATCCACAAGTGTATCCACCTCATATCTCTATACCAAACACACACAAAGCTGCAGTGTTGTACTTGCTAACTACTGGAGCTATGAGGTGGCAAAAAAATAAAGTGTGTGGTGCAGTGTTTTATTTGGCGCACGGTGTGTGTTGCCGGCAGCGAAATACACAATTAACCAAACATTTTTGGAGGCAAAAAAACATTATTATTTTTTTTTACACCAAAAAAAAAATTAACTGCGCTCTGCTTGGGGTAGAGTGACGGAAATGGGGGGTATGTAGCTTGACTCACTGTGGACGACACAGGGGTGGCAGGAGAAGGGGCAATTAAATTACTGGGGTCTGGCAGTTCGGGGATGGGGCTCGACGAGTGAGAGGGCAGAGACACAATGGAAGGGTGAGACAAATCAGACATTACAGACACATTGGGAGGTGAGGGGGGAGGGATAGCAATAGTCTTCTGTTTCTTTTTGCCTTTCCCTTTTTGGGATCGGCGCTGCGGTACGGGGAGCCTCGTTGGGCTCATTCCTAGCGACCTGGCCATCGTGGGCGACTTGTCAGGGTCCGTGTGCCGCTGCATGGTTGTAGTGGTGGGGAAGGCCATGCCTGTGTCTGTGTGCCGCTGCTGCATGGTTGTGGTGCTGGGGAAGGCCATGCCTGTGTCTGTGTGCCGCTGCTGCATGGTTGTGGTGGTGGGGAAGGCTATTCCAGGGTCCGTGTGCCGCTGCTGCTGCATGGTTGTGGTGGTAGGGAAGGCCATTCTAGGGTCCATGTGCTGCTGCTGCATGGTTGTGGTGGTGGGGAAGGCCATGCCAGGGTCCGGCTGCTGCTGTTGCTGCTGCTGCTGCATGGTGGTGGCAGTGGAGGAGGTCCAAACAGGAGCAGCAGTTGTCATGGTGGTGGTGGGCTGTCCAACAGCACTCGGCATGGTGGTGGTGCTGTAGTAGTGTCCAGCAGTGCTTGGAATGGAGGTGGCCGTGCAGTGGTATGCAGTAGAGGTTGGCATTGAGGTAAAGCGTGACAGTGTAGGCACACGTGGATATGCCGCCACTGTCTGCTAAAAATACCGACTCTGCTGCATAGCCTGCACATAAGCAGCATTGCAAGCCAGCATGACACTAAGCTGGAGATCAGGATTAAGGTGTTCCGACATGCCCTGTTCAATTTGATTAAAAAAATGATGTGCTGGCCTCTGGAGGTCGGCTTTTACTTGATCAAGGCATTTGGTGACCTCCTGGATACGTGTATTCATATGGCTAATGGCAGTATCCAGGCGGTCACCCATCGCCTTGAGTCCATCGTGAAAAACCGAGCTCAAGTGCAAAAATTCGGGCATGAGTGACCTGTCCGAGGCCCTCTGCCGCTGCTGGGAATAGCCCAAAAAAAAGGGGCAGTGGCAGAGGACTGAGAAAGGGGAACACCTGATGGACCAGCTTCCTGGTCTCCAGTTAGTGTGGCAGGCCCACTTGCAGGAGCGCTGCTGGATGGCTGAGACGGGTCCGTGGCTGTCTGATGAAGGACTGTCCAGAACCAGGGTCAAGAGTGCTGCTCCATGTGCTGTGAAAAAAGAAAAAAAAATAATACCAAACATTTAGAAAACGCCAACTCCTGTGGAATAGAAACATACAGATTATGGCAATACAACACAACCGAAAAATACTTACGTTCTATGTGCAATGCCCGATCTCAAAAATGCCAGAATGAGGTGGTATTTATATTTTCGGATCCTTGCTCCAGAACCACTAGGAACACGGCTCTCTTTACGAAGGTCCTTGTTGAAGTGGTCCTTCATCGAACGCCAATGTGTTTTGACTTTGAGCACTTTTGAAAAACAACAAACAATAATGGTTAGTCAATGGACTTTTGGCCGTCTTCACACAACTGTGTGTGATGAGAAACTCCTGAGAGTTTCTCTCATCACACACAGTTTTAGCGAGCATGGCCAAGGTCTGTGCTGCTTCACTGCATTGCAATACTTACAAAATGCATTTCGGACCCGAATCGGGGCGTTGTCCCAGCCATCCCACATCGCTTTGGCTACCCATTCCATAGCCGCCGGATCGTTACATTGTCCGAGTGCTGCGAGACCCGGGTGTCCCACAACGGGACTCGGTCATGGACCAGGGAGATAAGGAGGTCATTTTCAATGAGGTCCTCATCCCGTTCTGGAACCTAAAAAATAAATAAAGACATTAATGTTGGAGACATTACATAAAGTAAAGAAAGAAAACAGAGGCAGAGAAATGGCATGAATATTGAAAGTCAAGAAAAAAAAGGAGTCCAGAAGAAAAATGTAAAGAAAGAGGAAAGTAAAGAAATGAAGATTCAAGAATAGTAAAGTGAGGATACAATAAACAGTCAGCCACGTATACGTACACGCTGCCGCCTTGCCACCCGACCGTGAACCCGCTGCTCCTGCTTAGCCTCTGCCGCAGTGGAAAAAGTGCTCTTAAAAAAAGTAAATAAAAAATTGTCATATGTGTAGATGTGACAGTGAATACTTACCAATCTGAGGAGTTGAGTACTCACTTCACTGATATGTTCGGCTTGTGAAGGCCCAGGACGTTGCTCCTCCTCAGAAGATGACATTCTGATGCATGCAGAAAGAAATAAATGGCAGAAATTAGGACATATAGAGACAGAAAATAGAAAATATAGACATTGGCTAGGATATACTTACATTGTTCAGAGTGTAGATTCCTTCCTGTGTCTGCTCTGCTGTGTCTGGAAAGCTTCTCTGTCTGCTGGGTAGTGACCTGCAAATGTCCACTCCCTCCCTTTATCACCTTGTATGTGGGGGGGTGGCTAATCAGTGTCTAGACATGTTTTCCTGTGGTGCAACGCATGCGTTCACAAACGCAAGTAAACGCATGTGCTTGCGGCCGCATGCGTTCACATAGACCGTAATGTGTTTTTTTGCCGCATTCCTTCCGCTAACAACCGCATACGTTTCTAGGCGGAAAAATGACGCCTCTAAAATTACTACATGTTGCGTTTACCGCGCCAAACCGCAGACGACAAAACGACGCATGCGTCGTCAAACGCGGCAAAACGCAACCGATTGCAGACACATGTGTCCCTAATGTTAAATATAGAAATACACAAAGCATGCGGATAATTGCGGAAGAAACGCTGTGGACACAACTGCAAATGTGAAACCAGCCTCAGGGTAAAATTAACTTTCATTTCATAGCAGAAAAATTGCTGACAGATCATTTTTTAACCTGTCCCAGCCATAGGAGTTTATCTCCAGAGAATCAAACAAAGTGCTAGGAGGTCATTACTGAATTATGACAATGTGGAATATTGCATTGCTTGCTGGTGTTTAGTTTTTCATCATTTTTTTCATTCTGTTATCTCAATTTTACTTTATTTCCAAACCAAACTGAATAGGCCTAGTTTTCCTGCCACCAATGTGATACCATACTCACTCCTTCCCACATGGGATGTACTTTTCCCCTTCTTTGCTGCAGAATCCCATTTTGCTGCCAGCTGTATTCCATGAAAAACAGTCATCAGATCCAGTGATGGCTCCTGAATAAAAAAAAGCTAAAAAAAGTAACTAAATCTGCCAACATCAATAATATTATACTAAATAAATGATGTTATTCTACATCCTGCTGTCATGACATCTTATCCAGCTCATTAATTAAGTTTTTGTTACTACTCGTTTCATCGGCTCACTCCAGGGATGTCCTAGTAGTTGTGTCCTCATCTAAGATATTGACAGACTATAACTGAACTCAAGGATTCCTCCTACTTTACTCACCCGGACCCCAGGTGTCAATACATTGGCTTATCATTAGCGGACATTTTCCCATGTAACAGGCCCCATTTCCGTTCAGACATGGGAAGCCATTTACTTTAAAACTATCCTTTGGACACACCGGAGACTTCCCATCACACATATCGGTAAGGTCACACTCATCCTTGGCCGATCTACAAATAGATCCCGCAGGTTTAATCTGTGGGGAAATCAAATGTAGAATATAGAAATGATTGAGCTACTAAATAAAAGGAAGCAAAAATAAGAAACACTTTGCACTAATCCATTTCTCCTATGATGCTATTACATATCATGTTGGGACCAAAAATTTAACCCCTGAACCCCTTCATGACCCAGCCTATTTTGACCTTAAAGACCTGGCCGTTTTTTGTAATTCTGACCAGTGTCCCTTTATGAGGTAATAACTCAGGAACGCTTCAACGAATCCTAGCGGTTCTGAGATTGTTTTTTCGTGACATACTGGGCTTCATGTTAGTGGTAAATTTAGGTCGATAATTTTTGCGTTTATTTGTGAAAAAAATGGAAATTTGGCTTAAATTTTGAACATTTCGCAATTTTCAAATTTTGAATTTTTATTCTGTTAAACGAGAGTTATGTGACATAAAATAGTTAATAAATAACATTACCCACATGTCTACTTTACATCAGCACAATTTTGGAACAAAATTTCTTTTTTGCTAGGAAGTTATAAGGGTTAAAATTTGGCCAGCGATTTCTCATTATTACAGCAAAATTTACAAAACAATTTTTTTAGGGACCACCTCACATTTGAAGTCAGTTTGAGAGGTCTATATGGCTGAAAATACCCAAAAGTGGCACCATTATAAAAATTGCACCCCTCAAGGTACTCAAAACCACATTCAAGAAGTTTATTAACCCTTCAGGTGCTTCACAGCAGCAGAAGCAACGTGGAAGGAAAAAATGAACATTTAACTTTTTAGTCACAAAAATGATGTTTTAGCAACAATTTTTTTATTTTTCCAAGAGTAAAAAGAGAAACTGGACACCAAAAGTTATTGTACAATTTGTCCTGAGTACACCGATACCCTATATGTGGGGGGAACCACTGTTTGGGCGCACGACAGGGCTTGGAAGGGAAGGAGCACCATTTGATTTTTTCAATGAAAAATTGTCTCCAATCTTTAGCGGACACCATGTCGCGTTTGGAGAGCCGCTGTGTGCCTAAACATTGGAGCTCCCCCACAAGTGACCCCATTTTGGAAACTAGACCCCCCAAGGAGCTTATCTAGATGCATAGTGAGCATGTTGAACCCCCAGGTGCTTCACAAATTGATCCGTAAAAATGAAAAAGTACTTTTTTTTCACAAAAAAAATCTTTTAGCCTCAATTTTTTCATTTTCACCTGGGTAACAGGATAAAATGGATCCTAAAATGTGTTGGGCAATTTCTCATGAGTACATCAATACCTCATATGTGGTCACAAACCACTGTTTGTGCACACGGCAAGGCTCGGAAGGGAAGGAGCACCATTTGACTTTTGAATGAAAAATTAGCTCCAATCATTAGCGGCCACCATGTCGCGTTTGGAGAGCCCCTGTGTGCCTAAACATTGGAGCTCCCACACATGTGACCCCACTTTGGAAACTAGACCCCCCAAGGAACTTATCTAGATGCATAGTGAGCACGTTGAACCCCCAGGTGCTTCACAAATTGATCCGTAAAAATGAAAAAGTACTTTTTTTTCACAAAAAATTTCTTTTAGCCTCAATTTTTTCATTTTCACATGGGCAACAGGATAAAATGGATCCTAAAATGTGTTGGGCAATTTCTCATGAGTACATCGATACCTCATATGTGGTCACAAACCACTGTTTGTGCACACGGCAAGGCTCGGAAGGGAAGGAGCGCCATTTGACTTTTGAATGAAAAACTAGCTCCAATCATTAGCGGCCACCATGTCGCGTTTGGAGAGCCCCTGTGTGCCTAAACATTGGAGCTCCCTCACATGTGACCCCATTTTGGAAACTAGACCCCCCAAGGAACTTATCTAGATGCATAGTGAGCACTTTGAACCCCCAGGTGCTTCACAAATTGATCTGTAAAAATGAAAAAGTACTTTTTTTCACAAAAAATTTCTTTTAGCCTCAATTTGTTCATTTCTACATGGGCAGCAGGATAAAATGGATCTTAAAATGTATTGGGCAATTTTTCCTGAGTACACTGATACCTCATATGTGGGGGTAAACCACTGTTTGAGCACACGGTAGGGCTCAGTAGGGAAGGAGCGCCATTTTACTTTTTGAATTAAAAATTAGCTCCAATCGTTAGCTGACACCATGTCGCGTTGGGAGAGCCCCTGTGTGCCTAAACATTGGAGCTTTCCCACATGTGACTTTATTTTGGAAACTAGACCCCCCAAGGAACTTATCTAGATATGTGGTGAGCACTTTGAACCCCCAAGTGCTTCACAGAAGTTTACATCGCAGAGCCATGAAAATAAAAAATCATGTTTCTTTCCTCAAAAATGATGTTTTAGCAAGCAATTTTTTATTTTCACAAGGGTAACAGGAGAAATTGGACCCCAATAGTTGTTGCCGAGTTTGTCCTGAGTACACTGATACCCAATATGTGGGGGTAAACCACTGTTTGGGCACAAGTCGGGGCTCGGAAGGAAAGTAGTGACTTTTGAAATGCAGACTTGATGTAATGGTCTGCGGGCGTCATGTTGCATTTGCAGAGCCCCTGATGTGCCTAAACAGTAGAAACCCCCCACAAGTGACCACATTTTGGAAACTAGACCCCCCAAGGAACTTATCTAGTTATGTGGTGAGCACTTTGAACCCCCAAGTGCTTCACAGAAGTTTACAACGCAGAGCCGTGAAAATAAAAAATCATTTTTCTTTCCTCAAAAATTATGTTTTAGCAAGCAATTTTATATTTTCACAAGGGTAACAGGAGAAATTGGACCCCAATAATTGTTGTCCAGTTTGTCATGAGTATGCTGGTACCCCATATGTGGGGGTAAACCACTGTTTGGGCGCACGCCGGGGCTCGGAAGGGAGGGAGCACCATTTGACTTTTTGAATGCAAGATTGACTGGAATCAATGGTGGTGCCATGTTGCGTTTGGAGACCCCTGATGTGCCGTAACAGTGGAAACCCCTCAATTCTAACTCCAACACTAACCCCAACACACCCCTAACCCTAATCCCAACTGTAGCTATAACCCTAATCACAACCCTAACCCCAACACACCCCTAACCACAACCCTAACCCCAACACACCCCTAACCACAACCCTAACCCCAACACACCCCTAACCCTAGTCCCAACCCTAACCCTAATTCTAACCCTAATCCCAACCCTAACCCCAACACACCCCTAACCATAACCCTAACCACAGCCTAATCTTAACCCTATTTCCAACCCTAGCCCTAATTCCAACCCTAACCCTAAGGCTATGTGCCCACGATGCGGATTCGTGTGAGATTTTTCCGCACCATTTTTGAAAAATCCGCAGGTAAAAGGCACTGCATTTTACCTGCGGATTTACCGTGGATTTCCAGTGTTTTTTGTGCGGATTTCACCTGTGGATTCCTATTGAGGAACAGGTGTAAAACGCTGCGGAATCCGCACAAAGAATTGACATGCTGCGGAAAATACAACACAGCATTTCCGCGCGGTATTTTCCGCACCATGGGCACAGCGGATTTGGTTTTCCATAGGTTTACATGATACTGTAAACCTGATGGAAAACTGCTACGAATCCGCAGCGGCCAATCCGCTGTGGATCCGCAGCCAAATCTGCTGCAGATCCGCAGCCAAATCCGCACCGTGTGCACAAAGCCTAATTCCAACCCTAACCCTAGTTCCAACCCTAATTCTAGTCGTAACCCAAACCCTAACACTAAGGCCAGGTTCACATTGTGCTAGCAGCAGCCCGTTCAGCACATACGCTAATGGGCTGCTGCTAGCGCAAGTGCCGACGTTTGCATCGCGCTTGCGCAGATAGAGCATCTGCTAGCTCTATCTGCGCTAGCAGTGACGGACCTGGAAACGCTTCAGCCCGCGTCTCCGGGTCCGTCACTCAGTGATGGCACATCCCTAGCGTACGCCCATTGTGGGCGTGCGCTAGTGATGCGTCCGACATTGCTGTCAATGGCGGCCGTAACGGACTACGTTACACTGCATTTATGCCGTGGTGTAACGTAGTCCGTCTAACGGACTGCTTAGATGCAGTGTGAACTAACCCTAACCCTAACCCTAGCCCTAACCCTAACCCTAGCCCTAACCCTAGCCCTAACCCTAGCCCTAACCCTAACCCTAGTGGGGCAAAGAAAAAAATTTTTTCTTTATTTTATTTTTGTCTCTACCTATGGGGGTTTATTTATAATTTTTTTTTTATTTTGATCATTGTGATAGAACCTATCACAGCGATCAAAATGTACCTGTAACGAATCTGCTGGCCGGCAGATTCAGCGGGCACACTTTGCATGCGCCCGCCATTTTGGAAAATGGCTTCACATACGTCAATAAGATTAGTTCTCTAAGTTAAAGAAGTTGGCCACTACTTTTACATTGATGCCCTATTGTCAGGATTACTTGTAGTTTCCGGGGCTTGCTACTGTACATCCGACTCCAATTAAATTGAATAGGAGGTAGATGTATAGCTCCCCGCAGCAACCATTACAAGTAGACGGCCAAGCTCCACAAGTAACCAGTTTTGGCCGGCGGCCACCGCTTGCACCAATAACAGCTGATTCAGCTGCGGTGCCGAGTGCCAGACCCCTGCCGATCAGACAATGATAGGGCATCAATGTAAAAGTAGTGGAAAACCTTTTTAAGTCCCATCTCCAGAATCTAGTACCCATAACCGGTAATAATAATAATTATAATAATAATTTTATTTATATAGCGCCAACATATTCTGCAGCGCTTTACAAATTAAATATATTAATATATTTTTTCCAGGCCCTCCTTGAACTTGTTTAATGATAAACCATCACAACATCATGTGACAGAAAGTTTCATTGTATCACAGCTAGTACAGTAAGGAATAACCATTTGTGATGACGATGAACGAGAACCTTTCACCAAATTTTTTATGTTCAACTGAAGAAAGGAGGCAATAGTTGCTGCAGGGTGGAATAAATGGTTTTGCTTTTTAACTAGTGATTAGCGAATATACTCGTTGCTCAAGATTTCCCGAGCATGCTCGGGTGTCCTCTGAGTAGTTTTTAGTGCTCGGAGATTTAGTTTTCATCGCCGCAGCTGAATGATTTACATCTGTTAGCCAGCATAAGTACATGTGGGGGTTGCCTGGTTGCTAGGGAATCCCCACATGTAATCAAGCTGGCTAGTAGCTGTAAATCATCCAGCTGCGGCGAAGAAAACTAAATCTCCGAGCACTAAAAATACTCGTAGGTCACCTGAGCATGCTTGAGAAATCTCGAGTAGCGAGTATATTCGCTCATCACTATTTTTAACCCCTTCATGACCAGAGGTATTTTCGTTTTTTGTACCCCTTCTTCCCAGAGCCATAACTTTAAGGTCAATTTGGCCATATGAGGGCTTGTGTTTTGCAGGGCGAGTTGTAACGACACCATTTGTTTTAACATATTGTGTACTGGAAAACAGGAAAAAAATTCCAAGTGCGGTGAAATTGCAAAAAGGTGCAATCCCAGAGTTATTTTTTGTTTTGCTTTTTTACCATGTACCCTGCCATTATGATTCTCCAGGTCATTCCGAGTTCATAGACACCAAACATGTCTAGGTTCTTTTTTATCTAAGTGGTGAAAAAAAAACAGACTTTGTTAAAAAATAATAAATTGCGCCTTTTTCCGATATCCGTAGCATCTCTATTTTTCGCGATCTCGGGTTGGGTGAGAGCTTATTTTTTGCATGCCGTGCTGATGTTTTAATTGATACCATTTTGGTGCAGATACGATCTTTTGATCGCCCGTTATTGTATTTTAATGTAATGTCGTGCTGACCAAAAAAAGTAACTCTGGTGTTTTGACTTTTTTTCTCGCTACGCCGTTTAGCGATCAGGTTACTCCTTTTTTCATAGATCGGGCGATTCTGAACGCAGCGATAACAAATATGTGAATGTTTGATTTTATTTTATTGTTTTATTTTGAATGTGGCAAAAGGGGGGTGATTTGAACTTTTATATTTTTGTTATTTTTTTTAAACTTTTTATTTAACTTTTGGCATGCTTCAATAGTCTCCATGGGACACTAGAAGCTGCCATAACATGATCGGCTCTGCTACATACAGGCGATGATGACAGTGGGGGAAATAAGTATTTGATCCCTTGCTGATGTTGTAAGTTTGCCCACTGGCAAAGACATGAAAAGTCTATAATTTTAGGGGAAGGTTAATTTTAACATTGAGAGATAGAATATCAAAAATAAATTCCACAAAATCACATTGTATAAATTTATTTGCGTTTTGCAGTGAGAAATAAGTATTTGATCCCCTACCAACCATTAAGAGTTCTTGCTCCTACAGACCAGTTAGACGCTCCTAATCAACTCGTTACCTGCATTAGACATAGTCTTACATAGTCACCTTTATAAAAGACTGTCGAAAATCCTGGAGTGACAACCTCCTTCCCTTCGCCAGGACATTAAAAATGGGTTGTGGCTGGGTCTTCCAGCAAGACAATGACCCAAAACATACAGACAAGGCAACAAAGGAGTGGCTTGAAAAGAAGCACATTAAGGTCATGGAGTGGCCTAGCCAGTCTCCAGACCTCAATCCCATATACAACTTATGGTGGGAGTTGAAGCTCCGAGTTGCCAAGGGACAGCCTCAAAATCTTAATGATTTAGAGATGATCTGCAAAGACGAGTGGACCAAAATTCCTCCTCACATGTGCGAAAACCTCATCATGAACTACAAAAAATCTGACTGCTGTACTTTAGAGTTGAGCGACTTTTACTTTTTTCGGATCGAGTCGGGTTTCGCTGATTATTTCGAAAAGTCGGGGGCCGACCGAAACCCGAAACCAAATGCAAGTCAATGGGGAATCAAAGTCAGCAGTGAGTGGAGGACAGGAAAACACCTACAGTGCCCATTTTAATGCCAAAAATATAAATTCTTATTTCTTAAGCTTGTCAATCTTAATTTACTTTATAATAATAATAGTTAGGCATTGAAAACTGGGCGTCATTTGGCTAAAGTTGTGGGGGGGTAAGGCTAGCTCAAGATTTTCATAGGCCCAGGAACCGGGGAATACGTCACGGCGGTGGAGCAGGGAGAGGTAAGTATTTCAACTTTGCAAGTGCTGTGATCCTGAGCAAGCAGGGGGGCCCACTCGTTGGCACTTGGCACTGGCACAGGGCCCCTCATAGTACGGCGGTGTTTGACGGCGGGTGGCGCCTCCCACTGCCAGAGACACTCTTGCGTACTATGAGGGGCCCTGTGCCAGTGACGTCGCTAACGAGTATGCCCCCCCACCTGATGAAGGAACCTGCACTTTCATCTGCACCTTCCTCTTTGTCCCCGTGTAAGGTGGTATAGTATGCGGGAAGGGGAACCTGACTTTCAGCAGGGTCAGATTCAGGCTGTGTAGAGTGCAAGGGGAATGTAGTGGTCTGGGTCAATGTACCAGCAGACTCATCTAGCAGTGGCTGGGCAATGGGCAGGATGAGGAGGAAACACAGATATAGGCCCAAATAATAAAGTAGGCTAAATGCAGTTCAAAATTGGTGGCAGTTCAAAATTGGTAACAGGACTAAACAGGCGGCATAGCTTTATTCAGTGGAGGACAACTGTAATGAGTGGCAGACACAGTTTGTAGGCCCAAAATTAAAAAGTAGGCTAAATGCAGTTCAAAATTGGTAACAGGACTAAACAGGCGGCATTGCTTTGTTCAGTGGAGGACAACTGTAATGAGTGGCGCAGACACAGTTTGTAGGCCCAAAATTAAAAAGTAGGCTAAATGCAGTCCAAATTTGGTAACAGGACTAAACAGGCGGCATTGCTCTGTTCAGTGGACAAATGTAATGAGTGGCGCAGACACAGTTTGTAGGCCCAAATAAAAAGGTAGGCTAAATGCAGTTCAAACTTGGTAACAGCACTAAACAGGCAGCATAGCTTTGTTCAGTGGAGGACAACTGTAATGAGTGTCGCAGACACAGTTAGTAGGCCCAAATAAAAAAGTAGGCTAAATGCAGTTCAAAATTGGTAACAGGACTATACAGGCGGCATTGCTTTGTTCAGTGGAGGACAACTGTAATGAGTGTCGCAGACACAGTTTGTAGGCCCAAAATTAAAAAGTAGGCTAAATGCAGTCCAAATTTGGTACAGGACTACACAGGCGGCATAGCTTTGTTCAGTGGAGGACAATTGTAATGACTTTCGCAGACACAGTTTGTAGGCCCAAAATTAAAAAGTAGGCTAAATGCAGTCCAAATTTGGTAACAGGACCAAACTGACGGCATTGCTTTGTTCAGTGGAGGACAACTCTAATGAGTGGCGCAGACACAGTTAGTAGGCCCAAATAAAAAAGTAGGCTAAGTGCAGTTCAAAATTGGTAACAGGACTAAACAGGCGGCATAGCTTTGTTCAATGAAGGACAATTGTAATGAGTGTCGCAGACACAGTTTGTAGGCCCAAAATTAAAAAGTAGGCTAAATGCAGTCCAAATTTGGTAACAGGACTACACATGCGGCATAGCTTTGTTCAGTGGAGAACAACTGTAATGAGTGTCGCAGACACAGTTTGTAGACCCAAAATTAAAAAGTATGCTAAATGCAGTCCAAATTTGGTAACAGGACTAGACAGGCGGCATACCTTTGTTCAGTGGAGGACAATTGTAATGAGTGTCGAAGACACAGTTTGTAGGCCCAACATTAAAAAGTAGGGTAAATCCAGTCCAAATTTGGTAACAGCACTAAACAGGCGGCATTGCTTTGTTCAGTGGAGGACAACTGTAATGAGTGTCGCAGTCACAGTTTGTAGGCCCAAAATTAAAAAGTAGGATAAATGCAGTCCAAATTTGGTAACAGGACTAAACAGGCGGCACAGCTTTGTTCAGTGGAGGACAATTGTAATGAGTTTCGCAGACACAGTTTGTAGGCCCAAAATTAAAAAGTAGGCTAAATGCAGTCCAAATTTGGTAACAAGACTAAACAGGCGGCATACCTTTGTTCAGTGGAGGACAATTGTAGTGAGTGTCGCAGACACAGTTTGTAGGCCCAAAACTAAAAAGTAGGCTAAATGCAGTCTAAATTTGGTAACAGGACTACACATGCGGCATAGCTTTGTCCAGTGGAGGACAACTGTAATGAGTGTCGCAGACACAGTTTGTAGGCCCAAAATTAAAAAGTATGCTAAATGCAGTCCAAATCTGGTAACAGGACTAAACAGGCGGCATAGCTTTGTTCAGTGGAGGACAATTGTAATGAGTGTCGCAGACACAGTTTGTAGGCCCAAAATTAAAAAGTAGGGTAAATGCAGTCCAAATTTGGTAACAGGACTAAACAGGCAGCATAGCTTTGTTCAGTGGACAAATGTAATGAGTGGCGCAGACACAGTTTGTAGGCCCAAATAAAAAGGTAGGCTAAATGCAGTTCAAACTTGGTAACAGCACTAAACAGGCAGCATAGCTTTGTTCAGTGGAGGACAACTGTAATGAGTGTCGCAGACACAGTTAGTAGGCCCAAATAAAAAAGTAGGCTAAATGCAGTTCAAAATTGGTAACAGGACTATACAGGCGGCATTGCTTTGTTCAGTGGAGGACAACTGTAATGAGTGTCGCAGACACAGTTTGTAGGTCCAAAATTAAAAAGTAGGCTAAATGCAGTCCAAATTTGGTACAGGACTACACAGGCGGCATAGCTTTGTTCAGTGGAGGACAATTGTAATGACTTTCGCAGACACAGTTTGTAGGCCCAAAATGAAAAGTAGGCTAAATGCAGTCCAAATCTGGTAACAGGACCAAACTGGCGGCATTGCTTTGTTCAGTGGAGGACAACTCTAATGAGTGGCGCAGACACAGTTAGTAGGCCCAAATAAAAAAGTAGGCTAAGTGCAGTTCAAAATTGGTAACAGGACTAAACAGGCGGCATAGCTTTGTTCAATGAAGGACAATTGTAATGAGTGTCGCAGACACAGTTTGTAGGCCCAAAATTAAAAAGTAGGCTAAATGCAGTCCAAATTTGGTAACAGGACTACACATGCGGCATAGCTTTGTTCAGTGGAGAACAACTGTAATGAGTGTCGCAGACACAGTTTGTAGACCCAAAATTAAAAAGTATGCTAAATGCAGTCCAAATTTGGTAACAGGACTAGACAGGCGGCATACCTTTGTTCAGTGGAGGACAATTGTAATGAGTGTCGAAGACACAGTTTGTAGGCCCAACATTAAAAAGTAGGGTAAATCCAGTCCAAATTTGGTAACAGCACTAAACAGGCGGCATTGCTTTGTTCAGTGGAGGACAACTGTAATGAGTGTCGCAGTCACAGTTTGTAGGCCCAAAATTAAAAAGTAGGATAAATGCAGTCCAAATTTGGTAACAGGACTAAACAGGCGGCACAGCTTTGTTCAGTGGAGGACAATTGTAATGAGTTTCGCAGACACAGTTTGTAGGCCCAAAATTAAAAAGTAGGCTAAATGCAGTCCAAATTTGGTAACAAGACTAAACAGGCGGCATACCTTTGTTCAGTGGAGGACAATTGTAGTGAGTGTCGCAGACACAGTTTGTAGGCCCAAAACTAAAAAGTAGGCTAAATGCAGTCTAAATTTGGTAACAGGACTACACATGCGGCATAGCTTTGTCCAGTGGAGGACAACTGTAATGAGTGTCGCAGACACAGTTTGTAGGCCCAAAATTAAAAAGTATGCTAAATGCAGTCCAAATCTGGTAACAGGACTAAACAGGCGGCATAGCTTTGTTCAGTGGAAGACAATTGTAATGAGTGTCGCAGACACAGTTTGTAGGCCCAAAATTAAAAAGTAGGGTAAATGCAGTCCAAATTTGGTAACAGGACTAAACCGGCAGCATAGCTTTGTTCAGTGGACAAATGTAATGAGTGGCGCAGACACAGTTTGTAGGCCCAAATAAAAAGGTAGGCTAAATGCAGTTCAAACTTGGTAACAGCACTAAACAGGCAGCATAGCTTTGTTCAGTGGAGGACAACTGTAATGAGTGTCGCAGACACAGTTAGTAGGCCCAAATAAAAAAGTAGGCTAAATGCAGTTCAAAATTGGTAACAGGACTATACAGGCGGCATTGCTTTGTTCAGTGGAGGACAACTGTAATGAGTGTCGCAGACACAGTTTGTAGGTCCAAAATTAAAAAGTAGGCTAAATGCAGTCCAAATTTGGTACAGGACTACACAGGCGGCATAGCTTTGTTCAGTGGAGGACAATTGTAATGACTTTCGCAGACACAGTTTGTAGGCCCAAAATGAAAAGTAGGCTAAATGCAGTCCAAATTTGGTAACAGGACCAAACTGGCGGCATTGCTTTGTTCAGTGGAGGACAACTCTAATGAGTGGCGCAGACACAGTTAGTAGGCCCAAATAAAAAAGTAGGCTAAGTGCAGTTCAAAATTGGTAACAGGACTAAACAGGCGGCATAGCTTTGTTCAATGAAGGACAATTGTAATGAGTGTCGCAGACACAGTTTGTAGGCCCAAAATTAAAAAGTAGGCTAAATGTAGTCCAAATTTGGTAACAGGACTACACATGCGGCATAGCTTTGTTCAGTGGAGAACAACTGTAATGAGTGTCGCAGACACAGTTTGTAGACCCAAAATTAAAAAGTATGCTAAATGCAGTCCAAATTTGGTAACAGGACTAGACAGGCGGCATACCTTTGTTCAGTGGAGGACAATTGTAATGAGTGTCGAAGACACAGTTTGTAGGCCCAACATTAAAAAGTAGGGTAAATCCAGTCCAAATTTGGTAACAGCACTAAACAGGCGGCATTGCTTTGTTCAGTGGAGGACAACTGTAATGAGTGTCGCAGACACAGTTTGTAGGCCCAAAATTAAAAAGTAGGATAAATGCAGTCCAAATTTGGTAACAGGACTAAACAGGCGGCATTGCTCTGTTCAGTGGACAAATGTAATGAGTGGCGCAGACACAGTTTGTAGGCCCAAATAAAAAGGTAGGCTAAATGCAGTTCAAACTTGGTAACAGCACTAAACAGGCAGCATAGCTTTGTTCAGTGGAGGACAACTGTAATGAGTGTCGCAGACACAGTTAGTAGGCCCAAATAAAAAAGTAGGCTAAATGCAGTTCAAAATTGGTAACAGGACTATACAGGCGGCATTGCTTTGTTCAGTGGAGGACAACTGTAATGAGTGTCGCAGACACAGTTTGTAGGCCCAAAATTAAAAAGTAGGCTAAATGCAGTCCAAATTTGGTACAGGACTACACAGGCGGCATAGCTTTGTTCAGTGGAGGACAATTGTAATGACTTTCGCAGACACAGTTTGTAGGCCCAAAATTAAAAAGTAGGCTAAATGCAGTCCAAATTTGGTAACAGGACCAAACTGGCGGCATTGCTTTGTTCAGTGGAGGACAACTCTAATGAGTGGCGCAGACACAGTTAGTAGGCCCAAATAAAAAAGTAGGCTAAGTGCAGTTCAAAATTGGTAACAGGACTAAACAGGCGGCATAGCTTTGTTCAATGAAGGACAATTGTAATGAGTGTCGCAGACACAGTTTGTAGGCCCAAAATTAAAAAGTAGGCTAAATGCAGTCCAAATTTGGTAACAGGACTACACATGCGGCATAGCTTTGTTCAGTGGAGAACAACTGTAATGAGTGTCGCAGACAAAGTTTGTAGACCCAAAATTAAAAAGTATGCTAAATGCAGTCCAAATTTGGTAACAGGACTAGACAGGCGGCATACCTTTGTTCAGTGGAGGACAATTGTAATGAGTGTCGAAGACATAGTTTGTAGGCCCAACATTAAAAAGTAGGGTAAATCCAGTCCAAATTTGGTAACAGCACTAAACAGGCGGCATTGCTTTGTTCAGTGGAGGACAACTGTAATGAGTGTCGCAGTCACAGTTTGTAGGCCCAAAATTAAAAAGTAGGATAAATGCAGTCCAAATTTGGTAACAGGACTAAACAGGCGGCACAGCTTTGTTCAGTGGAGGACAATTGTAATGAGTTTCGCAGACACAGTTTGTAGGCCCAAAATTAAAAAGTAGGCTAAATGCAGTCCAAATTTGGTAACAAGACTAAACAGGCGGCATACCTTTGTTCAGTGGAGGACAATTGTAGTGAGTGTCGCAGACACAGTTTGTAGGCCCAAAATTAAAAAGTAGGCTAAATGCAATCCAAATTTGGTAAAAGGACTAAACAGGTGGCATAGCTTTGTTCAATGAAGGACAATTGTAATGAGTGTCGCAGACACAGTTTGTAGGCCCAAAATTAAAAAGTAGGCTAAATGCAGTCTAAATTTGGTAACAGGACTACACATGCGGCATAGCTTTGTCCAGTGGAGGACAACTGTAATGAGTGTCGCAGACACAGTTTGTAGGCCCAAAATTAAAAAGTATGCTAAATGCAGTCCAAATCTGGTAACAGGACTAAACAGGCGGCATAGCTTTGTTCAGTGGAGGACAATTGTAATGAGTGTCGCAGACACAGTTTGTAGGCCCAAAATTAAAAAGTAGGGTAAATGCAGTCCAAATTTGGTAACAGGACTAAACAGGCAGCATAGCTTTGTTCAGTGGACAAATGTAATGAGTGGCGCAGACACAGTTTGTAGGTCCAAATAAAAAGGTAGGCTAAATGCAGTTCAAACTTGGTAACAGCACTAAACAGGCAGCATAGATTTGTTCAGTGGAGGACAACTGTAATGAGTGTCGCAGACACAGTTAGTAGGCCCAAATAAAAAAGTAGGCTAAATGCAGTTCAAAATTGGTAACAGGACTATACAGGCGGCATTGCTTTGTTCAGTGGAGGACAACTGTAATGAGTGTCGCAGACACAGTTTGTAGGCCCAAAATTAAAAAGTAGGCTAAATGCAGTCCAAATTTGGTACAGGACTACACAGGCGGCATAGCTTTGTTCAGTGGAGGACAATTGTAATGACTTTAGCAGACACAGTTTGTAGGCCCAAAATTAAAAAGTAGGCTAAATGCAGTCCAAATTTGGTAACAGGACCAAACTGGCGGCATTGCTTTGTTCAGTGGAGGACAACTCTAATGAGTGGCGCAGACACAGTTAGTAGGCCCAAATAAAAAAGTAGGCTAAGTGCAGTTCAAAATTGGTAACAGGACTAAACAGGCGGCATAGCTTTGTTCAATGAAGGACAATTGTAATGAGTGTCGCAGACACAGTTTGTAGGCCCAAAATTAAAAAGTAGGCTAAATGCAGTCCAAATTTGGTAACAGGACTACACATGCGGCATAGCTTTGTTCAGTGGAGAACAACTGTAATGAGTGTCGCAGACACAGTTTGTAGACCCAAAATTAAAAAGTATGCTAAATGCAGTCCAAATTTGGTAACAGGACTAGACAGGCGGCATACCTTTGTTCAGTGGAGGACAATTGTAATGAGTGTCGAAGACACAGTTTGTAGGCCCAACATTAAAAAGTAGGGTAAATCCAGTCCAAATTTGGTAACAGCACTAAACAGGCGGCATTGCTTTGTTCAGTGGAGGACAACTGTAATGAGTGTCGCAGACACAGTTTGTAGGCCCAAAATTAAAAAGTAGGATAAATGCAGTCCAAATTTGGTAACAGGACTAAACAGGCGGCACAGCTATGTTCAGTGGAGGACAATTGTAATGAGTTTCGCAAACACAGTTTGTAGGCCCAAAATTAAAAAGTAGGCTAAATGCAGTCCAAATTTGGTAACAAGACTAAACAGGCGGCATACCTTTGTTCAGTGGAGGACAATTGTAGTGAGTGTCGCAGACACAGTTTGTAGGCCCAAAATTAAAAAGTAGGCTAAATGCAATCCAAAATTGGTAAAAGGACTAAACAGGTGGCATAGCTTTGTTCAATGAAGGACAATTGTAATGAGTGTCGCAGACACAGTTTGTAGGCCCAAAATTAAAAAGTAGGCTAAATGCAGTCTAAATTTGGTAACAGGACTACACATGCGGCATAGCTTTGTCCAGTGGAGGACAACTGTAATGAGTGTCGCAGACACAGTTTGTAGGCCCAAAATTAAAAAGTATGCTAAATGCAGTCCAAATCTGGTAACAGGACTAAACAGGCGGCATAGCTTTGTTCAGTGGAGGACAATTGTAATGAGTGTCGCAGACACAGTTTGTAGGCCCAAAATTAAAAAGTAGGGTAAATGCAGTCCAAATTTGGTAACAGGACTAAACAGGCAGCATAGCTTTGTTCAGTGGAGGACAATTGTAATGAGTGTCGCAGACAGAGTCTGTAGGCCCAAAATTAAAAAGTAGGCTAAATGCAGTCCAAATTTGGTAACAGGACTAAACAGGTGGCATTGCTTTGTTCAGTGGGCAAATGTAATGAGTGGCGTAGACACAGTTTTTAGGCCCAAATAAAAAGGTAGGCTAAATGCAGTTCAAACTTGGTAACAGGACTAAACAGGCAGCATAGCTTTGTTCAGTGGAGGACAACTCTAATGAGTGGCGCAGACACAGTTAGCAGGCCCAAGTAAAAAAGTAGGCTAAATGCAGTTCAAAATTGGTAACAGGACTAAACAGGCGGCATTGCTTTGTTCAGTGGAGGACAACTGTAATGAGTGTCGCAGACACAGTTTGTAGGCCCAAAATTAAAAAGTAGGATAAATGCAGTCCAAATTTGGTAACAGGACTACACAGGCGGCATAGCTTTGTTCAGTGGAGGACAATTGTAATGAGTTTTGCAGACACAGTTTGCAGGCCCAAAATTAAAAAGTAGGCTAAATGCATTCCAAATTTGGTAACAGGACTAAACAGGCGGCATAGCTTTGTTCAGTGGAGGACAACTCATAATGAGTGGTGCAGACACAGTTAGTAGGCCCAAATAAAAAAGTAGGCTAAATGCAGTTCAAAATTGGTAACAGGACTAAACAGGCGGCATTGCTTTGTTCAGTGGAGGACAAGTGTAATGAGTGGCAGACACAGTTAGTAGGCCCAAATAAAAAGGTATACTCAAAGTAGTTCAAAATTGGTAACAGGACTACACAGGCGGCATAGCTTTGTTCAGTGGAGGACAACTCTAATGAGTGGCGCAGACACAGTTAGTAGGCCAAAAAAATAAATTGGGTGAAATGTCTGCAAAATAATTTTTAATAAATAAACAGGTGGTATAGCTAGGTACAGGGGTGGGCTCCTCTGCTGAGTAGAAGACAGTGGTAGTAGGCACAAAGTATTAGGTGGTCTAAATGGAGGCCAGGGCCCCTGTATATTTTAACTATCATCTATCATTTCAACAAATTTGTATTGGCAGTGCCATTGAAGAATTTAACAGCACAGACTACACAGTAGTGGAACAGGGAGAGGTAAGTATTGCAAGTGGTAGAGCACTGTTCGAGCTGGGGGGAACACTCTCTTGTGAACGGCAGTACTGACACAGGGCCACTCATATTACGACTGTGTGTCTGACGTTGGTTGTGCACCACCACTGTCAGAGACACTTCATTATACTATAAGGGACCCGGTGCCAGTGCCGTCACCCAAGAGTGGACGCACGCACCTGTCCAGGCAAACGGCACTCGGACGGGTGCTTGCGCCAGGTGGTGACCATGGCCCTGTGGGGGGAGTCAGCCCATTTAGGGAGGTATAAAAATGGCCTATGGTGGACATTCAGCAGCTGCAAATGGAGGAATTGGAGAAGTCAGTAAGAGGAGGCCAAAAGCAAGACATTTTTCAGGCAAGCTACGTGTCAGCTGGAGAAGGTGGAGCAAAATAATTTGAAATCTATAATTGGTTCATTTTAATGAAGGTTAGATCATCAACATTCTGGGTAGCCAGATGTGTCCTTTTTTCGGTCAGTATGGAACCAACAGCACTGAAGACTCTTTCTGATAGCACACTAGAAGCAGGGCAAGCGAGCTCCTGTAATGCATATTCTGCCAATTCAGGCCAGGTGTCTATTTTAGATGCCCAGTATTCAAAGGGGAATGAACTGTGAGGGAGAACATCGATAAGGGAGGAAAAGTAGTTCGTAACCATACTGGACAAATGCTGTCTCCTGTCACTTTGAATTGATGCAGCAGTACCTGTCGTGTCAGCGGTCATTGCAAAATCACTCCACAACCTGGTCATAAAACCCCTCTGTCCATCGCCACTTCAGATTTGTGCACCTCTAACACCTCTGCCATGTTACCCCCTACTGCTCGGGTGAGAACCATCACCGCCGCTGTGTGCTGGGAATGCCTGAACCAAACGGTCTACAAGAGTTGCTTGTTTGGTAGCCAATATTTGCTCAAGGTTCTCATGTGGCATGATATTTTGTAATTTTCCTTTATATCGTGGATCCAGGAGGCAGGCCAACCACTAATCGTCATCGGTCATCATTTTGATAATGCAGGGGTCCTCTTTTAAGATACGCAAGGCATACTCAGCCATGTGGGCTAATGTTCCAGGTGTCAATTCACTGCTTGTGACGGGTTGAGGAGCACTTGCTTGCAAATCAACATCACTTGTGTCCCGCAAAAACCCAGTACCTGACCTTGCAACGCCACCAGTTTCTATTGCCCCCTGAGAAGCATCCTCCTCCCATAAATATTCATCCCCATCATCCTCCTCCTCCTCCTCTTCCTCCGCCACCTCGTCCAGGAGAGTTCCCTGAGCAGACAATGGCTGACTGTCATCAAGGCTTCCCTCCTCCTCGGCTGCAGACGCCAGCTCCTTAATGTGCATCAAACTTTGCATCAGCAGACGCATTAATGGGATGCTCATGCTTATGATGGCGTCGTCTGCACTTACCAGCCGTGTGCATTCCTCAAAACACTGAAGGACATGACAGAGGTCTTGGAGCTTCGACCACTGCACACCAGACAACTCCATGTCTGCCATCCAACTGCCTGCCCGTGTATGTGTTTTCTCCCACAAATTAATTACAGCACGCCTCTGTTCGCACAGCCTCTGAAGCATGTGCAGTGTGGAGTTCCACCTTGTTGCAACGTCGATTATTAGGCGGTGCTGGGGAAGATTCAGCGATCGATGATGGTTCAGCATACGGTTGGAGTGTACGGGTGAACGGTGAATGTGCGAGCAAAGTCTTCGCGCCTTCAGGAGCAGGGCTGGTAACTCCGGATAATTTTTCAGGAAGCACTGCACCACCAGGTTCAAGGTGTGAGCCAGGCAAGGTATGTGTTTAAGTTCTGAAAGGGCTATGGCAGCCATAAAATTCCTTCCGTTATCACTGACTACCTTGCCTGCCTCTTATGACCTGGTGGTTAGGAGCACCCGACCTGATAGTTAAACTCATACAGGATGAGCTCTGGGATGTGGGAGCTCTGCTGACCGCAAGCCCTAATCCTATCGCACACACTAAAAATAGCCGTGGAGCACTCCTGACGCTCCCTAGGCGCCTCGTCACAGCCTCAGAGCTAGCTAGCCCTAGAGATAGAAAATAAAGCCTACCTTGCCTCAGAGAAATTCCCCAAAGGAATAGGCAGCCCCCCACATATAATGACTGTGAGTAAAGATGAAAGTCACAAACGCAGAAATGAAGTAGGTTTCAGCAAAGGGAGGCCAGACTTACTAAATAGACAGAGGATAGGAAAGGAATCTTTGCGGTCAGCACAAAAACCTACAAAAGACCACGCAGAGTGTGCAAAAGGGTCCTCCGCACCGACTCACGGTGCGGGGGGTGCCACTCTGCATCCCAGAGCTTCCAGCTAGCAAGACAAAATCAGGATAACCAGCTGGACAAAGAAACAATGAGCAAAAATAACAATAAGGAACTTAGCTTCTGCAGGAGAAGACAGGTCACCAGGCAGATCCAGGAGCGAACTGAACCAATGCTAAAACATTGACAGCTGGCATGGAGTAACGATCTGAATGGAGTTAAATAGAGAAGCCTACCAAAGGATAAACCACGTCACCTGTGTAAGGAACCTCAGAAGCAGCAGCTTCACTCATAGCCACCAGAGGGAGCCCATAGACAGAACTCGCCGAAGTACCATTCACGACAACAGGAGGGAGTTCGACAACAGAATTCACAACAGTACCCCCCCCCCCTTGAGGAGGGGTCACCGAACCCTCACCAGAGCCCCCAGGCCGATCAGGATGAGCCAAATGAAAGGCACGAACAAGATCGGCAGCATGAACATCAGAGGCAAAAACCCAGGAATTATCTTCTTGACCATAACCCTTCCACTAGACCAGGTACTGGAGTTTCCGTCTCGAAACACGAGAATCCAAAATCTTCTCCACCACATACTCCAACTCCCCCTCGACCAACACCGGGGCAGGAGGATCAACGGAGGAAACCATAGGCACCACGTATCTCCGCAACAACGACCTATGGAACACATTATGGATGGCAAAAGAAGCTGGAAGGTCCAAACAAAATGACACAGGATTAAGAACCTCAGAAATCTTATATGGTCCAATGAAACGAGGCTTAAACTTAGGAGAAGAAACCTTCTTAGGAACCTGACGAGATGACAACCAAACCAAATCCCCAACACGAAGTCGGGGACCAAAACAACGTCGACGGTTAGCGAAACGTTGAGCCTTCTCCTGGGACAATGTCAAATTGTCCACCACATGATTCCAAATCTGCTGCAACCTGTCCACCACCGCATCCACACCAGGACAGTCCGAAAGCTCAACCTGCCCTGAAGAGAAACGAGGATGGAAACCAGAATTGCAGAAAAAAGGAGAAACTAAAGTAGCCGAACTGGCCCGATTATTAAGGGCGAACTCAGCCAAAGGCAAGAAGGACACTTAAAGGGAACCTGTCACCCCGTTTTTTGAGATTGAGCTATAAATACTGTTAAATAGGGCCTGCGCTGTGTGTTCCTATAGTGTATGTAGTGTACCCCGATTCCCCATCTATGCTGAGAAATAACTTACCAAAGTTGCCGTTTTCGCCTGTCAATCAGGCTGGTCAGGTCGGGAGGGCGTGGTGACATCGCTGGTTCTTCCTCAGCTTTACGTTGGTGGCGTAGTGGCGTAGTGGTGAACAAGCAGCGCGCGATCTGCGCTGTCATCCCTTTCGTCGGTGGGGGCGGCCATCTTCCTGGGGCCGCGCGTGCGCAGATCGAGTGCTCTGCTGCACGGGGCTACAGGAAAATGGCCGCGGGATGCCGCGCGTGTGCATTAGAGATCGCGGCGGCCATTTTCCCAAAGCCGAGTTTGCATCTCGGCTTTGGGAAAATGGCCGCCGCGATCTCTAATGCGCACGCGCGGCATCCCGCGGCCATTTTCCTGTAGCCCCGTGCAGCAGAGCACTCGATCTGCGCACGCGCGGCCCCAGGAAGATGGCCGCCCCCACCGACGAAAGGGATGACAGCGCAGATCGCGCGCTGCTTGTTCACCACTACGCCACTACGCCACCAACGTAAAGCTGAGGAAGAACCAGCGATGTCACCACGCCCTCCCGACCTGACCAGCCTGATTGACAGGCGAAAACGGCGACTTTGGTAAGTTATTTCTCAGCATAGGTGGGGAATCGGGGTACACTACATACACTATAGGAACAGACAGCGCAGGCCCTATTTAACAGTATTTATAGCTCAATCTCAAAAAACGGGGTGACAGGTTCCCTTTAATCAACCTGATCAGCAGAAACAAAGCATCTCAGATATGTCTCCAAAGTCTGATTAGTTCGTTCGGTTTGGCCATTAGTCTGAGGATGGAAAGCCGAAGAAAAAGACAAATCAATGCCCATCTTAGCGCAAAAGGACCGCCAAAACCTCGAAACAAACTGGGAACCTCTATCCGAGACGATGTTCTCCGGAATGCCATGCAAACGAACCACATGCTGGAAAAACAATGGCACCAAATCAGAGGAGGAAGGCAGTTTAGATAAGGGTACCAAATGGACCATCTTAGAGAAGCGATCACAAACCACCCAAATAACCGACATCTTTTGAGAAACAGGGAGATCAGAAATAAAATCCATGGAAATATGCGTCCAGGGCCTCTTCGGAATCGGCAAGGGCAAAAGCAACCCACTGGCACGAGAACAGCAGGGCTTAGCCCGAGCACAAATCCCACAGGACTGCACAAAAGAACGCACATCCCGTGACAAAGAAGGCCACCAAAAAGATCTAGCCACCAAATCTCTGGTACCAAAGATTCCAGGATGACCAGCCAATACTGAACAATGAATCTCCGAGATAACTCTACCAGTCCATCTATCAGGGACAAACAGTTTCTCCGTAGGACAACGCTCAGGTCTATCAGCCTGAAACTTTTGCAGCACACGCCGCAAATCAGGGGAAATGGCAGACAAAATTACCCCTTCTTTAAGAATACCCGCCGGCTCAGGAACACCCGGAGAGTCAGGCACAAAACTCCTTGACAGGGCATCAGCCTTCACATTCTTAGATCCCGGAAGGTATGAAACCACAAAATCAAAACGGGAGAAAAAGAGCGACCATCGAGCCTGTCTAGGATTCAACCGTTTGGCAGACTCGAGATAAGTCAAATTCTTGTGATCCGTCAAGACCACCACGCGATGTTTAGCTCCTTCAAGCCAATGTCGCCACTCCTCGAATGCCCACTTCATGGCCAACAACTCCCAATTGCCCACATCATAATTGCGCTCAGCAGGCGAGAATTTTCTAGAAAAGAAGGCACAGGGTTTCATCACCGAGCCATCAGAACTTTGCGACAAAACAGCCCCTGCTCCAATTTCAGAAGCATCAACCCCCACCTGAAAAGGGAGCGAAACATTTGGCTGGCACAACACAGGGGCAGAAGCAAAATGACGCTTCAACTCCTGAAAAGCCGCTACAGCCGCAGAGGACCAATTGACCATATCAGCACCTTTCTTGGTCAAATCAGTCAACGGTTTAGCAATACTGGAAAAATTAGCGATGAAGCGACGATAAAAATTAGCAAAGCCCAGGAACTTCTGCAAGCTCTTCACAGATGTCGGCTGAGTCCAATCGTAAATGGCCTGAACTTTAACAGGGTCCATCTCGATAGTAGAAGGGGAAAAAATGAAACCCAAAAATGAAACCTTCTGAACTCCAAAGAGACACTTTGACCCCTTCACAAACAAGGAATTCGCACGAAGGACCTGGAACACCATTCTGACCTGCTTCACATGAGACTCCCAATCATCCGAAAAGACCAAAATGTCATCCAAATATACAATCATAAATCTATCCAGGTACTCTCGGAAGATATCATGCATAAAGGACTGAAACACAGATGGAGCATTAGAAAGCCCGAATGGCATAACCAGGTACTCAAAATGGCCCTCGGGCGTATTAAATGCTGTTTTCCATTCATCACCCTGTTTAATTCGCACAAGATTATACGCCCCTCGAAGATCTATCTTGGTGAACCAACTAGCCCCCTTAATCCGAGCAAATAAATCAGACAGCAGCGGCAAAGGATACTGAAATTTGAATGTGATCTTATTAAGAAGGCGGTAATCAATACAAGGTCTCAAAGAACCATCTTTCTTGGCCACAAAAAAGAACCCTGCTCCCAATGGTGACGACGACGGACGAATATGACCCTTCTCCAAGGATTCCTTTATATAACTGCGCATAGCGGCGTGCTCTGGCACAGATAAATTAAACCTTAGGAAAACTTACTACCAGGAATCAAATTAATAGCACAGTCGCAATCCCTATGAGGAGGTAGGGCACCAGATTTGGGCTCTTCAAATACATCCCGGTAATCTGATAAAAACTCAGGGACTTCAGAAGGAGTGGAAGGCGAAATTGACAGCAATGGAACATCACCATGTACCCCCTGACAACCCCAGCTGGACACAGACATAGATTTCCAATCCAACACTGGATTATGGACCTGTAGCCATGGTAACCCCAAAACGACCACATCATGCAGATTATGCAACACCAAAAAGCGAATATCCTCCTGATGTGCACGAGCCATGCACATGGTCAATTGAGTCCAGTACTGAGGCTTATTCTTGGCCAAAGGCGTAGCATCAATTCCTCTCAATGGAATAGGATACTGCAAGGGCTCCAAGAAAAAACCACAGCGCCTGGCAAACTCCAAGTCCATAAAATTCAGGGCAGCGCCTGAATCCACAAATGCCATTACAGAATAGGACGACAGAGAGCAAATCAGAGTAACGGACAAAAGAAATTTAGACTGTACCGTACCAATGGTGGCAGACCTAGCGAACCGCTTAGTGCGTTTAGGACAATCGGAGATAGCATGAGCGGATTCACCACAGTAAAAACACAGCCCATTCCGACGTCTGTGTTCTTGCCGTTCAGCTCTAGTCAAAGTCCTATCACATTGCATAGGCTCAGGCCTATGCTCAGAGAATACCGCCAGATGGTGCACAGCTTTGTGCTCACGCATGCGTCGAACGATCTGAATGGCCAAGGACATAGACTCATTCAGACCAGCAGGCGTGGGAAATCCCACCATGACATCCTTAAGGGCTTCAGAAAGACCCTTTCTGAAAATTGCCGCCAGGGCACATTCATTCCACTGAGTAAGCACAGACCACTTTCTAAACTTCTGACAGTACACCTCCGCTTCATCCTGACCCTGACACAAAGCCAGCAAGATTTTCTCTGCCTGATCCACTAAATTTGGTTCATCATAAAGCAATCCAAGCGCCAGAAAAAAACGCATCTACATCTCGCAATGCAGGATCTCCTGGCGCAAGGGAAAATGCCCAGTCTTGAGGGTCACCACGCAACAAAGAAATAATGATTTTTACCTGTTGAACGGGGTCACCAGAGGAGCGGGGTTTCAAAGCTAGAAACAGTTTACAATTATTTTTGAAATTCAAGAATCTAGATCTATCCCCAGAAAATAAATCAGGAATAGGAATTCTAGGCTCTAACATAGGATTCTGAACCACAAAATCTTGAATGTTTTGTACCCTTGCAGTGAGATGATCCACACAAGAGGATAGACCCTGAATGTCCATCTCTACACCTGTGTCCTGAACCACCCAAAGGTCTAGGGGAAAAGAAAGACAAAACACAGTGCAAAGAAAAAAAAATGGTCTCAGAAGTCCTCTTATCCCTCTATTCAGATGCATTAATACTTTGGGCCAGCTGTACTGTTATGACCTGGTGGTTAGGAGCACCCGACCTGATAGTTAAACTCATACAGGACGAGCTCTGGGATGTGGGAGCTCTGCTGACCGCAAGCCCTAATCCTATCGCACACACTAAAAATAGCCATGGAGCGCTCCTGACGCTCCCTAGGCGCCTCGTCACAGCCTCAGAGCTAGCCCTAGAGATAGAAAATAAAGCCTGTGCAGTGTGGAGTTCCACCTTGTTGCAACGTCGATTATTAGGCGGTGCTGGGGAAGATTCAGCGATCGATGATGGTTCAGCATACGGTTGGAGTGTACGGGTGAACGGTGAATGTGCGAGCAAAGTCTTCGCGCCTTCAGGAGCAGGGCTGGTAACTCCGGATAATTTTTCAGGAAGCACTGCACCACCAGGTTCAAGGTGTGAGCCAGGCAAGGTATGTGTTTAAGTTCTGAAAGGGCTATGGCAGCCATAAAATTCCTTCCGTTATCACCGACTACCTTGCCTGCCTCTTATGACCTGGTGGTTAGGAGCACCCGACCTGATAGTTAAACTCATACAGGATGAGCTCTGGGATGTGGGAGCTCTGCTGACCGCAAGCCCTAATCCTATCGCACACACTAAAAATAGCCGTGGAGCACTCCTGACGCTCCCTAGGCGCCTCGTCACAGCCTCAGAGCTAGCTAGCCCTAGAGATAGAAAATAAAGCCTACCTTGCCTCAGAGAAATTCTCCAAAGGAATAGGCAGCCCCCCACATATAATGACTGTGAGTAAAGATGAAAGTCACAAACGCAGAAATGAAGTAGGTTTCAGCAAAGGGAGGCCAGACTTACTAAATAGACAGAGGATAGGAAAGGAATCTTTGCGGTCAGCACAAAAACCTACAAAAGACCACGCAGAGTGTGCAAAAGGGTCCTCCGCACCGACTCACGGTGTGGGGGGTGCCACTCTGCATCCCAGAGCTTCCAGCTAGCAAGACAAAATCAGGATAACCAGCTGGACAAAGAAACAATGAGCAAAAATAACAATAAGGAACTTAGCTTCTGCAGGAGAAGACAGGTCACCAGGCAGATCCAGGAGCGAACTGAACCAATGCTAAAACATTGACAGCTGGCATGGAGTAACGATCTGAATGGAGTTAAATAGAGAAGCCTACCAAAGGATAAACCACGTCACCTGTGTAAGGAACCTCAGAAGCAGCAGCTTCACTCATAGCCACCAGAGGGAGCCCATAGACAGAACTCGCCGAAGTACCATTCACGACCACAGGAGGGAGTTCGACAACAGAATTCACAACACCTGCCTCAAGATGTACACTGCCCAGCCATGACTGAGTTTGTTGCTGCAAGTACTCAGCCAGTACTTCCGTGGTGTGTCTGTTGTCGCCCAAAAACTTCATTTGTAACACAGCCTGCTGACGCTTACCACTAGCTGTTCGATAATGGGACACCTTGTGTGCAACACTGGCAGCTGCTGATGGAGTGGTCGTGCGACTGCCCTCTGTGGATGAGCTTTCGCTTCTGGAGGAGGAGGGGTGGCGAACGCCTACAGCCAACTGCTTCCTAGACTGTGGACTAGGCAGAACTGTCCCTCTATGGCTGTCCCCTGTGGACCCTGCATCCACCACATTAACCCAGTGCGCCGTGATGGACACGTAACGTCCCTGGCCATGCCTACTGGTCCATGCATCTATTGTGAGGTGCACCTTTCTACTGACTGATTGCCTCAGTGCATGGACAATGCGGTCTTTGACATGCTGGTGGAGGGCTGGGATGGCTTTTCTCGCAAAGAAGTGCAGACTGGGTAGGTTATAGCGTGGTACTGCGTAGGCCATCAGGGCTTTGAAAGCTTGGCCTTCAACCAACCGGTAGGGCATCATCTCTAACGAGATTAGTCTAGCAATGTGGGCGTTCAAACCCTGTGTACGCGGATGAGACAATGAGTACTTTCTTTTCCTAACGAGAGTCTCTTGTAGGGTGAGCTGGACTGGAGAGCTGCATATGGTGGAACTAGCGGGAGTGGTGGTGGACATGGCAGATTGAGAGAGGGTTGGTGATGGTATTCTTGATGTTGGCCTACATAAAGTGTTTCCCACCAAGAACCTTGTGATTCCCTGACTGCTTTGGCCTTGCGACGATACCTCCAAATTTGCTGCTGGTGGTGTCCTAACCGGTGGGCTTACAGTGAGGGAAGCAATGTAGCGTTGCTAACTACCTTCATTCTGAGCAGGTGCACCAACGGTACGGGACATTTGGTAGTTAGTCCAGGCTTGCAAGTGCATGCTGGTTAACCCTGCTGTTCTGTTGGTCAAAAATGACCGACTTTGAACTTCAATATTCTTTAAAATATTCAAGATGCGGCTCTGAAACCCGTGGCCGACCGACCCATCCTCATTTAAGTCAATCAACCACAAGTTTCAGAACCGCATCTTGAACACCCCAAAAAATACCAAAGTTCAAAATAGGTCTCCCCAGACCGAACAGAACAGCAGGGTTAAATGTCTAAGCATGCACGTTGTATTTAAATTTTGAAGATTCTTCCCTCTGCTAAAAGTCTTTGAGCATTTCTTACAGATAACTTTTGACTGATCATTCGGATCTTGGTTAAAAAATTGCCACACTACACTCTTCCTACTATGGAATACCTTTTCAGGCAATGCACGCTGTGCTACTTTCACCGGATGGCCACGCTGTCCTAAATCTTTTTTTGTTTTTGGCAAACGTTTTTGGCCTGATACGGGCCTGCCAGATGACAGCTGTTGCGATGTAGATGGCTGCTGCGGATCAGCCTCCTCCGCTTCTGAGCTACTGGCAGCGGCACCCTGTTCCCCAAATAGCTGCCAATCTGGGTCAACAACTGGGTTATCTATCACCTCCTCTTCAATGTCATGTGCACCTTCCTCTGTGTTACCGTGTAAGGTACTATAGCGTTCGGGACGGGGCACCATAGTCTCATCAGGGTTAGATTCTGGCTCAGTACACTGCGAGGGCAATGTAGTGATCTGAGTTAATGGAACAGCATTATAATCTAGCTGTGGCTGTGCATCAGTGCACTCCATGTCCAATTCATCTTGTAATGGGCAGTTAACAATTTCCCTTTCTAACCCAGGCACGGTATGTGTAAAGAGCTCCATGGAGTAACCTGTAGTGTCGCCTGCCGCATCCTTCACTTTTGGTTTGGGTGAAGGACACAAGGAAACGTCTTGTTCCTGACCGGGAGAATCCACTGACGACTCGCTGCTTTTATATTTGGAACTTTCTGAAGAGGAAGTGAAAGAGCTAGAGTCAGCAAGGAAAGCCAAAACTTTTTCCTGCTGCTCTGACTTTAAAAGCTGTTTTCCTACTCCCAGAAAAGGGAGCCTTCGAGGCCTTGTGTAGCCAGATGATGACGCTGGCTCAACACCTCCAGCCTTAGGTGCTATTGTGCTTTTCCCACTACCACCAGATGCACCACCACCACCACCATCAGTACCAGCTGGCAACCACCGCCCACTGCCTCTTCCACGAGACTTCCTCATTTTCTGGAAAATCTAACCAAAATAACAACCGTTATATGGTACTGTAAAACAAGGTAGAAGGTGTATATAAACTTGTTGAGAATTTAAATCTCCCTTTTTTGGGGAGACTGAACCAAAACTCAGGCCCTGGGCATAAAACAACACAATGTAAGTGGCAGAAAGTGGCTGGCTGATATACGACAAAGTAACAGGACAGAAGTATATCCACTTTTTGAGACTTCGAATCTCACTTTTTGGGGGGGGAGACTGAACCAAAACTCAGGCCCAGTGTACAAAACAACACAATCTAAGCGGCAGAAAGTGGCTGGCTGATATACGACAAAGTAACAGGACAGAAGTATATCTACTTTGTGAGACTTTGAATCTCACTTTTTTGGGGGGAGACTGAACCAAAACTCAGGCCTAGTGTACAAAACAACACAATCTAAGCGGCAGAAAGTGGCTGGCTGATATACGACAAAGTAACAGGACAGAAGTATATCCACTTTGTGAGAATTTGAATCTCACTTTTTTTGGGGGAGACTGAACCAAAACTCAGGCCCAGTGTATAAAACAACACAATCTAAGCGGCAGAAAGTGGCTGGCTGATATACGATAAAGTAACAGGACCGAAGTATATCCACTTTGTGAGAATTTGAATCTCACTTTTTTGGGGGGAGACTGAACCAAAACTCAGGCCCAGTGTATAAAACAACACAATCTAAGCGGCAGAAAGTGGCTGGCTGATATACGACAAAGTAACAGGACAGAAGTATATCCAATTTGTGAGAATTTGAATCTCACTTTTTTGGGGGAGACTGAACCAAAACTCAGGCCCAGTGTATATAACAACACAATCTAAGCGGCAGAAAGTGGCTGACTGATATACGACAAAGTAACAGGACAGAAGTATATCCACTTTGTGAGAATTTGAATCTCCCCTTTTTTTGGGGAGACTGCACCTAAACTCAGGCCCTGTACATAAAACAACACAATGTGAGTGGCAGAAAGTGGCTGGAAGATATATGAAAAAATACAAGGTCTGTAGTACAATTTCAATCTCCCTACAATGATCTCAGGAAAAGTATGGCAGCAATAAAAAGGACTGCTGCACACAAAAGTGTGGACAAATAAACAAGATAACTGTGCAGAAAGGAGCAACAGGATTTTTGCTTTTAAAAAAGCAGTTGGTTTGCACAGCAGCATGCAAACAGCAATGCAGCTATCAGGGAGCCTTATAAGGCAGCCTAATAAGCTACAGAGCTGATGCACAAAAAAAATAGCCTCCACTGTCCCTGCAAACAAATGGTGGTGTTGGATAGTGGAAATTGCTACAGCACAAGCAGTTTGGGGGTTAATCTTCCCTCCCTAACTACCATATTTTCTGGTGTATAAGACGACTGGGCGTATAAGACGACTCCCAACTTTTCCATATAAAATATGGAATTTGGGATATGCCCGCCGTATAAGACGGGGGTCATCTTATACACCCAGTCATCTTATACGGCGTGTGGTTCCCAGGGTCTGGAGGAGAGGAGACCCTCCTTCAGGCCCAGGGATCCATATTCATGTAAAAAATAAAGACTAAAAATAAAAAAACATGGATATACTCACCCTCGGACGGCCCCTGGCTCACAGCGCTGCTAGCGTCTCCCTCCGTTCCTGAGAATGCAGAGAGTGAAGGACCTTCGATGACATCGCGGTCACATGAGCGGTCATGTGACTCCAGAGATTATTTTAAATGAAAGGGGGTGTTACCAGTATGAGACATGTAATGACTGACAGTCTGCTCTCCTGATCTACATGTCTCACAATGGTAAAGCCCCATTTCATTTAAAAAAAGCCCTGCAGGCGGATTCTCAGGGAGATCTATATCTGGCCCATAGGTCTTAACAATTCATTTACATATTAAGAAGAATGCAGATTTCTCAGGAATAAAACATCGGATTGCAAATATCAAAGTATCACTTTATTCAGATTCCTATGATCTGAATGCCCATATAGATGGCTTAGGAGGGTTGATCCTACTGACAGATTGCTTTTAAGGCTACCTTCCTACAGTGAGCATTTGGTGAATTTTTGAGTGCTTTGTTTTTCATGCATTTTTATTGAGTTTTAGATGCCACAAATGTTTTGTCTCTTGTTGGTGTGTCATGTTTTAAATGTAGTTGATTTGCTTTGTATACTTCTCGGTCTTTAGTTTTTACAAAGCTTATTAAAATAGTAATGTGCGAATTACATGCATCTGTTGAGCAATAAAAGTCCAAAAGCGTTTTTTACCTGCGGATTTTACAGAGTTAATGAAATTTTATGGGGATAATCTGCACATAAAACTCAATGCACCCACAAGACAGAGTAACGTTATCACATGGTTACCGCAACAGAGATGAGCCAGAAGACCACAATGTCTGATTGCTAATACTCCTACGCTGAAAAGGAGCACTGCACTTTTTAAAATTGTGTTAAATTCTTTTATCAGAAAAAGGGTTAATCAGCCATGTTGGGAGCTCTGGGAGTCTGAGCTCAAAGCTGAGCTCGGTTAGCCACTCTCATCCCCTTTATAATCTGGATCTTGATTGGAACCCATGTCAGAGCTAGCTTATACTGCATGGCTTGGAGGAGAGTTGTTTTTGATGCTTACCGTATTTTTCGGATTATAAGATGCACTTTTTCCCCAAAAATTTTTGGGGGAAAATGGGGGTGTGTCTTATAATTCGAATATACCTTACCAGCGCAGTGGAGCAGGGTCCCAGGGTCGCTGCTGCAGGAGGCAAGAGTGGCAAATTGCTGCAGGCCGCAGGCTGGGATGAGGGATTGTTTGGAGGTGAGACACTGCTAGTGTTTGGTAGTGCCAACATTTTGTGAAAGCGCGGGACCCCTGTACTTCCATGGTTCACATTGTGGTGGATTCGGGGAAATGGCTGCTGGGGGCAGCGCATGCACAAATGGAGATCTTGGCACCAAGATTCTGGGAGATGAGATCTCAGCGCCAAGATCTCCAGCTGTGCATGTGACACCCCGGCAGCCATTTTCCTAGAGTACACCACAAAGTAAACCATGGAAGTATAGGGGCTCCAGGCTTTCACAAAATGTCGGTGGAGCGCCTGCATCACTGAACACCCGCAGCATCGCACATCTGAACACCCCTTTCACCTAGTCTGGGGCCTGCAGCAACGCGCCACTCTTGCCTCCTGCAGCAACGACCCTGGGACCCTGCTCCACCGCAGCCGGTAAGGTATATTTGAATTATAAGAAGCACCACCATTCTCCCCTGATTTTGCAATCATCAGATTATATAGCACTGCGTACTTACAATTGCGCATATTTTCCTTCCACCAAGTTAATTCTTCTCTTTTCCATTAGGTCTATGTAATAAAAACTGACTGAATCCTCCTAAGCTCTATGTAGAAAGAGGAAGTCTCTTTTCCCTGCATGAGTTATCATTAGAACTACAATTCTATACTCCAGCTCCATCCCCTCTTCAACTCCTGACCAAGCTGCTCTGTGCCTCCCGCTGCTAGGCACTTTGCAGTGATATGGAGACTTGTGATGACTTCTCTGTGTTGTGAATTCCGCTCTTGGGCTCCCTCCGGTGGTTGTAAGTGGCACTTTTTTGAGTTCTGCTCTTGGGCTCCCTCCGGTGGTTTTAAGTGCAAGGGCTGCTCCTTGGATTTAGCAGTCTGCAGCTGCTTCCACTGATTGTCTCTCTGCTCGGCTATTTATGCCTGGCTCTTTCCTTCAGCCAGTGCCACTTGTCAATGGTTCCTGGTTGGATTCACATCTCTGCTTGGATTTCCCTGATATCCTGACCAGTTCAGCTTTGCTCTTTTCTGTCCACATGTAGTGGACTTAATTGTTCTGTACATTCTATGTTTTTTATCCAGCTTGTCAGTATGGATTTATTCAGTTAAGCTGGAAGCTCTGGGAGGCAGATTTACCCTCCACACCTTTAGTCAGGTGTGGAGATTTTTGTAAACTCTGTGTGGATTTTTCTAGTTTTTTAATACTGACCGCACAGTATTCTGTCCTGTTCTATCTATCTAGCTAGACTGGCCTCCTTTGCTACATCCTGGTTTCATTCTACGTATGTCATTTCCCTCTCCACTCACAGTCATTATTTGTGGGGGGCTGTCTATCCTTTGGGGATTTTCTCTGAGGCAAGATAGCTTTCCTGTTTCTATCTTTAGGGGTAGTTAGTTCTCCGGCTGTGACGAGGTGTCTAGGGAGTGACAGGAACATCCCACGGCTACTGCTAGTGTTGTGTTAAGCTAAGGAACTGCGGTCAGTACAGGTACCACCTCCTTCAGAGCTCGTCCCATGTTGCTCCTAAACCACCAGTTCATAACAGTACAAGTGTCCAAACTGAGCGAACTAATCAGACCTTGGAAACCTATTTGAGATGCTTTGTGTCTGCTGATCAGGATGATTGGGTGGCTTTCTTGCCGTTGGCCGAGTTTGCCCTTAATAATAGGGCTAGTTCGGCTACTTTGGTTTCACCTTTCTTTTGTAATTTTGGTTTTCATCCTCGTTTTTCTTCGGGGCAGGTTGAGCCTTCTGATTGTCCTGGTGTGGATTCTGTGGTGGACAGGTTACAGCAGATTTGGACTCATGTGGTAGACAATTTGACGTTGTCTCATGAAAAGGCTCAACGTTTTGCTAACCACCGTCGGTGTGTTGGTCCCTGGCTTCGTGTGGGGGATTTGGTTTGGTTGTCTTCTCGTCATGTTCCTATGAAGGTTTCTTCCCCTAAGTTTAAGCCTCGGTTTATTGGTCCTTATAAGATTTCTGAAATTATCAATCCGGTGTCTTTTCGTTTGGCCCTTCCAGCCTCTTTTGCCATTCATAATGTTTTCCATAGATCTTTGTTACGGAGATATGTGGTGCCCGTTGTTCCCTCGGTTGATCCTCCTGCCCCGGTGTTGGTTGAGGGAGAGTTGGAATATGAGGTTGAGAAAATTTTGGATTCTCGTTTTTCGAGGCGGAGGCTTCAGTATCTTGTCAAGTGGAAGGGTTATGGCCAGGAGGATAATTCTTGGGTTGTTGCCTCCGATGTCCATGCCGCCGATTTGGTTCGTGCTTTTCACTTGGCTCGTCCTGATCGGCCTGGGGGCTCTGGTGAGGGTTCGGTGACCCCTCCTCAAGGGGGGGTACTATTGTGAATTCCGCTCTTGGGCTCCCTCCGGTGGTTGTAAGTGGCATTTTTGTGAGTTCTGCTTTTGGGCTCCCTCCGGTGGTTTTAAGTGGAATGGCTGCTCCTTGGATTTAGCAGTCTGCAGCTGCTTCCACTGATTGTCTCTCTGCTCGGCTATCTATGCCTGGCTCTTTCCTTCAGCCAGTGCCACTTGTCAATGGTTCCTGGTTGGATTCACATCTCTGCTTGGATTTCCCTGATATCCTGACCAGTTCAGCAAAGATAAGTCCTTGCTTTGCTCTTTTCTGTCCACATGTAGTGGACTTAATTGTTCTGTACATTCTATGTTTTTTGTCCAGCTTGTCAGTATGGATTTATTCAGTTAAGCTGGAAGCTCTGGGAAGCAGACTTACCCTCCACACCTTTAGTCAGGTGTGGAGATTTTTGTAAACTCTGTGTGGATTTTTCTAGTTTTTTAATACTGACCGCACAGTATTCTGTCCTGTTCTATCTATCTAGCTAGACTGGCCTCCTTTGCTACATCCTGGTTTCATTCTACGTATGTCATTTCCCTCTCCACTCACAGTTATTATTTGTGGGGGGCTGTCTATCCTTTGGGGATTTTCTCTGAGGCAAGATAGCTTTCCTGTTTCTATCTTTCGGGGTAGTTAGTTCTCCGGCTGTGACAAGGTGTCTAGGGAGTGACAGGAACATCCCACGGCTACTGCTAGTGTTGTGTTAAGCTTAGGAACTGCGGTCAGTACAGGTACCACCTCCTTCAGAGCTCGTCCCATGTTGCTCCTAAACCACCAGTTCATAACACTCTGTCAGCTACAGGCTTTTCAGTAAAGACAGACTGTAACCTTAAAGCGAACCTGTCACCAGGATTTTGCTAAGTAAACTACAGACACTGTCAGGTTGGCGCTATTATACTGATTAAAATGATATTTGGGCTGAAGAAATCTGTGTTGTGGTTCATGTAAAATCAGTGATAGAAGTTTTCAGTTAATGATATGCTTGTGCTCTGGGGCCGGACTGTAGGCAGAGTCTTATCTTCCTGCTCTAAGCCAGAGAAACCAAGGAAAGACTTGTCCACAGGCCAAACTGCGCTAGCACATGCTATGAGAAATTGTAATTCTACACAGGAGACATTTAATGGAAGTTCTGGGGATGATTTATTTGATTCTGACATTATCCCTGATACTCAAAGACAGAACACATATGATGTACAAAAAAATTTGAATACAGATTTCAATATGAGCTCAAAGGATATAGCTCCACATAGATCCAGGAGGCCTTCATCCAGATCTGTATGTAGTTCTGTTTCTTCCACCGGTTATAAGATACACAGGAGGATACAGTCGCATTCCCGCCATGATAGTGGTAGTCGTAAACGCGCACAGCCTAGATCTAGATCCCATACACATTCATCATCTCCTTCACTGTCAGCATCATCAACTGATGGCCATAGATTACAGAAGAGATCACACAAAGATGATAAGAGTTGAGGTCGCCGAAGACAGAGCCACAGTGGAGGACTGCAGAGTTTGTCATCGCAGAAGAACGACAATCCCATTGAGATACCAACTTCGGCTCCAAAAGTTGCCAAAATCTTGAGAAATTTGATTCAGGCCCTCTCAATTCTGACATATGTGCTATGTCAAAAACATCCGAGGAAGGTGGCAGAATTATGGGTATATTTGGATACTGTCCACTCTACTTATAACTTACATGGAGATATGGCCTGGTGGAAATATGATGAGGAGTTTAGGAGACATCAAGCTATCAGGCCAGGTTTTAGACAAAGTGGATGCCTGGGCAAATGCTCACATATTGCATCATCATTTAGAAACATTTCTTTTTTTTTTTTAATTTGTTTATTAAACAACAATGCACACATTAATACATAACCAATATAACGCATATAGGCTTCACATAAAATAGGAAGACAGCAAGTCTACCCAGTAAAATATTTGCACAAATCTCAATTCCTCAAGTCCACAACATATGGGAAATAGCTAAGAGACTGATTATACAAAATTATATGTTTTTTGTTTATACATAACACAGAATGATACCATACAACCAACACATCTATCTTAAAACTACAACTACTACCCTGCTGCCAAGACCGATTTCCCATAGTGTTAATAACTTTATCATAGTATAAAGTGTGAGTCAATGCAATCTTTAATAACAGACCACTATCTACGTGCTGATATGGTAAGATATGATGAATTCCACGTGTTCCAAATCTTATTAAATTTCTCCAAGCATCCCCTATTTTGATAAAGTGCCGCTCACAGGGTATAATTGAATTTACCAGCTCAATCCAAGCTCTAGGGGATGGACTCGAACTACTCATCCAACATAAGGCTAACATAACATTTTCTTCGCCAGGAAAAGTGTCTCCCGCAAGAAAACTTTAACGTGGTGTCCCCACATCTCTTCCTCTAGTACACCAAACAAGCATACTGGATCAAGGGGAACGGGAGTATGTACAAGGGAGGTCAACAACGATGTTACCTCATTCCAAAAGGATAGAATAACTGGACATTCCCACACCATGTGTATAAAGTCTGCGTCCATCACATGGCATCTTAACCCCTTTACCCCCAAGGGTGGTTTGCACGTTAATGACCAGGCCAATTTTTACAATTCTGACCACTGTCCCTTTATGACGTTATAACTCTGGAACGCTTCAACGGATCCCAGTGATTCTGACAATGTTTTCTCATGACATATTGTACTTCATGATAGTGGTAAAAATTATTTGCTAGTACCTGCGTTTATTTGTGAAAAAAACGGAAATTCGGCGAAAATTATGAAAATTTCGCAATTTTCCAACTTTGAATTTTTTATGCAATTAAATCACAGAGATATGTCACACAAAATAATTAATAAGTAACATTTCTCACATGTCTACTTTACATCAGCACAATTTTGGAACCAAAATTTTTTTTTGTTAGAGAGTTATAAGGGTTAAAATTGACCAGCAATTTCTCATATTTACAACACAATTTTTTTTAGGGACCGCATCTCATTTGAAGTCATTTTGAGGGGTCTATATGATAGAAAATACCCAAGTGTGACACCATTCTAAAAACTGCACCCCTCATGGTGCTCAAAACCATATTCAAGAAGTTTATTAACCCTTCTGGTGCTTCATAGGAATTTTTGGAATGTTTAAATAAAAATGAACATTTAACTTTTTTTCACAAAAAATTTAGTTCAGCTCCAATTTGTTTTATGTTACCAAGGGTAACAGGAGAAAATGGACCCCAAAAGTTGTTGTACAATTTGTCCTGAGTACACCGATACCCCATATGTGGGGGTAAACCATTGTTTGGGCACATGACAGAGCTCGGAAGCGAAGGAGCGCCATTTGACTTTTCAATGCAAAATTGTCTGGAATCGAGATGGGACACCATGTTGTGTTTGGAGAGCCCCTGATGTGCCTAAACATTGAAACCCCCCCAAAAGTGACACCATTTTGGAAAGTAGACCCCCTAAGGAACTTATCTAGAGGTGTGGTGAGCACTTTGACCCACCAAGTGCTTCACAGAAGTTTATAATGCAGAACCGTAAAAATAAAAAATCATATTTTTTCACAAAAATTATCTTTTCGCCCCCAATTTTTTATTTTCCCAAGGGTAAGAGAAGAAATTGGACCCCAAAAGTTGTTGTACAATTTGTCCTGAGTACTCTTATACCCCATATGTGGGGATAAACCACTGTTTGGGCGCATGGGAGAGCTCGGAAGGGAAGGAGCGCCGTTTGACTTTTCAATGCAAAATTGACAGGAATTGAGATGGGACGCCATGTTGCGTTTGGAGAGCCACTGATGTGCCTAAACATTGAAACCCCCCACAAGTGACACCATTTTGGAAAGTAGACCCCCTATGGAACTTATCTAGAGGTGTTGTGAGCACTTTGACCCACCAAGTGCTTCACAGAAGTTTATAATGCAGAACCGTAAAAATAAAAAATCATATTTTTTCACAAAAATTATCTTTTCGCCCCCAATTTTTTATTTTCCCAAGGGTAAGAGAAGAAATTGGACCCCAAAAGTTGTTGTACAATTTGTCCTGAGTACGCTGATACCCCATATGTGGGGGTAAACCACTGTTTGGGCGCATGGGAGAGCTCGGAAGGGAAGGAGCGCCGTTTGACTTTTCAATGCAAAAATGACAGGAATTGAGATGGGACGCCATGTTGCGTTCAGAGAGCCACTGATGTGCCTAAACATTGAAACCCCCCACAAGTGACACCATTTTGGAAAGTAGACCCCCTAAGGAACTTATCTAGATGTGTTTTGAGCGCTTTGACCCACCAAGGGCTTCACAGAAGTTTATAATTCAGAGCCGTAAAAATAAAACAAAAATTTTTTCCCACAAAAATTATTTTTTTAGCCCCCAGTTTTGTATTTTCCCGAGGGTAACAGGAGAAATTGGACCCCAAAATTTTTTGCCCAATTTGTCCTGAGTGCGAATATACACATTATGTGGGGGGAACCACTGTTTGGGCGCATGGGAGGGCTCGGAAGGGAAGGAGCGCCATTTGGAATGCAGACTTAGATGGAATGGTCTGCAGGTGTCACATTGCGTTTGCAGAGCCCCTAATGTACCTAAACAGTAGAAATCCCCCACAAGTGACACCATTTTGGAAACTAGACACCCTAAGGAACTCATCTAGATGTGTTGTTAGAGCTTTGAACCCCCAAGTGTTTCACTACAGTTTGTAACGCAGAGCCGTGAAAAAAAAAAAAAAAAACTTTCCCCAAAAAATAATTTTTTAGCTTCCAGTTTTGTATTTTCCGGAGGGTAAGAGGAGAAATTCATCCCCAAAACTTGTTGTCCAATTTGTCCTGAGTACGCCGATACCCCATATGTGGGGGGAACCACTGTTTGGGCGCATGGGAGGGCTCGGAAGGGAAGGAGTGCCATTTGGAATGCAGACTTAGATGGAATAGTCTGCAGGCGTCACATTGCGTTTGCAGAGCCCCTAATGTACCTAAACAGTAGAAACCCCCCACAAGTGACCCCATATTGGAAACTAGACCCACCAGGGAACTCATCTAGATGTGTTGTGAGAACTTTGAACCCCAAAATGTTTCACTACAGTTTACAACACAGAGCCGTGAAAATAAAAAATCTTTTTTTTCCCACAAAAATTATTTTTTAGCCCCCAGTTTTGTATTTTCCCAAGGGTAACAGGAGAAATTGGACCCCAAAAGTTGTTGTCCTATTTGTCCTGAGTACACTGATACCCCATATGTTGGGGTAAACCCCTGTTTGGGCACACGGGAGAGCTCGGAAGGGAAGGAGCACTGTTTTACTTTTTCAACGCAGAATTGGCTGGAATTGAGATCGCATGCCATGTCGCGTTTGGAGAGCCCCTGATGTGCCTAAACAGTGGAAACCCCTCAATTATAACTGAAACCCTAATCCAAACACACCCCTAACCCTAATCCCAACAGTAACCCTAACCACACCTCTAACCCTGACACACCCCTAATCCCAACCCTATTCCCAACTGTAAATGTAATCTAAACTCTAACCGTAACTTTAGCCCCAACCCTAACCCTAACTTTAGCCCCAACCCTAACTGTAGCCCCAACCCCAACCCTAACCCTAGCCCTAACCCTAGCCCTAACCCTAGCCCTAACACTAGCCCTAACCCTAGCCCTAACCCTAATGGGAAAATGGAAATACATTTTTTTAATTTTTCCCTAACTAAGGGGGTGATGAAGGGGGGTTTGATTTACTTTTATAGCGAGTTTTTTAGCGGATTTTTATGATTGGCAGCCGTCACACACTGAAAGACGCTTTTTATAGCAAAAAATATTTTTTGCGTTAACACATTTTGAGAGCTATAATTTTTCCATATTTTGGTCCACAGAGTCATGTGAGGTCTTGCTTCTTGCGGGACAAGTTGACGTTTTTATTGGTAACATTTTCGGGCACGTGACATTTTTTGATCGCTTTTTATTCCGATTTTTGTGAGGAAGAATGACCAAAAGCCAGCTATTCATGAATTTCTTTTGGGGGAGGCGTTTATACCGTTCCACGTTTGGTAAAATTGATAAAGCAGTTTTATTCTTCGGGTCAGTACGATTACAGCGACACCTCCTTTATATCTTTTTTTATGTTTTGGCGCTTTTAAACGATAAAAACTATTTTACAGAAAAAATAATTATTTTTGCATCGCTTTATTCTCAGGACTGTAACTTTTTTATTTTTTTGCTGATGATGCTGTATGGCGGCTCGTTTTTTGCGGTACCATGGTTATTTATATCCGTCTTTTTGATCGCGTGTTATTCCACTTTTTGTTCGGCGGTATGATAATAAAGCGTTGTTTTTTGCCTCGTTTTTTTTTTTTTCCTTATGGTGTTTACTGAAGGGGTTAACTAGTGGGCCAGTTTTATAGGTCGGGTCGTTACGGACGTGGCGATACTAAATATGTGCATTTTTATTGGTTTTTTTTTTTATTTAGATGAAATGTATTTATGGGAATAATATTTTTTTTTTTCATTATTTAGGAATATTTTTTTTTATTTTTTTTTACACATTTTGAAAAAAATTTTTTTACTTTTTTATTTTGTCCCAGGGGGGGACATCACAGATCAACGATCTGACAGTTTGCATAGCACTCTGTCAGATCACTAATCTGACTTACTGTGCTGCAGGCTTCACAGTGCCTGCTCTGAGCAGGCTCTGTGAAGCCACCTCCCTCCCTGCTGGACCAGGATCTGTGGCCATCTTGGATCCGGGGCTGGAGCAGGCAGGGAGGGAGGTAAGACCCTCGCAGCAACGCGATCACATCGCGTTGCTGCGGGGGGCTCAGGGAAGCCCGCAGGGAGCCCCCTCCCTGCGTAATGCTTCCCTGTACTGCCGGCACATCGCGATCATCTTTGATCGCGGTGTGCCGGGGGTTAATGTGCCGGGGGCGGTCCGTGAGCGCTGCCGATCGCATATGACGTACTATTCCGTCCTTGGGAAGTAGGGCCCACCCCACATGGACGGAATAGTACGTCTAATGGCAGAAAGGGGTTAAACATTCTGAAGATTTATATTATCCCATTTTGAATAACCGTAACGGGGTTAGATATGATTGGTGTATTATGTATAATTGGATCATTTTGTTATTTGCCGAAGGAGATACTTTGGTTGGAGATTCAAGAATCTCCTCCCAATCATCCTCCTGAATATTAGGGATAAGGAGACTCCATTTTCCCGTCAATAAAGCATAATCAATACCCACGGACAGCATGTGTGAGTACAAAGTAGAGATAAGACCCTGAGGACCCTGTGATTTAAAGATCCCAATCAAGGGGAAGGTTGAAATTATTTGAAATGTACTAGTATTACGTAAATGTGATTGAATTGCTGATCTGAGCTGTAAGTAACGAAAAAATTGGGACCTTGGGATTTGGTATTTAATGTGTATTTGTTCAAAAGACATTAAGACATTGTGGTCATACGTATAAATCTGAGTGAGCAAACATTATGCGAGGTCCAGAATTGAGTGGAGGGGTGGTTTAATAACACCGGGAAGTAACTGTTATTCCATAGTGGCATTTCAGCTATAATATCCTCAAAATGGATCACTTTTTTAATTTGTCTCCAGATTGATCTTGCCAGTCGAAGTAAGGGCAATAATCTCGGGGTATTAGGCTTATCTGCTTCCAAAAACCCCAACAGACAATCGGTCTTTGCAGCATGGGCCAAATGATTCTCCGAGTTTGGAAGGTAATTATCAGGCATCCACCTACTCAAAGCTCTGATTTGTCCGGCCAAATAACATAAAAAGAAATCCGGTAATGCCGCTCCCTCCATTTGTTTAGACCTATGTAAAGTAGACAACTTGAGTTTAGGTCTAGCCTTCCCCCATATAAAAGACGAGATTAATGAGTTTAAATTGGAAAAGAAAGATTTAGGAATCAATACTAAACTATGCTGAAGGGAGTAACTAAGCTTTGAGAGCAAAATCATTTTAATCAGATTTGTGTGTCCGGATACGGACAACGGTAATTTACACCAGATGATGAATTTAAGTTTGGCAAGATCAATCAACGGGAGAATATTAAATTGTAAATCGAGTTCACTATATTTTGGTATATTTATTCCCAAATATTTAAAATTAGCCACAATGGGAAGTGGGGATAATGTGTTAAGGTGGTCCGTTGGACCATAAGAAAGAGGCATTAAGGCGGACTTATCCCAATTTATATATAATCCCGAATATTTACTAAATTTGTCTATGATGGCAATTACCTGTGGTAATGTTTCTTCTATTTTATCCATGATTATTACCATATCGTCAGCATATAAGCCAATAGTACCTAGACGATCAGCTATTTTAATACCCTCAATAGAAGGAGTAGATCTTATACGTATCGCTAGTGCCTCGATTGCAAGAGCAAACAGGGCCGGAGAGAGGGGACATCCCTGAAGTGTTCCCCTCGCCAAAGAGAATGGTCCCAATACAAAGTTATTTATAATTATTCGTGCCTTTGGTTTCAAATATAGCGTGCAAATCCATTTTTGAAATCTAGGGCCAAATTTATATTTTTGTAGACATGCTGACAACAAGGACCATTCAAGAGAATCAAAAGCCTTAGCTGCGTCTAACGAGGCCAGGGCCTATTTATTATTCGGCACCAGGGAACTATATTGAACCACCGATTGAACTCTCCTGATATTAATGGAAGTACTCTTTCCAGGCATAAAGCCAGTCTGGTCCGGGAGTATAATTTCCAATATTACCGAATTTAGACTAGTGGCCAAAATTTTAGTGAAAATTTTATAGTCCACATTTACTAACGATATGGGGCGATAATCCACAATAGAAACTTTTCTGTTGCATTTACATGCCCTGAGTTCAGGCCTTTAAACAAGTGTGATCGACAATATTGAAGTCGTTCGACGATTGTTTCCCAGCCTCTTTACTCCAGCTGAGGAAGAATAATGGGTACAGAAAGTCCTTGATACAATATAATGCAGGCCCCATATAGTACATATAGTATAATGCACTTGACATGGTCCATGATAGAGTATAATGCAGCCCCCCTCAGAATATAATGCAGCCCACCTCAGGGTTTGCTGCAGCCCCCTTCATAGAGTATACTACAGCTCCCCTCAGAGTATAATGTAGCCCCCTTTGAGTACACTGCATCCCCCCTCATAGAGTATACTGCAGACCCCCTCAGAGAGTAAAATACAGCACCCTAATAGACTATAATGCAGCCTCACACACAGTATAATGCAGCCCCCTTCATAGAATATAATGCTGCCCCACACACAGTATAATGTAGCCCCCTCAGAGTATAATACACCCCCCTCAAAGTATAATGCAGCCCCACACACAGTATAATGTAGCCCAGTCCTAGAGTATAATGCAGCCCCACACAGTATAATGCAGCCCCTCAGAGTATAATGCAGCCCACTCAGAGTATAATACAGCCCCACACACAGTATAATGTAGCCCAGCACACAGTATAATGCAGCCCCCACACACACAGTATAGAGCAGTCGCCCCACACACAATATAATTCAGCCCTGACACAAACAGCATAGTGCAGCCCCCCACACACCGTATAGTGCAGTCTCCCCACACACAGTATAGGACAGGCCCCCACTCACAGTATAATGTAGCCATCCCCAAACAGTATAATGCAGCCTCCCAATATACACAGTACAGTGCAGTCCCCCACACAGTATAATGCAGCCCACGCACCTACAATGCAGCCTTCCCACATACACAGTATTGTAAAGCCCCCACACACAGTATAATGGAGCCCCCACATACACAGTATAATGCAGCCCCCACACAGTATATTGCAAACTCCCCACATACACAGTATAGTGCAGCCCCTCCACACAGTATAATGCAGCCTCCGCACATACAGTGTAGTGCAGCCCCCCACACACAGTATAATGCATCCTCCCCACATACAAAGTATTGTGCAGCCCCCACACACAGTATAATTGAGACCCTTACACATTGTCACCACCTCGCAGTCCGGGGCACCTTCTTTCTCTTCCCCGCCTGCTCTTACCTCTTCGGGTCCTGTCCTTAGCCAGCAGGGTCACGCTCCGGTCGTCCGCCGGCGCTCCGGGGTCCATCCCTGCAGACATGCTGCCCGGGTCCTTGCTCCCATGTCTGCTGCACTTCCTCCTTTCTCTCCCTCTCCTAGGGAGTGCATAGGGGGCGGGCAGGTGAGCTCTCTGGCTTCTTAAAGGGTCAGCCCCTTCCTACTCACTGCCCCTCCTCCCGGCCTATCACCTGGAGGCTGGAGGTATATAAGGATCTCAGTCACTCCTGGACGCCGCCTGGGCAACTTCTACTATCCTGAAGTTGCTGCTCCAGGTCTTATCCTGCTAGGCTTATCAGTCCAATTTGCCTGTCTTATTCTGTGTTCCTTTTTCCCTAGGATCGAGTCTGGTCTCCACAGCATCCAGAGTCCAGTATCCTGTGTGGTTCCCTGCAGTCTTCTTTCTGCTTCCAAGTTCCACATTCAGCCCTGTTTTGTTTATTCCTTTTTTTCCTACCTCCTAGGTCGGTTTAACACAGGTGTCTGCCTCATCGGACCCTCTATTGGTGGTCTAGGGGAAATCCCTGTATAGGGGTCACTCCAAGCCTTGGTCTCCTTAGAGGCTTTCTGGTGTTGTGGCCCTGTGGCCTTCCTTTGGGGTGTCTCCCCTAGTGTTTGTATTACTGTACAATAAAGCGTTTGAACCTGCTTTCCTGGTCTGGTTCTCCCTTCCTGGTATCAGTAACCGCTGTATTTGCGGTCTAGTGGGTCCACCTGATAGACACGTCTGTAGGGCGTGACAGATTTTGCCCAGGCCATGGACCCCGCTGATGCCAGGTTTGATGCTCAGAGGGAGCTCGCCAGTCTCCGCCAGAGCCAGGAACAGGTAGTTGCGTTCATGCGTACCCTTGAGGCCCGTCTAGCTTCCCCTCAGGGGGTGGATGCATCTTTCTCCTCTCATCTTGCAGATCTCCATCAGGAGTTGGATCAACAAGGACGGATGCAGACCCAGATGCTGAGTTACATGACGTCTGTGGATGAGCGGCTTTCGAATCTGCAGCGATCTCCTTCTGCTCCGGTTGCCGCACCCGTGTTGGATCCCAGTGCCGTAGGAGGCGTCTACTCTTCCCCTCGCCTCTGCAAACCCACCAGGTACTCTGGGGATCCAAAGATGTGCAGGGGTTTCATCAACCAATGCCAGCTGCATTTCAGGCTTCTCCCTCATCAATACCCTACGGATGTGGCGAAAGTGGCCTTTCTGGCATCACACCTGGAGGGCGAGGCCTTGGCCTGGTTCAACCCACTACTGGAGAGAGAGGACCCCATTGTATCCGATTTGCGGGCCTTCTTGGACTCCTTCCGGAAGATCTTTGATGAGCCAGGTCGGGTGGCTTCTGCCACGGAGTTGTTCAACTTACAGCAAGGTACTCTGTCGGTTGGCCAATACGCCATACAGTTTCGCACTTTGGCTTCTGAGCTTCGCTGGTCTGACGAGCCCCTGATCGGTGTCTTCCGGAGAGGGTTATCCAGTCGCCTGAAGGACGAGCTCGCCGTACGAGATCTTCCCGGTACCCTGGATGAATACATCTCCTTTGCCGTCCGGATAGATCGCCGCCTACAAGAACGCACCAAAGAGAGAACCCAGGAGAAAAGACCACCTCGATTGGCACCCTCTTTTCAGAGGCCCCTGTTACCAGGTAACGCTTCTTCTGCTGAAGCACGCGAACCCATGGAGGTGGATCGTCTCCGGCTGAGTCCCCGGGAGCGTGAGGAGAGAGTCGCCCGGAGGTTGTGTCTCTAATGTGGTGGCTCCAACCATTTCCGCCGGCAATGTCCCAGAAGACCGGAAAACTCCTCCACCTAGGACAGGTAAGAGAGGCCATCCTAGGTGAGAGTGATACCTCTCTACCGTTAACTGTTTCCATACAAGTGAAAGTTGGTGACAGGCGATTCTCAGAGTTGGCGTATTTGGACTCTGGATCTGCAGGTAACTTTATTCATCGAGACATGGCTCTCCGCCTCGGCATTCCTATACACCCCCTGCAGCATCCCCGCATCATCACCACCATAGACGGGAGACCCCTACTAGATTCTGTTAAGGGCATTACCAGTGAGGTGGAGCTTCAGATCGGAGCTCTCCATGCTGAGAGGATTGCCTTTTACGTGCTACCCACTCTCTCTCCGCCTTTCATGCTCGGTCTGCCATGGCTGCATACGCATGAGCCAGTCATAGACTGGCGAAGTGGGGAGGTCCAGCGTTGGGGTTCGGCCTGCCATAGCCATTGCCTGCTGTCCGTCCGGCCTATCCGTTTGCCTCCCTCACCTACATCCTTGCCCGGACTTCCGGAGGCCTACTGGGCATTTGCGGATGTCTTCGATAAACGAGAAGCATAGGTCTTGCCCCCGCACAGGCCTTGTGATTGTCCCATCGATTTGGTTCCAGGTGCTTCTTTTCCTACAGGACGAATCTACCCTCTGTCCCCTGCTGAGACTCAGGCGATGTCAGAATACGTCACAGACAGCTTGGCCCGGGGATTCATCCAGAGGTCCACATCCCCTGTGGGAGCCGGGTCCTTCTTCGTGAAAAAGAAGGACGGGTCCTTGCGTCCTTGCATTGACTACCACGGATTAAACGCTATCACAGTAAAGAATAAGTACCCACTGCCTCTTATTCCAGAACTCTTCGATCGGCTCCGGGGAGCCCGGATCTTCACCAAGCTGGACCTGCGAGGGGCTTACAACCTTGTCCGCATCCGGGCCGGTGACGAGTGGAAAACCGCCTTCAACACCCGTGATGGTCACTTCGAGTACCGGGTGATGCCCTTCGGACTGTGCAACGCACCAGCCGTTTTCCAGGAGTTCGTGAACGACGTCTTCCGTGACATGCTGTACGTATGTGTAGTGGTGTACCTGGATGACATCTTGGTTTTCTCCCCAGACCTACCCACACACAGAAGAGACGTCCGACGAGTTCTCCTTCGATTACGGGAGAACCGCTTGTATGCCAAGTATGAGAAATGCCTCTTCGAGCGGTCTTCTCTGCCGTTCCTTGGATACATCGTCTCTGACTCTGGGCTGGAGATGGATCCTAACAAGGTGTCGGCCATCATGAACTGGCCTCGGCCGGTCGGGATCAAAGCCATCCAGCGGTTCGTAGGATTTGCCAACTACTACCGGCAGTTTATCCAGCACTTCTCGGATCTGGTCAAGCCTCTCACAGCACTCACACGCAAGGGAATACCTGCTAATGGATGGACTCCAGAGGCCGAGTGTTCCTTCCAGGCACTCAAACGGGCCTTCTCTTCCGCACCAGCCCTGCACAGGCCCGTCGCTGAGAAGCAGTTCTTTCTGGAGGTGGACGCATCCTCCACAGGTGTCGGGGCCGTCCTCACGCAGAAAGCCGCCTCCGGACGCATGGTCTCTTGCGGCTTCTTTTCGAAGGCCTTTACCCCCTGTGAGCGGAATTACTCCATTGGTGACCGTGAGTTGCTTGCCATCAAGATGGCCTTGGAGGAGTGGCGTTACCTCCTAGAGGGAGCGGTGCACCCGGTGGTGATCTACACCGACCACAAGAACTTGGCCTATCTCCAGTCTGCCCAGAAGCTCAATCCTCGTCAGGCCCGTTGGTCTTTATTCTTTGCTCGGTTTGACTACCATTTTCATTTTCGTCCCGCAGATAAGAATATCAAGGCTGACGCCCTCTCCCGGTCTTTTCTTACGAACGATCAGGAGGAGGAACCTCGTCCCATCATCGATCCATCCAAGGTGATCATGGTTGCACCGCTTCGACTGTCGCAGGTACCTCCTGGTAAGACGCTGGTGCCCGAACTGAGTCGAGAATGCATCCTTAGCTGGGGACATTCCTCCTTACTAGCCGGCCACGCGGGTCTGACAAAGACTCTACACTTGATCGGTCGGCACTACTGGTGGCCTGGGATGCGTCAAGAGGTGTCAGACTACGTCTCAGCCTGTTCTTCCTGTGCCCGCAACAAGACCCCCAAACGGCTTCCCACCGGTCAACTCTTGCCCTTGCCTATACCATCAAAACCATGGCAACACATTGCGATGGACTTCATCACGGATCTCCCTACATCCTCCGGGAATACTGTCATCTGGGTCGTGGTGGACAGATTTTCCAAGATGAGTCACTTTGTTTCTCTGCCTGGTCTTCCTTCGGCACCCAAGCTGGCCGAGTTGTTTGTTCAACATATCCTCCGGTTGCATGGGTTACCCTCCAACATTGTTTCCGATAGGGGAGTACAATTCGTGTCCCGATTCTGGCGGTCTCTCTGCAGGAAACTCGATATTGCCTTGGACTTCTCTTCGGCTTATCATCCACAGTCTAACGAACAGGTGGAACGGGTAAACCAGGTGTTGGCAGGTTTTCTACGACACTTTGTCAACGCACACCACGACAACTGGACGTCCCTACTGCCTTGGGCGGAGTTCTCGTACAATAATCATGTTGGTGAGTCCTCTCGTAACACTCCATTTTTTATTGTATATGGGCAACACCCGAGGATCACGACTCCCTTGGACATCGCGACTCCCAATCCTGCAGCAGAGGCCGTGGCTCGCGACTTCGCCAACATCTGGAACAAGACTCGTGAGGCTCTTGTGAAAGCATCCCAGCGCATGAAGGACCATGCCGACAAGAGAAGACTTGATGCCCAGATGTTTCAACCGGGACACAAGGTATGGTTATCAGCCAAGTACGTCCGCCTTAAGGTGCCCTCCTTCAAGCTCGGACCTCGGTACATCGGACCGTTCGAGGTGTCCCGGAGACTCAACGATGTGTGCTATCGGCTACTACTGCCTCCTTCTTTGCGAATACATAATTCTTTCCACCGTTCCCTCCTCAAACCTGTGATCCTCAACCGCTTCTCCCAGGATCCGGGAGAGCGTCCTCCTCCGATTTCGGCCAATGACGAGTATGAGGTCAGTGCCATCCTGGACGTGAAGAAGAGAGGGCGTGCCACATGGTACCTGGTCGACTGGAAGGGGTTTGGTCCTGAGGAGAGGTCCTGGGAGCCGGAGGGCAATGTCCATGCTCCTCGTCTCCTACGGCGGTTCTTTGCCAGTCGCCACCCGGGGGGGCCTGGAGGGGGGGTACTGTCACCACCTCGCAGTCCGGGGCGCCTTCTTTCTCTTCCCCGCCTGCTCTTACCTCTTTGGGTCCTGTCCTTAGCCAGCAGGGTCACGCTCCGGTTGTCCGCCGGCGCTCCGGGGTCCATCCCTGCAGACATGCTGCCCGGGTCCTTGCTCCCATGTCTGCTGCACTTCCTCCTTTCTCTCCCTCTCCTAGGGAGTGCATAGGGGGCGGGCAGGTGAGCTCTCTGGCTTCTTAAAGGGTCAGCCCCTTCCTACTCACTGCCCCTCCTCCCGGCCTATCACCTGGAGGCTGGAGGTATATAAGGATCTCAGTCACTCCTGGACGCCGCCTGGGCAACTTCTATTATCCTGAAGTTGCTGCTCCAGGTCTTATCCTGCTAGGCTTATCAGTCCAATTTGCCTGTCTTATTCTGTGTTCCTTTTTCCCTAGGATCGAGTCTGGTCTCCACAGCATCCGGAGTCCAGTATCCTGTGTGGTTCCCTGCAGTCTTCTTCCTGCTTCCAAGTTCCACATTCAGCCCTGTTTTGTTTATTCCTTTTTTTCCTACCTCCTAGGTCGGTTTAACACAGGTGTCTGCCTCATCGGACCCTCTATTGGTGGTCTAGGGGAAATCCCTGTATAGGGGTCACTCCAAGCCTTGGTCTCCTTAGAGGCTTTCTGGTGTTGTGGCCCTGTGGCCTTCCTTTGGGGTGTCTCCCCTAGTGTTTGTATTACTGTACAATAAAGCGTTTGAACCTGCTTTCCTGGTCTGGTTCTCCCTTCCTGGTATCAGTAACCGCTGTATTTGCGGTCCAGTGGGTCCACCTGATAGACACGTCTGTAGGGCGTGACACACATGCAGTATAATGCAGCTCCCCCACACACAGTAAATTGAAACCTCCTCACATACACAGTATAGTGCAGCCCTCCACACAGTATAATGCAGCCTCCCCACATACAGTTTAGTGCAGCCCCCACACACACAGTATAGTGCAGTCCCCGCACATACACAGTATAATGCAGCCCCCACACACACTATAATGCAGTCCCCCTCACACCACACTATAATGCACACACACACATTACCTCTCCTCCTCTTTCCAACACTGCTCTGGCTTCTGTAGAACGTCTCATCAGCTCGACTGCTGGCACACGCTGAGTCAGATTGATGGGAGAGGGAGCATCATCTGATGCTCTCTCCTCCATCACTGCTTTCAACTGTATCGGCATCTGTGATGCCGATAAATTGAATGAATGGGCTGGTGCAGGGCCCCTCATACTCACGGGCCCCATAACGGCCACATGGCACGCAACTGGCTGGGGCCCCTGCAGGAGCGGTGGTCCTAGGCAGCTGCCTGCTCTGACTGCCCATAACTCCAGCCCTGCTAGCTATACAACCTGAAGTTGGTTGGGCTTCGAAGGCCACAAACATATGGGTACAATTAATGCTTTCACACCAAAAGCTGGCCTTTCTGTCTGATGCTGCTTTCCACGGCAGTACAACCCGAAGTATCTAGAGACCTGATGCCTGTTGGTTATTCAATGAAGACCACTGTCGATTTTTCAATTTGTGCATTCATGCATGAATGCTCAACTTGTGAAGGAGCTCATTCTGACCTCAGAGATGCTTTAAGAAGGCAAAACAAACAGGGAGTGTATCTGCCATGGGAAAATCCGAGAACACCTGCGTGTGCAAAGGATTCTCCCATGGCTAGAGTTATTACCAAAGAGGCAGGAAGCAGAGCTTCTTGCTAGTTGTTTTGCTGAAAGCTTTATTATCCCACATGTTCCTTCGGCTGCCTGTCTTTTTTCTGGCAACCTTTAGTCGATTAATAAAAATCCCTTTATAGCCCAAGAAAAAATTGGACAAAGAGGTTGAATTAGGTTGCATGGCGGGTCTGTTCATGTAAACCCCTATGCATAACTTAAGAATATCTCCTTTGGACCATGTATCTAAAAAGGAAGCTTAAAATATTGCCTAATCTGTCATTTATCTTTTCCACCAGGTGAAGCAGTTAACGATGGCATTAGCCAGGAGGCTGTGTCTTATTTGTCATTTGATCCGGTGCTATGTCTGATTGAAAGTTTTGGTTGCGAGCAGGGTCGTACTGGTCCACCAGAAAACCAGAGGATTCTCCTGTGGGCCCAGTCACTGACATCTGCTGGCATATTGGCCAGCAGCTGCCTACGGCCCCCACTGCTCCAGGAATCCCAGCCAGTGGTATGTTGCTAATAGTGGAACACCCAGCTGCTATGGGGCCCTTGAGTCAAGGTGGGCCCTCCCGCTGCCAGAGAGCAGCAGCTGGAGACAGGAGCCTGTACCCGCTGCTAAAGAGAAATGAAAATTCACGATCATGGGCGAGGAGAGGAGTGAACACCATTTCACTTTAATAGCGGGCAGCGTTAGCTGCAGGCTGAGGCTAACACTGCCCGCCGGCGCTGCTGAATTGGGGCCCCGAAGGTGGGCCCCTAAAGGTCGGTGAACCCTGATTGAGATCCCTGCAGCTTGGGATGAGAGCGGAGCTGCAGGGATCCAACGCTGTCCTCCTTCCTTCCCGGCACTTCCTGTTTAAGAGAGGAAGCTGCCAGGATGTGCTGCGGCTGCTGGGAACATGCGGAGAGGTGAGTGGGTGCTGTGTGTGTGTTGCATTGTGATAGTGGTGTCGTGTGTGTGTGTGTATTGGAGATATTGGAGATTTGGCAATGATGTGGGTGATGGGGGAGAAGGCAATGATGGTGGTGGGGGAGGCAATGATGGTGGTGGCGGGGGAGGCAATGATGATGGTGGTGGGGGAGGCAATGATGATGATGATGGTGGTGGGGAGGCAATGATGATGATGGTGGTGGGGAGGCAATGATGGAGGTGGTGGAATGGACAATGATGGGGTGGTTGGGGAGAAAGCAATGATGGTTGTGGTGTAAAGGACAAAGATGATAGTGGTGGAAAGGACAAAGGTGGCGGGGGAGGAGGCAATGATGGAGGTGGTGGGTGAGAAGGCAATGATGGAAGTGGTGATGAGTACAATGATGGGGTGGAGGGGGAGAACAATGATGGTGGTGGAGGGGGGCTGCATTATACCCTTTCAGGGGGGCTGCATTATACCCTATGAGGGGGCTACATTATAATTTTGTGGGGGCTGCATTATTCTCTCGGGGCTACATCATACTATATGAGGGGAGCTGCATTATGCCCTATGAGGGGGCTACAGTATATTCTATGGGGGACTGCCTTATGAGGGGGTTGCATTATACTCTGAGGGGGTTAAATTATATTCTGTGGAGGGGCTGCATTATATTATATGTGGGGGGCTGCATTATTCTCTTAGGGGGCTACATCATACTATATGAGGGGAGCTACATTATGCCCTATGAGGGGGCTAAAATATATTCTATGGGGGGCTGCTTTATGAGGGGGTTGCATTATACTCTGAGGGGGCTACATTATATTCTGTGGAGGGGCTACATTATACTATATGAGGGGGGCTACAGTATACTATATGAGAGGGGCTGCATTATACCTTATGAGGGGGTTACATTATATTTTGTGGGGTGCTGTATTATACCCTATGAGGGGGGCTGCATTATATTCCATGAGGGAGGCTACATTATATTCTATGAGAGGGCTACCCCAACCCCTGCTACATAATTAAGATGTGTACTATCTTATATTATACCCTGATATTAGCATGTTTTACCACACAATTGATGGCCTTGCATTTATTTATATGTAGCTACATAGTGGGCCCCAAGAATGATTTTCTCTGGTGGGCCTAAGGTGCTCCTGTCCGACGCTGGTTTCGAGTGTTGGTAAGAAAAGAAGACATTGAGGATGCTTTTCGCCTCCTCCCAATTTTTCCCGATTCTTAGTTGCAGGAAAATATATATTTCAACATGTGTGTGTCGATGGTGTGCTCTATTTTGTGCCATTATTTTGAGATGTTCTCTTCCTTTTTAGAGGAGATTATCTGGCATGAGGTGGGCACCGCATCAGTTTTACATTATTTTGATGATTTTCTTTTTGTAGGTTTCCCAAATTCAAACAAATGTCAATTTGTAATGGATACTTTCCTGCATTTTATGGATAAATTTGGCATTTCCATAGCACATGATAAAATAGAAGTCCATTCCACTTACTTATTATTTCTGGGCATCCAAATTGATACTCAAAGAATGTTAATTAAGGTAGTTTGCCCCCTCAAAAGTTGGCATTTTTATTGTCATCTATTGATAGTTTTCTCGATGTTACAAAAGTAAAAAACTCTCGATCATGTAAAAAAAAATTACGCCAATAAATAAGCATGTTTTATTTAAAGGGAACCTGTCACCCCGTTTTTTTAGATTGAGATATAAATACTGTTAAATAGGGCCTGCGCTGTGCGTTACAATAGTGTATGTAGTGTACCCTGATTCCCCACCTATGCTGCAAAATACATTACCAAAGTCGCCGTTTTCGCCTGTCAATCAGGCTGGTCAGGTCGGGTGGGCGTGGTCACAGCGCTGTTTCTTCCTCAGCTTTACGTTGGTGGCGTAGTGGTGTGCGCATGTTGAAGTGACTAATCCACTGTGGGCACGTGAACAAGCAGCGCGCCATCTGCGCTATTACCCCCTGTCATCGGTGGGGGCGGCCATCTTCCTGGGGCCGCGCGTGCGCAGATGGAGTGCTCTGCTGCACGGGGCTTCAGGAAAATGGCCGCGGGATGCCGCGCGTGCGCAGAAGAGATCGCGGCGGCCATTTTCCCAAAGCCGAGATGCAAACTCAGCGTAGAGCGCAGGCTAAATGTGAACTGAGCTTTAAAAGTGATCCAAAATGTTCACGGGGCACAGGTCTCCAGAAGCTCGATCTGGGCACAATGTACGCGCACTACAATGGCATATTTGGAATTTTCACTTTTCAACATCCACTACGTGTTTGTTTCTGGAAATTACCTATGCAGTCAAAATGATCACTACACCTGGAAATGAATTGCCGATGATAAGACCTACTTTTTTCCCATCAAAATTTGTGAGGAAAATGGGGGTGCATCTTATAGTTTTATGTAGCTTACCGGGGGTGAAGAGGGACGAGCTGAGATCTCAATCTGCGCATGCACCTCCTCCAGCAGCCATTTTCCTGAAACCCACCACCAGGAGAGAAATTGTGTAAAGTGGGGGGAGCTCCGTTCTTGCCTGCACCATTGAGATTTTCATGAAGCTCACCTCCGGGACACCCCCTCGTCCAAGCTCAGGGCCCACAGCATAACCCCACTCCTACTGTCAGGTTACTGCAGCGGCGACCATGCCTCCTGTTACCCCGCTCCACCGCTGCCACCCTCCCCGCAGTAAGATAAATTTGGACTATAAGATGAACCCCCATTTGACACATTAAAAACAAAATACGATACGATACACTTTATTGATCCCGTGGGAAATTATAGTATCACAGCAGCACAGCTTAAATCATAAAAATCATAAAAGAATTAGATAGTTGACATGACAGTGGAGTTGACAGAAGAACATTATACATTATACATTAGAATAGGACATACACAACGAGTGAACTGAAATGTAGAGAAATAAGTAGACATTCACCTTGGTGGTTTAACCCTAATGTTATTGTTGTACATCCCCATGGCAGTTGGCACAAACGATTTCCTATATTTTTCCTTCTTACACCTCAGAAGTATTAGCCGGTTACTGAAGGTGCTCTTCTGTCTCATGAATAGCTCATATAGTGGATGTGCATTATTGTTCATAATTGCCATACTACCTCCCCAAAAGAGTCCAGATTACAGCCCACAGCAGAACTTGCCTTCTTAATAATCTTATTCAGCTTATTAGCATCAGAGGCCCGCACACTATTACCCCAGCATGTGATTGCAAAAAAGATGGCACTAGCCACTACAGATTGGTAGAACATTTCTAACATTTTGCTACACACATTAAAAGACCTCAGTTTCCTTAGGAAATACAGTCTGCTCATCCCCTTCTTGTAGACAGTCTCTGAGTGGCATCTCCAGTCCAGTTTGCTATCCAAATGGACCCCCAAATATTTGTAACTCTCCACCTGCTCTACCTCCTGACCAGCAATAGTGATCGGTAAGCATTCCATCTTTATCCTGCTATAGTTGGCCACCAACTCCTTAGTTTTCTTAACATTTAGTTGTAGATAGTTACCATTGCACCAATCCACGAAATTCGACACCACCCTTCTGTATTCCTCATCCCCCTGATCTCCCCTAATGCATCCCACAACCATGGAGTCATCCGAAAATTTTTGAAAGTGGCAAAGTTCAGATTTATACTGAAAGTCTGAAGTATACCCTGCTCAGTAATCTGCCTGACACAACTGCTCCCATCTGTACAAACTGTGGCCGATCTGATAGGTAGTCAGTTATCCAATTTCTCATCCCCACCTCCACCTTCATATCAGTCATCTTTTTGTGTAGTAAAAGTGGCTGCAGGGAGTTAAATGCACTCGAGAAATCGAAGAACATTGCTCTCACCGTGGTTCCGTCAATCTCCAGAAATGAATGTACACTATGTAACAGAGAAAGAATAGCATCATCCACCCCCAATCTATGTCGGTAAGCAAACTGAAGGGGATCGATAAAAGCGTTAACCCTCGGTCTTAAGTGAGCAAGCACTAATCTTTCCAAGGCCTTCATAGCATGAGATGTTAAGGCTACAGGACGATAGTCATTTAGGGTTGCAGGAGAAGAAGTCTTGGGTACCGGCACCAGACAGGGAGTTTTCCATAACACAGGTATCCTCTGTGTTTGTATACTTCCATTAAATAGGCGTGTAAAGACAGTACACAGCTGGTCTGCACAAACTTTAAGGACACGTGAGCTGAGTCCATCTGGTCCTGCTGCTTTACCAATGTTATGTGACTTAAACTGCCTCCTCACATCATTTCGGATACTCTAAAATTAGTCTGCTCATCCTCCAATATCGATGTTGCAGAATTTGCACCCAAGTCCCATCCACTATCAGTTGGCAGTGCACATGTACTGCTAAACCTGTTGAAATACTCGTTCATCTCATTAGCCTTGTCCAGTTTTCCTCCGCCGTGTTCAGACCTTACCTTAAGCCCAGTCAGTAATTTCATTCCTGACCAAACCTCCCTGGTATTATTGTGGGACAGTTTCTTTTCAAGTTTAATTCTGAAGGCTTCCTGGGCCTCCTTTATTTTATGCTTCAATTCATGCTGTATCATTTTAATTTCCTCTTTGTCACCTAGTTTAAATGCCTTTTTTTTCCTGTTGAGCAAACGCTTCAATTCCTTTGTTATCCATGGCTTGTTGTTTGCAAAACACCTAATCTTTTTAGCCGGCACCAACATATCAGTGCAGAAGTTAATGTAGTCAGTCACTCTATCAACCACTTCATTAACATTTGTATACTCGTCCATTGTCCCAAGCAACACATCCCAGTCTGTAAGATGAAAGCAATCCTGCAGAGGCTGTTCATTTGTTGGATTCCACATTGTAAAGGTACGTTCACACTCAGCGACGCTGCAGCGATAACGACAACGATGTCGATCGCTGCAGCGTCGCTGTTTGGTCGCTGGAGAGCTGTCACACAGACAGCACTCCAGCGACCAACGATCCCGAAGTCCCCTGGTAACCAGGGTAAACATCGGGTTACTAAGCGCAGGGCCGCGCTTAGTAACCCGATGTTTACCCTGGTTACCAGCGTAAACGTAAAAAAAAAAAAACACTACATACTTACCTTCCGCTGCCTGTCCCCGGCGCTCTGCTTTCCTGCACTGACTGTGAGCACAGCGGCCGGAAAGCAGAGCGGTGACGTCATCGCTGTGCTTTCCGGCTGGCCGACGCTCACAGCCAGTGCAGGGAAGCACAGCGCCGGGGACAGACAGCAGAAGGTAAGTATGCAGTGTTTGTTTTTTTTTACTTTTACGCTGGTAACCAGGGTAAACATCGGGTTACTAAGCGCGGCCCTGCACTTAGTAACCCGATGTTTACCCTGGTTACCAGTGAAGACATCGCTGAATCGGCGTCACACACGCCGATTCAGCGATGTCTGCAGGGAGTCCAGCAACTAAATAAAGTTCTGGACTTTCTGCAGCGACCAACGACATCACAGCAGGATCCTGATCGCTGCTGCGTGTCAAACTGAACGATATCGCTAGCCAAGACGCTGCAACGTCACGGATCGCTAGCGATATCGTTCAGTGTGAAGGTACCTTAACTGTTTTAATCTTAGCAGGCTGTTTTCTAACAACAGGTCCTCAAAATTTGATCTGCATTGTATGGCCCACTACGTGTTACAGTCCGCAAAATACAGTACATTGTGTCATGAAGGAAAAACAAACTCAGAATCAGTGGGATATGATGAGGTGTTTCAGGATTATGACCACATATAGTGACACTCAATTGTTTTATGGCTGAACTCAATGCAAACAATCTGAATATTAAGCTTACTTTCTCCTATGGTCGACAGGTCAATTTTTTGGAGCTGTATGTCTGTGTTTCCTCTCAGGGACTGATAGAGACTAACGTTTACCGGAAACCTACTGCCACTAACACATTGTTACACGCGAGTTCATCGCATCGCCAGTCTACCATTAATGGAATTCCAATTGGACAACATTTACGGATAAAACGTATCTGCTCTAGTCAGGAAAAATTCCAACGTCAGGCCCGGGACCTTTACTGTCGCTTCAGATAACGTTTTTAGGGGGGTGGGGTTTTGGCCATTTTTATGGTTTTTATCGTATTTTTTAATATGTTTATTCCCAAACTGTTGCCGTTTTTTTAATTATTTCTCTTTATATTTTAGTTCTGGCCTTTTGATATATGCATGCCTGAATGATGCGCACCCTGCTTCACACATTGGACTGTGACCACAGTTTCCTTTTATGGAGATTATCCTCTAATGGACGCTAAAAAGAAGTTTCCATCTAATGAATTACTGGATTTATATATCTATCTATTCATTGTGTAGTTTATCATAGAAATGTATGTTGCCCTTCAGATTATCTCCATTGTTTCATTTTTTTATGTTTTGTTATGGTACTTTAGGTCCTAAATATTGGGCTTTATGTAATATTTATCCTTTGTATGCTTCGCACCCCATGTTCACTAAGCTGTTCCATTGCTACAATTTACTAGTTTGGGTATGTTTTCATATCCATTTTTTATGCACGCCTGTATGGTATATTTTTACTGCTATTCTTACACAGCCAGTCATCACATTATGTATTTTTGAACGTGGTCACTTTAAATATGGTGACTATATTCCCATAAGGGTTCTTCAATGATTAACTTTGTTGTTCACTTGATATCTTGTTCCTGCCATCATATCTGCACTGTTACTTAATCATATAGTTCCCCTTGTACTATTTAAATTCGCTTGTCCTTTCTGGTCCGTAGTGCGCATGCGCGGCTTCCCTGGCTCCGTCTCCATGATGGCTCTGTGTGTTTGCGCTCCACGGCCGCTTCTGCAAAGGCCCAGTGGTTGCCATGGCGGCTGCGCATGCGCAGTTAATTCCGGACATGTGTGAGGTACTTGTGCGACTGCGTTGTATATTTTTACACAAGCGGATGTGACTAATCTTCTAATGCCCGCAATTGCATCCTCATTTGCCAGACTATATATAAATAGCCAGAGCCCCCTCCCCAATGCACGCCTCCTCAGGAAGTCTTGACGAAACGTGCGTTGGGGCGGTGGGGACCTTCTGTTTCCAGCGCCAAGCCAGCTCATACCCAGTGAGTATATCAGTATATCATGTCTCTCTTTCACTAGCCTGATTTTGTATTTTTATGGTCGGTTTCGGCCATGATGCACTATGCACTTTTTTATATACCGTAAGTAAAATCATAGCTAAATTCACATTTGCACTTTTGGACGCAGTGTGTCCATTTCTACTTATATGCGATCTGTGAGACATCGATTTATAGTTACTTGGTTTACAGCATTGGCTAATTGTGCTGGTCACATCGTGTCCTTGGATTATTGGTTTCCAGTGACTCTCTTTTTATTGTTGTTATTTAAGATAAATTTCCTTGTGATTTTTTTGCATGTAATAAATGTTAATTGAAGGATTATACTCGTCTGTGGTCTTTCAGACACTAATGTTTTGTTGTGGTTATATAGTGACACTGGTCAGAATTGAAAAATTTGGCCTGGTCAGGAAGATGCAAACTGGCTTAGGCAGTAAGTGAAAAAGGGACCGTCAATAATTGTAGGGAAGTAACTAGGAATAAGCGTGAAACTAGGAAAAATAAATGTGCCAATTAGAGCAAATGGCTGCTGCAATATGCAAGATTTCTTGCAAATAAAATTTATGAATTGAAGATTGTTATGTCAGCCAACTATCATGATGGTCATGATGGATGGCTGAGAACCATGACTTAGTGATAAATGTGGAGAGTTACGCCATGTTCAGAAGATGGGTAAGAAAAAAAATTGATAGGTGTGTATTTTAATGAAATCCATCTTAAGAACTTAAGAGATGTGTTGAATGACGGCATTGGGGGGAGCTGTGAAAGTGTGGAGTCAGTATGGATAAATATACATGGGGTGGGCAATAATGGTAAACTACTAATCTGAGTTTGCTATAAGCCTGCACCAAATGGAAAAGGCAGGAAATTATACGAAGGTCCCTTATAATAAGGTATTTTACGTCTACTTTCAACATTAAAAACGATGAAGCTATGAAACCATATATTGTATGCTGGAACCTGGTCTATTTTTTGGGGATACCCTGCTACCTTCCAAAGCTTATTTGATACCAGCTGATGACCCTAGAATGATTTAACCCTACATTTGTCTGACGATTCTGCCTCTGACTCTGAGCTCAACTATCTCTTGACTTGTGACTTTGTCCTGCACCTGCCCTCTCTAGTTTTGACTCAACTTGTCGACTTACCTTTGCCAGCAAACTACACTGGTCAGCAGTTACTCTGTGGATGTAACCCAGAGGACCCTTTAGTAAGACCAGATCACTGTAGAGGGGGATAAAGGGTGAAGGCCAGGGTTTCCCTGGGTACTGCTAAGCAGAGTGACTTGATCATAGCCTGTCCTTGGAAGCCCAATGAAGAGCTGCAAGGCTTTTACATAAAGTATACCCTTACACAAATGAGGCATTACTATGCCATTCTTTTGCTTGACTTTATACACTCACCTTACCATGCTCACAGCACAGATCAACATCGTCACACTGACATCCTGGCTTCAGTGTACAGGTCGGAGCATCACAGCATTTACTTGTACATTCCTAGTCAAGACACAACATAACATTTCTTTGTAAACTGTTTTTTTGGGATATTTCTTAGGGTTTCTGTGATCATATTCAAAAGGCTCTGAGCTTAATCACTGCCCAATGAAAATCTGTGCAAATATGGCAATATTATTTGTGCATCATTTTTTTGTGTTTCATGGGACCTCTGCTTGCTGTCATTGTTTGGGATCCTTCATTGTTGACTTCCAGAATATCGTGATTTGGGCAGCATGATTTAGATGGCAGGTTCCCTTCAAAGAACTTTACACAAGCCAATAAAAAGCCAGTCATGAACATTGATTGACGATATAGAAATCGGGAGTTGTCTACTTTTATTTTCATGTGACATTGACCCTGGGCTGGGGGGGGGGGGGGTGTTAAATGATCCTGTCACACCAAAAGATTTTTTCACCCGAATAATTAGTGTTTTGCTGAATGGGTGGGTTATCCTCAGCATGTTTACACTGCCTGATTATCAATGCCCATTCTTGATAATCGTGCAGTGTAAATACACCTTTATGCGGAGTACTTATCAGGAGCAAATATTCTACTATTTCCAGAGAATCCAATTCCGTTTTCTTGCACAAAAAATATAGAACTTACAAGGATAAAAAATAAAACTTGGTGAGAACAGCCTTTTACTTCATACAACGTAAGTGATACCAAAGTGGTCTTACCTTGGGGTCACCACAGTCACACTGCTCCCCACTTTCTGTGAATTTATTACCACACATGGGGGGAGTCAGGAGTTGGGAGGCCTGCGGCATATTTGACATGCAGCTAGGTAAGTAAGTATAAATGAAGCTCCTTAGATCAGCGATGCTACAGCTGGAGAAGTCGTACGATTCTGAAGAACTGAGATGATTAAAAACATATGGGATTATATGAGTGAGGCTATGTTCACATGTCCAGGAATCATCTGTTAGACCAGATCCAGCAGCAATCAGTTGACAAAAAGATGTGCGGACACAACTTTTTTGTACGTATAAAAAAAAGTGATTTCAACTGGATCTGTTTTTTTTTTTACAATGAAATCTATGGAAAACGGGTACATTGGTACGTACTAAATTTAATTTCACATATTCTATATCTTCTATATTACTCTCTCTCGATGCCAAAAAGGCATTTGACTGAATTAATTGGGATCATATGGTAGACACTCTAAATAAATTTGGAATTCAGGGAAACATTTTGAAATCTATTATGGCCTTATACCCTTGTCCCTCTACAAAAGTCCAAGTGAACAATATATTAGCTAACTCATTTTCCATCTACAACGAGACATGTCAATATTTCCCATTACCCCCACTCTTATTCGACCTAATCATGGAACCTTTTGCCGAAACCCTTAAAACAAAGTAAATAAAGTGAACCTGTCGGCAGGATTGTGGTGAGTAACCTACTATCAGAGACTATCAGATTGGCGCTGTTATACTGATTTAAATTATTATTATTATTTATTTATATAGCACCATTGATTCCATGGTGCTGTACATGAGAAGGGGTTACATACAAGTTACAGATATCACTTACAGTAAACAAACTAACAATTACAGACTGATACAGAGGGGTGACAACCCTGCCCTTGCGGGCTTACATTCTACAGGATTGTGGGGAAGGAGACAATAGGCTGAGGGTTGTAGGAGCTCCGGTGTTGGTGAGGAGGCAGCGGGGTCAGTGCAGGCTGTAGGCTGTCCTGAAGAGGTGGGTTTTCAGGTTCCGTCTGAAGGATCCGAATGTGGTTAATAGTCGGACGTGCTGGGGCAAAGAATTCCAGAGAATGGGGGATATTCGGGAGAAGTCTTGGAGGCGGTTGGGTGAGGAGCGAATAAGTGTGGAGGAGAGAAGGAGGTCTTAGGAGGACCGGAGATTACGTGAGGGAAGATATCGGGAGATTAGTTCAGAGATATATGGAGAAGACAGGTTATAGATGGCTTTGTAGGTCAGTATTAGTCATTTGAACTGGATACGCTGACGGAATGGGAGCCAGTGAAGAGATTTGCAGAAGGGGAAAGTGGAGGAGTAGCGAGGAGAGAGATGAATTAGTCGGGCAGCAGAGTTAAGGATGGACTGGAGAGGTGCGAGGTTGTTACCAGGGAGGCCACAGAAAGGATGCTGCAGTAGTCGAGGCGGGAGATGAGGGCATTTGCAAGCATTTTAGTAGATTGACGATTGAGAAAAGGACAGATACTGGAGATATTTTTGAGCTGGAGGCGACAGGAGGTGGAAAGAGCTGGGATGTGCGGTTTGAAGGACAGGGCAGAGTCAAGGGTTACTCCGAGGCAGAGGACTTCTGGGGAAAGCGTGATGTCGTTAATTGCGATAGATAGGTCAGGTAAGGAAGATCTATGAGATGGAGGAAAGATGATGAGTTCAGATTTGTCCACATTGAGTTTGAGGTAGCGAGAGGAGAAGAAGCAGGATATGGCTGATAGACACTCCGGGATTCTGGACAGCAGAGAGGAGACAAATGGGCCTGTGAGGTAGATCTGAGTGTCATCAGCAGTGGTACTGGAATCCATGGGACTTTATGAGTTGTCCCGGGCCAAGTGTATAGATTAAGAAGCGTAAGGGTCCTAGAACAGAGCCTTGGGGGACTCCAATAGAGAGAGGGTGGGATGAGGAGGTAGTGTGAGAGTGGGAGACGCTGAATGTGCGGTTTGAAAGGTATGAGGAGATACAGGATAGGGCGAGGTGTTTGATGACAAAGGAGGAGAGGATCTGTAGTAGGAGGCAGTGGTCAACTGTGTCAAAAGCAGAGGACAAGTCAAGAAGGAGGAGTATAGAGTAGAGTATTGTCCGTTAGCTTTGGCTGTCCGTAGGTCGTTATTAATTTTGGTTAGGGCTGTCTCAGTTGAGTGATGGGGGGCAGAAACCAGATTGTAGATTGTCAAAGAGCAAGTTAGATGACAGGTGGGAGGAAAGTTCAGCGTGGACGTGCTGCTCCAGGAGTTTGGAAGCGAATGGGAGCAGCAATATTGGTCGATAGCTGGACATAGCAGAAGTTAGTGATAGGTTGAAGAGATGGGTTAGGGATGGGATAAGAGTGGCGGTGAGGTTGGGGAGGAGGTGGGATGGGGATGAGCGCACAGGTGGTGAGGTGCGATATGGAGAGGAGACAATTAAGCTTCCCTTCAATGATGTTGGATAGGGAGGTTATGGGGTTTGGGCATTGGTCTGGTATACAAAGGGGTTGTGGTGGTTGAACAATGAAGATTTGCCTTGTTTGGTCGTTCTTATTTTTAAAGTGTGTGGCAAAGCCTTCAGGAGAGATGATGGAGGGGCCAGTGGGGGGCAGAGGAGGAAGTTAAAAGTTTTGAATATCTGATTGGGGTTGTAGGATAGGGAAGATACGAGGGTTGTGAAGTAAGCCTATTTAGCAGAGGTGAGAGCAGATTTGAAAGCGAGTGCTGCCTGTTTGAAAGCAGAGAAGTCATCTTGCGAATGTGTTTTCTTCCAATGCCGCTCTGCAACTCGGGACACTTGCCGGAGCTTTTTAGCAGTGTTATAGTGCCAGGGTTGTCTATTGATACATCGCACTCTGCCATGAACGAGAGGGGCAACCGTGTCAATAGCTGATGTGAGAGTGGCATTGTAGAAAGCAGTGGCACTGTCAGTTTCGTGGAGTGATTATGGATGTCAGTGGTAGGATAGAGTCAGAGAGTGTGTGGGTTGTTGTGAATTCTGCTCTTGGGCTCCCTCCGGTGGTTATGAGTGGTAGTGCTGCGGTAGTTGGATCGCAGCATTTATCAGGTGTATCCATTTTTTGCAATTTGGGCTGGGCTATTTAAGTCCTGCTTTATCCTTTAGTCAGTGCCAGTTGTCCATTGCTTTTGGAGGATTCACATCCATACCTGGTCTCTCCTGTTCTGCTGTTCATTTCATCAAAGATAAGTTCTGGCTTTGTTTTTGCTGTCCACCTGCTGTGGACCTTATAGTTCTGTGCATTTTCATGTTTTGTCTTGTCCAGCTTTGTCTGTGAAGGATTTTTTTGCAGCCAAGCTGTGTCTCTGGAGATGCAGATATACCCTCCATGTCTTTAGTCAGATGTGGTGTTTTGTATTTTCTGTGGTGGATATTTTCTAGTGTTTTAATACTGACCGCATAGTACTCTGTCCTAGTCTTCCTTTTTAGCTAGTATGGCCTCCTATGCTAAATCCTGATTTCATGTCTGCGTATGTTATTTCCCTCTCCTTTCACAGTCAATATTTGTGGGGGGCTGTCTATCCTTTGGGGATTTTCTCTGAGGCAAGATAGTTTTCCGTTTCTGTCTTTAGGGGTAGTTAGTTCTTAGGCTGTGTCGAGGGGTCTAGGGAGTGTTAGGTACCCCCCACGGCTACTTCTAGTTGCGCTGCTAAGTTCAGGGTTTGCGGTCAGTACAGGTACCACCTTCTCCAGAGTACGTCTCATGCTGCTCCTAGGCCACCAGATCATAACAGTACAACTGGCCAACAATGAGTTAAATGCATCTCAGAAGAAGGGAAGGAAGCTCTTGAGCCATTTGTTTTTTTTTCTCCAGTTTGTTTTGTGTTCTCTTCCCTCTTAATCTCTGGGTGGCTATGGAACCTAGTAATAACATGAATGTTCAGGAGTTACCGTATTTTTCGGACTATAAGACGCACCGGACTATAAGGCGCACCCAGGTTTTAGAGGTGGAAAATAGGGAAAAAAAATATTTGAAGCAAAAAAATGTGGTAAAATATTTAATAACATAAATAACATACTATTATATGTGGTGGTATTATATATAATAGTATGTTATTATGTTGGAAGCTGCGGGACCAGTGTGGTGTCTGTACAGCACTATATGAAGATGCTGGAGGGTGAGTATAAGAATGGGGGCACAGGGCTTATATTGAAAGCACCACTCCAGCACTGCAAAATAACACTGGAGTGCTGCTTTAAAATCCAATGGGAGAACTATAACTCCCAGCATGTCCTGCAGATCCTATGACATGCTGGGAGTTATAGTTCACCAAAGGAGTGGCAGAGTGCTTTATTGTGTTTTGTAAAGACTAACCTCTTAAATGTGGCAGCCAGCCACACTGTGGTGAGGTAAAAGCATCCCATGACTGCACACAGAGCCTTCCATCGTTTCCTTTCCACAGCACAGGTTATGAGGAAGCTGCAGATTCTAGTGTAGAGCCTGAAGGACCTGTGATGATGTCAAGAAGAGGGAGGGCTCTGAGCTGCCATGTGATGCTCCAGCCCACCCACTCCTGACATCAAACAGGTCCTGTTTGTGCACAGCACTCAGCTCCAGCCCAGGCATAGCAGGCAGGTATGCAGCGATCTCCTATCTCCTCTGGCCCCTGCTGCTGCCTCCTCTCCCCCGGACACACAGACCTCCCCAGCTGCTGCAGGAATCAGCGCTGGAGAAGCCATGTGTGTCCCTGCTTAAGTGCAGTATTCATTTGCTGCTCCCAGCTAACCGCTCAGCTGATAGGTGGGCGGGGAGCCGCTAATGAATATTCACTGCACTTAATCATCCGGACCACATGGTTTACCCAGCGGTGATTCTGGGCAGTGGGGACATCCTGAAGTGCGATCCCACTCACTGCTGCCCCCCTCCCCACATGCTACATCCGTACCATAAGACGCACCCACACTTTCCTCCCAAATTTGGAGGAAAAAAAGTGCGTCTTATGGTCGGAAAAATACGGTAGTTTCCTGGGTGGATCAGCTTGCTGCTAGGGTACAGGGTATTTCAGATTTTATTATTCAGACTCCTGCCTTAGAACCTAAGATTCCCACTCCTGATTTATTTTTTGGTGACAGATCCAAATTTTTGAGTTTCAAAAATAATTGTAAACTGTTTTTTGCATTGAGACCCCGTTCTTCTGGTGATCCCATTCAGCAGGTTAAAATCATCATATCCCTGCTGCGTGGTGACCCACAGGATTGGGCATTTTCCCTGGAATCTGGCAATCCTGCTTTGCTTAATGTTGATTCTTTCTTTCAAGCATTGGGGTTATTGTATGATGAGCCTAATGCTGTGGATCAAGCTGAGAAGATCTTGTTGGCCCTGTGTCAGGGTCAAGAAGCGGCAGAATCGTATTGCCAGAAATTTAGAAAATGGTCTGTACTGACTAAATGGAATGAGGATGCCTTGGCGGCAATTTTCAGAAAGGGTCTTTCTGAATCCATTAAAGATGTTATGGTGGGGTTCCCCACGCCTGCTGGTCTGAGTGATTCTATGTCTCTGGCCATTCAGATTGATCGGCGCTTGCGCGAGCGCAGAGTTGTGCACACTGTGGCGTTGTCCTCCGAGAGGAGCCCTGAGCCTATGCATTGTTTTAGGATTTTGTCTAGAGCTGAACGACAAGGATTTAGGCGTCAGAATAGGTTGTGTTTTTACTGCGGCGATTCTGCTCATGTTATTTCTGATTGCCCTAAGCGTACAAAGAGAATCGCTAGTTCTGTTACCATCAATACTGTACAACCTAAATTTCTGTTATCTGTGACCTTGATCTGCTCATTATCGTCATTTTCTGTCATGGCATTTGTGGATTCAGGCGCCGCTCTGAATTTAATGGACTTAGAATTTGCCAGACGTTGTGGTTTCCCCTTGCAGCCTTTGCAGAACCCTATTCCTTTAAGGGGGATTGATGCTACACCGTTGGCTAAAAATAAACCTCAGTTTTGGACACAGCTGACCATGCACATGGCGCCAGCCCATCAGGAAGATTGTCGTTTTCTGGTGTTGCATAATTTGCATGATGATATTGTGCTGGGTTTTCCATGGTTACAGCTACATAATCCGGTGTTAGATTGGAAATCTATGTCTGTGACTAGTTGGGGTTGTCAGGGGGTTCATGGTCACGTTCCTTTGATGTCAATTTCCTCTTCCCCCTCTTCTGAAATTCCTGAGTTTTTGTCAGATTTCCAGGATGTATTCGATGAGTTTAAATCCAGTTCCCTTCCACCACATAGGGACTATGATTGTGCTATTGACTTGATTCCAGGTTGTAAGTTCCCTAAGGGTCGACTTTTCAACCTGTCTGTGCCAGAACATGTCGCCAGGCGGAGCTATATTAAGGAGTCTTTGGAGAAGGGGCATATTCGGCCATCTTCTTCACCATTGGGAGCAGGTTTTTTTTTTGTTGCCAAGAAGGATGGCTCCTTGAGACCGTGTATTGATTATCGCCTCTTGAATAAGATCACGGTCAAATTTCAATACCCTTTGCCTTTGCTTACTGATTTGTTTGCTAGGATTAAGGGGGCTAGCTGGTTTACTAAGATTGACCTTCAAGGGGCATATAATCTTATTCGTATTAAGCAGGGTGATGAATGGAAAACTGCACTTAATACGCCCGAAGGCCATTTTGAATACCTTGTGATGCCATTCGGACTCTCTAATGCCCCATCTGTGTTCCAATCCTTCATGCATGATATCTTTCGGAGTTATCTTGATAAATTCATGGTTGTATATTTGGATGATATTTTGTTTTTTACCGATGATTGGGAGTCTCATGTGAAACAGGTCAGGATGGTATTTCAAATCCTCCGTGATAATGCTTTATTTGTGAAGGGGTCGAAGTGCCTCTTTGGAGTGCAGAAGGTTTCTTTTTTGGGCTTCATTTTTTCTCCCTCATCTATAGAAATGGATCCGGTTAAGGTTCAGGCCATTCATGATTGGATTCAGCCCACATCTGTGAAGAGCCTTCAGAAATTCTTGGGCTTTGCTCATTTTTATCGTCGTTTCATTGCCAACTTCTCCAGTGTGGTTAAACCTCTGACCGATTTGACGAACAAAGGCGCTGATGTGACGAATTGGTCCTCCGCGGCTGTTTCTGCCTTTCAGGAGCTTAAACGCCGATTTACTTCTGCCCCTGTGTTGCGTCAGCCGGATGTTTCTCTTCCATTTCAGGTTGAGGTTGACGCGTCTGAGATTGGGGCAGAGGCCGTTTTGTCTCAGAGGGATTCTGATGGTTCCTTGATGAAACCGTGTGCCTTCTTTTCTCGGAAGTTTTCGCCTGCGGAATGCAATTATGATGTCGGCAATCGGGAGTTGTTGGCTATGAAGTGGGCATTTGAGGAGTGGCATCATTGGCTTGTGGGGGCCAAGCACCATATTGTGGTCCTGACCGATCATAAGAATCTGATTTACCTCGAGTCTGCCAAACGACTGAATCCTAGACAGGCTCGATGGTACCTGTTTTTCTCCCGTTTTGATTTTGTGGTCTCGTACCTTCCTGGTACTAAGAATGTTAAGGCGGATGCCCTCTCTAGGAGTTTTTTTCCTGATTCCCCTGGGGTTCTAGAGCCGGTCGGCATTCTGAAGGAAGGGGTGATTCTTTCTGCCATCTCCCCTGATTTACAACGGGTTCTTCAGGAATTTCAGGCTAATAAACCTGACCGCTGTCCAGTGGGGAAACTGTTTGTTCCTGATAGATGGACTAGTAAAGTGATTTCTGAGGTTCATTGTTCTGTGTTGGCTGACCATCCTAGGATTTTTGGTACCAGAGATTTGGTTGGTAGGTCCTTTTGGTGGCCTTCTTTGTCACGGGATGTGTGTTCTTTTGTGCAGTCCTGTGGGATTTGTGCGCGGGCTAAGCCTTGCTGTTCCCGCGCTAGTGGCTTGCTTCTGCCTTTGCCGGTCCCTGAGAGACCTTGGACGCATATTTCTATGGATTTTATTTCAGATCTTCCGGTTTCCCAGAGGATGTCGGTTATCTGGGTGGTTTGTGACCGGTTTTCTAAGATGGTTCATTTGGTACCTTTGCCTAAATTGCCTTCCTCTTCTGATTTGGTTCCGTTGTTTTTTCAGCATGTGGTTCGTTTGCATGGCATTCCGGAGAATATTGTGTCCGATAGAGGTTCCCAGTTTGTTTCTAGGTTTTGGCGGGCCTTTTGTGCTAGGCTGGGCATTGATTTGTCTTTTACTTCCGCATTTTATCCTCAGACAAATGGCCAAACCGAGCGAACTAATCAGACTTTGGAAACTTATTTGAGATGCTTTGTGTCTGCTGATCAGGATGATTGGGTGACTTTCTTGCCATTGGCCGAGTTTGCCCTTAATAATCGGGCTAGTTCTGCTACCTTGGTTTCGCCTTTTTTTTGTAATTTTGGTTTTCATCCTCGTTTTTCTTCAGGGCAGGTTGAGCCTTCTGATTGTCCTGGTGTGGATTCTGTGGTTGACAGGCTGCAGCAGATTTGGGCTCATGTGGTGGACAATTTGGTGTTGTCTCAGGAGGAGGCGCAGCGTTTTGCTAACCGTCGTCGGTGTGTTGGTTCCCGGCTTCGGGTTGGGGATCTGGTGTGGTTGTCTTCCCGTCATGTTCCTATGAAGGTTTCTTCCCCTAAGTTCAAGCCTCGGTTTATTGGTCCTTATAGGATTTCTGAGATTATCAATCCAGTGTCTTTTCGTTTGGCCCTTCCAGCCTCTTTTTCCATCCATAATGTTTTCCATAGATCTTTGTTGCAGAAGTATGTGGTGCCCGTTGTTCCCTCTGTTGATCCTCCGGCCCCGGTGCTGATTGATGGGGAGTTGGAGTATGTGGTTGAGAAGATTTTGGATTCTCGTTTTTCGAGGCGGAAGCTTCAGTATCTGGTCAAATGGAAGGGTTATGGCCAGGAGGATAATTCTTGGGTTGTTGCCTCCGATGTTCATGCTGACGATTTGGTTCGTGCCTTTCATTTGGCTCGTCCTGATCGGCCTGGGGGTTCTGGTGAGGGTTCGGTGACCCCTCCTCAAGGGGGGGTAATGTTGTGAATTCTGCTCTTGGGCTCCCTCCGGTGGTTATGAGTGGTAGTGCTGCGGTAGTTGGATCGCAGAATTTATCAGGTGTATCTATTTTTTGCAATTTGGGCTGGGCTATTTAAGTCCTGCTTTATCCTTTAGTCAGTGCCAGTTGTCCATTGTTTTTGGAGGATTCACATCCATACCTGGTCTCTCCTGTTCTGCTGTTCATTTCATCAAAGATAAGTTCTGGCTTTGTTTTTGCTGTGGACCTTATAGTTCTGTGCATTTTCATGTTTTGTCTTGTCCAGCTTTGTCTGTGAAGGATTTTTTTGCAGCCAAGCTGTGTCTCTGGAGATGCAGATATACCCTCCATGTCTTTAGTCAGATGTGGTGTTTTGTATTTTCTGTGGTGGATATTTTCTAGTGTTTTAATACTGACCGCATAGTACTCTGTCCTATTCTTCCTTTTTAGCTAACCAACCACAACTACAACGCGGACAGCCAAGAAAGTGCACCCACACAGAAGATCAGTTAAAAAATAGCCTTTATTTATGGTGGCAATTGGCACATAAGAAAAAAATAGATAATAGTACGCGAATATAACAGGACAATAAAAAATTAGTATATTAAAATCAAAATTGGATATAAATAGGTAAACCCCAGGAATAATTATTAATGGATATACATTTCATGTGGTGATGGCCAAAAAAACTTTTTTAGATAATAATAATCAATTGGTATAAAAAAATATAAAATCAACAAAAAAATCCAGCAAAAAGTGCACGAAAAAATGATAATAACCAAGTAAAAAATTATAGATAATGAATTAAATATTATTTAAAATAAGTGCCAAAAATATATATGTGCTACCGCAAAACAAATCACACATTTGCGGAGTAAAGTTGATTAAACTAAAGTGCAAAAGTGCTAGACAGAGCCACTATATAAGGGCATCTGTAGGGCATACAATGTGCCACACGCCAGTAAATGAGCAACACCAAAGAAAGTGCAATGTGCTAAAAACAGACCATCCAAAACACAAGAGGTAATAATAATCCACGATATACCTTATTAGAGGGGTCACCAAGGTCTCGCTATCGCGTACCCCGACGCGTGTTTCGGAATCTCCTTCCTTCGACAGGGGGACGAAGGAAGACCCCCTGACGAAGGAAGGAGATTCCGAAACGCGCGTCGGGGTGCGCGATAGCGGGACCTTGGTAACCCCTCTAATAAGGTATATCGTGGAGTATTATTACCTCTTGTGTTTTGGATGGTCTGTTTTTAGCACATTGCACTTTCTTTGGTGTTGCTCATTTACTGGTGTGTGGCACATTGTATGCCCTACAGATGCCCTTATATAGTGGCTATGTCTAGCACTTTTGCACTTTAGTTTAATCAACTTTACTCCGCAAATGTGTGATTTGTTTTGCGGTAGCACGTATATATTTTTGGCACTTATTTTAAATAATATTTAATTCATTATCTATAATTTTTTACTTGGTTATTATCATTTTTTTGTGCACTTTTTGCTGGATTTTTTTGTTGATTTTATATTTTTTTATACCAATTGATTATTATTATCTAAAAAAGTTTTTTTGGCCATCACCACATGAAATGTATATCCATTAATAATTATTCCTGGGGTTTACCTATTTATATCCAATTTTGATTTTAATATACTAATTTTTTATTGTCCTGTTATATTCGCGTACTATTATCTATTTTTTTCTTATGTGCCAATTGCCACCATAAATAAAGGCTGTTTTTTAACTGATCTTCTGTGTGGGTGCACTTTCTTGGCTGTCCGCGTTGCAGTTGTGGTTGGTTCTCTAATTTTAGTGTTTAGTCACTAATTCTTTCTTTCACAATGCACCAGTAGGGTTCTATTAATTACGTGCACATATATTGATATAATTTGTTGGATAATTATTGGTGCATTGCGTTTGTTTAAATATTCCTTTTTAGCTAGTATGGCCTCCTATGCTAAATCCTGATTTCATGTCTGCGTATGTTATTTCCCTCTCCTTTCACAGTCAATATTTGTGGGGGGCTGTCTATCCTTTGGGGATTTTCTCTGAGGCAAGATAGTTTTCCGTTTCTGTCTTTAGGGGCAGTTAGTTCTTAGGCTGTGTCGAGGGGTCTAGGGAGTGTTAGGTACCCCCCACGGCTACTTCTAGTTGCACTGCTAAGTTCAGGGTTTGCGGTCAGTACAGGTACCACCTTCTCCAGAGTACGTCTCATGCTGCTCCTAGGCCACCAGATTATAACAGTGGGTGTCTGGGTGTGTGAAGTTTCTGCGGGGGGTGCGCATGTTGCTTGACATGAGTAACCGGTGAGGAGGACAGGCATGAGAAAGTGAGCAGATGGTGGTCGGACAGAGGGAGAGGGGGGGTGGTGAAGTTAGATAGAGAGCAGAGATGGGTGAAGACCAGGTTTAGCGTATGTCCTTCTGTGTGGGTGGCTGCAGAGGACCACTGAGTAAGTCCAAAAGATGAAGTAAAGGGACATAAGTTTGGAGGCTGTTGACGGGAGGGTATCAGTGGGGATGTTGAAGTCACCCATGATAATGGTGGGAATGTCAGTGGAAAGAAAGTGAAGAAGCCAAGTAGAGATTTGGTCAATAAGAGCCTTATGGAAGATGGTATGCTGAAGAGAAACCCAAAGTGACATTCAGTAGTTTGCAGGTAGCCCTCCAGAAGCCAGAAGTAAACTGGACGCTCTATCTGAGACTATACAGAGCAGTAAACTATGGAGGCAGAAAATATGTAGAATAAACTTCCCTGCAAGCACCAGAGCAGACGGAAGACTGGACAGTGGAGTGTAATGGGAATTTTGGAAAAGTGATCCTCAACGACAGATGACGGTACACCCGGACCATACTGAAAGATCAATGATTAAATCCATTGTAATATGCTGCCAGGAAGCAGATGGTATGAGCAAAGGAAGTAGTCAATCGGTCAGAAGTTGTTTCGAGTTTTGTTCTGGGCACAAGAGGACCAGGCAGAGATGAAATCTGCAATATCCTTTCCCAGGGTTGGCCACTAATCATGTCGGGAAATGAGAAGAGCCGTTTTCTTCTGTCCGGCATGGCCAGCCAACTTAAGCGAGTGTCCCCAGAGAAGGACCTGCTTCCTATCTGGTTCAGCTGTTTTTCCAGATGGGAGCAGAGACAAATCCAACGGAACGAGTGTAATTATTTTGGCAGGCTCAATCATGTGTTGAGGCTCTTCCTCCTGATTGGAAGGCAGAAATTACCTAGAGAGTGCATCCAACTTAACATTCTTATCAGCTTGCGGGAAATGGAAAATAAATTTGAAGCGAGAGAAGAACAGAGACCACCTGGTTTGTCATGGATTTAGATGTTGTGCGGACTGCAGATATGCTAGATTCTTGTGGTCAGTATAAATAACCACCGGGTGCATACCTCCTTCAAGCAAGAATCACCACTCCTTCAGAGCCAGTTTTATCGCTAACAGTTCTCAATCGCCTATAGAGTAGTTGTGTTCTGGAGCTGAGAAGATGTTGGAAAAGAAGCCGCAGAAGAAGAGTTCTGGGTAAGAACAGCTTCCGTCTCTGAGAAAGAAGCATCCACTTTGAAAAAGAACTGCTTATTATTGTCCAGTCGAAGCAGAACAGGAGCTGAGGAGAAGGCCTGTTTCAAAGACACAAAGGTGTTTTCTGCCTTTGGAGTCTACATCTTAGGGTTGGCCCCCTTGAGGGTTAAGGGCAGAAATAGGAGCAGTTTGAGAGAAGAAATGCGGAATGAACTGGCGGTATTAATTTCTGAATCTGAGAAATTGCTCTATAGCTTTCAGACCGTCAGGATGGAGCCACTTCAAGACGGCGGACATGGGATCTATTTTCAGGCCGTTCTCAGAGATGATGTACTCAAGAAACAAAAGAAAGGTCTAACTGAAGATGCACTTTTCATGCTTGTCATACAGATGGTTCTTCTTTAATCTCTGCAGAATCTGGCGAACACCCCTCCGGTGTGAAGGCAGATCTGGAGAGAACACCGAGATTTCTTTTAAGTAAAGAACCAGATACTCATAATGGCCATCGCGGGTGTGAAAACCCATCTTCCATTCGCCACACTGGCGTATTCGGATTAGATTATACGCTCCACCCACCAAGGTCAAGTTTCATGAAGACTCAGGAAGCTTTAAGACGATCCAACAAATCAGAAATGAGAGGCAGCGGATATTTATTCTTGATTGTTATTTGGTTGAACCCCCTATAATTGATACAGGGTCGAAGTGAACCGTCCTTTTTCTTTACAAAGAATTCCATTCCAGCCACGGAGGAAGACATCAGGATAAATCCCCTGGCAAGATTCTCTTCAATAAACTTGGACATGGCTCGGATCTCAGCCTGTGACAGAGGGTAGATTCGGCCTCATGGAGGGGAAGCGCCTGGAAGGAGGTCGATAGGGCAGTCATACTGCCTATGAGGTGGTAGTATCTCAGCCTTCTTCAGGTCAAAGACGTTAGCGTATGTGCAGATGGAGAAGTCAGAGGACGAGCAGGACGAATGCAAACTAGAAAACTCTCGTGGCACTCCTGTCCCCAACAAAGTACTTCTCCAGAGGTCCCTTACAAGACAGGCTTGTGGTTTTGCAGCAAGGGCAGATCTAGAAGCAGAGGGTGAGAAAGACTCGACAGCATATAGAGAGGAATCTTCTTCTAGTGTAGCATTCCTAACTGAAGTTCCACAGGCTCGGTAACAAAAAGGATGGTCTTGGAAAGAGGCTTTCCATCCACTGATGAAACTACCAACAGATCATGTAGACTTTGGATCGTGATACCGCTCAACAACGGCCCGTTGAATGAGATTTCCTGCAGAACCTGAGTCCAGATAGGCCGACTCATAGTAACATAGTTATTAAGGTTGAAGGAAGACTTTAAGTCCATCTAGTTCAACCCATAGCCTAACCTAACAAGTCCTAACATGTTGATCCAGAGGAAGGCAAAAAAAACCATGTGGCAAAGAGTAAGCTCCACATTGGGGAAGAATTCCTTCCCGACTCCACATACGGCAATCAGACTAGTTCCCTGGATCAACGCCCTATCAAGGAATCTAGTATCTATAACCTGTAACATTATACTTTTCAAGAAAGGTATCCAGTTCCCTCTTAAATTTTAGTAATGAATCACTCATTACAACATCATACAGCAGAGAGTTCCATAGTCTCACTGCTCATACAGTAAAGAATCCGAGTCTGTTATTATGCTTAAACCTTCTTTCCTCCAGACATAGATCATGCTCCCTTGTCCCTGTCTCAGGTCTATGATTAAAAAGATCATCATAAAGGTCTATGCACTGTCCCCTCATATATTTATACATTAAAATAAGATCACCCTTTAGCCTTCGTTTTTCCAAACTAAATAGCCCCAAGTGTAATAACCTATCTTGGTAATGCAGACCCCCAGTCCTCTAATAACCTTGGTCGCTCTTCTCTGCACTCGCTCTAGTTCAGCTATGTCTTTCTTATACATAGAATATAGTATTCTAAGTGTTGTTGAACTAGTGACTTGTATAGAGGTAAAATTATGTTCTCTTCATGAGCATCTATGCCTCTTTTAATGCATCCCATTATTTTATTTGCCTTTGTAGCAGCTGCCTGACACTGGCCACTAAATGTGAGTTTGTCATCCACCCATACACCCAGGTCTTTTTCATTGACAGTTTTGCCCTGAGTTTTACAATTAAGCACATAGTTATACATCTTCTTACTTCTACCCAAGTGCATGACCTTACATTTATCCCTATTAAAGCTCATTTGCCATTTAACAGCCCAAGCTTCTAGTTTATATAAATCCTCCTGTAATATAAAATTGTCCTCCTCTGTATTGATTACCCTGCAGAGTTTAGTGTCATCTGCAATTATTGAAATTCTACTCTGTATGCCCCCTACAAGGTCATTAATAAATATGTTAAAAAGAAGAGGGCCCAATACTGACCCCTGTGGTACCCCACTGCTAACAGCGACCCAGTGCGAGTGTGCTACAATAATAACCACCCTTTGTTTCCTTTTCCTGTGCCAGCTCTTAACCCACTTACACATATTTGGCCCTATCTCCATTATTCTCTTTTTATGTATCAACCTTTTGTGTGGCACCGTATCAAAAGCTTTTGAAAAGTCCATATACACTACCTCCACTGGGTTCCCCTGGTCCAGTCTGGAACTCACCTCTTCATAGAAATTGATCAGATTAGTCTCACAAAAACTGTCCCTAGTAAACCCGTGCTGATACTGGGTCATGAGGTTATTCGTCTTCAGATACTCCAGCATAGCATCCCTTAGAATGCCCTCCAGGATTTTACCCACACTAGAGGTTAAGCTTACTGGCCTATAATTTCCGAGTTCAGTTTTTGTCCCCTTTTTGAATATTGGCACCGCATTTGCTATACGCCAGTCCTGTGGTACAGACCCAGTTATTATGGAGTCTTTAAAGATTAAAAATAATGGTCTATCGGGCCCGGAGATTTGTCAATTTTAGTGATTTTTAGACGATGCCGTACTTCCTGCTGGGTTAAGCAGGAGACATTTAATGGGGAATTTTTGTCATCACTGATCATATTGTGTGCCATGGAATTTTCTTGTGTAAATACTTATGAAAAAAAGTCATTTAGCATATTGGCTTTTTCTTCATCCTCATCCACCATTTCACCCAGACTATTTTTAAAGGGGGCAACACTATCATTTTTAGTTTCTTACTATTTACGTAGTTAAAGAATATTTTGGGATTATTTTTACTCTCTCTGGCAATGAGTCTCTCTGTCTCAATCTTTGCTGCCTTAATTTGCTTTTTACAGAAATTATTTAATTTTCTGTATTTGAGAGTTGAAGAGTTGGGGAAGAAAGTAAAGGAACTGGATGCACAGGTAGTTTTTTCTTCTATCCTTCCAGTAGACGGGCATGGCACCAGGAGATGGAACAGGATCCTTGATGCAAACAACTGGCTAAGACGATGGTGCAGACAACAAGGATTTGGATTCCTGGACCACGGTGTGAATTACTGGTATGATGGACTCCTCGCCAGAGACGGACTACACCTCAACAAACCTGGGAAACACACATTCGCCAGAAGACTCGCTACACTCATCAGGAGGGCGTTAAACTAGAAGAAGAGGGGACGGGAAGAAAAACATTAGACTCGAACAAAGACGACCCAGGAAAACATACTCTGAAGGGAGGTAAGAACATTTCTAAAACAATCCACAGTGAGGAGATTGGAACAAAACAAAATCCTCTAAACTGCATGCTCGCAAACGCCAGAAGCCTGACAAACAAGATGGAAGAACTAGAAGCAGAAATATCTACAGGTAACTTTGACATAGTGGGAATAACCGAGACATGGTTAGATGAAAGCTATGACTGGGCAGTTAACTTACAGGGTTACAGTCTGTTTAGAAAGGATCGTAAAAATCGGAGAGGAGGAGGGGTTTGTCTCTATGTAAAGTCTTGTCTAAAGTCCACTTTAAGGGAGGATATTAGCGAAGGGAATGAGGATGTCGAGTCCATATGGGTTGAAATTCATGGAGGGAAAAATGGTAACAAAATTCTCATTGGGGTCTGTTACAAACCCCCAAATATAACAGAAAGCATGGAAAGTCTACTTCTAAAGCAGATAGATGAAGCTGCAACCCATAATGAGGTCCTGGTTATGGGGGACTTTAACTACCCGGATATTAACTGGGAAACAGAAACCTGTGAAACCCATAAAGGCAACAGGTTTCTGCTAATAACCAAGAAAAATTATCTTTCACAATTGGTGCAGAATCCAACCAGAGGAGCAGCACTTTTAGACCTAATACTATCTAATAGACCTGACAGAATAACAAATCTGCAGGTGGTCGGGCATTTAGGACATAGCGACCACAATATTGTGCAGTTTCACCTGTCTTTCACTAAGGGGACTTGTCAGGGAGTCACAAAAACATTGAACTTTAGGAAGGCAAAGTTTGAACAGCTTAGAGATGCCCTTAATCTGGTAGACTGGGACAATATCCTCAGAAATAAGAATACAGATAATAAATGGGAAATGTTTAAGAACATCCTAAATAGGCAGTGTAAGCGGTTTATACCTTGTGGGAATAAAAGGACTAGAAATAGGAAAAACCCAATGTGGCTAAACAAAGAAGTAAGACAGGCAATTAACAGTAAAAAGAAAGCATTTGCACTACTAAAGCAGGATGGCACCATTGAAGCTCTAAAAAACTATAGGGAGAAAAATACTTTATCTAAAAAACTAATTAAAGCTGCCAAAAAGGAAACAGAGAAGCACATTGCTAAGGAGAGTAAAACTAATCCCAAACTGTTCTTCAACTATATCAATAGTAAAAGAATAAAAACTGAAAATGTAGGCCCCTTAAAAAATAGTGAGGAAAGAATGGTTGTAGATGACGAGGAAAAAGCTAACATATTAAACACCTTCTTCTCCACGGTATTCACGGTGGAAAATGAAATGCTAGGTGAAATCCCAAGAAACAATGAAAACCCTATATTAAGGGTCACCAATCTAACCCAAGAAGAGGTGCGAAACCGGCTAAATAAGATTAAAATAGATAAATCTCCGGGTCCGGATGGCATACACCCACGAGTACTAAGAGAACTAAGTAATGTAATAGATAAACCATTATTTCTTATTTTTAGTGACTCTATAGCGACAGGGTCTGTTCCGCAGGACTGGCGCATAGCAAATGTGGTGCCAATATTCAAAAAGGGCTCTAAAAGTGAACCTGGAAATTATAGGCCAGTAAGTCTAACCTCTATTGTTGGTAAAATATTTGAAGGGTTTCTGAGGGATGTTATTCTGGATTATCTCAATGAGAATAACTGTTTAACTCCATATCAGCATGGGTTTATGAGAAATCGCTCCTGTCAAACCAATCTAATCAGTTTTTATGAAGAGGTAAGCTATAGGCTGGACCACGGTGAGTCATTGGACGTGGTATATCTCGATTTTTCCAAAGCGTTTGATACCGTGCCGCACAAGAGGTTGGTACACAAAATGAGAATGCTTGGTCTGGGGGAAAATGTGTGTAAATGGGTTAGTAACTGGCTTAGTGATAGAAAGCAGAGGGTGGTTATAAATGGTATAGTCTCTAACTGGGTCGCTGTGACCAGTGGGGTACCGCAGGGGTCAGTATTGGGACCTGTTCTCTTCAACATATTCATTAATGATCTGGTAGAAGGTTTACACAGTAAAATATCGATATTTGCAGATGATACAAAACTATGTAAAGCAGTTAATACAAGAGAAGATAGTATTCTGCTACAGATGGATCTGGATAAGTTGGAAACTTGGGCTGAAAGGTGGCAGATGAGGTTTAACAATGATAAATGTAAGGTTATACACATGGGAAGAGGGAATCAATATCACCATTACACACTGAACGGGAAACCACTGGGTAAATCTGACAGGGAGAAGGACTTGGGGATCCTAGTTAATGATAAACTTACCTGGAGCAGCCAGTGCCAGGCAGCAGCTGCCAAGGCAAACAGGATCATGGGGTGCATTAAAAGAGGTCTGGATACACATGATGAGAGCATTATACTGCCTCTGTACAAATCCCTAGTTAGACCGCACATGGAGTACTGTGTCCAGTTTTGGGCACCGGTGCTCAGGAAGGATATAATGGAACTAGAGAGAGTACAAAGGAGGGCAACAAAATTAATAAAGGGGATGGGAGAACTACAATACCCAGATAGATTAGCGAAATTAGGATTATTTAGTCTAGAAAAAAGACGACTGAGGGGCGATCTAATAACCATGTATAAGTATATAAGGGGACAATACAAATATCTCGCTGAGGATCTGTTTATACCAAGGAAGGTGACGGGCACAAGGGGGCATTCTTTGCGTCTGGAGGAGAGAAGGTTTTTCCACCAACATAGAAGAGGATTCTTTACTGTTAGGGCAGTGAGAATCTGGAATTGCTTGCCTGAGGAGGTGGTGATGGCGAACTCAGTCGAGGGGTTCAAGAGAGGCCTGGATGTCTTCCTGGAGCAGAACAATATTGTATCATACAATTATTAGGTTCTGTAGAAGGACGTAGATCTGGGTATTTATTATGATGGAATATAGGCTGAACTGGATGGACAAATGTCTTTTTTCGGCCTTACTAACTATGTTACTATGTTACTATGTTACTATTTAATGCCTCATCACTACCTACTTCCTTTAATTCTCTAAATGCTTTCTTTTTTGTCTCTTATTGTGCCCCTTACAGCTCTATTTAGCCATATTGGTTTCCTCCTATTTCTAGTATCTTTATTCCCATACGGTATATAATGTGCACAGGACCTATTCAGAATGCTAATAAACGTCTCCCATTTTCTTTGTGTATTTGTATGTCTCAAGATATCGTCCCAGTTAATTGCACCAAGATCATCTCTCATCCGTTGGAAATTTGCCCTCCTGAAGTTTAGTGTCCTTGTAACCCCTCAACTACACATCTTATTAAAGGATACATGAAAACTTATTATTTTGTGATCACTATTCCCCAAGTGACCCCCAACCCTTATATTTGCTATGCGGTCTGGCCTGTTGGTTAATATTAGGTCTAGCAGTGCCCCCCTTCTTGTTGGGTCCAGAACCAGTTGTGAAAGGTAATTGTCTCTCATAGTTGTCAAAAAAACGATTACCTTTGCTGGAACTGCAGGTTTCTGTTCCCCAATCTATTTCAGGGTAGTTTAAGTCTCAAGACTCAACAAAACAGATGTTGCCATAGGAAATGGATACTGTCAGTCAGCGAAGGAGAGGTGTGATCCTTGCCCAGGGTAGCCTCTCTAACAGACCCTAGTTCTAGTTCTCAAACACATGGCCCACGGGGCCCCTGAAGTTGCTTCATGTGGCCAGTAGGCAATGAAGACCCCTTGGCGATCCCTGCCTATTCAGGGGCGCTGCCGACAGTAGCTTTCTATTTCAGCTGAACTGCAGCACCCCAAACTGGGAGTCGGCAGTTCTCTGTGCCAGCTGTGAAGCTGACAGCCGGCACAGAGAAGCTGCAGCGCGCCGGCTCCCAGTATTCAATTGTACTCACGTCTTTGAATCTCTGTCCGCTGGGTCAGACCTAGTGATGAGCGAGTGTGCTCGTTACTCGAGTTTCTCCGAGCACGCACGGGTGGTATCCAAGTATTTCGGCATGCTCGGAGATTTAGTTTGTGTCGACACAGCTGCATGATTTGTGGCTGCTACACAGCTTGAATACATGTGGGGATTCCCTAACAAACGGGCAACCCCCACATGTATTCAAGCTGTCTAGCAGTCATAAAATTTGGTGGTAAAATTTCTTCGATACAATTTGCGGAAATTTGGTAAAAAATTTGAAAATTTAGCAATTTTCAAACTTTTAGTTTTTGTACCCTTAAATCAGAGAGTGGTGTCACACAAAATAGTTAATAAATAACATTTCCCACATGTCTACTTTACATCAGCACAATTTTGGAAACATAATTTTTGTTAGGACATTATAAGAGTTAAAAGTTAATCAGCGGTTTCTCATTTTTTCAACAAAATTTACAAAACCATTTTTTAGGGACCACCTCACATTTGAAGTGACTCTGGGGGGTCACTATAACAGAAAATACCCAAAGTGACACCATTCTGAAAAAACTGCACCCCTCAAGGTGTGCAAAACCACATTCAAGAAGTTTATTAACTCTTCAGATGCCATATAGCTTTTGGAGACCCTTTGATGTACCTAAACAGTGGAACCCCCCAATTTTAACTCCAAACCTAACCTCAACACAAACCCCTAACCCTAATCCCAACCCTAACCGTAATCCCAACCATAAACACAACCCTAGCCCCAACCCTAACCCCATTCCTAACCCTAGCCCAACACTAACCCTAGCTTTAGCCAAACCCTAACCCTAGCTTTAGCCCAACCTTAACCCTAATTTTAGCCCAGCTCACTTTAGCCAAGCTCACTTTAGGCCAGCTCACTTTAGCCCTACTCACTTTAGCCCAACTCACTTTAGCCCAACTCTAACCCTAATGGAAAAATGGATATATACATATATATATATATACTAGCTATTGAACCCGTTCTACGCCTGGGTGGCGAGCATTTATATTGGTATATGGTCTCTATCCTGGTATGTGCTGCTCCATCCTGCGTCCCCATCCTGTCATGTGCTGCTCCATCCTGCATCCCCATCCTGTCATGAGCTGCTCCATCCTGCGCCCCCATCCTGTCATGTGCTGCTCCATCCTGCGTCCCCATCCTGTCATGTGCTGCTCTTTCCTGCGCCCCCATCCTGTCATGTGCAGCACCCATCCTGCGCCCCCATTCTGTCATGTGCTGCTCCCATCCTGTGCCCCCATTCTGACATGTGCTGCTCCCATCCTGCGCCCCCATTCTGACATGTGCTGCACCCATCCTGCGCCTCCATTCTGACATGTGCTGCACCCATCCTGCACCTCCATTCTGTCATTTGCTGCTCCCATCCTGCGCCCTCATCCTGTCATGTGCTGCTTCCATCCTGCACCCCTGTTCTGTCATGTGCTGCTGCCATCCTGCGCCCCCGTTCTGTCATGTATTGCTCCCATCCTGCACCCCCATTCTGTCATGTGCTGCTTTCATCCTGCACCCCCGTTCTGTCATGTGCTGCTGCCATCCTGCGCCCCCGTTCTGTCATGTGCTGCTCCCATCCTGCGCTCCCATTCTGACATGTGCTGCACCCATCCTGCGCCTCCATTCTGACATGTGCTGCACCCATCCTGCGCCTCCATTCTGTCATTTGCTGCTCCCATCCTGCGCCCCCATCCTGTCATGTGCTGCTTCCATCCTGCACCCCTGTTCTGTCATGTGCTGCTGCCATCCTGCGCCCCCATTCTGTCATGTGTTGCTCCCATCCTGCACCCCCATTCTGTCATGTGCTGCTTCCATCCTGCACCCCCGTTCTGTCATGTGCTGCTGCCATCCTGCACCCCCGTTCTGTCATGTGCTGCTCCCATCCTGCGCCCCCATTCTGTCATGTGCTGCTTCCATCCTGCACCCCCGTTCTGTCATGTGCTGCTGCCTGTTATGATCTGGTGGTTTAGGAGCAACATGGAACGAGCTCTGAAGGAAGTGGTATCTGTACTGACCGCAGTCCCTAAGCTCAACACAACCCTAGAAGTAGCCGTGGGATGCTCCTAACACTCCCTAGGCACCTCGTCACAGCCTGAGAACTAACTACCCATAAAGATAGAAACAGGAAAACTATCTTGCCTCAGAGAAAATCCCCAAAGGATAGGTAGCCCCCCACAAGTAATGACTGTGAGTGGAGAGGGAAAAGACATACACAGAATGAAACTAGGATGAGCATAGGAGGCCAGTCTAGCTAGATAGATAGGACAGGATGGAATACTGTGCGGTCAGTATAAAACACTACAAAAAATCCACACAGAGTTTACAAAAATCTCCACACCTGACTAAAGGTGTGGAGGGTAAATCTGCTTCCCAGAGCTTCCAGCATCACAGAATTAATTCATACTAACAAGCTGGACAAACATAGAAAGCACAGAACGGATAAGTCCACAACCTGTGGACAGAAAAGAGCAAGCAAGGACTTAGCTTTGCTGAACTGGTCAGGATAACAGGGAAATCCAAAGAGATGTGAATCCAACCAGGAACCATTGACAAGTGGCACAAGATTATATGCCCCTCGGAGGTCAATCTTAGTAAACCAACTAGCCCCCTTAATCTGAGCAAACAAATCAGAAAGCAAAGGCAAGGGGTATTGGAATTTGACCGTGATCTTATTAAGAAGACGATAATATATACAGGGTCTCAAGGAGCCATCCTTCTTAGCAACAAAAAAGAAACCCGCTCCCAATGGTGACGAAGACGGGCGAATATGCCCTTTCTCCAAAGATTCCTTAACATAGCTCCGCATGGCGGCATGCTCTGGCACAGACAGATTGAAAAGTCGGCCCTTAGGGAACTTACAACCAGGAATCAAGTTAATAGCACAATCACAGTCCCTATTTGGAGGAAGGGAACTGGACTTGGGCTCATCAAATACATCCTGGAAATCCGACAAAAACTCAGGGACCTCAGAAGAGGGGGAAGAGGAAATTGACATCAAAGGAACGTCACTAGGTACCCCATGACAACCCCAACTAGTCACAGACATAGTTTTCCAATCCAGCACCGGATTATGTTCCTGTAACCATGGAAAACCCAGTACAACAACATCATGCAGGTTATGCAACACCAGAAAACGGCAATTTTCCTGATGTGCAGGAGCCATGTACATGGTCATCTGCGTCCAGTACTGAGGTTTGTCCTTGGCCAATGGAGTAGCATCAATGCCCCTCAAAGGAATAGGGCTCTGCAAAGGCTGCAAGGAAAAACCACAGCGCCTGGCGAATTCTAAGTCCATTAAGTTCAGGGCAGCGCCTGAATCCACAAATGCCATGACAGAAAAGGACGACAATGAGAAAATCAGGGTCACAGATAAAAGAAATTTAGGCTGTACAGTACTAATGGTAACAGATCTAGCGACCCTCCTAGTACGTTTAGGGCAATCAGAAATAACATGAGCAGAATCACCACAGTAAAAACACAGCCTATTCTGACGTCTGAATTCCTGCCGTTCTGTTCTAGTCAAAATCCTATCACATTGTATAGGTTCAGGACTCTGCTCAGAGGACACTGCCATATGGTGCATAGCTTTGCGCTCGCGCAAACGCCGATCAATCTGAATGGATAGAGACATAGATTCGCTCAAACCAGTAGGCGTAGGGAAGCCCAACATAACATCTTTAAGGGCTTCAGAAAGACCTTTTCTGAAAATAGCAGCCAGAGCATCCTGATTCCATTTAGTGAGCACAGACCATTTCCTAAATTTCTGGCAGTATAATTCTGCCGCTTCCTGACCTTGACACAAGGCCAACAGGGTTATTTCAGCATGATCCACAGAATTAGGTTCGTCATACAATAATCCGAGCGCTTGAAAAAATGCGTCTACATTCAGCAATGCCGGACCCCCTGATTCAAGGGAGAATGCCCAGTCCTGAGGGTCACCACGCAGCAAGGATATGATGATTTTAACTTGCTGAATGGGATCACCAGAAGAACGGGGTTTCAAAGCAAAAAACAATTTGCAGTTATTTTTAAAGTTCAAAAATTTGGATCTGTCTCCAAAAAACAAATCAGGAGTAGGAATTCTAGGCTCCAAAGCCGGAGTCTGGACAACATAATCTTGGATACTCTGTACTCTTGCAGCAAGTTGATCCACACGAGAAAACAAACCCTGAACATCCATGCCAGAGCATAAATCCTGAACCACCCAGAGATCAAGAGGAAAAAAAAGACATAAGAGAGCACATAAAAAAAAATGGCTCAGAATTTTTTCCTTCTTTTGAGATGCATTTAATTCATTTTTGGCCACTTGTACTGTTATGATCTGGTGGTTTAGGAGCAACATGGAACGAGCTCTGAAGGAAGTGGTATCTGTACTGACCGCAGTCCCTAAGCTCAACACAACCCTAGAAGTAGCCGTGGGATGCTCCTAACACTCCCTAGGCACTTCGTCACAGCCTGAGAACTAACTACCCCTAAAGATAGAAACAGGAAAACTATCTTGCCTCAGAGAAAATCCCCAAAGGATAGGTAGCCCCCCACAAGTAATGACTGTGAGTGGAGAGGGAAAAGACATACACAGAATGAAACTAGGATGAGCATAGGAGGCCAGTCTAGCTAGATAGATAGGACAGGATGGAATACTGTGCGGTCAGTATAAAACACTACAAAAAATCCACACAGAGTTTACAAAAATCTCCACACCTGACTAAAGGTGTGGAGGGTAAATCTGCTTCCCAGAGCTTCCAGCATCACAGAATTAATTCATACTGACAAGCTGGACAAACATAGAAAGCACAGAACTGATAAGTCCACAACCTGTGGACAGAAAAGAGCAAGTGAGGACTTAGCTTTGCTGAACTGGTCAGGATAACAGGGAAATCCAAAGAGATGTGAATCCAACCAGGAACCATTGACAAGTGGCACAAGCTGAAGAAAAGAGCCAGGCTAAATAGCCGAGCAGAAATGACAATCAGTGGAAGCAGCTGCTGACAGCTAAATCCAAGGAGCAGCCATTCCACTTAAAACCACCGGAGGGAGCCCAAGAGCAGAACTCACAAAAGTGCCACTTACAACCACCGGAGGGAGCCCAAGAGCGGAATTCACAACAGCTGCCATCCTGCACCCCCGTTCTGTCATGTGCTGCCCTATTCTGTCATGTGCTGCTCCCATCCTGCGCCCCCATTCTGTCATGTGCTGCTCCCATCCTGCGCCACCGTTCTTTAATTTGCTGCTCCCATCCATATGCCCCATACGCTGCTCCATAAAGGTTGATGGCCCCCATAAGATGCTCCATAGTATATGCCCCATACACTGCTCCATAAAGGTTGATGGCCCTTATAAGATGCTCCAAAGTATATGCCCCGTACTCTGCTCCATAAAGGTTTATGGCCCCCATAAGATGCTCCATAGTATATGCCCCGTACACTGCTCCATAAAGGTTTATGGCCCCCATAAGATGCTCCATAGTATATGCCCCGTACACTGCTCCATAAAGGTTTATGGCCCCCATAAGATGCTCCATATTATATGCCCCTTACACTGCTGCTGTTTCAGGAATCGGCGCCTGCGCAGTCTATGCTTTCCGGCGCCATTTTCTTGAAGACACACTGAGGTTTCCAACAAAATGGCGCCAGAAAGCATGGACTGCGCATGCGCCGATTGTGGGAGCAGGGAGAAATTCATGGCCCGGAGTCAGGGGGCTTAAAATTAAGAAATCGCTGTGGCATGAAGTGCCACAGAGTAATGAGGGCGGGATCCTGTGCACACGCTACCTGATTCCGTTCCATTTTCTTGGTCCTCCTGCTGCCGGAATCGGCGCCTGCGCAGTCCGCGCTTTACGGACTGTCTTCAAGAAAATGGCGCCGGAAAGCGCGGACTGCGCAGGCGCCGATTCCGGCAGCAGGAGGACCAAGAAAATGGCAAAGGAATGGCGTAAGTAACAAATTGCTGTGGCATGAAGTGCCACAGCATAATCAGGGCGCAAATATGTGCACGGTGTCCCCCTGCTCCCGACCCCTGCTCCCGGTAGTTTCGGCGCTTTTTTTTTTTTTCCTGACACTCTATAATGTAACGCTAGGAGCGTCGCGCCTGCGCAGTCTATAAAGGCTTCGGACAGAGTGACGCTCCCAGCGTTATATTATAGATAATATATATATGTCATTTTCTTCCCAGAAGAAAGAAGACGCCAGCGGCCCGGGGGACTTTACGGGAGTATGCAGGAACATTGGAGGTATCGGGGGGGAATAGGGGGAACCCATTTCTCTTTCCTCTGATGTGCGATCACATCAAAGGAAAGAGAAATTAAATGGGAAATCTGCCTTTTTTTCTGGTTTATCCTGATGAAGAGGTCTTGCGTGACCTCGAAATGTGTTGACTTTTAAACCTGATTAAATGAATGTTTCCACTTCCCCGATAGTTTTATATCAGCAGCGCATGAGTGATACCTCTGTCTTCTCTCTATATCCATGGTTGTTTCCTTGACTGGTTTCTGTGCAGCTGCTGTTATATGCCCTTTATGTGTTGCCATTCAGCAACCTAGCAAGTTAAGCGTATTCTCTCCTTTACCTGACACCTCTTTGTCATCGGATAAGACCCTATTGTGCTTTTTTTTCTCAGTTTCTTCATTCCATGGTATACAGATAGGCACTGGCAGGTGCAGGCTGGTATACAGAAAAGCACTGACAGGTGCAGGCAGTCCTGCTGGTATACAGATAAGCACACGCCAAGAGCCGCAACAGTGAGTAAGTCAGTGTCCCTGCCGGGGAAGAGGAGAAATGTGCAGGGACACCAGCACTAGATAATTGATGCTCAAGGCCACATGACAAGTTATTGAGACACATTTTTTTGCCGGGTGGGGATACCCACAGCTGTTGTTACCTTTTGTTTCAATAAATTGTTTGAGATGAGGAAACCACCATTGCTGCTTCCACTTAAATGCCCTACTTTCATGATAAAATATCACTGTAGCGTGAACTTACATAGTTACATAGTTACATAGTTATTAAGGTTGAAGGAAGACTATAAGTCCATCTAGTTCAACCCATAGCCTAACCTAACATGCCCTAACATGTTGATCCAGAGGAAGGCAAAAAAAAAACATGTGGCAAAGAGTAAGCTCCACATTGGGGAAAAAAATTCCTTCCCGACTCCACATACGGCAATCAGACTAGTTCCCTGGATCAACGCCCTACCAAGGAATCTAGTGTATATACCCTGTAACATTATACTTTTCCAGAAAGGTATCCAGTCCCCTCTTAAATTTAAGTAATGAATCACTCATTACAACATCATACGGCAGAGAGTTCCATAGTCTCACTGCTCTTACAGTAAAGAATCCGCATCTGTTATTATGCTTAAACCTTTTTTCCTCCAAACGCAGAGGATGCCCCCTTGTCCCTGTTTCAGGTCTATGATTAAAAAGATCATCAGAAAGGTCTTTGTACTGTCCCCTCATATATTTATACATTAGAATAAGATCACCCCTTAGTCTTCGTTTTTCCAAACTAAATAGCCCCAAGTGTAATAACCTATCTTGGTATTGCAGACCCCCCAGTCCTCTAATAACCTTGGTCGCTCTTCTCTGCACCCGTTTTCCAGAAATTTTTCCTGAAAGCCAAATATCTATAACTTTTTGTGAGTATTGTATGTCAACCATGAGGTGGTGTAAATTTGACTAATAATTTACACAAGTTTCTGCTCTACATAATAGTACATTTGTTGGATATTGGTAGATGCAGCATTTTGCACAAATACTACTTACAAAAATTTTTTTTTACTTTGTGATGACAGAAAGCTATCATAGAGAGGATGCTAAATTTCCTCTAGAAATGTAGAAAAGGAAAAGATCTTTTGTGCCCTAAATCAAAATAATTAGAATATAATAATTTCTGTTTGACGCAGAAGTCTCTATAAAGCGTGGGATGAATTTAAGTTTCTGCTTTTACCTGAAGCCTGAATTCATGACACAGTCTGTACCTCCGCATGTGCAGTCATCGGCATCATGCTTCATCCCCAGGTTATGGCCCATCTCATGTGCGACTGTGGCACCAACAGATGAAGCAAAAATGCTGTGATCCTGGAGGAACAAAAAGACAGGATGATTAAAGTGAACTGTGACACCAATTTTCTAAGTAAATATATCGCTAAAGGTGCTATTGTCATGGAATTCTCACCAGATGTCAGTAACAACCCATCCAATCTACACAGGTAAATAAATCAAACCATAGATGTCCATAAATTAAGTTATATGTAATAATGAGAAATGGCACAGGGAAAAAGTACTGAACATGCTTACTGAAACGTAATTAATACGTCGCACAAAAGCCTTTGTTGATTATGACAATTTCAAGACACATCCTGTATGGAGAAACTAGTCGCATACATTGCTCAGGTATGATTTTGGCTCATTCTTCCACAAAAACACTCTGAAGGTTCCATGGGCTCCTTCTATGAGCTCTGAACATTAGTTCCTTCCATAAATTTTCTATTGGATTCAGTTCAGGCTATTGGCTCAGCTGTTCTAGCAGCTTTTTCTTTCTCTGAAACCAATTGAGAGTTTCCTTGCCTGTATTTTTGGGATCATTGTCTAGCTAAAATGTTCACCCTTGTTTCATCTTCAACATCCTGGGTAGATGGACATGTCTTGGTACATTTGTCCGCTCGTCCTTCTGTCAATTATATGAAGTTTTCCAATGCCGTATGCTGAAAAACAGTCCCACACCATTATGTTCCAAAGTAAAAAAACTTCACTGTTGGAATGGTGTTTTTAGGGTCATATGGAGTGCCTTTTGGCCTCCAAACATTTTGTGTATTATGGTATATGAAGAGTTAAAATCTGGGCAGCACGGTGGCTCAGTGGTTAGCATTGCAGCGCTGGAGTCCTGGGTTCTAATCCCACCTTGGACAACATCTGCAAGGAGTTTGCATGTTCTCCCCGTGTTTGCGTGGGTTTCCTCTGGGTACTCCGGTTTCCTTCCACATTCCAAAGACATTCTGATAGGGCATTTAGATTGTGAGCCCCATCAGGGACAGTGATGATAATGTGTGCAAAACTGTAAAGCGCTGCGGAATTTGTTAGCGCTATATACAAATAAAGATTATTATCTGACCAGACTATATTCTCCCAGTATTTCACAGGCTAGTCTAAGGCTATGTGCACTATCGCTTGGAAAACTGATTGACAGGTTGGTCACACTTGTCAAACATAGTGTTTGACAAGTGTGACCAACTTTTTACTATTGATGCTGCCTATGCAGCATCAATAGTAAAAAGATAGAATATTAAAAATAAAAAATCATGATATTCTCACCTTCCGGCTTCCCCTGCAGCCTTCCCTCTCCTTGCGATGCTCCCAGCAGCTTCCGTTCCCAGTAATGCCTCGTGGCAATGACCCCAGATGATGTAGCGGTCTCGCGAGACCGCTACGTCATCACAGGTCATTGCCGCAAAGCATCCCTGGGAACAGAAGCATCGCGAGCAGCGGGAAGGCTGCGGGGGATGCCAGAAGGCGAGAATATCATGATTTTTTATTTTAATTCTTTCTTTTTTACAGGTATATGGTTCCCACAGTCTCCTCTCCTCCAACCTGGGTACCAACCACACATGATCCACATAGCCACATGCGGAGAGTAAGCGGATCAATGCATTCCTATGTGTGCAGAATCCCCGCGATTCGGCACAAAGAATGAACATGCTGCGTTTTTTTCCGGAATGCGATTCAGCCGTGGAAAAAAATGCAACATGTGCACAAAAATTGCAGATTGCATTCAAATAATAGGATGCTCAATGTATGCGTTTTTTTCGCAGTTTTATCGTGTTTTTATAGCAAAAAATCCTGAACGCGTGCACACAGCCTAAATGTTGTTGAGCAAGCTATAAACACTCTTGAACATGCTTTTTGTTCAGCAATGGGAGTCTTGTGTGGTGAGCGTGCATACGTACCATGGAGGTTGAGTACATTACTTATAGTTTTCTTTGAAACAATTGTACCTGCTGATTCCAGGTCTTTTTGCAGCTCTCCACAGGTGGTCCTTGGCTCTTTAACAACTCTTCTAATAATTCTTTTCACTCCTCTGTCTGAAATGTTGTGGGGGCACCTGGTTATGGCTGGTATATTGTGAAATGATGTTCTCTTCACTTCTGGATTATGTCCCCAACAGTTCTCACTGGAACCTTCAGTAGTTTAGAAATTATTCTGTAACCAATGCCATCAGTATGTTTTGCAACAATAAGGTTGCGAAGGTCTTGAGACAGCTCACTGGTTTTACCCATCATGAGATGTTTCTTGTGTGGCACCATGGTAATGAGGCACCTTTAATAGGGCATCAGTTATAGCAGCTGATATTACTAACTGGCAGGATTACTGATAAATTTCATCTGATGTCATAACTTTCCATGGCCTTTTGAACCTCTCTTTCTTCAAGTGTTCAATACTTTTTCTATGTCATTTCTCATTATTACAAATACCGTACATTTATTTCCGCTTAGTTTAGACCATCTCATGATGTTTATTACTGGGAATTAACCATCATTATTATTCCCTGATTATATACAGTATATGTACAAATTACTCTGCAAAATACATTGAATTTGCTTTTCTGCTATAGTATCTGTGTCAGTCATCAAGGGTATGTGACAGCTATGGCTATTTACTGCATTTATTTTCTACAGTGTGTAACCCCCCTTTTAACCTTTTCTCCTTCAAATCTACTAGTGTGACAGCAACACGTGTGTGTGTGTGTGTGTGTGTGTGTGTGTGTGTGTGTATATATACATGTATATCAGCAATTCCCCCCCAAAAAATGTCAAAGAAGACCCAGGACTGGACTGTGTAGTAGTGATAATTCTACATCAGACAAGAATGGGAGCGTATTCCTCTCCCAAAATTCCAGCAATTGGTCTCCTCACTTCGCAGAGGTTTCAGGCTGTTGTAAAAAGAAGAGAGGATAATGCAAAATGGAAGACATGGCCTGGGTCCAACTTTTTTTTTTTAGATCTGTTGTTGTTCTAAATTAGTTCATTTTTTATATGAAATGGAAACATGCCTAATGTTCATATTCTGATCTGTGTTCTATATTCTGTAGCTAATATAATATGGCTAAAAGATTTCCCAATCATTGCATTTCTGTTGTCTTTACAGCTTACACAGTGTCCCAACTTTATTAAAATTAACAGGGTTGTCTGAAACTTAACAGCCAACCTAATAGTTAAAGGGATGATCCAAAACTAAAGCAGATTTTAATCCCAAATCTCTACTGTAATTTTTTTTTACTTCAGTTTTGAGGTCACTTTGTTGGAGAATTCCCAGTACATGCTGGAATACTAACAGAACGTCATCAGGGAACTAGAGCTGCGGTCACTCACCAGACTCTTATAGGGTAAGCGCACACAGTCAGTGAACGCTGCGGGTTGGATGCGGCACACCTATGTTACATCATAGTGAACGGGATTTCAAGAAATCTCATGTCCACTATGCGTCCAGAAACGACTGCGGCTTACCGGCCGAGACGAACAAGTGGCGTGTTTTTACAGACCTCAGCATGTCAATTTATCTTGCAGATAAATGTCACCCATGCAATGTATTGGACACGATGAATCTGCACGGTTCAATAAACACATGCGTTCACCTGTGTTCAAAAGCTGGCCAATAAAAAAACAAACAAAAGTCATTATCTCAGTAAATTTGAATACTTTATAACACCAGCTTGAAAAATGATTTTAAAATCCAAAATGTTGGCTCAATGAAATGTATGTTCAGTAAATGAACTCAATACTTGGTCGGGGCTCCTTTTGCATCAATTACTGCATCAATTTAGCGCAGCATGGAGGTGATCAGCCTGTGGCACTGCTGAGGGGTTATGGAAGCCCAGGTTGCTTTTATAGCAGCCTTCAGCTCGTCTGCATTGCTGGGTCTGGTGTCTCTCATCTTCCTCTTGACAATACCAGACAGATTCTCTCTGGGGTTAAGGTCAGGCGAGTTTGCTGGCCACTCAAGCACAGTGAAGCTGTAGTTTGTAAACCAGGTATTGGTACTTTTGGCAGTGTGGACAGGTGCCAAGTCCTGCTGGAGAATGAAATTTCCATCTCCAAAGAGCTTGTCGGCAGAGGGAAGCATGAAGTGCTCTTAAAATGTCCTGGTAGGGCTGTGCTGACTTTGATCTTGATAAAACACAGTGGACCTACACCAGCAGATGACATGGCTCCCGAAGCCATCACTTGTGGAAACCTCACACTAGACCTCCAGCAGCTTGGATTGTGGCCACTACACTCTTCCTCCAGACTCTGGGACCTTGATTTCCAAATGAAATGCAAAATTTACTTTCATCTGAAAACAACACTTTGGACCATGAAGCAACAGTCCAGTTGTTTTTCTCCTTGGCCCAGGTAAGATGCTTCTGGCGTTGTCTATTGGTCATGAGTGGCTTGACACAAGGAATGCGACACTTGTAGCCCATTTGCTGGATATGTCTTTGTGTGGTGGCTCTTGAAGCAATGCCTCCAGCAGCAGTCCACTCCTTGTGAATCTCCCCCAATTTTTTGAATGGCCTTGTCTTAACCATCCTTTCAAGGCTATGGTTATCCTGGTTGCTTGTGCACCTTTTTCTACCACACTTTTCCCTTCCATTCAACTTTCCATTGATATGCTTGGATACAGCACTCTGTGAACACCGAGCTTCTTTAACAATTACCTTTTGTGGTTTACCCTCCTTGTGGAGTGTGTCAATGACTCCACAAGGAGGGTACTGTGACTGTGAACTGCATTTAGCTTTCTCTAGTATGCACCGCTCACCCTTCACTTTGGATCCATAATGTATTTCACTTCTCTGGTGTCTTCCATGCATACCTCTGAGCGGTCAGTCTAACCCCTCCCCCCCTTTATGACCTTTTGATTAACTTTGAACATGTGTTCTGGTCATCCCCCCTACCCCCACATCCACTCAGCTGAGTCCTCTTAGTAGCAGATATATTCAGTTTCAGGAGTCTGATCCAGTCTCTAGTCTGTTCCATGCATCTTTCAAATTCCATCTTTCAAATTACATATTTCTAATTACTTTGAATTAGACTGAATTGGACTGGAATTGACTGGAAGGTAACAGAATACCAAACCACTACAAAGTTTTGGTTTCTTTTCTCTTTCACCCCCATACTACTTTCCTTCCTACAATCTCTGTTATGGACCTGGTGGTTAGGAGCACCCGGAACGACCTGATGGTTAAACTCACACAGGACAAGCTCTGGGAAGTGGAAGCTCTGCTGACCACAACCCCTAATCCTATCACACAACTAGAAATAGCCGTGGAGTGTACCTAACTCGACCTAGATGCCTCTTCACAGCCTAAGAGCTAACTAGCCCTAAAGATAGAAAATAAAGCCTACCTTGCATCAGAGAAATTACCCAAAGGAAAAGGCAGCCCCCCACATATATTGACTGTGAGTAAAGATGAAAGTCACAAACACAGAAATGAAACAGGTTTCAGCAAAGGGAGGCCAGACTTACTAAACAGACTGAGGATAGGAAAGGTATCTTTGCGGTCAGCACAAAAACCTACAAAAAGACCACGCAGAGTGTGCAAAAAAGACCTCCGCACCGACTCACGGTGCGGAGGTGCCACTCTGCATCCCAGAGCTTCCAACTAGCAAGGAAAAATCATGATAGCCAGCTGGACAAGGAAACAATGAACAAATAAATGACTGGCAGGGACTTAGCTTCTGCTGGAGTAGACAGGTCACCAGAAAGATCCAAGAGCGAACTGAACCAGTACAAGAAGATTGACAGCTGGCATGGAGTAACGATCTGAGTGGAGTTAAATAGGGCAGCCAGCCAAAGAATAACCTACGTCACCTGTGGAAGGAACCTCAGAAGCAGCAGCTCCACTCACAGCCACCAGAGGGAGTCCATGGACAGAACTCGCCACAGTACCATTCATGACAACAGGAGGGAGTTCGATAACAGAATTCACAACAGTACCCCCCCCTTGAGGAGGGGTCACCGAACCCTCACCAGAGCCCCCAGGCCGATCAGGACGAGCCAAATGAAAGGCACGAACTAGATCGGCAGCATGAACATCAGAGGCAAAAACCCAGGAATTATCTTCCTGACCATAACCCTTCCACTTGACCAGGTACTGGAGTTTCCGTCTCGAAATACGAGAATCCAAAATCTTCTCCACCACATACTCCAACTCCCCCTCGATCAACACCGGGGCAGGAGGATCAACGGAGGGAACCATAGGCGCCACGTATCTCCGCAATAACGACCTATGGAACACATTATGGATGGCAAAAGAAGCTGGAAGGGCCAAACGAAATGACACAGGATTAAGAATTTCAGAAATCTTATACGGACCAATGAAACGAGGCTTAAACTTAGGAGAGGAAACCTTCATAGGAACATGACGAGATGACAACCAAACCAAATCCCCAACACGAAGTCGGGGACCAACACAGCGCCGGCGGTTAGCGAAACGTTGAGCCTTCTCCTGGAACAATGTCAAATTTTCCACCACATGAGTCCAAATCTGCTGCAACCTGTCCACCACCGTATCCACACCAGGACACTCCGAAGGCTCAACCTGCCCTGAAGAGAAACGAGGATGGAAACCAGAATTACAGAAAAAAGGCGAAACCAAAGTAGCCGAGCTGGCCCGATTATTAAGGGCGAACTCAGCCAAAGGCAAGAAGGACACCCAATCATCCTGATCAGCAGAAACAAAGCATCTCAGATATGTTTCCAAAGTCTGATTAGTTCGTTCGGTTTGGCTATTTGTCTGAGGATGAAAAGCCGAAGAAAAAGACAAATCAATGCCCATCTTAGCACAAAAGGACCGCCAAAACCTCGAAACAAACTGGGAACCTCTGTCCGAGACGATGTTCTCTGGAATGCCATGCAAACGAACCACATGCTGGAAAAACAATGGCACCAAATCAGAGGAGGAAGGCAATTTAGACAAGGGTACCAAATGGACCATCTTAGAGAAGCGATCACAAACCACCCAAATGACCGACATCCTTTGAGAGACAGGGAGATCTGAAATAAAATCCATGGAAATATGCGTCCAGGGCCTCTTCGGGACCGGCAAGGGCAAAAGCAACCCACTGGCACGAGAACAGCAGGGCTTAGCCCGAGCACAAGCCCCACAGGACTGCACAAAAGAACGCACATCCAGTGACAAAGAAGGCCACCAAAAGGATCTAGCCACCAAATCTCTGGTACCAAAGATTCCAGGATGACCCGCCAACACCGAACAATGAACCTCAGAGATAACTCTACTAGTCCATCTATCAGGAACAAACAGTTTTTCCGCTGGACAACGGTCAGGTCTATCAGCCTGAAACTTCTGCAGCACGCGCCGCAAATCAGGGGAGATGGCAGACAAAATTACCCCCTCTTTGAGAATACCCGCCGGCTCAGGAACACCCGGAGAGTCAGGCACAAAACTCCTTGACAGGGCATCAGCCTTCGCATTCTTAGAGCCCGGAAGGTATGAAACCACAAAATCAAAATGGGAGAAAAACAGCGACCATCGAGCCTGTCTAGGATTCAACCGTTTGGCAGACTCGAGATAAGTCAAATTCTTGTGATCCGTCAAGACCACCACGCGATGCTTGGCTCCTTCAAGCCAATGTCGCCACTCCTCGAATGCCCACTTCATGGCCAACAACTCTCGATTGCCAACATCATAATTGCGCTCAGCAGGCGAGAATTTTCTAGAAAAGAAGGCACATGGTTTCATCACCGAGCCATCAGAACTTCTTTGCGACAAAACAGCCCCTGCTCCAATCTCAGAAGCATCAACCTCGACCTGAAATGGGAGCGACACATCTGGCTGGCACAACACAGGGGCAGAAGAAAAACGACGCTTCAACTCCTGAAAAGCCTCTACAGCCGCAGAGGACCAATTGACCACATCAGCACCTTTCTTGGTCAAATCAGTCAACGGTTTAGCAACACTAGAAAAATTAGCGATAAAGCGACGGTAAAAATTAGCAAAGCCCAGGAACTTCTGCAGGCTCTTCACAGATGTCGGCTGAGTCCAATCATAAATGGCCTGAACTTTAACAGGGTCCATCTCGAAAGAAGAAGGGGAAAAAATGAAACCCAAAAATGAAACCTTCTGAACCCCAAAGAGACATTTCGACCCCTTCACAAACAAGGAATTTGCACGAAGGACCTGGAACACCATTCTGACCTGCTTCACATGAGACTCCCAATCATCCGAAAAGACCAAAATATCATCCAAATATACAATCATGAATCTATCCAGGTACTCTCGGAAGATGTCATGCATAAAGGACTGAAACACAGATGGAGCATTAGAAAGCCGGAATGGCATAACCAGGTACTCAAAATGGCCCTCGGGCGTATTAAATGCTGTTTTCCATTCATCGCCCTGTTTAATTCGCACAAGATTATACGCCCCTCGAAGATCTATCTTGGTGAACCAACTAGCCCCCTTAATCCGAGCAAACAAATCAGACAGCAGCGGCAAAGGGTATTGAAATTTGACTGTGATCTTATTAAGAAGGAGGTAATCAATACAAGGTCTCAAAGAGCCATCCTTCTTGGCCACAAAAAAGAACCCTGCCCCCAACGGTGATGACGACGGGCGAATATGACCTTTCTCCAAGGATTCCTTTATATAACTCCACATAGTGGCGTGCTCTGGCACAGATAAATTAAACAGTCGGCCCTTAGGAAACTTACTACCAGGAATCAAATTAATAGCACAATCGCAATCCCTATGAGGAGGTAAGGCACCGGATTTGGGCTCTTCAAATACATCCCGATAATCTGACAAAAACTCAGGGACTTCAGAAGGAGTGGAAGGGGAAATTGACAGCAATGGAACATCACCATGTACCCCCTGACAACCCCAGCCGGACACAGACATAGATTTCCAATCCAATACTGGATTATGGACCTGTAGCCATGGCAACCCCAAAACGACCACATCATGCAGATTATGCAACACCAAAAAGCGAATATCCTCCTGATGTGCAGGAGCCATGCACATGGTCAACTGAGTCCAGTACTGAGGCTTATTCTTGGCCAAAGGCGTAGCATCAATTCCTCTCAATGGAATAGGATACTGCAAGGGCTCCAAGAAAAAACCACAGCGCCTGGCAAACTCCAAGTCCATCAAATTCAGGGCAGCGCCTGAATCCACAAATGCCATTACAGAATAGGACGACAGAGAGCAAATCAGAGTAACGGACAAAAGAAATTTAGACTGTACCGTACCAATGGTGGCAGACCTAGCGAACCGCTTAGTGCGCTTAGGACAATCGGAGATAGCATGAGTGGATTCACCACAGTAAAAACACAGTCCATTCCGACGTCTGTGTTCTTGCCGTTCGGCTCTGGTCAAAGTCCTATCACATTGCATAGGCTCAGGCCTATGCTCAGAGAATACCGCCAAATGGTGCACAGCTTTGCGCTCACGCAAGCGCCGATCGATCTGAATGGCCAAGGACATAGACTCATTCAGACCAGCAGGCGTGGGAAATCCCACCATGACATCGTTAAGGGCTTCAGAAACACCCTTTCTGAAAATTGCCGCCAGGGCACACTCATTCCACTGAGTAAGCACAGACCACTTTCTAAACTTCTGACAGTACACCTCCGCTTCATCCTGACCCTGACACAAAGCCAGCAAGATTTTCTCTGCCTGATCCACTGAATTTGGTTCATCATAAAGCAATCCAAGCGCCAGAAAAAACGCATCTACATTCCGCAATGCAGGATCTCCTGGCGCAAGGGAAAATGCCCAGTCTTGAGGGTCACCACGCAACAAAGAAATAATGATTTTTACTTGTTGAATGGGGTCACCAGAGGAGCGGAGTTTCAACGCTAGAAACAGTTTACAATTATTTTTGAAATTCAGGAACTTAGATCTATCTCCAGAAAACAAATCAGGAATTGGAATTCTAGGCTCTAACATCGGATTCTGAACCACAAAATCTTGAATGTTTTGAACCCTTGCAGTGAGATGATCCACACAAGAGGACAGACCCTGTATGTCCATATATAGACCTGTGTCCTGAACCACCCAAAGGTTAAGGGGAAAAGAAAGACAAAAAACACTGCAGAGAAAAAAAAATGGTCTCAGAACTTCTCTTATCCCTCTATTGAGATGCATTAATACTTTGGGCCAGCTGTACTGTTATGGACCTGGTCCTATAACACAACAACTAATAGCCGTGGAGCGTACCTAACACGACCTAGACGCCTCTTCACAGCCTAAGAGCTAACTAGCCCTAAAGATAGAAAATAAAGCCTACCTTGCCTCAGAGAAATTCCCCAAAGGAAAAGGCAGCCCCCCACATATATTGACTGTGAGTAAAGATGAAAGTCACAAACACAGAAACGAAACAGGTTTCAGCAAAGGGAGGCCAGACTTACTAAACAGACTGAGGATAGGAAAGGTATCTTTGCGGTCAGCACAAAAACCTACAAAAAGACCACGCAGTGTGCAAAAAAGACCTCCGCACCGACTCACGGTGCGGAGGTGCCACTCTGCATCCCAGAGCTTCCAACTAGCAAGGAAAAATCATGATAGCCAGCTGGACAAGGAAACAATGAACAAATAAATGACTAGCAGGGACTTAGCTTCTGCTGGAGTAGACAGGTCACCAGAAAGATCCAAGAGCGAACTGAACCAGTACAAGAACATTGACAGCTGGCATGGAGTAACGATCTGAGTGCAGTTAAATAGGGAAGCCAGCCAAAGAATAACCTACGTCACCTGTGGAAGGAACCTCAGAAGCAGCAGCTCCACTCACAGCCACCAGAGGGAGTCCATGGACAGAACTCGCCGCAGTACCATTCATGACCACAGGAGGGAGTTCGATAATAGAATTAACAACAAATCTACTGCAATCCCTCCACCTAGTAAAGAACTACTAATTTCTCCCTCAATACTCCCCAGCCATCTCACCTTCTCCTCAAAACTGTTCCTCCACATACAATCCTTTTTCTCCAGACACACACGGCCACATCATGTCCTATCCTGCTCCCACCTTCTAACGCTCTGTCTGCTACTCCTCATCTCTGGTGATATATCTCCAATTCCAGGCCCCCCTCAACACATCCCCACACTTATTTCTAACCCTCTGCCAAGATCCTCTACACGTTTTCCAAACCATGATAACCTCATACCCATTCATCCAGCCCCCACTCCCCTGGTCCCCTTCACTGTGGAACGCACGCTCTGTCTGCAACAAACTGCCATTTATCCATGACCTCTTCATCATCAACAAACTATCCATCCTTGGCATCATTGAAACCTGGCTCATCCCCTCTGACTCAGCCTCTCCAGCTGCACTTTCCTATGGCGGATTCCACCTCTCTCACACCCCTCGCCCCAGCAACAAACGTGGTGGAGGAGTTGGCTTGCTCCTGTCCGACACCTGCTCCTTTACTCAAATCCCGCTACCACCCTCCACTACTCTTCCCTCGTTTGACATTCTCTTCCCTCTCCTCTCCTAGTGTGCATCCCCCACTCCACAAACTCACTCCCCCTCGCAGAAATCTCAAACACCTCAATTTACAATCACTCTCTGAGTCCCTTCTCCCTCTTACAGACATAGCCTCCCTTCATGACACAGATTCTGCTGCCACTTTTTATATCACTACAATAACAGTAACACTCGATTCGGCCGCCCCGCTCATGCATAGCAAAACTCGTACTATCAACAAGCAGCCCTGGCTGACCAGCCAGACTAAAGAACTGAGACGCGCTTCCAGGGTTGCTGAGCGGAGATGGAAGCGATCCCGCTCTGCCGACCACTTCACTGCATACAAGCAGTCCCTTGCCAGCTTCAAGTCCACGCTCACTGCTGCAAAACAAACTTACTTCTCATCTCTCATATCCTCACTGTCCCACAACCCTAAACAGCTTTTCAACGCTTTCAAATCTCTACTCCATCCCCCTGCACCTACTCCTTCCCCTCTCATTTCTGCTGAAGACTTTGCCTCTTTTTTAAACAGAAGATCAATACGATCAGAGAAAGCTTTGGCCCACGGCGCCTAATGCCCCTCTTAGCTGCTCAACCCTGTTCCTCCAAAACCAGCTTCTCCACCACGACAGAAGATCAGCTCTCCACCTAATGTCAAGATCACACCTCACCACTTGCACGCTTGCCCCGGTCCCGTCCCACCTCACCCCTAACCTTGCCACGGTCATCATCCCAACCCTAACACACCTCTTCAACCTCTCACTCACAACAGGTGTCTTCCCCTCATCCTTCAAACATGCCAAAATCACACCCATCCTCAAAAAGCCCTTCCTCGACCCATCATCTGTGTCTAGCTATCGCTCGATATCTCTTCTCCCTTATGCCTCAAAATTACTGGAACAACATGTCCATCTTGAACTGTTCTCCCACCTCTCCTCCTGCTCTCTCTTTGACCAGTTACAATCTGGCCTCCGACCTCACCACTCAACTGAAACTGCCCTAACTAAAGTCACCAATAACCTACTAACTGCTAAGAGCAAGCGACACTACTCTTTCCTCCTTCTCCTGGACCTGTCTTCTGCCTTTGGCACTGTGGACCACTCCCTTCTGCTACAGATCCTCTCATCTCTTGGCATCACAGACTTGGCCTTATCCTGGATCTCGTCATATATAACAGACCAAACATTCAGTCTCTCCCTCTCCCACAGCACCTCCTCACTTTGCCCCTTGTCTGTCGGTGTTCCTCATTGCTCTGTTCTAGGACCCCTACTCTTCTCCGTCTACACCTTTGGCCTGGGACAGCTCATAAAATCCCGCGGTATGCAGTATCATCTCTATGTCGATGACACGCAGATCTACCTATCCAGACCTGACCTCACCTCCTTTCTTACCAAAATCCCACACTATCTGTCTGCTATGTTGGCTTTCTTTTCTGCTCGCTTTCTAAAAGTGAACATGGACAAAACAGAATTCATCATCTTTCCCCATCTCGCTCTACCTCTCCACCAGACCTATTCATCACTGTCAATGGCTGCTGACTTTCCCCAGTCCCACACGCCCGATGCCTTGGGGTGATCCTCGACTTTGCCTTCTCTTTCAAGCCACATGTCCAAGCCCTTGCCTCCTCCTGCCGTCTCAACCTCAAAAATATTTCCCGAATCTGCACATTCCTTGACCACGACACCACAAAAACACTAGTGCACGCCCTTATCATCTCCCGCCTTAACTGCTGCAACCTCCTACTCTCTGGCCTCCCCTCTAGCACTCTGGCACCTCTCCAGTCCATCATACACTCTGCTGCCCGACTAATCCACCTGTCTCCCCGCTATTCCCCAGCCTCTCCCCTATGCCAAGCCCTTCACTGGCATCCTATTGCCCAGAGACTCCAGTTCAAATCCCTTACTATGACATACAAAGCCATCCACAACCTGTCTCCTCCATACATCTGCGACATGGTCTCCCGGTACTTACCTACATGCAACCTCCGATCCTCTCAAGATCTCCTTCTCTACTCCACTCTTATCTCTTCTTCCCACAATCGCATCCAAGACTTCTCCCGTGCTTCCCCCATACTCTGGAACTCTCTACTACAATACATCAGACTTTCGCCTACCATAGAAACCTTCAAAAAGAACCTGAAGACTCACCTCTTCTGACAAGCCTACAGCCTGCAGTGATCCTCAACCTACTGAACCACCACACAATCAGCTCTACCCTCTCCGAGTGTATCCTCACCCATCCCCTGCAAACTGTGAGACCTCGCCCGGCAGGGTCCTCCCTCCTTCTGTACCTGTTAGTGCCTTGTTTTTTGCTCATATTTAATGTATTTGTCTATATTTGCCCCCTTTTCACATGTAAAGCGCCATGGAATAAATAGCGCTATAAAAATGTATAATAATAATAATAATGACTGCCTTCTGGATATCTGTCAAGTAAGCAGTCTTTCCCATGATTTTGGAGCCTACTGAAACAGACTAAGGGGCCTTTTTAAAGCTTAGGAAGCCTTTTTGGGTGTTTTGTGTTAATTATTCTAATTTACTGGGATAGGTACTTTTGGGTTTTCATTGGCTGTAAGCCATAATCATCAACATTAATAGAAATAAACACTTGAAATAGATCACTATGTTTGTAATGTATATAATATGAGTTTCACTTTTTGTATTGAAGAACTGAAATAAATTTACTTTTTGATGATATTCTAATTTAGCGAGAAGCACCTGTATCTCCCACCCCCCCAAAAAATCACCATGCAATATGATTCTCCTCTCCTCATTGATATGATTATTTGTGACACCAAACATGTCCAGTTTTTACTTATTTTAGTGGTGAAAAAAAAATCAGACAATTGTAAAAAAAAAAAAAAGAAAAAATCTGAGGCTTGTGTCGCTATTTTCTGAGACCTGTAACATTTTTATTTTTTGGCCGATAGAGCTGTGTTATTTTTTGTGATCGCTGCATATAGCAGAAATCACAGTCTCTTTTGAAGCCCGGCCACATCCTGGGTTTAAAATGAGCTCCATAATGACAAGCATCAGCTATTATGACAACCCGTTGGCAACCCGCGTTCATTGTCATGAGCGCACCGATGGGCGGAGTTAATGACACGCTCGCACGTCAGCGTGTGTTAAATGCCTCTGTTAGAGATTGACAGTGACATTTAACAAGTTAGCAATCGTGGGCATAGCACTGATCCACCCGCAATTGTAAGAGACAGGTCTTGGCTGTAATACGCAGTCATCGCCTGCTGTGTATGGGGTGGATGAGCCCGCTCCATACACCCGCTTCCGACATATGTCAGATTTCATGACGGGATTAATTTTAGTTTTAATGAATTGGCCACTAAGTATAACATTCGCTATTAGGTTTTGGACAACCCTTTTAAATATATACAGTATATATACAAATTGGAAAAAAATTCAGACATGAGATAGCGAAGAAAATCTGTGGTCTTTATTGACCCATGTACAGTATGTTCAAGATTTCAGCTCTTTAAACAGTGAGCCTATGTCAAGCCATAAAATTCACTGTGCAGAAATAAGGAATATAAGTTAGATTCCATAATCAGTGATTAATCAATATACATCAGGAAAACAGTGCCTATGTATACAGCACAATCACATCAATCTCATCATGTGTCATTATACTATAACAATAATTCATATATAATATGTCTTAGTACACGTGTACTGTGCATATGGTATTAGATAACCTTAATTGCATGATGTCCTGCTTTGTGGCCTCTTCTTTAACACTCTCGCTATTCCCCAATCTCTTCAGGCTTTCTATTGCCCAGAGACTCCAGTTCAAAACCCTAACCATGGCTTACAAAGCCATCCACAACCAGTCTCCTCCATACATCTGTGACCTCGCCTCCCGGTACTTACCTGCACGCAACCTCCGATCCTCACAAGATCTCCTTCTCTACTCCCCTCTTATCTCCTCTTCCCACAATCCCATACAAGATTTCTCTCGTGTATCCCCCTACTCTGGAACTCTCTACCCCAAAATATCAGACTATCGCCTCAAACCCATCAAAAGGAACCTGAAGACCTACCTGTTCTGACAAGCCTACAACCTGCAGTAACCACGGATCCACCATACCACTGCACGACCAGCTCTATCCTCACCTACTGTATCCTCACCCATCCCGTGTAGATTGTGGGCCCTCGCGGGCAGGGTCCTGTCTCCTCCTGTACCAGTCAGTGACTCATTTTATTCAAGGCTATTTTCTTTGTTTTTGTTATGTATATCCCCTTTCACATGTAAAGCGTCATGGAATAAATGGCGATATAATATTAAATAATAATATTATGATAGCACCTGTGTTATAATTAAAAGCTGCTCACCAAACTGCTGGTCACTGCACTTTCTTTAATATACGCCATGCCTGACTGGGATACAAGACACCTAGGTGTACTATTTGGACAGCCAATGTGTCCTTTCGCTGTCACAGCAGGGTCTTTCCTCTGAACCACAACCTCTTCAGTGCCCCAGATACTGCAATGATCCTGTCGCTACATGAGAATGCGGAATTCTCTGCACTTCGTATCCTAAGGTTCCTCTGACCGTCACAGTAAGAGGAGGATCACTCACAGGGTGAGCTGGCAAACTAAATACATGGAGCAGGTATTTATTAAACACATTAGGAATTTATTAAGGACTGAGGAACTTTCAGGTGGCAAGCTAAAGAGTAAATTACCTCAATTATCTGACAAGGATCAATAAATTTGGGACCCACCTTGGCAGCAGAAAAGTTTAAGTTTGATGTTTTTAGTGGACAACCACACCTTGTCCCCAACTCCAAAGCTTGGCAAACTTGTGTGTCTCTGTTTTCTTCAAGTTCTCCCTGACTTAAGACCAGACAAGCTTTAACCCATCCATCAATTTTTAAGCCACCTGAGTATTCATCTTGGAAGTTGAAAAAGAACAAAAACGACAATGATACCCAAGACAGGGGCGTATTTAGAGGGGGACAGGCGAGGCGTTTGTCTGAGGAACAGCCGGCAGGGGGCGGCACCAGACCGACCGCCTAATGCTGTGGTCCGAGGTGTCTCCCAAGCAGTGGCATTCCCTCCCCCTTGGGAGTGGGATTCGGCCGTTCTTTAAGCCACTGGTGAGGTGAAGATGCAACATGCTCCCTGCAGTCAACTGTCTTCCAGGTGAGTACAATTGACAAAATCGTGACCCCTCTGTATATTTTCCGGCACATGACAGCTGATTTGATGGACTGACATGTGCCCCTAACAGCCGCAGGTGTAATCACGATCCAAACTCTTAACATGTTAAATGTTAATGTCAATCTCTGACAGCAGCATTTAGCATGATTGTACTAGAAGCGCGTCATTACCTCCTCCCATTGGTACCCCTGTCATATGATCGCAGGGCGCCAATGGGTCGCCGTTCATATCAGATGATCAATTCTGCTACACATAGCAGGGCTGAGGCACTGCCGTGTGTAGCACAAGCGATCAGAAGATCGCAACTTCAAGACTCCTAAGGAGACTATTGAAGCAGGTAAAAAGTGTGTTTATTTTTGTTAAAATGTGTGGTGTGACTGTGGGGGCATCATAAAGTATGGGGGCCCCTCGAACGTTGTAAGGGCTAGTGTGGGGGCCCTCAAACAGTTTTGGAACTACTGTGGGGGCTCTCAAAGTGTGGGGGACATTATACAGTGTGGGCGCAAATGTGGGAGCCATTATACAGCGTGGGAACCATTAAACAGCATGGCTACAAATGTGAGACCATTATATAGCATGGGTTAAAATGTGGTGGCCATCATATAGTTTTGGGGCCATTATACAGCATGGGTGCTAATATTGGGGTCATCAAACAGTGTAAGGACTATTGAGGGGTTTATCATACAAAGTGGAGGCCATTATACAGTATGAGAGCTACTGTGGGGACCATCTTACAGTGTGGGGGCCTTTTTAAATTGTCAGAACTAATAAGGGCCCTACTGTAGGGCCCCAAGTATTGTTATAGGGGAACTCAGAGTATTGTGACTGTCAAAGGTGCACATTGGGCATGGTTACTTTCTAGGGGCAAAATGTGTACTCTTTTTCTAGGTCACTTGCACAGGGCATTAATATTTTCTAGGGGGGGATCTTACCATCTAGAGGGCACAAAGGAGGCATTTACTTTGTAAGGCTACGTTCACATTAGCGTTACGCTAATGTGCGTCGCTGTTGCGTCGGCGACGCAGCGGCGACGCAGCGGCGACGCGCCCCTATGTTTAACATAGGGGACGCGTGCGTTTTTTTGTTAGCGTTTTTCGACATGTGCGTCGTTTTCGACGCTAGCGTCGGACGCACGAAAATGCAACAAGTTGCATTTTTCGTGCGTCCGATTTTCGTCAAAAAACGACGCACGCGTCGCAAAACGCAGCGTTTTTGCGTGCGTTTTTGGTGCGTCGCGCGTTGCGTCGCCGTTGCGTCCCCGACGCACCGGCGCGCAACGCTAATGTGAACGTAGCCTAAGGGGCACAGTGGTGGGCATTCCTATGTGGGGCAGTAAATGGAGCACAGTTTTTGTGTCATACAGTTGGGGCAGTAAGGCTATGTGCACACGTCAGGATTCCTTGCAGAAATTTCCTGAACAAAACCGGACATTTTCTGTAAGAAATTCGCATGCGTTTTTTTCGCGGTTTTTTTTTTCGTTTTTTTCCGGAGGTTCCCAATGCAATAATATAGTGGGAAATCCGCAAAATTAATGAACATGCTGCGTTTTTTTACCGCAAAAGCAACAAAAAAAAAGCAACATATGCACAAAAATTATGGAATGCATTACATAGTAACATAGTAACATAGTAACATAGTAACATAGTTAGTAAGGCCGAAAAAAGACATTTGTCCATCCAGTTCAGCCTATATTCCATCATAATAAATACCCAGATCTACGTCCTTCTACAGAACCTAATAATTGTATGATACAATATTGTTCTGCTCCAGGAAGACATCCAGGCCTCTCTTGAACCCCTCGACTGAGTTCGCCATCACCACCTCCTCAGGCAAGCAATTCCAGATTCTCACTGCCCTAACAGTAAAGAATCCTCTTCTATGTTGGTGGAAAAACCTTCTCTCCTCCAGACGCAAAGAATGCCCCCTTGTGCCCGTCACCTTCCTTGGTATAAACAGATCCTCAGCGAGATATTTGTATTGTCCCCTTATATACTTATACATGGTTATTAGATCGCCCCTCAGTCGTCTTTTTTCTAGACTAAATAATCCTAATTTCGCTAATCTATCTGGGTATTGTAGTTCTCCCATCCCCTTTATTAATTTTGTTGCCCTCCTTTGTACTCTCTCTAGTACTCTCTCTATTACAAATGATGGGACGCATATGTATGCGTTTTTTTAAGCGTTTTTATGATGTTTTTATAGCGAAAAAATGCAGAAAAAACGCAAAAAATCCTCAAAGTGTGCACACAGCCTAAGGCCGGCTTCACACTTGCGAGTTTTACGGACGTAAGAGCGCAGAAACTACGTCCGTAAAACTCGCAAAAAATACGGCACAATTATTCTCTATGCCTCTGCTCCTATCTGCCGTATTTTACTGATCAGTATTATACGGCTTTCTACGGCCGTACAAAATCGCAGCATGCTGCGTTTGTCACCGTACTGCGCAAGAAATACGCCAATGAAAGTCTATGGAAGCGTGAAAAATACGGATTACACACGGACAAGCAGTGTGACTTGCGAGAAATACGCAGCGCTGTTAGAGAGAAAAGCCGGCAATTCAGTGCGGTGTACAGTAAAATCACACTGACAGCTTACAGTAGAATAGGTAGAATAAATGTGTACACATAGAATAGGTATATATATATATATATGTCAGTGAGACACATATATGTATATATATTAATATTTTTTCCAGCGCTATACAGCTTGAAAGCCGGTAATTCAACTACCGGCTTTTTCCTTCTCCTTCCTAAAACCCGACATGATTTGAGACATGGTTTACATACAGTAAACCATGTCTTCTCTCCATTTTTTTTGCAGATTCCACACTACTAATGTCAGTAGAGTGTATCTGCAAAATTTGGCCGTTCTAGCTCTTAAAATAAAGGGTTAAATGGCGGAAAAAATTGGAGTGGGCTCCCGCGCAATTTTCTCCGCCAGAGTAGTAAAGCCAGTGACTGAGGGCAGATATTAATAGCCTGGAGAGGGTCCACGGTTATTGGCCCCCCCCTGGCTAAAAACATCTGCCCCCAGCCACCCCAGAAAAGGCACATCTGGAAGATGCGCCTATTCTGGCACTTGGCCACTCTCTTCCCATTCCCGTGTAGCGGTGGGATATGGGGTAATGAAGGGTTAATGCCACCTTGCTATTGTAAGGTGACATTAAGCCTAATTAATAATGGAGAGGCGTCAATTATGACACCTATCCATTATTAATCCAATTGTAGTAAAGGGTTAAATAAAACACAAACACATTATTTAAAATTATTTTAATGAAATAAAAACAATGGTTGTTTGAGTATTTTATTCTACGCCCAATCCAGTCACTGAAGACCCTCGTTCTGTGAAAGAAATAACATAATAAACCAACAATATACTTACCCTCCGCAGATCTGTAACGTCCAACGATGTAAATCCTTCTGAAGGGGTTAAAACATTTTGCAGCAAGGAGCTTTGCTAATGCAATGCTACTCCTCGCTGCAAAACCCCGGGGAATGAGTCTAAATATAGATCAATGAGCTATATTTAGCTTCATTTGCGGTGAGGCGCCCTCTGCTGGATGTTCATAGATCGTGGGAAATTACCTAGAAAGCCTGGGAGCTTTCTAGGTAATTTCCCACGATCTATGAACATCCAGCAGAGGGTGCCTCACCGCAAATGAAGCTAAATATAGCTCATTGATCTATATTTAGACTCATTCCCCGGGGTTTTGCAGCGAGGAGTAGCATTGCATTAGCAAAGCTCCTTGCTGCAAAATGTTTTAACCCCTTCAGAAGGATTTACATCGTTGGACGTTACAGATCTGCGGAGGGTAAGTATATTGTTGGTTTATTATGTTATTTCTTTCACAGAACGAGGGTCTTCAGTGACTGGATTGGGCGTAGAATAAAATACTCAAACAACCATTGTTTTTATTTCATTAAAATAATTTTAAATAATGTGTTTGTGTTTTATTTAACCCTTTACTACAATTGGATTAATAATGGATAGGTGTCATAATTGACGCCTCTCCATTATTAATCAGGCTTAATGTCACCTTACAATAGCAAGGTGGCATTAACCCTTCATTACCCCATATCCCACCGCTACACGGGAATGGGAAGAGAGTGGCCAAGTGCCAGAATAGGCGCATCTTCCAGATGTGCCTTTTCTGGGGTGGCTGGGGGCAGATATTTTTAGCCAGGGGGGGGCCAATAACCGTGGACCCTCTCCAGGCTATTAATATCTGTCCTCAGTCACTGGCTTTACTACTCTGGCGGAGAAAATTGCGCGGGAGCCCACTCCAATTTTTTCCGCCATTTAACCCTTTATTTTAAGAGCTAGAACGGCCAAATTTTGCAGATACACTCTACTGACATTAGTAGTGTGGAATCTGCAAAAAAAATGGAGAGAAGACATGGTTTACTGTATGTAAACCATGTCTCAAATCATGTCGGGTTTTAGGAAGGAGAAGGAAAAAGCCGGTAGTTGAATTACCGGCTTTCAAGCTGTATAGCGCTGGAAAAAATATTAATATACAGTGGGGCAAAAAAGTATTTAGTCAGTCAGCAATAGTGCAAGTTCCACCACTTAAAAAGATGAGAGGCGTCTGTAATTTACATCATAGGTAGACCTCAACTATGGGAGACAAACTGAGAAAAAAAATCCAGAAAATCACATTGTCTGTTTTTTTTAGCATTTTATTTGCATATTATGGTGGAAAATAAGTATTTGGTCAGAAACAAAATTTCATCTCAATACTTTGTAATATATCCTTTGTTGGCAATGACAGAGGTCAAACGTTTTCTGTAAGTCTTCACAAGGTTGCCACACACTGTTGTTGATATGTTGGCCCATTCCTCAATGCAGATCTCCTCTAGAGCACTGATGTTTTTGGCTTTTCGCTTGGCAACACGGACTTTCAACTCCCTCCAAAGGTTTTCTATAGGGTTGAGATCTGGAGACTGGCTAGGCCACTCCAGGACCTTGAAATGCTTCTTACGAAGCCACTCCTTCGTTGCCCTGGTGGTGTGCTTTGGATCATTGTCATGTTGAAAGACCCAGCCACGTTTCATCTTCAATGCCCTTGCTGATGGAAGGAGGTTTGCACTCAAAATCTCACGATACATGGCCCCATTCATTCTTTCATGTACCCGGATCAGTCATCCTGGCCCCTTCGCAGAGAAACAGCCCCAAAGCATGATGTTTTCACCACCATGCTTTACAGTAGGTATGGTGTTTGATGGATGCAACTCAGTATTCTTTTTCCTCCAAACACGACAAGTTGTGTTTCTACCAAACAGTTCCAGTTTGGTTTCATCAGACCATAGGACATTCTCCCAAAACTCCTCTGGATCATCCAAATGCTCTCTAGCAAACTTCAGACGGGCCCGGACATGTACTGGCTTAAGCAGTGGGACATGTCTGGCACTGCAGGATCTGAGTCCATGGTGGCGTAGTGTGTTACTTATGGTAGGTCTTGTTACATTGGTCACAGCTCTCTGCAGTTCATTCACTAGGTCCCCCCGCGTGGTTCTGGGATTTTTGCTCACTGTTCTTGTGATCATTCTGACCCCACGGGGTGGGATTTTGCGTGGAGCCCCAGATCGAGGGAGATTATCAGTGGTCTTGTATGTCTTCCATTTTCTAATTATTGCTCCCACTGTTGATTTCTTCACTCCAAGCTGGTTGGCTATTGCAGATTCAGTCTTCCCAGCCTGGTGCAGGGCTACAATTTTGTTTCTGGTGTCCTTTGACAGCTCTTTGGTCTTAACCATAGTGGAGTTTGGAGTCAGACTGTTTGAGGGTGTGCACAGGTGTCTTTTTATACTGATAACAAGTTTAAACAGGTGCCATTACTACAGGTAATGAGTGGAGGAAAGAGGAGACTCTTAAAGAAGAAGTTACAGGTCTGTGAGAGCCAGAAATCTTGATTGTTTGTTTCTGACCAGATACTTATTTTCCACCATAAAATGCAAAAAAAATGTTAAAAAAACAGACAATGTGATTTTCTGGATTTTTTTTTTCTCAGTTTGTCTCCCATAGTTGAGGTCTACCTATGATGTAAATTACAGACGCCTCTCATCTTTTTAAGTGGTGGAACTTGCACTATTGCTGACTGACTAAATACTTTTTTGCCCCACTGTATATACATATATGTGTCTACTGACATATATATATATATATATATATATATATATATATATATATATATAGACAGTATATATATATATATTTTTCTTTTTGGGACACATGGATCACTTCTATAGCGGTATGTTGGTTTTGCAAGCCTGCGAGAAAACCACGCAGTACGGATGCCATACGGATTACATACGGAGGATGCCATGCGCAAAAAACGCTGACACACCCTGCCTACGGAGGAGCTACGGACCACTATTTTCGGGACATTTCAGCGTATTACGGCCGTAATATACGGACCGTATTTTCATACGCTGAGTGTGAAGCCGGCCTAATAGGGACAGCGCTCAGCAGGATGAGGAGTTTGTGCAGGTTGGGAATAGATGGTGATGGATCTCTGCAGTCAATTCCTGGTTGGAGATGTTGCGATGTCAGTCTTGGGCAGATGGAAAAGCAGGAAAAGTTAATTACTCCATCAGAAAGAACGTCATCTGTAAGTAACCGCCTATGACTGTACTGTAACCTCTTATATGTTCTGCAGCATTGGTATCTACCACTGGATGGTCACCATATAGCGGTAATATTGATGTTGGCATATAGATTTATTTTCGGTAATACCTTGTTCATCAGCTGAAGCCACCTGAAGCCACAATTAGGGTGTGCCACTGTACTGTAGATGTGATCAAGGATACCTGGTTAGGGGCCCATTCATGTGTTTCGCCCCCTCTCCCGAGCTGAACTTCTAGCTACGCCTCTGCATAATATATATGCTTGCACTGTATAAATATACACAGCTGCATAGGCTGAACTCACCTGATTAATTCCAGCAGAATTTGCTTCACACATTGCAGACATAGCTGCAAGTCCGACTGTACTTCCATCAAAGTCAACATTCCTAAAAGAAGAAGACTGGGCCTAAATATCTGAGGAATCTGCAATCTAACCACATAAAACAGTACAGTAGCTTTACTTCAGACACCAAGACAAGAGAAAAGATGTAGTTAGCAGGAATCCCGACATCATGAATATCTGAATATCCAGGCATCATTAGTATTTATCATGAAGGCTTACGTGAGAAACTGGGCATTGTCATGAGGTTTCCTGGGCAGCAAGTTCTGAAGTCTCCAGTTCTGGAATCTTTGCAGCAGCACATTGAAATCAGAGACCACCTCTATCTGATCGTTAGAGTCCCAGATTTCAATCCCAATGAGGGCGACAAAAATATTGATTTTTTTATAAATCTGTGTAAGGAAGGAGAGAGGTGTCTGTATTAAAACAGCAATAATCATGAAGTTATTCTAGAATTTCCAGTCCAAGTGCATATAATACAGGTGGCCTTACGGTATTTATGAAGTTCACCACTTTAATCAGATGCTTTTTAACATCTTCTGTATTCCTTTCAAATTTTTTGTACTGAAAGATAAAGAATTATTGAGATGTGATAAGAGTTGAACAAATAATTATCTGTCGTATAGATCAGTAACATCTATGTGAGTCAATGGAGTAGCCAGAATGGGTGGCACCATGAAAAGAGCAGTCAGTGCTCTGCTTAGTATCCTAGGCATCTCAGTCGCTTACTTGGTCACTCTGGAGGGCGCCAAGGATGCCAGGAAGAACATTGTCAGTGCAGAAGGGGGCCAAGTAAGCGGCTGAGGCACCCCAGATGAAGGGCAGAGAAATGGTCATGCAGAAGTGAACACTGCCCTGGTTTGGTGGCCAAGGGGACCAAACTAGACTCTGGACCAGGGTAGTTTGAGTCTTCTTGCTCCCCTCTACAATCCAGCAATGCAATAGGCTTCTCTGGGCAGTGTTCTGCTGGAAAATCGTTGCTCAAGGCATAGTCTAGGTGACATGAACCATCTACCGAAACATTATACAGACGAGGAACCCCCCTTTTATGAAAGCAGTATCAACTGCTCTTTTAGCAGGATTATGCCCCTGCCTCACTGCAAAAATTGTTCTGAATTAATTTGAGGAATATGACAAAACGTTGAAGGTGAAGACTTGTCTCCAAATTTTCCATATCTCAATCTGAGCCTCTATGAAATATTCACCAAAAACAAGTCTGATCCATGGAGGTCATACCTTGTCTTGATGACAAATATCACAGGACACTTCAGGGGTCCTGTGGAGTCCATGCCTCAAAGGGTCAGAGCTGTTTTAGAAACCTACTCATTATTAAGATGGTGGTTTTAATGTTATGATTAACTGTCTTAAACATATGGTAATGGCAAAGATGTCCATCTTTTACAGTGTTGGCATGGTGAGAGTTGGACTTTTGGGACCCCCACTAATCCTGAGAAAGAAGCGTGTGATTAACGACTATGTGGTCTTATATTGTTGAAGCTATGAGTTGAAATCTATCCAGGGCTTCTAGAGCTATTGTCTTGTTATCGTCTATCTCTACAGAATTGGTTTGGGGAGGAGGTCCCCAGTATTACTGGTAAAGGCTTTCTATACAATATGGACAGGATGGACATGTAATGTACAATCTGAAGCTGTCTATTCGTCTACAGAAGAAAATACAGACACGTTGTCCTATGTTATGTGATTATGTGTCAGTCACACATATCTCCTGCCTGTTCAGTCGCTAATAAGTAACCGGGTGTCCAGTTATCCCCTACACAAGATAATTGTTATAGGGCACGGGGGGAATCCTGTACCCATATTATCCCCTATAATGAGTGAGTGCCCGATATCTGCTATATTACAGCACAGTGTTTTGCTAGTACGAGTAACACACTGACTTTATCAGGGATTACTTTTATTCAGGACCATCTATATTTAGGGTACACATTACATATAATATCCCACTTACCATACTCAGATCTGCCACCATGAACAACTCAATGTACTTTCTGACATTCCACAGATTTTCCTTCTGAAATAGTGAAAGAGACTCATGTCAAATTTCAATAAAGGTGCAATGGCAAAACGGACTTTCTAAATATCTGTCCGTAAATCACAGAACCGCTCAGCAATATATCTGCAGAATAGTGTGCATGTCCACTAAGCAAATCCAATAGGAAAACACATTTGCATCTCTATCTGATGCGGGACTGGCTGAGCAGAAGGAGGAATCGTCTCTGGGACGGCTGCATAAGCCACATACACAGCAGGTAAGAAATCCAGGAGATCTTGTTCTTAAGATCTAACAGGAACAAAAAAAATGTATCTCTGCCATTAATATGGCTCAGAGGACCTGCTCACTTGCCGAGTCCGTAAGTATATTGACCAATAGTGACAGCTATTTCACTGTGCAACAAAAGTATGTAGCACATATTTATTCAAGCATGCTTAAGATACTCGGATAACACCAGATCATGCTCGGATAACACTGAGACTGCTGTATATACATCATATAGAATACAATGAGTCTGCTGTATACATCACATGCGATACACTGAGACTGCTGTATATACATTACATGGGATAAATTGAGACTGCTGTATATACATCACATAGGATACACTGAGGCTGATGTATACATCACATAGGATACGCTGAGACTGCTCTGTGGTCAGGTTTCAAAAGTGGGTGGAAAACAGCTTTATTTTTACCACTATGTCAGGAATGGGTTAAAGGTAATGAGTTGGAAAAATGGCCTTGTAGACAATTCAAGTGACTGTCATTTACTAGTACAGCTAAACTGAATATTTGATCTAGGGCTAATATTTCTTCCCCGCAGTATATATATATATATATGTATATATATATACATACCGTATATACTCGAGTATAAGCCGACCCGAGTATAAGCCGACCCCCCTAATTTTGCCACAAAAAACTGGGAAAACTTATTGACTCGAGTATAAGCCTAGGGTGGAAATGTAGCATTTACCGGTGAATTTCAAAAATAAAAATAGATCATTATTTCCCCATAGCTGTGCCATATAGTGCTCTGCACCGTTCATATTGCCCCATAGATGCTGCACAGATGCCCCATATAGTGCTGTGTGCCGTTCATACTGCCCCCATAGATGCTGCACAGATGCCCCATATAGTGCTGTGTGCCGTTCATACTGCCCCCATATAGTGCTGTGTGCCGTTCATACTGCCCCCATAGATGCTGCACAGATGCCTCATATAGTGCTGTGTGCCGTTCATACTGCCCCCATATAGTGCTGTGTGCCGTTCATACTGCCCCCATATAGTGCTGTGTGCCGTTCATACTGCCCCCATATAGTGCTGTGTGCCGTTCATACTGCCCCCATATAGTGCTGTGTGCCGTTCATACTGCCCCCATATAGTGCTGTGTGCCGTTCATACTGCCCCATATAGTGCTGTGTGCCGTTCATACTGCCCCCATATAGTGCTGTGTGCCGTTCATACTGCCCCCATATAGTGCTGTGTGCCGTTCATACTGCCCCCATATAGTGCTGTGTGCCGTTCATACTGCCCCCATATAGTGCTGTGTGCCGTTCATACTGCCCCCATATAGTGCTGTGTGCCGTTCATACTGCCCCCATATAGTGCTGTGTGCCGTTCATACTGCCCCCATATAGTGCTGTGTGCCATTCATACTGCCCCCATATAGTGCTGTGTGCCGTTCATACTGCCCCCATATAGTGCTGTGTGCCGTTCATACTGCCCCATATAGTGCTGTGTGCCGTTCATACTGCCCCCATATAGTGCTGTGTGCCGTTCATACTGCCCCATAGATGCTGCACATAAATCTGTGCTGCCGCTGCTGCTGCTGCAATAAAAAAAAAACCCACATACTCACCTCCCTTGATTGCAGCTCCCAGCGTCCGGTCCCGGGGCCTCCATCTTCCCGGCGTCTCTGCTCTGACTGATCAGGCAGAGGGCGCCGCGCACACTATATGCGTCATCGCGCCCTCTGCCTGAACAGTCAGAGCGCAGACGCCGGGAAGATGGAGGCGCCGGGAAGATGGAGCGACGCCCGGCGGCTGGAACGCGGACAGGTGAATATAACATACTCACCTAGTCCCAGCGATCCTCGCGCTGTCCCTGCCTTCCTCCCCGTCTTCTGTGCTGCAGCATCTTCCTGTCAGCGGTCACCGGCACCGCTGATTAGAGAAATGAATAGGCGGCTCCGCCCCTATGGGAGGTGGAGCCGCTTATTCATATCTCTAATGAGCGGTCCCACGTGACCGCTGAAGAGGGGAAGACGCTGCAGCACAGAAGACGGGGAGGAAGGCAGGGACAGCGCGAGGATCGCTGGGACTAGGTAAGTATACCTCAGCGCCCTCTCCCCCTCACCCGCCGACCCCACCACTACCGTGACTCGAGTATAAGCCGAGGGGGGCACTTTCAGCCCAAAAATTTGGGCTGAAAATCTCGGCTTATACTCGAGTATATACGGTATATATATATATATATATATATACTAGCTGAAGAGCCCGGCGTTGCCTGGGCAAAGTAAATATCTATAGTTAGTTATAGCACCTCACTTCTCTTATTTTCCCATCACGCCTCTCATTTTCCCCCTCACATCTCTCATTTTCTCCCTTACCCCTCTTATTTTCCCCCTCACTCCTCTTATTTTCCCCCTCACTCCTCTTATTTTCCCCCTCACTCCTCTCATTCCCCCCTAACACTTGTCATTTCGACCTCACATCTGCATTTTCCGATCACTACACTATTTTCCCTCACTCCTCTCATTTTGCACTCACACCTTTTCATTTTCACCTCACACCCCTCGTTTTCACCTCACAGCTCTTATTTTCCCCTCAGTATATACATGTTTGTCATCTCCCTTATATATAGTATACACCTGTATGTCATCTCCTGTATATAGTATATATCTGTATGTCATCTCCCCTGTAAATAGTATATACCTGCTGTATGCCATCTCCTCCTGTATATTGTATATACCTATGTGTCATCTCCTCCTGTATATAGTATATACCTGTATGTCATCTCCTCCTGTATATAGTATATACCTGTATGTCATCGCCCCTGTATATAGTATATACCTGTGTCATCTCCCCTGTATATAGTATATACCTGTATGTCATCTCCTCCTGTATATAGTATATACCTGTGTCATCTCCCCTGTATATAGTATATATGTGTGTCATCTCCCCTGTATATAGTATATACCTGTGTGTCATCTCCTCCTGTATATAGTATATATCTGTGTGTCATCTCCTCCTGTATTAGACCTCGTTCACACGTTATTTGCTTAGTATTTTTACCTCAGTATTTGTAAGCTAAATTGGCAGCCTGATAAATCCCCAGCCAAATGGAAGCCCTCCCCCCTGGCACTATATATTAGCTCACACATACACATAATAGACAGGTCATGTGACTGACAGCTGCCGTATTTCCTATATGGTACATTTGTTGCTCTTGTAGTTTGTCTGCTTATTAATCAGATTTTTATTTTTGAAGTATAATACCAGACTTGCGTGTGTTTTAGGGCGAGTTTCATGTGTCAAGTTGTGTGTGTTGAGTTCCGTGTGGCGACATGCATGTAGCGACTTTTGTGAGATGAGTTTTGTGTGGCGACATGCGTGTAGCAACTTTTTGTGTTGAGTTGCATGTGACAGGTTAGTGTAGCAAAAGTTGTGTGCAGCAAGTTTTGCGCATGGCGAGTTTTGCGCATGGCGAGTTTTATGTGTGGTGCGTTTTGAGTATGTGCAAGTTTTGTGTGAGGCAACTTTTGCATGAGTTGCAACTTTTGTGCATGTGGCAATTTTTCCGGGTGTGGCGAGTTTTCCATGAGGTGAGTTTTGCACGTGTGGCGAGTTTTGCGTGAGCCTAGTTTTGCACGTGGCCTGTTTTGCGCGTGGCGAGTTTTGAGCGGCGACTTTTGTGTTTCGACTTTTATGTGGCGAGGTTGGTGTATGTGTGGTGAAATGTGTGCTGAGGGTGGTATATGTGTTCAAGCACGTGGTAGTGTGTGGCGCATTTTGTGTGTGTGTGTTCATATCCACGTGTGTGGTGAGTATCCCATGTCGGGGCCCCACCTTAGCAACTGTACGGTATATATTCTTTGGCGCCATCGCTCTCACTCTTTAAGTCCCCCTTGTTCATATCTGGTAGCTGTCAATTTGCCTCCAACACTTTTCCTTTCACTTTTTCCCCATTATGAAGATAGGGGCAAAATTGTTTGGTGAATTGGAACGCGCGGGGTTAAAATTTTGCCTCACAACATAGCCTATGACGCTCTCGGGGTCCAGACGTGTGACTGTGCAAAATTTTGTGGCTGTAGCTGCGATGGTGTAGATGCCAATCCCGGACATACACACACACACACACACATACACACACACATTCAGCTTTATATAATATAGCTATATATATATATATATATATATATATTATATAAAGCTGAATGTGTGTGTGTGTGTATGTGTCTGTGTGTGTGTGTGTGTATGTCCAGGATTGGCATCTACACCGTCGCAGCTACAGCCACAAAATTTTGCACAGTCACACATCTGGACCCCGAGAGCGTCATAGGCTATATATATATATATATCTTATATATAATTGCCTAGAATACTACTTCCTGCAATTTGTGCCAACTTCCGTGGCTTTGTCCGGAGCTAATGTCCGGAGCTAATGTCCGGAGCTAATGTCCGGAGATAAGTGACGTCAACAGTGTCCAGTGTCTGATTGGTTGCCGCCTGCTGCGAGCGACCAATCAGAAACGTGCCGTACTGTGACACACTCTGCCCGCCATTTTGGTGTGATTTTTGAATTTTTACCTCACAGCAAGTTTCTACTGCGTGGAGGCGGGCCCAGTGACGTTGCTCTTCAAGCTCCTGCCGAATTTCAAGTATATATGGATTCTAGACTCCCGATTCTTTAGAATCGGGCTGCCATCTAGTATATATATATATATATATATAGTGGGTACGGAAAGTATTCAGACCCCTTTACATTTTTCACTCTTTGTTTCATCGCAGCCATTTGGTAAATTCAAAAAAATTTATTTTTTTCACGTTAATGTACAATGTCATTAATGTACACTCTGCACCCCATCTTGACTGAGAAGAAAACAAATGTAGACATTTTTAAAAATTTGATAAAAAAGGAAAACTGAAATATCGCATGGTCATAAGTATTCAGACCCTTTGCTCAGACACTCATATGTAAGTCACATACTGTCCACTTCCTTGTGATCCTCCTTGAGATGGTTCTACTCCTTCATTAGAGTCCAGCTGTGTTTAATTAAACTGATAGGACTTGATTTTGAAAGGCGCACACCTGTCTATATAAGACCTCACAGCTCACAGTGCATGTCAGACCACATAAGAATCATGAGGTCAAAGGAACTGGCCAAGGAGCTCAGAGACAGAATTGTGGCAAGGCTCAGATCTGGCCAAGGTTACAACAGAATTTCTGCAGTACTCCAGGTTCCTAAGAACACAGTGGCCTTCATAATCCTTAAATGAAAGAAGTTTGGGACCACCAGATGTCTTCCTAGACCTAGCCGTCCAGCCAAACTGAGCAATCGTGGGAAGAAGAGCCTTGGTGAGAGAGGTAAAGAAGAACCCCAAGATCACTGTGGCTGAGCTCCAGAGATGCAGTAGGGAGATGGGAGAAAGTCAACCATTTCTGCAGCCCTCCACCAGTCGGGCCGTTATGGCAGAGTGATCCGACAGAAGCCTTTCCCCAGTGCAAGACATATGAAAGCCTGCATAGAGTTTGCTAAAAAACACATGAAGGACTCCCAGACTATGAGAAATAAGATTCTCTGGTCTGATGAGACGAAGATAGACCTTGTTGGTGATGATTCTAAGCGGTATGTGTGGAGAAAAACAGGCACTGCTCATCACCTGCCCAATACAATCCCAACAGTGAAGCATGGTGGTGGCAGCATCATGCTATGGGGGTGTTTTTCAGCTGCAGCGACAGGACAACTGGTTGTTATTGAAGGAAACGTGAATGCGGCCAAGTACAGAGACTTACTGGATGAAAACCTCTTCCAGAGTGCTCTGAACCTCAGACTTGGCCAAAGGTTCACCTTCCAACAAGACAATGACCCTAAGCACACAGCTAAAATAACAAAGGAGTGGCTTCAGAACAACTCTGTGACCACTCTTGACTGGCCCAGCCAGAGCCCTGACCTAAACCCAATTGAGCATCTCTGGAGAGACCTGAAAATGGCTGTCCACCAACGTTCACCATCCAACCTGACAGAACTGGAGAGGATCTGCAAGGAAGAATGGCATGAGTATCCCCAAATCCAGGAGTGAAAAACTTGTTGCATCATTCCCAAGAAAGACTCATGGCTGTACTAGCTCAAAAGGGGGCTTCTACTCAATTCTGAGCTAAGGGTCTGAATACTTATGACAATGTGATATTTCAGTTTTTCTTTTTTAATAAATTTGCAAAAATTACATTTCAGTTTTTTTCAGACAAGATGGGGTGCAGAGTGTACATTAATGAGAAAAAATTAACTTTTGAATTTACCAAATGGCTGCAAATGAAACAAAGAGTGAAAAATTAAAAGGGGTCTAAATACTTTCCGTACCCACTGTATATAGTAGATCTGACTATTCTGCAATACTATCCTATGTGTGGACAGCATAATACATAGGGGGAGATGATACATAATACTTTCTATGATCTGATTGTATTCTCATGCAACAAGCCATGTAACTGCGGCCACTCATAATGAAAGCATGTTAAAAAGTCTAGAAAAAAAGAAATAGGAGACTAAGCAAATAATCCCACCTCATCAGCTGAAGCCCGAAATGATATGAAGGACGGTGGTTTCTGCTTTGTAGCTTTCTCGCTCACACCGCAGCCTGTCTTGGACTCCTCCACTTGCTCATACACAGCGTGCTCCCCACTATCTGTGAACTTTAGGGGTTCAATGAAAAACCTCTGCTCTCGAGTCTGGATAAGACCGCTGTGAAATTATGAACAACATGTAAGATCATGTAAACGCGTCTGCTTCAGTCTATTAGAGATTATATAGATAGATTACACAGTACACGTACTGGAGCTTTTATGACATCCCATCTCAAATCCAATGGCATTAATATGGAGTAGACCTGCCAGTGCAGCTATAATAGTTTCTATTCTTCTGTGAAGGTTTTCTACAAGTTTTTAGAAAAGTCTGTGACCATTCATCCAGGACAGCATCTGTGAGGTCAGACAGTGATGTTAGAGGAGAGGCTGGGCTCACAGTAAAAGATGTTCAAAAGGGCTGAGGTCCGGGCTCTGTGCAGGCCGGGTCATGCTCATCCACACCAAACTCCTCCAATGTTGTCTTTACTGACCTTGGTGCAATGGGACACAGTCACGTGGAACAGAAAAGGGTCTTCCCCAAACTGTTCCCACAAAGTTGGAACTATACAATTGCATTGGATGTCTTCTATGCCGAAGCATTAAGATTTCCCTTCATTGGAACTAATGACTAAAGCCGACCATTGAAAACAAACCCGCAGTATTATTCCTGCTTCATCAAACCTTACAGCTTGCAAAATCTAGTTAGGCAGGTAATGTTCCCCTGGCATTCACCAAATCCAGGCTCGTCCACCGGACGTCACACAGAGAAGCGTGATCCATCACTTCACAGGATACATGTCTAATGCTCCAGAGTACAGTGACGGCAGCTTTACACCACTCCATCTGATGCTTGGTATTGTGCTTGGTGATGTTTGCATGCAACTTGGCCATGGAAACTCATGCCATAGAAGTCCTGGTGCACAGTTTTCATGCTGATGGCAATACCAGAGGAGGTTTGGAGTTATGGAGTCAGAAGAGTGTTGGTGACAACTTTACATGGTATCCACTTCGTGGATAAGTTGCTTTGATTCCTTGCTCTTCTCAATAATATTACGCAAAAGTGATTGTGGAATATTTAGGAGGGATATAATGTCATGATCTGACCAGTTACCACGATGACTCTTATATATAAATAGATATACAGTAGATAGATAGATAGAAAGATAGATAGATAGATAGATATACAGTAGATAGATATAAGATAGATAATAAATAGATAGACAGATATGAGATATATAGATGATAGATAGATAATAGATAGATAGATGATAGATAGATGATAGATAGATGATAGATAGATGATAGATAGATAGATAGATAGATAGATGTGATACATACCTTAACCCATTACATGTACTCAGGGTAACCATTGAGTTGTTCTCATGCTTTACATGCCCCTGGTAGTTGCAGTGATCCTAGAAAAATATCTTTTAATAGTTATGCCTCAGTCCAGGTTTTTTTTATTTAGGCAAAGAAGAAACAGTGGACCATTTTTCATTGGTGTAAAAGGTACAATTTTAATCCAATTTTGGTCCGTGTGACTGATCGGCCCAACAATGTGGCATTCATTTTTCTCCTATGCAAAAAAAATAAATAAATCCAAGCGCCTCTTATGTACTGAACAGTAACAAAATATCATCCTAGGAACCAGGGCTGAGGAGTTGGTAAGCCAAACACCGACTCCGACTCCTCAATTTCCCCGACTTCTGACTCCAACTCTGACTCAAATAGCAAAAATTCACCGCACACTCTAATGGAATGATTTGCAACCATCTGTGGGATTTTATTTTAGACAAAGAAGATAAGTGCCAAGTTACAAAAATTGGTCCAAAACCCAGTAAAGTAGAGACACCCGACGTTTTGACCCTCCCGGGTCCTGGGGAACAGGGCGCAAGCATATCCCGGACGGTTCTACAGCCTCAGGACGCAGTTACCACCATGGGCCACCGATGATTGGCACTATTCTGACTATAAGTACGAAGCAACACCTATCTTAGCAGGCAGAGAGGGTGCGGTGGATTTCTTTGCTGACTGCAATTATAAAGATGAACTGGATTTGATTAGCTCAAAAACATTGGAGTCGAAGATCTATGCTCTTGCTGAAAGAGAAATCCGCTTATTCTGCAAAATAAAATCATTAAAATCATACACTGATTGCAATCATGTACCAAGAGGATTAAGGGTCTTCAAAGAAATCTTGCAGTTTAAGGAAGACCCAGGATTTCAAAAAGCATGGGAGCAGATACATTTGCAGTGTTCGCAAAACCTGCTACAACTAGTTATAACTAGTGTTGAGCATTCCGATACCGCAAGTATCGGGTATCGGCCGATACTTGCGGTATCGGAATTCCGATACCGAGTTCCGATACTTTTGTGGTATCGGGAATCGGTATCGGATCCATATTAATGTGTAAAATAAAGAATTAAAATAAAAAATATTGATATACTTACCTCTCCGGAGGCCCCTGGACATCACCGCTGGTAACCGGCAGCCTTCTTTGCTTAAAATGAGCACGTTTAGAGCCTTCCATGATGTCACGGCTTCTGATTGGTCGCGTGCCGCTCATGTGACCGCCACGCGACCAATCACAAGCCGCGACGTCATTCTCAGGCCCTAAACTCCTCATTCTAGGAATTTAGGACCTGAGAATGACGTCGCGGCTTGTGATTGGTCGCGTGGCGGTCACATGAGCGGCAGCGACCAATCAGAAGCCATGACGTCATGGAAGGCCCTAAACGCGCTCATTTTAAGCAAAGAAGGCTGCCGGTTACCAGCGGTGATGTCCAGGGGCCTCCGGAGATGTAAGTATATCAATATTTTTTATTTTAATTCTTTATTTTACACATTAATATGGATCCCAGGGCCTGAAGGAGAGTTTCCTCTCCTTCAGACCCTGGGAACCATCAGGATACCTTCCGATACTTGGTGTCCCAATGACTTGTATTGGTATCGGGTATCAGTATCGGCGATATCCGATACTTTTCGGGTATCGGCCGATACTATCCGATACCGATACTTTCAAGTATCGGACGGTATGACTCAACACTAGTTATAACGCAAAATGAAAAAGATTATGCTACATTGTGTGAACAATTGGATAAATCAAAGAGAGAACTTTCCTCAAGGATTACAGATAATCAAAATAAAAACTTTTTAAAAAAAATTGGAGAAAAAATGAATTGTTATACAAACGGAAACCAAAGAAAAGAAAAAGGAGAAATTCCTCAGCGATAAACGAGATTATGAAACAGGACAAATATTCTCTTGGAATAAAAATAAAAATAACAAAAATTTTTTTTATAAAAAACGTCCTATTAAATCTTTTAGAAAACAAAAACCGCCTGGGGATGGATGGAGCATCGTTGAAGATCAAATAGAAGAAAGAGCGACATCTTCGTCTGCTATAAATACATCGGCCCCTTTGGGAGAAAGATCAGGAGAGGGGGCAGAAAAAAGTGTCAAGAAAAAACGCAAACAAGTATCCTGGAGAAAATAAAAGATAAAGTAGACTTAAATAAAGATACTCTACAAATTCTCAATTTATCTAAAAAAAACCACTCACGGAGGATCAAATTGGTGTCGTATCACGGCGGTTAAATTTTTGTCTGCCAGAACCTTTTGATTTATGTGAATTTAAAATTGATTTGTTTAAGAGCATAAAAAAATTGCATTTACATAAACATTTTTTTTTAAGTAAAGAGGGAAATAAATCTATTACTACCACGGACAGCCCCGCTACTATCAGAAGATTAGGATTCATGGCATATCCACCAGCCAATGCAAAGGATATAGAAGATGCGCTTTTATTAGCGAATCTAGACGAGAGCTGTGAGGAAACTACATCTCCCCATATATCTCTTGAAACAATAGACTATTTTGAGCCATTTAAAGGGGGAGTAACGTCTAGCTTTTTACCCCCCATATCTCCTGGCAATGTGGTGGACTTGTTTCATGATCTTATATCAAAGGACATTGAGGCGCTTCTATATAAAAAAAACCAATTGGGAATTTATCATCCCGCGAACAAAGAGCATTAGCGGAAATACAAAAATGGGATGATATTATTATAAGGAGAGCCGATAAAGGCGGAAATTTGGTTATTCTGGATAAAAAATATTACATAGATGAAGCCCTATCCCAATTAAATGATTCCAATACTTATTTAATCTTAGGTAATAATCCTACAGCTAAGTTTAAAGATAAATTGAGAACATTATTAAGAAAATATGTAGAGACAGGAACCATCACAAAAAGTAGAGCAAATAAATTGTTACCAGAATATCCAAACTTCCCCCACTGGTACAGTATACCTAAGATCCATAAGAATCCAAAACAACCGCCGGGACGCCCGATGATATCGGGGAAAGATTCACTGACAGAGCCGTTATCCCAATTCCTAGATTGGTTATTGAAGCCTCTATTGTTAAAAATTCCATCTTTTATTAAAGACTCAGGAGATTTTTTATTAGTCCTAAAAGACTTTCATTGGCAACCAAATTTTTCACTAACTTCCATCGATATAGTGAATCTATACACCAGAATTCCACAGAACAAAGGCTTAGAAGCCATACATCGAATTCTATCACATACGGATAAAGATCCAGATTTCATCTCATTTATAATGGAGGGCTTGGATTTCGTGCTCTCCCACAGTGCGTTCAAATTTATGGAAAAGTGGTATCTTTAAAAAATCGGTACTAAACTAAATGTTGGGAAAAACTGGCACGTTTTGCAAAGAGATGATGACTTAAGTAAATTAACTACACTAGCGCCGCAGTTCGCTTATAACAGGACAAAAAATTTAGGTGACCTTTTGGTCCAAAATCGCCTTTTACCGCATAATAATAATTGGATAAAAAAAAAACTACCACAGGGCAATCATAACTGTGGGAACTGCAGCTTTTGTCATTTGCATAAAACTAATAACCCTATAAAAATTGGTACAATAGAGCATTATGTCAGAGATTTTATCACCTGTAAAAGTAATTTTGTAGTTTACGCAATATTCTGCCCGTGCGATCATTTTTATATTGGAAAGACAATTAGGCCTATGTTCACCAGATTTCGTGAACATTATAATTTGGTATTAAAAGGCAAAGGGCGCGTACGGTTTATTAAACATATGCAGGAAAAACATTGCAGCGATCCTAGCCGGCTATGTTTTGCAGGCTTGGAAATAGTTAAGTTTCCACCGCAGGGTGGAGATCACAACAAACTACTATTACAGCGTGAGGCCAAATGGATTATGTGTGCTAATGCCCATGGCCCTTTGGGCTTAAATGATAAATTGGATATGGCAATGGCAAGTTGTATTAATGTGCAGTCCGCTTTTTAGTATCAGAAACATTGTTTTTAATGTGATATATTAATTGTATATTTATCACCTGTAATAGTCACACCTTATATATAGGAAGTGACACCACAGAGACACACATGGACCCGAAGAAGCGCAAGAGCGCGAAACGGCCGTCGTTCAGTCGTTCACTCCCCGCACCCCTCCTCTCCTCACCAGCCGCCGCAGAAAAATGTCTCTAACCTGCTAATCGCAAATAAAGGACAACACTTATACTGCACAGAAGGGTGTGTGCCACTTTTCTTCTAGCATTTACACTCATATCTTACCATACCAGATACGGAAAATATATTACATACAAAAAGCAACGCCTTTTATTGCACAGGACTTTTATTGCACCGGGCCTCCATTCAAAGCCTCTTAAGGTGACCTATTATCATTACCTGGCACATTTCATATCCTCCAAAGGTTACCATTTATTTACAGCCTACCATTATCTGCATGGAAGCTTATATACAGCTATTCTCTAACCCTGACTCCCATTCCTCTTGAACCCAAGTAAACCCCATGATTAAGACCCGGGAGGGTCGAAACGTCGGGTGTCTCTACTTTACTGTGTTTTGGACCAGTTTTTGTAACTGGGCACTTATTTTATTTGTCTAATATATACTGTATATATACTATTCATAAAGATGGTTTTACATAAGCCTAGTTGTACCACATCTGACTATCTTTTGCAGTTTTCAAACATAATCGCTAGAAAGATGCAGACATCGCTAAATGGGAACAGTGTCCGACATTACAGACTGAAGCAACAATAAAATTACTACTCCTTGTTATACCCCTAGATGAATAACCTGATCAGGTGTAGCTTCAAACATGGGCTCACTTTTCAGGGTTTTCTCCTGTACTGGCACAACAGGGAATCTGCAAAAGCAACACAGCAAAATTCGAGCTCCAAAAACCAAATTGTGCTCTTTGTGTTTTGAGACCAGGAGTGAGCGCAAACATAAGTAACATAGTTAGCAAGGCCGAAAAAAGACATTTGTCCATCCAGCTCAGCCAATATTCTGTCAGAATAAATCCCCAGATCTACGTCCTTCTAAAGAACCTAATAACTGTAAGATACAATATTGTTATGCTCCAGGAAGACATCCAGGCCTCCCTTGAACCCCTCGACTGAGTTTGCCATCACCATCTCCTCAGGCAAGAAATTCCAGATTCTCACTGCCCTAAGAATATAGAATCCTCTTCTATGTTGGTGGAAAAATCTTCTCTCCTCCAGACACAGAGAATGCCCCTTGTGACCGTAACCTTCCTTGGTATAAACAGATCCTCAGAGAGATATTTATATTGTCCCCTTATATACTTATACATGGTTATTAGATCGCCCCTCAGTCGTCTTTTTTCCAGACTAAATAATCCTAATTTTGCTAATCTCTCTGGTTATTGTAGTTCCCCCATCCCCTTTATTAATTTTGTTTCCCTCCTTTATACTCACTCTAGTTCCATTATATCCTTCCTGAGCATCGGTGCCCAAAACTGTACACTAGAGTTGAGCGACCTTGACCTTTTTAGAGTCGAGCCGGGTTTTGCGAAACCCGACTATGTCCAAAGTCGGGTCGAGTGAAATCGGTCGATTATGACGTAAAGTCGGGATCGACCGAAACACGAAACCCAATGCAAGTCAATGGGGCAGCATAGTCGGCAGTGAGTGGGGGCCAGGAAAACACCTAGAGTGGCCATTTTAATGTCAAAACCATCCATTCTTCTTAATGAAGCTTGTCAAGCGTAATTTACCTTATAATAATTGGAAGGCATTTGAAATTGGGGGTCATTTGGCTAAAGTTGTGGGGGGTAGGGCTGGTTCAAGTAATTAGTGGGCCCAGGAAATCTGGACCACGTCACGGCAGTGGAGCAGGGAGAGGTAAGTATTTCAACTTTGCAAGTGCTGTGAACCTGAGCAAGCAGGGGGGGCCCACTCGTTGGCATTGGCACTGGCACAGGGCCCCTCAAAGTACAGCGGTGTGTTTGCACGGCGGGGGCGCCTCCCACCGGCAGCAACACTTTTGCGTACTATGAGAGGCCCTGTGCCAGTGACGTCGCCAACTAGTATTCCTCCCCCCACCTGATGAAGGAACCTGCACTTTCATCTGCACCTTCCTCTTTGTCCCCGTGTAAGGTGGTATGGTATGCGGGAAGAGCAACCTGACTTTCAGCAGGGTCACAATGTTGTTGTGTAGCGTGCACGGGGAATGTTGCGTTATGGGTCAATGTACCAGCAGACTCATCTATCACTGGCTGGGCAATGGGCACGATGAAGTGGAAACACAGATATAGGCCCAAAGAAGAAAGTGGGCTAAATGCAGTTCAAAATTGGTAACACAGGAATAACCAGGGGGCATTGCAGTGGAGGACAACTGGAATGAGAGGCTGACACAGAGAGTAGGGCCAAATCAGTAAGTAGTCGAAATGCAGTTCAAAATTGGCAACCGTAGTAAACAGGCGGCACAGCTTTGTTCAGTGGAGGAGAACAGCAAGGAGTGGCAGACACCGATAGTAGGCCCCAAACCAACTAGTACGCCAAATGCAGTTGTTCCATTTAACCACAATTTAATGAGAGCCTGAAGATAGAAGCTCAGGAAAGGCAACCTGGGGAACACCTTGGAGTGTAACACACCATCTCTCTCCACCCCATACCCATTTTGTATGGCCTAATGCAGTGTACTTTTCTACAACTACTAAACGAGAGTCGGAAGACCGAAGCAATGGCAAGGAAACCTGGGGAACACCTTAGAGTGTAACACACCCTCTCTCTACACCCCATACCCAATTTGAAGGTCTAATGCAGTGTAGTTTCCAAGAACTACTAAACGAGAGCCGGAAGATCGAAGCTCAGGAAAGGCAACCTGGGGAACACCTTGGAGTGTAACACACCCTCTCGCTACACCCCATACCCAATTTGAAGGCCTAATGCAGCGTAGTTTCCAACAACTACTAAACGAGAGCCGGAAGATCGAAGCTCAGGAAAGGCAACCTGGGGAACACCTTGGAGTGTAACAAACCCTCTCTCTACACCCCATACCCAATTTGTAGGCCTAATGCAGCGTAGTTTCCGACAACTACTAAACGAGAGCATGAAGATCGAAGCTCAGGAAAGGCAACCTGGGGAACACCTTGGAGTGTAACACACCCTCTCTCTACACCCCATACCCAATTTGTAGGCCTAATGCAGCGTAGTTTCCGACAACTACTAAACGAGAGCCGGAATATCGAAGCTCAGGAAAGGCAACCTGGGGAACACCTTGGAGTGTAACACACCCTCTCTCTACACCCCATACCCAATTTGTAGGCCTAATGCAGCGTAGTTTCCGACAACTACTAAACGAGAGCCGGAATATCGAAGCTCAGGAAAGGCAACCTGGGGAACACCTTGGAGTGTAACACACCCTCTCTCTACACCCCATACCCAATTTGAAGGCCTAATGCAGTGTAGTTTCCAAGAACTACTAAACGAGAGCCGGAAGATCGAAGCTCAGGAAAGGCAACCTGGGGAACACCTTGGAGTGTAACACACCCTCTCGCTACACCCCATACCCAATTTGAAGGCCTAATGCAGCGTAGTTTCCAACAACTACTAAACGAGAGCCGGAAGATCGAAGCTCAGGAAAGGCAACCTGGGGAACACCTTGGAGTGTAACAAACCCTCTCTCTACACCCCATACCCAATTTGTAGGCCTAATGCAGCGTAGTTTCCGACAACTACTAAACGAGAGCATGAAGATCGAAGCTCAGGAAAGGCAACCTGGGGAACACCTTGGAGTGTAACACACCCTCTCTCTACACCCCATACCCAATTTGAAGGCCTAATGCAGTGTAGTTTCCAAGAACTACTAAACGAGAGCCGGAAGATCGAAGCTCAGGAAAGGCAACCTGGGGAACACCTTGGAGTGTAACACACCCTCTCGCTACACCCCATACCCAATTTGAAGGCCTAATGCAGCGTAGTTTCCAACAACTACTAAACGAGAGCCGGAAGATCGAAGCTCAGGAAAGGCAACCTGGGGAACACCTTGGAGTGTAACAAACCCTCTCTCTACACCCCATACCCAATTTGTAGGCCTAATGCAGCGTAGTTTCCGACAACTACTAAACGAGAGCATGAAGATCGAAGCTCAGGAAAGGCAACCTGGGGAACACCTTGGAGTGTAACACACCCTCTCTCTACACCCCATACCCAATTTGTAGGCCTAATGCAGCGTAGTTTCCGACAACTACTAAACGAGAGCCGGAATATCGAAGCTCAGGAAAGGCAACCTGGGGAACACCTTGGAGTGTAACACACCCTCTCTCTACACCCCATACCCAATTTGAAGGCCTAATGCAGTGTAGTTTCCAAGAACTACTAAACGAGAGCCGGAAGATCGAAGCTCAGGAAAGGCAACCTGGGGAACACCTTGGAGTGTAACACACCCTCTCGCTACACCCCATACCCAATTTGAAGGCCTAATGCAGCGTAGTTTCCAACAACTACTAAACGAGAGCCGGAAGATCGAAGCTCAGGAAAGGCAACCTGGGGAACACCTTGGAGTGGAACACACCATCTCTCTACACCCCATACCCAATTTGAAGGCCTAATGCAGAGTAGTTTCCAAGAACTACTAAACGAGAGCCGGAAGATCGAAGCTCAGGAAAGGCAACCTGGGGAACACCTTGGAGTGTAACACAACGTCTCTCTACACGACGGAAGGGCTGATTCTTAGGAAGGAAGGCTGTTGGAAATAAGCATTGCGCGTCCGAGGGTGATTATATTCTTATTAGGTATATACTCACCCTCGGACGCGCCCTGCTTCTTTATTTGGAATGAATGTTTATTTGCAATGTGGTGTTGACTTTCTCTATTATTTTGGTAATTAATGATTTTATTATTTTCATTATTTTGCATCTTCTCGGCAATAATATAAAGAAGACGCGACAGGACAACACTCGGTGGATGCCATATGTGTGTTTTCAATTTAAAAAAACTTTCAGTTAACTACTTGCAGGAGAAAGTAATTGTAGCTGGTGGCCATTTTTAGTACTGTACCAGATTTTAGTTGTGTGTTTGTTTTTAATGTTAAAATGTCTGCATTTGATATCTCACCAGTATTTTCTTTTTTATAAGCAAAATACTTATTTTTATATTTTCTGATGTTGGTTCCAGGGGTACACGGCCAGCAGTGCCCTGGTCAGTGTAGTAGTAGTTGAAAGAATGGACCGCAGACAGGCATCGAAGGCCTAAAATAATAACACATGGCTGTAGGCAATTTTAAATTGGTTCCAGGGGTACACGGACAGCAGTGGTGTGGTCAGTGGAGGCCTAGTGGAAGGAGTGACCGCAGACAGGCATCGAAGGCCTAAAATAATAACACATGGCTGTAGGCAATTTTAAATTGGTTCCAGGGGTACACGGGCAGCAGTGACCTGGTCAGTGTAGTAGTAGTTGAAAGAATGGACCGCAGACAGGCATCGAAGGCCTAAAATAAAAAAATTGGGCTGGCTGTAGGCAATTTTAAATTGGTTCCAGGGGTACACGGGCAGCAGTGGTGTGGTCAGTGGAGGCCTAGTGGAAGGAGTGACCGCAGACAGGCATCGAAGGCCTAAAATAATAACACATGGCTGTAGGCAATTTTAAATTGGTTCCAGGGGTACACGGGCAGCAGTGACCTGGTCAGTGTAGTAGTAGTTGAAAAAATGGACCGCAGACAGGCATCGAATGCCTAAAATAATAACACATGGCTGTAGGCAATTTTAAATTGGTTCCAGGGGTACACGGGCAGCAGTGACCTGGTCAGTGTAGTAGTAGTTGAAAGAATGGACCGCAGACAGGCATCGAAGGCCTAAAATAAAAAAATTGGGCTGGCTGTAGGCAATTTTAAATTGGTTCCAGGGGTACACGGACAGCAGTGGTGTGGTCAGTGGAGGCCTAGTGGAAGGAGTGACCGCAGACAGGCATCGAAGGCCTAAAATAATAACACATGGCTGTAGGCAATTTTAAATTGGTTCCAGGGGTAGACGGGCAGCAGTGACCTGGTCAGTGTAGTAGTAGTTGAAAGAATGGACCGCAGACAGGCATCGAAGGCCTAAAATAATAACACATGGCTGTAGGCAATTTTAAATTGGTTCCAGGGGTACACGGACAGCAGTGGTGTGGTCAGTGGAGGCCTAGTGGAAGGAGTGACCGCAGACAGGCATCGAAGGCCTAAAATAATAACACATGGCTGTAGGCAATTTTAAATTGGTTCCAGGGGTACACGGGCAGCAGTGACCTGGTCAGTGTAGTAGTAGTTGAAAGAATGGACCGCAGACAGGCATCGAAGGCCTAAAATAAAAAAATTGGGCTGGCTGTAGGCAATTTTAAATTGGTTCCAGGGGTACACGGGCAGCAGTGGTGTGGTCAGTGGAGGCCTAGTGGAAGGAGTGACCGCAGACAGGCATCGAAGGCCTAAAATAATAACACATGGCTGTAGGCAATTTTAAATTGGTTCCAGGGGTACACGGACAGCAGTGGTGTGGTCAGTGGAGGCCTAGTGGAAGGAGTGACCGCAGACAGGCATCGAAGGCCTAAAATAATAACACATGGCTGTAGGCAATTTTAAATTGGTTCCAGGGGTACACGGACAGCAGTGACCTGGTCAGTGTAGTAGTAGTTGAAAGAATGGACCGCAGACAGGCATCGAAGGCCTAAAATAAAAAAATTGGGCTGGCTGTAGGCAATTTTAAATTGGTTCCAGGGGTACACGGGCAGCAGTGACCTGGTCAGTGTAGTAGTAGTTGAAAGAATGGACCGCAGACAGGCTTAGAAGGCCTAACATAACAAACTTGGGCTGGCTGTAGGCACTTTTAAATTGGTTCCAGGGGTACACGGGCAGCAGTGGTCTGGTCAGTGGAAGTCTAGTGGAAGGAGTGACCGCAGACAGGCTTCCAAGGCCTAACATAACAAACTTGGGCTGGCTGTAGGCACTTTTAAATTGGTTCCAGGGGTACACGGGCAGCAGTGGTCTGGTCAGTGGAAGTCTAGTGGAAGGAGTGACCGCAGACAGGCTTCCAAGGCCTAACATAACAAACTTGGGCTGGCTGTAGGCACTTTTAAATTGGTTCCAGGGGTACACGGGCAGCAGTGGTCTGGTCAGTGGAAGTCTAGTGGAAGGAGTGACCGCAGACAGGCTTCCAAGGCCTAACATAACAAACTTGGGCTGGCTGTAGGCACTTTTAAATTGGTTCCAGGGGTACACGGGCAGCAGTGGTCTGGTCAGTGGAAGTCTAGTGGAAGGAGTGACCGCAGACAGGCTTCGAAGGCCTAACATAACAAAATTGGGCTGGCTGTAGGCACTTTAAATTGGTTCCAGGGGTACATGGGCAGCAGTGTATGGTCAGTGGAAGTCTAGTGGAAGGAGTGACGGCAGACAGTCTTCGAAGGCCTAACATAACAAAATTGGGCTGACTGTAGGCACTTTTAAATTGGTTCCAGGGTAACACGGCCAGCAGTGGCCTGGTCAGTGTAGTAGTTGTAGAAAGAAGGGACCGCAGACAGGCTTCGAAGGCCTAACATAACAAAAATGTCAAAACAATGGTATTGTCAGTGCCAGGCATTGAAGGATGTCAGCGGCTAGACTACACATTGGTGAAGCTGTGAGAGATAATTTTGCTAGTGGTAGAGCACTGTTTGAGCTGGGGGGGGGAACTGTCTTGTGGCCGGCGGTACAGGCACAGGGCCCCTCATATTACAACGGTGTGTCTGACGTTGGGTGCGCACCACCACCGCCAGAGACACTTTATTGTACTATGAGGGACCCAGTGGCAGTGCCGTCGACCAAAAGCGGCCACACCCACCTCTTCAGACAAACAGCACTCTCAAGGGTCCAAGCGCAAAGTGGCGATAGCACGGCCCCGTGTGGGGAGTTTGGCCATTTCGTGAGGTGGAAACATGTCGTATGCTGGACAATCAGGTGAAGAAAATTACGAGATTGGAAAAGTCATTCAGAATAGTCCACAGGCAAGACCTTTTCATAGGAAAGCTAGGTGTCAGCCGGGCAGGGTGGGGCAAAAGATTTTGAAATCCAGTTGTGGTTCATTTTAATGAAGGTTAGATCATCTACATTTTGGGTAGCCAGACGAGTCCTTTTTTCTGTTAGTATTGAACCTGCAGCACTGAATACTCTTTCTGATAGGACACTAGCTGCCGGGCAAGCAAGCTCCTGCAATGCATATTCTGCCAATTCTGGCCAGGTGTCTAATTTGGATGCCCAGTAATCAAATGGGAATGACGGTTGAGGGAGAACGTCGATAAGGGATGAAAAATAGTTTGTAACCATACTGGACAAATGTTGTCTCCTGTCACTTTGAATTGATGCTGCAGTACCTGTCCTGTCTGCGGTCATAGAAAAATCACTCCACAACCTGGTCAGAAAACCCCTCTGTCCAACGCCACTTCTGATTTCTGCCCCTCTAACACCTCTGGTCTGCTGGCCCCTGGAGCTCGTGTGAGAACGATCACGGGCGCTGTGTGCAGGGAATGCCAGAAGCAAACGGTCAACAAGAGTTGATTGTTTTGTTGCTAATATTAGTTCCAAGTTCTCATGTGGCATAATATTTTGCAATTTGCCTTTATAGCGAGGATCAAGGAGGCAGGCCAACCAGTAATCGTCATCGTTCATCATTTTTGTAATGCGTGTGTCCCTTTTGAGGATACGCAAGGCATAATCCGCCATGTGGGCCAAAGTTCCCGTTGTCAAATCTGCGGTTGTGCTTGGTTGAGGGGCAGTTGCAGGCAAATCTACGTCACTTGTGTCCCTCAAAAAACCAGAACCCGGCCTTGCCACGCCACCAATTTCCCGTGCCCCCGGGAAAGCTTCCTCATTAAAAATATACTCATCCCCATCATCCTCCTCATCCTCCACCTCCTCTTCGCCCGGTACCTCGTCATGTACACTGCCCTGACCAGACAATCGCTGACTGTCATCAAGGCTTTCCTCTTCCTCTGGTGCAGACGCCTGATCCTTTATGTGCGTCAAACTTTGCATCAGCAGACGCATTAGGGGGATGCTCATGCTTATTATGGCGTTGTCTGCACTAACCAGCCGTGTGCATTCCTCAAAACACTGAAGGACTTGACACATGTCTTGAATCTTCGACCACTGCACACCTGACAACTCCATGTCTGCCATCCTACTGCCTGCCCGTGTATGTGTATCCTCCCACAAAAACATAACAGCCCGCCTCTGTTCGCACAGTCTCTGAAGCATGTGCAGTGTTGAGTTCCACCTTGTTGCAACGTCTATGATTAGGCGATGCTGGGGAAGGTTCAAAGAACGCTGATAGGTCTGCATACGGCTGGAGTGTACAGGCGAATGGCGGATATGTGCGCAAAGTCCACGCACTTTGAGGAGCAGGTCGGATAACCCCGGATAACTTTTCAGGAAGCACTGCATCACCAGGTTTAAGGTGTGAGCCAGGCAAGGAATGTGTTTCAGTTGGGAAAGGGAGATGGCAGCCATGAAATTCCTTCCGTTATCACTCACTACCTTGCCTGCCTCAAGATCTACAGTGCCCAGCCACGACTGCGTTTCTTGCTGCAAGAACTCGGACAGAACTTCCGCGGTGTGTCTATTGTCGCCCAAACACTTCATAGCCAATACAGCCTGCTGACGTATGCCAGTAGCTGCCCCATAATGGGAGACCTGGTGTGCAACAGTGGCAGGTGCGGATGGAGTGTTTGTGCGACTGCGGTCTGTGGACGAGCTCTTGCTTCTGCAGGAGGACGAGGAGGAGGAGGAGGAGGGGGTGCGAACGGCTACAGACAACTGTTTACTAGACCGTGGGCTAGGCAGAACTGTCCCAAACTTGCTGTCCCCTGTGGACCCTGAATCCACCACATTTACCCAGTGTGCCGTGATGGACACGTAACGTCCCTGGCCATGCCTACTGGTCCATGCATCTGTTGTCAGGTGCACCTTTGTGCTCACAGATTGCCTGAGTGCATGGACGATGCGCTCTTTAACATGCTGGTGGAGGGCTGGGATGGCTTTTCTGGAAAAAAAGTGTCGACTGGGTAGCTCGTAGCGTGGTACAGCGTAGTCCATCAGGTCTTTGAAAGCTTCGCTTTCAACTAACCGGTAGGGCATCATCTCTAACGAGATTAGTCTAGCTATGTGGGCGTTCAAACCCTGTGTACGCGGATGCGAGGCTAAGTATTTCCTTTTTCTAACCATAGTCTCATGTAGGGTGAGCTGGACTGGAGAGCTGGAGATCGTGGAACTAGCGGGGGTGCCGGTGGACATGGCAGACTGAGAGACGGTGGGAGATGGTATTGTTGCCGCCGGTGCCCTAGATGCAGTGTTTCCTACTACGAAACTGGTGATTCCCTGACCCTGACTGCTTTGGCCTGGCAAAGATACCTGCACAGATACAGCAGGTGGTGCGCTAAATGGTGGTCCTACACTGCCGGAAGGGATGTTGCGTTGATGACTAGCTTCATTGGCCGAGGGTGCAACAACCTTAAGGGACGTTTGGTAGTTAGTCCAAGCTTTCAAATGCATGGTGGTTAAATGTCTATGCATGCAACTAGTATTGAGACTTTTCAGATTCTGACCTCTGCTTAAGGAAGTAGAACATTTTTGACAGATGACTTTGCGCTGATCAATTGGATGTTGTTTAAAAAAATGCCAGACTGCACTCTTTCTAGCATCGGATACCTTTTCAGGCATTGCAGACTGAGCTTTAACCGGATGGCCACGCTGTCCTCCACCAGGTTTTGGCTTTGCCACGCGTTTTGGGCAAGATACGGGCCCGGCAGATGGAACCTGTGGCGATGTTGATGCCTGCTGCGGCCCCTCCTCCTCCTCTGCTTCAGAACTGCTGCCGCCTGCACCCTGTTCCCCCAATGGCTGCCAATCGGGGTCAAGAACTGGGTCATCTAATAACTCTTCTTGTACCTCCTGCGCAACTTCGTCTGTGTCACCGTGTCGTTCGGTGGTATAGCGTTCGTGATGGGGCAACATAGTCTCATCAGGGTCTGATTCTTGATCAGCACCCTGCGAGGGCAATGTTGTGGTCTGAGTCAAAGGACCAGCATAGTAGTCTGGCTGTGGCTGTGCGTCAGTGCACTCCATGTCAGATTCAATTTGTAATGGGCATGGACTGTTAACTGCTTCACTTTCTAAGCCAGGGACGGTATGTGTAAAGAGCTCCATGGAGTAACCCGTTGTGTCGCCTGCTGCATTCTTCTCTGTTGTTGTTTTTGCTGAAGAGGACAAGGAAGTGAGTTGTCCCTGACCGTGAACATCCACTAACGACGCGCTGCTTTTACTTTTACCAGTTTCACGAGATGAGGCAAAAGAGCTAGAGGCTGAGTCAGCAAGATAAGCCAAAACTTGCTCTTGCTGCTCCGGCTTTAAAAGCGGTTTTCCTAATCCCAGAAAAGGGAGCGTTCGAGGCCTTGTGTAGCCGGACGACGAACCTGGCTCCACAGCTCCAGACTTAGGTGCAATATTTTTTCCCCCACGACCACCTGATGCTCCACCACTACCACTACCCTCATTACCAGCTGACAATGAACGCCCCCGGCCACGACCTCTTCCACTAGACTTCCTCATTGTTTTAAAAACGTAACCAAACTAACGTTATTTGTTGCAGTCACACAACTTACACGGTGAGCTATAACTTCAGTATGATTTAGCTACCCCTTTACAGGTTGGTGAGACCACAGCGAAAATCAGGCCCAATGTTACACACTCTTTTTTTGGTGGCTGCAAATTAGAGAGATGCCCCACACGCAGGACTGTCACTGAAGCACAAATGTTAATATTAATGTCACACTATTATTTTTTTTTTATTTTTATTTTTTTCAGGAACACTTTAGAAACCCCCCCAAAAAAAAAAAATAGATTTTTGCAGGGAGAATTTAGAAAACAAATGTAACAAACTATATGCTTTCTATGGGCCACTGAGTGAGAGATGACGCACACAGGAATCAGGAGTGGCACACAAGCCCAGAGGCCAATATTTTTCTACCAATGATTGATGGAGTTATTTTCTCTGGTAGATTTTGGAACCCAAATCAAGGAAAAAAAATGTAGGCTTTCTATGGACCACAATTGGAGAGAGAGAGAGAGAGAGATGGCACACCCAGGAGTCAAGACTGGCACACAAGCAGAAAGGCCAATATTAATCTCCCACTGTTTTTTTTTTTTTTTTTTTTTTTTTTCAGGGAGACTTTAGAAAAAAAAATAATAAAAAAAATATGATTTTATCAGGAAGAATTTAGAAACCAAATAAAATAAAATGATTTTTTCAGGGAGAATTTATAAAACAAATAAAAACAAAAATAGGCGTTCTATGGCCCACTGACTGAGAGATGACGCACACAGGAGTCAGGAGTGGCACACAAACCCAGAGGCCAATATTTTTCTACCAATGATTGATGTAGTTATTTTCTCTGGTAGATTTTAGAACCCAAATCAAGGAAAAAAAATGTAGGCTTTCTATGGACCACAATTGGAGAGAGAGAGAGAGAGAGAGAGAGAGAGAGAGAGAGAGATGGCACACCCAGGAGTCAAGACTGGCACACAAGCAGAAAGGCCAATATTAATCTCCCACTGTTTTTTTTGGTTGTTTTTTTTTTTTTTTTTTTCAGGGAGACTTTAGAAAAAAAAATAATAAAAAAAATATGATTTTATCAGGAAGAATTTAGAAACCAAATAAAATAAAATGATTTTTTCAGGGAGAATTTATAAAACAAATAAAACCAAAAATAGGCGTTCTATGGCCCACTGACTGAGAGATGACGCACCCAGGAGTCAAGACTGGCACACAAGCAGAAAGGCCAATATTAATCTCCCACTGTTTTTTTTGGTTGTTTTTTTTTTTTTTTTTTCAGGGAGACTTTAGAAAAAAAAATAATAAAAAAAATATGATTTTATCAGGAAGAATTTAGAAACCAAATAAAATAAAATGATTTTTTCAGGGAGAATTTATAAAACAAATAAAACCAAAAATAGGCGTTCTATGGCCCACTGACTGAGAGATGACGCACCCAGGAGTCAAGACTGGCACACAAGCAGAAAGGCCAATATTAATCTCCCACTGTTTTTTTTTTTTTTTTTCAGGGAGACTTTAGAAAAAAAAATAATAAAAAAAATATGATTTTATCAGGAAGAATTTAGAAACCAAATAAAATAAAATGATTTTTTCAGGGAGAATTTAGAAAACAAATAAAACCAAAAATAGGCGTTCTATGGCCCACTGACTGAGAGAGAGAGAGAGATGGAACGCTTAGTACTGGCACACAAGCCCAAAGGGCAATATTAATCTCCCTTTTTTTTTCCAGGGAGAATTTCTAAAACCCAAAAAAAAAATAAAATAGGCTTTCTATGGCCCACTATTTGTGAGAGAGATGGGACGCTCAGGACTGGCACAGATGGCACGCTCAGGACTGGCACAGAAGCCCAGAGGCCAATATTAATCTCCCTTTTTTTCTGGGAGAATTTATAAAACCAAAAAAATATTTAAATAGGCTTTCTATGGCCCACTATTTGTGAGAGAGATGGCACGCTCAGGACTGGCACAGATGGCACGCTCACAACTGGCACACAAGCCCAGAGGCCAATATTAATCTCCCTTTTTTCAGGGAGAATTTCTAAAACCCAAAAAAAAAATAAAATAGGCTTTCTATGGCCCACTATTTGTGAGAGAGATGGGACGCTCAGGACTGGCACAGATGGCACGCTCAGGACTGGCACAGAAGCCCAGAGGCCAATATTAATCTCCCTTTTTTTCTGGGAGAATTTATAAAACCAAAAAAATATTTAAATAGGCTTTCTATGGCCCACTATTTGTGAGAGAGATGGCACGCTCAGGACTGGCACAGATGGCACGCTCACAACTGGCACACAAGCCCAGAGGCCAATATTAATCTCCCTTTTTTCAGGGAGAATTTCTAAAACCCAAAAAAAAAATAAAATAGGCTTTCTATGGCCCACTATTTGTGAGAGAGATGGGACGCTCAGGACTGGCACAGATGGCACGCTCAGGACTGGCACAGAAGCCCAGAGGCCAATATTAATCTCCCTTTTTTTCTGGGAGAATTTATAAAACCAAAAAAATATTTAAATAGGCTTTCTATGGCCCACTATTTGTGAGAGAGATGGCACGCTCAGGACTGGCACAGATGGCACGCTCACAACTGGCACACAAGCCCAGAGGCCAATATTAATCTCCCTTTTTTCAGGGAAAATTGATAAAACAAAAAAAAAAATTAAATAGGCTTTCTATGGCCCACTATTTGTGAGAGAGATGGCACGCTCAGGGCTGGCTGGCACAGATGGCACGCTCAGGACTGGCACACAAGCCCAGAGGCCAATATTAATCTCCCTTTTTTTCTGGGAGAATTTATAAAACCAAAAAAATATTTAAATAGGCTTTCTATGGCCCACTATTTGTGAGAGAGATGGCACGCTCAGGACTGGCACAGATGGCACGCTCACAACTGGCACACAAGCCCAGAGGCCAATATTAATCTCCCTTTTTTCAGGGAAAATTTATAAAACAAAAAAAAAAATTAAATAGGCTTTCTATGGCCCACTATTTGTGAGAGAGATGGCACGCTCAGGGCTGGCACAGATGGCACGCTCAGGACTGGCACACAAGCCCAGAGGCCAATATTAATCTCCCTTTTTTTCAGGGAGAATTTATAAAACCAAAAAAAAAAATAAATAGGCTTTCTATGGCCCACTATTTGTGAGAGAGATGGCACACTCAGGACTGGCACACAAGCCCAAAGGCCAATATTAATCTCCCACTGTATTTTTATCAGGGAGAATTTATACACCCCACAAAAAAAAATACAGAAAAATGAAAAGGCTTTCTATGGCCCACTATGTGAGAGAGATGGCACACACAGGGATGGCACTCTAGCAGAAATGCCAAATTGCCAATCTTAATCTCCCACCAAAAAAAAAAAAAAAAAAAAAACAGGGAATGTCCTACAATTACTATCTCCCTGCCTGCAGTAATCTCAGCCAGGTATGGCAAGCAGCTACTATCTCCCTGCCTGCAGTAATCTCAGCCAGGTATGGCAGGCAGCAATAAGGAGTGGACTGATGCACAAATGAAATAAAAAGTGTGGACAAACAAAAAAGATAGCTGTGCAGAAAGGAAGGAACAAGAGGATTTGTGCTTTGAAAAAAGCAGTTGGTTTGCACAGCGGCGTACACACAGCAATGCAGCTATCAGGGAGCCTTCTAGGGCAGCCCAATGAGCTACAGCGCTGAGGGGAAAAAAAAAAAAAAAAAAACTTCCACTGTCCCTGCACACCGAGGGTGGTGTTGGACAGTGCAAATCGCTGCAGCACAAGCGGTTTTGTGGTTAATGGACCCTGCCTAACGCTATCCCTGCTTCTGACAAAGCGGCAGCAACCTCTCCCTAAGCTCAGATCAGCAGCAGTAAGATGGCGGTCGGCGGGAACGCCTCTTTATAGCCCCTGTGACGTCGCAGACAGCAAGCCAATCACTGCAATGCCCTTCTCTAAGATGGTGGGGACCAGGACCTATGTCATCACGCTGCCCACACTCTGCGTTTACCTTCATTGGCTGAGAAATGGCGCTTTTCGCGTCATTGAAACGCGACTTTGGCGCGAAAGTCGCGTACCGCATGGCCGACCCCGCACAGGGGTCGGATCGGGTTTCATGAAACCCCGACTTAGCCAAAAGTCGGCGACTTTTGAAAATGTTCGACCCGTTTCGCTCAACCCTACTGTACACAGTACTCCATGTGCCGTCTAACCAGGGATTTGTACAGGGACAGTATAATGCTCTCATCATGTGTATTCAGACCTCTTTTAATGCACCCCATGATCCTGTTTGCCTTGGCAGCTGCTGCCTGGCACTGGCTTCTCCAGGTAAGTTTATCATTAACTAGGTTCCCCAAGTCCTTCTCCCTGTCAGATTTACCCAGTGGTTTCCCATTCAGTGTGTAATGGTGATATTGATTCCTTCTTCCCATGTGTATAACCTTACATTTATCATTGTTAAACCGCATCTGCCACCTTTCCACCCAAGTTTCCAACTTATCTAGATCCATCTGTAGCAGAATACTATCTTCTCTTGTATTGACTGCTTTACAGAACTTTACACTTGCATATACAATGGATAGGTAAAAAGTCTACACACCTCTGTTAAAATGCTAGGTTTTTGTCACGTAAAAAAAATCATAACAAGAAGAATCATTAAAGAACTTTTTCTACCAAAAATGTTGCCTATAATGCAATTCAATTGAAAAATAAACTTCTTTATTTTTAATTTCACAGCCTAAAAATATTTAACGAGAATAATGTGGCTGCATAAATATGCATACCCTTAAACCAATACTTTATTGCTGAAATGCTAAAATGTTGATGTTTGGATCGCCCATTATTGCATTTGATTGCAATATTGCAGCAACCAAAAAAACGTAATTCTGGCGTTTTAATTTTTTTTCTTAGATTAATGCGTTTTATATTTTAGTAGATCAAGTATTTCTGAACGCGGTGATACCAAATGTGTATTTTTGAATTTTTTTATTGTCTTACTTTCAATAGGGCAAAAGCGGTTGATTTCAACTTTTATATTTAAATTTTTTTTTTACATGCTTCAATAGTCTCCTTAGGGCTCATACTCATTTGCAAGAAAAACGGACCGTGGGAAATATATATATATATGTATATATATATATATATATTAGATGGTGGCCGGATTCTAACGCATCAGGTATTCTAGAATATGTATGTAGTTTATTTATGAAGATTTCAGAATAATGCAATGAATATGCAGCACCCCAGAGACCTGGTCGTTGCAGTATGGCGCTCTGCCGCTAAGGGGAGCAGCGGTACATCTGATGGCACTAAGGAGTTCTCCTGACCAGGTATCACTAGAACACATTACACTTCACACTCCGGCCACTAGGGGGAGAAAAAGGCTTTATTTATTGGGCCACTCCTCACACTGGTAAAACTAGGGGCTGGGGAGGAAGTTAGTCAGAAGCTGACTGGGTTGGAACCGGGCAACATCCCGTGGCAGGGGGTGTTGCAGGGAGAAGGCACAGGGGGGTCCCTGTCAGGCGTGATAACCTGGCAGGTGCCTAGCGAACAGAACAGAACGTAACACCCTGCGGCGGTATCCAGGAGAGAGACACGAAGGGAAGAATATTGTGGAACAGTGTAAACGAGATCAGCACAAAGGAGAGCCAGTAAGAGTCGTGCCGAGAAAGAGAGGCAACATCTTACTGAGGCGCGTAGTCGGTGGCCGGATCACCGTAGGAGTAACTGACTTCAGGCCTTACTTCAAATTCCGCTGGACAGTTAATCATAGGTTGGCTGTCTACCTTCTACACCTACGAAGACATAGGGGGCAACATTGGGAGAGGGGCGTCTCTAGGGTCCCGGAAGACCTCCAAGCCTTCCCGTCAAACGGGTGGCATCCTAGCCATAACATATCTGGGGGACGTTAGAAACTAGCAACATCTGGAACCAAAGAACGAGAGAGAGAGAGAAAGCTGTAGAGAACGAACGAACGAGAGCAGCAGTTGTGAGGACTATTCCGAAAGCTCAGCAGGGTAGGACTACAACACACAGGCGCTATTGGTAGGCAACGATTTCCATCTGCGAGGGAAACTCTGGATGTGCCCATCGGACCGGCCGGTCTCTGATAGCCCGGTTGAACGTGGTCTGTACTGAAGATATTGAAGCCTTCAGTAAAGAGGTAAAGAGACTGCAACCTTGTGTCCTCGTTATTGCCTGCACTTCACACCATCACCATCCACCTTACTGGGAAGCCCTGGGGACATACTTCACCTGTGGGAAGGTATACCATCCAGCTGCCATTCCATCACCCCAGTGGAACCCATAGCAGTGTCGGTCACCCTGACCGAACACCACAGGTGGCGTCACGAACCCCTGACAGACTGTTCCACTACTTTCATTGGACGCCCCTTAGCAGGGTCACGGACCGGGTCTAGCCACCGTGACAGTCTCAGAACCGAACCAGAGAGGCCCGGTACCGAAACGCGTGGCCCTGTGTCTGGGGGCGCTCCAACTTGGCGTCACGAACAGGATCGTACTTAAGCCTGAAGAATTGGGTCATGTGTGCCTTGGAACTGTGATTGAAACGTGTTGGACTGTGATTTATTGCACAGACTGTGTATTGCTATATGCCGCAAGGTTCCCGCCAAAACTGCCGCCATTGCAGCGCCACGAGGAGCGCAGGAGAAGAAGAAGGGCGTGGAAGTGGGCGTGAGTAAGCTGGAGAGCGCGAAAGATAATGGCCGCCCAGTCTAAATATTTCTGCACTTTGAGGACGTGTCCGTCAGCAGCAGAGATCCGCCTCCTGATCCTCAATGGAGGGCGGAGGAACAAGAAACGAAACCGCCCACGAAGGAGAGAGCGGGAAAGAGACCAGGAAGCGACCCACGTGGAGGACGCCATGGCTGACCGCTCAGACCCAGACTGCGGGGTCGAAGCAGAGGGCTCCCCCAGCTACCCGGATGAGCATCACGGCCAGGGCCTTACATCTGGGACCGGTCTTCTACAGGGCGAGATGGAGGATCTTGTGGAGCAGCTTCTCCAGTGGCGGCTTGAGACCGAGGCCTCGTGCAAAAAGGTACCCGTGGAGGAACTCATGACTCTGGAACCTTCGCCATAGTTGGAGTCGGTCACACCGGAGGAAGCCGCCTCAACCGGTGAGTCCGCCGATTCCACCCCGACCGCGAAGGACCTGCTGATAGGCCCGTTCGCGGCGCCCCCTCTCCCTGGGACCCATAAACTCCAGCGCCTTCCACAATGGGACCAACCCATGGGCATGGAGCACTTCCTCAAGGCCCCAATCTCGCCGCTTACCATGCCAGGCGAGGTCTATGCAGAGCGTACGGTGTGCCGCTGGGTGAACCCGGGGTCGAACATCATGGGGTTCCCCGGGGTGCAGACACTGGAGGGACAGATGGTAGAGGCCCTTAGCTGGGAGCAATACCAGGCCCAGCTGGATCGGCGGTGGGAGGAGACGGAGAGACAGCATCAGGCCCAGCGGGAAGCCCACTACCGGCGAGACCTTGAAGTAAAGGACCGGGCCCGCAAGGACCGTACCACCCACCAGGCCCCGCGCAGGCAGGGCACCGTTGTTGAGTTCCGGCTCCGTGGAGGATGGGACTTCATTAAGGAGCCGGACCTATATTCCGAGGTTTGTTTTTTTTTAACCAATAAGTTTTTATTGAAAAATTGCATATTAAACCACACATCAGTGAACTTCGGGAAGAGGAGGGGGAGGAAGGGAGGGGAGGGCCATCGGAGAGGGAAGGGGGATGAGGGGACAAATCCAGTACAAAATACATGAAGACTAGTGTTGAGCGATACCTTCCGATATCGGAAAGTATCGGTATCGGATAGGATCGGCCGATATTCAAAAAATATCGGATATCGCCGATACCGATACCCGATCCCAATGCAAGTCAATGGGACCAAAATATCGGAATTAAAATAAACCCTTTCTTGCCTTGTAGGTTCATTCTACATGAAGGAAAACAACTAAGAATAATGCCGGATGTATTTGGGGAGGTGGCGGAGACATTAAAGTCATAGAGGTTTATCCCAATCAAATACCGTATATACTCGAGTATAAGCCGAGATTTTCAGCCCAAATTTTAGGGCTGAAAGTGCCCCCCTCGGCTTATACTCGAGTCACGGTAGCGGTGGGGTCGGCAGGTGAGGGGCTGAGGGCGCTGGGGTATACTTACCTAGTCCCAGCGATCCTCGCGCTGTCCCTGCCGTCCCACGGGCTTCGGCGCTGCAGCTTCTTCCTCTCTTCAGCGGTCACGTGGGACCGCTCATTACAGAAATGAATAAGCGGCTCCACCTCCCATAGGGGTGGAGCCGCTTATTCATTTCTCTAATCAGCGGTGCCGGTGACCGCTGATAGAGAAAGAAGCTGCAGCGCCGAAGACAGGAGGGGACAGCGCGAGGATCGCCAGGACTAGGTGAGTATGTTATATTCACCTGTCCTCGTTCCAGCCGCCGGGCGTCGCTCCATCTTCCCGGCCGGCGCCTCCATCTTCCCGGCGTCTGCGCTCTCTGACTGATCAGGCAGAGGGCGCGATGACGCATATAGTGTGCGCGGCGCCCTCTGCCTGATCAGTCAGAGCAGAGACGCCGGGAAGATGGAGGCGCCGGAACGAGACGCCGGGAGCTGCAATCAAGGGAGGTGAGTATGTGTTTTTTTTTTTTTATTGCAGCAGCGGCAGCACAGATTAATGTGGAGCATCTATGGGGCACAGTGAACGGTGCAGAGCACCGTATAAGGCACAGCTAGGGGGCACAGTGAACGGTGCAGAGCACCGTATATGGCACAGCTAGGGGGCACAGTGAACGGTGCAGAGCACCGTATAAGGCACAGCTAGGGGGCACAATGAACGGTGCAGAGCACCGTATAAGGCACAGCTAGGGGGCACAATGAACGGTGCAGAGCACTATATGGCACAGCTAGGGGGCACAGTGAACGGTGCGGAGCACCGTATAAGGCACATCTAGGGGGCACAGTGAACGGTGCAGAGCACCGTATAAGGCACAGCTAGGGGGCACAATGAACGGTGCGGAGCACCGTATAAGGCACAGCTAGGGGGCACAGTGAACGGTGCAGAGCACCGTATATGGCACAGCTATGGGGCACAGTGAACGGTGCAGAGCACCGTATATGGCACAGCTATGGGGCACAGTGAACGGTGCAGAGCACCGTATAAGGCACAGCTAGGGGGCACAGTGAACGGTGCAGAGCACCGTATATGGCACAGCTATGGGGCACAGTGAACGGTGCAGAGCACCGTATATGGCACAGCTAGGGGGCACAGTGAACGGTGCAGAGCACCGTATATGGCACAGCTAGGGGGCACAGTGAACGGTGCAGAGCACCGTATAAGGCACAGCTAGGGGGCACAATGAACGGTGCGGAGCACCGTATAAGGCACAGCTAGGGGGCACAGTGAACGGTACAGAGCACCGTATATGGCACAGCTATGGGGCACAGTGAACGGTGCAGAGCACCGTATATGGCACAGCTAGGGGGCACAATGAACGGTGCAGAGCACCGTATATGGCACAGCTATGGGGCACAGTGAACGGTGCAGAGCACTGTATATGGCACAGCTATGGGGCACAGTGAACGGTGCAGAGCACTGTATATGGCACAGCTAGGGGGCACAGTGAACGGTGCAGAGCACTATATGGGGCACAGCTATGGGGAAATATGAATGGTGTAGAGCACTATATGGCACAGCTATGGGGAAATAATGATCTATTTTTATTTTTGAAATTCACCGGTAAATGCTGCATTTCCACCCTAGGCTTATACTCGAGTCAATAAGTTTTCCCAGTTTTTTGTGGCAAAATTAGGGGGGTCGGCTTATACTCGGGTCGGCTTATACTCGAGTATATACGGTAGAATAGCATGTTTTTTGTTTTTTTTTAAGACGTTCGGAGTTACAAAGATATTGACTATGTAAATTTTTTTTTTTTGTCAGATATTGATGTTTCACTATTCCACGCCCTTCCCCTTCTTTTTTTCTTTTACTTTTCCCACACTTTCATCTTCATCATCATCAGCATCTTTGACATCAACTTCTTCTTCACCTTATTCATCTTCTTCTTCATCCTTTACCTTTTTTTTTTTTTTTTTATTACATTCTTCATATTCATTTTATTCAACTATTATTATTATTCCTATTCTACATATTCTTTTTATTCCACTGTTATTATTCTTCCTATTCTACTTCTTCATCATATTCTCATTTGTGACAGGCATTCCCGTAGTTGTTATCTATAAAAGTTTGAAGATTACACCTTCCGTTCTGCCAGTCACAAAAGTTACATTTGTCCGCGTTCAGTTTGGCCTGCAGCATCAGGCTTTATCCAGGGGCACCACGAGGAGGAACGGACTCACCCCCATACACTGCTTAGTCTTCTTCTGCATATAATTTAGATAATATCTTTTGCTCTGATATTAAGTCTTATGCTTAATGTTCTTCTGCTCTTTGTTCTGCAGCCTCTTGTTCTTCTGCTTCTCGGTCTTCCATGTCGTCGTCTCCAGGGTCGTCGTCTCCAGTGTCGTCATCTCCGCCGTCGTCGTCTCAGCCGTCGTCGTCTCCGCCGTCGTCGTCTCCACCATCGTCGTCGTCGTCATCGGGGTGGTCTTCCGGGTCGTCGTCGTCGTCATCGGGGTGGTCTTCCGGGTCGTCGACTTTAGGGTCTTCAACTTGGAAATGTAGCAGAAGGTACAAGAATGCTGAGAAAATGCCAAGAACCAGCTGATGGAACTGGAACTCGGATGGCTACCCGAAGGTTCAAGAGCCTATGGAACTACCGAGGACCAGCTGACGTTACTGGAACCCGGTTACTAAGCAGGAGGTACCCGTGCCTGAAAGCACTACCAAGGACCACCTGACGTTGGTGGAACTTGGATACGCAGAAGGAGGCACCTAAGCCAAAGGCTCTGCCCGGAACCAGCTGACGGTACTGGAACCAGGATGGGGAGCAGAAGGTACAAGAGCAAAAGACACTGCCGAGAACCAGCTGACGGTGCTGGAACCAGGTGGTGGACCCGAAGGTCCACAGGAGAGGAGAGAACAGCTAGGCCGCGAGGCAGCCGCAGTTACCGAACCCCAACAGTCCTACAGGGGGAGCTGGGCCTACTGGCACTACAGAACCAGCCTTGACTACCAGTTCACGCAGCCCACATAGGAAGCTCCTAAACTGGAGGCACCCTGGAGTTGGCTAACCCGACCGCACCACGACGGGGCAAGCATAGGCGTCTCAGTGAGCTTGACACAACCCGGAAACAGCTGACAGTGCTGAAACCAGGCTTGGCACGAGGGAGTACCTGTGTCAAAAACACTGCCGAGAACCAGCTGGCGTTGCTGGAACCCAGATGCGTTGCCCCAGTGTGCAAGAGCCAATGGCACGACCGAGGACCAGCTGACGGTGCTGGAACCCAGTTACTAAGTTGTAGGTGCCCGCGCTTAAAAGCACTACCGAGGACCGCCAGGCGTTGGCGGAACTCGGATACCCAGGAGGAGGCACCTAAGCCAAAGGCTCGGCCCGGAACCAGCTGACGGTGCTGGAACCAGGTGGTGGACCCGAAAGTCCACAGGAGAGGAGAGAACAGCTAGGCCGTGAGGCAGCCGCAGTTACCGAACCCCAACAGTCCTACAGGGGGAGCTGGGCCTACTGGCACTACAGAACCAGCCTTGAATACCAGTTCACGCAGCCCACATAGGAAGCTCCTAAACTGGAGGCACCCTGGAGTTGGCTAACCCGACCGCACCACGACGGGGCAAGCATAGGCGTCTAAGTGAGCTTGACACAACCCGGAAACAGCTGACGGTGCTGAAACCAGGCTTGGCACGAGGGAGTACCTGTGTCAAAAACACTGCCGAGAACCAGCTGGCGTTGCTGGAACCCAGATGCGTTGCCCCAGTGTGCAAGAGCCAATGGCACGACCGAGGACCAGCTGACGGTGCTGGAACCCGGTTACTAAGCTGTAGGTGCCCGCGCTTAAAAGCACTACCAAGGACCGCCTGGCGTTGGTGGAACTCGGATACCCAGGAGGAGGCACCTAAGCCAAAGGCTCGGCCCGGAACCAGCTGACGGTGCTGGAACCAGGTGGTGGACCCGAAGGTCCACAGGAGAGGAGAGAACAGCTAGGCCGCGAGGCAGCCGCAGTTACCGAACCCCAACAGTCCTACAGGGGGAGCTGGGCCTACTGGCACTACAGAACCAGCCTTGACTACCAGTTCACGCAGCCCACATAGGAAGCTCCTAAACTGGAGGCACCCTGGAGTTGGCTAACTCGACCGCACCACGACGGGGCAAGCATAGGCGTCTCAGTGAACTTGACACAACCCGGAAACAGCTGACGGTGCTGAAACCAGGCTTGGCACGAGGGAGTACCTGTGACAAGAACACTGCCGAGAACCAGCTGGCGGTGCTGGAACCCGGATGCGTTGCCCCAGTGTGCAAGAGCCAATGGCACCGAGGACCAGCTGGCGGTGCTGGAACCCGGTTACTAAGCTGTAGGTGCCCGCGCTTAAAAGCACTACCAAGGACCGCCTGGCGTTGGCGGAACTCGGATACCCAGGAGGAGGCACCTAAGCCAAAGGCTCGGCCTGGAACCAGCTGACGGTGCTGGAACCAGGTGGTGGACCCGAAGGTCCACAGGAGAGGAGAGAACAGCTAGGCCGCGAGGCAGCCGCAGTTACCGAACCCCAACAGTCCTACAGGGGGAGCTGGGCCTACTGGCACTACAGAACCAGCCTTGACTACCAGTTCACGCAGCCCACATAGGAAGCTCCTAAACTGGAGGCACCCTGGAGTTGGCTAACCCGACCGCACCACGACGGGGCAAGCATAGGCGTCTCAGTGAACTTGACACAACCCGGAAACAGCTGACGGTGCTGAAACCAGGCTTGGCACGAGGGAGTACCTGTGACAAGAACACTGCCGAGAACCAGCTGGCGGTGCTGGAACCCGGATGCGTTGCCCCAGTGTGCAAGAGCCAATGGCACCGAGGACCAGCTGGCGGTGCTGGAACCCGGTTACTAAGCTGTAGGTGCCCGCACTTAAAAGCACTACCAAGGACCGCCTGGCGTTGGCGGAACTCGGATACCCAGGAGGAGGCACCTAAGCCAAAGGCTCGGCCCGGAACCAGCTGACGGTGCTGGAACCAGGTGGTGGACCCGAAGGTCCACAGGAGAGGAGAGAACAGCTAGCCTGCGAGGCAGCCGCAGTTACCGAACCCCAACAGTCCTACAGGGGGAGCTGGGCCTACTGGCACTACAGAACCAGCCTTGACTACCAGTTCACGCAGCCCACATAGGAAGCTCCTAAACTGGAGGCACCCTGGAGTTGGCTAACCCGACCGCACCACGACGGGGCAAGCATAGGCGTCTCAGTGAGCTTGACACAACCCGGAAACAGCTGACGGTGCTGAAACCAGGCTTGGCACGAGGGAGTACCTGTGTCAAAAACACTGCCGAGAACCAGCTGGCGTTGCTGGAACCCAGATGCGTTGCCCCAGTGTGCAAGAGCCAATGGCACGACCGAGGACCAGCTGACGGTGGTGGAACCCGGTTACTAAGCTGTAGGTGCCCGCGCTTAAAAGCACTACCGAGGACCGCCAGGCGTTGGCGGAACTCGGATACCCAGGAGGAGGCACCTAAGCCAAAGGCTCGGCCCGGAACCAGCTGACGGTGCTGGAACCAGGTGGTGGACCCGAAGGTCCACAGGAGAGGAGAGAACAGCTAGGCCGCGAGGCAGCCGCAGTTACCGAACCCCAACAGTCCTACAGGGGGAGCTGGGCCTACTGGCACTACAGAACCAGCCTTGACTACCAGTTCACGCAGCCCACATAGGAAGCTCCTAAACTGGAGGCACCCTGGAGTTGGCTAACCCGACCGCACCACGACGGGGCAAGCATAGGCGTCTCAGTGAGCTTGACACAACCCGGAAACAGCTTACGGTGCTGAAACCAGGCTTGGCACGAGGGAGTACCTGTGTCAAAAACACTGCCGAGAACCAGCTGGCGTTGCTGGAACCCAGATGCGTTGCCCCAGTGTGCAAGAGCCAATGGCACGACCGAGGACCAGCTGACGGTGCTGGAACCCGGTTACTAAGCTGTAGGTGCCCGCGCTTAAAAGCACTACCAAGGACCGCCTGGCGTTGGTGGAACTCGGATACCCAGGAGGAGGCACCTAAGCCAAAGGCTCGGCCCGGAACCAGCTGACGGTGCTGGAACCAGGTGGTGGACCCGAAGGTCCACAGGAGAGGAGAGAACAGCTAGGCCGCGAGGCAGCCGCAGTTACCGAACCCCAACAGTCCTACAGGGGGAACTGGGCCTACTGGCATTACAGAACCAGCCTTGACTACCAGTTCACGCAGCCCACATAGGAAGCTCCTAAACTGGAGGCACCCTGGAGTTGGCTAACCCGACCGCAACACGACGGGGCAAGCATAGGCGTCTCAGCGAGTTTGACACAACCCGGAAACAGCTGATGGTGCTGAAACCAGGTTTGGCACGAGGGAGTACCCGTGACAAAAACATTGCCGAGAACCAGCTGGCGGAGCTGGAACCCAGATGCGTTGCCTATCAAAGATTGGCTTCCTACAGCCCCAACTAGCGATGTTGGAGCAAAGGGTAAGCAGGGGGAGCAGAGTGTAGGCCGAAGCCTGCACTGGTGGCAGCTTTGTGTCTGCATTGCGTTTGCAGGACACTTTGCCGGCTACACAGTGGGGGAACAGCAGGCGGTGCTGAACCCCACTAACACATTGGCTGGTGTTTTTCTCTGTGCAGCTAGCACTTCCGGGCAAAAACTAGCGTTGTTAGAGCCCAGGGTCAGCAGGAGGAGGAGAGGAGCAGAGTGTAGGCCGAAGCCTAGTTGAACCAATTTCAAAGGTAACCTTTAACCCCCCTCAGGTGTTGCAAGGTACAAGAGCCACACCTCGTGCAGCATTAATGCTGCACAAGTAAAAGGTTGCTCTATTTAATTTGCTCAATTTGTCGCTGAATGCAACACGTACACAATTTAGCCCATTCTACAGTCAAACTGTAGTTGAGGCGTGACTTGTATTTTTAAGGAGACGCAGCACAGGTGTCCCAAATAACGCCTTGGTGCTTGGCGCAGCTTCCTGAGCGTTGTTTTTTGCTGTACAGGAGTCTGCGCTCTTGTGTTATCCCTTGGCAATGCCCTGTTAGCGCTGCCCGTCTTATGACCTCATTTTATGTTGGCCGCTGCGGTTAACGATGGCCATAAATCCCAGACCCACAGTGCCTTTTCATAAAGTCACACTGCGGTGCTGGGATTCGTGGCCTTGAGCAGTAAATATTTTCGCCGCTCACACACGTCCTTACACCTGCTTCAGACTGAGCGGCCTCATCTGATCCCTTTTCGCATGCCGCGGCCATGAGGCCGCACAGTCTGAAGAAGGCGGAAGGAGATGAGTGACGACAGGCGAAAATATGCACTGCTCGTGCCCATAAACCACACCCTCGCTGACAAAATAAATCTGACAACGAGGGGCGTTGTTTCTAGCAGGGCGGATGCACAGGCGCAGCCAGCTAACCATGATGTCAAAAGACGGGAAACGCTACCAAGGGGGGTGCTGCGTATCATTAGAAAGGAAAGTCACACCTCAGGGACAGTGGAATGGTCTCAATGAGACACATTTTGTACGTGTTGAGTTCCACGTGGGCAAGTAGAAAAAGTCAGCCACCTTGTACAAATGCAGCAGTACTGCTGTACAAGGTGGCTATTATACATAGAAACACCTGGGGGTGGGGGGCAGGCTCCCTTCAATTTCAGTTCATGTGCCTGCGTGGCGTTTGCAGGTCACGTTGCAAGCTACACAGCAGGGGAACAGCTGGCGTTGCTGAACCCCACTGACACATTGACTGGTCTTTTTCTCTGTGCAGCTCGCATGTCCGGGCAAAAACTGGCGTTGTTAGAGCCCAGGGTCAGCAGGAGGAGGAGAGGAGCAAAGTGTAGGCCGAAGCCTGCACTGGTGGCAGCTTTTGGTCGGTTGTGCCAGCGTGGCTTGTGCTGGACACGATGCAAGCTACACAGCAGGGGAACAGCTGGCGTTGCTGAACCCCACTGACACATTGACTGGTGTTTTTCTCTGTGCAGATCGCATGTCCGGGCAAAAACTGGCGGTGTTAGAGCCCAGGGTCAGCAGGAGGAGGAGAGGAGCAAAGTGTAGGCCGAAGCCTGCACTGGTGGCAGCTTTTGGTCGGTTGTGCCAGCGTGGCTTGTGCTGGACACGATGCAAGCTACACAGCAGGGGAACAGCTGGCGTTGCTGAACCCCACTGACACATTGACTGGTGTTTTTCTCTGTGCAGATCGCATGTCCGGGCAAAAACTGGCGGTGTTAGAGCCCAGGGTCAGCAGGAGGAGGAGAGGAGCAAAGTGTAGGCCGAAGCCTGCACTGGTGGCAGCTTTTGGTCGGTTGTGCCAGCGTGGCTTGTGCTGGACACGATGCAAGCTACACAGCAGGGGAACAGCTGGCGTTGCTGAACCCCACTGACACATTGACTGGTGTTTTTCTCTGTGCAGCTCGCATTTCCGGGCAAAAACTAGCGTTGTTAGAGCCCAGGGTCAGCAGGAGGAGTAGAGGAGCAGAGTGTAGGCCGAAGCCTAGTTGAACCAATTTCAAAGGTAACCTTTAACCCCCCTCAGGTGTTGCAAGGTACAAGAGCCACACCTCGTGCAGCATTAATGCTGCACAAGTAAAAGGTTGCTCTCTTAATTTTGCTCCTTGCACACGCTGAATAAAACGCGTACACTATTTAGCCCATTATACTGTAAAACAGTAGTGGAGGCGTGACTTGTCTTTTTAAAGAAAAGCAGCACTGGTGTCGAAAATAACACCTTGGTGCATGGGCGCAGCTTCCTGAGCGATGTTATTTGCTGTACAGGAGTCTGCGCTCTTGTTATCCCTTGGCCATGCGCTGTGAGCGATGCCTGTCTTCTCACCTCATTTCATGTTGGCCGGTGCGGTTAGCGATGGACATGAAACCCAGACCCGCAGTGTCTTTTAATAAAGTCACACTGCAGAGCTGGGATTCGTGACCTTGCACAGTAAATTTTGTCGCCTGTCCCTCATGTCCTTACACCTGCATCAGACTGGGTGGCCTCATCTGATCCCTTCTCGCATGCCGCGGCCATGAGGCCGCACATTCTGAAGAAGGCGGAAGGAGATGAGTAAAGACAGGCGAATATATCCACTGCTCGTGGCCATCAATCACACCCTCGCAGTCAAAATAAGTAAGACAACGAGGGGCGTTGTGTCGGGCAGGACGGACGCACAGGCACAGGCAGCCAACCAATGATGTCAGAAGACGGGCAGCGCTAACAATGGGGGTGCTGCGTGTCATTAAAAAGGAAAGTCACACCTCCGGGACATTGTAATGGTCTCTAATGAGACACATTTTTTACGTGTTGAGTTCCACGTGGGCAAGGAGAAAAAGTCAGCCACCTTGTACAAATGCAGCAGTACTGCTGTACAAGGTGGCTGTTATACATAGAAACACCTGGGGGTGGGGGGCAGGCTCCCTTCAATTTCAGTTCATGTGCCTGCGTGGCGTTTGCAGGTCACGTTGCAAGCTACACAGCAGGGGAACAGCTGGCGTTGCTGAACCCCACTGACACATTGACTGGTGTTTTTCTCTGTGCAGATCGCATGTCCGGGCAAAAACTGGCGGTGTTAGAGCCCAGGGTCAGCAGGAGGAGGAGAGGAGCAGAGTGTAGGCCGAAGCCTGCACTGGTGGCAGCTTTTGGTCGGTTGTGCCAGCGTGGCTTGTGCTGGACACGATGCAAGCTACACAGCAGGGGAACAGCTGGCGTTGCTTAACCCCACTGACACATTGACTGGTGTTTTTCTCTGTGCAGCTCGCATTTCCGGGCAAAAACTAGCGGTGTTTGAGCCCAGGGGCAGCAGGAGGAGGAGAGGAGCAGAGTGTAGGCCGAAGCCTGCACTGGTGGCAGCTTTTGGTCGGTTGTGCCAGCGTGGCTTGTGCTGGACACGATGCAAGCTACACAGCAGGGGAACAGCTGGCGTTGCTGAACCCCACTGACACATTGACTGGTGTTTTTCTCTGTGCAGCTCGCATGTCCGGGCAAAAACTGGCGGTGTTAGAGCCCAGGGTCAGCAGGAGGAGGAGAGGAGCAGAGTGTAGGCCGAAGCCTAGTTGAACCAATTTCAAAGGTTACCTTTAACCCCCCCTCAGGTGTTGCAAGGTACAAGAGCCACACCTTGTGCAGCATTAATGCTGCACAAGTAAAAGGTTGCTCTATTTAATTTGCTCCTTGCACACGCTGAATAAAACACGTACACTATTTAGCCCATTATACTGTCAAACAGTAGTGGAGGCGTGATGACTTGTCTTTTTAAGGAGATGCAGCACAGGTGTCAAAATTTACACCTAGGTGCTGGGCGCAGCTTCCTGAGCGTTGTTATTTGCTGTACAGGAGTCTGCGCTCTTGTTATCCCTTGGCCATGCGCTGTGAGCGCTTCCTGTCTTCTGACCTCATTTCATGTTGGCCGTTGCGGTTAGCGGTGGACATGAATCCCAGACCCACAGTGTGTTTTGAAAAAATCACACTGCGGTGCTTGGATTCGTGCCCTTGTGCAGTTAATATGTTTGCCGCTCACACATGTCCTTACACCTGCTTCAGACTGGGCGGCCTCATCTGATCCCTTATCGCATGCCGCGGCCATGAGGCCGCACAGTCTGAAGAAGGCGGAAGGAGATGACTTAAAACAGGCGAACATATGCACTGCACATGCCCATCAATAACACCCTCGCAGCCAAAATATATGAGACAACGAGGGGCGTTGTGTCGGGCAGGGCGGACGCACAGGCACAGGCAGCCAACCAATGATGTCAGAAGACGGGCAGCGCTAACAATGGGGGTGCTGCGTGTCATTAAAAAGGAAAGTCACACCTCCGGGACATTGTAATGGTCTCTAATGAGACACATTTTTTACGTGTTGAGTTCCACGTGGGCAAGGAGAAAAAGTCAGCCACCTTGTACAAATGCAGCAGTACTGCTGTACAAGGTGGCTGTTATACATAGAAACACCTGGGGGTGGGGGGCAGGCTCCCTTCAATTTCAGTTCATGTGCCTGCGTGGCGTTTGCAGGTCACGTTGCAAGCTACACAGCAGGGGAACAGCTGGCGTTGCTGAACCCCACTGACACATTGACTGGTGTTTTTCTCTGTGCAGCTCGCATGTCCGGGCAAAAACTAGCGGTGTTAGAGCCCAGGGTCAGCAGGAGGAGGAGAGGAGCAAAGTGTAGGCCGAAGCCTGCACTGGTGGCAGCTTTTGGTCGGTTGTGCCAGCGTTGGCTTGTGCTGGACACGATGCAAGCTACACAGCAGGGGAACAGCTGGCGTTGCTGAACCCCACTGACACATTGACTGGTGTTTTTCTCTGTGCAGCTCGCATGTCCGGGCAAAAACTGGCGGTGTTAGAGCCCAGGGTCAGCAGGAGGAGGAGAGGAGCAGAGTGTAGGCCAAAGCCTAGTTGAACCAATTTCAAAGGTTACCTTTAACCCCCCCTCAGGTGTTGCAAGGTACAAGAGCCACACCTTGTGCAGCATTAATGCTGCACAAGTAAAAGGTTGCTCTATTTAATTTGCTCCTTGCACACGCTGAATAAAACACGTACACTATTTAGCCCATTATACTGTCAGACAGTAGTGGAGGCGTGACTTGTCTTTTTAAGGAGATGCAGCACAAGTGTCAAAATTTACACCTAGGTGCTGGGCGCAGATTCCTGAGCGTTGTTATTTGCTGTACAGGAGTCTGCGCTATTGTCATCCCTTGGCCATGCGCTGTGAGCGCTTCCTGTCTTCTGACCTCATTTCATGTCGGCCGTTGCGGTTAGCGATGGACATGAATCCCAGACCCACAGTGTGTTTTCAAAAAATCACACTGCGTGGCTGGGATTCGTGGCCTTGTGCAGTAAATATGTTTGACGCTCACACATGTCCTTACACCTGCTTCAGACTGGGCGGCCTCATCTGATCCCTTATCGCCTGCCGCGGCCATGAGGACACCCAGTCTGAAGAAGGCGGAAGGAGATGAGTGAACACAGGCAAACATATGCACTGCACATGCCCATCAATCACACCCTCGCTGTCCAAAAAAATAAGACACCGAGGGGCGTTGTTTCGAGCAGGGCAGACGCACAGGCGCAGCCAGCTAACCAATGATGTCAAAAGACGGGCAGCGCTAACAAGGGTGGTGCTGCGTATCATTAGAAAGGAAAGTCACACCTCAGGGACAGTGGAATGGTCTCAATGAGACACATTTAGTACGTGTTTAATTAAACGTGGGCAAGGAGAAAAAGTCAGCCACCTTGTACAAATGCAGCAGTACTGATGTACAAGGTGGCTATTATACATAGAAACACCTGGGGGTGGGGGGCAGGCTCCCTTCAATTTCAGTTCATGTGCCTGCGTGGCGTTTGCAGGTCACGTTGCAAGCTACACAGCAGGGGAACAGCTGGCGTTGCTGAACCCCACTGACACATTGACTGGTGTTTTTCTCTGTGCAGATCGCATGTCCGGGCAAAAACTGGCGGTGTTAGAGCCCAGGGTCAGCAGGAGGAGGAGAGGAGCAAAGTGTAGGCCGAAGCCTGCACTGGTGGCAGCTTTTGGTCGGTTGTGCCAACGTGGCTTGTGCTGGACACGATGCAAGCTACACAGCAGGGGAACAGCTGGCGTTGCTGAACCCCACTGACACATTGACTGGTGTTTTTCTCTGTGCAGATCGCATGTCCGGGCAAAAACTGGTGGTGTTAGAGCCCAGGGTCAGCAGGAGGAGGAGAGGAGCAGAGTGTAGGCCGAAGCCTAGTTGAACCAATTTCAAAGGTTACCTTTAACCCCCCCTCAGGTGTTGCAAGGTACAAGAGCCACACCTTGTGCAGCATTAATGCTGCACAAGTAAAAGGTTGCTCTATTTAGTTTGCTCCTTGCACACGCTGAATAAAACACGTACACTATTTAGCCCATTATACTGTCAAACAGTTGTGGAGGCGTGACTTGTCTTTTTAAGGAGACGCAGCACAGGTGTCAAAATTTGCACCTAGGTACTGGCCGCAGATTCATGAGCGTTGTTATTAGCTGTACAGGAGTCTGCGCTATTGTGATCCCTTGGCCATGCGCTGCGAGCGCTGCCTGTCTTCTGACCTCATTTCATGTTGGCCGTTGCGGTTAGCAATGAATATGAATCCCAGGCCCGCAGTGTGTTTTCCAAAAAACACACTGCGTGGCTGGGATTCGTGGCCATTTGCAGTAAATAGGTTTGCCGCTCACACATGTCCTTACACCTGCTTCAGACTGGGCGGCCTCAGCTGATCCCTTATCGCCTACCACGGCCAGGAGGCCGCACAGTCTGAAGAAGGCGGAAGGAGATAAGTGACGACAGGCGAACATATGCACTGCTCGTGCCCATAAACCACACCCTCGCTGACGAAATAAATATGACAACGAGGGGCGTTGTTTCTAGCAGGGCGGATGCACAGGCGCAGCCAGCTAACCATGATGTCAAAAGACGGGAAACGCTACCAAGGGGGGTGCTGCGTATCATTAGAAAGGAAAGTCACACCTCAGGGACAGTGGAATGGTCTCAATGAGACACATTTTGTACGTGTTGAGTTCCACGTGGGCAAGGATAAAAAGTCAGCCACCTTGTACAAATGCAGCAGTACTGCTGTACTAGGTGGCTGTTATACATAGAAACACCTGGGGGGGTGGGGCCCGGTTCCCTTTAATTTCAGTTCATGTGCCTGCGTGGCGTTTGCAGGTCACGTTGCCGGCTACACAGCAGGGGAACAGCTGGCGTTGCTGAACCCCACTAACACATTGGCTGGTGTTTTTCTCTGTGCAGCTAGCACTTCCGGGCAAAAACTAGCGGTGTTTGAGCCCAGGGTCAGCAAGAGGAGGAGAGGAGCAGAGTGTAGGCCGAAGCCTGCACTGGTGGCAGCTTTTGTTCTGTTGTGCCAGCGTGGCTTGTGCTGGACACGTTGCCGACTACACAGCAGGGGAACAGCTGGCGGTGCTGAACCCCACTGACACATCACCTAGTGTTTTTTCTGTGTAGACAACACTTCCAGGTGGCAACTGACAGTGTTGAAACCCAGGGAATCAAAGAGGAGCAGAGTGTAGGCCGAAGCCTGCAGTGGAGCAAGTTGAAAGGGAACCTTTAACCCCCCCCTCCCCCAGGCATTTGTTGCTGAAAGAGCCATCTTGTACAGCAGTAATACTGCACATGGAAAATGGTGGCTCCGAAAATTATGCTCCTTGCAAACGCTGAAGTACACACTCATATAATGTGTCCCCTCACACCGTCAAACCATCCCGGAAGTGGGACTTTCCTTTGTAATGTGACACAGCACAGCCGTCATTCCAACCCCCTTGGTGCCGGGCGCCACCTCCTCAACGTTGTTTGGTTCTGTCACGGAGCCCGCGCTGTAATGTTATCCCTTGGCCATGCACAGTTAGCGGTGCCCGTCTTCTGACATCATGTAGGTGTCAGGCTGGCAGTGCCTGTGCGTCCAAGCTGCCCGAGATCCAACCTTGCAGTGTAATCTAATGTAGTCCCACTGCGGGCCAGGGATCCATGGGCATGCGCAGTGCATATCATCGCCTCTCACTCACCTCCTTCCTGCTTCTTCAGACTGTGCGGCGTCACGGCCGTGGCATGCTATTAGGGATCAGCTGACGCCGCCTAGTCTGAAGAAGCGTGAAGAAGGGGAGTGAGAGGCTAGTATATGCACTGCGCATGGCCATAGATACCAGGCCCACTGTGGGATCACATTAGACGACACTGCGAGGTGTGATTTCGGGCAGCGTGGACGCACAGGCGCAGCCAGGACGACAACAAATGATGTCAGAGGACGGGCAGCGCAAACTGTGCATGGCCAAGGGATAACATAACAGCGCAGGGTCCATGACGGAATCAAACAACGCTAAGGAGGCAGCGCACGGTGCCAAGGGGGTCACAATGACGGCTGTGCTGCGTCACATTACAAAGGAAAGTCCCACCTCCGGGACGGTTGGACGGTGTGAGGGGACATATTACATGAGTGTGTAGTTCAGCGTTTGCAAGGAGCATAATTTCAAGAGCGACCTTTCCCTTGTGCAGTATTAGTGCTGCACATGGTGGCTCTTTCAGTAACAAACGCCTAGGGGGGGGGGGACAGGTCCCCTTACATTTTAGTTGTGCCAGCGTGGCGGTCGCATGACACGTTGCCGGATACACAGCTGGGGATCAGCTGACGTTACTGAACCCCAATAACAGAGGAGCGACTGTTGACTGTGCACACAGCACTTCCAGGCACCAACTGGCGGTGTTAGAGCCCAGGGACAGCAGGAGGAGCAGATTGGAGGTATTGCCGCACACACAGCTGGGGATCAGCTGACGTTACTGAACCCCAATAACAGAGGAGCGACTGTTGACTGTGCACACAGCACTTCCAGGCACCAACTGGCGGTGTTAGAGCCCAGGGACAGCAGGAGGAGCAGATTGGAGGTATTGCCGCACACACAGCTGGGGATCAGCTGACGTTACTGAACCCCAATAACAGAGGAGCGACTGTTGACTGTGCACACAGCACTTCCAGGCACCAACTGGCGGTGTTAGAGCCCAGGGACAGCAGGAGGAGCAGAGGAACAGAGTGTAGGCCGAAGCCTGATTGGAGCAAGTCGAAAGGGAACCTTTAACCCCCCCCCCCCAAGACGTTTGTAGCTGAAAGAGCCATCTTGTGCAGCACTAAGGATGCAAAAGGAAAAGGTTGCTCTTTTAATTATGCTCCTTGCAAACACCGAAGTAAACACTAAAAATGTGTCCCCTTATACCGTTAAACCGTCCCGGAGGTGCGAATTTCCTTCGTAATGGGACACAGCACAGCTGTCATTCCTATCCCCTTGGTGCCGTGCGCTGCCTCCTCAGCGTTGTTTTAAGCTGTCACGGAGCCTGCACTGTTCTGTTAGCCCTTGGCCATGCCCAATTAGCGCTGCCTGTCTTCTGACATAATTTGGTGTCAGGCTGTCAGTGCCTGTGCGTCCACGCTGCTCCAGATCCCACCTCGCAGTCTCGTCTAACGTAATCCCACTGCGGGCCTTGGAACCATGGGCATGCACAGTGCATATCCTCGACTCTCACTCCCCTCCTTCCCTCTTCTTCAGACTGTGCGGTGTCACGGCCGTGGCATGCTATTAGGGATCAGCTGACGGCGCACAGTCTAAAAAAGGCGGAGGGAAATGAGCGAGAGCCCGAGGGGAAGATATGCACTGCGCATGCCCATGGATCCCAGGCCCGCAGTGTGACTCAATCAGAAGAGACTGCGAGGCGGGATCTCGGGCAGCGCGGCCGCACAGGCGCAGCCAGCCTGACACCAAATTATGTCAGAAGACAGGCAGCGCAAATAGGGCATGCCCAAGGGATAACAGAACAGCGCAGGCTCCGTGACAGCTTAAAACAACGCTGAGGAGGCAGCGCATGGCACCAAGGGGGTAGGAATGACGGCTGTGCTGCGTCACATTACGAAGGAAAGTCCCAGCTCCGGGACAGTATAACGGTATCAGTGAACACATTTTATAAGTGTTAAGTTCTGCGTGTGCAAGGAGCTAAAAAAAAAGAGCTACCTTTTCCTTGTGCAGCATTACTGCTGCACAAGATGGCTCTTTCAGTAACAAACGACGGGGGGGGGGGGGGGACAGGTTCCCTTACATTTAGGTTGTTGTGCCAGCGTGGCGGTCGCAGGACACATTGCCGGCTACACAGCTGGGGATCAGCTGACGTTACTGAAACCCAATAACACTGGGTCGTATGTTTTTACTGTGCAGCCTGCACTTCTGAGCCGCAACTGGCGGTGTTGGAGCCCAGGAATAGCAGTTCAGGTGGTAGAAAGATGAACACAGCAGGAGACCTGGATGACACCCAATTACTTAATCAGGCAGAGGAGTGGCAAATTCCTGCGAGATCCAGGCCTGGTTCATTTTCAGGAAAGTAAGCCGGTCAACGTTATCGGAGGATAGTCGCATGCGACGGTCTGTTAGTACACCACCTGCGGCACTAAAGACACGTTCCGATAAGACACTAGCCGCAGGGCAAGCCAGCACCTCCAATGCATACTGGCTTAGCTCTGGCCATGTATCCAGCTTAAAGACCCAAAACTTGAACGGGGAAGAGCCGTCTGGGAGTACAGTAAGAGGGCAAGCCATGTAGTCTGTCACCATCTGACGGAACCGTTGCCTCCTGCTGACTGGAGCCGCCGGTGATGGTGTAGACATTTGGGGCGGGCACACAAAAGTGTGCCAGAGTTGTGCCATACTGGGCTTGCCTTGGGCAGAGGCACTGCTTCTGCTCCCTCTTTGGGCAGAGCCTCCCCCACTGCCTCGACGCACTGAGCTGCTTTGTAAAGCACTAGCAGCACTCCTCTCAGTTGGACAGGAGAAGATGATGGAATTCACCGGTGTGTCGTGGTACTCCCGCAATTTACGCTCCCGGGTCAACGCAGGGATGAGGTTTTGGACGTTGTCACGGTAGCGAGGATCGAGGAGGGTGAACACCCAATAATCAGGCATGTTGAGAATGTGGTCGATGCGGCGGTCGTTTCTCAGGCACTGCAGCATGAAATCCACCATGTGCTGCAGAGTGCCAACTGGCCCAGAAACGCTGTCCCCTGCTTGAGACATGATCTCTGCCCGCTCGTCATCACCCCACCCTCGCTGTACACACTGACCACTGGACAATTGTGTCGCTCCCTCCTCTGGACGGAGCTCTTCCTCCTCCATTGACTCCTCCTCATCCTCCTCACAAATTGGCCCCTGCGTACCCCTTTGTGAGGAACCACGTGGCGCTGACTCTCCAGAAGCTGATGGAAAAGGTGACTCCTCATCCTCCACCTCTTCCACCACATCATCCCTTAACCCTTGCAAAGTTTGCTGAAGCAGGCAGATAAGGGGGACAGTCATGCTGACTAGTGCATCATCTGCACTTGCCATCCGCGTGGAATAATCAAAAGGACGCAAAACCTGGCAGACGTCCTTCATAGTGGCCCACTCTGTGGTTGTGAAGTCTGATCGGCGCTGACTGCGACTTCTTTGCGCCTGATGCAGCTGGTACTCCATAACTGCTTGCTGCTGCTCACACAACCGCTCCAACATATGTAACGTGGAATTCCACCGGGTAGGTAGGTCACATATGATGCGGTGTTCCGGAAGGCGGAATCGGCGCTGCAGAGCAGCAATGCGGGATCTGGCCAAGCTGGAACGCCGCAAGTGAGCACACTCTAGGCGGACCTTGTGCAGCAGGGCATCAAGATCCGGATAGTCCCTCAGAAAACTCTGCACAACCAAATTGAGCACATGTGCCAGACATGGGATGTGAGTGAGGTTGCCAAGGGCCAAAGCTGCCACCAGATTTCGGCCATTGTCACACACTACCATGCCTGGCTGGAGATTCGCTGGCAGTAACCACACATCGCTCTCCTGCTTGATGGCATTCCAGAGCTCCTGCGCTGTGTGGCTTCGATGCCCCAATGAAACTAGTTTCAAGACGGCCTGCTGACGTTTGGCCATGGCTGTGCTCATGTCGGTCATAGGTAAACGTTCACGGGTCCATGTGGAGGTGGACTGTGACGGATCCTGCAGAGAGGAATCTGAGGAACTGGTGTAAGAGGAGGAGTCGATGCGTACAGACTGGATTCCTGCAATCCTTGGAGTGGGCAGGACACGTCCTGCGCCACTCGCACGAGCTGTACCTGGCTCAACAACATTAACCCAATGGGCAGTGAGGGAAACATATCGCCCCTGTCCATGCTGACTGGTCCACGCATCGGTGGTGAGGTGGACCTTGCTACTGACGGCGTTCAGTAGCGCATGTTTTATGTTTGCCTCAACATGCCTGTGCAGGGCAGGGACAGCCTGCCTGCTGAAGTAAAAGCGGCTGGGCACCTTGTACTGTGGGACTGCCAATGCCATCAAGTCACGGAAGCTGTCAGTCTCCACCAGCCTGAACGAGAGCATTTCCAGGGACAACAGTTTGGCAATGCCTGCATTCAGAGCCTGTGCTCGGGGGTGGTTGGCCGAGAATGCCCGCCTTTTCTCCCATGCCTGTACTACCGATGGCTGTAGAGTAGACTGGGAGTGTGAGGATGACTAGGAAGGTGGTGCTGTGGGTGGAATTACACAAGGTCTCTGGACAACAGTGCCAGAGGTTCTTCCATGGCGATCCTGGGAGGAAGCCAAACCAGCTGTGCGTGAGCTGGAGGAAGAGGCAACACGAGCTGAAGAGGTGGTAGCTGCCGCTGTTGGTTGGCCTACATCTTCAGTCTGTTTCTGTAACTCCACCGCGTGCCTGGTCCGCACATGTTTCCACATATTTGTGGTATTGAGGTTGCTGACATTTTTCCCTCTTTTTACTTTCTGATGACACAGCTTGCATTTGACAAAACAAATGTCATCTGCAACTGTGTCAAAAAAGGACCAGGCACTGCAAGTCTTGGGAGCGCCCTTTTTGGCTTTGGAAAGAGACAGGCTCCTAACGGGTGCCAAAGTGGAGGCTACAGGCTCCGCAGTCTTCCCCCTCCCTCTCCGTCTTTGGCCCGTAAGGGGAAGCTCTTCCTCAGAGCTGCTCCCACCACCTTCCTGTTCCTCACGCCACGATGGGTCAAGGACCTCATCATCTCCACTACCCTCTGCCACCAACTGCTCCTCCTGGGTAGTCTCGGCAGCACAGTACGCACCAGAAAGCGGCACCTGAGTTTCATCATCAGATGCGTACTGCGCTGTGGTCACCGGAGGCACTGGCCCACCTGCCTCTTCAGAGTCAGAGAGAAAAAGCTGTTGGGCATCACTGCACACTGCCTCTTCTTCCATTTCTCCAATGCTGCTTGGCTGGCCCCCTGTTTCCAAGCCAAGAGATTCAGAGAACAGAAGTAGAGACGGCTCCTGTCCTGGGCTCTCTGACTGCCTGGCCAATTTGGCAGGTGGTGAAGAGACAGATGGCTGCTCTCCAGTGCTCTGTGCCTGAGAGGATGTGGCACTAACTGAAGTCGATGCCGAGGCGTTAGCTGCCATCCACCCGACAACAGCTTCAATTTGGTCTTCACGCAGCAGCGGTGCACGGCGCTCTCCGACAAAGCTGCGCATGAAGGACTGTTCCCTGCTGAAACTGAGTGACGACGAGTCACCGGCGCCCGCAGCAGGCACAGAATCACCACGTCCTCTCCCTGCTCCTCTCCCTGCTCCGCACCCACGCCCACGTGCCTTACTCCCTGCCCTCTTCATCTTGGTTGACAGATAAAGATAAGCAGAAAAGTACTAAGGCCTTAGTGTGCTTATTCCTGAAATGCTCCTCCTAACAGGTGTAAGAAACACTAATGTTGTAAAGTGTGGACTAAACTTTATTATTTTTCAAATGTGGCCTACACAAGTGTTAAGTTGTGTTTGGTGAACTTTACTTTTTTTTTTTGTGCAGATCGGGCTACAGAGCTAGTTTAAATCACACGGAGACCGTGCAGACAACCGTAAACGGCGCTGCAAGGCCAAAAAACCCTCCTCTAGGTTATCCTATGTAGTGTTTTTCCACTATTTAGCTGGAGACGGGTGGAAAGACACTAATAGGAATTTTTTTTTTTAAATGTTAAACAGGCTGCACTATTTGAAAAAAAGGAAAATTTTTCTCAAGGTATGAGCCAGTAACGAACCCTGAGCTGAATCCAACCGGCTATGGCTGCACACAGACTACAGGGCGAGCTGGGCTCACACGGAGACCGTGCAGACAGCCGTAAACGGCGCTGCAAGGCCCAAAAACCCCCCTCTAGGTTATCCTATGTAGTGTTTTTCCACAATTTAGCTGGAGACGGGTGGAAAAACACTAATAGGGAATTTTTTCTAAAATTTTTAAACAGGCTGCACTATTTGAAAAAAAGGAAAATTTTTCTCAAGGTATGAGCCAGTAACGAACCCTGAGCTGAATCCAACCGGCTATGGCTGCACACAGACTACAGGGTGAGCTGAGCTCACACGGAGACCGTGCAGACAGCCGTAAACGGCGCTGCAAGGCCCAAAAACCCCCCTCTAGGTTATCCTATGTAGTGTTTTTCCACAATTTAGCTGGAGACGGGTGGAAAAACACTAATGGGGAATTTGAGAAAAAATGTGCAGCAGGCTGCACTATGAGCAAAAAAGGACAACTGTGTGAGGCAGTGTGAACTGAGGGCGAGCTGAATACAACCGGGTATATGGCTGCACACAGACTACAGAGTGAGCTGCACACACACACACACACACAGAGACCTTGCAGAACGCTGTTAAAACAGCGCTGCAAGGCAAGAGCAAGGTGAACAGTGAAGAACACACAGCGTTTTGCTAAATTAGCCTTTGGAAAGGAAAATAAAGCAATTAGCTAGCTCAACTGGCCCTCAGTTAGAACACAGCGTCCTGTCCCTAACTGAAATCACAGCAGAGTGAGCGCAAAATGGCGGCAGCGTTTTTTATAGTGCAGAGTGACATCATTTCAGCAGCCAATCACAGCCTTGCCAGTACTTACATGCCCACCATGCTAAACAGGATGTGCCCACACTTCCAATCATTCCTCATTGGCTGCTGCGTTCAGTTTGAATTCTGGGAACTTCCGATTCCGGTATCCGATACGCGGGAAGTATCGGAATTCGGTATCGGAATTCCGATACCGCAAATATCGGCCGATACCCGATACTTGCGGTATCGGAATGCTCAACACTAATGAAGACCACAACATAATCAGTACAAAATACACAGTTACAGTGTCAAGTACAGTAAAAAAAAGGAGATTGATGAAACATACGTTTTAAATGAGGGTAAGAGCAGACTGGGAGATGTATGCGGAGGACACCCAGGGGTCCCACCATGAGAGGACCCTAGTTCTCCTCGACAAACCCTGAGCCATAATAACCTCATAGCAGAAGTGTAAGTCGATTTTGGCAATCAGTTCGGCTCTGGAAGGTAGGTCCGAGGACTTCCAATGTTTCGCAATGCATTGTCTGGCGGCAACTAGGACATTAGAGACTATGGGCCGGAGAGGGGAGGGGAGATCGATGAGGGAAATGCCCAGGACAGCGAGCTGACCACTCAGCGCCAGGGGGAGACGAGTCAGGTCGATAATCAGTGCCTCCACCTCGCGCCAGAAAGCCTGAATCTGCGGGCACGACCACCAAACATCGGAGGAGGATCCCAAGGCGCCACACCCCTTCCAACAGAGAGGGGAGGAAGACGGGGAAAACCTCGCCAAGCGGACGGGGGTAATGTACCAATGTAGTTGTATCTTTTTCACCAGTTCCAAGTGGCCAATGCATGAGGAGAATTTAGAGGGATGTATCATTGCAAACTGCCAATCCTCCAGGGAGGCCTCAAAGCCCAGCGAGGACTCCCAGGAAGTCATAAATTGAAATTTGTCAGTGGAACCATAGGATATGAGGGCTTTGTAGATAATGGAGATGCCATGGGGCAATATAGTGGCTGGTCTGAAGAACCTATGAGCCGGATCCTCTGTTAAAGGCGGGGGCGCCCCGAACGACTGACGTGACCTGAGAAAGCTACGGAGCTGAAGATATTGGAAAAAGTCAGTGATATTTAGGGAGAATCTCCCTGAGAGGTCCTCAAATGACAGAAGACCATCTGAGCCAAATAGTTCCGCCACCTGGAGCACACCACGACTTCTCCAGGAGGAAAGAGAGATGTGCCCGATAGCATACTCCAAAGCCCGCAAAGAGACATAATCATACATGAACCCCAAATGGGAGGAGCTAAGCAGCACCCAGAGTTTAGCAGCATTCCTGATAGAGCGGAGACAAGGGCCCACAAGAGGAACCCGAAGCAGCTGAAGTTCTAAGAGTAGTTTAAGCGAGTTCTGGGGGGCAAAGTGGGACTCAATAAGGAACCAGGGCAAGCATGAGTTCCCCTCCCACCATATTTTAAGGGGCTCAAGGATCGCCGCCCTATAGTAAGACTGTACCGCAGGAGCGCCCAGCCCACCCACAGAGTACGGTAGGGACATAATCCGACGCCTGACCCTGTGTGGCTTCTTGTTCCAAATAAACCGATCTATAAGCGATTGAAAAGCTGAAATAAACTTCGCGGGGATAGAAAGGGGGAGGCAACGGAAGAGATACATAATTTTAGGTAGGAATAGCATTTTAGCAGTTTGTATGCGGGCCATCCATGAGAGCGACGGATTCGATAAATGATCCATGCCCTTCCTGATCTCCACAAGAGTTCCCTCACAATTAGCGCGAACTATATTGTCTAACCTCGTTATCTTGATACCTAGGTACGTGAAGCCCAGGGGAGCCCAAATGAACGCGTATTGTGATTGAATTTGGATCTGGAGGGGAACCGGAAGAAAAAGGGGAAAGATTGTGGATTTGGTCAAATTAAGTTTGTAGTATGAGACCGCCGAGAACTCAGTTAAAATGGAGGTGATCGCGTTCAACGAGGTTAAATGTGAGGTGCAGGTCAATACCACATCGTCGGCATAGAGACCAATTTTATGTTCAGTTCCCCCCACCACAATTCCCTTTATGTCCGCACTTTGCCTGACCATTGCAGCCAAGGGCTCCATGACCAGAGCAAAGATGATAGGGGAGAGGGGGCAGCCCTGACGCGTACCATTCCGAATGGGAAATGTTCGAGACCCAAAACCCGCCGATCGAACCGACGCACAGGGGTTGGAAAATAATGCTATAACCGCTCTACCAATTTGCCCGATAAGCCCAAATTTCTCCAGTATGAGTTCAATATATCCCCAGTGCACCCTGTCGAACGCTTTTCGGCATCTAGCGACAGAAATACACTGGGGAGGCCACCCCTCTCCACCACATCCAAAAGATCTATCAGGCGCCTGGTGCCATCCCTGGTCTGTCTGCCAGGAACAAACCCAACTTGGTCTGGGTGAATGAGGCCAGGGAGCACCGAGAATAATCTGTTGGCCCAGATTTTTGCATAAATCTTAACGTCGCAGTTTAAGAGTGCTATCGGACGGAAGTTCCCCGGAGATGTTGGGGGTCTCCCTTGTTTGGGGAGAGTCGCTATGGAAGCCTCCAACCCCTCAGCCCTAATACTGCCTGTCGACAACCAATTATTAAAAAGGCGCAAAAGATATGGGGAGAGGACAGAAAAGAACTGGGCATAGTAAAGAAAAGAAAAGCCATCCGGCCCAGGGGAGGAACCCTTATTGGCCCTCTGACAATCTGCGTGAGCTCAGACTCGACAATGGGGGAGTTTAGGAAAGAGAGCTGCTCCGAAGTGACCGAGGGGAGATTAGCCTTCTCCAAGAATGCCAAAATTGACTCCCGCGAAGGCTGAGGAATCCCTGGGTCAGACCCGAGATCATAGAGAGAGGATTAATAAGATGCAAACTCCTCAGCAATATGAATACGGTTGCACACCTGGGAGCCGTCAGTCCTGAGCAAGAATGGGATCTTGGATTGAGCCTCTCTCCTCCTAACACGTCTAGCCAGAACAGCACCCGCTCGGTCCCCCATTGCATAAAATTTAGCTCTCCTCAGAGTCTTCTCAGCTTTATGGAGGAGCAGGTTGCGGACATGCATGCGGGCTGAAGAGAGATCAGAGAAAAGCGCTGGTGTAGGGGATAGTTTGTGAGCCGTCTCGAGATGAGTTAATTCATCTAGGGCAGATTGGAGAGCTGCATTATACTTCCTTTTGGCCGTTGCCGCCATCTTAATGAGGCAACCCCTAATTACCGCCTTGTGGGCAAACCAAAGGGTGTCGTCACATATGTCAGGGGTATCATTGGAAGCAAAAAATTCCCGCAAGGCCTCCTCAATACCCTGGGAGTTAGATTGGTCAGCAAGGAGATGGGCGTTGAGACACCAGTGTGTGGGAGGCCTGATGGCCAAGGGGTCTTTTAGAGTAAGGGACACCGGGGCATGATCCGACCATGTGATACTGCCTATATCTGCTGAGATGCAATGAGGGAGAGCCACGTCATTCACCAGCACAAAATCAATCCTGCTGTAGGAGCCGTGCCTGGGAGACAAGAACGTGTAGTCTCTCTCGCCGCAATGCAGATATCTCCAGACATCATGTAGGTTTAAAGAGTTAGTCAGAGGACCTGCTTCGCATCTTGACAGGGAGGAGGCAGAGCAGTCCAAATCCCTAGACATTGGAGCATTGAAATCACCAGCAATCAGTTTGTGACCGTGTTGGATATCGTGTAGAATTTTGAAAACCCCCTCCAGAAACTTGAGCTGCCCTACATTAGGAACATAAATCGAGGCAATGGTGTAGGGTGCGTTGTTAATAAGGCATAAAACCACAATGAACCTACCCAGCGGATCCGCAATAGAGCGAACCAGCTGGAAGGAGTTGGCCCTGCTAAAGAAAATGGCTACTCCCGCCTTTTTTGACGGGCCATTAGCAAAAAATTGGTGCGGGTATAAACCTGAATGCATTCTGGGATTATCACATTCCAGTAAGTGTATTTCCTGAAGACACAAAATATCATGGCGGGATTTGCCCAACTGACGCCACACAACAGACCTCTTGCCCGGAGAGTTGAGCCCATTAACATTAATTGAATACAACGAGATACTCATAGTGAGGTCATGTAAACAGTTTTGCAATCATCTGGACACCGATAACCTGTGTATGAGAGTAGAAGACATGTGGCCAGTAACCTAGAGCATACATGTGGGAAAACTGGAAGAAGGGAAGAAAGAGAAGGGAGGACACAAACAAGACATACGACAAATAACAAATAAACCAGTGGACCGAGGTCCATTCAGGGATACCCTGAGTCCAAAAGGTGAGAATCAAAAAACAGTTCACCTATGGGGCAAACAAATGCTGCGGATACACTCGAAAGAGGGACCAGCGCAGCTTAAAAACAAGAAAAAGGAAAACAAAGTAAATCCGTGCGGGAAAATAGCCAGGAACCATAGATGCAGTGGGCTCAGGCCACCTCCCAGTCCGGTGTAATGCGGGCCCTGGAGCCTCCACCACCTCCAGGCCTAGAGAGGTTCACAGAGACCGGAGATTCAGGAGTTGAAAGTCCCCATTTGGAGAGAGCGGAAGCTGCGTGAGACGGCGTCAGGCAAGTGGTGATCGATCCATCTTTGTGGATGAGGAGCTTGGTAGGAAACGCCCAGCGGTACTGGATGCCTTTCTCTCTGAGGATAGTAGTATAGGGGGCAAAGGCCCTCTGAAGGGCCAGAGTACCCGGGGAGAGATCTGGAAAAACAGAGATGCGTGCAAATCTTTCAGGGAGGGTTGGATTCTTCCTTAGAGCCTGGAGAAAATCTTCCTTCATTTTGTAGAAGTGTATGCTTGCCAGCACGTCTCTTGGGACGGAGGGACCCAGGCCAGACAGTTTAGGGATCCTGTGCACACGGTCAATTATGATATCCTTTGGAGCAAACTGAGGGAGAGCTGCAGCTAGAAAGTCCTGCAAAAATAGCTTCAAATCCCCTGCAAGGACAGATTCCTCAATGCCTCTGAGTTTGATGTTATTTCTCCTGGACCTATCTTCCAGGTCCAGGGCTTTAGAGTGGGTTTTAGTGGCCAGGGTTTGCAGGGTCTCATGAGCGTCCCAGAGTTCGTTATGGGAAGAGACCAGCTCCGCCATCTTGCGTTCCAGGCGGTCAGTGCGATTACCCAACTCCACCACCTCCCCTCTTAGTTCAGCCAGCATAGTGCGCATATCCTCTTGAATGGAGGTTCTGAGGTCTCCAAGTAGGCCCTTGAGGAGAGCAGCAGTTACCGGACCGTCAGCTGAATCCGACGTCGCAGCGCCCGAGTGCGACGCTGCTCCGCCTGAATGCAACGCTGCTCCGCCTGGATGCAACGCTGCACCACTTGATTGCGACACTTGAGCGTTGCGTTGAGCGGGAAGGCCTGGGGGAGGACGGCGCCATCTTGGATTTCGGCGGTGGCTGTGGGATGGCCGCAAAGAAATCAGGAATTCTCCTGCAGGGATCACGGGCGCCCGCTTTAGATTTCCCCATACACTCAGCACCGCACCGGAAGCCGGTACCGATATCGCGGAGGTGAACGAGAACGCCGAAGAGGTAGATATGGGCCGCTTTAAGGTTCCTGGCTGCGGAGCTCTCGCTCTGTGCGACCTACTCCATCGGCAGTTAGGCCACTCCCCCTCCGAGGTTTTTGTAAACCGGAGGGATGTAGAGTCCCATCTCAAGGAAGGCCACCCGGACCGGGATCTGTACAAGGGGGACGAAGTTACCTATACCCGGTACTTCGGGGAGAGGGGTTGGTTCGCCCTGAACGTGCGCAAGCGACCAGCCCCCATGACGTCATCAACCAAAGCGGCGGAGAAGCCGTCCCCCATAGCGAGGGTGCCCCCTTGTGATCGGACCACGACCATCACCAAGACCATGGTGGTGACCCCTACATGCACTGTTGTGAAAACCACCACTTGCACTGTGGATACCGTTACTACGGTGGTGGTGGAGAGCTCGACCTCGGGACTGGTTGGCGCCTCGGCTGTTGCGAGGTCCAGGACAATCGCCACACAGACCCCTGACTGGAGCCCGGGATCTCCTGTGACCACACCGAGTGCCCGCGAGTACCCGGCGGGGTGGCCCCGCCCACTGTTGCCGGTGGAGTTGTCACAGCCACTAACGCCGAGGAAATAAACCTCGGAGACCCGATTTGTATATAGTTCACGGTTTCCTGCTGCTACCTTAAACCCGTCCAGGGTTAACTCCTAGGGATCCCTTTGTTTACCCGGGATCCCTATTGTTTTCTACTGTTTTTCCACTGTTGCACAAAGTTCATCATTGTTTTACAGACTGCCGGATCATGGACGGTGAATGATTCAGAACTGCTTTGTATATAGTTTGCACCTTCTTAAAGGTGCTTCCTACTGGTTTTATAAGCCAAAGAAGACTTTGCGAAGACATGATGCAGAAGGACTTGCTTGCTGAAAGAGAATCTGCACCAGAAACTTGGGTCCCTCATAAAGGGGATGTTTGATGATTACTTTGATAAAGGTTGAAACGTTAATAATGTTGAAGAATTTAGATAGTTTAATAATGTTAATAAAGATTGAGGACAGGAAAGCTTGAAGTGAACCCGAAGGGGTTAGAGAGGGAGTCCTCCTGAGAGATGTAGAAAGATGGTCGGCACAATGGCAGTAGGCTCAGCCAAGGAGCTAGGCGGTCCTGCATTGGTGAAGTTGGAACGGAAAGAAAGTTGAAATGTTGTAATAGTATTTTATGGTAGGCCTTTAGTGGGTTCAGCGTACACGCCCTTAAAGGAAAAGTTAACTTATTGTTCAGAGTTTGCACTTAGTAGAATACCCGGCTGGGTACTGAGAGTTATTTATAGTCAAAAATGTTATTTAAAAATATTTAATCTTGTTTTGTTTGTAACGTTCAAGTGTCCTTACCTCCCATAAAGGGAAGCACCTTTTCTATTTACTTGTTCTAAGCATTCCAAAAATTTGTATGTCTTTTGCTGTATTATATTGTTGTTCTTCTTCCCAGTCCAGGAGTACTGGATTTAACCGGGGGGGGGGGGGGGGGGGAGTGCAGCGCCCCAGAAACCTGGTCGTTGCAGTATGGCGCTCTGCCGCTAAGGGGAGCAGCGGTACGTCTGATGGCACTAAGGAGTTCTCCTGACCAGGTATCACTAGAACACATTACACTTCACACTCCGGCCACTAGGGGGAGAAAAAGGCTTTATTTATTGGGCCACTCCTCACACTGGTAAAACTAGGGGCTGGGGAGGAAGTTAGTTAGAAGCTGACTGGGTTGGAACCAGGCAACATCCCGTGGCAGGGGGTGTTGCAGGGAGAAGGCACAGGGGGGTCCCTGTCAGGCGTGGGAACCTGGCAGGTGCTTAGCGAACAGAACGTAACGGAACCGCGCCTGCAGACCCTGCGGCGTTATCCAGGAGAGAGACACGAAGGGAAGAATATTGTGGAACAGTGTAAACGAGATCAGCACAAAAGAGAGCCAGTAAGAGTCGTGCCGAGAAAGAGAGGCAACATCTTACTGAGGCGCGTAGTCGGTGGCCGGGTCACCGTAGGAGTAACTGACTTCAGGCCTTACTTCAAATTCCGCTGGACAGTTAATCATAGGTTGGCTGTCTACCTTCTACACCTACAAAGACATAGGGGGCAACATTGGGAGAGGGGCGTCTCTAGGGTCCCGGAAGACCTCCAAGCCTTCCCGTCAAACGGGTGGCGTCCTAGCCATAACATATCTGGGGGACATTAGAAACTAGCAACATCTGGAACCAAAGAACGAGAGAGAGAGAGAAAGCTGTAGAGAACGAACGAACGAGAGCAGCAGTTGTGAGGACTATTCCGAATGCTCAGCAGGGTAGGACTACAACACACAGGCGCTATTGGTAGGCAACGATTTCCATCTGCGAGGGAAACTCTGGATGTGCCCATCGGACCGGCCGGTCTCTGATAGCCCAGTTGAACGTGCTCTGGACTGAAGATATTGAAGCCTTCAGTAAAGAGGTAAAGAGACTGCAACCTTGTGTCCTCGTTATTGCCTGCACTTCACACCATCACCATCCACCTTACTGGGAAGCCCTGGGGACATACTTCACCTGTGGGAAGGTATACCATCCAGCTGCCATTCCATCACCCCAGTGGACCCCATAGCAGCGTCGGTCACCCTGACCGAACACCACAGGTGGCGTCACGAACCCCTGACAGACTGTTCCACTACTTTCATTGGATGCCCCTTAGCAGGGTCGCGGACCGGGTCTAGCCACCGTGACAGTCTCAGAACCAAACCAGAGAGGCCCGGTACCGAAAAGCGTGGCCCTGTGTCTGGGGGCGCTCCAACTACACAGGATTCGGCCAGCTGGGCGATACCAATTAGCAAAGCGTGGTTCAAATCCCATGGGAATTCATGGCCGGACTGCGTCTATCGCTGATTGTTCGCGGCCGGCCGGGCGCAACCAATCAGTGAAGCCAGCGCGAACTCCAGGTTTTTGAGGGCCCCGGGCGAAAGAGTCTCACAGCCCACGTAGCATATAACACAGCCCACATATTATATCACACAGCCACGTAGTATATAGCACAGCTACGTAGTATATAACACAGCCACGTAGTTTATAGCACAGCCACGTATTATATTGCACAGCCACATAGTATATTGCAGCCAGGGAGTATATAGCACAGCTACGTAGTACATTGCACAGCCACGTAGTATATTGCACAGCCACGTAGTATATAAAACAGCCACGTAGTCCATTGCACAGCCACATAGTATATTGCAAAGCCACATAGTATATAGCACAGCCATGTTGTATATTGCACAGCCATGTAGTATATAGCACAGCCCGTGCAGTATATAATACAGCCCACGTAGTATGTAGCACAGCCCACGTAGTATATAACACAGCCCACGTAGTATATAACACAGCCCACGTCGTATATAGCACAGCCCATACAGTATATAACACAGCCCATGCAGTATATAACACAGCCCACGCAGTATATAACACAGCCCACGTAGTATATAGCAATGTGGGCACCATATCCCTGTTAAAAAAAGAATTAAAATAAAAAATAGTTATATACTCACCTTCCAGCGGCCCCCGGATCCAGCCCAGACCTTTAGCGATGCTCCTCGTGACGCTCCGTTCCCAGTAATGCCTTGCAGCAATAACCCGTGATGATGTAGCGGTCTTGCGAGACCGCTACGTCATCTGGGGTCATTGCCGCAATGCATTCTTGGGACCGAAGCGTCGCGAGGAGTGGGAAAGGCTGCCGCGGATGCCGGAAGCTGAGAATATAATGATTTTTTATTATTATTATTATTTTTAAAATTATATGTTTTTACTACGGGTGCAGAGAAGAGCAACCAAGGTTATTAGAGGACTGGGGGGGTCTGCAATACCAAGATAGAATTATTACACTTGGGGCTATTTAGTTTGGAAAAACGAAGGCTATGGGGTGATCTTATTTTAACGTATAAATAAATGAGAGGACAGTAAAAAGACCTTTCTAATGATCTTTTTAATCATAGACCTGAGACAGGGACAAGGGGGCATCCTCTAAGACTGAAGGAAAGAAGGTTTATGTATAATAACAGACGCGGGTTCTTTACTGTAAGAGCAGTGAGACTATGGAACTTTCTGCCGTATGATGTTGTAATGAGTGATTCATTACTTAAATTTAAGAGGGGACTGGATGCCTTTCTTGAAAAGTATAATGTTACAGGGTATATACACTAGATTCCTTGATAGGGTGTTGATCCAGGGAACTAGTCTGATTGCCGTATGTGGAGTCGGGAAGGAATTTTTTCCCCAATGTGGAGCTTACTCTTTGCCACGTGGTTTTTTTTTGCCTTCCTCTGGATCAACATGTTAGGGCATGTTAGGTTAGGCTATGGGTTGAACTAGATGGACTTAAAATCTTCCTTCAGCCTTAATAGCTATGTTACTATGTTACTATTGATGCTGCACAGGCAGCATCAATAGTAAAAAGTTGGTCACACTTACAGGGTTAACGGCAGTGTTAACGGACTGCGTTACACCGCGTTATGCCGTGGTGTAAGCTAAAGATAAACAAAACGCGGCACTGCAAAGTATGGGTTTCGGTGCTCGAGTAGGGTATCCCACCTTTAATAGCAAATGTCCAAAATAACTCGGCACTCAATTATTCATGAAAAGAAGAAAATTCAATTTATTTTACATCCAGACACAGAGCCAATTGTTGTTAACGTTTTCGGTCCAAGATGGACCTTCCTCAGAACAGTTCAATGTTATCTCTCAGAAAAAACGTATATGTAAACAAAACAAAAAATCAAAAGAATGGAATTGGAATCTTAATGCCTGTCTGACATCACATAGAAAATAAACAGGTCATTATATACATGTCATAACTAGAAGTCCCGAATGGCCGTGGCAGCATAAGAGGTAACCAAGACACAGGTGATGTTCACATGGGTATAATCCAGGACACAGGTCCAATAAAAGGCAATGCATAATAGAAACATACTAGAAAAAAGAGAACATATCGAAGAGGATATGTGGACTCTTCAGTGAGAGAAGTGCAATATTCATGCGGACGGACGAATTTCTTTCATGCCGCAAGAAATCGATAGTGCAAGGTATAACGTGCCTAAGGGAATAAACATAACGGTGTTTAAAATGTGCGATATAGCATCCCCATGGTAACAAGAAAAAACAAGGATATATCAGAAACAATGCTGTGGTGGATAGAGAGTGACGGAATAGGCAGATTGTACTGTTTATATCTGGGCTAATATAGATACACAAATTGTATGTGCAGAAGAGGTTAGTTGGATAAAAGAGAAATAATGTTCACCTGGATTATTGGAATAATATGTGTAATCAGATGGGAACTCCCTCTGTGATGTAAGATCCTTCACAATGCTGTGTGCTGTAATGAACAAATGAGACAGATCCTTAGTGAAGTGGTTTAGAAATCACCACTCTCTATTAGTTTAACCCCTTACCAGTATATAGACCCGGGGCTGGTAGCATACTTAGGCGCTGGGGGATCCGGTGGTCAGCACTCTATTAGGGGATAATAAGTAGATCGGTAAATATATGACCTGCCAAATAGATGGGGTGATATCGCACAATGTGCTCCTTCTTACCGCTGTGGTGCTCCAGCGCTGGTGGCGTTCTGTGTCGCCTGGGGAAGCGCGCCGTGTATTGAGTTAGTACTTCCGGGTTTAAGTGCCCGGGAGTCACTGTCATGTGACGCCGCACGTCATAGCGGTCACGTGTGTGGAGGAGTGTGCGCTATAGGTCAGGAGTCCTAGGCAGCCATGAAAAGTCCTGGCAGCTTGCCCTTATATGTTATGTTCCATGTTTCCAGGGAACGGTGAAAGCAAATATCTAACTGGATTTATTATATTGTGTCTTGCTGCATTAGCGATGTGTATCCCTATTATGAAGGCCAAGCATGGGGGGAAAAAAGGGACTAAGGTTGTGCCTACTCACTATGTGGGTTGAAGTTTGTACATATGAACGTGGGGGTGACAACCATGGGATATGTGGAGCAGAAAAGCACTATGCACTATGAATCGCTACAAGGTGTTGTCTATACTGTACTGTGAAGACAAACATAGGCTGCCCAGGGAGAGACGAAGAGGACAATTAACTGTTCTATAAGGGAAAAAAGGAAGAAATATAGATTAATTTCAACTTATTACCATACGAATATTACATTATGTTCTACAACATGTCAGTGACAATATCCAGACACAGTACAAAAAATGACATGTTCAAAGAAAACTGGACATGTCGTAATCTGTTGAGGCCCTTCGGTTCCAAGGTCTGTAGGGTGAATATCCAGTAAGATTCACGCTTTTTCAGCAATTTCACCCTGTTCTGTCCCCTGCGGCCTTGTTCAATTTGTTCCACGACTTAGAACTTAAGCTGGGCAATATTATGTCCCATTCACGCTTTTTCAGCAATTTCACCCTGTTCTGTCCCCTGCGGCCTTGTTCAATTTGTTCCATGACTTTGAACTTAAGCTGGGCAATATTATGTCCCATTGTTCAAAAATAATGTGGAAGAGGTAGATGGTCCCTGTTACAGCGTATGTTTGACTTGTGCTGCGATATTCTATTGCGTACCGCCTGAGTGGTCTCGCCTATATAGGCCAGACCGCAGGGACATTTTATCATGTAGATCACATGAGTGGATTCACAGGTGAAATAACCTCTAACGGCGATGCTCCTTCCAGTGTGAGGATGAAAGATTTTGTCTCCTTTTTGAATGTTATTGCATTGCAAGCAATTGAGACATGGAAAGGTTCCCCGTTTTTGCGTACGTAAAAATACTTGTCTAGGTACTCTGGTGCTTGATTCGATATCTGCCCTTACCAATCTGTTGTGAATTCTGTTGTCGAACTCCCTCCTGTGGTCGTGAATGGTACTTCGGCGGGTTCTGTCCATGGGCTCCCTCTGGTGGCTGTGAGTGAAGCTGCTGCTTCTGAGGTTCCTTACACAGGTGACGTGGTTTATCCTTTGGTTGGCTGCTCTATTTAACTCCACTCAGATCGTTACTCCATGCCAGCTGTCAATGTTCCTGCATTGGTTCAGTTCGCTCTTGGATCTTTCTGGTGACCTGTCTTCTCCAGCAGAAGCTAAGTTCCTGATAGTTATTATTTGTTCATTGTTTCCTTGTCCAGCTGGTTATCATGATCTTGTCTTGCTAGCTGGAAGCTCTGGGATGCAGAGTGGCACCTCCGCACCGTGAGTCGGTGCGGAGGTCCTTTTGCACACTCTGCGTGGTCCTTTGTAGTTTTTTGTGCTGACCGCAAAGATACCTTTCCTATCCTCTGTCTGTTTAGTAAGTCTGGCCTCCCTTTGCTGAATCCTGTTTCATTTCTGTGCTTGTGACTTTCATCTTTACTCACAGTCAATATATGTGGGGGGCTGCCTTTTCCATTGGGGAATTTCTCTGAGGCAAGGTAGGCTTTATTTTCTATCTCTAGGGCTAGCTAGCTCTTAGTGTTGTGAAGAGGCGTCTAGGGAGAGTCAGGAACGCTCCACGGCTTTTTTTAGTTGCTGTGATAGGATTAGGGCTTGCGGTCAGCAGAGCTCCCACATCCCAGAGCTTGTCCTGTGTGAGTTTAACCATCAGGTTGTGCCGGGTGCTCCTAACCACCAGGTCATAACAGTACAGCTGGCCCAAAGTATTAATGCATCTCAATAGAGGGATAAGAGAAGTTCTGAGACCATTTTTTTTTTCTTTGCACTGTGTTTTGTTTTTCTTTTCCCCTAAACTTTTGGGTGGTTCAGGACACAGGTGTAGATATGGACATTCAAGGTCTGTCCTCTTGTTTGGATCATCTCACTGCAAGGGTACAAAACATTCAAGATTTTGTGGTTCAGAATCCTATGTTAGAGCCTAGAATTCCTATTCCTGATTTATTTTCTGGGGATAGATCTAGATTCTTGAATTTCAAAAATAATTGTAAACTGTTTCTAGCTTTGAAACCCCGCTCCACTGGTGACCACGTTCAACAAGTAAAAATCATTATTTCTTTGTTGCGTGGTGACCCTCAAGACTGGGCATTTTCCCATGCGCCAGGAGATCCTGCATTGTGTGATGTTGATGCGTTTTTTTCTGGTGCTTGGATTGCTTTATAATGAACCAAATTCAGTGGATCAGGCAGAGAAAATCTTGCTGGCTTTATGTCAGGGTCAGGATGAAGCGGAGGTGTACTGTCAGAAGTTTAGAAAGTGGTCTGTGCTTACTCAGTGGAATGAGTGTGCCCTGGCAACAATTTTCAGAAAGGGTCTTTCTGAAGCCCTTAAGGATGTCATGGTGGGATTTCCCACGCCTGCTGGTCTGAATGAGTCTATGTCCTTGGCCATTCAGATCGATCGGCGCTTGCGTGAGCGCAAAGCTGTGCACCATCTGGCGGTATTCTCTGAGCATAGGCCTGAGCCTATGCAGTGTGATAGGACTTTGACCAGAGCTGAATGGCAAGAACACAGACGTCGGAATGGGCTGTGTTTTTACTGTGGTGAATCCGCTCATGCTATCTCCGATTGTCCTAAGCGCACTAAGCGGTTCGCTAGGTCTGCCACCATTGGTACGGTACAGTCTAAATTTCTTTTGTCCGTTACTCTGATTTGCTCTCTGTCGTCCTATTCTGTAATGGCATTTGTGGATTCAGGCGCTGCCCTGAATTTGATGGACTTGGAGTTTGCCAGGCGCTGTGGTTTTTTCTTGGAGCCCTTGCAGTATCCTATTCCATTGAGAGGAATTGATGCTACGCCTTTGGCCAAGAATAAGCCTCAGTACTGGACTCAATTGACCATGTGCATGGCTCCTGCACATCAGGAGGATATTCGCTTTTTGGTGTTGCATAATCTGCATGATGTGGTCGTTTTGGGGTTGCCATGGCTACAGGTCCATAATCCAGTGTTGGATTGGAAATCTATGTCTGTGTCCGGCTGGGGTTGTCAGGGGGTACATGGTGATGTTCCATTGTTGTCAATTTCGCCTTCCACTCCTTCTGAAGTCCCTGAGTTTTTATCAGATTACCGGGATGTATTTGAAGAGCCCAAGTCCGGTGCCCTACCTCCTCATAGGGATTGCGATTGTGCTATTAATTTGATTCCTGGTAGTAAGTTTCCTAAGGGCCGTCTGTTTAATTTATCTGTGCCAGAGCACGCCGCTATGCGGAGTTATGTAAAGGAATCCTTGGAGAAGGGTCATATTCGCCCGTCGTCATCACCATTGGGAGCAGGGTTCTTTTTTGTGGCCAAGAGGGATGGCTCTTTGAGACCTTGTATTGATTACCGCCTTCTTAATAAGATCACAGTCAAATTTCAGTATCCTTTGCCGCTGTTGTCTGATTTGTTTGCTCGGATTAAGGGGGCTAGTTGGTTCACCAAGATAGATCTTCGAGGGGCGTATAATCTTGTGCGAATTAAACAGGGCGATGAATGGAAAACAGCATTTAATACGCCCGAGGGCCATTTTGAGTACCTGGTTATGCCATTCGGGCTTTCTAATGCTCCATCTGTGTTTCAGTCCTTTATGCATGACATCTTCCGAGAGTACCTGGATAGATTCATGATTGTATATTTGGATGACATTTTGGTCTTTTCGGATGATTGGGAGTCTCATGTGAAGCAGGTCAGAATGGTGTTCCAGGTCCTTCGTGCGAATTCCTTGTTTGTGAAGGGGTCAAAGTGTCTCTTTGGAGTTCAGAAGGTTTCATTTTTGGGTTTCATTTTTTCCCCTTCTACTATCGAGATGGACCCTGTTAAAGTTCAGGCCATTTATGATTGGACTCAGCCGACATCTGTGAAGAGACTGCAGAAGTTCCTGGGCTTTGCTAATTTTTACCGTCGCTTCATCGCTAATTTTTCTAGTATTGCTAAACCGTTGACTGATTTGACCAAGAAAGGTGCTGATGTGGTCAATTGGTCCTCTGCGGCTGTAGAGGCTTTTCAGGAGTTGAAGCGTCGTTTTTATTCTGCCCCTGTGTTGTGCCAGCCAGATGTTTCGCTCCCGTTTCAGGTCAAGGTTGATGCTTCTGAGATTGGAGCAGGGGCTGTTTTGTCGCAAAGAAGTTCTGATGGCTCGGTGATGAAACCATGTGCCTTCTTTTCTAGAAAATTCTCGCCTGCTGAGCGCAATTATGATGTTGGCAATCGAGAGTTGCTGGCCATGAAGTGGGCATTCGAGGAGTGGCGACATTGGCTTGAAGGAGCTAAACATCGCGTGGTGGTCTTGACGGATCACAAGAATTTGACTTATCTCGAGTCTGCCAAACGGTTGAATCCTAGACAGGCTCGATGGTCGCTCTTTTTCTCCAGTTTTGATTTTGTGGTTTCATACCTTCCGGGATCTAAGAATGTGAAGGCTGATGCCCTGTCAAGGAGTTTTGTGCCTGACTCTCTGGGTGTTCCGGAGCCGGCGGGTATTCTTAAAGAGGGGGTAATTTTGTCTGCCATCTCCCCTGATTTGCGGCGCGTGCTGCAGAAGTTTCAGGTTGATAGACCTGATCGTTGTCCTACGGAGAAACTGTTTGTCCCTGATAGATGGACTAGTAGAGTTATCTCTAAGGTTCATGGTTCGGTGTTGGCTGGTCATCCTGGAATCTTTGGTACCAGAGATTTGGTGGCTAGATCCTTTTGGTGGCCTTCTTTGTCACGGGATGTGCGTTTTTTTGTGCAGTCCTGTGGGACTTGTGCTCGGGCTAAGCCCTGCTGTTCTCGTGCCAGTGGGTTGCTTTTGCCCTTGCCGGTCCCGAAGAGGCCCTGGACGCATATTTCCATGGATTTTATTTCTGATCTCCCTGTTTCTTAAGCGATGTCGGTCATTTGGGTGGTTTGTGATCGCTTCTCTAAGATGGTCCATTTGGTACCCTTGTCTAAATTGCCTTCCTCCTCTGATTTGGTGCCATTGTTTTTCCAGCATGTGGTTCGTTTGCATGGCATTCCAGAGAACATCGTCTCGGACAGAGGTTCCCAGTTTGTTTCGAGGTTTTGGCGGCCCTTTTGTGCTAAGATGGGCATTGATTTGTCTTTTTCTTCGGCTTTCCATCCTCAGACTAATGGCCAAACCGAACGAACCAATCAGACTTTGGAAACATATCTGAGATGCTTTGTTTCTGCTGATCAGGATGATTGGGTGTCCTTCTTGCCTTTGGCTGAGTTCGCCCTTAATAATCGGGCCAGCTCGGCTACTTTAGTTTCTCCTTTTTTCTGTAATTCTGGTTTCCATCCTCATTTCTCTTCAGGGCAGGTTGAGCCTTCGGACTGTCCTGGTGTAGATACGGTGGACAGGTTGCAGCAGATTTGGACTCATGTGGTGGACAATTTGACATTGTCCCAGGAGAAGGCTCAACGTTTCGCTAACCGCCGGCGCTGTGTTCGTCCCCGACTTCGTGTTGGGGATTTGGTTTGGTTGTCATCTCGTCATGTTCCTATGAAGGTTTCCTCTCCTAAGTTTAAGCCTCGTTTCATTGGGCCATATAAGATTTCTGAAGTTCTTAATCCTGTGTCATTTCGTTTGGACCTTCCAGCTTCTTTTGCCATCCATAATGTGTTCCATAGGTCGTTGTTGCGGAGATACGTGGCGCCTATGGTTCCCTCCATTGATCCTCCTGCCCCGGTGTTGGTCGAGGGGGAGTTGGAGTATGTGGTGGAGAAGATTTTGGATTCTCGTGTTTCGAGACGGAAACTCCAGTACCTGGTCAAGTGGAAGGGTTATGGTCAGGAAGATAATTCCTGGGTTTTTGCCTCTGATGTTCATGCTGCCGATCTAGTTCGTGCCTTTCATTTGGCTCATCCTGATCGGCCTGGAGGCTATGGTGAGGGTTCGGTGACCCCTCCTCAAGGGGGGGCGTACTGTTGTGAATTCTAAAATATACAAAGTGGATAAGCGAAAGGTCACCAACATTATTTCAAAAACCCATATAGGGTATATCTATATATAATATAATATAGTATAGTGGGACCCTAAATCGGACCATAGTGGACACACTGCATATTAATAACCAAAACCAAAAGCGAAAACAGAAGCAGCAACCAGTCCAAAATAATGCAAAAATTACAACAAACTTTATTGATCATAAGAACAGGTAAAAAATAACGGAGAGATAAAACAATCCCCGTACTACACGTAGCATGCACACATACTATGGGCAGGTGATAGGTGCCAGTAATATTGTACAAACTACCCTGTGGATACAGTACACTAAACGATATAAGCTATGCATAAGTCACCGCATATGATTACATGTATAGCGACCCATAAGGTACAGGAAATGGCGACAATGCATAGTATCATGTATACATACCGGGCAGAGTACACAGATAACACGTGTCCAAAGGCACCGCAAACCTGACCCCCCCGACGCGCGTTTCGGCTACTGCCTTTCTCAAGGCACCGCAAACCTGACCCCCCCGACGCGCGTTTCGGCTACTGCCTTTCTCAAGGCAGTAGCCGAAACGCGCGTCGGGGGGGTCAGGTGTGCGGTGCCTTTGGACACGTGTTATCTGTGTACTCTGCCCGGTATGTATACATGATACTATGCATTGTCGCCATTTCCTGTACCTTATGGGTCGCTATACATGTAATCATATGCGGTGACTTATGCATAGCTTATATCGTTTAGTGTACTGTATCCACAGGGTAGTTTGTACAATATTACTGGCACCTATCACCTGCCCATAGTATGTGTGCATGCTACGTGTAGTACGGGGATTGTTTTATCTCTCCGTTATTTTTTACCTGTTCTTATGATCAATAAAGTTTGTTGTAATTTTTGCATTATTTTGGACTGGTTGCTGCTTCTGTTTTCGCTTTTGGTGTTGTGAATTCTGTTGTCGAACTCCCTCCTGTGGTCGTGAATGGTACTTCGGCGGGTTCTGTCCATGGGCTCCCTCTGGTGGCTGTGAGTGAAGCTGCTGCTTCTGAGGTTCCTTACACAGGTGACGTGGTTTATCCTTTGGTTGGCTGCTCTATTTAACTCCACTCAGATCGTTACTCCATGCCAGCTGTCAATGTTCCTGCATTGGTTCAATTCGCTCTTGGATCTTTCTGGTGACCTGTCTTCTCCAGCAGAAGCTAAGTTCCTGATAGTTATTATTTGTTCATTGTTTCCTTGTCCAGCTGGTTATCATGATCTTGTCTTGCTAGCTGGAAGCTCTGGGATGCAGAGTGGCACCTCCGCACCGTGAGTCGGTGCAGAGGTCTTTTTGCACACTCTGCGTCGTCTTTTGTAGTTTTTTGTGCTGACCGCAAAGATACCTTTCCTTTCCTCTGTCTGTTTAGTAAGTCTGGCCTCCCTTTGCTGAATCCTGTTTCATTTCTGTGTTTGTGACTTTCATCTTTATTCACAGTCAGTATATGTGGGGGGCTGCCTTTTCCTTTGGGGAATTTCTCTGAGGCAAGGTAGGCTTTATTTTCTATCTCTAGGTGCTAGCTAGCTCTTAGTGCTGTGAAGAGGCGTCTAGGGAGAGTCAGGAACGCTCCACGGCTATTTTTAGTTGTTGTGATAGGATTAGGGCTTGCGCTCAGCAGAGCTCCCACATCCCAGAGCTTGTCCTGTATGAGTTTAACCATCAGGTCGTGCCGGGTGCTCCTAACCACCAGGTCATAACACCAATCTATCCTTGATGTTTGAAGGGCGACGGTAACATGAAAGAAACGGTTGCTGGAATTCAGGGACATTGGGATAGCTCTTATTCAAGATGCTCCAATGTCTACGGAGTGAGGCCTCAACCCACCTACAGTAAGGATGATAAGTGTTCACAAAGGGTATACGTGACCCGGAAGCTTTTGGTTTCGGGGTTGAATGTCTAGCCACAGTTAACAGTGTCTTAGGGTAACCCCTCTCGGAAAACCTCTCCTCCATTTCATTTAGTCTCTGATTCTTGGTATCACTGTCAGTGACTATCCTCTCCACCCTCTGGAATTGTGATATTGGGATGGATTTTTTTACAGCCGGTGGGTGGAAACTGGTAAATTGCAGAAGGCTATTCCTATTGGTGGTTTTGGTATATAGATCAGTGGAAAGTGTGCCGTCTATATTTTTAAACACCATAGTGTCAAGAAAGCTGATGTTCTTCGTGTTGTACTGTAGGGTAAACTTCAACTCAGGCCAGATGTTATTAATGTAGGTGTCAAAAAGCAAAAGTGTTTATACCAGCCTGTCCCAAACACAGAAGATATCATCAATAAATCTCCGCCATGTTCTGGAATACTGTATGAATAATGGATGATTGAATACATAATCCTCCTCGAATGCCGCCATGCAGGCCACCGCATAAGGTGGCGCTACATTTGAGCCCATCGTGGTCCCTTGCCGCTGGATGTAGAAGGTGTCCTGGAACATGAAATGGTTAATATATCAGAGCAAAATCGTCTCATTTTGGGATCAGTGTGGCTTCCGACAGCAGTCGGTCTGTGGCCTCCATCCCCTTGGTGTGTGTATTTGAGGTATATAGACTGCTCACATCCCAAGTGGCAAGTATGGTGGATGTAGGGAGTGGGCCCAGATTTCTAATTAATTTCAAGAATTCACTTGTGTCCAAAAGAAATTATTTAGTTTGTTTGGTTAGTGGTGTTAATATCCTTTCCAGTGTTTTGGCCAGAGGTGAAAGGACCGAGTCAGTGGAGGATACTATCGGGCGACCTGGTGGTTTATGTAAACTCTTGTGTACCTTTGGCAGGATATAAAAAACTGGTATTATTGGGTCTGTTTTAATGAGATAATTTCTCAATTTTTTTGTCTGTGGTGCCCTCATGTAAATGGTGATCCACAACCGTTAGGATTTTACCAGCTGTGTGACTAGTGGGATAATGTGGAATAGCCTCATAGACCTTGTGTCACTTAATTGTCTTTGTATTTCAGACATATAGTCTGTTTTGTCCATGATGACGATGGCCCTGCCCTTGTCCACCGGTTTTATGACAAGGAATTTGTCAGTTGATAATTGGTCAAGTGCTAATTTTTCTTCTGCTGTTAGGTTAGTTTTGTAATGAAATCTGCCAAGATTGACCTCACGATTAAAGGTCTCCATGTCCCTTTCAACTAAGGTAATGAATGTTTCATGGGGGGGTTTGTCCCTAGGTGGAATAAAGGAGCTAGGTGTACGTAAGCCTAGGTCTTTCAATTGTAAAAGGGCTGGAGTGTCTTGGGATGATGTTATGCTTGGAATGCCCTGAAAGTGTGCCTTAAGTCTGAGGTTGCGATAAAATCTCTGTAAATCAAGGCTGAGCTCAAAGAAATTGAATTTGTAAGCTGGACAAAAAGAGAGACCCTTCTGTAATAACGAAAGTTGATGGGAATCTAAGTTTTTACAGGAAATATTAATGACTAAAGGGCGTTGCCTACCTGTGACCTGGTTGTCACTTGGGTCCTGGAGTCCCCGGTGGCATTGGCCCCCCCGCCTCGTCTTCCTTTTCCCCGGCCTCGATTGTTCCCTAAAAAAGGAGCAGATGCGGAAACGTTTATAGTGCCGGCTCTGCTGTCCGTGGAACCAGAGGAATTTTGGGAGGTTCGTCGTCTGGAGAAACGTTGTTTGTCCCACCATTGGTAGACACGATTCTGTAAATAATCCTCTGTATCTCTTAAAAATTTGGATCTCTTCTTTTTCTCCAATTCCTGTCGATGGATTCGTAAGGTCTCTTGATTCTTAGACTTGATTTCTTGGAAATCCTCCTGTGGTAAAGTACTTGATAGTTGATTTTTTATGGCAGATATCTGTGTATTAACTGTGTCCAAGTTTTTCTGTAGGTAGGCTAAGGTCAAGGACATCAGGTCAAACGAACATTTGCTTAATATATGTTCGAATTTAAAGCAATATTCTTTATCATCCTGAAAAAAGGTGGGCTGAAGGGGGACTCGTAAGCCCCTAGGAATGCGTTGAACACGTAAATATTCAGCTATGGTGACGGTATGTAGTTCAAGGTTAATCGCTTTTTTCGACTCCCTCTCCAGGTCCCTGTTCTTAAGTTCCTGTGTGGAGGAAGTAACATCATCCCAAGACACTCCAGCCCTTTTACAATTGAAAGACCTAGGCTTACGTACACCTAGCTCCTTTATGCCACCTAGGGACAAACCCCCCATTGAAACATTCATTACCTTGGTTGAAAGGGACATGGAGACCTTTAATCGTGAGGTAAGTCTTGGCAGATTTCATTACCAAACTAACCTAACAAATGAAGAAAAATTAGCACTTGACCAATTATCAACTGACAAATCCCTTGTCATAAAACCGGCGGACAAGGGCGGGGCCATAGTCATCATGGACAAAACAGACTATATGTTTACATAAACCACCAGGCCGCCCGATAGTATCCTCCACTGACTCGGTCCTTTCACCTCTGGCCAAAACACTGGAAAGGATATTAACACCACTAACCAAACAAACTAAATAATTTCTGTTGGACACTAGTGAATTCTTGAAATTAATTAAAAATCTGGGCCCACTCCCTACATCCACCATACTTGTCACTTGGGATGAGAGCAGCTATATACCTCAATTACACACACCAAGGGGATGGAGGCCACAGACCGACTGCTGTCGGGAGCCAACACTGATCCCAAAATCAGACGATTTTGCTCTGATATATTAGGCCTGGTCCTCCAGGAGAACCATTTCATGTTCCAGGACACCTTCTACATCCAGCGGCAAGGGACCGCGATGGGCTCAAATGTAGCGCCACCTTATGTGGTGGCCTACATGGCAGCATTTGAGGAGGATAATGTATTCAACCATCCATTATTCAGACAGTATTCCAGAACATGGCGGAGATTTATTGATGATATCTTCTGTGTTTGGGAAGGGCCGGTAGAAACACTTTTGCTTTTTGACACCTACATTAATAATATCTGGCATGAGTTGAAGTTTACCCTACAGCACAACACGAAGAACATCAGCTTTCTTGACACTTTGGTGTTTAAAAATATCGCCGCCACACTTTCCACTGATTTATATATCAAAACCACCAATAGGAATAGCCTTCTGCAATTTACCAGTTTCCACCCACCGGCTGTAAAAAAAAATCCATCCCAATATCACAATTCCAGAGGGTGGAGAGGATAGTCACTGACAGTGATACCAAGAATCAGAGACTAAATGAAATGGAGGAGAGGTTTTCCGAGAGGGGTTACCCTAAGACACTGTTAACTGTGGCCAGACATTCAACCCCGAAACCAAAAGCTTCCGGGTCACGTATACCCTTTGTGAACACTTATCATTCTTACTCTAGACGGGTTGAGGCCTCACTCCGTAGACATTGGAGCATCTTGAGTAAGAGCTATCCCAATGTCCCTGAGTTCCAGCAACCGTTTCTTTCATGTTACCGTCGCCCTTCAAACATCAAGGATAGATTGGTAAGGGCAGATATCGGATCAAGCACCAGAGTACCTAGACAAGTATTTTTACGTACGCAAAAAGGGGAACCTTTCCATGTCTCAATTGCTTGCAATGCAATAACATTCAAAAAGGAGACAAAATCTTTCATCCTCATACTGGAAGGAGCATCAACGTTAGAGGTTATTTTACCTGTGAATCCACTCACGTGATCTACATGATAAAATGTCCCTGCGGTCTGGCCTATATAGGCAAGACCACTCAGGCGGTACGCGATAGAATATCGCAGCACAAGTCAAACATACGCTGTAACAGGGACCATCTACCTCTTCCACATCATTTTCGAACAATGGGACATAATATTGCCCAGCTTAAGTTCAAAGTCGTGGAACAAATTGAACAAGGCCGCAGGGGACAGAACAGGGTGAAATTGCTGAAAAAGCGTGAATGGGACATAATATTGCCCAGCTTAAGTTCTAAGCCGTGGAACAAATTGAACACGGCCGCAGGGGACAGAACAGGGTGAAATTGCTGAAAAAGCGTGAATCTTACTGGATATTCACCCTACAGACCTTGGAACCGAAGGGTCTCAACAGAGATTACGACAATATGAGTCATTTTTTGTACTGTGTCTGGATATTGTCACTGACATGTTGTACAACATAATGTAATATTCGTATGGTAATAAGTTGAAATTAATCTATATTTCTTCCTTTTTTCCTTTATAGAACCGTTAATTGTCCTCTTCGTCTCTCACTGGGCACCCTATGTTTGTCTTCACGGTACAGTATAGCAGTATAGACAACACCTTGTAGCGATTCATAGTGCATAGTGTTTTTCTGCTCCACATATCGCATGGTTGTCACCCCCACGTTCATATGTACAAACTTCAACCCACATAGTGACCAAGCACAACCTTAGTCCCTTTTTCCCCCCATGCTTGGCCTTCATAATAGGGATACACATCGCTAATGCAGCAAGACACAATATAATAAATCCAGTTAGATATTTGCTTTCACTGTTCCCTGGAAACATGGAACATAACACATAAGGGCAAGCTGCCAGGACTTTTCATGGCCGCCTAGGACTCCTGACCTATAGCGCACACTCCTCCACACACGTGACCGCTATGACGTGTGGCGTCACGTGACAGTGACTCCCGGGCACTTAAACCCGGAAGTACTAACTCAATACACGGCGCACTTCCCCAGGCGACACAGAACGCCGCCAGCGCTGGAGCACCACAGCGGTAAGAAGGCGCACATTGTGCGATATCACCCCATCTATTTGGCAGGTCATATATTTACCGATCTACATATTATCCCCTAATAGAGTGCTGACCACCGGATCCCCCAGCGACTAAGTATGCTACCAGCCCCGGGTCTATATACTGGTAAGGGGTTAAACTAATAGAGAGTGGTGATTTCTAAACCACTGCACTAAGGATCTGTCTCATTTGTTCATTACAGCACACAGCATTGTGAACGTTCTTACATCACAGAGGGAGTTCCCATCTGATTACACATATTATTCTAATAATCCAGGTGAACATTATTTCTCTTTTATCCAACTAACCTCTTCTGCACATACAATTTGTGTATCTATATTAGCCCAGATATAAACAGTACAAGCTGCCTATTCCGTCACTCTCTATCCACCACAGCATCGTTTCTGATATATCCTTGTTTTTTCTTGTTACCATGGGGATGCTATATGGCACATTTTAAACACCATTATGTTTATTCCCTTAGGCACGTTATACCTTGCACTATCGATTTCTCGCTACAGGAAAGAAATTCGTCCGTCCGCATGAATATTGCACTTCTCTCACTGAAGAGTCCACATATCCTCTTCGATATGTTCTCTTTTTTCTAGTATGTTTCTATTATGAATTGCCTTTTATTGGACCAGTATCCTGGATTATACCCATGTGAACATCACCTGTGTCTTGGTTACGTCTTATGCTGCCACGGCCAATCGGGACTTCTAGTTATGACATGTATATAATGACTTGTTTATTTTCTACTATGTAATGTCAGACAGGCACTAAGATTCCTATTCTATTCTTTTGAATTTTTGTTTTGTTTACATACATGTTTTTTTCTGAGAGATAACATTGAACTGTTCTGAGGAAGGTCCATCTTGGACCGAAAACGTTAACAACAATTGGTTCTCTGTCTGGACGTAAAATAAATTGAATTTTCTTCTTTTCATGAATAATTGAGTGCTGAGTTATGCCACGATGTAACGCAGTCCTAAAACGCTATGTGGGCGCTGACTGGAGGGGAGTAGGGAGGGGCCAATTCGTGTGCTTGTCGCTGATTGGTCGCGCCCAGCCGACCACGACCAATCAGCGACGCGGGATTTCCGTGACAGACAAACAGACGGTATCACGGAAATCCCACGTCGCTGAACCTGCTATTCTCACCTTCTGTCATCTGGGTAATTTCGCAATGCATCTCTGGGAACGGAACCTGGAGGCAGCCGTGCGCGCATCTGGACAGCTTCGCTGGACAGCTTCGCTGGACGATGGAGGGTGAGTATATAATTATTTTTTATTTTTTTTTTTTAACAGGGATATGGTGCCGCACACTGCTTTATACTAATGGGCTGTGTTATATACTGCGTGGCTGCTATATACTATGTGGGAAGTGATATATACTCCATGGGCTGTGTTATATACTGCGTGGGCTGTGTTATATACTGCGTGGGCTGTGTTATATACTACATTGGCTGTGTTATATACTGCTTGGGCTGTGTTATATACTGCGTGGCTGCTATATACTACGTGGGCAGTGTTATACACTGCGTGGGCTGTGTTGTATACTGCGTGGCTGCTATATACTATGTGGGCAGTGTTATCTATTGCGTGGGCTGTGTTATATACTACGTGGGCTGTCTTATACACTGCGTGGGCTGTGTTATATACTGCGTGGCCTGTGTTATATACTGCGTGTCCTGTGCTATACATTATTTGGGCTGTGTTATATACTGTTTGGGATTTGTTATATAATGCGTGGCCTGTGTTATATACTGCGTGGCCTGTGTTATATACTGCGTGGCCTGTGCTATACATTATGTGGGCTGTGTTATATACTACGTAGCTGTGTTATATACTGCATGGCTGCTATATACTATGTGGCTCCTACATACTACGCGGCCTGTGCTATATACTATGTGGCTGCTATATATATACTGTACATACATATTCTACAATACCCGATGCGTTAGAATCGGGCCAATATCTAATATATATATATATATATATATATATATATATATATATACAGTATGTTAAAAAATCGGAGCAGCACCATCAAATACCTCAATAGTGTGCACGCTTGAGAAAGGATTTTGAATCCGGAACGTCGCCATGCCACTGGACAATAAAGTCCACTTTTTTTTTAAGTTTTTTGGTGCCATATATATATAAATATATATACAACTATTCTATATATGTATATATCTATTCTAACCTGTCAGTGTGATTTTACTGTACCCATATATGAATTGTTAGCTTTTCAAAGGGCACCAGTGAGCAAAAATCGGACAACACTCGCATGGTGCGAGTGCTGTGCGATTTTTTATTGCACCCATTGACCTCTATTGCGGGATGCGATCCGATTTCTGATTACAATCGCAGCATGCTGTGATTTTTTTTCCAGTCCGATCGTGATCCGATCTGAGGACACAATCATAGACGAACATTGGTCCGAATTCAATCCGATTTTTTATCAGATTGCATTTGTGTGATTTCATCGCAAATGGGCATGAGCCCTTAACGGCACGTACGCAGGATGAAGTACTGAATAGTCAAATTGAGCTCTGCTACCTCTGTGCCTGAAGGCTGGTGACTTAGGTTATATTCACGTTGCGTTTTTACAGCCTTTTTTAATGCATTTTTTATGAAAACTTTCAGCTGCATTTCACAGTACCAGGAATGTTTATAAGATTTCATAAATCTCATGCACACAGCTTGTCATTTCTTTCAGCATTTTTTCAGCCATTGAAAGCAATGAGTAGTGCAAAAAACGCTGCAAAAAACGCAGGTATCAGGTTTTGCAGCGTTATTCCAAAATCTGATGAAGCTTAATCAGATTTTTATTATGCACTAAACTATATCAGCACGCACAAGAGACAAACGTGCCCTGACAAAAAATCAGGAAAAAAATGAACAAAAACACGGCAAACACTCAGCAAAACATGCTTTTTGACATTGTTTCTTTACTGCCAAGAAAGCAGGCTTCGGCTGCAGAAAAAAAAATGCAACAAAAACGCAACCTGTGAACATAGCCTTACTGTACCTGGTGCTCAGGGCGGCTGGTGACCAGAGTGCCGTCCTCCAGATAATGGCTTTCTGTGTAATTCTCCGCAAACAGACCCCTGCGGAAACAGAGAAAAGTTAGTCAGTATCCAGTGGCATGTAAAAGTTTGGGCACCCCTGTTCAACATTACTGTTATGATATGAATATGATCTCTAAAAGGCCTAAAGTTAAAGATGACACATTTCCTCTGTATTTAGGCAACTATATAATAATAATAATAATCTTTATTTTTATATAGCGCTAACATATTCCACAGCGCATTAAAGTTTGCACACATTATTATCACTGTCCCCGATGGGGCTCACAATCTAAATTCCCTATCAGTGTCTTTGGAATGTGGGAAGAAACCGACGCAAACACGGGGAGAACATAGAAACTCCTTGCAGATGTTGTCCTTGGTGGGGTTTGAAACCAGAACTCCAGCGCTGCAATGCTAACTACTGAGCCACCGTGCTGGTGCTGGTGCTGAAGCCGGCTGTCATCCCTTCTCCCCTGCTCTGCCTGCGAGCAGTGGAGAATGATTGAATGATACGCAGTGGGCATAGGCTCAGTAACTAGCGGTGACGTCACTGAGTCTGTGCACGCTGCCGGCATGAACTCCTGTGACCTCAGGACTGTGGGAGAATGCAAGTGATGAGGTCACAGCAGTTCAAGCTCTGTCACAGTGCCCTCATCACTTGCATTCTCCCACGGTCCTGAGGTTACAGGAGTTCATGCCGGCAGCGAGCACAGACTCAGTAACGTCACCGCTAGTTACTGAGCCTGCGCCTGCTGTGTATCATTCATTCCCCAGTAGTTTACAGCCGGGCCGGTCACATTAGCAGCGTTCCCGGTTGTAAACTGTATATACCCCAGATATGGATTACGGCGTGGGGCTGAACGCTGGATAGGAATGGTATATTGTTGGTTTGTTATTTTTATTTTTTTTACAGGAGATCGAGGGCGTCGCTTGGATTACAGAAACAATAAAGATGGCAAAACTGTGTGGTGTATGATTTAATTAAAATACTTTATTCTTACTGTGTGATGTTTATTTAACCCTTTAACAACTATAGGATTAGTAATGGGTCGGTGTCCTATTGACACCTCTCCATTACTAAGCGGGCTTAATATCACCTTACAATAAAAAGGTGACATTAACCCCCCATTACCTCACTTGCCACCGCTACAGGGCAAGTGGGGAGAACCCGGCAAAGCTCCAGAATTGGCGCATCTAACAGATGCATCTTTTCTGGGCAGCTTCGGGCTGCTGTTTTTAGACTGGGGGGGGGGCCATATTCAGCCAGAGAATAGCATTCCGCACCTATGAGTTTTGCCGGGTTGGTTTAAAAACATAGGGGGACCCCACATCGGGTTTTTCATTCATTCATTCTCCCCTGCTTGCAGGCGGAACAGGGGACAATGGATGAAGGCCGTGTTTAGCACCAGACGCCAGGGATCAGCGGCTTACAGTAGTACTACTTCCCCGGCGGCCGTTCGTGCACACGGAGGACAATGTGCACTGTTCTCCGTGTGCACGTGTGTGGCACGTTTTGCGGCCTGTGTGTCCGGGTGAAAATGGACATGTCTGCATGTTTTGAACACAGACACACGGTCCATGAAAACACGCTGACATGTGCATAGACCCATTCATTTGAATGGGTCTACCTGTGTCAGTGTCTCCAGTATGTGAGAAAACTGTCACTACACGTACCGGAGACACTGATGTGTGAAACTGGCCTAACCTTGTGCCAAACAAAAAACAGCAGCCATGGGTTCTTCTAAGCAGCTGCCTAGCACTCTGAAAATGAAAATATTGGAGGCCCATAAAGCAGGAGAAGGCTACAAGAAGATAGCAAAGCGTTTTCAAGTTCCCTTTCTTTAGGAACTTTAGGAACTTAGGAGAAGAAACCTTCATAGGAACATAACGGGAAGACAACCAAACCAGATCCCCAACCCGAAGCCGGGAACCAACACACCGACGACGGTTAGCAAAACGCTGAGCCTCCTCCTGAGACAACACCAAATTGTCCACCACATGAGCCCAAATCTGTTGCAACTTGTCAACCACAGAATCCACACCAGGACAGTCAGAAGGCTCAATCTGCCCAGAAGAAAACCGAGGATGAAAACCAAAATTACAAAAGAAAGGCGAAACCAAAGTAGCCGAACTAGCCCGATTATTAAGGGCAAACTCAGCCAATGGCAAAAAAGCCACCCAATCATCCTGATCAGCAGACACAAAGCATCTCAAATAAGTCTCCAAAGTCTGATTAGTTCGCTCGGTCTGGCCGTTTGTCTGAGGATGAAATGCAGAAGAAAAAGACAAATCAATGCCCAGCTTGGCACAAAAGGCCCGCCAAAACCTAGAAACAAACTGGGAACCTCTGTCGGACACAATATTCTCCAGAATACCATGCAAACGGACCACATGCTGAAAAAACAACGGAACCAAATCAGAAGAAGACGGCAATTTAGGCAAAGGCACCAAATGAACCATCTTAGAGAATCGGTCACAAACAACCCATATAACCGACATCCTCTGGGAAACAGGAAGATCGGAAATAAAATCCATAGAAATATGCGTCCAGGGCCTCTCAGGGACCGACAATGGCAAAAGCAACCCACTAGCATGGGAGCAACAAGGCTTGGCCCGCGCACAAGTCCCACAGGACTGCACAAAAGAACGCACATCACGCGACAAAGAAGGCCACCAAAAGGACCTAGCAACCAAGTCTCTGGTACCAAAAATGCCAGGATGACCAGCCAACACGGAACAGTGAACCTCAGAAATCACTCTACTAGTCCATCTATCAGGAACAAACAGTTTCCCCACAGGACAACGGTCAGGTTTGTCAGCCTGAAATTCCTGAAGAACCCGTCGTAAATCAGGAGAAATAGCAGAAAGGACCACCCCTTCTTTCAGAATACCGACCGGTTCCAAGACCTCAGGAGAATCAGGCAAAAAACTCCTAGAGAGGGCATCAGCCTTAATATTCTTAGAACCCAGAAGGTACGAGACCACGAAATCAAAACGAGAAAAAAAACAAGGACCATCGAGCCTGTCTAGGATTCAACCGTTTGGCAGACTCGAGGTAAATCAGATTCTTATGATCGGTCAAGACCACAATACGGTGCTTAGCTCCCTCAAGCCAATGTCGCCACTCCTCAAACGCCCACTTCATAGCCAACAACTCCCGATTGCCGACATCATAATTGCGTTCAGCAGGCGAAAACTTACAGGAAAAGAAGGCACACGGTTTCATTAAGGAACCAACAGGATCCCTCTGAGACAAAACAGCCCCTGCCCCAATCTCAGAAGCCTCAACCTCAACCTGAAACGGAAGAGAAACATCCGGTTGACGCAACACAGGAGCAGAAGTAAAACGACGTTTAAGTTCCTGAAAGGCAGAGACAGCCGCAGGGGACCAATTCGCCACATCAGCGCCCTTCTTCGTCAAATCAGTCAAGGGTTTAACCACGCTGGAAAAATTAGCAATGAAGCAGCGATAAAAATTAGCAAAACCCAAAAATTTCTGAAGGCTCTTCACGGATGTGGGCTGAATCCAATCATGAATGGCCTGAACCTTAACCGGATCCATCTCTATAGACAAGGGAGAAAAACTTAAGCCCAAAAAGGAAACCTTCTGCACCCCAAAAAGACACTTACACCCTTTCACAAACAAGGCATTGTCACGAAGGATCTGAAATACCATCCTGACCTGCTGCACATGAGACTCCCAATCATCGGAAAAAATCAAAATATCGTCCAAATATACAATCAAGAATTTTTCAAGATAATCCCGGAAGATATCATGCATGAAGGACTGAAAAACAGATGGAGCATTAGAGAGTCCGAATGGCATCACAAGATGGCCCTCGGGCGTGTTAAACGCAGTATTCCATTCATCACCCTGCTTAATACGAACAAGATTATAAGCCCCCCGAAGGTCAATCCTAGTAAACCAACTAGCTCCCTTAATCCTAGCAAACAAATCGGAAAGCAAAGGTAAAGGATATTGAAACTTGACCGTGATCTTATTCAAGAGGCGATAATCAATACAGGGTCTTAAGGAACCATCTTTTTTAGCAACAAAAAAGAACCCCGCTCCCAATGGTGAAGAAGATGGCCGAATATGCCCTTTCTCTAAAGACTCCTTAATATAGCTCCGCATGGCGGCATGTTCAGGTACAGACAGGTTGAAAAGTCGGCCCTTAGGAAACTTACAGCCTGGAATCAAGTCAATAGCACAATCGCAGTCCCTGTGTGGTGGAAGGAAACTGGACTTGGGCTCATCGAATACATCCTGAAAATCAGACAAAAACTCCGGAATTTCAGAAGAGGGAGAAGGGGCGATAGACATCAGAGGAACATCATTATGAACCCCCTGACAACCCCAACTAGTCACAGACATGGACTTCCAATCCAACCATGGAAAACCCAGCACGATAGCATCATGCAAATTATGCAACACCAGAAATCGACAATCTTCCTGATGGGCTGGCGCCATGCGCATGGTCACCTGTATCCAAAACTGGGGCTTATTTTTAGCCAAGGGTGTAGCATCAATGCCCCTTAAAGGAATAGGGTTCTGTAAAGGCTGCAAGGGAAAACCACAACGCCTGGCAAACTTAAAGTCCATTAAGTTCAAGGCGGCGCCTGAATCCACAAACGCCATGACAGAAAAGGATGACAATGAGCAGATCAAGGACACAGATAACAGAAATTTAGGTTGTACAGTACTGATGATAAATGAACTGGCGATCCTCTTGGTCTGCTTAGGGCAGACAGAAATGACATGGGAAGCGTCGCCACAATAATAACACAACCTATTGAGACGTCTGAAACCTTGTCGTTCTGTTTTAGACAGAATCCTATCACAATGCATAGGCTCAGGAATTTGCTCTGAGGATAACGCCATAGCGCGCACAGTTCTGCGCTCCCGCAAGCGCCGGTCAATCTGAATGGCCAGAGACATAGAATCACTCAGATTGGAGGGTGTGGGAAACCCCACCATAAAATCTTTAACGGATTCAGAAAGACCCTTTCTGAAAATTGCCACCAAAGCATCATTATTCCATTTAGTCAATACAGACCATTTTCTAAATTTCTGACAATATAATTCTGCCACCTCTTGACCCTGAGACAGGGCCAACAAGGTCTTCTCAGCTTGATCCACCGAATGAGGTTCATCATACAGTAATCCTAACGCCTGAAAGAAGGAGTCTACATTAAGCAAAGCAGGATCCCCAGATTCCAGGGAAAATGCCCAATCCTGTGGATCACCACGCAGCAGGGAAATGATGATTTTAACTTGTTGAATGGAATCACCGGAGGATCGAGGTTTCAATGCAAAAAACAGTTTACAGTTGTTTTTAAAACTCAAAAATTTGGACCTGTCACCAAAAAACAAATCAGGAGTAGGTATCTTCGGCTCTAAAGCAGGAGTCTGAACAATGTAATCAGAAATACCCTGTACTCTAGCAGCAAGCTGGTCTATACGAGAAGCTAATTCCTGAACATTCATGCTAGCACAAGGCTCTTCAGCCACCCAGAGATAAAGAGGGAGGAGAAGACTAAACAGACTGGGGAGAAAAAAATGGCTCAAGATCTTTCCTCCCTTCTTCTGAGATGCAATTAACTCATTATTGGCCAGTTGTACTGTTATGATCCGGTGACCTTGGAGCTGCATGAGAACTTTCACTGGAGAAAGTGGCCACTATACTGATCGCAACCCTGAACTTACAGTGCCTACAAGTAGTATTCAACCCCCTGCAGATTTAGCAGGTTTAATAAGATGCAAATAAGTTAGAGCCTTCAAACTTCAAACAAGAGCAGGATTTATTAACAGATGCATAAATCTTACAAACCAAAAAGTTTTGTTGCTCAGTTAAATTTTTATAAATTTTAAACATAAAAGTGTGGGTCAATTATTATTCAACCCCTAGGTTTAATATTTTGTGGAATAACCTTTGTTTGCAATTACAGCTAATAATCGTCTTTTATAACAGGGGTCCCCAACTCCAGTCCTCAAGGCCCACCAACATGTCATGTTTTCAGGATTTCCTTAGTCTTGCCCAGGTAATAATTGCATCACCTGTGCAATGCAAAGGAAATCCTGAAAACATGACCTGTTGGTGGGCCTTGAGGACTGGAGTTGGGGACCCCTGTTTTATAAGACCTGATCAGGCCGGCACAGGTCTCTGGAGTTATCTTGGCCCACTCCTCCATGCAGATCTTCTCCAAGTTATCTAGGTTCTTTGGGTGTCTCATGTGGACTTTAATCTTGAGCTCCTTCCACAAGTTTTCAATTGGGTTAAGGTCAGGAGACTGACTAGGCCACTGCAACACCTTGATTTTTTGCCTCTTGAACCAGGCCTTGGTTTTCTTGGCTGTGTGCTTTGGGTCGTTGTCTTGTTGGAAGATGAAATGACCACCCATCTTAAGATCCTTGATGGAGGAGCGGAGGTTCTTGGCCAAAATCTCCAGGTAGGCCGTGCTATCCATCTTCCCATGGATGCGGACCAGATGGCGAGGCCCCTTGGCTGAGAAACAGCCCCACAGCATGATGCTGCCACCACCATGCTTGACTGTAGGGATGGTATTCTTGGGGTCGTATGCAGTGCCATCCAGTCTCCAAACGTCACGTGTGTGGTTGGCACCAAAGATCTCGATCTTGGTCTCATCAGACCAGAGAACCTTGAACCAGTCAGTCTCAGAGTCCTCCAAGTGATAATGAGCAAACTGTAGACGAGCCTTGACATGACGCTTTGAAAGTAAAGGTACCTTACGGGCTCATCTGGAACGGAGACCATTGCGGTGGAGTACGTTACTTATGGTATTGACTGAAACCAATGTCCCCACTGCCATGAGATCTTCCCGGAGCTCCTTCCTTGTTGTCCTTGGGTTAGCCTTGACTCTTCGGACAAGCCTGGCCTCGGCACGGGAGGAAACTTTCAAAGGCTGTCCAGGCCGTGGAAGGCTAACAGTAGTTCCATAAGCCTTCCACTTCCGGATGATGCTCCCAACAGTGGAGACAGGTAGGCCCAACTCCTTGGAAAGGGTTTTGTACCCCTTGCCAGCCTTGTGACCCTCCACGATCTTGTCTCTGATAGCCTTGGAATGCTCCTTTGTCTTTCCCATGTTGACCATGTATGAGTGCTGTTCACAAGTTTGGGGAGGGTCTTAAATAGTCAGAAAAGGCTGCAAAAAGAGATAATTAATCCAAACATGTGAAGCTCATTGTTCTTTGTGCCTGAACTACTTCTTAATACTTTAGGGGAACCAAACAGAATTCTGGTGGGTTGAGGGATTGAATAATAAATGACCCTCTGAAAAGACTTTTCACAATTTAAAAAAAAAATAAACAAAGAAATAACATTCTTTTTTGCTGCAGTGCATTTCACACTTCCAGGCTGATCTAAAGTCCAAATGTCACAATGCCAAGTTAATTCCAAATGTGTAAACCTGCTAAATCTGCAAGGGGTTGAATACTACTTGTAGGCACTGTAACACCGCAACTAGAAGTAGCCGTGGAGTGTACCTAACACACCAAGACACCTCGTCACAGCCGGAGGACTAAATTCCCCTAAAGATGGAAATCGGAATACTATCTTGCCTCAGAGAAAATCCCCAAAGGATAGACAGCCCTCCACAAATATTGGCGGTGAGTCGGAGAGGAAAAAACATACACAAGCAGGAAAAAAAGGATTTAGCACAGGAGGCCACTCTAGCTAGATAGGACAGGATAGGACAGAGTTCTGTGCGGTCAGTATTAAAACCCTTCAAAAAATCCACAGCAGGATATACAAAAACTTCCTACATCTAATTAAAGATGTAGGAGCGTATATCTGCAACTCCAGTGAATCCTACAAACAGAGCAGGAATAAACTGAAACAAGCACACAGCAGTGTGCCACAGATACAAAAACAAAACACTTATCTTTGCTGAAATTGGCAGCTAAGCAGGTGAGGCCAGGCAGAGAACAAATACTTCCAAAGAAACATTGACAACTGGCAAGGGCTAATGAATCCAGCACACCTAAATATCCCAGTCAGAATTGTAATTATCCGATACACCTGGCCAGGACTGCGAGTCAGAGACAACTGCATTCCCACCAACAACCACTGGAGGGAACCCAAGAGCAGAATTCACAACAGGTACCCAAATTTTTGCATCGCCCAATTTCCTTTTTGTAATTTTTAAAATTTGTATATTTTTTTGCCTAAAATTCTAAGGAAATGTCATCTTTAACTTTAGACCTTTTAGAGATAATTACTTCTTCCACTTGCTTAAATGTTCTCAATAACAGTAATTTTGACCAGGGGTGTCAAAACTTTTACATGCCATTGCATATATCATGATGTCACAGGAAATCTGCAGTATAACGGTCCTTTATAAGGGGTATATACAAGTATATAGGTCATCTCACTACCCAAGATATACATAACCCACACTGTGATCACTCACTCTGTCTTCTCAATGTGAATGACTGTGGGTTTCCCACCCAAGAGGATCTCATATTGAAGAACGTCTGGATAAATGCTCTGAACAAACAATTAAAAAATAATATTTTAGTCAGGATTTCTTTTTACATTCATGTTCATTAGGTTAGATCCCTAAGAACTGAATACTGGGTGCTACAGTAATAGGAGACACAGCAATGAATAGTAATCTACTGGAGGACCAATCAGAAAAAGTTCAATTCAGCAGCAGCACTCCAGCAGGAGAAATCAGGTATTACATGGTCTATATTCAATCAATAAGTGATGAGTCCTCCAAATACACTCTTCACTCCAACTATTGGAAGGAATTCTCTACTCTTATAACTCAGACTGGATTTGCAAGTTACTGTACTTAAGGTAAGTTTCTATGTCTGTATGAATAAGGCTCAGATCACATCTGTTTTATGACTGTCATTTATAAAGGAAGCAACACTTTATCGAATCCATCGCATGATGGACATCACCCGGCCTGACAGACCACATTAACTTACAATGGGGTAAGTTCGGTTTTACCATTGTTTTGACTGTTAACATGTCAATACATACAGCCCCATTTTTACGGCATAATATGATGGTATCTGCAATGGAGACTCTGATGAAGATGTGAACGGAGCCTTAGACTTCTTACCACCGTCACTTTATGACAGTGATACCCTTGATTAGAAGCTTCTTCCATAATTATTGGGCACATGGAGTGGGAGATACCTGGGTGTCTCTCTTGTAGACAGTGTGCAACCTCCGAGGAAAGACGACCTCATACGTCTGTCCTCCTGGTAACTGAGCGAATACTAAAAGGGAAAAATACAAAGACATTAACAAGTAGAAGTAATGGGGCCGGCATCTGCATCGGGCAAAGCTGGGAAGGTGCCAAGGACTATTGGGCTTGAGGGGAGAACTGTGATCTGGAGACACATAGAGTTGTCGCATTGATGTTGGATTAGAAAAAGGTCTTTGTCATCAGAGGGCCAACATATACCATGAGCACAGATTATCCCCTTAATGACCTTAGCACCCCCGACGGCTGACAATCCAGCAGCTGCAGGCTGTACACTATAGCTGACAACGTGCTGCATTAGCCACGATCAGTGTTTGCACCGTCCATATCTGTTTAACCCCTTAAATGCTGCTGTCAATAGTGACTACATCACGTAAATGGTTAACAGAGTGTTGGGGCTTCCTCTTTATCCCCATCGGCACCCTGAGATAATGAATGTGTGGTCCTGATTAGTGATGAGCGAGTATACTCACGCTCGGGTGATCTCCAAGTATTTGTTAGTGTTCGGAGATTTAGTTTTCATTGCCTCAGCTGAATAATTTACAGCTATTAGCCAGCTTGATTACATGTGGGGATTCCTTAGCAACCAGGCAACCCCCACATGTACTCAGCCTGGCTATTAGCTGTAAATCATTCAGCTGCCGTGATGAAAACTTAAGTGAGTGAAGTGTAATAGGGAGGACGCGGCCATGATTTATAATCCCGGATAAACCCTATAAATCATAGGCTGCACCAGGTGATGTGGGTGACGGGAGCGGCCGCCACCTGGGATTACACTTCCCGTACAGCGGCTGTATGAGCGCTATATACAGCACACCGGGGTCTATAGGTACACAGACAAGACGTGAGGACCACCACACATATATTACAGAACGGCAGTAATAGACACATCCCACAACCTGCAGAAGTAACACATGGGGAGAACGACGCCACATTCATAGAAAACCTCCAGAAATGGTGACTGTCCTCACCCAGAAGCACCAGAACCAGGAGAAGATGTCTCAGCATGGTCCGGACACGTGTTATCACTGTTATCCTGGAGGAGAGAAGCAGAAGATAACAAGAAGTGACGTATAATACCTGATAGCAGGTAATAATGGGCAGAGAGACCTAGTAATAATCCCCCCAGTATACAGCGGGGTGGTGAGACCCTGTACTAGTAATAATCCCCCCAGTATACAGCGGGGTGGTCAGACCCTCTACTAGTAATAATCCCCCCAGTATACAGCGGGGGGTGAGATCCTGTACTAGTAATAATCCCCCCACTATACAGCAGGGCGGTGAGACCCTGTACTAGTAATAATCCCCCCAGTATACAGCGGGGTGGTGAGACCCTGTACTAGTAATAATCCCCCCAGTATACAGCGGGGGGGGGTGAGACGCTGTACTAGTAATAATCCCCCCAGTATACAGCGGGGGGGAGAGGGGGGTGAGACGCTGTACTAGTAATAATCCCCCCAGTATACAGCGGGGGGTGAGACCCTGTACTAGTAATATTCCCCCCAGTATACAGCGGGGGGTGAGACCCTGTACTAGTAATAATCCCCCAAGTATACAGCGGGGGCTGTGAGACACTGTACTAGTAATAATCCCCCCAGTATACAGCGGGGGAGTGAGACCCTGTACTAGTAATAATTCCCCCAGTATACAGCGGGGGGGAGAGGGGGGTGAGACGCTGTACTAGTAATAATCCCCCCAGTATACAGCGGGGGGTGAGACCCTGTACTAGTAATATTCCCCCCAGTATACAGCGGGGGAGTGAGACCCTGTACTAGTAATAATCCCCCCAGTATACAGCGGGGGAGTGAGACCCTGTACTAGTAATAATCCCCCCAGTATACAGCGGGGGCGGTGAGACACTCTACTAGTAATAATCCCCCCAGTATACAGCGGGGGTGGTGAGACCCTGTACTAGTAATAATCCCCCCAGTATACAGCGGGGGTGGTGAGACCCTGTACTAGTAATAATCCCCCCAGTATACAGCGGGGGGGGTGAGACCCTGTACTAGTAATAATCCCCCCAGTATACAGCGGGGGGAGACCCTGTACTAGTAATAATCCCCCCAGTATACAGCGGGGGTGGTGAGACCCTGTACTAGTAATAATCCCCCCAGTATACAGCGGGGGGAGAGACCCTGTACTAGTAATAATCCCCCCAGTATACAGCGGGGTGTTCAGACCCTGTACTAGTAATAATCCCCCCAGTATACAGCGGGGGGTGAGACCCTGTACTAGTAATAATCCCCCCAGTATACAGCGGGGGTGGTCAGACCCTGTACTAGTAATAATCCCCCCAGTATACAGCGGGGGCTGTGAGACACTGTACTAGTAATAATCCCCCCAGTATACAGCGGGGGAGTGAGACCCTGTACTAGTAATAATTCCCCCAGTATACAGCGGGGGGGAGAGGGGGGTGAGACGCTGTACTAGTAATAATCCCCCCAGTATACAGCGGGGGGTGAGACCCTGTACTAGTAATATTCCCCCCAGTATACAGCGGGGGAGTGAGACCCTGTACTAGTAATAATCCCCCCAGTATACAGCGGGGGAGTGAGACCCTGTACTAGTAATAATCCCCCCAGTATACAGCGGGGGCGGTGAGACACTCTACTAGTAATAATCCCCCCAGTATACAGCGGGGGTGGTGAGACCCTGTACTAGTAATAATCCCCCCAGTATACAGCGGGGGTGGTGAGACCCTGTACTAGTAATAATCCCCCCAGTATACAGCGGGGGGGGTGAGACCCTGTACTAGTAATAATCCCCCCAGTATACAGCGGGGGGAGACCCTGTACTAGTAATAATCCCCCCAGTATACAGCGGGGGTGGTGAGACCCTGTACTAGTAATAATCCCCCCAGTATACAGCGGGGGGAGAGACCCTGTACTAGTAATAATCCCCCCAGTATACAGCGGGGTGTTCAGACCCTGTACTAGTAATAATCCCCCCAGTATACAGCGGGGGGTGAGACCCTGTACTAGTAATAATCCCCCCAGTATACAGCGGGGGTGGTCAGACCCTGTACTAGTAATAATCCCCCCAGTATACAGCGGGGGGTGAGACCCTGTACTAGTAATAATCCCCCCAGTATACAGCGGGGGGGTGAGACCCTGTACTAGTAATAATCCCCCAGTATACAGCGGGGGGGTGAGACCCTGTACTAGTAATAATCCCCCCAGTATACAGCGGGGGGGGGGGTGAGACACTGTACTAGTAATAATCCCCCCAGTATACAGCGGGGGGAGACCCTGTACTAGTAATAATCCCCCAGTATACAGCGGGGGGGGTGAGACCCTGTACTAGTAATAATCCCCCAGTATACAGCGGGGGGGGTGAGACCCTGTACTAGTAATAATCCCCCCAGTATACAGCGGGGGGGGGGGTGAGACCCTGTACTAGTAATAATCCCCCCAGTATACAGCGGGGGGGGGTGAGACCCTGTACTAGTAATAATCCCCCCAGTATACAGCGGGGGGGGTGAGACCCTGTACTAGTAATAATCCCCCAGTATACAGCGGGGGGGGGTGAGACCCTGTACTAGTAATAATCCCCCAGTATACAGCGGGGGTGGTGAGACCCTGTACCAGTAATAATCCCCCCAGTATACAGCGGGGGGGGTGAGACCCTGTACTAGTAATAATCCCCCCAGTATACAGCGGGGGCAGGAGACCCTGTACTAGTAATAATCCCCCCAGTATACAGCGGGGGTGGTGAGACCCTGTACTAGTAATAATCCCCCAGTATACAGCGGGGGGGTGAGACCCTGTACTAGTAATAATCCCCCCAGTATACAGCGGGGGGAGAGACCCTGTACTAGTAATAATCCCCCCAGTATACAGCGGGGGGGGGGGGGGGGTGAGACCCTGTACTAGTAATAATCCCCCAGTATACAGCGGGGGTGGTGAGACCCTGTACTAGTAATAATCCCCCCAGTATACAGCGGGGGAGAGACCCTGTACTAGTAATAATCCCCCCAGTATACAGCGGGGTGTTCAGACCCTGTACTAGTAATAATCCCCCCAGTATACAGCGGGGGCAGAGACCCTGTATTAGTAATAATCCCCCCAGTATACAGCGGGGGTGGTGAGACCCTGTACTAGTAATAATCCCCCCAGTATACAGCGGGGGTGGTGAGACCCTGTATTAGTAATAATCCCCCCAGTATACAGCGGGGGTGGTGAGACCCTGTACTAGTAATAATCCCCCAGTATACAGCGGGGTGGGGGGAGGGACCCTGTACTAGTAATAATCCCCCCAGTATACAGCGGGGGTGAGACCCTGTACTAGTAATAATCCCCCAGTATACAGCGAGGGGTGAGACCCTGTACTAGTAATAATCCCCCCAGTATACAGCGGGGTGGTGAGACCCTGTACTAGTAATAATCCCCCCAGTATACAGCGGGGGTGGTGAGACCCTGTACTAGTAATAATCCCCCCAGTATACAGCGGGGGTGGTGAGACCCTGTACTAGTAATAATCCCCCAGTATACAGCGGGGGTGGTAAGACCCTGTACTAGTAATAATCCCCCCAGTATACAGCGGGGAAGATGAGACCCTGTACTAGTAATAATCCCCCCAGTATACAGCGGGGGGGGGGGTGAGACCCTGTACTAGTAATAATCCCCCAGTATACAGTGGGGACGATGAGACCCTGTACTAGTAATAATCCCCCCAGTATACAGCGGGGGTGGTGAGACCCTGTACTAGTAATAATCCCCCAGTATACAGCGGGGAAGATGAGACCCTGTACTAGTAATAATCCCCCCAGTATACAGCGGGGGGGGTGAGACCCTGTACTAGTAATAATCCCCCCAGTATACAGCGGGGGTGGTGAGACCCTGTACTAGTAATAATCCCCCAGTATACAGCGGGGACGATGAGACCCTGTACTAGTAATAATCCCCCAGTATACAGCGGGGGTGGTGAGACCCTGTACTAGTAATAATCCCCCCAGTATACAGCGGGGGGTGAGACCCTGTACTAGTAATAATCCCCCCAGTATACAGCGGGGACGATGAGACCCTGTACTAGTAATAATCCCCCCAGTATACAGCGGGGGTGGTGAGACCCTGTACTAGTAATAATCCCCCCAGTATACAGCGGGGGTGGTGAGACCCTGTACTAGTAATAATCCCCCCAGTATACAGCGGGGACGATGAGACCCTGTACTAGTAATAATCCCCCCAGTATACAGCGGGGGTGGTGAGACCCTGTACTAGTAATAATCCCCCCAGTATACAGCGGGGGGTGAGACCCTGTACTAGTAATAATCCCCCCAGTATACAGCGGGGGTGGTGAGACCCTGTACTAGTAATAATCCCCCCAGTATACAGCGGGGACGATGAGACCCTGTACTAGTAATAATCCCCCCAGTATACAGCAGGGGGGGTGAGACCCTGTACTAGTAATAATCCCCCCAGTATACAGCGGGGGGGGTGAGACCCTGTACTAGTAATAATCCCCCCAGTATACAGCGGGGGGTGAGACCCTGTACTAGTAATAATCCCCCCAGTATACAGCGGGGGTGGTGAGACCCTGTACTAGTAATAATCCCCCCAGTATACAGCGGGGGTGGTGAGACCCTGTACTAGTAATAATCCCCCCAGTATACAGTGGGGGGGTGAGACCCTGTACTAGTAATAATCCCCCCAGTATACAGCGGGGGGGGGGGGGGTGAGACCCTGTACTAGTAATAATCCCCCCAGTATACAGCGGGGACGATGAGACCCTGTACTAGTAATAATCCCCCCAGTATACAGCGGGGGGGGGGTGAGACCCTGTACTAGTAATAATCCCCCAGTATACAGCGGGGACGATGAGACCCTGTACTAGTAATAATCCCCCCAGTATACAGCGGGGGGGGGTGAGACCCTGTACTAGTAATAATCCCCCCAGTATACAGCGGGGACGATGAGACCCTGTACTAGTAATAATCCCCCCAGTATACAGCGGGGGGGGTGAGACCCTGTACTAGTAATAATCCCCCAGTATACAGCGGGGGGGGTGAGACCCTGTACTAGTAATAATCCCCCCAGTATACAGCGGGGGTGGTGAGACCCTGTACTAGTAATAATCCCCCCAGTATACAGTGGGGGGGTGAGACCCTGTACTAGTAATAATCCCCCCAGTATACAGCGGGGGGGGGGGGGGTGAGACCCTGTACTAGTAATAATCCCCCCAGTATACAGCGGGGACGATGAGACCCTGTACTAGTAATAATCCCCCCAGTATACAGCGGGGGGGGGGTGAGACCCTGTACTAGTAATAATCCCCCAGTATACAGCGGGGACGATGAGACCCTGTACTAGTAATAATCCCCCCAGTATACAGCGGGGGGGGGTGAGACCCTGTACTAGTAATAATCCCCCCAGTATACAGCGGTGACGATGAGACCCTGTACTAGTAATAATCCCCCCAGTATACAGCGGGGGGGGGTGAGACCCTGTACTAGTAATAATCCCCCCACTATACAGCGGGGACGATGAGACCCTGTACTAGTAATAATCCCCCCAGTATACAGCGGTGACGATGAGACCCTGTACTAGTAATAATCCCCCCAGTATACAGCGGGGGGGGGTGAGACCCTGTACTAGTAATAATCCCCCAGTATACAGCGGGGACGATGAGACCCTGTACTAGTAATAATCCCCCCAGTATACAGCGGGGACGATGAGACTCTGTACTAGTAATAATCCCCCCAGTATAAAGCAGGGGGGGTGAGACCCTGTACTAGTAATAATCCCCCCAGTATACAGCGGGGTGGTGAGACCCTGTACTAGTAATAATCCCCCAGTATACAGCGGGGGGGGGGGGGGTGAGACCCTGTACTAGTAATAATCCCCCCAGTATACAGCGGGGGTGGTGAGACCCTGTACTAGTAATAATCCCCCCAGTATACAGCGGGGGTGGTGAGACCCTGTACTAGTAATAATCCCCCCAGTATACAGCGGGGGGAGAGACCCTGTACTAGTAATAATCCCCCCAGTATACAGCGGGGGGGGTGAGACCCTGTACTAGTAATAATCCCCCCAGTATACAGCGGGGGGAGAGACCCTGTACTAGTAATAATCCCCCCAGTATACAGCGGGGTGTTCAGACCCTGTACTAGTAATAATCCCCCAGTATACAGCGGGGGCAGAGACCCTGTACTAGTAATAATCCCCCAAGTATACAGCGGGGGGGTGAGACCCTGTACTAGTAATAATCCCTCAGTATACAGCGGGGGTGGTGAGACCCTGTACTAGTAATAATCCCTCAGTATACAGCGGGGGTGGTGAGACCCTGTACTAGTAATAATCCCTCAGTATACAGCGGGGTGGGGGGGGGACCCTGTACTAGTAATAATCCCCCAGTATACAGCGGGGGTGGTGAGACCCTGTACTAGTAATAATCCCTCAGTATACAGCGGGGTGGGGGGGGGACCCTGTACTAGTAATAATCCCCCCAGTATACAGCGGGGGTGAGACCCTGTACTAGTAATAATCCCCCCAGTATACAGCGAGGGGTGAGACCCTGTACTAGTAATAATCCCCCCAGTATACAGCGGGGGTGGTGAGACCCTGTACTAGTAATAATCCCCCCAGTATACAGCGGGGTGGTGAGACCCTGTACTAGTAATAATCCCCCCAGTATACAGCGGGGTGGTCAGACCCTGTACTAGTAATAATCCCCCCAGTATACAGCGGGGGTGGTGAGACCCTGTACTAGTAATAATCCCCCAGTATACAGCGGGGGTGGTGAGACCCTGTACTAGTAATAATCCCCCCAGTATACAGCGGGGAAGATGAGACCCTGTACTAGTAATAATCCCCCCAGTATACAACGGGGGGGGGGTGAGACCCTGTACTAGTAATAATCCCCCCAGTATACAGCGGGGGTGGTGAGACCCTGTACTAGTAATAATCCCCCCAGTATACAGCGGGGGGGGGGGGGGGGTGAGACCCTGTACTAGTAATAATCCCCCAGTATACAGCGGGGACGATGAGACCCTGTACTAGTAATAATCCCCCCAGTATACAGCGGGGGTGGTGAGACCCTGTACTAGTAATAATCCCCCCAGTATACAGCGGGGGGGGTGAGATCCTGTACTAGTAATAATCCCCCCAGTATACAGCGGGGGGGTGAGACCCTGTACTAGTGATAATCCCCCCAGTATACAGCGGGGGGGGTGAGATCCTGTACTAGTAATAATCCCCCCAGTATACAGCGGGGACGATGAGACCCTGTACTAGTAATAATCCCCCCAGTATACAGCGGGGGCAGGAGACCCTGTACTAGTAATAATCCCCCCAGTATACAGCGGGGGGGGTGAGATCCTGTACTAGTAATAATCCCCCCAGTATACAGCGGGGGGGTGAGATCCTGTACTAGTAATAATCCCCCCAGTATACAGCGGGGGGGTGAGATCCTGTACCAGTAATAATCCCCCCAGTATACAGCGGGGTGGTGAGACCCTGTACTAGTAATAATCCCCCAGTATACAGCGGGGTGGTGAGACCCTGTACTAGTAATAATCCCCCCAGTATACAGCGGGGGTGGTGAGACCCTGTACTAGTAATAATCCCCCCAGTATACAGCGGGGGGGGTGAGACCCTGTACTAGTAATAATCCCCCAGTATACAGCGGGGTGGTGAGACCCTGTACTAGTAATAATCCCCCCAGTATACAGCGGGGGGGTGAGACCCTGTACTAGTAATAATCCCCCCAGTATACAGCGGGGGGGGGTGAGACCCTGTACTAGTAATAATCCCCCCAGTATACAGCGGGGGGGGGTGAGACCCTGTACTAGTAATAATCCCCCCAGTATACAGCGGGGGGGTGAGACCCTGTACTAGTAATAATCCCCCCAGTATACAGCGGGGGGGTGAGACCCTGTACTAGTAATAATCCCCCCAGTATACAGCGGGGGTGGTGAGACCCTGTACTAGTAATAATCCCCCAGTATACAGCGGGGGGGGGTGAGACCCTGTACTAGTAATAATCCCCCAGTATACAGCGGGGTGGTGAGACCCTGTACTAGTAATAATCCCCCCAGTATACAGCGGGGGGGTGAGACCCTGTACTAGTAATAATCCCCCAGTATACAGCGGGGGGGGGTGAGACCCTGTACTAGTAATAATCCCCCCAGTATACAGCGGGGTGGTGAGACCCTGTACTAGTAATAATCCCCCCAGTATACAGCGGGGGTGGTGAGACCCTGTACTAGTAATAATCCCCCAGTATACAGCGGGGGGGGGTGAGACCCTGTACTAGTAATAATCCCCCAGTATACAGCGGGGGGGTGAGATCCTGTACTAGTAATAATCCCCCCAGTATACAGCGGGGGGGTGAGACCCTGTACTAGTAATAATCCCCCCAGTATACAGCGGGGGGGTGAGACCCTGTACTAGTAATAATCCCCCCAGTATACAGCGGGGGGGTGAGACCCTGTACTAGTAATAATCCCCCCAGTATACAGCGGGGGGGGGTGAGACCCTGTACTAGTAATAATCCCCCAGTATACAGCGGGGGTGGTGAGACCCTGTACTAGTAATAATCCCCCCAGTATACAGCGGGGGGGTGAGATCCTGTACTAGTAATAATCCCCCCAGTATACAGCGGGGGCAGGAGACCCTGTACTAGTAATAATCCCCCCAGTATACAGCGGGGTGGTCAGACCCTGTACTAGTAATAATCCCCCCAGTATACAGCGGGTGGGTGAGATCCTGTACTAGTAATAATCCCCCCAGTATACAGCGGGGGTGGTGAGACCCTGTACTAGTAATAATCCCCCCAGTATACAGCGGGGTGGTCAGACCCTGTACTAGTAATAATCCCCCCAGTATACGGCGGGGGTGGTGAGACCCTGTACTAGTAATAATCCCCCAGTATACAGCGGGGGTGGTGAGACCCTGTACTAGTAATAATCCCCCCAGTATACAGCGGGGGGTGAGACCCTGTACTAGTAATAATCCCCCCAGTATACAGCGGGGGTGGTGAGACCCTGTACTAGTAATAATCCCCCAGTATACAGCGGGGGTGGTGAGACCCTGTACTAGTAATAATCCCCCCAGTATACAGCGGGGGGTGAGACCCTGTACTAGTAATAATCCCCCCAGTATACAGCGGGGTGGTGAGACCCTGTACTAGTAATAATCCCCCCAGTATACAGCGGGGTGGTGAGACCCTGTACTAGTAATAATCCCCCCAGTATACAGCGGGGGGGTGAGACCCTGTACTAGTAATAATCCCCCCAGTATACAGCGGGGGTGGTGAGACCCTGTACTAGTAATAATCCCCCAGTATACAGCGGGGGGGGTGAGACCCTGTACTAGTAATAATCCCCCCACTATACAGCGGGGGGGGGGTGAGACCCTGTACTAGTAATAATCCCCCAGTATACAGCGGGGGGGGTGAGACCCTGTACTAGTAATAATCCCCCAGTATACAGCGGGGGGGTGAGACCCTGTACTAGTAATAATCCCCCCAGTATACAGCGGGGGGTGAGACCCTGTACTAGTAATAATCCCCCAGTATACAGCGGGGTGGTGAGACCCTGTACTAGTAATAATCCCCCCAGTATACAGCGGGGGGAGAGACCCTATACTAGTAATAATCCCCCCAGTATACAGCGGGGGGGGGTGAGACCCTGTACTAGTAATAATCCCCCAGTATACAGCGGGGAGGTGAGACCCTGTACTAGTAATAATCCCCCCAGTATACAGCGGGGGTGGTGAGACCCTGTACTAGTAATAATCCCCCAGTATACAGCGGGGGGGTGAGACCCTGTACTAGTAATAATCCCCCCAGTATACAGCGGGGGTGGTGAGACCCTGTACTAGTAATAATCCCCCAGTATACAGCGGGGGTGGTGAGACCCTGTACTAGTAATAATCCCCCAGTATACAGCGGGGGTGGTGAGACCCTGTACTAGTAATAATCCCCCAGTATACAGCGGGGTGGTGAGACCCTGTACTAGTAATAATCCCCCCAGTATACAGCGGGGGTGGTCAGACCCTGTACTAGTAATAATCCCCCCAGTATACAGCGGGGGTGGTGAGACCCTGTACTAGTAATAATCCCCCCAGTATACAGCGGGGGGTGAGACCCTGTACTAGTAATAATCCCCCCAGTATACAGCGGGGTGGTGAGACCCTGTACTAGTAATAATCCCCCCAGTATACAGCGGGGTGGTGAGACCCTGTACTAGTAATAATCCCCCCAGTATACAGCGGGGGGGTGAGACCCTGTACTAGTAATAATCCCCCCAGTATACAGCGGGGGTGGTGAGACCCTGTACTAGTAATAATCCCCCAGTATACAGCGGGGGGGGTGAGACCCTGTACTAGTAATAATCCCCCCACTATACAGCGGGGGGGGGGGGTGAGACCCTGTACTAGTAATAATCCCCCCAGTATACAGCGGGGGTGGTGAGACCCTGTACTAGTAATAATCCCCCAGTATACAGCGGGGGGGTGAGACCCTGTACTAGTAATAATCCCCCCAGTATACAGTGGGGTGGTGAGACCCTGTACTAGTAATAATCCCCCCAGTATACAGCGGGGGCAGGAGACCCTGTACTAGTAATAATCCCCCCAGTATACAGCGGGGGGGGGGGGGGGGTGAGACCCTGTACTAGTAATAATCCCCCCAGTATACAGCGGGGGTGGTGAGACCCTGTACTAGTAATAATCCCCCCAGTATACAGCGGGGGTGGTGAGACCCTGTACTAGTAATAATCCCCCCAGTATACAGCGGGGTGGTGAGACCCTGTACTAGTAATAATACCCCCAGTATACAGCGGGGTGGTGAGACCCTGTACTAGTAATAATCCCCCAGTATACAGCGGGGGCAGGAGACCCTGTACTAGTAATAATCCCCCCAGTATACAGCGGGGGGGTGAGACCCTGTACTAGTAATAACCCCCCCAGTATACAGCGGGGGTGGTGAGACCCTGTACTAGTAATAACCCCCCAGTATACAGCGGGGGGGTGAGACCCTGTACTAGTAATAATCCCCCAGTATACAGCGGGGACGATGAGACCCTGTACTAGTAATAATCCCCCCAGTATACAGCGGGGGGGGTGAGACCCTGTACTAGTAATAATCCCCCAGTATACAGCGGGGTGGTGAGACCCTGTACTAGTAATAATCCCCCCAGTATACAGCGGGGTGGTGAGACCCTGTACTAGTAATAATCCCCCCAGTATACAGCGGGGGGTGAGACCCTGTACTAGTAATAATCCCCCCAGTATACAGCGGGGGGTGAGACCCTGTACTAGTAATAATCCCCCCAGTATACAGCGGGGGGGTGAGACCCTGTACTAGTAATAATCCCCCCAGTATACAGCGGGGGGAGAGACCCTATACTAGTAATAATCCCCCCAGTATACAGCGGGGGGTGAGACCCTGTACTAGTAATAATCCCCCCAGTATACAGCGGGGGGTGAGACCCTGTACTAGTAATAATCCCCCAGTATACAGCGGGGGGGTGAGACCCTGTACTAGTAATAATCCCCCCAGTATACAGCGGGGGGTGAGACCCTGTACTAGTAATAATCCCCCCAGTATACAGCGGGGGTGGTGAGACCCTGTACTAGTAATAATCCCCCCAGTATACAGCGGGGGGGGGGTGAGACCCTGTACTAGTAATAATCCCCCCAGTATACAGCGGGGGGTGAGACCCTGTACTAGTAATAATCCCCCCAGTATACAGCGGGGGGGGTGAGACCCTGTACTAGTAATAATCCCCCCAGTATACAGCGGGGTGGTGAGACCCTGTACTAGTAATAATCCCCCAGTATACAGCGGGGTGGTGAGACCCTGTACTAGTAATAATCCCCCCAGTATACAGCGGGGGGGTGAGACCCTGTACTAGTAATAACCCCCCCAGTATACAGCGGGGGTGGTGAGACCCTGTACTAGTAATAATCCCCCCAGTATACAGCGGGGTGGTGAGACCCTGTACTAGTAATAATCCCCCCAGTATACAGCGGGGTGGTGAGACCCTGTACTAGTAATAACCCCCCAGTATACAGCGGGGGGGTGAGACCCTGTACTAGTAATAATCCCCCCAGTATACAGCGGGGGGGTGAGACCCTGTACTAGTAATAATCCCCCAGTATACAGCGGGGACGATGAGACCCTGTACTAGTAATAATCCCCCCAGTATACAGCGGGGGGGGTGAGACCCTGTACTAGTAATAATCCCCCCCCGTATACAGCGGGGGTGGTGAGACCCTGTACTAGTAATAACCCCCCAGTATACAGCGGGGGTGGTGAGACCCTGTACTAGTAATAACCCCCCAGTATACAGCGGGGGGGTGAGACCCTGTACTAGTAATAATCCCCCAGTATACAGCGGGGACGATGAGACCCTGTACTAGTAATAATCCCCCCAGTATACAGCGGGGGGGGTGAGACCCTGTACTAGTAATAATCCCCCAGTATACAGCGGGGTGGTGAGACCCTGTACTAGTAATAATCCCCCCAGTATACAGCGGGGGTGGTGAGACCCTGTACTAGTAATAATCCCCCCAGTATACAGCGGGGGGTGAGACCCTGTACTAGTAATAATCCCCCCAGTATACAGCGGGGACGATGAGACCCTGTACTAGTAATAATCCCCCCAGTATACAGCGGGGGGGTGAGACCCTGTACTAGTAATAATCCCCCCAGTATACAGCGGGGACGATGAGACCCTGTACTAGTAATAATCCCCCCAGTATACAGCGGGGGTGGTGAGACCCTGTACTAGTAATAATCCCCCAGTATACAGCGGGGTGGTGAGACCCTGTACTAGTAATAATCCCCCCAGTATACAGCGGGGGTGGTGAGACCCTGTACTAGTAATAATCCCCCAGTATACAGCGGGGTGGTGAGACCCTGTACTAGTAATAATCCCCCCAGTATACAGCAGGGTGGTGAGACCCTGTGCTAGTAATAATCCCCCAGTATACAGCGGGGGTGGTGAGACCCTGTACTAGTAATAATCCCCCAGTATACAGCGGGGTGGTGAGACCCTGTACTAGTAATAATCCCCCCAGTATACAGCGGGGTGGTGAGACCCTGTACTAGTAATAATCCCCCCAGTATACAGCGGGGGTGGTGAGACCCTGTACTAGTAATAATCCCCCAGTATACAGCGGGGTGGTGAGACCCTGTACTAGTAATAATCCCCCCAGTATACAGCGGGGTGGTGAGACCCTGTACTAGTAATAATCCCCCCAGTATACAGCGGGGTGGTGAGACCCTGTACTAGTAATAATCCCCCCAGTATACAGCGGGGGGTGAGACCCTGTACTAGTAATAATCCCCTCAGTATACAGCGGGGTGGTGAGACCCTGTACTAGTAATAATCCCCCCAGTATACAGCGGGGGGTGAGACCCTGTACTAGTAATAATCCCCCCAGTATACAGCGGGGGGTGAGACCCTGTACTAGTAATAATCCCCCAGTATACAGCGGGGGGGTGAGACCCTGTACTAGTAATAATCCCCTCAGTATACAGCGGGGTGGTGAGACCCTGTACTAGTAATAATCCCCTCAGTATACAGCGGGGTGGTGAGACCCTGTACTAGTAATAATCCCCCAGTATACAGCGGGGGGGTGAGACCCTGTACTAGTAATAATCCCCTCAGTATACAGCGGGGTGGTGAGACCCTGTACTAGTAATAATCCCCTCAGTATACAGCGGGGTGGTGAGACCCTGTACTAGTAATAATCCCCCCAGTATACAGCGGGGGGGTGAGACCCTGTACTAGTAATAATCCCCCCAGTATACAGCGGGGGTGGTGAGACCCTGTACTAGTAATAATCCCCCAGTATACAGCGGGGTGGTGAGACCCTGCACTAGTAATAATCCCCCCAGTATACAGCGGGGTGGTGAGACCCTGTACTAGTAATAATCCCCCCAGTATACAGCGGGGGGTGAGACCCTGTACTAGTAATAATCCCCCCAGTATACAGCGGGGGGTGAGACCCTGTACTAGTAATAATCCCCCCAGTATACAGCGGGGGGGTGAGACCCTGTACTAGTAATAATCCCCCCAGTATACAGCGGGGGGAGAGACCCTATACTAGTAATAATCCCCCCAGTATACAGCGGGGGGTGAGACCCTGTACTAGTAATAATCCCCCCAGTATACAGCGGGGGGTGAGACCCTGTACTAGTAATAATCCCCCAGTATACAGCGGGGGGGTGAGACCCTGTACTAGTAATAATCCCCCCAGTATACAGCGGGGGGTGAGACCCTGTACTAGTAATAATCCCCCCAGTATACAGCGGGGGTGGTGAGACCCTGTACTAGTAATAATCCCCCCAGTATACAGCGGGGGGGGGGTGAGACCCTGTACTAGTAATAATCCCCCCAGTATACAGCGGGGGGTGAGACCCTGTACTAGTAATAATCCCCCCAGTATACAGCGGGGGGGTGAGACCCTGTACTAGTAATAATCCCCCCAGTATACAGCGGGGGGTGAGACCCTGTACTAGTAATAATCCCCCAGTATACAGCGGGGGGTGAGACCCTGTACTAGTAATAATCCCCCCAGTATACAGCGGGGGGAGAGACCCTATACTAGTAATAATCCCCCCAGTATACAGCGGGGGGTGAGACCCTGTACTAGTAATAATCCCCCAGTATACAGCGGGGGGGTGAGACCCTGTACTAGTAATAATCCCCCCAGTATACAGCGGGGGGTGAGACCCTGTACTAGTAATAATCCCCCCAGTATACAGCGGGGGTGGTGAGACCCTGTACTAGTAATAATCCCCCCAGTATACAGCGGGGATGATGAGACCCTGTACTAGTAATAACGCCCCAGTATACAGCGGGTGGTGAGATCCTGTACTAGTAATAATCCCCCCAGTATACAGCGGGGGGGGGTGAGACCCTGTACTAGTAATAATCCCCCCAGTATACAGCGGGGGGGGTGAGACCCTGTACTAGTAATAATCCCCCCAGTATACAGCGGGGGGGGTGAGACCCTGTACTAGTAATAATCCCCCCAGTATACAGCGGGGGGTGAGACCCTGTACTAGTAATAATCCCCCAGTATACAGCGGGGTGGTGAGACCCTGTACTAGTAATAATCCCCCAGTATACAGCGGGGGGTGAGACCCTGTACTAGTAATAATCCCCCCAGTATACAGCGGGGGGGGTGAGACCCTGTACTAGTAATAATCCCCCCAGTATACAGCGGGGGGTGAGACCCTGTACTAGTAATAATCCCCCAGTATACAGCGGGGTGGTGAGACCCTGTACTAGTAATAATCCCCCAGTATACAGCGGGGTGGTGAGACCCTGTACTAGTAATAATCCCCCCAGTATACAGCGGGGGGGTGAGACCCTGTACTAGTAATAACCCCCCCAGTATACAGCGGGGGTGGTGAGACCCTGTACTAGTAATAACCCCCCAGTATACAGCGGGGGGGTGAGACCCTGTACTAGTAATAATCCCCCAGTATACAGCGGGGACGATGAGACCCTGTACTAGTAATAATCCCCCCAGTATACAGCGGGGGGGGTGAGACCCTGTACTAGTAATAATCCCCCCCCGTATACAGCGGGGGTGGTGAGACCCTGTACTAGTAATAACCCCCCAGTATACAGCGGGGGTGGTGAGACCCTGTACTAGTAATAACCCCCCAGTATACAGCGGGGGGGTGAGACCCTGTACTAGTAATAATCCCCCAGTATACAGCGGGGACGATGAGACCCTGTACTAGTAATAATCCCCCCAGTATACAGCGGGGGTGGTGAGACCCTGTACTAGTAATAATCCCCCAGTATACAGCGGGGTGGTGAGACCCTGTACTAGTAATAATCCCCCCAGTATACAGCGGGGGTGGTGAGACCCTGTACTAGTAATAATCCCCCCAGTATACAGCGGGGGGTGAGACCCTGTACTAGTAATAATCCCCCCAGTATACAGCGGGGACGATGAGACCCTGTACTAGTAATAATCCCCCCAGTATACAGCGGGGGGGTGAGACCCTGTACTAGTAATAATCCCCCCAGTATACAGCGGGGACGATGAGACCCTGTACTAGTAATAATCCCCCAGTATACAGCGGGGGTGGTGAGACCCTGTACTAGTAATAATCCCCCCAGTATACAGCGGGGTGGTGAGACCCTGTACTAGTAATAATCCCCCAGTATACAGCGGGGTGGTGAGACCCTGTACTAGTAATAATCCCCCCAGTATACAGCGGGGGTGGTGAGACCCTGTACTAGTAATAATCCCCCAGTATACAGCGGGGTGGTGAGACCCTGTACTAGTAATAATCCCCCCAGTATACAGCAGGGTGGTGAGACCCTGTGCTAGTAATAATCCCCCAGTATACAGCGGGGGTGGTGAGACCCTGTACTAGTAATAATCCCCCAGTATACAGCGGGGTGGTGAGACCCTGTACTAGTAATAATCCCCCCAGTATACAGCGGGGTGGTGAGACCCTGTACTAGTAATAATCCCCCCAGTATACAGCGGGGGTGGTGAGACCCTGTACTAGTAATAATCCCCCCAGTATACAGCGGGGTGGTGAGACCCTGTAATAGTAATAATCCCCTCAGTATACAGCGGGGTGGTGAGACCCTGTACTAGTAATAATCCCCCCAGTATACAGCGGGGGGTGAGACCCTGTACTAGTAATAATCCCCCCAGTATACAGCGGGGGGTGAGACCCTGTACTAGTAATAATCCCCCAGTATACAGCGGGGGGGTGAGACCCTGTACTAGTAATAATCCCCCCAGTATACAGCGGGGGGAGAGACCCTGTACTAGTAATAATCCCCCCAGTATACAGCGGGGGGTGAGACCCTGTACTAGTAATAATCCCCCAGTATACAGCGGGGTGGTGAGACCCTGTACTAGTAATAATCCCCCCAGTATACAGCGGGGGGTGAGACCCTGTACTAGTAATAATCCCCCCAGTATACAGCGGGGGTGGTGAGACCCTGTACTAGTAATAATCCCCCCAGTATACAGCGGGGGTGGTGAGATCCTGTACTAGTAATAATCCCCCAGTATACAGCGGGGTGGTGAGACCCTGTACTAGTAATAATCCCCCAGTATACAGCGGGGTGGTGAGACCCTGTACTAGTAATAATCCCCCAGTATACAGCGGGGTGGTGAGACCCTGTACTAGTAATAATCCCCTCAGTATACAGCGGGGTGGTGAGACCCTGTACTAGTAATAATCCCCCCAGTATACAGCGGGGGGTGAGACCCTGTACTAGTAATAATCCCCCCAGTATACAGCGGGGGGGTGAGACCCTGTACTAGTAATAATCCCCCCAGTATACAGCGGGGGGTGAGACCCTGTACTAGTAATAATCCCCCCAGTATACAGCGGGGGGGGTGAGACCCTGTACTAGTAATAATCCCCCCAGTATACAGCGGGGGGTGAGACCCTGTACTAGTAATAATCCCCCCAGTATACAGCGGGGGGGGGTGAGACCCTGTACTAGTAATAATCCCCCCAGTATACAGCGGGGGGGTGAGACCCTGTACTAGTAATAATCCCCCAGTATACAGCGGGGGGTGAGACCCTGTACTAGTAATAATCCCCCAGTATACAGCGGGGGGTGAGACCCTGTACTAGTAATAATCCCCCCAGTATACAGCGGGGGGGTGAGACCCTGTACTAGTAATAATCCCCCCAGTATACAGCGGGGGGTGAGACCCTGTACTAGTAATAATCCCCCCAGTATACAGCGGGGTGGTGAGACCCTGTACTAGTAATAATCCCCCCAGTATACAGCGGGGGGGTGAGACCCTGTACTAGTAATAATCCCCCCAGTATACAGCGGGGGGTGAGACCCTGTACTAGTAATAATCCCCCCAGTATACAGCGGGGGGGGTGAGACCCTGTACTAGTAATAATCCCCCAGTATACAGCGGGGGGTGAGACCCTGTACTAGTAATAATCCCCCAGTATACAGCGGGGGGTGAGACCCTGTACTAGTAATAATCCCCCCAGTATACAGCGGGGGGAGAGACCCTATACTAGTAATAATCCCCCCAGTATACAGCGGGGGGTGAGACCCTGTACTAGTAATAATCCCCCCAGTATACAGCGGGGGGAGAGACCCTATACTAGTAATAATCCCCCCAGTATACAGCGGGGGGTGAGACCCTGTACTAGTAATAATCCCCCCAGTATACAGCGGGGGTGGTGAGACCCTGTACTAGTAATAATCCCCCAGTATACAGCGGGGGGGTGAGACCCTGTACTAGTAATAATCCCCCCAGTATACAGCGAGGGGTGAGACCCTGTACTAGTAATAATCCCCCCAGTATACAGCGGGGGGTGAGACCCTGTACTAGTAATAATCCCCCCAGTATACAGCGGGGGGTGAGACCCTGTACTAGTAATAATCCCCCCAGTATACAGCGGGGGTGGTGAGACCCTGTACTAGTAATAATCCCCCCAGTATACAGCGGGGATGATGAGACCCTGTACTAGTAATAACGCCCCAGTATACAGCGGGTGGTGAGACCCTGTACTAGTAATAATCCCCCCAGTATACAGCGGGGGGGGGTGAGACCCTGTACTAGTAATAATCCCCCCAGTATACAGCGGGGGGGGTGAGACCCTGTACTAGTAATAATCCCCCCAGTATACAGCGGGGGGGGTGAGACCCTGTACTAGTAATAATCCCCCCAGTATACAGCGGGGGGTGAGACCCTGTACTAGTAATAATCCCCCAGTATACAGCGGGGTGGTGAGACCCTGTACTAGTAATAATCCCCCAGTATACAGCGGGGGGTGAGACCCTGTACTAGTAATAATCCCCCAGTATACAGCGGGGGGGGTGAGACCCTGTACTAGTAATAATCCCCCCAGTATACAGCGGGGGGGGTGAGACCCTGTACTAGTAATAATCCCCCCAGTATACAGCGGGGTGGTGAGACCCTGTACTAGTAATAATCCCCCAGTATACAGCGGGGGGTGAGACCCTGTACTAGTAATAATCCCCCAGTATACAGCGGGGAGGTGAGACCCTGTACTAGTAATAATCCCCCAGTATACAGCGGGGGGTGAGACCCTGTACTAGTAATAATCCCCCCAGTATACAGCGGGGGGGGTGAGACCCTGTACTAGTAATAATCCCCCCAGTATACAGCGGGGGGGGTGAGACCCTGTACTAGTAATAATCCCCCCAGTATACAGCGGGGTGGTGAGACCCTGTACTAGTAATAATCCCCCCAGTATACAGCGGGGACGATGAGACCCTGTACTAGTAATAATCCCCCAGTATACAGCGGGGGGTGAGACCCTGTACTAGTAATAATCCCCCCAGTATACAGCGGGGTGGTGAGACCCTGTACTAGTAATAATCCCCCAGTATACAGCGGGGGGGGTGAGACCCTGTACTAGTAATAATCCCCCCAGTATACAGCGGGGGGGGTGAGACCCTGTACTAGTAATAATCCCCCCAGTATACAGCGGGGTGGTGAGACCCTGTACTAGTAATAATCCCCCCAGTATACAGCGGGGACGATGAGACCCTGTACTAGTAATAATCCCCCAGTATACAGCGGGGGGTGAGACCCTGTACTAGTAATAATCCCCCCAGTATACAGCGGGGTGGTGAGACCCTGTACTAGTAATAATCCCCCAGTATACAGCGGGGGGGGTGAGACCCTGTACTAGTAATAATCCCCCAGTATACAGCGGGGTGGTGAGACCCTGTACTAGTAATAATCCCCCCAGTATACAGCGGGGGGGGTGAGACCCTGTACTAGTAATAATCCCCCAGTATACAGCGGGGGTGGTGAGACCCTGTACTAGTAATAATCCCCCAGTATACAGCGGGGGGTGAGACCCTGTACTAGTAATAATCCCCCAGTATACAGCGGGGGGGGTGAGACCCTGTACTAGTAATAATCCCCCCAGTATACAGCGGGGGGGGTGAGACCCTGTACTAGTAATAATCCCCCCAGTATACAGCGGGGTGGTGAGACCCTGTACTAGTAATAATCCCCCCAGTATACAGCGGGGACGATGAGACCCTGTACTAGTAATAATCCCCCCAGTATACAGCGGGGGGTGAGACCCTGTACTAGTAATAATCCCCCAGTATACAGCGGGGGGGGTGAGACCCTGTACTAGTAATAATCCCCCCAGTATACAGCGGGGGGGGTGAGACCCTGTACTAGTAATAATCCCCCCAGTATACAGCGGGGTGGTGAGACCCTGTACTAGTAATAATCCCCCCAGTATACAGCGGGGACGATGAGACCCTGTACTAGTAATAATCCCCCCAGTATACAGCAGGGTGGTGAGACCCTGTACTAGTAATAATCCCCCCAGTATACAGCGGGGACGATGAGACCCTGTACTAGTAATAATCCCCCAGTATACAGCGGGGGGTGAGACCCTGTACTAGTAATAATCCCCCCAGTATACAGCGGGGTGGTGAGACCCTGTACTAGTAATAATCCCCCAGTATACAGCGGGGGGGGTGAGACCCTGTACTAGTAATAATCCCCCCCAGTATACAGCGGGGGGGTGAGACCCTGTACTAGTAATAATCCCCCCAGTATACAGCGGGGGGGGTGAGACCCTGTACTAGTAATAATCCCCCCAGTATACAGCGGGGGGGGTGAGACCCTGTACTAGTAATAATCCCCCCAGTATACAGCGGGGTGGTGAGACCCTGTACTAGTAATAATCCCCCCAGTATACAGCGGGGGGTGAGACCCTGTACTAGTAATAATCCCCCCAGTATACAGCGGGGTGGTGAGACCCTGTACTAGTAATAATCCCCCAGTATACAGCGGGGGGGGTGAGACCCTGTACTAGTAATAATCCCCCAGTATACAGCGGGGGGTGAGACCCTGTACTAGTAATAATCCCCCCAGTATACAGCGGGGGCAGGAGACACGTCTGTCACCCCTTCCTCATTATCTGGACGACACAATTACCCCGCACTAGTGCACATTTATCAGCCCCGGAGCCAGGAAAGCGAAGCAGTTACCATAGCAACCTGTCAGTTGGTTTCACCTTCCTGAGCCTCCAAAAAATGTCAAAATCTCATTGGTTGCTATGGAGACTGCTCCACAAAACTTCCTAACGGTGACGGCCATAGACCCCCATATCAGTGAGAGTCATATAACAGTCATGGCCATAAATCTTCCCTCATACACTCTCCCCTTATAACAGTGACCCCAGACAGACAGTGACAGGACCCCCATAGTAGTGACAGGACCCCCATAGTAGTGACAGGGCCCCCATAGTAGTGACAGGGCCCCCATAGTAGTGACAGGGCCCCCATAGTAGTGACAGGACCCCCATAGTAGTGACAGGACCCCCATAGTAGTGACAGTGCCCCCATAGTAGTGACAGGGCCCCCATAGTAGTGACAGGACCCCCATAGTAGTGACAGGACCCCCATAGTAGTGCCAGCCAGGTCCCCATAACAGGGTCCGGTATCAGTCACCTCCTATAGGGTCCTCTCCTCTCACAGGTGACTCCTGACTGACAAGAAGCAGCACCAGTGGCAGAGACCGGGTCTCCTGTGGGAGGTGCTGCCACCTGCTGGCTGCACAGGTCATACCATCTCCATCACATACAGGACATTTCTGGATCTGTTCCTCCTGCACCACTGGGATCTAGGGGGACAACAGGAAACGATCTCTAAATTCAGGAATAATTAAATCCAAGATGGGGGAATATGGTGTGACCGATTGCTTGCTGACCACCAGCAACTGGGCCATTGATTCTTGGCTAGAGCAGATTACACGGTGATTCTTTAGTGATAGTGGCATCATACTCCATTTTCACACTCCATCTCCCAGTTCTATTTGAGGAACGGACATATGAAATAATTTTAAAAAATGGATCTGTCGGAGATGGAAGCCAAGGGGCCTCATTGAACATTATGGGGTACATTTGCGCTCTGTTATGCGCTGGTTTTCAGAACAGAAGAAAACGTTCTGCAGACTGCGCCTTTCCTTCCCTTCTAAAAACTGACAATCCAGATGGACCCCGTAATAATCAATGCTAGAGTTTGCATGAATTATGCCACAGATGCAGTGATTATATTAATGATATCAATGACCCTAATATTGCATCAGGTCCCATTCACACCTTTGGTGATGCTGCATAGAGCTAAATTTACCGTCTTCTATGAACGCCATCTAAACACTGGCTTTCACAGGGCAATCGCAATGACTGGCATGGGGGTCTTCAACAGACCCCCATCTGTCATAACAACCCATCGGTGCCCTGCAATCACGTAACAGGGGCGTTGATAGGCTCAACCAACCTGTGACTATTAGAAGCACATGATGTCTGATTAAATCAGCCATCATCTGCCGGGAAAGATGCGGGCTCGGCATGCGAGACTGCATGAAAGCCAGGGAGCCGGCATATTATGTACCGGTACGTCATGTCGGTAAGGGGTCCATTACTGCTCGTCTCTATCTCCTCAAGCACGCACCATTTCGAATCAAACACTTTGGGGACAATTCATTATTACTTCTGGGGTTGTTTTTTCTTTTGTTTTTTTGGTGTTTTTCGACTATTTTTCGTTTGTGCCTAAATCTTTTTTTTTTGCTCCTTTATTAATGTCTGTTTTATATGCATCCACCTTTTTTTTCACACTTTGGCCATTGTGGGTGGAGAATGGCGTTTTCAGATTCATTAATCGCTATTTTTTTTTTTTTTAAGTCACAAAATTTGTCACAAATGTTTACCAGTTTCCTCCCTCCCGTCACCTCCTGGAATGGTGTTATGTACGCCAAATATTTTTGGTGCCATTTTTTCACTATGTGACAAAGTGTAGAACTTTTTTTTTGCCAAAAAGTCACAAATCGGGTCAAAGACTATTTTTGATTTTGCAATATTGAAAAAATTTTTGCAAAAAAAAATAAAAAATACCACCTGACAAAAAAGAATAGTGAGTTAAAAAAAAAAGTGAAATGATGAATCAGGACCTTTGTGACCAAATTCAGTATAGCACAATATATATATATATTTATATATATATATATATATATATATATATATTTTTACAGCTCAGTTCTTTCATTTTTGTCGGCATCAATTCTCATTGCCAATCTACAGTGGTGTAGGAAAGTATTCGGACCCCTTTACATTTTTCACTCTTTGTTTCATTGCAGCCATTTGGGAAATTCAAAAAAGTTCATTTATTTTCTCATTAATGTACATTCTGCACCCCATCTTGACTGAAAAAAAAAACAAATGTAGAAATTTTTGCTAATTTATTAAAAAAAGAAAATCTGAAATATCACATGGTCATAAGTATTCAGCCCCTTTGCTCAGTATTGAGTAGAAGCACTTTTTGAGCTAGTACAGCCATGAGTCTTCTTGGGAATGATGCAACAAGTTTTTCACACCTGGATTTGGGGATCCTCTGCCATTCTTCCTTGCAGATCCTCTCCGGTTCCGTCAGGTTGGATGGTGAACGTTGGTGGACAGCAATTTTCAGGTCTCTCCAGAGATGCTCAATTGGGTTTAGGTCAGGGCTCTGGCTGGGCCAGTCAAGAATGGTCACAGAGTTGTTCTGAAGCCACTCCTTTGTTATTTTAGCTGTGTGCTTAGGATCATTGTCTTGTTGGAAGGTGAACCTTCGGCCAAGTCTGAGGTCCAGAGCACTCTGGAAGAGGTTTTCACCCAGGATATTTCTGTACTTGGCCGCATTCATGTTTCCTTCAATGACAACCAGTCATCCTGTCCCTGCAGCTGAAAAACACCCCCATAGCATGATGCTGCCACCACCATGTTTCACTGTTGGGATTGTATTGGGCAGGTGATGAGCAGTGCCTGGTTTTCTCCACACATACCACCTAGAATTATCACCAAAAAGGTCTATCCTCATCTCATCAGACCAGATAATCTTATTTCTCATAGTCAGGGAGTCCTTCATGTGTTTTTAGCGAACTCTATCTGGGCTTTTATATGTCTTGCGCTGAGGAGAGGCTTCCATTGGGCCACTCGGCCATAAAGGCCCGACTGGTGGAGGGCTGCAGTGATAGTTGCCTTTGTGGAACTTTCTACCATCTCCCTACTATCAAGTCCCATCAGTTTTATTAAACACAGCTGTACTCCAATGACGGAGTAGAACCATCTGAAAGAGGATCACAAGGAAATGGACAGCATGTGACTTAATATGAGTGTCTGAGCAAAGATTCTGAATATTTATGACCATGTGATATTTCAGTTTTTCTTTTTTATTAAATTTGCAAAAAATTTCTACATTTCTGTTTTTTTTTAAGTCAAGATGGGGTGCAGAGTGTACATTAATGTGAAAAAATGAACTTTTTTGAATTTCCCAAATGGCTGCAATGAAACATAGAGTGATAAATTTAAAGGGGTCTGAATACTTTCCGTACCCACTGTAAATATTCTAGAGGATTATTAAATCTGTCCCACTTATTTTCCACTAAAATTTCTGCTCTTATTTATAAACTCATTTTGTGGCGCCAAATAATATCAAATTCTCCAGAAACCAGTAACTAGGAGGTTGACCCCAGTATTGAGAAGATCGGAAAAAGTGATGCCCAGTACCATGAACATAAATGAAAAATAGAAAATGATGGGACGTGTCCATATGTAAAGCTAGCTATAGTCATCTGTAACGCTGTCAGTAAGTTTGGTGTGGAGCGCCCCCAAGGGCTAGGGGTACTCGGTACCGGGTCCTTCGGTTCTCAAGGGGGATGTCACGGTGGCTGACCCGGTCCATGGCCCTCGGGAGGTTCATTGTAAAAGGGGAAAGGTCTTTAAAGGGATAATGTTCATGACGCCACCTGTGGTATTCAGCCAGGGTGACCGACGCTGCTTGAGGGTCCGCTGGGGTGATGTTATGGCAGCTAGATGGTATACCTTCCCACAGGTGAAGTGTGTCCCCAGGGCTTCCCAGAGTGTAGATGGTGGATGGTGTGAGGCGCAGTGAAGAACGAGGACACAAGGTTGCAGTTTCTTTACCTTTTTAGTGAAGGCTTCAGCATCCACAGTCCAGAGCACCAGATCACAGAACAGGCAGAGTCCGGCCGGTTTGGAGGCAAATCCAGAGTCCCCTTATCCAGGTGGAAATCAGTAGCCTTCCTCTAGCGCCTGGGTGTTGTAGTACCTTACTGCTGAGCTTCTCACAAGGTCCTCACAACTGTTGTAGATGTTCTAGATGCTGTGTCTCTCTCTGTCCCCCGGATGGATAGGACAAACCCGTATGACTGGTGGCCTGAGGCTTTTTACAGGGACTCTAGCATGCCCCAGCCCCCACAAGTTGCCATCGTGCCTCCTGGGTATAGGGCAGATCAGTAACTTGAAATTAGCTGTCCTGCCGGTCTCTGGAGCAAGGCATAAAGGACTGTTGCTCCCTCGGTGTTCCGGCTACCGGATCCTGCGCCTCAGAAGGAGGCAGCCTGTGTAGGGCAGAACTCCTTCTGGTTTCCTCTCCTTTTGCTAAGACTTCGTTTCTCACCCTCTACAATACAGTTCTCTGTTCGTGTCTCTTTCTTAGGATGCTGCCGCATGTGGGGCAGGCACAGCTCCGTGGCCTTCTGTCTAGGCCTCTGACAGGATCCCACCCCTGTCAGGGACCAAATACCTGAGCGGAGCTCAGAAAGCAGCTAACTGGGTAAAGCCCAGCCAGCTTCTGCCTAACTTCCTTTCCAGACCATCAGTTTTACCTAATTGTGAAGAGTGCCCTAATAAATAGGTAAATAGGAGCATAGCTCCCCCTGGTGGACTGGAGTGTGAAATGTGTTGCATGTTTGTGATACGTGGTAAAGAGATCTCCTTTATTGCCTTCAAACTTAACATCACTCCCCCTTAGAGGAGAATGATATTACTGCAACGACCAGGACCCTGGGGCGCTGCAGGTGCGTGGTGACAGTTTTCAGGTACACAGTGTGTGGCATTGACAAGTATTTATATGCGAGGGTCTCTATGTGTCCCCCCAGGATGCGCACAGAAGCGTATTGAGGCCGCCGGAGTACATTGCAGTCACAGGCATAGCTGTGATTGCAATACAAAATAAAAGTAAGTTTTTGTCTTGGGCAAGCTATCTTGCCCAAGGCAGATTTAAGAAAACCCACAATGGGTTTTTATTTTTGGAGCGGACTACAGCATGGTAGTGGGGCGGTTCGCTTCCTCCCGACCAGGTCTTACAAGTGGCCTAAGGCCACAGATTCCTTGTAAAAACCCAGCAGTAGAGGGTGTTTATTGTGTCTGTGTTTTGTTTGCAAGTGTCAGTGCAGGTGGCTCTGCAGCGTCCAGCCTGTGTGAGGTAACACAGAGCCAAGTGCAGCGAACGCCGGGCAACCCGCAGCGTGGTAGGGTGGTGCAGTTGCCCTCGGCAAACGGTCTCGTATGTGGACTGCTGTGACGCCCTGGCTGTGATCTGGAGGATACCGTGTGCTGTTCACTGTGTGAGTTATTTGGACATTAAACTCATTTGCTGTGAACTATCCTGTGGTCCCTGCCTATCTGTCACACTGCACCAAGCCTGCTGCCCTACATATTGCTGGAGAATGCAGGCAGCGTGAACTGAGGAATACCCCAAAGCGTGCTGCATAGCAGTAATCAGGTCTGCAACGCTACAGCCCAAGCCTGCCGACAAGATGAAGGAGCTTTTGAAGTAGTTGGTTCTCACTCAGCAATAGCAAGCAGGAGCAGCAGCAACGGCAGCAGGAGCAGCAGCGGCTGCAGTTTCAGGGGCAGCAGCTGTTGTATCAGCAGCAGCAAAAGACTAATGAGATGATTCTGCAGCAGGTTACAGCTATGCGAGAGGCACCCTCACCAGTGACCGCGATCTGTTCTGAGGCCGGGTACAAAGTTTGGTCATCGCTGCGGAAGATGTGTCCTGAGGACGATTTGGAGGCTTTCCTCACTGTGTTAGAGCATACAGCAGAGTGGGAGAGCTTGACGATGACCCAGTGGGATGAAGTGGTGGCCCCCTTCCTGATGGGAGATGCCCAGAAGGCCTACTTGGACTTGTCTGGATGATGCCCTGGACTATGAGGAACTTAGTGGTGAGATTCTTACCCGACTGGAGGTTAATACGTATTTGCGGGCCCAACGGGTGTTCCAATGGTCCTTTGCGGAGACTCGTCCCGCCAGGTCTCAGGCATATGACTCGTTACAGCTGGTAAAAAAATGGCTTCAGCCTGAGACCTTAACCCCTTACAAGATGGTGGAGAGAGTGGTGATCGACTGGCTAGTGAAAACTCTGCCAGTCGCTATTCAGCGTTGGGTGGGTCAAGGGGATCCTGGCACCCTAGTCAGCCTGAGCAGTATACAGCCACTCAGGACGTTATACGGGACTCTGCTCCATTACGGTTATCACATTGGGCCCCGCCAGCCCCGGAGCCTAGGAAAGGTCCACGACCTTCTCCTGGGGCCATCCAGGACCAAGCCCGTACTGAGAGGGTAACCCAGAGTGAGAGTGACAAGAGACCCAGTTCCCCTAAATCGGCCCCAAGGCATAGTCGTGTCACAGCTATTAAGTGTTGGCGGTGCCAAGGGCCCAGACATGTGGCTGCTAACTACCTCCTAACAGCTGAACCCATGGAATGTGGGTATTCTCGCCAAATGTCTATGTACGTGTGGCGCCCCAGGGTCCTGGTCATCACAGTGGCATTGCTTTCCCCTTGGGGAGAGGGATGTCACACTTGGGAGCGATGAAGGATATCTTTCACCAGGTAAATCTTACATACAACACGTTCACACTCCAGGCCAGAAGGGGGAGCTCTAAACCTGGTTTAGGGTGAACTCCCCTATAAATCTGGTCTGGAGGGAAGGAGTTGAGTTCAGGCAGTTCCTGTTAGAGAGACAGAGGAGAGTGCAGACAGACATAGAGTGTCAGAAGGTCTGAAGGGGCCCTGTAGTCTGAAGTACTACAGCCCCCGGATAGAGAGATTGCCAGAAGGGAGCTTGTCATGGAACATCTGCTGAGGTGGAGCTGGTACAATAGGAGAATAGCTGATCAGACGTGGATGTCTGTAGCTCCTGGCGGAAAGAGGAAACTGAGAAGGAAAGAGCAACTTGTGGAAAGAGAGCAGGAGAGAGAAGGCACAGGAGAGTGACATCAGGGGTGCAGAGCAGTGATTTGGCTACCTCCCTGGCTGGCGCAGATTCCGGTAGCCAGAAGACCGAGGCCGTGTCGGACTCTAAGGGACATAGCTGAAACCGGCAGGACAGCTGAACTGCAAGTTACCTGTCTGCCTTAGGCTACGTTCACATTTGTGGTGCGTCAGGCGCAACCGCGGCGACGCATGCATCATGCGCCCCTATATTTAACATGGGGGCGCATGGGCATGCGTTGTCTTGCGTTTTGTGACGCATGCATCTTTTTTGGCGCAAGCGTCAGGGCGCAGAGGACGCAGCAAGTTGCATTTTTTTTGCGTCCAAAATCGGCCAAAAATGGACGCATGCGTCACAAAACAATGCGTTTTTGCATGCGTTTTGCATGCGTTGTGCGTTGCATCACCGACGCAAGACATAACAACGCAAATGTGAACGTAGCCTTACACCCAGGAGACACAGTGACAATTATAGGGCCCGGGTCCTACTAGAGACCCTGTAAAGAGGCCCATTTCACCTGTCATACAGGTTTGTGTCCTAACCTATATGGGGGACAGAGAAGAACTGTGAGGACCTTATCAGAAGCCATAGGCAGTAAGGGACTACAACACCACCGCGCTTTGAGGAAGGCTTTCATCTCCACCTGGTGAGGGAGACTCTGGATTCGCTTCCAAGCCGGCCAGACCCTGCCTGTTCTCTGATCTGGTGCCGTGGACTGCGGTTGCCTGAAGCTACAGTAAACCAGGTAAAGATTGCAAACCTTTGTCCTCGTTCTTTACTGCACCATCCACCACACCAACCGTGCCCTACCCCTGGGAAGCCCTGGGGACCCCGCTTCACCTGTGGGAAGTGTTACCATCATGGGTGCATACCATCTCCCCATTAAGCAGCATCGGTCCCCACTGACTGAACACCACAGGTGGCGTCATGAACAATAGACTTTATTCACAATACCCCTTTAAAGACATTCCCTTTTATTGGGCGCCCTGGGCCACGGACCGGGTCGCAGTCACCGTGACATCCCCTTTAAGGCTGGACCCGGTACCGAGTACCCCATGGCCCAGACAGGCGACTCATACGCCTAGACCGTCTGCACTGCAGCAAACCCCAACTGTGCCAGGTACTCGTGAATGGATACAAAACTGAGGCTCTCTTGGACTCGACAAGCTTAGTGACTCTGGTCCATGGGTCCCTTGTTGCCAGGGACAACCCCAATGGACGGAAAGTAGGGGTGGTGTGTATACATGGGGAACGCCGAGAGTACCCAACCGTGGAGGTTATGTTTTCCACACCGTGTGGAGAAATAAAACATGTGGTGGGAATGGTAACGACTCTTCCGTATGGGACTGTGTTGGGAAGAGACTTGCCCCTGTTCTGGTCCCTGTGGGAGACCAGGGTTAACCCTCCCAGGGTAAATGTTATTCCAGGAGCGGAACCTAACGATCCCGAGTCAGGGATACCTGTCGTAGGGGTCGCCAACCTAGGGACAGAGTGTAACCCCAATAGGTTTCCCCTAGAGTATTGGCAGGAGAGGTCGAGGAGTCCCCACCGATCCCCGAGCTGGAAGTGTCCCTTGGTAAGTTTGGGACAGCTCAGCTCCAGACTCCCACTCTGACCCGGGCACGGGAAAGATTAATTGAGGTGAATGAGGTGGCTCAACAACCGAGTGCGGAGATGGTGTTCCCACGTATGGCGATCAACCAGGAGTTATTATACAGGGTTGATAGTTGTGGTAGAACAACTGGTAGTGCCCCAATCCTACCGTCAGGCGGTGCTCGATATAGCTCACACCCATATGCTGGGAGGGCATTTGGGGACCAAAAGGATGCAGGAAAGCATATTGCAGTGACAGGTGTTATATGCGAGGGTCACTATGTGTCCCCAGGACGTGCACAGAAACGTATTGAGGCCGCGGGAGTACATTGCAGTCACAGGCATAGCAGTGATTGAAATGCAACATAAAAGTCAGTTTTGGTCTTGGGCAAGCTATTTTGCCCAAGGCAGATTTAAGAAAACCCACAATGTGTTTTTATGGGTTTCCTCCCGGCCAGGTCTTACAATGGCCTATGGCCACAGATTCCTTGTAAAAACCCTGCAGTAAAGGATTTGAGTGTGTCAGTAGCGTTCCTTTCATTTTTGAATGGAGGAAGCATCGCTTCCAGAGGCAACACAGACCTCCGGAGCCCTTTACACTTGATCCGAGGACATTGTTGAAAGGTGAGTGTGCCACTCTTAGGGTATATGTCCACGTTCAGGATTGCATCAGGATTTGGTCAGGATTTTACGCAGGTAAAATCTGCACCAAATCTGCACCTGAGGTCACTGGCAGGTCACCTGCATTTTTCATTCGTTGTTTGAGCATTTGGAGCGCCCCCAGACGCAGGGCCGCGGGTTACTCGGTACCGGTCCTCTCTGTCTCAGTCCTAGGATTGTCACGGTGGCTGGACCCGGTCCGTGACCCTGCTAAGGGGCGCCCAATGAAAGGGTGGTGAAAGTTGTTAGGTGTTTGTGACGCCACCTGTGGTGTTCGGTCAGGGTGACCGACGCTGCTTGGGGTCCGCTGGGGTGATGTGATGGCAGATAGCTGGTATACCTTCCCACAGGTGAAGTAGATCCCCAGGGCTTCCCAGTGGTGTGAGGTGCAGTTAATAACGAGGACACAGGGTTCCAGTCTCTTTACCTCTTTACTGGTGACTTCAGGATCCTCAATCCGGAGCACTGTTAACACGGCTGGCTGAGACCGGCCGATCCGAAGGTACATCCAGATTTCCCTTTGCAGGTGGAATTCAGTGCCTACCAACTAGCGCCTGTGTTGTAGTCCTTCCCTGCTGAGCATTCGGGATAGTCCTCCCAACTGTCGTTTCTGTTCTGATGTTCTGCTTCGTCCCCCAGTTTGTTATGGCTAGGACGCACCCGTATGACGGGTAGGCTCGGAGCTATTCTGGGACCCTAGAGACGCCCCTCTCCACGCTTGCCCCCTATATCTTCTTAGGTGATGTATATTAGACAGCCAACCTATAATCAACTGTCCTGCCTCTGTTTGAAGTAATGCTTGGAGTCAGTTACTTCCTCGGTGTTCTGGCCACCAGCTACTCGCCTCAGTAGGATGTTGCCGATCTCGGGGCACGACTCCTACTGGCTCTCCTTTGTGCTTTGATCTCGTTTCTCACTTCTCCACAATATACTTTGCTTTGTGTCCTTTCTTTAGATGCCGCCGCAAGGTAGTGCAGGCGCGGCTCTGTAATGATCTGTCCTTGTCGCTAAGTCACTGCCAGGTTCCCATGCCTGACAGGGACCCCTCTGAATCTTCCCCGCAACACCCCCTGCCACGGGATGTTGCCTGGACAAAACCCAGCCAGCTTCTGACTAACTTCCTATCCAACCCCCAGTTTTACCAAAGTGTGAGGAGTGGCCTAGTAGATAGAACCTTTTGCTCCCCCTGGTGGCCGGAGTGTGAAATGTAGTGTGTGACTGTGATACCTGGTCAGGTGAACTCCTTTAGTGCCATCAGACGTACCATCACTCCCCTTAGTGGCAGAGCGACATTACTGCAACGACCAGGTCTCTGGGGTGCTGCACATTGTAAGGACATGCTGTGTTCTGAAAAGACGCACCGCATGTCCGTTTACGCCGGTATGCCGCATGCGTCTTTTAACGCCTAGTGGAGACGGGATTTCATTAAATCCCCTCCACTATGCTGCTCTACGCAGCGTCAAACACGCAGCGTTTCCTGAACGTGGAAACATACCCTTAAGCGCATCCATGCTTATAAAATAAATTATATCTATATTGAACAAACCCTTAGCCCCTTAACGTCCAATGATGGACATAGTTCTTCATTGGAAGCCTCCTCCTGTTTGGTGCGGGCTCCGGCGGTGAGCCCGAACGTTTTCCAGCATATGACAGCTGATCTGATCAGCTGACATGTGCCCCTAACAGCCGCAGGTAGAATCGCGATTCACTCGCGGCTGTTAACATGTTAAATGCCGCTGTTAAACTCTGACAGCGGCATGTAACATGCACGCGCAGGAAGGGCGTTATTACCTCCTCCTATCGGCGCCATGTCACATGAGCATGGATCGTTGATGCGTCGGCATGACAACCAGAGGTCTCCTGGAGACCTCTATGGTTGTTACTGCTGAATTACTATGAGCGCCGCCTGGTGTTCGGCACTCATAGCAAGTGAGTAATTCTGCTACACACAGGTGATCTGATCATCACCTGTATGTAGCAGAACCGATCTAGTTATGGCAGCTTCTAGTCTCTCATGGAAACTATTGAAGAATGCTAAAAGTTTAAAAAAAAGTTTTTAAATATATATATATATATATGTATATATATATATATATATATATATATATATATATATTTCTCCCCATTCAAAATAAAACAATGCAAAAAAAATCAAACCTACACATATTTGGTATCGCCACATTGAGAATCGCCCAATCTATCAATAAAAAAAAGGATTAACTTGATCGCTAAACGGCGTAGTGAGAAAAAAAGTAAAAACGCCAGAATTACTTTTTTTGGTCGCTGCGACATTGCATTAAAATGCAATAACGGGCAAACAAAAGATCGTATCTGCATCAATCTAGTATTGTTAGAAACGTCAGCTCGGCATGCAAAAAATAAGCCTTCACCCAACCCGAGATCACGAAAAATGGAGACGCTACAGGTATCGGAAACTGGCGATATTTTTTTTTTTTTTTTTTTCACAAAGTATTGAATTTTTTTTCATCACTTAGATGAAAAAGAAAGTAGACATGTTTGGTGTCTATGAACTCGTAATGACCTGGAGAATCATAATGACAGGTCAGTTTTAGCATTTAGTGTAGTAAAAGAGCCACACAAAAAACAATTGTGGGATTGCACTTTTTTTTGCAATTTTACCACACTTGGAGTTTTTCTTTCCCGTTTTTGAGTACACAACATGGTAAAACCAATGGTGTCGTTCAACAGTACAACTTGCCCCGCAAAAAACAAGCCCTCATGTGGCCATTTTGACTAAAAAGTAAAAAAGTTATGGCTCTGGGAAGAAGGGGAGCAAAAAATGGAAACTCAAAAACGGAAATAGACCTGTTCCTTAAGGGGTTAAAATGGTTACCCGGGAGTTTTTTATTTCTTTTTTAATACAGGCCTCAGAGCTAAGGCCGGCGTCACACACAGCGTAAAACAATACGGTCCGTATATTACGGCCGTAATACGCTGAAAAGTCCCGAAAAAAGTGGTCCGTAGCTCCTCCGTAGGCAGGGTGTGTCAGCGTTTTTTGCGCATGGCATCCTCCGTATGTAATCCGTATGGCATCCGTACTGCGTGGTTTTCTCGCAGGCTAGCAAAACCAACATACCGCTATAGAAGTGATCCATGTGTCCCAAAAAGAAAAGAAAAAATATATATACTGTCTATATATATATATATATATATATATATATACAGTGGGGCAAAAAAGTATTTAGTCAGTCAGCAATAGTGCAAGTTCCACCACTTAAAAAGATGAGAGGCGTCTGTAATTTACATCATAGGTAGACCTCAACTATGGGAGACAAACTGAGAAAAAAAAATCCAGAAAATCACATTGTCTGTTTTTTTAACATTTTATTTGCATATTATGGTGGAAAATAAGTATTTGGTCAGAAACAAAATTTCATCTCAATACTTTGTAATATATCCTTTGTTGGCAATGACAGAGGTCAAACGTTTTCTGTAAGTCTTCACAAGGTTGCCATACACTGTTGTTGGTATGTTGGCCCATTCCTCCATGCAGATCTCCTCTAGAGCAGTGATGTTTTTGGCTTTTCGCTTGGCAACATAGACTTTCAACTCCCTCCAAAGGTTTTCTATAGGGTTGAGATCTGGAGACTGGCTAGGCCACTCCAGGACCTTGAAATGCTTCTTACGAAGCCACTCCTTCGTTGCCCTGGCGGTGTGCTTTGGATCATTGTCATGTTGAAAGACCCAGCCACGTTTCATCTTCAATGCCCTTGCTGAGGAAAGGAGGTTTGCACTCAAAATCTCACGATACATGGCCCCATTCATTCTTTCATGTACCCGGATCAGTCGTCCTGGCCCCTTTGCAGAGAAACAGCCCCAAAGCATGATGTTTCCACCACCATGCTTTACAGTAGGTATGGTGTTTGATGGATGCAACTCAGTATTCTTTTTCCTCCAAACACGACAAGTTGTGTTTCTACCAAACAGTTCCAGTTTGGTTTCATCAGACCATAGGACATTCTCCCAAAACTCCTCTGGATCATCCAAATGCTCTCTAGCAAACTTCAGACGGGCCCGGACATGTACTGGCTTAAGCAGTGGGACACGTCTGGCACTGCAGGATCTGAATCCATGGTGGCGTAGTGTGTTACTTATGGTAGGCCTTGTTACATTGGTCCCAGCTCTCTGCAGTTCATTCACTAGGTCCCCCCGCGTGGTTCTGGGATTTTTGCTCACCGTTCTTGTGATCATTCTGACCCCACGGGGTGGGATTTTGCATGGAGCCCCAGATCGAGGGAGATTATCAGTAGTCTTGTATGTCTTCCATTTTCTAATTATTGCTCCCACTGTTGATTTCTTCACTCCAAGCTGGTTGGCTATTGCAGATTCAGTCTTCCCAGCCTGGTGCAGGGCTACAATTTTGTTTCTGGTGTCCTTTGACAGCTCTTTGGTCTTCACCATAGTGGAGTTTGGAGTCAGACTGTTTGAGGGTGTGCACAGGTGTCTTTTTATACTGATAACAAGTTTAAACAGGTGCCATTACTACAGGTAATGAGTGGAGGAAAGAGGAGACTCAAAGAAGAAGTTACAGGTCTGTGAGAGCCAGAAATCTTGATTGTTTGTTTCTGACCAAATACTTATTTTCCACCATAATATGCAAATAAAATGTTAAAAAAACAGACAATGTGATTTTCTGGATTTTTTTTTCTCAGTTTGTCTCCCATAGTTGAGGTCTACCTATGATGTAAATTACAGACGCCTCTCATCTTTTTAAGTGGTGGAACTTGCACTATTGCTGACTGACTAAATACTTTTTTGCCCCACTGTATATATATATATATATATATATATATGTATATATATATATATATATATATATATATGTATATATGTGTCAGTAGACACATATATTAGAGAGAAAAGCCGGTAATTCAGTGCGGTGTACAGTAAAATCACACTGACAGCTTACAGTAGAATAGGTAGACTAAATGTGTACACATAGAATAGGTATATATATATATATATATGTCAGTGAGACACATATATGTATATATATTAATATTTATTCCAGCGCTAGCCAGCTTGAAAGCCGGTAATTCAATTACCGGCTTTTTCCTTCTCCTTCCTAAAACCCGACATGATTTGAGACATGGTTTACATACAGTAAACCATGTCTTCTCTCCATTTTTTTTGCAGATTCCACACTACTAATGTCAGTAGTGTGTATCTGCAAAATTTGGCCGTTCTAGCTCTTAAAATAAAGGGTTAAATGGCGGAAAAAATTGGCATGGGCTCCCGCGCAATTTTCTCCGCCAGAGTAGTAAAGCCAGTGACTGAGGGCAGATATTAATAGCCTGGAGAGGGTCCACGGTTATTGGCCCCCCCTGGCTAAAAACATCTGCCCCCAGCCACCCCAGAAAAGGCACATCTGGAAGATGCGCCTATTCTGGCACTTGGCCACTCTCTTCCCATTCCCGTGTAGCGGTGGGATATGGGGTAATGAAGGGTTAATGCCACCTTGCTATTGTAAGGTGACATTAAGCCTAATTAATAATGGAGAGGCGTCAATTATGACACCTATCCATTATTAATCCAATACTAGTAAAGGGTTAAATAAAACACAAACACATTTTTTAAAATTATTTTAATGAAATAAAAACAATGGTTGTTGCAGTATTTTATTCAACGCCCAATCCAGTCACTGAAGACCCTCGTTCTGTGAGTAAAAAAACATAATAAACCAACAATATACTTACCCTCCGCAGATCTGTAACGTCCAACGATGTAAATCCTTCTGAAGGGGTTAAAACATTTTGCAGCAAGGAGCTGTGCTAATGCAGGCTGCTCCTCGCTGCAAAACCCCAGGGAATGAGGCTAAAAATAGATCAATGATCTGTATTTAGCTTCATTTGCGGTGAGGCGCCCTCTGCTGGCTGTTCATAGATCGTGGGAAATTACCTAGAAAGCTCCCTGGCTTGAATAAAATACTGCAACAACCATTGTTTTTATTTCATTAAAATAATTTTAAAAAATGTGTTTGTGTTTTATTTAACCCTTTACTAGTATTGGATTAATAATGGATAGGTGTCATAATTGACGCCTCTCCATTATTAATTAGGCTTAATGTCACCTTACAATAGCAAGGTGGCATTAACCCTTCATTACCCCATATCCCACCGCTACACGGGAATGGGAAGAGAGTGGCCAAGTGCCAGAATAGGCGCATCTTCCAGATGTGCCTTTTCTGGGGTGGCTGGGGGCAGATATTTTTAGCCAGGGGGAGGGCCAATTACCGTGGACCCTCTCCAGGCTATTAATATCTGCCCTCAGTCACTGGCTTTACTACTCTGGCGGAGAAAATTGCGCGGGAGCCCATGCCAATTTTTTCCGCCATTTAACCCTTTATTTTAAGAGCTAGAACGGCCAAATTTTGCAGATACACACTACTGACATTAGTAGTGTGGAATCTGCAAAAAAAATGGAGAGAAGACATGGTTTACTGTATGTAAACCATGTCTCAAATCATGTCGGGTTTTAGGAAGGAGAAGGAAAAAGCCGGTAATTGAATTACCGGCTTTCAAGCTGTCTAGCGCTGGAATAAATATTAATATATATACATATATGTGTCTCACTGACATATATATATATATATACCTATTCTATGTGTACACATTTATTCTACCTATTCTACTGTAAGCTGTCAGTGTGATTTTACTGTACACCGCACTGAATTACCGGCTTTTCTCTCTAACAGCGCTGCGTATTTCTCGCAAGTCACACTGCTTGTCCGTGTGTAATCCGTATTTTTCACGCTTCCATAGACTTTCATTGGCGTATTTCTTGCGCAGTACGGTGACAAACGCAGCATGCTGCGATTTTGTACGGCCGTAGAAAGCCGTATAATACTGATCAGTAAAATACGGCAAATAGGAGCAGGGGCATAGAGAATAATTGTGCCGTATTTTTTGCGAGTTTTACGGACGTAGATTCTGCGCTCTTACGTCCGTAAAACTCGCATGTGTGACGGCGGCCTTACAGGCAGGTAGTTGCTACCTGTCTGCCTGTTCTGCTCAGAGCAGATCTCAGCGGTCACAGACGGCTCCTGCCAGCGATTTAGCGGCTTCCGCCGATGTCACGTTAGCATGACATCAGCAGTGACGCCCCGTTGACAGAGCAGCTCAGAAGAAGAAGAGCTGCTCTGCTGACATGGAGCATCTGAATCTCCGGCAGGAGCTGTCGGTGACCATTCTGGGCCAGCGCCGGGTTCAGCAGGCAGATTGTTGTTAGCAAAAAAATAGTTCTGCAAAATCCCTTTAAGGCTAAGTTCACACTAGGCTTTTTTCAGCAGGTTTTTTTCTGCAGCAAAACCTGATCTCTTGACAGGAAAGAAGCTGCAGAAAAAAAAAAACGTTTTCCTTGTTTTGTTTTTTTTGCCGTGGTTTTGGCAAATATCCTTAGGGGTGCACACATGTGGGGGTCCACGCAAGCATCCCAGAAGCAAAGAGTCACGAAGCTAAGCGTCGTGATACAGCAGTTATTCCATGGCAAAGAACTAACATCCATCTTCTCTCTTCACACAGGTATAACTTCCCACCTCTGCTTGCTGTCTCATCTGCTGCAATAGACTCTAATGGTATAACTTCCCACCTCTGCTTGCTGTCTCATCTGCTGCAATAGACTCTAATGGTATAACTTCCCACCTCTGCTTGCTGTCTCATCTGCTGCAATGGACTCTAATGGTATAACTTCCCACCTCTGCTTGCTGTCTCATCTGCTGCAATAGACTCTAATGGTATAACTTCCCACCTCTGCTTGCTGTCTCATCTGCTGCAATAGACTCTAATGGTATAACTTCCCACCTCTGCTTGCTGTCTGCTGCCTGTCATCTGCTGCTTTATCATCTAGAAACATATTTTAATGTGTGTGCTAATTCATTCGTATAATTCATTTGGTGCATTGTACTTAAAACTCACTGTTGCACATCCATGACTGGGATCAGTGTAGATCTTATCTGGTGGAAGGTGTTAAAATAGATGTTGCCAGGCTGAATTTCTTTTATCATCTGAAAAAAAACAAAAAACCCTGGTGTGCTGGCCCCAACTGCCAAATTATCCTCAACCAGTTCCCACAATCCATCTCTTCTGACCCAGCAGTCTGGACTATAAATTTAGAAACATCCTTAGGGGTGTGCGCAAGCGTCCCAGAAGCAAAGCGTCGTGATACAGCAGTTATTCCATGGCAGTTAGTCAGGGCAGGAGTCAGGTAACCCACACTCTGCTCTCCCTTCTATCCATGTGCTATATTCTTATCCTCCTGTGTTCCCTTGCAATCCACTTTCACCGCCCAATCCCCCCTCCATCACGACTCATATACATCAGCTCCTCTCTCCTTTCCTCTCCCATGTACAGCTCCCATGCACTTCTCACCTTCCTGAAAAACCTCAGTCCATCTTGCCCAAACACTCTGCACAAAAAAACTCAGACAATTCCAAAAACTACTTGCTTTTTATCTTCCTACTCCTACTGATTTCAGGGGACATCTCCCCCAACCCTGGTCCACCATCCACCAACCTCAACCCCTACCCTACCTCACATCGAAACCTTAATAATCTTACTAATATTAATTGCACTCCTTCATCTCCTTCTTTTAATTGTGCCCTTTGGAATCCATGGTCTGTATGCAACAAGCTTCCTTTCATACACAATTACTTTCTGAAAAACTATGTGAATCTGTTGGCCCTCACGGAAACCTGAATTCAGGATTCTGACACTGTCTCTCCTGCTGCCATTTGCCATGGTGGCTTATAATTCTCACATTCCCCGAGACCCACAAACAGACATAGTGGTGGAGTCGGCATACTTCTCTCCCCACAATGCACCTTCCAGGTCATCCCCACCAGTTCCATCACTCTCATTCCCTTCTTTTGAGGTCCCCACCATCAGGCTCTTTTGTCCCCTCTCCCTCAGAGTAGCGGTCATATACCGGCCCCCAGGCTCACCCACCCACTTCCTGGACTATTTCTCTGCCTGGCTGCCACACTTCATGTCCTCAGAACTACCAACCCTTATCCTGGGAGACTTCAACATCCCCACTAACAGCCCCACTTCCACATCTGCATCCCAACTTCTATCACTAACCACTTTTCTAGGCCTCTCACAGCTCTCAACCTCTGAAACACACAAAGACGGTAACACCGTGGACCTGGTCTTCGCCCGGCTCTGCTCAATCTCCTACCTAGATAACTCATCGCTTCCCTCTCTGACCACAACATTCTCTCCTTCCCACTCACAAATCCTCGCCCTACCTACCATACATTCAAAAATCTACATGCCATTAACCCTCATATACTTTCAGACTCCCTACACTCATCATTGTCCCGAATCTCTTATTTTTCCTTTCCTGATCTGGCTGTACATCACTTCAATGACACTCTTAGAAGCACCCTTGACCAAGTAGCTCCCTTCATCCTCAGAACCTCCAAACACAGAGTGAAACAGCCCTGGCTCACATCGCAAACCCGATTTCTCCAGCGATGCTCTAGATACGCTGAACGCTTATGGAGGAAAACACGCACACCACAAGACTTCATACACTTCAAATTTATGTTATGGACCTATAACTCTGCCCTTCACCTCGCCAAACAGACCTACTTCACCACTCTGATCTCCTCACTATCCAACAACCCCAAGAAACTTTTTGACATCTTTCACTCCCTCCTCAGGTTAAAAGCACAAGCCCCTATCACAGACATTTGTGCTGATGACCTGGCCTCCCACTTTATAGAGAAAATAGACAATATCCGTCAGGAAAACCACTCCCAATCACCAAGTTCAGTGACTCCCATCTGTCCCGGCATTTCCCCTAGCTCACTCTCCACATTCGATCCCATCACAGAAGAAGTCTCCAGGCTCCTCTCCTCTTCTCGTCCGACTACATGCACCACCGACCCCATTCCCTCACACCTCCTCCAGTCTCTCTCTCCAGTCATCACTACTCACCTAACTACAAATCTTAAATCTCTCCCTCTCCTCTGGTATTTTCCCCTCCTCCTTCAAACACTCGATCATTACTCCATTACTAAAGAAACCCTCTCTCAACCCATCCTGCACAAATAACTACAGACCATTCTCCAATCTCCCCTTCATCTCTAAACTCTTGGAGCGCCTGATATACTTGCGCCTTACCCTGTTATGATCTGGTGGTTTAGGAACAACATGAGACAAGCTCTGAAGGAGGTGGTATCTGTACTGACCGCAGACCCTGAACCTAGCAGCGCAACTAGAAATAGCCGTGGGGGGTACCTGACGCTCCCTAGACCCCTCGGCATAGCCTAAGATCTAACTACCCCTAAAGATGGAAACAGGAAACCTATCTTGCCTCAGAGAAAATCCCCAAAGGAAAGATTGCCCCCCACAAATATTGACGGTGAGAGGAGGGGAAAATAACATACGCAGAGATGAAATCAGATTTTAGCATAGGAGGCCAGTCTAGCTTGATAGGACAGGAAAGGATACAGTGCGGTCAGTATAAAAACTACAAAACAATCCACACAGAGTTTACAAAATCTCCACACCTGACTAAAGGTGTGGAGGGTAAATCTGCTTCCCAGAGCTTCCAGCTAACAGAAAAAATCCATAATGACAAGCTGGACAAAAATAGAATGCACAGAACAATAAGTCCACAACATGTGGACTGAAATGAGCAAAGCCAGAACTTATCTTAGCAGAACTGGTCAGGAAACCAGGAGAATCCAAGCAGAGATGTGAATCCAGCCAGAGAACATTGACAAGTGGCATAGGCTGAAGACTAGAGCCAGGTTAAATAGCAGAGCCAGGAGAGACGATTAGTGAAAGCAGCTGCTAAAGCTAAACCCAAGGAGCGGCAGTTCCACTCAAAACCACCAGAGGGAGCCCAAGGGCAGAATTCACAAAAGTGCCATTTACAACCACCGGAGGGAGCCCAAGAACGGAATTCACAACAGTACCCCCCCCCCCTTGAGGAGGGGTCACCGAGCCCTCACCAGAGCCCCCAGGCCGATCAGGACGAGCCAAGTGAAAAGCACGAACCAAATCGGTAGCATGGACATCGGAGGCAACAACCCAAGAATTATCCTCCTGGCCATAACCCTTCCACTTGACAAGATACTGGAGCCTCCGCCTCGAAAAACGAGAATCCAAAATCTTCTCAACCTCATATTCCAACTCTCCCTCAGCCAACACCGGGGCAGGAGGGTCAACCGAGGGAACAACGGGCACCACATATCTCCGCAACAAAGATCTATGGAAAACATTATGAATGGCAAAAGAGGCTGGAAGAGCCAAACGAAAAGAGACCGGATTAATAATTTCAGAAATTTTATAAGGACCAATAAACCGAGGCTTAAACTTAGGAGAAGAAACCTTCATAGGAACATGACGAGAAGACAACCAAACCAAATCCCCCACACGAAGCCGGGGACCAACACGCCGACGGCGGTTAGAAAAACGTTGAGCCCTTTCCTGAGACAACGTCAAATTGTCCACCACATGAGTCCAAATCTGCTGCAGCCTGTCCACCACAGAATCAACACCAGGACAATCAGAAGGCTCAACCTGCCCAGAATAAAAACGAGGATGAAAACCAAAATTACAAAAGAAAGGTGAAACCAAAGTAGCCGAACTAGCCCGATTATTAAGGGCAAACTCGGCCAACGGCAAGAAAGACACCCAATCATCCTGATCAGCAGACACAAAGCATCTCAAATAGGTCCCCAAGGTCTGATTAGTTTGCTCAGTTTGGCCATTAGTCTGAGGATGAAACGCCGAAGAAAAAGACAAATCAATGCCCATCCTAGCACAAAAGGCCCGCCAAAATCTAGAGACAAACTGAGAACCTCTGTCAGACACAATATTCTCCGGAATGCCATGCAAACAAACCACATGCTGAAAAAACAATGGAACCAGATCTGAGGAGGAAGGCAACTTAGGCAAAGGTACCAAATGGACCATTTTAGAGAACCGGTCACAAACAACCCAGATAACAGACATCTTCTGGGAAACAGGAAGATCCGAAATAAAATCCATGGAAATATGCGTCCAGGGCCTCTCAGGAACCGGCAAAGGCAAAAGCAACCCACTAGCGCGGGAACAGCAAGGCTTGGCCCGGGCGCAAGTCCCACAGGACTGCACAAAAGCACGCACATTGCGAGACAATGAAGGCCACCAAAAGGACCTAGCAACCAAATCTCTGGTACCAAAAATCCCAGGATGACCAGCCAACACTGAACAATGAACCTCAGAAATTACCTTACTTGTCCATCTGTCAGAAACAAACAGCTTCCCCACAGGACAGCGGTCAGGCCTATCAGCCTGAAATTCCTGAAGCACCCGGCGCAAATCAGGGGAGATAGCAGAAAGAATCACCCCCTCCTTAAGAATGCCAACCGGCTCAAGGACTCCAGGAGAATCAGGCGAAAAACTCCTAGAGAGGACATCAGCCTTAACATTCTTAGATCCCGGAAGATACGAGACCACAAAAGCAAAACGGGAGAAAAACAGGGACCATCGAGCCTGTCTAGGATTCAGCCGCTTGGCCGACTCGAGGTAAATCAGATTCTTATGATCGGTCAGGACGACAACACGGTGTTTAGCTCCCTCAAGCCAGTGTCGCCACTCCTCAAACGCCCACTTCATAGCCAACAACTCCCGATTGCCGACATCATAATTGCGTTCCGCAGGCGAAAACTTTCTGGAAAAAAAAACCACACGGTTTCATCAAAGAACCATCAGACTCCCTCTGAGACAAGATGGCCCCTGCCCCAATCTCAAAAGCGTCGACCTCAACCTGAAAAGGAAGAGAAACATCCGGTTGACGCAACACAGGGGCAGAAGTAAATCGGCGTTTAAGCTCTTGAAAGGCCTCAACAGCCTCAGAGGACGAATTCGTCACATCAGCGCCCTTCTTCGTCAAATCAGTAAGGGGCTTAACCACACTGGAAAAGTTGGCAATGAAACGGCGATAGAAATTAGCAAAGCCCAAAAATTTTTGAAGACCCTTCACAGATGTGGGTTGGATCCAGTCATGAATAGCTTGGACCTTAACAGGATCCATTTCTATAGATGAGGGAGAAAAAATAAAACCCAAAAAAGAGACCTTCTGAACTCCGAATAGGCACTTAGACCCCTTCACAAATAAAGCATTATCATGAAGGATCTGGAACACCATCCTGACCTGCTTCACATGAGACTCTCAATCATTGGAAAAAATCAAAATATCATCCAAATATACGACCATGAATTTATCAAGATAATTGCGGAAAAATATCATGCATGAAAGACTGGAACACAGATGGAGCATTAGAGAGCCCAAATGGCATCACAAGGTATTCAAAATGGCCTTCGGGCGTATTAAATGCAGTTTTCCATTGGTCACCCTGTTTAATACGAACAAGATTATATGCCCCTCGGAGGTCAATCTTAGTAAACCAACTAGCCCCCTTAATCTGAGCAAACAAATCAGAAAGCAAAGGCAAGGGGTATTGGAATTTGACCGTGATCTTATTAAGAAGACGATAATCAATACAGGGTCTCAAGGAGCCATCCTTCTTAGCAACAAAAAAGAAACCCGCTCCCAATGGTGACGAAGAGGGCCGAATATGCCCTTTCTCCAAAGATTCCTTAACATAGCTCCGCATGGCGGCATGCTCTGGCACAGACAGATTGAAAAGTCGGCCCTTAGGGAACTTACAACTAGGAATCAAGTTAATAGCACAATCACAGTCCCTATGTGGAGGAAGGGAACTGGACTTGGGCTCATCAAATACATCCTGGAAATTCGACAAAAACTCAGGGACCTCAGAAGAGGGGGAAAGGAAATTGACATCAAAGGAACGTCACTATGTACCCCTTGACAACCCCAACTAGTCACAGACATAGTTTTCCAATCCAGCACCGGATTATGTTCCAACAACCATGGAAATCCCAGCACAACAACATCATGCAGGTTATGCAACACCAGAAAACGGCAATCTTCCTGATGTGCAGGAGCCATGTACATAGTCATCTGTGTCCAGTACTGAGGTTTATCCTTAGCCAAGGGTGTAGCATCAATGCCCCTCAAAGGAATAGGGCTCTGCAAAGGCTGCAAGGAAAAACCACAGCGCCTGGCGAATTCTAAGTCCATTAAGTTCAGGGCAGCGCCTGAATCCACAAATGCCATGACAGAAAAGGACGACAATGAGCAAATCAGGGTAAAAGATAAGAGAAATTTAGGCTGTACAGTACTAATGGTAACAGACCTAGCGACCCTCCTAGTTCGTTTAGGGCAATCAGAGATAACATGAGTAGAATCACCACAGTAAAAACACAGCCTATTCTGACGTCTGAATTCCTGCCGTTCTATTCTAGTCAAAATCCTATCACATTGCATAGGTTCAGGACTATGCTCAGAGGATACTGCCATATGGTGCACAGCTTTGCGCTCGCGCAGACGCCGATCAATCTGAATGGCTAGAGACATAGATTCGTTCAAACCGGCAGGCATAGGAAAGCCCACCATAACATCTTTAAGGGTTTCAGAAAGACCTTTTCTGAAAATAGCAGCCAGAGCCTCTTCATTCCATTTAGTGAGCACAGACCATTTTCTAAATTTCTGGCAGTATAACTCTGCTGCTTCCTGACCTTGACACAGGGCCAACAGTGTTTTCTCAGCATGCTCTACAGAGTTAGGTTCGTCATACAAAAATCCGAGCGCTTGAAAAAATGCGTCTACATTCAATAATGCCGGATTCCCTGTTTCAAGAGAAAAAGCCCAGTCTTGCGGATCACCACGCAGCAAGGATATGATGATTTTCACCTGCTGAATGGGATCACCTGAGGAACGGGGTTTCAAAGCAAAAAACAATTTGCAGTTATTTTTAAAGTTCAAAAACTTGGATCTGTCCCCAAAGAACAAATCCGGAGTAGGAATTCTGGGCTCTAAAGCCGGAGTGTGGACAACATAGTCCTGGATACTCTGTACTCTTGCAGCCAGTTGATCCACACGAGAAAACAAATCCTGAACATCCATGCCAGAGCATTTATCCTGCACCACCCAGATATCAAGAGGAAAAAAGAGGCAAACCAGAGCACAGAAAAAAAAATGGTTCAGAACTTTCTTTTCCTTCTTTTGAGATACATTTAATTCATTTGTGGCCACTTGTACTGTTATGATCTGGTGGTTTAGGAACAACATGAGACAAGCTCTGAAGGAGGTGGTATCTGTACTGACCGCAGACCCTGAACCTAGCAGCGCAACTAGAAATAGCCGTGGGGGGTACCTGACGCTCCCTAGACCCCTCGGCACAGCCCAAGATCTAACTACCCCTAAAGATGGAAACAGGAAACCTATCTTGCCTCAGAGAAAATCCCCAAAGGAAAGATTGCCCCCCACAAATGTTGACGGTGAGAGGAGGGGAAAATAACATACGCAGAGATGAAATCAGATTTTAGCATAGGAGGCCAGTCTAGCTTGATAGATAGGACAGGAAAGGATACTGTGCGGTCAGTATAAAAACTACAAAACAATCCACACAGAGTTTACAAAATCTCCACACCTGACTAAAGGTGTGGAGGGTAAATCTGCTTCCCAGAGCTTCCAGCTAACAGAAAAAATCCATAATGACAAGCTGGACAAAAATAGAATGCACAGAACAATAAGTCCACAACATGTGGACTGAAATGAGCAAAGCCAGAACTTATCTTAGCAGAACTGGTCAGGAAACCAGGAGAATCCAAGCAGAGATGTGAATCCAGCCAGAGAACATTGACAAGTTGCATAGGCTGAAGACTAGAGCCAGGTTAAATAGCAGAGCCAGGAGAGACGATTAGTGAAAGCAGCTGCTAAAGCTAAACCCAAGGAGCGGCAGTTCCACTCAAAACCACCAGAGGGAGCCCAAGGGCAGAATTCACAAAAGTGCCATTTACAACCACCAAAGGGAGCCCAAGAACGGAATTCACAACATTACCCGTTACCTCTCCACTCACTCCCTCCTAGACCCTTCACAGTCCGGTTTCCGCCCCCTACATTCGACAGAAACTGCACTCATCAAAGTGACCAATGACCTTCTGACAGAAAAACTTAACGGTGACCACTCTCTGCTCATTCTTCTCAACCTTTCTGCAGCTTTCAACACTGTTGACCACCCTCTTCTACTCTCTAGGCTTCAGTCACTAGGCATTAAGGACACTGCTCTCTCCTGGTTCTCCTCCTACCATTCTGACCGCTCATTAAGTGTTCTGTTCTCCGGCTCCACTTCCTCTCCTCTTCCTCTCACTGTCGGGGTACCTCAGGGCTCAGTCCTTGGCCCCCTTCTCTTTTCCCTCTTACACAGCCCCAATTCAACAGACCATCAGCAGATTTGGCTTTCAGTACCATCTTTATGCTGATGACACACAACTATACACGTCATCCCCTGACCTTACTCCCGCTGTACTACAGAACACCACTGACTGTCTGTCCGCAGTCTCCAACATCATGTCCGCTCTCTATCTGAAACTCAACCTCTCCAAAACTGAACTTCTTCTGCTCCCGCCTTCTACTAACCTTCCTAAATCTGACATTTCCCTCTCCGTGGGTGGCACCATAATAACACCTAGGTAGCACCTCCCATATACAATCTCTTGCCCGCTCGTGTCGCTTACACCTAAAGAACATCTCTAGAATCCGCCCTTTTCTCACCATGGAAACAACAAAAACCCCTCACTGTCGCCCTGATCCACTCCCGCCTGGACTACTGTAAGGCTCTATTAATTGGCCTCCCCCTCATTCGACTTTCCCCTCTCCAGTCTATCCTTAATGCAGCAGCCAGGGTCGTCCATCCGGCTAATCATTACTCGGACATGTCTGCTCTTCGCCAGTCGTTACACTGGCTGCCCATTCATTACAGGATACAATTCAAAGTACTTGTTCTCACCCACAAAGCTCTTCACAGTGCAGCACCCCTTACATCTCCTCCCTCATTTCTGTCTATCGGCCTAACCGAACGCTGCGCTCTGCAAATGACTTTCAACTAACCTCTGCACTAATCCGTACCTCCCACTCCCGACTCCAAGACTTCTCCCACGCTACGCCAATCCTCTGGAATGCTCTACCCCAAGCAGGGCTGCCACTAGAAATTTTGGGGCCCCATACTGGCAACATTTTCGGGGCCCCCTTGAAACTCCACCCACGCTCCACACCAGCCCCGCCTCCACGCTCCACCCCTCGAACTGTCCACAGTCCCACCGCTCTCTCTTGGAAAATCTCCACTTCTCACCTATCACACATTGACAGTTCCCATCACCAGATCACACATATAGCCGGCAGCTTTTGTTTTGCCCAAAAGATTTTTTAAGCCACCAAAATGACACGGTAGACACTTTTGGCCGGGCCCTACTGTACTGTAACCTATTAAATATTTGTTAAAATATGCAATACAATTTAGGTATATTTTAATTTATTTTTCAATTTTTAAAATGACCTAGAATACCACATACAAGGAACAAATACCACAGCACTATGACCAGATGACATATTACCACCACAGTGATCGAATAATATCAAATACAAGGAACAAATACCACAACATCATTACCAGACCACATATTACCACCACATAGTGACTGAATACTACAAAACTAATCAGTAATAAAAAAAAATACCCCACAATACTATCACCATCAGTGCCATTATACACAGGAGATCTGTACTTAGTATGCAGTGATCACCAGTGACATTATACACAGGAGCTCTGTATATAATGTATAGGTAATACAGTGATCACTGGTGACATTGTACACAGGACCTCTGTGTATAGTATACAGTGTATAGTGTCAGTGTATAGGTAACACTGACTCACCAGTGACACCTCGAGGTGAAGTCCTTCATCTTTCATCCAGCACAGATCGAGATCGCCATCACTTCATTCAGCCAGGACTCGTCTCTGCAGGAAATAACACAGTTATCTCGAGTTCCGCTTGCAGAACACATTACTTAATTTTCCCAGCCTCTACACTACACCACATGAAGAAGGCGACATAGTATCACTCTACACAGTAAGGGTATGTGCACACGTCAGGTTTTTTTCGTGACAAAATCCGGAGAATTCTGGCAGAAAATCACGTTTTTTTCCGCGCGGATTTTTCGCGGTTTTTGCGCGTTTTTTGCGCGGATTTTTTGCTGAATTTTTGCGTTTTTTTTTTGTCCAGCGTTCTGCCCCTGTGTCCAGCGTTCTGCCTCTGTGTCCAGCGTTCTGCCCCTGTGTCCAGCGTTTTGCCGGTGTCCAGCGTTTTGCCGGTGTCCAGCGTTCTGCCCCTGTGTCCAGTGTTCTGCTCCTTTGTCCGGCGTTTTTCCCATGTCCAGCATTCTGCCCCCGTGTCCAGCGTTCTGCCCCTGTGTCCAGCTTTCTGCCCCTGCGTCCAGCTTTCTGCCCGTGTCCAGCGTTTTGCCCCTGTGTCCAGCATTCCGCCCGTGTCCAGATTTCTGCCCCTGTGTCCAGCTTTCTGCCCCTGTATCCAGCGTTTTGCCCGTGTCCAGCGTTCTGCCCCTGTGTCCAGCGTTCTGCCCCTGTGTCCAGCGTTCTGCCCGTGTCCAGCGTTCTGCCCCTGTGTCCAGCGTTCTGCCCCTGTGTCCAGCGTTCTGCCCGTGTCCAGCATTCTGCCCGTGTCCAGCGTTCTGCCCCCGTGTCCAGCGTTCTGCCCGTGTCCAGCTTTCTGCCCGTGTCCAGCTTTCTGCCCGTGTCCAGCGTTTTGCCCCTGTGTCCAGCATTCTGCCCGTGTCCTGCATTCTGCCCCTGTGTCCAGCTTTCTGCCCCTGTGTCCAGCGTTCTGCCTCTGTGTCCAGCGTTCTGCCTCTGTGTCCAGCGTTCTGCCTCTGTGTCCAGCGTTCTGCCTCTGTGTCCAGCGTTTTGCCGGTGTCCAGCGTTCTGCCCCTGTGTCCAGCGTTCTGCCCCTGTGTCCAGCGTTTTGCCCGTGTCCAGCGTTCTGCCCTGGGCCCCCCGGATCGCCGCTCTCAATAAAAAAAAACAAAAAACAAGTTCTTCTTACCTGACCGTGCTCCTGAGGCGGGCGAAGTTCTCTCCACGCAGCTGCAGCGCGCACTCGCCGGCGACTGACAATGACGTCAGACGCCGGCGACATGCACGCACGCTGCAACTGACGTCAGGCGGGCCCACCCCCGCACGTCAATAGTTTTAAACAGATGCAGCGTCGGCGCTAAGGGTCCGGTTAGCCTGCGGCTGCCGGTAGGGGCCCGGTGAACAGATGTGACGGGGCCCGATGCGGGCCCCCTCTGCCCACCGGGCCCCATGCGCCAGTCACGGCCGTAATGCTCTGATGGCGGCCCTGACCCCAAGATATTAGGACCATCCACAATTTGCATAGTTTTAGGCTCCTGCTCAAAACACATTTGTTCAGAGCGGCCTACCACGTTCACTAATCAAACTCATTTTATGTTTGTGTAGCCAATTCACTATCTCCATCTATCCCCCACCCCCTGAAGATGGCTGGACCATCATTGTAAATACATCATTGTAAATACGCACCTGTGCTTTGTATCTCCCCCACCTCATTGTAGATTGTAAGCTCTCACGAGCAGGGTCGTTTTATTTCGCTTTAATTATGGTATTGTTACCTATGACTGTTGTGTTTGAAACTTTTAAACTGTAAAGCGCTGCGGAATATGTTGCCGCTATATAAAGATTATTATTATTATTGTTATCTTGTGCATGATGATAAAGTTTAGTGTTGAAAAAAAAAAGTCCTTTTCTATAGAATCAGGTGTTGGCACAAAAAAACGCAGCAAAATCTGATACCTGCGTTTTTGGTGCATTTTTTCACCACCCATTCATGTCAATGGGTGAAAAAAATTGAAAAAACGCTGAAAGAAGCGACATCCTCCATTGTGCAACAAACCAAGCAAAGCACAAAATCCTGATGACAAGAAAACCAAGGTGTGCACAGGATATCTCTGAAATCTCATAGACTTTGCTGGTACTGTAAAACACAGGTGAAAAATTGCATCAAAAAACGCATTAAAAAAAAAAACACTGCAAATATGCCCAGTGTGAACGGTATTGATGCACTCACAAGTGCGACCCCGGCCTAAGGGTTATTTTCCATTAGCAGTAGAATAGACCGCAAAACGCTCTAAAATACCAACATTAACAAGTGTGTCCTCACCCTCCCCGGGTCCAGCACCGGCTCTCAGCCATTCCTGGGGTCTCTGTGTTTTGGCTGCAGAGGTGACATCACATTGACAGTTCATGTCTTCGCTGCAGCCAAAAACATAGGACCCGGCACGAGCAGTGGCAGGAAACCTGTGCCGGACCGGGGGAGGGGGAGTATCCGCTTTGTTATTTTAGGCTTATCACATTGTTTGTGGCCCACGTTCCTGATAACGGAATCCCCCTTTACGGACCAGGCATTATTTTTATCTTTGCATTCCAAGAGTCGTAACTATTTACTTTTTTCATGGCTGCGTTTATTTTTTTTGGGTTTTTTGAGCGGCGTGGTATAATTTTTATTTTTCGTTTTGGGAACAGCTAATGAAAAGATTAATGTTGGTGACACTTTCTGAAGGGAATGTAATAAATAAAAACAATTGTTTTCATTGTGGACGCAGCGGTGCCAAGCATGGAGAATTTAGTTTTTGATGCAGTTTTAATTTGTAAACATTTTTTTGATGTGAACATGTATATGAGGTACAAGCTGTTGCTATTCACTATGGAAAGTGAACGGGACCTCCAGCTACTAACTGCAGGTTACAATAAGCCGCAGAGAAGCCGCACAGCGCAGGGAGAGACGCTGCGGCATTACTCCGGCCCTCTCACCGTGAGGCGGTGTTTGCACGCAGCCGAGCACACCCTATGACGTCACCGCGCCGTGCACTCCACATACCTCCGCACGTCAGGACGTTCCTGACAATCTTATTACCTGTTACGTGACGCCATCGCCGCAAGGGCTGCTGGATAACGTAGTCCGCTTTGTCTTTAGAAGCTATGTTGAGAGGACATCCGTGTACTACAATTCCCGTGAGCCACCGCGATGTAAGGCACTTTAATGAGTTGAAGGTCTGTTCCAGTGAAGGCTCCGGGGGACCCAGGGGCAGCGGGGAGCGGGTGGGTATGCACTGGGCACGCCGGTGTAAACGCTGTGTACGTATTGGGGGATGGGCTGCAGATGAGTGCATGGTACGTGAAGTGCTTCTTATGTGGAGTGTGCGCTGCATGCTGCCGCCTGTCTGTGTACAGCTGTCTGTGTGTCCGCACATCGCATGTAATGTATGTGTATAGTGCGCATGTTCTATACATCGTGTGCAGCTGTAATGTCTGTATGGCGCACATTACCCAGTGTATACACTCCTGTACATACAAGTATATGCGTGTATATCGTATACAGGTGGACATCAGCCTATATGTTATAGCTGCATGCATACATAGGAGATGTGTGTATATGTTACATTACACCTTATATACACGTGTGTAGCTATATAATGGTCATATATAGAATTAATGTGCACCTACATGTATGTATGAGGTGTGTATATCATGTACAGGTGTACATAATCCTATATGTGATATAGATGCATGCATACGAGATGTATGTGTATATAATATATATATATATATATATATATATATATAATTTGATCGGATATATTACATCACACCTTATTATAAATACATGCATACATATGATGTGTGTGTCTTATATATATTTCTACTATATAATTGTCTAAGGGTCACTTCCGTCTGTCCTTTCTTTCTGTCACGGATATTCATTGGTCGCGGCCTCTGTCTGTCATGGAAATCCAAGTCGCTGATTGGTCGTGGCAAAACAGCGGCAACATGGCCGCTCCTTCCTCCCCGCAGTCAGTGCCTGCTCCATACTCCCCTGCAGTCAGCCCTCACACAGGGTTAATGGCAGCGTTGACCGCGGTGTAACGCCCTCGGTTAATGCTGCTATTAACCCTGTGTGACCAACTTTTTACTATTGATGCTGCCTATGCAGCATCAATAGTAAAAAGATCTAATGTTAAAAATAGTAAAAAATAAAAAATCGTTATATACTCACCGTCTGTCGGCCCCCCCGGATCAGGAACCGGCCTTTCCCGCTCCTCGCGACGCCCCGGTGACCGCTCCATGCATTGCGGTCTCGCGAAAGATCGCTACGTCATCATCTCGCGAGACCGCAATGCACTCTTCAGACCGGAGCGCGCGAGGAACGTCGGTAACTGCTTCGATCCGGGGGGCCAACGGAGGGTGAGTATATCACTATTTTTTATTTTATTTTTTTTTACAGGGATATGATGCCCACATTGCTATATAGTACGCGGGCTGTGCAATATAGTATGCGGGCTGTGCAATATAGTACGCGGGCTGTGCTATACACTACGTGGCCTGTGTTATATACTGCGCGGGCTATGCAATATACTACGTGGCTGTGCTATATACTACGTGGCCAGCTGCGAACAATCAGCGACAGGCGCAGTCCGGCCGCGAATTGGCGCAGGATTTGAACCACGCTTCACTAATTGGTCACGGCTGGCCGAATCCTGTGTATCCAATGTATTATTCTAAAATCTTCATAAATAAACTACATACATATTCTAGAATACCCAATGCGTTAGACTCGGGCCACCATCTAGTACAGACCTGGGCAAGATGCGGCCCGCCTGATGATTTTTAACGGCCCGCCAGCTAGCTGTCAGTTCTGACAGCCGCCGCCGGCACCGCTCGGCCAGCCGCCAGATGCTTATGAGGGCTGGCGGCTGGAGTGAAGGCCCCGAGCTCATCCACACGCTGCGCATTGCAGCGCATACAGTTCCTCCATACGGGAGTCCTCCAGGGTCAGGATGTGATTGACACAGCATCAGGAGCCATTGGCTCCTGGCTGTGTCAATCATTCTTGTGACTGGAGGCAGCATTATGCCACCGGTCACAAGAGGCTGCGCTCCGCATCGGCCCTGTACGTCACGTGCGTACGTCACCTGCATACATCACCTGCGTACGTCACTCCAGCGCCGTGCGGGATGCTGCGGTGAAGAAAGTTGCTGGCTGATGGTCTCCGTCCTTCGGGTGAGTATCAGCGGTGGTCTCAGCAGTGGCGTATCCAGGGGGGCCCCGGGCGCAGCCGACAGTGCAGCACTATATGGGGGCCATAACATTTGTGCAGCACTATATGGGGGCCATACTGTTTGTGCTGCTGTATATGGGGCCCATACTGTTTGTGCTGCAGTATATGGGGCCATAATGTTTGTGCTGCAGTATATGGGGCCCATACTGTTTGTGCTGCTGTATATGGGGCCCATACTGTTTGTGCTGCAGTATATGGGGCCATAATGTTTGTGCTGCAGTATATGGGGCCATAATGTTTGTGCTGCAAAATATGGGGCCCATACTGTTTGTGCTGCAGTATATGGGGCCATAATGTTTGTGCAGCACTATATGGCGCAAGTGTCTGTATGGGGCATTGCCCATCATATGTATCATGGAGCCCGCCAGCTGTAATGCCCCATGCAGATGGCCTTGTTATATATATGTATACTACAGTATTGGGTAAAAATGAGTTAATTATATTAGTCCGGCCCTCTAAAACCATCCAAATTTCTCATGCGGCCCCATGGCAAAATTAATTGCCCACCCCTGATCTAGTAGATATCTATCTATCTATCTATCTATCTATCTATCTATATCTATGAGCCCAAGACCCCAGTGCTATCCACTGAGCCACTGTGCTGTGTGTATATATATATATATATATATATATATATATATATATATATATATATATATATATATATATATATATATATATATATATATATATATATATATATATATATATATATATACTAGATTGTGGCCCGATTCTAACGCATCGGGTATTCTAGAATATGCATGTCCCCGTAGTATATGGACAATGATGATTCCAGAATTTGCGGCAGACTGTGCTCGTCGCTGATTGGTCGAGGCAACCTTTATGACATCGTCGCCATGGCAACCATTATGACATCTACGTCGATGCTGTGCCCGTCGCTGAATCAGGGTACCGTCACACTATACAATTTACCTACGATCCCGACCAGCGATATGACCTGGCCGTGATCGTAGGTAAATCGTAGTGTGGTCGCTGGGGAGCTGTCACACAGACAGCTCTCCAGCGACCAACGATGCCAAAGTCCCTGGGTAACCAGGGTAAACATCGGGTAACTAAGCGCAGGACCGCGCTTAGTAACCCGATGTTTACCCTGGTTACAAGCGTAAAACTAAAAAAAAACAAACAGCACATACTTACATCTGGTGTCCGTCAGGTCCCTTGCCGTCTGCTTCCCGCACTGTGACTGCCGGCCGTAAAGTGAAAGTGAAAGCACGTCACCGCTGTGCTCTGCTTTCACTTTACGGCCGGCAGTCACAGTGCGGGAAGCAGACGGCAAGGGACCTGACGGACACCAGAATGTAAGTATGTGCTGTATGCTTTTTTTTTTTTAGTTTTACGCTTGTAACCAGGGTAAACATCGGGTTACTAAGCGCGGCCCTGCGCTTAGTGACCCGATGTTTACCCTGGTTACAAGCGAACGCATCGCTGGATCGCATCGCTAGATCGGTGTCACACACACCGATCTAGCGATGACAGCGGGAGATCCAGCGATGAAAGAAAGTTCCATACGATCTGCTACGACGTACGATTCTCAGCAGGATCGCTGCTGCGTGTCAGACACAGCGATATCGTAACGATATCGCTGGAACGTCACGAATCGTACCGTCGTAGCGATCGAAATGGTATAGTGTGACGGTACCCTCAGAAACGTGGGATTTCTACATCCTTTATGACATCATCGTCGCTGTGCCCATTGCTGATTGGTCGAGGCCTGGCGGCCTCGACCAATCAGACGCGGGGTGTCTACGTCCTTTATGACATCATCGTCGCTGGCGGCTTCGACCAATCAGAGACGCGGGATTTCCAGGACAGACAGACAGACAGACGGAAAAACCCTTAGGCAATTATATATATAGATAGGTATACAGTGCAGTCCGCTGCTGTATTCTAGAAAGGTATATAGATATTTACTACCCCAAGATCAGACAACAGAGCAGGTGGAGGCGTTGGTCTGCTCCTTTCACCCAAATGTACTTTCCAAGTTATCCCCCAAGTACCCTCACTTGTCTTCCCTTCCTTTGAGGTCCATGTGGTCAGACTCTACGTCCCCTTCTCCATGCGAGTGGCGGTGGTGTATCGTCCTCCCGGCCCCTCTCATCAGTTCCTGGATCACTTTGCCACCTGGCTTCCACACTTTCTCTCCTGTGACACCCCCACCCTTATCATGGGTGATTTCAACATCCCCATTGCCTCTCCCCTCTCCCCATCTGCTTCTCACCTTTTATCTCTATCCTCCTCTTTTGGCCTCTCGCAGCATACTAACTCTCCAACACATGAAGATGGAAACTCCCTTGACTTGGTCTTCTCCCGACTTTGCTCAGTGGATGACTTCACAAACTCCCCTCTCCCGCTCTCTGACCACAACCTTCTTTCATTCTCTATCAAGAACTGCCATCCCGCTCAGGTCACCCCCACTTTCCACACCTATAGAAACATACAGGCCATTAACACCCAGAAACTTATGATGAACTTGCAGTCCTCATTGGCCCCTATTTCCTCCATCTCATGTCCTGATTCTGCTCTGAAGCATTACAATGAAACCCTGCAAAGTGCTCTGGATGAAGCTGCTCCTCCTATACATAAAACAACTCGGCACAGACGGCAACAACCGTGGCACACGCTGCAAACACGTTTCCTGCAGCGGTGCTCCAGGTGCGCAGAACGTCTGTGGAGAAAATCTAATCTACCCGAAGATTTCATCCATTATAAGTTCATGCTAAAGACATACAATTCTGCCCTTCACCTCTCCAAACAAACCTACTTCAACACCCTCATCACCTCCCTGTCCAATAACCCTAAACGTCTCTTTGAAACGTTCCAGTCCCTACTCAACCCAAGAGAGCAGGCCCCAACCACGGATCTCCGTGCTGACGATCTGGCCAATTACTTCAAAGAAAAAATTGACCACATTCGACAGGAAATCATCTCCCAATCTCTTCATACCATGCACTGTCCTCCCTCCCCCACTGCATCTAGTTCACTCTCTGACTTTGAAGCAGTTACAGAAGAAGAAGTAAGCAGGCTCCTTGCATCTTCGCGCCCGACCACTTGCACCAGTGACCCCATTCCGTCACATCTCCTCCAGTCCCTTTCCCCGGCTATCACCTCTCACCTAACAAAAATATTCAACCTTTCCCTCACTTCCGGTATTTTTCCCTCCTCATTTAAGCATGCCATCATACATCCATTACTTAAAAAACCATCCCTCGATCAAAACTGTGCCGCTAATTATAGACCTGTCTCTAATCTTCCCTTCATCTCTAAACTCCTCGAACGCCTGGTCCACTCCCGTCTTACCCGCTATCTCTCAGATAACTCTCTTCTCGACCCTCTTCAATCTGGCTTCCGCTCTTTACACTCTACTGAAACTGCCCTCATTAAAGTCTCTAATGACCTACTAACAGCTAAATCTAATGGTCACTACTCCATGCTAATTCTCTTGGATCTCTCTGCAGCATTTGACACTGTGGATCATCAGCTCCTCCTCACTATGCTCCGCTCCATCGGCCTCAAGGACACCGTTCTCTCCTGGTTCTCCTCCTATCTCTCTGACCGATCCTTCACTGTATGTTTTGCTGGTTCCTCCTCCTCTCACCTTCCCCTTACTGTTGGGGTTCCTCAAGGATCAGTCCTAGGCCCCCTACTCTTCTCGTTGTATACTGCCCCTATTGGACAAACAATCAGTAGATTTGGTTTCCAGTACCATCTCTATGCTGACGACACCCAATTATACACTTCTGCTCCCGATATCACACCGACCTTTTTAGAAAACACCAGTGATTGTCTTACCGCTGTCTCTAACATCATGTCCTCCCTCTATCTGAAACTAAACCTGTCAAAAACTGAACTCCTCGTGTTCTCTCCCTCTACTAACCTACCTTTGCCTGACATTGCCATCTCCGTGTGCGGTTCCACCATTACTCCAAAGCAACATGCCCGCTGCCTTGGGGTCATCCTTGATTCTGACCTTTCATTCACCCCCTACATCCGATCACTGGCTCGCTCTTCTTACCTGCATCTCAAAAACATTTCTAGAATTCGCCCTTTTCTTAATTTCGACTCTGCAAAAACTCTGACTGTTTCACTTATTCATTCTCGTCTGGACTATTGTAACTCTCTACTAATCGGCCTCCCTCTTGCAAAACTCTCCCCGCTCCAATCTGTCCTGAATGCTGCAGCCAGGATCATATTCCTCACCAACCGTTACACCAATGCCTCTACCCTGTGCCAGTCATTACACTGGCTACCCATCCACTCCAGAATCCAGTACAAAACTACTACCCTCATCCACAAAGCACTCCATGGCTCAGCACCACCCTACATCTCCTCCCTGGTATCAGTCTACCACCCTACCCGTGCCCTCCGCTCCGCTAATGACCTCAGGTTAGCATCCTCAATAATCAGAACCTCCCACTCCCGTCTCCAAGACTTTACACGTGCTGCGCCGATTCTTTGGAATGCACTACCTAGGTTAATACGATTAATCCCCAATCCCCACAGTTTTAAGCGTGCCCTAAAAACTCATTTGTTCAGATTGGCCTACCGCCTCAATGCATTAACCTAACGATCCCTGTGTGGCCTATTTATAATTAAAAAAAAAAAAAAAAAAAAAAGTTCCTCGCATCATGTTCTCATACACTTTATGCAGTATTAGCCCTCTGTGTCTGTACTGCTACATACTTAGGCAGGTAACTGGTTCATGCAGCTTTACATGAACACCTGAGCCTTACACTATGGCTGGTCCGAATAACTAAAGCAATTGTTACCATCCACCTCTCGTGTCTCCCCTTTTCCCCATAGTTTGTAAGCTTGCGAGCAGGGCCCTCACTCCTCCTGGTATCTGTTTTGAACTGTATTTCTGTTATGCTGTAATGTTTATTGTCTGTACAAGTCCCCTCTATAATTTGTAAAGCGCTGCGGAATATGTTGGCGCTATATAAATAAAATTATTATTATTATTATTATTATTACTGGCCCAACAGAGGCAATAAGGCCACCATTTTGGCCACTTTTGTGAGAACTGGAGTCTACCGCTGATATTACAAGGGTTGTCTTAGGTTTGACACAAAGGTCTACCGTGCCTCTATGTGACTGCAGACTTGTGAATCCTCACATCGAGCATAGCTGCCTGTCAGGATTCTCTGGGATTGGGCGGTCATGTGAATTGAGCGATGCTGTGCACATCTAGTTGGCATGTGTCTTGAAGTATACAATTTCGCATACTTGCAGTCACATGACAGCCCAGTCTCAATGCCGACACCAGAAAGTCCTGAAAACGTATGCTGTGCGAGGTGTGAGGAATCGCCAGGCTGCAGCCACGTAGAGTGTCTGCAGATTTTCTTGCCAAACCTGGACAAACCCTTTAAGGAAACTGCTAGAAACTCTTCCAGAAAGGACAGGAAGTATGAAATGACCCCAGTAGCCAGTGTAAAAAGTGCAAGATTTGGGGTACATATATCGTATTGCTGCACATTTGCCCCCCAAAAATCTGAGGTATCAGGTACAGATAATATTGGTAATACAACCGTACAGCTTATGAAAAAATGGTTCCAAGTATAACCAGAATGAACGTCTTAATTGGTATCTTATAAATGGCGCCCATGAGAAAATGAAGAAACGAGGTGGAAATTGGCAGTAAACATAAGGCAGAGCTTGCTGTTCTTATCAGCCAATCACAGCGCAGCTTTCATTTTACTAGAGCAGTTTAAGAAATGAAAGCTGAGCTCTCATTGGTTGCTATCGGCAACAGTTCGTTTTGATAAATGAGGCCTATGATACTGTGTAGAAATTGGCACTAGCGCCAGCCCCTGTGGTGGGCACAAATCTAAGAGATGTTTTATATTGGTGCTGTGACTGACAGGTCCGACGTGGGGATGTGATATCAGTATCTGGAATAACGAATCAGTTGGTTTCCACCATTAGTGTAGGGAGTCTGGGAATGTCCTGAAATTATAATTAAAGAGGCTTTCCAGGATTATATTATTATCGTAAACCTAGAAAACCCCTTTTAATATGTGAATTTTATATACAGTAGGCATGGAAAACCCCTTTAATACGGGCAATTTGCCCACAACTTGATGATGGGCAACTATTTTAGAAGTGTGAATTAGCTTCATGGCTCCCTCGTCTGAATGGAGCAGTAGTGAGTATGTGCGGCCATTACTCCTATAGACAACAGTTGGAGCAGAGGTCGCACATGCTCACTAGCACTACACTCACACAAGGGGCTTAGCTCTTGTGATTAGTGGGGGTTCTAGCAGTCGGATGCCCAGCATTTGTACATTTATCTATCCTGTGGGTATGTTCTAAGCTGCTGTTTTTTGCACATCCTGTTTTACTTTTCTGGAAACTTGTGGATCCCGATAATGAATTCAGGTTTGAACTAATGGACCACACGACGCATAATGTGCTTTAGGGGCATTTCTAGGAAACTGGGTTAGGGTCCATAGTGATGAGTGAGTGTGCTGGGATAAGGTGTTATCTCAGCATGCTCGTGTCCTAATCTAGTATTTTTTGCATGCTCAAAAAATTATGCTCGAGTTCCCGCGGCTGCATGTCTCACGGCTGTTTGACAGCTGCTACACATGCAGGGATTGACTTTTAGGTAATCTCTGCATGTGTTAAGGCTGTCGAGTAGCCGCAAGACATGCAGCCGCGGGAACTCGAGCATATTTTTTGAGCATGCCAAAAATATTAGATTAGGACACGAGCATGCTGAGATAACACCTTATCCCAGCACGCTCGCTCGCTCATCACTTGTCCATAACTATAAAGTTCCATGTGCAATGCCCTTGTGTTATGTATCACAGTACATGACGATGGTCTCTGCTCTCTTCCCCTATACAGGTGGTCAGTGCAATGCCCCTTGTTCTGCTGGTGAGTGCCTGCTGATGGTTTGCGGTGGAGCTTCCTGCACCGCCAGCTCGTCCCCCTCCCTTGACCCCTGGACCTTCCTCACTAATGACTGGCTGGATTGTCCTGCCCATCAGCTTGACTGCATTTTCCATTCCTGGGATATGGATTGTGTAAGTACCCAGTATGATGCTCTCAGTGGTGGGTGCCTAATGTAGGTGTAGGCTCCATTTAAAGCTTGTGATGAGGTTCATTTTGCCGTGTATAACTGTCCTATGTAGAGGTGAAACTTAAAGCAACTGAGCCTCAATGCAAAGTGTATAACGGGTCAATATGGAACGACAAAAGTCACCAGCTCACTAGTGATGAGCGAGTGTCCTCGTTACTCGGGGGTCCCCCGAGTATTTGTAAGTACTCGGAGATTTAGTTTTCATCACGGCAGCTGGATGATTTACAGCTACTAGCCAGCTTGATTACATGTGGGGATTCCCTAGCAACCAGGCAACCCCCACATGTACTCAGCCTGGCTAACAGATATAAATCATCCAGCTGAGTTGATGAAAACTAAATCTCCGAGCACTAAAAAATACTCGGAGGACCCCCGAGCGTGCTCAGGAAATCTCAAGTAACGAGTACAGTCGCTCATCACTACAGCTCACCTCTTCAAGGTAACAATAGTAGCTTGATGGTTGGGTGCGATGCAATGATAAAGGTGTGAGCCGGTTCTCGGCTTGTTGGTATTTCCAGCCTTTGAAAAAGTAAAAAAAAAAATAAAAAAAATTGTTTGATCAGTCTAAAATTTCAAAGACAGTATTTTTTTTTTAAAGAAACACTTTTCTACACGATTTGAGCCCATGCAGAACCCTTAGTCATAGCACTATAACAGTGTGAACAAGCTTCTTACATAGTCTGATATGGGAGGATTTGCTGACTCCTGTCTTCAAGTACCTGACTATTTAAAGGGAACCTGTCAGTAGGATTGTGCTCAGTAACCTACTGACAGTGTCAGGTCGGAGCCGTTATACTGATTACAATGATACCTGGGGATGAAATCAGTCTTGTGGTTGTTGCTGAATCTTTATTTTCAGTTTGCAGTTACTGCTATGCCTGTGCTCCGGGGTGGTCCTGTGGGGGGTCCTCATGTGGTGCTCTGATTAGATATTCATACTGGTGGCTTCTGGCAGGTCACTGATCCCTTTCTGACCAGCCCCCTAGTTTACATAATGAATATATATATGTGTGTGTGTGTGTATATATGTGTATGCACACACACACACACACACACACACCCGTATAAGCCGACCCCCCCTAATTTTGCCACAAAAAGCTGGGAAAACTTATTGACTCGAGTATAGGCCTAGAGTGGAAAATGCAGCAGCTACCGGTAAATTTCAAAAATAAAAATAGATGCTCCATACCGTTCATTATGGCCCCATAGCTGTGCCATATAGTGCTCTGCACCGTTCATTATTGCCCCATAGCTGTGCCATATAGTGCTCTGCACCGTTCATTATTGCCCCGTAGCTCTGCCATATAGTGCTCTGCACCGTTCATTATTGCCCCGTAGCTCTGCCATATAGTGCTCTGCACCGTTCATTATTGCCCCGTAGCTCTGCCATGCCATATAGTGCTCTGCACCATTCATTATTGCCCCGTAGCTCTGCCATGCCATATAGTGCTCTGCACCGTTCATTATTGCCCCGTAGCTCTGCCATGCCATATAGTGCTCTGCACCGTTCATTATTGCCCCGTAGCTCTGCCATATAGTGCTCTGCACCGTTCATTATTGCCCCGTAGCTCTGCCATATAGTGCTCTGCACTGTTCATTATTGCCCCGTAGCTCTGCCATATAGTGCTCTGCACCGTTCATTATTGCCCCGTAGCTCTGCCATATAGTGCTCTGCACCGTTCATTATTGCCCCATATCTGTGCCATATAAAGCTGTGCCATTGCTGCTGCAATTAAAAAAAAAATGCCATACTCGCCTTTCTTGCTTGCAGCTCCCAGCGTCCGGTCCCGGCGTCTCTCCGCACTGACTGATCAGGCAGAGGGCGCCGCGCACACTATACGTCATCGCGCCCTCTGACCTGAACAGTCACTGCAAGAGGACGCGAAGACAGAGCGGCGCCCGGCGTGTGGAACGGGGACAGATAAATATGACATGCTTACCTGCTCCCGGCGTCCCGCTCCTTCTCCCGGACAACTGGTCTTCGGTGCCGCAGATTCTTCCTCTATCAGCGGTCACTGGCACCGCTCATTAGAGAAATGAATATGCGGCTCCACCCCTATGGGAGTGGAGTCCATATTCATTTCTCTAATGAGCGGTCCCACGCGACCGCTGAACAGGGGAAGAGCTGCGGCACCCAGAGACCGTGGGACTGCAGGGACAGCGCCAGGAGCCCCGGAAGCAGGTAAGTATGCCTCAGCGCCCTCTCCCTCTCACCCGCTGACCGTGACTCGAGTATAAGCCGAGGGGGGCACTTTCAGCCCAAAAATCTCGGCTTATACTCGAGTATATATATATACTAAAAAAAATTGAACCCTTCTGCAGACAGGAGCCAGCCGTGACACCTGCTCTACAGCATAATCACATTTTTTATGTGCCAATAATACATTTTATTCATGTTATTCAGCTAGAGAAAAAAAATCAATTTGAAAATGTCACCTGCGCAGTAGCTGCTATCGGTGTCTATAGCTGATCCGATAGCCGGAGGCGCCATATCACTGGAGAAGAAGAAAAAATTCCTCGTCCAAGATGGCGCAGCTGGCGCATGTGTAGTAGCAGCTATCGGATCACCGCTATAGACACCGATAGCTGCTACTGCGCAGGCGCCATTTTCAAATTGATTCTTTTTTTCCTCTAGCTAAATAACATGAATAAAATGTATTATACATAAAACATGCGATTATACTGCAGCGCAGGTGTCACGGCCGGCTCCTGCCTGCAGAAGGTTGTTTTTTTTATATATACAGGTATTCATTATGTAAACTATGGGGCCGGTCAGTGAGGGATCAGTGACCTGTCAGCAGTCTGCATTATGAATACCTAATCAGATACATGAAGACCCCCACAAGCCGCCCCGGAGCACGAGCATATCATTAACTCAAAACTGAAAATAAAGATTAAAGAACAACCACAAGACGGATTTCATCAACGCAGGTATCATTGTAATCAGTATAACGGCACCGAACTGACACTGTGTGAGGGTTTCTGTGCACAATCCTGCTGACAGGTTCCCTTTAAAAAGCTCATTCACACTTATAGTGCTATGACAGAGTCCTGCATGGCCTTGAAACGTGAAGGAAATATCCAGTTTCCGTATAACTGGTCCTCACCATTGACTTATTGATGTCTTCTAACGTGACAGAGGGGCTTTAACTTGCCCACAGGCACCTGGACCCTATGCAACGCTTATAGTTATACTCCTTTACAGACATACTTGTGACTGTCTCTACTATATCCATATTTAAAGGTGCAGTCTTATATATAACCTCCTTAAAACGTAGCCACAGCTTTGATCAGCTGATCACCACGGGACAAAGACGAGAGCCATGACAAGTCAAAATGAATGAGACCACTCAAGAAAGATTGCCAGAATGGGGGCCGCTCATGCAGAGATGCTCTCTATTGTCGCATGGAATAAGGAGCCCCCTCTGTGATGTCAATATATTGTAATGTGGCGTATAGACAGGGAGTGTCTGCATGCGACGACCCCTGTCTTAGATGGATGGAAAGCTGAGATGCGAGTAAAAGCATTCCCATATTGGTAATTTGTCGTATTTCCACACAACATGCTATAAATGTGTCATACGTAGTAGTACCACCTTGGAGAACCCAACCGAGCAGCAGAATGGCCCCCATTTAGTAAGACAAGGCTAGCATCACACATTCAAGTGGAGTGTGATTGTAGAGTTGGCAGCGGACGTGCAGGACACTGCAAACATACTTGTGGCACCACCCGTGGATATACAAGAAGTGTCTATAATGGAAAAGCCTTGATACAGAATGGCTGAAAACATGAAATATATATTACTGGTGGTTATGGGAGGCTGTGGTCAATGCAGACACATAGGGAGCAGTGTGCTGCTGGGCAGATAGAAGATGGACTGCGCAAGCAGATATAGTAGAGAGGATGTGGGTGTGAAGATGTAATTATTTCTCGTATTATGTGAGCGGTAGACGGTATGGTCAGACAAGATATCCGTGGTTTCTTAAAATGGAGGAAATGCTATACTGATATAGAGCTAACAGAAGTGCTAGTAACCATTCTTCTAGAAAAGGGCATCATGATGACCCTGGAGGTCCCTTCCAACTCTACATCCTATGATTGTAAAGGGCCTCTACCGACTACTGGCTTGTGCTATTGTGTTCTCTGGTAGGGCATATATATGTACTAGAAGGAGGCCCCCCACTCAGGGAACCCCTACATCAAATGCTGTGACCAGAACAGAGAGCTGCTCTGAATTTGGAGGATCTATCTTGTTGTTGAATTGCATGGGTGTTCCCCATATTTTGGTTGGTACTGTGTAGCGCTTCACTTTCGGTTGCCCAAATACTAGTTTTTCAACCCATGGTGGTACAACATATATACTTACTTACCGGACCCCGACATTATTATTATTATTATTTATTGTTATAGCACTATTTATTCCATGGCGCTTTACATGTGAGGAGGGGTATACATAATAAAAACAATACAATAATCTTAAACAATACAAGTCATAACTGGTACAGGAGGAGTGAGGACCCTGCCCGCGAAGGCTCACAATCTACAAGGGATGGGTGAGAATACAGTAGGTGAGGACAGAGCTGGTCGTGCAGCGGTTTGGTCGATCGGTGGTTACTGCAGGTTGTAGGCTTGTCGGAAGAGGTGGGTCTTCAGGTTCTTTTTGAAGGTTTCGATGGTAGGCGAGAGTCTGATATGTTGTGGTACAGAGTTCCAGAGTAGGGGTGATACGCGAGAGAAATCTTGTATACGATTGTGGGAAGAGGAGATAAGAGGGGAGTAGAGAAGGAGATCTAGTGAGGATCGGAGGTTGCGGGTAGGTAAGTACTGGGAGACGAGGTCACAGATGTATGGAGGAGACAGGTTGTGGATGGCTTTGTACGTCATGGTTAGGGTTTTGTACTGGAGTCTCTGGGCAATGGGAAGCCAGTGAAGGGATTGACAGAGGGGAGAGGTCGGGGAATAGCGGGGGGACAGGTGGTTTAGTCAGGCAGCAGAGTTTAGAATAGATTGGAGGGGTGCGAGAGTGTTCGAGGGGAGGCCACAGAGCAGGAGGTTGCAGTAGTCAAGGCGAGAGATGATGAGGGCATGAACTAGGGTTTTTGCAGATTCTTGGTTGAGGAATGAACGGATTCGTGAAATATTTTTGAGTTGAAGTCGGCAGGAAGTGGAAAGGGCTTGGATATGTGGTTTGAAGGAGAGATCAGCGTCAAGGATTATCCCGAGGCAGCGAGCTTGTGGGACTGGGGAGAGTGGGCAGCCATTTACTGTAATGGATAGGTTCGTTGGGGGGGGGAGGGGTCGCGTGAGATGGGGGGGAAAGATGATGAATTCTGTTTTGTCCATGTTACGTTTGAGAAATCTAACGGAGAAGAAGGATGAAATAGTAGACAGACATTGAGGGACTCTGGTTAGTAGGGTGGTAATATCTGGTCCAGAGATCTAGATCTGTGTGTCATCAGTGTAGAGGTGATACTGAAAGCCATGAGATTCTATGAGCTGTCCCAGGCCAAAGGTGTAAATGGAGAAGAGCAGGGGCCCAAGGACTGAACCTTGTGGGACTCCGACAGATATGGGGCGAGGTGAGGAGGTGGTGTGTGAGTGGGAGACGCTGAATGTCCGGTCTGTTAGGTATTATGAGATCCAGGATAGGGCCAAGTCTGTAATAGGGAATGGTCCACTGTGTCAAAGGCAGCCGACAGGTCGAGGAGGAAGACAGAGTAGTGTCGCTTGCTCTTGGCGGTTAAGAGGTCGTTGGTGACCTTAGTTAGGGCAGTTTCAGTGGAGTGGTGCGACCGGAAGCCAGATTGTAAGCGGTCAAAGAGGGAGCAAGAAGAGAGATCGGAGGACAGTTCAAGGTAAATGTGTTGTTCCAGTAGTTTGGAGGCATAGGGGAGAAGTGATATAGGGCGATGGCTAGATACAGAGGATGGGTCAAGAGAGGGCTTTTTGAGGATAGGTGTGATGGAGGCATGTTTAAAGCTTGAGGGGAAAACACCAGTTGTTAGTGATACGTTGAAGAGATGGGTTAGGGTTGGGATGAAGACTGTGGTGAGGTTTGGGATGAGGTGGGATGGGAGCGGGTCAAGTGCACAGGTGGTGAGATGCGATCTTGAGAGTAGAGTGGAGAGTTGATCTTCTGTAATGGTGGAGAAGTTGGTTTTGGAGGTGGAGGGCTGGGAAGTCAGGAGGAAGGGCTCTGGGGGTTGTTGACCAAAACTGTCTCTGATGCTATCAATCTTCTGCTTGAAAAATGAGGCAAAGTCTTCAGCGGAGATAAGTGGGGAGGGAGGAGGTGCTGGGGGACGGAGGAGAGAATTTAAAGTGTTGAATAACTGTTTAGGGTTGTGAGACAGGGAGGATACGAGAGATGAGAAGTAGGTTTGTTTAGCTGTGGCGAGTGTGGTCTTGAAAGTAGTGAGGGACTGTTTGAATGTGATGAAGTGCTCGTTGGAGTGGGATCTTTTCCATCTGCGCTCAGCAGCCCTGGAAGCTCGCCTCAGTTCTTTGGTCAGGCTGGTGTGCCAGGGCTGTCTGTTGATTTTGCGAGCTTTGGTATGTGTAAGTGGGGCAGCAGATTCCAAAGCTACAGCTATTGTGGTGTTATATAGAGCAGCAGCGTCATCCGCATTGTGTATGGAACTTATGTCTGTGAGAGGGAGGAGGGATTCAGAGAATGAATGTAGGTCAAGGACATTCATCTTTAGTGCTGCCGGTGGCTCCTATGGTGGGGAATATCAAGTGACCAATGCTGCAGCCAATCAATCGGGGCTGATTGGCTTCAGCGGTCACCAGAAACCTCCCACGGCCGGATGTAGATTCCAACAGTCGGGGATGTTGGCAGCAGTACAGGGCTCCAGTAGGTGTTTCTTATTTTAGGAGGCCCATTGGCCTAGTGATGTCACATCTCTAGACATCAGCCGGCCCCCATGTGCTGCAGGAGGTATCATCCACATCACTTGTACCGAATAGGATTGGTGCGTAATGCTTGCCCGGAGATATTTGTAGACATGTTGTCACAGGCCCCTTCACGTTTTACCCCTGTAAACACTGAGTGGAGGGTGCATCTTGTATGTCACAATGGATGTTGGTAGACTTCTGGTAATGACGGCTTATGGTCTCCTTTCTTCCAGGTACGCAATGGCTGTGATGAACCATCACGTGTGTCCTGTGGAGAACTGGTATAAAACACGCAAACAACACTTTTCTTCCATTGTATACTTATTGATCTCCATAGCCAAGGGTACAGAGACATGTATACAATCAGTGTACTCTGTGGTAGTTTGGTGTACGGGTCTCTTGTCAGTGATATAAGGATGAGTGTACGCCAGGTCATATCTCCACACGTGGCCCTGCTAATGTGCAACGAGACCTGGAATCAGTGGGACCACATCTTGGGAGGAGGGTGAAGTCAGAGGGCATGGGTAGTTCTGCATAAGAAAAAATAGGCATCTCCCACTACATACAAGCCTGAAAAATATATTGAGAATATTTTTAGTTTCCATGATATAGGCCTAGGTACTGGCCAAGCTTGTTTTAGTATGATGATCTAGGTAAAGCCATGTTTCCTTATGTACTGACATGGATGGGCCCTCTCGGCAGGACATACAACGAGACGTGTTCCGATGACAATGCTAAGCAGGGGACACCTAAGACTTGCTGCACCCTGGATGATGTCCCCCTTATCAGGTGACTTATGGGCTTTGCCAGCATGTTTCCATTCTCGTTTGCATTCAGTTGTACTGACAATCCGTTTTTGTCTTTTTTTCGGGTGCAACCAGTAAGTGTGGGACGTACCCGCCTGAGAGCTGTCTCTTCAGTCTGATCGGAAATGTCGGAGCTTTTATGGGTAAGTGCTTCCCTGGAAGCGTCATGTATCTTCACTGTCCACATTTTCCACCAGTGTCCTCCCCTTCTATCCACACTGACATCAATTCCCCTGTCCCTTCTCCCACCACACTTATCATCCCCGCACCCATCCCATTGCCATCTTTCTACCCAAGCATGTCTCTTCCCACTCTTCCCCTGCTCCCGTGTCCTCTGTCCCTCCCTCCTCCCTGACTCTCCTTTCTCTCAGTGGTGATCATCTGTTTGCTGAGATACAGTCAGGTCATCGAGCTCAGCCACAACTCCTGGCTGAACACGGTTGCTCTAATCTCCGGCTGCACCAACGCGGCAGGACTAGTCGTAGTGGGAAACTTCCAGGTAAGTTCCCAAAAGTTTGTATGTCTGTGCTATCACAGGAATGTGTTCCACTTTCCTGTAACCTTTTCTGTTGATGCTATTCTTTGCCAACTTTTTAAAGTTCTTCACCTAAATTTCAAAAATATGATTATGGTGATGACAAGGACCCTTGGCGCTACCCAAAAATATATAAATTAAGGTGGAAAACTTGTATAACTTGTGACCGTCTTCATTCTTTATCTTATACAGGGAGTTTAATGTGTGGGTACTTTGGGTAATGCAGTTTGTCATTGTTCCTGGCAGGTGGATTATGCCAAGTCTTTACATTACATTGGCGCAGGAGTGGCATTCCCAGCCGGGCTGTTGTTTGTATGTCTTAACTGCATCCTCACTTACCATCTGGCTGCCAGTGCTCTAGACTACTGGGTAGGACATCTGCGTGTCAGCCTGACCACTGTGGCCTTAATATCACTTGTCCTGAGTATCCTTTACATACGGAGAAAAAAAAATCAACAAAATGTGTATATGGGTAATGGGTGCACTGTTGTATGTCAAACGTTTTCTCTGCAGGCCTAACTATCCAATCCTTGGTTTTTCTGTGCTGATCACTGGTGAGGGCCCAGGTAAATACCTCTGTACAGCACCATCCTCCTAAACCATTCTCACTCTTTCCACCTTTGCCACCAGCTTTCTACCACCAGCAACATTTTTTCCACTTTCCTTCCCTCCACCACCGGCAGCAACATTTTTTCCACTTTCCACCACTGGCAGCAACGTTTTTCCACTTTCCACTCCTCCACCATTGGCAGCAACGTTTTTCCACTTTCTACCCCTCCATCACTGTTCGCAACGTTTTTCCACTTTCTACCCCTCCATCACTGTTCGCAACGTTTTTCCACTTTCTACCCCTCCACCAGTAGCAGCAACATTTTTTCCACTTTCCACCACTGGCAGCAACGTTTTTCCACTTTCCACCCCTCCGCCACAGGCAGCAATGTTTTTACACTTTCCAACCCTTCACCTCTGGCAGCAACATAGTCTAGTTTTTTTTCACACCTCTATCACAGACATCAGCATTCATGCCCTCTCCTTTCTGGCAGCAGCATTCTTGCCCTTTCCAGACCTCCACCACTGTTGTTTACATCTATAGTTTCCAGACTCCCGCTGAACTATTTCCTGGGTACACCACAGGTCCATCACTCGCTACAAGCCACAAAAGCTGCACTGAAAATGCAGAGTCGGAATATTTTCAGACAGCTTAAGTTCCTGCTTTGTGCCAATTCCCAGCACTTGGAGGTACTCGTGGCTCACACTTTTGAGAAGACTAGACTAAACAACATGAATGCACTCTGTTATGTCTTGTTGTATGATGCAAAATATCAGTCAGAGCTTTTTGTCATATAACATTGTCAAATTTCCTGCCTAGATATAGAGATAAGGCATAAGTAAACTTTTTTATTTATCAGTCTTTGCAAAATTATGAATTTTTGTAATATACTCCGGTACCTTATTTTGCTTCCTTCTTTCAAACACCATGCTGAATTGCTGTTTTAACTTCATAGTTCATGATCTTTTAGAAGCCGCTTTGAACTGCTGCTCCAGAAAGAATCTGTGCTCAAGTGTTATCTACAAACATATTCCCTGTCTGAGCACAGATTGGAGCAGAGGAGCTCACCAAGGTGGAGTGATTGTAAATCGTGATTGATCAGCAGATCAAAGCAGCTTGTAAAAGAACATGAACTAAGCAGCTAAAACAGAGCTTTCATCATGGTGTTTGATAGGAAAGGAAGCAAAATAAGGTGGTGATTTATATAGTTTCAAAGGCAGATTATTAAATATAAAACAAGTTTAGTTAAATTGTGAATTTTTGGCTGTGCTCAGCCAGGATTAGAGAGGACAATTTGTGTGTCCGAGTACATTACCCTTAACTTTATACCCAGGTGGCGTTTTTTTCATCCATGAAAGCTTCCTCCTTCAACATCTGGCTGCAATCTGCGAGTGGGTCTTCGTCCTGGACATATTGGTCTTTTATGGAACCTTTGCTTACGAGTTTGGTTCAGTTTCCACAGATACAATTATGGCGGCTCTGCAGAGCGCGGCTGCGCGTAGTTGTAAGTCACCGGGAAGCAGCAGCACATCCACCCACCTCAACTGTAATCCTGAGCGGATTGCCATGATTTAAGAACAATGTGGTAATGGGCCACTGACCTTACCAGTCCCAACACTCAGGATTATTTTTAAGACTTTTTATTTTTGTTTTTACCAAATATCTAAAAGAAATGTAAGCCAATTTTAACTCTTTTTACAGCCGGACAGGCCTATGGCCGTCTTGACTGGCAGCGAATGGGTCATGTAAAACAAAAGTATTCACAGTCTCACTTTTTTCATGTACATTGTCACGTCTAACATTTTTTGGTAACTTTTTTTTTTTTGTATTCACTTGTACTTTAAAAAAAAAAAAAATGTTTTTTTTACATGTGAAAGTATTTTAAAGTACTGCCATTGCTTAAAACATGTGGAACCTGCTACACCTGTAGTTATAACGCTCTAGTATTGTGCGGATTCAAAAGGAATTAGTGATACGCTTTACTTTTATCATTTACATTGACTTAGTTCGGGAAATAGCAGTCATAAAAGTGCGTCCTATAGGACGGGAGCGGAGTAAAAGCTGGGGCGCTTACAAGGTGCTCATAATGGGTTCAGTGAAATGGCCATATGCGCAGTATAGCGGGAACAGTCCTCTGAACTCAAGTTTTGGGGTAGGAGGTGAAGTTAACCTATTTAGTGCCTACTATAGTATCTCTTAATGGGCATTTGGTAGATGTCCCTTTAAGTGCCGTATTACTTTAAATGGATTTTCGGGCGACAATATTGTCTTGATATGTGGGTTCCCTTATGACGGGGGTTCATTGTTCCCGTTTGCTCTGTTGGCTAGCCAAAGGTGTCTGCGGTAAGGAACAGCAGTAGAAATTAATGCTCGCTCGTCTGTTTCTACAATTCCCTTAGACTACAGGCAAATATCCGGTGTATAGTCACTATTGATTATGGTCACAATACCTCCTTTATAAAGGGACCAGTCAGCTCCTCCAGCATGTCTGTTTTACTGAATACTTGTATTCATCATAAAATAATGCCTTTACCTAAATCTCTGTTATGATGTTCCTCTGTTATTCCTCCTGGAAACCTGGTATTACCAGTCGCCTTGTCAATATGACATGTCCCCACATAAAAAAAAGAAAAAAATAATAAATTAAAGTGTTAAATTAATGCATAGGTACATAAATTCGCCAATATACATACCCGATGCATCCGCACACTCTGACTAATACATAACTCCAATATTGCTGTAAACGTTAAAAACATAAAATGTACTTAGCGTTTTTTGATCAAAGAGTGCAAAAGCCATCCAACCACGTCATGGTGACCTTTTAGTATGCATGGTCCCTAAACACTAAATGTCTTACCTCTAGGTGCCAAAACACTCTCGTCTGAATAGGGAGTGAAAGGGAAACCAGGCATAGCTTGCAGTTAAAACCTTGCAAGTGGAAAGATAGGTGGATATGGGTGTGGAGCCATGGAGGCTGGTTTGGCACATGGTGAGGTTGGACATACCGTAGCTAGGGACCATCCATATTAAAAGGTCTCCTTGACGTGGTTGGATGTCTTTTTTTTTTTTTTCTCTTTGATCAAAAAATGCTAGGTGCCTTTTTACGTTTTTAACGTTTACAGCAATAGTGGAGTTCAAGTATGTATTAGTCGCAAGGTGCTGACACACGGTGTATGTGTGAGACACTCGGCAATGTCATTCTGTATGGACGGGCTCCTTTGACAAGGTAAATGGTAGTACCCCGTTAAAACAAGGAATAACCCAATGCACAATTTTAAGACCAGATGCTCCATACATGTTATATTACTTACTGAAACAGGCATGTTGGGAGAGCCAACGCTCCTCCTATAGGCTTGTAGTACATTAGTATTGGATTCATGATGTCATACTCGAATGTCTTTATGGATGCAATCGAATTTTAACAGTGTGGATACATAATTCCAAAGGGAGTAAGAGATCCCCTATCCATGCGATGGTGGATAACTTACTGATTGCTGGCACCACCATCGATCCCAAGAGCAGGGCTCTAAAACTTGGGACTCTGCCTTGTCTTGAATGGAAAGTGCTCATACTCGTCCTCCACTTCATTCATTTTCTATTAGACTAATCCGAGCGATTTCCGACAGTCCCATAGACAATGAATGGAGGAGAGGTTGGGCATATACACCTCCGCTCTATTCCTGAAAGCTGTGCAGAGTCCGGTCACTTATCAGATTCTAAAGCCCTTTTCTCAGCATTGCTGGGGATCCAATCGCTCCCACAGCAATCAGTAAGTTATCCACCATACCTTACAAATTAAGTATTAGATAGAATTGTATCTCGGTGTTCAGATCCCCAGTGATCAGTAAGTTACCCACTATCCTAAGAATTGGAGATAAAGACTTATTCCCAAAATAGTAAGTTAATATAGTAATACAATTTAAGGTGGCCATACACATTCGATATATGTTTACCCAAGGTCATTGAGTTCAGTGGTGTAATTTGACTATTTAAAGGGGTTGTTCAGGCAAGCTATGTGACTGCAGACTTGTGAGTCCTCACAACGCGCACACTGCGCACTGTCAGGATTCTCCAGTGTCGGCGCTGGAAGCACAAGTATGCAATTTACAAACTTCCGGCCACATTCCGACTAGACTTGTCCAGCTTTGCTCAGTTTACTGTTATTGAGCGCAGCTGCGTACATCTTGTCAGCATGTAACCACATGTATGCAAATCACATACTTGCGGTCACACGCCTGGCGACGGAGAAGCCTGACAACATGCACACTGCGTGCTGTGAGGATTCCCAAGTCTGCAGTCACATAGTCACTGTGCACACAGATGACATCAATCAGTGTTGAGAGTTGAATTCAGCCCCCCGCTGTCTACATTGAGTGTAAAATGAAGAATTAAATTATCACATTATACTCATCATAACACCAAACCCCCTGAAGCCATTGTCTCATGTAAAAAAAAAAAAACCTCACCTATCCAAAGTTGAAAGAACCCAGAGTGTCCCATGCCGTTAATCCATCCGTGCGACATTTGCTCGTCAGTGGTGGCCTGAGGCGACCGTTCACGCTGAAGTAGGGGAGAATGATTTATCGCAGCGAGCGGGGGGGGGGCCCAGGAACTGCGCTGATGTCGCTGAGGTCATTGCAGTTCACTGATTTTCTCACGGTGATCACATTATTATGCACAGCCAGTTACAGAGAAAACCTGTAATTTGTAGCAGCTTGTAAACTGCTTATTGAAGTCTGAGAATGAGTGAATGGGTCTGTGCACGTCAGTGTATTTCCAGGGACCATGTGTCCGTGGCAAAATACAGTGACGTGTTTTTAATAGCAGCATGGGCTGCAAAACATCCCGCACACTTGCACACTGGTGACACATGGATGACATCAGTGTGACACGTACCTGCGCCTAGGAAGCAGCGGTACAGTTAGCGCTGTTCCCCGGTGCTGGGTGCTGAAGACTGCTCGCATCATTTTCCCATGCTCTGCTGGTGACCAGAGGAGAAGGTTGAGAGTTATTTTCAACTGATAACAGCAAGAGCAGGCGGCGGCAGATGGGGACTACTACCATCAGCCCACACCTGCTGATGACAATAACAGGAAGAGCAAGCGGTGGCTGGTGGAAGTTTTCATCAGCTGCCGCCTGCACTATAAATTAAAAAAAAAGAAAAAACTTGGGTTCTCCTGTATTTTTGATAACCAGCCAGGCTGCAACCCTCAGCTGTCAGCTTCAGCAGGGCTGGTTATCAAGAATAGAGGGATCCCCACGCTGTTTTTTTTTTTTTTTTTCATTATTTAAATAAATAATTTAAAATAATGGATTGGGATCTTCCTCATTTTTGACAACAAGCCTTGCTGAAGCTCACAGCTGGGAGCTGGTATGCTCAAGGCTGGACAAGGGATATTTTACCCCAGCCTAAAAATAGCAGCCCACAGCCGCCCAGAAAAGGCACATGTATTAATGTGCCAATTCTGGCGCTTTTCCCGGCTCTTCCCACTTGCCCTGTAGCGGAGGCAAATGGGGTTCATATTTGTAGGGTTGATGGTACCTTTGTATTGTCTGGTGACATCAAGACTATGGATTAGTAATGATACTTATTCATTACTAATCTTGTAGTTATACGGTAAATAAAGACACAGCAAGTATATAGTCTTTTATTTGAAATAAAACAAAGCACACTTCTCCATTTTTATTTTAAAATAACAAACACTGTTATATTCACCTAACGCCCATTCCATTGAATCCATTGTCTCCTGTAATAAAACAAAAGTAAAAAAATCAACAATATCCCTCACCTGTCCATCGTTCTGTGCCACACCGTAATCCATGTCTGGGGATAAATAGTTTTCAACCTGGACGGTGCCAAAGTGTGAACGTCCAGGCTGAGAACCACTAATTAATGAATGTGATCTCATTATGGTTACTGCTGGTAACTGAGGCTGTGTTCCCAGCCAGGCTGAACTGCGGTGATCCTTGCACCGTGAGAAAGTCAGAGTTCACCGCAGATCAAAGATCTGTGGAACTCACTGAGCTGAACTGCGGTGACCTCATCACTGACTTTTTCTCACAATGCTGAGGTCACTGCAGCTCAGCCCGGCTGGGAACCGCAGCCTCAGTCACCGGCGATAGCCTCGATGAGGTCACTGCTGCTCACTAATGCTGCGCTCACAGCAGCTCATTCATCAGTGGTTCTCAGCCTGGATGGTCGCATGCTGAAGCTGACAGCTGAGGGTTGCAACCCGCAGCTGTCAGTTTTGCCTGGCTGGTCATCAAAAATACAGGGGAACCCACGCGTTTTTTTTTTTGTTTTTGTTTAATTTATAGCACAGGCGCCGGCTGATGAATACTCTCATCAGACGCAACCTGCTCTCGCTGTTATCACTTGAATATATCTCTCTACGTTCTTCCCAGCTCGTGCTGGTCGCGGCTGCTTTCCAGGTGCCGGTATGTGTGGTACTGATGCGGCACACAGTTGCAACACGTATGCCGCAAATATTACATACGCACACACTGATATTTCCGGTACCGGAAATATCAGGACATGTGAAACCGGCCTTAATGTGTATTGGGAGTCTCAATTCTCTCTGAAAGGGCGCTGTCAGACGTCTGTATAACATGGACAACAATTGCATTGCAATGCTCGGACTGGCCTGCTGCTCTCCTGACCTGAGCATGACAGAATGTATTTCTTTGCGGTTGTCACGCTCGAGTCAGGAGAGCCACCGGCCAGTCTGTGCACTGTGATGCGATCATCCGTGTTAGGCTGCTTTCACACTAGCGTCGTTTGAGATACGTCGCAATGCGTCGTTTTGGGGAAAAAACGCATCCTGCAAAGTTGTCTGCAGGATGCGTTTTTTCCCCATAGACTAACATTAGCGGCGCATTGCCACACGTCGCAACCGTCGTGCGACGGTTGCGTCGTGTTGTGGCGGACCGTCCGAACAAAAAACCATTGCTTGCAATGTTTTTTTGAGCGTCGTGTCTGCCATTTCCGACCGGGAACTCCGCCCCCACCTCCCCGCAACTCCCAATGGGGCAGCGGATGCGTTGGAAAAATGCATCCGCTGCCCTCGTTGTGCGGCGCTTCCACAGTATGCGTCGGTACGTCGGCCCGACGCACTGCGACGGGCCGAGTACGACGCTAGTGTGAAAGTGGCCTTATACAGTCGTCTCCCAAAGGCAGATGTTGCAGAAAGGGGGAAAGAAGGATTGGGCATGTGGAAATTAACATGCCCAATCCTTCTGTTCTCGCATGATGTTCGCCACAACCAGAATTGTTTGGCATCTCTCCCTACTGAGACCACATTAGAGTGTGCATATGTAGGATTAGGAGGAATCGCGATCAAGGGTACAGTAACACATAGTAACGATAAAGGAGAAAGTCCGTAAAACAGCTGGGATTGTGATAATAGAAATTACTGCTGGTGGTGGTTCCCACATGTTTGTATGCAGGCCAATATTACTGAGTATTGTGTTGCTTTGCAGGCCCCTGGTAGAACGGATGCAAATCTTGATACCTCACAATTTCCATATTTCCTTGACACTGTCTTTTTTTTTTTTTTAGACGTAGGCCATGCCGACTTTTTTTTTTTTTTTTGTTATATGTTAGAAATTGTGTATGCAGGGTGTCACCACATTCTTCACAAGTAGAGTATTTGGCAATAAATAAAATAAAAAATAAAAAAACAGTACACCAGATCTGCCACTGGGTGTCGCAGTGCAAAACTTGACCAGGACAAAGTCAATGTTCAGTTCCAGCCTCCACTTCAAGGTCGCGTATCCACAAGCCTTAAGTCTTCTTTGTGTACGGCTTTGTTCCGAAAGATCTTTTCCTGGAAAGTGACTGTTGCTGCTTCAGCCGGGTGGGAAGCGATCCTTCCTGTCCGAAACTCTTACAAAACTTCCTCACTGCCACTTTACACTTACAGGAAATGTGGTCCTGAGTCCGGCAGAGCCAGGATTCCTGTCTTTGCTATCCCAGGGGGTCTACATGCTGCTCTAATGGAGGCTGGGAGCCTTGTGTGTTGCAGGAGAGCTTTTTTCTATTGTTAATAAAGGTGGAATTTTATCAACTCTTCTCCGGTCCATTATTCCTGCCCATCTAACATGTATGGTGATCTCCTGACCACACGTTTCAGGTATGTTGGACTTCACCATCTTTGACCTTTTTGTTCTAAAAGGTGTTTGAGTCTATTAAAAAAAAAAAAAAAATCGCTTACCCCCTAAAATTGTGAGGGTCCCACCGGTTGTTCTCCAAACTCGAAGCAGCGAGTCCCACAAGCCCTCGGCCGCTCCTTGTCTATAGGAGGGTCAATGACCATCTTCATCAGTGCTGTAGACTTTGAGTGGGGCAGCTGGGGGCGTGCGGATAACAAAGGGTAAAATGCACAGAAAACTGCTGCTTTTCCTCAACAAAATCTGAAGGTCCAGGTACCTTGGGGGAGAGAACTCACTCTAATGGGGGTCCTGACAGCTTTTTCTTGAGATCACCGGCCAGGCTGAGCATGTATGTGTATGCAGGGGGACTCAGGAGGGATAGCCGATGGCTGCCTAAAGTGCCTTAAAGGGCATGTGTCATCAGAAAATGGCTTCTCGTTTAAATTCTGTTTCTAGTTCATCCTTCAGGACGGCACACAAAGGGGGTAGACTTCTTTGACCTTTGTTGGCACAGGATCACAGGCTAAAAAAATATGCAAATTGCCTCTTCTGAGAAAAATAGGACTTAAACTCTTTAGCGCCACCTGTTGGAAGTAGCGATCCTACAAGTCACAATCAACTCTTTAATGAGTCGTGCAATATGACTTGGGATAAAAGCCAAATTAGCATCTCAGTTCGCAGACACGGTGTTTTGGGCTGTTGGCCCTCGTCAGTGAGAATATATGCTTCGCAGGGCCGCGCTTAGTAACCCGATGTTTATCCTGGTTACCATCGTTAAAGTAAAAAAACAACCACTACATACTTACCTACCGCTGTCTGTCCCCGGCGCTGTGCTTCTCTGCTCTGGCTGTGAGCACAGCGGCCAGAAAGCAGAGCGGTGACGTCACCGCTCTGCTTTCCGGCTGCCCGGCGCTACACAGCCAGTGCAGGAGGAGTGCAGAGAAGCTGAGCGCCGGGGACAGACAGCGGTAGGTAAGTATGTAGTGGTTGTTTTTTTTACTTTAACGATGGTAACCAGGGTAAACATCGGGTTACTAAGCGCGGCCCTGCGCTTAGTAACCCGATGTTTACCCTGGTTACCAGCGAAGACATCGCTGAATCGGCGTCACACACGCCGATTCAGCGATGTCAGCGGGAGATCCAGCGACGAAACAAAGTGCTGGCCTTTCTGCCCCGACCAGCGATATCACAGCAGGGGCCTGATCGCTGCTGCCTGTCACACTGGACGATATCGCTAGCCAGGACGCTGCAACGTCACGGATCGCTAGCGATATCGTCCAGTGTGACGGTACCTTTACAGTCCCTACGAAACAAGTTTTGAAGCATAAAAAGTGATTGTTAAAAATACCGCGCTAAGAATGCCACACTAAAAGGATTTGGTCAGAACTAGTAATTCCACAAATTACAAACGAAGGTGTGTGGATAAACAAATTAAAGGTTAATGCTATGACCAGCAAGCCACAGTCAGGGATTATGGTACATTGAACCTTCCTTGTAGGGGTTTAATTGGTGATTTAGTTAAATAATCACAACCTGGTTCATATATATTCCATCTCACATACCTTTAAGATGCTGCATAAAGATGCCCCGTTTTCCACAGGGTAGATGGCCAGTGCTTGTGACTCTGTATAGAGCTGGACGGGTATGCGTGGTTCCTGTGCTGCTCGTACGGCAGAGCATAAAGTGCAGAGCCAGAGGCGCCCCGGCCGGTGGCGTCTCTGGTTACACGAGGAGGAAAGAAAGATGGCCGATGCTGCTCGGCCGCTCGACCTAGAAGTGACGTCACTTGTCTTACGGAAACACAGGGGAGTCTGAATTAACCTACGCGTTTCGAGGTAAATCGCAGCTCTTCATCAGGGTTACGGACCCCTCCATGCGAAGCCGCTTATATTGCCATCGGTTTAACTAACTACCTCCGCCCCTTCACATTAACCCTTCGCATACCAAATTGTCCTATCCGCTCAGCAGTGGCCGGAGATAATATATTGCCCATATTACAACGGACATCAAGTTAGTTGTGCATTCATGATTTTATAAAAACATAATTTTATTTAAATAAGATTAAAAGTAGGATTAAAAGAAAATATGAAATATAAATAGAGATTACCTTAGATTAAAATAGAACTAATTTATAATAAAACTTAAACCGGTTGTTCATTTAGGAACCGGCGGCAAGCAAAGTATAGTATTATTACTTTGTTTGTTACTCCTCCTATTCCTCCTCTTTATCCTGTTGTAAAAATACTATACTTTGCTTGCCGCCGGTTCCTAAATGAACAACCGGTGTAAGTTTTATTATAAATTAGTTCTATTTTAATCTAAGGTAATCTCTATTTATATTTCATATTTTCTTTTAATCCTACTTTTAATCTTATTTAAATAAAATTGTTTTTATAAAATCATGAATGCACAACTAACTTGATGTCCGTTGCAATATGGGCAATAAATTTAGTATCTCCGGTCACTGCTGAGCTGATAGGACAATTTGGTATGCGAAGGGTTAATGTGAAGGGGCGGAGGTAGTTAGTTAAACCGATGGCAATATAAGCGGCATCGCATGTAGGGGTCCGTAACCCTGATGAAGAGCTGCGATCCACCTCGAAACGCGTTGGTTAATTCAGACTCCCCTGTGTTTCCATAAGACAAGTGACGTCACTTCTAGGTTGAGCGGCCGAGCAGCATCGGCCATCTTCCTTTCCTCCTCGCGTAACCAGGGACGCCACCGGCCGGGGCGCCTCTGGCTCTGCACTTTATGGCACTTCCTCTGCACTTTACGGTCTGCCGTACAAGCGGCACAGGAACCACGCATACCCGTCCAGCTCTATACAGAGTCACAAGCACTGGCCATCTACCCTGTGGAAAACGGGGCATCTTTATGCAGCATCTTAAAGGTATGTGAGATGGAATATACAGGTCCTTCTCAAAAAATTAGCATATAGTGTTAAATTTCATTATTTACCATAATGTAATGATTACAATTAAACTTTCATATATTATAGATTCATTATCCACCAACTGAAATTTGTCAGGTCTTTTATTGTTTTAATACTGATGATTTTGGCATACAACTCCTGATAACCCAAAAAACCTGTCTCAATAAATTAGCATATTTCACCCATCCAATCAAATAAAAGTGTTTTTTAATATCAAACAAAAAAACCAACAAATAATAATGTTCAGTTATGCACTCAATACTTGGTCGGGAATCCTTTGGCAGAAATGACTGCTTCAATGCGGCGTGGCATGGAGGCAATCAGCCTGTGACACTGCTGAGATGTTATGGAGGCCCAGGATGCTTCAATAGCGGCCTTAAGCTCATCCAGAGTGTTGGGTCTTGCGTCTCTCAACTTTCTCTTCACAATATCCCACAGATTCTCTATGGGGTTCAGGTCAGGAGAGTTGGCAGGCCAATTGAGCACAGTAATACCATGGTCAGTAAACCATTTACCAGTGGTTTTGGCACTGTGAGCAGGTGCCAGGTCGTGCTGAAAAATGAAATCTTCATCTCCATAAAGCATTTCAGCCGATGGAAGCATGAAGTGCTCCAAAATCTCCTGATAGCTAGCTGCATTGACCCTGCCCTTGATGAAACACAGTGGACCAACACCAGCAGCTGACATGGCACCCCACACCATCACTGACTGTGGGTACTTGACACTGGACTTCAGGCATTTTGGCATTTCCTTCTCCCCAGTCTTCCTCCAGACTCTGGCACCTTGATTTCCGAATGACATGCAAAATTTGCTTTCATCAGAAAAAAGTACTTGGGACCACTTAGCAACAGTCCAGTGCTGCTTCTCTGTAGCCCATTTCGGCACCTGTAGCCCATTTCCTGCACACGCCTGTGCACGGTGGCTCTGGATGTTTCCACACCAGACTCAGTCCACTGCTTCCTCAGGTTCCCCAAGGTCTGGAATCGGTCCTTCTCCACAATCTTCCTCAGGGTCCGGTCTCCTCTTCTCGTTGTACAGCGTTTTCTGCCACATTGTTTCCTTCCAACAGACTTACCATTGAGGTGCCTTGATACAGCACTCTGGGAACAGCCTATTTGTTGAGAAATTTCTTTCTGGGTCTTACCCTCTTGCTTGAGGGTGTCAATGATGGCCTTCTTGACATCTGTCAGGTCGCTAGTCTTACCCATGATGGGGGTTTTGAGTAATGAACCAGGCAGGGAGTTTATAAAAGCCTCAGGTATCTTTTGCATGTGTTTAGAGTTAATTAGTTGATTCAGAAGATTAGGGTAATAGGTCGTTTAGAGAACCTTTTCTTGATATGCTAATTTATTGAGACAGGTTTTTTGGGTTATCAGGAGTTGTATGCCAAAATCATCAGTATTAAAACAATAAAAGACCTGACAAATTTCAGTTGGTGGATAATGAATCTATAATATATGAAAGTTTAATTGTAATCATTACATTATGGTAAATAATGAAATTTAACACTATATGCTAATTTTTTGAGAAGGACCTGTATATGAACCAGGTTGTGATTATTTAACTAAATCACCAATTAAACCCCTACAAGGAAGGTTCAATGTACCATAATCCCTGACTGTGGCTTGCTGGTCATAGCATTAACCTTTAATGTGTTTATCCACACACCATCGTTTGTAATTAGTGGAATTACTAGTTCTGACCAAATCCTTTTAGTTTGGCATTCTTAAGGTACCTTCACACTAAACGACGCTGCAGCGAACCAGACAACGATCCGGATCGCTGCAGCGTCGCTGGAGAGCTGTCACACAGACAGCTCTCCAGCGACCAACGATGCCGGTAACCAGGGTAAACATCGGGTTACTAAGCGCAGGGCCGCGCTTAGTAACCCGATGTTTACCCTGGTTACCATCGTAAAAGTTAAAAAAAACAACCACTACATACTTACCTACCGCGATCTGTCCCCGGCGCTCTGCTTCTCTGCTCTGGCTGTGAGCACCGGGCAGCCGGAAAGCAGAGCAGTGACGTCACCGCTGTGCTTTCCGGCCGCTGTGCTCACAGCCAGAGCAGAGAAGCAGAGCGCCGGGGACAGACCGCGGTAGGTAAGTATGTAGTGTTTGTTTTTTTTAATTTAACGATGGTAACCAGGGTAAACATCGGGTTACTAAGCACGGCCCTGCGCTTAGTAACCCGATGTTTACCCTGGTTACCAGTGAAGACATCGCTGAATCGGTGTCACACACGCCGATTCAGCGACGAAATAAAGTGCTGGCCCTCTAGCCCCGCCCAACGACATCACAGCAGGATCCTGATCGCTGCTGAGTGTCACACTAAACGATATCGCTAGCGAGGACGCTGCAACGTCACGGATCGCTAGCGATATCGTTCAGTGTGAAGGTACCTTAAGCGCGGTATTTTTAACAATCACTTTTTATGCAAATATATTCGACAGAGGTCAGCACAGCTTCTGTCTAAATACCAGCTGCTTTTTCTTTATCCTTTCTCTCTTTTGATATACACACATGCAGCTCCAGTGTGGTTATTGGTTAATTAAAGTTTTGAAGCATCTTTCATTATCACTCTGAATTGTGCCGTTCCTCGGTTATTGCTTCTTTATAGCTTGTGGAGGTGACTAACCTGCTGACGATCCCTACTGTTATACACATTTCTGTTCTCATTACATCCACAGAATTTGAGGTTGGTCAAACCCAGAAAAGTGTTCCTTTTTTCATCGAGCTATAAGAGAAGGGTACTGTTACGGAAAGAAAGAAACCAAGATAAGGTAGATGGGTCCAGAAGCAGACAGATGGGAGCGGGCCCCTGTCCAACAATACTATTTATAATGAGCTATCAGGCTGCAATTTCCACTTGCTATGGAGGTGGATGTGGCCCCCTTACCTCCTGGGCCCCATGAGTCTGAATAGCAGAGGTGGTCACAAAGTAATAAACTCTCTTAAAGGGAATGTTTCAGCCAAACTGACAGTATAAGTTGGCAATTGACAGTGCTGTCAATCACAAGTGAGGGAGGAGGGAACACGCACTAGTGGGAGGAACGGTACATCGGGCCTCTTGGCACCACCCGGGGTGTGCCGAGCACTTCAAATAGCACCTTTCATTAAAGCCTCAGTCAACATCTGTTTTTCCTCACATGTGAGAAAAACAAAACAATTACTCTCATCAGAGTGTGGTCTTGGTGTCATCAGGTTTTTTTTACTTGTACCTGGAGAAATTAAAAAAAAATAAAAAATTCCATTCTTACAGTCCTTGAAAATTGGATGTCTTCCTAGCGTGGTCTAAATTTTTTCACAGACCCACTTACTTGCATGATCCTCAAATCAGAATCACGGCCATGTGAATGGCCCTTAGCGCAGGGGTCCCCAACTCCAGTCCTCAAGGCCCACCAACAGGTCATGTTTTCAGGATTTCCTTTGCATTGCACAGGTGATGCAATTATTACCTGGGCAAGACTAAGGAAATCCTGAAAACATGACATGTTGGTGGGCCTTGAGGACTGGAGTTGGGGACCCCTGCCTTAGCACATGTATACCTGGGATAGTCTGAAAATCACTGATGACACTCATACATGAAGACTGGACGTCTGAATGAGACCAAACGTTAGTTTCTGCAGAATGGAGGCAGTAATTAGATCACTGAAGATGACATTTTTCGGACTATATGGCCTACAAGGTTATGAGCTTCGTGTATATTGTCAGTTTCGACTGAAACACTCCTAAAATGTGCAACTACTGTGATCAGTTGTTATAGCCGGGGAACCCATTCAGGCCACGTTCAGTGTTTGGTGACTTTTTACCTCAGCATTCACAATCCGAAACCAGGAGTGGGTGATAAATACAGAAGTGGTGCATATGTTTCTATTATACTTTTCCTCTGATTGTTCCTCTCCTGGTTTTGACTTACAAATACTGAGGTAAAATACTGACTAGATACTGGACATGTGAACGTGGCCTTATGTATAGCATAACATGAATGAATGTTTATCCATCTAATGCACAGATTGGCTGGATCTGGTAAAACGAAGTGTCTTTCCATTCTGTCGACTACACCATTTACAGTGTGAGGTACTGAGAACCTAATTCTCAATTTTCTTCAAAGCCTCCACCATGTTGGCAGCAGTTCTTACATCAGTGAGGGGGGGTCTTCATCAGCCAGCCCTGTATGATTATATACCCGTCACTAGGAGCAGTACATTGACAGTATAATAACTTTATTGCCCATCCTGATGCCTTTTTTTTAATAAAAATCTATTTTGAAAATAATTTGTGCAACACGATTTTGTGATTTGGGAAATAATAAAAGTAATTTCACAAGACTGACAATAATAAGTATGACTTGTTCGTATCTGGTCTCTGACACATCCACATCTGTGATCTCCCGATGGGTGCCGCAGCCCAGGGATCCGGTCCAGCTGCTCCAGAGACTCCGATCATGTGTAAGACGCGTTAGAAAACTAGGATGAAGAGCGATCAGGTGTACATGGCTTCATGGAGATACTCCAGTCTGTGTTCTCTCTGCTGTCTTCTTGTCTGTAACAGTGATAGTCAGATCTCAGAACGGGAGAAAAGTGTTAATACGTAAAAGCATCTTCTAAGGATGTGTTCACATACACAAGTTTTCTGCTGCAAATTTTGCCTCAAACTCACCTCATGATCTGCAAGCATTGCAAAGAGTAAAATCCACAGTGAAGGTCCACTGGATCAATTACCATGCTGCACCGCCAGTCAATTTCCTCTGTGGGGTTTTTTTCTGCACCTTATGGGTGAGATTTGGTGACTTATTGCAAGGGTATGTCCACATGTGCAGAACTTGTAGCAGAAAATTCTGATGTGTTAACAGGAAAAACACTGCATAAAATTCTTGCGTTTTTTTAATGCAGATTTTTCGCCACTGATTATGAGAGAAATCTGAGGCAAAAACGTTAAAAGAATCAACATGCTGCAGATTTTAATATGCAAAAAATAAAAAGCACTGTATGTATGAGCCTCCAGGAATCTGATTCACAATCACAGTGCTGGTACTAGGAAACCCTTCAGATTTTGTGACTAAACTGCACAGAAAAGAAAAAGGAGACAAAAATGCAACATGTGCATATACCCCAATATGCTGCAGATTTTGTGCCCACAAATCTGTACAGAAAATCTGCGTTGTGTCCTCTCCGTATGAACATACCCAACGGAAGAACAAATCCTAGAGGTGATAATCCAGCTTTTGTAGCCATACCTCCTTCCACCTTTCCCACATTTTTTGCTAACTTCCCAAATTAAAAAAAAAAAAAAAAGACCCAGTTGTGGCATGTCCCTCCCCGGCTGCTCATCTGCTCCCCCAGTTACCATCCATTTTACCTTTTCTTGCTTGTATTCTTCGTATTCGGAGCTGTCTGTCAGTAGCTCATCTCTGCACAGGGGGCAGGAATTTGTCTGCAGATAATGAAGGACCACCATTAGCCTTACATTAATGTCGGTGCAGAGCCATCAGATATTTGCTTTTATTCTTAAAAGGGTAAAAAACTATTTGAATTTTTTTTCCAAAACATAAAAAAACAATATAAATGGGGTATCACTGTAATCATACTGACCTGAAGATAAAGCTGCCTTATCAATTTTACCACATTCGGAACATAAAAAAACAATTCCTGAATTGCTGGTTTTTGCTCATTCTGTCTCCCAAATATCGGAATAGAAAGCGATCAGAAAATGTCATGTGTCTAAAAATGGTACCAATAAAAATGTCAACTCGTCCCGCAAAAAACAAGCTCTAACATGACTGTCGGCCGAAATATGGTAACATTATAGCTATCAAAATATGGTGACACAAAAACTATTTTTTCCAATAAAAAGCTCCTTTTAGTGTGTGACAGAAGTCAAACATAAAAACCCGATATAAATCTGGTATCGCTGTAATCGCACCGACCAGAAGTATAAAGTCGCCTAATACAGCACGAGGAATGGCATAAATAAAACCAATTCTTCACCTGCTGTTAATCCTGCCTCACAAAGATCGCAGTAAGGCTTGGCTTGCATTTATCCTGCACTCTGCGCTGAGCGCTTACACTGGGGTTTTCATGTAACCCTCTGAAATAGGAGATTCAGACAGAACCCCTGTAGGAAAATTCCCTAAAATAAAGAAGATGAAGGAACTGTGGACACCATAGGAACTGTGATCCGGCGGTGTTCGTCCTTTTAGGGGAGTATAAGGCTACTTTCACACTAGCGGCGTGTGACGGACGTCGCAATGTGTCGTTTTGGTGAAAAAACGCATCCTGCAAATGTGCCTGCAGGATGCGTTTTTTCTCCATACATTTGTATTACTGACGCATTGCGACGTATGGCCACATGTTGCATTCGTCAAGCGACGGATGCGTCATGTTTTGGCGCACCGTCAGCACAAAAAAACATTACATGTAACTTTTTTTGTGCGTCGAGTTCGCCGTTTCCAACCGTGCATGCGCGGCCGGAACTCCGCCCCCTCCTCCCCGAATACTACAATGGGGCAGCGGATGCGTTGTAAAACTGCATCCGCTGCCCACGTTGTGCTAATCAATCACACTGTTCGTCGGGCCGACGGTTTGGGAAGGTCCGTACTGACGGACTAGTGTGAAAGTAGCCTAAAAGTGCAGTTGACCAGTTTTGTGCACTTCTGAAAAGAATGTTCTTAACAAAAGCTTTAACTCAAACCACAAAAAAGCAAGTCACTCAGGTCCGTCATCTGTTAACAGAAATATAGGGGTTTCCACGATACTGGTGGCACAAAGGCGCTGGAAAAGCAAAATGGCTCCTCACCCTCCAAAAGAAGTTCCCAAATCCAAATGTCCTCCAGTGTGTCTAAACCACGTATAGCGTCCACATGTTTGGCATTTCTGAAGCGATGAGAGCCCGTCTAATTTACAGGTGTGTTTCGCCAGAAGCACGGACTGGGCATAACGTACTGGTCACTACAACGGCAGATTTGCAATTTTCACTTGGCAACATTCATTGCTGCTTGTTTCTGGAAAACACCCATGGAGTCAAAATAGTCACTACACCTGTGACCAAGATCTGCTGTGCGCCCAAACAGTGGTTTTTCCCCGAGATATGATGTATTTGCGTGTTCAGGAGAACTTGCACAACAAATTTTGGGGTCAATTTTTTTCCTGCTACCGTTGTGAAAATTAAAAAAAAAATGAGGTCTAAAGTTAAATTTTTGTGAAAAAAAAAAGTTAATGTTCATTTTTTTCCCCACATTCCAAAAATTCCTGTGAAGCCCCTGAAGGACTAATAAACTTCTTGAATGTGGTTTTGAGCACCTTGGGGGGGGGGGGGGAAGGGGTGGTGCAGTTTTTAGAATGGTGTCATTTTGGGGGTATTTTCTGTCCTATAAGCCCCCAAAAGTCACTTCAAATGTGATATGGTCCCTAAAAAAAATGTTTGTGTAAATTTCGTTGGAAAAAATGAGAAATCGCTGGTCAACTTTTAACCCTTAAATTTATAACAAACAAAAAAAAATTGTTTCAAAAATTGTGCTGATGTAAAGTAGACATGTGGGAAATGTTATTTATTACTTATTTGTGTAACATATCTCTCTCTGATTTAAGGAAATAATAATTCAAAGTTTAAAAATCCCTAAACTTTCCAAGTTTTTGCCAATTTTCTGTTTGTGTTTTTTTCATAAATAAACATCATATTGATGAAGTTTTACCACTAACAATGTAAATGAGTTATTGCCTCAAAGTAACATTTGTCAGAATTGTAAAAGTTAGCCTGGTCATTAACGTTCAAACCACCTTTGGGGGTAAAGGAGTTAAAGGACACCTGTCATCCGTATGACTGCAGGCAGGTATAATACACCGCTCAAAAAAATAAAGGGAACACCTAACAACAGAATATAACTCCAAGTAAATCAAACTTCTGTGAAATCAAACTGTCCACTTAGGAAGCAACACTGATAGACAATCAATTTCACATGATGTTGTGCAAATGGAATCAACAACAGATGGAAATTGGCAATTATCAAGACACCCTCAATAAAGGAGTGGTTCTGCAGTACCAATGCTTTCTGGCTGATGTTTTGGTCACTTTTGAATGTTGGTTGTGCTTTCACACTCGTGGTAGCATGAGACGGATTCTACAACCCACACAAGTGGCTCAGGTAGTGCAGCTCATCCAGGATGGCACATCAATGCGAGCTGTGGCAAGGTGGTTTGCTGTGTCAGCGTAGTGTTCAGAGGCTGGAGGTGTTACCAGGAGACAGGTCAGTACACCAGGAGACGTGGAGGGGGCCGTAGGAGGGCAACAACCCAACAGCAGGAACGCTACCTCAGCCTTTGTGTAAGGAGGAACAGGAGGAGCACTGCCAGAGCCCCGCAAAATGATCACCAGCAGGCATGTGTCTGCACAAACGGTTAGAAACCGACTCCATGAGGATGGTCTGAGTGCCCGACATCTACAGATGGGGTTGTGCTCATAGCCCAACACTCTGCAGGACGCTTGGCATTTACCAAAGAACACCAGGATTAGCAAATTCGCCACTGACGCCCTATGTTCTTCACAGATGAAAGCAGGTTCACACTGAGCACATTTGACAGACATGACAGTCTGGAGATGCCATGGAGAGCGATCTGCTGCCTGCAACATCCTTCAGCATGACCGGTTTGGCAGTGGGTCAGCAATGGTGCGGGGTGGCATTTCTTTGGAGGGCCGCACAGCCCTTCATGTGCTTGCCAGAGGTAGCATAACTGCCATTAGGTACAGAGATGAGATCCTCAGACCCCTTGTGAGACCATATGCTGGTGCGGTTGGCCCTGGGTTCCTCCTAATGCAGGACAATGCCAGACCTCATGTGGCTGGAGTGTGTCAGCAGTTCCTGCAAGATAAAGGCATTGATGCTATGGACTGGCCCGCCTGTTCCCCAGACCTGAATCCGATTGAACACATCTCGGGCATCATGTCTCGCACTATCCACCAATGTCCTGTTGCACCACAGACTATCCAGGAGTTGGCGGATGCTTTAGTCCAGGTCTGGGAGGAGATCCCTCAGGAGACCATCCTCAGCCTCATCAGGAGCATGTACAGGCATTGTAGGGAGATCATACAGGCACGTGGAGGCCACACACACTACTGAGCATCACTTCCTTGTCTTGCAGCATTTCCACTGAAGTTGGATCAGCCTGTAACTTCATTTTCCACTTTGATTTTGAGCATCATTCCAACTCCAGATCTCGGTGGGATATTAGTTGTGATTTATGTTGATCATCTTTAGGTTTTATTGTTCGCAACACATTCCACTATGTAATGAACAAAGATTTACAACTGGAATATTTCATTCAGTGATATCTAAGATGTGGGATTTTAGTGTTCCCTTTATTTTTTTGAGCAGTGTATAATTTGTAGATCCCTCTGGAGAGCAAAGAAATAGACAAGACTAGTCTGGCACTGCCCCCATCAGGCCATTCCCAGAACTGCTACAGGTGATTAACAGATCCATGTACACACAAGGGTGAAAACTGTCAATTACCTGCACTAGCCGTGGGAAGAGCGGGACTAGTTTGGTGTCTCCCTATAGTCCCCAGCTAGATCTTTTAAAGTATATATTTTTTGGAACGCTGGAGCATTTTGGAGAAAACCATACATGGCTGCAATCATGCAACCAAGCTCTGATTCATGCTGCCCATGGTAAGGGCAGCATAAATCAGATGGCAATTCGGGCCTGATCACTAAGGGGTTAAAGAATATAGGTAGTGTCGATATGGAAAAATTGGATTTACATATGTTATTGATTATCAGTCTGCAATCTTCACTCATTCTCAGACTTTAATAAGCAGTTTACAAGCTGCTACAAGTTACAGGTTTTCTCTAACTGGCTGTGCATAATAATGTGATCACTGTGAGAAAATCAGTGAACTGCACTGACCTCAGTGAGATCCCAGTCTCGCTGTGGTGTATCATTCTCCTCTACTTTTCGGTGTAAACGGTCGCTTCAGGCCACCGCTGGTGAGCAAATGTCGCACAGATGGATTAACGGCATGGGACACTCTGGGTTCTTTCATCTTCTGACAGATGAGGGATATTTTATTTTTTTTTACAGGAGACAATGGCTTCAGGGGATTAGGTGTTATGATGAGTATAATGTGACTATTTTATTCTTAATTTTACACTCGATGTAGACAGCGGGGGGCTGAATTCAACTCTCAACATTGATTGATGTCATCTGTGTTCACGTGTGTGGGACATTTTGTCACCCGTGCTGCTAAAAAACGGACATGTCAGCGTGTTTTGCCCACCGACACACGGACCATGTAAACACACTGACACATGCACAAACCCATTCACTTTAATGGTTCTACGTGTGTAAGTGTCTTCGGTACGTGAGAAAACTGTCATCACACGTACTGGACACACTGACATGTGAGAGGGTCCAAGGAACAAAGCAAGGGGAGCACAAAGAGCTATCAGTGCCAGGTGCAGTGCTTGAACATTTTTGACAGATTTTACTGACCAGTTAGGTGAAGGACTTTGAATGCAGAAAATGGCAGGACAACTTTCTGGGCAAAAATGTCCTTAGTCTAGCAGTTGCTATAAGTTAGGCCAGGATCACACATGCGAGAAACACGGCCGAGTCTCGCATGTGAAATCCAAGCTGTGGCGCCGGCACTTGGGAGCGGAGCGTGCAGCTCCATGTGTTGCTATGCGGCCGCACGCTCCGCTCCCAAGTGCCGCCGCCACAGCTTGGATTTCACATGCAAGACTTGGCCGTGTTTCTCGCATGTGTGATCCCGGCCTAACCGTCATGATACCTAGTCCTTCCCAATTGCTGAGTGCAGTCATGGTGGGCTTGGTAGATCACCGCTCAGAGTATGGCACGTTTGGCTAGATGGAGGCTCTGGTTATGACATGTGTAATGCATGTAAAGATCGCATTCTCGCTATAATGCATCACAACAGCATAAAAGTGAGTTTGGTCATCTCGTCAGTTGCAAGTTGCCAGCAATCCTTACATTACACAGTAATGGGAACACACAGTTCTCAATGAGGCAGCATGCACTTTCACATGGACAGCCCATCGCTTCACGCTTTATGTGATATCGCTGCAGGAGAGTAAATCCTTTGCTTAAGGCCCCGTCACACTTAGCGACGCTACAGCGATCCCGACAACGATACGACCTGTCAGGGATTGTTGCTGCGTCGCTATGTGGTCGCTGGTGAGATATCACACAGTGCGATCTCCCCAACGACGCAGCAGCGATGCGGCGACCTGTAGCGACCTGTACAACGATGTCACATGGCAGCTATTTCATGACGATTAACAGACCTCAATGAGGGACGTCCTGTCATGAGGTCGTTGGTAAGGTGTCAAACACAGCGATGTGTGCTACCCAGCGGGACCTCTACGATCAAAAAAAGGTCCAGGCCATTCCGACACGACCAGCGATCTCACAGCAGGGGCCTGGTTGCTGCTACGTGTCACACATAGCGAGATCGCTACTGAGGTCGCTGTTGCGTCACAAAACTTGTGACTCAGCAGCGATCTCGCTAGCGATCTCGCTTTGTGTGACGGGGGCTTTAGGGTTCCTCTGTAGATTTCATCCAATTAATGAATGACCTAACAGCTGGGCATGGACAAAGCAAAAAGTGGACAATCCCTTTAAGTTATGAGAAGACAGATTATCTCTTTGTAACATCCCCTAAACCTTTGATTCTCCCACATCAGAGAAAATCATGTCACACTCAAATCAGAGTGTGATTTGCATAATTGGACTGATTTTTTTTAAATGAGAAATATAGTGGCGTGACCCTAGCTAGTGTCTGACTTCCGGCTAAGGGCTCCTGTGCTCTTTAGGAGAAAGCTGCTGTCAGACTCTCCTGGCAGTGACTTATCTCCGGGAAAATAAAAAGGATCCTTCTCTACTGCAACATCATCTATCGGGGAGGAATGGGGAGTCCCACAGACGCACTGGATTGTCAGCCGATCCCTCCGATATGGGGCTCAGACGATTTTAGTCGAATGAGTATGGGAGCCTTTAGGAGAGCCGCCACCTCTCCACCATCACGTTGGTTTCTTCCTTTTGCTTTCTGCGTCAAGTTGTTTGGTTAAGATGCTGTGAATCTATTATAATTCAATGATGTTTGGAATTTCCCTGTTTCTTACAAAAAAAAATACAGAAATGTTATTACCTTTCCAAGCCAGGGCAGTATGCAGGCGGAATGGAAGAGGTGTTCGCAGGGGAGCTGCCGCACGGTTTCATCCTCCTCAAACTCCAGCAGACACACCGGACACTTCAGGCCGGCATCTGTACGATATAGAAACCAAGGACTTCGGTTACTTGTATGGGTGCAATGTTTTCTGGGATTCACTTTAAGGCTGGAGTCACACATCCGACTTCAGACCGCGATGCACGGACCCGGGTGCAGGCCTTGTGACCCAAACTCCACTTCCCCATAAGCGTATACGAGGCTGGAGAATTTAGATCAGGAGACCTGTGGCCGGTCCGGCCTAACACTGGGGAGACGGTCTTCTGGGCCTCAATTGTAGATTATACATAGGGATATTTATTTTTTTATACCAAGAAAAATAGGCATTTCTAAATAAAACATATGAACATATTGGTTCAACCAATAAAACGCACAAAGTAGGATAAATATACAAGTTTCCAACCAAATAGGTTTCACATGTGATGTGACAATAAGGCCACAAAAGACGGCCATGATGTCAGTGTTCCGTCACAAGTGTGCGTAACAACCATGAGTAGAAATGAAAGAGCAATGTGTGATGCCCAGGCGGTACGCGTCACGTGTCGTTGCTTAATTACCTGATTTTTGACATTGTGACACATTATTCCAGTTGCTTACCACATTACCAGATTTCAAGTTGCGGAGTTTTTGATATTACAGATTTTCTGTAGAACTTCGGCACCTATTCGCTACATTAGATCACCTGTTTTTTTTTTTTTTTTTATTTTGCTTTCCTTTAAATGCGTTTATATTGTGTTTTTTGTCTCTTGTCATTTTAACATAAAACTGCTTTGTTTTTGATATTTCCTGGTATTTGACTATTACAAAAATTTTATATAATTATTCTACCTGTGTATTTTCCGCAAACAATGCAAGTCTATAACTCTCAGCGTACCCGCAACAGACAGACATGTTGCAAATTTCAGCTTACAATAATATTATATATATATGTATATATATATGTATATATATATATATATATATATATATATATATATATATATATATATATATATATATATATATATATATATATATATATATATACACACACTCTGTGGGCATGAGATTTCTTTAAATCCCATCCAATTTGCTGGGACGCGGGCGGTTTCGAAAACTGGGAACTCAACCTGATTCTGGACAGAATTTATTTTACTCGCCTCTATAGCGCCATTAGGTTCCACAGCGCTTTACAGACCCAATGGGGCTCACAATCTAAATTCCCTATCAGTATGGTCTTTGGAATGTGGGAGGAAACGGAAGTACCCGGAGGAAACCCACGCCAACACGGGGAGAACATACAAACTCCTTGCAGATGTTTTCCTTGGTGGGATTTGAACCCAGGACCCCAGCGTTGCAAGGCTGCAGTGCAAACCACTAAGATCGAAATGTATAACATATCGGTATGTCCTTGATGGTGACCACGGATGGAGGAGACGCCACCTCTGAAGTGGTGAGGATGAGGGATCCGATGAAGGCAGATTTAATCCCTGATTGAGACTGTCATTTTGTACTCCAGTCTTAATAAAGGGAGAGCAGGAGGAAGAGGCAACAAATTCATTAAGAGGCGAGTGCGGCTTTAAAGAATTTGGTGCATCTTCATACTATCATGCGCTATTGCCAGAAATGTATTCCAAGCATGAACTGACATGCATTTCCGTTTTAATTCATACCGCCTTTGTGGCGTAAATTAGGAAGAATTTGTTGAGCAGATTGTCACGTCCCACCCAAGCTCTGGCCACTTTTTAAAAAGGATGGCAAAAAAGCCCCAAAAAGAAGTTGAAAAATCTCCACCACTTTAGAGGTGTCCGTTTCGCCCCAGATTAGCATATGAGGCTCCGACAAAGATTTTATTTTAGCTGTGATATGCATACATCACCTTCTGTCAGGCTGACTCATATCCCTGACCACGGCACAACAGAAGCATCAAGCAGTCAGATGCAACCTCTCCTGCTGCTTATTTAAATGGAATCTGTCAGCAGCTTTTCCTCCTTCATCTGACAGCAGCATGATGTAGGGGCAGAGACTCCAATTCCAGCGATGTATCACTTACTGGGCTGCGTGCTGCAGTTTTGGTACAATCCCCATTTTCTCTGCCGCAGATCTCGCAGTTCTCTAAATGCTGAGCTTTGTATAACCCCGCCCTCAGCACTGATTGGTTGCTTTCTGTGTACACTGTACATAGGCAGAAAGGTGCCAATTAGTGGTGAGAACCGGGGTTATAAATCACTCATGGAAATGGATGAGTACATGGTAGCAGGGTTATTAGTCCTCTAGAGATAAAATCACAGTTTTAATCAGATTATCAAAATTACAACCAACTGTCCATTAAGTGACATCGCTGAAATCAGGGTCTTTGCCCCAACATCATGCTCAGGGGGTTTTTATTATTATTTAAGTCGTTAAAAAAAAAAAAAGGGTCTGAAATTTGTAAAAAAAAAAAAATAAAAAAAATAAATTAACAATTGCTTGTGTGGCCTTTTTCCGAGACCCATAACATTTCATTTTGTGTTTGATAAAGCTGTATGAGAGCTTGGATTTTTCTGGGGCATCCTCATGTGTGTTTTCATTGATACCATTTTGGGGTGGATATGATGATTATTGCACTTTGAGGAGTTGTGGCGATCTGAAAGAACAAAATTCTGTCGTTTTGATTTTTTATTCTTTTTACACAGTTTACCCATCATAGTAAATTAATTTTAGATTTTGATAGCTCGGACTGGTATATCAGCGGCGATACCATACATGATATGTTTTACATTTTTTAAAAAAAGATCTTTATTTTAAATGGGGAAAAAAGAGGGTGATTCAAAAAATTTTTATATATATTTCTTTCAACTTTTTTTCCCTTTTACTTTTTGCTGTTTGTTAGTCCCCATAGGGGACTTGAAACTGCGATCATCAGCTCCTGAGCTCTTCCCAGTCATCCTCTGCTGGTCTTTAATGGGTTAAGGCCTCATTCAGACACTTCCTCCTCTAGTTCTTGCGTTACTGATTCTGGAACAGTTTTTCTTTCTTCTGTGCCCCCACCCCTCCCAACCCCCCGGGGTAATAACGGTGCAAATTTTCCTCTTCAACCAACTGGGCGTATGCCACAGGACGTCTGTGGGCATTTGCCTTTTCTCCTCTGATGCTGGCCAATCAAAACATGGCCACGCCCAGAGAGAAGGTCTGTGGTATACGCCCAGTTGGAAGAATGGAAAATTTGCACTATTGTTACCAGGGGGAATAACTTTGCAACGAAGGGGCACAGAAGAAAAAGAAAAACTGTTCCGGAATCGTTGATACAGCGACAACTGGAGGAGAAACTCAGATAAAAAATTTAAAAAAATCAATTAAAAAGGTCCTAAATGTAAATTGCCAGCTCTGTGCGACTCATCGAGATCTGCAACATATCAATAATATAAATTATGGTCATAAATAGGGACCCCCAAGATTTAGTCCCCGTGGTTCCTCGGCATTCGGTTGAAGTTATCTGTAACATAGCTTCTGCCTTTTGCTTCTTACCTGCTTGCTTGGCCGTCACTGTAACTTTTGGCAAGTTTTCTACCACTTTTTTGGCAGCTGGCGGTGGAAGTCTATGGTCCCAGTCTGTTTCAGCCAGACCTCCAAGATCAATATCCATCCCACTGAGGAGACTCCTGGGAGGAATTAAGATAATAAAGGCTCAGCAAAAACATGACAACAGAAGCCAGACGGGGCCCGGGGCCTTCATCTACGGCCCCCCACTGTCAACAATAGGCTTTGGGGAAGCTGGATGACCATGTCTATGGATGCTGTAAGAGGGGAAATAAGGATATAGCTGGAAATCAGGGATAGATTAATAATGTTTCGGAACCTGACAACGGGGTACGGACATCAAAAGCCTTGTACGCCCCATGTCCCTCCTCAGTGCCTACATTCCAGCGTAATACCCCACTGTGACGGTCAGCTGTCTATGATCAGGCCCAGTGGCTTTATTCTCCCTGCGGGGTGACAGCTCCCAGGAGAGACCTTTGATTCATGTTGGAAGCACAGTAGAAATTGGCAATAAAAATAAACTTTAACGCTTTTCTATAAACATACGACCAAAAGACTGAGAAAAAAAACAAACATCCTGAATCAACAAAAAGTGCAAGACAGCAATTCCAAGTAAAGTCAAATATGGCAGCTCAGCTCCTATTCAACAATACTAGATGCCTGGACGACTTTAGCAATGTAGAAGAATAGGAAAGGTGTATGCTTTTAAAGGGAACCTGTCACCCCCAAAATCGATGGTGAGTAAGCTCACCGGCATCAGGGGCTTATCTACAGCATTCTGTAATTCTGTAGATAAGCCCCCGATGTATTGTGAAAGAGGAGAAAAAGACATTAGATTATACTCACCCAGGGGCGGTCCTGCTGAGGTCCGGACAAATGGGTGTCTCAGGTCCGCTCCGGCGCCTCCCATCTTCATTCCATGACGTCCTCTTCTGGTCTTCACGCCGCGGCTCCGGCGCATGCGCACTGAAGTACTTTCCTCTGCCCTCAACAGGGCAGACAAAGTACAGCGGAGCCAGAGCGTGAAGACCAGAAGAGGATGTCATGTAATGAAGATGGGAGGCGCCGGAGCGGACCTGAGACACCATTTGACCAGACCGCACCGGGACCGCCCCTGGGTGAGTATAATCTAATGTCTTTTTCTCATCTTTCAGGTAACATCGGCGGCTTATCTACAGCATTACAGAATGCTGTAGATAAGCCCCTGATGCCGGTGAGCTTACCTCACCATCGATTTTGGGGGTGACAGGTTCCCTTTAATGATGTTCAGCACACTGCCAAAGTTTTAGGCAGGTGTGGAAAAAATGCTGCAAAGTAAGGACGCTTTAAAAAATAAAATAAAATGTTAATAGTTTATTCTAATTAATTAACAAAATGCAAAGTGAATGAACAAAAGAGAAATCAAAATCAAATCAATATTTGGTGTCTCTGCCCGTTGCCTTCAAAACACCATTACTTCTAGGAACAGGTTTCAACTCTGCAGGGCGGTTGTTCCAAACATCTCGGAGAACTAACCACAGATCTTCCATGGATGTTGTCTGTGTAAATCCTTCTGCCTCTTCAGGTAATCCCAGACAGACTGGATGATGTTAGTATCAGGGCTCTGTGGGGACCATATCATTACTCCTAGGACTTCTAAATTAGAGATGAGGGAACATCGTCGGCTCCCTCCTTATTTGGCAAGCTATGGTGCTTACCGAAGAAGCTGCATCGGGAACCCGGATACCTGCAGCGCTCCCGATAATCAGGTGTTCGGTGCCGCAGCTGCATGTGTCGCGGGTGTGTGACAGTCACAACACATCGGGAGCGCTTCAGGTATCTGGGTTCCTGGTGCAGCTTTTTCGGTAAGCGCCATAGCTTGCCGAATAAGGAGGGAGCTGACGATGTTCCCTCATCTCTATTCTTAATGACATTGGCTGCACGTTTGGGATCGTTTTCCTGATGCAGAATAAATTTGGAAAAGATCAGATGCCGCACTGATCGTATTGCATGATGGATAAGTATCTGCCTGTAGTTCACAACATTGAGGACACCAAGGATTGGGCAGCTTTGAGGTCTGTAGACACTGTGGTCAGCCAAGGAAACTTAGTGCAGTAGATGAGAGACACATCATTCATATTTTCCTTGAAAATTGGAGGATGTCCAGGAGTGTCAACAACTCAGAATGGGCAGCAACCAGTAAGATCCAGCTACACCAATCTACTGTTTGGAGAATTCTGCCCAGAAGTGGTCTTTATGGTAGAATTGCAACCAAACAAAACACACCCCTCTGACATGGAAACAAGGTCAAGTCACTCAACTATGTACAAAAGTAAAGGAAATGGGATTCATAAAAATGGCAGCAGGTGCTCTGGGCTGATCAATCAAATGTGCAATATTTTACTGTAATAGAAGGCAGTTTGTTTGGTGAAGCGCTGGAGAGCAGTACAATAAGTGTTTGCAGGAACAGTGAAGCATGGTGGAGGCTCCTTACAAGTTTGGGGCTGCATTTTAACAAATAGAAATGATAAATTGAGCATGATTAATGGTGTCCTCAATGCTGTGAAATACAGGCAGATACTTATCCATCATGTAATACCATCAAGGAGGCATCTGAATCACTCAAAATGTATTCTTCAGCAGAACAATTACCCCTAACATACAGCCAATGACATTAAGAACCATCTTCAACGTATGGAAGAACAAGAAGTCCTGCAAGTGAGATCAAGGCTCTGTGAGGGTCGGATTGTCAACATCATCCAGTCTGTCTGGGATTCCATGAAGAGACAGAAGGATTGGTCTCACATTCAGATGTGTGGTTAGTTCTCCAAGATGTTTGGAACAACTTCTCAGCAGAGATCCTTCAAAAACTGTGCACAACTGTACCTAGTAGAATTGATGCTGTGCTAAAATCAAAAGGGCGGTCACAACAGATATTTGCTTTATATTTCTCTTTTGGTCATTCACTTCGAATTTGGTTATAATTGATAAAAAATAAACTATTAACTCTTCTATTTTTGAAAGCATTTTTACTTTGTAGCATTTTTTCTACAGCGGTCTAAAAATTATGCACAGTACTGCATTTGTCAGCACGGCATCCTCTAGCAAATTAGTTAATACAGCTCTGAATATGGCTGGGGTATAAAAGAACTAAGTGTAGTCAAATGCCAAACGTAGACACAGTATTATGCATCATTTGGCTACATTCACTTTCACTTTGTTTTTCTTCCATGTGTCATCCATTTTGAATTGGGTTTTTTCCTACCTGTTTTTTTTTAAAAACTGAATCAGGTAGACTGACCTGGTTTCATACACTGATTCTTAACGATGATTCAGTTAAAACTGATGAAATATCTAAAAAACAAAAACAAAACTGAAGTACAAAGGATGTCTTACATTTGTTTCATGTGTGTTTACAGAGAACCTGTTCACATGGACAAAAATGATTTAGGATTAATCTGCAGATTAATAGCGTTCTAAACCTGCCCAGCGCCCACCCCGAGAGCCCCGCTGCCTGGAGAAAATTAACTTTAGTCCTCCCGGTAGCATTCGGTATTCAGTCACCGGTCTACTTCTGTCACCGAGCCCATGGCTCTGACTGACAGTCGGGTCTAATGATGAGCTGCTGTTAAGCTACGTTCAGATTTGCGTTCCGCCGGGCTGCGTCGGGCGCAGCCGCGGCGACGCATGCGTCATGTGCCCCTATATTTAACATGGGGGCGCATGGACATGCGTTGTGCTGCGTTTTGCGATGCATGCGTTTTTTTTGCCGCACGCGTCAGGACGCAGAGGACGCAGCAAGACGCGTCCAAAATTCGGCAAAAAAGGACGCATGCATCGCAAAACGCAGCGTTTTAGCGTGCGTTTTTATTTGCGTTGTGCGTTGCGTCGCCGACGCAGCGGCGCACAACGCAAATCTGAACGTAGCCTTAGTCAGGGCCGGGGGGCACGGTCCGTGCCCATGACTGAAACCCGAATGTTGCTGGGAGGAATAAAGTTCATTTCTTCCTGTTATCGGGGTTCAAAGTGCAGGCACCAGGCAGGTTCAGAATGCCATTAACCTGCAGATTAACCCCATATCTGCAGGTTAGTGTTTTTTTCACATGACAGGTTTCCTTTAACAGATCTCCGTAGACTTTTAAATAGTGGAGTCTGATCTACAAAACGGATGAGAATAGGACACACTCCCTCGAACCTCACATAATGGCCGCAGAGGGTTAAACAAGCCGTCTACAAACAGGTAATGTGTGTTATGGCTCACAGCCGCACATTGTGAAGAGGAAGGAAGGAGCTCCAGGTCTGAGACACGTAAACAATGCTACCGATCAGCGAGATTTACAGTAACGGGTCAAGAACGAGGAAGTGGCTTGGAATTTAAGAAATAGGAAAATCTCTAAGAATAACAATCAATTTCTAATTAGCAAAAAGGAAGGCAAAGTTTATAAAGAGGAACAGACAGGTCTATTACATAGAAAAGCAGAAAGTCTAATACGAGGAATGGCCCTAACACACAGTGGCAGTATCCCCGAGTGCTGCTGTCGGGGGCGATGGCTGCACACACGGTATATAGATATACACTGGGGTCCCACACACATTCCTTGTACAGCACTGTGAAAGCAAGAGGAATCAGAGGCAGTCATGACTAGGGCATCATAAAGAAAACTGACTGCAGAGCTCCCCCTATTGGTGACTGCAGGCTGCCAACTGTATTCTTTCCAAAAGTCTAGACTTGAGATAGATAAAATGAAAATCCTACATTTGTTCTTATGTACAGAACTGTGCAAAAGTTTTGGGCAGGTGTGGAAATAATGCCGCACAGCAGGAATGCTTTCAAACATAGAAGGGCTCATCGTTTAATTTTATTTATTAATAAAATGGAAAGAAATATAAATCTGGTAGGACCGCCCTTTGCCTTCAAAACAGCGACAACTCATCAATTCTGCCAAGTTCATTTGCACACTTTTTTTTAAGGAACTCTGCAGGGAGGTGATTTCTAACATCTTGGAGAATAAACCATAGATCTGTGGATGTCGCTTGTGCAAATCCTTCTGTATCATATAATTCTAGACAGATTCGATGATATCGAGATCAGGGCTCTGTAGGGACCATGTCAACATTTACCCACAGCCCCCATACAGTATGGTGGACCCAAAAAGCCCCCATACAGTATGGTGGATCCCACATTGCAGGGCAATACAAGCAAATGAGATACCACGACAAGTGACAAATAACGGATCCGGTTAGGTTGCGGCCAATGTCACTGTGTAGCCCTAGCATAATGAATACTACTACTATTTTTCGTATATTGTGATCTTGTAGGAGATCACATCACTAAGTCTTCTTGGCAATGCTCCATGGGAGATAAGTATGCAAATTATCATTTTCACTCAATGAAAGCGAATAGCTTGCAAGTACAATTTAGGAGAGGTAGCTGCCCAATAAGTTAATGTCTAACCCTTTAACGAGCCTTACAACAAGGGCAAGGATAAATGCCAAGCAGGAAGATCAACTACAGACAGCTGTTTCGGCAATTTAGTCACTTATCAGTGTACAGTAAAGTCTGTCTGGCCGAGTTTAATGCCCTTAAACAGAATCTGACAGCAGTTTTTTTGCTATGTAATCTGAGAGCACCATGATGTAGAGGCAGAGACCCCGATTCCAGTGGTGTCACATAATGGGCTGCATGGTGTGGATTTCATAGAATCTCTACTTTATCATTGTAAATTATTATTATTATTTATTTATATAGCACCATTGATTCCATGGTGCTGTACATGAGAAGGGATTACATACAAGTTACAGATATCACTTACAGTAAATAAACTAACAATGACGGACTGATACAGAGGGATGACGACCCTGCCCTTGCGGGCTTACATTCTACAGGATTGTGGGGAAAGAGACAGTAGGTTGGGGGGTTGCAGGAGCTCCGGTGTTGGTGAGGCGGCAGCGGGGTCAGTGCAGGTTGTAGGATTTCCTGAAGAGATGGGTTTTCAGGTTCCGTCTGAAGGATCCGAATGTGGTTAATAGTCGGACGTGTTGGGGCAAAGAGTTCCAGAGGATGGAGGATATTCGGGAGAAATCTTGGAAGCGATTGGATGAGGAGCGAATAAGTGTGGAGGACAGAAGGAGGTCTTGGGAGGACCAGAGATTACGTGAGGGAAGATATCGGGAGATTAGTTCAGAGATATATGGAGGAGACAGGTTGTGGATGGCTTTGTAGGTCAGTATTAGCAATTTGAACTGGATACGCTGAGGGAATGGGAGCCAGTGAAGAGATTTGCAGAGGGGGGAAGCGGAGGAGTAGCGAGGAGAGAGGTGAATTACTCAGGCAGCAGAGTTAAGGATGGACTGGAGAGGTGCAAGGGTGTTAGCAGGGAGGCCACAGAAAAGGAAGTTGCAGTAGTCAAGGCGGGAGATGATGAGGGCATGCACAAACATAGATTGACGGTTGAGGAAAGGACGGATTCTCGAGATATTTTTGAGCTGGAGGTGACAGGAGGTGGAAAGAGCTTGGATGTGCGGTTTGAAGGGCAGGGCAGAGTCAAGGGTTACTTGGAGGCAGCGGACTTCCGGTACGGGGGAAAGCGTGATGTCGTTAATTGTGATAGATGGGTTAGGTAAGGAAGATCTATGAGATGGAGGAAAGATGATGAGTTCAGATTTGTCCACATTGAGTTTGAGGAAGCGAGAGGAGAAGAAGGATATGGCTGATTGTAAATATAGTAGTGGTCACAATGTTAAGCCCTGTATATCCCCACATATACCACTGATGGCGAGATTCCTGGGTACACTGCCAGCAAGCTGCCAATCGGCGGTGGGGTTACACAGATTAGCTGGACTTCCCTGCAAGTGAGACCTAGTCAGGCAGTGATAATCTCATGCTGATAAAACACTGATTGTATTGAAACTACAACACGCAGCCTAGTAAGTGACATCTTTTGCTCTGCATTATGCTGCTCTCAGATTAGATAGCAATAACCTGTTGACAGATTTCCTTTAACTCAATGTGGGGGAACTTCTGCTTCTCCATAAAGGGACCTGCGAAGTATGAGGTCTTACAAGCAATGCTCAATGAGAAAAAAAGTTTGCAAATTTATGTCAGAGACGGAAATAAATGATCTCACAAGTACCACCTAGGAGAGGTAGATACCCTGTAGAGTCCATAGTCAGGTGGTCTCTTTACAGAGAATCAGTACTACCGCAAGGACATCGCACTCAGCCAGACTCTGCGCTACACTGATGAGGAGCAAACACCCCGAAACAGCGTTCACAAGAGTCTCTGGCACGGCCTATATCCCTGGTCACAGTGCAAGGCTCATTAAAGGGTCGGAAAATGACAGTAGTCACCTCACCTCTCCCCTTATGTGCCATGAAGCCCTTAGTGGGCGCAGGGGCACCGATCACACCTTATCTAGAGCCGTGAAGCACAAATCTCGTGCTTATTCAGAAGGTTCTGCTCCCTGGTGGGTCGTAGACACCCTACTTGTCTCCTTTTTATTATTTACACCGTGGTTTATTCCTGACCTGGCCAGCTCTAACAAGGCATTCTGCCGGTACTGCTCCTCGGGGACGGTGGGCTCGCAGTTATGTTCATCAAAGTAGGACGCCATGGAGGAAAGGCTGGAAGAGAGAAGAACCGATGGTTATTCAAGGCTAAATACCACAGTAAGTCCTGTAGGCATACACCCCGACTACCAGGAAGACTCGGCTTCAGAGCCCAAAGGTGGCGCTGCTATAACTACTATTGACGGGCACCAGACTGAGGGACAAATGTAAGATTATGGCGCCATTATAGATTAGGCCCCTGGTACGGATTTGGTGTCATGAAACGTTACGGGCGCTGTTCACATTTGTTTTACTTTACAATACGAGTCAATGGCTAATTTATGCCAGTGTGTCTATACGGTGTCCTACAGCAGAGGCTTCCATCAAAGGCATAGATACATTTCATATACATCACAGGAGGGAGAAAAAAATAATCTAAAAAATAAAAGGGTATACGGTAGACCCCCACCGGGCGATATGGGGCTGAAAATGTATGAAATACCAGAAGTAGGAGGTGCAGGAACTTTTTGGAGAAAGTTTAATACATTGGTCCTGATTTTCACCTCTTTGCGACCCCATGAGTGCAATATGGGGTTATAGGGGCGCTGGGATACTTGCGGCGAGCACAGTGGGTATACGGAGCGGTTGCCAGCAGGGATATACAGCTCTGAGCGCTGATTTTTAACTATTCAAATACCATTACCAATACATGACAGCGGCATTTCAAGAAGCACCGCTCCTCCTCATCATCATCCTCCTCCTATAGAAGTTTTATCCTCTTCCTATATTGTGGAGATCATATTATACAGCACTGTGCACTTACAATTCCTCTTTTTTCGCCCTTCTACCCAGCTAATTCTTCTCTTTTTCAATAAACCCTTCACACCCCGGGCCATTTTCCTTTGTAGTTTTGTTTGTTTGTTTTTTGTATTTTTTTGTGTTGGGGGCCATTTTTTACCCCCTTCTTCTAAGAGCCATCCCTTTTTTTATTTTTTTCCGTCTATACAGCCATATGAGGGCTTGTTTTTTGCGGGATGAGTTGTACTTTTGACTGACACCACTGATTTTAGCACATAGTGTACTGGGATAAGGGGGAAAAAAAGATTCAAGTGCTGTGAAATCGCAAACAAGTGCAAATCCACAATTGTTTTTTTTGTTTGTTTTTTTTTTTCCGAAATGCTAATACTGACCCGTCACTAGGATTCTCCAGGTCAGTACGAGTTCACAGATACCAAACCTGTCTAAATTTTTTTTTATTTAAGTGCTGAAAAAAAAAAAACATTTTTTTGCTTTTGCCGCCATTTTTCCGACACCAGTAGCCGTTTCATTTTTCGAGATCTGGGGCTCGGTGACGGCTTATGAATAATTAATAATTCCTCCCACAGCTTCATCGATGGAAAAATGGAGAAAAAGGGGACACAAAATGTATTTATTTACAGAGTTCTGAATTTTTTTTTTCCGACCACTAAACTATATATGTGAAGAACTGGCATGGCCGCAGTGGTGCTGACCCGGGGGAATCACGCGGCCGGATCATTCATACACCACATTGCACGCCATTCAAAAAAAAAAAAAGAAAAACAATGCTGGGGTTGCCGTTTTCGCGTTTTCTGGGTCATCGGTACATTATACATGAACGGCGCCATCCAAAACTACAACTCGTCCTGCACAAAAACAGGACACAAGTCCGGGAGCGACCATAAAGCGTTAAAGGGGGGGAAGGGAAAAAATAAAAGTCGCAAAATGACAGTCATGAAAGAGTTAAACCCATGCATATGTCTTTAAGTCGAGTTTTTTTTTCTGGTGTTTTTACATTATTTTCTATGTTTTGCCATGGTATCTGATACTGGGATAACTGGGAACCACCACCAATGCTATTACAGGACCTACTGTGGGGGTTCAGCTTTCCCAGTGTCCTGCATGTAACACTCCACTGACTCTATCATTCCTACATGTACCTGTGATATTACAGGCACCGGCGGTGACGTCACTGACACGGGGGGGGGCAGCAGCTCCTACCTGCTCACAGACCCCCACGGAGTCGTACAGTACTGCTCACATCCGGGAAGGCCTGCCGGCCGGGTGACACAGCGCTACATCAGCGCAGCGAGTCTCAACCAATGACAGGAGCAGAATATTCCTCTCCACCAATGAGCTTATTAAGGGGGCGGGGATTCTAGGACAGACGCTAAAGACACACTTGCTTGTGCCGGTCATGTGACCTGTGTGGGCGCGGTTTGTATCACGTGACTACGCGAAGCCTCCACTCCGCTGAATGAAAACAGGCCGCAGCGCGGGAGACTCGTACCGCGCATGCGCGTTAGTAACTGTGGGGTAATTGTTCCTGAATCACTGAGGTTGGGAAATGAGAACTGCACATACATTATTCACTGTTCTGGAATGGTAGAAGCTCTGAAAGGGAGCAATGGGGCTCTAACATGGAGATTATATGTGTGGTGGTGACAGAGGCGTAGCTAGGGTTTTGGTTCAGGGGGTGAAGCTTCTGAGTGGTCCCTAACCAGGTAACCTTCATTACAACTGGGTGACGCCCCCTAATAGTGGAGGAGAACCTCAGCGGATGACCGCGTGTTGCTGAAGATAATCTAATATATAAAGCTGAATGTGTGTGTGTGTATGTATGTCCGGGATTGGCATCTGCACCGTCGCAGCTACAGCCACAAAATTTTGCACAGTCACACGTCTGGACCCCGAGAGCGTCATAGGCTATGTTGTGAGGCGAAATTTTAACCCCGCGCGTTCCAATTCACCAAACAATTTTGCCCCTATCTACATAATGGGGAAAAGTGAAAGGAAAAGTGTTGGAGGCAAATTGACAGCTGCCAGATGTGAACAAGGGGGACTTAAAGAGTGAGAGCGATGGCGCCAAAGAGTATATACCGTACAGTTGCTAAGGTGGGGCCCCGACATGGGATACTCACCACACACGGGGATATGAACACACACACAAAATGCGCCACACACTACCACGTGCATGAACACATATTACCCTCAGCACACATTTCACCACACATACACCAACCTCGCCACATAAAAGTCGAAACACAAAAGTCTCCGCTCAAAACTCGCCACGCGCAAAACTCGCCACATGCAAAAACTAGGCTCACGCAAAACTTGCACACGCGGAAAAATTGCCACATGCACAAAAGTTGCAGCACATGCAAAAGTTGCCTCACACACAACTTGCGCATACTCAAAAGGCACCACACATAAAACTCGCCATGCGCAAAACTCGCCATGCACAAAACTTGCTGCACACAACTTGCTACATTAACCTGTCACATGCAACTCGACACACAAAAAGTTGCTACAGACATGTTGCCACACAAAACTCATCTCACAAAAGTCGCTACATGCATGTCGCCACACGCGACTCAACACACACAACTTGACAAACGAAACTCGCCCTAAAACACACACAAGTCTGGTATTATCCTTCAAAAATAAAAATCTGATTAATAAGCAGACAAACTACAACAAATGTACCATATAGGAAATACGGCAGCTGTCAGTCACATGACCTGTCTATTATGCGTATGTGTGAGCTAATATATACTGCCAGGGGGAGGGCTTCCTGTTGGCTGGGGATTTATCAGGCTGCCAATTTAGCTTACAAATACTGAGGTAAAAATACTGAGCAAATAACGTGTGAACGAGGTCTAATACAGGAGGAGATGACACACAGGTATATACTATATACAGGGGAGATGACACACAGATATATACTATATACAGGAGAGATGACACAGGTATATACTATATAGAGGAGATGACATACAGGTACATACTATATACAGGAGGAGATGACACACAGGTATATACTATATACAGGAGCAGATGACCTACAGGTATATACTATATACAGGAGGAGATGACATACAGGTATATACTATATACAGGGGAGATGACACACAGGTATATACTATATACAGGAGGAGATGACATACAGGTATATACTATATACAGGAGGAGATGACACAGATATATACTATATACAGGGGAGATGACACACAGGTATATACTATATACAGGAGGAGATGACATACAGGTATATACTATATATAGAAGGAGATGACATACAGGTATATACTATATATAGAAGGAGATGACATACAGGTATATACTATATACAGGGGAGATGACACACAGCAGGTATATTATATATACAGGGGAGATGACATACAGGTATATACTATATACAGGAGATGACATACAGGTGTATACTATATATAAGGGAGATGACAAATATGTATATACTGAGGTGAAAATGAAAAGGTGTGAGTGCAAAATGAGAGGAGTGAGGGAAAATAGTGGAGTGATCGGAAAATGACAGATGTGAGGCCGAAAGAGGAGTGAGGGAAAATAGTGGAGTGATCGGAAAATGACAGATGTGAGGTCGAAATGACAAGTGTTAGGGGGGGAATGAGAGGAGTGAGGGAGAAAATGAGAGATATGAGGGGGAAAATGAAAGATGTGATTGGGAAAATGAGAGGCGTGATGGGAAAATAAGAGAAGTGAGGTGCTATAACTAACCACAGATATTTACTATGCCCAGGCTCTTCAGCTAGTCTCTATATAAAGACCAACATGGATATTACCGCCATATGGTCAGTGGTAGATACCAGCCCTACAGAACATATAAGAGATCAAAGGAACATATAAGAGAGTACAAAGGAGGGCAACAAAATTAATAAAGGGGATGGGAAAACTACAATACCCAGATAGATTAGCGAAATTAGGATTATTTAGTCTAGAAAAAAGACGACTGAGGGGCGATCTAATAACCATGTATAAGCATATAAGGGGACAATACAAATATCTCGCTGAGGATCTGTTTATACCAAGGAAGGTGACGGGCACAAGGGGGCATTCTTTGCGTCTGGAGGAGAGAAGGTTTTTCCACCAACATAGAAGAGGATTCTTTACTGTTAGGGCAGTGAGAATCTGGAATTGCTTGCCTGAGGAGGTGGTGATGGCGAACTCAGTCGAGGGGTTCAAGAGAGGCCTGGATGTCTTCCTGGAGCAGAACAATATTGTATCATACAATTATTAGGTTCTGTAGAAGGACGTAGATCTGGGTATTTATTATGATGGAATATAGGCTGAACTGGATGGACAAATGTCTTTTTTCGGCCTTACTAACTATGTTACTATGTTTAGATCACAGCACAGTTACAGATAATGACTGACCGCTGACGTCCTTTCTGATGGAATTGTCACTTTTCCCGTCTGTTCCATCTGGCCCAGACCGACATAACAACTTCTTCCAGCCAGGACTCGTCTGCAGAGAATACAACAAAGACACATTTCACTTCTCATATTCCAGCCTCATCACCATCTATCCCCCACCTTCACAAACTCCTCATCCTGCTGATACCCCAATACTGAGCTGCTGCTGCCGTATGTGTCCCTATTACTGCCCCTGATACCCCAATACTGAGCCGCTGCTGCCGTATGTGTCCCTATTACTGCACCTGATACCCCAATACTGAGCCGCTGCTGCCGTATGTGTCCCTATTACTGCCCCTGATACCCCAATACTGAGCTGCTGCTGCCGTATGTGTCCCTATTACTGCCCCTGATACCCCAATACTGAGCCGCTGCTGCCGTATGTGTCCCTATTACTGCCCCTGATACCCCAATACTGAGCTGCTGCTGCCGTATGTGTCCTTATTACTGCACCTGCTGTGTGGTTCTCTCTGCCTTCTAAATTCTAAAGCACCCCTCTATAATATAGTAATGCCGGGTGCAAGTGCCCTAGAAAACAGTGCCTACATTTTATCACCTAGAAACAAATAATGCCCTCTGTGTGCCCCTTTGATAGTCACAGTAACCTGAGTTCCCCTATAACAATAAGCGCCCACTTTACATTTAATAAAGTCCCGAGTCTCCCCCTGTACAGCTCCCCTATACACAGCATGATGCTCTCTTATACACAGTATAATGCCCCCTCAGATTATACTGACCCCTTAGTACCCCCCAAACTGTTTGATGGCTCCCACACTGTATGATGACCCCCTCACTGTAATCTCCACTCTGTATTCTGGCCCCATAGATAGCCTCCATATAGTATAATGCACCAGACCGTCCTAAATATAATATAATGCACTTCCCATAGGCCTACTTTATATTGCATAATGCACAAGGCAGCACCCATAGGCAGACTCTATAGCACAAGGCAGCACTCCATAGGCAGACCCTGTAGTATAAGGCAGCACCCCCATAGGCAGATCCTGTAGTATAAGGCAGTACTTCCATAGGCAGATCCTGTAGTATAAGGCAGTATCTCCATAAGCAGATCCTGTAGTATAAGGCAGCATCCCCATAGGCAGATCCTGTAGTAAAAGGCAGTACCCCCATAAGCAGATCCTGTAGTATAAGGCAGCACCCCCATAGGCAGATCCTGTAGTAAAAGGCAGTACCCCCATAGGCAGATCCTGTCATATAAGGCAGCACCCCCATAGGCAGACTGTAGTATAAGGCAGCACCCCATAGCCAGATCATGTAGTACAAGGCAGCACCCCCATAGGCAGATCCTGTAGTGTAAGGCAGCACCCCCATAGGCTGATCCTGTAGCATAAGGCAGCACCCCCAAAGGCAGATCCTGTAGTATAAGGCAGCACCCTCATAGGCAGATCCTGTAGTATAAGGCAGTACCCCCATAGGCAGATTCTGTAGTATAAGGCAGCACCCCATAGGCAGACTAGTATAAGGCAGCACCCCCATAGGCAGACCCTGTAGTATAAGGCAGCCCCCATAAAAAAATAAATAAATACTGCTCTTCCTTCTTGTTCCAGCGGTGCTCCGAGCTCCCGCTCATTTCCTGACAGCGGGCGCTGGGTGATGAAGTCATCGTGCCCACTGTCAGGGTCGGCGTAGCGCTCCTTTTCTCATCAATGCGTTCAGCTGTAGTGGCTAAATGCCAAAACAGCTGACCTTGCGGTTACGGGCGGGGGGCCCACTTCTGGCACCGGGCCCCCCGCCTGCTCAGGGGCCCCATAGCGACCGGGCGGCAGAGCATGGAGATCGATTCTTACTCTGCGTGTGCCGATACAGTTACAGTAGCGTAGCTCCGGGTGGGCCCCCTCTGAGCTCCAGGCCCGGGGCGATGCCCCCCCCCCTTCCCCCCGGTAGCTACGTTACTGGGTGGTGGTGTTGCCTGGCAAAGGTTTGCTGGCCTCGTGGATAGAGGGTCTGCGCCATTATCATCTGTACAGGTGATAGGAGTTAGAAGTAGGAAATCATCAGATTTTAAAAGTGGGGTATATTGTGATCTAGGCCACGAGGTCAGAGCTCGCTGTACATTGTTGCTGGATTGCAGCCTAATGCAATTGAATGAGATCACAAGGGGCTACAGCATGCTAATTGCAAAAATCCAAATGATTCTGGAGTTTTGCTTGTTGCTGTGCAATCCCATTCACTTGCATTACACTGCAAAGAAGCAGTGGTATGGGGAAATCGCTGTGTGTACCATGGACCCACTATAAGTCAGTGGGGTCTGTTGGTGCCAGTGGTGCCCATCACAAGTGTGAACATGGATGTGAAAATGGTCAGAATAATGGAAATTGTAGTCCATGGCTTCTGATTGAGTGGTATGGTTCAGAAAATATATATAATAATGAGGTACAGGTTTCCTTATGGATCAAGTTTAAAGCGTTCGCCGTCATTATTTTAACCCTATTATAACAATATAATGTAAATATATATCACATGGTTGCAAGGGGGTATTGGAGTGGGTGTAGCTATGTCCTAGAGCAGCGATTCACAACTTTGGTCATCAAGACCCTTTAACAGGTCATGTTTCCAGGTGATGAAATTATATGATATCCACAAATCGTGACCTGTTGAGGGGCCCTGAGGACTGGAATTGGGAAACACTGTTCTATCTCTCCAATTTCTGCTTTTTAACCATTGACAGGGAGATTGTCACCAGGTTATCCCAACGTAGACTAAATCCATCACCTTTAAATAGGGTGGTGCAGATTCACGTCCATCCACATTCATTCTAGACATGCTTGGCCTCACTCGGTTCACTTGTATTGATTGAGGCCTCACACATCTAGTCAGAATGTGGCTGGAAGCATGCATACAGTGGGGCAAAAAAGTATTTAGTCAGTCAGCAATAGTGCAAGTTCCACCACTTAAAAAGATGAGAGGCGTCTGTAATTTACATCATAGGTAGACCTCAACTATGGGAGACAAACTGAGAAAAAAAAATCCAGAAAATCACATTGTCTGTTTTTTTAACAATTTATTTGCATATTATGGTGGAAAATAAGTATTTGGTCAGAAACAAACAATCAAGATTTCTGGCTCTCACAGACCTGTAACTTCTTCTTTAAGAGTCTCCTCTTTCCTCCACTCATTACCTGTAGTAATGGCACCTGTTTAAACTTGTTATCAGTATAAAAAGACACCTGTGCACACCCTCAAACAGTCTGACTCCAAACTCCACTATGGTGAAGACCAAAGAGCTGTCAAAGGACACCAGAAACAAAATTGTAGCCCTGCACCAGGCTGGGAAGACTGAATCTGCAATAGCCAACCAGCTTGGAGTGAAGAAATCAACAGTGGAAGCAATAATTAGAAAATGGAAGACATACAAGACCACTAATAATCTCCCTCGATCTGGGGCTCCACGCAAAATCCCACCCCGTGGGGTCAGAATGATCACAAGAACGGTGAGCAAAAATTCCAGAACCACGCGGGGGGACCTAGTGAATGAACTGCAGAGAGCTGGGACCAATGTAACAAGGCCTACCATAAGTAACACACTACGCCACCATGGACTCAGATCCTGCAGTGCCAGACGTGTCCCACTGCTTAAGCCAGTACATGTCCGGGCCCGTCTGAAGTTTGCTAGAGAGCATTTGGATGATCCAGAGGAGTTTTGGGAGAATGTCCTATGGTCTGATGAAACCAAACTGGAACTGTTTGGTAGAAACACAACTTGTCGTGTTTGGAGGAAAAAGAATACTGAGTTGCATCCATCAAACACCATACCTACTGTAAAGCATGGTGGTGGAAACATCATGCTTTGGGGCTGTTTCTCTGCAAAGGGGCCAGGACGACTGATCCGGGTACATGAAAGAATGAATGGGGCCATGTATCGTGAGATTTTGAGTGCAAACCTCCTTCCATCAGCAAGGGCATTGAAGATGAAACGTGGCTGGGTCTTTCAACATGACAATGATCCAAAGCACACCGCCGGGGCAACGAAGGAGTGGCTTCGTAAGAAGCATTTCAAGGTCCTGGAGTGGCCTAGCCAGTCTCCAGATCTCAACCCTATAGAAAACCTTTGGAGGGAGTTGAAAGTCCGTGTTGCCAAGCGAAAAGCCAAAAACATCACTGCTCTAGAGGAGATCTGCATGGAGGAATGGGCCAACATACCAACAACAGTGTGTGGCAACCTTGTGAAGACTTACAGAAAACGTTTGACCTCTGTCATTGCCAACTAAGGATATATTACAAAGTATTGAGATGAAATTTTGTTTCTGACCAAATACTTATTTTCCACCATAATATGCAAATAAAATGTTAAAAAAACAGACAATGTGATTTTCTGGATTTTTATTTCTCAGTTTGTCTCCCATAGTTGAGGTCTACCTATGATGTAAATTACAGACGCCTCTCATCTTTTTAAGTGGTGGAACTTGCACTATTGCTGACTGACTAAATACTTTTTTGCCCCACTGTATCTCATGCTTGAGATCAAGGCTACTATTATTGGTATCCATTTTTTCCTGTAACCGGGACAGGTCCCTATATTGCTCTTTATAGACTGGATACCAGTATTCTGTGTAATGAAAGCAGAGACATCTCTAAATCTGATAAACCCTTTAAGGACTCCCCTCACAGAGTCTCCTAAGAAATACATTTTTAACGCCACCAATTTATAGAGGGCCTTTAAGTGAATTTGTTTTTATTTAATATGAGGACCCCTTCTATTGTCGCTGCTCACTGATTCTGGAACAGTTTTCTTTTTTCTTCTGTGCCCCTCCATTCATAAGTTAAGCAGTTAAGCAGCGACAACTGGAGGAGGTACTAAGTTTAGCTAAAAAAAAAAATTGAGCGAATGTCTCTCTTCTAGTATAAAGTGGGTCTTTTTGTCGGGGGAAGGTGTGGATGGTGTGGTTTCATTTTTATAATATTTTTTATAAAACGTCTTTTTTGGTTGCTTTTTCTGGGGCGCATTACAAATCAACTGATTAAAAGATAACAGAATTCGATGGTTCCTCTTTTATTCGGAAGATTGGTGTAAAACGCCACACAAAGAAATGTATCAGAATTTAACCCATTATATATCCAAAACTCAAGAAATAGTCATTGAAACCTATGGAAGAACATTGCGTCTAAATTGCCGTACCTGCAGCACCTAAATACCTAAAAGAACAACACTGATCCTAAAATGTCTCAAACAAAAAGACAATGGGGCAAAATTGCTAAAACTTTTAACTGTTAGACAGGCTATTAGTATTGGTTTTTGTGTCTACAATATTCGGAAACACAGAATGCAATAAACATTTCTTGTGCACTGTATTCTCTGCCAGGATCAACCATCATCCATTACCATATACCCAGGGGTGAATGTTCTCACATTTGTCATTCTTGCTGCAGGCAATGGATCTTACTACTACTACTGACGTGCCCTACTTCATACACCTGACTGCTCACTCTTATGTTTTATCTTCCTTTTATTAGGCTGGGTGCCATCAGTGCCACCTGTTAGTTCTTGGCTCTGGCTGGCAAAGAGGAACATATCGAATCAACCCTGATATCTGATAAAGGCCGGGATCACACATGCGAGAAACACGTCCGTGTCTCGCATGTGAAAACCAAGCTCTGGCGCCGGCACTCCAGAGCGGAGCGTGCGGCCGCATAGCAGCACATGGAGCTGCACGCTCCGCTACCAAGTGCCAACGCCAGAGCTTGGTTTTCACATGCGAGACACGGACGTGTTTCTCGCATGTGTGATCCCGGCCATATAGTGACATTACTTCTTCTTGCCCTAGTAAAATAAAATCTAAAATTTATATTGAATAAATACAAAATTAAAGTCATGAAATAAAAAATGTACAGTAATTAAAGGTAAATTTGCAAGTGAATGTGTGAGAAAAGTCTGACATAAGCGAAACATGAATCACAAGTATAACAACACATTCCCGATATTCTTAATATGAAAGCAAGGCAAAAACAAAAGGGTCATTTAGCACATGGATGAAACTTCAGCAGATAAAATATTTGTATGCAATTCATAGATCTATCTGTCCTTGATAATGGTTGTGAGCTGGTTGCAGGATGCAGTAACGGACAGGAGGCTGAGCAAGGGTTAACGTATTTACTACTACTCTACGCAGGGAGGAAGGCAAGGGAACAGGGGTATTAGGAGATAAAGGATATGCAGTCTGGGGGAAAATGCAAGATACTACAATAACAACAGTGCTCAAGGTGTGACATCCTATCCTGACGATGACCAGCATGCAATGTCCACAGAATAGGGAATGGCGCCAACAATGGTTAGCGTGTAATGCGTCCGGTGTAGTCCTGGGGACATTGATGAGCATAGTCCTGGCGTCAATGATTAGTCTTTGGTGTCTTTTGCGGGCTTTTTGGTCTGGGATCTAGCAAAGGGAGCGTAGCACAGTTCACAGCGGTGTCAGAGCCTAACGTGGCTCGACAGACATGAAACGGGAGGTCAGGGTACAGTTCACGGTAACACCCCCAGTCTCTCTTAAGCGGTATGCGTGTGGTACTCACGGGCCCGGAGTGATTGGCACCTTGCTTTGCGGGAGCCAACGGGCACTCAACACATCTCTGGTCACAGTCCCTGTGAGTACAGGTGGGAGCGCTTTCGCTGCTGCCGTGCTCAGGGGATTACCATCTGCTATTGGCCCTGTGTGGTACCTCTGCCGGGGGCAACAGGCAATAAGCATTACTATTGGCCAACGGGTAAACTCGTACGTGACCTGGGTCATTGGGTTCTTCGGCCCTTCCTGCACTATTGTATGTATTCCCTTGAGAAAGTTGTACACATCGCATGTGAAACACGCATTGGGGTTTTAGCTCTTGCCTTTATTCCAGCCTTGGTCCTTCCTTGCCCTTTTGGTAAGTGGTGTATTCCCTTCCATGCATATACTTTGAGGTTCACTTTGCTTCTGCAGAGTATTGCCAAACCTTGTGACTAAGGTGGTGAACACCTGCACCTTACGCTATACATGGCTTAGACTGGGATATGTTTGATAGACCCATTGCTGGCAAATTCACTTGTCTTTCTTCTGCACTTTGCTCATTACAATTTTGTACGACTATAATTGTTGTTTTTGTACAACTAATAAAACCCTTTTTTATATGCATTCGTAAAACTCCTTTTCCTCCAGTCTTTTCACAAGGAGCAATGGTTATGCAAGTCCTTGACCATATACTATCTCATTGAATCCTTATGCTAATTTCTCACCATATTATCTAATGAGCATTCGTCACGTCTTGTCCTTTTTCTCATATTGTGAACATTAGCATGGGTCTAATGTCTGTTCTTTCTGTCCCTCCACACATTGTGCACTGACCATGTTGTTTTTTGCTTGAGTCTTCACCTTTGATTTGTATTTTATTTACTGTATTTTATTACTCTCTTTATTATTGTCTTTTTTTGTAATAAAATGTGTAATTCCATATACAGGGTGGGTCATTTATATGGGTACACCTGGGTGGGCTATTTATAAAGTTGAATCCAAAATGGCCGACTTCAAAATGGCCGCCATGGTCACCAACCATCTTGAAAAGTTTTCCCCCTCCCATATACTAATGTGCCACACACAGGAAATTGATATCACCAACCATTCCCATTTTATTTAGGTGTATCCATATACATGGCCCACCCTGTAGTTGGTGGTTGTATGGCCTTGGTTTTGTAGGACATATACAGTATTCATACCATTAGATACCTCCTAGTCAGTGGCGTAACTAAATGACTATTGGTCCCAGAGTAAACTTTAGACTGGGCCGGTTGGATGTACTGCCAAATTCTCTGAATGCCTTTGGTTTATGGTAGAGAAATGAACATTCGATTCACGGGCAACAGTTCTGGTGGACAGAATCAGCATGCCAATTGCAAGCACCCTCAAAACTTGCGGCATCTGTGGCATTGTGCTGTGATAAAACTGCACATTTTAGAGTGACCTTTTATTGTGGCCACCCTAAGACACCTGTGCAATAATCATGCAGTCTAATCAGCATCTGGATATGCCACACCTGTGAGGTTGATGGATGATCTCAGCGAACAAGAAGTGCTCACTAACATAGAGTTAGACAAATTTGTGAACAATATTTTAGATAAAAAGGCCTTTCGTATACATATAAAAAGTCTTAGCTCTATGAGTTCAGCTCATGATAAATGGGAGCAAAAACAAAAGTCTTGCATTTATTTTTTAGTTCAGTGTATTAGCAATAAACTTCACAAATCTGGAATAATGGCAAGGAGAAAGTAATTTTTGACAGCCAACCATAAGAAACCCCATTTGCAGGGAACAAAGCATTTGGAAGAAGGTGGTCTGGTCAAATAACACCGATACTGGCAGGTTAACTGATACATGCTGCATATAGCCTACATATAAAACGTTATGAGTGACAGAAAACAAGCACTGCACATCACCCTAAAAACACAATCCACTCCATCAAACATGGTGGCAGCATCATGCTGTGGGGATTCTTTTCTTCAGCAGCAACAGGGAAGCTGTTCAGAGTTGATGGGATTGAGCTAAATACAGGGCAATCCTATGGGAAACCTATTAGAGGCTGCAGAAGACTTAAGATGGGGCACAGGTTCATCTTCCAGCAGGACAGCCACCTTAAATGTCCTGCCAGAGCTACAATGCACTGGTTTAGATCAAAGCATATTCATGTGTGTCAATGGCCCATCTAAATTGTAGCCCTAAATCCCATTGAGAATCTGTGGCAAGACTTGAAAATTGCTGTTCACAGACACTCTTGATGCAATCTCACTGAGCTAGAGCTAGTGTGCAAAGAAGAATGGGCAAAAATTTCAACCTCTAGATGTGCAAAGCTTGTAGAGACATACCCCAAAAGACTTGCAGCTGTAACTGCAGCAAAAGGTGGCCCTTCAAAGTATTTACTGTGGGTCATGTGATACAGTGGCATGTAAAAGTTTGGGCAAAATTACTATTATTGTGTACAGATAAGCAATTTGAAGATGAAATGATTAGTGATGAGCAAACATGCTGGGATAAGGTGTTATCTGAGCAAGCTCGTGTGCTAACCAATTGTCTATGGCGTGCTCGAAAAATATATTCGAGTCCCCGCACCTGCATGTCTCACAGCTTTTCGACCGCCAGAACACATGCATTGCCTAACAAGCAGGCAATCCCTGCATGTGTTGCAGCTGTTGAACAGCAGCGAGATATGCAGCTGCGGGGACTTGAACACACAGTCAATAAATTCTAAAATGGCTAAAGTTAAAGATGCTACATTTCCTTTGTATTCTAGGCAAAATTATATATATATTGGTTTTTTTTTACATTTTAAAAATTACAAAAAGGAAAATGGCTCAATGCAAAAGTTTAGGCAACCTTGGAGATTTGTGTGCTCAGATAACTTTTTTTTTTAATCAGATACTTTTTTATTAAACAAACAAGGTTAACAACCAATCACATGACAATATTCTTTTAAATTTAACAAAAGAAGAACCCCTTCCCCCTCCCTCCTCCCTCGCGGAGACCAAGTCCAAGGCATATAGTAATCTGTCCGTATTAGCTGAAATAAAATCAATCGTAGAAATTATACAGTCAGGTAGTTCATACAAATAACATCAATTATTCCCATCCAGCCATGGCTGCCACAATTTCTGGAAAAATCCCAACCTGAGGATCTCTAGGAATTGAACACCCATAGATCACTTCAATTCGATTCAGCACTACAACCCAATATGCCGACAGTCTCGGACAAAGCCAGAGCATATGTAATATACCCGCCTGGGACTGTGAACATCTAGGGCACTCAGAATTGGATCTCAAGGCCCCGTCACACTTAGCGACTCTAAAGCGATCCCGACAACGATACGACCTGTCAGGGATCGTTGCTGCGTCGCTATGTGGTCGCTGGTGAGATGTCAAACAGTGAGATCTTCCCAACGACACAGCAGCGATGCGGCGACCTGTAGCGACCTGTACAACGATGTCGTTGGTCGTTGTGACCCTGTCACATGGCAGCTATTATGACGATTCAGACCTCGATGAGGGACGTCCTGTGTGACGTTGTAGTCACACAGGCGTGCATTTGCGTTACCTTTTCCGCACCCATTCAGTTCCGATTGGTGATCGCTACTGCGTTCTGATTGGTGGCGGCCTTGCCTTATGAGGCGACACAATAGCCCTTCGGTGGGAATGCATTTGAGACCCCAAACGATACCTACCGTGCACAAAAGGTGTCAGAAGAACCGTTGAAGAATAGATAAATCGAAGAGGAGTCGCAGGCCGGAGAACTCTACAACGATCTGCAAACCACCACGTGCTCAGGAACAAAGGATGGAAGCGCTACTATGTCGCCTTCTGTTGAAGGCATGACCGCCAATCAGAACGCAGTAGCGACCACCAATTGGAGCGGAGGGGTGCGGAAAAGGCAACGCAAATGCACGCCTATGTGTCGGTGTCTGAGTCGTCAACGAGGTCGCTGGGTTTCCTCCTTCTTAATGCTTTGCCAGGCCTTTACAGCCGCAGCCTTCAGGTCTTGCTTGTTTGTGGGTCTTTCCGTCTTAAGTCTGGATTTGAGCAAGTGAAATGCATGCTCAATTGGGTTTAGATCTGGAGATTGACTTGGCCATTGCAGAATGTTCCACTTTTTGGCACTCATGAACTCCTGGGTAGCTTTGGCTGTATGCTTGGGGTCATTGTCCATCTGTACTATGAAGCGCCGTCCAATCAACTTTGCAACATTTGGCTGAATCTGGGCTGAAAGTATATCCCGGTACACTTCAGAATTCATCCGGCTACTCTTGTCTGCTCTTATGTCATCAATAAACACAAGTGACCCAGTGCCATTGAAAGCCATGCATGCCCATGCCATCACGTTGCCTCCACCATGTTTTACAGAGGATGTGGTGTGCCTTGGATCATGTGCCGTTCCCTTTCTTCTCCAAACTTTTTTCTTCCCATCATTCTGGTACAGGTTGATCTTTGTCTCATCTGTCCATAGAATACTTTTCCAGAACTGAGCTGGCTTCTTGAGGTGTTTTTCTGCAAATTTAACTCTGGCCTGTCTATTTTTGGTATTGATGAATGGTTTGCATCTAGATGTGAACCCTTTGTATTTACTGTCATGGAGTCTTCTCTTTACTGTTGACTTAGAGACAGATACACCTACTTCACTGAGAGTGTTCTGGACTTCAGTTGATGTTGTGAACGGGTTCTTCTTCACCAAATTAAGTATGCGGCGATCATCCACCACTGTTGTCATCCGTGGACGCCCAGGCCTTTTTGAGTTCCCCAGCTCACCAGTCAATTCCTTTTTTCTCAGAATGTACCCAACTGTTGATTTTGCTACTCCAAGCATGTCTGCTATCTCTCTGATGGATTTTTTCTTTTTTTTCAGACTGAGGATGTTCTGCTTCACCTCAATTGAGAGTTCCTTTGACCGCATGTTGTCTGCTCACAGCAACAGCTTCCAAATGCAAAACCACACACCTGGAATCCACCCCTGACCTTTTAACTACTTCATTGATTACAGGTTAACGAGGGAGACGCCTTCAGAGTTAATTGCAGCCCTTAGAGTCCATTGTCCAATTACTTTTGGTCCCTTGAAAAAGAGGACGCTATGCATTACAGAGCTATGATTCCTAAACCCTTTCTCCGATTTGGATGTGGAAACTATCATATTGCAGCTGGGAGTGTGCACTTTCAGCCCATATTATATATATAATTGTATTTCTGAACATGTTTTTGTAAACAGCTAAAATAACAAAACTTGTGTCACTGTCCAAATATTTCTGGCCCTAATTGTATTATCCCAGATGGGTGAAAATTCCGTAAACCGCTCTACTCCCCTGATTCGTTTAATAGTCTGCGATAACTTGTGAATTAAACTTATGGTATGGTATTTTGACCCCAGTTTCTTGAAAAGGCCGGCTTCTAAACCACTACTCAAAGGCATAGTCTCAATTACATACATTAGGCTACTGTGAACCTGTCCCTTTTCAAGCCCTTCTCCCCATCCCCGAAGATGTTGGCTCTGCGCAGACAAAAAATATATCCATGGGTTAGGCCGGTTTCACACGTCAGGGGCTCCGGTATGTGAGGTGACAGTTTCCTCACGTACCGGAGCCACTGACACACGTAGACACATTAAAATCAATGCATCTGTGCAGATGTCATTGATTTTTTGTGGACCGTGTCTCCGTGTGCCAAACACAGAGACATGTCAGTGTTCGTGGGAGCGCACGTATTACACGGACCCATTAATGTCAATGGGTCCGTGTAAAACATGTACCGCACACGGACGTTGTCCGTGTGCAGACCGTGTGCCGTGCAGGAGACAGCGCTACATTAAGCACTGCCCCCCCCCACTGATGCTGAAGCCGCGATTCATATCTTGCCTGCAGCAGCGTTTGCTGTAGAGAAGATATGAATAGTTGTGTTTAAAATAAATATCTATGTAAACCCCCCCCTCCCACCCACTGTGCGCCCCCCGCTGTTCTGAAAATACTCACCCGGCTCCCTCGCCGGCGCTGCTTCCTGTTCTGGCCGCATCTTCTACTGTATCAGCGGTCACGTGGTGCCGCCGATTACAGTCATGAATATGCGGCTCCACCTCCCATAGGGGTGGAGCCGCATATTCATTGCTGTAAATGAGCGGTCCCACGTGACCGCATACAGGAGAAGATGCGGCCAGAACTCTCAGGCTCTTCTTACCTCACACCAACTCACCAATTAATGATTTTATCTTGTGGAATCTGTTCAATGGGAGCCAGACTGGAGAATTATGCAAGACATGCAACAGCTGCGGCATCGCTATCATCTTAAGGAGATTCACCCTACTCACCACCGACAAGTGCAGCTTGTTCCAAGCTGAAATTTTGGTACGTAGTTTTTGTATTAATGGCTCCAGGTTGAGCTCCTCAAATCTTGTCAGTGGGAGAGCTATGTGAATCCCCAGTTATTTAAATTTTTGGACCACCTTTAATTTAGTACTTTCCTCCACCTCCCTTTTACAATCATGTTCTCTACTTACCTGTTCTATCTACCTGCAAAACACACGACTTATCCCAATTAATAATCAGCCCTGATATTTGCCCAAATCCTTCAACTAATGACACTGCATTTCTTAACCCCTTCATGACCCAGCCTATTTTGACCTTAATGACCTGGCCCAATTCTGACCAGTGTCCCTTTATGAGGTAATGACTTGGGAACGCTTCAACGGAACCTAACAGTGCTGAGATTGTTTTTTCGTGATATATTGGGCTTCATGTTAGTGGTAAATTTAGGTCAATAATTTTTGCGTTTATTTGTGAAAAAAATGGAAATTTGGCAAAAATTTTGAAAATTTCGCAATTTTCAAATTTTGAATTTTTATTCTGTTAAACCAGAGAGTTATGTGACACAAAATAGTTAATAAATAACATTTCCCACATGTTTACTTTACATCAGCACAATTTTGGAAACAAAATTTTTTTTTGCTAGGAAGTTATAAGGGTTAAAATTTGACCAGCGATTTCTCATTTTTACAACGAAATTTACAAAACTATTTTTTTAGGGAACACCTCACATTTGAAGTCAGTTTGAGGGGTCTGTATGGCTGAAAATACCCAAAAGTGACACCATTCTAAAAACTGCACCCCTCAAGGTACTCAAAACCACATTCAAGAAGTTTATTAACCCTTCAGGTACTTCACAGCAGCAGAAGCAACATGGAAGGAAAAAATGAACATTTAACTTTTTAGTCACAAAAATGATGTTTTAGCAACAATTTTTTTATTTTCCCAAGGGTAAAAAGAGAAACTGGACCCCAAACGTTATTGTACAATTTGTCCTGAGTACGCCGATACCTCATATGTGGGGGGAACCACTGTCTGGGCGCACGACAGGGCTCGGAAGGGAAGGAGCGCCATTTGACTTTTTCAATGAAAAATTGGCACCAATCTTTAGCAGACACTATGTCGCGTTTGGAGAGCCCCTGTGTGCCTAAACATTGGAGCTTTCCCACAACTGACCACATTTTGGAAACTAGACCCCCCAAGGAGCTTATCTAGATCTATAGTGAGCACTTTGAACCCCCAGGTGCTTCACAAATTGATCCGTAAAAATGAAAAAGTACTTTTTTTTTCACAAAAAATTTCTTTTAGCCTCAATTTTTTCATTTTCACGTGGGCAACAGGATAAAATGGATCCTAAAATGTGTTGCACAATTTCTCCTGAGTACACTGATACCTCACATGTGGGGTTAAACCATTGTTTGTGCACACGGCAAGGCTCGGAAGGGAAGGAGCGCCATTTGACTTTTGAATTAAAAATTAGCTCCATTCGTTAGCGGACACCATGTCGCGTTTGGAGAGCCCCTGTGTGCCTAAACATTGGAGCTCCCCCACATATGACCCCATTTTCGAAACTAGACCCCCCCAAGGAACTTATCTAGATGCATAGTGAACACTTTGAACCCCCAGGTGCTTCACAAATTGATCCGAAAAAATGAAAAAGTACTTTTTTTCACAAAAAAATTCATTTAGCCTCAATTTGTTCATTTCCACATGGGCAACAGGATAAAATGGATCCTAAAATGTATTAGGCAATTTCTCCTGAGTACACTGATACCTCACATGTGGGGGTAAACCACTGTTTGGGCACGTGGCAGGGCTCGGAAGGGAAGGAGTGCCATTTGACTTTTTGAATGAAAAATTAGCTCCAATCGTTAGCGGACACCATGTCACGTTTGGAGAGCCCCTGTGTGCCTAAACATTGGAGATCCCCCACATGTGACCCCATTTTGGAAACTAGACCTCCCATGGAACTAATCTAGATGTGCGGTGACCACTTTCAACCCCCAAGCGCTTCATATAAGTTTATAACGCAGAGCCGTGAAAATAAAAAATCATTTTTCTTTCCTCAAAAATGATGTTTTAGCAAGCAATTTTTTATTTTTACAAGGGTAACAGGAGAAATTGGACCCCAATATTTGTTGCCCAGTTTGTCGTGAGTACGCTGATACCCCATATGTGGGGGTAAACCACTGTTTGGGCGCACGTCAGGGCTCGGAAGGGAAGTAGTGACGTTTTGAAATGCAGACTTTGATGGAATGGTCTGCGGGCGTCACGTTGTGTTTGCAGAGGTCCTGATGTGCCTAAACAGTAGAAACCCCCCCACAAGTGACCCCATTTTGGAAACTAGACCCCCCCAAGGAACTTATCTAGATATGTGGTGAGCACTTTGAACCCCCAAGTGCTTCACAGAAGTTTGCAATGCAGAGCCGTGAAAATAAAAAATCATTTTTCTTTCCTCAAAAAAGATTTTTTAGCAAGCAATTTTTTATTTTCACAAGGGTAGCAGGAGAAATTGGACCCATATGTGGGGGTAAACCACTGTTTGGGCGCATATCAGGGCTCGGAAGGGAAGTAGTGACGTTTTGAAATGCAGACTTTGATGGAATGGTCAGCGGGCGTCACGTTGCATTTGCAGAGCCCTTGATGTGCCTAAACAGTAGAAACCCCCCACAAGTGACCCCATTTTGGAAACTAGACCCCCTAAGGAACTTATCTAGATGTGTGGTGAGCACTTTCAATCCCCAAGTGCTTTACAGAAGTTTATAACGCAGAGCCGTGAAAATAAAAAATAATTTTTCTTTCCTCAAAAATTATGTTGTAGCAAGCAATTTTTTATTTTCGCAAGGGTAACAGGAGAAATTGGACCTCAATAGTTGTTGCCCAGTTTGTCCTGAGTACGCTGGTACCCCATATGTTGGGGTAAACCACTGTTTGGGCGCACGTCGGGGCTCGGAAGGCAGGGAGCACCATTTGACTTTTTGAACGCAAGAGTGGCACCATGTTGCGTTTGGAGACCCCTGATGTGCCTAAACAGTGGAAACCCCTCAATTCTAACTTCCACACTAACCCCAACACACCCCTAACCCTAATCCCAACTGTAGCCATAACCCTAATCACAACCCTAAACCCAACACCCCCCTAACCACAACCCTAACCCCAACATACCCGTAACCCTAATCCCAACCCTAACCCTAATCCCATCCCTAACCCTAATCCCAACCCTAACCACAACTGTATCCCCAACACACCCCTAACCCTATCCATAACCCTAACCACAAGCCTAATCTTAACCCTATTTCCAACCCTAGCCCTAATTCCAACCCTAACTCCAATTCCAACCCTAAGGCTATGTGCCCACATTGCGGATTCGTGTGAGATTTTTCCACACGATTTTTTAAAAATCCGCAGGTAAAAGGCACTGCGTTTTACCTGCGGATTTACAGCGGATTTCCAGTGTTTTTTTGTGCGGATTTCACCTGCGGATTCCTATTGAGGAACAGGTGTAAAACGCTGCGGAATCCGCACATAATTGACATGTTGAGGAAAATACAACGCAGCGTTTCCGCACGGTATTTTCCGCACCATGGGTACAGCGGATTTGGTTTTCCATAGGTTTACATGGTACTGTAAACCTGATGGAAAACTGCTATGAATTCGCCGCGACCAATCCGCTGCGGATCCGCGGCCAATCCGCTGCGGATCCACAGCCAAATCCGCACCGTGTGCACATACCCTAACCCTAACACCAGCCCTAACCCTAACCCTAGTTCTAACCCTAACCCTAGTGGAAAAAGAAAAAAAATATATTTTCTTTTTTTTATTATTGTCCCTACCTATGGGGGTGATAAAGGGGGGGGTGATTTACTATTTTTTTATTTTGATCACTGTGATAGGTTATATCACAGTGATCAAAACATACCTGGAACGAATCTGCCAGCCGGCAGATTCGGCGGGCGCACTGCGCATGCGCCCGCCATTTTGGAAGATGGCGGCACCCATGGGGAAGATGGTCGGACACCGGGAGGCCCGGTAAGTATGAGGGGGGATCTGAGCATGGGGGGTAGATCGGAGGATGGGGGGGTGGCATCTGAGCAAGGGGGAGCGGGCAGGAGGACGGGGGAGCAGACAGGACGACGGATGGGAGCGGAGCACCGGACGGAGGACCGGGGAGGAGATCGGTGGCGGTGGGGGGGTACATCAGTGTTTCCAGCCATGGCCGATGATATTGAAGCATCGGCCATGGCTGGATTGTAATATTTCACTAGTTTTTTAGGTGAAATATTACAAATCGCTCTGATTGGCAGTTTCACTTTCAACAGCCAATCAGAGCGATCGTAGCCGCGGGGGGGGTGAAGCCACCCCCCCTGGGCTAAAGTACCACTCCCCCTGTCCCTGCAGATCGGGTGAAATTGGAGTTAACCCTTTCACCTGATCTGCAGGGACGCGATCTTTCCATGACGCCACATAGGCGTCACAGGTCGGATTGGCACCGACTTTCATGACGCCTACGTGGCATCATGGGTCGGGAAGGGGTTAAAGGTTCCCCTGGGCCTTCAAGGAAAAGCAAAATGTCGTCAGCGTACAGAGCAACTTTCTCTTCCATTTTCCCGTACACAAAACCTCTCACTACCTGCGACCTTCTGATTGCTGCAGCCAGAGGCTCCACCGCCAGGGCAAATAGCAACAGGGACAACGGGCACCTCTGTCTTGTACCTCTATACAGTTGAAAACTTTCTGACAGTGCATTATTGACTTTAATCTTGGCCACCGGAGAGGAGTATAGTAATTTCACCCATGAAATAAAAACTGGCCCAAACCCACAACGACTCAACACCGACCACAGGTAATGCCATTCTACGCTGTCGAAGGCTTTATGTGCCTCCAGAGATACCACCACTCTCATTCCAGCATTATCCGCCCGGTATTTACATATTGACAGCAGTAGATTTATTAGGCATAAAGCCAGATTGATCTGAAGTGCTCAGATAACTTTCACCAAGGTTTCAGACTTAATTAGACTGGTAGGATTATGGCTTGTTCACTATCATTGTTAGGAAAGGCCTGGTTGTGCAAATTTCCCAGCTTTATAAAAACCTAGCCTCCTTTAACCTTGCTCCAAAAAAATGTAATTAAGAAATGACAGTTAACAGGAATAGTGGAGGTTAAGATAAGGTCTGGAAGACCTAGAGAGGCAAATCAGAACTCCCGCTTGATTGTAAAAGACTTTTAAAAAAATGTAAGAGACTCTGGAGTTGTAGTACATTGTTCTACTGACACCTGCAGAAATATGGCCTTCATGGAAGAGTCATCAGAGGAAAACCTCTCCTGTGTCCTCACCATAAAATTCAGTATCAGAAGTATGCAAAAGAAAATAACCCTGATGCATTTTGGAAACAAGTCCTGTGGACCGATGAGGTTAAAATAGAACTCTGTGTCCACCGTGATCAAAAGGTACACGTGGAGAAAAAAGGGCAGGGTAGTGGTAAAAAGGGTAGTGGTAAAAAGGGCACAGAATTTCAGGAAAAGAACATCTCATCAACCATTAACCCCTTAACCCCCAAGGGTGGTTTGCACGTTAATGACCGGGCCAATTTTTACAATTCTGACCACTGTCCCTTTATGAGGTTATAACTCTGGAACGCTTCAATGGATCCTGATGATTCTGAGGTTGTTTTCTCGTGAGATATTGTACTTCATGATAGTGGTAAAATTTCTTTGATATTACCTGCATTTATTTGGGAAAAAAAAAAGAAATTTGGGTAAAATGTAGCAATTTTCCAACTTTGAATTTTTATACCTTTAAATCAGAGAGATATGTCACACAAAATACTTAATAAGTAACATTTCCCACATGTCTACTTTACATCAGCACAATTTTGGAACCAACATTTTTTTGTTAGGGAGTTATAAGGGTTAAAAGTTGACCAGCAATTTCTCATTTTTACAACAACATTTTTTTTTTAGGGACTACATCACATTTGAAGTTACTTTGAGGAGTCTATATGATAGAAAATACCCAAGTGTGACACCATTCTAAAAACTGCACCCCTCAAGGTGCTCAAAACAACATTCAAGAAGTTTATTAACCTTTCAGGTGTTTCAAAAGAATGTTTAAAAAAAAATGAACCTTTAACTTTTTTTTCACAAAAAATTTACTTCAGCTCCAATTTGTTTTATTTTACCAAGGGTATCAGGAGAAATTGGACCCCAATATTTGTTGCCCAGTTTGTCGTGAGTACGCTGATACCCCATATGTGGGGGTAAACCACTGTTTGGGCGCACATCAGGGCTCGGAAGGGAAGTAGTGACGTTTTGAAATGCAGACTTTGATGGAATGGTCAGTGGGCGTCACGTTGCATTTGCAGAGCCCCTGATGTGCCTAAACAGTAGAAACCCCCCGCAAGTGACCCCATTTTGGAAACTAGACCCCCTAAGGAACTTATATAGATGTGTGGTGAGCACTTTCAATCACCAAGTGCTTTACAGAAGTTTATAACGCAGAGCCGTGAAAATAAAAAATAATTTGTCCTGAGTACGCTGATACCCCATATGTGGGGGTAAACCACTGTTTGGGCGCATTGCAGAGCTCGGAAGGAAAGGAGCGCCATTTGACTTTTCAATGCAAAATTGACTGAAATTGAGATGGGATGCCATGTCGCGTTTGGTGAGCCCCTAATGTGCCTAAACATTGAAACCCCCCACAAGTGACACCATTTTCGAAAGTAGACCCCCTAAGGAACTTATCTAGATGTGTTGTGAGAACTTTGAACCCCCAAGTGTTTCACTACAGTTTATAACGCAGATCCGTGAAAATAAAAAATCATTTTTTTCCCACAAACATAATATTTTAGCCCCCAGTTTTGTGTTTTCCCAAGGGTAACAGGAGAAATTGGACCCCAAAAGTTGTTGTCCAATTTGTCCCTGATGTGCCTAAACAGTGGAAACTCTAACGCAAACACACCCCTAACCCTAATCCCAACCACACCCCTAACCCCAACACAACCCTAACCCTAATCCCAACCCTAACCACACCCCTACCTCCAACACACCTCTAACCCTAATCCCAACCATAACCCTAACCACTCCCCTAACCCTGACACACCCCTAATCCCAACCCTAATCCCAACCGTAAATGTAATCCAAACCCTAACCCTAACTTTGGTCCTAACCCTAACTTTAGCCCCAACCCTAACTTTAGCCCCAACCCTAACTGTAGTCCCAACCCTAACTGTAGCCCTAACCCTAACTTTAGCCCCAACCCTAACCCTAACTTTAGCCTCAACCCTAACTGTAGCCCTAACCCTAACTTTCCACGTTTGATAAAATTGATAAAGCAGTTTTATTCTTTGGGTCAGTACGATTACAGTGATACCTCATTTATACAAAAGTGTATTGCAATTTTGAACAATAATGCACATCCATTATATGAGCTATTCATGAGACAGAAGAGCACGTTCAGTAACCGGCTAATACTTCTGAGGTGTAAGAAGGAAAAATATAGGAAATCGTTTGTGCCAACTGCCATGGGAATGTACAACAATAACATTAGGGTTAAACCACCAAGGTGAATGTCTACTTATTTCTCTACATTTCAGTTCACTCGTTGTGTATGTCCTATTCTAATGTATAATGTATAATGTTCTTCTGTCAACAAACTGTCATGTCAACTATGTAATTCCTTTATGATTTTTATGATTTAAGTTGTGCTGCTGTGATACCATAATTTCCCACGGGATCAATAAAGTGTATCGTATCGTATCGTATATCATTTTTTATGTTTTGGCGCTTTCATACAATAAAAACTATTCTATATAAAAAATTATTTTTGCATCGCTTTATTCTGAGTACTATAACTTTTTTATTTTTTCACTGATGCTGTATGGCAGCTCGGTTTTTGCGGGACAAGATGACGTTTTCAGCGGTACCATGGTTATTTATCGTGTTATTACACTTTTTGTTCGGCAGTATGATAATTAAGTGTTGTTTTTTGCCTTGTTTTTTTTTTTATGGTGTTCACTGAAGGGGTTAACTAGTGAGACAGTGGGACAGTTTTATAGGTCGGGTCGTTACGGACGCGGCGATACTAAATATGTGTACTTTTATTATTTTTTTTTATTTAGATAAAGAAATGTATTTATTGGAACAATATATATATATTTTTTTCATTATTTAGGAATTTTTTATTTTTTTTTCACACATGTAAATTATCTTTTTTTTAACTTTGTCCCAGTGTGGGACATCACAGTATAGTGTCAGATCGCAAGCCACCTCCCTGCAGGACCTGGAAGGAGCCCCACGGCCATTTTCGATCCGGAGCCTGCAGGGAGTAGGACGTAGGAGACCCTCTGAACAACGCGATCACATTGCGTTGTTCCGAGGGTCTCAGGGAAGCACGAAGGGAGCCCCCTCCCTGTGCGATGCTTCGTTATGCCGAAGGAACACTGTGATCATGTTTGATTGCAGTTTTTTGGGGGTTAATGTGCCGGGAGTGGTCCGTGACTGCTCCTGGCACATAGTGACGGATATCAGCGGTAATAATCAGCTGACACCCAGGGGAGATCGGCCACTCTCCCCCCCGTGAGCGCCGCTGATCACCTATGACGTACTATCCCGTCCCTGGGAATTAAGTTCCAGGTCACATCGACAGGATAGTACGTCTAATGGCAGAAAGGGATTAAGCATGGGGTTGCATCAATCATGATTTGAGGTTTTGTTGCAGCCAATGGAACCTGAAACATTTCATGGGTAGAGGGAAGAATAGTGAAATAGTGAAATTTCAACAAATTCTTGATGCAAACATAACACCATCTGTAAAAAAAAAGCTGAAGTTGAAAAGAGGATATCTTCTGCAAATGGATAATTATCCTAAACACACATTAAAATCCACAGTAGATGACCTTAAAATGCGCAAGCTGAAACTTTTACAATTACCCTCACTGTCCCCTGATCTAAATGTCATTGAAAATCTGTGGCTAGACCTCAAAATAGCAATGCATGCAAGACGACCCAGGAATCTCACAGAACTGGAAGAATTTTCCAAGGAAGAATATATGAAAATCCCTCAATCAACAACTGAGAGACTTTTGGTTGGCTACAAGAAGCGTTTACAAGCTGTGATGCTTGCAAAAGGGGGTGCTACTAGGTACTAACCATGCAGGTATCCAAACTTTTGCATCTGCTCACTTTCCATTTTGAATTTTTTTAAATGAAGAAAATGAAAATATTTTTTTTTGCCTAAAATACAAATGAAATGTCATTTTTAACTGTATCCCTTTAAAAACATCATTTCATATTCAACTTGCCAAACTGCTTACCATAACAGTAATTTTGACTAGGGGGTGTCAAAATAAGCATTACAATTTATGTGTATATATAAAGGCTTTTTTCTCCCCACTCCTCCATAAAGGCCACCACTATGATGTGTACGGCTTGTTATGGTCATATGGACAGATATCATAGAATGCTAGAGTTGGAAGGGACCTCAACGGTCATCGTGTCCAACCCTCTGCTCAATGCAGATTCACTAAACCATCTCAGACAGATGTCTGTCCAGCCTCTGTTTGAAGACTTCCATTGAAGGAGAACTCACCATCTCTCGTGGCAGCCTGTTCCACTCATTGATCAATCTCATTGTCAAAAAGCTTTGTTCGAACCTGTATCTTCTCCCTTTCAGTTTCATTCCATTACTACTCGTGTTTCCATGTGCAAATGAGAATAAAGATGATCCCTCTACACTGTGACATCCCTTCAGTTATTTGCAGACAGCTATTAAGTCTCCTCTTCGCCTTCTTTTTTGCAAGCTAAACATTCCCAAATCCTTTAACCGTGCCTCGTAGTAAATACATTGCAGTCTGCTCACCATCTTGGTAGCTCTGAACTTGCTCTAGTTTTTCAATGTCTTTTTTAAAATGTGGTGCTCACAACTGGACACGTTATTCCAGATGAGGCGAGACCTAAGCGGAGTAGAGGGGGATAATTACTTCACGTGATTTAGACTCTAGGCTTCTCTTAATACATCCTAGAACTGTGTTTGCCTTTTTTGCTGCTGCATCACACTGTTGACTCATGGGCAGTCTGTGATCTATTAGTATACCCAGGTCTTTTTCACACGTGATGTTGCTTAGTTCGATTCCTCTCAGTCTGTAGATGTAATTTTTATTTTTCTTGTCCAGATGTAGAATCTTGCATTTCTCCCCATTAAATACTATTCTATTAGTCGCTGCCCGTTGTTCAAACTTATCTAGATACTTATGTATCCTTTCTATTTCTTCTCTAGTGTTTGCTATTCCTCCTAGTTTTACATCGTCTGCAAATTTGATTAGTTTACCTTCAGTTCCCTTATCTAGATAATTTATAAAAAAGGACAGAGCCTTGTGGTCCCCCATATGAAACACTTCCAATTGGATGTGCAACCATTTATTACCACTCTTTGAGTAATATCACTGAGCCAGTTATGAATCCACCTAACCGTGGTCTTGTCAATCCCATACTTGGTCATATTCCAGTTTCTGTTTGGGAACTCTGCAGCTCCTTCAGGGTTACCTTTGGTCTCTGTGCTGCCTCTCTGATAAATATCCTCCTTCGCTGGGTTGAGAGTTTTGGTGGGTGGTCCTCTCTTGGCAGGTATGTTGAGGTACCATGTTCTTTCCATTTGATGATAATGGATTTGATGGTGCTCCGGGAGATCATAAGAGATTGGGATTTGTTTATAACCATCCATGACTTGTACTTCTCAACAACTTTGTCTCTGACTTCTTCGGATATCTCCTTGGTCTTCATGGTGTTGTTTGGTTAGTGGTGCATTTCGCTTAATGGTTTTGAAACCTCTGTGGCCTTTCGAGAAATGTGTGTATATACTGACAGACATGTGACTTATGAAGGTAATTGCTTCCACCAGAAATTTTTAGGGGCTTCATTGCAAAAGGAGTTAATACATATGGAAATGCCAATTTTTAGTTACTTGATCCCATAAATGTAATTAATACCTTTATTTTTCTCACTTTAGTTCACCAACTTAGACTATTTAGTGCTGATGCATCACACCCAAATCGGATTACAAAAATATTTCAACACAGGTTGTAATGTAACAAAATAGGTAAAAAGCCAAGTGGGTGAATACTTACGCAAGCCACTGTAGCACTTCATACAACTCTCTCCAACTTCTGCCACACTTATACAGCTAATATTGGGAAGTTGATTTTTTCCCAGTTAATAAAAAATAAAACTTCATATGATATTTCCAATAAAATTTGTTTGTGAATCCTTAAGAATGATTGTCCTCTTTCAGGAAATCTTCGCCCTCAGGTGCAATTTGGTATATATAAAAAACAAATGATGCTGCAATCACCATTCCTGAGTTTGCCTACGAGCCTCTAGAGCTGCAGCCTGTGACACTGAGTCACTTTTCACGAACAAGCCGAGTTGATGAAGTCAAGGTGTCTAAGGTAAAGAGCCAGGAGTGTACATCATAAACAGCGTGAAGAGACAAAAGTGTAGTCATGTCTTACTCTGGGCTCAAAATTCCAGAGTCAGAGTGTGTCAAGGCAGGAACTCAAGGAGTCCGAAGTGAAAAGCCAGGAGGGTACGTCAAAGACGAACGGATCGTCAGAGTCCAGTGTCAGGTAACTAAGGTCAGAGTGTGTCAAGGCAAAAGGGGTAGTACAAATGGCTAGTCAAAAGGCAGATGCAAGGTCCGGCAACAAAGATCAAAATATTAGAGCTCAAACACAGCACTGAGCTGACAGATGCAACTGGCATTGACTTGGGACTGACATTTTAACTAAGTAGCTGGGATTCACTCAGAACAGAGAACACCTGAAGCAAGCTCAGCATCTCCCAGTCTCAGATTGGACAGCTGAGCTATCCTATCAAAATACTGACAGCTCAGCACTCCCCTGCATTAGATTTGATGACTGAGCTGTCTATCAAAATACCGACAGTTCAGCACAAGCCCTGCACTAGATTGGATGACTGAGCTGTCACTCTCCAATCTGACAGCTCAGCACGACCCTGATTCCATAGGGCAGCAAAACTGTCACTTACTGCGTCCAAGACACCCTGAGCGGAGGAATCATAACACTGCCAAGGTCTGGCATTTGCTGCAGCGTCAACATCACAGCGCAGCTGCCATTCAGTGAGCTCAGCGACTCTGCCAGCATAGATAGAGTGCCCTGCTCAGAGTCGTTGATCTCACTGACGGGTGCCGCACTGTTGACGTGATGCTAGTAGAGCACCCCCAGACACAGGGCCACGAGTTCTCGGTACCGGGCCTCTCTGGTTCGGTTCTGAGGCTATCACGGTGGCTAGACCCGGTCCGCGACCCTGCTAAGGGGCATCCAATAAAGGTGGTACAGTTTGTCAGGGATTCGTGACGCCACCTGTGGTGTTCGGTCAGGGTGACCGACGCTGCTGTGGGGTCCGCTGGGGTGATGGAATGGCAGCTGGATGGTATACCTTCCCACAGGTGAAGTATGTCCCCAGGGCTTCCCAGTAAGGTGGATGGTGATGGTGTGAGGTGCAGTCAATAACGAGGACACAACGTTGCAGTCTCTTTACCTCTTTACTGGAGACTTCAGGATCCGCAATCCAGAGCACGTTTAACAGGGCTATCTGAGACTGGCCGGTCCGATGGGCACTTCCAGAATTCCCTTTGCAGGTGGAAATCAGTGCCTACCACTAGCGCCTGTGTGTTGTAGTGCTACCCTGCTGAGCATTCGGAATAGTCCTCACAACTGCTGTTCTCGTTCGTTCGTTCTTTCTAATTCTCTCTTGCTTGTTCCAGATGTTACTAGTTTCTCGTCCCCCAGTATGTTATGGCTAGGACGCACCCGTATGACGGGAAGGCTCGGAGCTCTTCCGGGACCCTAGAGACGCCCCTCTCCACGCGTTGCCCCCTATGTCTTCGTAGGAAATTTAAGGTAGACAGCCAACCTATAATTAACTGTCCTGCGGAGTTCGAAGTAAGGCCTAGAGTCAGTTACTCCCGCGGTGTTCCGGCCACCGGCTACGCGCCTCAGTAGGATGTTGCCTCGGTCTCACGGCACAACTCCTACTGGTTCTCCTTTGTGCTTGATCTCGTTTTTCACTGTTCCACAATATCCTTCCCTTCTTGTCTCTCTCTTAGGATACCGCCGCGGGGAGTGCAGGCGCGGTTCCATTACGTTCTGCTCTGTTCGCTAGGCACCTGCCAGGTTCCCACGCCTGACAGGGACCCCCCTGTGTCTTCTCCCTGCAACACCCCCTGCCACGGGATGTTGCCTGAATCCAACCCAGTCAGCTTCTGACTAACTTCCTATCCAACCCCTAGTTTTACCAGTGTGAGGAGTGGCCCAATAAATAAAGCCTTTTGCTCCCCCTAGTGGCCGGAGTGTGAAGTGTAATGTGTGCTGGTGATACCTGGTCAGTAGAATTCCTTCAGTGTCATCAGACGTACCATCACTCCCCTTAGTGGCAGAGTGTCATGCTGCAACGATCAGATCTCTGGGGCACTGCACTCCCCCCCGGTTAAATCCAGTACTCCTGGACTGGGAAGAAGAACAACAATACATTTCAGCAAAACACATACAACATTTTTGAAATGCTTAAAACAAGTAAATAGAACAATGCTTCCCTTTATGGGAGGTGAGGACACTTGAACGTTACAAACAAAAACAGGCTTAAATATTTTTAAATAACATTATGACTATAAATAACTCTTATCACCCAGCCGGGTATTCTACTAAGTGCAAATTCTGAACTATAATTTAACTTTCCCTTTAAGGGCGTATACGCTGAACCCACTAAAGGCCTACCATAAAATACTATAAAATAACTCAACTTTTTTTCCTTTCTAGCTTCACCAATGCAGGACCGCCTAGCTCCCGGGCTGGGCCTACTGTCATTGTCTCTCTTTCAACAACCAACTGTCGTTCTACGGTTCTCAGGAGGACTCTCTCTCTAACCCCAAAAGCATTATCTTCGCAAAGTCTTCTTTCTTTTGTAAAACCAGTAGGGAGCACCTTTAAGAAGGTGCAAACTATATACAAAACAGTTTTGGAATCATTCACTATTCATGATCCGGCAGTCTTTGGAAACAATGATGAACAAACAAAAAGAAGAGGGATCCCGGGTAAACAAAGGGACCCCTTTAAGAGTTAACCCTGGACGGGTTTAAAGCAGCAAAACAGGAAACAGTTAACTATGTACATACTCAGTTCTTCGAGGTTTAGTTCTATTGTAGGTTGCAAGGCATCAGTCGGTAGCGAACACTTCCTGGCCGTGGAAGCTCTGGTTCTGTGTTCTCGCCTGATGCCTTGTCAGCATCATGGGTTCGTCTCTCAGGTGCGGCCAGGTCACCCGGTGTCTGGATCCGAATGTCAGCTTTGGTTACAAGTTCAGTAACGGCGATAATGCACACTGTGGTGACAGGGGTGGAATTTGTCAAATCAGGATTAGTTGTAGTCAGGGCAGCAGGTGGCGCCATTACCGGCTCGCATCGGTAGACGTTTAGAGCGCACCACCCTTGCGCACTCCGATGGCGGGTGTACGTCACCTGGTCCCCTCTGTATAGCAGCCGATCATCACATCTATCGCGGTGCGGGGTCTTCACATTGTAGCTAGTAAAGAAGATTTCCGTCGGTAGCCCCGGTTCCTGTATGTAGCCCCAACCCCGCTTCGGGTGAAAGGCCAGCACAGTCCCCCGCTTTACCGGACTTCCTTTACTGCGTTCTGTCTTTGGTCCCTGTACTTTCTGTGGGTCACTTTGTTCTGTCTCTTTTCGGTCTTTCCAGTGTAAAATTAGGCATTGTTTATATTGTTCCCAAGTGAGCGCAGCGATGCTGAGGCCCTCCTGCCTGGTTCCGTCTGGCCCAGTCCTTGGGGTGTCCCACTGGAAGATCACCCCCTCTGAGCTTACATCCAGCGGTATCCCCATAGTCGTCGGTAGCGGAGGCACCAGTTTCTCCATGGTGCCAGGGGCTATAACCACCAGTTCAGGAGCAAGGACTCGGTCACTGTCAGGATGGGGAGCGGTCACGGGAGCCGGAGCGGTCACGGGAGCCGGAGCGGTCAGGAGGGCAGGGGCGTTTTCCATACCTCCGTCCGATGTGGTTCCACCGATGCCGATCGGTTCCATTGATGACGGCACTAGAGTCGGCTGCGGCTCGGACCGCGGTTCTCCCGATGCGGCTCTCTGTGACGGCTCCGACCTCCATTGATTCACATCGGCTGGCTCCACACTCGGGATAGGCCGACTCGGCTCCTCCGCCCGCGGCTCGAAGAAGTCCGAGTCCTCCAGCCGCGGCAGATTCGAGTCCGGATCCTCCTCCGGGTGACGGGGACAGGCCAGGATCACTCCTTCGTCGTTCGGGCACCCGCTGGTCGTCATCCCCACTCCGGGATCTGCGATGGCACTCACTCGCTGCTCCTCCATTTTCTGGGGGCAGAGCTCCTTCTTGTCTTGGTTCCCACCGTTGCAAATCAGGGGGCGGTTCTCCTCTGCTTCGGGGCAGATCGTCCTCCCGCAACAGTAATCGGAGGGGGCGGTCAGCACTTCTGGCGCCACTTTGGTAGTCTCCTCCCATGGCACGCCCCCCTTCTTCCCCTGCGCTCCTCGTGGCGCAGCAATGGCGGCAGTTTTGGCGGGAATCTCGCGGCAGATAGCAATACACAGTCTTTGCAATAAATCACAGTCCAAACACGTTTCAATCACAGTTCCAAGGCACACATGACCTGCTTCTCAGGCTTAAGTACGATCCTGTTCGTGACACCAAGTTGGAGCGCCCCCAGACACAGGGCCATGAGTTCTCGGTACCGGGCCTCTCTGGTTCGGTTCTGAGGCTGTCACGGTGGCTAGACCTGGTCCGCGACCCTGCTAAGGGGCGTCCAATAAAGGTGGTACAGTTTGTCAGGGATTCGTGACGCCACCGATGGTGTTCGGTCAGGGTGACCGACGCTGCTGTGGGGTCCGCTGGGGTGATGGAATGGCAGCTGGATGGTATACCTTCCCACAGGTGAAGTATGTCCCCAGGGCTTCCCAGTAAGGTGGATGGTGATGGTGTGAGGTGCAGTCAATAACGAGAACACAAGGTTGCAGTCTCTTTACTGGAGACTTCAGGATCCGCAATCCAGAGCACGTTTAACAGGGCTATCTCAGACCGGCCGGTCCGATGGGCACTTCCAGAGTTCCCTTTGCAGGTGGAAATCAGTGCCTACCACTAGCGCCTGTGTGTTGTAGTGCTACCCTGCTGAGCATTCGGAATAGTCCTCACAACTGCTGTTCTCGTTCGTTCGTTCTTTCTAATTCTCTCTCGCTTGTTCAAGATGTTACTAGTTTCTCGTCCCCCAGGAATGTTATGGCTAGGACGCACCCGTATGACAGGAAGGCTCGGAGCTCTTCCGGGACCATAGAGACGCCCCTCTCCACGCGTTGCCTCCTATGTCTTCGTAGAAATTTAAGGTAGACAGCCAACCTATAATTAACTGTCCTGCGGAGATCGAAGTAAGGCCTAGAGTCAGTTACTCCCGCGGTGTTCCGGCCACCGGCTACGCACCTCAGTAGGATGTTGCCTCGGTCTCACGGCACGACTCCTACTGGTTCTCCTTTGTGCTTGATCTCGTTTCTCATTGTTCCACAATATCCTTCCCTTCGTGTCTCTCTCTTAGGATACCGCCGCGGGGTGTGCAGGCGCAGTTCCGTTACGTTCTGCTCTGTTCGCTAGGCACCTGCCAGGTTCCCATGCCTGACAGGGACCCCCCTGTGTCTTCTCCCTGCAACACCCCCTGCCACGGGATGTTGCCTGAATCCAACCCAGTCAGCTTCTGACTAACTTCCTATCCAACCCCTAGTTTTACCAGTGTGAGGAGTGGCCCAATAAATAAAGCCTTTTGCTCCCCCTAGTGGCCGGAGTGTGAAGTGTAATGTGTGCTGGTGATACCTGGTCAGTAGAATTCCTTCAGTGCCATCAGACGTACCATCACTCCCCTTAGTGGCAGAGTGTCATACTGCAACGACCAGATCTCTGGGGCGCTGCACTAGCACTACAGCTAATGCCAGACACCAGGAGCAGCTTTGGAGACTCAGTCTTGGATCCTGGGATGGTGATCAGAGCTTGGATCATTTTTCCCATAACCAACTGTCCAGGATCAAAGATTAACTAAAAGGGTTCAACATTTAATCATTTTCAGTTTCTTTGCCTGCCATTAGTAGAATCGCATTTGCGATCTAATGTGTTCCTCCTCAAAAAAGAATGTCCACAGAACATTTTCATGATCTTCAGGGTTTCCTGAAAAACAGACCCCCAATATTTAAAAAGTGATGTTACATCCTGGCGATATGCCATCACTTTCTGGGAAGATAAAGCCTCTTTCCAATTACTCATGTAGATTCTGTTCTTCTCTAGTTGACATCACGCCTCTTCTGTGAAGACAACTCACCCAATGTCTATTTTCCGTGATAATTTCATCTTTTCTGTCTCGTTCTGTAACTTCACCCCTTCTTTTTTCTCCTAATTCATTATCATACATGTCATCATTTGTCATCAGCTTCTTTCTCATGACTTGCTGGCACTCACACAAAGGTGGCTTTCTGTTTGCAGGAGAATGGGCACATGACCCATACAAAGCCGGAGGGACATTAGGAACAATTGAGGTACAGAAGCAAAAGAGTGTGATGCACGGTCAAAATTCTGCTAGTGAAGCAAACTGGAGCAGACGAAGGACAGTGAAAAGTTATACAGCCTGATCAGTATAATAAAGGCTAATGGCATTTATATGGTTATTGGCTTTCACAGCCAACGGGGACCCAGGACTGCTGTTCTTGGGTGTCTCAGCGTTTATAAATCCACCAGTAAAATATTGTATAGCGTAGTGTAGTGTACAGATGGAAACGTCTAGTCAGTGAATGTAGGGAGGAGTGTTGATATCGCATGCAGTCCGGGGGGCCAGTGGCCTAACACTAACTAAATAAAATATTTTATAAAAAAAAAGCAAAAACAAAACTATTATTCTAAACGGCGTGAGCAAAAAGGATACAGTTTTATGTAATGGAGTCACTTTTTTTTTGCCCCACTGGAACTCGCCTGTATGGTGATATTTGGTAATATTACTAGGGGTCTCTCCTGGTATAAACAGTCAGCAGAATTTATCAAGATTGATGTATAAGGATGTAGACTGTCTTACCCTGTTCCTACCCCTGAAGACTACAGATGCGTCTTGAGAATTTTGTTGTGCAGTTTTATATGTGAAAGTAACCTGTGTCTAATGTAATATAATGTATTATGGTGATGTACAGTATGTAAAGTGTTAATGTATAATGTGAATATAGCTTAAGGATAAGCTTAGGACAGCATATGACATAGAATAAGGGTAATAGGTTAACATGTAAGATAGGAAATGTCTAAGGATGGAACTAGCCCAGTGGGTGGGTACTTGTGTCAGTAAAAGGGGGTCACTTCCTGGTTAGAGGGAGTTCAGTGTCAGTTAGTGAAGTGGATGGTGAAGGCCAAGCTCAGGTTTGGTGGGTTGCTAGAGGCAGCATGGGCGAGCCGTTTGGAGCAGTGGGTGGCCAAATGGAGTTCTCTGATGGAAATTCCAAGAGCGTCCAGAGCCAAGGGCTCGGGTGAAGTAACATGCTGCTGGCCTGATCTTTTGACATCACAAGGTCGGTGGACATGGAGTTACATGGGGGACACATGGCTGGTCCAGGGTGCACTGCCAGATTGGTCAATGGTAAATCCCTGAGACTGACAGAATCACCAGGCTTGGGTGTAGTCTAGAACGAACAGGTGGCAGAAGAGAAGAAGAGTTGTACTAAGGAGGAAGGAAGTGCAAACTACTATACCCTATCCACCAGATAAACTTGGACTGTTTAGTAAAAGTGTGACTGTTACAAAGAATCTGGTGTCCCATGCTTTGTGTGTGGTGGCTCCTGAGGAAGGAAGCCTTGAGACAGCGGAGACCTGTGGCCTACAAGTGAGTGTGATTCACCCCACACCATACAGCACACTGGGACTGGGGCACCCCTTGTCTGTAAAGTGCCAGAGCGCAACCAGACAGTAGTTCAGTCGCAACTCATTCCTCCTGTACCAGTTATGACTTGTATTGTTTAAGATTATTGTACTTGTTTTCATTATGTATACCCCTCCTCACATGTAAAGCGCCATGGAATAAATGGCGCTATAACAATAAATAATAATAATAATAATAACTACCATTCTCATACATTTTACAGCTATTTCATACACCATTGTTAAATCTACAACCCACCGGAGGAAGGTGCAGAAAATGTATTAAGTGGAGCACATCTGCTTAATGGACATATTGTCAATACGGGGAGTTAAGAAGTCCTTGGTCAAATAACAAGAGTGTACATCAAAGGCAGGGGGACAAGACAAAAGAGTACACAGGTCACAGTTCAAAGTCAGCCATCCAAAATGGTGTGGACCAAGACAAAGGTGCTAGTCAAATGAATAGTCAAAGGCAAGGTCCAATGTCTGGCAGCAAAAGATCAGAACAGCAGAACACTAAAGCAAAAGGAATGCACACCACCCAGCGAATCTACAGCTGACAATTTTCTGACTATTGCCAGCCAGCTAAATAGCTAGGTGATCACCCTAAAAGGATGACACCTTGAGGAAGCCCAGCAGGCCCAGCCTGTGATTGGGCTGCTGAACAATCTTAAATTTGATTGGCGGCTGGACTATCCCTAATTAGCATAAGGATAGATAGCATGCTCCAATCAGACGAGATTTCCTGTTATAGTTTTTCAGTTCCACCTGCTTTGGAAAGACCACTTTTCATTGTCATTTTGGATGTTGTTTCAAGGTGTTATCACTGTGTTTTTCCCTTTGGTGCCATCTTCACACTTTGGTAATTCACGTCGGCTTCAAACAATATACCTTCCTGTTTGGGTATGAGCTTCTGTACGAGCTACTGATGTTTTTACAGGTATAAGTTATACCCATACACTTACTATGGGCTCATCCAACTCATCAACAGGAAGCAGAAGACTCAGAACAAACATTAGAAACAACTCATGACTAATTTTACCTTAAAGAGAACAAGTCACAGTGTCAAAAGTGAGCACTTTCTGCTCCTATTTTATTCCCACTGTTCCATTGAGTAATCTATTTTCTTTTTTTTTTTAAATACGCCATACTGTTACAGAGATATACACTGCTCAAAAAAATAAAGGGAACACTAAAATCCCACATCCTAGATATCACTGAATTAAATATTCCAGTTGCAAATCTTTATTACATAGTTGAATGTGTTGAGAAGAATAAAACATAAAAATGATTAATGTAAATCAAAATTAATATCCCATGGAGGTCTGAATTTGGAATGATATTCAAAATCAAAGTGGAAAATCAAATTACAGGCTGATCCAACTTCAGTGGAAATACCTCAAAACAAGGAAATGATGCTCAGTAGTGTGTGTCCACCAAGTGTCTGTATGACCTCCCTATAATGCATGGGCATGCTCCTGATGAGGCGGCAGATGGTCTCCTGAGGGATCTACTCCCAGACCTGGACTAAAGCATCCGCCAACTCCTGGACAGTCTGTGGTGCAACGTGACGTTGGTGGATGATGCGAGACATGATGTCCCAGATGTGTTCATTCGGATTCAGGTCTGGGGAATGGGCAGGCCAGTCCATAGCTTCAATGCCTTCATCTTCCAAGAGCTGCTGACAGACTCCAGCCACATGAGTTCTGGCATTGTCCTGCATTAGGAGGAACTCAGGGCCAACCGCACCAGCATATGGTCTCACAAGGGGTCTGAGGGTCTCAACTCGGTACCTAATGGCAGTCAGGCTACCTCTGGCGCGCACATGGAAAGCTGTGCGACCCTCCAAATAAATGCCACCCCACACCATTACTGATCCACTGCCAAACCGGTCATGCTGAAGGATGTTGCAGGCAGCAGATCACTCTCCACGGCGTCTCCAGACACTGTCACGTCTGTCACATGTGCTCAGTGTGAACCTGCTTTCATCTGTGAAGAGCACAGGGCGCCAGTGGCGAATTTGCCAATCCTGGTGTTCTGTGGCAAATGCCAAGCATCCTGCACGGTGTTCGGCTGTGAGCTCAACCCCCCATCTGTGGACGTCGGGCACTCAGACCATCCACATGGAGACGGTTTCTAACCGTTTGTGCAGACACATGCATATTTGTGGCCTTCTGGAGGTCATTTTGCAGGGCTCTGGCAGTGCTCCTCCTATTCCTCCTTGCACAAAGGCTGAGGTAGCGGTCCTGCTGCTGGGTTGTTGCTGGTGTATTGGCCTGTCTCCTGGTAGCACCTCCAGCCTCTGGATACTATGCTGACAGACACAGCAAACCTTCTTGCCACAGCTCGCATTGATGTGCCATCCTGGATGAGCTGCACTAGCTGAGCCACTTGTGGGGGTTGTAGAGTCCGTCTTATGCTACCACGAGTGTGAAAGCACAACAAACATTCAAAAGTAACCAAAACATCAGCCAGAAAGCATTGGTACTGAGATGTGGTCTGTGGTGAACCTGATCTGTATGAGACCAGTGTATGAGACCCTAAGGTTAACAGGTGCAGTACCAGGTTCTGCCTTGGAGTGGCACCTGGCGGTTACCTGCAGCCCAGCTTGTCTCAACCATCAGTGAACACCAGGTAGCCGCTCTGCTATGCCCCTTCCTAGGCAGGCCTGACCCTTTGGCAGAGTGGGTCCATGAACCAGGTGCAGGCGTTACAATAAAAGAACTAATAAAGTGAAGTTTTAATTGTGTCCTACTAAACAGGATGTAAAGACGCTTCTGGCAAAGAATGCCTGGGAAATCCAATCCTATTGCATGAATAGCGTGTTGGCTGTTGTGACCTGAAGCCAGAGCGTCACAGGATACTTGATGACTTCAGCACATTGTGGCTCTCAGACAGTATTTACATTTGTAGTCACACAAAGTCCTGATTACTCCCCAAGGGCTAATACTACATTTTGCTGTGAGAATTGCAGCCTCTAGCACTAGAAACATTTCATACGGTCTCTTCTGTTAATATCTTTATTCTCAGTTTATCAGTCCATTACAACTGTATGTCCTTCCTGGAAATTTTTTCTTGGAATATAGTGTTTCTGAAACCAACATTCTTGAAATACAAACGCCATCGGAGCTGTTACAGTGCAGATGGCAAATGATGGATATTGGCAAGAAAACAGGACATAGAAATTCTTGGGAAGAATTGGGAGTGTGGTACATAAACCTACACGGACTGCTATACCAATTTTGGAATTTTTTTCGGCCCATGTTGCAACCAATATTTATCATCAACCATAAAAAAGCCAACAGTTAAATTTTCAACAATAACGAATCTTCGTCCATTAGTCGTAAGTCGAATAGAACAATTTATTCACTTCAATGATCAAGCCGACAATCGATCGTTGTGGTAGAACATAGTCCTGTGATCTTACTTATATGGGTGCCTGTGAAGTAGCTGAAAAAATCCAAGTCAATTGAACATCATTACTCTTAAACATAAAAATGTTAAGGTTGTCCACTTTTGACCATCTGTTTTTATTAGAAGGATACTTCCACAATACTGTAAGTTGATCACAAGTTATTCTGTTAGTGATTGCCCAACAATCAGATGTAATCTGGCGAACTGGCAGCGAACATTCAATACCTCTGAAATACCACCAGGATAAAAGATGTATTATATATTGACTAGTAAAATTAGTCAGCTGTCAATGTAAATCAGAGATGTACAGGGTCCACCAAAAGACACTATGGAGCCATGGTCTATTCCAGATCATTAATTAATTTCTCTTCTATACACACTTAGTATTCCACTATACAGCAGCCTTTTGACTGTACCACTGCTGCCCGTGGACCAGGTCAGCCAAAGGGCTGGATACAGTAAGGTCCACACCACGCGGCCGTCCCCTGCCCGGCATCTCCACTTTACCGGTATCTGCATCCTCAGGATGGTATCTGCATTCTCAGAATGCACATACTGTGAATGCAATGATGAAACTTGGAGCCGTCAGCTCCTTCTCCTATAATTGAGCTTGTATGTGTAAGAATGCAGCAGGTGCAATGATGTCACAACGTTGCGCTATTTGCAACTTAGTTTACAGCACAGAATAGAGCAGGGGGAATGAGGTTAGGTGAGTTGCTTTATTTATTTAAAATTGTCAGTATCTGTGGGGACATAATACTGTGTAGAGGGATGTGTGGAGATATAGTATTTTGTATGGGGACTGTGAGGGGACATCATACCATGTGATGGCTTTGTGGGGACATCATACTTTTTGAAGGGCTTTGTGGGGACATTATACTGTGTAAGGGGACATCATACTGTTTGAGGGGCTGTGTGGGGACATCATACTGTGTTGGGGTGATGTGGGCACATTGTACTATTTAAGGGAACATCATACTGTTACAAGGGCTGTGTGAGGACATCATCCTATATGGGGACTGTGAAGACATCATATTGTGTTGGGAACTGTTGATCACAGTACAAGGGCTGAATAACAAGGGTAGTATGATTTACAGAAACTTTGTAAAATCAGTAAATTACGGTATATGGTTTTATTTTGCAGTTAGTGATAAGAATACACATTACAATAAACCCTATTCTAGTATGTATTAGCAGTAGGCCCCTTGTGAAAATTAATTGCCCACCCATGTTATAAGGTATTTGCAAATGGATGTTCTTTAAGTCCCTAGAATGTGTATCGGCAGTATTTAGGCCCCGGTGCTTACTCTTTTGCTATTATCTGCAAATTTACTTTAGTTAGAATTTTCAAACTCTAGGTATTCCTCAAGCACGTCGTTGTTGGTAATATCCAGTTCATCATATAATTTCTTTGATAGACATTTTGGTGTAACAATGCTTTTTTTTGGAGAAAACCACATCTGTACGGAATGGGGGCCTTTTAGGCCACTGCTATTTTTATCATGTACTCGGCAGTACAAGAATTGTAGCTGCAGCTAGTTTACTCTAGATTTATTTACTTTTGTGTGTTTTTTACAGTACAGATGAAAAGTTTAGACACCCCTTCTCATTTAAGATTTTTCTGTATTTTCATGACTATGAAAATTCTACATTCACACTGAAGGCATCAAAACTATGAATTAACACATGTGGGATTATATACTTAACAAAAAAGTGTGAAGCAACTGAAATTATGTCTTATATTCTAGGTTCTTCAAAGTAGCCACCTTTTGCGTTGATGACTGCTTTGCACACTCTTGGCATTCTCTTGATGAGCTTCAAGAGGTAGTCACCGGGAATGGTTTTCACTTCACAGGTGTGCCCTGTCAGGCTTAATAAGTGGGATTTCTTGCCTTATAAATGGGGTTGGGACCATCAGTTGTGTTGTGCCGAAGTCTGGTGGATACACAGCTGATAGTCCTACTGAATAGACTGTTAGAATTTGTATTATAGCAAGAAAAAAGCAGCTAAGTAAAGAAAAACGAGTGGCCATCATTACTTTAAGAAATGAAGGTCAGTCAGTCCGAAAAATTGGGAAAACTTTGAAAGTGGCCCCAAGTGCAGTTGCAAAAACCATCAAACGCTACAAAGAAACTGGCTCATATGAGGACCGCCCCAGGAAAGGAAGACCAAGAGTCACCTCTGCTTCTGAGGATAAGTTTATCCGAGTCACCAGCCTCAGAAATCGCAGGTTAACAGCAGCTCAGATTAGAGACCAGGTCAATGCCACACAGAGTTCTAGCAGCAGACACATCTCTACAACAACTGTTAAGAGGAGACTTTGTGCAGTAGGCCTTCATGGTAAAATAGCTGCTTGGAAACCACTGCTAGGAACAGGCAACAAGCAGAAGAGACTTGTTTGGGCTAAAGAACACAAGGAATGGACATTAGACCAGTGGAAATCTGTGCTTTGGTCCAAATTTGAGATCTTTGGTTCCAACCACGGTGTCTTTGTGCGACACAGAAAAGGTGAATGGATGGACTCTACATGCCTGGTTCCCACCGTGCAGCATGGAGGAGGAGGTGTGATGGTGTGGGGGTGCTTTGCTGGTGACATTGTTGCGGATTTATTCAAAATTGAAGGCATATTGAACCAGCATGGCTACCACAGCATCTTGCAGCAGCATGCTATTCCATCCGGTTTGCATTTAGTTGGACCATCATTTATTTTTCAACAGGACAATGACCCCAAACACACCTCCAGGCTGTGTAAGGACTATTTGACAAAGAAGGAGAGTGATGGGGTGCAACACCAGATGACCTGGCCTCCACAGTCACCAGACCGCAGAGGTGAAGGCAAAAGGGCCAACAAGTGCTAAGCATCTCTGGGAACTCCTTCAAGATTGTTGGATGACCATTCCCGGTGACTACCTCTTGAAGCTCATCAAGAGAATGCCAAGAGTGTGCAAAGCAGTCATCAAAGCAAAAGGTGGCTACTTTGAAGAACCTAGAATATAAGACATAATTTCAGTTGTTTCACACTTTTTTGTTAAGTATATAATTCCACATGTGTTAATTCATAGTTTTGATGCCTTCAGTGTGAATGTACAATTTTCATAGTCATGAAAATACAGAAAAATCTTTAAATGAGAAGGTGTGTCCAAACTTTTGGTCTGTACTGTATATCTTTGTTTGTAATTTGGAAAAAAAAATGTTTTTGTTGTTTTCTGCAAAAAAAAAGATAATTAAAATGTTGTGACTTATTCCTATCTTATTTTGCAATTTTGCAATAAACTTGTAAAAGTTACTTATGTGAGTTTCTCCATATGATTTGATCTGTCCCCTGCTATCATGCTGGTCTGATCTTTCAATTTTGAACATTTTTCATGTTCAAGAAAGAAAAGGACATTACCCATACATCGTCCAAATTTCAAGGCAAAATGTTACGCCTTTTGTTTGAAATACAATTTATAAGTAGGAATATATTACAACTGTAAATAATCCTGCCATTACTGGAAAAGTCATTGTCTCATCCTAGTCATAAATGTCAGATCCCATCAATTTTTTTGTACGACTCAAGAAGTGTTCTGCAGTTTCTGTTTAATCTACAGCATGTCCATAGGACTTTCATGGGCGAGATGAACATCATTATCAAAATATTAAAATTTAAGAGTCCTCAGTGGTTGATACCTTTTAATGGCTAACTGAAGAGATGGTAACAAATTGCAAGCTTTCGAGACTACACAGGTCTCTTCATCAGGCATAGACTAACACAAAATCTGAAGAGTCACATATTTATACACAAGAGGACACACTAATAATGCAATAGATAAGAAATGATGTGAGGCAAAACTATGCATGTGAGACTGGAAGAAAACAGTTGTGGCTGTAAATATTGGAACAGTTCATAGATAAGGAGTGTGAAAGTTTTATTGTCCTGCAGTTGAGGTCTGGTCCATGATTGTGATGCCTCCAAATGGTCTGCGGATCTCCTTTATGATGTCAATTTGTCAATTTACTGTACTAATGGCACAAATTCTATAATATGCAAACTTTATCCCATGTAATGTCAGCTTTTTTTTACATTGATCGCTCTGTATAACACAACACAAACAGGAACAAACTGAAAATCTCTCTAAACCAAGTTTATTAGAAGAGAAAGTTAAAAAACAGTTGTACTTTGCTCAAAAAGCAAAACAACACATCGGTTCACAGTCATATGCCTGTTATCTTTGAAAACTTTCTCAAAGACTGAAATTGTGGTTCACGAGCATAGTAATTGCAGTCTACGCACTCCATAAGGCACAGAAGTAGTTATCTTAAAGGAAGTGGGCACTTTTTTTATGAATACATTAATAAATATAATGTAAACATTTCTAACGTAACCGTACATTGAGTTCTCACTCATTTCTTATATCGCCTGTTGTTGCACCCTACACTCCAAAAACAGGGCTCTCTCTACCGGTTATTGTTGGATCCATGCCATGCAACATCCTGCACTGGGGCTTACCTAACACTCAAATTCATGACTCTGTGCATGACTGATTCTTTATGATAAATCATCTGCCAGATAAATACACATTAGAAGCAGCTTATCTACGGCACAGCACAGCCTTGACTAAAAATTCATTGCTGCCACTGTGCATGCGCCAGGTAAAAAGGTCAATATATGCACAATAGAAACATGACTAAAGTGATGAACTATTTGGAATATGAGGAGTAGAAACTAAAGGATGTAAGAACAGAAAGTCATGAACGCGTTTTCGAGTGAACCCCCCAAGGTTATGATATTGCAATTGACTCAAGAGGTATAGAGCACACTGTTTATGGGTGGGTTGAGGAGGTACAGCAACAAAAGAATTCAGTAATTCAGCAGAATTCAGAATAAGGGTATATTAATGATGTTTAGAACTTTAAAGGGTTATCTGGAACTTTGTTTATTTTTCCCTACTTGGCGAAGAACTTACCAGTAGTTAGTTGCTAACTAACTGGTTGTTCTGCCCAGCGCTGATCTTTGCAGGCTCAGAGCGGTCAAGGATCCCTTCCACGATTCTGCAGCTTCTGTTGATGTCACATGGACAAAGTAGTTTGATTGCTGATGTCTTGCTGATTAACGGCCAGCTCCCTGCTACTAAACTGTGGGGGGTGGCGGATGTCAATCAGCATGATGTTGGCGGCAACATTGTGTCAACAGAGCGGAAGAGCTGTTTTGTTGGCAGAATCGCTGTGACCACCTTGAGCCAGCAGAGATCGGTGCAGGGCACAACAGGCAAGTAGTCAGCAGCTACCTGCTTATAAGAACTTAGCCCCATAGAAAAAAATAAGCAAATTCCCAGATAACCCCTTTACATATAGTTAGAAGAAATTTGTCTTTTCTATTAAAAGAACACCAAACCCAAAGTAGGTAGTTTATAAAGCCTTATCTTATAAAAGCAACTTTTAATATGTAATAACATTTTGGGAGATCATCAGAATGGAACATGAGATAAAGATAATATCATAGGCTGTATTCTTCCTGGCAGTAAGCCAAACCTAAAGTCGCCAATAACAGAAACTGACAGTCTCTATTCCGCCAGCACATGGAGAGAATATAGACTTTAGGGTTAGGGTTGTCTCTTTAAAGGACAATCTGAACTTCAGGGCATCAGTGCATTGTCCTTGGACTTTGAGAGCTCTTCTGGCACAATATAGTCATACATACAAAACCAATACACAAAAATAATCTGCAGGACCATAAACATTTTCTTCTCATGTTCCTCAGTGTTCTAGGAAAAAGCTTCACACCATGGCAGGATGGAGGGTCATCTGAGACCTTCATGCTCACATTCATTGGGCAGTTGTGAGGTCTAAACATACTGTTTTTTAGAGAGTGACGCATTGCATTGAGAATAGATTGTAAGTCATGGAAGAAGAACATTCTGCAGATCTTTCTCGGTGTTATCAGAGATGGCTTCCATATTTCTTTTGTCCTAATCTCTATGTTATTCCATGGTTTGAGAAGTTGGGGAGTCAACCATTTGTATCGTCCGGGTCAGTTGCCCTCTCTTCTGCCGGTGATGCCCCTTCACTTTCACCCCCAGTGAACTGAATAGCAATAATAACAATTATGATAATTACAACCAAAATAACTATCCCTCCAAAAATAAGGTACCAGCGCCATTTCTCCCAGTACGTTTTACGTTCCACAATTTTGGCTGTCTTCTGGAAGTTCATGGCCTGTAAGTGGAAACAAGGAGTTAATGTTTCTCTCACAATAATCTCTACATATAGAAGATACAGTACACACGTTAATAAGTGAAAATAATATTTTCGTTTCTCGAGTTCAAAGATTGCTAGGTAACAAACCTCAACTCATAGCTGCAGCTTTACTGCAACATGTCTCATTGGGTTTCAACTAGAATATCCATGGTAAGAATTATTACACCAAGAGTTTGTGGTTTGGTGGTTATGACATAGCTTTTACTCAAGAAGAGACCACCGCTTATCCAAATAGCAAAATTAATGGTGTCGTTAATTCTCCTAAAGCTGCACTGAATTCAACTGTGAGCTGAAAAAAATATACCATTAATTTTGCTATTTGGGTGTCCTATGGTCTCTTGTTGGGCTGACTTATTCTGGGATCTTTGGGCTGGGGTCTGACACTGTGATATCAAACACCACCCAATAACTACAAAATGCAGGAGTTTAATGAACCAAGGATGCTGTGCTGCTGACTTGGATGTTTTTCTGACAAGCATTCGATATTTTGGAGGAGAGCTAAGCTGCATACTTGTATCCCATGGATCACTGCCTGTACATGAGCCTTTACACATCACCGAGTCTCTTCAATAGGAGCCAGTACTATTCTTGAATTGCACCTATGGCATCTTATCCAGCCTATCAGATGACAGAAGGGAACCCAAAAACAGCTGTCTGTACTCAGCCTTTTGGCTAAGATCAAGTGTAGTATCTTTCGAAAAGGCGTTTTTTGTCTGAAGGCCGTCTCAGTAGATAGATACAACATGCACACTGTGTTTGGTCATCTGGTGGAAACTGTGACCCTGCCTCAAGATCGAAGCCATTAGGTTTGATAAGTTTTAAAGCCCTGAGGTGCGAAGTGCCCCTATGAGTGATGACCCTGTGGTACCTTAATTCACTGGAATTAGAATCCCCACTTGAATTTTGAGACATTACTCAAGTACCGTACTTCAAATTTTCACACTTCTTTAACACACACCCTTAATCAGGGCCTTCTTGCAAGTATGGGAGAATTCTTAAATTCTCAAAGGGAGGTCCAGTCAGTTTTGCACTGAAAACACCTTCCACTATTTATTTAATTTATTTTTTCACTGTGTCCCTTTTTTTTTTTTTGCACGTGTGTCCTGCGTCAAGAACTTGTCGGAACGTGGTTCCCTTATTAGTTCCCTCCTAGCGGTCTAGGGTGGGTTAAGTGTGTGGCCATCAGGTTCTACTTCCCCCTTCATAACCTCAGATTTCCCTCCTTCTGGAGAAGAGCCAGTCTAGTCCTGGTTTAACTTGTGTGGCAGCTCAGGTGGATGATGGAAGAACGATTTGGACTTTCCCTGAGCTTTGCAAAAGGGAACCATTTGCCCCAATCGCTCTCTGTGGCCTTCTTGCTCGTAGGAACAGGGAGTAATTACCGTAGTTGGGGGCCCGCCTCCTTCCGGAGTGGGCTTCAATAGACCGTGTCATTGTACACTGTTTTATTTTTTTTGCACCTGGGTGGAGAGAGCATGATCTTAGGCTTTCAATTAAAAAAATTGTCTTTTATTCTTTTGAAGATAGCTTTCTTCCATCTGGAGGAGACATATTTTGCATAGAGCATTTTGCTGGTAAATAAGTCTCAGTACACCACTAAGCCTCTTCATTCGGTACCATTATACTCTTGAAGAACAGGTGACCACATGTAAAGCATTGGAAGGTCTCTTTATTGGCGAAATGAGGTGATGCCTTATGTGTAAGCTGTGTGAACTTTTAGCATGGCTGCTGACTGACGCTGTCTTCTCTATAGTGTGGATGTGCTGACACATCAAAATGTCTAGACAGCGTGAGGTAATTTTTCAAAAACGCTAACAGCTTACCATATCCTTGAGCTCATCTGCTCGAACTTCTAGATTATCAAGCTTTCCTTCTCTCTCAAATATTTTGTCCACATTGTCTTTCATTAATATCTTCACCTCTTCAGCATTCCGCTGACATTGTTCAAGCTTCTGGGAAGTCTGCAATTGAGGGGAGAAAACAAGATTAGTATAATTAACAATACAATTTTTCTTTGCCATGTTTACTACCGTGTATTTCATCCTTCATCTCAGTTGATTAAATCATCTGCATCCTGTGTACAGATGATAACATATATTTATCCTCATTACACCTTTCCTATTTTTCACCACTTTTCTTGCACTGCACCAGCCTTTATACCCTTTCTACTCTCCAGTACTTAATGAACCAGTCCTTACATCCTTTTTATTTTTCAGGAATTATCTCAGGCTGCACCACTCCTTATATCCTTTTTACTTTCCAGAACTTCTTTTGTAACGCACCAGCTCTCATATCTTTCTAATTTCCAGGACTTCTCTTGTTCTGCCCCAACCCTTATACTTTTGTTTTCTCTTTGCAGGACCTTTCTTACGCTTTACCAGTCCTTAAACAAATTCTACTTTCAAGGACTTAAAGAGAATCTGTCATCAGGATCCGGCATGTTAAACTAAAGTTATGGGCATACAGGCGCTGTGCTGCTGATTTCATAGGTACCTTCTGTATTGAAATCTGCTGCCTGGTTGTTCTTTAAAGGGAACCTGTCACCTGAATTTGGCGGGACTGGTTTTGGGTCATATGGGCGGAGTTTTCGGGTGTTTGATTCACCCTTTCCTTACCCGCTGGCTGCATGCTGGCCGCAATATTGGATTGAAGGTCATTCTCTGTCCTCCATAGTACACGCCTGCGCTGTGCAAGATTGCCTTGTGCAGGCGTGTACTATGGAGGACAGAGAGTGAACTTCAATCCCATATTGCAGCCAGCATGCAGCCAGCGGGTAAGGAAAGGGTGAATCAAACACCCGAAAACTCCGCCCATATGACCCAAAACCAGTCCCGCCAAATTCAGGTGACAGAGTCCCTTTAATCATCATTAGAAATTTGGGTGGAATAACTGTTCGTGCATCTGGGCGGACCTGAGGGACAGGACTGTGGGTAGGATCTTCGTCCTCAGCTGTCTTTCTTGTTCGTATTTTAATATTGTTTAAAATTTTGTGCCAGTGCCGTCCTAACCATGGGTGGCTCATGGGTGGCTCATGTGCACATTCACCTCGCAGTTGGCTTCAGGAAAATGGTGCTTGTGTGTCGACACATGCACAAATTTAAATCTCAGCTCAATGACAAGCTGATATATCAATCGCACATGCGTCGCGACTGGCGCCATTTTACTGAAGATCTCCAGGAAGTCAATGTGCGCATGCAACGACCCTGGTGTCATTTTACTGAGCGATTAGACAGGCTTTAACCGGGAGTTTGCACAACGCATACATCACTGCCGTAACCTGGCTTAGAAAGTGGCGAACCCTCGCAGCGCATCTTTTGCGAGTGGGGGTGTGTTTAAGTCACTTTCCTTTTTTGTCTTGTGATGTTAGTTGCATTTTTGGTGCCAAATTCATCAAAATGGCGAACGCGATTCATGAATTTGGGGCTAAGTCAAAAACTAGCTTTCTATCCTGCTTTGAACTGTCTTTAGACTTTTGGCACCAAAACTCACAAAAATTGTGCCAAAATTTTGGCGTCCTCAAGAATACATCAGGGGGATTGAAGAGGAGCTGCACCAAAAGAATGAATCAGGCTAAAACATCTAGAATTTCTAGACTTTGCCCACAAAGCAGAAAAGAAAAAAATACAGACGAGCACATATAAAATAGACTGCGTAAAGAGAGCAAATAGAGTAACGAACAGGGAGCAAAACTAGAGGTACAAAACTAGACAAAATACAGGCACAAATGCAAAGATGAATTGGAGCCATAATGTTATTACAAATGTACTATAATATGGTTGGCGCAAAGTATAATAGGGATGTTATTGCCGCTGCAAAAAACAGGACGCCAACCACCAACGTTGTCCAAAGTGAATACTATGTAAAAAGAAAATTAAAAATTTGTTTTGCGCTGAGCAAAAACAATCTCTATAGACATTACCGTATTCTTATATGTCCCCCATGTCCTCTAGCATATTTAGAGTACCAAATATAAAAATGCCTAATAAGTACCTGTTAAAAATCCGAAATGAATCTTCCACGGTAGCGAAAAAGTTGCACGTGCACGTGATCCCCAACGTCACGCTAGGTCCTGCTTCGGCGTCTGCAGCGCCACAGGTTCCGAACGTGCACCGAGCACACACCGGCTCCATCTTTGCATCGCCAGCGGGGATATTACCAGAGGGGGATGTGAGTCACCGGCCGGGACTACATTCCTGAAGAAATCTCTCTCTCTGACAATCTACGTTTCTCCCGGACAACTTTTTCGCTACCATGGAAGAATCATTTCGGATTTTTAACAGGTACTTATTAGGCATTTTTATATTTGGTACTCTAAATAAGCTAGAGGACATGGGGGACATATAAGAATACGGTAATGTCTATAGAGATTGTTTTTGCTCAGCGCAAAACAAATTTTTTATTTTCTTGTTATTACAAATGATCTACAGCCTGTGACCCACATACAGATGACAGATATTTTTTCACTCCACTTTGGTGGCATTAAATTCCATTTCCTTTTTGCTTCACTCTGTAATTATATCTGTGTGGACACAAACAATACAATAGCTTCATTCCACCAGTTGTCCTAAATTAGCATTTGAACTCTGCCCATACTGGAAACTCCCTACAAAACTGAAAGACTCTAGCAAAAATCAATTGCATCTAATCATCCAGATGCTTTTCATCCGACACCGATCAGATGATCATGACACGTGCAGACTGATCTCTGTCAACATCTCAACATCGAACTGGATTCCATATTGATCTAATCAGTTCAGTTCAGTTTTTGTCCCCTTTTTGAATATTGGCACCACATTTGCTATATGCCAGTCCTGTGGTACAGACCCTGTTATTATGGAGTCTTTAACCCCTTCATGACCAGGGGATTTTTCGTTTTTCCGTGTTCGTTTTTCGCTCCCCTCCTTCCCAGAGCCATAACTTTTTTATTTTTCCGTCAATTTGGCCATGTGAGGGCTTATTTTTTGCGGGACGAGTTGTACTTTTGAACGACATCATTGGTTTTAGCATGTCGTGTACTAGAAAACGGGAAAAAAATTCCAAGTGCGGTGAAATTGCAAAAAAAGTGCAATCCCACACTTGTTTTTTGTTTGGCTTTTTGCTAGGTTCACTAAATGCTAAAACTGACCTGCCATTATGATTCTCCAGGTCATTACGAGTTCATAGACACCAAACATGACTAGGTTATTTTTTATCTAAGTGGTGAAAAAAAATTCCAAACTTTGCTAAAAAAAAAAAAAAAAATTGCGCCATTTTCCGATACTCGTAGCGTCTCCATTTTTCGTGATCTGGGGTCGGTTGAGGGCTTATTTTTTGCGTGCCGAGATGACGTTTTTAATGATAGCATTTCGGTGCAGATACGTTCTTTTGATCGCCCGTTATTGCATTTTAATGCAATGTCGCGGCGACCAAAAAAACGTAATTCTGGCGTTTCGAATTTTTTTCCCGCTACGCTGTTTAGCGATCAGGTTAATACTTTTTTTTAATTGATAGATCGGGCGATTCTGAGCGCGGCGATACCAAATATGCGTAGATTTGATATTTTTTTAATTGATTTATTTTGATTGGGGCGAAAGGGGGGTGATTTAAACTTTTATGTTTTTTTTATTTTTTTCACATTTTTTTAAACTTTTTTTTTTTACTTTTGCCATGCTTCAATAGCCTCCATGAGAGGCTAGAAGCAGGCATAGCACGATCGGATCTGCTACATAGCAGCGATCTGCTGATCGCTGCTATGTAGCAGAATTGCACGTGTGCTGTGAGCGCCGACCACAGGGTGGCGCTCACAGCGACGGGCAATCAGTAACCATAGAGGTCTCAAGGACCTCTATGGTTACCATTCACAAGCATCGCCGACCCCCGATCATGTGACGGGGGTCGGCGATGACGTCATTTCCGGCCGCCCGGCCGGAAGCGGTAGTTAAATGCCGCTGTCTGCGTTTGACAGCGGCATTTAACTAGTTAATAGGTGCGGGCAGATCGCGATTCTGCCCGCGCCTATTACGGGCACATGTCAGCTGTTCAAAACAGCTGACATGTCCCGGCTTTGGTGTGGGCTCACCGCGGAGCCCTGCATCAAAGCAGGGGAGCCGGCATCGGACGGTATATTACGTCCGATGCCGGTAAGGGGTTAAAGATTAAAAATAATGGTCTATCAATGACTGTACGTAGTTCCTGCAGTACTTGAGGATGTATCCCATCCGGGCCCAGAGATTTGAATTTTAGTGATTTTTAGACGCCGCCATACTTCCTGCTGGGTTAAGCAGGTGACACTTAATGGGAAATTTTTGTTATCACTGATCATATTGTCTGCCATGCAATTTTCTTGTGTAAATGAATAATGATTGATTATTTAGATTATTCCATTACAAGAGCAGAGAGGAATGTTTACTTACCATTTTCCAGTTTTAGAAGGATATATCATTATCAAATTCCGCTCTTCTGTTCATTTTTGGGAAGTATTGAACTAACTGCTCAATATTTGAGTAAATGTCTTTAAAAACCTGCATCTACTTTAGTAGACTAAGGGAAGTGTACAGGATCAATAGAAAGTCTGTTGGTAAATGAAGTGCTCTGCTCACAATCGAGGATAAGCTGATCCTGATCCCTGGCTTGAGTGACCGGTATGGGTCTGAGGATCCAGCCCCCCCCCCCCCACACACACACACACACACTGATTAACACTGCTAATAACATGTAAAACAATATTTAAAAGTTTAGCTACACTTTAAGTGAGCAGGACAGAGCTGCAATACCAGATACAACCCATAGACCAAAAGAGGTGTTGTGTTTTTCTAATGGGAAGTCCCTGATGATAGTCTTATACTTACCCACCACCATCTTCACTTTTTATTAAAAGCACCACTCCAGCGCTGGAGTGGAGGTTTAAGACATATTGCTAACAGCTGGAGGTCCACCAATTGGATCCCCCTCTGTTAGCCAAGTGCTCAAATGTTGTTACTCACAGTCTAGTTCTTCCTGTTTAATAACTGATTGCATACGGACCTTCCACATGAACTAGGACTTTGTGAAGAGGACCTTTAACTGAAAAAATTGATTACATGAATTATTTTTACAGATTTTTGTTTCATATGGAAATATTCTTACTATAAAGTATAAAAATACTACAGCTTAGAGCATATTGTGGAGTATGGACATCATAGAGACCTTCCATCAACCAGAGCAGACAGACGCTCACACCACTATTTCTCGCTCTGGCAGACCATGCTCATCTAAGAGGGTTGATGTTGATGTGCATTGGAGAACCACTGTGACACATTGAACACCACTATTTTCAAATGAAAGCATCTGAAAGAGCTTTCATTGCTAATGGTCGTGTCATGAACTGCAGTTTTGCTGCCTAACCACCCTTGCCATTGACAACTAAAGTGTTTTTCACTTAGCGAACCACTTATCAGAGGCTGCATCATTTCTTGCCCATGCAGATTTTGTCGGCAAGTGAGAATGGGCCAATGATAGAATACCAATCAACCTGTATGCAGTCGATTGACACTCCTTGACTTGGACACATCATACGAAGACGATCGATGGCTTCATACTATGAAGATAACGGTCGAGAAGACCCTGGTGGACCTATCTAGGCTTGCACAAGATCGATCTTCCTACAGATGGTTCATCCATCAAGTCGCCATGGCTCAAGATTGAGCAGGAGGCCATAAAATCAAAGCATGACAAAATCATCCCATCTAAATGGGCCTTTACTGATGGACTGTCTTCTAGGCAGGACATTGACCTAAGAATTCTCGATGTGCCACAAATGCTCTTTTTAATCAATAACTGGCCACAGCAGTGACCTGCTGCAGCCAGCGATTGGCTGAGAGGGCATTTCCGTCTGTTTCTAATGTCTCAAGGACAGAACCAGGAAGCACAGACCAGTGAGGACTGGGAATCACCACGGGATCCCTGATGGTAACTATAAATTCTTTTATTATTTTTAACTTAATGGGTATGAACAACTTTAAAATAAATTTTAGCACCTGGAAAACCCCTTCAATGTCCATAAGCTAGAGACATTGGGAAATAACCATTTAGAGTCTGTGACATGATCTCTTGTTTACTGCTCCAACCTCAACCCTCAAACCTTGCATCACTCACCGGCTGTCACCATTAGTTCACTTTATTAGTTCACTTTATTAATACAAGGACCTATATTACTTTTGCTCATGTTAACACTTCCTTTTTCACTTTGTGATTTGCTATGTGGTTTTCGCTTTTCTTCTTTACCCCTTACATTTAGCTAAATATCTGCTACTAGATGGTGTCCCGAACGTATCGGGTATTCTAGAATATGTATGTATGTACGTTGCGCTTAGCACAGCCACGTAGTATATAGCACAGCCACGTAGTATATAACACAGCCAAATAGTATATAGCACAGCCACATAGTATATAGCAGCCACATAGTATATAGCACAGCTCACGTAACAGACAGCCACGTAGTATATAGCACAGCCACGTAGTATATAGCAGCCACGTAGTATATAACACAGCCCACATAAGATATAGCACAACCCACGTAATATATAGCACAGCCCACGCAGTATATAACACAGGCCACGTAGTATATAACACTGCCTACGCAGTATATAAAACACAGCCCACGTAGTATATAACACAGCCCACATAGTATATAACAGCCCACGTAACACAGACAGCCACGTAGTATATAGCACAGCCACGTAGTATATAACAGCCACGTAGTATATAGGAGCCACGTAGTATATAACACAGCCCACGTAATATATAGCACAACCCACGTAATATATAGCACAGCCCACGCAGTATATAACACAGGCCACGTAGTATATAACACAGCCCCTGCAGTATATAACACAGCCCACGCAGTATAAAACACAGGCCACGTAGTATATAACACAGCGCATGCAGTATATAACACAGCCCACGCAGTATATAACAGCCCAGGTAGTGTATAGCAGTGTGGGCACCATATCCCTGTTAAAAAAAAATGAAAATAAAAAATAGTTATGTACTCACCCTCCGGCGTCCAGCGAAGCTGTGTTGATGTGCGCGATGCTGCTGCCAGCTTCCGTTCGCAGTGATTCATTGCGAAATTAACCAGATGACTTAGCGGTCTCGCTAAGTCATCTGGGTAATTTTGCAATGCATCACTGGGAACGGAAGCTGGCGGCAGCATCACCCGCATTTGTGGACGGCAGAAGGTGAGAATAGCACAATTGTTTTTTTTAAATTATTTTTAACATTATATCTTTTTACTATTGATGCTGCATACGACTAAGCCTGTCGCTGATTGGTCGCGGCCTGCCGGACACGACCAATCAGCGACGCGGAATTTCCGTTACAGAAGTTGCAGACAGACAAACAGAAGGAAGTACCCCTTAGACAATTATATATATATAGATTGGGTCAGGCATTAAAAATTGCATGGAGTTTGCAGATATGTTTTGCGATGCCAAAACTGCTTTTATTTTTAGCATATGCATCATGTTGTGTTAGCAGCAGGGGTGTAGAGTCAGAGTTGTGGAGTTGGAGTAGGTATAAAATGGACCGACTGACTCTTAAAATATATAATATTCTGTTATTGATCTAAGGATCTAGGCTTTTAGTTGAGATGAATATGTGCTGCACTTTATGTATATGCTCAGTAGTGACCAGTCCTGTGCAGTCATGGAGTAGGAGTCGGAAGTCAGGGAAATTGAGGAGTCCGAAGTTCATCTTGCTAGAGCATCAACATATTCCACAGCACTTTACATTTCAGATTGGGCATGTACAGACAATAAAGATGATGCAAATGTCTTTAGCGGGATGGAGGGCACTGGTAGCGTAATAGACAGAGAGGGAGGAGATGTAGGGTGGTGCAGAACTGTGGAGAGCTTTGTGGGTGAGTGATATATTATATTGGACAATATAGCGGATGGGCAACCAGTACAACAACTGGCACAGGGTAGAGTCATCAGTGTAGCGGTTGGAGAGGAATATGATCCTGGATGCTGCATTCAGCATGGATTGGAGAGGGAAGAGTTTATTAATAGGGAGATCGATTAGTAGAGATTAGCATTAGCAACTGGTATGTAGTGGTAGTTAACGCTCTTTACAACATCAACCATTCTGTTCAATATACTTCTGGATGGTGGTATCAAAAGGTTTTTCCTCATCCTCATTGAATTGATGAGTTTCACGTAAGAGCTCATTCACATGTCAGTTTTTCACATATGAGTGCCAACCAGATTTTTCTCGGATAGCACTCATATCTATGATAGTCTATGGGTATGTCCACATATCTGTGATTTTTTTTTTATGTATCAAGTGGTCCGTGCATAATTGTGGAGACATGTGCGATGTTGATCTGAGTGTCGGATTAAAATCAACAATGAAATTTGATTGGTCTGAGAAAAATATCAGACAGCACTCGGGTGCCATCCAGGTGCTGCCGGTTTTCATGGACTGACAGGAGAAGATGGAGAAACATTTTTTTCTCACCAGAAACTTTGACCAAACTGTGATAAAACGCAGATCAAAATCTGATGAAACTCGAACCAATTTTTTCTCGAAAAAGAAAATCACTGATGTGTGCATGAGCCCCAAAGCTTCACTCAAAATGCCATCAGACGGCCTGTTCCGAATCTCCATTGACAGTTTCCTTCAATTGATAGATATTTTTATCTTTAAAATTACAGAATCCCAAGACATTCATAATTCGGGCCATCTAAGATGTTAGAAGGAGATAATGGCAAAAACCTTGAAACTATGAAGATGCCTTTTTTCCATAACTTCAACTTTTTCCATTAGAAAGGTAGTCATGTACAGTATATATTATGTCTACAAAGAAAGTGAGCACCTGGACCTGAACCCGAACCTCCACTGATATGACCTTGTGGGCAAAAGATACCATCGAACTGCTCCACTAATTTCTGTAAACCTCTAACAAACTAGTTTAACCAGCCACAGTCTGAGCAAAGTATGCAGGGTAACGTGGAGGGTCAATGTCACTAGCATTGTTTCTTTTTATTACATACACCATTCAGCTACACCATAACCTGCATAGTATTGTACAGATCCATGTGCCACCAAAGCAGCTCTGAACCAGAGAGGCTTAGACTCCCCAAGATCTCTGAAGGTGTCCTGTGGTATCTTGCATCAAGACATTTGCAACAGATGGTTTGAGTTTTATCATTTGCAGTGCTTCAAATGTGCATCAATGAAGTTGCTTGTTCTTCCTTGGACAACACTTCATAAAACCAGACCCACTTGTCTACCCAAATTGTGCCCTTGCCAATGTCGCTCAGATTTTTACACTTTGTAGAAAGGCAGGTGTTAGGTATATGTCACCGAGGTGGCTGGCCTTGGTGGTGTAGTTCCTGGAATGAAGGATCCAGTAACAACTGGCTGCCAAGAGGCTTTTTTTTGTTGGACCGGATATTGGGTCCAGGATTTAGGAGCGGCCAAAGAGCTTGGGTGGGAATAACTGCTCCCATACTCCCATCCAACTGTTGCAGATCCTAATAATGGCTGCTAGATTATCTCAGGTGGGTGTATGATGTGTGTAAGTGATTAGTTTGTTTGCTGACCCAAACTGAGTAAGGGGCACTGCCTGAATTGCCATACAAGAGACCGTGCTAATAAGCTTGCCTACCCAGAGAAAGGACTGTTTTTTTTTCATTGTTTAAGCCTGAGAAAGGCTATCTTTTCATTTCATGTGGACTTTGTTAATGTTTGACAGGAAATAAACATAAGACTGTTTTTGCACCACAAACAAGTTCCTGTGTGTGTCCAGTCTGTTGCCAGAAAGCGTGAATCCCTACAGCTTTCTAATTTTTCCATAAGTTAAAGAACTGACTGTTCACTTGTAGTGTAACATATCCCCTTGTCAGTTGGCACAAGTTGTGTTTACTGTACCTGTCGGTGGTTGTTAACTGACTGATTTGTCGTGGGTGACCCCGGTGTATCTGCAGAACCAAACTCAGACTTAACCAAAATTACCCAAGTATAGATGCAATGTGGCCGCTAATATGGAGACAGATTACTGTCTTCTCGTTTGCGCATACAACGTGTCACGTAATTGCCGCCTGCACCCACTTAGCTAATCCCAAATTTAGTGCAATCCAAAATGATAAGGTGGCCGTCACATCCCATAAAAGTCAGTGGAAATTTACCCTCGTGAGAGCGACTGCTGTCCAACTAGAGCACGACCTTTCTATTGACTTATATGGAGAGAAAAAACAAAAAAGTTGTGCAAATCAAATGTCACGCAATGCGACTCACACCTGGGACCTCTAGTTTCAGCCTGAACACTTTATGTTTGCACACAAAAGCAAAAACTCCCATGTACAGGAAACGCACATAAAACAAGAGCTACTACACAGGCGGCATAAAACGTCTAGGTCAATGAAATGCTAGAAAAATCTGCTGATACTGAAGGTACGGAAGGCGAGCAGAATGCCAGTTTGGCTTCTTGTGCCAATATACTTCCCTCCTTCCAGAAATTATCTATAATTGTTAGTTAGAGCTCGAAAGTGAAAGTTGAAGGAAAAAGCTTAGGGACAAGAAGACAAGAATAGACTGAAGGGGAGATTAGGGGAAACAGGGTGACAGTGCCAGGAAGACCGGCATGCAGCTGCCCCTTACCATGACTTATGGTGATCCTGCCAGTAGCCAGTATAAGTGGTCTCTGGAGGTGTGTTACATGGTAGTCCTGAGTGTGAGTGCAGCTGACACTTTGTTGTGCGCTGTCAGAGTAACTGCCTGCCTTCCTGTCCTCCTTTCCTCCCCCTCAGTTCCCAGCTATCCACCCATGGAGAGGAGGAGTTGCTGGAAATAGTGTCACCAAAGTGCAGGCATGAAAAAACCCTCATTATCTGAGCTCTCCGCACCCATATTTCTCCACACAGCATAATGTCATTACTGCCACTATCAATCACCCCAACATGAGGTTACCATAAAGCATGAACCAGAATAGGAAATCCCATGCATAACAATTCCCTAATAGTTATCGAAAAGTTATTGTTTATACATTTTATTAAGAGTAGATTAGGGAATTGCTGCATAGGGCAGCTGAGCTAAGTGACTGGCTGCAGTGCTGCTGATGTGACATCACTGCTGCAACCAATCAACACAGACCAGGGCAGCAGTGAAGACACAGTGCTGGACCCGGGGATGGCAAGTAAAACACAATTTGATGTTTTACAACTAACTAAGCCTATGAAGATTAAAGAGGACCTGTCACTTGTTCGAAACATTTGAGTGAAATACCTTTTAAAAACCTTAGATCCCCTGATTCTGCCTCTTTTTTCAAAAACTGAACTCCTTGTGTTTCCTCTCCCTACTAACCTTCCTAAACCTAATATTGTCATTTCCATGTGTGGTTCTACCATTACTGCCCATCAGCATGCTCACTGTCTTAGGCTTATGTTAGAATCAGATCGTTCCTTCATTCCCCAGATCCTATCACTAGCTCGCTCATGACACCAGGACCTTAAAAACATCTCTAAAATTGGACCTTTTCTTACTTTTGACACTTCAAAAACTCTCACTGTTGCTCTTATTCATTCTCATCTGGACTATTGCAACTCTCTACTGATCAAGCTCCCTCTTACTAAACTCTCCCCTCTCAGTCCTGAGTGCAGCAGCAAGGATCATATTCCTTCCCAACTGCTACACAGATGCCCCTACCCTGTGCCAGCCATTGCACTGGTTACCCATTCACTGCAGAGTCGAATATAAATTTATCACTCTGACCTATAAAGCTCTCCAGTTCTGCACCACCCTACATCTCCTCCATCATCTTTGTCTGTCACCCTACCTGTGCTCTCCATTACGTTAATGACCCAAGTTAAAGACTAACATCCTCAATAATCTGAACCTCCCACTCTGGTTTTCAAGACTTCTCGAGTGCTGCACCAAATTTCTGGAATGCAGTACCCAGGACAATTTTATTAATTCCAAACACCCACAGTTTTAAGCGTGCCCTAAAAATGTACGTCTTTAGACTGGCCTATTGCCTCACTTGTCTAGCTATCACCTTTTTGCCCTCCCAAAATTTCACTCTTAAGCTGGAGTCACACTAAACGACTTACCAACGATCACGACCAGCGATACGACCTGGCCGTGATCGTTGGTAAGTCGTTGTGTGGTCGCTGGGGAGCTGTCACACAGAGAGCTCTCTCCAGCGACCAATGATCAGGGGAACGACTTCAGCATCGTTGAAACTGTCTTCAACGATGCCGAAGTCCCCCTGCAGCACCCGGGTAACCAGGGTAAACAGCGCAGGGCCGCGCTTAGTAACCCGATATTTACCCTGGTTACCATTGTAAAAGTAAAAAAAAAAAAAAAACCACTACATACTCACATTCTGATGTCTGTCACGTCCCCCGCCGGCGTCCACAGGGTTAAAACTGCTTTCGGCAAGAGCGCTGCTAATGCGAGTATGTACTGTTTTTGTTTTTTTTTACTTTTACAATGGTAACCAGCGGCCCTGCACTTAGTAACCCGATATTTACCCTGGTTACAAGTGAACACATCGCTGGATCGGCGTCACACATGCCGATCCAGCGATGACAGCGGGTGATCAGCGACCAAAAAATGGTCCTGATCATTCCTAACGACCAACGATCTCCCAGCAGGGGCCTGATCGTTGGTCGCTGTCACACATAACAAGATCGTTAGCGGGATCGTTGATACGTCACCAAAAGCGTGACGTTGCAACGATATCGTTAACAATATCGTTATGTGTGACTACAGCTTTAATCCAGTCCCTCGTAGCATGTTTACCCACCCGCCATGCACGTAATAGTCCTCTGTATCTGTACAGATACTGGCTGGTGACTGGTTCATGCAGTGTTATGTGAATACCCTATTTATTATATTTATATTGATGGCTGGACCGGACAATACAGGCACTTTTTACCTTTCACCTATCTGGTCTCTCCTATTTCCTCAGATTGTAAACTTGAGGGCCCTCACTCCTCTTGGTATTTGCTGAATTGTGTTACTCTGTAAGGTCTTTATTGTCTGTATATGTCCCTTCTGATTGTAAAGTGCTGCGGAATATGTTGGCGCTATAGAAATAAAAATTATTATGTTTTACCTTTTTGCACTGTCACTCCTCCCTCTCAGAAGCTGAAACTCATACCTCGGTATCATTTGAGACTGCTATGAGAGAGGCATGAAAGTGTATGCCCCCAGAGAAAACTCTGACGAAACGCTCAGTTGCACTACAAGTAAAGATTTCACATATTGCTCTTCAAAAGCAACAAATGTAAATTCTCTGCACTGGAGCGACGCAGAGCAAAACGGAAAGAAACTTCAGAATCAGGGGAGCTCAGAGATGTTTCCGAGGTATTTGTCTAGATTTTTTTGAGCAAATGGCAGGTCCTCTTTAAAAGGAACCAGTCAGAAAAAAATTTAATGAAACTGCAAGAGTAGTGGTACTCTGCAGGTTAATACCATTATTAATACCATAGTACCACATGCTACTCAAAAGGGAGCATGAGCCGTGATGCTGTAATATGAGAGATCCTTTTACATGGCTTTTACATGGCCCATTAATTGGCCAAACCTGGTCATTTGTCCATGTACATTGGGTTCGGAAAGTACTCAGACCCCTTTACATTTTTCACTCTTTGTTTCATTGCAGCCATTTGGTAAATTCGAAAAAGTTAATTTTTTTTTCTTGACTGAAAAAAACAAATGTAGAAATTTTTGCTAATTTATTAAAAAAGAAAAACTGAAATATCACATGGTCATAAGTATTCAGACCCTTTGCTCAGTATTGAGTAGAAGTCCCCTTTTGAGCTAGTACAGCCATGAGTCTTCATGGGAATGATGCAACAAGTTTTTCACACCTGGATTTGGGGATCCTCTGCCATTCTTCCTTGCAGATCCTCTCCAGTTCCGTCAGGTTGGATGGTGAACGTTGGTAGACAGCCATTTTTAGGTCTCTCCAGAGATGCTCAATTGGGTTTAGGTCAGAGCTCTGGCTGGGCCAGTCAAGAATGGTCACAGAGTTGTTCTGAAGCTACTCCTTTGTTATTTAGTTGTGTACTTAAGATGGGGTGCAGAGTGTACATTAATGAGAAAAAAAATAACTTTTTTTAATTTACCAAATGTCTGCAATGAAACAAAGAGTGAAAAATGGTCTGAATACTTTCTGTACCCACTGTAAATATGGCAGCGATCTGCTTATTAACAAGACAATAAAGCACGTCAGAAAACATGGTTAACAAAACTTGATGAGATGTTTGGGGGGGAACCACCTGCGGTTCCTAATACAAGGGAGACTGGTGACGTGATTACTAAACTTAAGAATCTGTACAATCGAAAGACACGTATCTGGTGGAACAAGTCCTTCCTGGAACGATATACAGATAAATAATACCGAGAGGTTTGAGAGTCCAAGTGTTCCCGTCATTTTCTATTGATGATGAGAATGGGAAGACTTCTCCACAATCTGCTCAAGGGGCTTCATGGGACTACTTATTAAGTCCAATGCTGTCTCCTTGAGCGAATTGGAAACGAAGATCAATGTGGTACAGGGAGAACTGATAAGTACACTCAGTACTGTAGCAATGGCGAAGCTTAACAAAGAATTGGAAGGTGACTTTGCTAAATGGGCAAAAAAGATAGTGGCTTCAAAAACTAAAAAATACCAACGTTATGCACTAGATTTCTCCAACAATCGGGTGTACAAGTGGAGGAAGAAGCAAGGGGCACCCATAATAACATCTAGATCCCATCGCAACTCCTTCTCTTCGGCCTCATCAATGGATGACGAGATGTCTGTTGTGAATTCTGTGGCAGAGCTCCCTCCTGTGGTCACAAGTGGTACTTCGGCTGATTCTCTCTGTGAGCTTCCGTTGGTGGAGGAAAGTGGTACTGCGGCTTCTGAGTTTCCTTCCTCAGGTGATGTGGTGAAGTCGTTAGGTGCTGCTCTATTTAACTCCACCTAGTGCTTTGATCCTGGCCTCCAGTCAATGTTCTAGTATTGGACCTGTTTCCTCCTGGATCGTTCCTGTGGCCTGCTGCTCTGCATAGCTAAGTTCCGCTTTGCTATTTTGTTTTCTGTTTTTTCTGTCCAGCTTGTCTATTTGTTTTTTCCTGCTTGCTGGAAGCTCTGGGACGCAGAGGGTGTACCTCCGTGCCATTAGTTCGGTACGGAGGGTCTTTTTGCCCCCTTTGCGTGGTTTTTGTAGGGTTTTGTGTTGACCGCAAAGTTACCTTTCCTATCCTCACTCTGTTCAGAAAGTCGGGCCTCACTTTGTGAAATCTATTTAATCTCTACGTTTGTCTTTTCATCTTAACTCACAGTCATTATATGTGGGGGCTGCCTTTTCCTTTGGGGTATTTCTCTGAGGCAAGGTAGGCTTATTTTCTATCTTCAGGCTAGCTAGTTTCTCAGGCTGTGCCGAGTTGCATAGGGAGCGTTAGGCGCAATCCACGGCTGCCTCTAGTGTGGTTGGAGAGGATTAGGGATTGCGGTCACCAGAGTTCCCACGTCTCAGAGCTCGTTCTATGTTTTTGGGTTATTGTCAGGTCACTGTATGTGTTCTGACCTCTATGTCCATTGTGGTACTCAATTACCTATCACAACAGTACTGGAGGCCCAAAGTACTAATGATTCTCAATAGAGGGAAAAAAGAAGCTCTGAGACCATTTTTTTTTCTCTGCACTGTGTTTTGCCTTTTTTTTCCCCTAGACATTTGGGTGGTTCAAGACACAGGTGTAGCGATGGACATTAAAGTTCTGTCTTCATGTGTGGATCAGCTCACGGCAAGAGTACAAAATATTCAAGACTTTGTGGTTCAGAATTCTATGTTAGAACCGAGAATTCCTATTCCTGATTTGTTTTTTGGAGATAGAACTAAATTTCTGAGTTTCAAAAATAATTGTAAACTATTTCTGGCTTTGAAACCTCGCTCCTCTGGTGACCCAGTTCAACAAGTTAGGATCATTATTTCTTTTTTACGTGGCGACCCTCAGGACTGGGCATTTTCTCTTGCGTCAGGAGATCCTGCATTAAGTAATATCGATGCATTTTTCCTGGCGCTCGGATTGCTGTACGATGAACCTAATTCAGTGGATCAGGCAGAGAAAAATTTGCTGGCTCTGTGTCAGGGTCAGGATGAGATAGAGGTATATTGTCAGAAATTTAGAAAGTGGTCCGTACTCACTCAATGGAATGAAGGTGCGCTCGCAGCTATTTTCAGAAAAGGTCTCTCTAAAGCCCTTAAGGATGTCATGGTGGGATTTCCTATGCCTGCTGGTCTGAATGAGTCTATGTTTTTAGCCATTCAGATCGGTCGACGCTTGCGTGAGCGTAAATCTGTGCACCATTTGGCGGTATTACCTGAGCTTAAACCTGAGCCTATGCAGTGCGATAGGACTTTAACCAGAGTTGAACGGCAAGAACACAGACGTCTCAATGGGCTGTGTTTCTACTGTGGTGATTCCACTCATGCTATCTCTGATTGTCCTAAGCGCACTAAGCGGTTCGCTAGGTCTGCCACCATTGGTACGGTACAGTCAAAATTTCTTCTGTCCGTTACCTTGATCTGCTCTTTGTCATCGTATTCTGTCATGGCATTTGTGGATTCAGGCGCTGCCCTGAATTTGATGGACTTGGAGTATGCTAGGCGTTGTGGGTTTTTCTTGAAGCCCTTGCAGTGTCCTATTCCATTGAGAGGAATTGATGCTACGCCTTTGGCCAAGAATAAGCCTCAGTACTGGACCCAGCTGACCATGTGCATGGCTCCTGCACATCAGGAGGTTATTCGCTTTCTGGTGTTGCATAATCTGCATGATGTGGTCGTGTTGGGGTTGCCATGGCTACAAGTCCATAATCCAGTATTAGATTGGAAATCCATGTCTGTGTCCAGCTGGGGTTGTCAGGGGGTACATGGTGTTGTCCCATTTCTGACTATTTCGTCATCCACCCCTTCTGAGGTTCCAGAGTTCTTGTCTGATTACCGGGATGTATTTGATGAGCCCAAGTCCGATACCCTACCTCCGCATAGGGATTGTGATTGTGCTATCGATTTGATTCCTGGTAGTAAATTCCCAAAAGGTCGACTGTTTAATTTATCTGTGCCTGAGCACGCCGCTATGCGGAGTTATGTGAAGGAGTCCTTGGAGAAGGGGCATATTCACCCGTCATCGTCGCCATTAGGAGCAGGGTTCTTTTTTGTAGCCAAGAAGGATGGTTCACCGAGACCTTGTATTGATTACCGCCTTCTAAATAAGATCACGGTTAAATTTCAGTACCCCTTGCCGTTGTTATCTGATTTGTTTGCTCGGATTAAGGGGGCTAGTTGGTTCACCAAGATTGATCTTCGTGGTGCGTATAATCTTGTGCGTATTAAGCGAGGCGATGAATGGAAAACTGCATTTAATACGCCCGAGGGCCATTTTGAGTATCTAGTAATGCCATTCGGACTTGCCAATGCTCCATCAGTGTTTCAGTCCTTTATGCATGACATCTTCCGAGAGTACCTGGATAAATTCCTGATTGTGTACTTGGATGACATTTTGATCTTCTCGGATGATTGGGAGTCTCATGTGAAGCAGGTCAGAATGGTGTTTCAGGTCCTGCGTGCTAATTCTTTGTTTGTGAAGGGATCAAAGTGTCTCTTTGGTGATCAGAAGGTTTCATTTTTGGGGTTCATCTTTTCCCCTTCTACTATCGAGATGGACCCTGTTAAGGTCCAAGTCATCCATGATTGGACTCAGCCGACATCTCTGAAAAGTCTGCAAAAGTTCCTGGGCTTTGCTAATTTTTATCGTCGCTTCATCTGCAATTTTTCTAGCATTGCTAAACCATTGACCGATTTGACCAAGAAGGATACTGTGGTGGACAGGTTGCAGCAGATTTGGACTCATGTAGTGGACAATTTGACCTTGTCCCAGGAGAAGGCTCAACGTTTCGCTAATCGCAGACGCTGTGTGGGTCCCCGACTTCGTGTTGGGGATTTGGTTTGGTTATCTTCTCGTCATATTCCTATGAAGGTTTCCTCTCCTAAGTTTAAACCTCGTTTCATTGGTCCGTATAGGATTTCTGAGGTTCTTAATCCTGTGTCTTTTCGTCTGACCCTTCCAGATTCTTTTTCCATACATAACGTATTCCATAGGTCATTGTTGCGGAGATACGTGGCACCTATGGTTCCATCTGTTGATCCTCCTGCCCCGGTTTTGGTGGAGGGGGAGTTGGAGTATATTGTGGAGAAGATTTTGGATTCTCGTGTTTCAAGACGGAAACTCCAGTATCTGGTTAAGTGGAAGGGTTCTGGTGAGGGTTCGGTGACCCCTCCTCAAGGGGGGGGTACTGTTGTGAATTCTGTGGCAGAGCTCCCTCCTTTGGTCACAAGTGGTACTTCGGCTGATTCTCTCTGTGAGCTTCCGTTGGTGGAGGAAAGTGGTACTGCGGCTTCTGAGTTTCCTTCCTCAGGTGATGTGGTGAAGTCGTTAGGTGCTGCTCTATTTAACTCCACCTAGTGCTTTGATCCTGGCCTCCAGTCAATGTTCTAGTATTGGACCTGTTTCCTCCTGGATCGTTCCTGTGGCCTGCTGCTCTGCATAGCTAAGTTCCACTTTGCTATTTTGTTTTCTGTTTTTTCTGTCCAGCTTGTCTATTTGTTTTTTCCTGCTTGCTGGAAGCTCTGGGACCCAGAGGGTGTACCTCCGTGCCGTTAGTTCGGTACGGAGGGTCTTTTTGCCCCCTTTGCGTGGTTTTTGTAGGGTTTTGTGTTGACCGCAAAGTTACCTTTCCTATCCTCGCTCTGTTCATAAAGTCGGGCCTCACTTTGCTAAATCTATTTCATCTCTACGTTTGTCTTTTCATCTTAACTCACAGTCATTATATGTGGGGGCTGCCTTTTCCTTTGGGGTATTTCTCTGAGGCAAGGTAGGCTTATTTTCTATCTTCAGGCTAGCTAGTTTCTCAGGCTGTGCCGAGTTGCATAGGGAGCGTTAGGCGCAATCCACGGCTGCCTCTAGTGTGGTTGGAGAGGATTAGGGATTGCGGTCAGCAGAGTTCCCACGTCTCAGAGCTCGTTCTATGTTTTTGGGTTATTGTCAGGTCACTGTATGTGTTCTGACCTCTATGTCCATTGTGGTACTGAATTACCTATCATAACAGATGTATACTGGCAGTCACTCCACAGTTCAACAGAATTTACGCCTGGGACTGGGTAAACATGAAGAGAATGTCCAGTTTCACTGAATCCATAAAAAAGAGTCTTATGAGATTCTTACCCATATGGGTCGTGCTGAAGTCTGTATCCTCTTTGCTTAAAGTTTGTGAATAAAGAAAACTCTTTTTTACGGATTCAGTGAAGCTGGACATTCTCTTCTTTTTTTGGACTTTATACGCCTGGACACAGCGGGTCCGTGCTCCTGAAGTTTGGTTTATGCATCACGGGTGAGCTGGCTTGTATTTCTTCTTACTGGATAAACATGCCTACAGGAAAGGATCAATGTATAACAAAAGGAAATTGACTCCTCTGCAGTCGTTGGAGAAGGAATGTAAAACGACAACGAATTTGGACGTAATCAACCTCTCGGGGCATGTGTTATCTAGGTCCCAGGAGGAAGTTTTGAAATTAGGTTTGACATTTGTTCCCACTAACAATTTAAATAATTTTGTAGCCATGAAGGATTTGCAGCCTTTTTTGCGGAAGGTCGTACTTTGCAAACTTCATGCGAGACCAACAGGCACGGCCGGCCTAGACACCCCTATGGATCGAGAAACATTGGCCATTTTGGAGGAACTTGAAAATGAGCGCATAACCCCTACCCAAGGTACTTTTCCTACTTCCGTCGTGCCCAGGTCATCCACGTTCCACCCCTTTTCTTTATGCCCACAAATTGAAATCTTCAATAAATTGGTATTGGCCGATTTTAAGGCTATTTCACAATGTAGGGGGAGGGACAATTTAACTAGATCCCAACGTCAGGCTTTGAAAGAATTAAGATCTATGAAAGATGTAGTCATTAAGCCTGCAGACAAGAGGGGGAACGTGGTAATCTGGCCGGCGGATATGTATGAGAGGGAAGCCTTTCGCCAACTTAGGGATAAGGAGGGGTATGCACTCTTACCTAGGAACCCGCTGGCAATGTTCTCCTGTATGAAATATTGGACAGGGCACTCCAACAAGGTATTATTCCCCAAAAAATCTTTGATGGGCTATGTGTAAAAACCCCGGTGATACCAACACTGTACCTTTTGCCCAAAGTCCATAAGGACCCCATCACACCTCCCGGGCGTCCTATTGTCTCTGGCATAGGGGGGCTTTGCGATCCAGCTTGTAAATTCATTGAATATTACCTCCATCCGTTGGTTGAGACACTGCCCTCCTATGTCAGGGACACAACGGACGTCCTGAGGAAATTAGACGGCTTAGTGATGGAATCAGACATGCTTCTCGCAACAATTGAAGTCAAATCGCTCTATACGAGCATTGGTCATGCAGACGGTATTAGGGCCACTAAGTTTTACCTGGAATCAAGTAATTTGAACCCTGAGCTGTGCTCCCTCATCCTGGAGCTGCTGGAGTTTGTACTGACACATAATTTTTTTGTTTTTAATGACCGTTATTTTTTACAACAACGTGGCACTGCGATGGGCACGGCGTGTGCGCCATCGTACGCAAACCTCTTTCTCGGCTTTTGGGAGAGGGAGGTTTTTGGGGATGGCGCATGTGCCGCTTCCCCGGCGCAGTGCTGGTATCGGTACATTGATGATGTCCTTTTCATTTGGCAGGGTGGCGAGCCTGGGCTCCGGCATTTCATCCATGAGCTAAATCAGAATCAATATGACATCAGATTAACATACAAGATTGCCTCTAAAACCATTGACTTCCTGGATGTTAAGATCCTGATTGATGACTTGGGGATGTTACAAACTGACGTTTTCCGTAAGGAAACTTCAGTTAATGCACTACTACATGCATCCAGTGCACATATATCCTCAACAATACAGGCTGTCCCGATAGGACAATTTTTACGTATGAAGAGGATTTGCTCATTGGATGGAATGTTTGAGGCCCAGGCTCGTGACCTCTCCAGCAGATTCCGAGAGAGGGGGTACAGCAACAGGAATATCAGACAGGGTTATTTACGGGCTAAGAGAGTACCGAGAGAACAACTTCTCTGCACTACAAGAACTGTGGCCAAAAAAGAACAACCTGTACGTTTCATTACAACATTTAATGACCAATGGGGGTCTATCCGGAATATCCTATTGAAGCATTGGCCAGTTCTTAAGACGGAACCTACCTTGAAAATGTTGATTCCTGAATATCCTCTCCTAACAGCAAGGAGAGGTAGAAATTTAAAAGACATCTTGACGAGAAGCCACTATGTGGCAACATCGGCCAACCACTTTGGGATGGGCAAACAAAAATGGGGTTTTTTCCCATGTGGTTCATGTGTGGCCTGTCGCAATTGTGTAAGAGCAATGTCTTTTACATCGGCAAATGGTGATAAGGAGTATCGTATTACTAATTATATTACTTGTAACACCTCCTATGTGGTGTACTACGCCGTCTGTGCCTGTAATTTAATTTATGTGGGGCTTACATCTCGCAAACTCAGGGTAAGGACACGTGAGCACGTGCGGGACATCATTGCTGCCAAAAATGCGGTGGATACTGCCGAGTTAAAAACGATCCCTCGGCACTTCAGACTGTGCCATGATTGCGACCCCGTTTCCTTTAAGGTACGGGGAATAGATAGGGTACACTGTGGTATTAGAGGGGTTGATCGTAAACGCATGTTGGCGCAGCTGGAGTGCCGATGGATCGTGACTCTAGGCACGATGTCCCCGCACGGGCTCAATGAACAATTGTCCTTTGCCCCTTTCCTTTAATAAGGAAAATATATTTTTAGTCCTTGTCTTGGCTGCATTTCCTTCATGGCTATAGGATTTTTGGATTGCTTACATAATTGGTACATTATACTTTATATGTGTCCGCGGCACTTGTCATCTGGCCGACATTTTGCTCTCACGCCATCATTATCTCTCCTGTTATGAATAGGTAATTCAGAACCACAATGGACCTGGTGGTTAAGAGCACACAAGTGACCTGATAGTTACAAATAACATAGGACAAGCTCTGAGACGTGGGAACTCTGCTGACCGCAATCCCTAATCCTATTATACCACACTAGAGGTAGCCGTGGATTGCGCCTAACGCTCCCTATGCAACTCGGCACAGCCTGAGAAACTAGCTAGCCCTGAAGACAGAAAAATAAGCCTACCTTGCCTCAGAGAAATTCCCCAAAGGAAAAGGCAGCCCCCCACATATAATGACTGTGAGTAAGATGAAAATACAAACACAGAGATGAAATAGATTTTAGCAAAGTGAGGCCCGACTTACTGAATAGACCGAGGATAGGAAAGATTGCTTTGCGGTCAACACAAAACCCTACAAACAACCACGCAGAGGGGGCAAAAAGACCCTCCGCACCGACTAACGGTACGGAGGTGCTTCCTCTGCGTCCCAGAGCTTCCAGCAAGCAAGAAAAACCAATATAGCAAGCTGGACAGAAAAAATAGCAAACAAAAACAACACAAGCAAAACTTAGCTTATGCAAGATAGAAAGGCCACAGGAACGATCCAGGAGGAAGCAAGACCAATACTAGAACATTGACTGGAGGCCAGGATCAAAGCACTAGGTGGAGTTAAATAGAGCAGCAACTAACGACTTAACCTCCTCACCTGAGGAAGGAAACTCAGAAGCCGCAGTACCACTCACATCCACCAACGGAAGCCCATAGACAGAATCAGCCGAAGTACCACTTGTGACCACAGGAGGGAGCTCGACCACAGAATTCACAACAGTACCCCCCCTTGAGGAGGGGTCACCGAACCCTCACCAGAGCCCCCAGGCCGACCAGGATGAGCCATATGAAAGGCACGAACAAGATCGGCAGCATGGACATCAGAGGCAAAGACCCAGGAATTATCTTCCTGACCATAACCCTTCCACTTAACCAGATACTGGAGTTTCCGTCTCGAAACACGAGAATCCAAAATCTTCTCCACTATATACTCCAACTCCCCCTCCACCAAAACCGGGGCCGGAGGATCAACAGATGGAACCATAGGTGCCACGTATCTCCGCAACAATGACCTATGGAATATGTTATGGATGGAAAAAGAATCTGGAAGGGTCAGACGAAAAGACACAGGATTAATAACCTCAGAAATCCTATACGGACCAATGAAACGAGGTTTAAACTTAGGAGAGGAAACCTTCATAGGAATATAACGAGATGACAACCAAACCAAATCCCCAACACGAAGTCGGGGACCCACACAGCGTCTGCGATTAGCGAAACGTTGAGCCTTCTCCTGGGACAAGGTCAAATTGTCCACTACATGAGTCCAAATCTGCTGCAACCTGTCCACCACAGTATCCACACCAGGACAGTCCGAAGACTCAACCTGCCCTGAAGAGAAACGAGGATGGAACCCAGAATTGCAGAAAAACGGCGAAACCAAGGTAGCCGAGCTGGCCCGATTATTAAGGGCGAACCCAGCCAACGGCAAAAAGGACACCCAATCATCCTGATCAGCAGAAACAAAGCATCTCAGATATGTTTCCAAGGTCTGATTGGTTCGTTCAGTCTGGCCATTTGTCTGAGGATGGAAAGCCGAGGAAAAAGACAAATCAATGCCCATCCTGGCACAAAAGGCTCGCCAAAACCTCGAAACAAACTGGGAACCTCTGTCAGAAACGATGTTCTCTGGAATGCCATGTAAACGAACCACATGCTGGAAGAACAATGGCACCAAATCAGAGGAGGAAGGCAATCTAGACAAGGGTACCAAATGGATCATCTTAGAGAAGCGATCACAAACCACCCAAATGACCGACATTTTTTGAGAGACGGGGAGATCCGAAATAAAATCCATAGAGATATGTGTCCAAGGCCTCTTCGGGACCGGCAAGGGCAAAAGCAACCCACTGGCACGAGAACAGCAGGGCTTAGCCCGAGCACAAATCCCACAGGACTGCACAAAAGAACGCACATCCCGCGACAGAGACGGCCACCAAAAGGATCTAGCCACTAAATCTCTGGTACCAAAGATTCCAGGATGACCAGCCAACACCGAACAATGAACCTCAGAGATAACTTTATTCGTCCACCTATCAGGGACAAACAGTTTCTCCGCTGGGCAACGATCAGGTTTATTAGCCTGAAATTTTTGCAGCACCCGCCGCAAATCAGGGGAGATGGCAGACACAATTACTCCCTCTTTGAGAATACCCGCCGGCTCAGACAAACCCGGAGAGTCGGGCACAAAACTCCTAGATAGGGCATCCGCCTTCACATTTTTAGAGCCCGGAAGGTACGAAACCACAAAGTCAAAACGGGAGAAAAACAGCGACCAACGAGCCTGTCTAGGATTCAACCGTTTGGCAGACTCGAGATAAGTCAAGTTCTTGCGATCAGTCAAGACCACCACGCGATGCTTAGCTCCTTCAAGCCAATGACGCCACTCCTCGAATGCCCACTTCATGGCCAGCAACTCTCGATTGCCAACATCATAATTTCGCTCAGCAGGCGAAAACTTCCTGGAAAAGAAGGCGCATGGCTTCATCACCGAGCAACCAGAACCTCTTTGTGACAAAACAGCCCCCGCTCCAATTTCAGAAGCATCAACCTCGACCTGGAACAGAAGCGAAACATCTGGTTGACACAATACAGGGGCAGAAGAAAAACGACGCTTTAACTCTTGAAAAGCTTCCACAGCAGCAGAAGACCAATTGACCACATCAGCACCCTTCTTGGTCAAATCGGTCAATGGTTTAGCAATACTAGAAAAATTACAGATGAAGCGACGATAAAAATTAGCAAAGCCCAGGAACTTTTGCAGACTCTTTAGAGATGTCGGCTGAGTCCAATCATAAATGGCCTGGACCTTAACAGGGTCCATCTCGATAGTAGAAGGGGAAAAAATGAACCCCAAAAATGAAACCTTCTGAACGCCAAAGAGACACTTTGATCCCTTCACAAACAAAGAATTAGCACGCAGGACCTGGAACACCATTCTGACCTGCTTCACATGAGACTCCCAATCATCCGAGAAGACCAAAATATCATCCAAGTATACAATCAGGAATTTATCCAGGTACTCTCGGAAGATGTCATGCATAAAGGACTGAAATACTGATGGAGCATTGGCAAGTCCAAATGGCATAACTAGGTACTCAAAATGGCCCTCGGGTGTATTAAATGCAGTTTTCCATTCATCGCCCCGTTTAATACGCACAAGATTATATGCACCACGAAGATCTATCTTGGTGAACCAACTAGCCCCCTTAATCCGAGCAAACAAATCAGATAGCAGCGGCAAGGGGTACTGAAATTTGACCGTGATTTTATTTAGAAGGCGGTAATCAATACAAGGTCTCAGCGAACCATCCTTCTTGGCCACAAAAAAGAACCCTGCTCCCAAAGGCGATGATGACGGGCGAATATGACCCTTCTCCAAGGATTCTTTTACGTAACTCCGCATAGCGGCGTGCTCAGGTACAGATAAATTAAACAGTCGACCCTTAGGAAACTTACTACCAGGAATCAAATCGATAGCACAATCACAATCCCTATGCGGAGGTAGGGCATTGGACTTGGGCTCATCGAATACATCCCGGTAATCAGACAAGAACTCTGGGACCTCAGAAGGGGTGGATGATGAGATAGACCGAAATGAAACATCACCATGTACCCCCTGACAACCCCAGCTGGACACAGACATTGATTTCCAATCTAATACTGGGTTATGGACTTGTAGCCATGGCAACCCCAACACGACCACATCATGCAGATTATGCAACTAGCCCCCTTAATCCGAGCAAACAAATCAGATAGCAGCGGCAAGGGGTACTGAAATTTGACCGTGATTTTATTTAGAAGGCGGTAATCAATACAAGGTCTCAGCGAACCATCCTTCTTGGCCACAAAAATAAACCCTGCTCCCAAAGGCGATGATGACGGGCGAATATGACCCTTCTCCAAGGATTCTTTTACGTAACTCCGCATAGCGGCGTGCTCAGGTACAGATAAATTAAAGCGAATATCCTCCTGGTGCGCAGGAGCCATGCACATGGTCAGCTGGGTCCAATACTGAGGCTTATTCTTGGCCAAAGGCGTAGCATCAATTCCTCTCAATGGAATAAGACACTGCAAGGGCTCCAAGACAAACCCACAGCGCCTAGCAAACTACAAGTCCATCAAATTCAGGGCAGCGCCTGAATCCACAAATGCCATGACAGAATAGGAAGACAAAGAGCAGATCAAAGTAACGGACAAAAGAAATTTTGACTGTACCGTACCAATGGTGGCAGACTTAGCAAACCGCTTAGTGCGCTTAGGACAATCGGAGATAGCATGAGTGGAATCACCACAGTAGAAACACAGCCGATTCTGACGTCTGTGTTCTTGCCTTTCAGCTCTGGTTAAAGTCCTATCGCACTGCATAGGCTCAGTTTTATGCTCAGATAATACCGCCAAATGGTGCACAGATTTACGCTCACGCAAGCGTCGACCGATCTGAATGGCCAAAGACATAGACTCATTCAGACCAGCAGGCATAGGAAATCCCACCATGACATCCTTAAGGGCTTCAGAGAGACCCTTTCTGAAAATAGCTGCCAGCGCACATTCATTCCATTGAGTGAGCACGTACCACTTTCTAAACTTCTGACAATAAATCTCTATCTCATCCTGACCGTGACACAGAGTCAGCAAATTTTTCTCTGCCTGATCCACTGAATTAGGTTCATCGTACAGTAATCCAAGCGCCAGAAAAAACGCATCAATATTACATAATGCAGGATCTCCTGGCGCAAGGGAAAATGCCCAGTCTTGAGGGTCGCCACGTAATAAAGAAATAATGATATTAACTTGTTGAACTGGGTCACCAGAGGAGCGAGGTTTCAAAGCCAGAAACAGTTTGCAATTATTTTTGAAACTCAGAAATTTAGCTCTATCTCCAGAAAACAAATCAGGAATAGGAATTCTTGGTTCTAACATAGAATTCTGAACCACAAAGTCTTGAATATTTTGTACTCTTGCAGTGAGATGATCCACACATGAAGACAGACCTTTAATGTCCATCACTACACCTGTGTCCTGAACCACCCAAATGTCTAGGGGAAAAAAAAGGCAAAACACAGTGCAAAGAAAAAAAAATGGTCTCAGAACTTCTTTTTTCCCTCTATTGAGATGCATTAGTACTTTGGGCCTCCAGTACTGTTATGAATAGGTAATTCAGAACCACAATGGACCTGGTGGTTAAGAGCACACAAGTGACCTGATAGTTACAAATAACATAGGACAAGCTCTGAGACGTGGGAACTCTGCTGACCGCAATCCCTAATCCTATCATACCACACTAGAGGTAGCCGTGGATTGCGCCTAACGCTCCCTATGCAACTCGGCACAGCCTGAGAAACTAGCTAGCCCTGAAGACAGAAAAATAAGCCTACCTTGCCTCAGAGAAATTCCCCAAAGGAAAAGGCAGCCCCCCACATATAATGACTGTGAGTAAGATGAAAATACAAACACAGAGATGAAATAGATTTTAGCAAAGTGAGGCCCGACTTACTGAATAGACCGAGGATAGGAAAGATTGCTTTGCGGTCAACACAAAACCCTACAAACAACCACGCAGAGGGGGCAAAAAGACCCTCCGCACCGACTAACGGTACGGAGGTGCTTCCTCTGCGTCCCAGAGCTTCCAGCAAGCAAGAAAAACCAATATAGCAAGCTGGACAGAAAAAATAGCAAACAAAAACAACACAAGCAAAACTTAGCTTATGCAGGATAGAAAGGCCACAGGAACGATCCAGGAGGAAGCAAGACCAATACTAGAACATTGACTGGAGGCCAGGATCAAAGCACTAGGTGGAGTTAAATAGAGCAGCAACTAACGACTTGACCTCCTCACCTGAGGAAGGAAACTCAGAAGCCGCAGTACCACTCACATCCACCAACGGAAGCCCATAGACAGAATCAGCCGAAGTACCACTTGTGACCACAGGAGGGAGCTCGACCACAGAATTCACAACACTCTCCCTCCTATTTGGGCGATGCATTTTATTCATTGTTTCTTTTTTCTGTTTTTTTTTAATTTGTTTAGTGACAAGAGGGTTCATATACCTTTTTGTTTTTCTCGGTATATATCTCCTTGATAATCATGGATGGATATGGACTGATCTCCTTACCTTGAAATACATATGCCATATGGTACCTACGGGAGCACGTCTGTGGACTATGTAATCTGGACTGGAACATTAGTGGACTATTTGTGCTCTACGATCGTCCCCCTATTGGATTATATTGTTTTGTTCCGGTCTTTCTTTCTTTGAATGCTCCCTTTGTTCTCCCCCTTTTCCCTCTGTTCACATTGTTTTATTGTTTTATGTTCTGATTTCAATATATGCTGTATACCGCAGGTTTCTGCACTTACCACAAGTTCTCCGGTGGCACTGCGCATGCGCCGCACCTGACGCGGTGTTTGGGACTAGTAGGGCTATATCCCTGTAGTGTATATAAACCGGACACTGGTGGGTGCAATATACGGTCCCCCGAGGAAGCCAGCCACGCGAAACACGCGTCGGGGCCTTATATTCAGCCTGCTGAGGTCTCTCCTTCCTAGATGGGTAAGCACTTGCTGTGTTTGGGCTCATGAGTGAGGTCTCTCTCTCTCTCTCTCTCTCTCTCTCCTGAAAAGCTGGTGTTACACAGTGCAAATCGCTACAGCGCACAAGCGACAACATGGCGATAGGTCTTAGGGGCGTGGACGCCTATGTCATCACTCTGCCCACGCCCCTTCATTGGCTGAAAAAAATGGCGCCAAGCGCGTCATACGAAACGCGACTTTGGCGCGAAAGTCGCGTACCGCATGGCCGACCCCACACAGGGATCGGGTCGGGTTTCATGAAACCCGACTTTGCCAAAAGTCGGCGACTTTTGAAAATGAACGATCCGTTTCGCTCAACCCTAACTCTTAGTACCAGCACATATGGAGGAATCCTCTCTGGCTGTTTTTTTTTTTTTTTGTGTGTTCTTTCCCCTTCCCTCTCGTCATGTGCTTTTGTATCTTGGCTTTTAGCCGTTTTGTACTGTTAATGAGCTTTTGTAATAAATAATTGTTTTTGATACTATAAGTAAATGACTTAGGCTCTATTCTTATATTTATACCCATGAGAGTATACAACTGATTCTCTGTAGGTTTCACATATTAATTTGGAGTCGCGGTAGCGCTCTCATGTTTTGGTCCCGTAATTAGGACCATAAACTATTAATGTATCTCCAGCATGTCAGTTATTGTTAAATTTTTATTAACAAGACAGTTGCATCTTTTATGCAGCAACAATATGCAAAATGTATGGGAACTGAGAACTGAATAATTGGTCATGATCATTTACATCGACCTGATTAAATAGGGCTTTACTCATACCCCTGCAGCGCAGGGCGGCAATTTGCAGGTAACATGGTACTTATGATAAACGTGGGAGGTAATGACCTATATAAGATAATGTTGGGAAATTTGTTGGCCTTAATAAAACAAGACCTTTCAAAGTTTAATGAATTTTTTACAAAGGTAAGCATAGTTTGGTCAGAGATATTGCCTAAGACAAATTGGCTGGACGTCAGGAGTCCAGCGAGCATTGAAAGGACCAGAAGACTGCTCAACATTTGGGTTTTTAAAATATGTCCAAGCCATGTGTGGCTTTGTCATTAGGCATAGGGAATTGGAAAGAGCATGTCCATGAGGGCGAGGTGCCTGCTGACGCCCACATTATCTTCAACTGGATGTGCATCCTCGAATGCACATTTAGCTGACGTGTATTGCAGTGCAGAGACCCGTCATGTCTGTGCGCGGCAATAGAAATGACAGAAAAAAGACTGGCACATCCAAACTAGTGTGAATAGGTGCATACCAGGAGCCGCTACCTCCATGCGCGGCATTACACGCTGCTGTACAATCAGAGGCCAGCAGCTGACATCAGCGTGCGTGTGACTTGGGGCGCAAGGCAATGACGTCATGTGCTCCCGTCACTTGCACGCTGAAGTCATCTGCCGGCTTCAGAAGAGGATGCCACGCGGAGGGAAGGTGAGTATAATTATTTTTTTTTTTTTCTATTAAATAACAGCTGCAGAATGAGGGACATATACCTGGATGGGGAACATACAGGCTTACTCACGTACATTTTGGCAAACTGCAGTGTAGCTTTTTTATGTGTCCTGCCATAGTGTTTCATTTCATTCAAATGCCGATAGATAGTTCATGCTGACACTGAATTTCTTTGGAACTTGATTGGAGCTGCTTATCCACCATTCGGACTATCCTGCGTTGCAACCGTTCAGCAAATTTTCTCTGCCATCCACATCCAGGGCAATTATGTCATCCTGTGACAGTCTTAGGTAGGGGAGGTAGGCCTCAAACCGTACCTGAAACTGGGACCCTAACTATCCCTGTTCCAGGGGTACTCTTGAAGGTAGAGATGCCCTAGTCCTCGACCTCACTATGTTCCTGTTAATCCCTGATCTGACACACAAGACAAAACAGGGATAACAGAAACCTTCTATCATACAAAAGCACCAACCAACAATAGGAAGGAGGATAGGCACAGGGAGGAATAAACTACATGGGAACAGGGATCAGGAGATAAACACACTCGTAGAACAGAACATCTCTACAACAACTTCTCTCCAAAACTCAATCTCAATTCCAGACAATTCTGCGTTGAAAAAGTAAAACAGTGCTCCTTCCCTTCCGAGCTCTCTCGTGTGCCCAAACAGGAGTTTACCCCAACATATGGGGTATCAGTGTACTCAGGATAAATTGTACAATAACTTTTGTGGTCCAATTTCTTCTCTTACCCTTGGGAAAATAGAAAATTGGGGGCGAAAAGATAATTTTTGTGAAAAAAAATGATTTTTTATTTTTACGGTTCTGCATTATAAACTTCTGTAAAGCACTTGGTGGGTCAAAGTGCTCACCACACCTCTAGATAAGTTCCTTAGGGGGTCTACTTTCCAAAATGGTGTCACTTGTGGGGGGTTTCAATGTTTAGGCACATCAGTGGCTCTCCAAACGCAACATGGCGTCCCATCTCAATTCCTGTCAATTTTGCCTTGAAAAGTCAAACGGCGCTCTTTCCCTTCCGAGCTCTCCCATGCGCCCAAACAGGAGTTTACCCCAACATATGGGGTATCAGCGTACTCAGGACAAATTGTACAACAACTTTTGTGGTCCAATTTCTTCTCTTACCCTTGGGAAAATAAAAAATTGGGGGCGAAAAGATAATTTTTGTGAAAAAAATGATTTTTTATTTTTACGGTTCTGCATTATAAACTTCTGTAAAGCACTTGGTGGGTCAAAGTGCTCACCACACCTCTAGATAAGTTCTTTAGGGGGTCTACTTTCCAAAATGGTGTCTCTTGTGGGGGGTTTCAATGTTTAGGCACATCAGTGGCTCTCCAAACGCAACATGGCGTCCCATCTCAATTCCAGTCAATTTTGCATTGAAAAGTCAAATGGCGCTCCTTCGCTTCCGAGCTCTGTCATGCGCCCAAACAGTGGTTTACCCCCACATATGGGGTATCGGCGTACTCAGGACAAATTGCACAACAACGTTTGGGGTCCATTTTCTCCTGTTACCCTTGGTAAAATAAAACAAATTGGAGCTGAAGTAAATTTTTTGTGAAAAAAAAGTTAAATGTTAATTTTTATTTAAACATTCCAAAAATTCCTGTGAAACACCTGAAGGGTTAATAAACTTCTTGAATGTTGTTTTGAGCACCTTGAGGGGTGCAGTTTTTAGAATGGTGTCACACTTGGGTATTTTCTATCAAATAGACCCCTCAAAATGACTTCAAATGAGATGTGGTCCCTAAAATAAAATGGTGTTGTAAAAATGAGAAATTGCTGGTCAACTTTTAACCCTTATAACTCCCTAATAAAAAAAAAATTGGGTTCCAAAATTGTGCTGATATAAAGTAGACATGTGGCAAATGTTACTCATTAAGTATTTTGTGTTACATATCTTTGTGATTTAATTGCATAAAAATTCAAAGTTGGAAAATTGCATAGTTTTCAACATTTTCGCCAAATTTCTGTTTTTTTCACAAATAAACGCAAGTAATATCAAAGAACTTTTACCACTATCATGAAGTACAATATGTCATGAGAAAACAATGTCAGAATCACCAGGATCCGTTGAAGCGTTCCAGAGTTATAACCTCATAAAGGGACAGTGGTCAGAATTGTAAAAATTGGCCCGGTCATTAACGTGCAAACCACCCTTGGGGGTAAAGGGATTAAGCACACAGCACGGGAAAACAAATCTCCAATTGCAACAATGAACTTCTATTCAGTATAGCTTCTCCTAAGAACAAGGAGGCAGAGCCTTCACTGGCAAGACATAGAGGGTCTGGCTAGGGTTTTTAGGAAGAGTTAAGAGCAGCTGAAATGGAGCTGCATGTTTCTGATCATCATAGAAAGGGTCATTAACCTCTTCAGCACCAAAGGAAATCATATTTATTTAATATGGGATTCAAACACACAGGCTAAGTGGAAGATCTGCAATTCACAATATGCAGTGATCTTCTACCCCCAGATCTCACAGGTTGGGGTGACACACTCATAACAGATTAGCTTCAGTGCCATAGGTTGTAAATTGCTTGATTATGTTGCATACCACGGACAAAGGACCATCAAAATATTTGGAGATGAACTTGTAACCTTGAAATTGTTGATATTTTTCAACAATTTTGGTTCTCAAGTCCTCAGACATTTCTCTTCTCCTCTTTCTGTTCTTCGTGCATAGTGTGGCACACATACACTATGCAAAGATTGCGTCAACTTCTCCCCTTTTTATCTGGTTTGAGGTGTGATGTTCATATTGCCCACACCTGTTACTTGCCACAGGTGAGTTTGAACGAGTATCACATGCTTGAAACAAAGTTGTTTACCCATAATTTTGGAAAGGTTTCAACTATTTTGTCGGGCTCATTTTTGGGTTTTGTGTGAATTGATGTCACACAAAGGTAATAATATGAAAAACTCCGGCACACTATTGACAATAGAAAAGTCTCTCATTCATTAATTATTTTTATTTCAAAAACAGCGGTGAATTTTCCAAAATATTATTTTCTCATATTTCAAAACAACGGTGGGATTTCCAAAAATATTTTTCTCACACTTTGTATGGACATAATAATAAATCCTTTTTATCTCAACGTTTCGGCTGTAAAGCCTTTTTCAAGAGATTCAATGTCCCTTTGCAACGGGTGGAGAGCCGGATAGGAAAACCCACTTAATATGAAGTACCGCCGTGTAGGTGCTGCGACCCAAAGGGGAACCGCAGCAACTGCCTCCACGATAGCGGTTCCCCTTTGGGTCGCAGCACCTACACGGCGGTACTTCATATTAAGTGGGTTTCCCTATCCGGCTCTCCACCCGTTGCAATGGGACATTGAATCTCTTGAAAAAGGCTTTACAGCCGAAACGTTGACATAAAAAGGATTTATTATAATGTCCATACAAAGTGTGAGAAAAATATTTTTGGAAATCCCACCGTTGTTTTGAAATATGAGAAAATAATATTTTGGAAAATTCACCGCTGTTTTTGAAATAAAAATAATTAATGAATGAGAGACTTTTCTATTGTCAATAGTGTGACGGAGTTTTACATATTATTGCTATTTTTTCCTGAGCACCTCTCAGTGAGCACCTTCCTTACCATTATATTTACACAAAGGTAATAAACGTGTATAACAAAGCATGTGTAATTTCATTAATTTTCTGGGAGAAATACTTCATTCTCTGAAACTATTTAAAGAATTCCAACACTTTCGTCCATGACTATATACTGTATGCCAGGGTGGGGTGTATGTATATATATATATATATATATATATATATATATATATATATATATATATACAGTGGGGCAAAAAAGTATTTAGTCAGTCAGCAACAGTGCAAGTTCCACCACTTAAAAAGATGAGAGGCGTCTGTAATTTACATCATAGGTAGACCTCAACTCTGGAAGACAAACTGAGAAAAAAAAATCCAAAAAATCACATTGTCTGTTTTTTTAACATTTTATTTGCATATTATGGTGGAAAATAAGTATTTGGTCAGAAACAAAATTTCATCTCAATACTTTGTAATATATCCTTTGTTGGCAATGACAGAGGTCAAACGTTTTCTGTAAGTCTTCACAAGGTTGCCACACACTGTTGTTGGTATGTTGGCCCATTCCTCCATGCAGATCTCCTCTAGAGCAATGATGTTTTTGGCTTTTCGCTTGGCAACACGGACTTTCAACTCCCTCCAAAGGTTTTCTATAGGGTTGAGATCTGGAGACTGGCTAGGCCACTCCAGGACCTTGAAATGCTTCTTACGAAGCCACTCCTTCGTTGCCCTGGTGGTGTGCTTTGGATCATTGTCATGTTGAAAGACCCAGCCATGTTTCATCTTCAATGCCCTTGCTGATGGAAGGAGGTTTGCACTCAAAATCTCACGATACATGGCCCCATTCATTCTTTCATGTACCCGGATCAGTCGTCCTGGCCCCTTTGCAGAGAAACAGCCCCAAAGCATGATGTTTCCACCACCATGCTTTACAGTAGGTATGGTGTTTGATGGATGCAACTCAATATTCTTTTTCCTCAAAACACGACAAGTTGTGTTTCTACCAAACAGTTCCAGTTTAGTTTCATCAGACCATAGGACTTTCTCCCAAAACTCCTCTGGATCATCCAAATGCTCTCTAGCAAACTTCAGACGGGCCCGGACATGTACTGGCTTAAGCAGTGGGACACGTCTGGCACTGCAGGATCTGAGTCCATGGTGGCGTAGTGTGTTACTTATGGTAGGCCTTGTTACATTGGTCCCAGCTCTCTGCAGTTCATTCACTAGGTCCCCCCGCGTAGTTCTGGGATTTTTGCTCACCATTCTTGTGATCATTCTGACCCCACGGGGTGGGATTTTGCGTGGAGCCCCAGATCGAGGGAGATTATCAGTGGTCTTGTATGTCTTCCATTTTCTAATTATTGCTCCCACTGTTGATTTCTTCACTCCAAGCTGGTTGGCTATTGCAGATTCAGTCTTCCCAGCCTGGTGCAGGGCTACAATTTTGTTTCTGGTGTCCTTTGACAGCTCTTTGGTCTTCACCATAGTGGAGTTTGGAGTCAGACTGTTTGAGGGTGTGCACAGGTGTCTTTTTATACTGATAACAAGTTTAAACAGGTGCCATTACTACAGGTAATGAGTGGAGGAAAGAGGAGACTCTTAAAGAAGAAGTTACAGGTCTGTGAGAGCCAGAAATCTTGATTGTTTGTTTCTGACCAAATACTTATTTTCCACCATAATATGCAAATAAAATGATAAAAAAACAGACAATGTGATTTTCTGGATTTTTTTTTCTCAGTTTGTCTCCCATAGTTGAGGTCTACCTATGATGTAAATTACAGACGCCTCTCATCTTTTTAAGTGGTGGAACTTGCACTGTTGCTGACTGACTAAATACTTTTTTGCCCCACTGTATATATATACCAGGATGGGGCCCAGGATAAGGGGCATAAATACCAGGATGGGGGATATGTTGTGAATTCTGTTGTCGGGCTCCCTCCTGTGGTCATGAATGGTACTTTGGCTGGTTCTGTCCATGGACTTCCTCTGGTGGGTGTTTCTGAGTTTCCTTCCACAGGTGACGAGGTTAATTCGTTAGTGGGCTGCTCTATTTAACTCCACTTAGATCTTTGCTCCTGGCCACCTGTCAATGTTCCAGTATTGGTCTAGTTCACTCCTGGATCGTTCTTGTGACCTGTCTTCCCTGCAGAAGCTAAGTTCCAGCTTGTATTTCTTTGGTTTGCTATTTTTCTGTCCAGCTTGCTATTTTTTGTTGTCTTGCTTGCTGGAAGCTCTGGGACGCAGAGGGAGCGCCTCCGCACCGTGAGTCGGTGCGGAGGGTCTTTTTGCGCCCTCTGCGTGGTCTTTTTGTAGGTTTTTGTGCTGACCGCAAAGTAACCTTTCCTATCCTCGGTCTGTTCAGTTAGTCAGGCCTCACTTTGCTAAATCTATTTCATCTCTGTGTTTGTATTTTCATCTTACTCACAGTCATTATATGTGGGGGGCTGCCTTTTCCTTTGGGTAATTTCTCTGAGGCAAGGTAGGCTTTATTTTCCTATCTTCAGGGCTAGCTAGTTCCTTAGGCTGTGCCGAGTTGCATAGGGAGCGTTAGGCGCAATCCACGGCTATTTCTAGTGTGTTTGATAGGATTAGGGATTGCGGTTAGCAGAGTTCCCGCGTCCCAGAGCTCGTCCTTAATTATCAGTAACTATCTGGTCATTCCGTGTGCTCTTAACCACCAGGTCCATTATTGTCCTGACCACCAGGTCATAACAGGGATACAGATACCATGATGGGGCCCAGAATAAAGCTCATATCTATCAGGATGAGGGATATATACAGTACAGAGAAAAAGTTTGGACACACTTTCTCATTTAAAGATTTTTCTGTATTTTCATGACTATGAAAATTGTAAATTCACACTAAAGGCATCAAAACTATGAATTAACACATGTGGAATTATATACTTAACAAAAAAGTGTGAAACAACTGAAAATATGTCTTATATTCTAGGTTCTTCAAAGTAGCCACCTTTTGCTTTGATGACTGCTTTGCACACTCTTGGCATTCTCTTGATGAGCTTCAAGAGGTAGTCACCGGGAATGGTCTTCCAACAATCTTGAAGGCGTTCCCAGAGATGCTTAGCACTTGTTGGCCCTTTTGCCTTCACTCTGCGGTCCAGCTCACCCCAAACCATCTCGATTGGGTTCAGGTCTGGTGACTGTGGAGGCCAGGTCATCTGGTGTAGCACCCCACCACTCTCCTTCTTGGTCAAATAGCCCTTACACAGCCTGGAGTGTGAATTTACAATTTTCATAGTAATGAAAATACAGAAAAATCTTTAAATGAGAAGGTGTGTCCAAACTTTTGCTCTGTACTGTATATCAGAATGGCACCAAAGAAAAGGGACATATATACCAGGATGGAGGACATTTATATATATACCAGGATGGGGGAGGCACCGGTCCAAATCTTGCACTGGGGCCCATCGGACTCTATTTAAGCCACTGTAAAGGCGATAACACAGATTTACTCTTGAGAGATGGGGATCATCTGAATGAAATAGATATTTTCCTCTCAGCTTTGGAGGATGGTCTTGAAAATGCGTTGATTGTTTCGGGTGGGGTTGGTCAAAATACAATGTAGGTTTACATTGCCTTCCTCCATGGTGGTTCTCGTCCATGCCCAATTACCGTATGTCTTGTTTGCAAGGCCTACTGCACGGCTTTTCAGCTGGTCTAAAGGAATGGTATGGTATAAAGGAATGGTATAAAGTAAAGAAGAAATGGGCATGGACGGAGATTAAGTTTAGAAATGTATTCTCGTGTTTTGTTGAATAAAAGCTGGGCTGACCCATTTAACCCACTTTAGTTTTCAGTGTCTTTTGTTAAAGGTACAGGGTTTGGCAATGCAGCCCAGGTCATTAGGAGAGGGGCTTTTTCTTTATGCTCCTTGCAGTCCTCCTCATCCAAGAGAATCTGATCCCATTATGCTCACACTCTGATCAATCTCTTGATCCCATCAGAGTGTCATTTACATAATTGTCCCTATTCTCTTGGATGAGAGAATATATGGCCGTCTGCCCCAGCTCTTAGAAATATGGTGTAGAGTAGGTAAAGGCGGCACAGCTATACTGTAGTGCCACTGACCTTGTCACAAACTCATGATAGAGAAGATCTCTTTAAGACTTTAAACGTTTCCCAAAGCTGCCTCATAACCAGATCACTAATGCTTATACATTCCCCTATAGAAGTATATTAGGGAATTGCTATCTAGGCATTTCTCTATTATGTATGGTTCGGTTCACATAACAGTTGCTTATCATGGTGGTGTCATAGTCCACACCGCTGCCCTCAGTTATGTTTCTACTTTTAGCACCACCTGTCATGGTCACTAACCATTAGATCTACACTAGAGCTGGAGGCTCGGAGACATCGCCACCTGCCTGCAGACTGCTTTGTTCTGTGCTACAGGGAGTAATCTGATGTCATAAGAGCTGGATACAGATGGATCAGACCTTCCTAACTTGTGTAATAGTCCCCTATTATGGCCCCAGCATGAAAGGATTGTTTTACTATAAAGCCTTGTTCACACAGGAACATATGTAGTGAAGGGTCCAATGCTCTCCTCGTACAAAATGCATATATGAACCCTGCTCTGAACGAAAATAGGCTACAAAGAGCATCTCTCTATGGACCCCGCTCATCTATACATTACCATGCATTACTTATACAACCCATTCACGTTAAAGGGGTTATGCATCCATTGAAATGTATTCATAGGAGTTTAAAAAAATGATACCTGTCCTCACCAATCCACCTGCGAGGATCAGTGATTATTATTATTATTATTATTTATATAGCACCATTTATTCCATGGTGCTGGACATGAGAAGGGGTACATACAAATTACAGATATCACTTACAGTAAGCAAACTAACAATGACAGACTGGTACAGAGGGGCGAGGACCCTGCCCTTGTGGGCCTACATTCTACAGGATTATGGGGAAGGAAACAGTAGGTCGAGGGTTGCAGTAGCTCCAATGGTGTTGAGGTGGCCGTGTGGTCATTGCAGTTTGTAAGCTTTCTTGAAGAGATGGGTTTTCAGGTTTCTTTTGAAGGATCCAAATGTGGTGGATAACCAGACGTGTTGGGGCACAGAATTCCAGAGAATGGGGGATATTCGGGAGAAGCCTTTGAGGCGATTGGGTGAGGAGCGAATAAGAGTGGAGGAGAGAAGGAGGTCTTGGGAGAACCGGAGATTACGTGAGGGAAGATATTGAGAGATTAGTTTGGAAATATACGGAGGAGAAAGGTTATGGATGGCTTTGTAGGTCAGTGTTAGTAGTTTAAACTGGATACGCTGGGAAATTGGGAGCCAGTGAAGGGTTTTGCAGAGGGGAAGCAGGAGTGTAGTGAGGAGAGAGATGAATTAGTCGGGCAGCAGAGCTAAGGACGGACTGGAGGGGTGCGAGAGTGTTAGCAGGGAGTCCACAGAGGATGAGGTTGCAGTAGTCGAGGTGGGAGATGATTAGGGCATGCACAAGCATTATGGTAGTGCGAGGGCTGAGGAAAGGACGTATTCTGGAAATATTTTTGAGCTGGTGGCGACAAGAGGTGGCGATGATGAGTATCTTTCTTCTAATATATTTAACAACTCTGTGCCCTTTTCTAAATTCATTTTATTAACTGGAAAACCTCTGAAAAGGGAGTCTATCAACATAGAATGACTGTTCAAACTAAGCACAGGCATACAATGCATCATTGATGAGGCCAAGCAATTTAGTGAACCTTCCCTCATACAGGTCCTTCTCAAAAAATTAGCATATAGTGTTAAATTTCATTATTTACCATAATGTAATGATTACAATTAAACTTTCATATATTATAGATTCGTTATCCACCAACTGAAATTTTTCAGATCTTTTATTGTTTTAATACTGATGATTTTGGCATACAACTCCTGATAACCCAAAAAACCTGTCTCAATAAATTAGCATATTTCACCCATCCAATCAAATAAAAGTGTTTTTTAATATCAAACAAAAAAACCAACAAATAATAATGTTCAGTTATGCACTCAATACTTGGTCGGGAATCCTTTGGCAGAAATGACTGCTTCAATGCGGCGTGGCATGGAGGCAATCAGCCTGTGACACTGCTGAGATGTTATGGAGGCCCAGGATGCTTCAATAGCGGCCTTAAGCTCATCCAGAGTGTTGGGTCTTGCGTCTCTCAACTTTCTCTTCACAATATCCCACAGATTCTCTATGGGGTTCAGGTCAGGAGAGTTGGCAGGCCAATTGAGCACAGTAATACCATGGTCAGTAAACCATTTACCAGTGGTTTTGGCACTGTGAGCAGGTGCCAGGTCGTGCTGAAAAATGAAATCTTCATCTCCATAAAGCATTTCAGCCGATGGAAGCATGAAGTGCTCCAAAATCTCCTGATAGCTAGCTGCATTGACCCTGCCCTTGATGAAACACAGTGGACCAACACCAGCAGCTGACATGGCACCCCACACCATCACTGACTGTGGGTACTTGACACTGGACTTCAGGCATTTTGGCATTTCCTTCTCCCCAGTCTTCCTCCAGACTCTGGCACCTTGATTTCCGAATGACATGCAAAATTTGCTTTCATCAGAAAAAAGTACTTGGGACCACTTAGCAACAGTCCAGTGCTGCTTCTCTGTAGCCCAGGTCAGGCGCCTCTGCCGCTGTTTATGGTTTAAAAGTGGCTTTACCTGGGGAATGCGGCACCTGTAGCCCATTTCCTGCACATGCCTGTGCACGGTGGCTCTGGATGTTTCCACACCAGACTCAGTCTACTGCTTCCTCAGGTTCCCCAAGGTCTGGAATCGGTCCTTCTCCACAATCTTCCTCAGGGTCCGGTCTCCTCTTCTCGTTGTACAGCGTTTTCTGCCACATTGTTTCCTTCCAACAGACTTACCATTGAGGTGCCTTGATACAGCACTCTGGGAACAGCCTATTTGTTGAGAAATTTCTTTCTGGGTCTTACCCTCTTGCTTGAGGGTGTCAATGATGGCCTTCTTGACATCTGTCAGGTCGCTAGTCTTACCCATGATGGGGGTTTTGAGTAATGAACCAAGCAGGGAGTTTATAAAAGCCTCAGGTATCTTTTGCATGTGTTTAGAGTTAATTAGTTGATTCAGAAGATTAGGGTAATAGGTCGTTTAGAGAACCTTTTCTTGATATGCTAATTTATTGAGACAGGTTTTTTGGGTTATCAGGAGTTGTATGCAAAAATCATCAGTATTAAAACAATAAAAGACCTGACAAATTTCAGTTGGTGGATAATGAATCTATAATATATGAAAGTTTAATTGTAATCATTACATTATGGTAAATAATGAAATTTAACACTATATGCTAATTTTTTGAGAAGGACCTGTACTTGTTTTCCGTTCTGTTCTCACCCTTGTTTTGCTCCTGTAAAGTCAGAGATGTCAATCAAGGAAAGAAGGAATGGAGGGTGGCCACGAGAGCTTCAAAACAAGTAGGTGGGGTGGTGCACGGAACTATTTGGTCACGCGAAGGGTGCAAGGTATGAACAGTTATTTTGTGCTGACAGACTCCATTTAATGAGAATAGTGTAATGCTTGATTCCCCCTGTGGGGGCACTGCAGGATATTTGAAGACTTTCTGCTAGAGTGCCACCTTACATTAATGAGTATGAATAAATACAGCACTGTGCAAAAGCTTGAGGCAGGTGTGGTAAAAATGCTGCAAAGGAAAAATGCTTTAAAACAAAACTAGAAGTGCGAATACTTTATTTTTATCAATTGAGTCAATGTAAAGTGAATTAAAAAAGAGAAATATTAATCAAATCAATAATTGATGTGATCACCTGCTGCCTTCCAGGGAGGTTGTTCCTATCATCTTGGAGAACGAACCATAGACCTTCTGTGGATGTCGCACAAATCCTTTTGTCTCTTCATGTAATCCCAGATAGAAGGAGAGAAGGAAACATCCAAGATCCAAGGTAAACTTCCAAAACACACAAACATATCAAATAACGAACTAAAGTGACATATTCCGCAATGTTGAAACCTACTGTATGTGTTTCGACCAATCTAGTTCTTAGCAGCAAAAGTTTGTTAGTATATGCTACCAACCTTTATACAATGGTATAGAATGTTAGCTGTTAACCATATATGAGCTGCATGAAATATAGTTCATTAATCAGCATGGACAAAGAATAAAAGAAAAAAAACAACACATATCTTCAGTAATCAAAACTATTTACATGAGTTTCAGAATTCTTTCTGACTAACAAGTAAAAAGTAAATAATTTTTAGGCCATGTTCACATTTTCAGTAGTGAGGAGGTAATTGGATTAGCTGTGTTCTCACAAGGAAAACCTATTGAATATTACGTTAGAAGACTAGGATTCCACTTAGTAAGAATTATAAGGCCACTATCACGACCCAGCTGTCGGGAGACCCGGGACCAGGGGCTCCTTCCCTGTCCATACCACTAGGAGGCACCCTAGCTCACCCTATTCCCCTGGATACTTCTGAAGATGAAGATGCCACCCTTGTCTAATCTCCTGAATTAACCCTCCATCTGTTCCCTTCCTCCACCCAGGGAAGAGGGGCGCTACTGTGCACTGCAGTACACCAACCCAACGAACAAGGCAACACAAACAATGATAAACTGAAAATAGCGGGCATACAAATGTTTACTCACATATAACAGAGGAATGCAACGGGGAGTGGAGGAAGGGGGAATAACCAAAGTAAGAGGAGGGAAGGGAATTATCACACTTACAAACCACGCAACAGTCACAGATAACGCCTCCAAAACTCCTAGTCATATATGTAAAACACCTCTCCTCCAAGCCATGCAGCAAAAGCTAGCTCTGACATGGGTTTCAAAGATTATATAGGGGATAGGAGTGGCTAACCGAGCTCAGCTGAGAGCTCATACTCCCAGAGTTTCCAACATGGCTGATTAACCCTTGTTCTGCCAAAAGAAATAAACACCATTTGAAAAGAAGGTGAAGCACTTCTTTTCAGCGCAGTAGTAGGAGCAATCAGACGCTGCGGTCTTCTGGCTCCTCTCTGTTGCAGTAACCCCTTGACAGCCACTTTCACATGTTCTGTATTTGATCAGTATGTGTAAGCCAAAACAAGGAGTGGAACAATCAGTCGAAAGTATAAAAGAAACACGTCACCACTTCTGTATTTCTCACCCTCTTCTGGTTTTGGCTTACAAATACTGCTAGAAAATACTGACCAGATACTGAAAGTGCGAATGTGGTCTAAGAGGTCTCTTAACCTTCTCAATGCCAAAAAAAATTGAAATCCCCATTGTGTATTGTGACAAACTGTTTAGACACCACTGATGCTTTATATACTTTTTCTATTATTAATATGCTCCCATATGCGAGTTTTCAACTTACGAGTAAAGCAACCAATGTAGTATAAACCACAGTGTGTTTGCAGCGCCCCCAAACACAGGGCTGCGGGTTATTCGGTACCGGTCCTCTCTGGCTCAGCTCTAGGGTTGTCACGGTAGCTGGACCCGGTCCGTGACCCTGCTAAGGGGCGTCCAATGAAAGAGTGATGTAAGTTGGCCAAGGTTTCGTGACGCCACCTGTGGTATTCGGTCAGGATGACCAACGCTGCTTGGGGCCCACTGGGGTGGTGTTATGGCAGCTAGATGGTATACCTTCTTACAGGTGAAGTATATCCCCAGGGCTTCCCAGTAGTGTAGGTGGTGATGATGTGAAGCGCGGTTAATAACGAGGACACAGGGTTGCAGTCTCTTTACCTTTTACTTCGGGATCCACAATCCAGAGCACTGCTAACAGGGCTGGCTGAGACCGGCCGGTCCGAAGGCACATCCAGAGTTCCCTTTGCAAGTGGAAATCAGTGCCTACCAACTAGCGCCTGTGTGTTGTAGTTCTTCCCTGCTGAGCATTCGGGATAGTCCTCACAACTTTCGTATTCGTTCTTTCTCTCTCTTTCTCCGTCCCCCAATTTTATCTGGATAGGACGCACCCATTTGACGGGAAGGCTCGGAGCTATTCTGGGACCCTAGAGACGCCCCTCTCCACGCTTGCCCCCTATGTCTTCTTAGGTGATGTATGGTAGACAGCCAACCTATAATCAACTGTCCTGCCGCTGTTTGAAGTAATGCTTGGAGTCAGTTACTTCCTCGGCGTTCCGGCCACCGGCTACGCGCCTCAGTAGGATGTTGCCGATCTCGGGGCACGACTCCTACTGGCTCTCCTTTGTGCTGTGATCTCGTTTCTCACTTCTCCACAATATCCTTCACTTTGTGTCCTTTCTTAGGATGCCGCCGCAAGGTAGTGCAGGCGCGGCTCCGTCACGTTCTCTCTTTCTGCTAGGTACCTGCCAGGAACCCACCCCTGACAGGTCCTCCCTGGAGCTCTCCCAGGCTGCGTTCTCTTCTAACTTCCTATCCAACCCCCAGTTTTACCAGTGTGAGGAGTGGCCTAATACATAGTGCCTTTTGCTCCCCCTGGTGGCCGGAGTGTGAAGTGTAATGTGTGACTGTGATACCTGGTCAGGTGAACTCCTTTTGTGCAATCAGACATAACATCACTCCCCTTAGTGGCAGAGCGACATTACTGCAACGACCAGGACTCTGGGGCGCTGCATGTGTACTGAACCATATAGACAATGTTATAGCTGTTACAACTAATAAAGGGGTGAATCGTAAATGTTTGTTTGTGATCACTAGAGTTTTTTTGCTCCAATTGCACATATTGCACTTGGTACCACCACATCTAAAAAAAAACCCTCTGAAACCACCATATTTTATTTTAATTTTTACATTGCGCTAAACTAGGGGAAAGCATGTCTTTTAAATTTCATCTTTGTTTGGGGGCAACTCTTACAATAAAATCGGTATACGGTTAACAACAATTTTACTGATGTCATAAATGTTGTTGCTGTATGGGGTGGAAAAATCTATATTATCCTTATTATTTTTATGCTTACCTGATTCGCACATGTTGTCATAAAAACTGTCGTCTATGTGACGCTTATACCACTTTTTACTATCTTTAAGGCTATGTGCACACAGTGCATTTTTTATCAATTTTAGCAGCGTTTTTTCTGCACGGAAATGGGCCAAAAACGCTATGGAATCCTTATGCAAGCTAATTCAATGACAATCCAGAAGTGTTGTGCACATGATCAGTAAAATTTATTTGCAGTGTATTTTTTTCAGCAGCATGTCAATTCTTTGTGTGTTTCTGCAGCGTTTTTCACCCATTGATTTCAATTGAGTCAAATCCACACCAAAAATGCAGGTATAAAAATGTTTGCAGATTTGCTGAGTTTTTGTTTCCATTTTACCAGCTTCCTATGGTGTTTCCCATGCTGTCATCTGTGCGAAGGCGTGGGAAACACTAGCGTGGTGGTTCTTATCGGTGGTAACGCTACCGCTGGTAAGACCGCCGGTATTCTGTCCCCGGGGCCTGTGGCTGCAAATATGGCTCTGTGAAATGCTGAATCTCTTCACCTTACTTACAATTGGCGACGGTCGCAGATAGCTTAACTCAGCTGCAGGCACACATGTTATGAAGAATCCAGAAGAGACTTTGATTTCTTTAAGAATTCTTGTTGAATGCATACAAACAGCAGCAGGTAAAAAAGACTTTCTTCAGACAAACTGAAAGCACATGTTGCCTCTAATGAAGCTAAGATGGAGACTGAGACACAGGGAGAAGAAGAAGGAAGTGACATGACACCCAGGAGAGGGAGACAGTGAGACAGAAGGGACAAACTTCATGGAAAGGAAGGATATCAGCGATGCAAAACACAGGAACACATAGCAACAATAAACAATATGAGAGACTGCAATACAGCATGTAAAATGTACAAGAAAGTCTGTGAATAACAGTAGGTCATGCTGTCAGATGTCAGCGTGATCCTGCAGCTGTGACCCACTGCTATGACCCGCAGTAAAAAGCTTACCGCAGCTCAGAAGGCATGGGCTGATGAGACTACTACTCCCAACAGGCTACGTCTGCTGTCCCTGATAACAGTGACAGCAGGTGCCGCTGATGGGAGACGTAGTCTCATCTGCCGGCGCCTATGCTCACAGTTAACAAAAATAATAATAATAATTACATACACACTCAAATAAAAATAAAAACCCATTATACTCACCTAACACAAAATCCCCGATGCCTTCATCTCCTAGAAAAAATGTAAAATAATAAACCAATATATACTCACCTGTCCACCGTAGTACACGTAATCCCAAGTGTCCTACAGTGATTTCATCAGGAGATGTGACTATCCCCGGCCGCCGGCGATACACTGAGGAGGTAATTGCTCCCGCATTGTATCACTGAGCTGCCGTGGGAGAGTTCACCAATGGTGTTAGTCAGCTGTTCAGCTCTGGTGCTCTCACTTATAGCTCAGCTGCGTGAGAACTTTCTTATGCAGCAGTGGTGCCGTAAGGGAGATCACCTGATGAACTCTGGTGAACTCTCTCAAATGAGCACAGTGCTATACACTGCGGTAGCGTTTACCTCCTGCCAGTGTATCGCCGACTGCCTTTGAGAGTGGTCACATCAGTGAATACTCTCAAAGTGATCAGGATCGTCGTGGGACATTAAGGTAGACAGGTGAGGAATATTGTGGTTTATTATTTTATTTTTGTTGCAGGAGACGTTGGTTTCGGTGGATTAGGCATTTGGTGAGTATGGTTTAATTAAGATTCAGTAAAGGAGTTTGTGTCATTATTTTTTTTTTAAAAAAGGACTTTATTCTGGGTGTCTGTGTTTTTATACAATATCACTATGTGGTTACTAATGGAAAGGTGTCTTATAGATGCCTCTCCATTACTAATCTGTGGGATTGATGTCACCTGATAATACAAAGATGACATCAACCCCACAAATATGAACCCCACTTGCCACCGCTACATGGCAAGTGGGAACATGCGCCTTTTCTGGGGCGCTGAGAGCTAATGTTTTTAGTCTGGGAACGGCAAATATCGATGGCCCCTTCCTAAGCTATTAATATCAGCCCACAGCTGTCTGCCTAGCCTTTGCTGGTTAGATGTTATAGGGGGACTGTATGTCAATTTTTTCTAGGGTCTGCCTGTAATCTAACCAGTAAAGGCTAAGCAAACAGCTGTAAGCTGATATTAATAGCCTGTGAATCTTTATGGCTATTGGCTCCTTCCCAGAATATTAACATCAGCTCTCGGTGTTCTGCTTTCCCTCTGCTGGTTATTAAAATTACGCTGGAGCCCACGCAATTTTTTTGTTTTCTTTAAAATTGACAGTTTCTGTCTGGTTACAGCCTATGTATGTTCATTCTCTTAACGCTCCTACATTGGCTGGTGACAATGTGTGTGTGTGTTTGTGTGCATTTGTATCTACTAAGAGGCTTAGTAATGAGGGTGCCGGGCTGACACCTTTTCATTACTAAAGGTACCGTTACACTAAACGACTTACCAACGATCACGACCAGCGATACAACCTGGCCGTGATCGTTGGTAAGTCGTTGTGTGGTCGCTGGGGAGCTGTCACACAAACAGCTCTCTCCAGCGACCAACAATCAGGGGAACGACTTCGGCATCGTTGAAACTGTCTTCAACGATGCCGAAGTCCCCAGGTAACCAGGGTAAACATCGGGTTACTAAGTGCAGGGCCGCGCTTAGTAACCCGATATTTACCCTGGTTACCAGGTTACCATTGTAAAAGTTAAAAAAAAAAACAAAAAACACTACATACTCACATTCCGATGTCTGTCACGTCCCCCGCCGTCAGCTTCCCGCACTGACTGTGTCAGCACCGGCCGTAAAGCAGAGCATAACGGTGACGTCACCGCTGTGCTCTGCTTTACGGCCGGCGCTGACAGTCAATGCAGGGAAGCTGACGGCGGGGGACGTGACAGACATCGGAATGTGAGTATGTACTGTTTCTTTTTTTTTTTACTTTTACAATGGTAACCAGGGTAAATATCGGGTTACTAAGCGCGGCCCTGCGCTTAGTAACCCGATATTTACCCTGGTTACCAGTGAACACATCGCTGGATCGGCGTCACACACACCGATCCAGCGATGACAGCAGGTGATCATCGACCAAAAAAAGGTCCTGATCATTCCCCAGCGACCAAAGATCTCCCAGCAGGGGCCTGATCGTTGGTCGCTGTCACACATAACGAGATCGTTAGCGGGATCGTTGCTACGTCACAAAAAAGCATGACGTTGCAATGATATCATTAACGAAATCATTATGTGTGAAGGTACCTTAAGCCTAGAGCTAGGTGTCAATGGTCAGATGCTGAGCCCTAATCCCATCACCCTGATGCCACACTGCATCAGGATGAAAAAGGTGGTGTTGAACCAAGAAATTACATCACAAAACTTAAAAAAAAAAATCTTTATATAGCTCAAAAAAGCCTTTATTGCTGTACACAAATGCATGCAAAAATGCAAACAAAAATGCAGCAAAAATGCACCAAATATGTGGCAAAAAAGCGCGTTTTTGCCATAGCATTTTTCATGCCAAGAGATGCAGAAACCTTGCAGAAATTTCTGAAAGCAAATACTCGACGTGCGCACATAGCCTAAAGGAGTTTTCTTTGAGAAGTTAAAAATCCCTTCCCACCAGACCATGGCAATTGCTGCAAGTGACGTGAGAATTTAGTCCCCTTTGGGGCCCCTTCTGTTTGTAAATTAAAAAAATTATGAAAGAGAAAAAAATTACAAGAAATTAAATTTTGATTACTGCTAAGAATGAACTTTGTACACCTTCATGGTATGAAATATATTTCTGATAAAGTTTCGAATGAGAAAAAGTTTGCTGCACTAGACCTCACTATAGTAGATCCCATTGAGAAGAGTGCATACCCCTGTTAAAGAGCTTCACGGTGCTTTGCATTAAAATTAAACAGCTTTCAGAGTATATAAAGGAACATATGCGGCACTCACCATTGAGTAAATGGTGCTAGTCCTTTATTCTAACATGTGGGATCTGGACGTAAGAAATGACATGCAGGTTACAGAGGCATGCAAGGAGAGGCAGAGTGGACAACGGCCGTTTCGCGTACCAGCTCTTCAACAGGTCCAGGACGTCCATCTACGTCTATTGTCCTCAAGGTTACCCATTTCTTGGCACTTCTTCAAAAGAGCTTGAACATCTTGGTACCCCAGTCTGCTTTGAAAACTTTTCTTGGGAGAGACTTTGCTGATGCAGTATAACCTTGTGTCTTGCTACTGTGCTCAGTATTGCCATGTGACCTGTTACATGAATCTGTTGTCCACAACCTCACCATTGTAACAGAGTTTGGTTGTTCATAACCCACTTGTAAGCCTCCTATACAGCTGTTTCTGTTTTAGTTATTGACTATGTTTCAATCTACATTTGAAAATGATGACATTATCATCTGTTTTACTATATTTCTACAAAATCACTGACTTTGTACCTAGAAGAATTGATGCTGTTTTGATGTTTTGAAGGCGAAAGGCGGTCATATCAAATACTAATCTGATTTACATTTATCTTTTCTTCATTCACTTTGCATTTTGTTAACTGATAAAAAATAAATTATTAACACTTCTATTTGAACACGATCTTACTTTCCAGCATTTTTACACACCTGCCTTAAACTTTTGCACCGTACTGTAAATGCCAACTCTGACGCTAAACAGATGTCACATTTTAATGCCTGGAAATACCAACCCAGAGAAATGCCTTCCTGGTGCAAAGTCAGCAATTCTGCTTAGACTTCACTCCCACATAGAGCGGCAATGAAAACACCATAGGAAGATAATGTTCATAGAAGCAGGAATACTGGAGAATTCTACTTTACAGCATTCTACAGAAAGGAATAACTCGTTATGCTTTATTTCTCCTGATTTTAAGTGGCCATGATGTTTTTTCTCCATTCACATCCAAACTAAAACTGTGCAGGCTTCCTGATACCGTGGCTCCTGATACCGTGGCACAAAGTTTTGGCTCCTGATACCGTGGCACAAAGTTTGTTGGCTCAGGCAGAATTCACACATCCGAGTGTAACAGATGGCACATGGGTGCAACATGTCAGGGCATTCATACACGGTCTGTTTACATCACATACCCAATCAATAAAATATATGAGATGAGTCCACGGATTTGCCAAACTTAGACCTGCCTCCTTTTTTGTGGCTTATCGTTCCGGAAACAAAAAATGCTTAAAATCGGACACATACAAGAAAAACAGATGCGTGAATGATGCCTTAGGCCTCTTTCACACATCCATGTCTCCAGTATGTGTGGTGACAGTTTTCACACTTACCGGAGACACGTACACACGTTCAAATGAATGGGTCTGTGCACATGTCCATGTGTTTCCACGGACCGTGTGTCCGTGTGCCCCACATGTAGACATGTCCGATTTTTACCATCAGCAAACATCCCATACACGTGCACATGAAGAACACACATTGATGTCCTCAGTATGACACGCATCGGCACCGGGGAAGAGGCGCTACAGTAAGCTCTGTTCCCCGGCGGCAGGTGCTGAAGACAGCTCTTATCATTCTCCCTTGCTCTGCAGGCGATCAGAGGAGAATGATGAGAGTTATATTAAAGTCTGAACGATGACAGCAGTTGGGGTCTTTTGGGACTATTATTTCCATTATCCAACACCTGCTGCCACTAATAACAGTGACAGCAGGAGCGGATGATTGAGGTATTCCTCAGCCACGATCTAGCGAAATAAATAAATGTAAAACCCGGCGTGGGTTCCCCCTTATTTTCTTGAACCAACCAGGCACAACTCACGGCTGGGGGCTGCAACCCTCAGCTGTCAGCTTCAGCAAGGTTGGTTATCAAGAACTGGGAAGCCCTGGGGATATACTTCACCTGTGGGAAGTCATACCATCCAGCTGCCATTCCATCACCCCAGTGGACCCCACAGCAGCGTCGGTCACCCTGACCGAATACCACAGGTGGCGTCACGAACCCCTGACAGAGTTTACTACCACCTTCATTGGACGCCCCTTAGCAGGGTCACGACCGGGTCCAGCCACCGTGACAACCGCAGAACCGAAGGAGAAGGGACCGGTACCGAGTGACTTGTGGCCCTGTGTCCATATAGTCCAGCTGTCTTGCTGGTTTCTGCTGTGCCTCCTAGAGTCCGACACAACCTTGGTCTTCTGGCTACCGGTATCTGCGCTCTGCCAGGGAGGTAGCCCAGTTGCAGCTGTCCTCCCCGAAGGTCACTCTCCTGTGCTTCCCTCTCCTGGACGCTCACTAAATGCTGTTCTCCCTTCCGTACTCCCTCATTTCTGGAGTTGCAGCACCTCAGGCTGCACGGCCCCTCACACATATCTCTGCCTCAGACTGTTCCAGTCTGCTGTCTGGCACTCACTCCTCTCACCAACTGACTTTCCCTCCAGACCAGAATGTATTTATAGGAGAGTCACCCATAAGCAAGATCAGAGCTCCCCCTTTTGGCCTGGAGTGTGAACATGTCGTGTGCTTTGTGGTTACCTGATGAAAGAGATCTTCCTTCGCTTCCAAGCGTGACATCACTCTCCCTGTGAAGAAAGCAATGCCACTGTGACAACCAGGACCTCGGGGTGTCACATATATATGTAATGGTTGGGTTGGTTGGGTTTAGGTATTTCCCAACCGATGAGGTATATATATGTCATGGCGATCGCATGAGCACAGGAGGGTGTGCATGGGCGATTGCTGTTGGGTGATCAGTTGATATGACATCTGACAACTGTCTTTCACTACTAAGAGCGGTGCCTGCACCGCTTCCTGCAGTTTAACACGCTAAATGCTGCAATCGATATCGATTGCAACATTTAGAAGGCAGGCAGAGGGAGGGAGCCCCCTCTACCCTCCGATCAGCAGCCCTGCGACTTCATCGCGAGGGGCCGATCGTTGCCATGGTGACCCGATGTCGTCATAATGCAACAATATGAAACATTACATTATCTTGTGTACTGATTGTAAAAAAAAAATGTGGGCTGCACTACAAGAAAATTGAAAGTTGGTATCTCTGAGCATTTGACTGATATACTTTGTTCCAGCAGTTCACACCTTACCATTTCTCATGCCTCCAAGCATTTTGTGACTCACCATCAAAGGCATAAAAAAAATATTTAGAATTGAGAGTCCTCAGTGGTTAATACCTTTTAATGGCTAACTGAAACAAATTGCAAGCTTTCGAGACTACTCAGGCCTCTTCATCAGGTATAGACTGAAAGAAATTCTGAAGAATCACATATTTATGAACAATACAGCCCAAAAATAATGCCATAGATAAGACAGGTGACGTGAAGCAGAATTACCGTTATGTGAGAGTGATAAACAGTTATGTCCATAAATATTGGAACAGTTCATAGATTAGGAAGTCTTAATGTTTTATGGTCCTCTGAATGGGTCTGGTTCTTTGTTATGATGCCCCCACACGGTCTGAGGAGCAAATTCCTTAATTGATGTAAAAAGACATAAATCCATGCGACACATTCATTGCTGCACTGAGTGTGTCAAAGGTCGTCATCAGCTTATACTCCCAGACTCTTCTGTCTCTCTGAAATTTGAAATTACCCTTTAATACAGAGGGCTTTTCGGTCTCTTTCGTCCCGCTACATTTAGCCCAACTTGGGTCTCTCCCTAAGGTGGCTAGCATGTATGTACCTTTAATACAAGTAACCTCATGTCCATGGTGCTATGATCAGGGAGACAAAAATGTATTGCCACAGTTATATCTATTCTTTTTTCTCTTCTTGTGTGGCGATGAGAGTTCATCTTTGTTCTCAGTTTTTGCTCTGTCTCCACCACCTACATACAGACCCCCAGTTGGACATTTAGTACAAATAATTAGGTACACCTCATTAGATGTGATGCAGCTGAAAGTACCTGGTATCTTGTAGTCCTGACGTGAGTTGGGGATCTTTATCTTGTCCGTGGTCATTATAAATGGACAGGTTTTACATTTTTTCTGGTTGCAAGGAAAGGTACCTGCAGCTGTTGGAGAGGACAGGGAGCTTTTGACAATGATGCTTCTTAAATTTGGGGGCTTCCTAAAACACAGAAGTGGGGGGTCTGGAAAAATGGATTGTAAGCAGGCATCTTTTTGTAGTAAAGGTTGTAATTTTCATGCAGCTCCCCTTACCACCTCCAGATTTGGATTGTAGGTGTCTGCTAGAGGCACCCAGTTGTTTTCTTCTTTAGCTTTGTAATGTAGCAGGTGAATCCTTGATATTCTCGCTCTTGTAATTTGGTTTTGAAATGTTCTTGGATGGTTACCCTGATTCAAAAAGGTCTTTCTGAGGTGACCAAGGTGTTCATCCCTATCCATATTTTTCTATCTACTGGCCAACACGTACCAAGATATATATCTTTCCTATATCATCAAAGGCATACAAACTTACTCCATGTGTTTGGCACTGAAGGGTCATTAACCCATGGAGGGAGGAGATTTAACAAGAGAGGCTTTCTAGATTTACAATCTTGGCACTTGCTATCTGGAGGGTTTAAACACAAGAAGATCATGTTTCATTATTGATAGCATTAAATGGTTATTTAAACAGTTTTTGTTGAGTTTTATGTTTTCTATTTAACCCCATGGCACACTCAAACCAGGCCAGCAAAATCTGCACTCCAATATGGCGTTCCTTCCCTTCTGAGCTTTCAAAAGTATTTTTCGACCACATATGGGGTATTGGTTTAATCAGGAGAAATTGCACAACAAATTTTGTTGTCTATTTTCTTCTGCTATCCATGTGAAAATTATTTTTTTTTTACTACATTTTTGTGTGAAAAATTATTTTTTCTCATTTTCACAGATCAACTTTGTAAAATTTTGTGAACCACCTGTGGGTTTAAGGTGCTCACCACACATCATCTAGATGAATTCCTTGAGGGGCCTAGTTTCCAAAATGGGGTCACTTGTGTGCGGTTTCCACTGTTTAGGCACATCAGGGGCTCTCAAAACAGGACATGACACCCTCAGATCATTCCATCAAAGTCTGCATTCCAAAACATCATTCCATCCTTTCTGAGCCCTGCCGTGTGCCCAAACAGTAGTTTTCCCCCACATATGGGGTATCTGCGTATTCAGGAGAAATTGCACAGCAGATTATGGGGTCCATTTTCTCCTGTTACCCTTGAGAAAATAAAAAAAATTATGGGAAAAGTGTTATTTTCACGGTTCTACGTTATAAACTTATATGAAGCACCTGGGGGATCAAAGTGCTCACCACACATCTAAATAAGTTCCTTGAGGGGTCTAGTTTCCAAAATGGGATCACTTGTGGGGGTTTTCCGCTGTTAGGAACATTAGCTCTCCAAACACGACACAGCGTCCACTAAGGATTCCAGACCATTTTGACCTCCAAAAGTCAAATGGCACGCTTTCCCTTCCGAGGGCCCAAATAATAATAATACAATATTTTTCCCCCACATAGGGGGTATCGGCGTACTCAGGAGAAATTTCAGAACAATTTTTGGTCCATTTTCTCCTGTTACCCTTGTGAAAATAAAAAAAATTGGGACTAAAAACATTTTTGTGGGAAAAATATGTTTGTTTGTTTTTTAATTTTCACAGCTCAATGCTATCAACTTCTGTGAAGTACCTGGAGTTCAAGGTGTTCTTCCTTGAGGTGTCTAGTTTCCAAAATGAGGTAACTTGTGGGGTGGTAGTTCCATTATTTAGGCACAACAGGGTCTCTCCAAACGGGACACAATGTTAGCTAATTATTCCAGCAAATTTTGAATTGAAAAAGTAAAATGGCAATCATTCCCTTCCAAGCCCTGCCGTGCACCCAGCCATTACTTTTCCCTCACATATGGGGTATTAGCATACTCAGGAGAAATTGCACAACAAATTGTGTGGTGCAATTCCTCCTGTTACGCTTGTTAAAACGCAAAATTTGGGACTAAGTGAACATTTTTGTGGGAAAAATTAGATTTTTTTTCCCAACACTCAACATTATAAACTTCTGTGAAGCATCTGGGCCTTAAGGTGGTCACCAAACATCTAGATAAGTTTTTGAGGGGGTAGTTTCCAAAATGGGGTCACTTTTGGGGGGGAGGGTTACACTGCTTAGGCACATCAGGGGCTCTTAAAAAGCGACATGGCGCCCACTAACGATTCCAGCAAATTTTGCATTAAAAAAAGACCAATTTGTATGGAAGAGGGGAGGATGATAGGATTACTTGACGTAACTAGGGCAGCCAGGGCCGCCATCAGGGCAGTAATGCCCTGACTGGTGTATGGGTCCTGATGAGCAGAGGGGGCCCCCATCAGGCCACATCTCTTCTGCTCATCGGGCCCCAGCAGCAGGCTTTTGCCGGTGCAGAAACTGAACCTGCGTTTGAGACGCCGGTTCAGTTAAACTCTATTGCCATGCGGGCCCGCACAGTAAGTTAAAACCACCAGCCTATCGGAGGCTGGTAGCTGACATCAGCATGCATGTCGCTGGCGTATGATGTCATGGTCATTCGCTGTCGAGTCCGCACTTGAAATGCCTGGAGGGAACATTGTCACTGGAGCACGGCCAGGTAAGAAAAAAGTTTTTGTTTGTATTATTATTGAAAGCGGCAAGCTGGCGGCAGAATGGAGACACTGGGGCAGGATGTAAACACATGGTGCAGAATGGAGGAATGGGACAGGATGGAGACACAAGGTCAGGATGGAGATAAATGGGGCAGGATTGAGACAGATGGGGCATTAATATGGGGCAGGATAGAGATAGATGGGGCAGGATGGAGACATATGGGGCAGGGTCATGGGGCATTATGGAGACAGATGGGGCAGTGTCATGTTGCAGGATGGAGACCCATAGGGAAGGATCATGGTGCAGGATGGAGACACATGGTGCAGGATCATGGGGCAGGATGAATATGATAGGGCAGGATCATGGGGCAGGATGAATACGATGGGGCAGGATCGTGGGACAGATGAGGCAGGATCATGGGACAGATGGGGCAGGATCATGGGACAGATGGGGCAGGATGGGGAAATCATATGGGGGCAGAATGGATACTTGTGAGGGCAGGATGGGAGATCATATGGCTGGAGCCAGGAATGAGATACACAGGGCCAGGATGGGGGATATTATTACCATTGGGGCTAAATAAGGGATATTATTACTGCAGTGATGTATTTAATTTATTTTTTGAGGATACAGTTTTAAATGGGGACGGTCCTGTTACGGTGCAGAGTGACACTGTCACCTTTGTTTCTTCATCTGGTGTAGTGTAAAAGTTGGAAAAAAAAAGTAATGTGTTCTGCAAGTGGAGCTATAGATAACCGTGTTATTTCCTGCAGCGACAAGCCCTGGCTGGAAGAAGTGATGGCAGTCTGTGCTGAATGAAGATGAAAAGTGAAGATGAAGGACTTCACCTAGAAACGTCACTGGTGAGTCAGTGTGTTACCTGTACACTGACGCTATACACTGTATACAGAAGTCCTGTGTACAATGTCACCGGTGATCACTGAATTATCTGTACACTAACACTATATACAGAGCTCCTGTGTATAATGGCATCGGTGATCACTGTATTACCTTTGCACTAACACTATATACAGAGCTCCTGTGTATATTGTCACTGGTGATCCCTGTATTACCTGTACACTGATACTATATACAGGGCTCCTGTGTATAATGACACTGGTGATCCCTGTATTACCTGTACACTATATACAGTGCTCCTGTGTATAATATCACTGGTGATCACGATATTACCGGTACACTGACACTATATACAGAGCCCCTGTGTAGAATGTCACTGGTGATCACTGTATTACCTGTACACAGACACTGCATACAGAGCTGTGTATAATGTTACCGGTGATCACTGTATTACCTGTACACAGACACTGCATAATAAGTACAGATCTCTTGTGTATAATGGCACTTAGGCTGCTGTCACACTAGAAGTATTTGGTCGGTATTTTACATCAGTATTTGTAAGCCAAAACCAGGAGTGGAACAATTTTGAGGAAAAGTATGATAGAAACATATGCACCACTTCTGCATTTATCACCTACTCCTGGTTTTGGCTTACAAATATTCATGTAAAATACTGACCAAATACTGCTAGTGTGACGGCAGCCTTATAGTGATAGTTTGTGTTTTTTTTATTAATGATCAGTATTGTAGTATTCAGTCACTATGTGGTGGTAATATGTTGTCCGGCCATGGTGTGATGGTATTTTTTCCTTGCATGTGCTATTATTTGGTCACTATGTGGTGGTCATATGTGGTCTGGACATGGTGTGGCGGTATCTGTTCCTTGTATGTGGTATTATAGGTCACTATGTGGCGGTAATATGGTGTCTGGTCGTGGTGTGGTGGTATTTGTCACTTGTATGTGATATTATTTGGTCATTTTTTTAAAAATTGAAAAATAAATAAAATCATACCTAAATTGTATTGCATATTTTAACAAATGTTTAATAGGTTAGAGTAGAGTAGGGCCCAGCCAAAAGAGTCAACCTTGTCGTGGTGACAGATAAAAAAAAAAATATTTTGGCCAAAACAAGAGCTGCTGGCTATATGTGTGATCTGGTGATGGGAACTGTAAATGTGTGATTGGTGAGAAGTGGAGTTTTTACAAGAGAGAGCGGTGGGATTGTGGACAGTTCGAGGGGTGGAGTTTAAAGGGGGCCCTGAAATTTTTGCCAGGATGGGGCCCCGAAATTCCTAGTGGCAGCCCTAAGGGCAGCCAATCACTGCCCTCAGCACAGGTTACATGCCTACAATGCTACCATCACCACCGAGGCCAGAGATTGGCTGCAGCGGTCACATAGTAATATTTGAAATGTCATCATCACTGATGGACATCTAAAAAGGAGCAGAAGTACTGGAGCAGGGTATTCAAACAGGATCTGTCACCAGATCAAAAATGATCAGTTTTTGCATCTAATGACTCAGAGGGAAATAATGTAGAGCCCCCTAAAGACACACCCCAGAGGATCATAAGCTACACCCACTTGTTAAAGTCCATAAAAATTAGCAATAATAAAAACAGTATACCTACCAGAAATATAAACCCTCCCCAGTGTAAAACATCACTAGCCAAATGGCAGAAAGGGATATACTGTAGAAAAATATCATGGAAAGAAATCACCGCAAATAAAATCACACGGAAACTAAACCAATGGAACTCTTTAATGCCGTATTAAAAATAATTCCAGTAAAAGGTCATGAAATCAGATTCATATTCATTTAAAAATGTTTTTATAACTGAAAAGAGCAAAATCTAATAGTATCACCTCATGCGAGTGGTATTCAGCATTAATGGTGTTCTGCAGCACTCTGCAGCACTGGCCCTCCTCTACTCTCCTCTACCTTTAACATCGCAAGTCTGCCCTCTGGTGTTTGATGTAAGCATTGCAAGTTTTAATTTATGTATTTACTTAACATGGTGTTATTTTTTAAATTGTGCACAATTTTACATTTGGTTTTGATTTTTTTTTAATAGCTATACATACAAAACTTTCATTATATTTGATCAGGTTTTCATTCTTTGTTTCTTAAATAGCCCCAGATAAACACAACTTCTTATCAGAAACCTCTGGGAGAGAGGAGCAGTCACCAGATCAAAAATCAACCGTTTTTGGTCATATTTTATTCTGCTGCTCCCCTGCGTATTTCGGTTCTTTTTTCCCCCGCCTCTCCCTCCCCAGGCTGCCATATGGATCCAAAGATATAGGCCTTTTTATTTAGTGCTAATTTTTATGGTCACTGCCAAGGGGGCGTTGCTCACAGGGTAATAATGCAGAGCAGCCTAAAGACACGCCCACTTGGTAAAGAGTGCACCAATTGGAACTATGTAAAAAAAAAGCCAAAATCTCTGGCAGATGTATTTAAAAAATTATATATATACACCCACATACATATACACTCAGGGGAGCAGTGGAAATAAAATAAAAGCAAAAACCGCCCAATTTCACCTACTAACAGGAACTCTTTATGTCTCCGTATAAACTACAGGAGTTTTATCCATAAAAGAAATTTTTTTGTATGCATAAATAAAATCATACAGTAATTGTCTCAGTGTTGAGAATTATTATTGTATACTTCTTGCCTGGATATTAGGATCCATGTGTAGTTGGATGGATGACGGTTTGGGTAAATTCTTGTATACTCCACATACAATAACGCTGGACCCTCGGTTCTTACCGGCCTGTGTTGTGATATTGCTCCGTCATTCCTCCTGGAAATGGAGGAGTTCGTGTCATCTGGGCACCACCTCTGCCGATGGGGAGTCAGACACTGGCCAGTTGGCGATGAGTGGTGCAGACTGTGCACAGACACAGCATAGTGACAGGGGGAATAGTGAGAGCTCCCTGTGTTTATACACTGCCAGGAGGAACAACTGAGGATCAGTACAAGGGTTTACCAGAACAAAGATGTCAGCGGAACTGACGGCCCCTTTAAAAAGATCCTCAGTTCAGTGATGATTTATTGTTTTGCTGAAGACCCGAGTTCGGCTCAGCTGTTTGTCTCAGACTTTCCACTATGTTCCAAATTATTATGCAAATGATATTTTTCTCGGATTTTCCTAAATGGTCGGAGCAAATGACAGTGAGTCTAATAAAAGTCATCACCCGTTAGATTATGCATTGAAGTTCATTGAAGAAACCTCCCAATGATCTATCTATATAATCGTCTAAGGGGTACTTCCGTCTGTTTGTCTGTAACGGAAATCCCGCGTTGCTGATCGGCCGGCCGGCCGCGACCAATCAGTGACAGGCTTAGTCCGGCCGCAAATTGGCCCCTCCCTACTCTCCTCCAGTCAGTGCCAGTGTGTCGCCCCATCCCAGACCAACTTTTTGCTATTGATGCTGCCTATGCAGCATCAATAGTAAAAAAGATATAAAGTTAAAAATGATTAAAAAAAAATAAAAAATTGTGCTATTCTCACCTTCCGACGTCCACTGATGCACGCGATGCTGCCGCCAGCTTCCATTCCCAGTGATGCATTGCGAAATTACCCAGATGACTGAGCGGAATGGAAGCTGGCGGCAGCATCGCGCGCATCGGCACAGCTTCGCAGGACGCCGGAGGGTGAGTATATGACTATTTCTTATTTAAATTTTTTTTTTTAACAGGGATATGGTGCCCACATTGCTATATACTACGTGGTCTGTGTGATATATTGCGTGGGCTGTGTTACATACTGCGTAGGCTGTCCTATATACTACGTGGGCTGTTATATACTGCGTGGGCAGTGCTATATACTGCGTGGGCAGTGTTATATACTACGTGGCCTGTTATATACTGCGTGGGCTGTGCTATATATTACGTGGGCTGTGTTATATACTACGTGGCTGCTATATACTACGTGGCTGTCTGTGTTACATAGGCTGTGTTATATACTATGTGTCTGCTATATACTAAGTGGCTGCTATATACTACATGGCTGTGCTATATACTACGTGGCTGTGCTAAGCGCGACGTATATACATATTCTAGAATACCCGATGCGTTAGAATCGGACCATCATCTAGTAACAGTATAATCTCCAAAATGAATAAAAACTCAAAATGCACTGTTCCAAATTATTAGGCACAGTAGAATTTCTACATTTGATATGTTTTAAAGAACTGAAAATGCTCATTTGTGGAATTTGCAGCATTAGGAGGTCACATTCACTGAACAAAAAAGCTATTTCACTCCAAAACCTCCTAACAGGCCAAGTTACATGTTAACATAGGACCCCTTCTTTGATATCACCTTCACAATTCTTGCATCCATTGAACTTGTGCGTTTTTGGAGAGTTTCTGTTTGTATTTCTTTGTATGAGGTCAGAATAGCCTCCCAGAACTGCTGTTTTGATGTGAACTGCCTCCCGCCCTCATAGATCTTTTGCTTGATGATACTCCAAAGGTTCTCTGTAGGGTTGAGGTCAAGTGAAGATGGTGGCCACTCCATGAGTTTATCTCCTTTTATGCCCATAGCAGCCAATGACTCCCTCAAGAGGGATTCTTTGCAGCATGAGATGGTGCATTGTCATGCATGAAGATTATTTTGCTCCTGAAGGCACGTTTCTGCTTTTTAGACCATGGAAGAAAGTTGTCAGTCAGAAACTTTATATATTTTGCAGAGGTCATTTTTACACCTACAGGAACCTTAAAGGGCCGTACCAGCTGTTTCCCCATGATTCTGGCCCAAAACATGACTCCTCCACCTCGTTGCTGACGTCGCAGCCTTGTTGGGACATGGTGGCCATCCACCAACCATCCACTACACCATCCATCTGGACCATCCCGGGTTGCTTGACACTCATCAGTAAACAAGACTGTTTGGAAATTAGTGTTCATGTATGTCTGGGCCCACTACAACCGTTTCTGCTTGTGAACACTGTTTAGGGGTGGCCGAATAGTAGGTTTATGCACCACAGCAAGTTTATAATGGCTTTTTGGCAGCTGCTCTCTTAATCCAATGAATTTGTCTGGCAGAAACCTTCCTCATTATGCCTTTATCTGCATGAACTCTGTCTGTGCTCTGTTTCAGTCACAAATCTCTTCACAGTATGATGACCACTCTTAAGTTTTCGTGAAATATCTTATGTTTTCATACCTTGTCCAAGGCATTGCACTATTTAACACTTTTCAGCAGCAGAGAGATCCTTTTTATTTCTCATATTACTTGTAAATTATGGTCTGCTTAACAATGTGGAACATCATTTTTAAGTAGTTTTCCTTTAATTAGAATTACCTGGAAAACTAATTATCACATGTCACTCGAAATTAAGGAGAACTTAGAGTCAAAACTGGCCACAAAATATTACAAAGATAATATCTACTATATAAAGCTGTATGTGTGTATGTGTGTATGTATGTCCGGGATTGGCATCTGCACCGTCGCAGCTACAGCCACAAAATTTTGCACAGTCACACGTCTGGACCCCGAGAGCGTCATAGGCTATATTGTGAGGTGAAATTTTAACCCCGCGCGTTCCAATTCACCAAACAATTTTGCCCCTATCTACATAATGTGGAAAAAAGTGAAAGGAAAAGTGTACGAGGCAAATTGACAGCTGCCAGATGTGAACAAGGGGGACGTAAAGAGTGAGAGCGATGGCGCCAAAGAGTATATACCGTACAGTTGCTAAGGTGGGGCCCCGACATGGGATACTCACCACACACGGGGATATGAACACACACACAAAATGCGCCACACACTTCCACGTGCTTGAACACATATCACCCTCAGCACACATTTCACCACACATTCTCCAACCTCGCCACATAAAAGTCGAAACACAAAAGTCGCCGCTCAAAACTCGCCACGCGCAGAACTCGCCACATGCAAAAACTAGGCTCTTGCAAAACTCGCCACAAGTGCAAAACTCACCTCATGGAAAACTCGCCACACGCAAAACTTGCACATGCGGAAAAATTGCCACAAGCACAAAAGTTGCAACACATGCAAAATTTCTTCACACAAAACTTGCACATACTCAAAAGGCACCACACAAAACTCGCCACGTGCAAAACTCGCCATGCGCAAAACTTGCTGCACACAACTTGCTACACTAACCTGTCACATGCAACTCGACACACAAAAAGTTGCTACACGCATGTTGCCACACACAACTCATCTCACAAAAGTCGCTACATACATGTCGCCACACGCAACTCAACACACACAACTTGACAAACGAAACTCGCCCTAAAACACACACAAGTCTGGTCTTATCCTTCAAAAATAAAAATCTGATTAATAAGCAGACAAACTACAACAAATGTACCATAAAGGAAATACGGCAGCTGTCAGTCACATGACCTGTCTATTATGTGTATGTGTGAGCTAATATATACTGCCAGGGGGAGGGCTTCCTGCTGGCTGGGGATTTATCAGGCTGCCAATTTAGCTTACAAATACTGAGGTAAAAATACTGAACAAATAACGTGTGAACGAGGTCTAATACAGGAGGAGATGACACACAGGTATATACTATATACAGGAGAGATGACACACAGGTATATACTATATAGAGGAGGAGATGACATACAGGTACATATATATACAGGAGGAGATGACATACAGGTATATACTATATACAGGAGGAGATGACACACAGGTATATACTATATACAGGAGGAGATGACATACAGGTATATGCTATATATAGAAGATGACATGCAGGTATATACTATATACAGGAGGAGATGACACACAGATATATACTATATACAGGGGAGATGACACACAGGTATATACTATATACAGGAGGAGATGACATACAGGTATATACTATATATAGAAGGAGATGACATTCAGGTATATACTATATATAGGGGAGATGACACACAGCAGGTATATAATATATACAGGGGAGATGACATACAGGTATATACTATATACAGGAGATGACATACAGATGTATACTATATATAAGGGAGATGACAAACATGTATATACTGAGGTGATGAGGTGAAAATGAGAGGTGTGAGGTGAAAATGAAAAGGTGTGAGTGCAAAATGAGAGGAGTGAGGAAAAATAATGGAGTGATCAGAAAATGACAGATGTGAGGTTGAAATGACAAGTGTTAGGGGGGAATGAGAGGAGTGAGGGAGAAAATGAGAGGTGTGAGGGAGAAAATGAGAGATGTGAGGGAGAAAATGAGAGATGTGATTGGGAAAATGAGAGGCGGGATGGGAAAATAAGAGAAGTGACGTGCTGTAACTAACCACAGATATTTACTATGCCCAGGCAACGCCGGGCTCTTCAGCTAGTTTATTAAATAAATTGGAACAAAAATGCAGATAAATAATAATCACTAATAACAAGTGCACAGCAACTGCATCCTAAGGTACATCCGTGTCACCCAGGTACGCAGGACATGGCCCAATGTAACAAACAATACATATGATGAAAAAACATTAAGAACCAAGTACTATCTACACATGGGCTAAACCATCTCAGACATATGGTAATCACCTATGCCAAATATTATGATATACATATCAGAAGAAGTTCAAGTGGATAAATTACCCATGTGTTCAAAGAAGAGTCCTGTCCGGCTCCTGGGAACGTCACCCAGGAGCCGGACAGGACTCTTCTTTGAACACATGGGTAATTTATCCACTTGAACTTCTTCTGATGTGTATATCATAATATTTGGCATAGGTGATGATCTTTATTATGTGGGCACTGCATGTAGATTCCTTCTAAGATTACCATATGTCTGAGATGGTTTAGCCCATGTGTAGATAGTACTTGGTTCTTAATGTTTTTTCATCATATGTATTGTTTGTTACATTGGGCCATGTCCTGCGTACCTGGGTGACACGGATGTACCTTAGGATGCAGTTGCTGTGCACTTGTTATTAGTGATTATTATTTATCTGCATTTTTGTTCCAATTTATTTAATAAATATTATCTTTGTTATATTTTGTGGCCAGTTTTGACTCTAAGTTCTCCTTAATTTCGAGTAATTTGATTTTGAGTCGCCATACATGTGCATTTTGTATTTATTACTGACGCCTATTTTGCCTAATTATCACCTGTGTTTAAGAGTTATTTCAGTGATTGAGCCCTGAGACACAATACCATCCATGAGTTTATTTGAAAAACAAAACAATTAAATCTTTATGACACTTAAATCCAATTTGCATAATAATTTGGAACATGGTGTAGAAGAGATAAGTAGCTTGGCAGCCATCACACCCAACATCAGTTCTAAAAGACTTTGGAAAAGTAACCGAACGGCAGACTCATTCTGCCGCGACCCCTCATCTGTGCTCCAGATATCAATGATGGAATTCAAAATGCTCCACAAGGAATACGAGAGAAAGCAGAGGAGAGTGATGGCCGGGACATGGTGACTAGTGCAGAAGGCTGCTACTTTCTCTCAGTCGCCCTAGATTCATAGATAGACAGGCCGGCACATGTACACAGACGCACACAGAGACCTGTGTATGTGTGCGCATACCTGCCTGACTACCCCATGTATGTGTGGGCATACCTGCCTGCCTTTTTGTTGTATGTGTGCACATACCTGCCTGCCTTTTTGGTTTATGTGTTTGGCGCCCCAGGGTCCTGGTCGTCACAGTAATGTCACTTTCCTCACAGGGAGTGTAATGCTACGTTTGGAGGCAAGAAAGGATAACTGTAACCAGGTACCACAAACATGCAACACATTCACACTCCAGGCCACCAGGTGGAGCTTTTGATCCGATTTACTAGGTGGATATATATATATATATATATATATATATATATATATATATATATATATATATATATATATATATATATCTGGTAGTCTGTAGGGAAAGTTAGGAGAAAGTTCCAGACATCAGTCTGAGCAGGACAGAGGGTTTACGGAGCTGTGCATACTACAGAGCTGCAGCTCCTGGAAAGAGACATTTAGAAAGCAGAATACATTGCAGTGAGCGTGCAGGAGAGGAAACACAGGAGAGGATACCAGAGGGGGACCAGCCCCGAGCAGGCTGCCTCCTTCTGAGGCGCAGAACACCGGTATCTGGAACACAGAGGTTGTGAGGACCTCTGTTGTGAATTCTGTTATCGAACTCCCTCCTGTGGTCATGAATGGTACTTCGGCGAGTTCTGTCCATGGACTCCCTCTGGTGGCTGTGAGTGGAGCTCCTGCTTCTGAGGTTCCTTCCACAGGTGACTTAGTTTATTCTTTGGCTGGCTGCTCTATTTAACTCCACTCAGATCAATATTCCATGCCAGCTGTCAATGTTCTTGTACTGGTTCAGTTCGCTCTTGGATCTTTCTGGTTACCTGTCTACTCCAGCAGAAGCTAAGTCCCTGCTAGTTAATTATTCATTCATTGTTTTCTTGTCCAGCTTGCTATCATGATTTTGCCTTGCTAGCTGGAAGCTCTGGGATGCAGAGTGGCACCTCCGCACCGTGAGTCGGTGCGGAGGTCTTTTTGCACACTCTGCGTGGTCTTTTTGTAGTTTTTTGTGCTGACCGCAAAGATACCTTTCCTATCCTCTGTCTGTTTAGTAAGTCTGGCCTCCTTTGCTGAAACCTGTTTCATTTCTGTGTTTGTGACTTTCATCTTAACTCACAGTCAATATATGTGGGGGGCTTCCTTTTCCTGTGGGGAATTTCTCTGAGGCAAGGTAGGCTTTATTTTCTATCTCTAGGGCTAGTTAGCTCTTAGGCTGTGAAGAGGCGTCTAGGCAGAGTTAGGTACGCTCCACGGCTATTTCTAGTGTGTGTGATAGGATTAGGGGTTGCGGTCAGCAGAGCTCCCACTTCCCAGAGCTTGTCCTGTGTTAGTTTAACCATCAGGTCATTCCGGGTGCTCCTAACCACCAGGTCCATAACAGACCTCCACGCCTTACATCAGAGACCGTCAGGACAGCTAATTGCACGTTACCTGTCCGACAACACCCAGGAGGCACGGTGACACCCGTAGAGCTGGGTCATCTAAGAGACCCTATAAACAGGCTCAAGTCACCAGTCATACGGGTTATGTCCTATCCTAACCGGGGGACAGAGACAAAGACATTACATCTGTGAGGACCTTATGTGAAGCTTCTAGCAGTAAGGGACTACACCACTACAGCACAAAGGAAGGCTTTTACTTTCCACCTGGACAAGGGGACTCTGGACTTGCCTCCAAACTGGCCAGACTCTACCTGCCCTGTGATCCAGTGCCCTGGACTGTGGATGCTGAAGTCTTCAGTAAAGGTAAAGAGACTGCAACCTTGTGTCCTCGTTCTTCACTGCGCCTCTCACCATTCTACCATCTACAAACCGGGAGCCCTGGGGATACACTTCACCTGTGGGAAGGTATACCATCTAGCTGTCATAACATCAGCCCAGAGGACCCCTTACAGCAGCGTCCGTCACCCTGGCCGAATACCACAGGTGGCATCACGAACATAAGCTTTATTCCCTTTAAAGACCTTTCCCTTTTACATGGGCACCCAGGGCCACGGACCGGGTCGCAGCCACCGTGACATCCCCCTGTGAAAGCCGGACCCGATACCGAGTACCCCACAGCCCTGGCGGGCGACTCTTGTGCACATACCTGCCTGCCTTTTTGGTGTATGTGTGCGTGTATATAGAGACCTGTCAGTGTAGTTGTTCCCATAAGCAAGCACCTCTCCCTCGGTATTTCTATATACACCTTCTACACCTATATCTGAGGACAAGTTTAAAAAATAAAAAAGTCACTTAAAGTGCATCTCTGAAAGTGATCTACAGATAACCTGTTATAGGGCAGGAGGAGCTGAACAGATTTAGATTAGTGATGAGCGAGCGTGCTAATATAAGGTGTTATCTGAGCATGCTCATGTACTAATGGAGCATCTTCAACGTGCTCAAAAATATATGTGCGAGTCCCCGCGGCTGCTTGACAGCCACAATACATGCAGGGATTTCCTGTTAGTTACAACACATGCAGCCGCGGAGACCTGAACATATTGTCCCAGCATGCTCGGGTGTCAGAGTATCTGGGAGGGCTCATTCAGTTATATGAAAAAGTTTGGGCACCCCTATTAATCTTAAGCTTAATGTTTTATAAAAATTGTTTTTTTTTGCAACAGCTATTTCAGTTTCATATATCTAATAACTGTTGGACACAGTAATGTTTCTGCCTTGAAATGAGGTTTATTGTACTAACAAAAAATGTGCAATCTGCATTCAAACAAAATTTGACAGGTGTAAGTATGGGCACCCTTATCATTATCTTGTTTTAAATACTCCTACCTACTTTTTACTGACTTACTAAAGCACTTTTTTTGGTTTTCTAACCTAATTGAGCTTTGAACTTCATAGCCAGGTGTATGCAATCATGAGAAAAACTACTTAAGGTGGCCACTTGCAAGTTGTTCTCCTGTTTGAATCTCCTCTGAAGAGTGGCATCATGGGCTCCTCAAAACAACTGTCTAATGATCGGAAAACAAAGATTATTCAACATAGTTGTTCAGGGGAAGGATACAAAAAGCTGTCTCAGAGATTTAACCTGTCAATTTCCACTGTGAGGAACATAGTAAGGAAATGGAAGAACACAGGTACAGTTCTTGTTAAGGCCAGAAGTGGCAGGCCAAGAAAATCATCAGAAAGGCAGAGAAGAAGAATGGTGAGATTAGTCAAAGACAATCCTCAGACCACCTCCAACTTGCTGCAGATGGTGTCACTGTGCATCGGTCAACTATACAACGCACTTTGCACAAGGAGAAGCTGTATGGGAGAGTGATGCGAAAGAAGCCGTTTCTGCAAGCACGCCACAAACAGAGTCGGCTGAGGTATGCAAAAGCACATTTGGAGAAGCCAATTTCTTTTTTGGAAGAAGGTCCTGTGGACTGAAGAAACCAAGATTGAGTTGTTTGGTCATACAAAAAGGCGTTATGCATGGCGGCCAAAAAACACAGCATTCCAAGAAAAACACTTGCTACCCACAGTAAAATTTGGTAGAGGTTCCATCATGCTTTAGGGCTTTGTGGCCAATGCTGGCACCGGGAATCTTGTTAAAGTTGAGGGACGCATGAATTCCTCTCAGTATCAGCAGATTCTTGACAATAATGTTCATGAATCAGTGACAAAGTTGAAGTTACGCAGGGGATGGATCTTTCAGCAAGACAATGATCCAAAACACCGCTCCAAATCTACTCAGGCATTCATGCAGAGGAACAATTACACTGTTCTGGAATGGCCATCCCAGTCCCCAGACCTGAATATCATTGAACATCTGTGGGATCATTTGAAGAGGGCTGTCCATGCTCGGCGACCATCAAACTTAACTGAACTGGAATTGTTTTGTAAAGAGGAATGGTCAAAAATACCTTCATCCAGGATCTCATTAAAAGCTACAGGAAGCGACTAGAGGCTGTTATTTTTGCAAAAGGAGGATGTACTAAATATTAATGTCACTTTTCTGGTGGGGTGCCCATACTTATGCGCCTGTCAAATTTTGTTTGAATGCAGATTGCACATTTTCTGTTAGTAATGTTTCTGCCTTGAAATGAGGTTTATTGTACTGTGTCCAACAGTTATTAGATATATGAAACTGAAATAGCTGTTGCAAAAAAAACAATTTTTATAAAACATTAAGCTTAAGATTAATAAGGGTGCCCAAACTTTTTCATATAACTGTATATTATATTAGAGTCTCTGTGGCTGCAGGATTTGCGGCTGTTCGGGAATCTCCACGTGTTCAGGCTAATAGCCACAAATCACGCAGCCGCAGGGACTGGAACATAATATACGAGCACTCCCAGATACTCTGATAACACCTGAGCATGCTCAGGTAAGACATTATCCGAGCACGTTCGCTCATCACCAACCAGTGGCTGACAGCCTTCCCTGTATAAGTGTGCTGTCAATCACTAATTAGGACCGCCCACTGGACTCCTAAGCCCAGAAGGAATGTTAATGAATAAATTCTAAGCTTTGCTGAATCTATTCCCCACAAAACTATATGTCAATCTTTTCAAGCAGTGGAGACCAAGAAAGAAGGACGGGAGACCTTGACCTTTTGGGATCAAATTATTTTACAAGCAAAAAAACTCATCTTGGGTAAATAGAAGGACTTTACAAGTGTGTTCGTTATTGGATCAGCCATCAGATGAGCCCGAGATTATTGACGCAGTGAACATAATAATATCTTGTAGATTGGCACCCAGGTTGTTTGTGTGTCACATTCAGTGTCTGGCACAGCCGTGGAGGGGGCACAATATATGAAGCATTAAAGTGGCAGAACATAAATCCATATATGACTGGCTATATGGGTGCAAGATCATGTCATAGAGCTGCAGTGAGGGTTTGTCCATCTTTAGGGACATTTTTACTTAGATTCACAGATTTGGGGCCAAAAATCATTTTTCAAATAGAATTTCATTAAAAAGCTTAGAAAAAAAAAGACTAAGAGTGACAATCTTTCCAGTCAGTCAATGAATGAGCTCACTGACAGAGTCTCAGTTGACTCATTTTGAAACCGTGCAACCCTGAGGCCATATAGAAGATAAATAGGGTGACATTTTTAATAAAACCCAAATGCAAAATTGATTTTTAACCCCAAATGCCTGCATTTACAGAGAAAAATTTTGTCCACAAAGACAGATAAAAAAAAAAAAAACACCTGGAAAAATGCAATTTAAAGATACACACATGGCATGAGTGCCCATTCATTAGAACATAAATGTGATCTCCAGCGATCACTCAGACTGAACAAATAGTCCTTGTATTAAAAAAAATGCTTTATAGTACGATCAGACCAGCAAGAAAAGATAAGGAGTCATTTCTCTTATCTGCCATTAAAATACACTTTACTAAATTACATTATTTTCATATCAGTAGTACATTTATTCCATATATACAAGCACGCACCTTCCTCATCTCTATTAGACTGGGATTTTCCTGTCCCCCAATTATCAAACAGATCAGTTTATATAAATTATGTTTTTTTTTTCTTTGATACGAAATTCTGTGCTTATAGAATCCTTAATATTTTATTATAGACGTTGAATATTAGGATTTCTGATACACGGCTCCAAATCTCCTGCATAGACACAGAATTAAAATAAGAGGACATGTTAATTCCCCACAGCCACCACCAGAGGGCAGAAAGGAGATCAATGTATAAACAATATGCAGTGTGCTCCCTCTAGTGGCCACTGTAATGAAACTATTCTGTGCAAAAATTGTGGATAAATATATATATACTGTAATATAATTTCTGGGCATTTCATTATAGGAATGCAATGGACAGTGGCAAACCGTACCCAAATGTGCTCTCTGTTATTCTACCGGTTACAGATCGCAGTGGAGAAAGTCATCTTGTAAAGTCCGCACATATGTATGTATACACATTTATCATCTAAACCTTAGTGTATAGTCGCTGGGGTCCGGCCATTGGGATCGCCCGTGCTCTGAGGTGCTCAGTGAATCTACCACCACTACATTCACTGTCTATGGGACTGATGGAGATCGTTGAGCGGTTCACGGCCATCCCAGTCCTATAGACAGTGAATGATCTGTGGTCACACATGCGCATTACTAATACATACAGGAGACCCCATACTCATGATCAATTGGGGTCTCAGTGGTCACCCCCTCACAACCCAGAGATCATATATTAGTCACTTAGCTGATAAAGATTATGGGCACAACCGCTAATATATATTTTATTTGTTCCCTCCTAAATTCCTACTTCTCTGGAGTCCCGTTATCCTGGACGCCATCTTGGCGTGTTTGGGGCTCCATAATTACTTACCCCATACTCTGCATATATAAATACTAGGAAAAGATGAACTATCATCAGCTCATCGGTGTGGAAAATGCCTGAGATTCGGGTGCGGTGCTCCAGAGCAATGGAGACCATAGAAGAAGAGGGAATTCTCCAGCAACCGCAAAAACATAAAAAAAAAGTCATAGTGACGCCGAGTCAACGCGATTTGAGAGTCCTGACTCTTCATCCAGGACAACGTGAAATGCGTAGACTCGGCGTCACTATGACTTTTTAAACCACCTTCCCTATTTTTTAAGCAAATATTTTTGCGGTTGCTGGAGAATTCCCTCATCATAAATAAGTATTCGCTCTATTGGATGAGATCCTGCAGGATACAGGCGCGACGAAACCCAGGCGCGACATCACACGCCTCTAGTGCTTCACTTTATGGGCCAAAAACAAAATACCCCCATTGTAAAGGGGCCCCGAACACAATAGATAGTTGGAGGATGAACCATTGTTAGGCTGATCGTTCGTCAGACCGCTAGCTCTTATGGCGCCATCTGAGCGAGCGCTCCTGTGTTCTCTACGAGAGCACCACTGCCAGATTTTTGTGGCGGCGGCTTATCTCGTCTCGAAAAAAAAAGAAAAAGGAAAAGGATCAGCGATCTGAAGACTGACATGCAGGATCATTATCTCCCCAACATCATCTGTCAGGGGAGAGAGTTTTGAGGCCCTCATACACACTGTTGACCAAGCGTGGTGATATCGGAGGGCTCGGCTAACACTAGGGGGCTGTCAGTAGGTCCAGATCTCACCAACGTGGAACATTAGAAGAACACAAAAGTACACGATCAGTTTATCACTCTAAGCTCAGAACATGGAGACCGATGCACGTACATTCGGCCATACAAGGAGAGAGATCAGATCCCAACACAAAGATGTCAATATATATATGTGGAAATCGCTAAACATGGGGGATATCAAATACAGCATCCAATCATACAGGCAGGTAATCTGCCCTCAGATATTGGGGGGCTGAAATCATCAGTCACATGATCGGTTTTCTGCATCAGGCATTGGGGTTCATTCAGGATCAGCGCCAGAGATGAAGAAGAGCGTATGGTAACAGGAGACGTCTATGTGGGGATGACGCCGGTGGCCAAGAGGATGATGAGCAGGAGGATGATTCCAACAATCACGCAGATTATAGCGATCATCTTCGCATTTTTCCACCAGTATTTCCTGGCGACTTTCTGCGATGTGGTCTTGAAGTGTTCGGACTGGGGGGGAAGACAATGATGGGGTTAATGGAGGATGAAGTTGATCATCAGAAAGTTCTCGAGAGGAGAAACAAATAAAAAAAGTTATACATCTGCACATAAATGGTCCATTATACATAGTATACACACATTCATTTTAGATCAAAAGGTATACGCCCACTTGACACTTCATAGTAACGTGATGGCGCTGCCACCACCAGCGGTCACAGACCTGTGCGCCCGTTACAGGGGAGTATGAACCCTATAAAGAGATGCAATCACTGTGTGATCAGGAGGAGGACCCCGGCCCATCCGGACAATGTAGGGGCCACCACAGTGTGGTTCCCAGTGCGGCAGATTACTGGGGGGCCGCAGGGCAGGAAATGACAGCAAACAGGATGCAGGAAGGCCACTTATTGTTTGCAGGGGTCAGACCCCCACTAATTATATAATGATGGCGTCTCCTGGTGATGTACCAGCTTATAAGATACGAATAACCCTTAAAAATGTTGTCCCTCAAAATGGACAATTCAAAAAAATATATTAATTTCTACTTATATGCATGTATTTAGGGCTAAAAAAAAAAAAAATCTTCAATTAGGTTCAATTAACCCCTTCACCCCTGGACAATTTTCCTTCTTTTTCTATTTTCCCCCACTCCTTCCCAGAGCCATAACTTTTTTTGTTTTTGTTTTTTATTTTACGATTACGTATTTTTCCGTCCCCCTAGCCATATGAGGGCTTGTTTCATGCGGGATGAGTTGTATTTTTGAATGACACCATCCATTTTTTATCATGTGATGAACTAGAAAGCGGGAAAAAAAAAAAATACAAGTGCGCAGAAATGGCAAAAAAAAAAGCCAATTCCTCAACTGTTTTTTTTTTTTTTTTTTTTAAATTTACCATGTTCACTATATAGTAAAACTGACTTATATGATTCTCCAGGTCAGTATGGTTATTCAGATACCAAACATGTATAGTTTTGTGTTGTTTTTTAACCCCTTAATCCCATATGACGTACTATCCCGTCCAGGTGACCTGGGACTTAATTCCCATGGACGGGATAGTACGTCATATGCGATCGGCCGCGCTCACGGGGGGAGCGCGGCCGAATGTCAGCTGCCTATCGCAGCTGACATCCGGCACTATGTGCCAGGAGCGGTCACGGACCGCTCCCGGCACATTAACCCCCGGCACACCGCGATCAAAGATGATCGCGGTGTGCCGGCGGTGCAGGGAAGCATCGCGCAGGGAGAGGGCTCCCTGCGGGCTTCCCTGAGACGATCGGTACACGGTGATGTGCTCACCGTGTACCGAGCGTCTTCTCCCTGCAGTCCCCGGATCCAAAATGGCCGCCGGGCTGCATCCGGGTCCTGCAGGGAGCACTTCCGGGTCAGGATCAGGCTGCAGCTGCAGCTCTAATCCTGCCCGGCTGTATGTCAGATCACCGATCTAACAGAGTGCTGTGCACACTGTCAGATCGGTGATCTGTGATGTCCCCCCCTGGGACAAAGTGAAAAAGTAAAAAAAAAAATTTCCACACTTGTAAAAAAAAATAAAAAAAAAATTCCTAAATAAAGCAGAAAAAAAAAAATATTATTCCCATAAATACATTTCTTTACATAAAAAAAAAACAAAAAAAAACAATAAAAGTACACATATTTAGTATCGCCGCGTCCGTAACGACCCGACCTATAAAACTGGCCCACTAGTTAACCCCTTCAGTGAACACCGTAAGAAAAAAAAAAAAAAACGAGCCAAAAAAACAACGCTTTATTATCATAACGCTGAACAAAAAGTGGAATAACACGCGATCAAAAAGACGGATATAAATAACCATGGTACCTCTGAAAACGTCATCTTGTCCCGCAAAAAACGAGCCGCCACATAGCATCATAACCAAAAAAATAAAAAAGTTATAGTCCTGAGAATAAAGCGATGCCAAAATAATTATTTTTTCTATAAAATAGCTTTTATCGTATAAAAGCGCCAAAACATAAAAAAAATGATATAAATGAGGTATCGCTGTAATCGTACTGACCCGAAGAATAAAACTGCTTCATCAATTTTACCAAACGCGGAACGGTATAAACGCCTCCCCCAAAAGAAATTCATGAATAGCTGGTTTTTGGTCATTCTGCCTCACAAAAAATCGGAATAAAAAGCGATCAAAAACTGTCACATGTCCGAAAATGTAACCGATAAAAACGTCAACTCGTCCCGCAAAAAACAAGACCTCACATGACTCTGTGGACCAAAATATGGAAAAATTATAGGTCTCAAAATGTGGAGACGCAAAAACTTTTTTGCTATAAAAAGCGTCTTTTAGTGTGTGACGGCTGCCAATCATAAAAATCCGATATAAAAAACTCGCTATAAAAGTAAATCAAACCCCCCTTCATCACCCCCTTAGTTAGGCTAGGTTCACATTGCGTTAATGGGTTAACGCTAACGGACAGCGTTGCACGGCGAAAATGTCACAATTAACGCCGTGCAACGGGTCCGTTAGCACAACCATTGACAGCAATGTGATTTTCGGGTGTAGCGCATCGCTAGAGCGTGCCATTTTCGGCTCGCGCTAGCAAGGTGCCGTTCTTTTGTGGCGCGCCTCAGACGCTGCTTGCAGCGTCCGCGGCGCGCCCGAGGTCCGATCCCCGATCTTCCAGAGCGGGGACGTTAACGCGACCACTAAACACGACACCTAAAAAGACATTGCGTTAGCGCAATCCGCTAGTGCTAAACGGATTTCCCTAATGCAATGTGAACCTAGCCTTAGGGAAAAATAATAAAATTAAAAAAAATGTATTTATTTCCATTTTCCCATTAGGGTTAGGGTTAGGGCTAGGGTTAGGGCTAGGGTTAGGGTTAGGGTTTGTATTACATTTACGGTTGGGATTAGGGTTGGGATTAGAATTAGGGGTGTGTCAGGGTTAGGTGTGTGGTTAGGGTTACAGTTGGGATTAGGGTTAGGGGTGCGTTTGGATTAGGGTTTCAGTTATAATTGGGGGTTTCCACTGTTTAGACACATCAGGGGCTCTCCAAACGCGACATGGCGTCCGATCTCAATTCCAGCCAATTCTGCATTGAAAAAGTAAAACAGTGCTCCTTCACTTCCGAGCTCTCCCGTGCGCCCAAACAGGGGTTTACCCCAACATATGGGGTATCATCGTACTCGAGACAAATTGGACAACAACTTTTTGGGTCCAAGTTCTCTTGTTATCCTTGGGAAAATAAAAATTTGGGGGGCTAAAAATCATTTTTGTGGGAAAAAAAAAGGATTTTTTATTTTCACGGCTCTGCGTTGTAAACTGTAGTGAAACACTTGGGGGTTCAAAGTTTTCACAACACATCTAGATAAGTTCCATGGGAGGTCTAGTTTCAATATGGGGTCACTTGTGGGTGGTTTCTACTGTTTGGGTACATCAGGGGCTCTGCAAATGCAACGTGACGCCTGCAGACCAATCCATCTAAGTCTGCATTCCAAATGGCGCTCCTTCCCTTCCGAGCTCTGCCATGCGCCCAAACAGTGGTTCCCCCCCACATACGGGGTATCAGCGTACTCAGGACAAATTGAACAACAACTTTTGGGGTCCAATTTATTCTGTTACCCTTGTAAAAATACAAAGCTGGGGGCTAAAAAATCATTTTTGTGAAAAAAAAAAAGAATTTTTATTTTCACGGCTCTGCGTTATAAACTGTAGTGAAACACTTAGGGGTTCAAAGTTCTCACAACACATCTAGATAAGTTCCTTGGGAGGTCTAGTTTCTAATATGGGGTCACTTGTGGGGGGTTTGTACTGTTTGGGTACATCAGGGGCTCTGCAAATGCAACGTGACTCCTGCAGACCAATCCATCTAAGTCTGCATTCCAAATGGCGCTCCTTCCCTTCCGAGCTCTGCCATGCGCCCAAACAGTGGTTCCCCCCCACATATGGGGTATCAGCGTACTCAGGACAAATTGGACAACAACTTTTGGGGTCCAATTTATTATGTTACCCTTGTGAAAATACAAAACTGGGGGCTAAAAAATAATTTTTGCGAAAAAAAAAAAAAATTATTTTAACGGCTCTGCGTTATAAACTGTAGTGAAACATTTGGGGGTTCAAAGCTCTCAAAACACATCTAGATAAGTTCCTTATGGGGTCTAGTTTCCAAAATGGTGTCACTTGTGGGGGGTTTTAATGTTTAGGCACATCAGGGGCTCTCCAAACCAACATGGCGTCCCAACTTAATTCCAGTCAATTTTGCATTGAAAAGTCAAATGGCGCTCCTTCCCTTCCGAGCTCTGCTATGCACCCAAAAAGTGGTTTACCCCCACATATGGGGTATCGTCGCACTCAGGACAAATTGCACAACAACTTTTGTGGTCTAATTTCTTCTCTTACCCTTGGGAAAATAAAAAATTGGGGGCGAAAAGATCATTTTTGTGAAAAAATAAGATTTTTTATTTTTACGGCTCTGCATTATAAACTTCTGTGAAGCACTTGTTGGGTCAAAGTGCTCACCACACATCTAGATAAGTTCCTTAAGGGGTCTACTTTTCAAAATGGTGTCACTTGTGAGGGGTTCCAATGTTTAGGCACATCAGGGGCTCTCCAAACGCAACATGGCGTCCCATCTCAATTCCAGTCAATTTTGCATTGAAAAGTCAAATGGCGCTCCTTCCCTTCCGAGCTCTGCCATACGCCCAAACAATGGTTTACACCCATATATGGGGTATCAGCGTACTCAGGACAAATTGGCCAACAATTTTTGAGGTCCAATTTCTTCTCTTACTCTTGGGAAAATAAAAAATTGGGGGCGAAAAGATCATTTTTGTGAAAAAATATGATTTTTTATTTTTACGGCTCTGCATTATAAACTTCTGTGAAGCAATTGGTGGGTCAAAGTGGTCACCACACATCTAGATAAGTTCCTTAGGGTGTCTACTTTCCAAAATGGTGTCACTTGTGGGGGGGTTTCAATGTTTAGGCACATCATTGGCTCTCCAAACGCAACATGGCGTCCCATCTCAATTCCTGTCAATTTTGCATTTAAAAGTCAAATGGCGCTCCTTCCCTTCCGAGCTCTGCCATGCGCCCAAACAGTGGTTTACTCCCACATATGGGCTATCAGCGTACTCAGTACAGATTGTACAACAATGTTTGGCATCCATTTTATCCTGTTACCCTTGGTAAAATAAAACAAATTGGAGCTGAAATAAATTTTGTGTGAAAAAAAGTTAAATATTCATTCTTATTTAAACATTCCAAAAATTCCTGTGAAACCCCTGAAGGGTTAATAAACTTCTTGAATGTGGTTTTGAGCACCTTGAGGGGTGCAGTTTTTAGAATGGTCTCACACTTGGGTATTTTCTATCATATAGACCCCTCAAAATGACATCAAATGAGATGTGGTCCCTAAAAAAAAATGGTGTTGTAAAAATGAGAAATTGCTGGTCAACTTTTAACCCTTATAACTCCCTAACAAAAAAAAATTTTGGTTCCAAAATTGTGCTGATGTAAAGTAGACATGTGGGAAATGTTACTTATTAAGTATTTTGCGTGAGATATCTCTGTGATTTAAGGGCATAAAAATTTAAAGTTGGAAAATTGCGAAACTTTCTAAATTTTCGCCAAATTTCCGTTTTTTTCACAAATAAACGCAAGTTATATCGAATAAATGTTACTACTAAAATGAAGTACAATATGTCACGAGAAAACAATGTCAGAATCGCCAAGATCCGTTGAAGCGTTCCAGAGTTATAACCTCATAAAGGGACAGTGGTCAGAATTGTAAAAATTGGCCCGGTCATTAACGTGCAAACCACCCTCGGGGCTTAAGGGGTTAAAGTTGTGACTGACTTATCTGAATAACCATACTGACCTGGTGAATCATATACCAAACATGTATAGTTGTTTTTTTTTGTTTTTTGTTTTTTTAAAGTTGTGGGGAAAAAAAATGAAATTAGGGAAAAAAAAAAAAAAAAAAAAAAAAAACTTTAGTTTTGTCACCATTTTCCAGGACTTGTAATATTTTCATTTTTCGGATCGGGGGCTGTGTGAGGGTTTATTTTTTGTGCTCGGCGGTGACGTTTTTAGTGACACCATTTTGGGGTTAGATACAATGTATTGATCGCCTCTTATTGAGTTTTATTGCAATGCAACAGAAGACGGAAAAAAAAAAAAATAATTCAGGGGGTTTTATTTTATTTTTTTTTTTACCAACCAGATTAATTTATTTTATATACATTTAGATCGGACTTTTATGAATGCAGCAATACCAGATGTGTATTTATTTTTTTTTGTTTTATTTTTAATGGGGCAAAAGGGGGCAGGAGATGATTTAAGCATGCGTGTTTGTTTGTTTTTTTTACTTTTTTTTAACTTTTCACTGTATTTAAATCGTCCCCTTAGGGGAATTGAAGCTGCGATTCCGATTGTTTGTGCTTGACATAGACAAAAATCACGATCTCCTCTGAAAGCTATCGTTCAGCCGGCATTCATAAGAGTATCTCAATGACAGGCATACAGGTCATCAGCAGACCCCCGGCTGTCATGGCAGCGTTTTTCTGTACATTTCACATTGGTGTAGTCTGTGGTCATAAATCAGCTTAGAGGAGATCAGTAAAGAAAAGGATAAAAAAAAACAAATACAACCTCACTGATTGATTCCCAGTGAACTCATTCTGCAGCACAGACTATAAAAAGGTAAATGGTGCATAATTTTTAAAGTTTTCCAATTGCAAAAGTGATCTTTATCCCCAAAATACACCTCAGCCACCAACAGAAATCTGCAGTATACTACGTAAAAAGCCCACCTGGTTTACTAAATCTGCAAAAATGTCAAAATTTAGAATGGGGTGGAATTGTTTTTGGCATAAGGAGGACATGACTGCTAGTGAATTTTCCAGTACTGAACTGATGTGTAGGCCATAAAGCTTGTCGATCACGGCTTGTCTTCTGGGTTTTCAGCCAATAAGTAGGCTGCCAACTTCATACAGAGTTATTACATCTGCGCTGATGACTTGCTGATCTGACATCGGTCCAGTATGAAGAAAACCCCAACAGTTAGGAGGCTCCTGCAGGTAACTCGGTGTGCCAGCGGAAGGAGGTGCATAATGTCCAGGTGACACTAACAGATTAGGAGAAACATACTCACACTGGCCTCCAGGTCCTCCGTCTTGTTCCTCAAGTGGTCCAGGTTCTCTCCTCGAGCTAGGATTCGCTCTACATTTTGGGACATGATATTCTTCACTCCCTCCACCTCACTCTGCAGGTCCCTCACACGATCCGGGCCCCCTTGGGCCGAAGGCCCTGCTGTCTCCTGATAATACAAAAATACAAAGAAATGTTATCATGAAAACGAAGAGCCAACCTTCAAGTCAACCCCTTATATCTACTGGTGTAACTGGAAACTCTTGGGTCCCAATGGAGAAAATCTATACCATACCACCTATCATTTATAACGCTAAGGTCCTATCATGAAGCAGAATGACTTTTGGCTTCCCATTTTTACATCTTTGTCCCGTATAGCTACACTCTTGGTCGTGTTTCTGAGAAAACTATTACAAGTCTTGAAGTTACCACTACATATCACAGACCAATAACCAGCTTTTCTAGACAATTTATAGGCAAATCTGCTTTATTACGCAATAATGAAGACCCCAAGAAATAAAAAGACATGAACTTCCTGCAAACAACTATAACAATAACGCATCACGTTAATAAAATGCATTTGAAGAGAGCTTATCACCTGCATTTTTCAATGCAAACCCTACACTTAGGGGTTGTCCAGGCTTACGATACTGATAACTTAAGATAGGTCATGAATATCAGATGGGTCAGGTCCGACCTTAGGAGAGGTCATCAATATTTTATGGGTCGGGTAAGACCACAGGGCATCAATATCAGATGTAAGAGGGCTGACCTTAGGATAGGTCATCAATATAAGATGGGTGAGGGCTGACCTTAGGATAGGTTAATATCAGATGGGTCAGGTCCGACCTTCGGCTAGGTCATCAATATCAGATGTCTTATCAGATGGCTCGGGTCTGACCTTAGGACAGGTCATCAATATTTTATGGGTCGGGTAAGACCACAGGGTAGGTCATCAATATCAGATGTAAGAGGGCTGACCTTAGGGTAGGTCATCAATATCAGATGGGTCGGGTCTGACCTTAGGATAGGTCATCAATATCAGATGTGTGAGGTCCAACGTTAGGATAGGTTAATATCAGATGGGTCGGGTCTGACCTTAGGATAGGTCATAAATATAAGATCGGGGAGGTCTGACCTTGGAATAGGTTATCAACATAAGAATGGTGGAGGTCTGAACCTTTGGATGGAACACCCTGGCAATCATAGTTATCAACTTTGTATTCTGGTGCCATCTAGATGTAAACAATGAACGGAGCCATAATACTACAGCTCTGTACACTGTAGCAGCCATTCTTGGGCACCTCAGCTCAGATCCTATTCTTTTCAATAGAATCTGAGTTGCAGTTGTCAGCAATGGCCACTACAAAGGGCACAGAGCCCTGCTGTTCCTGCTCCATTCGTTGTTTACATCTGTCCACTGACGGAGCCGAAATCAGCTTTATAGTGAGGATGCCATGTGCTGGACAACGAGAAATCTAATATTGATGACCTACCCAAAGATTCAGACCTCAACCGATTGGATACTGATGATGTATCCAAAGATTCAGGGACCCAACAATCTGTTATTAATGACCTACAAACATTCAGACCTCCACCAGTCTGATAGTGATGATGACCTATGGAATGGTCATCACTTTTAAAGGGTCATCCAAGAATATCATACTGATGACTCATCAGTATGATATTCTTGGATGACCCTTTAAAAGTAACTGAACAAAAGACTGAAAATACAGCTCTATGCAATACCAAGGTACCACAACAGATACTAAAACATTTTGCTTGCCCTAGTGCAGTCACTGGAGATTCCATACCATCCTCTACTAGACCCCAGCAGATAGACTCTGAAATGGTGGAATTCAGGTACGTTTCCAACGGGCTCAAAATAGGTTTCAATTTATTGCTGTTCCATCGTCCGATTTAGTTATAGACCTTTAAATCGTGCACGAATTGTCAGTCCTACCTGGGGAAGTCGGCCACTGCATAAACAAAAAGCTTTGCTACTTGACAGCCACTATGAGTGCCGCAATGCCGGCCATATTAGCATGTGAATCCATGGGTTGTCACATCGGTACTATCTAGTCTCCAAAACAGGCAGGATGAGGGCATGCTGTGATTCACCCTTGTACACTCGCACCGTTGCACTCAGTCAGTGTGCCGGCTATGTGCGGTCCATGGTGCACACAGACAGGAAAGTCACCGAATATACATTTGTTGTATTCCTCCTAATCCCCGCCTCTGAGGAGCACACACTCTGAAGAGAGAGACGAGTAAATGCCCACCTCTGGCAAATACCCTGCTCCCATAAAGGGTTAATATCGGCACATCAGGAGATAAGTGGAGCCAAACAAGTCACTTGATAGTGATCGATACCCGACAATCACGTACGCTTCCTTGCAGGCATTGGTAAAAGTGGTGCCATCAAGCCCTTTCACCTCCCAGCACAGAAGTGAGCGCTGCCAATAATAACCCTTTAAGGATCTCAACATTAATCGAGTGAGTGATCCTACCTACAACAGAGACGTAAATAAGTCTGGCATTAGGTTCAACCGCCCCTTTAACAGTATGGCTGTGGGAATCCAGCATTCACTTTGATAAGCAAATATACATAAACTGAATTCAACGGACGGAGCGATGAATGGGACGTTTAGAGATCATAGAATACATGTAAGGCTGAGGTCAGACAGAAAAATGAGGAAGGAGAAAAAAAATGGAAATGGTCGTTAAGAGTGTGGAAACTGAGGGGACAAATGGCGTAACGTCATTATCGGCAGGATGTCAAATGTGGTAATGCAGAAAGCAGGCGGCAGATACACACACACAAGGTCATCGCAGGGAGCGGGGGGAAAGTATAATATATATATGTTGCACCACTGGTGCTTGTGAAAAAGAAAGATGGCTTCATCAGTTTTTATGTGGATTACCGCAGAAGCTGCACTTGATAGAGGTCCACACATTGGGTCTGTGTGCGGGCACACCCAAAATACAATCTTCTGAAGGAGTCCTAAGGGTGCGCCTTGTAGCCCCTGGCTAGTGTCCTCTATATCGATTTATGCAGTGGTGGCGTTTTAATGTCATATATTAAATAATGGCGCATACCTGAAGAATAACCAGCCACTTCACGGTTCTCCAAGCCCGAAGCCATTAAAAGACGTTAAACAGCGAACATGTGAGGAGCATGTGGTTCTGACATTGTTGTGCAGACGCTCATTATACTAACTGCCACAGAGAAAACATGGACTCCGTAGCCACAACCACCAGAGTTTAGGAACGCAAACATCTGAGGTATCAGATGCTGGAAATGACATCTCAGGTTTGGGGTTTTTAACCTTGAATAAGAGAGATCCATAACCTTCAATGGGGTTTGGGTTCCAGTGGAAGTTCGGGTACCGAAAACAAACTTTCTAAAAATTTGGGGTCATGTACCAGAATCCGAACTCCCAACGGTCCACCCATGGGCACGACCACTAGTAAACGTGCCACCAGGTAGTCCTACATAATCATGAGCTCTGCAAAACCCTGTCTCTACCACGGATTGGCAGCTTTCTGCCTTTGCACAGTGGTACACACCACCCCGAGCCTTTACATACGGCTACAATTAGTATAGGGTCCTCTGTATAAGGAGGAACGTGTTTAGGGACAGGGGGCGACACGGATGTCGTATAGCGGCACTTCTGATCACAAGAAGGAGAGGGCAGGAGACCAAGCTTGGAAGCCCAACAGCAATATAGAGAAGTCTTTCTTTAGTCTCCAAGTAATTACACAGAAGAATCTCCATTCTTCCAGAGATTTTCTGCCCTTTACACAGAGTTCTTTATTCCACACAGAAGTTTTTCATTTACCGGCCAAGATCTGGTGTCCCAGGAATGCCAGCAATGAAGCGAACACGACTCTAGACTGATCGGTTCTGTAAATCAGAATATTTGGAATTCGGTGTCATTTCATGACTTAAGTTCCCGACATTTACAGGATTACATTAAAAAAAAAAAAAAAAAAAAAGTGGCTCCCAAACAGAGCGTTACAGGGACGCCACCTCACTGGGCGCATTAAAGACAACCAGGACTTTCTGGCAGTCTGATGGACTCCAATGTGACCGACCACGGTGATCAAAAAAAGTTGAGTGGCTTTGTCCGAATTTGGCATGGTGGCCTCAAAGTGGAGTAAAATAGATAGTCGTAGTTGAATGGTCGCAACAGTTTAGGAAGCTGTATTACCTCCCCCCTAGATTCTCTCCCATCCCATTGAATTTGATGGACTGGTGTCTTTTTTCAACTGTACTATGGAGAAATAAAAATGGCGCCCCTATGCACAAAACAAAGAGATACTACTTGACCAACAGTTTCAAAGTTGCCAGGACTTTATTGTTTTTTTTTATTGAAAAAAAAATGTGGTTATCTCCTAGGCCGAAAGATTCGAGGTTTATACCCATCACTCAAAGTGGGTGGTCTCTACCTAGTTTGAGTCATTCCTAGGACAAAACCTAAGAAGTCCCTACTTTACCAACAGAGATGCTTATATATATATATATGGAGGAGCTTGGTGTTTAGGAACCCAACTGTTGGCTCCAAGACCTGACATCAACTCCATTTAATCACCTTTGGAATAAATTGGAATTTAGATTGCAACCAGAAGCACAGAGGCTGTTGTAGTCCCAAAATAATCTCACAAATCCATATTACTAGCCATGCTTTTTAACATGATGTTCCGGTGCCTGCACACACTTGGCCACAACTGGTGTTCTGAGTGTTCTCGCATCCCCATTACTAAACAGAAAAAGGCCCCAACACTGAGAAGACACCAAAATGCTACAATCACCATTACACCACCCTGTAGGGATTAAGGGTAATCTGTTAGTAGGACCAACCCTCCTAAACCATCTATATGGCCTTGCATTTCATAGAAAGTTGAGTAAAATTATACTTTCATATCAATTATTTAGTGACTAAGTTTGCTCTCCTGATCTACAATACAGGTCTCACCATTTCATTTCAAATCTCTGGAGGCAGATTCTAAGGGAGATCTATGTCCGGCCCATAGATCTTAACAGCTCATTTACATATTTAAAAAAGTGGAATTGTATGGAATATAATAATGGATTGCAAATATCAAAGTAGAATTTTATTCAACTTCCCATGACCTGCGTGTCCATATAGATGGCTTAGGAGGGTTCATTCTACTGACAGATTCCCTTTAATTTATTAATGTCTAGTAACAAGAATATCAGCCGTCATAACACTGCAATTGTCCTGCTAGTTTTAACTCAAGACTAGAGGTACCGTTACACTTAACGATTTACCAACGATCACGACCAGCGATACGACCTGGCCGTGATCGTTGGTAAGTCGTTGTGTGGTCGCTGGAGAGCTGTCACACAGACAGCTCTCCAGCGACCAACGATGCCGAAGTCCCCGGGTAACCAGGGTAAATATCGGGTTACTAAGTGCAGGGCCGCGCTTAGTAACCCGATGTTTACCCTGGTTACCATTGTAAATGTAAAAAAAAAAACAAAAAAAAACAGTACATGCTTACATTCCGGTGTCTGTCACGTCCCCCGGCGTCAGCTTCCTGCACTGACTGTGTCAGCGCCGGCCGGCCGTAAAGCAGAGCACAGCGGTGACGTCACCGCTGTGCTTTACGGCCGGCGCTCACAGTCAGTGTAGGAAGCTGAAGGCGAGGGACGTGACAGACACCGGAATGTGAGTATGTAGTGTTTTTTTTTTTTTTACTTTTACAATGGTAACCAGTGTAAATATCGGGTTACTAAGCACGGCCCTGCACTGTCACACACGCCGATTCAGCGATGACAGTGGGTGATCAGGGACCAAAAAAAAAGGTGCTGATCATTCCCAGCGACCAACGATCTCCCAGCAGGGGCCTGATCGTTGGTCGCTGTCATACAGAACGATTTCGTTAACACGTCACAAAAAGCAACTAGATCGTTAAAGAAATCGTTATGTGTGACGGTACCTTAGGTCTGAGGGGGTCTATAATAAAAAAAAATAAGTGGTCCTTGTAATGCTGTGGGGATTAGTAATGCAGCTGGTAGCTACAGTGTTTAGCCCACACTGGCTATAGATATGTATAGTTGACTAGTAGGACTCTGACTACAGAGACAGTCTGTAGTCAGTGGGGGGTGGGCAGTTACACTCTATTGTATATGAACTTGCATCCTAGAAGGCACTAGCAAAGGTTATAAGCATGGCATGCTGAAGCTTGTAGTTCCAGAATGTCTGAAGATTCAGGTTCTTATCCCATTACCAGAGATGTAGTATGAAGCTCCTGGACCTCAGTGTAAAGGTACCTTCACACTGAGCGACTTTAGAACGATAACGATAGCGATCCGTGACATTGCAGCGTCCTGGATAGCGATATCGTTGTGTTTGACACGCAGCAGCGATCAGGATCCTGTTGTGACATCGCTGGTCAGAGCTAGAAGGCCAGAACTTTATTTCGTCGCTGGATCACCCGCTGACATCGCTGAATTGGCATGTGTGACGCCGATTCAGCGATGTCTTCACTTGTAACCAGGGTAAACATCGGGTTACTAAGCGCAGGGCCGCGCTTAGTAACCCGATATTTACCCTGGTTACCTAAAAAAAAAAAAAAAAAAAAAACACACTACATACTTACATTCCGGTGTCTGTCGCGTCCCTTGCAGTCAGCTTCCCGCACTGACTGTGAGCGCCGGCCGTAAAGCACAGCGGTGACGTCCCCGCTGTGCTCTGCTTTATGGCCGGCCGGCGCTGACACAGTCAGTGCGGGAAGCTGACTGCGAGGGACGCGACAGACACCGGAATGTAAGTATGTAGTGTTTGTTTTCTTTAGGTAACCAGGGTAAATATCGGGTTACTAAGCACGGCCCTGCGCTTAGTAACCCGATGTTTACCCTGGTTACCTGGGGACCTCGGCATCGTTGGTCGCTGGAGAGCTGTCTGTGTGACAGCTCTCCAGCGACGCTGCAGCGATCGGCATCGTTGTCTATATCGCTGCAGCGTCGCTTAATGTGACGGTACCTTTATTGAATCTCTAACTTCTGCCCTGCCACACTGTAGCTTCCCTAGTGTTTTCCACAACAGAAATATATAAAGCCGGCAGTGTCATCAGCTACCTGTGCACAGACACTGCCAGTATCGGTTATGCAGGCAGAACTAGTTTTATGACTTGTTGTGTCATCCAGTGATGCAATGTCATGGGAGCAGTACAGTGGCCACCGGAAATGCTGAACCCGTCTTCATATCAGTACGCAGAGCAGCGGTCGTCTGTGGGGCTACTAGAGGCGGCCTAGTCACTCCTTACTGTACATGGACCACAGGAAGTTTAGGATCTAGTTCCCCATGGGCCTTTCTTCAGCAGTTTTTGGAGCAGCAACAATTTCTACTTCAAAATCTTCAGAAAAGAAAAAAAAAAAAGTGCCCATTCAGCCAAAGCTCAGACGGTTTTTCACTGCATATGTGTTTGCAGAAAATCCATGGCGTAGTATTACTGTTGGATGTGCTCTGCAATAAATACATTGTGTGGGAACATTGCTTTAACCCATTTAGCATCCATATTATAGGCGTAAATCAATTGGGACCATGAACCAGAGCAATCAGCTTCCTAGATCCATGGGATTCTGTTGGTTCAGGTCACAATACCCACATTCGGGAGGGACTCATGACTCTGGTATGGATGTGTGAGCCCCTCATAGATAGCGAGCCATTGAGAGAACTTTCCATGCACAGATTCAGCTATAAAGTGGACATCAGTGCTCGGAATTACTGGAGAGCCGTGGTTATCTATACACCACGGGAGACGCAATGACATGACGGCACATGCCACACCGAGCCTCACCCAGATTAGATGTGACAACATACTGTATGCAGGGAGGACTTAAGGGCAAAATACTTTCTGCGGAGGGGGGGGGGGGGGGGAGGTTAAGGGCACCATGGTGGCATCGCATTAGGGGTTCCCAGGATATTATACTGCATTAAAGATCATTGGGTGGATGTTTTAAATGCATGGAGGGAAATCTTACTGTATGGGCATTGGGCACCATCAGTGTCATGACTACAGTCTGATGGATCTGGTGCAGGACCTGCTGGACCAGGCCCCCACTCCATGCCACCTTCTCATTTAAAGATTTTTCTGTATTTTCATGACTATGAAAATTGTACATTCACACTGAAGGCATCAAAACTATGAATTTACATAGCTACATAGAAAACATGGGGCTTCATAGAAGAGGTATAATGCACCCCCATAGGCCTCCATATAGTATATTGCACCTCCAATCCCCCATAGGCCTCCATATAGTATAATGCACCTCCAATCCCCCATAGTCCTCCATATAGTATAATGCACCCCCATAGGCCTCCATGTAATGTACTACACAGCCCATAGTCATCCATGTGGTATAATGCACCCAATAGTCATTCATAAAGTATAATGTGCCCCATAGTCATCCATGTACTAGTATGACCACTGATTTAAAAAAGAAAAACAAAATACTATTTCTTCGCATGCGACAGGTGCGTGTGACGTCACTACCATTCGCCCTGTCACATGCACGCCAACGTCAGCTGCTGGCTTCTGATTGGCCGGCAGCGCGTATTGTGGCACGCAGACCTGCAATACACTTTAACTGGATGTGTGTCCGTGGAAAACACGGGAAAACCCTGTGCAGACATAACTGGAAATGGGCCAGTGTCGGGGTTGGAAAGGGGGGCAATTAAATATATTTATTTTAAATATGGGGAATACAATAATCTCAATTAGTAGTATACAGTATAGTACCAGTTGCACTGGAATTTTTCCCCCCAAAACTACAGTAAATATGAATCTGCTGAACTCCTCCTGCCCTATAAAGATGGTGGCAGATCAGAAACCATCTTCAATGAGTCAAGTTCCCCTTAATTCCTTTGATAATCTATTATCAGTGTGGCCAGCGTAGGGAAAGCACTGTCAGACTTGTCCTTAGTCTACTCACAGCAGAGCCACCAGCTCAGCATGGTCATTACTACAAGACTGCAGTAGAACTTGTTCTGCCCCATAAATGATACCATCAAACTCCAGGGAACATTTTGGGGGTTTTCAGCAAGAGTCACTGCCAACACCAACATCATTAAACATTATGACAGCCTTCAACCTATGATCAGAACAACCGATCATCATTCTAGAGCGGATGACTGTACAAAACCAGCACACGAGCAGGAATGTGAAGGCGTTTTGATGGTAAGAAATGCAAGGGTTGTACAGGAAATTAAAATTATGATTTCTTCCTCAGGACAGTGCCCCTCCTGTTCACAGGTCGTGGCTTGTATTGCAGGTCAGCCCTATTCAATTCAATGGAGCTGGAGTGTAATACCGGACAGATCCTGTCGACAGGTATGGCGCTGTTTCATGAAGGAAGTGGTCATGTTTTTCTAATCCTCTAGTAATAAATCAAGAACAAGCAATTCTATAAACCCCCATGTGTAAAGCCCCCGCTAAGGTCATATTTGCACAAGCTAAAGATAAATTTAGTTTTTTAATACATTTTTAGAAAAAGCTGTGAAGTAAAAATGAAGTGCCGTGCCTCTTTGGGTTTCGGATCAGAACTTTCCACGTCTAAGAGAACTGGATTCTGAACATTTATTGTGTCCAAATACCATCCACACCAAGCAACAGTATGGAGGCACCCATAGAAATGCATTACCACAATACATGGGATCCACATCACAAACCCTTCTGGCAATTGTGCTCGTGAAATCAGGGGCGCAGCCTTTGAATTACTGTTTATTCAGGAGGGGTCCCAGCTCATTGCTCCCACAAATACCATCTTCTAAAATAAGTGTCTTAAAGGGAATCTATCAACAGATTTTTTCTATGTAATCGGAGGACAGCATGAGGTAGGTGCTGAGACACTGATTTCAGCGATGTCTCATTTATTAGGCTGTGTGCTGCTGTTTCAGTGCAATGAGTGATTTACCAGCAGATTATCACTGCCGGGACTAGTGCTCAGGTGAGCCCTAGTCCAACCATGCCTCCAACACTGATAAGCAGCTTACTGTAGTTAACAAATGTACATAGAAAGCTGTGGTGTGGGCGGGGGCAGCTTTCTGAGCTCTGCTACACGTTATATATATAAAAACTCTGATTGTATCACAACGGTTGCACCCAGTAAACTGAGTGATACATCACTGGAATCAGAGTCTCTTTTCCTAAGTTATGCTGCTCTCAGATGAGGCAGCAAAAACCTGGTGACAGATTCCCTTTAAAAGTGCACATGCCACTGATACAAAGCCGTCATTGTGACCGAGCAGAGGATTGTACATCTGCTAAATCCTTCTTTTGTATAGACCTCAAGGAGGAATATTCAGTTGCAGTAAAATAATCTCATCCTGGAGGCGTAATTACATCCAGGCCAAGGAAAGTTAAATAAAATAAGAGCAAAAAAAAAAAAAAAACAAGCTACATAGAAAACTTGGGAGGAAAAAAACAAACAAAACAAAAACCTGCGCAACAAACGATGGAGGAAACTTTTGATTACGTACAAATAACGAACAAAAGGCCCCGATTCATTTAAAAAGGCAGATAAAACTTTATGAATTCAGCACTTTTGACGTTGTGTGTGCCTCGCCAGAAATGGTTACTCCAGTCGAGAACTGGAATTACATTTTTTCTGCCACTTTTGAAGAATTTGATGGGTAGGTGTAACTACATCCCATGCCAGCTCCTCCCCTCGTGTACACATTTTGGAGGAGGGGGCTCTAAGCTGGAAAAAGCCAAAAGTCACAAAATTTTGGGCAACTTTGTGTGGTACACTTTGCCTTGTTTCAAAACATTTTCTGGTGTAAACGCTTAAATGAATCGGGCCCCAAATGCTCGTATCTCTCACACAGGGTGCGCCACGCAAAATGTTCACAGGCGAGCGGCACATAACTGTACGTATCAGCCACAAGCGCTCTCTTGGTGCCCATGGCTCCATCATGCCAGCCACAGACCTACCAAGATGGCAGGGTAGGGCACCACATGCTGCTGATTAAGCCTTTAATCGAATATATAACCATAAGGTGATCTAGCAACGTGTTCACTTACGTCATTAGTACCCAATCCTGTGTTTTTACATAGTTATGTAATTAGTGCATGTAGCTGAGCTGTAAATGTCGGAGTACGAGTGTGCCGAGATGATGACACGTTGGTCACGATGCTGTCTGTGTCGGGTGACTGTGCCGTGAATATTCATGTCTGCAGACACCGCACTCCTCCTGCACATGGCCGTATTATGGCTCCAGATTCCTCCCGAAGAAGTGCTGTATATAGGGTCTCACTACCTCCATATACCGTGTAAGCCTTCCATCATACATGGGTGCACTGCATATTACGTGGGTATGGCAGCATTACATTTGTAGGAGCAGATCTGCGAAATATCATCTACGGAGCACCAGATGGCGACCAACAGCTCCACTGTGGAAGCAGCTCAATAGTGGAGCCATGACTGCGGATGCGGCTCAATAGTGGAGCCATGACTGCGGAAGCAGCTCAATAGTGGAGCCATGACTGCGGATGCGGCTCAATAGTGGAGCCATGACTGCGGATGCGGCTCAATAGTGGAGCCATGACTGCGGATGCGGCTCAATAGTGGAGCCATGACTGCGGATGCGGCTCAATAGTGGAGCCATGACTGCGGAAGCGGCTCAATGGTGGAGCCATGACTGCGGATGCGGCTCAATGGTGGAGCCATGACTGCGGATGCGGCTCGATAGTGGAGCCATGTCTGCGGATGCGGCTCGATAGTGGAGCCATGACTGTGGAAGCAGCTCAATAGTGGAGCCATGACTGCGGAAGCGGCTCAATAGTGGAGCCATGACTGTGGAAGCGGCTCAATAGTGGAGCCATGACTGCGGATGCGGCTCCATAGTGGAGCCATGACTGTGGAAGCAGCTCAATAATGGAGCCATGTCTGCGGAAGCAGCTCAATAGTGGAGCCATGACTGTGGAAGCGGCTCAATAGTGGAGCCATGACTGCGGATGCGGCTCCATAGTGGAGCCATGACTGCGGATGCGGCTCCATAGTGGAGCCATGACTGCGGAAGCAGCTCAATAATGGAGCCATGTCTGCGGAAGCAGCTCAATAGTGGAGCCATGACTATGGTTGCGGCTCAATAGTGGAGCCATGACTGTGGAAGCAGCTCAATAGTGGAGCCATGACTGCGGATGCGGCTCAATAGTGGAGCCATGACTGCAGAAGCGGCTCAATAGTGGAGCCATGTCTGCAGAAGCGGCTCAATAGTGGAGCCATGATTGCAGAAGCTGCTCAATAGTGGAGCCATGACGGCGGAAGCGGCTCAATAGTGGAGCCATGACTGCGGAAGCAGCTCAATAGTGGAGCCATTACAATTGACTACATGGGTTTGTTGGTAAAACTGTTGATTTTATCGACAGTAATGTGCCCTTTTAACAATCAATGTAGGGCACATTTACAGTTTCGGACAGTCCGCGGCCCCGTCTGGCCTAACCAGGACATTTGGATACGGCACTGTTCCACTTCTGTGTCGGTGAGCGGACATGTTTACATGTCTCCTTCTTCCTACTACAATGTCTGCCGCTAGATCCTGATCTACTAGTCGGCTACCGCTGATGTAATTGCTCCGCATGTCTGAACACATTTTTTGCATTCAGATAATAACATAACGTGGTCATATTTCCTGGAAAAAAAATTGCAGAGTTAAATATTATTCTATGACCATTTCACAACGATCCGGAATACGGTGGTTACGGTAAATTTGCCGAAATCGCAAACAATCAAGACACCAATGGGCATTTACCTATGTGTAATGCCTGTACGGCTCAGATCACGGCTGCGCACACCATGAAGCCCAGTTCTGGTTGGTCCCAAACCCCCCTTGTTATTGGGTAGCAAGAACATATGCTGGACTTTATCTAATGTATGGATAAAAAAAACCAAAAAAAAACCAGTTGACCTTTTTCACATAAATAGCGCCACTCTTATCTTCTGGCTGTGTCGGGTATTACAGCTCATCCTCATTCCAGCGGCAACCGCAGACAATACAAACACATTAGACCCATTTTTCCTATGTCCAGCCAAGATTTGTTTTGTTATTGGATTATTGTATCAGCGTTAGGTCAATCAGCCAAAATGTCTGTGTACTCAGAAAATGATCTCGGTGTTATTCGCACCATGCTGGAATTTGTACTGAAACCTTACCCCACATTTCACGTCACTGCGATGGAGGCAAGTACTGTATACCTGCCGGCCCATCGGCAATAACTGCGAGTAACTTGTACTATAGGGTCTAAGACCACTATAAAAAGAAAAATTAGTCATGGGTGAAATGGGTCCATGTGCTCTCCGTGGTACACATGGAAAGCACACAGACTATTGCACACTGGCCCTTATATGCAAAAGGACGTTAATAACCCCCACACTGTCAGGCTGGGGTCACTCGTGTGTGTATATTCTGGAGTGCGATCATATTTTCTCAGTGAGAAGAAGATGGACAAAAAAAAAGGCTCCATCTTCTCCATTCTGTCAGTCCATGAAAATTGGACTGCACTCAGATGTCATTCGAGTGCAGTCCGCTTTTTTTTCCCCAAACTCAATAACTTGCATGGCCGGGTGCAATCCAATAATCGGATCCAACTTTGGCTAGCTGCGATATTTTCTTAGAACCATCTTGGTCCAAGGAAAAAAGAAAAAAAAAAAAAAGTTGACAGACATGTGCTAGGCCCCATAGAATGTTCTGTTGGATCACACTCGGCCATGTGTACAAGCTATTAAAACTATATATGAAAGTAGGGGTAATGTGCCTTACATAGGATATATGGCTGGATCACATTTTCAACTTTGGAGTGGGAAGTGGCAGGAAAACTATATACAGTTCTGACACCAGTGGTCTTCATAGAAAAGTTTTTTTTTTTAAACAACAAGCTCTTGATTTCTTGCTTTTATTGGCTCCAATGTTGACAAAAATGGAACAAAAACTGAAACCAGTACATAAAAGAGGCCTAAAGCAGGGACGGCCTTTGCCTCTAGCAACCAATTTTTTTTTTCAGGGCAATTTAAAAAAGGAAATAAAATGCAGAATCTGCCAAGGGCAACGGCTCCACCCTTTGTCTGCACTAGCCCTCATATACGTAGTCAGTGGTGCGTCACTGGTACAAATATAGCATGTAAATGTTTGGGGTTTTTTTTTGCACATTTTGTCTACACCCAACTTTGCAATTTACCTCCTATTAAAAATACTCTATGTTCACAAAAACAGAGAGATGTCATTTAATTGTTTGTTGCTGGTAACTTAAGGTGCCAGCCATCCTGCAGCCTCAGAGCGGCCACTTACGTGGGCATGGAGCACGTGCCTCTTGCAGGCTCTATGCTTCAGAGCCTGCTTGTTGCGCTCTAGTTCTGTGCCATACATTTATACATGAGGAATAACACTATTTCCACCCAATATATGACTAGTATTCTGCATTTTACACCTTCTTTGCAGTTTTCTCACTTTTTTCAGTTATCTGAAATAGTTGATAGCGACTAGCATCTATGATGACTCCTATACACAGAACACAGAGACATGAGGAATTCCTTCTCGACTGTGTCTACATAGCACACGTTTATAACCAGCAGCAGTGTGGAGGACATTACTGAGCAGTGTGGCTGTGAGTCCAGCACCCAGGTGTGATCAAAAACTTACCAGACAGCAGCAGCCCCGACTGGGTCACCGACTCCCTCCCACTCACTTTTCTACCTCCTCACCCCTCAAGAGAGTTACATAAGAGCCCTAATCTGATTCCTTAGTGAGCTAGCTATTCTTCAGATGGAATGGAGAGTTCAGGAAGCAGAAGGGAGGAAATAAAGAAGCATAAATCTCCGATTCATGCAAATTTTATCGAGAATGTTTAAAAGGTAAAATTTGACACTCGTCTAGGGGCAACTATCGCACCAACATGTGGGTTATAGCTTTAAAACCATGCCCATGGCAAAGCAGTCTGCTGGAGGAAGTAAAAGAAGTTAGAAATGACCAGACATTAGTTCTGGACTCCAAACCTGCGTCATCAGGCGCATGGCATTGCACAATAAAACAAAGGGTACTGTCCTCGGCTCTACCTGCATCGATGCAGAAACAAAGACTGCGGTGTTGAAACTCTCCTAAAACGGGTTCTCAGGTGAAACCTCTCGTCACAGTAGGCGATAGCTTGTTGATCTGTGAGGGTCCAACTGCTGGAACCTGCACCGATCGGCAAAAAGGGAAACTTTAATCCCTGTTAGAATGGAGCGGCAGTGCGCATGCTCAACCCCCTGCTCCATTCATTGTCTATGGGAGGTTAGTCAGACCCTCGACGGCTTCTCCCCGCCCGCTGTCAGACTGGCAGGTCTCCTCCTGCGTGTGCCTATAGAAAGAGGCTTGTCAGTCATGGGAGAAGTCGCCGGGGACCTGCCTGGCGGATATTAAATAGTAGGCTTGTCAACGGCAACTTAGGCATCGGCCCACGCCTACATCACGGTAATATACAGACTGTGGCAGCACAATATCTGCCATCACGCCCATGATGGGTATGCAGCGTTCCAACACAACAAAAAACATCACCCGGCTTCCCTGAGAACAGAGTTATCAATACTCTCTACAGACTCCTCGCCATCGAGATAAAGACGGAGAGCTGGGCGTTAAGACGGTTAAACATTTATCTGTTTTATCAGAGCGTCTCCCTCCAGAGGAGACATGACAGGGCAAGGGTTGGCAGGACGGAAGTGTACATGGGTGGTAAATGTGTATGTATGTGTATTGTATATCTGGAACATTTTATGGCTGAGGACTTCGCACTTACGTCCGCAGCAGGAATCATCGACATATTGAACATTTTCTAATCAGCAGGGCATTTACACTGGCCTGTAATGGATCCTATAGACTATATTCAAGGTGTCTGGCGCCTGTTTTCTGGTCTGCCGACGATGACGGGGCAAGAACGATCAGTAATATGTTCACTCTGTCCCCGAACAGCAGCATGTTCTCGGCAGCACATCCTCTGCTTACACATGGAGATGTGCTGCCAATAACGAGCTGCCACAACGGGCATTAATCTCCACCAGATATTCGGGAAGGATTCGCTATTAGGCTGCCATCACACTAGCAGTATTTGGTCAGTATTTTACATCAGTATTTGTAGCCAAAACCAGGAGTGGAACAAATAGAGGAAAAGTGTAACAAACATATGCACCACTTCTGTATTTATCACCCACTCCAGGTTTTGGCTTACAAATACTGAGGTAAAATACTGACCAAATACTGATAGTGTGACGGCAGCCTTAACGTTCTGACCTAAAGAGTCCCATGTACATTATGGTTTCAAATGGGATTTAGGAATGGTCAAATTTGTAGGGAAGAGGAATGATTGGCCATAATTGGTTTTCACGGGAGACGCCATTGCTCCTCACCCTTAGAATAAGGCTGAGATAAGCATAATGTCTCGTAGCGAAACTCATTGATTAGAACTTTCCGCAGAATTCACTACCCGTGTTGAGGATTTTGGATGCAGAATTTCCTTGAAGGATTTCATTGTTCTGTAAAATTCTGTAGTAAAACTCGAAACATTAAGCAGCAAACGATGCACAAAAATCTGCCATGGTGATTCCTTGTGGGGTTTTTTGCTGCAGAAACACTTAGTGATTTCTGTGGCGTATTCACACTCCACGTAACTACATACCGCAACCCGCCTCAGAGGTTTCACTATGGGTCACTATAAGCATCCGGACCTCTGAGCCCTACGGTATAATACTGGCATCTGCTTATGTGGTCTTTGGGTCCCCTCAGACATCAAATGTCCGGGTGCAAATTCTACCATTGTGCCTCCTGTAGGGCGGCGTGAATGTCTAGTCACATGGTGGCGTCAGCCATGACAGCGGTGGAGCGGCCCACAATCACTCTTTGCTGCGGCTATATCACAGGGGAACGGGGTCGTATTGTAACCTCTGGTGTATTACAATGGTGACCAATAAGTCACAAAGAGTCAAAACTAACTGGATTTTTTTCTACCATCTTGTCGTGTTCCCTATGAATCGCATTGTGACCCCATGCACTGCGACGTAGCAGCGGCACAGAGTGATCTTTGGCCATACGACCTGTCTCGCCGACTGTCCGCAGAGAAAGGAAAGATCTTGTCTCTGTGGTATTACTCTAGGGCAGTGTTCAGCAGCCTGTGGCACTGAAGATGTTGTGAAACTTCAACTCCCATCATGTCACAACAGCCTGCAGTCAGCACATGTAGGGAGCTGTATTTGCACAACAGCTGGATCGCTGGAGGTGGCTGAACCATCTTTGGACACAAGATCTTCCCTTAAAAAGGCAATTCCTGGTTTCAGAATACCATAATAATAATAATAATAAAAAATAAATAAACAACATGTTCTTTACTCCCCAGGTCCAGAATCGAATCTCCTTCGCTGCTCTCGGTGTCTGATTGTCTGCAGCGCTGACGTCATGTGGACAGTACAGGGGTCAATAACTGAGCTCTGCCCAAGTAGCCCACATGAGCAGCTCAGAGATGCTGAGCTCACTGATTAGCTGCAGCGCTGTAGAAATTACGTCAGCCGAGAGCAGCAGCAGGGACTCCCCATTGGACCTAGGAAGAGTGAATAAAGCACAGGTTTATACACACAAAAATAAATAAATAAAAGAGGAGAGCACTTCACCTGGGAATGGGGGCTTTGCAAAGATGGCAATGGCTATACTTTCTTGCCCATCCAAAGGCTGGAACTGTTTTGCTAACCTGCAACTACTTAGCGAGAGGAAAGGTTTTTTTGTTGGGTCTCGGTTCAGGTCATCTTTAGTGAGCAGAACCGCATCGGATCCTTCTCGTCCTGGACTACATGCTAGTAGCACTTATGGTAAACCGACACCAGGTTTGAGACGTACTGCCGGCTTTTAGCAAGAAAATCTCTAGATCCATGTGCCGACGCGCCCAAAGGGTATGTGCACACGTTGCGGATTTTGCTGGGGATCCGCAGCGTTTCCGCAGCTGCAGATCCGCAGCAGTTTCCCATGAGTTTACAGTACAATGTAAACCTATGGGAAACCAAAAACGCTGTGTCCATGCTGCGGAAAAAAACGCGCGGAAACACAGCGTTTTATTTTCCGCAGCATGTCAATTCTTTGTGCGGAATCCGCAGCGTTTTTACATATGCTCCAATAGAAAACTGCAGATGTAAATCCGCAGCGGAATCCGCAATAGAAAACGCGATAAATCCGTAGGAAAAACCGCAGCGGTTTTGCCCTAAGGATTTATCAAATCCGCTGCGGAAAAATCCGCAGTGAACCATTCTACGTGTGCACATACCCAAAGTCTTTAAAGGGAAAGAAATGTCAAAGCCCCAATAATACACAAAATGGTGTGCTATAAGGGAGTCTATGGCAGATGGATGCAACCGTAAAAGTATACAGTGGCGTACCCCTATCCAAATGTCACGGTTTTGCCTCCATTCACTGACAGCAAGAAGAGATTTTAACAATGGATAGAACGTTGAAGCACAAAGATTAGAAAAGTACAGAACTTCTCAATATGCTGCGGTTGGGCGGTCTCTCATATCAGATGGGTGCAACTTCCTGCAAACGATGAGATTAGAAAACAACGGGTGCCACCTCGTGGGGGCAAATGAAGGACATCTGTTTCCCCTAATACTGCCCTTTTATATAAATACAAAGCTGCCGAGACATCCTTGGACATAAGGGTATGTATGCATACTTACATACACACGCACATACCCTTATGTCCAAGGATGTCTCGATGGCATTTTCTGCTACAGTACACAACATATATCATGCCATAGAGTCTGTGCATTCTCAGAATAGTACGTCCTCCCATAGTTATAGGATAAGGGATTGCTTACTGATCGCCGGTGGTCCCATCTGTCCTAATAACAGAGCTCCAGATCCCAGGAACCAGGCCCCATTTTGAATAGGGCAGAGGTGCGAATGCTTCACCTCAGCTTTCACCGGCAATCCCATATATAACAAATGAAGCTGAGAACAGCGCTCCGCTAATCCCTGAAATCCCATACACAAAGAATGGACAGCAGGTGGAGAATGCGCTCTGCCGCTCGAGTCAAGATGGGCTCCTCAGAGCCTACTTCCTGGAATCCAGAGACCCCATCTTGGGATCACCGGTGTCTTTGTGGTCGGGATATAGGAGATTATTCCTAAAATGGTAAATTATCTGCATGGCTCCTGTCCTAGTGCACTGCAGAAGACGTCCACGTGCCACAGAGACGTCCCTGGGCCTGAGGCCTCGTACACATTCATGCTTCTGTCATGTCCTCCTCAACAAGCATGACACAAAGGAATGATCGGACAAAACCGTCACACACACACACACACCGGACGTGATGAGGAGTCCTAGAAATGACGACTACTTTATGGACTGGTCTAGTGAAGCGCATACCCAGCAATGCTGGATATAAAGTCACTTTATAATGAGGAGCAATTATATATTCAAGATGGGATTCTGCAGAACCCTGTCCTCGGGATACAGAGCCCTAGAGATCAGCGACTTATAAATTACTATCATGAAAAGAACTGTTAATGGTGTCTGAGGTATTTTTTTCTACTCAGTAATACGAAAGACAAAAAAAATAAATAAATAAAAATATTGTATGTAATATATTTTCGGTTTTACATGCATTTTACAATAGGAAACTTCCGGAAGATTTTTTTTATTTTTTGTTTTTGACACACGCGCGCCTGTTGGGTTTTTATATATACACTATAATATTCCTATAGGTATATATAGGACGAGGTAACCCGATTTACGTGCTATGTGACGTAGACATCTTGGCCACACCATTCAGCAAACAGGTTCTTCAGTAATAATTACTTTACTTACATGAGAACACAAAGAACATTGAGCCAGAAGCAGATAAGGGGATGACGCTCTGCAAACACACGGAGATTTCTGTTATACAAGACTTATATATGGATTTTTTTTTCTATTATTCACACAACACGGGATAATCATTGCCATTGCTTATTTTTTCAAAAGGAAAAATGTAAGACCTATTCCCTGATAAAGCGGGCTTAGGGATTTTTAAGTCTCCTCTGATCAGGCCATGCACAGAAATTTCATAACCAAATTTTCCCTGTAGCCTAAAAATACAAAGCTCTTCGGCCAGCTGCACGGGGCTATGTTATAGGCGCAGATTTGTGCCCGTCGCCCTAATAACCCGAACTAACAGTATTAAAGGTCCCTAATTAGATCAGGTCATGGTTGGGCGGAGATTTTCACCCATATTATGGGGACAGAGGAGAACCTGTATTTATGTTATTCAATGGGTCTGTTCAGTTGACTTAATTAAAAAATAAATTTAAAAAAGTCATAGTATGCACTAGTCTTTTATAGATTTCGGAGGAAAGTTACCTATCCAAGTCTATGAGTGCAAACAAAAAGATAAAAAATAGAAAGGAAACGGATCAATCATATAACACCAGATTTTGCACGGATACACTGCCATTAGTAAAGGGGTTGTCCAGAACTTTAAATCCATAGCCTATCTTTAGAATAGGTCCTCAATGTCAGATTAATAGGAATATGACACCCAGTATCCCTACCGATCAGGTGTTCTCGGTGACGGTAATGGGAAATAATCATTTGTGAAGTGTAACTATACAGCTCCATCAACTGTGTAGCAGTCGCAGGGGGGTACTGCAGATCTACTCCGATTCGTTCGAATATGGACGGATGTGTAGTACATGGCCCTAGTACAGAAGAACATAAGGCCCACCAGAGGACTCGCTTCTGAGGGCTCACCTTTCATCTATACATAACCAATGCAATAAAATTAAAGTGTTTTTTGGGACCTAGAATCATGTTAATCAGGCACTGTATCAAGAGACATAAGATACACAATGTTAGGATTTGGCTCTTATTGCTGATTCGATCGGTTAGCACATGATTTTTCAGATACTGTTGACATCCAGATTATGGCGCCAGGTTCTCCCTTACTTAGGAGCCCCAAAACAGCTGAAAGGTTTTCACTATAAAACTCTCCTGAAGTAGGAGTTGAGGCCCGACGGAGGATTCTCCAGCTCTCTGGTGTGCCAGTCCACTATGAAGTTGACGAAGCTATGTAGTTCCATTCCGGAACTGATCACTTCCAGTCACCGCCGCCACCAAGAGCAGCTGATCGATAGCAGTGTTAGGTGTCATACTCCAACTAATCGGATATTGATGACCTATCCTAGGTACAGGATATGAGTAAAAAGTCCTATACAACAATAAATGTAATACCATCCATTTATTCTGGATGAAAATTGGATTATTTATTTTTATTCGCTTAGGCAAGGATCCAACATTGCGTGTTTGTCAGATTATATAGTACCAGCAAAGTGAAGGAGTTTGGGTGCTAACTGAGTGTCTTCCACGTGCTCGAAAGATATGTTCAAGTCCCCACGGCTGCTTGTTTCGGGGCTGTTCAACAGGAACTTGAACATATTTTTCGAGCACGCGGAAGACAGTCGGTCAGCACAGATAACGCATAATAAGAAATTAAGACTTGCGTGGATTGGTTGCTACCAGCAACAAAGCCAGTTTCATATGATATCGTACACCGGTGTAGCTTAGGATAATCACCCAGTGGGGTCAATGCCGGGCCACGTGGCAACATCTCATGGTAGCAATGATGCTGTTGTGGCAACTTGTGGGACATATTGTCCTATATTGGGCCCTGCTCTGGAGATAAATGTGGGCCCCAAAGAGTCGAGACATGTCTCACAACACAGTAAGTGGACTGATCCCCGTGCTTGCATGGTGCTCTCCATTGACGTCTATAGCAAGTTTGTTTGGCCATTTTTTTTTTTAAATCCCATAGAAGAGGATGAAGATAGCCCTATATGGACAGCCAACCTCACCATTCCTGGTGGTGAGAATAGGTGCAGGACCCACGACTATCACTTCAGGGGATACCATTAAGACCATAAATAGTTTAAACCTCATGTTGAGAAACAATTTCTTAGACAGAAAAATCCATTGTCAACCATATAGTAAATCTATAGGACCTGGAAGGAGATAGTCTACTGGGGAAAAAAAAAAGACAGATTTCCAGCTCCCACCGATTATTATTATTATTATTATTATACATTTTTATAGCGCCATTTATTCCATGGCGCTTTACATGTGAATACGGGGCAAATATAGACAAATACATTAAACATGAGCAGATAACAAGGCACACGAGTACATAAGGAGGGAGGACCCTGCCCGCGAGGGCTCACAGTCTGCAGGGGGTGGGTGAGGATACACTAGGAGAGGGAAGAGCTGGCTGTACGGCTGTTCAGTAGGTTGAGGATCACTGCAGGCTGTAGGCTTGTCGGAAGAGATGAGTCTTCAGGTTCTTTTTGAAGGTTTCTATGGTAGGCGCAAGTCTGATGTGTTGGGGTAGAGAGTTCCAGAGTATGGGGGAAGCACGGGAGAAGTCTTGGATGCGGTTATGGGAAGAAGAGATGAGAGGGGAGTAGAGAAGGAGGTCTTGGGAGGATCGGAGGTCGCGTGTAGGTAGGTACCGGGAGACCATGTCACAGATGTATGGAGGAGACAGGTTGTGGATGGCTTTGTATGTCAGTGTGAGGGTTTTGAACTGGAGTCTCTGGGCGATAGGAAGCCAGTGAAGGGCTTGACACAGGGGAGAGGCTGGGGAATAGCGGGGGGACAGGTGGATTAGTCGGGCAGCAGAGTGTAGGATGGATTGGAGTGGTGCCAGAGTGCTAGAGGGGAGTCCAGAGAGTAGGAGGTTGCAGTAGTCGAGGCGGGAGATGATAAGGGCATGCACTAGCGTTTTTGCAGTGTTGCGGTCAAGGAAAGCACGGATCCGGGAAATATTTTTGAGTTTGAGACGACAGGAGGAGGCAAGGGCTTGGATATGTGGCTTGAAAGAGAGGGCAGAGTCGAGGATCACCCCGAGGCACCGGGCGTGTGGGACTGGGGATAGTGAGCAGCCATTGACATTGATGGATAGGTCTGGTGGAGGGGTAGAGTGAGATGGGGGAAAGATGATGAATTCTGTTTTGTCCATGTTCAGTTGTAGAAAGCGAGCAGAAAAGAAGGCTGAAATGGCAGACAGACAGTGCAGGATTTTGGTAAGCAAGGAGGAGAGGTCAGGTCCGGAGAGGTAGATCTGCGTGTCGTCAGCGTAGAGATGGTACTGCATACCGTGGGATTCTATGAGCTGTCCCAGGCCGAAAGTGTAGATGGAGAAGAGTAGGGGTCCTAGAACAGAGCCTTGAGGAACACCGACTGACAAGGGGCGAAGTGAGGAGGTGGTGTGGGGGAGGGAGACACTGAATGTTCGGTCTGTCAGATATGACGAGATCCAGGAAAGGGCCAAGTCTGTGATGCCAAGGGATGAGAGGATTTGTAGCAAAAGGGAGTGGTCTACAGTGTCAAAGGCAGAAGACAAGTCCAGGAGAAGGAGGACAGAGTAGTGTCGCTTGCCCCTGGCAGTTAGTAGGTCATTGGTGACTTTAGTTAGGGCAGTTTCAGTTGAGTGATGGGAACGGAAGCCTGATTGTAACCGATCAAAGAGGGAGCAGGAGGAGAAGTGGGAGGACAGTTCAAGATGGACGTGTTGCTCCAGCAATTTGGAGGCATAAGGGAGAAGAGATATTGGGCGATAGCTAGACACAGAGGATGGGTCGAGGGAGGGCTTTTTGAGGATGGGTGTGATCTTGGCATGCTTGAAGGATGAGGGAAAGACACCTGTTGTGAGTGAGAGGTTGAAGAGGTGCGTTAGGGTTGGGATGAAGACCGTGGAAAGGTTAGGGATGAGGTGGGATGGGAGCGGGTCAAGCGTGCAGGTGGTGAGGTGTGATCTTGACAGGAGGGTGGAGAGCTGATCTTCTGTCATGGTGGAGAAGCTGGTTTTGGAGGAGCAGGGTTGAGCAGCTAAGAGGGGCAGTGGGCGCTGTGGGCCAAAGCTTTCTCTGATCGTATCGATCTTCTGTTTAAAGAAAGAGGCGAAGTCATCAGCAGAAATGAGGGGGGAGGGAGGAGGTGCGGGGGGACGGAGTAGAGAATTGAAAGTGTTGAAAAGCTGTTTAGGGTTGTGGGACAGGGAGGATATGAGGGATGAGAAGTAAGTTTGTTTTGCGGCAGTGAGCGCAGACTTGAAGCTGGCGAGGGACTGCTTGTATGCAGTGAAGTGGTCGGCAGAGTGGGATGGCTTCCATCTCCGCTCAGCAATCCTGGAAGCCCGTCTCAATTCTTTGGTCAGGCTGGTCAGCCAGGGCTGCCTGTTAATTGTACGAGTTTTACTATGCATGAGTGGGGCGGCCGAATCGAGTGTTGTTGTTATTGTGGTGTTATAAAAAGTGGCAGCAGCATCTGTGTCATGAAGGGAAGCTATGTCTGTGAGAGGGAGAAGGGACTCGGAGAGTGATTGTAAGTTGAGATGTTTGAGATTTCTGCGAGGGTGAGTGGGGGTTGCACACTAGGAGAGGAGAGGGACGAGAATGTCAGTAGGTTGTGGTCAGACAGGGGGAGGGGTGTGTTAGTGAGGTTAGTAAGGGAGCAGAGGCGGGTGAAGATGAGGTCCAGCGTGTGGCCATCTTTGTGAGTGGCCTCAGAGGACCATTGAGTGAGGCCAAAGGAGGCAGTCAGTGATAAAAGTTTAGAGGTAGCTGAGGTGAAAGTGTCAATGGGGACATTGAAATCACCCATGATGATAGTGGGGATGTCAACAGAGAGGAAATGAAGTAGCCAGGTGGTGAAGTGGTCGAGAAAGGTGGAGATGGCTAGTTCTGGGGGGCGGTAGATGACAGCCAGCTGGAGGTTGGAGGGGGAATAGATGCGGACAGAGTGCACCTCAAACGAGGGAAGAGAAGCGGAGGGTGGTAGCGGGATTGGAGTAAAGGAGCAGGTGTCGGACAGGAGCAAGCCAACTCCTCCAACGCGTTTGTTGCTGGGGCGAGGGGTGTGAGAGAGGTGGAATCCGCCATAGGAGAGCGCAGCTGGAGAGGCCGAGTCAGAGGGGGTGAGCCAGGTTTCAGTGAGGCCGAGGAAGGAGAGTTTGTTGGTGATGAAGAGGTCATGGATAAATGGCAGTTTGTTGCAGATGGAGCGTGCGTTCCATAGTGCTCCAAGTAGGGGGAGCGGGGGAGTGGGGGCTGGATGAATGGGTATGAGGTTGTCGTGGTTGGGAAAACGTGCGGAGGATCGTGGCAGGGGGATAGAAACGAGTGTGGGGATGAATTGGGGAGGGCCGGGATTTGGGGATATGTCACCAGCAATGAGGAGTAACAGACAGATCATTAGAAGGTGGGAGCAGGATAGGACATGATGCGGCCGTGTGTATCTGGATAAAAAGGATTGTATGTGGAGGAACAGTTCTGAGGGGAAGGTGAGATGGCTGTGGAGTATGGAGGAAGAAATGACTAGTTCCTTACTAGGAGGAGGGATTGCAGGAGATTGTAAGAAGGAAAGTAGTATGGGGGTGAAAGAGAAAAGAAACCGAAACATTGTAGTGGTTGGTGTTGTTACCTTCCAGTCAATTCCAGTCCAATTCAGGCCATCACCCTGCTGTCCTCGCCTCCCGAATGCCAAATCTACCCATCTATGCAGAGATAAATGATCGCCCATCTAACACCGCATACTTTCTGTTATGGAATCTGGGAAAGCTGGGTGACAACCGATATGCTAGCCGTGATGAAGGCCTTATAACTTGTCAACCAACATTTGTAAAAGCATATCCAAGAGCAGCTGTGTTTTTTTAATGCTTTAATTATTTTTTTTTTTTTCATGAAAAACAGTCTAAATTATTTTTTTTTCAGAGCATTAGGCCCACTTTTGGGCTGTTTTTACAATCCTTGTGACATCTACTTTTTTCATGTGAAAAAAATAAATAAATCTCTGCTTCTCCTATCCAGGCTGCATTTGCACGATGAGTTTTGATGTTGGAGATTTTCTGCCCCCATTATAGCATTTTTATTTATTTTTTATTGCACCGCTGAAATGGTGCTTTAAATGTACCATAATTCCCCTGCCCCATTCTCACCTTCATCGTTTTCCGGCAAAAAGTGACCTGCCGGCATGCTCCAGGGTTTCATGAAGCATGGTGGTCACTTTTCGATGCATCTCTATGGGAGCCTTAATCTGGCTCTCATAGATTTGCATTGAGCTCTTGTGACATAAGTTTTGACTTCCGGCCAGTCAGAAGTTACGGGAACAAGATGGGTGCCGCAGGACTGAAGCGGCGTCATTAAAAAGGTGAAACCGCCGAAGAGGAGTGTAAGAACGGGGGCCGGGGGCTTAAAGGGAACCTGTCACCCCGTTTTTTGAGATTGAGCTATAAATACTGTTAAATAGGGCCTGCGCTGTGTGTTCCTATAGTGTATGTAGTGTACCCCGATTCCCCATGTATGCTGAGAAATAACTTACCAAAGTCGCCGTTTTCGCCTGTCAATCAGGCTGGTCAGGTCGGGAGGGCGTGGTGACATCGCTGGTTCTTCCTCAGCTTTACGTTGGTGGCGTAGTGGCGTAGTGGTGAAGACACAGCGCGCGATCTGCGCTGTCATCCCTTTCGTCGGTGGGGGCGGCCATCTTCCTGGGGCCGCGCGTGCGCAGATCGAGTGCTCTGCTGCACGGGGCTTCAGGAAAATGGCCGCGGGATGCCGCGCGTGCGCATTAGAGATCGCGGCGGCCATTTTCCCAAAGCCGAGATGCAAACTCGGCTTTGGGAAAATGGCCGCCGCGATCTCTAATGCGCACGCGCGGCATCCCGCGGCCATTTTCCTGAAGCCCCGTGCAGCAGAGCACTCGATCTGCGCACGCGCGGCCCCAGGAAGATGGCCGCCCCCACCGACGAAAGGGATGACAGCGCAGATCGCGCGCTGTGTCTTCACCACTACGCCACTACGCCACCAACGTAAAGCTGAGGAAGAACCAGCGATGTCACCACGCCCTCCCGACCTGACCAGCCTGATTGACAGGCGAAAACGGCGACTTTGGTAAGTTATTTCTCAGCATACATGGGGAATCGGGGTACACTACATACACTATAGGAACACACAGCGCAGGCCCTATTTAACAGTATTTATAGCTCAATCTCAAAAAACGGGGTGACAGGTTCCCTTTAAGTTTAAAAGCGCCACTCCAGTACTGAAAAAAAACAAACGCTTAAGTGGTGCCTTAAGTAAAATGGGTACTTTCATTTTTTCAAAAAATACACAGCGAAAAAAAATTCCCAAAAAACTCATCGTGGAAACGTAGCCTTAAACCGTAAAATACGAACAGCACGCAAATGACATTCATGTGCTATTTGTTTTTTTTCCCCAAAGGGCCACCGCGCTTTACAGACATGATCACTGTCCCCATTGGGGCTCACAAGCTAAATTCCCACTCAGTATGGTCTTTGGAGTGTGGGAGGAAACTGGAGAACCCGGAGGAAGCCTACGCAAATATGGGGAGAACATACAAACTCCTTGCAGATGTCGTCCTTGGTGGGATTTGAACCCAGGACCCCAGCGCTGCAAGCCAACAGTGCTAATCACTGAGCCACCGTGCTGCCCCAAAAAGTAGCATATATATCTTTTCGCAAGAGAAAAAAAAAAGGGACATTAATTGTAATGGGTTCATGATCTATCAGTAAAAATAACAGATAACGCATGTACCGAAAAACTGATGTGTCAAAGAGCCCTAATGTGTAAACCAGCAGTAGATGACAACTTTTAGGGTATGTGCACACAATGTCTTTTTTTTTTTTTTTTTTAAGGTAGTTTCCGCCTGGAACCCAATAATCACTAACAAAAATGAATACAATACACAGCGATGTCAGAACGACTTGCTGTGCACTTGTTTTGCCTTTTCTAATTTCTTTTAAATGCTTCAGGCTTCAAAAGCCGTGAAGAAGAAGCGACTGATCGATTCTTTCACTTGGATGCCGTTACTATGTCATATATGGAATTCGGTAAAAAGACGCTAACGGCGGAGCTGCCGTAGAAGACGTCACAAAAGATGCTTCAGGGAAAACACCATCGGCAATTTTCTGAATCAAAAATGGTGTAGTTATGCCATCATCTAAAGGACGGTGTGCACATCCCCTTCAAGTCGCGGCCCTTTTTCATTTTTGCGTTTTCGTTTTTCGCTCCCCTCCTTCCCTGAGCCATAACTTTTTTATTTTTCCGTCAATATGGTCATGTGAGGGCTTATTTTTTGCGGGACAAGTTGTACTTTTGAAAGACACCATTGGTTTTACCATGTCTTTTACTAGAAAACGGGAAAAAAATTCCAAGTGCGGTGAAATTGCAAAAAAAGTGCAATCCCACACTTGTTTTTTGTTTGGCTTTTTTGCTAGGTTCACTAAATGCTAAAACTAACCTGCCATTATGATTATCTAGGTCATTACGAGTTCATAGACACCTAACATGACTAGGTTATTTTTTATCTAAGTGGTGAAAAAAAAATTTCAAACTTTGCTAAAAAAAAAAAAAAAAAAAAAGTGCCATTTTCCGATACCCGTAGCGTCTCCATTTTTCGTGATCTGGGGTCGAGTGAGGGCTTATTTTTTGCGTGCCGAGCTGATGTTTTTAATGATACCATTTTTGCGCAGATACGTTCTTTTGCTCGCCCGTTATTGCATTTTAATGCAATGTCGCGGCGACCAAAAAACGTAATTCTGGCGTTTCGGATTTTTTTCTCGCTACGCCGTTTAGCGATCAGGTTAATGCTTTTTTTTAATTGATAGATCGGGCGATTCTGAACACGGCGATACCAAATACGTGTAGGTTTGTTTGTTTTTTAATTGTTTTATTTAGGATGGGGCGAAAGGGGGGTGATTTAAACTTTTATATTTTTTTCATATTTTTAAAAACATTTTTTTTTTACTTGTGCCATGCTTCAATAGCCTCCATGGGTGGCTAGAAGCTGGCATAGCTTGATCGGCTCTGCTACATAGCAGCGATCATCAGATTGCTGCTATGTAGCAGAAATGCAGGTGTGCTGTGAGCGCCGACCACAGGGGGGCGCTCACAGCAGACCTGCATCAGTAACCATAGAGGTCTCAAGGACCTCTATGGTTACCTTCCTGATGCATCGCCGACCCCCGATCATGTGACGGGGGTCGGCGATGACGTCATATCCGGCCGCCCGGCCGGATGCGGTAGTTAAATGCCGCTGTCTGTGTTTGACAGCGGCATTTAACAGGTTAATAGCGGCGGGTGAATAGCGATTTCACCCGCCGCTATTGCGCGCACATGTCAGCTGTACAAAACAGCTGACATGTCGCGACTTTGATGTGGGCTCACCGCCGGAGCCCACATCAAAGGGGGAGACACGATATGAGCAGTACATGTACTGCTCATGTCATGAAGGGGTTAAGGAGCATTTACGATAAGGCTGCAGTCACACTATCAGTATTTGGTCAGTATTTTACCTCAGTATTTGGAAGCCAAAACCAGGAGTGGGTGATAAATGCAGAAGTGGTGACGTGTTTCTATTATACTTTTCCTCTAATTGTTCCACTCCTGGTTTTGTCACAAATACTGAGGTAAAATACTGACCAAATACTGATAGTGTGACGGCAGCCTCATTCACTCAAAGGGGTCATTTGAGCTATATGTGCACATGGAGGTTTTTTTTTTTTCCTTTCTGCTAATAAATTCTCCTTAAAAAAGCAATTTGCTTCAAGTACCTTGCCATTCTTTTATATTGGAAATCCACTTTGACCATCATGGACGCCAGAGTATATAGAACCTTTGAACTAACTTTCCCCATCTAGATGTAGAACTGGGTAGATCACCTTTACGGACTATAGGAAAGATTGGTATCACCCCCGTGGGACGCAGAAACCCAACTTTCCCAGGAATACCTACTATAGCATGCTTAATAACCAGGCACAAGGGCGAGGAAGTTCTACAAAAACAAAGTAGAAGGTCCAATGTCTCATTTCTGGCCATGAAGGGGTGGCGGGACACTGCTTGCCTGGTGTGTCACCATCAAATAACCTGACGTCATTGCACGCACGCACCTAATCTGTGTCCTGGAAAGTCTACTGTGTTTTAGCCGCTGCTGAATGGCGAGTTAACTCCATCACTACCAGACATTTAAAGGCCTTTTATATAGAGAGACAAAGACGAGACATAATGGCGGTGACATAAGACTCTCTATAGAGCGGTCTTCTGTGGAGGAATCTGGACTCTCAGTGGCATATGATGGGCCGAGCAGGAAGTCATCCCATATACAGGAGCAGGTGCACAGCAGCTGTGCGCCTAACGACAGCCTGCTCCTAGCAATATACACAATGCCCGGGGTAAACAGGCAAAGTCCAAAAGTTCCTGCTGTCAAATATCCTCCATTACAGATCCCGATCTGCTACATGAGCAAGCACCATGACCAAACACAACGATACGTCTCAGATCTCAAGCTCCGTCCTTGTGTAGAAGGGTGTCAGCATAACAAGGCTTGCAATAAGACGGCTTGTCGACTTGGCTGTCAATCTTCAGTGGAACTAAGTGTCTCAGCATTTTGGATCACAATAACTGCGCAGTTCCACTAACCTATCCTTCTTGGTTTTTCGCATAGTAAGGTTTGTTCACATGAAGGTTTTTTTTTTTTTTTTTTTTTTAAGTGGATCCGCTTCAAAATCCACAAAAAACCCCCACATATAAACATCCTCTTGAGTAGGACCCTAGACCTGGTGCTTCCATTGTCCTCCTAACCTCACATTTCTGAAATCCGTAATCCTAATAGTAGGTTATCCGAACTTTTGTCATCAGTTTTCGCAGTTCTATCTGTAGACCACCTGTCCCACCATGGTAGACCCTACATTCCATCACCCACCATCTCAATCCTTCCAAGGGTCTACCTCCCCACTGGGTTGTGTCCAGCACTCACCGGCCTCCTGTCCATGTCTATTCTTCTGTCCTCTCGTTCCCCCGAGTGTCTCAGTGACTTAACACCAGCAGTCTCTTCCTGTTGTGTGTGACTTATGAAACTAGACCTTCCTGTTCTGCACTTGTCTTCTCTCCACCCTTCTTCATGGGAGGGAGTGGTGTGAGGAGTTCCCTTTCCTTCAGGTAGATCTCCTAGCCCATCTCACCTGGTGACCATGTTATTACAGGAATGCAGTCAGGCAATGTTAGACATCTCAGCACCATGGAGAAAATCCCCAAACTCATCGGTTCATATTAGTCCTTTCATGCTGCGTGCAGAGAAAACATCTGCATTTATAAAGGTTATTTCACGGTTGTTGTTGTTTTTTGCTGTTTGCTACATACAATACTCTTTCTGTTTAGCCATTTTTCTGGCCTTTTGTGCATTTTTGGGGTCTAAACAGAATCATTTCCAAAATGCAGCATGCTCTAGTTATAGTATTTTTTTCTTGTTTTTTTTTCTTTTTTTCCACAGAAAAAATTATATTCTAGAAATTATAATATTAAATTGTGTTATAAAAAAATAACCGATAAAAAAAATGCTAAAATGTAAAAATTTTTTTTTTTTTTTTTTTAAATGCATGAAATTCATGGAAATTTTTAAAAGAAAAAACACTACAACAATTTCCACAAACACATTTGGTGCAGCAAAATACAAATATATTTAGTGCAGATTTCATTCTGCTTTTTTTTTTTTTTTTCTTTTTACAAATTTACAATAATTTTCTTTTAATTTTTACTACTTTTGCACAATAAGGAAAACGTTTTTGGACGGCTGTGTTCACACCCAGCTTTAAACAGCAGCAGTCATGTGTCACTGAGATCTTTCCACTTTTTTGCTGAACAATCACTTAATCTTGCATGGAAACGGCTGCTGTTTCCTTGCAAGATATATAGCCCCCCCTTAATTATTTGCATTTTTAAGCCTATTTTCTTGTTAATCTTGTGATATCGGTTGCCATTTTTTTCACCAAATTCTTCAAAACGGTACAAGTGGTTAATTCTTTAACACCGCAGCCAATTTCCGTTTTTTCCTCCCCCTTCTTCCCAGAGCCATAACTTTATTAATCTTTCCGTCCACATAACTGTATGAGGGCTTGTTTTTTGCGGGATGAGTTGTACTTTTGAATGACACAGCTCATTTTGTTATGTGATGCACTGGAAAGTTATAAAAAAAAATTCTGGTGCTTTGAAATGGCAAAAAAAGTGCAATTCCCGAGATTTTTTTTTGGCTTTTAATTTACCAAGTATGGCAGTATGATTCTCTGGGTAGTACGATTACATGGACATCAATAAATGGAAAAAAAATGTGTAAATATGTAAAAAAAAAAATTTTTAAACTCGTTTCATATTTCGGGATCTGGGGTCGGCTGAGGACTTTTTTTGCGCCATGAGCTGACCTTTTTACTGATACCACATTGGGTAGATACAATGTTTTAATCGCCTCTTATTGCAATGTTGTAGTGGCAAAAAAAGGTTTTCTAGAGTTTTTTTTCTTTTTCTTCTTAATATGCCGTTTACCGATCGGATTAATTTATTTTATTTTTTGATAGATTAGAATTTTATGAACACAGTGATACCAAATATGTGTCGTTTTTATTTTTTTAATTACTTTATTTTTAATGGGGGTCGTTTGAACTTTTATATGCATTTTTTTTTTCATATTTTACAATTTTTTTTCCCACTTTTTACGGTATTTCTTAGTCTCCTAAGGCTACTTTCACATTAGTGTCGTACGACGTACGTAAAAATGCGTCGTTTTGGAGAAAAAACGCATCCTGCAAAGTTGTCTGCAGGATGCGTTTTTTTCCCCATAGACTAACATTAGCGACGCATTGCGACACGTCGTGTTGTGGCGGACCGTCGGAACAAAAATAGTTGCTTGAAATGTTTTTTTGTGTGTCGTGTCCGCCATTTCCGACCGCGCATGCGCGGCCGGAACTCCGCCACCTCCTCCCCGCAACTCACAATGGGGCAGCGGATGCCTTGTAATAAAGCATCCGCTGCCCCCGTTGTGCTGCTCACAATCTCCAATGAATGTCAGAAACATGCTGGATTTCACAGGAACAGGGGTCTTCAGCAGACCCTCAGCTGTCATGGCAGGCCATCGGCGCCCTGCGATCACATCCTGGGCACGACATTAGGTGCTTAGTATGACCTGAAAGGGAACCTGTCACCTGAATGTGGCGGGACTGGTTTTGGGTCATATGGGCGGAGTTTTCGGGTGTTTGATTCACCCTTTCCTTACCCGCTGGCTGCATGCTGGCTGCAATATTGGATTGAAGTTCATTCTATGTCTTCCGTAGTACACGCCTGCGCAAGGCAATCTTTGCTAGCCAACAAGTCACACATTTTGTAAAATGATGCAAAAATTGGGCAAAAAATAACTGGCGTACCTAAGACACATCAGGACAGGACTGGAATGGAGCACATTTACTGCAAATTTTGCAACTTTTTTTATATCACAAACTTTAGAATCAGAGAACATCTGGAAAAAATGAACAGCGGTGAATTAAAAAAAGAACAAAACTCTTGAACACAAAAAAATAAATGTTAAAAAAGGAGCAAATCAAAATAAGAATTAGACCAACCAACAAAAACTACACAAAAAAACATTGCCAATGCAATAATGAATCAGGTCCTAGTGACTGTTTAGGAAAACAATAGAAAGACCGCTATGGCACGGAACTGCTGTAGCTGAAAACTGCAGCATGATGGCTATGTGTGAACGCAGCCGGAAGGGTCTATCTATAAGGCCGGTGACAGTTTCCTCACGTATCGGAGCCACTGACACACACGTAGACGCATTAAAATCAATGCATCTGTGCAGATGTCATTGATTTTTTGTGGACCGTGTCTCCGTGTGCCAAACACAGAGACATGTCAGTGTTCGTGGGAGCGCACGTATTACACGGACCCATTAAAATCAATGGGTCCGTGTAAAACACGTACCGCACACGGACGCTGTCCGTGCATTCATGATTACAGTCATGAATATGCGGCTCCACCTCCCATAGGGGTGGAGCCGCATATTCATTACTGTAAATGAGCGGACCCACGTGACCGCATACAGTAGAAGGTGCGGCCAGGAGAGGAAGCAGCGACAGCCAACGAGGGAGCTGGGTGAGTATTTTCAGAACAGCGGGGGGGGGGGGGGAGGGGGGGGGGCGCACAGGGGGTGGGGACATGGACCTTTATTTTATACACAGTAAACTTAAAAAAAAAAAGGATTATTCATATCTTCTCTGCAGCAAACGCTGCTGCACAGAAGATATGAATCGTGGTTTCAGCACGATGCAGGGGACAGCGCTAAACTTTAGCGCTGTCTCCTGCACGCTCCGTGTGGTACCCAGTGGGCACACGGGCGGCACACGTGTGCCGCACTGATGTGCCACATAAACGCAGGGGCACACGGACACGGATAATCCCGGTACCGGAATTATCTGGACGTGTGGGACTGCCCTAAGATTGTTACCTTTTTATTGGCGACGACATTTTTCAGCTGGATGAGCACTAATTTCTATTGGTATTCTTTAGAGGTACGCTTGAGGTATGACTTTATGATCTTTTTTTAACATCCTATTTAACTTTTTGTTGCATCTGTTTTTTTAGGCCTCGTTCAGATGTCAGTGATTTTTTTCTTGTATAAATAAAAAAAAAAAAAGTTCCTATTTTCATCAGTGTGCTGGATCAGATTTTCATCATTTTGATCAGTGTCAGTTTTTTACCATCAGCTTTTCAGCAGCGATTTACTCATATAAAAAAATGAAATAAATCAGTTGCAAAGATTCCCTTATCGATTGCAATGTTAAAAACAGGCTGCACACAGATGGCAATGTTTGCTGTCACACTCAGCGAAGGGAAATACGGTCCGTTTTTTACAGACAGAAATGATCCCAAAACAGTGATCCGTATGTAATCCGTAGGCAGGGTGTGGCTGCGTATTTTACGCATGTCATCCTCCGTATATAATCCATATGGCATCCGTAATGCGTTTTTTTCACGCAACCAGACAAAATGGACATTTAACGGTTTTGAGGCCAGAAATTAATTTAAATAATCAGCATAATCCTATTTAAGGCCTCTACAACAGGTGGAACCCTCCCATGTGGCCATTTTGTTGCTGTGCTTGTGTAGGTGTTTTGGTGGTAGTTGGGCAACATGTGTGACATCCTGCAAGTCACACCAACTCAGCGGGTGTTATTTAATTGGGTCTTGTCACGCCGCTTTGGCCAGCCATACCCCGTGATAGTGGATCCGCGAAGGAGAAGAATGTGGGTGCATCTATAGGGCACTATAGGGCATTTTCACAGGCTATATTCAGCTCTGCGGACACACAAATTCTTCCAGTACTGTCGCATGACAATACCCACATTTGATATCTTGTTGGAGACAGTACGTCCTGGAATCACATATCAGGATACTAGGATGCGGAAATGCATATCCGCAGAGGAGCGTCTTCTCCTTACCTTATGGTATCTATGGTATCTATTCACCATACTCACATACTGTCTGTTGATGATGTTTTTTGTCCTATTTTGATTTTCCTAGCATCAGATTTAAATTATATTAATAAATGTAAACAAAATCAGATTCAAATATGTAGTTAATATAAAATGTAAGTAGCCAGTGTACATTTTGGAAGGTACACTGGTCTCCTGCCTTTTTATATCCTCATATTACTTGTCTTTACTATGCTTTTTATCAAGCATTCTTACATAGCTAATATATTTTTTGGTTATGTGCTTTCAGCTTCCTGTCAACTGGATTGTCTTATGCCGGAATCCATCTGGAATTTCTGATTGGGAGGTCCATTATTTCTGGCATTGTGCGTGATACGTAATCTCCGATCCTCCCAAGACCTCCTCCTCTCCTCCACACTTATTCGTTCCTCACACAACCGCCTCCAAGATTTCTCCTGAATATCCCCCATCCTCTGGAATTCCACGCCTCAACACGTCCGACTATCCACCACCCTCGGATCCTTCAAACGGAATCTGAAAACCCATCTCTTTAACCCCTTCATGACCGGGGGATTTTTCGTTTTTCCGTGTTCATTTTTCGCTCCCCTCCTTCCCAGAGCCATAACTTTTTTATTTTTCTGTCAATTTGGCCATGTGAGTGCTTATTTTTTGCGGGACGAGTTGTACTTTTGAACGACACCATTGGTTTTAGCATGTCGTGTACTAGAAAACGGGAAAAAAATTCCAAGTGCGGTGAAATTGCAAAAAAAGTGCAATCCCACATTGGTTTTTTGTTTGGCTTTTTTGCTAGGTTCCCTAAATGCTAAAAATGACCTGCCATTATGATTCTCCAGGTCATTACGAGTTCATAGACACCAAACATGACTAGGTTATTTTTTATCTAAGTGGTGAAAAAAAATTCCAAACTTTGCTAAAAAAAAAAAAAAAAAATTGCGTCATTTTCCGATACTCGTAGCGTCTCCATTTTTCATGATCTGGGGGCTTATTTTTTGCGTGCCGAGATGACGTTTTTAATGATAGCATTTCGGTGCAGATACGTTCTTTTGATCGCCCGTTATTGCATTTTAATGCAATGTCGCAGCGACCAAAAAAACGTAATTCTGGCGTTTCGAATTTTTTTCCCGCTACGCTGTTTAGCGATCAGGTTAATACTTTTTTTTAATTGATAGATCGGGCGATTCTGAGCGCGGCGATACCAAATATGCGTAGATTTGATATTTTTTTTATTGATTTATTTTGATTGGGGCGAAAGGGGGGTGATTTAAACTTTTATGTTTTTTTTATTTTTTTCACATTTTTTTAAACTTTTTTTTTTAACTTTTGCCATGCTTCAATAGCCTCCATGGGAGGCTAGAAGCAGGCACAGCACGATCGCCTCTGCTACATAGCAGCGATCTGCTGATCGCTGCTATGTAGCAGAATTGCACGTGTGCTGTGAGCGCCGACCACAGGGTGGCGCTCACAGCGACGGGCAATCAGTAACCATAGAGGTCTCAAGGACCTCTATGGTTACCATTCACAAGCATCGCCGACCCCCAATCATGTGACGGGGGTCGGCGATGACGTCATTTCCGGCCGCCCGGCCGGAAGCGGTAGTTAAATGCCGCTGTCTGCGTTTGACAGCGGCATTTAACTAGTTAATAGGTGCGGGCAGATCGCGATTCTGCCCGCACCTATTACGGGCACATGTCAGCTGTTCAAAACAGCTGACATGTCCCGGCTTTGGTGCGGGCTCACCGCGGAGCCCTGCATCAAAGCAGGGGAGCCGGCATCGGACGGTATAGTACGTCCGATGCCGGTAAGGGGTTAAGAAAGCCTACAGCCTGCAATAACCATTCTGCCGCCTCACCATCACCAGAGCCGCCGCCTCGCCCCTACCTTCTGCCTCTTCCCCACTATCCCATAGAATGTAAGTCCGCAAGGACAGGGTCCTCTCCCCTCTGTACCAGTCTGTCACTGTAAACTTGTTTACTGTAAATGATATCTATAACTCTGTATGTAACCCCTTTCTCATGTACAGCACCATGGAATTAATGGTGCTATATAAATAAATAATAATAATATTAATACATGTCTTCAAATATGGGAAAAACTACACGAACTTGCGATGCCGGAGCCCAAAAGGGAGGATTGGCTGAAAATAGCCCATGGATTTAATGACTCTTGTGATTTTTCGCACTGTATTGGAGCCCTGGATGGGAAACATATCACGGTGCGTAAGCCGCCGAACTTGGGCTCCCAATTCTACAATTATAAGCAGTTTTTCTCTGTAGTTCTGTTAGCTGTACTTGACAGTAACTACAGGTTTATAATTGTAGATATTGGGGCCTATGGGCGAACTGGAGACTCTAGAGTCTTTAATTCGTCCATTATGGGTCGGCGGCTACGTGAAAGCCTGTTGTACCTCCCACCACCACGACAACTCCCAGGCTCCAATGCTGAAGCAGTCCCATATGTACTTGTGGCAGATGAGGCCTTCCAATTGACCAGGCATGACATGAGGCCTTATCCCCGGCGCAACCTGGACCACCGGTGGCGGGTGTTTAATTAGAGACTTTCATGGGCGCGGCGACTGGTGGAGTGCGCCTTTGGCATTCTGTGTGCCAAATGGTGGGTCTGCCATTCAAGTTGAGTGAGGCAAATGTTAATGAAGTCATAAAAGCTTGTGTTGTTTTACACAACTTCACAAGAATTCATGAGTGCTCCTCAGCTGATAGTGGTGAAGGCATGTTGGCCAATGTGAGTAGGCCTACACCACATGGACTTCCTCCGCGGCGTCCCCTTTCTGGCCTAAAAGTTAGAGATATTTATACAAATTATTTTATTTCTCCTCAGGGTGCTACTCCCTGGCAAGATAATGCTGTCTCTATGTTGTAATTTTTATTTTTAACCTATATACTGTATACATCCCCAAATATAAAATTATGTTACTTTATTGTGTGTTTTTATTTTTTTAAAGGGAACCTGTCACCCCGTTTTTTCAGATTGAGCTATAAATACTGTTAAATAGGGCCTGCGCTGTGCGTTACTATAGTGTATGTAGTGTACCCTGATTCCCCATGTATGCTGAGAAATACATTACCAAAGTCGCCGTTTTCGCCTGTCAATCAGGCTGGTCTGGTCAGGTGGGCGTGTTCACAGCGCTCTTTTCTTCTCCAGCTTTCTGTTGGTGGCGTAGTGGTGTGCGCATGTCCAAGGTCCGAATTCCCTGCGCCCACGTGAAGACACAGCGCGCGATCTGCGCTGTAATCCCTTGCATCGGTGGGGGCGGCCATCTTCCTGGGGCCGCGCGTGCGCAGATGGAGTGCTCTGCTGCACGGGGCTTCAGGAAAATGGCCGCGGGATGCCGCGCATGCGCATTAGAGATCGCGGTGGCCATTTTCCCAAAGCCGAGTTTGCATCTCGGCTTTGGAAAAATGGCCGCCGCGATCTCTAATGCGCACGCGCGGCATCCCGCGGCCATTTTCCTGAAGCCCCGTGCAGCAGAGCACTCCATCTGCGCACGCGCGGCCCCAGGAAGATGGCCGCCCCCACCGATGCAAGGGATTACAGCGCAGATCGCGCGCTGTGTCTTCACGTGGGCGCAGGGAATTCGGACCTTGGACATGCGCACACCACTACGCCACCAACGGAAAGCTGGAGAAGAAAAGAGCGCTGTGAACACGCCCACCTGACCAGACCAGCCTGATTGACAGGCGAAAACGGCGACTTTGGTAATGTATTTCTCAGCATACATGGGGAATCAGGGTACACTACATACACTATAGTAACGCACAGCGCAGGCCCTATTTAACAGTATTTATAGCTCAATCTGAAAAAACGGGGTGACAGGTTCCCTTTAATTTTAGATGTTTCTAAATGTTTGAATTCTGTATGGTGTAATAATATTTGGGCAAACAAAAAGAAATTGGCTTGTTAATTTTTGTTTATAAATGACATCATAAGCCAAATTTGTTATTTATAACACCATATTGCCATCATATTGGCTTTTGTGGCCATTTAAACTTGGCCAAAGTAAATTAAATAACAAAAAAAACATTGCTATCACAGCAGATTAAACAATTTGTGTATATCATACAAAATTTACAAAGATAAATCATTTTTTAAAGATTATGATACGTTGGTGGAGGCGATGGCAGCAGTTCGGGTTGCTGCTCTTGTGGCCTTTGTTGGGCCAATTATCCTTCACAATAGACAAGTGGCCATATTGGTCTTCCAGATGTGCCTTTTCTGGGGTGGCTGGGGGCAGATGTTTTTAGCCAGGGGGGTCCTATAACCATGGTCCCTCTCTAGGCTATTAATATCTGCCCTCAGTCACTGGCTTTCCCACTCTGGCGGAGAAAATTATGCGGGAGCCCACGCCAATTTTTTCTGTGAATTAACCCTTTATTTTAACAGCTAGAGCCCCCAAATTTTGCACACAGACTCTACTAACATTAGTAGTGAGGAATATGTAAAAAAAAAAAAAAAAAAAAAAAAGGGATATGAAATGGTTTACTGTATGTAAACCATGTCTCATATCATGTCGGGTTTGGGAAGGAGATAGCAAACGCCGGCAATTGAATTACCGACTTTTATGCTATCTAGCGCTGTATTAAATTATATATATATATATATATCTCAATGACATATATATATATATATGTTTTCACGAATATTTGAGCCCATGGATCCATTGTATGTCCATTTTGCAAGGTTGCGAGAAACTCACGCTGTACGGATGCCATACGGATTACATACGGAGGATTACATGCGTAAAATACGCAGACACACCCTGCCTACGGATGAGATACGGACCACTGTTTTGGGATAATTTCTGCGTATTACGCATGTGAATAACGGACCGTATTTCCCTACGCTGAGTGTGACGCCGGCCTAATAGTGACAAAACATTGTTCTTACTGCAGTTCACAATATTAATTAATTGAGAAACATGAGTGTACTTACTTATTTGCCTTTGTCCCTCATGTGGCTGCTGTTCATAATCTGGAAAAGGATCCCACAGATGCTCCTCCAAGCAGCCTCTTTCCTGGCCCGGTTTGCATAGTTTGCATCACGTTGGTCCCAAATTTTGGGCCTTTCTTGGACCTGGACCAGGAGCATATCGACATTAATGATGGATGCCATGCTGCTTGCAACTCCGTGGAGGCGTGCGCCAGACTTCCGGGATGTCTGTCTGGCTTTTTCAGCTAATTAGCATGTCTGAGCTTCCTGATTGAGGGCTTGGCACATTTCCTGGCACCTGGAGAAGTCTTGCGTATTTTTCGCAAGTCACATTGTTGGTCCGTGTGTAATCCGTATTTTTTGCACACCCATAGACTTTCATTGGCGGATTTTTTGCGCAATACGCTGACAAACGCAGCATGCTACGATTTTCTACGCCCGTAAAATACGGCTGTGAAATATACGGCAGATAGGAGCTGCCCCATAGAGAAACATTGGTCCGTGTGCAATGCGTAGTTTTTGTCCCTCTCATACGTCCGTAAAACTCTCTAGTGTGACGCCGGCCTCACAGTCTTGAAAGTTTTCACACTCCAAAAAACAAGTCTTGGCATCCTCCTTGACCCCTTCATTACCTGGCTATTTTCCATTTTTCCTTTTTTGTTTTCCGCTTTTTTTTCCTCCATTTCTTCTAAGAGCCATCATTTTTTTATTTTTCCATCCACATAACCGTATGAGGGCTTGTTTTTTTTTGCGGGATGAGTTGTTCTTTTGAATGACGCCATTCATTATACCATGGTGGGATGCTCTGGAGAGTGGGGACAAAATTCGAAGTGGTTTGAAATTGCAAAAAAAAATTGCACAGTTGTTTTTTGTGTTTTTTATTTACCATGTTCACCAAAACTGACCTGGAGATACGATTCTCCAAGTCAGTATGATTAGGGGGACACCAAATTCTGGGGCCTTGATTTTTTTCCCTCGTCACGCCGCTTAATTCAGATTAATTTATTTAACATTTTGATAGCTTGGGACTTTTCTGAACTCGGCGATACCAAATTTGTGTTGTTGTTTTTTCAATTGTTTTATTTTTAATGGGGCAAAAGGGGATGTTTGAACTTTTCTATTTTTTCCATATTTTTAAAAAGATTTTATGTTGACTTTCACAGGAGGATGGTAATGATAGTCAAGGGGGTCTTCAGCAGACCCCTGGCTGTCAAGGCAACCCATTGGCGCCCCGCAATCATGTCACAGTCAAGCCAATAACGGTGTGGAATGACGCGACTCCCTGCCGGTGTGTGCTAAATGCTGCTGTCAGTATAAATCAGCCATCATCTCCAGGGAAATATGGGGGCTCGCCATGCAAGCCCGCAACAAAAGTAGGGATATGACATGTGACATGAGGGGTGAAGAAATGCTCCCTGTTGCAATATTATACACCGTCCTGCTGCTTATCTGCATTTCCTCTTTTATTCACATGATACCTACCAGCACTCACCATATTGTCACATCCTAAGGTTCTGATCCATTAAAGGGACGCACGTAGAAGCAGAGCGAAACGTGCGTCGGGGCAGAGAGACGTCCGGGTACCCTCACCTATCCACCTATTGTTATGTACTAGCCAATATTACTATATTAGGGATACATATTTTTGTGCCTATATTTATTAGTGTAGGATTAATTGAGACACGTTTTGGGCATTGTTTTTGTATACATGTTAAAGTGCACTGCTTTTTTTAGGCCCAAAAAATGTATTTACAGCAATACCCTGTTATTAGTATACTTATTGTTGGTATGCATGTCTCATGATTTTATTACAAACTACGCATTTGACTATATTACATCTGTGGTTTAGTTTGTGGGCTTCCCTAGGACAACATAGTCCCTCAATTGGTTCAATCTAGCACCTTTCTGTATTATGTTTTAATGTTTTGTATCAATAAAACAATATACGGTAGTATTATTTCATAAAAGTATCTATGTTTGAGACTCTTATTTTTTTTTTTTACATAGAGTATCTCTTGGTGTGAATTATTACTCATGAAACAGTTGGCGGAGCTGGCTGTGAAAATGCAACGGTGAGCAAAAATTTTCAAGCAGTTGTAATTGAGAGTTCTGGCAAAACCTACTTAATGACTCCGGCCCATGATGTTTATATGAACACTGAGCCCAGTGTTTTGGGCTTTTAAATGCTTAGTAATGAATCTAGAAAATATGAGAACTGCAGAATTTTTCTACTACAATAAATATGTCTTTGGCGAAATTTTCTAACAGAAAGATGCATCAGGACAAGTTGTCTTTTTTTCTTGAAGTGTCTATTTTGCATACTTTTTGGTTATTTCCTGAGCACTTGCTTCGTCATTTTTGACCTTCTGTGTTTTTTTCAGCGTTTTTCCATCCTTTTCGATTCTCCATTCAACTATGAAGAAACCACTACAGGATTCTGAAGTGAAAACACTTAAAAAGATACCCAGGCGATTTCTGGGCATCTTGTATTTGTCACAACTCAGTTGTCGGATATCCTGGGACCAGTGGCTCCTTCCCTGTCCCTAACGCGAGGGGCGCCCTAGCTTGCCCTATTCCCCGGATTACTTCTGATGACGAAGACGCTGGGGCCTCGTTCCTTGCCTGAGCTCCTGCCGCCCTCAGTTGATACTCTTCCAAGGCCCAGAGAAGAGGGGAGTAGTAGTGTACCGTAATACACCGACCAGACTAAAGCTGGTTTCACACTTGCGTTTTAAAACGCATGCGTTTTTTTTTTTTAAAAAGCATGGTCAAAAAACGCATGTAAACGCGTGCAAACGCTGCGTTTTTTTGACGCATGCGTTTTTGCATGTGGTGAAAAAAACGCTGCGTTTTGACGCGTTTACATGCGTTTGCGTTTTTTAAACGCATGCTGAGAAATGTGTGACAGCTGCCAATCATCAAAATAAAGTAAAAAACCCGCTATAAACAGAAATAGTTAGGGTTAGGGTTAGGGGTAGGGTTAGGGATCATAACCCTAACCCTAAAGGGATCCTAACCCTAACCCTACCCCTAAGCCTAAAGGGATCCTAACCCTAAAGGGATTAGGGGTAGGGTTAGGGCTAGGATCCCTTTAGGGTTAGGATCCCTTTATGGTTAGGGTTAGGATCCCTTTAGGGTTAGGATTCCTTTATCACCTTTATGGTGGGGGGTGGCATATCAGTGTGTTTTTTTGTTTTTTTTTAATAAAAACGCATGCGTTTTTAACGCAAACAAACGCATGTGCTTAAAAACGCATGCATTTACATAGACATCAATAGGTTTTTTTGCCGCGAAAAAACGCATGCTTTTTTTGCGGGAAAAAAAAGCTGCAAAAATTACTACATGTTGCATTTCTGCAACACAACGCATGCAGAGAAAAACGCATGCGTTGCAAAAACGCATGCGTTTTAATGTTAAATATAGGGAAAAACGCATGCGTTTTTGTGCGTTTTTTACCGCAAAAAGGAGCAAGTGGGGAATAAGCACACACCCAAAACATTGCAATAGTCTCAGATAAATCCACCAAAGCCTTCTCAAACTAAAATCACAAACCATCATCTCCTAAGTATGAAGCTATCTCTGACAATGAGTGATAGCCAGGGCCCAGATTATATAGGAGATGGGAGTGGCTAACAGTGAACAGCTAAGAGCCTTGATACAGGAAAGCTTCCAAAAACTTTCAACTGAGCAGATTAACCCCTGCAACTGCGTCAGGATCCCAAGGAGTCGCCGCCATCGTCAGGACCACGAGAGGACACTGCCAACGTCAGGAGATATTACCCCATCTTCCTCAGGACTGTGACAGACTCCCACTGCGACGCAAACTAAGCGGCCCCAGTCACAGACAGGAGTTCGACAGTGACTGGCGTCTGAGTGATAAGTTATATTTAATTGAATTGTCTGCTTTACTTGTCCTTGTTCCTTAAGTTATCCCCATTAGCCATTTGCTGTATTATGGAATATTATCCCTCCATTATCTCCCTGCATGGAGTCTCTGCATAATAAACCCCTATCACCCTTGGCCTGTGTACAGTCCCTTACTGCATCCTACGTGCCAGCAGTCTCCTCACACTGGCATGTGATCTGCATACTTCTAGCCAGATTCCGACTAGACTTGCTCAGCCTTGCTCTTCACCCTTGCATTGAGCGAGGATGCTCCCATCTAGTTGGCATGTGACCACATATACATAAATTACATATTTGCGGTCAAACATCCGTCGCTCACATACTGGCACTGGAGAATCTTAAAGTGTGCAGTACTGTGAGGGTTCACAAGTCTGCAGTCACGTGCAGACTTGCAGCCTAAGGCAGGACAACCCCTTTAACTGACATTGACTCTTAGCAATGGATCAGTGAAAAATGGATGAAATGTGAAAGTAAAAGAAATGCTTTTCGTTTCTTATTCATATTTAATAGCTCTCCATAGACTTTAATGGCTGCGTCTGATCAGAGAAACAGACGAACATAGGACATGCCCTGAGTCTCACAGACACGGATCAGTTTTTAAAACGGACGTGTGCATGGATCAATGAAACTCTATAGATCCGTGTGCTGTCCATTTAAAAAAACAGACAGAACACAGACGTGTACTGCAGATATGTGAATGTAGCCTAAATGGTGGTGCTAGGGCAGAAAGCTGTACCACTTCTCAAATAAAAAAATGCACGTTTGTGGAACTTGGTTTGTAATCAATGGAAAAACAACAACAATCCAGAGACAGATATTGCAAATAAAATACAGCAAGTCCTAAAAATCACATTCATTGTAATTTGCATTGTGTAAATAGGTCTCTACGACTGAGGGCTCAAAACCCAAACAGCATGTACGAGTTCTTGGGAAGATCCATAGAAAATGTGAAACCACTATCCACCATTAGATGGCTCCTCTGACCACTCTCCACCACTTACATTTGTTAGGGATTGTTGCTTGATTTCATTTTTCGGAATGATCTCGTCAAAACATATGTGACAACTTGCGCCAAAGTAAGGCTACTTTCACACTAGCGTCGGAATCTCCCCGTCGCAATGCGTCGGGCAGAGATTCCGACGCTAGCGTTTGACGCACTGCACAACGGGTGCAGCGGATGCATTTCTCCGGCGCATCCGCTGCCCCATTGTGAGGTGTGGGGAGGTGGGTGCGGAGTTCCTGCCGCGCATGCGTGGTCAGAAAAAGCGGTACGTCAGGAGCAAAAAACGTTATATGTAACGTTTTTTGCTCCCGGTGGTCCGCCACAACACGGCGCAACCGTCGCACGATGGTTGCGACGTGTGGCAAAGTGTCGCAGTGCGTCGCTAATGTTAATCTATGGGGCAAAAACGCATCCTGCAAACAACTTTGTAGGATGCCTTTTTTTGCCATAAACGACGCATTGCGACGTCTGGCAAAAAACGCCAGTGTGAAAGTAGCCTAATATGGCAAAGAGACTTTTGTTTTTAAGTTTTAAACTTTCACATTTAGAACAAGTTCACAAGTAAGGATTTGTTGTGGAAAAACTCTGCTGCAAATCTGCCAGAAATCCACAGCTGCAAATCATCACCAAATATGTTAATTTTGTTGCACTTTTTCCTTTTGCGCCAATTAATCTTTAAAAAAAAAATAGCCATCAACTCATTTATACTGACTTTACTAATCCTTTAGTGACAGTGATGAGGGACCTCAGGGGCGGTTGTTGCCCCAAAATTCAATGGAGGTGCAAACTTTTGCCCTCACTGCCTCTTCTTCAGCCGGCAATGCATGGACCGGCCGCTGGTCTCCCTACTCAAGCGTCACAGCCTCATAGATATACATGAAGCTATCACACTCGGGTCGAGAGACCTACGGCAGTCCGTGCAGTGCGGTCCGTGCTTGGACTGGTGTACATGGACATCTGTGTGATCCCTATAAGTAGTCACTGAGATGATAAGGCAACACTGTCACCTACCAGCTCCCTTCAAAAAATTAGCAATAAAATAAAGTTTACTTTTTTACATACGTTTTGGACTAGAGTTAGGACTACGGTTAGGGTTAGTAATAGGACCACGATTGGTATAGGACTAGGGTTAGTGCTACCGTTAGGGCTACGGTCATAAAATAGTTGCATAAAAAATCCACAAAAATATAATTGAAAAAAAGTATAAAAATATAACAATGTATCACTTTAATGTTAAAATTTTATATCTAATATTTTATGAATTAGGGGATGCAAAGTACCCTACTTGCCCCGTACGCTGGCAACCCACGCTATGCCACTGCCCGGTTACACAGACTATAGATATTGGCCTCTATTGAAATAACAACACATGTGACCACTGCAGCCTGTGATTGCCTGCAGTGTTCTTGGATCATAGCTGGAGGCCATTAGACAGAGGCCGGCGGGGGACTAGGCCAGTGTCGCCATCGTTGTGCCACAAAATAAGTAAATAATATAATATATAATATAAATATAGTATTTTGCTGCAAATCTTCAGATATTCTGCCGCAAAATCTACGATGCTACAATTATATATATTTTTTTTTAAAAGGCCAATGAAGTCCATAGGGAAAATCTGCAACAAACCCGCCCGGCGCTTGTTCTGTGGTACAAGAATCCACACCGCAGGTCAATGTCCAAACATTTCTGCAGCTAGTGGGAAACTCTCATTTTCTTGGCCGTTACCGTATTCCACTGCTGAATTTCATTGCCACAAAAATGATGGAACATTCCTCATTTCTCTCCTTGTGAATCAACCCTTTAAAGCATTTCCAGGACTGGAAGAAGGGCCTGCTTTTTATTTCCAGAGGCAGAACCTTTCTTAGGCTGCATTCACACACCAGTTTCCGTTTTTACATCAGTGTAGAAAGAACGGTCTTTTTTTCACGCGTCATCTGTTTTGCCTCCGCTTTGCATCTGCTTTTTCTCATCCGTTTTCAAAAACTGAAGGGAGTAGACGAACATTTTTTTTTATTCATTGACTCTTAGCAATCAGTTAAAAACGGATGAAACGTGGACGGAACGCTGAAATAAAAATTGTCTTTTGTTTTTTTATCTACATTGACTTGAATGGACAACTCTGAACCGCAAAACTGATGAAAATATGAGAGAGATCGGACACACGGATCCGTTTTTGAAAACTTATCTCATGTGTGTGGATTAATAAAGCTCTGTGTGTCCATGTGCGGACTGAGATAAAAACGGACGATGCACGGACATGTACATTGGATGTGTGATGCACACAGTGCAAGTACGCATACCGACCAACTCTGAATGACCAGAAAGAGGGACACACGCTGACATTTTTATTTTACCCTAAGCCTGTACTATAACTTCACCCAGTTCTTTAGATATGCCTCCACAGAAATATTGTTCCTTATTAAGACCATTAGTCCTCTTCCATGCCCCCCACAGTCCTCCCCATACAGTATCATCAACACACACGTACTGTGGCATGTAAATGTTTTGGCACCCCTGGTCAAAATTACTGTTATTGTCAACAGTTAAGCAAGTTTAAGATGAAATGATCTCTAAAAGGCCTACAGTTAAAGATGATACATTTCCTCTGTATTGAAGGCAAAAAAAAAAAAAATATATATATATATATATATATATATATATATATATATACACTACCGTTCCAAAGTTTAGGGTCAGTTAGAAATGTCCTTATTTTTTAAAGAAAAGCACAGTTTTTCCAACGAAGCTAACATTAAGTGATTCAAAAATACACTCTATACATTGTTAATGTGGTAAATGACTATTCCAGCTACAAACGTCTGGTTTGTAATGCAATTTCTTCATAGGTGTATAGAGGCCCATTTCCAACAACAATCACTCCAGTGTTCTTATGGTACTTTGTGTTTGCTGTGTTAGAAGGCTAATAGATGGTTAGAATACCCTTGAAACCCCTTGTGCAAGTATGTTAGCACAGCTGAAAACAGTTTGGCTGATTAGAGAACCTATAAACCTGACCTTCCTTTGAGATAGTTGACAATCTGGAGCATTACATTTGATGGTTCCATTAAACTCTCAAAATGGCCAGAAAAAAAGAACTTTCATGTGAAACTCAACAGTCTATTCTTGTTCTTAGAAATGAAGGCTATTTCATGTGAGAAATTGCCAAGAAACTGAAGATTTCCTACAACTGTGTACTACCCCCCTTCAGAGGAGAGCACAAACAGGCTCTAACCAGAGTAGAAAGAGAAGTGGGAGGCCCCGCTGCACAACTGAGCAACAAGACAAGCACATTAGAGTCCTCAACAGGTCCTCAACTGGCATCTTCATTAAATGGTACACGCAAAACGGCAGTGTCAACGTCTACAGTGAAGAGGTGAATCCGGGATGCTGACCTTAACGGCAGAGCGGCAAAGAAAAGCCATATCTGAGACAAGTTAATAAAAGTAAAAGATTAATATGGACAAAAGAACACAGACATTGGACAGAGGAAGATTGGAAAAAGTGTTATGGACAGACAAATCCAAGTTTGAGGTGTTTGGATCACACAGAAGAACATTTGTGAGACGCAGAACAACTGAAAAGATGCTGGATGAGTGCCTGATGCCATCTGTCAAGCATGGTGGAGGTAATGTGATGGTCTTGGGTTGCTTTGGTGCTGGTAAAGTGGGAGATTTGTAGAAGGTAAAAGGGATTTTGAATAAGGAAGGCTATCACTCCATTTTGCAACGCCATGCCATACCCTGTGGACAGCGCTTGATTGGAGCCAATTTCATCCTACAACGGGACAATGACCCAAAGCACACCTCCAAATTATGCAAGAACTATTTAGGGAAGAAGCAGGCAGCTGGTATTCTATCTGTAATGGAGTGGCCAGCGCAGTCACCAGATCTTAACTCCATTGAACTGTTGTGGGAGCAGCTTGAGCGCATGGTGCAAAAAGTGCCCATCAAGCCAAACCAACTTGTGGGAGGGGCTTCTGGAAGCATGGAGTGAAATTTCTCCAGATTACCTCAGCAAATTAACTGCTAGAATGCCAAAGGTCTACAATGCTGTAATTGCTGCACAGGGAGCATTCTTTCACGAAAGCAGAGTTTGAAGGAGAAAATTATTATTTCAAATAAAAATCTTTTTTTCGAACCTTGTCAATGTCTGGACTAGATTTTCAATTCCTTTTGCAACTCATTTGATTAATAAAAGTATGAGTTTTCAAGGAAAACACAAAATTGTCTGGGTGACCCACATATATATACAGTACAGACCAAAAGTTTGGACACACCTCATTAAAAGATTTTTCTGTATTTTCATGACTATGAAAATTGTACATCCACACGGAAGGCATCAAAACTATGAATTAACACATGTGGAATTATATACTTAACAAAAAAGTGTGAAACAACTTAAATTATGTCTTATATTCTAGGTTCTTCAAAGTAGCCACCTTTTGCTTTGATGACTGCTTTGCACACTCTTGACATTCTCTTGATGAGCTTCAAGAGGTACCCTTGGAGATGTATGTGCCCAGATAACTTTGACCGAGGTTTCAGACCTTAATTAGTCTGTTAGGGTTATGGCTTGTTCACTATCATCGTTAGGAAAGGCCAGGTGATGCAAATTTCCCAGATTTATAAAAACCCTGCCTCTTCTAACCTTGAGCCAAAAAACAGCATCCATGGGTTCTTCTAAGCAGCTGCCTAGCACTATGAAAATAAAAATGGTGGAGGCCCACAAAGCAGCAGAATCCATTGGATCTGGCCAGGCCCCTATTACACTTGGAGAACAAACACGGCTTTGCTAACTGTCTTATACTAGCTGTTCTACATATCTCCCTACCCCTGGGTGCTAGAATGGATCGAAACCCGGGTCGACATTCTCACCTGTCAAGGCTGCTACAGACAGAATAACCAGAACTAAACATAGTGCAGGAACAATTGTCACATTTATACTGGGCAGATGCCAGCTGTGTTACACATCCAGTATCTGCCTCTAACAGTAGTGACCAGAGCAAGCTCTAGTTGCTGCTATTTTAGCAATCACTAACAGCACATATAAACAGCCGGCCATCTTACCCCTCAATGCGATCATGTGGGTTACCACGATAGTTATGTGACTGCTGAAGGCCTTCATGGCTGTCATCTTAGTCGTCATGTAAAGCGCAGCCTTGGTCTTAGTTTGCCAACCATCCGTAAAGTTACAGAGAGTACATAACAACCAGGTGCTTCTCTCTGCCTTCTATATTGTTCAGCAAAAAACAGCATCGTCTGTGATTTTCCAAAAAATCCCCAGAGATTGCACTGCACATGTGCTAAAAAGGTTGAAGTGCTGCTACAATCAGGACCTGGAAGGAGGAGGAAGATGGACGTCAAAGGATCCATCCAATCACTACAATCATTACTGAGAGCGCTAGATTCCAAAACAGCCATGGGTGAGTATAGTTAACTGTGTGATTGTCTAATTGTGTAATTGTTCCTTAACAGCACCATACTATACACACAGGCTATACACACACTATATTTTATTATTTATTTTACTCTCTTATGGAGCGCCATTCATTCCGCATTGCATTACCGACGTCATCATCACGGTCCCCAGTGGGACTCACAATCCAAATTCCCTACTAGGAGACCAGAGAACCCGGAGGAAACCGACGCAAACACAGGGAGAACATACAAACTCCTTGCAGTTGTTGTCCTTATTTATATATTATATGTGTACAGTGTTGGCCTGTGCATATATTTTATTCACATAGGCAGCATGATGACTCAGTGGTTAGCACTGCAGCCTTGCAGTGCTGGGGTCCTGGGTTTAACTCCCACCAAGGACAACACCTGCAAAGAGTTTGTATGATCTCCCCATGTTTGCATGGGTTTACTCTGGGTTCTCCAGTTTCCTCCTACATTCTAAAGACATACAAGTGCTGTGGAATATGATAGCACTATATAAGCAAAGCATAATAAATAATAATACACATATCCTATATACAGTACCAGCAATACCATACAGTGTCTCTACTGTAACCTACTAAATATTTGTTAAAATATGCAATACAATTTAGGTATATTTTTATTTATTTTTCAATTTTTAAAATGACCAATAATATCACATACAAAGAACAAATACCACAGCATTATGACCAGATGACATATTACCACCACAGTGATCGAATAATATAAAATATAAGGAACAAATACCGCTACACCATGACCAGACCGCATATAACCACAAATGACTGAATACTACAATACTGATCAGTATTTAAAAAAAAAAACCACAATACTATCACCATCAGTGCCATTATACACAGGAGATCTGTAATTAGTATGCAGTGTCTGTGTACAGGTAATACAGTGATCACCGGTGACATTATACACAGGAGCTCTGTATATAATGTATAGGTAATACAGTGATCACTGGTGACATTGTACACAGGACCTCTGTATATAGTATACAGTGTATAGTGTCAGTGTATAGGTAACACTGACTCACCAGTGACGTCTCTAGGTGAAGTCCTTCATCTTTCATCCAGCACAGACCGCCATCACTTCATCCAGCCAGGACTCGTCTCTGCAGGAAATAAAACAGTTATCTCGAGTTCCGCTTGTAGAACACATTACTTAATTTTCCCAACTTCTACATTACACCACATGAAGAAGGCAACATAGTATCACTCTACACAGTAACAGGACCTCCCCCCATTTAAAACAGTATACTCAAAAAATAAAATAAATACATCACTGCAATAATAATATCCCTTAATTAGCCCCTATGGTAATATTCGCCATCCTAGCCCCCGTGTGTCTCATTCCAGGCTCCAGCCATATGTTCTCCCATCCTGCCCTCATGGGTATCCATCCTGCCCCATCTGTCTCCATCGTATCCATCCTGCCCCATCTGTCTCCATTCTGCCCCATCTGTTTCCAATCCTGCCCCATCTGTTTCCAATCCTGCCCCATCTGTGTCCAGCACTCTGCCCCATCTGTTTCCAATCCTGCCTCATCTCTGTCCAGCACTCTGCCCCATCTCTGTCCAGCACTCTGCCCCATCTCTGTGCAGCACTCTGCCCCATCTCTGTCCAGCACTCTGCCCCATCTCTGTCCAGCACTCTGCCCCATCTCTGTCCAGCACTCTGCCCCATCTCTGTCCAGAACTCTGCCCCATCTCTGCCCAGCACTCTGCCCAGCACTCTGCCCCATCTCTGCCCAGCACTCTGCCCCATCTCTGCCCAGCACTCTGCCCCATCTCTGCCCAGCACTCTGCCCCATCTCTGTCCAGCACTCTGCCCCATCTCTGTCCAGCACTCTGCCCCATCTCTGCCCAGCACTCTGCCCCATCTCTGCCCAGCACTCTGCCCAGCACTCTGCCCCATCTCTGCCCAGCACTCTGCCCCATCTCTGCCCAGCACTCTGCCCCATCTCTGCCCAGCACTCTGCCCCATCTCTGTCCAGCACTCTGCCCCATCTCTGTCCAGCACTCTGCCCCATCTCTGTCCAGCACTCTGCCCCATCTCTGTCCAGCACTCTGCCCCATCTCTGTCCAGCACTCTGCCCCATCTCTGTCCAGCACTCTGCCCCATCTCTGTTCAGCACTCTGCCCCATCTCTGTTCAGCACTCTGCCCCATCTCTGTTCAGCACTCTGCCCCATCTCTGTCCAACACTCTGCCCCATCTCTGTCCAGCACTCTGCCCCCCCCGTGTCCAGCTTTACTGCCCCCCGGCCCCCACCCTGTGTCCAGCTTTACTGCCCCCCGGCCCCCACCCTGTGTCCAGCTTTACTGCCCCCCGGCCCCCACCCTGTGTCCAGCTTTACTGCCCCCCGGCCCCCACCCTGTGTCCAGCTTTACTGCCCCCGGGCCCCCACCCTGTGTCCAGTTTTACTGCCCCCCGGCCCCCACCCTGTGTCCAGCTTTACTGCCCCCCGGCCCCCACCCTGTATCCAGCTTTACTGCCCTGGGCCCCCACCCTGTGTCCAGCTTTACTGCCCCCCGGCCCCCACCCTGTGTCCAGCTTTACTGCCCCCCGGCCCCCACCCTGTGTCCAGCTTTACTGCCCCCCGGCCCCCACCCTGTGTCCAGCTTTACTGCCCCCGGGCCCCCACCCTGTGTCCAGCTTTACTGCCCTGGGCCCCCACCCTGTGTCCAGCTTTACTGCCCCCCGGCCCCCACCCTGTATCCAGCTTTACTGCCCTGGGCCCCCACCCTGTGTCCAGCTTTACTGCCCCCCGGCCCCCACCCTGTGTCCAGCTTTACTGCCAGCCCCCACCCTGTGTCCAGCTTTACTGCCCTGGGCCCCCACCCTGTGTCCAGCTTTACTGCCCCCCGGCCCCAACCCTGTGTCCAGCTTTACTGCCCTGGTGGGCCCCCACCCTGTGTCCAGCTTTACTGCCCCCCGGCCCCCACCCTGTGTCCAGCTTTACTGCCCCCCGGCCCCCACCCTTTGTCCAGCTTTACTGCCCCCCGGCCCCCACCCTGTGTCCAGCTTTACTGCCCCCGGGCCCCCACCCTGTGTCCAGCTTTACTGCCCCCCGGCCCCCACCCTGTGTCCAGCTTTACTGCCCCCCGGCCCCCACCCTGTATCCAGCTCTACTGCCCTGGGCCCCCACCCTGTGTCCAGCTTTACTGCCCCCCGGCCCCCACCCTGTGTCCAGCTTTACTGCCCCCCGGCCCCCACCCTGTGTCCAGCTTTACTGCCCCCCGGCCCCCACCCTGTGTCCAGCTTTACTGCCCCCCGGCCCCCACCCTGTGTCCAGCTTTACTGCCCCCCGGCCCCCACCCTGTGTCCAGCTTTACTGCCCCCCGGCCCCCACCCTGTGTCCAGCTTTACTGCCCCCCGGTCCCCACCCTGTGTCCAGCTTTACTGCCCCCCGGCCCCACCCTGTGTCCAGCTTTACTGCCCCCAGGCCCCCACCCTGTGTCCAGCTTTACTGCCCTGGGCCCCCACCCTGTGTCCAGCTTTACTGCCCTGGGCCCCCACCCTGTGTCCAGCTTTACTGCCCTGGGCCCCCCCCCCCCCCCCCGCATCGCCGCTCTCAAAAAACCAAAAAAGTTCTACTTACCTGCCGCGCTCCTCTCTCCACGCAGCTGCACCGTGCACTCGCCGGCGACTGACGTCAGACGCCGGCGACCTGCACGCTGCGGCTGTTAACTATTGACATGCGGGCGCGGGCCAGAACGTCAATAGCGTACAGCTGTAGCGCCGGTCGCCGCTAAGGGCCCGGTTCAGCCTGCGGCTGCCGGTAGGGGCCCGGTGAGCAGGTAAGAGGGGGCCCGATGCGGGCCCCCTCTGCTCACCGGGCCCCATACGCCAGTCACGGCTGTAGTGCCCTGATGGCGGCCCTGACTACGGCGCTGTCCCTGGCTGAGAAGGGGGAGATGTCCCGCTCAGTATAGGGGTCACCGAGCAGTTTGGGCCGTTCCCATGTATGACCCTAGCCCCTAGTCTGCCAGCACACTGCATTCAGGGCTCCCATGGGTGCAGATCCGCAGCAATAATCCCAACGTTTTATCCTCTGATGTCTGCCAGGGATCCATAGGCATCGGGTCTGACAGCTGGGAATACACCAAATTCCGTATGGCAACATACAGATTTTATTGGTGCACTAATAGTCTGGTACTATGGGACTAATCTGGTATTATCTGTGCAGGACACTCTGTCTGTTACCATCTATGATGGGCACTTTCAGGCTGGTACTGACTATGGGGGCAATCTCTGTCTTGTACGGTCTATGAAGTGCACTTTCAGGTTGTTACTTTCTATGGGGCGCATTCAGGATGGTACTGTCTATACGGAGCAATGTTTGGCTGCTACTGTCTATGGGGGGAAATCTCTACCTGATACTGTCTATGGGGGGCAATCTCTACCTGATACTGTCTGTAGGGGGCAATCTGTACCTGCTACTGTCTATGGGGCAATCTCTGGCTGGTACTGTCTATAGGGGACAATCTCTGGCTCGTACGGTCTATGGGGGGCAATCTCTGGCTTGTACTGTCTATGGGGGCAATCACTGGCTCGTACTCTCTATGGGGGCAGTCTCTGGCTGGTACTGTCTATAGGGGGCACACTGGCTAGTACTGTATATGGGGGCACACTGGCTGATAGTGTCTATGCAGCGCCCCAGAGACCTGGTCGTTGCAGTATGACGCTCTGCCGCTAAGGGGAGTGATGGTACGTCTGATGGCACTAAAGGAGTTCTTCTGACCAGGTATCACCAGCACACTTTACACTTCACACTCCGGCCACTAGGGGGAGCAAAGGGTTTTATTTATTAGGCCACTCCTCACACTGGTAAAACTAGGGGCTGGATACGAAGTTAGTCAGAAGCTGACTGGGTTGGCTTCAGGCAACATCCCGTGGCAGGGGTGTTGCAGGGAGATGATTGAGGGGGGTCCCTGTCAGGCGTGGGAACCTGGCAGGTACCTAGTGACCAGAATAGAATGTTACGGAACCGCGCCTGCACACCCCGCGGCGGTATCCTAAGAAAGAGACACGAAGCGAAGGATATTGTGGAACAGTGAGAAACGAGATCAAGCACAAAGGAGAGCCAGTAGGAGTCGTGCCCTGAGACCGTGGCAACATCCTACTGAGGCGTGTAGCCGGTGGCCGGAACACCGAGGAAGTAACTGACTCTAGGCCTTACTTCAAACTCTGCAGGACAGTTAATTATAGGTTGGCTGTCTACCTTACATCACCTAAGCAGACATAGGGGGCAACGCGTGGAGAGGGGCGTCTCTAGGGCCCCGGAAGAGCTCCGAGCCTTCCCGTCAAACGGGTGCGTCCTAGCCATAACATACCTGGGGGATGTAGAACTAGAAAGATCTGGAACGAATTAGAAAGAACGAACGAGAACAGAAGTTGTGAGGACTATTCCGAATGCTCAGCAGGGTAGGACTACAACACACAGGCGCTAGTGGTAGGCACTGATTTCCACCTGCAAAGGGAACTCTGGATGTGCCCATCGGACCGGCTGGTCTCAGACAGCCCTGTTAAGCATGCTCTGGATTGAGGATCCTGAAGTCTTCAGTAAAGAGGTAAAGAGACTGCAACCTTGTGTCCTCGTTATTGACTGCACCTCACACCATCACCATCCACCTTACTGGGAAGCCCTGGGGACATACTTCACCTGTGGGAAGGTATACCATCCAGCTGCCATTCCATCACCCCAGCGGTCCCCACAGCAGCGTCGGTCACCCTGACCGAATACCACAGGTGGCGTCACAAATCCCTGACAGACTGCACCACCTTTATTGGACGCCCCTTAGCAGGGTCGCGGACCGGGTCTAGCCACCGTGACAGCTTCAGATCCGAACCAGAGAGGCCCAGTACCGAGAACGCGTGGCCCTGTGTCTGGGGGCGCTCCAACTATAGGGGCAATCTCTGGCTGGTACTGTCTATGAAGGGCACACTGGCCAGTACTGTCTATGGGGGGCAGTCTCTGGCTGGTACTGTCTATAGGGGGCACACTGGCTAGTACTGTCTATGGGGGGCAATCTCTGGCTGGTACTGTCTATAGGACACACTGGCTAGTACTGTCTACGGGGGGCAGTCTCTGGCTGGTACTGTCTATAGGGGGCACACTGGTTAGTACTGTTTACAGAGGGCACACTGGCTGGTACTGTCTATGGGGGGCACACTGGCTGGTACTGTCTATGGGGGGCACACTGGCTGGTACTGTCTATGGGGGGCACACTGGCTGGTACAGTCTATGGGGGGCACACTGGTTGGTACTGTCTATGGGGGGCACACTGGCTGGTACTGTCTATGGGGGGCAAACTGGCTGGTACTGTCTATGGGGGGCACACTGGCTGGTACTGTCTATGGGGGGCACACTGGCTGGTACTGTCTATGGGGGGCACACTGGCTGGTACTGTCTATGGGGGGCACACTGGCTGGTACTGTCTATGGGGGGCACACTGGCTGGTACAGTCTATGGGGGGCACACTGGTTGGTACTGTCTATGGGGGGCACACTGGCTAGTACTGTCTGTGGGGCCATTTCTGGCTGGCACTGGCTATGGGGGTCAATAACTGGCAGTCACTCTTATTACTGGGGGTCACAATGTCATCTTGAGGACAGTTCTGAGGTAGCAGACTAGTGCCTCCTGGTATCAGTACCCCCCGGTGTCGGGCCCACATCCCCCTCTGCCCGCTCTCTCTCCTCCCTGCCGCACTGACATAGTTGTCAGGTAAACACGTGTTGCACAATCACATACTTGCTAAGTACCAGCCAGTGCTTCGTGTTGGCCACGCCCTTGTCAGATCACCAACCAATCGGAGAACTTGTAAATTCTAATCTCTAGCGAGGCTTGGAACGCTGCCGGAAAGATTCGGCCAGGATGCGCATGCGCATCAAGTGGGACACGGTTGTGCCTTAGTGGCACTTTTTTTTTTTTTTTTTTTTGGAGGGGAAAAGAAGTTACAACCTGGCAGGAATGGAGCGAGGAAGAGGAGCAGGTAAGGGGGTCTGTCTGCACATGGTGAGGCGGGGGCGGCCCTGGCACTGGGCACCGTGATACAGGATGTGGTAGCAAGAGGTGGTGAGGGGGGAGCATTACTTTCTCTGGGGTGCACTCATTTATGGAGGGGTCATCAGCAGCTGATAATAAGTGACGTCATTGCATTAGATTGTGGAAACAAAATGATCGAGAATTGAATTTTTTTTTTTAATTATTGTAAAAATGTTTTTTTTTTTAGATTTTCTAAATGTTCTTGGTTGTAATAGAAATGAGATGTGAGGAGGATTCAGGGCGCGGAACGACGGGTGCGTGGAACGGGGGGTCTCAGGGCTAAGGGAGGATATATATATATATATATATATATATATATATATATATATATATATAATAAAAGTATATCTATCCTAAATGAGCTATCTGGTGCTAAGATGACGGCCGCGCCCGATGCTCAGCGTGCCGACTCCGCCTGAGGTCCTCGTATTCTTGATCCCGGTTCTGTGCGTGGACACTACTGACCTCACATCACTCGGACCAATGTTAGTCAGTTGGGTTGTTCAGATGATGTTTTTTCTTCTTGCAGGTGGACCAAATCTGTACGTGAAAAAGAAAAAAAATCACAGCGTGTGCCAGTTTCTTCCATATGTCAGATGGGGCTCGCCTATTTAAAGGGGTGGTTTAGATTTACCACGATAGTCTGCTGTCACTGTGACTGCAGACTTGCGAATCCTAACATCACGTGCTGCACACTGTCGGGATTCTCCAGTGTCGGTAGCTGGCTGTCACGTGACCACAACTATGCGATGTGCGCACTCCCAGCCACATTCCGACTAGACATGCGCGACTTCACTCTGCAAGGCCGCGAACGTCTGTGGCCGAGCGTAAGCAAATCACATAGTTGCGGTCACCGGTCTCGCCGTCGGCACCGGAGAATTCTAACTGTGCGCTGTGAGGATTCACAAGTCTGCAGTCACATAGAGGGGCTACAGACTTTAGTGAAAAACCCGGACAACCCCTTTAAGTTTATGGGTGCACTCAAAACCAGTACGGATCATCCGTATAGCATCTGATTTGTACAAATACACTGCAATTCTGTTCTTGCTCTTGTGTAAATCTTATTTACTGCTGATAAATTGGATAATTTTTATTTTTTATTAACTTGTGTGAACTTAATTGTGTAAGTGTTTATATCTGATTCTGGGACTGGCAGAGTGACAACCAATATGGCGTCATTACGCCTCCGGCAGCTTGCCTTCCGCCCTGAACAGTAAGTTCTCATTCACACGTTCGATATTTGTGTACAAGTGCGCTCTGTGTTTTTCACGGACAGCACTCGTACCCAATACCTTCGGGTTCTGTTCAAATGTCCATGGAAAATAGTGGAGAAATGTCTGATTTTTGATCTGAGGGTTGGATCAAAATCTGCAGTTCAAGTCAATGGGTCTGTGGAAAAAAAAATCGGACTGCACTCAAATGACATTAGAGTGCAGTCCGATTTTCACGGAGTGTCAGAAAAGAGAAGATGAAGAATTAAATTTTTTCATATTTTTTTTTTTTTCATTTCTGCACATACAAGAAAATTTGACACGCTGATCTGAATAATTGGTCCGTTTTTCTCTGAATGAGGCCTAATACAGAACTCGGGGGGGTTTAACCCTGTATAACGAGGAAGGTTGAGGAGTCCGGGAACACGGCGTGATGGCAATTATGGGAATTATGGTGGTTAGATTCAGTGCCACATCATCGCAGGGATTTTGCTTCTCGTCTCCGCTACCGACCCTTCAAAATTGTGCATTTTTTTTTTTGTGGGATTTTTCGTGTGCTCGTGTATTTTTAGCAGTTTTAAAAGTGCTTTTTGTATTTTATTTTTTTAGTTCTTGGTCATTTTTGTTTATCTTTACAATTGACTTAGGTATGTATAAGTTTAAAAAAAAAAATGGCTGAAAATAGACGCCCCATTGAATGTGTGCGACTAATAGAATGCCCAAAAAAATTCCCGTACATTTTATTTTTTTAATTAAATTTACGCCAAAATTAAGAACCACACGAAAAGTACGTAAAGGCAGCCGAAAAGAAACTTTTTAACATCGATTTCCTTCTAATTCATGAAATTCTGCTCCCTCCGCCCCCATGTAGCAGTGAGGAGGGTGCGGGGACACTGGGGGCATTATTGAGTCCATGTGTCAGGTTGTTACACGTGTTTGCTCAAGCATCAGGATTAATAAAGAGGCTTCTGTATCCGGATGATGCTGAACTATATCGGCCTCCGCAGGGAAAGTGCTACATCTGGCTTAAAAGTTAGGATATATATGTTCACTGAAATTCCTTAAATCTGCCATTTGATAGTCCAAAAACTTCTATAATCCAGAAATATGCGGAGCTTCATTTAATAAAGAAAAAAAAGCTTGTTATTAATTAAAAACTGACCAGCTGAATCCTTCTAAGCTCTATGTAGAAACAGGAGGTCAATTTTCCCTGTATGAGTCATCAATCACTGCAAAAGTCTATGACAGAAGGGAGCAACTGGGTCAGGAGTTGAAGAAAGGAATGATTTCTGCAGGGACAAGAGACTTTCTGTTTCCACATGGAGCAGATAAAAGAGAAGAATTAACGGGGTAGAAAGGCAAAATTAGCAATTGTCCCATTTTTGTTGATCTCTTTAACACCTCTAGGTCCACACGTTGCATATTAGGTGCAAGTTTTAGGTGCAGATTTTCCTTAAAATTCACAGCTTTTTATAGTAAAATGGATGAGTTTTAACACAGTCTTGACCACATTATGTGTTTTTTTGGGGGGAGTGATGTGCACGGAAATTTGCTTTTGTTCTTTGTTTGTTTTGTTTTTTTCAATCTGTTGTGGAAATTTTCCCTTTTTTGGTGCAGATTTTACTTGTTCATTTCGATTGAGACCCCAAATCTGCAGCTTATACAGCTGGCCTGACTTTGGTTGCATTTTTGGTCAATCTCTGTCTGCATCAAAAAGTGTAAAAAAAAACCCTGCATGAAGGAGTGCAGATTTTTTAATACCATAACGCTGCGGATTTCAGTTTAGAAATTTTGGAGGAAAATTGGCAACAAATCAGCTGTTATAATGCTGAGCCCCCACGTCGCTTTCCCTGAGACTGATGTAGCTGATGAAGAAGACCGTGTCCTTTATGTGATGTATTTTGTGAACTTCTTTTTCCTTTCTTGTCTTCCAGCCAGCTTGCGATCCGAGGCTTCTCAACTGAGACAACGTAAAAGTCATAATGCTCCCACCTCTGCAGCAGCGCAGCCCCGGCCACCAGCACGCCAGGAGAAGGGCGGATTCATGCGACGAGCCTTTGGTTTTGATGGGTCAGATCTATCTAGCTGGCAGCGGTTTGTGAGTCTCATGAACCGCCCAACTGACCCTGCCGGCCTTGGGGTCTTCCGCTTCCTCTTTGGTGAGTTTGCGTGCAGTCCTGCACCACTCAGGAGTTTTCTCATTCCTGTGCATATTTTCCACAGCACATCCTACGGAAATCCTCCTCCTGCCGTTCCTCTACAGCTTCCCTTCTCTAGTATTTAGTATATAGCACAGCCCACGTAGCATATAACAGCCCATTTAGTATATAGGACAGCCCACGTTATATATAACACAGCCCATGTAGTATATAACACGGCCCACGTAGTATATAGAACAGCCATGTAGCATATAGCACAGCCCACGCAGCATATAACAGCCCATATAGTATATAGCACAGCCCATGTTATATATAACACAGCCATGTAGTATATAGCACGGCCCCCCCCCCCCCCTCCCCTCCAAGAATGGCCCCATAGTCCAGTACTCACTGTTCTAGTTACAAGAAAGAAAAAAAAACAAAAAAACACTCCTCACCTCTCAACGTGCCCGCGCTGCTCCCTGCTTCGGTCTCGGCGGCTGCCGCTGCACTGCCTGACACACAGCGAGTGTGCGATGACATCATCGCGCACCTGCAGCGGCAGTGTCAGAGGCAGAGTGGGGAATGATGGGAGAGGGAGCGTCAGGTGACGCTCTCTCCTCCATCATTTGCTTTGAATTTTACCGGCAGACGCCGGTATAGTTCAATGCGGCGGCGGGGGAGTTGGCGCTGGTGACAGGCGGGCCCCCCTGCCTCACAGAGGCCCCATAGCAGCTGCGTGATGTGCTGCTAGCTGAAGGCCCCTGGGGGAGCGGGGGCCCTAGGCAGCTGCCTGCCCCTAACGCCAGCCCTGAATGGGCCCCCCTGTCTCGCCAGGGCCCTGGCATTTACCCGGGTACGCCGGGTGCTGACGCCTGCCCTGTCTGTAGGATGTGCTCTGGAGGGTAGAGACGGGAAGCAGTAGAGGAACGGCAGGAGGAGGATTTCTGTAGGATGTGCTGTGGACGGTAGAGACGGGAAGCAGTAGAGGAACGGCAGGAGGAGGATTTCTGTAGGATGTGCTCTGAACGGTAGAGATGGAACCAGGCAACCCCCACATGTACTTATGCTGGCTAACAGATGTAAATCATTCAGCTGCGGCAAGAAAAAGTAAATCTCCGAGCACTAAAAAATATTCGGAGGATTCCCGAGTATATTCGCTCATCACTAGTCCTCACATTAAAGGGGTTGTCCAACTCTTGAGAAACTTCCGGCAAGCCTTGCAGTTATGTGCATCTTTACACGGAGTGTATTGTTCACACTACCAGGATTCAGCTAAGCTTGCCTGTTCCAGTGGTCGCCACATGTGGTCACGTGCCGACTAGAGTCCCAGCCACTTTTCTCTTTTTGAGAAACGACTAAGACACTAGCGCATGATGGCAACTCTGAACATCACGTACTTGCACTGTGCCCGGCAGGTGGGTTAGAATCCTAGTGGTGCGTACATTACACACCGTTAGGATTCAGCCAGCTCCAGTGCTTGCTGAAGATTTCCTTGTGTACCGCCCCTTTAATCTGGATCAGTCTTCACAATGTTTAGTATGCAGAGAATATGTATATATGACAGACTAGACTTGTAGAATCCGGATCTTACACCCTCGGCTAACTTTACTAAACATTTCCTGTGCGCAGCATGAGCTTTTATTAATTCACCTGTACGCGGACAGTAAATGGGGCGGTCTACACAGTTGATCAGGGGTCATCCTCCTCCTGCGCCCTGTGTGCAGTGGGGTCACTCGCTTGTTTACCCGACCTTTCATCCGTTTGCACAGCGTGACCTCATGTATGCGTTCTGCCAACCTCAGATGTCACTGATGAGAAATCACCCACTGTTTACCCACCGGTGTCCGGGCCACTTCTCTATGTCCTCACCAGTGGACCTGAACCCACAGCAGATTTATCATGAATACCTTTATTTCATGGTGTATAGAAGCACACAGTTCTGAGCATTTTAACCTGTTATTGTTATAGTGCGGTATTTTATGCTTTCTCATCACTTCACCACCCTTACTTTTTAAAGGGGTTATCCACCGCCTGTACAGGTGCTTCTCACTAAATTAGAATATCATCAAAAAGTTACTTTATTTCAGTTCTTCAATACAAGAGGTGAAACTGCTATATTATATAGAGTCATTACACACAGAGTGATCTATTTCAAGTGTTTTTCTGTATCTTCCACCTCATTGGTAATACAGAGACATTTCTACACTATCCTGGTGTCCACCTAGTATCGTGCAAAAAAAAAACCAAACAAAACGGTAAATTATGTCCGCATTTTCCAAAGCGCATATATATATATATATATATATATATATATATATATATATATATATATATATATATATATATATATATATATATATATATATATATATATATATATATATCCGTGTGTCCGTTTTTACCATCACTGTTTCATCAGTAATTTTAAAATAATAAATAAATTACTATCCTTTACAATCTTAATGACAGGCAGTACGCCGATTATGCACTGATACCATCTTTGATTTTTCACGGACCTATAGACTTGCACAAGTGATTTTTCACCTGTGACGCCAATAAAAGACGGACTTGTCGAAGTGATTTTTTTTTTTTTTTTGCGGACACTATCTGTAATGGAAAAAAAAAAGACTGACATGTGAACGGAGCCTTAGATTATAATGAATATGTGTGCCGTACTTTGTAAATACAACAGGGACGTCTGAATGAGGCTAATGGGAAGAAGTAACTCAAGGTTGCCTATATTGACTACACTTGTCTCCTCACCCCCCCCCCCCCCCCCTCCCACCAAGTAATTGCCCCTGTTTTCCCCAATTTACAGTGTCCGGCATGGCTAATCAGCTTGCCTAGTACTGGCTATTGGCAGGCAACAATCCATTGAGCCGATTTCTTGCCACAGAGGAGCAATGGGGAGAATTGTTATACTAAATTCACCTGAATTCTACATCCGGTTGGCTACTTATAAGCTTTGTTGTGTTTTTTGAATTTTTTTTGTATTTTTTTGTATTTTTTATTTACTACTGTGTTTTCTATTGACGTGAATACGATTTTTACGAATCCTATTCCCACATTGCAGTAAATAATTATTCATTTCGGTGTGCTATCGATTATTAAGAAAATCATCATGAATGAGACTAAAGTTGTTCAAACCTGCCGATATCTTCATCATCTGATCCAGCCTGAAGAGTTTCCTTTGGTTCTCCCTGGAGATAAGTTCTTGGCAGGGGCTGTCTTGTAGAGGACACAGGAGCGTTCCTGTCAGAGAGTCAGGAGAGATAGGTGTCAGCCGAACCTTCACCCAACTGACAGCCAATCTAATGTGTACGGGGGCCTTAAATCGTATTTATTTCCGATTTTGACTGCTATAATGGTATGTGTAGACGATCCGGAAGTGGCAGCGCTTTGGATGCAGCGTTTATTTTTTGCAAAAGCGCTGCCGTCTATTGAACGCAGGTAAATCCGTATGTATTCACTGAATCGTGCGGATTCAACGTGTCCAATACATTCTATGGGTGAAATTTCTCTTGCGGAAACTCGTGTTTCTGCAAGAGAAATTGACATGCTGCATTCTGGAGAGACGCACCGCATGTTCGTCTCCGCGGGTGTCCCTGGACGCATAGTGGGCATGGGGTTTTTTAAAATCCCATCCACTGTGCTGTAACTTCTGGACGCTGAGGTAGGATGCTGCACAATTACGCAGCATCCATCCCACAGCGTTTACTGATCGTCTGCACGTACCCTAAATGATGTACCTCCCCATGTCTCTCCTAGGGCTTCTCATGGTTTTGGACATCCCCCAGGAGCGTGGCCTCAGCTATCTGGACCACAAGTATCTGGATGGACTGGATGTTTGCAGATTCCCCCTCTTCAACTCCTTAAAACCTCTTCCTCTGGACTGGATGTATCTGACCTATGTGATCATGTTACTGGGTGAGCGTCCAAATCTGGAATTAAAGCTGACGATTCATAGATTCTGATTTTACAGATTCTGAGGTAAAAAACTCACCAAATACTGAACGTGTGAACGTGGCCTTTGTCTTGCCATCACTCGGAGGTAGTTGTGCTGTATGGAGCAGTTTAAGTGTCACTACTGTCAATTGGGGCATAGTCTATGCTGCCAGGGCCCTTCTGGAGACCACCGCGTCCACCATGTTTGTAAACCTATGAAGCCCAACCCATCGCCGGGCATCATAGACCATTAATTTTACAACACATTGCAATATAACAGTATTATAGTGTATTGTACAAGAGATCACCAATAAAAAACAAAACCATGAAATATATAAAAAATATTATCTGTAGACTTATATGTGCGTGTGTAGATAAAATCTAAAAAAAAAAAAATATGGGGGTAAGTGTAAAATAATCCACACTCTGGCTGTAAAAATTTATTGTAATCAACTTTCAGAAAAGACAAGCACATCGTTTTTTTGACTTAATATCCTCGATTCACAATACACTTTGTCCATCGGGCAACAAGATTTCGCATTTTGGGCTGAGCTGTGAACCATTTATGCACCGCTGTCATCACCTCTTAGCGTACGTTCACATTAGCGTTTTGCGGGTCTGCGTCGGGCGCAGCCGCGGCGACGCATGCGTCATGCGCCCCTATATTTAACATGGGGGCGCATGGACATGCGTTGTCTTGTGTTTTGTGACGCATGTGTCTTTTTTGGCGCAAGCGTCAGGGCGCAGAGGACGCAGCAAGTTGCATTTTTTTTGCGTCCAAAATCATGCCAAAAAAGGATGCATGCGTCACAAAACAATGCGTTTTGCATGCGTTTTTGTTTGCGTTGTGCGTTGCGTCGCCGACGCAGCCCCGCACAACGCAAATGTGAACGTAGCCTTAATCAGACGTTAATGTTCATTCAGGGGGGGCTGGTTTCAGGGGGGATAATCTATGGTCACTCATCTGTCCAGCAAAATTTGTCTACGTCAAATGTTGTCATCAGCCGTAGACGTGGACGGGCTTCATATAGTAAGAAGTACAGCACTCCTGAATACACGGGTACTCGGATAGGGTCCAATCAAGAAGAATCCAAAACTGATGGATATCAAGATTTATTGTGTGCAGCCCAATAAAGTGCAAAAAATTGACATTTTGGTCAAGGAAACCTTTCTTAAACATGCACTCCAATAGTGACATAAGGTAAAAATACATACATTCATACATACATAATCTTTCTTCATGGCTTGTGCCACCTTCTTTGAACTCCTCTATCCATTCATAGACCTTTTCCCTATACTGTGCACAAAGTCTGCGCTAAATACCAGCACCAGACGCAGCCTCCGACCGCAAAACGAATCGCTGCAAATCACTAGCGGGGCACTGGAGTGCGGATTATTTTTGACTCGCCCTTATGTATGATATTTGGTATCACCATCTTCATAACTGTCCAAACTATAAGTAAGACATCTTCATATCTATCCCATACAGTAATTTCCAAAACTATGAAAACAAAAAATGCCAGAATAATTTTTCTTTTGTTCATTTGAAATACAAGATCATTTCCGATCAGAAAGAAGTGTGGACTCCAATATGGCAGTGATAAAAACTCCAGCTCATAATCGTAATCATTATAACTCTTGGTAGGTGAAAAAGGCAAAATCCAAAGTAAGGAGGGGCCCATAAACCCGGAGCCGGCCCTGATAGCCGCGGCTCTTGTGTGCCCCCACATTGGTAATCATTAGTTGGGATATTACAAGGCCTCTCTACCTAAGTCGCTGCTTGGACCTGACCTGGATGATGGTAACATTTGTGCATCCTGCCCCCTCTTACTGCCGCCATCTCTCCTCCAGGTGCTCTGGGTATAACTCTCGGGCTCTTTTACCGCCTCAGCTGTCTGTGCTTCCTCCTGCCATATTGGTACGTCTTCTTCCTGGATAAGACCACCTGGAATAACCACTCTTATCTGTACGGATTGATCGGCTTCCAGCTCAGCTTGATGAATGCCAATCGTTACTGGTAAGCACGAAGACTGGCCACGCTCTGGGCTGTATCTTATACTTCTGCCTGATTACTGCTTATGGTTTAGTTGTAGGATTTTGATATATATTTCTTAAAGGGGTTGGCTGGGACTAAACAGTCAATGGCCTATGGGGGCACGACACCCAGCATCCCCACCAGTTATCAAATCTGCAGCAATTTGTGGAGGAAAATATGATAACTTCATACATTGCTTTATGGCCGCTGCCAATTAGTGCAGATTGGCTCCTATTCATTTAACTGGGAGCTAAACTGCAGTACCAGCAGCGGCCACTAGGCAGTGTATGAGGCTGCTGTGTCCTCTATAAATTGGCTGCTGTAGCGGCGATCTGATGATCAGTGGAGGTGCGGGGTGTCGGACCCCCAACACCCTTTAAATGAAAAATGAAACTTCATAGCAAATATTCTTAATTAAATATCTGTTGTTTTGTGTCTACTATTCCTCCCAATCTCAGGTCTATTGATGGGCTATTTAGTCATCGCAAGCGCAATGCACATGTCCCGCTTTGGAATTACAGTCTTCTCCGATTTCAGGTCAGTTTTTGTATAGGTGAATCGCATTGCTATAGAAAGCATTGACCAACAATATATTGTAAGAAAGCAGGAGAGGAGGTCCTGCATGGCAGGTATGTGTCACCGACATGGGTGGCCTCAGTGATTTAAATCCCGGGAGAAAGTGCACCATTAACAATAGGTTACTGAGATGGTTTTATTTTTGACTAAAAGTACCGTCACATTAAGCGACGCTGCAGTGATATAGACAACGATGCCGATCGCTGCAGCGTCGCTGTTTCGTTGTTGTGTGGTCGCTGGAGAGCTGTCATACGGACAGCTCTCCAGCGACCAACGATGCCGAGGTCCCCGGGTAACCAGGGTAAACATTGGGTTACTAAGCGCAGGGCCGCGCTTAGTAACCCGATGTTTACCCTGGTTACCATTGTAAATGTAAAAAAAAAAAAAACACTACATACTTACATTCCGGTGTCTGTCGCCTCTCCCGCCTTTAGCTTCCCTGCACTGTGTAAGCGCTGGCCGTAAAGCAGAGCGGTGACGTCACCGCTGTGCTCTGCTTTACGGCCGGCCGGCGCTGACACAGTGCAGAGAAGCTGACGCCGGGGGACGCGACAGACACCGGAATGTTAGTATGTAGTGTTTTTTTTTTTTTTTTTTTACAGTTACAATGGTAACCATGGTAAATATCGGGTTACTAAGCGCGGCCCTGCGCTTAGTAACCCGATGTTTACCCTGGTTACAAGTGAAGACATCGCTGAATCGGCATCACACACACCGATTCAGCGGGTGATCCTACGACGAAATAAGGTGCTGTGTTGTGAATTCTGCTTTTGGGCTCCCTCCGGTGGTTGTAGGTGGTGATGCAGTTGTCCCTGGATTGCAGTCCTGGTCAGGTGTATCTGCTGATTGCAGTTTTGACTGGGGTATTTACGTTTGCAGGATTCTTTAGTCCTTGCCAGTTGTCAATGGTTGTTGGGAGGTTTTTGACCTCTGTCTGGTTCCTCCTGCCTTGCTGCCAAATCAGCAAAGATAAGTGTCGGGTTTTGTTTCTGTGGCACACAGGCTGTGTGCTTGATAATTCAGTGCTATTCATTTGTTTTTTCTTGTCCAGCTTAGATTGTGTCAGTATTTTCTCAGTCTTGTTGGATTCTCAGGAGTTGCAGATATACGTCCCACGTCTTTAGTTAGATGGTGGAATTTTTTGTATTATCTGCTGTGGATATTTTTGGAAGGGTTTTAATACTGACCGCTTAGTATTCTGTCCTATCCTTTCCTATTTAGCTAGAGTGGCCTCTTTTGCTAAATCCTGTTTTCTGCCTGCGTGTGTCTTTCCTCTCCTTCTCACAGTCAATATTTGTGGGGGGGCTGCCTATCCTTTGGGGTTCTGCTCTGAGGCAAGGTAGAAATCCTATTTCCATCTATAGGGGTATTTAGTCCTCCGGCTGTATCGAGGTGTCTAGGGTTTGTTAGGCACACCCCACGGCTACTTCTAGTTGCGGTGTCCGTTCAGGATTTACGGTCAGTACAGGTTCCACCTACTCCAGAGAAAGTTTCATGCGGCTCCAAGGTCACCGGATCATAACAGTTCTGGCCTTCTAGCTTCGACCAGCGATCTCACAGCAGGATCCTGATCGCTGCTGCGTGTCAAACACAACGATATCGCTATCCAGGATGCTGGAACGTCACGGATCGCTATCGTTATCAATCTAAAGTCGCTCAGTGTGAAGGTACCTTAAATTTTGGGTCCTGGATTTAGGAGCGACCAAAAGAGCCTGGGTGGGAAAGGTCGCTCCCATACTCAAGTTTAGGTCCTAAAGATATAATAACAGGCAGCTGGGTTAACGTAGCAGAGTGGAGGGTGCTGTGGCTGGAGAAAGACGGAGCTGGCAAATACTGCGTTTATAGACAAGAGGCTCATGTAACGCCAAGTTTGGGAGACTGTTTGATTAATTGTGCCTTACCCAGAGAAAAGGACTATTTTTTTTGTGCTGAAGAAAGGACTGTTTTTGTTTTGGAGCTGTGAAGTTTATGAAGGACAATCAAGTTTATTTTGTTTTGATATAAAAACCCTGTGGAGACAGAAGCTGTATGGATCCAGCCAGCTGCAGTGCTGCACTCCTTCCCTAGGAAGCCGGCCACCACTGATAGACTGCAGAGGTGGTTGCTAACGTAGGCAAAGAGCAGTAAACTATAGAATTTTAAAAACAAAACCCTCTTTTCTTAATGGAGAAACATTTTTGTTTTGTCAATGGGACAAGTCAATGAGAAGTTGCTTGTTTTTACAGACACTTTGCAATTTTAACAATTTATCATGTTGTGACGGCTCCTTTAAGTTCTTGTTAGAAGGGGGCTGGCCGGGGTACCAGGCCCAGGGAAATTAAAGTTTAACTGCATCATTTTAAAAAAAAAACTAACAAACAAACAACCTTTTATCTGCTTATAGAGATATCTCAGAAGTTTTAATTTGTGGGGGCTCAGGTGCTAAGACACCCAACGATTGATTAGAGGAGAAAAAAAATCATCTTAAATGGCAGAACCTTTAGCCCCACCGATTAAACCTGCAGGTACAGTACAGACCAAAAGTTTGGACACACCTTGTCATTTAAAGATTGTTTTGGTATTTTCATGACTATGAAAATTGTACATTCACACTGAAGGCATCAAAACTATGAATTAACACATGTGGGATTATATACTTAATTTCAGTTGTTTCACACTTTTTTGTTATGTCTTATATTCTAGGTTCTTCAAAGTAGCCACCTTTTTCTTTGATGACTGCTTTGCACACTCTTGGCATTCTCTTGATGAGCTTCAAGAGGTAGTCACCAGAAATGGTTTTCCAACAATCTTGAAGGAGTTCCCAGAGATGCTTAGCACTTGTTGGCCCTTTTGCCTTCACTCTGCGATCCAGCTCACCCCAAACCATCTCGATTGGGTTCAGGTCTGGTGACTGTGGAGGCCAGGTCATCTGGCGTGGCACCCCATCACTCTCCTTCTTGGTCAAATAGCCATTACACAGCCTGGAGGTTTGTTTGGGGTCATTGTCCTGTTGAAAAATAAATGATGGTCCAACTAAACGCAAACCGGATGGAATAGCATGCCGCTGCAAGATGCTGTGGTAGCCATGCTGGTTCAGTATGCCTTCAATTTCTTTATCGCCTCTCATTGGGGGACACAGGAACCATGGGTGTATGCTGCTGCCACTAGGAGGCTGACACTATGCAAATAAAAAAGTTAGCTCCTCCTCTGCAGTGTACACCCCACCGACTGGCATTATACTCTTCAGTTTAGCTTAGTGTCAGTAGGAGGTGGACACGGGTCTTTCATTAGACCCTTATCTACCTCAATGTGCGTCGTTTCCTTTACAGGTTTTTTCCGGATGGGATACAGGGTGAACAGTCACACCTGTAGTCCCACAAAGCGGACTATGAGTACGGCGTGTACTGCCACCCCGTATCCTCATAGATCCTTCACCAGACCAAGATCCTAGCACACAAGCGTGCTCAGAAGTCCGGTCCTGGCTCCGTCCCCCACCCACTCGCCTACCAGAGCCTGTCGGTCGGAGGAGACGAGGACGTCCATCAGCTCCCTGGACGTCTCAAACCCTTTCAAGGTTAGTACCAGCGTGGGATGTTTGGGTGAGTATTTTCCCCCTTCCCATCCCGGATCTTTGTTAGGGGGGGTTCTTGTTAGGGGCTCCCTGTCGCCTTTCTTCTTCCCTTTTACCAAGGGCCTTCTGTCTTCAGCGAGGGGCCCCCCTTTTAGGCCACCGCGCTCTATCCCCCCAGCACTTTCCGCGGCGCATTACCAGCGCTGTGGTTCTTACTCTGGGCACATCTTCTGGCGCCGCAGCTCAGCTTCCTCAGCGTCGCAGCCCTGCGGGCTGTCGTGCCGCGTCTCCCTGCGGCGCTTTGCTCTGGCGCCGCAGGAGGTGGTGTTCTGCGGCGCCCTTCAGCGTCGCAGCCCTGCAGGCTGTCGCGCCGCGTCTCCCTGCGGCGCATTGCTCTGGCGCCGCAGGAGGTGGTGTTCTGCGGCGCCCTTTAGCGTCGCAGCCCTGCAGGCTGTCGCGCCGCGTCTCCCTGCGGCACATTGCTGGCGCCGCAGGTGGGTGTTTTTTTTTTTTTTCTGCGGCGCCCTTCAGCGGCGCAGCCTAAGCAGGCTGCGGCGCCAGCCTTCCTCACGCCGCGTTGTTCCGGCGCTTTATTTCGGCGCCGCGGCTCTTTTTCTCGGCCGCCGGTTCCAAATTTAGGCCCCGGCTTCGGCCGGGGCCTACTTCCGGTTTTCGGCCTCTTCTTTTCCGCTCCTGCGGGCGGGCTTTTTCCCGCCCGACATACTGCGCCCTGCCCACCGGCGCCTCTGCGTCTGGCTCCGCCCCCCTTCCTCGTGGGACTCTCAGCTGGTGTGCGCCGCTTCACACAGCAAGCAGCCCTCGCAGCACCTCACGCAGCGCGCCACGCTCTTCGCCCGCATCTTCTGTGGGCTCAGCATCGCAAGAATACAGCAACAAGTGGGACATCTTCCAGGACCGGGTCCGTGAGTAGCTGCACTGCAGACTGACACCCTTCTCTGCCCCACTGTCCCCTAACCCACTGGCATCTTCAGGGATCTCTCAAAATGTCTTCTAAAGGGGGCCGCTCTCGCCCCCCTACCTCTTCATCTTCTGCCTTAGTCACGTACTTTGCATGTTCGTCCTGTAACAGCAAACTTCCCTCAGGTCAGTCCTCTCCGCTGTGTCAGTCCTGCAGCAACCCGATTGTTCCCACCGCCCAGGATCCCCCGACTGTTCCGCCCGAGAGTGATCCCCCCATCCCAGGCTGGGCCGCCTCTCTGTCACAATCGGTGGCCGATTTAACACGGGTATCTCAAACCTTGGTGTCCGCGCTGGATCGGTTACCCCTGCAGACCCCTGCCGTGGCCAGCGGGTCGCAGGAACCGCCACCCGAGACCTCCTTGCCAAGCTACAAAAGGTCCAGACAGGAACGTCGGTCTGAGTCCTCTTCGCGTTCCATCTCGCCGCCCGGCCCTCCCCCGCGGTTGGTGTCGCACCGTTCCTCCTCCCCTGAGTCAGGCGAGGCTTTATCTGATGCGCCCTCAGAGGAGATTTCGGAGCTGGATCCTAGCCAAATCGCCACCATGAGTGAGTCGGTCCAGAACCTCATTCGGGCTATAAACCAAACCTGTGGCATTAAGGATCCCTCTACGGAACCCGCAGATCAGGCGGTTTCGTTCAGACGGGCCAAACCACCTTCAAAATTTTTTGCTCCTCATCCTGAATTCGAGGAAATCCTGGCCAGAGAGAGAGAGAATCCGACCAGACGTTTTCAGAGGGGAAAACGCCTGGGGGTGTTATATCCTTTTTCACCAGATCTTACCGCCAATTGGACGGTCTCTCCCTCGGTGGATCCCCCTGTTTCCAGGCTGTCCACCAACACGGTGCTTCCACTGTCCGGCGGAGCGTCTCTGAAGGATTCTAACGACAGAGTTATAGAATCCTTCGCGAAATCTGCCTTTGAAGCGGCTTCAGCAGTGCTATGCCCAGCCTTTGCTTCCACTTGGGCTTCAAAATCCATCTCAAAATGGGCCAAGGATCTACGGCGAGGTATCCTGGACGGGGCTCCTCCCGCGCAATTAGCGGAACTTGCCAACCAGATTTCCCACGCGGGTGAATACCTGGTTTCCGCCTCCCTGGATGTCGCCTCTTGTGCGGCTCAGGCTTCCAGCAATGCCGTTGCCATCCGCCGGACCGTTTGGCTCAAGGCCTGGCAGGCGGACTTGTCCTCCAAAAAGTCCCTCACTAGTCTGCCCTTCCAGGGCTCTCCTCTCTTTGGTTCCCAGCTGGACCAGATCATTAAGGACGCCACTGGGGGCACAAGTTCCCTTCTCCCCCAGGCTAAACCTCGTCGCCCTCCCCCTAGACGGCAGTTTCGCTCGTTTCGGCCTTTTCGTCGCTTCGCTGCATCAAACTCCTTTTCCCAGCAGCAACAGAGGCCACAGGCACGTCAAGAGAAGAAGGCGGTGTCCTTCAGGCCCACTCCGTCCTGGCGTCCTCGCTATTCCCAGGGTAGATCGTCCAGGCCCAGGACTGGAAGATCCACTTCCGCATGACTCTCGGCAAGACTCCAGCCCAACTCCCAGGTTGGGGGGCCGTCTTCTCCGTTTCAGGGACGTCTGGATTTCCGCAGTAGAGGATGCATGGGTCAGGGAAGTTGTATCCTCGGGATACAAAATAGAGTTCGCCTCCCGACCCAGGGATCGTTTCTTCCAATCTCATCCTCCAAAAGATCCCGCTTTGTTTCCGGGCTTCTTCGCAGCCATCGCTTCTCTGCTAAAATCCGGGGTAATTGTTCCCGTCCCAGAAAAGGAACGGTACACGGGTTTCTACTCGAACCTCTTTGTGGTACCGAAAAAAGACGGCAAGGTTCGTCCCATTCTGGACCTCAAATTGCTGAACAGGAGGGTTCGCCTGAGACACTTCACGATGGAATCCCTTCGTTCAGTAATTGCTTCCATGGAGGCTCAGGAATTTCTATGCTCTATAGATATCCAGGACGCCTACCTACATGTTCCAATATTTCCCGGACATCACCGTTTCCTGCGCTTTGCAGTGCAACAAGATCATTTTCAGTTCGTCGCCCTGCCGTTCGGTCTCGCAACCGCGCCAAGGGTGTTCACGAAAATCATGGCGGCGCTGATGGCCATTTTGAGGGTCAGAGGCTTGGTCCTGTTCCCATACCTCGACGACATCCTCATCAAGGCTCCGTCCTTTGCTCAGGCCCACGAAAGCTTGTCCATTGTTCTCGACACCTTATCCCGTTTCAGATGGCTGGTCAACCGGAAGAAGTCCTGCCTTATTCCTTCTCAGCGCATCATCTTTCTGGGCATGCTCTTCGACACTCGTCAGTCCAGAGTCTTCCTTCCCAAAGACAAGAGATCCACCCTTTGTCGGGACATACTCTTGCTCCAGGGTCCTCGGCCTCCCTCCCTCCGATCGGCCATGAAGGTTCTGGGGAGGATGGTAGCTACCTTGGAAGCGATTCCCTTCGCCCAATTCCATTCTCGACCCCTTCAGCAAGCCATTCTGTCTCAGTGGGACAGGTCGGTCTTCTCCCTGGATCGGCCGATCAGACTCTCCTTTCGGGTCAAGCGGTCTCTCAACTGGTGGCTGACGTCTCCTCTCATCTCCCAGGGCAGGTCCTTCCTTCCGGTTCACTGGCAGGTGGTGACAACGGATGCCAGCCTGATCGGCTGGGGTGCGGTTTTTCGCCACCTGACGGTTCAGGGCCGTTGGTCGCCGCAGGAGTCTGCGCTGCCGATCAACGTCCTCGAAATTCGGGCCATCTTTCGGTCCCTCCGCCATTGGGAAAGGATCCTCAGGGGCCTTCCAGTCCGGATCCAGACGGACAACGCCACGGCTGTGGCATATGTCAACCATCAGGGGGGGACTCGGAGCTCCTTGGCCCTTGCCGAGGTATCCAAGATCCTCCTTTGGGCAGAGGCAACGGTTCCGGTGATATCCGCGGTGCATATCCCCGGCGTAGAAAACTGGGCCGCCGACTTCCTCAGCCGCGAGGGTCTCGCGGCAGGGGAATGGTCCCTGCATCCGGAGGTCTTCCATCAGATTTGTCTTCGATGGGGAACTCCGGATGTGGATCTCACGGCGTCTCGAATCAACAGGAAGGTTCCGCAATTCGTCTCCAGGTCCCGCGATCCTCTCGCAGTGGGCGTCGATGCTCTGGCCATTCCTTGGTCACAGTTCGAGCTGCCCTACCTGTTCCCACCCCTTCCATTACTTCCCAAACTGTTGAAGAAGATCAAAGCGGAAGGGGTGACGGTCATCCTGATCGCCCCGGATTGGCCCAGGAGAGCTTGGTTCGCGGAGCTCGTCAACCTTCTCGCGGACGCTCCCTGGTGCCTTCCAGACAGGCCCGATCTGCTGTCCCAGGGTCCGATCTGCCACCCGAATTCTCGGTCGCTCAGTTTAACGGCGTGGCTGTTGAGACCGCGGTTCTAAGAGCGTCCGGCCTTTCGGACCGGGTGATTCACACCATGATTCAGGCTCGGAAGCCTTCGTCTTCCAGGATCTACTACCGCACCTGGAAGGCCTACTTCCGTTGGTGCGAGTCCAACCGCGTGCCACCTATGGTTTTTTCTCTGCCTTCTCTTTTGGCCTTCCTTCAGGCAGGACTGGATTCGGGCCTGGCTCTTAGTTCCCTGAAGGGTCAGGTCTCTGCGCTTTCCATCCTCTTTCAGAAGACCTTGGCCTCTCGGCCACAGGTTAAGACCTTCTTTCAGGGGGTAGCCCACGCCGTCCCGCCGTTCAGGGCCCCTGTGGAGGCTTGGGACCTAAACCTGGTACTGGACGTTTTGAAGGTTTCTCCCTTTGAACCTCTTAGGGAGATTCCTCTATTAGTTTTATCTTGGAAGGTGGCCTTTCTTGTGGCCATCACGTCCATTCGCCGCGTTTCCGAGCTGGCGGCACTGTCTTGCCGCCCTCCGTTTTTGGTCATTCACCAGGACAAGGTGGTCTTCCGACCTCCACCTTCTTTTCTTCCTAAGGTGGTTTCCACCTTCCACCTCAACGAGGACATCGTTCTACCTTCCTTTTGTCCAGCTCCGACTCATCCTCTGGAGCGATCGTTGAACAAGCTAGACCTAGTCAGGGCAGTGAGGATTTATCTGGATAGAACATCCTCTTTCCGGAAGACGGATTCTTTTTTCGTCATTCCTGATGGCACACGCAGAGGCCAGCCGGCTTCTAAAGCGACTATTGCTCGCTGGATCAGAACGGCAATTTTAGAGGCTTACCGGGTCAAGAACAGAGTGCCCCCTCCTGGGATTAAGGCTCACTCTACCCGGGCAGTCGGCGCCTTCTGGGCGGTGCACCACAGGGCTTCCGCCCTACAGCTTTGCAAAGCGGCAACTTGGTCTTCCATCCACACGTTCGCCAAATTTTACAAGGTCCATACCTACGCATCGGCGGACGCCAGCCTAGGCAGAAGGATCCTGCAGGCGGCAGTGGTGAGTCCTCTGACCTGATGGAAGTCCGTTTTTCCCGCCCTTGGGACTGCTTTGGGACGTCCCATGGTTCCTGTGTCCCCCAATGAGAGGCGATAAAGAAAACAGGATTTTTGGTTGCTTACCGTAAAATCTGTTTCTTGAAGCCTCCATTGGGGGACACAGCACCCTCCCAATGTTTTCTGTTATCTGTTCTATGACTGTTCTCACGTTACAGTTCTCAAGTTTGTGGTTATGGTTTTTCAACCTTGTTTCATTATCTCCTACTGCTTTCTCACTAACTGAAGAGTATAATGCCAGTCGGTGGGGTGTACACTGCAGAGGAGGAGCTAACTTTTTTATTTGCATAGTGTCAGCCTCCTAGTGGCAGCAGCATACACCCATGGTTCCTGTGTCCCCCAATGGAGGCTTCAAGAAACAGATTTTACGGTAAGCAACCAAAAATCCTGTTTTTGAATAAATCCCTAACAGTGTCACCAGCAAAGCACCCCCACACCATCACACCTCCTCCTCCATGCTTCACGGTGGGAACCAGGCATGTAGAGTCCATCCGTTCACCTGTTCTGCATCGCACAAAGACACGGTGGTTGGAACCAAAAATCTCAAATTTGGACTCATCAGACCAAAGCACAGATTTCCACTGGTCTAAAGTCCATTCCTTGTGTTCTTTAGCCCAAACAAATCTCTTCTGCTTGTTGCCTGTCCTTAGCAGTGGTTTCCTAGCAGCTATTTTACCATGAAGGCCTGCTGCACAAAGTCTTAACAGTTGTTGTAGAGATGTGTCTGCTGCTAGAACTCTGTGTGGCATTGACCTGGTCTGTAATCTGAGCTGCTGTTAACCTGTGATTTCTGAGGCTGGTGACTCGGATAAACTTATCCTCAGAAGCAGAGGTGACTCTTGGTTTTCCTTTCCTGGGGCGGTCCTCATGTGAGCCAGTTTCTTTGTGGCGCTTGATGGTTTTTGCCACTGCACTTGCGGACACTTTAAAATTTTCCCAATTTTTCGGACTGACTCACCTTCATTTCTTAAAGTAATGATGGCCACTCGTTTTTCTTTGCTGCTTTTTTTTTGCCATAATACAAATTCTAACAGTCTATTCAGTAGGACTATCAGCTGTGTATCCACCAGACTTCTGCACAACACAACTGATGGTCCCAACCCCATTTATAAGGCAAGAAATCCCACTTATTAAACCTGACAGGGCACACCTGTGAAGTGAAAACCATTCCCGGTGACTACCTCTTGAAGCTCATCAAGAGAATGCCAAGAGTGTGCTAAGCAGTCATCAAAGCAAAAGGTGGCTACTTTGAAGAACCTAGAATATAAGACATATTTTCAGTTGTTTCACACTTTAAGTATACAATTCCACATGTGTTAATTCATAGTTTTGATGCCTTCAGTCTGAATATACAATTTTCATAGTCATGAAAATACAGAAAAATCTTTAAATGAGAAGGTGTGTCCAAACTTTTGGTCTGTACTGTATATGTTAGTCGTAGGTAATTTAAATACTATGGAGAATGGCTCTGAGAGAGACAACGGTCTCCCACGGGACGCCTGACCTGGAGGGAAGGACCTTCTCTATGAAGATTTCTGGCCGATATCTTGTAGTGTGTACTCCTTTAACGACTAGTAACCAGAATATGATGAAAAATAATGAAATGCTAATCATCTAACATTGAGACTTGTCATCAATCTCCCAGATCTTCATTGTGTATTTCATCGCTGGTATCAAGAAGCTGGACGCGGACTGGGTGGAGGGGTACTCCATGGGCTCGCTGTCTCGCCATTGGCTGTTTGATCCATTCAAGTAAGGATATGCTGTTTGACTATGACTGGATTCACACCTCCGCGTCTTATGTATGGACTGGCCACCGGTCTCCTGACCTGACATCCACCACCTCCTATCTGCCTATAAGTTGTCAAGTTCGGGTCAGGAGACCTGCTTCCGGTCCGTGCATTACTGTCCGTATGCAAAACGCGGAGTTTTGAATCTGACCTCATCATATAGTCATGTGTATAGTGTGTACAATTCCTGGCTGCTGTTAAATTTCCACCACTTAGTTGTTGGGTCTTGCAAAATAACATCACGAGATTAAAGTTTCTGCTTCAGCAATCTAGAAGGAGCAGGTTGGGTCTCCGGTGATCAGACTAAGTCGAGGACCTTGAGAAGACAGAATCTGTTTATTACCGCATCTGTCTTCTCATTTGCCGGCACCATAGCACTCAGTGTGTACTGAATAGCAGCATAGGTGACCGCATGATCGCCAGGTGTCTGCCTAACATGGCAAAGCTGCTGGATCCTGGCAGAACCAGATCAGCTCTGCCAGTGACTAGGGTGACTAGACTGTAGTGTGCCGTTTTCCCCTGTAACTGGGGCCAACTAAGTGTTTTTAAATTCTTGTTTAAGGGATTTTTATCCATTCTTCCTTGGATAATTCTTCCAGTTTTGTGAGATTCCTGGGTCATCTTGTGTGCACTGCTATTTTGAGGTCTAACAACAGATTTTCAAGTCAGGGGACTGTGAGGGCCATTGTAAAACCTTCAGTTTGTGACTTTTTGAGGTCGTATTGTGGATTTTGTGTTTAGAATCATATCCATTTGTAGAAGCCATCCTCTTTTCAACTTCTTTACAGATGGTCTTATGTTTACATCAAGAATTTGTTGAAATTTCATTGAATCCATTCTTTCCTCTACCTGTGAAATGTACCCCGTGCCATTGGCTGCAACACAACCCCAAAGCATAATTGATCCAACCTCATGCTTAATGGTTTGCTAGATGTTCTTTTCCTGAAATTCTGTTCCCTTTTTTCTCCACATATACCTTTGATCATTGTGGCCAAAGAGTTCTATTTTCACCTCATCGGTCCACAGTACTTGTTTCCAAAATGCATCAGGCTTGTTAAGAAGGTTCTTTTTGCATACTTCTGACACTGAATTTTATGGTGAGGACGCTGGAGAGGTTTTCTTCTGATGACTCTTCCATGAAGGTCATATTTGTGTAGGTGTCTCTGAACACTAGAACAATGTACCACAACTCCAGAGTCTGCTGAATCTTTCTGTAGGTCTTTTGCAGTCAAGCAGGGTTTCTGATTTGCCTCTAGCAATCCTACAAGCAGCTCTCACTGAAATGTTGCTTATTCTTCCAGTTAACTGCCTTCCTGTTAGCTGCCATTTCTCTTACCCCATGACGGCACTAACGAGAGAGAGGGATCCGCCCTCAGGGACAGGAAACCCACAGGTTAAAAAGGCGGGACCTCTCCTCCACCTCAGTTCGGTTTCCTGTCCCCGACGGGGATCCCACAACTCACCATCCAGGAGTCCAGGGACCATCAGGCCGAGTTCAGGCAGCGGGGGGCCCTGCCACGGTCTCAGGTGGATTCCTCCCTGAGGGCGCGATCCGGGGTCGGCGGGCCTCGTAGATGCGCGCAGAGGGGAGGCAGTGAAGAGGATGCCGAGAAAGCCTGCCTCTTCCTTTTCAAAGGGATGATCGGCAATAGGTAGCGGTGGCTACCTGGAGGGTTTCTCCACCGATCCATAAGGCACACAGGAGTGGTGACGCCGGTCACTGACAGGAGAACGCTGGGAGCAGCGGCGGCTGCGGAAGCTCCGTCCCTCCTGTGAGCCGGCAAACAGTGAGCGCGCGCGCGGGGTTCGGCGACTTACTGCGCAGGCGTGGGGGTCACTTCCGGGGCGGCGCAGGGCACCTCTGGGTAAACCGGAAGTTGCCTGGCGCCGCTCCATTAGTATATATCCAGAAGAAAAAGGGGTATACCGCTGCTCAGAGATTACCACCATGAGTGGAATAGAGCAGTCGGTGGAAGAAATTTCACAGGCCCCTGTGACAAAGAACCCGAAGGAGCGCCATTCCTCAAGAAAACCCACGCAGCGCAGCAGCTCAGGATCCCAGCGTAGCAGAGGCTCTGGTGGATCCAGGAGGGAGACGGTGGTTCAAGTGGAGGAGGCATCCTCAAAGCCACAGCCGGTATCTTCCTCACATTAGGAGGGTAAGTGACCTCCGTGAAAGTGTAAATTCTAATAGGGGTTTATTGTTTCCTAGGGAAAGAAATGCCAGGGGAAAAGTAAACATAGAGTATGCCCGCTTTGTTCAGCAGATTTGCCGGATTCATGGGTTAAAAAACTCTGTGCGCCATGTATTAAGAACACCATTGATGAGGAGACACCAAGTTTCACATCTGAATTAAAAGATTTAATTAAAACCCAAGTAGCAGACGCATTAAAAAGCGTAAAAAACCGTAAAAGAAAACATAAAGAAAAATCTCCAGATTACAGCTCCAGCGAGGGAGATAGTACGAGTGGGGATTCTGATAGCTCTACAGCTTCATCATCCTCCTCCGCATCTTCAGAAAGCGGTCGCAACTGTTTCCCAATAGATGAAACGGATGCGTTGGTGAAAATGGTTAGGGCGACAATGGGTCTGGCAGACACTCGTTCCAAAAAATCTGTACAAGATCTTATGTTTAGTGGCCTGGAACAAAAGAAGTACAGAGTGTTCCCATTAAATGAAAAAATTCAAGCCCTTATAAAAAAGGAGTGGAAAAGACCAGACAAAAAAGTACTGTTAACACCCAAAAGGAAATACCCATTTGATGACCCAGCCTGCGCCTCATGGGGAAAAGCGCCAAAATTAGACGTCGCCATCGCGAAAGCCTCTAAAAAGTTCGCTCTGCCTTTTGAAGATATGGGGACCCTCAAGGATCCTATGGATAAAAAGGCCGATGTCTTCCTAAAAGGGTCCTGGGAGGCCGCCAGCGGGGGGCTAAAACCCGGTATAGCTGCTACGTGTACAGCTAGAGCACTAATGGTCTGGCTGGATCATTTAGAGACTCAATTAAAAAATAAAACCCCGAGAGAGTCTATACTAGACTCCGTGTCAGCGATGAGAGGGGCCGCTGCATATTTAGCAGATGCCTCAATAGACTCAGTTAGACTGACGGCAAGATCGGCTTCCTTCTCAAATGCGGCTAGGAGAGCATTATGGCTAAAGTGCTGGCCGGGGGACCTGCAAACTAAAGCTAAGTTGTGTTCCATTCCGTGTGAAGGTGAATATTTGTTCGGTCCCACCCTAGACGATGTCCTCGAAAAAGCGGTTGATAAAAAGAAAGCCTTTCCGGGATTCCTAAATCAATCTTATAGGCGGCCCTTTCGAGGAAGGAGGTTCACACAAAGACGCCCCCCAAAAAATCAAAAGGAGGGGTGGGAAGACAGAAAATTCAAAAGAGGAGGTTTCATGTTCAACAAGCCGGATAATAAAAAACAGCCACAATGAGGGTGTGCCCCAGGTAGGAGGGAGACTGACCCACTTTCTTCCAACCTGGGAAAAAATTTCTGGAAGTGCCTGGACTCTAAACATCATAAAGACGGGCCTAAAACTAAGCTTTCACACAATGCCACACAATCAGTTTGTGGTCACACCACGAAGAAAGTCAGAGATCGAGCAGCTAAGCATCCAGAGAGAAGTTCTCACTCTTCTGGAGAAGAAAGTCTTACAGGAAGTTCCACAACAGGAAGAGACGAGGGGGTTTTATTCTCCGCTCTTTCTTCGAACAAAACCGGACGGAACTTTCAGAGTAATTATAAATTTGAAACAACTAAACAGATACCTGGTAATAGAAAAATTCAAAATGGAGACAATAAAATCATGTGTCAGATCCCTTATCCCGTCTTGTTTCATGACTGTTATAGACTTAAAGGACGCATACTATCATGTGCCAATCCATCCGGATTTCCGGAAATATCTCAGGGTTGCAGTAATGATACAAGGGGAACTGAAACATTACCAATACAAGGCTCTTCCGTTTGGTCTAGCCATTGCCCCGAGAGTATTCACAAAATTAATGGCGGAAGTAATGGCCCATATAAGGGAACAAAACATATTGATTGTGCCTTATCTGGACGACCTCCTAGTGATGGGCAGTTCCTCTCTACATTGCAGCCAGCAACTAAACAGAGTGATGGTAGCCCTATCGAATCTAGGATGGTTTCTGAACCTGGAAAAATCCAGGCTTATCCCATCTCAAGTACAGTTGTACTTGGGGATATTAATAGACTCAACAAAGCAAGAGTGTCGTCTGCCAGAAGAAAAAGTATCCAACATGATACATCTAGTGAATCAGTTGAGTATCTCTCCTCTGATCTCTCTAAGGAGAGCCATGTCCATACTGGGATCAATGACATCCTGTATCCCAGCGGTACAGTGGGCTCAGAGCCACTCGAGAGATCTCCAGTGGGAAATACTAGAGGCGGTATCCCACGCAGGAGGAAATTTAGAAAAGCAATTAAAAATATCCTCTCGGACAAAAACTTCCTTAGCTTGGTGGACAGACCCGTCCAATCTCAGGAGGGGGGTTCCATGGGTATGGCCGGTCTCGATAATCCTGACCACAGACGCAAGCCCTTGGGGGTGGGGGGCCCACCTAAACAGGCAAATTGCCCAAGGTCCTTGGTCAGTAGAAGAAAAAGACCTTACTTCAAACATGAAGGAGCTTTTAGCAGTTCAGTACGCCATCAATCATTTTTTAACTTCCCTCCGTTCCCACCACGTGAGACTACTGACGGACAACAGGGTGGTAGTAGCATATTTAAACCATCAGGGAGGGACGAGGTCTCAATCCCTAATGAAAGTGACAAATTTCATCATGTCACAAGCAGAAGCCAACTTGTCCTCCCTGACAGCCCTTCACATAAAAGGGTCAGAAAATCAAACTGCAGATTTTCTAAGCAGAACCCAATTAAAACAGGGGGAATGGGAGTTAAATACAAGTATATTCAAACGCATAGTGGATCTTTGGGGGGCCCCGGATATAGATCTATTTGCAAACAATCAAAATCGGAAAACGGAGGCCTTCTGCTCGATAGATCCTCGGGGGAGTCCAGTGGCCATAGACGCGTTGTTAATTCCATGGAAATTCCATCTAGCTTATGTGTTTCCTCCGATAGCTCTAATTCCCTTAGTCTTGAAGAAAATCAGGGAAGACAGAGCCAAAGTGATACTGATAGCTCCGTTCTGGCCGAAAAGAGTATGGTTCCCATGGCTACGCCTAATGTCCATAGCGGATCCATGGGTACTCCCAGATATCCCAGACCTTCTGCATCAAGGGCCAGTGAATCACCCTCAAATAAAAAGTTTGCACATGACGGCCTGGCTTTTGAAAGGGAACTGTTAACAAAAAGGGGGTTTTCTTCAAATTTAATTTCTACCCTGCTGGCCAGTAGAAAACCTATAACTACCAGAGCCTACGGCAAAGTCTGGAAAAAGTTCCTCTCCACGTCAGGAGTTATCCTATCAAATCAGATGCCAATTCAGGAAATCTTAGAATTTCTTCAAAAAGGTTTAGAGAAAGGCCTAGCAACAAACACGCTGAAGGTTCAGATTGCAGCATTGGGTGCCCTTTACAACCAGGATTTGGCGGGGAATCACTGGGTAAAAAGATTTATTAGAGCATCTACTAGGTCCAGACCAGTTATACATCTCACCGCTCCTCCCTGGGACCTGAACTTAGTCCTTTCAGCACTAACTAAAGCGCCGTTCGAACCTTTATCTCAGGCTTCACTAAAAATAATATCTTGGAAAACCTGTTTATTGGTGGCCCTAACCTCAGCTCGCAGGATTAGTGATCTGCAGGCCTTATCAGCCTACCCACCTCTAACACAAATATTAGATGACAGAGTAATCCTCAAAACTGACCCTTCTTACCTTCCCAAAGTGGCGTCAAAATTCCACAGATCTCAAGAGATAGCGTTACCATCTTTTTGCCCCAATCCAAAAAACAAAAAAGAGGAGGCTCTACACACTCTAGATGTAAAGAGATGTCTAACACACTATCTATCAGCCACAAGGGAGTGTAGGAAAGGGAGGGCTCTGTTTGTCTGCTTTCAGGGACCAAATAAGGGTCACAAGGCATCGAAAGCCACGTTGGCGAGGTGGGTAAGAGATGCCATCAAGATGTCATATACCTCATCCGGGGAAAAAGTTCCAGACACAGTTAAGGCTCATTCAACCAGGTCGGTGGCAACCTCTTGGGCTGAACGTGGTGGAGCATCAATAGATCAAATATGTAGAGCAGCCACTTGGTCTTCCCCCTCTACATTCTTCAAGCACTATCAGCTTAATCTATCCTCTCCCTCAGACTTAACTTTTGGTAGGAGAGTTCTTGAGGCAGTAGTCCCACCCTAAAATTTTCATTCTTTGAAATTCTCTCGTTAGTGCCGTCATGGGGTAAGAGAATATCGTAGTTACTTACCGATAACGGTATTTCTCTGAACCCATGACGGCACCTGTATATTCCCTCCCTTCACGTATGGGTGTCCACACTACTTATAAATTAAGTCACGAGGTGTGCATAAAAAAAAAAAAAAAGTGTATATATATATATATATATATATATATAGAGGAGCTTATATAAGTTATACAGTTATATTTTGTTGTGTAAAAATAACCAATTAAGTTACAGCAGAAATTCCCTGCAAGGCTCTGTAAACCAACTGAGGTGGAGGAGAGGTCCCGCCTTTTTAACCTGTGGGTTTCCTGTCCCTGAGGGCGGATCCCTCTCTCTCGTTAGTGCCGTCATGGGTTCAGAGAAATACCGTTATCGGTAAGTAACTACGATATTCTTAATTACATTTCAAATTGAGGAAAGGGCAACTTGAAAACGCTTTGTGGTCTCCTTATAGCCTTCTCCTGCTTTGTGGGCCTCCACCATTTTCAAAGTGCTAGGCAGCTGCTTAGAATAACCCATGGCTACTGTTTTATGGCACAAGATCAGAGGAGGCTGAGTTTTTATAAAGCTGGGAAATTTTCATCACCTGGCCTTTCCTAACGATGCGATGATTGTGAACAAGCCATAACCCTAACAGGCTTATTAAGGGCTCACCAACAGCATGCCCAGGCATTGTAGGGAGGTCATACAGGGACGTGGAGGCCACACACACTACTGAGCATCATTTCCTTGTCATGAGGCATTTCCACTGAAGTTGGATCAGTCTGTAATTTGATTTTCTCTATCGCCTTTCATTGGGGGACACAGGAACCATGGGTGTATGCTGCTGCCACTAGGAGGCTGACACTATGCAAATAAAAAAGTCAGCTCCTCCTCTGCAGTGTACACCCTACCGACAGGAAGTAGGATATTCAGTTTAGCTTAGTGTCAGTAGGAGGTGGACACGGGTCTTTCATTAGACCCTTATCTACCTCAATGTGCGTCGTTTCTTTTCAGGTTTCCGGAGGGATACAGGGTGAACAGTCACACCTGTAGTCCCACAATACGGACTATGAGTACGGCGTGTACTGCCACCCCGTATCCTCATAGATCCCACAGCAGGACCATGATCCTAGCACACCAGCGTGCTCGGAAGGCCGGTCCTGGCTCCGTCCCCCACCCACTCGCCTTCCAGAGCCTGTCGGTTGGAGGAGACGAGGACGTCCATCACAGCTTCCTGGACGTCTCATTCCTCTTCAGGTTAGTATCGACGTGGGAAGTTGAGGTGAGTATTTCCCATCCCAAATCTTTCAAGGGGGGTTCTGGCTAGGGCTCCCAGATTACCTGGTCGTCGCTTGCTCCCAGATTGCGCAGCACGGCCCGGGATTACTGTTCCCATGCAGCCCCCTCTGCCTTCTATTCCGGCACAGGGCCTTTACAGCCTGCCACGCCGCTTCCTCCACTCTCCCCAGTGAGACAGCCCTGACTAACTGTCCTGCCGTTTTTTCTGCGGCGCGCTTCCCCGGCGCCGCGGCTTTAATGGGGCCAGCGGCGTGCTTCCCGGCGCCGCGGTTTTTAATGGGGCCAGCGGCGCGCTTCCCCGGCGCCGCGGTTTTAATGGGGCCACACTTCTTTCTCCAGCGTGACAGCCCTCTCAGGCTGCTGCGCCGCTTCTCCCTGCGGCGCACTGCTCTGGCGCTGCGGGTGTTTCATAGCAGCCGCTCCATCCTCTCCAGCGTGACAGCCTTGGCAGGCTGCCGCACTGTTTTTCTACCTTCAGCGCACTGATCCGGCGCCGCGGCTCTTCTCCGGCGGTCGCTGGCCTGTAATTTAGGCCCCGGCTTCTGCCCGGGCCTACTTCCGGTGCCGCGCTGCGTCCACTTCCGCTTTCATCGGGCGGGCTTTCTCCCGCCCGACAATCTCTTTACTCCCCGCCCACCGGCGCCATCTTGGTGCTCCTGGGCCCATGATTTCTACACCGCTGCTTAGCGCCACATCGCAGCAGGGCGCACGTTCCAGCGTCCTTTTCAGCGGTCTCCTTCTGCGGTTCTTCCAGACTGCAGCCAGGCCCTTTTTTCCCCAGCACACGTTTCCTCCGGCGGGGTCCCCTGCATCCTCCTTAGGTTGCCATCTCATCGCTGGGGCCCTGGACCTGTGCCATGATGCCAGTCGCAGCTACAGCCAGGAGCAGTCTACAGGACTCTACTATTACTGTGAGTAGCTCTGCTATGCAGCCTATTACTCCCCTCTCCTGTTCCCCTAACCTTCGGGCATCATTTAGTGGCCAGGCCTAACCCTATAAGGAGAGCGTCCCCGTCCTCTTGCTTCCTCTTTTCAGCTGCAGCAACTCCCTGTCCAGGAGTCCCTACCCCGGGTGAGGCCGAGACCCCTATCCCTGGGTGGGCTTTCCTCCTGTCTCAGTCTGGGGCGGACCTCACCAGGATGTCACGACCTTGGTATCCGTGCCTGTCCGCAATCGCTAGTGGGTCACAGGATTCTCCGTCCAGCCTTGTTCAACTTGGCCACAAGAGATACAGTACAGAGGGATACAGGGTGAACAGTCACACCTGCAATCCCACATTATGGACTATGAGTACGGCGTGTACTGCCACCCCGTATCCTCATAGATCCGACGGCAGGACCATGATCCTAGCACACAAGCGTGCTTAGATGTTCGGTCCCAGCTCCATTCCCCACCCACTCGCCCTCCAGAGCCTGTCGGTTGGAGGAGACCATTACGTCCACCATCAGCCCCATGGACGTCTGACACCCGTCTTTCCCGCTCCATCTTGCCCTCCGGTCTGGACCGGTGAGATCCCTCTTCCTGATCCTCCTCTCTATCGAGAGAGAGACGGGCTTCCTCGGTCATGTTTGCAGAGGAAGTTTCAGACTTGGATAGCCTTATTGTTGCGATCAACCAGACCCTAAGCATCATGGATACCTCTACGGAACCTGCAGAATAGGTGGTTTTCGTTTAGACGGTCAAACCACTTTCCAGGATCTTTGCCCCACACACACTGAATATGTGGTGGTACTTGCCAGGAGAAATGCAAGCCATACCAGATGCTTGCAGACAGGGAAGCGTCTCGGCATCCTATATCCCTTCTCTCCTGAGCTCATCGCTAACTGGACTGATTCCTCGGCAGGAAGCGGGCAATTCTGGACTCGTCAGTTCCCAAACTGTCTACCAGCTTGGCACGGGTTCCAAGGATACTTTTATAGAACTGCTGGAAAAATCAGCCTTTTGTAACGGCTGCTTCTACTTTGTGCCTCGGCCATTGCCTCTACCTGGGTCTCAAGGACCATAGATGGATGGACCAAACAGCCTTGTAAGAGCACCCCGCCTGGAGCTCCTCCGGGGGAGCTAGCCGACCTGACGGACCGGATTTCCTATGCAGGGAAATATTTGGTATCTGCCTCCCTAGATGCGCAGCTGGTGCAGCTCACGCATCCAGCATTATGGTGGCCATCCGACGGAATATTCGGCTCTACACACAGCCCTTCCAGGGGGCCTGTTTCTTTGGCTACATGAGGGAACAAATTATTAATGACGCCACGGGAGGCACGAGTTCCCTTTGTCCCTTCGCTGTTTTGCGGCGTCGGAAGATTCCTCTAGCTAACACAGACTGCGATCTCGTCTGGCTAGAGAAAAGGCTTCCTTTAAGCTTATCCCTTCCCGGTGTGCCCGCAACTCCCATGGTTGGTCCACCAGGCCTAGACCTGGCAGATCTTCTTCGGCATAATAACTCGTGCTAACGGCCCAGTGTTTCTTCCAGTTTGGGCGGGCATCTCCTGCCTTTTTCAGGGATGTTTGGCTGGCTTCGGTGGAGGACGCCTAGATCAGGGAGGTGGTATCTTCTGGATACAAGATAGGGTTCGCTTAGCGGCCCGGAATCGCTTCTTTGAATCCCACCCTCTAAAAATCCTCCTCTGATCTCAGGTTTCTTTGCGTCCATTACCTTCCTTCTTTGTTCGGAGGTTATTGTTTCCGTCCCACAGCAGGTACGCTTCCCAGGTTTCTATCCAAACCTGCTTGTAGTGCCGAAGAAGAGCGGCGCAGTTCGACCCTTTCTGTCTCTGAACTTAGTGAACAGAAGGTTCCGCATGCGGCATTTCAGGATGAAGTTCCTCTGTTCAGTCCTGGCTTCCATGGACCCACAGGAATTCCTGTGCTACATGGATATCCAAGAGGCCTTGCTCCATGTCCTGATTTTCCTTGATGATCAGGGGCCTTAGTGCTCATTCCATACCTTGAAGTAATCCTCATCAAGCCTCTGCCCTTCTCTCAGGCCCTGAGGGTCTGACCATCGTCCTAGACTCCCTGTCCTGTTTCTGGTGGCTGGCCAACAGAACAAAGTCTTGTCTTGTTCCGAGTCAGCGTCTCGTCCTCTTAGGCATGTTGTTCGACATCGCTAGGGGTTTTTTCTTCTTGAGAAGCGGGCAATTCTCCATATGGAGTTCGCTCTCTGCAGGGCCCTCGGCTGCCTTCCTTCCGTTCAGCTACGACGGTCCTGTGATGCATGGTGACAGCTCCGTAAGCGTTCTCTTTTGCGCGGTTCCACTTGAGACCACTTCAGCAGGCCATCCTTCCTCAGTGGGACACGTCTGTGCTATCTGTGGACCCTCCAATCCGACTTTCCATCAGATTCTAATAGCCTCTCAACTGGTGGCTGTCATCCCCTCTCATTCCTCATGTCCGGTCCTCCCCAAGGCAGGTGGTGACGACGGTCACCAGCCTTCCCGGCTGGGGTGCGTTTTCTCGCCATCCGTCATTGAAGGGGGCATTGGTCGGAGCAAGGGTCCTCTCCGCCGATCGACACCATTGAGAGAGGGGCCTTTCTTCTATCCCTGAGTCACTGGGAAAGGCTTCTCAGAGGTCTGCCAGTCAGAATCCAGACGTCCAATGCCTCGGCTGTGGCTTATGTCAATCGCCAGGGAGGGAATCAGTCTCTTAGCAATGGCGGAGGTATCCAGGATCCTCTGGGCAGAGGCGACGGTTTCAGCACTATCCGCAGTGCATATCCCCGGCGTGGACAACCAGGCCGCAGTGTTTTCTCTGCCGCGAGGGCCTTGCGGCAGGACAGGTGTCCCGACTCAGGAGGTCTTCCTTCAAATTTTCCTTGCATGAGGAACTCCGGACACGGATCTCCTGGCGGCCCGACTGCTTAGGAAGGGTCCACCGTTTTGTTTCCAAGTCCGCGATCCTCTTGTTGTGGATACCGATACCTTGACCATTCCTGGGTCGCCATTTGTACTTACCTTTCTGTTCCTCCCTCCCCTTTCTTCCCAGACTGTTGAAGATCTATGCGGAGGGGGTGCCGGTCATTCTGACCGCACCAGATTGGCCCAGAAGGTCTGGTTCGCTGAGATCGTTTATCTCCTCGCGGACTCTCACTGGAGGCCCCAGTCAGGTCAGATCTTCTGTACTAGGGACCCATCTGCCGCAGAGTTCTTGGTGTCTCAAGTTAACAGCTTTGCTGTTGAAACCTTCCTTTTTGGCCGTTCTCTCTAGGCGGGACTTGATGCTGGCCTTGCCCTTAGTTTTCTGAAGGGTCAGATAGCAACCCTTTCCATCCTTTTTCTGAAGTCCCTTTTCAGAGGTCCTTCGCTACTGGTTATCACGGTACGAAGATTTATATCCGTCCCGTTCTCAGATCAGAACCTTTCTTCAGTAGCGCATGCGGCTCCCTCGTACCACACTTCCGTGGATCCCTGGGACCTCAGTCTTGTTCTGGAGGCTCGGTGGACTTTCTCCCTTGAGCCTCTCCATGAGCCTCACTGTCTGCTCTGTCCTGCAAGGTGGCTTTGCTGGTGGCCATCTCCACGCATCTCGGAGTTGGTGGCTCTCTCCTGTCGCCCCTTTCTTGGTTTTTCACCAGGATAGGGTAGTTTTACGGCCTTCGTCGCCTTTTCTTCCCAGGGTGGTGTCCTCCTTTTACTTGAATAAGATCGTCCTTCTCACCTTTGTCCTGCTCCGATCGATTCTCTGGGGCATTCTCTGAACAGGCTAGACCTGGTCAGGGCGGTGAGGATCTATTTGTCTAGGGCCGCCTTCTTTAGGAAGACGGACTGTCTTTTGTCATTCCAGACGGTACGCCAAGAGGCCTGCCGGCTTCCAAGGTTACGATTGTTCTCTGGATCAGACCTGCCATTCTGGAGGCTCACCGGATCAAGAACAGAGTGACTCCTCCCTCTGCTCCGGGCAGTGGGCGCCTCCAAGGCGGTACACCATGGGGCATCCGCCCTACATCTTTGCTAGGTGGCAACCTAGTGTTCCGGTCACTCCTTTGCCAAGGGGTTATAAGCTCCATACCTACGCTTCGGCAGTTGCCAGCCTAGGCGGAAGGATCTTGCAGGCGGCAGTGGTGATTCCTCCTACCTGAATGGAGTTTTTCTGCTGTTCACACCCCAGGGGACTGCTTTGGGACGTCCCATGGTTCCTGTGTCCCCCAATGAAAGGCGATAGAGAAAACAGGATTTTTGGTTGCTTACCGTAAAATCTGTTTCTCGGAGCCTTCATTGGGGGACACAGCACCCTCCCAAGTTGAACAGCTCTGTTTACTGTATACGTTTAAGTTCTTTGAACACTCTTTGAGTGTTTGAAACTGTTGATCTGTGAAGCGCCGTGGAGTTTGTTGGTGCTAAATAGATAAAGTTTATTATTATATTATTATTCTTTCTCTTTTACACGTTGCTTCTCCTACTGCTTTCTCACTAACTGAATATCCTTCTTCCTGTCGGTGGGGTGTACACTGCAGAGGAGGAGCTGACTTTTTTTATTTGCATAGTGTCAGCCTCCTAGTGGCAGCAGCATAGACCCATGGTTCCTGTGTCCCCCAATGAAGGCTCCGAGAAACAGATTTTACGGTAAGCAACCAAAAATCCTGTTTTCCACTTTTGAGTATCATTCCAAATCCAGACAGACCTCCATGAGATATTCATTTTGATTTATATTGATCATTTTTATGTTTCAGTACATTCCACTATGTAATTAATTAAGATTTGCAACCAGAATATTTCATTCAGTGATATCTAGAATGTTTTATTTTGGTGTTCCCTTTATTTTTTTTAGCAGTCTATGTTCTCCAGACAGCATATTAAAAGAAAAAAAAAAGGCAGGAAAAATAAACCCTTCCTAAAGATTTTTTATTTTACATTGAATATATTTAATTACATGGTAGTAATGGTAGGTATCAACACAAATTATAACCTGAAGAATTCATTCAACATTTTTTTTGTTCAAGCTAAAACAGGAATAGTAAAAAAAATTTTAAAAAAGAACAAGTTGCATTTTTTTTTCTATTATTGTGTATATAAGAAACTATATAAAAGAGAACACACTCACACACTCTCACACACACACTCACACACTCTCACACACTCACACACTCTCACACACTCACGCGCTCTCACGCGCGCGCTCTCACGCGCGCGCTCTCACACGCGCGCTCTCACGCGCGCTCACACACGCGCTCTCACACACGCGCTCTCACACGCGCGCTCTCACACGCGCGCTCACACACGCGCGCTCACACACACACGCTCTCACACACACACACTCTCACACACACACACACACACTCTTACTTTACGATGTTCCCCCATGAGGTGTGTTGTCACATGATAGCATATATTATTATTATATATTGTTATAGCGCCATTTATTCCATGACCTTACATGTGAGGAGGGGTATACATAATAAAAACAAGTACAATAATCTTAAACAATACAAGTCACAACTGGTACAGGAGGAGAGAGGACCCTGCCCGCGAGGGCTCACAATCTACAAGGGATGGGTGAGGATACAGTAGGCGAGGATAGAGCTGGTCATGCAGCGGTTTGGTGTGTGTATGTATGTATACTCTATTTACCATTTCTTGTCATGCACTTGTTTGTCACTAGATGGTGCTATTTAGTTGCCTCTTACTTGTGATCACCCCATTTTAAAGGGTTTGTCCACTAATGCAATACTTTCCTATCGTACAGGTGCTGATTTTCTGATGTTGGGGCTGTGTCCTTCGACACTCTCACACCGTTGTCACGTGACCGCTGTAGCCTTCACTATTCCGTCAGAGCGGACATCCACTGTAACCACACCGGCTGCAGCGGTCACTTCACATAAGTCCCCAGGACACAGCCCCAGTGCAGGAAGGAAGTAGAAGGTGCAGTTGCGGACAACCCCTTTAATATATGAAAGTCCCCCTCACCCATAGCCCGCAGCAGAAGGTCTGCGATGTCGCCGCTTATGTTCCGTTTTTCTTTCAGGCTCCTTCTGTCGGAGGAGATGACGAGTCTGATCGTTGTGCACTGGGGAGGACTGATCCTCGACCTGACGGCTGGCTACCTTCTCTTCTTTGATATCACACGACCCATCGCTATGTTTTTCGTCTCTTACTTCCATTGCATGAACTCTCAACTCTTTAGCATAGGTACAAAGGGGTATACATTTTGGTTTCCCGCACATTGCTGGCTATTGAATGAGGTAACTGAGCATCCGTCAGCGAGCTTTTTCCAATGGGGAGTTTGTATCTGTTCTTTCCATCCATATGAGAGTTGAGCTGAACATTGTGATCGTATATCAGCAGCTGAGGAAAAATACAAGTGTTACACATTCCCTATTGGAACCAGGTCACTGGCCGATTATTAGGTAACTCATTCAGCAGCCAGCATTGAACATGGACACAAAGACAGTAAAAGAGAAAAATGGTGCCCAAAAAACAATGAAATCTTATTGCAAACATGATTTGTTTATTTTAATAAAATATAAAAGTTTAGTTCCCGTTTTTAAGCTTGGGTGGTCTCCCTATTAGTAATCGCCGGGGGGCATAGAACATGCACCGGGCACCATTCACTCTCCGCACAGGGGTCTGATAACATGCTGAGTGGGACGACTAGTCTGGAGAAACAAACGCCTCATCGACTAGTCTAAAGGTTATTTGCATATTAAAAACAGACTGTAAAATACTGTTAATGTGTCATCCAGGCGCAAGGGCTTGTTAGGGTGGGTATTTATGAAGGAATATACAGATGTTGGGGATTCGGAGGGCATGGGGGGCCTGTCATGTTGGTCTTGTTGTTACCCGCTCCTCCATCTTTTAGAACTTCTGCCCATTATTTGACATGATCTTGTTTCGTTAAAAGCTAATGACTTGTGTCCTTCTCCCAGGCATGTTCTCCTACACTATGCTGGCCACCAGCCCGCTGTTCTGTTATCCTGATTGGCCCCGTCGGCTAGTGTCCAAGTTTCCCCGCTGTTTACACTGGGGTCTTCCTCACACCCAGCCCCCACAAAAGAGCTCAGAATGTGTGTACCCAGGACAGAAGGGCAAGGCCTCTACGGGACTACGACACAAGCTGGGAGCCATCTTTACGGTTATCTACGTAGTCGAGCAGCTGTTCCTGCCCTACTCACATTTTATTACCCAGGTGAGAGCTCGCAGACGTATTCCTGTGTCTCTTGTGGCGGCAGCCATCTCTGCTGACTCTCGTACACAGGAGCAATCGGTCGGCCAAGTGCTTCTGTGTTCTGTATAAGAAATCTGTCGATTGACACATCGGCCGGCGGCTTATTTCTGAGAGAACAATGTCTGAAACCAAACACATCCGATCGACATCTCCCCCGACCACCTGTCGGCCGGTGCCCCCATACACGTTAGACCGTGTAGCTATCAGCGAATCCAGTCGACTTAAGTCTAATGTGTACGGTGGCCTTTACTGTAGGTCATGGAAGAGTCTTCCTGTCAATATTATGGTTATCATTAGGGGTCTGGCCTCTGAGACCCCCACAGTGCAGGGAACTGCAATACAGCTGTGAGTGGAGCAGTGTTGCAGTGTTCAACACAGCAGATGGGGGGGCGCCATTGCAATTGTGGTGGGTGAAGGCAGCCTTCTCCCCAACCATCAGGAAGGGATAGCGCATCCTAGTGATACGTCATCGCTTACTATAGTGGGAAAACCCTCCTCAAAGAGGACCTGGCTCCACTCCGGAAATTACTCTCAGAAAATGATCATTCTGGAGCTTGTTTTTTTTTTTGCAGAAGTCTGCTGTTCCCTTCCATTGGTTATTCCTCCTGGAAATATAAGAATAAATTAACAACTGGGCATTATTATTCCCTATTATCAAGGGGGTGCGTTCCTACCCTGCCAGCTCTGATCGGACAGTGTCTACATACCATTCCTCACACCCCACAAACAGTGTCTACATACCGTTCCTCACACCCCACAGACAGTGTCTACATACCGTTCCTCACACCCCACAGACAGTGTCTACATACCGTTCCTCACACCCCACTTTCCTAATTTGTTCATGATTTCCAATGAAAAAAATATATATATTGTGGTACCCAGAAAAATCAATGCCCCAAAATGACAAATTTATTCTCTGAGTGATCTCTTTATTGGCTAGCCAGAAAAAATATATATTTGTAAGCTTTCAGGCAGATTTACAAATGAATTAATAAGATGAGCACAACACCTAAGAGATAAAACAGGACATTTGTTCATGAGGTGGGTGGGGTGATGCCTCCTAAAGATAATCAACTTGGTTTTTAGTTACAAAAGGAATCCAAGGGATAACGTTTCTCCTGGCAGAGAGTGGCATGCCAAGGTGAGGAGACTTTTAGGCCTTGCAGTGCTCCTTTGGGAAATGTAAATATGCAAATTGTCTGTTCAGAGAGTAAGAGGACTAGAACTCTAGTGGCGGTGGGAACTTAAGGAATCAACTTTTCGGAAGTGTCCTCTCATCACCATCAGTAACGGGCACATTCCCATGTAACAATAAAAATTGATGGGCAAAAAAGTATTTACATGAATTTGTACATAAATTTCTTTGAGGAACGGCACTCTGTAGAGTTGGAAGAAAAGCTGCTCCGTGATTGTTATTTCAGATGTCAAGATAGGTGATCGGTGCTTTTAGGCTATGTTCACATGCAGCAGTTCTTTCCCTGATTTTTTTTTTTTTTTTTTTTTTTTTTTTTTTATGCAAATTAAAAGCTGTATTTTACAGTAGCAGCAAAATCTGAGCTCTCAGAAATCTCATGCACTTGACTGTTTTGTTTTTTTTTTTTAATTTGAGCACTTTCAGCATTTTTTTTCACCCATAGAAAGCAATGAGAAGGTGAATCGGACTAACGTTATTTAACATGGCTATAATCCACACCCAAATAACGCTGCACAAAAAAGCTGTCGAAAATATTGAATGCAGTGTTTTGTTTTTTTTTTTACTGCCAAGGGAGCAGGTTTTCGCTGCAGGAAAAAAACGTAACAAAACGCTGCGTGTGAACATAGCCTTCATAAGTATTCGATTTATAATTGGAAAATCACAAGGCTTTAGTCTGACTTTTTTTTTTTTTTTTTATTTACAAGAAAAATGGATTGTCTTTCATCAGTTTGCCAGTTCCAATTTTTCATCCCTTTGTGGTCCATTTGTGCCAGTTTTTATCATCATTGTGGCCTCTGTTTTTCTTGTATAAGAGAATTTTTAACCTTTAAATATTAAAAAAAACGGACATATTCCTGTTGACAGATGGCACGGGTGTGCTTGTTCGTTCTTCACTGTTCACCGAGCGACTTCGGCATGCTCGATAAATATGGTTGTGTCCCCAAGGCTGCATGTCTCGCGGCTGTTCGACAACAGCAACACATGCAGGGATTACGTAACAAACAGGTAATACCTGCACGTGTTGTAGTTGTCGAACAGCCGTGAGACATGCAGCCTTGGGGACACAACCATATTTTTCGAACATGCCAAATAATAATAATAATAATCTTTATTTTTATATAGCGCTAACATATTCCGCAGCGCTTTACAGTTTGCACACATTATGATAGCTGTTCCTGATGGGGCTCACAATCTAAACTCCCTATCAGTATGTCTTTGGAATGTGGGAGGAAACCAGAGTACCCGGAGGAAACCCACGCAAACACGGGGAGTACATACAAACTCTTTGCAGATGTTGTCCTGGGTGGGATTAGAACCCAGGACCCCAGCACTGCAAGGCTGCAGTGCTATCCACTACGCCAGAGGTCCCCAACCGCCGGTCCGCGGACCAGGACCGGGCCGTTGGGGTTTTTCAGCCGGTCCGTGGCGCCGCTGACAGCTAGCTTCGTGGCCCTGCGCCTGGTCAGAGCACGCTCTGTGACAGCTCGCAGCTCCCGGCAGAGAACATTATGCAGGACGGGGCGGGGCGTCAGGCGGGTCTTAGTGACACAGCCCTCCTGCGCAGCATGGTGTGTTCCTGACGGGGTGGGGCGGCAGGCTCTCCTCACTGACACGCCCAGTGGCGTATCTAGGGGGGCGCAGCCGGCAGGGCGGCGCAGTCGGGCCGCCTCATTCGGCGGTCCGCAGTGTCTCCCCCGGCGGCTGCATTCTGCCGCCCCCGCTCAGGGAGTCAGCTGTTCTCTGTGCCGACTGTCAAGCTGACAGCCGGCACAGAGAAGCTGCAGAGCGCCGGCTCCCAACAAGTGCAGAGGTGGAGGGGAGCCCCTGCAGGGTGGCTGTGACGGGCAGGGAGAAATCCCTGCAGCTCCACTGCCCAGCGATCTGTCTTCCTGCTTCCTCTCACACAGACGCGCCGCTGGATGACGTCATCATTCAGCGGCCGGCTGTGTCAGAGGAAGGCAATGAGATGCTGTGGGAGAGTGCGAGGAGAGGTGAGAGGGGTGTGTGAATGTGTGTGTGAGAATGTGTGTGTGTGATTGTGTGTGTGAGAATGTGTGTGTGTGAGAATCACATTCTCATTATAAATGTCATAATTATATGATAAGTATGCACTAAGCTCCACCCCTCCATAACTCCACCCCCATATGACCAGAGCCCCGCCCCTGCCCCACCCCCACCCCACCGGGCCATGGAAAACTGGTCTTGCTGAAAGCCGGTCCCTGGTGCAAAAAAGGTTGGGGACCTCTGCACTACGCCACCGTGCTACCATACCAAAGACACTGTTAGCGCATGAGCATGCTCAGATAACACCTTATCCCAGCACGCTTGCTCATCACTAGTAATAAACTCACATCTGACTGAGGCCTAACTGTGATCTCAAGAGATTTGATAAATGGAAATTCTGTCCTAACCAAAGTCCGTCATTCTGTCTGAAGGGCTACAATAACTGGACGAATGGCCTTTATGGCTACTCCTGGGATATGATGGTGCATTCACGCTCTCACCAGCATGTGAAAATTACCTACAGAGATGGGGTCACTGGTGATGTTGGATATCTGAACCCAGGGGTAAGTGTCAGATTTTAAGGAGTTGTCCAGATCTAAAATTGGCTTAGTATCATATAAACTGATTGGTAAGATTAATCTCCTGCTGCTTTAGTCCGGTACTTTCTCCTTCCTTGCCAGTTTCCCAACATATGGAGATTTGGCGGAGTCAAAATTCTCGACATATAAGGCATAAGCTTCCCTTTCTTAGGTTTTCACACAGACGCGGCGCTGGAAAGATCACGCTGACATGCTGAAGCAATATGCTACCTGCCTGCAAGGCCTCCTGGGGGCTTATAATATCTCGGAGCCAGAAATCTACTTTGATGTATGGGTGTCAATCAATGACCGCTTCCAGCAGAGGTATGTGCATTGCGTATGCTGCTGTCCTACGACTGTCCCACTCGATCGCAGGGAACATGAACCTTGACTGTATTCTCTATCAGGTTATACGACCCAACAGTGGACATCGTAAAAGCCGACTGGTCTCCCTTCCATAAAACGCCCTGGGTTCAGCCCTTGTTGGTAGATCTCTCACCATGGAGAGCGAAATTCCAGGAGGTGGAGGACAGTTTGGATAATCAGACTGATGTGGTCTTCATTGCAGATTTCCCAGGTAATGTTGCAGAGAGTGGCACATTATCGTCCATCCAGGAGATTGCGTCCTGGCATGATATGGGCATCTGATCGTAAAACTACATTTTTTTTAGTTCTTCTCCATAATTCTTGCATGTGGAGGTCTCCCAAGACGGCAATCCCCAGGAACAACATTACTAAATTATAGTAACTTGTATGGATTCGCATTGATGTCCTAAATTCTTGTATTCCTGATGAAATAATTCTGGAGCACCTTCTCATAACATCATCTAATTGTTCCATTCATCTGTTATTCCTCCTGGACAAAGTGACAACTGGGCATTACTATTTCCCTTATCGATAGGGTTTGTTCCCCACACAGCTTGGCCTTGGCCAAGGACACTTCCCAATAGTGACTTTATGCAGACATTTCCAGGAGTAATAGCACAATGAGGAGTTACAATAAAAGCTACAGCGTTGTTACTTAGTGGAGAATTGGGGGTTTTACTAAAACAATCCGCGGTTTAGGTTTACTATTTTTCAAATCAGATCATTTTTATTAATTTATTTGATTTTATAAACAATTACATACATTATACAATATAGTACACACACACTAAACGTAATAAACAAGTTTCACCCTTAAAGTTTATATAGTCCTACACCTGCCAAGGTGTTTCATGCCAAACAGTGTTATCAATTTTGTCCAAATGAAGATTTTTCCAAAGACTGGTGACACGTTAAATACAGGAATTATACTAAAAGCTAGTATTGGTTGTATGTTCACTAATGACATGTTTACAAACAGAAAATAATTGGTACAGTCATGGCCAAAAGTATTAACACCCCTGCAATTCTGCCAGATAATACTCAGTTTCTTCCTGAAAATGATTGCAATCACAAATTATTTGGTATTATCTTCATTTAATTTGTCTTAAATGAAAAAAACCACAAAAGAGAATGAAGCAAAAAGCAAAACTTTGATCATTTCACACAAAACTCCAAAAATGGGCCAGCCAAAATTATTGGCACCCTCAGCCTAATACTTGGTTGCACAACCTTTAGCCAAAATAACTGCGACCAACCGCTTCCGGTAACCATCAATGAGTTTCTTACAATGCTCTGCTGGAATTTTAGACCATTCTTCTTTGGCAAACTGCTCCAGGTCCCTGATATTTGAAGGGTGCCTTCTCCAAACTGCCATTTTTAGATCTCTCTACAGGTGTTCTATGGGATTCAGGTCTGGACTCATTGCTGGCCACCTTAGAAGTCTCCAGTGCTTTCTCTCAAACCATTTTCTAGTGCTTTTTGAAGTGTGTTTTGGGTCATTGTCCTGCTGGAAGACCCATGACCTCTGAGGGAGACCCAGCTTTCTCACACTGGGCCCTACATTATGCTGCAAAATTTGTTGGTAGTCTTCAGACTTCATAATGCCATGCACACGGTCAAGCAGTCCAGTGCCAGAGGCAGCAAAGCAACCCAAAAACATCAGGGAACCTCCACCATGTTTGACTGTAGGGACCGTGTTCTTTTCTTTGAATGCCTCTTTTTTTCTCCTGTAAACTCTATATTGATGCCTTTGCCCCAAAAGCTCTAATTTTGTCTCATCTGACCAGAGAACATTCTTCCAAAACGTTTTAGGCTTTTTCAGGTTAGTTTTGGCAAACTCCAGCCTGGCTTTATGTCTCGGGGTAAGACAACTTTTATCCATGTCAACTGGCTGCAAGTGTGATTTAGTTATTGCCAACACCTGTTAGGTGCCACAGGTAAGTTACAGGTGCTGGTAATTACACAAATTAGGGAAGCATCACATGATTTTTTGAACGGTGCCAATACTTTTGTCCACCCCCTTTTTATGTTTTGTGTGGAATTATATCCAATTTGGCTTTAGGACAATTCTTTTTGTGTTTTTTCATTTAAGACAAATTAAATGAAGATAATAATACCAAAGAATTTGTGATTGCAATCATTTTCAGGAAGAAACTGAGTATTATCTGACAGAATTGCAGGGGTGTCAATACTTTTGGCCATGACTGTATCTATATGTCCTCAACACACAATATTTAAAAAGCCGAAATAGCCAACCGGTCTAGTACAGTTATTGTAAGTAGGTCCACAGATGCCACCCCAGGGATGACCAGTAGTGTTGAGCATTCCGATACTGCAAGTATCGGAATTCCGATACCGAGTTCCGATATTTTTGTGATATCGGAAATCGGAATCTGCGTGTGCGGTGCGTATGGTTCCCAGGGTCTGGAGGAGAGGAAACTCTCCTTCAGGCCCTGGGTTCCATATTAATGTAAAACATAAAGAATAAAAATAATAAATATGGATATACTCACCCCTCCGACGAACCCTGGCTGTCACAGCTGCGAGCGTCTGCCTCCGTTCCTGAGAATTGCAGAGAGTGAAGGACCTTCGATGACGCCGCGGTCAGGTGAGCGGTCACCTGACCGCGACGTCATCGAAGGTCCTTCACTCTCTGCAATTCTCGGGAACGGAGGCAGACGCTCGCAGCGGTGACAGCCAGGGTTCGTCGGAGGGGTGAGTATATCCATATTATTTTTATTCTTTATGTTTTGCATTAATATGGAACCCAGGGCCTGAAGGAGAGTTTCCTCTCCTCCAGACCCTGGGAATCATCCAGGATACCTTTCGATATTTGTGTCACATTGACTTGCATTGGTATCGGCGAGATCTGATATTTTGCCGATATCGGCCGATACCATCTGATACCTATACTTTCAAATATCGGAAGGTATCGCTCAACACTAATGACCAGCCATCTTTCCCATATATTTATAAACTTTCTTATTGAGTTCCTTTAATGTAAGTACCTCTCTCCAGGTGTATGGTATTATTAATTTCTCCTTCGCCTCATTGGGGGACACAGGACCATGGGTTATGCTGCTGTCACTAGGAGGCTGACACTAAGCTGAGACAAAAAAGGGTTAGCTCCTCCCCTGCAGTATACACCCTCATGCTGGCTTCCAGAGACCCAGTTTAAGCTTAGTGTCCGTAGGAGGCACACTGATTTTTAACCCCTATGGGTTTTTTTTTTTTCTCTTTTTTTCTTTTTCTTTTTTCTTTTATCTATTCCGGACGAAGGGGGCGACGGATTCTTCTAAGGTCCGATCTCCCCCGAATCAACAACAGGCGAGCACGGGAGTTTCACCTCACCGTATCCTCTCCTGCGACGTGGGAGCCACTGCCTGAGCTGTCCTTTTTTGGGCGACGGTTTCTCCCCTAATGGGCCCCGATCTCCCCTTTTGTTATACAGACGAGCACTGGTGTTCTTACCTCCAGTATCCTCCTCTGCAGCCAGGCCTTTTTATTGCCGGACATCTGCCCTGTCCACCAGGTCCTACCCTCGGCTGTACAGTGGCTTTATCCCCATGGCGTCCGTGCAGACCACACTGCATCACCAATGTGACTTGTGACTCAGGTGGTGGACGGTTCCTCTCCACCCCCCATCTGGGGCCGGTGGATAGAGGCTTCCCAACCCCTGCACCGTTCCTATTGCATGGCACCCCCCTCCATATCAGGGTAAGTGCCAGGTGGGGGGATTGTGGCGGGGGGTCGCCAGCGGTCAGGAGGGCTCCTCATCCCTGGGACACCATCTGCAGGCTGTTTCCGTCATTGGGCGGTGTCCCCGTCTTTTTCCGGCGCTTGCGACCGCGCGCCGGGCCGAGGCCGCAAATTTAGCCCCCGGCTTCGGCCTAGCCGCTGGTCGCCGCCGTTAAGCTCCGCCCACTCCGACGCGTCACAGCGGCGCCGCCCCCCGCTCCTGGCGCTTCTCGCAGCCGCCGAGATCTCTCCCCTGATCTCGGCGGCCATCTTGGTCACTCTACTCAGCGCCGCAGCTCCTGCCTGTCGCATCTCCGGTGTGTCAGTGGCCACGTGCAGCCGGCTTCCTCTTCTCAGAGAGAAATTCTCAGCAGTTCGTCTCTCCTGGATAGCGGGACACAGGACCGGGGTAAGGAGACTTCCTTAGCTCCCCTCTGCAGCGCCGCCCTCTCAGACTTGGTTACACTATATAGACCCTGTAATTTTTTCTGCATTAGAATCATGTCGCAGTCAAGGTCTAAAAAAATCCTCTAAGGTGCATACAACCTTTTTTTCTGCGTGTACCACCTGCCAGGCCCCACTACCCAGGCCACAAAGCTCTCCCCTCTGCCCTGCCTGCGATGCCCCATGTGCCCAGGAGCCCTCCACCGCCACCGACCCTGGTGTACCTAGCCCCCCCCCCCCCCCCCCCCCCCGTGGGTCGCCTCGCTTTCACAGTCCGTGGATTTTTTAGCTAACGCCATCAAATCCATTCAAAATCCTCCCGGGGAACGAGGCAATCCGTTACAGGTTTTAAGAGATCCCTCCATAGCAGGGGAATCGTCGGCCAGCAGGGGCCGCTCTCCTCTTAAGGAGTCACGGTCGTCCAGAAAACGGACCCGTACTACCTCTCCTGAGCGTTCACCCCGCCATTCAGACTCTGGCAGCTCCACCTCTCGTTCTCCCTCTTTGGGGGCTCGCAGCGTTCAAGACTCTGAACATGAGTCCGAGATATCTTTGGACCCGGAGGCTCCGGAGTTCAGAGCCACGGTTGACTCCCTCATTGTAGCAGTCAATCACGCACTGAAGGTGGATGACGATTCTAATTCCGCACCGGAACACGCGGTCTCCTTTTCCAGAACCAAGCGTTCTCACAAATCTTTTGCCTCTCATCCAGCCTTCCTGGATATAGTCAGGCGTCACAGGGAGCGCCCAGACAAGCGCTTCACGGGTAAGAAGGACTTGGTTTCCAAGTATCCCTTCTCAGCTGATCTCGTGAAAGACTGGACGGATCCCCCTACTGTAGATCCGCCGGTCTCGCGCCTGGCCTCTAAGACTCTTCTCTCAGTTCCGGAGGGCGCTTCAATTAAGAGCCCCACCGAACGCCAGGTAGACTCTCTAGCTCGCTCTGTGTACGAAGCCTCTGGCTCGTCCCTGTCTCCCTCCTTCGCCGCGGCTTGGGTGTCCAAGGCTATGGTTTCCTGGGCGGATGTCCTAGCGAAATCCATTAATGAGCAGGATCTCCCCTCTGAAATGGCGGACCTGGCTAAGCAGCTAGCCATGGCCAGTGATTATGTTATGTTCGCATCTCTCGACGCGGCGAATTGCGCATCTTCGGCGGCTGCCATCGCTATTCGAAGGGCCCTTTGGCTCAGAGATTGGCGCGCAGATTCTTCCTCTAAGAAATCCCTGATTTCTCTCCCTTTTCAAAGCGGGCGTCTTTTCGGCGAAAAGCTTGACCAGCTTATTTCCGACGCCACAGGGGGAAAGAGCAAGTTTCTTCCCCAACAGAGGCCCAAGGCGGCTTTCCAGCGCCAGCCTTATTTTCGTTTTCGGCCCTTTCGTACCAGCTCTGCCTGGTCCAATCCCTCCGGCCTTCCCAGATCGGACCGTTCCGCCCACGCAGACAGAGACGCTCGTCCATCCTTCAGACCTAATCCTTCCTGGTGCGGGAAACCGAGGCAGCCCAGAACCAGAGGTTCGAGACCCCCCAGATTCCCTTCACAATGACTCGGGAACGGCGCCAGTCGATACCAGCAGAGTAGGCGGTCGTCTACTCCTTTTTCAGCAAGCCTGGCTCTCCGTCGTTCACGACGAGTGGGTCAGGGATCTGGTATCATCTGGCTACAAGATAGAGTTCTCCTCCCCCCCTCCAACCCGGTTCTTCCCCTCTCGTCTTCCCAGTTCGGGAGCTCAGTCTCGCGCCCTCCTTTGCGCCATCCACTCCCTCCGCCAGAGCGGGGTCATCGTGCCGGTCCCGAAACACGAGAGGTTCAGAGGCTTCTACTCAAACCTCTTCGTCGTGCCAAAGAAGGACGGGACAGTGCGTCCCATTTTGGATCTGAAGCTCCTGAATAAGTGCGTGAGAGTCCGGCACTTCAGGATGGAATCGCTCAGATCAGTCATCTCTTCCATGGAAAGAGGGGAATTCTTGGCCTCGATAGACATCAAGGATGCCTATCTTCACATCCCGATTTTCCCGCCTCATCAGAGGTTCCTCCGCTTTGCCATTCGGGAGGACCACTTCCAGTTCACGGCCTTACCCTTCGGTCTCGCCACGGCGCCCAGGGTGTTCACCAAGGTCATGGCGGCTGTCATGGCCATTTTTCACTCTCGAGGAGTCGTCGTGCTACCTTACTTAGACGATCTCCTCATAAAGGGCCCGTCTTTTCAGGCCTGCGAGTCAAGCGTCCACATTACCCTGGATTCTCTTTCGCGCCTGGGCTGGCTGATCAACTTGGACAAGTCATCTCCCGTTCCTTCCCGTCGGATCTCCTTTCTGGGTATGATCCTGGACACCTCAAGGGGGCTGGTTTTGCTTCCTCGGTCCAAGGTCCAAGCGCTCCAACAGGGAGTCTGTTCACTCTGCCATTCTCGCCCGCGAACCATTCGGTTCGCCATGAAGATCCTGGGGAAGATGGTTGCGGCAATCGAAGCCGTTCCCTTTGCTCAACTCCATCTCCGCCCCTTGCAACAGGCTCTGCTGGACAACTGGGACAGGAGTCTCTTTTCTCTCGACCTCCCTTGTCCTCTGTCCCCAAGGGTCAGACATTCTCTCATTTGGTGGACCCTGGGACCATCTCTTCTCCAGGGGAAGTCCTTCCTTCCGATCCGCTGGTTAGTGGTGACCACCGACGCCAGTCTTCTTGGCTGGGGGGCGGTGTTTCTTCACCACTCAGTCCAGGGCCGTTGGACTGTTCGGAAATCCAGTCTCCCCATCAACATTCTGGAGATTCGTGCTATCAGACTTGCTCTGAGTCACTTCCACGCTCTGCTCGCGGGTCACCCTATAAGAGTCCAATCGGACAACGTCACGGCGGTGGCTTACATCAACCACCAGTGGGGTACCCGCAGCAGGGCGGCGATGAGGGAAGTCTCCCTCATCCTTCGTTGGGCCGAGACCAACCACTCCATCATCTCGGCGGTGCACATTCCGGGAGTCGAGAACTGGGCGGCGGACTTCCTGAGCCGCCAGGGCCTTGCCTCGGGGGAGTGGGAACTTCACCCAGAGGCTTTTCACCAGATCTGTCTTCGCTGGGGGACCCCGGACGTGGATCTGATGGCGTCCAGATGGAACGCCAAAGTCCACAACTTCATTGCTCGATCTCGGGATCCCCAGGCCATAGGAGTGGACGCGCTGATCTCTCCGTGGCATCATTTTCAGCTCCCATACATGTTCCCTCCCCTTCCCTTACTGCCGAAGGTCATCCGAAAGATCAGGATGGAGGGAGTTCCGGTCATTCTGGTCGCCCCAGACTGGCCTCGTCGCGCGTGGTACGCGGAACTCGTCCAGCTCGTAGCCGACGTCCCCTTGCGGTTGCCAGACCGCCCAGACCTACTTCGCCAAGGACCGATCTACCATCAGAGCTCAGGGGCCCTACGTTTAACGGCGTGGCTGTTGAAACCTGGATTCTAGCTCGCGCTGGTTTCTCTCAGCAGGTCATTCCCACCATGCTAAGTGCTCGCAAGGCGTCTTCTGCCTCTATCTACCACCGTGTCTGGAAGACCTTCTTCTCTTGGTGCAGGCTCCGAGGGCACCCTCCGCTCAGGTTCTCCATCCCTTGTATCCTGAATTTCCTTCAGTCTGGTCTGGATTCTGGTTTGGCCCTGAGCTCTCTTAAAGGCCAGATCTCAGCCTTATCCGTGCTGTTCCAGCGTAGGATCGCCACCAACCTTCAGGTCAAGACTTTCATTCAGGGAGTCTCCCATGTTGTTCCTCCCTACAGGATGCCGTTGGAGACCTGGGATCTCAACTTGGTCCTGGGGGTTCTCCAGGAACCTCCGTTCGAACCCCTTCAAGAGGTTCCGCTCTCTGTCCTCTCTTGGAAGGTCGCCTTCCTGGTAGCGGTGACGTCCATCAGAAGGGTTTCAGAGCTCGCCGCTCTATCCTGCCGGGCACCTTTCCTTGCCTTTCATCAGGACAAGGTAGTCCTACGTCCTTCTCCGGCGTTTCTTCCCAAGGTGGTCTCATCTTTCCACCTTAACGAGGACATCATTCTTCCCTCCTTTTGTCCGCAGCCCAAACATAGGGTCGAGAAGGCTCTCCATACTCTGGACGTGGAAGGGCCCTCAGGAGGTACATTTCCAGAACGGCTCACTTCAGAAAATCGGACGCCCTTTTCGTGCTCCCGGAGGGTCACAGAAAGGGTTTGGCTGCGTCAAAATCCACTATAGCCAGGTGGATCCGATCTGCTATCCAGGAATCCTATCGGGTCAGGGGCAGTCCTATCCCGGCGGGGATTAGAGCTCACTCCACTCGGTCGATGGGTGCTTCCTGGGCCATCCGGCACCAGGCATCAGCGGAGCAGGTTTGCAAGGCCGCAACATGGTCCAGCCTGCATACCTTCACAAAGCATTACAATGTTCACACCCAATCCTCTGCGGACGCGGCCCTTGGCAGGTGTATCCTGCAGGCGGCCGTTGCGCATTTGTAGTCTGATGGTACACGGAGTTACTTGGTTGTATTGTTTCCCTCCCAGGGACTGCTTTGGGACGTCCCATGGTCCTGTGTCCCCCAATGAGGCGAAGGAGAAATAGGGATTTTTGTGTGTACTCACCGTAAAATCCTTTTCTCCGAGCCACTCATTGGGGGACACAGCACCCACCCTGATAGCCTTACGGCTTGTTATCTTTTTTAGTCTTTGACTGTTGTTTGACATGTTATGTTCCAATGTTTTTTTGATATATTGTTCTCATTATCCTACTGCTTTTGCACTTAACTGGGTCTCTGGAAGCCAGCATGAGGGTGTATACTGCAGGGGAGGAGCTAACCCTTTTTTGTCTCAGCTTAGTGTCAGCCTCCTAGTGACAGCAGCATAACCCATGGTCCTGTGTCCCCCAATGTGTGGCTCGGAGAAAAGGATTTTACGGTGAGTACACACAAAAATCCCTATTTTAGCTTTCAATTCCTCCAGTGTTGGGGGATTACGGTCTAACCAGTGCAATGTCTAACCTGACAGTATTCTCAGAATGGTGGTAGTCACAGGGGATCTTAAATCTACCCCCACCCCCAGAAGGCCCAGTATGCACACCCTAGTTGTATGTGTATTCCGAATACTAGTTTAATCGGAGAGGTCACTCCCACTCCCAGTAATGGCCTATATCAACACATTCCCATAGCATATGCATCAGATGGGCCCCGTTCGTACCGCATGTCGGACATGAGTCTTCAGTTCCAGCCCCAATTTTATACAATATATTAGGTGTCTTATATACCCTGTGGATAAGGAAAGTCTGGGACTCAGGTGTTGTTTCTAGTATTTCATTCCATTGTTCTTCAGATATGGGACTGACATCCTCTTCCCACTTTCATCTGACCATCATGGGATGCTTATGTAGATAAAAGGGTAATTAGGTTACTATTGATTGATTTATGCCTCACTGGTTAGCTGTTTGGAAAGGTCGTCGGGGCACTGAAAAGGTGAAGAATCCCATCTCATCATTTCTACCACACAATGAATTGCTTAAATGCAAAACCCAAAAAACAAAGGTAGATTGCATTTTTCCACCATTTTACCCCACTTTGATTTTTCTTCCTCGTAGTTTACCTGCCATGTGTTTTTCATCATTTCTTTTTACCCTGGATGATAGGTCTTCACTTGGAGAATTTTGTGAGTGACGATCTGGGTAACACCAGTATACAAGTGCTGCAAGGAGAAGTCAGTGTGGAAATTGTGAAGGACACAAAGAACTTCACCCTGAGAGAAGGCGACCGCATGCAGGTGAGTGTGGATTCTGTGTCCTGGATTGTAGGGTTTTATGGGACATGAGCCCCGTCACACTGCACACTGAGCAGACCGAGCCATGAACACTGTCACACTGCACTCTATACAGGCCAAACCACGAGCACCGTGACACTGCACTCTGTACAGGCCAAACCATGAGCACCGTCACACTGCACTCTGTACAGGCCAAACCACGAGCACCGTGACCCTGCACACTGAGCAGACCGAGCCATGAGCTCCGTGACACTGCACTCTGTACAGGCTGAGCCACGAATACCGTGACACTGCACGCTGTACAGACCGAGCCATGAGCACCGTGACACTGCACGCTGTACAGACCGAGCCATGAGCACCGTGACACTGCACTCTGTACAGGCCGAGCCTCGAGCACCGTGACACTGCATGCTGTACAGGCCGAGCCATTAGCACCATGACACTGCATGCTGTACAGGCCGAGCCATTAGCACCGTGACACTGCATGCTGTACAGGCCGAGCCATTAGCACCGTGACACTGCACTTCTCGAGCACTGTGACACTGCACTCTGTACGGGCCGAGCCGTGAGCACTATGACACTGCACTCTATACAGGCCGAGCCGTGAGCACGTGACACTGCACGCTGTACAGGCTGAGCCTCGAGCACCGTGACACTGCACTCTGTACAGGCCGAGCCTCGAGCACTATGACACTGCACTCTGTACGGGCCGAGCCGTGAGCACTATGACACTGCACTCTATACAGGCCGAGCCGTGAGCACGTGACACTGCACGCTGTACAGGCTGAGCCTCGAGCACCGTGACACTGCACTCTGTACAGGCAGAGCCTCGAGCACTATGACACTGCACTCTGTACAGGCCGAGCCGTGAGCACGTGACACTGCACGCTGTACAGGCCGAGCCGTGAGCACGTGACACTGCACGCTGTACAGGCCGAGCCTCGAGCACTATGACACTGCACTCTGTACAGGCCGAGCCATGAGCTGCTCTTCCCTGTAAGGTGAATCCACATTTATGGTGAAGATATCTGCACATTTAAAGCCTATTGCCCCTCGTTTTAAAGGCTCTTTTTTTGCACAGGACGATGCAAATTACGGGGACACTCGATTACTCAGTTTCCGTACGGTTTGCATATTGTCGGCACACGTCCCCTGTTTGCCCTGAGAGATTTCCTGCCTACATAACTGCCATGTTTGCTTTGGCCAATGATCAGGAAAGTTCTTATGCGTTCAGGCATTTATCTGCCTGTGCACTTCTCTTCTGAAATTGGCATAGATTAAAAAAAAGCAGAATTTGGACGCCTATATTTCAGGGGTTTTGTTCAAAATTATTTATCAAGGGCCACTACTGTAACACCAGCGGTAGCATCAATATCACGTGCCTCTGTCCATTTCTGTTTATTTTTGTTTTTATCCCAGTTGCCAGCGGGTGAATACCACAAAGTGTTCACCGTGTCCCCCGGACCCTCATGTTACATGTACCTGTATGTGAATACCACGGCAGTGACCCTGGAACAGAACCTGACCCGCCTGCAGGAGCTGAAGGAGAAGGTGGAGAATGGCAGCGGTGAGTGATGGCGAACGTTACGGTGCATCTGCGCTGATCGAGAGCGAGCCGTCCGCAGACCTCCTGAATATTATACAGGCTTCCAAAGAAGAAGCAAAATGCTCGTTCATCAGCTAAAATAATCTTTTCTTTTTTTTTTGCGGCACAAAAAAAAATTGTTCTCAGCAGCACATGGTCCTGTGTAAACTGGATTTGTGTTGTTGAGAACGATGTCAGTCTATGCGCACTGAATGATATATTATTATTATTGGCTCAGTGCGAGTCTGAGGTGGGGTCGATCTGTATAAACGCCACCGACCGGCTAATACTTGGTGGGGTAAGTTCAGGTTTGTGGATTATGATTCCCTGCGATTTCATCCTGTACAAGGTTATAATCTGTGGCAAAAATCTGCAGCTTTTCCGCATGACCATGTGCATGCTGCGGAGTGTGCCTGTACGGTCAGTCGGCCACCTCTGAGCATGGCCGCCTGCAGCATTACTGTCCTGTTTTTTTGTTTCTTAGAAACTTCTCCTCTGCCACCCGAGTTACAGCCCCTCATCTCCGGAGAAGTAGAAGACCCCAATGTGTCAGATCCCCTGGTGGTTGCCTACCTGCGCCGACAGAGGCGGATAGAGGAGGCAGAACGCAGGCGAAACGCTACAGTGACAGAGCGATTTCAGAGGTTTTTCAATAAGAAGTATTATCTCCTGCGACGAAGGTAAGTGTCCGTGCTTCATGAACTCGGCCCACCCACCGTATAGAATAACCCTAATGACATGTGCCAGGCCTGGAGTTGTCACCTGTGGATTTTCTTCTGATTAGCGTGGTCCTGGACGGCCACGTCACCAAGGCCAGATCTGCATTGATGGTGTAATAGCCAATGTTTAGCGGAAACATCAGGAGCTACCATTATGCCGTATGTTTGTTTCTGACCTTTCCAACACAGGTTTAGGCTAGGCTCGCACATCCGTATGTTACAGACCGTGACGCACGGATCCGGCCACAGGACAGGCCCTCCCGACCAATACTAGACAGCCAGATAGATAGATGTGAGGCTGACGACTTTGGAGACCTGTGGCCGGTCTGTGCATCGCAATCCATACCCGGACTGCGACACACAATGTGTAAGTCCAGGCTCGATCTATAGCGGACAGTTCCTGGTGACCATGGGTTTCCTGACCCGACCTTCCGGCATTATGCCTACCTCATGTCAGGAGACCCGGGGTCTGGCTGCGAGTTGCAACCATAGGGTGGTCCGTAAAATCCGGCTGCTGGGCTGACATGTGAATCTGGCCTTAGGCTCCCTATTCTATAGTTGGGTTTATGTGCCTAAACGTGGCTGTTGGCAGCAGATCTCATGGGGTGGACGTGCTGCAAACAGTAGAGGACCTAACAATAGTATTTATAGTCACCGAGTCCCCAAGTAATGTGTATGGACCAGGGTCTGTGCTCGTTATGGGAAGAAATCTGCAAGTGTAAACTCAGCCTAAAGCTACAGCACATTGTTGTCATCCCAGGAAAAATTGGGTTTGGAATCTGCTCTCAAAACTCTTTAAGGGGGTGGTCCGGGGCGTATCTTCTGTGCATCACTTACATCCAGCCGCTGCTGGTGGCCATTCAGATGAGCAGCGCTCCACCAGGGAGAGAACCATTTCTTGATATCGTGCCACTCTGCACAGACACTGAGCCCCCGTATGACATTCATATACCCTAATTGGGCACATATGTCAGTATGGAATAAAGCTGGCTGATAACAGAGAACACCAGAATGCAGAATGGTGCTAACACTGGCTTGTTCATAGTCCTGCGTTGAATATATGATGTATCTAGAGGGGTGTGAATACCGGACGTGGAGCGCGCCCTTATCTCTGCCGGTTCTGGCTCTGTAAATAACATTCCTCTGGGCCTGGGAATGGGACGTAGTTTAGTCTTTCCTGGCCGCTTCCCGCCCACAGAATATAGAGGAGAACTGTGCTCACTGCTGACCGAGCAGACAGGACGCTTCTTATCAAAGTATCGGACAAAAGGGAAGCAGGAGGCTTCCTCATTCAGCAGCGCGTGTGCGGAGAATCCTATTAATGCAACTGCAAATTCCGTTTTCACGCCTGGCGTCACTCCTTGTGTAGTAGAGCCGCGCCCAGTAGTGGACGGGCAGCAGACACAAAGTAAGAGAGTGGTGGTGACCACATCAGACATTAGTGGCATCGCTCTAGGGTACAGCGCCAATGTCCGAGCGCAAAAACTGAACTATTCGGAATAAGCGCAGGAGGAGAACGTGCACGGCTAACTGCCTTGTGCCTCTGCTCCTGGGTTCTAGCAGAGCGCAGGGGCCACAGTAGTCGGACATCGGTGGTGTATACAAGCAGTATCACTTCATAGTGCGATGACACAACCTCTTTAAAGGGACTGAACAGTCTGTGCTGACAAACGTATTTGCGTGGGTTTCCTCCGGGTTCACCGGTTTCTTCCCACTCTCCAAAGACTGATAGGACAATTAGATTGTGAGCCCCAATGGGCACAGGGATGATGATGACTTCTGTAAAGCGCTGCGGAATAAATGGCACTATATAAGTGAGCATAATAATAATAAAGCACTATTCTGTTGCTTCCGTTCTGTGATGTCAGACCCTTGTGGATTCGCTCCGTAGGACCTCGTCGTTTCCCGTTATACAGACATCTTGAGCAAAATGCAGAAAGCCGCTCGTGTCTGGACGATTTTTATTTAACCCTGCTGTTCTGTTCGGTCTGGGGAGACCTATTTTGAACTTTGGTATTTTTTGGGGTGTTCAAGATGCGGTTCTGAAACTTGTGGTTGATTGACTTAAATGAGGATGGGTCGGTCGGCCACGGGTTTCAGAGCCGCATCTTGAATATTTTAAAGAATATTGAAGTTCAAAGTCGGTCATTTTTGACCAACAGAACAGCAGGGTTAAGGCTCCGTTCGCATGTGTAGTTGTCATCCGTTACTAGCGTAGCTAAATCAGATCTAGACGTTGGTTGCCGTTTTTTCCGTATCTAACAGACCTGTCAGTATTAGCGGTGTCTCTGTTAGTGGATGTTATAATCCATTTTCCTATGGAATTCAATGTTAAAAATGGATCCTGTTTTACAGAGCAGTTGTACAGACTGTGTTTATCGATCCAGCTAAAAAAAACTGCAGTAAAACGGAAGATATTTTTGGACATTTCTGTCCTCATTTAAATGAATGCATTATTTTTAATGAATGTTTTTTTTGTTTTTTTTTTTTGCTATCCCCAAAAGGATCCAGAAAGAGGCATGACTGCTGGATGTGTGAGCATAGCCTAATGTGTATAGGGACGCTTTGATGGGCTAATGGTGGGGATCGATGACCTCTACACGGCCACTGAAAGGCCAGATGATCTCAGCATGCTGCTGTTGACTACAGGCTAGTGTGCTCTGTTATCAGCCATATGAAACACGGGAAAACTTTGAGAGTAGGTCAGAAAACTCCCTGCCTAATGGTCATTAACATCTAATGGTCTTATAAACTGTAATTACTTGTACATACTGATAGGGGGCGCTTTACACTCTGCAGAGAGCAATATTTAAAGACCCTCTCCATACACATGAGATGGCTGTCATATATATATGTCCCCCCACTCTCTCATACACCGGACGAGCGCTCCTGCTCTCTCATACACCGGACGAGCGCTCCTGCCCTCTCATACACCGGACGAGCGCTCCTGCCCTCTCATACACCGGACGAGCGCTCCTGCCCTCTCATACACCGGACGAGCGCTCCTGCTCTCTCATACACCGGACGAGCGCTCCTGCTCTCTCATACACTGGACGAGCGCTCCTGCTCTCTCATACACCGGACGAGCGCTCCTGCTCTCTCATACACCGGACGAGCGCTCCTGCTCTCTCATACACCGGACGAGCGCTCCTGCCCTCTCATACACCGGACGAGCGCTCCTGCTCTCTCATACACCGGACGAGCGCTCCTGCCCTCTCATACACCGGACGAGCGCTCCTGCCCTCTCATACACCGGACGAGCGCTCCTGCCCTCTCATACACCGGACGAGCGCTCCTGCTCTCTCATACACCGGACGAGCGCTCCTGCTCTCTCATACACCGGACGAGCGCTCCTGCTCTCTCATACACCGGACGAGCGCTCCTGCTCTCTCATACACCGGACGAGCGCTCCTGCTCTCTCATACACCGGACGAGCGCTCCTGCTCTCTCATACACCGGACGAGCGCTCCTGCTCTCTCATACACCGGACGAGCGCTCCTGCTCTCTCATACACCGGACGAGCGCTCCTGCTATCTCATACACCGGACGAGCGCTCCTGCCCTCTCATACACCGGACGAGCGCTCCTGCCCTCTCATACACCGGACGAGCGCTCCTGCCCTCTCATACACCGGACGAGCGCTCCTGCCCTCTCATACACCGGACGAGCGCTCCTGCCCTCTCATACACCGGACGAGCGCTCCTGCCCTCTCATACACCGGACGAGCGCTCCTGCCCTCTCATACACCGGACGAGCGCTCCTGCCCTCTCATACACCGGACGAGCGCTCCTGCCCTCTCATACACCGGACGAGCGCTCCTGCCCTCTCATACACCGGACGAGCGCTCCTGCCCTCTCATACACCGGACGAGCGCTCCTGCTCTCTCATACACCGGACGAGCGCTCCTGCTCTCTCATACACCGGACGAGCGCTCCTGCTCTCTCATACACCGGACGAGCGCTCCTGCTATCTCATACACCGGACGAGCGCTCCTGCTCTCTCATACACCGGACGAGCGCTCCTGCCCTCTCATACACCGGACGAGCGCTCCTGCCCTCTCATACACTGGACGAGCGCTCCTGCCCTCTCATACACCGGACGAGCGCTCCTGCCCTCTCATACACCGGACGAGCGCTCCTGCCCTCTCATACACCGGACGAGCGCTCCTGCCCTCTCATACACCGGACGAGCGCTCCTGCCCTCTCATACACCGGACGAGCGCTCCTGCCCTCTCATACACCGGACGAGCGCTCCTGCCCTCTCATACACCGGACGAGCGCTCCTGCGTTCTCTGCAAAAGAGCCGCCGCCACATTCCTCTGGCTTATCTCCTATGGAACAAAAGGATCAGCCGCTAAAATCCTTTTTGTCGTGTGTCTCTTGTCCAAAATGAACAGCATGTCACTGGCGCATAAGACAGTGGTGTGCTACTTCCCTGAAGTTGTAGGCTACCGGCACACTATAACGTGGGGCCACTGTCAGGAATGTGGACGGGTCATTAGGAGACATTCCTACTAGTGATGAGCGAACGTGCTCGGGGGCTATCTGCTTGGCTAGTATGTTCTAGCCCCTGCGGCTGCACGATTTGTGGCTATTAGACGGCTGTAACACATGCGGAGGTTGTCTGTGTGTTAGGCAATGCCTACATGTGATGCAGCTGTCGATCAGCCGCGGGGACTAGAACATATTATTGGAACACGCCAAAATCACTCGGTTAGCACCCGAGCATGCTGAGATAACATCTCATCCGAGCTCCTTTCTCATCACTAGTTCCTGCCTGTGTTACTCAATGACTCCTGCGGGGTAATCCTTGTGCTTGCACGGCCTTGGAAAACCAGCGCTAGAATTATAAAGGTCTATTTAGGCAGCTACTGTATGGAAATTACCTGCAGTCACTGGCTCCTATGGGAGAAAGGCCGGGCCAGCGACATGCAGCGGTACCGGTTTTGAGCACAGCGCTGTAGGGATGAACCGCAGGTAGGACGGCCGTATTGTGCAATGGAAATTTTAGAATAATTTCCTTCAGCAACTGTCCCTTCCTGGGAGAGATTGCTATGGCAAACTGTGCGCCACACATCACAGCCCGGGCAAATGGACATGACGCCAATGTTAGCAACTTTTCTTCTAAGCATGTCCCAGTGAGCTGCACCGACTTTTAAAAAAGTCGGCGGTGTCACTGCGATCGAGTCTGAAATCGGACATGCCGGTTCAATTTTTTTTACATCCCCCGCCTTGTCAAATTGAACGGTCTTCCATACACATTACTGTCAGATGAACCCGGTGAGATCGGCAGGTATGGCCAGCACTAGTTTAATGTGTATGATGGACATTTTCAGACTCTTTGGAATACGCATTTAGTAAGCCGATCGGGGCCATCCTTGTAGGTTTATGTCACATAATGCTGTAACAAAATGAAGTTTAATTTCCTACACAACCATTTTGAAGTGACAGTAGTTACTAATAACCACCACTAGGGGGTGACTTAAGGACGAAATACACTTGTAGAATAGACCGCTATGCACCTTGTGTCTACTATGGGGGTGAGGGATAGCAGTGGTCATAGTCAGCGTGGCTGCAGAGAACAAGTTCTGGGCTAAAGAGCGTAAAGGCTGAACGTAGGGAACAAGTTCTGGATTGTCCTTCTGGCTCTTATGTCCACATGGTGGGTTACTTGTGTGCACATACAAGCAGTACTAGGCAAATAGAACACTAAATCTAAAAATTCAATATACCAGCTGCATATGGTGACCAATTAAAATGGCAGTCCTCAGGACTAATGCTGGGTGAACCCGACCAGTAAAGTTTGGGGTCTGTACCGAACATCTACTGTTCGGCCACGGACCCCAAACATGGACTTCTTCAGGAAGTCCGTGCTACTGTTCGTGTTAGGCACCCCAAACATCAGGTTTTCCCATGCTAACAGCTCCAATTGGCGGTAAGATCATTACGATGACCGCGTAAACATGCACCACTGATGGGAGCATTCATCACCCGGTGCCTGCTCTTATAAATGACATGGGGTCACTTCTGGATTTGTGTAACCAGCATGGTAAAACTGACATCTGTGGCATACAACCCTTTCAGCTTTATCAAGACTGGTTATCAAATATAGAGGGGTACCTGACTGGTGTTTTTTTTTTTTTTTTTAATTATTTTAAAAAACGTTGTGCTAAAGCAGACATCTGGGGGCTGGTATTCTCAGGCTGGTATGGGGCCATAACCCACAAGAGGAAAAAACCTCCACTATTCTAGAGAAAGCGCCACAGAAAAAAACAGGCAAAGGTGCTAACCTGTCCAGGCCTCAAATCAAATGCACTATCATGGTGCAGCGGGCGCAGGTGTGGTAATACCAATGAGACAGCCAGCCTACAATCAGGGATTGGCAGCTTGGCACACCAGTGCACACAATCTGCAGCAGTGTTCCCACAGAGAATGCACAACATCTGCCTGTTAGTAACGCCCTGTGGCGGGCTGCCCAGTGCTAAATGTAATGTGTCCCGTGTGAACAGAGGCCACAACATACAAAGCCATCTGGGCCTAACTGCACCTCAAAAAACTAAAAAAGTGAACAAGAACATAACTAATACCTTACATATTTTGATATTATGGCCAGTAGGACTGAGGAACCTTGACAAGGGCTGCCAGCTTACGTATTGTGGCCATAATATTAACGAATACCTTACAGATTTTGATATGTTCTTGTGCGCTTTTTTTATTTTTTGAGGTGCAGTTGGGCCCTGATGGCTTTGTAACTTGTGGCCTCTGTTCACACAGGACACAGTAGTTAGCACTGGGCAGCCCGCCACAGGGCGTTACTAATGGGCTATGATCCAGATGCTTTGCATACTCTGTGTGAACACTTCTGCAGATTATTTGTGTGCACTGGTGTGCCATGCGGCCAATCCCCGATTGTAGGCTGGCAGTCTCATTTGGTATTGCCGCACCTGTGCAGTCGCCATCTTTAGGCTTCTTTCACACTTGCGTCCGTACGCGTCCGTCGCTAAGCGTCGGCGCGACGTACCGACGCACGTTGTGAAAATTTGGCACATGGGCAGCGGATGCAGTTTTTCAACGCATCCGCTGCCCATTGTAAAGTCCCGGGGAGGAGGGGGCGGAGTTCCGGCCGCGCATGTGCGGTAGGAAATGGCGGACCCGATGTACGAAAAAACGTTCCCTTCAACGTTTTTTTCGTGCCGACGGTCTGCCAAAACACGACAAATCCAGTGCACGACGGACGCATGGCCATACGTCGCGATCCAAGTCTATGGGCAAAAAACACATCAGGCGGGCACATTTGTAGGATCCGTCTTTCCCCAAAACGACGCATTGCGACGGACGTGACACGACGCAAGTGTAAAAGAAGCCTCATTTGGGCCCGCTGCACCATGATGGTGCATTTGATTTGAGGTCTGGACAGGTTAGCACCCTTGCATGTTTTTTCTGTGTTTTCTCTGGTATGGGGCCATGCCTATTGACCCCACTCAGCCCAGCAAAAGCACACTTATTAGATGCGCCAATTCTGGTGCTTTGCTTGGTTCTTTCCACTTGCCCTGTGACAGTGGCAAGTGGGGTAATATTTGTGGGGTTAATGTTACCTTGAAGCCCAGTGGTTAGTAATGGAAAGGCATCTATAAGACGCCTCTCTCCATTACTATCCCCATAGTCATATTGTAAATAAAAACCACCCAGAAAGTCTTAATTTGAAGTAAAAATCCACGTTTTATAAATGTATTTAAAAATAAGTTATAATCACTTGATGCCCATTCTATTGAAGCCCATGTCACCTGTAAAAAAAAAAAAAAATAAAAATAATGAACCATATCCCTCACTTGTCTGAAGTGAAGGTATCACAAGCTGTAATCCATGTCTGCAAAATGTGGTTTAGAACCTGGACAGTGCTATAATATGACTGTCCAAACTCGAAGAATGAGGTGCTGCTTCAGTGACCCCCTCAAGGTTACCGCAAGGTCACTGATGCTGCGTTCTCACACTTCTCATTGAGGTCACCGCAGTTAATTTTCCAGGCTCACAGTGATCACAGCAAGCTCTGGCTCACGGTGAAGTGTAGGAACGCAAACTCAGGGACCTGCAGTAACCTTCATTACATCACTGAGGCTGTTCTCACAGCACCTCATTCTTCCGTGGTTTTCAGCCTGGATGGTCATATAATGGCACTGTCCACATTGTAAACCACATGTCAGAGACACTGTTTACGGCGTGGCACGTTTACTTTTGACTAGAATTGAGCAAATTTGTTTGGGTCGCTTATTCGGCAAGCTAGAGCGCTTAGGCTACGTTCAGACTAGCGTTGTGCTAGTGTGCGTCGGGTGACGCAGCGGCGACGCACGCGTCATGCGCCCCTATGTTTAACATGGGGGACGCATGCGTTTTTGTTTGTTGCGTTTTGCGACGCATGCGTCTTTTTTGCCGCAAGCGTCGGACCAAGAAAACGCAACAAGTTGCATTTTTCTTGCGTCCGATTTTCGGCAAAAAACGACGTACGCATCGCAAAACGCAGCGTTTTTGCGTGCGTTTTGCCGCGTTTTTGCGTGCGTTGTGTCGCCGACGCAGCGGCGCACGCTAGTTTGAACGTAGCCTTACCGAATAAGCTGCAGCGGGAACCCGGATACATGGATCACTCCTGCTGATCAGCTGGCCGGAGGTGCAGCTTCATGTGTTGCAGCTGTGTCAGTCACAGCACATGCATGGAGAGTCCAACAGACAGGCTGTCCATGCATGTGTTGTGACACATGCAACTGCAAAGCTGAACAGTTGGCATGCTCCGTGTATCTGGGGTTCCCTCTGCAGCTTATTTGGGAAGCACTATAACTTGCCAAATAAGCAAGGACTCAAACAAATTCCCTCAGACAGGATATGATAATTTTACAGGGGACATGGGTTTCAATGGAATGGGCATAATGTGCTTATAACTCTTATTTTTAAATAAATTTGTAAAATGGTGTGGATTTTTATTAAAAAAGAAAACCTTTGTTCTGGGCATTATTTTTAATTTACGAGTATGGGGTTAGTAATGGAGAAGTGTGTTATATAGAAGCCTCACTCCTCTCCATTACTAACAGCTGGGCTTGATGTTACCTGATAATACAAAGGTGACATCAACCTCACAAATCTTACCCCACAAGGCAAAAGCGCCAGAATTGGTGCATCTAGTCGATGTGCCTTTCTTTGGGAAGGGTGAATATCCATGGCACCCCACCTGTCCACTTTACTGTCAAAGTGGGGGGGAACTCCATGTTTTTTTTTTTTTTATTATTATTATTATTGTGGGGGTTGCAGCCTGCAGCTGTCAGTTTTGCTATACTAGTTATCAAAAATAGAACAGACCCCATGTAATTTTTTTTTATGTATTTATAGCTCAGACACCAGCTGATGAACCATTAGCGGCACCTGCTCTTGCAGTTATCAGCGAGAACAGGCGTAGGTTAATGGGAGTAATACACCCCATCAGCCTGACATCTGTGAATGGAGGTAAACTTTTTAGCTCTGGTCACAGCTGCTGACTTATGCTATGGCATGGGAGCCACCACTCTGACCAGCAGTAATTCTTAGGCTAGGTTCACATTGCGTTAGCGTATGCGCTAAATGGACTGCACAACGCAATTGCCGAAAAGGGATCGCCTTATGCGATCGCGCTAGCAGGAACGGACCCAAAAACGCTGCAGACAGCGTTCGAGGGTCTGTCACAAAATAACGGCACATCACTAACGCATGCCAATGATGGCATGCGTTGGCGATACGCTACATCATTGCGGTCAATGGGTGCGCTGATTCGTTACATAGCGTTGGTGCCGCTATGAAACTGATTCCGTCAGCGGACACCCACTAATGCAATGTGAACCTAGCCTTACCGTAAATCAAATGCACCGTTTGTCATACAGAAGACAGTGTGGCAAACGGATGTAGGGGGTCTGGTACGCAAACAAATGTTTTTTCTTCTTTATAAATGTTCAGCTAGACCCAAACATCCAGGGGTTTGCTGATCACCACTCTACATATAAAAAGGCTTTGCCCCATCAGACCTGCTTATTATCAAGAACTCTCAAACATGATTTTATTTCAGGACAGTAACTGTCCTTTATTACAGAACCCCTACAGCTATCCCTCCAGTACTTTATGTGGGGGGTATCTGTACCTGACCTTCCTGGCATCTCCTATGGAGACTAGAATGGTTTAATAGGGTACGGTTGTATATCATGAAGCTTTGTGTTGTCCCTCACGCAGTAGCTTTTTGGTTCTGTACACTCTTATGGCTGATGTTGAGGTGTCCCAATAGCACTCATGCTCTTACAGACGTGGAATCTGAGCATTGCATACATCACCGTCTCTGGTTTTCTTTACATGTGCGATCAGTCATGTTTACCGCTTTGCATTGCACAGCCACCGTTGTGAATGATAAGAGGAAGTCATCTTGTACATTGTTTTCTTGTGCAGTTTCCTTATGACGGCCATCTCTCTGCGGAATATCCTCATCGGTAAACCGCCCCTGGAGCAGCTGGCAGTAGAAGTGGCGTTTGCCAATATAAAGTATGAAGATCCAAGACAACAGGAAGCAAAGCAGCAAGACCACCCTCTACCTGAGCCAGAACATGCAGATGTGTGACCCTACATAATGTGTTATTAATTGATGAACTATTTTCTAATATCTTTTTGTACAGAGCAAACAACCAGAATACTTTTATACAAGTGATAAAGCACTACACGAGTTTTTAAAATAAAGAGGTGTCTCTCTTTAACAAACATCTTACCAGGTTGGAAAGTTTTTTTTTTTTACCCACTTTCTTAAAGTGACTGTTCACTAAGGACCCCCTAAAAACTATAAATATTCCCCACCAATGCTGCTATTCTTAGCCGGTCACCAAGCATTACTGCATTGTTTGGCCTTAGACTTAAAGGGAACATGGAGCCGATACAGGCTCTTGCTAGTTATGGCATAGGCATCATTCAGGGCAGCCCTGTGACTTTAATTCCAAAATCTAGTAACTAAAATGAACTCTGGGAAAACCCTGTAAGACAAGTACTATAGTATCAGGACCAGCCCCGAGAGCCTTGATTCGTCTGATCTACTTTGGCCTTTGAGAAGACGTGGACGACCATGCTCTGCAGTAGGACAGGTGGTGAGAAGCATAACACCAGGCCTTTCTGTACAGGGAACCTAGCCACCAGTGTTCAGATCCTCCATGCTCACCACCATTAGAGAACCTTTGCCAGAGACAAAAATCACACGACACAGGTTGTAAAGGGGAGCACCTAATACTTTATTTCATGAAATCTTGCCGTGATTGATTTGTTTTTACCAGAACCAGACACATGGAATAGGAAAAAAAAAAAATTAAAAAAAGCTGAAGGTTAGTGTACCCTATAGCAGTCAGAGAACCCCCTACATTATGAGCATGTAAACAACCAGCTTCTCTGTAAAACACTGGTATAAGTGCCTATTCCTGCAGGGGGCGCTCCTTCTGAATGAGATACACATGAACACAAGCCAGGACCTCTGCAAGGCACAGCCATGGTTTTTCTGTACTACACCATAGCATGCCAGAGGTCCTGGAGAGGTGGTGTATCAAAACCGATAAACAGCATAAAGTATAAAAAAATAAAACTTTAAAATAAGATGTCACCTGCAGCATGGGCTACTCTGTACTTACACCCATGCCTGGCAACAATAAATAAAGCAGTTCAGGAGCATTCCCATCTCAGACATTTATGGCATATGTGTCTATGCTAAAAGTATTGAGATTGAAATACTGGTATTACACACATCAAATTTCAAGTAAGATCCTTTACTCTCTCCCTGCCAGCTGCTAATCCTGTGCCTCATCTCCGCACTGGGCTGGTTTCTCTGTAGCCACACCAGCCAGCTGCAGAGGAAGGTATACTACCCGTGGCACAGGCTCGCAGAAGATTAGACACTAAACAGGGAGAGCTTTGTGCAGCGTGGCTTAGTGAAAAAGAGGAGCGAGTACAGGCACCGAGAAAGAACAGCCTAAAAGGCCACTTCACTTTTGTTGGGGTGGGACAAGTTGTGCACTGCTTAAGAGCCATTGAGAATCATGAGTATGGTTTTGGCAAAGTGCTGCATTGTATGCATAGGGAATTAAATGCACACTAGGACATGAATGGGGATGGGTCACCTGAAGAGTCATAGTAAGGGAACAATGTAGGACCCAACAAGATACAAGCGAATATAGACAGTGTCACCTATGGCAGTCTACGAAGCCTGGGGACAATATACTTGGTCAAGAGGTCACCTGAGAGGTCAGCCATATCATCCTCAGATGTACTGGAACCCACCCATTAGATAAGCAGCATCTTGATTTGTATAACACCATTTGCTTGTTTACAGCAATCTTCATGGACCGACTTGTCCCAGCACCATGACTGATCACACGATGCCGCTCCAGCATCCTCTAAAGATCATTGCTCACAGCAAGGGAAATGTGGGCATGTCAAGAGCTGTGATCGTGTAGGCCCCTCTACCGGTAGCGGGCTCTGTACAGTCCGTGACTGGGGGAGTTGACAAGAGACCAGTAGTGATGAGCGAGTACTCGCTGCTCGGGTTTTCCTGAGCACGCTCAGGTGACCTCTAGAGTATTTGTTATTGCTCTGAGATATAGTTTATCGTCTCAGTTGCATGATTTACAGCTTCCAAATACGCTGAATACATGTGAGGAATGGCTGTTAGGGAATTCCCACATGTATTCAGCGTATTGGGCAGCAGTAAATCATGCAGCTGCCACGATGAAAACTGAGCAATAACAAATACTCGGAGGTCACCCGAGGGTGCTCAGGAAAACCCAAGCAACGAGTATACTCGCTCATCACTAGAGAGCGGTGTTCTACAAATTAAGACATTGTGCAGGTCTTTTAACATTGGAGAGGGCTCCAATATATTTGAGGAAAATTGTCAACCTCTTTAAGGCTACTGGGAAAAAAAAAATAAAAATGCCTTCTGCTAGAAGCACCAATAGGTTAACAGCAAAGATGCAGGGGTAGTAACTAGCTCATACATGGTACTGTCTCCACAAGCAGGACATGGCACTGGAGACCACAGTGAACCCACAGAATAACAGGAAAGGTTAATATGGGGCCTTTTCCTCCCTAAGAGTCTGCAGGCTTCTCTGTATATAACGCCAGCAGGTCAGAGGGGGAAAAGCCTAACAATCAATACTCCAGCTTTTTGGGTACTTCCCAGGGGAAGCACTCCCTACCAAAGTGACCATAGGTTGCAGTCCTCTGATAAATTGGCTTCTTCAGATCCAGATCCCTGGAATATACAAGTTTGCTTGTTAATGTACAGCGTAAAGCGAAGACGTGTGTTTAGCAATCATCAGCTATGGCAGAATCCTGCCTCATGGCTCCTATACAGGGCACTTACCCTGGGGGGACATCATGGACACTACTCACCACAGACTGCCTACAGCAGGGATCACCAGTGGCCCGAAACCCCTTGCAATCTTCTCATCGGGCCTATGGTGCTTAGCACATTGTAGGACATACCCCTTACCAGGTTTTTACTATCTATCAAGGACATCTCCCACCCACCTCCTTGGTTAACAAAGCAATGCTTGCTGCTGACTTTACCTGACGACAACACCGGGACGAAGGTCAAAGTTCTTCTTCACTATATCCAGCAGTTCCCGCTCACTCTTTTGTGATGTCCCATAGTGGAAGATTGAAATAGACAGAGGATGGGCAACACCAATTGCATAGGAGACCTGTTAAGAGATTGAGATCTACAGTGTGTGAACAGCATAGGCAAAGGGCATATTAAAGACCCCTACTGGCCAGCCTCAGGTGCAAGAAAAATAACCCTTACCGGAGGCTTTACCTACCTGAACAAGCACACGGCGGCAGAGGCCAGCCTTAATTAAGGATTTGGCCACCCAACGGGCAGCATAAGCAGCAGATCTGTCCACCTTAGTATAGTCCTTGCCAGAGAAGGCTCCACCACCATGGGCACCCCATCCACCATAAGTATCCACAATGATCTTGCGTCCCGTCAAACCAGCATCTCCCTAGAAATACATATTTCAAAACTGAGTGACAGGTCAAGTTCCATCCTGGTGCCAAGATCCCCACTAATAGAGATGCTCAGCCCAGCACTGCTCTCCGGTAGACTGGATGCCTATAGACCAGAGTCCTTTACCAACCCTCCCTCACTTGGCCCTTTGTTTAGGAAATCAGCAGCTGTCTTGAGGTTTAAGTAGTTCATAAATTCAGTGCGAGCAACACTATAGAACCAATAACCATCCCAACATATCTGCTGACCTGTGGGCCACCGATCACAAATCGACCACTGGGCTGCAGGTGGTAGATGGTATCGTCGTCCAGGTAGTTGGCGGGAACCACAACCTTGACAACTTTCTCCTTCAGTGCATCACGCATCTCATCCAGGCAGATTCCCTCATCGTGCTGTACTGAGACTACAACGGTGTGCACTCTAACAGGGATCACTGCTCCACGGTCCTGCATATACTGGACGGTGACCTGAAATTACATGGCTATTATAATGTGCTCCTTCATGGGATCCTAGCAGAGAACCTGCATGTGCTGCAAGTCTTACTCACCTGGGTCTTAGAGTCAGGACGAAGCCAGGGTAAGGTACCATTGCGACGCAGCTCTGCCATCCTAGCATTCAGTCTGTGTGCCAGGACAATAGTCAGAGGCATGCACTCTTCTGTCTCATCTGTAGCGTAGCCAAACATGATGCCCTGCAACAAGGGGAAATTTAGTATGCCATGTTTTACAAGTGTGAGCGGCTCTAGTCGCCTTAAGTTAGTTCTCACCTGGTCCCCAGCACCAACATCCTCTTCATTCCTATCCAAGTGCACTCCCTGGGCAATGTCGGGAGACTGCTGTTCAAGGGCGACCAACACATTGCAGGTCTTGTAGTCAAAACCTAATGCAGATCAGAACATTTCGTTGCCAGATCTAGCCTTGTAGAAAGCAAATTCAACTCAAGCCAAGCAATATTACTCACCTTTGGAGGAATCATCATAGCCGATATGTTTGATTGTGTCCCGCACAACCTTCTGGTAGTCTACGGATGCCCTTGAGGTGATCTCACCAGCGAGGAGAATCATGCCAGTCTTTGCAACAGTTTCTGCAGGCAAACAGAACCGTCAAATTTCATCCTCAAAGTTACCGAGAAGTATTGCAATAAGCGTAGGGCACCAAAACTCACCACAAGCAATTTTAGCATCAGGGTCCTGCTTGAGATGGGCATCCAGGACTGCATCGCTGATTTGGTCACAGATTTTGTCTGTAATGACAAACCAACACAAGTGATGAGAAATCAGGATACCGCAGGTTACCAGAACAAACCTGGTCATTCACGTTCGATCGTTACCCAGGCCAACCGATAGACATCAGGGAGAGGAACGGGTCGACTGATTTCAGCACGACCAACCCTTTGTTCCCAGGGAAGAACAGTTTCCACAGCCATGTTTGGCAGCAGCGTATTCCTCTTAATTTAAGTGGATTCCCCTTTAAGCTTTATAGAACTTGAGCCGATCTGCACAGCATTGTATAATTCAGAACAAGATGAGCGAGTGTCTCCCATATAAGGCTGCTTCACCCAACACCTGCTGCCCTCCTACAGGGTCGGGCATCATGTTACCAGTCTAATGCTACACTGACATGCAAACCCTACATGATCTGTTCTAGTCAGTCCATTAATGAGACACTAAACCTAAAGTCCACTTAACCCAAAGAAGTTCGCACGTTCTCCCCACGCTTTCCTCCAGCTGCTCCGGTTTACTCCCAAAGGCAAGAGACCTACTGATTACGGCACAATCTAAACCCCCCTTTGAGGGACAGCAATAGATCGCTATGGAATATGGCAATAGATACAGCAAAATATCTACTCTGAAGGGAAATAGTCCATTGTTCATTATCAGCCAGAGCAACAGACCAATAGTTATCATGGGGAATGTAGATAATGATTTAGGCATTGAGTGCCAAGAATCCTCACCATCAACAACCCATCCCTTTATTCCTGGAAGTGAGATCATCCCTCCATCACTGAAGTAGGAGTCAACGACCCGGATAAATATTGTGCAAGACCCCCGAGAGAGCCCATCCGCCACCTCTGTATATTTACTTTCCAAGGAAACTACGGCCGCCAAACAAAGCCAGGAACAGATCCAAATAGTAATGCGGCACTCTAGTACGGCCCATCCTGAAAGCCTAGACAGAACCTGGCGGCAATCCAACGCCATTGACAATTATAGATCGCGTAAGCAAACGCAGCAGCCCCCATCCTGCAGCTGTCCAGGGGGCGACCTGAAACCTGATGCAACGCCATCCCCTCCCACACCCACCGGAGCAGGAGGGGACAGAATACATGACTGCCTTGTGATCCCATCATGGCCACTGTACATTAGTGCCTGCAGGCAACATTAAAGCAGCAGACTAACCTACCACTTAAAGGGGAGGTAGAGATCGGTCCGACACCCGAGCCCTTCTAATATTCTTACCGCCACCACTTAAAGGGGAGGTAGAGATCGGTCTGACACCTGAGCCCTTCTAATATTCTTACCGCCATCAGATTTCCGGTGCAGTCACATGGCGCCTCGCCAATTATCTACTAATCTGGAGCCATTTTAGTCTTTGTTACACAATATAATTAATTAGCTGGCAGGGACACCAGATTAAGAGTAATGGCTCCTACCAGGAAAGGGAGGACTAGCATAATGCATGTATTGTACATGTTAGTGGCAAGGATCCCTTACATAATAGTATAGGTCAGGGATCAGGACATGTGCCCACCTGCAGTACAGGGGCACGGGCAGACAATGCAGCAGGCAGAGCAGTCACCCAGGCAGTCAGGACAGGAGGGGCCGCCCAGGACCACGTGTCCTCACTGCATTGCGGAGCCTCCAACACCGAGAACGCCAGAAGGACAAGACAAAACGCCATCGGCATAATTTAGACCCTTCCGACGCTCCATACGGTTTCAAACAACTTTATAAACAAAAACCGCTGTTGAACATGCGATGACGTCACCCCCCCGACCAACGGTTACAACACGCGGCCACCTCCAATACTCACCGGGGTGCCCCTCCCCAACAGATTCTGAGGTAAAAAGAAAGCTGCCCTCATCGATGAGGGAGTCATGGAAACCGTTCAGCATCTGTCCGTTCATAATGGCGGCAGTGGAGGCCGTTTCGTAGCGATACAGAAAATGCTCGTGCTTGGTCCTCGCCGGCTGGAATGCAGGAATGGCGCCAGGTGTGGAGCTTTTATAGCTTTCCAGTAGTGACGTCACGGATCCCGCGCGAGGCCTCTCGGCCAGTCCTCAGCCCCCGCCTAGACTGACGTCTCTCTGATGAGGAGTGGGACGAGCCCAATGGAACGTACCATATATACAGGGGGGGGGTCGGTGGTAGCGAGAAGACCCTCGCAACTAGAAGAAAGCTTGGAAATAATATTGAATCGTGGCAGGGCTCTGTATATGCGGAGGCAGTTTATTATGTGGCATGATTTATCATACTGCACGGGTAAACGTATTAGCTGGCATTTTGGTACAGTCCAAGATTCATAGTGCTTACAGCGAGTGGGAGGAGCCAAGCTAATGTGGCTGGGTCGTGAGAAAGAGAGGACGGTCGGGGTGACCGCGTCCTGTCATGTGCGGCCCCTCAGCGTGAGCCAAGTGTGCTGATAAGTCATGTGTGAGAGATAAATAGCTGAAGGCCCATTGTATCCAATGTTAACCTCATTACAGCCTGGATAATGTAAAGAGGCAGAATGACAGGAGGCCTCTGAGCGAGGGAATATAGCATTTTACAGGCCACGTGTGGGGTCCGGCTCCACGTTTCTACACACCCCTCTTTTTCGATTTTATCTCCTCGCCTTCGAAGAGCGAGACTTTTTTTGATCGGTAGAGTTGGGGTTTTTTTTTGCGGTACGAGCCGTAGGTTTTCTCGCTACTGTCCATACGACTTTCTTATTTCACTTTTTTGGGAGAGGCGAAATGACTATAAAGCAGCGATTCTGCCATTTTGATGCTTTTTTCGTCGTGTGAGATAAATGTTACTTCGGACAGTCACCAATGCTGCAATACCAAATATGGTTTTATAGTTTAGATGGGGGGGTGATGTGAAATTCTGTATTTTAATAATTTTTTACAATTCATCTATTTTTCGTTAACACTTTCCCACTATAATATTGCATTAAACTGGAAATTGACCTACTTCCTATGTTGTGTCAGCCGGCAGCCATCGCTCCCCCCTCTACACAGGAACGCTCAGCTCATGTTTTCAAAGAGCGAGAGGAGACACCTTACCTCTCCTCAAAACAAAAGCATCAAGGGCTGGAATTTCAACAGCCCGATCCTTTTTTTTCCCTCTACATCATCTGCAGAGGTAATAATAATAATAATCTTTATTTATATAGCGCCAACATATTCCGCAGCGCTTTACAGTTTAACAGTTTCAAACACAAAAGTCATAAGTAACAACGTTAACAATACAATAATTAAAGCAAAATAAGACGACCCTGCTCGTGAGAGCTTACAATCTACAATGAGGTGGGGGAGATACAAAGTACAGGAGCTTACTTACAATGATGTATTTACAATGATGGTCCAGCCATCTTCAGGGGTTGGGGGATAGATGGAGATAGTGAATGGGCTACACACGCACAAACATAACATAACTTTGATTAGTGAACATGATAGGCCGCTCTGAACAAATGTGTTTTGAACGAGCGCCTAAAACTATGCAAATTATGGATGGTCCTAATATCTTGGGGTAGAGCATTCCAGAGGATTGGCGCAGCACGGGAGAAGTCTTGGAGTCGGGAGTGGGAAGTACGGATTAGTGCAGAGGTTAATCGAAAGTCATTTGCAGAGCGCAGCGGTCGGCTAGGCTGATAGACAGAAATGAGGGAGGAGATGTAAGGGGGTGCCGCACTGTGGAGAGCTTTGTGGGTGAGAACAAGTACTTTGAATTGTATCCTGTAATGAATGGGTAGCCAGTGTAACAACTGGCGAAGAGCGGATGCGTCCGAGTAACGATTAGCCAGATGGACGACCCTGGCTGCTGCATTAAGGATGGACTGGAGAGGGGAAAGTCGAGTGAGGGGGAGGCCAATTAATAGAGCGTTACAGTAGTCCAGGCGGGAGTGGATCAGGGCGACAGTGAGGGTTTTAGCTGTCTCCATGGTGAGAAAAGGGCGGATTCTAGAGATGTTCTTTAGGTGTAAGCGGCACGAGCGGGCAAGAGATTGTATATGGGAGGTGAAGGAGAGATCGGAGTCAAACATAACACCCAGACAGCGCGCCTGCTGCCGGGGTGTTATTATGGTGCCACCCACAGAGAGGGAAATGTCAGATTTAGGGAGGTTAGTAGATGGTGGGAGCAGAAGAAGTTCAGTTTTGGAGAGGTTGAGTTTCAGATAGAGAGCGGACATGATGTTGGAGACTGCGGACAGACAGTCAGTGGCGTTCTGTAGTACAGCGGGGGTAAGGTCAGAGGATGACGTATATAGTTGTGTGTCATCAGCATAAAGATGGTACTGAAAGCCAAATCTGCTGATGGTCTGTCCAATTGGGGCCGTGTAGAGAGAGAACAGAAGGGGGCCAAGGACTGAGCCCTGAGGTACCCCAACAGTGAGAGGAAGAGGAGATGAAGTGGAGCCAGAGAACAGAACACTGAAGGAGCGGTCAGAAAGATAGGAGGAGAACCAGGAGAGAGCAGTGTCCTTAATGCCTAGTGACTGGAGCCTAGAGAGAAGGAGAGGGTGGTCAACAGTGTCAAAAGCTGCAGAAAGGTCGAGAAGAATGAGCAGAGAGTGGTCACCATTACGTTTTGCTGTCAGAAGGTCATTGGTCACTTTGATGAGTGCAGTTTCTGTCGAATGTAGGGGGCGGAAACCGGACTGTGAAGGGTCTAGGAGGGAGTGAGTGGAGAGGTAACGGGTAAGGCGGGAGTATATCAGGCGCTCCAAGAGTTTAGAGATGAAGGGGAGATTGGAGACCGGTCTGTAGTTGTTTGTGCAGGATGGGTCGAGGGTGGGTTTCTTTAGTAATGGAGTAATGATAGAGTGTTTGAAGGAGGAGGGGAAAATGCCAGAGGAGAGGGAGAGATTAAAGATTGTGGTTAGGTGACTTGTGACAACTGGAGAGAGAGACTGGAGGAGATGTGAGGGAATGGGGTCGGTAGTGCATGTAGTCGGACGAGAAGAGGAGAGGAGCTTGGAGACTTCTTCTTCTGTGATGGGATCGAATGTGGAGAGTGAGCCAGGGGCAATGAGGAGAGGGATGGGAGTCACTGAACTTAGTTGTTGGGAGCGGATTTCCTGACGGATATTGTCTATTTTCTCTATAAAGTGGGAGGCCAGGTCACCAGCACAAATATCTGTGATAGGGGCTTGTGCTTTTGGCCTGAGGAGGGAGTGAAAGGTGTCAAAAAGTTTCTTGGGGTTGTTGGATAGTGAGGAGATCAGAGTGGTAAAGTAGGTCTGTTTAGCGAAGTGAAGGGCAAAGTTATAGGTCCTTAACATAAATTTGAAGTGTATGAAGTCTTCTGGTGTGCGTGTTTTCCTCCATAAGCGTTCAGCACACCTAGAGCATCGCTGGAGAAATCGGGTTTGCGATGTGAGTCAGGGCTGTTTTATTCTGTGTTTGGAGGTTCTGAGGGTGAGGGGAGCTACTTGGTCAAGGGTGCTTCTAAGAGTGTCATTGAAGTGATGTACAGCCAGATCAGGACAGGAAAAGGAAGAGATTGGGGACAATGATGAGCGTAGGGAGTCTGAAAGTGTAAGAGGGTTAATGGCTTGTAGATTTCTGACTGAATGGTGTGTAGGACGGTGCTGGGGTGAGCGAGGATATGTGAGTGTGAAGGAGAGAATGTTGTGGTCAGAGAGGGGAAGCGGTGAGTTATCTAGGTAGGAGATTGAGCAGAGCCGGGCAAAAACCAGGTCCAGGGTGTTACCGTCTTTGTGTGTTTCCGAGGTTGAGAGCTGTGAGAGGCCGAGAGAAGTGGTTAGTGACAGAAGCTGGGATGCAGATGTGGAAGTGGGGCTGTTAATGGGGATGTTGAAGTCTCCCAGGATAAGGGTTGGTAGTTCTGAGGACATGAAGTGCGGCAGATTCAGGAGGCTCTCGTACATACTAGTAGATCAGCCGATTCCTCACATAATTGGTGTATTTGCTGACTTTTATCATATGTATACAGGGGTCAAACAAATCAATTTTGGAACAAATCTAGCCAAACATGTCACTTGAAGAAAAGGGAGAGGCCTGGATGTCTTCCTGGAGTATAACAATATTATATCTTACAGTGAGTAGGATCTTTAGAAGGACGTAGATCTGGGGATTTATTCTGACGGAATATAGGCTGGACTGGATGGACAAATGTCTTTTTCGGCCTTGCTGACTATGTTAATATGTAAAAGATCACCAATCTTTGACTTGCCTACTTTGGACACATCATATGAAGAGAGCAATCACTGAGGAAGGACATCATGGTCGGAAGAACAGAAGGAACAAGGTGAAGAGGAAGACGAGCAACCCAATGGTTGATACTATCGTGATAACGGCAGAGAAGACCTTGGTGGACCTATCTAGACTTGCACAAGATCGATCTTCCTACAGAGCATTCATCCATCAAGCTGCTATTGCTCGAAATCCAGCCTAAGGCTGTTAAAAAATACAGGGGCCTTTAGTCTACATTCCCTACTCCCCCACCTCAAAAAAAGGATGTCTGTTAGATACAAACAGTTGTAAAGAAATGTGCTGTAAAGCACTGACTGTGACGATCCGTACAAAAACAAAAGTGGACCCTCTGGACCGTGACGACGATCCCCTCAGGGATGAGCTAGCCAGATAGACCGCCCCCTATACAGGGAGAGTTAGGGGCAGGCCCGCGAGGGACTATCGTCACGGAAGTTGGGGACCAAGACGGAAAAAGGACAAGAAAATAGACTGGCGGGAGCGGAGGGGACTCAGGATAGGTGGATACAGCAACAACAGTGGGACTGACGGGAGCACTACAGAGTCCAAGGGACTAACCAGGTCCGCAGAGACACAGGGAATGATGGGAACACGCCAGGAACAGACGAGGTACCGTAGAGACACAGGGACAGACGGGGATACAGCTGAGACACAGGAATTGGCGTGGTACCGCAGAGACAGACGGGAACACCGAAGGGACGCTGGAACTGGCGGGATACTGTGGAGAAAGAAGAGACCCAAAGTCAGAGAGCATAGAATGCACGAGGACCACGGGCGGCCAAGAGCACATGAAAGCACATATGATCATCAGGCACAGAGGGGCGGCAGGAACGGTATACATACCGGCGTGAAGAACACTTCCGGGTAACAGTCCTCCAGGAAGATAGAGAGGACGAGAAGGAGCGTCCGGCAGGAGGCTCAGAAGTGCGCATACGCAGTGCTGAATCTGGCGCGTGCGCCTGACGAACATCAGAGGCCGTGAGCGAGCGCAGAGAGGAAAACGCCACAGGAGAGGAGGCGTGCCGGAACGCCGAAGACAGGTGAGTATGAGTGGGCGGAGCTGGCGGTAGCATAACACTGACTACTTTAATCAAATAAAGATGATTTATCCTGCTGTTATCCTCCCAGATCTATAAACATGCACATTTCACTCAGGATGTGCATGTTATATTAATGGAAGGAGGAGGAGGAGGAGAGCTGCGGCTGAAAATCTGCTCATGTAAAGGGAAAATCAGCTTTGGATGAAAATAAATACATAAATGGTCTAAAGTCCAATCCTCTCAGAAAAAAAGCAGGATGTCCTTTGGGTATAGACTTTACATAACTAGCCAAAATTTACTAAAAATCAGGTATCTTGACAGCTATCGCCTCCTCCTGACCAATGAAAGGCTAGGTCACGCGACCGTATGTTCTGAGAAAATTGGTCTGATAAAGCTAATCAGACTGTGATCAGGGTATGATCAGAATGTGAACCAATATGGAGAATTAACTGAAAAAAAGATTCTCCGTTCTATCAGTCCGTGAAGATCGGACCGCACTCAGATGTTGTTTGGGAGCAGTCCGATGTTTTCCACAGACCCATAGACATAAATGGGCGAGTGTCGTCCGATTATCTGAGGCAAATCGTGCATGCAAGTAAAATAAATAGAGTGAGGTTTAGCCCAAAAATAATCGTCAGCTCAAGGCTAGCTCTTCCTTTTTAACTCATCTCCCCCAAGGTGGTTCAAGAGAACTCCAGCGTATTTGCCACCTTTCTCACACTTGTTTTAGGGATGATTGTACATATCTGACTTGGTGGTCTCTGTTTTGGCTAATAGCTCAGCTTATGCTCAGGAACAGCAGAGTTGCCAAGAGTGATCCACATGCCCACCATACAGATGATATTTCAGTTTCCTTATATTTAGTGCAAGATCTTTTCGGCAACTTGAAGCCACATCCTGACACTGCACATTGAAAAATATGTCTGCTTCATAATTTCGGCAATTTGTTATGTGTTTATTATGGTTGCGCGGCCTTTGTTCCGTCAATCTGTGCTTAGTCCTAGAGTCTTTTTGTTCCTGATCTAGTTTGTGGGAGCAGGGTACTGGCTCTTATACAGCTGCACGGTGACTTTGGTCGTGACACCTTTCAATACAAGTAAATGGGGTGCAACCTCGTTGGATTTTTTTGCAATTTGCTTGGCTCAGTACCCTCAAGGTTGCAATGTAACCCCATGCGCTTGTATTGTGCTGTGATATAGAAGCGGAACAGAGCAAACCTTGGTTGTGCCACAGGTGTCGCCTTGTTGCCCCGTGGTGTATGGAGTCGTAACGGCCATGCATCGTGGGAGTTAATTTGCATACTCCGCGGGTCATCTAAGTATTAGATTTGCCCTGCAGGATCACAGACCTGTCCTTTACTTCTATAAAGATTCTAGTAAGATTACTGTTGTGTTTCCAAGAGTAGTAGAGTCTAGGAACATGATCAGCCTAGGAGGATTACCCCGGATTATGCAGGGAAGTATCATTGTCCTGGGAGAATAACACTGTGCGCTGCAGGTCTATGATGGAGGGGCGAAAGACTTGCAGACGCTAAAGCTATCCTTACTAATTATGCTTCATGTAGCACATTTTTATTCTGCTACATGGATGGCGTGTAGATCCTTGCCCGGCCTGGCTGTGCACTGCAGAGCTCGCAGTAGGTTACACCATGCTCTGCAGTAGGCCTGTGTCGTAAAAGATATACAATGGCTCCCTCCTCCCTTCTCTGCAGATTTTTCCTTCCGCAGAATCATTGCTGATGAAACAAAGAGCTGGCACGTGGAACCTGAGCTACCGAGGGAGAAGAGAGCCATGACACTGCACATATTGTACAGCTCCGCATGGCTGCACGCTAGCAGTACTGTATGTGGTAATGGTGGCTATGTAAGGGCTCGTTCACACGTCAGTCATTATGGTTTCCAAAAATTATGCCATAAAAATAATTACATAAGGAACAATAAAATTATTTTTTGTTTTTCAGTTTTTCCTGTTTTTGCAGTCCGTTCTGATCTATGGCTATATAAGTGTATGTCTCAAACGCTGCCCCAAATTGCGATGCTCTTCTCAATAATGTGTCTGTTAATCTGTAATATTAATATACTCGATCCTTCTACAATCACTTTCTATGTATCTGTGTATGTATAATGTACGGTAAACTATATAAAACCATAAAAATATAATATAAAAAGTAATATTCAGGTCATTGACCCAGAGCAGGAGGAGGAGAACATTTTCCTGCTGCACTTCCCAATACCGTTACATGGCTTTTCTTCATTTAAATCTAGAAATGCTGATATTTCCCGGCACATACACACCTTGTAAATGCCTGCTCTCTTCGCATAGCCAGTCTAGTGGATTGTAATAGACATTTCTGAAGCAGTGCTTTGCCATACTATGCAGAGTCAGACTGGGGTGACAAGGGCCCACCAGTAACCAATTCCAGGGCCCCACTTTTCAACTACATATAAATGTGACATTATCCTCAATCACAAATTTATATAACAGTGAACTGGGTAGATCGTTACATGAATAAGATGCCGCCTTTATCTATACATTTTGATTAGTGATAAGTATATTATGCCAAGTACTACTCTTATAAGAGGGTGGTGGCCCACCAGAGGATTCTCCTGTTTTCCTGTGGGCCAGTCCAAGCCCAATATTTGGCAGCCCTAGGCAATATATGATGGTATATGTCACAAGCCATAGATACTGCAATCCCATCCACAGCCATGGATTAGTTGCACCAGTCTCGTGCCAGTATGGTACATCATTGCTTCAGCTATGTCAACAAGGACCTGTGGGGGACCATAGGGTGGTCTGCATTGGAACGACAGGAAATTGGAAAGGTGTTTAATGTGCATTTGTGTTACTTTACACCATTAACTCTTTTCAGAAACATTTTGAAAGCCCCCTTAAGTGTCTCATACACAACTCTGATATCGTTAGTCAGTGCACTTTGTTAGCATATCTGCTTATTCATACATTGGATACTCTTAATTGTAAAGGGCTGTGGAATATGTTGGCGCTATCTAAATACAATTTTCATTATTATTAATCCATAGAGCAGCAATACTTTATACCTACTCAAGTGATCTCCTATATGTCCTTCTTAACATTCCTCTTCCCTCAAGATATCCAGAGATGACCAACTTCGATTAAAAAAAAGTCACTCTGTTGGGCGTTATTTATGCTACATGTGTCCACATTATGAAATTTTGGCAGAAAGGTAAGTTTGGACTCGTGCATAGAAACATAAAAATGGGCTAAAAGACAACAAATCCAGCTTATCTTGCAGAAGTGACCATCACCACAGTGGTAAAGGTTAAAACAATTGAAATGTTCATAAAGGTTTGACAAAGTGCAGTTTATGAGATGAAAACAAGCCTGGCCAGTTATGTTAGGGAGTGAAAGGTCAGCGGCAAACTATCAAGAAAGATCAGAGGAGCCAAGTAAAGCTGGCTGTACATTTTCTAGAGTCATCGGCAAATATTTATTTTGCCTACAGCTATTACTCATGACCCCGCCATACACTTGCATGCTCAGCCAATGGTGCAGGTGATCTCAATACATCCTATGGCAGTGGCATATCTGCTGTGGGAACAAAATAATAATAATAATAATATTTATATAGCGCCAACATATTCCGCAGCGCTTTACAGTTTAACAGTTTCAAACACAACAGTCATAGGTAACAACGTTCACAAAACAATAAAGCAAAATAAATAAAAGTTCAGGCATGTTGAAATCCAACATGCCCATTCCTTCGTTCCCCTGTTGGGGAAAGTCTGGAGTCCTACCAATATCCACAGGTACATCTGACATTCGTCCAATGTTTATGACCAACTAAGAGTACGTTCACATTTGCGGTTTGCGCCGCAGCGTCGCCGCCGCAACAAAACGCATGCGTCGTGCAGCCCTATCTTTAACATTGGGGCCGCATGTGCATGCGTTGTGTTGCGTTTTGTTGCGTTTTACGCCGCATGCGGCGTTAGGGCGCACCTGTCTGGGCGCGGCAAACGTAACATGTTGCATTTTTCGGGCGGCGCCGACCTTTTAAAAAACGCATGCGTCGTGTTTGCGTCGTGTTTGCGTCGTCGATGCACCTTTTCCCCCATAGACTTGTATTGACAACGCAGACGACGCAAGTACCTGCGTCGTGGTGCGTTGTACGACGCATGCGTTTTCCAATAAAAAATGCAAAACATTGTCTAGACTTTGTCTAGACACAAAAAAAACAACCTATATATATAAAAGAAAAAGGGGTTTGCCATTGTCTTTCACAAGTCATCAACCAAGAGAGAATCTGGAGAGAATCTGCTTTCCAAACTTGTAAGTATATATTTCTCTTTGCACATTTTGTATTCTGTGTTTTATTTCTTGATTTTTATTTATTTTTGCAATGTTTGGTCTGTGCTATTTTACGGTTATGGGTTGTTATTGAAAAATTGTTTTTCTGGTTCTGATGTTCTTCTGGCTTTATATGATTGCGTTTATTGTCTTTGGCCTTTTTTTTTTTTTACGTTGGTTTTGGATTGGTTTTGTGTTTTGTTCTTGTGTCATGTGGTTGTTCAATGTCTTGATTTTGGCTCATTTTTTTCTTGTAAAATTTCAGGTGCATGTTTTTCTGGTTTCTATTGTTGGTGGTAACTGTGTGGCATTTTCTTGGCTCATGTCTTGCTGTGTTTTTATTATGCTGTTGGCTTTATTTTTTCTTTCCTTGAGTGTATTTTCTTGCTGGTGGGGGGGCTACATTTATGATGTCTCATTTGTATTGTATAGTTCCGTGCTGCTATGCCATTATAGTTTCAATTGTACTTTCCCTTTATTTAAAAAAAAAAAACTCTGATGTTTTTACGTCGTTTTCCGTATGGCATATATCTTCCTTCATTGACTGTTTGCATTGCCAAGTGTGTAGTATAATTTTTTTTTGTTTTATTTTTTTTGGGTGGTGCCCTTTTTTAAAATTTCATGTGTTTTCTTTTCTATTTGACTATGGTTTATCTTTGGGTTGCTGTATATTTTTACAGCGGTTGTCCCGTAATGTTTATTGCTTATTATCTAGAATGGTATTTATTGCCTTTTTCTGATGTCTTTTGTCACCAGATGGTGTTTTTTTGGATCATGTCTTGTTGCAATTGTAAAGTATGGCGTTCATTATTTTGCTATTTCATTGTCCTTTTTTGTGCCTGTAATGTTTTTTTGGAAAGTTATGATATGTAAAAATTTGGACATAGGTGTCTATTTTTGCTTAATTTTGTTTGGGTCTATTCTTGTATAGTTTCTTCCATTGTCTTCTCTTGCAATGTATGGCGTTGTGGTGTCGCTTTCTGATTTTTGCATTGTCCTATCAGTCAACAGTCAATTGTGGTTGTTTAAATTTTTGTGCCTATTTTATTGTATGTGCCATAGTTAGGTTTGGATGTGATTTTTTTATTCCATTTTTTCATGGCAGAACAAACTTGCAAGAATGGCGAGTGATTCTGAACATAGCCAATCGGCGCAGGGGAGTGCGGTGAGTAATTATGTCCATTTGCTTACTATTCGCTGTCATTTGTAGTATTGAAAATAATTTCTTTATACAATTTTTACAGGCTTCTTCAAGTGAGGGGGAAGGCAGTCAGCGGGAGCAGCGAGGTCAGGGCCAAGGTGTGGCGTCAGGACGGCGAGTGAGTATTTTTTTTTAACAATTTTTTTTTTTTTTGAGTAGCATCCTGCTGTGCGGAACATTACATTTGAGTAGCATCCTGCTTTCACTAGGGATGTTTAGTAAGCTTACATTATAACTTTTCAGGGTATCAAGTATTGGGGGAAGGTAACAAAGGTGAAACTTTCAGAACAAAAACATTCCAAAATACAGGTGTAGAAACCATCAATATACATATATCAAATGGCAAAGGATAGGGCCAAGGTACATATCATGACAGGTGCTGGTGGTTGTTAATATTTGCATATTTCTAACCTTTTTGGTTTGTAATTTTTCTAGGTTTCACAACGGGACCAAGGAGTAATTGACGTGGAGCTCCTGATCTCCAGCATCCAGGAGCGTGGCCCGTTGTGGGACAGCCGTGACTCCCGGCACATGGACCAGGTGGTGTTGAGGCGTTTTGTGGGTAGAGGTGGCAAAGTCGCTGTGGGAGGGCTTTGACATTGCTCCAGCCAAGGACAAAGCCAACTTTGGTGAGTATTGCTGATACGCCGTGCTGATACGCTGCTATGACCCATCTTTCCAGGATAAACACAACCGTGTGTGATGCAATCAACGCCTAAAGTTTGCATCGCACACGGTTGTTTTATCCTTTTAAAATGCTAAATATGTAACCTTTTTTTTTTCTTTGCATTCACAGTTAAAATTTTGAGGATCAGATGGCGATCCATGAAGGACCGTTTCAATAAGGGGATCCGGGCTGAGGAGGAGCGATCAAAGAGTGGTGCTGCTGCGGCCAAGTCTGTGCCATACAAATACGGCAAGGCTTTACAGTTCTTAAGACCGGTCCTTGGCCGCCGACAGTAAGTATTTTGTCCACAAACCATATTGCACAGCCACATTACAGTGCCCAGCCACATAGCCTACTGCACAGCCACATAGTACATTGCCCAGTCACGTACATTGTGCATCCACATAGTATATTGGCAGGGCACTATATCGCAGCCACATAGTACACGTTCTAGCCACGTATCCACATAGTATATTTCCCAGGCACATAGTGTATTGGCCATCCATGTAGTCAGCGTAACATATTGGCCATCCTCGTAAATTTATCCCTAGTGAAATGGTATATAGGCCATTAGTTATTTTTTGGGTTAAGCGTGAGTCCTTGTAGTCCATGACAGGTTAAGTTCTGAGTCAGGGTAGTTCTGATCGCAGGAATAATGATGAAGTCTCGATCACATGATCCTAACGTCATGGTCGTTCCTGCAATCAGATCAGCGAAATCACTGTGTATTTTTTATTTTTTTTTATCTTGACATTAAATTTTAGAATATTTTTGCAGCATAGGCAGCGTCAATAAAGAGTTTTTGATTCCAAAATTTTTTTAACCCACAGTGGTATGCGGTCAAAAGGCTTTGGCAGCGGGAATGTCCATGATTGTTATCGTCAGCCATAACGGTCAGCTGGCGATAACAATCAGCAATTTATTATAGGCCACACAGACTGAGAGACAGAGGATTTGTATTGTTGTGTAATGTAATGCTATTTTTATTCCAGGAGTTGGCGTATGGGATAGGTTATTAATTGAAGACTAATTTTTCCATTATCTTTTCACAGGACACACAGCAGCACCCTCGAGAGAGCTCGCCCCGCAGGAGCGGACCTTCATGAATCGCCATCTGACCCATCACAGCCCTCCCACAGCGACAGCAGGCTTGCACCGCCATCTGGAGAACCGGCAGCCGGTACATCAGGTGTTCCCCTGCCCGAGGCCTCTGGCGCACCTTCGTTTGGGAATTCCCGACAGCGCCAGCGGGCCTCGGACAGGCCAGCCATGCCCGAATTTTTGCATTTGAGCACGGTTTTCCAGAACTGTTTCAAGGCGTTGAGCGATAAAATGGACACTCGTCTGGCCAATATCGACCGGCGCCTTGAAACTATGGAATCCGAGCTCTCGAGTCCGGCCAAACATTTCTTTAGTACCATTGCTAAGGGCATGGTGGAACACCTTACGCCGGAACTCCAGATTTCGGTGATGCAGGCCTGCAACACTACCTACGTGAGGGCTCTCCAGCAGGCTCGGGTCATGCAGTCAGCGACAATGCCTGTAGTGCCGTCGCTGGCAAGCATGACTCCGACTCCTGCTGGAGAGCCACTCCAGCCACCCCACCGTGGTCCACGTGCCGAGCGACGCCACCACAGGCACCATAGCATAGTGCCGCCGACTCCTGCTCCTGCCATGCCCTCATCCTCCCGTAGGCGTCATTCTGGGGGAGCTGCCGCAGGAGCAAAAAAACACAAAAAAAGGAAGAGGAGACACACTCAGGCACACACTGAGGCTCTGGCTGCTCCAGTACAGACACCAAGTGCGCGCCGGGGCTCTAGCCGCAGCAGGAGCAGCCAGGGCCAACCAAGAAAAACTCAAAGGCTTGTGTTGCCTCCTCCCTCCCCTACAGAGGTGGCGGTTTCTTCCCCAGTATACCCTGCGGAGAGTTTGGACCTGCCATCGAGCCTCCTGGACTATAGGACATCATCCTCCTCTTCGCCATCATCCTCCTGTTCATCATCATCCTCCCCTTCCTCTCCCCATTCCAAACAAGACACATACCATTCCCCCATGGTGGCACAGGTTGAAACCCCCTAAGTTTATTTCCCCCTTTTTTTTTCTGTTTACCCCCAAATAAAAAATTTTGGTTTAAAAAAACAATATTTGTTCTTATTTTCCAGAATATTTCTCGGCAAGTCACGCCGTGTGCTGTCTACACATATTATGTGCTTCAAACACCTCATATATGCAATGTCAGACACTATTTTTACAATTGTTAGTTTGCCTTTTTTTGGGTGTCTCTCATTGCTGTATGAGGTGTTCACAAACACTAAAGAGTATGAGGTGTTCACACTTAATGCAGCAGCGAAACAGACAATGATGCAGACCACTGCAGCGTCGCTGTTTGGTCACTGGAGAGCTGTCACACAGACCGCTCTCCAGCGACCAAGGATGCAGAGGCCCACGGGTAACCAGGGTAAACATCATGTTGCTAAGCGCAGGGCCACGCTTCCGATATTTACCCTGGTTACCATTGCAAAACATCGCTGTTATCGTTGCTTTTGCTGTAAAACACAAAGATACACGGTGATCAGACAAACAAGTAAATATGTTATGGTATGGTATAAAAATGTTATTTGAATCGTTATAAAATTAGAAAAAATTTTTATTAAACAACAACATTTTAAAAACAACGGGTTCCAGTTTTTTATAGGCACATTAAATTTGTGAACTATAGTTAGACGCCAAATTTGACATATACCCAACCAACCTAAACGGAACATTTATTGCACATTTACTGGAGAATTACTTTATTTTCATACATTGTTAGCACAGTCACAGTAGGGGTATTATTGGTGTAGTTACAATCAGAACACAGTCCAACAGTAACATTACTACACCATTTGATCTTGCCATGACACACGGCCAACATCTGACACAAAATAGGCCGCAAAACGATCACGCATCTGCGCAATTTCCACACTTGTCCTCAGAGGATGATCATGGTAATCGGGCAATGGGTTCATCGAGTTCCACATTTAGTCTCTCTTTGGCCATAATGAAATTGTGGAGAACCACACAAGCCTTCACCACCTCATCCACTGTTTCAATTTTAAGATTAATGGCGGATCCTAATATCCGCCATTTGGAGACAAGGATGCCAAAGGCGCATTCCACAGTCCTTCTGGCCCTGGACAGTCTGTAATTGAAAACCCTTTTTGTATGGTCCAAGCCCCGACTGGAGTAGGGTTTCAATAGGTTGGCAGACATTTGGAATGCCTCATCCCCAACCACAACAAATGGCACTGCAGGGCCTTCGGTGTGGGGAAGAGGTTGTGGCTGTGGGAAATTAAAATTGTTGCCATATAATTTTTGGCCCATATCCGACTCTTTAAATGTGCGCGAGTCATTTGCACGCCCAAATGCACCAATGTCCACTGCGAGAAAACGGCAGTCCGCACCGGCAATTGCCATGAGCACAGTTGAAAAGTATTTTTTATAATTGTAGAAAAGTGATCCACTTTTCGCAGGCTTGGTAATCCGAATGTGCTTTCCATCCACTGCTCCAATACAGTTTGGAAAAGAACACACTTGCTCGAATTTCTGTGCGTTGGCCTCCCAGATTTCGCTTGTAGGGACGGGTAAAAATTCCTCCCGGAGATTATCCCACAATGCGCGGCATGTCTCAGCAATAATTCCTGAAAGAGTGGAGACTCCAATCCGGAATTGAAAATGAAGTGATCTCAACGTCTCTCCGGTAGCCAGGAAACTGCCAAGAAGATAAAGAAATTTAGATTAAAGTACATTGTAATTTATAAAAGTACATTGACCATTACAATTAAAAAAAAAAAATTATAAATAAAATAAAAAGTAAATACATATCACAGTCATTCAAACAGCAACGTACCGTAGAGTCACCAGCAGCCGTTCCTCTGTGGAAATAGCTCTCCGGAGCTGCGTGTCCTGCCTGCTAATGGATCCTTCCACCCGGCGCAGAAGATAGCGGAAGCTGTCCTGTGACATCCTGGTATATTCGAAATATTTTTCCCGGTTGTCATTCAGTTCGCCAAACAAGCAATGGTATGCTCCACGGCTCTCCCTGACTTCAACGATAGGGTGTATCCAAAAGCGGCGACGACTCCATCTCCGTTTTTCCCTTTCCCTTTGATTAAAACAGGCAACAGCATAGGCATGAGCCAAGGCAAATTCCATCTCCATATCCATGTAGATACTGTCCATGGTTCGCTCCATCATGAATACCAGCAAAATGGAAGGAATTCATCTCTGCCATGGTATATACACATTTTTAACACCAACCCTCTTCTAGCCATTGGTGGTCCTTATCTATTGTGTAGAAACTTTTTTTTGTGGGAGGGGGATGAAGAATGACTCACTGCACTAAAAACGCATGCGTCGAAAAACGCTGCGCTTTTTGGTAAAAACGCAACTGCGTTTCAAAAAACCGCTGCGTTTTGCATGCGTTTTGCTGCGTTTTTGTTTGCGTTGTGCGTTGCGGCGACGACGCTGCGGCGCACAACGCAAATGTGAACTTAGACTAAATGAAACGTCATTAGATTCAAGGCTGCCCAGACCACCAGCAGCATCTATCAGAGCCGGCCCGCTTGATTGCAGTCAGGTATGTTTTATTCTGCAATATTGTTTCAGGGTGTTATGACTGAACCCTAACACACGGGGATGAACAAACCAGGGGAGATGTTAAACCTGAACACCACAGGTTAATATACAGATTAGGCAAATCCCTAACCTGACCTTGATTTGCCCCACCTGAGGTTGTACCCTAAAATTGCGAAATTGCGGCCCCGCAAAACGTCATCTCACCCAGAGTGTTAAGTGCACCCTCAACTATACACAGAGTGTAACCCAAAACAACAGAATGTAGTGCGCACAGAGGGAGAGACACAGGACTGAAGACGCGTTCACACAGTCGTACAAGAAAGACGGAAGAAAAGGAAAATAATGCAAAAAGACTTGTATACGCGAAAAACCCCAGACCCTGAATGTAATGAAATTGGAAAAGTGCTAAGAAGGGGAATATGCAAACAAACCACAGGAGTAGCAATAGAGAAAAGCTCAGCAAGATAATCCTTCAGTGGGGAACTGGGACTTCAAACATCCATGTAACTTTGAATATAGCCAGCAAAGACTGCATGTGTCAGGAGAGTATATATGGTCCCTCCCAAGATGTGATAGGACTAACCAAAACGAGGAAGGGAAAACATCTGCATAGAAGCAATACAGCAAATCAAAGACAAGAGCATTATCAGCAGTGGGACAGATGCAACACAGTGTGGTCAAAGAGGGAAACTGACCCACAGCCAGAGGTCAACAGATCGAGCCCTGGATTTGCGCCATGAAGCAGTGAAAACATACAGTAGCTTGAAAAGACGCTGCGGACTAGTCTGATGTGATCTGCTGGCTTCACCAATACCTCTCCAGTTGATTGACAGGCTCCTAGGTGTGTACATAGAGAGAAACCTGTCAAGCAACTGAAGCGGGGCGCGGAAAACCTGGCTGGGGACTGTATCGAACTAGTCAGTTCTCTCTCTTTAGTCCGAGACCAGATTTTCAAACTATATATCCTAAAAATATGAAGTCACAAATCCGTCAGTTAGAACAAACGATTTAGTTTATTAAATATAAAAAAGACGCATTATATGTAGAATGTAAGCCCGCAAGGGCAGGGTCCTCGCCCCTCTGTATCAGTCTGTCATTGTTAGTTTGCTTACTCTAAGTAATATCTGTAATTTGTATGTACCCCTTCTCATCTACAGCACCATGGAATCAATGGTGCTATATAAATAAATAATAATTATTATTATTATTATGTTACAAATTATGATGAAAATAAAGGCCAAGGGTGAAGGCTCAAGATTGAGCAGGGGCACAGTTTTGACACATACATGGAGGGGCTGCATAGCTGGGATTACATATTCAACAGTAGTAGTGACTGAGAGTGATATATCTGAAACTCACCGTATGTAGGGACTCAATACAGGTATTAGTAAACATGTCGTACACAAATATGGAAATCAGTGGTAACCCAAAGATATAGTAAGATGACAGGTATCATAGAAATTCCAATGCAACATCAATATCCCCGATGTCAGTGCATACCCATTGCTTTGTGTGCAAGATCTTTTGCCTGCAACCCTGACACGAATTTCGCATGGTCTTCCTCAGGCATTTGTCATGGGCTTTGTGGAGGCTCTTATGCTTACCTCTTCCTGGGATTCTGAGAGAGGAGCATATTCCACGGTGGCTCGCATGTCATGTTTCATGTGCAAGGTTGGTACTAATACATTGATGACCACTTGATTATATGGCAGGGCACAGACCATGAGCTACTTGCCTTCATGTCAGGATTGACTCATAACGACTTAACCATCAGACTCACAAGCATCATCAACAGCAGATTTAATTTCTGGACATTAAATTATTGGTTCAGAGTGATGGTCTTATCCAAACAGATGTGTTCCCTAAAGAAACCTCTGTAAATGCTTTTTTGCATGCCACTTCAGCTCACGTGGGATCCACTATGTGAGCAGTCCCAGTGGGCCACCTTGTATGGATGAGGCATATTTGTTCCTATGATGCATAGTTTGAAAATCAGGCATCAGATCTTAAAGAGAAATTCTGTCATGTGGGAAGACTAAATGCAACACGAAGGGATGAGGGAAAGGGAGCCCAACACTAGGGAAGGCGGGAGTGGGCACCCCTAGGCAAATCTAAAGTCACCCTATCTGCTCTAAACGTCCATATATAGGTTCTGCACCTATCGCCAAGCAGGAACCTAATCCCTGCCTGACCCTGGCAATAAACCCTACTTAGGGAAGGAGGGGGTTGGTACTAGTAAATCTCCCCTACAACTAAAGACAGCTGGGATAGACAAACAAGGGGAACAGTTATCTCGAGTGGACTCGGAGAGGTGAAACAGACGTCCTCTAACAGCATTAAAAAGGAAGATAGTCGAAAGCTATAGCTCCAAGCCTCAACAGGGAAGAATGGAAATATCACCGGTGATTCCCAGAAGCAGACAGGAAGTCTATAAAAGCCCAGTTCAAGTGTGTCAATTAGAGCTGGAGGGAGGTTCCCACTGGGTCCAAGAGTCAGAAGGACTAGGAAAGCATCTGCAAAGCTAACCGCAGAGACCTTCTGCAGCCAGATGCTTTGTGACAGTCTGCAGATTCTGACACACCCGTGACAGCACTCCCCTTCTATGAGTGGCCTCTGGACGCTCAGGACCAGGCTTCTCGAGACAAGAGGTGTGAAATGAATCAACCAGCCTGAGGGCATTCACCTCTGATGCCAAAAACTCACATCCTTTCCTCTGGGCCATAACCCTTCCAGTGCACTAAGTATTGTAGGGAACAACGTTGGAAGCGAGAATCTACAATACTCGAAATCTGGAACTCTAGGTTTCCATCAACCACGTTTGTACCTGTCTCCCATGATCTTTAAATTTACTCAGAACCCCCTCCACACTGAAGAGAGCGATGAAGCAAAACGTTTCTCTTCCGAAACTCCTGAAGCTACTTATTCAACCACATCCCAATGCAACCCAGGCTACCAATAACAACGAGAAAGTAGGTCCGCGGTTGCCTTACCACCTGGATTTCAAGCAAGCACAGAGTTGTGATGTTCCCCAATTACTTTGTTGTGCATATTTGGTGGCACAAATAACCTTCCTGGAGGGCAGGAGGCCAGGGCATCCCCCTGAGCCTCCAACACATCACTTTCCAGCTCAGGGTACAATGCCTAAATAACTACCCCTTTCTGCAAAATCGGGACAGGATCATCATGGTCACCACCACCAGGGAATCTCTGGGACAAAGCATCAGCCTTGACATTTTTGACCCATGGACGGAAACGGACCACGAAATTGAACCTAGTAAAAAATAGGGACCATCTAGCTTGCCTAGGGTTGAGACATTTAGCCTTTTGAAGATATGACAAGTTCTTATAGTCAGTGATAACTGTAATGGGATGGACAGCCCCCTCCAATGTTGCCATTCTTCAAATGGCAGTTTAATTGCCAAAAGCTCCCTATTACCCACGTCATAATTTCTCTCAGCCGAAGAAAATTTTTTAGAAAAGAAGGCGCATGGATGCCATTTACTAGATGATGGACCCTGAGACAACACAGCCCTAACCCCCACCTCCGACACATCAACCTCCACAACAAAGGGCTGGAAAATATCCGGTTGACTAGGTATAGGAGCCGTGGCAAAACAACTTTTAAGGGAGGAAAAAGCCTGCAGGGCATCGTCCGACCATTTGGAAAAATCTGACTCCTTCCTTGTCATGTCAGTAAGGGGTTTCACAATTTCTGAATAATTCTCGATGAATTTCCGGTAAAAATTAGTAAAGACCAAAAAAGTTGTAGGGCCTTTAAGCTCTCAGGACAATCCCAATCAAGGACAGCACGGATCTTCTCCGGATCCATCCGAAAACCTGAAGACAACAGGTACTCCTGGATGGCAAAAACACATTTTTCAAGTTTGGCATATAATTTGTAATCTCTAAGTATTTGCAGCACCTGTTTAAGATCCCCCCAATGTGTCTCGAAATCAGGAGAGTAAACCAAAATATCATGTAGATAGACCACCACAAACCTACCCTCCAATTGACAGCAAATATCATTGATGAAATGCTGAAATACCGCAGGTGCATTGGTCAGACCAAAAGGCATGACCAGACTCTAGACCGAAAGGCATGACCAGACTCTTTTAATGACCCTCAGGGGTATTGAACACCATCTTCCATTCATCCCCTTCTCTGATTCTAACCAGCTTGTAGGCTCCATCGTGGAGAACACCTTAGATCCCACAACCTGGCTGAACAGATCAGGAATCAGAGGAAGAGGGTATGGATCTCAGACGGTAATTTGATTTAATTCCCGGAAATCTAAACAGGGACGTAGACCGCCATCTTTTTTCTTCACGAAGAAGACCCCTGTTGCCATGGGCGAAGATCAGTGTCTGATGTGTCCCTTCTCCAGACTTTCTGCAATGAAATCCTTAAACAGTTCTCATGGCAGAAATCCCCCTACTCAATGATCTCCATGGCTTGCCAATCCACCAATGGATTATGTTTCACCAACCAGGGAAGACTCAATACAATTGGGTTTGGAACACCATCCAGGACATAGCAAGGAATTATTTCAGAATGAACCGACCCACCCTCAGTCTTTTTACAATAAAAAATTTTGGTTTAAAAAAACAATATTTGTTCTTATTTTCCAGAATATTTCTCGGCAAGTCACGCCGTGTGCTGTCTACACATATTATGTGCTTCAAACACCTCATATATGCAATGTCAGACACTATTTTTACAATTGTTAGTTTGCCTTTTTTTGGGTGTCTCTCATTGCTGTATGAGGTGTTCACAAACACTAAAGAGTATGAGGTGTTCACACTTAATGCAGCAGCGAAACAGATAATGATGCAGACCACTGCAGCGTCGCTGTTTGGTCACTGGAGAGCTGTCACACAGACCGCTCTCCAGCGACCAACGATGCAGAGGCCCACGGGTAACCAGGGTAAACATCATGTTGCTAAACGCAGGGCCACGCTTCCGATATTTACCCTGGTTACCATTGCAAAACATCGCTGTTATCGTTGCTTTTGCTGTAAAACACAAAGATACACGGTGATCAGACAAACAAGTAAATATGTTATGGTATGGTATAAAAATGTTATTTGAATCGTTATAAAATTAGAAAAAATTTTTATTAAACAACAACATTTTAAAAACAACGGGTTCCAGTTTTTTATAGGCACATTAAATTTGTGAACTATAGTTAGACGCCAAATTTGACATATACCCAACCAACCTAAACGGAACATTTATTGCACATTTACTGGAGAATTACTTTATTTTCATACATTGTTAGCACAGTCACAGTAGGGGTATTATTGGTGTAGTTACAATCAGAACACAGTCCAACAGTAACATTACTACACCATTTGATCTTGCCATGACACACGGCCAACATCTGACACAAAATAGGCCGCAAAACGATCACGCATCTGCGCAATTTCCACACTTGTCCTCAGAGGATGATCATGGTAATCGGGCAATGGGTTGGCTATGGGTTCATCGAGTTCCACATTTAGTCTCTCTTTGGCCATAATGAAATTGTGGAGAACCACACAAGCCTTCACCACCTCATCCACTGTTTCAATTTTAAGATTAATGGCGGATCCTAATATCCGCCATTTGGAGACAAGGATGCCAAAGGCGCATTCCACAGTCCTTCTGGCCCTGGACAGTCTGTAATTGAAAACCCTTTTTGTATGGTCCAAGCCCCGACTGGAGTAGGGTTTCAATAGGTTGGCAGACATTTGGAATGCCTCATCCCCAACCACAACAAATGGCATTGCAGGGCCTTCGGTGTGGGGAAGAGGTTGTGGCTGTGGGAAATTAAAATTGTTGCCATATAATTTTTGGCCCATATCCGACTCTTTAAATGTGCGCGAGTCATTTGCACGCCCAAATGCACCAATGTCCACTGCGAGAAAACGGCAGTCCGCACCGGCAATTGCCATGAGCACAGTTGAAAAGTATTTTTTATAATTGTAGAAAAGTGATCCACTTTTCGCAGGCTTGGTAATCCGAATGTGCTTTCCATCCACTGCTCCAATACAGTTTGGAAAAGAACACACTTGCTCGAATTTCTGTGCGTTGGCCTCCCAGATTTCGCTTGTAGGGACGGGTAAAAATTCCTCCCGGAGATTATCCCACAATGCGCGGCATGTCTCAGCAATAATTCCTGAAAGAGTGGAGACTCCAATCCGGAATTGAAAATGAAGTGATCTCAACGTCTCTCCGGTAGCCAGGAAACTGCCAAGAAGATAAAGAAATTTCGATTAAAGTACATTGTAATTTATAAAAGTACATTGACCATTACAATAAAAAAAAAAAAATTATAAATAAAATAAAAAGTAAATACATATCACAGTCATTCAAACAGCAACGTACCGTAGAGTCACCAGCAGCCGTTCCTCTGTGGAAATAGCTCTCCGGAGCTGCGTGTCCTGCCTGCTAATGGATCCTTCCACCCGGCGCAGAAGATAGCGGAAGCTGTCCTGTGACATCCTGGTATATTCGAAATATTTTTCCCGGTTGTCATTCAGTTCGCCAAACAAGCAATGGTATGCTCCACGGCTCTCCCTGACTTCAACGATAGGGTGTATCCAAAAGCGGCGACGACTCCATCTCCGTTTTTCCCTTTCCCTTTGATTAAAACAGGCAACAGCATAGGCATGAGCCAAGGCAAATTCCATCTCCATATCCATGTAGATACTGTCCATGGTTCGCTCCATCATGAATACCAGCAAAATGGAAGGAATTCATCTCTGCCATGGTATATACACATTTTTAACACCAACCCTCTTCTAGCCATTGGTGGTCCTTATCTATTGTGTAGAAACTTTTTTTTGTGGGAGGGGGATGAAGAATGACTCACTGCACTAAAAACGCATGCGTCGAAAATCGCTGCGCTTTTTGGTAAAAACGCAACTGCGTTTCAAAAAACCGCTGCGTTTTGCATGCGTTTTGCTGCGTTTTTGTTTGCGTTGTGCGTTGCGGCGACGACGCTGCGGCGCACAACGCAAATGTGAACTTAGACTAAATGAAACGTCATTAGATTCAAGGCTGCCCAGACCACCAGCAGCATCTATCAGAGCCGGCCCGCTTGATTGCAGTCAGGTATGTTTTATTCTGCAATATTGTTTCAGGGTGTTATGACTGAACCCTAACACACGGGGATGAACAAACCAGGGGAGATGTTAAACCTGAACACCACAGGTTAATATACAGATTAGGCAAATCCCTAACCTGACCTTGATTTGCCCCGCCTGAGGTTGTACCCTAAAATTGCGAAATTGCGGCCCCGCAAAACGTCATCTCACCCAGAGTGTTAAGTGCACCCTCAACTATACACAGAGTGTAACCCAAAACAACAGAATGTAGTGCGCACAGAGGGAGAGACACAGGACTGAAGACGCGTTCACACAGTCGTACAAGAAAGACGGAAGAAAAGGAAAATAATGCAAAAAGACTTGTATACGCGAAAAACCCCAGACCCTGAATGTAATGAAATTGGAAAAGTGCTGAGAAGGGGAATATGCAAACAAACCACAGGAGTAGCAATAGAGAAAAGCTCAGCAAGATAATCCTTCAGTGGGGAACTGGGACTTCAAACATCCATGTAACTTTGAATATAGCCAGCAAAGACTGCATGTGTCAGGAGAGTATATATGGTCCCTCCCAAGATGTGATAGGACTAACCAAAACGAGGAAGGGAAAACATCTGCATAGAAGCAATACAGCAAATCAAAGACAAGAGCATTATCAGCAGTGGGACAGATGCAACACAGTGTGGTCAAAGAGGGAAACTGACCCACAGCCAGAGGTCAACAGATCGAGCCCTGGATTTGCGCCATGAAGCAGTGAAAACATACAGTAGCTTGAAAAGACGCTGCGGACTAGTCTGATGTGATCTGCTGGCTTCACCAATACCTCTCCAGTTGATGGACAGGCTCCTAGGTGTGTACATAGAGAGAAACCTGTCAAGCAACTGAAGCGGGGCGCGGAAAACCTGGCTGGGGACTGTATCGAACTAGTCAGTTCTCTCTCTTTAGTCCGAGACCAGATTTTCAAACTATATATCCTAAAAATATGAAGTCACAAATCCGTCAGTTAGAACAAACGATTTAGTTTATTAAATATAAAAAAGACGCATTATATGTAGAATGTAAGCCCGCAAGGGCAGGGTCCTCGCCCCTCTGTATCAGTCTGTCATTGTTAGTTTGCTTACTCTAAGTAATATCTGTAATTTGTATGTACCCCTTCTCATCTACAGCACCATGGAATCAATGGTGCTATATAAATAAATAATAATAATTATTATTATTATGTTACAAATTATGATGAAAATAAAGGCCAAGGGTGAAGGCTCAAGATTGAGCAGGGGCACAGTTTTGACACATACATGGAGGGGCTGCATAGCTGGGATTACATATTCAACAGTAGTAGTGACTGAGAGTGATATATCTGAAACTCACCGTATGTAGGGACTCAATACAGGTATTAGTAAACATGTCGTACACAAATATGGAAATCAGTGGTAACCCAAAGATATAGTAAGATGACAGGTATCATAGAAATTCCAATGCAACATCAATATCCCCGATGTCAGTGCATACCCATTGCTTTGTGTGCCAGATCTTTTGCCTGCAACCCTGACACGAATTTCGCATGGTCTTCCTCAGGCATTTGTCATGGGCTTTGTGGAGGCTCTTATGCTTACCTCTTCCTGGGATTCTGAGAGAGGAGCATATTCCACGGTGGCTCGCATGTCATGTTTCATGTGCAAGGTTGGTACTAATACATTGATGACCACTTGATTATATGGCAGGGCACAGACAATGAGCTACTTGCCTTCATGTCAGGATTGACTCATAACGACTTAACCATCAGACTCACAAGCATCATCAACAGCAGATTTAATTTCTGGACATTAAATTATTGGTTCAGAGTGATGGTCTTATCCAAACAGATGTGTTCCCTAAAGAAACCTCTGTAAATGCTTTTTTGCATGCCACTTCAGCTCACGTGGGATCCACTATGTGAGCAGTCCCAGTGGGCCACCTTGTATGGATGAGGCATATTTGTTCCTATGATGCATAGTTTGAAAATCAGGCATCAGATCTTAAAGAGAAATTCTGTCATGTGGGAAGACTAAATGCAACACGAAGGGATGAGGGAAAGGGAGCCCAACACTAGGGAAGGCGGGAGTGGGCACCCCTAGGCAAATCTAAAGTCACCCTATCTGCTCTAAACGTCCATATATAGGTTCTGCACCTATCGCCAAGCAGGAACCTAATCCCTGCCTGACCCTGGCAATAAACCCTACTTAGGGAAGGAGGGGGTTGGTACTAGTAAATCTCCCCTACAACTAAAGACAGCTGGGATAGACAAACAAGGGGAACAGTTATCTCGAGTGGACTCGGAGAGGTGAAACAGACGTCCTCTAACAGCATTAAAAAGGAAGATAGTCGAAAGCTATAGCTCCAAGCCTCAACAGGGAAGAATGGAAATATCACCGGTGATTCCCAGAAGCAGACAGGAAGTCTATAAAAGCCCAGTTCAAGTGTGTCAATTAGAGCTGGAGGGAGGTTCCCACTGGGTCCAAGAGTCAGAAGGACTAGGAAAGCATCTGCAAAGCTAACCGCAGAGACCTTCTGCAGCCAGATGCTTTGTGACAGTCTGCAGATTCTGACACACCCGTGACAGCACTCCCCTTCTATGAGTGGCCTCTGGACTCTCAGGACCAGGCTTCTCGGGACAAGAGGTGTGAAATGAATGAACCAGCCTGAGGGCATTCACCTCTGATGCCAAAAACTCACATCCTTTCCTCTGGGCCATAACCCTTCCAGTGCACTAAGTATTGTAGGGAACAACGTTGGAAGCGAGAATCTACAATACTCGAAATCTGGAACTCTAGGTTTCCATCAACCACGTTTGTACCTGTCTCCCATGATCTTTAAATTTACTCAGAACCCCCTCCACACTGAAGAGAGCGATGAAGCAAAACGTTTCTCTTCCGAAACTCCTGAAGCTACTTATTCAACCACATCCCAATGCAACCCAGGCTACCAATAACAACGAGAAAGTAGGTCCGCGGTTGCCTTACCACCTGGATTTCAAGCAAGCACAGAGTTGTGATGTTCCCCAATTACTTTGTTGTGCATATTTGGTGGCACAAATAACCTTCCTGGAGGGCAGGAGGCCAGGGCATCCCCCTGAGCCTCCAACACATCACTTTCCAGCTCAGGGTACAATGCCTAAATAACTACCCCTTTCTGCAAAATCAGGACAGGATCATCATGGTCACCACCACCAGGGAATCTCTGGGACAAAGCATCAGCCTTGACATTTTTGACCCATGGACGGAAACGGACCACGAAATTGAACCTAGTAAAAAATAGGGACCATCTAGCTTGCCTAGGGTTGAGACATTTAGCCTTTTGAAGATATGACAAGTTCTTATAGTCAGTGATAACTGTAATGGGATGGACAGCCCCCTCCAATGTTGCCATTCTTCAAATGGCAGTTTAATTGCCAAAAGCTCCCTATTACCCACGTCATAATTTCTCTCAGCCGAAGAAAATTTTTTAGAAAAGAAGGCGCATGGATGCCATTTACCAGATGATGGACCCTGAGACAACACAGCCCTAACCCCCACCTCCGACACATCAACCTCCACAACAAAGGGCTGGAAAATATCCGGTTGACTAGGTATAGGAGCCGTGGCAAAACAACTTTTAAGGGAGGAAAAAGCCTGCAGGGCATCGTCCGACCAAAAATCTGACCCCTTCCTTGTCATGTCAGTAAGGGGTTTCACAATTTCTGAATAATTCTCGATGAATTTCCGGTAAAAATTAGTAAAGACCAAAAAAAGTTGTAGGGCCTTTAAGCTCTCAGGACAATCCCAATCAAGGACAGCACGGATCTTCTCCGGATCCATCCGAAAACCTGAAGACAACAGGTACTCCTGGATGGCAAAAACACATTTTTCAAGTTTGGCATATAATTTGTAATCTCTAAGTATTTGCAGCACCTGTTTAAGATGCCCCCAATGTGTCTCGAAATCAGGAGAGTAAACCAAAATATCATGTAGATAGACCACCACAAACCTACCCTCCAATTGACAGCAAATATCATTGATGAAATGCTGAAATACCGCAGGTGCATTGGTCAGACCAAAAGGCATGACAAGACTCTAGACCGAAAGGCATGACCAGACTCTTTTAATGACCCTCAGGGGTATTGAACACCATCTTCCATTCATCCCCTTCTCTGATTCTAACCAGCTTGTAGGCTCCATCGTGGAGAACACCTTAGATCCCACAACCTGGCTGAACAGATCAGGAATCAGAGGAAGAGGGTATGGATCTCAGACGGTAATTTGATTTAATTCCCGGAAATCTAAACAGGGACGTAGACCGCCATCTTTTTTCTTCACGAAGAAGACCCCTGTTGCCATGGGCGAAGATCAGTGTCTGATGTGTCCCTTCTCCAGACTTTCTGCAATGAAATCCTTAAACAGTTCTCATGGCAGAAATCCCCCTACTCAATGATCTCCATGGCTTGCCAATCCACCAATGGATTATGTTTCACCAACCAGGGAAGACTCAATACAATTGGGTTTGGAACACCATCCAGGACATAGCAAGGAATTATTTCAGAATGAACCGACCCACCCTCAGTCTTACATTCTGTCCAATTTTAGTGAGAGCTTTCTGTGCAACTGGCGCTGAGTGGATGGGGAAGATGAGAATGGGCCTAGCTAAAGCACAGCAAACCAGCCCGTGAGTTCTGGCAAACTTAGCATCAACCATGCTGATTCCAGCTCCACGGTGTCTCCTTACCGAGGCTGCACACTGTCGCTCTACATCTGACTGCATAAGGTCTCAGCAGTTTGCTGTGCAGACTTCTTCCGTGGCCTTCTGACTTTAGGACCCAATGGCAACCTCCCTCGACTCTAGTTGACACACCTGGATCGGGGTGCATATAACTCCCAGCTTGCTGCTGGAAGGCCCAGTTGATATTTCTATTTCCAGTTCCCTGTTGCGGCTTGGAGCTATAGCAGTCAGCTGTCTTCCTCTCTGGTGTTTGGAGGACGTCCGTGTTTCTCTCTAAGTCTACTCAACTAAATGTTCCCCTTTGTTTGTGTATCCCATCTGTCTTTAGTGGTAGTGAGGACTGACTAGCACTCCTCCTGTCCTTCCCAATGCAGGGCTTATCACCAGGGTCAGGAAGGGATTAGGTATCCTAATCGGCAATAGGTGCAGAACCTATATAGGAACGATAGGTCAGACAGGGTGACGTTAGATCTGCCTAGGGGTCTTCACTCCCCCCTTTCCCTTATCCCTTTGTGTAGTGATGTTTTGTTTCTTCTTTAGAATGTGTCATAGCTCTGTTTTTTTATTTAAACTTTGTGGTTTTTTTTCAACAATTAGTTTTAGTCCTCTCTCCTTCCATATGAAGATCTCATGATGCTGTGATATCCCTCTCACCAATCTGAGTGGCTGTCATTCCATTATGAACTTAATTTTATTGACATCATTATTTTTCTGTAACGACACATGCACTTTGTGAATGCTGACGCCCATGTGCCGACAGCACATGCGGCTAAATTATCTACACCTGAGGGGATAGTACTTAACCCCTTCAAGGCCTTGCCCTTTTCCATTTTTGCGTTTTCGGTTTTCGCTCCCGTCCTTCCCAGAGCCATAACTTTTTTATTTTTTCGTCAATATGGCCATGTGAGAGCTTGTTTTTTGCGGGACAAGTTGTACTTTTGAACGACATTATTGGTTTTAGCATGTTGTGTACTAGAAAACGGGAACAAAATTCCAAGTGCGGTGAAATAGCAAAAAAGTGAAATCCCACACTTGTTTTTTGTTTGGCTGTTTTGCTAGGTTCACTAAATGCTAAAGCTAACCTGCCATTTTGATTCTTTAGGTCAGGGGTCCCCAACTCCAGTCCTCAAGGCCCACCAACAGGTCATGTTTTCAGGATTTCCTTAGTATTGCCCAGGTGATAATTGCATTACCTGTGCAAAACAAAGGAAAACCTGAAAACATGATCTGTTGGTGGGCCTTGAGGACTGGAGTTGGGGAACACTGCTTTAGGTCATTACAAGTTCATAGACACCAAAAATGTCTAGGTTATGTTTTATCTAAGTGGTAAAAAAAAAATCCAAACTTTGCTAAAAAAAAAATTGCGTCTCCATTTTTCGTGATCTGGGGTTTAGTGTGGGCTTATTTTTTGCTCGCCGAGCTGACGTTTTTAGTGATGCCATTTTGGTGCAGATTTGTTCTTTTGATTGCCCGTTATTGCATTTTAATGCAATGTCGTGGCGACCAAAAAAACCTAATTCTGGCGTTTCATATTTTTTTCTCGCTACGCCGTTTAGTGATTAGGTTAATCTTTTTCTTATTGATTGGGTGATTCTGAAAGTGGCAATACCAAATATGTGTAGGTTTGATTTTTTGTTGTTGTTTTATTTTGAATGGGGCAAAAGGGGGGTAATTTAACCCCTTTCTGCCATTAGACGTACTATTGCGTCCATGTGGGGTGGGCTTTACTTCCCAAGGACGCAATAGTACGTCATATGCGATCGGCAGCGCTCACTGGGGGAGCGCCGCCGATCGCGGCCGGGTGTCAGCTGCCTATCGCAGCTGACATCCGGCACTATGTGCCAGGAGCTGTCAAAGACCACCCCCGGCACATTAACCCCCGGCACACCGCGATCAAAGATGATCGCGATGTGCCGGCGGTGCAGGGAAGCACCGCGCAGGGAGGGGGCTCCCTGCGGGCTTCCCTGAGCCCCCCGCAGCAACGCGATGTGATCACCGATCTGTGATGTCCCCCCCTGGGACCAAGTAAAAAAGTAAAAAAAAAATTTTTCAAATGTGTAAAAAAAAATAAAAAAAAATATTCCAAAATAATGAAAAAAAAAAAAATATTATTCCCATAAATACATTTCTTTATCTAAATAAAAAAAACAAAACAATAAAAGTACACATATTTAGTATCGCCGCGTCCGTAACGGCCCGACCTATAAAACTGGCCCACTAGTTAACCCCTTCAGTAAACACCGTAAGAAAACGAGGCAAAAAACAACGCTTTATTATCATACCGCCGAACAAAAAGTGGAATAACACGCGATCAAAAAGATGGATATAAATAACCATGGTACCGCTGAAAGCGTCATCTTGTCCCGCAAAAAACGAGCCGCCATACAGCATCATCAGCAAAAACATAAAAAAGTTATAGTCCTGAGAATAAAGCGATGCAAAAATAATTATTTTTTCCGTAAAATAGTTTTTATCGTATAAAAGCGCCAAAACATAAAAAAATGATATAAATGAGGTGTCGCTGTAATCGTACTGACCCGAAGAATAAAACTGCTTTATCAATTTTACCAAACGCGGAACGGTATAAACGCCTCCCCCAAAAGAAATTAATGAATAGCTGTTTTTTGGTCATTCTTCCTCACAAAAATCGGAATAAAAAGCGATCAAAAAATGTCACGTGCCTGAAAATGTTACCAATAAAATCGTCAACTCGTCCCGCAAAAAAACAAGACCTCACATGACTCTGTGGACCAAAATATGGAAAAATTATAGCTCTCAAAATGTGGTAACGCAAAAAATATTTTTTGCAATAAAAAGCGTCTTTTAGTGTGTGACGGCTGCCAATCATAAAAATCCGCTAAAAAACCCGCTATAAAAGTAAATCAAACCCCCCTTCATCACCCCCTTAGTTATGGAAAAATAAAAAAAATGTATTTATTTCCATTTTCCCATTAGGGCTAGGGTTAGGGTTAGGGCTAGTGTTAGGGCTAGGCTTAGGGCTAGGGTTAGGGCTAGGGTTAGGGCTAGGGTTAGGGCTAGGGTTAGGGTTAGGGCTAGGGTTAGGGCTAGGGTTAGGGTTAGGGCTAGGGTTAGGGCTAGGGTTAGGGTTGGGGCTAGGGCTAGGGTTAGGGCTAGGGTTAGGGTTGGGGCTACAGTTAGGGTTGGGGCTACAGTTAGGGTTGGGGCTAAAGTTAGGGTTAGGGTTTAGATTACATTTACAGTTGGGAATAGGGTTGGGATTAGGGGTGTGTCAGGGTTAGGGGTGTGGTTAGGGTTACCGTTGGAATTAGGGTTAGGGGTGTGTTTGGATTAGGGCTTCAGTTATAATTGGAGGGTTTCCACTGTTTAGGCACATCAGGGGCTCTCCAAACACGACATGGCGTCCGATCTCAATTCCAGCCAATTCTGCGTTGAAAAAGTAAAACAGTGCTCCTTCCCTTCCGAGCTCTCCCGTGTGCCCAAACAGGGGTTTGCCCCAACATATGGGGTATCAGCGTACTCAGGACAAATAGGACAACAACTTTTGGGGTCCAATTTCTCCTGTTACCCTTGGGAAAAAAACAAACTAGGGGCTAAAAAATAATTTTTGTGGGAAAAAAAAAAAGATTTTTTATTTTCACGGCTCTGCGTTATAAACTGTAGTGAAACACTTGGGGGTTCAAAGTTCTCCCAACACATCTAGATGAGTTCCCTGGGGGGTCTAGTTTCCAATATGGGGTCACTTGTGGGGGGTTTCTACTGTTTAGGTACATTAGGGGCTCTGCAAACGCAATGTGACGCCTGCAGACTATTCCATCTAAGTCTGCATTCCAAATGGCACTCCTTCCCTTCCGAGCCCTCCCATGCGCCCAAACGGTGGTTCCCTCCACATATGGGGTATCAGCGTACTCAGGACAAATTGGACAACAACTTTTGGGGTCGAATTTCTCCTCTTACCCTCGGGAAAATACAAAACTGGGGGCTAAAAAATCATTTTTGTGGGAAAAAATTTTTGTTTTATTTTTACGGCTCTACATTATAAACTTCTGTGAAGCCCTTGGTGGGTCAAAGCGCTCACCACACATCTAGATAAGTTCCTTAGGGGGTCTACTTTCCAAAATGGTGTCACTTGTGGGGGGTTTCTACTGTTTAGGTACATTAGGGGCTCTGCAAACGCAATGTGACACCTGCAGACCATTCCATCTAAGTCTGCATTCCAAATGGAGCTCCTTCCCTTCCGAGCCCTCCCATGCGCCCAAACAGTGGTTCCCCCCCACTTATGGGGTATCAGCGCACTCACTCACGACAAATTGGACAACAAATTTTGGGGTCCAATTTCTCCTGTTACCCTCGGGAAAATACAAAACTGGGGGCTAAAAAATAATTTTTGTGGGAAAAAATTTTTGTTTTATTTTTACGGCTCTGCATTATAAACTTCTGTGAAGCCCTTGGTGGGTCAAAGCGCTCACCACACATCTAGATAAGTTCCTTAGGGGGTCTACTTTCCAAAATGGTGTCACTTGTGGGGGGTTTCAATGTTTAGGCACATCAGTGGCTCTCCAAACGCAACATGGCGTCCCATCTCAATTCCTGTCAATTTTGCATTGAAAAGTCAAACGGCGCTCCTTCCCTTCCGAGCTCTCCCATGCGCCCAAACAGTGGTTTACCCCCACATATGGGGTATCGGTGTACTCAGGACAAATTGTACAACAACTTTTGGGGTCCAATTTCTTCTCTTACCCTTGGGAAAATAAAAAATTGGGGGCGAAAAGATAATTTTTGTGAAAAAATATGATTTGTTATTTTTACGGTTCTGCATTATAAAGTTCTGTGAAGCACTTGGTGGGTCAAAGTGCTCACCACACCTCTAGATAAGTTCCTTAGGGGGTCTACTTTCCAAAATGTTGTCACTTGTGGGGGGTTTCAATGTTTAGGCACATCAGGGGCTCTCCAAACGCAACATGGTGTCCCATCTCGATTCCAGTCAATTTTGCATTGAAAAGTCAAATGGCGCTCATTCGCTTCCGAGCTCTGTCATGCGCCCAAACAGTGGTTTACCCCCACATATGGGGTATCGGTGTACTCAGGACAAATTGTACAACAACTTTTGCGGTCCATTTTCTCCTGTTACCCTTGGTAAAATAAAACAAATTGGAGCTGAATTAAATTTTTTGTGAAAAAAAGTTAAATGTTCATTTTTATTTAAACATTCCAAAAATTCCTGTGAAGCACCAGAAGGGTTAATAAACTTCTTGAATATGGTTTTGAGCACCATGAGGGGTGCAGTTTTTAAAATGGTGTCACACTTGGGTATTTTCTATCATATAGACCCCTCAAAATGACTTCAAATGAGATGTGGTCCCTAAAAAAAATGGTGTTGTAAAAATGAGAAATTGCTGGTCAACTTTTAACCCTTATAACTCCCTAACAAAAAAAAATTTTGGTTCCAAAATTGTGCTGATGTAAAGTAAACATGTGGGAAATGTTACTTATTAAGTATTTTGTGGGACATATATCTGTGATTTAATTGCATAAAAATTCAAAGTTGGAAAATTGCGAAATTTTCATAATTTTCGCCAAATTTCCGTTTTTTTCACAAATAAACGCAAGTACTATCAAAGAATTTTTACCATTGTCATGAAGTACAATATGTCACGAGAAAACAATGTCAGAATCACTGGAATCCATTGAAGCGTTCCAGAGTTATAACCTCATAAAGGGACAGTGGTCAGAATTGTAAAAATTGGCCCGGTCATTAACGTGCAAACCACCCTTGGGGGTAAAGGGGTTAAACTTTTACATATTTTTTATTTTTTTCATATTTTTTTTAAGGCATTTTTTTTTTACTTTTGCCATGCTTCAATAGCCTCCATGGGAGGCTAGAAGCTGGCACAACTGGATCTGCTCTGCTACATAGGAGCGAAGCTCAGATCGCTCTTATGTAGTAGATTTACTGCATTGCTATGAGCGCCGACCGCAGGGTGGTGCTCTTAGCAATCCAGCATCAACAACCATAGAGGTCTCAAGGAGACCTCTGGTTGTTATGCCGACACATCGCTGACCCACGATCACGTGATGGGGGTCAGCAATGCGCTCATTTCTGGCCCGATGGCTGGAAGCGCTAGTTAAATGCCGCTGTCAGTGGCATTTAACTAGTTAATATCGGCGGGTAGATCGTGATTCCAGCCACCGCTATTACAGGCACAAAAAACAGCTGACATGTCCCGGCTTTGACGCGAGCTCACCGTCAGAGCTCAAATCAAAGGCAGAGATGCGACCTCTGCCGTACTAGTACGGCGGAGGTCGGTAAGGGGTTAATAAGAACAGTTCATGATAACCCCCTGAGGAAGCCCAAGGGAAACACGTGTTGGTGTTGCAGACATAAGATCTGGTACACAAAGCAATGGCTATGCACATACATTGGTTATATTGGAGTTGCAGTGGAATTTCTGTTCATGTTACTTGTCATCTTACTATACTATTGGGTTACCACTGATCTCCACATTTATGTTTGGGGTATGTTTCATTATACCTGAATTGAGTCCCTTACATGCTATGAGTTTCAGGTATATCATTCACAGTCACTATCACTGTTGAATATTGATTCCCAACTGCGTAACCCCTCCATTTATAATGTGTCAACATTGTGCTCGTGTATCTTCCCACTTGGCCTTTGTTTTTATCATAATATGTAGTATATCATGTAATTTTTGATATTTAATACATTAAATCATTTGTTCTAACTGGTGGATTTGTGACTCCATATTTTTTTAGGATTAATATAGATTTTTTGAAGCACTCCCCTACACAGTTTGTATATTCTTTTTGGCCCATGGCCTTATTCCTTTCATGTGTGACTTTGCAGGTTCAGATGATATTGATAGCTTTTTAAACAATGTTTTCTTTAAAACGCTGGAGCATTTCAGAGTAATACATACCTGACTCCAATCGTGCAGCGAGGCTCTGATGCTGCCGGTAGTTCGTGCAGCATAAATCTAATAAGAGTATCTCAGCTGGGTTCAGGTGGCCATATAGAAAAATTATGGACGTGATTGGATTCATGTGCAGTCCCGTGTGCTTATCTGTTTTGCGAATGGGTGACGGATGTGCGTTTACATTGCGTGCATTATTTTGATCTGTAAAATGGACTAGAATAATACATGATGCATTTATTTTAACACACAGACCATTGGTACGTGTGGAAAGTTGGCCATATCCGCTAACACACTGGATATAATGGGTCTGTGTGCCCTTCATTTGCAGTCCATGGTGCACATGGTCTGATTATACACTTGTTTGCACAAGCCCTAAAACAGGACAAGGGTTATACAGGTTGATGCACTTGCAACTTTACTCGGAAAAATTGCTGTACCTTCTAAAAAAGACAACCTAAAATTTTAACTGTACATACCTTGGTTGATGGTGTTTTAAAGCAGGTGTTGAAAATGTCCACCGTTCGCATCCAAGCACACCTGCATGCGCCGTTCCATATTGTTGAATGCATTCCGCAGGACTTCTAGGGTCATAGCCTGAATTATTCGCTGTATGTTCTCTCGGTCTGCCTGTAATGTTTGTGGCATGTTACTCTGCATCTGACCGTTCAAATGGCCCCAAAGGAAAAAATACGGCTGTGTTAAATCAGGCAATTTTGGTGGCCACAGTCCCTTGGAGATCACTCTGTCATCAAAGAAGGCTTCACTACACGGTATGGATGGCGGATTTTGAACTCCAAAGTTCTTTAGGAACTCACTTTGACTCCTCTTTAAGGACTCGGTTGTCTAATAAGTCTTCACAATTAAAACTTCTCCTCCAAACTGTGTCTCTACGTTGTTAACAAATGAAGGAATTCAGTAAGAGTGAAATGCAAGCACCACACACAAGCTACTGACTCGCAGAAAGGCGTGCAGCAACTCTGTCTCGTAGTGGAGACGACCAGCGAGGCGAGAAGTTGATGAGACCACTCGGTGCGAGGATGTTTCTCATCGCTATTGCTAAGGTCCATTGCACTTCACATCTCATGAACCAAAGTTACAGTCCAAATTTCAGTACGGTCGTCTGTCTGTTTTAAAAGTTCTAGCAATTTTTGGGGGGTAAAGTAGCGAGTGAATTACCCTGTATATAAGTGGATTATAGATGATTCAGTCTTTTAGGATTAGTTTGGAACTGGTAAACAGCACTTTACATTGAAATTAAAGGGGTTTTCCAGGTTCGGAAAACCCCTGTCCCTCATCAGGTCCAGCTGAAATCAAAGTGTTGAGCCAACTTTCATCTAATGTTTATGGGAGCCAACTCTTCATGTGACCAGTATGGCAATCATTAAAGTTGCTTTCTGGTTTCGGAAAACTCCTTGTCTCCTGACTGCAGTTTGCTTTAAAAAAAAATAACTCTTCCTTGCTCCCCGTCACTGGGTCCAGCGCTGAGTCTCTGCTATTGCTCCTGGTGGCAGTCATTGTATGCAGTGCTGACATCACATCGTCATCTCTGCAGCCAATAACTGAATTCTGCGCAAGCTGACGGCATGAAAAGTACAAAGCCATGGAGCTCACTAATTGGCTGCAGCGCTCTTGAGGTAACGTCAGCGCTGCAGACAATAACAGACACCAGCGTCATCCGCAAAAACTTAGCGTTGGAACAAGAGAGGTTGAGTAAAGAACAGTTTTTGTTATAAATAAACTATAGCTGGGGGAGAAGGATTTTCTAGAACTGGAAACCACTTTGAACTTACAGAACCAGCCAAGTCTGTAGACTAAAAGATGCCAAATACAATGCAAAAGGCTGTACTCGGAAGCTGATTGTATCATCTGCTGGTGCCGCCACATGATTGCCCTCCTCCCACCATGTGGGGACTCCGGCTTACTGCCCCAGCCACAACAGTATCCTCTGAAGCTGTCGCCTCCTCTGTGTGCGCCGCACTGTGTTACAGCGGTGTGCCTAGTACGCGTGCATGCCACCTGCTCTTAAAGGGGCAGCATTCACATGGCAAAATGTCCCCATCCGATATCTGGGAGGTATTTTGTTAAAGTGATTATCTGCAAGGTATCTCCCAGCCAATAGCTGGGAAGCATCATGTATACAAGTCACCCTTTACAATTGAGAGGTGTCTGAGCAAACCCTGTAGTTAGTTTTAGTGGTGTTGATGTGTGCAACTGTATGTTGCCAGGTCTCCCTAGTCTGATAAAGTTAATCCCGTATTCCCATTTGCCTGGTATAGTTTGCCCGTGTTCCTGTGATCGCTTTAGCGGTATTCTATTCCTGAAACCGCGTCTGCGGTACCTATACCCCGTTCCTTGGTCCTAGTGTGACCAGCTATAGTACTGTTCCTGATATCTACTGAGCTAATCAGTGACCTAGGTCATGTGTCCCCATGTCAACGAACCCGACCACTGGGATCAGCAGCTGTAGTACAGGTCTGCCTAGGAGTGGTACCTGATGAATCCTGCAGTCCAGTCTTTCTCAACCATCAGGAGCTCAAGCAAACAACAGGTAGCCACCTAGCTATGCCCCTTCTTAGTTAGTTCTTACTCTGTGGCACAGTGGGTCCACGAACCACGTGCGTCACCTGCAGGAGTGACACTGATTATGTTATCATATATCAAGCCAAAGATGCTGTTTGTATTTTAGAATAGCTATGGGCAAATCAATAATTAAGTCACTTGGCAAGGTCTTCAAATCAAGGAACATTTCACTGGTGACATAGGCACAGCTCCTACATACTTTGGTCTTTTCTGGGTAACATACGGATGAGAAACCTGGAAGATAGAAACAAGACAGAAGAAAAATCATCGCCTTTGAAATGTTGTGTTGGATGAGGATGTTATCAATACCATGGATGGCAAAAAGAACAATTAAATCAAGCCAGACATGTCACTCGAAGCAAGGATCACCAAGGTACGACTTTCATAATTTGGACGCATCATATGAAGAGAGCAATCGCTGGAGAAGGACATCATGGTTGGAAGCATAGAAGGAATAGGGCGAAGAGAAATACCAGAAACCCGATGGCGTGATACTACCATGATAAAAATGCAGAAGACCCTGGTCCTAGACCCTATGTAGGCTTGTAAAAGATCGATCTTCTTACAGATCGATTATCTATAAAGTTGCCATGGTTCGAGATCGAGCCAAAGGCCATTAATGGGGCATAGAGTTGTGTTTGCATGTCAATTGTTAGAAGTTAGCGTTATTATCCTTGTAGTCTACAGAAAATGTAGTTAAAGGATGAGAACTGGACATCTTCCTCAGTGATTCAGTCACGGATACAATGAGTATAGTTCTCTAATGGTTCACGCTAAGAAAACATTATATATTTCTTGGGATTTCATGCTCTTATGTTTCTTTTTGCATCACAAAACTTTCCTTCCCAAAAGAAAAAAGTTTTGCTCTCCAGGGAAGCGAGAAGGTTGCTCTACTTATATCCGTCATTGTGTCCTGATAGCAGAATTGGAAAGTTATTAAAAGTCATGGAAAAATCAATGTCCAGAGGTTGATGATCCTGCATGGGGATATGTTTATTTAAATCCTGTATCTATCAAGGACACGCAAGTTCATTTTTAGAAAACAAAAAACTATGAACATTTTTTTTAGCTTTTCTAAGCAAGATTAATCCAAGTATGATATACATGGAGCTCTGGGTCTGTGGGAACAGGTCATCTGACATGTAGGTCATACTACTAATATGAAAACGCTGGGAATCGAAATAAGGACTCAACAAGTTGGTCTATCAACTGTTAGTCTTTGAAAACGGCATTGATGTATTTTGCCAGCTAACATACATACACTTCATGTTTAATTACTTCATGAGTATATCTTAAAGGAAACCTTTCTACCGGTTTCCACCTTCTAGATGGATGACATTCATGGTTGTAAAGATCACAGTCACAGAGGGTGCACCTACTTTAGCTGGATGTGCATCCGAGGACTCACATCCAGCTGAAGTGTATTGCAGTGCAGAGACCCTCTGGCTCCCTGCACTGCAATACACATTGCTGGCCAATCAAAGGCTGGCAGCTGATGTCAGTGTGACAGACATTGGCATCACATGGCAGTGACGTCATGTGTTGCCATAGCAGTCACTCCAATGTCAGCTGCCTCTGTGCCAGCTAAAGTAGATGACGCCACACGTTGTGGAATTGGAGGAAAGTGATTAAAATGGATTTTTATGTTTGTTTTTTTAATGCATAGGCATATATACCAGAAAGGTGCCTGGATGGGGACATATATACCAGCAAGGGGGCATGTATACAAGAATGAGGGACATATATACCAGCTTGGGGGAAATACATACCAGGATGGGGGACATATATACCAGGATGAGGGGAAATACATACCAGGATGGGGGACATATATACTAGGAAGGAGGGCATGTATACTGGGAAGGAGACCAGGATGGAGGACATATATACCAGGAAGGGTCCTAGGATGGGGGACATATATACCAGGATGAGAGACATATTTACCAGGAATGAGGACATGTTTATCAGGATGGTAGACATACATACCAGGAAGGGTCCAAGTATGGGGGACATATATACCAGGAAGGGGCCCAGGATTAGAACATATATACCAGGAAGGGGCCAAGAATAAGGGACATAAACAGTGGGGAAAAAAAGTATTTAGTCAGCCACCAATTGTGCAAGTTCTCCCACTTACATCATAGGTAGACCACAACTATGAGAGCCAAAATGAGAAAACAAATCCAGAAAATCACCTTGTCTGATTTGGCAAGATTTAGTTTGCAAGTTATGGTGGAAAATAAGTATTTGGTCATTATCAAAAGTTCATCTCAAGACTTTGTTATATATCCTATTCTCTTGTGTCTACAAGACTAGGGTGTTATCCACCACTCATTGTGGGCTATCTGCACAATAGCTGTTCCATTCAGCGTGTCCACATGGACATTTCCTCTCTGAACCCTGCTCATACAGGTAATATACAGATGATCAGGTTTTTAAATACATCAGTTAGGGATTGCATACATCAGTTAGGACTGCTCTATATGGGTATACCTTGCCGTTTGGTGGAGCAGCTTAGTATACATTTTTTGCAAAAAATGTTTTTTACATCTTTTTACTAGCACTTGCTGATTACTGTGATTTTTTTGCAACGGAGTGTTTTTGGTTTTACTGTGCTCTTTTGCGTCTTCAATTGACATTATAGGTAGACCACAATTATGAGAGTCAAAATTAGAAAACAAATCCAGAAAATCACTTTGTCTGATTTGGCAAGATTTATTTTGCAAGTTATGGTGGAAAATAAGTATTCGGTCATTATCAAAAGTTCATCTCAATACTTTGTTATATATCCTTTGTTGGCAATGACAGAGGTCAAATGTTTTCTGTAAGTCTTCACAAGGTTGGCAAACACTGTTGGTGGTATGTTGACCCATTCCTCCATGCAGATCTCCTCTAGAGCAGTGATGTTTTGGGCCTGTTGGTGGGAAACACGGACTTTCAACTCCCTCCAAAGGTTTTCTATGGGGTTGAGATCTATAGACTGGCTAGGCCACTCCAGGACCTTCATGTGCTTCTTACAAAGCCACTCCTTCATTGCCCTAGCAGTGTGCTTGGGATCATTATCATGCTGAAAGACCCATCGACGTCTCATCTTCAATGCCATAGAAAAATGCAAGAAAAAGGATCATGCCCACATGAACGGGAGCACCTCCACGTATAACAATATCAAAATTCTATTTTATTAAGTTTAAAAACCTCAAAAGACATGTAAATGCAAAAAACAACAACACACAATGTGATTAAAAACACTTAAAAATGCAAACATGCAAAGAGATGCCTATTAATATGTCATACCCTGATATGGAGGAAACGACAACCCACAAAACATGAATCACCCTCAATAAAGATATCACAATAATACAACTGCAGAAAAGCAAATGATGCAAAGAATGATACAAAAAATGATGATGATACATACTGTGTACAATAGGCACACTGGCATCGATATTACAGTACCATACAGACCTATGATAATAATAGCCCTATAATAAGGTGCATGACTTTCGTGCAGAGATATTAGTTAGGTCAAGACTTCAAGCACATGAAAAAAGTGCAGAGGATGTGCAAGAAAAAATGAAAAAAATGAAAATTGAAAAAATGAAAGAAAAAAAAAATATCTCACTTAGTAATTATGCACATCAGAACTGCGGAGAGGGGCAGGGAGAGGGGGAACTAGAAAAATACAAGTACCCAAAACCTCCAGCCCAAAAAAACCCCATCATACCCACAGTCCAGAATCATGGCAAGAAGTCATATGAATAGGGGAAGCCAGATGTGGGAATAGGCTCCCACGCGTATCGCCGCCTAGATAGCGGCTTCCTCAGGGAGAGAATAGCATGTTGTGTGAAGCATTCAGCACAATAATATATACATGTCCCTTAATAGTAACAAGGATGTTCACCTGTGTGAAGAGACTTCAGGAGACGCAAATGTAAGGCACATCGCGGCCGTGCCCATCTTGTTAATGTCGCGAACAAAGTTTGTATAATAAAGTTTTGTCAAAAAGGCTACTGCGCATGCGCAAGACAGTGAATGCGATGTACGTCAGCAGCCCAGAGCTATCTGGTATGGTCATTACTGCACAAGCGCGAAAAGGGATGCTAGCGCGTGTGCAATGCACAGCGCTGCAACAATACGACTATCAACGCTCCACACACACATAAGAATGAGCCACTGATATAATAGCACCCCATGCGTCCAACACCCGCCAGATAAAAGGACAAGAGCAAGAGATTTTTACAAGCAAATTTCCGGCACTGCAATGGGCACCCGCTGTGCCCCTTCGTATGCCAACCTCTTCATGGGTTGGTGGGAGAAGACACAGGTGCGTGCATTGCATGACTTTAAGACCTATGTATTTCGTTGGTTCCATTACATTGATGACCTGTTGGTCCTATGCATGTAGAGGAGCTGCGGAGACACCATCACATGTTTCTCAACGCAGGCAGTGAATAGCCAGGCCTTTCCCCAGGAAGGAACAACCAAGGGAAGGGCTGCATCCAATAAAGGAAAACATCCAATAAAGGAAAACCACCTATGCCAAGCATGGTATCCATCCACAGACAGCTGTTTTGGGGTTTTTGCCCCTCATCAGTGTGGAGTAGGAAACTGGCTATCAGGAGCAGTGCCTAGTAGAAAGTCTATAAAGGCACGGATGATTGACCTCGTGGAGACCAAAACATCCAACACCGCGGAGACACAATCACGTGTTTCTCAACGCAGTGATCCAGAACACTGCCCCAAAATATGCAAATGCATGTAGAGGAGCTGCGGAGATACCTTCACGTGTTTCTCAACACAGGCAGTGAATAGCCAGGCCTTTCCCCGGGAAGGAACAACCAAGGGAAGGGCAGCATCCAATAAAGGAAAACATCCAATAAAGGAAAACCACCTATGCCAAGCATGGTATCCATCCACAGACAGGGTCAGAGGTCGAGTGTAGGGAATTTATCACCATGCTTAATGATAATCCATGTAACATCTCTCTGACAGCCTCTGTTGTTGTGAATTCCGCTCTTGGGCTCCCTCCGGTGGTTGTAAGTGGCACTTTTGTGAGTTCTGCTCCTGGGCTCCCTCTTGTGGTTTCTAGTGGTATGGCTGCTCCTTGGAGTTAGCTGTCATCAGCTGCCTCCACTTATCGTCTCTTCTGTTCGGCTATTTAAGTCTGGCTCTATCTTCAGCCAGTGCCACTTGTAAATGGTTCCTGGTTGGATTCACATCTCTTTGGAGTTCCCTGTTATCCTGACCAGTTCAGCTAAGCTAAGTTCTTGCTTGCCCTTTTCTGTCCATAGATTGTGGACTTATCCATTCTGTGCTTTCTATGTTTGTCCAGCTTATCAGTTTGAATTAATTCTGTCTTGCTGGAAGCTCTGGGAGGCAGATTTGCCCTCCACACCTTTAGTCAGGTGTGGAGATTTTTTGTAAACTCTGCGTGGATTTTTGTAGTGTTTTATACTGACCGCACAGTATTCTATCCTGTCCTATCTATTTAGTTAGACTGGCCTCCTGTGCTCATCCTGGTTTCATTCTGTATATGTCTTTTCCCTCTCCACTCACAGTCATTATTTGTGGGGGGCTAATCTATCCTTTGGGGATTTTCTCTGAGGCAAGATAGCTTTCCTGCTTCTATCTTTAGGGGTAGTTAGCTCTTCGGCTGTGACGAGATGCCTAGGGAGAGTTAGGAGCATTCCACGGCTACTTCTAGTGTTGTGTTGAGTGGCCAAAAATGAATTAAATGCATCTCAAAAGAAGGAAAAGAAGGTTCTGAACCATTTTTTTTCTGTGCTCTAGTTTGTCTTTTTTTTTTCTTTTCCTCTTGATATCTGGGTGGTTCAGGATATATGCTTTGGCATGGATGTTCAGGGTTTGTTTTCTCGTGTGGATCAACTTGCTGCAAGAGTACAGTGTATCCAGGACTATGTTGTCCAGACTCCGGCTTTAGAGCCCAGAATTCCTACTCCTGATTTGTTTTTTGGGGACAGATCCAAGTTTTTGAACTTTAAAAATAACTGCAAATTGTTTTTTGCTTTGAAACCCCGTTCTTTTGGTGATCCCATTCAGCAAGTAAAAATCATCATATCCTTGCTGCATGGTGACCCTCAAGACTGGGCTTTTTCTCTTGAAACAGGGGATCCGGCATTATTGAATGTAGGTGCATTTTTTCAAGCGCTCGGATTATTGTATGACGAACCTAATGCTGTGGATCATGCGGAAAAAACCCTGTTGGCCTTGTGTCAAGGTCAGGAAGCGGCAGAGTTATACTGTCAGAAATTTAGAAAGTGGTCTGTGCTCACTAAATGGAATGAAGAGGCTCTGGCTGCTATTTTCAGAAAAGGTCTTTCTGAAACCCTTAAAGATGTTATGGTGGGCTTTCCTACGCCTGCCGGTTTGAGCGAATCTATGTCTCTAGCCATTCAGATTGATCGGCGCCTACGCGATCGCAAAGCTGTGCACCATATGGCAGTATCCTCTGAGCAAAGTCCTGAACCTATGCAATGTGATAGGATTTTGACTAGAATAGAACGGCAGGAATTCAGACGTCAGAATAGGCTGTGTTTTTACTGTGGTGATTCGGCTCATGTTATCTCTGATTGCCCTAAGCGTACTAAGAGAGTCACTAGGTCTGTTACCATTAGTACTATACAGCCTAAATTTCTCTTATCTGTGACCCTGATTTGCTCATTGTCGTCCTTTTCTGTCATGGCATTTGTGGATTCAGGCGCTGCCCTGAACTTAATGGACTTAGAATTCGCCAGGCGCTGTGGTTTTTCCTTGCAGCCTTTGCAGAGCCCTATTCCTTTGAGGGGCATTGATGCTACACCCTTGGCCAAGGATAAACCTCAGTACTGGACACAGATGACTATGTACATGGCTCCTGCACATCAGGAAGATTGCCGTTTTCTGGTGTTGCATAACCTGCATGATGTTGTTGTATTGGGATTTCCATGGTTACAGGAACATAATCCGGTGCTGGATTGGAAAACTATGTCGGTGACTAGTTGGGGTTGTCAAGGAGTACATAGTGACGTTCCTTTGATGTCAATTTCCTCTTCCCCCTCTTCTGAGGTCCCTGAGTTTTTGTCGGATTTCCAGGATGTATTTGATGAGCCCAAGTCCAGTTCCCTTCCTCTGCACAGGGACTGTGATTGTGCTATTAACTTGATTCCTGGTTGTAAGTTCCCTAAGGGCCGACTTTTCAATCTGTCTGTGCCAGAGCATGCCGCCATGCGGAGCTATGTTAAGGAATCTTTGGAGAAAGGGCATATTCGGCCCTCTTCGTCACCATTGGGAGCGGGTTTCTTTTTGGTTGCTAAGAAGGATGGCTCCTTGAGACGCTGTATTGATTATCGTCTTCTTAATAAGATCACGGTCAAATTCCAATACCCCTTGCCTTTGCTTACTGATTTGTTTGCTCAGATTAAGGGGGCTAGTTGGTTTACTAAGATTGACCTCCGAGGGGCATATAATCTTGTTCGTATTAAACAGGGTGACGAATGGAAAACTGCATTTAATACGCCCGAAGGCCATTTTGAATACCTTGTGATGCCATTTGGGCTCTCTAATGCTCCATCTGTGTTTCAGTCTTTCATGCATGATATTTTCCGCAATTATCTTGATAAATTCATGGTTGTATATTTGGATAATATTTAGATTTTTTCCGATGATTGGGAGTCTCATGTGAAGCAGGTCAGGATGGTGTTCCAGATCCTTCGTGATAATGCTTTATTTGTGAAGGGGTCTAAGTGCCTATTCGGAGTTCAGAAGGTCTCTTTTTTGGGTTTTATTTTTTCTCCCTCGTCTATAGAAATGGATCCTGTTAAGGTCCAAGGAATTTGTGACTGGATCCAACCCACATCTGTGAAGGGTCTTCAAAAATTTTTGGGTTTTGCTAATTTCTATCGCCGTTTCATTGCCCACTTTTCCAGTGTGGTTAAGCCCCTTACTGATTTGACGAAGAAAGGCGCTGAGGTGACGAATTGGTCCTCTGTGGCTGTTGAGGCCTTTCAGGAGCTTAAACGCCGATTTACTTCTGCCCCTGTGTTGCGTCAACCGGATGTTTCTCTTCCTTTTCAGGTTGAGGTCGACGCTTCTGAGATTGTGGCAGGGGCCGTTTTGTCTCAGAGGGAGTCTGATGGTTCTTTGATGAAACCGTGTGCTTTTTTTTCCAGAAAGTTTTCGCCTGCGGAACGCAATTATGATGTCGGCAATCGGGAGTTGTTGGCTATGGAGTGGGCGTTTGAGGAGTGGCGACATTGGCTTGAGGGAGCTAAACACCGTGTTGTGGTCCTGACCGATCATAAGAATCTGATTACCTCGAGTTGGCCAAGCGGCTGAATCCTAGACAGGCTCGATGGTCCCTGTTTTTCTCCCATTTTGATTTTGTGGTCTCGTATCTTCCGGGATCTAAGAATGTTAAGGCTGATGCCCTCTCTAGGAGTTTTTCGCCTGATTCTCCTGGAGTCCTTGAGCCGGTTGGCATTCTTAAGGAGGGGGTGATTCTTTCTGCTATCTCCCCTGATTTGCAGCGGGTGCTTCAGGAATTTCAGGCTGATAGGCCTGACCGCTGTCCAGTGGGGAAGCTGTTTGTTCCTGATAGATGGACAAGTAAGGTAATTTCTGAGGTTCATTGTTCAGTGTTGGCTGGGCATCCTGGGATTTTTGGTACCAGAGATTTGGTTGCTAGGTCCTTTTGGTGGCCTTCCTTGTCGCGCGATGTTCGTGCTTTTGTGCAGTCCTGTGGGACTTGCGCCCGGGCCAAGCCTTGCTGTTCCCGCGCTAGTGGGTTGCTTTTGCCTTTGCCGGTCCCTGAGAGGCCCTGGACGCATATTTCCATGGATTTTATTTCGGATCTTCCTGTTTCCCAGAAGATGTCTGTTATCTGGGTTGTTTGTGACCGGTTCTCTAAAATGGTCCATCTGGTACCTTTGCCTAAGTTGCCTTCCTCCTCAGATCTGGTTCCATTATTTTTTCAGCATGTGGTTCGTTTGCATGGCATTCTGGAGAATATTGTGTCTGACAGAGGTTCTCAGTTTGTCTCTAGATTTTGGCGGGCCTTTTGTGCTAGGATGGGCATTGATTTGTCTTTTTCTTCGGCGTTTCATCCTCAGACTAATGGCCAAACTGAGCGAACTAATCAGACCTTGGAGACCTATTTGAGATGCTTTGTGTCTGCTGATCAGGATGATTGGGTGTCTTTCTTGCCGTTGGCCGAGTTTGCCCTTAATAATCGGGCTAGTTCGGCTACTTTGGTTTCACCTTTCTTTTGTAATTTTGGTTTTCATCCTCGTTTTTCTTCTGGGCAGGTTGAGCTTTCTGATTGTCCTGGTATTGATTCTGTGGTGGACAGGTTGCAGCAGATTTGGACTCATGTGGTGGACAATTTGACGTTGTCTCAGGAAAGGGCTCAACGTTTTGCCAACCGCCGTCGGTGTGTTGGTCCCCGGCTTCGTGTGGGGGATTTGTTTTGGTTGTCTTCTCGTCATGTTCCTATGAAGGTTTCTTCTCCTAAGTTTAAGCCTTGGTTTATTGGTCCTTATAAAATATTTCTGAAATTATTAATCCGGTGTCTTTTCGTTTGGCTCTTCCTGCCTCTTTTGCCATTCATAATGTTTTCCATAGATCTTTGTTGCGGAGATATGTGGTGCCCGTTGTTCCCTCGGTTGACCCTCCTGCCCTGGTGTTGGTTGAGGGAGAGTTGGAATATGAGGTTGAGAAGATTTTGGATTCTCGTTTTTCGAGGCGGAGGCTTCAGTATCTTGTCAAGTGGAAGGGTTATGGCCAGGAGGATAATTCTTGGGTTGTTGCCTCCGATGTCCATGCCACCAATTTGGTTCGTGCTTTTCACTTGGCTCGTCCTGATCGGCCTGGGGGCTCTGGTGAGGGTTCGGTGACCCCTCCTCAAGGGGGGGTGCTGTTGTGAATTCCGCTCTTGGGCTCCCTCCGGTGGTTGTAAGTGGCACTTTTGTGAGTTCTGCTCTTGGGCTCCCTCTTGTGGTTTCTAGTGGGATGGCTGCTCCTTGGAGTTAGCTGTCATCAGCTGCCTCCACTTATCGTCTCTTCTGTTCGGCTATTTAAGTCTGGCTCTATCTTCAGCCAGTGCCACTTGTAAATGGTTCCTGGTTGGATTCACATCTCTTTGGAGTTCCCTGTTATCCTGACCAGTTCAGCTAAGCTAAGTTTTTGCTTGCCCTTTTCTGTCCATAGATTGTGGACTTATCCATTCTGTGCTTTCTATGTTTGTCCAGCTTATCAGTGTGAATTAATTCTGTCTTGCTGGAAGCTCTGGGAGGCAGATTTGCCCTCCACACCTATAGTCAGGTGTGGAGATTTTTTGTAAACTCTGAGTGTTTTATACTGACCGCACAGTATTCCATCCTGTCCTATCTATTTAGTTAGACTGGCCTCCTGTGCTCATCCTGGTTTCATTCTGTGTATGTCTTTTCCCTCTCCACTCACATTCATTATTTGTGGGGGGCTAATCTATCCTTTGGGGATTTTCTCTGAGGCAAGATAGCTTTCCTGCTTCTATCTTTAGGGGTAGTTAGCTCTTAGGCTGTGACGAGATGCCTAGGGAGAGTTAGGAGCATTCCACGGCTACTTCTAGTGTTGTGTTGATCTTAGGGACTGCGGTCAGTACAGTTACCACTTTCTTCAGAGCTCGTTCCATGTTGCTCCTAGACCACCGTATCATCACACTCTGTCTCTACAACATCGGTGGAATTCCTGGACCTTAGAATAATGAAATTTGGTTGCTATATTCAAACAAACATCCATCGTAAGACAACCGCGACGAATAATTTACTTCATTTTTCAAGTTTTCACCCTCGACACCTGCGGAGTAACCTTCCCAAAGGACAATATCTGAGGGTAAGACAAAACTGTAGCTCTGATGCCGACTTTCATGAAGGAGCACGTGACTTAACAACCCGTCTATCTGAACGAGGCTTTCCGCGTAAAATCATATCACGTGCCTTCGAGAATTCTTGACGTAGTGACAGGAGCTTCTCCAACCTAGGGTCAGGGGTGAGATGTCATCCATCAATCTGATAACGGTATACAACAATCAGTGGCAGGATATTCATGACATTCTGAGGAAACATTGGGGTATTTTGTTAAACGAGTCGAAACTTAGGCCCCATTTATCTGACATACCTAAGGTCATCGCCAGAAGAGCTAGAAATCTCAAAGACTGTCTCAATACTAGTCATTTTAAGAGGCCGACTACAAGATTGGGGATGAGGAGCCGTCTTAAGGGGTCTTTTTCCTGTGGCAGCTGTAATGTGTGCCCCTATATGATTGCCACTGATATACTAATGCTTTTGGTTCTTCCAGAAAAAATTGAAACAAGGATATATGCCAACTGCCGATCCAGGAATGTGGTCTATCTACTTGTTTGTTCATGTCCGAAGATATGCGTTGGACAGACGGGCCAAGAAATCAGGCGAAGAATCCAACAGCATATGTCAAATATCGGTAGAGCTAAAGGGGATAAGGAAAAGGACAAGCCCATCTCTTCAGTTGCATCCCACTTTTTGGAAAACCATGACAGCAAATGTCACACTATACAAGTCATGGTTGTGGACCAGGTGTTGGGCAGTATCCGTGGTGGTGATCGGAAGAAGGAACTATTGCGTCGGGAATCTCGTTGGATCTTCAATCTGAAAAGTTTGTCACCTAATGAACTTATGGTTGATCTGGTCTGTGTATCAGCTATTTTTGAGCTAACCACCCATTAGTGTGGCAATCTCTATAATATTTCTAGAAATCTCGATGGGATTTTGCCACGATGCTTAATGATATATGCATGTCTTAATATCTACTCATTTATGCATTTTTTGTACGTAGGGATATGTATGTATCATTGTGCCATGTGGGTTTTATCGAGCTATCTCTGGCCACATAGTCCTTTTTTGCTCCGTATCTGGTTTAGTCTCATGAGCCCCTGATATTACAGTACCATATGTCAGGGCTAGCCTAATTTTGTGATGTGAAGTCGAACTTTAACTTTATTGTGCATCTGGTTGAGTCTCATGAGCCCTTGATATTACAGTACCATACGTCAAGGCTAGCTTAACTTTGTAATTCTGTGATGTGAAGCCGAACTTTAACTCTATTGTACATTTAAGACATAATAATAACACGGTGCCAATGCACCTGGGTGTCTGTGGCACAGGATGGCGTTATCATAATATTGTACATCGTAAATATATATATATATATATATTTATATATATATATATATATATACATATATATATATGTATATATATATATATATATATTTAGCCAATAACACCTCATTTTTTTTTTTATTATCCTTATATTGAGCTTTGCTGAGATGCTGCCGATGTACTATCCTCTTATAAGATATGTTCTCTCCATACTTACTTATTGTAAGCCGCCTGCACGTTACTAATAGATCTGCTTGACATATCACTCCGTGTGGCTGTGGTATCTTATCTGATTGACATTCCATTTCGTATGGGTTTAATGTATGTCGAACGTCATGTGCACTATGCTCGAATGCTGGGATCATTGTCTGGGGTGAGGTCATGGTCTTCCACATAGAGGATCATGACCTCACCCATTTATAAGTTTTTTTTATACGTGTAAAGAACATATGATTGTATGTATTCACTCAAATAACAGGGTTTGAGCGCATGAAATATTGAATGACGTTTTGTCATTGGTCGTCTAGCTTCACTTATCGACATTGAGCTTTTACAATCAGTACGCTCCCATTAGGACAATGTTGTGCGCCGCGCATGCGCTAACACTCTTTCATGTTTCTGCTCAGCAATGACCATGCTAATTAGCCCTTGAATGATTATGTATTTTGTATTTGTTCCTTTATGCACAGATAGCGGTTTGTTATGGCTGGTGATTTAGAACCACAATGGACCTGGTGATTAAGAGCACTGAAAATGACCTGATAGTTACTAATAACATAGGACGAGCTCTGAGACGTGGGAACTCTGCTGACCGCAATCCCTAATCCTATCACACCACACTAGAGGTAGCCGTGGAGCGCTCCTGACCAGACCTAGGCGCCTCGGGCACAGCCTGAGAAACTAGCTAGCCCTGAAGTTAGAAAAATAAGCCTACCTTGCCTCAGAGAAATTCCCCAAAGGAAAAGGCAGCCCCCCACATATATGAAAATACAAACACAGAGATGAAATAGATTTTAGCAAAGTGAGGCCCGACTTACTGAATAGACCGAGGATAGGAAAGATAGCTTTGCGGTCAGCACAAAAACCTACAAACAACCACGCAGAGGGCGCAAAAAGACCCTCCGCACCGACTAACGGTACGGAGGTGCTCCCTCTGCGTCCCAGAGCTTCCAGCAAGCAAGATAAACCAATATAGCAAGCTGGACAGAAAAAATAGCAAACAAAAGTAACACAAGCAGAACTTAGCTTATGCAGGGCAGACAGGCCACAAGAACGATCCAGGAGAGAGCAAGACCAATACTGGAACATTGACTGGAGGCCAGGAACAAAGAACTAGGTGGAGTTAAATAGAGCAGCACCTAACGACTTAACCTCGTCACCTGAGGAAGGAAACTCAGAAGCCGCAGCCCCACTCACATCCACCAAAGGAAGCTCATGGACAGAACCAGCCGAATTACCACTCATGACCACAGGAGGGAGCCTGACCACAGAGTTCACAACAGTACCCCCTCCTTGAGGAGGGGTCACCGAACCCTCACCAGAGCCCCCAGGCCGACCAGGATGAGCCAAATGAAAGGCACGAACCAGATCGGCAGCATGAACATCAGAGGCAAAGACCCAGGAATTATCTTCCTGACCATAACCCTTCCATTTAACCAGGTACTGGAGTTTCCGTCTCGAAATACGAGAATCCAAAATCTTCTCCACTATATACTCCAACTCCCCCTCAACCAAAACCGGGGCAGGAGGATCAACGGATGGAACCACAGGTGCCACGTATCTCCGCAACAATGACCTATGGAATACATTATGGATGGAGAAAGAAGCTGGGAGGGTCAAACGAAAAGACACAGGATTAAGAACCTCAGAAATCCTATACGGACCAATGAAACGATGCTTAAACTTAGGAGAGGAAACTTTCATAGGAATATAACGAGACGACAACAAACCAAATCCCCAACACGAAGTCGGGGACCCACACAGCGCCTGCGGTTAGCGAAACGTTGAGCCTTCTCCTGGGACAATGTCAAATTGTCCACTACATGAGTCCAAATCTGCTGCAACCTATCCACCACAGTATCCACACCAGGACAGTCCGAAGACTCAACCTTCCCTGAAGAGAAACGAGGATGGAAACCAGAATTGCAGAAAAACGGCGAAACCAAAGTAGCCGAGCTGGCCCGATTATTAAGGGCGAACTCAGCCAAAGGCAAAAAGGACACCCAATCATCCTGATCAGCAGAAACAAAGCATCTCAGATATGTTTCCAAGGTCTGATTGGTTTGTTCAGTTTGGCCATTTGTCTGAGGATGGAAAGCCGAGGAAAAAGACAAATCAATGCCCATCCTAGCACAAAAGGCTCGCCAAAACCTCGAAACAAACTGGGAACCTCTGTCAGAAACGTTGTTCTCCGGAATGCCATGTAAACGAACCACATGCTGGAAAAACAATGGCACCAAATCAGAGGAGGAAGGCAATTTAGACAAGGGTACCAAATGGACCATCTTAGAGAAGCGATCACAAACCACCCAAATGACCGACATCCTTTGAGAGACGGGGAGATCCGAAATAAAATCCATAGAGATATGTGTCCAGGGCTTCTTCGGGACCGGCAAGGGCAAAAGCAACCCACTGGCACGAGAACAGCAGGGCTTAGCCCGAGCACAAATCCCACAGGACTGCACAAACGAACGCACATCCCGCGACAGAGACGGCCACCAAAAGGATCTAGCCACCAAATCTCTGGTACCAAAGATTCCAGGATGACCAGCCAACACCGAACAATGAACCTCAGAGATAACTCTACTCGTCCATTTATCAGGGACAAACAGCCTCTCCGCTGGGCAACGGTCAGGTCTATCAGCCTGAAATTTTTGCAGCACCCGCCGCAAATCAGGGGAGATGGCAGACAAAATTACCCCCTCTTTGAGAATACCCGCCGGCTCAGGCAAACCCGGAGAGTCGGGCACAAAACTCCTAGACAGGGCATCCGCCTTCACATTCTTAGAGCCCGGAAGGTACGAAACCACAAAGTCAAAACGGGAGAAAAACAGCGACCAACGAGCCTGTCTAGGATTCAACCGTTTGGCAGACTCGAGATAAGTCAAGTTCTTGTGATCAGTCAAGACCACCACGCGATGCTTAGCTCCTTCAAGCCAATGACGCCACTCCTCGAATGCCCACTTCATGGCCAGCAACTCTCGATTGCCAACATCATAATTACACTCAGCAGACGAAAACTTCCTGGAAAAGAAGGCACATGGTTTCATCACCGAGCCATCAGAACTTCTTTGTGACAAAACAGCCCCAGCTCCAATCTCAGAAGCATCAACCTCGACCTGGAACGGGAGCGAAACATCTGGCTGGCACAACACAGGGGCAGAAGAAAAACGACGCTTCAACTCCTGAAAAGCTTCCACAGCAGCAGAAGACCAATTGACCACATCAGCACCCTTCTTGGTTAAATCAGTCAACGGTTTAGCAATACTAGAAAAATTATTGATGAAGCGACGATAAAAATTAGCAAAGCCCAGGAACTTTTGCAGACTCTTCAGAGATGTCGGCTGAGTCCAATCATAAATGGCCTGAACTTTAACAGGGTCCATCTCGATAGTAGAAGGGGAAAAAATGAAACCCAAAAATGAAACCTTCTGAACACCAAAGAGACACTTTGACCCCTTCACAAACAAAGAATTCGCACGCAGGACCTGGAACACCATTCTAACCTGCTTCACGTGAGATTCCCAATCATCCGAGAAGACCAAAATATCATCCAAGTATACAATCAGGAATTTATCCAGGTACTCTCGGAAGATGTCATGCATCAAGGACTGAAATACTGATGGAGCATTGGAAAGCCCGAATGGCATAACCAGGTACTCAAAATGGCTCTCGGGCGTATTAAATGCTGTTTTCCATTCATCGCCCTGTTTAATACGCACAAGATTATACGCACCACGAAGATCTATCTTGGTGAACCAACTAGCCCCCTTAATCCGAGCAAACAAATCAGACAGCAGCGGCAAGGGGTATTGAAATTTGACTGTGATTTTATTTAGAAGGCGGTAATCAATACAAGGTCTCAACGAACCATCCTTCTTGGCCACAAAAAAGAACCCTGCTCCCAATGGCGACGACGACGGGCAAATATGACCCTTCTCCAAGGATTCCTTTACGTAACTCCGCATAGCGGCATGCTCAGGCACAGACAAATTAAACAGTCGACCTTTAGGAAACTTGCTACCAGGAATCAAATCGATAGCACAATCGCAATCCCTATGCGGAGGTAGGGCACTGGACTTGGGCTCATCAAATACATCCCGGTAATCTGACAAGAACTCTGGGACCTCAGAAGGGGTGGATGATGAAATAGACAGGAATGGAACATCACCATGTACCCCCTGACACCCCCAGCTGGACACAGACATAGATTTCCAATCCAATACTGGGTTATGGACTTGTAGCCATGGCAACCCCAACACGACCACATCATGCAGATTATGCAACACCAAAAAGCGAATATCCTCCTGATGCGCAGGAGCCATGCACATGGTCAGCCGGGTCCAGTACTGAGGCTTATTCTTGGCCAAAGGCGTAGCATCAATTCCTCTCAATGGAATAGGATACTGCAAAGGCTCCAAGAAAAACCCACAGCACCTAGCATACTCCTAGTCCATCAAATTCAGGGCAGCACCTGAATCCACAAATGCCATGACAGAATAGGATGACAAAGAGCAGATCAAAGTAACGGACAAAAGAAATTTTGACTGTATCGTACCAATGGTGGCAGACCTAGCGAACCGCTTAGTGCGCTTAGGACAATCGGAGATAGCATGAGTGGAATCACCACAGTAGAAACACAGCCCATTCCGACGTCTGTGTTCTTGCCGTTCAGCTCTGGTCAAAGTCCTATCACATTGCATAAGCTCAGGTTTATGCTCAGATAATACCGCCAAATGGTGCACATTTTTACGCTCACGTAAGCGTCGATCGATCTGAATGGCCAAAGACATAGACTCATTCAGACCAGCAGGCATAGGAAATCCCACCATGACATCCTTAAGGGCTTCAGAGAGACCCTTTCTGAAAATTGCTGCCAGCGCACATTCATTCCATTGAGTGAGCACAGACCACTTCCTAAACTTCTGACAATATATCTCTACCTCATCCTGACCCTGACACAGAGCCAGCAAATTTTTCTCTGCCTGATCCACTGAATTAGGTTCATCATACAGCAATCCGAGCGCCAGAAAAAACGCATCAATATCACATAATGCAGGATCTGCTGGCGCAAGGGAAAATGCCCAGTCTTGTGGGTCGCCACGTAATAAAGAAATAATGATCTTAACTTGTTGAACTGGGTCACCAGAGGAGCGGGGTTTCAAGGCCAGAAATAGTTTACAATTATTTTTAAAACTCAGAAACTTAGCTCTATCTCCAGAAAACAAATCAGGAATAGGATTTCTAGGTTCTAACATAGAATTCTGAACCACAAATTCTTGAATATTTTGTACTCTTGCAGTGAGATGATCCACACAAGAAGACAGACCTTTAATGTCCATCACTACACCTGTGTCCTGAACCACCCAAATGTCTAGGGGAAAAGAAAGACAAAACACAGTACAGAAAAAAAAAAATGGTCTCAGAACTTCTTTTTTCCCTCTATTGAGAAGCATTAGTACTTTGGGCCTCCAGTACTGTTATGGCTGGTGATTTAGAACCACAATGGACCTGGTGGTTAAGAGCACTGAAAATGACCTGATAGTTACTAATAACATAGGACGAGCTCTGAGACGTGGGAACTCTGCTGACCGCAATCCCTAATCCTATTACACCACACTAGAGGTAGCCGTGGAGCGCTCCTGACCAGACCTAGGCGCCTCGGGCACAGCCTGAGAAACTAGCTAGCCCTGAAGATAGAAAAATAAGCCTACCTTGCCTCAGAGAAATTCCCCAAAGGAAAAGGCAGCCCCCCACATATAATGACTGTGAGTAAAGATGAAAATACAAACACAGAGATGAAATAGATTTTAGCAAAGTGAGGCCCGACTTACTGAATAGACCGAGGATAGGAAAGATAGCTTTGCGGTCAGCACAAAAACCTACAAACAACCACGCAGAGGGCGCAAAAAGACCCTCCGCACCGACTAACGGTACGGAGGTGCTCCCTCTGCGTCCCAGAGCTTCCAGCAAGCAAGATAAACCAATATAGCAAGCTGGACAGAAAAAATAGCAAACAAAAGTAACACAAGCAGAACTTAGCTTATGCAGGGCAGACAGGCCACAAGAACGATCCAGGAGAGAGCAAGACCAATACTGGAACATTGACTGGAGGCCAGGAACAAAGAACTAGGTGGAGTTAAATAGAGCAGCACCTAACGACTTAACCTCGTCACCTGAGGAAGGAAACTCAGAAGCCGCAGCCCCACTCACATCCACCAAAGGAAGCTCATGGACAGAACCAGCCGAAGTACCACTCATGACCAGAGGAGGGAGCCTGACCACAGAGTTCACAACAGCGGTTATTTCGTTGATTATTATTGCATGGTTCAGACGTGGATATCTAGGACTGCTCTTGTCCTTTTATCTGGCGGGTGTTGGACGCATGGGGCGCTATTATATCAGTGGCTCGTTCTTTTGTGTGTGTGGAGCGTTCATAGTCGTATTGTTGCAGCGTTGTGCATTGCGCACGCGTTAGCATCCCTTTTCGCGCGTGCACAGTAATGACCATACCAGATAGCTCCGGGCTGCTGACGTACATCGCATTCACTGTCTTGCGCATGCGTAGTAGCCTTTTTGACAAAACTTTATTATACAAACTTGGTTCGGGACATTAACAAGATGGCCACGGCCGCGATGTGCCTTACATGTGCGTCTCCTGAAGTCTCATCACACAGGTGAACATCCTTGTTACTATTAAGGGACATGTATATATTATTGTGCTGAATGCTTCACACAACATGCTATTCTCTCCCTGAGGAAGCCGCTATCTAGGCAGCGATACGCATGGGAGCCTATTCCCACATCTGGCTTCCCCTATTCATATGACTTATTGCCATGACTCTGGACTGTGGGTATGATGGGGTTTTTTTTGGGCTGGAGGTTTTGGGTCCTTGTATTTTTCTAGTTCCCCCTCTCCCTGCCCCTCTCCGCAGTTCTGATGTGCATAATTACTGAGTGAGATTTTATTTTTTTCTTTCATTTTTTCAATTTTCATTTTTTTCATTTTTTCTTGCACATCCTCTGCACTTTTTGTCATGTGCTTGAAGTCTTGACCTAAGTAATAACTGCACAAAAGTCATGCACCTTATTATAGGGCTATTATTATCATAGGTCTGTATGGTACTGTAATATCGATGCCAGTGTGCCTATTGTACACAGTAGGTATCATCATCATTTTTTGTATCATTCTTTGCAACATTTGCTTTTCTGCAGTTGTATTATTGTGATATCTTTATTGAGGGTGATTCATGTTTTGTGGGTTGTCGTTTCCCCCATATCCGGGTATGACATATTAATAGGCATCTCTTTGCATGTTTGCATTTTTAAGTGTTTTTAATCACATTGTGTGTTGTTGTTTTTTGCATTTACATGTCTTTTGAGGTTTTTCAACTTAATAAAATACAATTTTGATATTGTTATACGTGGATCATGTGGGCATGATCCTTTTTCTTGCTTTTTTCTATGTCTAATTTACAAGCCCACGGTGAACCTTCCCCTTTTGATATTTTGGTTGCGGTGCCCTCCATTTCTTCATTCATCCATCATCTTCAATGCCCTTGCTGATGGAAGGAGGTTTGCACTCAAAATCTCACGATACCTGGCCCCATTCATTCTTTCATGTACACAGATCAGATGTCCTGGTCCCTTTGCAGAGAAATAGCCCCAAAGCATGATGTTACCACCTCCATGCTTCACAGTAGCTATGGTGTTCTTTAGATGCAACTCAGCATTCTGTCTCCTCCAAACACGACGAGTTTTGTTTCTACCAAACAGTTTTACTTTGGTTTCATCAGACCATATGACATTCTCCCAATACTCTTCTAGATATTCCAAATGCTCTCTAGCAAACTTCAGATGGGCCTGGACATGTACTGGCTTAAGCAGGGGGACACGTCTGGCACTGCAGGATCCGAGTACCTGGCGTCAAAGTGTGTTACTGATAGTAGCCTTTGTTGGTCCCAGCTCTATGCAGGTCATTCACTAGATCCCTCCGTGTTGTTCTCGGATTCTTGCTCACCGTTCTTTTGATAATTTTGACCCCACCGGGTGAGATCTTGCGTGGAGCCCCAGATCAAGGGAGATTATCAGTGGTCTTGTATGTCTTCCATTTTCTTATTATTGCTCCCACAGTTGATTTCATCACACAAAGCTGCTTGCCTATTGCAGATTCAGTCTTCCCAGCCTGGTGCAGGGCTACAATTTTGTTTCTGGTGTTCTTCGACAGCTCTTTGGTCTTCACCATAGTGGAGTTTGGAATGTGAGATTGTGGGCAGGGGTCTTTTATACTGATAACAAGTTCAAACAGTTGCCATTACTGCTGGAAATGAGTGGAGGACAGAGAAGCCTCTTAAAAAAAGAAGTTACAGGTCTGTGAGAGCCAGAAATCTTGCATGTTTTTAGGTGACCAAATACTTATTTTCCACCATAATTTTCAAAATAAATCTTGCCAAATAAGACAAGGTGATTTTCTGGATTTGTTTTCTCATTTTGACTCTTATAGTTGTGGTCTACCTATGATGTGAATTACGGCCTTTCTCACCTTTTTAAGTGGGAGAACTTGCACAATTGGTGGCTGAATAAATATTTTTTCCCACTGTATACCAGGATGGGGCCTAGAATTTGGACATATATACCAGGATGGGGGACATATATACCAGTAAATCGCCAAGAATGGGGGTCATATATACCAGGAAGGGGCCCAGGATCGCGGATATATATATATCAGGAAGGGGCCTAGGATGGGGGTCATATACACCAGGATGGGGGATATATATGGTATATATACCTGGAAGATGCCCAGGATGAGGGACGTTACTGCGTAATGAATGGGTGGTTGCCGAACATATATGTCTTTATGGGATTTAGAAAGCTACAAGGGCCCATACAACTGACCAACATGCGGTCAAAATTTTGCAGCGAGGCCCATCGGATTCTAGTTACACCACTGATGCCATTGAATTATTTTTTCCCTTTTGTAAATGTGTGTTCATATCGCTATAGCAGACCGTCATTCTTTTTTAAAATTTGCCATGTACTTCTCCAATGCTGCAGATAAATCAATGCAATTGGTGTGATGAGAATGACTACCCCTACAAAATCCACGCTCGCTGACCCTTCTCATGCTATCTCCTTTGAGCAAAAGCCTGGCACATATTCATAGAATTCTTACTGCCTTGAATTAGGTCTCGTTCATGGTCAGATTTCCATTTTTTTCCTATAAATTAAAAAACAGCGTTTTTCATCTACAGGAGCAGATTTCAATTCATATTTGGTGAGTGGGTCTGTTTTTTATCCTCAGTGTTTCATCCTCTTTTCTTGAATGCACAAAACAAATCTGAAGTCTCTTCTACCCATTAACAATATAAAACTGACAGCACTTGTCATGGACCCATTGGTTTGAATGGGACAGTTTGATCCATGAGTCAAAAACGGACGTGTCTCCGTTTTATTCTTGCGGACACTCAGTCCGCAAAAACACAAGGCCAAGTGACCAAGTAGTCTATAATGGGTACTTGTCCTCTCCGTGAAAACAGTGCAGGACTATCAATTAGACATAGGAGGCACCAACCTAAGGGCCCTGCGTTTTTTTGGGACACCACGCAACCATTGAAAAATTATATTGATTTGATATTAAATAAATTTACAATAAGCCTGCTGGCCCTACTGCCTGATATTGGAGGCCTGCTGGAGAAATAGAGCTTTGATGTAAAGATTAGAGCAAGCGGCAGTGAAATTATTTTTTCGACAGTTGTCAGATATATTCAAAAATTCACAACTAGTAAAGGAGGGACATCTTTGTAATCAGGTGTGGCAACTCCGTGATTGGCCAAAATGGGGAATTGAACTATGTGTTACTTTGTGATGTCTTAATTGTTTGTACATGTCCCCGCTGAATTGTAAAGTGTTGTGGAATATATTCGTGCTATAGAAATAAAATTATTACTATTATGACGGAGTGGCCACAAGTTCTCCAGATCATAATAATAATTCATCATGAGACATAAGAGCACCTTCAGTAACCGGCTAATACTTCTGAGGTGTAAGAAGGAAAAATATAGGAAATCGTTTGTGCCGACTGCCATGGGAATGTACAACAATAACATTAGGGTTAAACCACCAAGGTGAATGTCTACTTATTTCTCAACATTTCAGTTCACTTGTTGTGTATGTCCTATTCTAATGTATAATGTATAATGTTCTTCTGTCAACTCCACTGTCATGTCAACTATGTAATTCTGTTATGATTTTTATGATTTAAGTTGTGCTGCTGTGATACTATAATTTCCCACGGGATCAATAAAGTGTATCGTATCGTATCGTAATAGAATATTCATGAGTAGAAGCTTCGGAAACACAGACGATGATCTACATGCCCACACCAATGTCTACGAAAATTACCTTTACAGGGATATACTGAAGTTTAATTAACTTGATTTTCATCCTCTTTAATAACATTTAATTGGGGTATTAAAACTGTTGTTAGTAAATTTAAAACAGTATTAGGAAATAATTTGCTGCAGGAATCCTAAGGTTTCGACTGCCTGGTGGCCTCCACAGGGTTTAATCTGGCACTGCATGAAAAACGCAGAAATACCACATACATGAGAAACAGGTATCTGAATCAGGTTTAAGGTACTTCGAAATTTGTAAAACAAGTTTGCAAACTTGTGATCTAAGGCTGTGTGCACACGTTGCAGATTTTTCACGTTTTTTTCGCTGTAAAAACGCGAAAAAAACCGCATACATTATGCATCCCATCATTTAGAATGCACTCCGCAATTTTTGTGCACATGATTCGTTTTTTTCCGTTTTTTTTTTCAGCATGTTCATTAATTTTGCGGATTTTTTGCGGATTTCCCACTATATTATTGCATTGGGAACCTCCGGAAAAATCCGCAAAAAAACCGCACCAAATATGCGGTAAAAACACGAGAAAAACGCATGCAGATTTCTTGCAGAAAATGTCCTGTTTTGCTCAGGAAATTTCTGCAAGAAATCCTGAACGTGTGCACATAGCCTAATACTTTTATGGGATAAAAAACATAGAAGAAGTGCAATTTTTTTTCCATTGTACTTGTTCTCTGCTCATGTTCCACTCCTGATATTGTTATACTAATCCGGATGGAAAATTCTGGCCAAGTGTGTTAATGGTCTTATATACCTTTTTGCTTGATTTCTGACATTCTTGCATGGTAAAGTGGTTGTCTAGCTAGATGAAAAATGCTAAAAGTTAAATTATTGGAATTTACTAACATATTTTCACTATCTAAACTTCTAATTTAAACAACTCCATATCCGGATTAACTTTGACAACACATTACAGGACTCTCCTCTATCGTGTCGGTGAGGTTCTGGCTGTCAAAATCATTTCAATAGCTAAGCCAACCTCCTTTATCTTTGCATGAGATGTAAAAGTGGAGGGGGCTAGCTCAGATAATGAAGTGACAGCCAGTCAGCCCCCTTACTCATATGCCTGCCTAGGTGTACAGGGAGGAACTTCGAAGAAAATGTGGAAGTGGACCTACCTACACTGGATTGCGAGATATTAGTGGAGCTTTATAATGAAAGTATTTTAGTCTGCTGTAATAATTTACATTTTAGACCATTCTAAAGCACTTCTGAGACACCCTTTAACCACTTGTTATAAGGTAGTGCCCCATCTTTTGAATCTGCGTAGTACGATTTTATCCAGGTCTTCCTCACCCAATGAAATAGATAAAATATATGCCAATGTCATAGAATGATAGAGTTGGAAGGGACCTCCTGGGTCATCTGGTACAACCCCCTGCTCAAAGCAGGTATCACATCAAAGTCACAGCGGTCATTAAAGTGGATGATAAGGTGTCTCCACACTGTGACAGCTGCATGTAGGAGCACACGTGGTGGCTACTGAGCACACTTAGGTGTTACATTAAAAATCACGTGGCCACTGGACGCTCTATGGCATCTTTGTGACCTAATGCATTTCACTAACTCAGTCTTCAGATCCAGCAGATAGATTTCCCATATCAGGGTTAGTCAATGTGCAAGAGAACCACATGGGCGATATTCTATATGTAAGGGTTTGGACACGCTAGCCACATTTCCCCCTTGAAGAAGCAAGATTTATTGTGTATTATGTTATGTAAATTGTCCCGTGTCTTTTGTAAATACTATGTAATGTGAATTGTGTTGAAATGTGTTATTGTGTTGTAATGTGGACTGTGTTGTCTAATGTAAACTGTACTGGGAATAATGTAAATTGTAATACAGTAAGGCAATAAGTATTTGATCCCTTGCTGATGTTGTAAGTTTGCCCACTGACAAAGACATGAACAGTCTATAATTTTAAGGGTAGGTAAATTTTAACATTGAGAGATAGAATATCAAAAATAAAATCCAGAAAATCACATTGTATAAATTATATAAATTTATTTGCCTTTTGCAGTGAGAAATAAGTATTTGATCCCTCTGGCAAACAAGACTTAATACTTGGTGGCAAAACCCTTGTTGGCAAGCACAGCAATTAGTCGTTTTTTGTAGTTGATGATGAGGTTTGTGCACATGTCAGGAGGAATTTTGGTCCACTCCTCTTTGCAGATCATCTCTAAATCATTAAGACTTTGAGGCTATCGCTTGGCAATTTGGAGCTTCAACTCCCTCCATAAGTTTTCTATGGGATTAAGGTCTGGAGACTGGCTAGTCCACTCCATGACCTTAATGTGCTTCTTTTTGAGCTACTCATTTGTTGCCTTGACTGTATGTTTTGGGTCATTGTCTTGCAGGAAGACCCAGCCACAAGCCATTTTTAATGTCCTGGCAGTGGAGACAAACGGTTAAAAAAACTTATTTTTTTTTTTTACAGAAACAAAGCTACATCTGTCTACAGGCTGCACTTAAAGCTGAGTGATGGAGCTGAGCTTCAATATACACAACCTACAGACAGGTGCTTTGCTGTTTTGGGAAGAAAGTAGTCATGTTTTCCTTAATGATTATTCCCATTTTCTTGGTTGGGTATGGTTGGATAATACTTTTGCAAATTTTTTTTTTTTAATTTTTAGCAGTTCTTGAGATATTAGCACTTTTTTTGTTATACACAGCTCGTTACCTAGGGACCGACCACCACTGCTGTCTAGCTGTAGTGTCTAATCATGCACAGTGCTTACAAGCTCTTTTCTATTGAGCTGCTTTGAAGCTAGCCAGGATCAATGGCACATGCTGTTGTCTTCTAATCTCGGCCAGCTTCAGAGCAATGCTTAGAAGATATCGAGCAGTGGTGGTCGGTCTCTTAGACAATGAACTGTAAACAAAAGAAAAGAAAATTGTTAAAATGTAAAGAATGGTGGCAAATTTTAATGAACAGCAAATTGCAAAAGTGCTTGTTTTTCCAACCACGATCTGAACAACACTAATCTATGAAGAAGACAGTAAGTTCCAAAAGTCCAAAGCTCAAAGAACTCCCGACCAAACGAGCTACTGGATCCACATCATTTCATATCTCACCTACATTATGTGTAATATTGCCCTATAAACATGATTTTATTATTTTTTCTTAATAGGGAAAAAGCTTTTTATGGCATTACGTGTCTAGGTGAAGGGATGTGATGTGTGCAGTGATTGCAGACAGATTTTGCTGTAAGCAAAACATAAGGAAATAGTGTACAGATTCCTGAGAGCAAAGTTCCCGAAGGCATATCTGTTTGATAGGATATTAGTGGCGAGACCGCTGAGATCAACCAACCTTATCTCAGCTTCTTTTCTGTATCATATCACCTGTCTCCTTTCTACAAATCACGACTCATTGTGCCAATCAGTAAGATTCTGCAGTTGATCGATTTTTTACTGATCATTATGATGCCTGATTCCCCTTTAGCATGTATGTACAGTTCCGTCTGTACAAGGACAAGGTAATCCCATAGGAGCTGTCATCTCATGAGCTGCTCAATAGAGATATACGAGATGTAGAAAAAGTCTTTTACCCTACAGTAAATTGTCTGCACCATTTTTTTCAGCTTTAATGTTAGTCTGCACTGCCAGGTTGTCTTCTTTTGCCTGTACTTTCTACATGTTCCACTTTGTCAGGTTTTTTACTTCATATGTAACCAGAATTAAAGAAGTTGTCCACTACTTGGACAGCTCCTTGTCATACCCCACGCTTTGCCCCGATAAAATAAAAAAGCTTATAATCACCTCCAGCACCGGCACCGTTCTCGCGGTGTCGGCACTCGCTCTCTAGTAATGGACAACCTCTTTAAGAGATTTAAAGGGATGTAAAAGATTGAAAAAACATAACATCTTTCTTTTAGAAAGAGTATCACTGTTGGGTTGTGTCTTGTTTTGCCGAAAGTCTAATGTATACGGGGCCTCATGACAGATAATGTCAGAAGAAAGAAGGATCCGTCATGTCCAATTTGAGACCACTGATCCTTTATCCGTGGTGAGATAATCTTACGTCAGAGGGATCTGGCAGCGGCTCTCTAATAAAGATGGGACCGTCCCGATGGGTGCACCTTGTTGTGATGGGATGGCTTTTACACTTCTTTGATCAAAATAGTGTTAACTAAGTGTCCTATTTTATTTACCTGTACTATTACTAATTACTTTCTGCATGGTATTTGCTCATTTTGTTTTTATTTTAGGTTTTGTCTGTCAAATGGCCACATTATGAATGTGTATCTACACATTGCACTCATACAACATATGTTTCAGCTCTTTTTTTTTCTGCAATTTCTTGTACTTTGTACAAACAGGGACGTGGCCCTCTAGTTGAGCTTGGCATTTCATCTACATAACTTCCCTTGGGCAGGTATCTGAGCAGTCAGGTCTGGGTCCTGCTCTGCCCCCATCTATATTGAGGTCTGCTTACACATGGTGAGGTTTTAATACAAGAAATAGGACCATCCCGATTGAGTACACCTTGTCATAGTGTGATGGCCTTTACGCTTTTTTGATCAAAATAGTGTTAACTAAGTTTCCTACATTATTTGCATGTACTATTACTATTTATTTTTTTACTTTCTCCACGGATATGTCCTCATTATGTTTTTATTTTAGGTTTTGTCCCCCATATCAAGAACACTCTGCTTCTCCACTCAGAGGCTTATTATTTTGCATGGATTTTGGAGCTGATTCTCCTCTAAAATTCACATGAAAACTGCTTTAGATATCCTCTCTATATGGGGTTTTCAGCCAGGAAAATCCACATAAAAAAACACTGTATGAACATACGCATTTTCTCAAGACATTTTGAAATCTACTTCTTCAAAAATAAGAAACGATATGTCATGTTATTGATGCTGACTCATGGATTCTGCACCAAACTCAATTCTGAAGTCAAAAGTCTGCAATACAATAAAAGGAGGAGAGAGGCTTAAGCCCCCTACACCTGAAAATTTTATTAAGAATTGCATCAGAACTGAAAACTTCTGACACGGATTTTTCTTAAGAACTATATTTACTCTTTCCATCTCAAAAAACTCCATGTGAACATACCCTTCAGTGTTGAGTTTGGAGAAGACTCCATGAATCCACTTCATACTCTTTTTTTCTTTGTTGTTTACACAGAACAGTTTTTAATATTTCGTCAGAAAAAACTTGGTGTACGAACAGCCATGTTAATTTATCATTGATATGAGTAGATAATGTAATCAGAGACTATTTGAAATGTTTTTGATGTGAATTTTGGAGAGCATCAATTTTAAAAACCACAACGAAACACTTATAGGGTATGTGCCTAAGTCCCTTAGGATATGTGCACGCAACATCTTTTAGATGTGTGCAAGCCTGGCAAGTTTTTCAGGAGGAAGATACCTCAGGACATGTCGGCGTCTTTTTTGAAGATTTCGTATGTGCGTGCCCAAAAGCTGGCTTCACACATCCGAGTTCACTAGTCCATATAAATAGACCATGATTGCTAGGCTGGCTGCAGGTCTCCTCAGCTGCACTCAATAGTCTTACATTGGTTTCTCTCTAAAAAGCAAGTTGGTAGATTTTTTCCACCCAAAAAAACTCTGTGTGAACATATCATTAGAGTTGTTCCACATTGTTCTCCTAAAAGCGACATGATATGGTAAAAGATAGCCCTCAAGGAATTCATAGGATAAATGCTCAAATTACTGACACGTAGTCAAATATTAATAAGACAGAGTAAAGTCCTCTAATTGAAATAAACACACAGACTCCTTTATTTGAAATAAAAACTACCCTACTCTCTTTTACCCATTTATTCACCAAAAATTAAAATAAAAAAGCAAAGTTATACTCACCTTTTCGCCAATAATCCATTAATTGCCATGTCCCATGAAGATCCAGATGTTTTGAAAAGCAGTCACATCAGTGATGTGACCTCTCTCCATGCCAGCCAGCTCATACTGAGCAGAGTGTGAGAAGTCGTGAGACGTGTAGAGGAACACACTAACCAGACAAGCAAGGGAAGACGGACAGGGATAAATTAAAATACCAACCATGCAAAAAACACACACCAAACAACAGAGTGGGACACAAGGGAGTTTAAGGAAGGATAAACCAAATAGGAGAGGATGAGGATGTACACAAAACTCCAAGCAACAATCTCCTGAACAATGTCCAAACGCCAACTCCAACCATGAACTACACCTCCAACTCCAAACCAGGCAGTAAGAACTAACACTGCAGAGTAAAAAAAAAAAAACTAGTTTTTCCAGTTGCTATCATGTTTCAGCATGCAATATTTCACCTTTTCATTTAGTGCTGCTGAAATTCAGCTGTGGGCAGAGCTGTAAAAAAAACTATTTTTTTCAGTTGCTAATGTGGTTCAGCACGCCATATTTCCCCTTGTCATCTAGTCAGCTGTGTGCAGAGCTGGTGCAGAGTAAAATATCTAATTTTTGGTTGCTAATAGTGTGCTCCTACCACACTATGTGAGCAACATAAGTGGGAAAAAATGAGTTTGTGGTGGAAGGGGAATAGGCTTGGTGTTCAAGGTGTACATGGGGTAAATGGTAATATTAGTGAAAGCACTAGTGAACTAACATCGTCATGTCCTATCCAAACACAACTGACAACGTCTGTTACTGGACGGACTACTCCACTCCTTTTCTTTGGCAGTTGCACAGCGATACACCTTGTTGATGAGGGCCAGAAAGAGCATGTGCTCCAGTGGATGGCATTCACAGTTTCAAGTGGCCTCTCCTCCTCTTCCTCTACCTCACATCACTCACAGTACAGTCCACAGAGGTGGCACCCCAATTACCCTTGCTTCCCCCTGCGTAATAACTCTCCAACTGCCCAACTGACTGTAGGGATTCACAGATGGGTAAGTCTGCAGAGCTGTTCACACATTCTATGCCATGGACATTAGAAGTGTACTCCAAAGATTCAGAGTCAAGAGGAGGAAATCATCTGCATCGAAGCCCCCAATTTTTTTTAGGTTGGATCGTGGGCAGGATGAAGTAGGGTCCAAGCAGCTTCCTGACCCTCATCACTAAACGTTAACCATTGGGGAAGGGGAGGTGATTCTGATGAGACTCAGAAATCTAAGACTGACGAGGACTGCACTGTGCTGTTGGCAGAAAGAGGAGGAGGGTAACTCAGGGCGAGGAATGGGATAGCACAGAGGATGATGATGAGGTTGTAGATCCCACTTGGCGTAAACCCAGAGGCACGCAACTGAGTAGGTCATCTGAGAAGGTGGAAGAGGAGGAAGACGAGAAGGTTACTTTGCACCTTATGGCGTAGACACAGAGTGATGCAAACACGACGAACACTGCATCCTCAGCCACAACTGTGGCTGTGGCCATCAGCATTTGTGGGTCTGCAGCTCATAGGGGTGGCAAGGGTTGCCTAGCCTGGGCCTTTTTTGACAACGCAAAGGATGAGCCTACTCACGTTATCTGCCAACTTTACCAAAAAACAACTCAGTAGAGGGGAAAAGTGCAATAATTTGACTAGTACATGCATGAACCTTCACATGCGCAATCAACATGTGTTACTCTGGCAATCCCTCTGATATAAAATGCGGCCCAGTGGACCTCAACAACCATCAGCCGCCCCATCAACTGCATCTGCTGCGTCTTCCTCCTCTGTTAGCGTGCCAAGTTTTGTCACGCAGGTCTCTGACCGCAGAACCTCCAGTTCTTTACTCGCTTCAGTCAGGCTGAACAAGAGCCCGTCAGCTGTAAGGGAAGCGGACATGCCTGCTGTATTTGACTGATCTCCGAGAACGAGCACACCACTACTTTATCAATGCACTGAAACATCACCTGCACCTCACTCATGATCCAGCAGTTAGTCCGGTTCACAATTCTCCGCCCTCTCTCAGCACCCCTGACGAAGCCAAGCGAAAGGGGTGTTGGGGCAGCACAGTGTTGACCCAGATAAACCACAAATGGGTAAGGTTTCCAGGACCTGGGAAGTTTTTTTACACTTATGGGCACTTAGCTTTACTCGAGAGTGGGAATTTTTCTGAATATTTTCTCACGCTCAAGTTCATCTGAGGTTATACCAGCAGGGGGCGCAGCACCGCAAGTCTAGGTAGCTATGTTCCCCAGTTTTTACAGGCAGGGGCGGCTGCATTAGCAGCTTGTAAAATTATTTAACCCCTTCAGATGGATTTACATCGTGGGACATGACTGAGCATCGGAGAGGTATGGGATATTGTTGTTTTTTTATTTTAACTTTGTTTCAGGTGACAAGGGTCTTCAATTGGGTTGAGAGTATAATAGACTATTACAACACCCTGTGCCTTTATTTCATTAAAATACTTTTTTCCTAATGTGTGTGTTTTATTAACCATTTACTACTATTGGATTAATAATGAATAGTTGTCTTATTGACGCCTCTCCATTATTAACCTGGCTTAATGTCACCTTACAATAGCAAGGTGACATTAACCCTTTATTACCCCATATCCCACCACTACAGGGGAGTGGGAAGAGAGAGGCTAAGTGCCAGAATAGGCGCATCTTACAGGTGCCTTTTCTGGGGTGGCTGGGGGCAGATGTTTTTAGCCAGGGGGGTCCTATAACCATGGTCCCTTTCTAGGCTATTAATATCTGCCCTCAGTCACTGGCTTTCCCACTCTGGCGGAGAAAATTGCGCGGGAGCCCACGCCAATTTTTTCCGTGATTTAACCCTTTATTTTAACAGCTAGATCCCCCACATTTTACACACATACACTTGTAACATTACTAATGAGGAATATCTAAAAAAATAAGGGATATGAAATGGTTTACTGCATGTAAACCATGTCTCATATCCTGTCGGGTTTGAGAAGGAGATAGCAAAAGCCGGCAATTGAATTACCGGCTTTTAAGCTATCTATCGCTGTATTAAATATAAATATATATATATATATGTGTCTCACTGACATATATATATATTTATAAATATAAACTGTATATATGTTTTCATGAATATTTGAGCCCATGCATCCATTCTATGTCCGTTTTGCAAGCCAGCGAGAAAATCTCGCTGTACAGATGCCATACGGATTACATACAAAGGTTTACATGCGCAAAATACGCTGACACACCCTGCCTACGGATGACATACGGATCACTATTTAAGGAATATTTCTGCGTATTACGCATGTAAAATACGGACCGTATTTCCCTACGCTGAGTGTGACGCCGGCCTAACACGTGGTGAATAACTGAAGGGGATGGTGCAGGAGTATCTAGAACTCAATATCAAAACCATCTTTGAGGGTTTGGACCCTTTTATATTTTGGTTTTCAAAAATGGATGAGTGGCCTGAACTCGCCTGTCATGCCTTGGAGGTTTTATCATGCCTGGCAGCCAGTGTTCTCTCAGAAAGTGTCTTCAGCGCTGCTGTGGTGTCCTGACGGAAAAGGACAGCTGGCAGTCCCTTCAAAGTGTAGACCGCCTAACTTTCATCAATATGAACAAGTTATAAATCTCGAAGGACTTTTGCACCCCAATTGCAGACTGTACAGACTAGGCGAAGTTGTAGTTTTTAGTGTGCTGCATTGATCTTACGTAATTTCAGTCTGTGATATATTTAGTGTGGCTTCTGTGGCTGCTGTTGATGCAGATGTTAACACTAATTTTTGGAAATGTGAACATTCCTGGCTCGGTCTCCATTTGCTGGGTTGGCTATAGTGGAAGAGGTGTCAGTCCCCATTATACTGTTTATACTCTGCTTAAATTGATGCTACTTTGGTGGTGTCAGGACCTAATTTTTGGAAATATGGACACTCCTGATTGGGTCTCCGCCTGCTGAGTTGGCTGTGGTGGAAGAGGTGTCTATCCCCATTATGCAATTTCTACTCTGCTGAAATTTATGCCACTTTAGTGGTGTCAGGCCCTAATTTTTGTAAATGTGGAGACTCCGGATTGGGTCTCTCCATCTGCTAGGTTGGCTGCAGTGGAAGAGATGTCAGTCCCTATTATACAACTTCTACTCTAGTGAAATTGATGCCACTTTGGTGGTGTCAGGCTCTAATTTTTGGAAATTTGAAGACTCCTGATTGGGTTTCCATCTGCTGGGTTGCCTGTAGTGGAAGAGGTGTCGGTCCCCGTTATACTATTTATACTCTGATGAAATTGATGCCACTTTGATGGTGTCAGGTCCTAATTTTTGTAAATGTGGAGACTCCTGATTGGGTCTCTGTAGTGATGGCATCTTTGCCTTCTGACTCACTCTCCCGGCAGAGATGCCAATTTTCTCACCACCACAGGCTTTGTCCCACACTTCCTTTTTCGTCCACGACTGCCCAGGCCCAGGGTGCATGCACTGCTTGCAGGTCTCTGGGCACTGTGCTTAGGGCACGCAGTTTCCCTCCCGCTTAAAGGGACCGCGTGCGTCGCCCTAAGGTGGCCCCTGGCAATAGCTGGGCGACACCTATTTAAGGCTCATCCTCCAATATGAAGGTGCTGAGCAATGTTGTTTGTTTACCTTGCATGCTTGCTAGTTCTCAGGTTCCCCAGGTCCACCCGTCTGCTTGTCTACCCTGTACCCACTTGCTCATACCTATCTGTGCTATTGTGTTCATCAGCCGGTCCAGCTTGCACCTGCCAATGCTCCTCTGTCTGACACCCTGTCCAGCCTGCACCTGTTAGTTCTCCTTTTAACACCCGGTCAAGCTCGCACCTGCCAGTTCCCATCTGTTCAACACCTGGTCCAGACTGCAGTGGCCAAAGCTCATCTGTCTAACACCCGGCCCAGCCTGCACCTGCCAGGGCCCATCTGTTCAACACCCTGTCCAATCTGCACCTGCCAGAGCTCCTCTGTTTAACACTCGGTCCAGCCGGCACCTGTCATCGACCATCTTTTCAACAGTTGGTCCAGTCTGCACCTGCCAGTACTACTTAGCACCCAGTCCAACCCACACATGCCAGCACTCCTCTGTTTAGCACAGGTCTACCCTGCACCTGCCAGCGCCCACCTGTTCAACACCCGGCCCAGTCTGCACCTGCCAGGCTCATCTGTCTAACACCCGGTCCAGCCTGCACCTGCCAGTTCCCATCTGTTCAACATCTTGTCCAGTCTGCACCTGCCAGTGCTGCTCTGTCTAACACCTGATCCAACCTGCACATGCCAGTGCTACTCTGTTTAACACCCGGTCAAGCTAGCACATACCAGTGCCCATCTGTTCAACACCTGGTACAGTCTGCACCTGCCAGCGCTCATTTGTCTAACACCCGGTCCACTCTGCACCTGCCAGTGCTCCTCTGTTTAACACCCAATCCAGTCTGCACCTGCCAGTGCTTCTCGGTAAAAAACCTGGTCCAACCCACACCTGCCAGTGCCCATCTGTTCAAAACCAGGTCCAGCCCGCACCTGCCATGCCTATCTGTCTAACACCCGGTTCAGTCTGCACCTGCCAGTGGTCTCTGATTCCTCAACCAGTCCAACCTGTACCTGTCAATGCTCATCTAACTGCCGGTCCAGCTCACACCTACCAGTGCTCAATTGTCTAACAGCCAGTCCACACCTGCCAGTGCTTTTCTGTTTCTCAGCCGGTCCCATCTGCACACGTGGTTCCAGTGTCCCTACAGTGCCTGCCTGCATTCTTCATCTCTCCTTTGGACCATTCCAGCACACCCACTCTAGGGGCTCAGCTGCCACCATTTGTAGGTCAGCCCTAGAGTAACACCTGGTGCCACCTCCTTGGGTCGTGGTGTCGCCTGCTTCTACTTATCCGAGGTCGGATTTGGTAGGCTACCTAGTTATGCTCATGCAGGCTTTCTGAGGGCTACAGCACAGTGGTTCCACCACCTTGCCCATTACAGTCTCCATCTGTTGGGTTGGCTGTAGTGGATGAGGTATCGGTCCGAATTATATTAGTTGTACTCTAGTGAAATTGATGCCACTTTGGTAGTGTCTGCCATTAATTTTTGGAAATGTTTAGGCTCTTAGTTGGTACTCCTTCATGTGTGTTGCCTGTAGCAGTAGGCCTCCGAGACCGCCAGGTCTCAGCTAACTTTGAGTCAACTACCCATGTTACTGTCCTTACATTTTCTGACAATGGTAATCTATGAAACTGATATTTGTGTCACCTGAGTGTGGCTGAGCATAAGAGCAGGTTGAGCTGTTGCACGTGGTTTTTAGGGCTCTCAAGACAGCAGGCCTACACCAATGCCTCACCCACCTCATCTTAATTAGAAGTTCAATTCAAAGCTGTCAATGCTGGCCCAGATCCTGATACCTCATGCCTGGCTGATTGCTCCTATGCCATTCTAAAATTTGTGCTGTGCGTCAACTGAGGCCACTTTCCTGGTGTCTGCCCTTAATTTTATGTGTTTTAGCAGCTTTTGGGCCCATTTGAAGGCATTGTGTATGCATTTATTTTAGTCTGCTATTGACACCATTGCTGTGTTGGGTGAATATTTGGTGAATAATTTAGCGAAAATTGCAAAATTGGTGCTCATAATCCGAACCGAATATTGAAATATTCGCTCATCTCCTCTAGTTAGTTCCGCGGTATAATGAGGGCACTAAAGTTCAGTTCGGGGATCAGGAAAGTTGAATTGATTAGAAAACAAACAAGCACCACTACACCTCTTGTATAAAGTAACCTTTGCACCATAGAAAGCAGCCTGTGAAACGTGCACCACAGCTCGTGAATCCACTCAACAGCACTAGAAAAGTATTCTTTGTGCACTTTAGATTTCTACCTAATCTGTGCTGGACACCATGGTTAACCCTGTCCTGCCACCTGATTCCTTCTGTGAGGTGACGCAAATCTATAGGAAGAGTAATTCCAGGATTACTGTGGAGTGACATGCGGCAGTGTGACATCAATCGGATTTTAACCCTTTATCAGTCACCCTCTGCAAAACGTATTAGGCTCCCGTTCATCAAAATTGGTCATATTGTGCCTTTACATATTCTGTGTGACACTTAATTGCAATTGTTGTGATATATAATAGTAATATCATGCATTATTTATTAAGTAGGAAATAGTCAGTGACCATGTAAGGTATTGCATATATTTCGAGCAATCCAAAAATATTTCACAAACCCATAGTCACCACGGTTTGTAGACCATTGCCATAAACAGTAGGATAGCATGAGGGTATGTTCACACTGGGTCTTTGTTAGGTGGCTTCCTCCCAAAAAAAGGACCACAAAGGTCCCCCATAAAATGAACATGGGGCACAGTTACGTCAAAACGACTTGCTGTGCACATGTTCCACCCTATATCACTTCAGAGTTCGGAAACCTTGAAGTGGTTAAAAGAAATCCCATGCTCATTCTTCAAATGGCTTCGGCTCAGAATATGGCCATTCTCTTATACTTAGTAGTATAGAGTCAATGCTACTGGAACGACCCAAAGCCACCTGTGAAGCCACCTCAGGAGAAAAGCTGCCATTATTTTCCTGAAGAGGCCTGGAAAATTCGCCGGCTGGACTGGCATCTAAGTATCAGAATGTGGACTTACCCTTAAAGAGGTTTTCTATGTTCAACATAAATTTCTGCTGTCCCTTTAAGTGACTGCAAATTTTTTAATTATGGTAGCGTGCAATATGCACAATGTCAGGATTCCCTTCTATTTCCACCTCGATTAAGCTGTTACATGACCTCTCATATGTTGTAGCTTGCCATCCGCTTCTCTCAATAAAACATTGCGAGAAGCAGGAAAAGTGGATATTCAGCACATGACTGCCACTATGCAAATTGCAATAAAGAGATCGCATGCCAGCCCAAAATAGAGGCGAATCCTGACAGTGCCTTCATTCCACACTCTCAGGATTTGGCAATCTACAGTCACATAGAGTGATGGCAGAAATGTCTATTTGTAATAGGGTGCAGGGTTGAGTATCTCACCACGGAACAGACAGACCAACTGTTGAGGGGAATTTATTAACAGGAGTAAGATTCTCCTCGCAGGGAGTAAACAGGGGGTTAATAGAGATAAAGCAAACAGTAAACAGTTAAGCGGAATCGAAACGGTTAACGAATGTTCTTGTAACTTATCAGTCCAGGGCGGTCCTGACTAGAGGGTCCTTATTCCAACGTGGGTACAGTCACCAGCAGCGCTTGAAGATCCTGAAGTCTCTCCTCTGTCTCCTGGGAATTGGAGACTCCGGGGTTAAGTCTTTGCAGTCTTTTCTCCCGGTAAAGCTGGAAGCAGGAAGTGTAACAGACACTCTGCTGCCAGTCTCTGTATATCAGGCTGGCAGTCTCTCTCTTCAGCAGCAATGCTACACACACACTGAGCAGTTAACTTGTCACACTCAGGGGTCCTGGCTTGTCAGTGCGGTCACCGGGCACTGCGCGCTCAGGTCACTGTCAGGGGATACGTCTTCTCTGATTACAGAGGCTTCCAAGTCCACACTCTCACATCCAGCCTTCACTACGGCTGGTATCTCAGCCTCAGTGCCCTCACAGGGAGCACTCTCATGGGGAGCGTGGCGCTGCAGCCTGCTCTCTCTCTGGCGCGCTGTCTCCTCTGTCTCGCGCGCTCTGCTCTCCCGCTCTTTTCTGACCACACCCCCCTCTTCCTCTCTGCCCCCAGCAGTCACATGGTCCCTTCTGTCCGGGGCAGGAAGTCTTCCCCCCGACAACCCAGCTGTCTGACTTAGTGGTTCCAGGTAAGGAGCAGGGAAAGCAACCTCCTTACAATATGAGCCCACAAAACCCTTTTGATACATGCAAGAAAGAAATGCATGGTACAAATGTAACAATAAAAAAACACTATCATGCTTTAAAAAATTGAAATGCATAGTGTTTTTTGGAAGAGAAAAAAAATTGAAAGAGAGCTAGGTACAGGGACTGAAGTATCATCGAGCCTCTGTCCCATGGTGCAGGTATTGATTGTGGTGTGTACCAGCTCATCCTCACATTATGGGGCCCTCTCCTCAGTGCAGGCGCTTTATGTGAGTCAATAAGTCACCAAAATGTCAAGATAAAGAGTGAAATATTTGTCATTCTGTTAGGAGGCTCAACATCTGGATCTGTTCTATTTGGCTGCATACATAAGGCCTCATTCACACTTCAGTTTTTTCACATGCGAGAAAACCAAGTTTCATCAGTGATTTCATCTGAGTTTCATCAGAGTTCGGTCAGATTTTCATCAATTTTTCTCGTACAGTATATGAAAAAAAAAAGTTTGTCCACCTTCTCCTAACAGTCCAGGAAAATTGGACCCCACTCAGGTGGCATCAGAATGCCGTCTGATTTTTTTCACAGACCCCTAGACATGCGTAGCTGATTGTTATCTGACAATGACAAAATGGGACATTCCACCAATATTTTGCACGGATCACTCTGTTCGAGGAAAAAAACTGTAATGTGAACAGCTCCATACAATATCATAAATACAAGTGCTATCTGTGAAAACCATACGACAAAAACTGACATCTGAATGAGGCCTAAGCTGTACCAACCATGCGCAACATTGACGGTAATATGCAATGCTCTGATTGTTCAGAATTTTTTAATGCAAGATGATCCACTTCGCTTCCATACAAAAAAAGAATCGGCATACCTCTGTGATGATAGCCACGTTTCAGTGGAAGAGGTGTCATATCTGTGCAGCATGATATCCATGGTGTGTTTGAAGTCCACTTATTCTTAGATTATGGCCCTGGGTGATCAGTCTCCACAGGATAGGGCTTCAATGAGGCGTGCTATCATTGAGGTCCGAGAAAGTGGGTCAAAGAGCAAGATCACTGCCATGTGGCAGAGCAAAAATGTCGCTCAGACAGGACTTTATTGCAGATACCTACTCCGGTTACATGGTATTATGTCCAGTATATATTACATTGTGATTTAGAGACAATTAAATAATTCCATATTTTAAACATTGGATAATGGTTTATTAGCAAAGTTGTAGTTTCAGAGCACCAATAAAAAAAATCTGTAAAATTACCCCTATCAGTCTTGTGTTATTTATAATACTGATAATTCTGTGGCAGAGGGGACTTTTGGGTTCCCTTAAGGTCCGAAATTCCAGGCCAATAGCTACACCAGTGATTAGGGCAGAATATAATAAAGAAAATTTGGGCTACCTGGGACCATCTGACTAGATGGTGGCCCGATTCTAACGTATCAGGTATCCTAGAATATGTAGGTAGTATATAGCACAAGCTACGTACTATATTGCACAGTGACGTAGTATGTAACACAACCAACGTAGTATACTGTATAACAGAGCTACGTAGTATGTAACACAGCGTACGTAGTATATAGCAGCGCTACATAGTATATAACACAGCCATGTAGTATATAACATAGCCACGTAGTGTATTGCACAGGCACGTAGCATATTGGTCAGCCACGTAGTATATAGCAGAGCCACGTAGTATATAACATAGCCACGTCGTATATTGTAGTATATTGCACTGCCACGTAGTATATAACAGAGCCACGTAGTATATTGCACAGTCGACGTAGTATATAGCAGAGCCGACACAGCCACATAGTATATTGCACAGCTACGTAGTATATAGCACAGAGCACGTAGTATATTGGACAGTCACAGTGTATATTACACAGTCATGTTGTATATTGCCCAGCGACATAGTATATAGCATAGAGATGTAGTATATAACAGAGCCCACGCAGTATCTAACACAGCCCACGTAGTATATAGCAATGTGGGCACTATATGCGTGGTTAAAAAAGACTTAAAATAAAAAATAAACATATACTCACCTTTGAAGTCCTGGCAGCTGTGTGCGGCGCACGCGGTAGCTTCAGGTCCCAGGGTTGGTATGAGCGCAGGACCTATGATGACATCGCGGTCACATGACCGTGACGTCATGGCAGGTCCTGCTCGCATAGCATCCTTGGCATCGGAACCTGCCGCTTGCACTGCCGAGGACAGCAGGCAACGTCGGAGGGCGAGAATAACCTTTTTTTATTATTATTATTATTATTATTATTATTATTTTTAACATTAGATCGTTTTACTATTGATGCTGCATACGCAGCATCAATAGTAAAAAGTCGGTCACACAGGGTTAATAGCTGCGTTAACGGAGTGCATTACACCGCGGTCCGTTAACTCTGGCATTAACCCTGTGTGACCGCTCAGCGCTGACTGCAGGGCAGTAAAGCAGCGGCCATTTCGCTGCCAGACTCTGGCCGTCACTGATTGGTCGTGGCAATGGTCGTGGGCGTTTTGCCACGACCAATCAGCGACTTGGATTTCCATGACAGACAGAGGCCGCAACCAATGAATATCCATGACAGACAGACAGACAGTCGGAAGTGACCCTTAGACAATTATATAGTAGAAGTGCCAAGAAAAAATGGGTGGATTTCTGCTACTCTAATGTATAAGAAGCCCAAGCTACATAGTCATGGGCGAGCTTTTGTACCCACTCGCTCTGGCATCCTACAGACATCTCGTGTCTCAGTCCTGGTGTGCGGCTGTGTGTGAGGTGCATCACACTTACTTTAGGGCTGCAGGCCTCATCTTCTGAGTCCAGAAATCCCTGTTCTGGAACCAGGGCATCAATTAATCCAGGAGACACAAGGTTCTTAAAAACAACCAAAATTTTACTTGGTGAATAGCAGTATTTACAGGCAGATGTAGAGGATAAGGCCCAACAGGTTGTTAGCATTCCCATAGGTACCGGATACAACTTCAACCCAGGTTCTCGGTATAGGTAGAATGTCCCTCTAACGGGCTTCTCTAGCCCTAGGGAGTCTTCTCCATCTCCAGACTGCAATGCCTTCCGCCCCATGTAGTCTGAGTCCATCTTTTCCTATAGCTTTATAGGCTGAGGTCGCCCCATGCCCCCAAAGTGCATCTCAAGGTTCCCCAGGCCAGTAGACGGAATCACATGGAAAGGTATTTTCGGCAATCCACTGCCCCTAGTATTAGGCCCATGTTATCCCTAACAGCCTCTTGACTTAGGCCTGCTACTTGACACACTGCTCTCCACACTCTCAATGGCCCTGTTGCTTCCTGGACTTGCCATTGTCTCTTCACCCCTCCCTAACTGGTCGGCCATTTCAGTTAACCCTGTCTAAGCTAACTGCAGCCCCAGTGGGTATCATTCTTTTATAACATACATAAACATCAAATGCATTTAACCCTTGGAGTGTCAGGGAGCAAACCATCAGCCCCCACCACTGCAACATTCCCCCACACTTTAATTATGGTTGTCTTCGACCATGTCAGACCTTAAAAGAAGAGTTAGTGCAGAGATAAGGTATTATAAAACTCTATCAAACATTATAAAACGTTAGACTGCAGGCTGGTCCCGACGTCTTCTTTGTGTAGCTCTGGCCTTTCTCGGTTAAGGGCCCAAGGACAGCAAGTATGACAGTCCATAATCATAAAGCTTTACTGCAGTACCGGTCCTTCTTGATAAAGACCCTGGAAACAAAGTGCACATGTCCATTTTATCAATAGGGCCTGTAGGCCAATACTGCAGTAGTTTTCTGTTGAAACACAGTCCAGAAACATACAGTCTCTGTTGTAGAGGATCTCAAAAACCCTCTGTGAGTACCAGCATCTGCTATTCCAGCAGAAAAAGCACAACAGGCGCAACAAAAATGAAAAACAAATAAACATTGGTACAACCGAACTCAGCTGCTTTAGGCCTTTTTGGCCCCAAAGAGAAAACAGGCAACAGTCCTTAACATCTTCCTCTGGGCAATGTCAGCAGCAATGAAATTCACACTCGTGGTAATTCAGAAACAATGGATGTTGAGTCCTGAACTCCTTCTCCTTTCAAGGCCTTGCACGAGCCTTCCTTCTCGCCTCCATGTAGGTGGCTGTTGTGAATTCTGTGGCAGAGTTTACTCCTGTGGTCACAAGTGGTGCTTCGGCTGATTCTCTCTGGGAGCTTCCGTTTGTGGAGGAGAGTGGTACTGCGGCTTCTGAGTTTCCTCCCTCAGGTGATCCGGTGAGGTCGTTGGCTGCTTCTCTACTTGACTCCACCTGATGCTTTGATCCTTGCTTCCTGTCAATGTTCCAGTGTTGGACTTGTGTTTCTCTGGATCATTCCTGTGGCCTGCTGCTCTGCATAGCTAAGTGCTTCTTTGCTATTTGTTGCTATTTTTTCTGTCCAGCTTGTCTATTTGTTTTGCTGGAAGCTCTGGGACGCAAAGGGTGTACCTCCGTGCCGTTAGTTCGGTACGGAGGGTCTTTTTGCCCCCTTTGTGTGGTTTTCTTTAGGGTTTTGTGTAGACCGCAAAGTTATCTTTCCTATCCTCGTTCTGTCTAGAATATCGGGCCTCACTTTGCTGAATCTATTTCATCCCTACGTTTGTCTTTTCATCTTACTCACAGTCATTATATGTGGGGGGCTGCCTTTTCCTTTGGGGTATTTCTCTGAGGCAAGGTAGGCTTATTTTTCTATCTTCAGGCTAGTTAGTTTCTCAGGTTGTGCCGAGTTGCATAGGGAGCGTTAGGCGCAATCCACAGCTGCCTCTAGTTGTGTTTGGAGAGGATCAGGAATTGCGGTCTACAGAGTTTCCACGTCTCAGAGCTCGTTCTATTATTTTGGGTTATTGTCAGATCACTGTGTGTGCTCTGATCGCTATGTACATTGTGTTACTGAATTGCCTATCATAACATTACAGGAAGCCAAAAGTACTAATGATTCTCAATAGAGGGAAAAAAGAAGTTCTGAGACCATTTTTTTTCCTTTGCACTGTGATTTGTCTTTTTTTTCCCCTAGACATTTGGGTGGTTCAGGACACAGGTGTTACAATGGACATTAAAGGTCTGTCTTCATGTGTAGATCAGCTCACGGCAAGAGTTCAAGATATTCAAAATTTTGTGGTTCAGAATTCTTTGTTAGAACCGAGAATTCCTATTCCAGATTTGTTTTTTGGAGATAGAACTAAATTTCTGAGTTTCAAGAATAATTGTAAACTGTTTCTGGCTTTGAAACCTCGCTCCTCTGGTCACCCAGCGCAACAGGTTAGGATCGTCATTTCTTTTTTGCGTGGCGACCCTCAGGACTGGGCATTTTCTCTTGCGTCAGGAGATCCTGCATTAAGTGATATCGATGCGTTTTTCCTGGCGCTTGGATTGCTGTACGATGAGCCTAATTCAGTAGATCAGGCAGAAAAAAATTTGCTGGCTCTTTGTCAGGCTCAGGATGAGATAGAGCTATATTGCCAGAAATTTAGAAAATGGTCCGTGCTCACTCAATGGAATGAATCTGCGCTTGCAGCCATTTTCAGAAAGGGTCTCTCTGAAGCCATTAAGGATGTCATGGTGGGATTTCCTATGCCCGCTGGTTTGAATGAGTCTATGTCTTTGGCCATTCAGATCGGTCGACGCTTGCGTGAGCGTAAATCTGTGTACCATTTGGCGGTATTACCTGAGATTAAACCTGAGCCTATGCAGTGCGATAGGACTATGACCAGAGTTGAACGGCAAGAACACAGACGTCTGAATGGGCTGTGTTTCTACTGTGGTGATTCCACTCATGCTATCTCTGATTGTCCTAAGCGCACTAAGCGGTTCGCTAGGTCTGCCGCCATTGGTACTGTACAGTCAAAATTTCTTCTGTCCGTTACCTTGATATGCTCCTTGTCGTCGTATTCTGTCATGGCGTTTGTGGATTCAGGCGCTGCCCTGAATTTGATGGACTTGGATTATGCTAAACGTTGTGGGTTTTTATTGGAGCCCTTGCAGTGTCCTATTCCATTGAGAGGAATTGATGCTACACCTTTGGCCAAGAATAAGCCTCAATACTGGACCCAGCTGACCATGTGCATGGCTCCTGCACATCAGGAGGTTATTCGCTTTCTGGTGTTGCATAATCTGCATGATGTGGTCGTGTTGGGGTTGCCATGGCTACAAGCCCATAATCCAGTATTGGATTGGAATTCCATGTTGGTGTCCAGCTGGGGTTGTCAGGGGGTACATGGTGATGTTCCATTTCTGTCAATTTCGTCATCCACCCCTTCTGAGGTTCCAGAGTTCTTGTCTGATTACCGGGATGTATTTGATGAGCCCAAGTCCGATGCCCTGCCTCCGCATAGGGATTGTGATTGTGCTATCAATTTGATTCCTGGTAGTAAATTCCCAAAAGGTCGACTGTTTAATTTATCCGTGCCTGAGCACACCGCTATGCGCAGTTATGTGAAGGAATCCCTGGAGAAGGGGCATATTCGCCCGTCATCGTCGCCATTAGGAGCAGGGTTCTTTTTTGTAGCCAAGAAGGATGGTTCGCTGAGACCGTGTATAGATTACCGCCTTCTTAATAAGATCACTGTTAAATTTCAGTACCCCTTGCCATTGTTATCTGATTTGTTTGCTCGGATTAAGGGGGCTAGTTGGTTCACTAAGATAGATCTTCGTGGTGCGTATAATCTGGTGAGAATCAGGCAAGGCGATGAATGGAAAACTGCATTTAATACGCCCGAGGGTCATTTTGAGTATCTAGTGATGCCATTCGGACTTGCCAATGCTCCATCAGTGTTTCAATCCTTTATGCATGACATCTTCCGTGAGTACCTGGATAAATTCCTGATTGTGTACTTGGATGACATTTTGATCTTCTCGGATGATTGGGAGTCTCATGTGAAGCAGGTCAGAACGGTTTTTCAGGTCCTGCGTGCTAATTCTTTGTTTGTGAAGGGATCAAAGTGTCTCTTTGGTGTGCAGAAGGTTTCATTTTTGGGGTTCATCTTTTCCCCTTCTACTATCGAGAATAGATCCGGTTAAGGTCCAAGCCATCCATGATTGGACTCAGCCGACATCTCTGAAAAGTCTGCAACAGTTCCTGGGCTTTGCTAATTTTTATCGTCGCTTCATCTGCAATTTTTCTAGTGTTGCCAAACCATTGACCGATTTGACCAAGAAGGGTGCTGATTTGGTCAATTGGTCTTCTGCTGCTGTGGAAGCTTTTCAAGAGTTGAAGCGTCGTTTTTCTTCTGCCCCTGTGTTGTGTCAACCAGATGTTTCTCTTCCGTTCCAGGTCGAGGTTGATGCTTCTGAGATTGGAGCAGGGGCTGTTTTGTCACAGTGATGAAACCATGCGCTTTCTTTTCCAGGAAGTTTTCGCCTGCTGAGCGAAATTATGATGTGGGCAACCGAGAGTTGCTGACCATGAAGTGGGCATTCGAGGAGTGGCGTCATTGGCTTGAAGGAGCTAAGCATCGCGTGGTGGTATTGACTGATCATAAGAACTTGACTTATCTCGAGTCTGCCAAGCGCTTGAATCCTAGACAAGCTCGTTGGTCGTTGTTTTTTGCCCATTTTGACTTTGTGATTTCGTACCTTCTGGGCTCTAAAAATGTGAAGGCGGATGCTCTGTCTAGGAGTTTTGTGCCCGACTCTCCGGGTTTATCTGAGCCGGCGGGTATCCTCAAGGAAGGAGTAATTGTGTCTGCCATCTCCCCTGATTTGCGGCGGGTGCTGCAAAAATTTCAGGCTAATAAACCTGATCGTTGCCCAGCGGAGAAACTGTTTGTCCCTGATAGGTGGACGAATAGAGTTATCTCTGAACTTCATTGTTCGGTGTTGGCTGGTCATCCTGGAATCTTTGGTACCAGAGAGTTAGTGGCTAGATCCTTTTGGTGGCCCTCTCTGTTGCGGGATGTGCGTACTTTTGTGCAGTCCTGTGGGATTTGTGCTCGGGCTAAGCCCTGCTGTTCTCGTGCCAGTGGGTTGCTTTTGCCCTTGCCGGTCCCGAAGAGGCCTTGGACACATATCTCTATGGATTTTATTTCTGACCTTCCCGTTTCTCAAAAGATGTCAGTCATTTGGGTGGTCTGTGATCGCTTTTCTAAGATGGTCCATCTGGTACCCTTGTCTAAATTGCCTTCCTCCTCTGATTTGGTGCCTTTGTTCTTCCAGCATGTGGTTCGTTTGCATGGCATTCCAGAGAATATTGTTTCTGACAGAGGTTCCCAGTTTGTTTCGAGGTTTTGGCGAGCCTTTTGTGGTAGGATGGGCATTGACTTGTCTTTTTCCTCGGCTTTCCATCCTCAGACTAATGGCCAGACCGAACGAACCAATCAGACCTTGGAAACATATCTGAGATGCTTTGTTTCTGCTGATCAGGATGACTGGGTGTCCTTTTTGCCTTTGGCTGAGTTCGCCCTTAATAATCGGGCCAGCTCGGCTACCTTGGTTTCGCCGTTTTTCTGCAATTCTGGGTTCCATCCTCGTTTCTCTTCAGGACAGGTTGAGTCTTCGGACTGTCCTGGTGTGGATACTGTGGTGGACAGGTTGCAGCAAATTTGGACTCAGGTAGTGGACAATTTGACCTTGTCCCAGGAGAAGGCTCAACTTTTCGCTAATCGCAGACGCCGTGTGGGTCCCCGACTTCGTGTTGGGGATCTGGTTTGGCTATCTTCTCGTCATATTCCTATGAAGGTTTCCTCTCCTAAGTTTAAACCTCGTTTTATTGGTCCATATAGGATTTCTGAGGTTCTTAATCCTGTGTCTTTTCGTCTGACCCTTCCAGATTCTTTTTCCAAACATAACGTATTCCATAGGTCATTGTTGCGGAGATACGTGGCACCTATGGTCCCATCTGTTGAGCCTCCTGCCCCGGTTTTGGTGGAGAGGGAATTGGAGTATATTGTGGAGAAGATTTTGGGTTCTCGTGTTTCAAGACGGAAACTCCAGTATCTGGTTAAATGGAAGGGTTATGCTCAGGAAGATAATTCCTGGGTTTTTGCCTCTGATGTCCATGCTCCCGATCTTGTTCGTGCCTTTCATGTGGCTCATCCTGGTCGGCCTGGGGGCTCTGGTGAGGGTTCGGTGACCCCTCCTCAAGGGGGGGGGGTACTGTTGTGAATTCTGTGGCAGAGTTCACTCCTGTGGTCACAAGTGGTGCTTCGGCTGATTCTCTCTGGGAGCTTCCGTTTGTGGAGGAGAGTGGTACTGCGGCTTCTGAGTTTCTTCCCTCAGGTGATCTGGTGAGGTCGTTGGCTGCTTCTCTACTTGACTCCACCTGATGCTTTGATCCTTGCTTCCTGTCAATGTTGCAGTGTTGGACTTGTGTTTCTCTGGATCATTCCTGTGGCCTGCTGCTCTGCATAGCTAAGTGCTTCTTTGCTATTTGTTGCTATTTTTTCTGTCCAGCTTGTCTATTTGTTTTGCTGGAAGCTCTGGGAGGCAAGGGGTGTACCTCCGTGCCGTTAGTTCGGTACGGAGGGTCTTTTTGCCCCCTTTGTGTGGTTTTCTTTAGGGTTTTGTGTAGACCGCAAAGTTATCTTTCCTATCCTCGTTCTGTCTAGAATATTGGGCCTCACTTTGCTGAATCTATTTCATCCCTACGTTTGTCTTTTCATCTTACTCACAGTCATTATATGTGGGGGGCTGCCTTTTCCTTTGGGGTATTTCTCTGAGGCAAGGTAGGCTTATTTTTCTATCTTCAGGCTAGTTAGTTTCTCAGGCTGTGCCGAGTTGCATAGAGAGCGTTAGGCGCAATCCACAGCTTCCTCTAGTTGTGTTTGGAGAGGATCAGGAATTGCGGTCTACAGAGTTTCCTCGTCTCAGAGCTCGTTCTATTATTTTGGGTTATTGTCAGATCACTGTGTGTGCTCTGATCGCTATGTACATTGTGTTACTGAATTGCCTATCATAACAGGTGGCCCAAACAGTGGGAAATGGTGGCCTCCTCCATCTCCAAGGCTGGTCAGGAAATTTAACTGGGCCGGAGTCCTCCTCTGCTGTCGTCATGTTCCCACAACCGACCTGCGTAGGGCCATAGCCGCAGTTCTGGCAAGCTGGATAGTGACACCCCCTCGGGAGATTCAGCCGATCCATGACCCTCTGAGGGATTTCGATCAGCATCCTCCAGCTCTTCAGGAGACCCTTCTGGGGTTATCTTCCCCCCACTAGGATGTCCAGTCCCAGGCACTTGCACCATTTCTGCGAGGACTTTTCTAGCTCCCCCTTGTGGGCCTCTCTTTCAGCTCTCTGTTTGAAGACCTCCTGGTCCTGCTCTAGGATGTCTTCCCAGGTATGCGGGTGCACCAATGCTGCTGCATACCAGCCCCGCTGACACCCGCGTTTTATGAATTCTGAAATATCCCCTGGACGTAGATTGTGTAATTGTGAGGGTAAATACTTTCTCTTCACCATGTCGCGGCTGACGTAGGCCTTGCCCCATTCCATTCTTCCTTGAGAAATCCATACCCCTTCTTGATGTCAAACTCGACAACTAGGGTTGAGCGAAACGGGTCGTTCATTTTCAAAAGTCGCCGACTTTTGGCAAAGTCGGGTTTCATGAAACCCGATCCGACCCCTGTGCGGGGTCGGCCATGCGGTACGCGACTTTCGCGCCAAAGTCGCGTTTCAATGACGCGAAAAGCGCCATTTCTCAGCCAATGAAGGTAAACGCAGAGTGTGGGCAGCGTGATGACATAGGTCCTGGTCCCCACCATCTTAGAGAAGGGCATTGCAGTGATTGGCTTGCTTTCTGCGGCGTCACAGGGGCTATAAAGGGGAGTTCCCGCCGACCGCCATGTTACTGCTGCTGATCTGAGCTTAGGGAGAGGTTGCTGCCGCTTCGTCAGAAGCAGGGATAGCGTTAGGCAGGGTCCATTAACCACCAAACCGCTTGTGCTGTAGCGATTTCCACTGCCCAACACCACCTTCGGTGTGCAGGGACAGTGGAAGCTACATTTTTTTTTTTTTCCCCCTCAGCGCTGTAGCTCATTGGGCTGCCCTAGAAGGCTCCCTGATAGCTGCATTGCTGTGTGTACGCCGCTGTGCAAACCAACTGCTTTTTTCAAAGCACAAATCCTCTTGTTCCTTCCTTTCTGCACAGCTATCTTTTTGGTTTGTACACACTTTTTATTTAATTTGTGCATCAGTCCACGCCTTATTGCTGCCTGCCATACCTGGCTGAGATTACTGCAGGGAGATAGTAATTGAAGGACACTCCCTGTTTTTTTTTTTTTTTTTGTGGGAGAGTAAGATTGACATTTCTGCTAGAGTGCCATCCCTGTCTGTGTCATCTCTCACTCAGTGGGCCATAGAAAGCCTATTTATTTTTTTGCTTGATTTGGGTTATAAAATCTACCTGAAAAAATCACTACATCAATCAGTGGGAGAAAAATATTGGCCTCAGGGCTTGTGTGCCACTCTTGACTCCTGTGTGCATCATCACTCACTCAGTGGGCCATAGAAAGCCTATTTATTTTTTTGCTTGATTTTGGTTCTAAAATCTACCTGAAAAAATCACTACATCAATCAGTGGGAGAAAAATATTGGCCTCAGGGCTTGTGTGCCACTCCTGACTCCTGTGTGCATCATCACTCACTCAGTGCCAGTCCTAAGCGTGCCATCTCTCTCTCTCAGATAGTGGGCCATAGAAAGCCTATTTATTTTTATTTTTTTTTATTGGGTTTATAAATTTTCCCTGGAAAAAAAAAAAAAGTGGGAGATTAATATTGGCCTCTGGGCTTGTGTGCCAGTCCTGAGCGTGCCATCTCTCTCACAAATAGTGGGCCATAGAAAGCCTATTTTTTTTTTTTTTTTGGTTTTATAAATTCTCCCTTAAAATAAAAAGGGAGATTAATATTGGCCTTTGGGCTTGTGTGCCAGTCCTAAGCGTGCCATCTCTCTCTGTCTCTCAGATAGTGGGCCATAGAAAGCCTATTTATTATTTTTTTTATTGGGTTTATAAATTTTCCCTGGAACAAAAAAAAAAAAGTGGGAGATAAATATTGGCCTCTGGGCTTGTGTGCCACTCCTGACTCCTGTGTGCGTCATCTCTCACTCAGTGGGCCATAGAAAGCCTTTTTTTGTTTTATTTGTTTTCTAAATTCTCCCTGAAAAAATCATTTTATTTTATTTGGTTTCTAAATTCTTCCTGAAAAAATCATTTTATTCTATTTTTTTTTTCCTAAAGTCTCCCTGAAAAAAAACAAAAAAAAACAAATCAGTGGGAGATTAATATTGCCCTTTCTGCTTGTGTGCCAGTCTTGACTCCTGGGTGTGCCATCTCTCTCTCTCTCTCTCCAATTGTGGGCCATAGAAAGCCTATTATTTTTTTTAGCTTGATTTGGGTTCCAAAATCTACCTGAAAAAATCACTACATCAATCAGTGGGAGATAAATATTGGCCTCTGGGCTTGTGTGCCACTCCTGACTCCTGTGTGCGTCATCTCTCACTCAGTGGGCCATAGAAAGCCTTTTTTTGTTTTATTTGTTTTCTAAATTCTCCCTGAAAAAATCATTTTATTTTCTTTGGTTTCTAAATTCTTCCTGAAAAAATCATTTTATTCTATTTTTTTTTTTCCTAAAGTCTCCCTGAAAAAAAAAAAAAAAAATCAAATCAGTGGGAGATTAATATTTACATTTGTGCTTCAGTGACAGTCCTGCGTGTGTGGCATCTCTCTCATTTGTTGCCACCAACAACAGAGTGTGCAACATTGTGCCTGATTTTCGTTGTGGTCTCACTCACCTGTAAAGGGGTAGCTAAATCATACTGAAGTTATAGCTCACCGTGTAATTTGTGTGACAGCAACAAATACCGTTAGTTTGTTTACGTTTTTAAAACAATGAGGAAAAGTATGGTGGAAGAGGTCGTGGCCGGGGGCGTTCATTGTCAGCTGGTAATGAGGGTAGTGGTAGTGGTGGAGCATCAGCTGGTCGTGGGAAAAAAAATATTGCACCTAAGTCTGGAGCTGTGGAGCCAGGTTCGTCGTCTGGCTACACAAGGCCTCGAACGCTCCCTTTTCTGGGAGTAGGAAAACCGCTTTTAAAGCCGGAGCAGCAAGAGCAAGTTTTGGCTTATCTTGCTGACTCAGCCTCTAGCTCTTTTGCCTCCTCTCGTGAAACTGGTAAATGTCAAAGCAGCGCGTCGTTAGTGGATGTTCACGGTCAGGGACAAGTCGCTTCCTTGTCCTCTTCAGCAAAAACAACAACAGAGAAGAATGCAGCAGGCGACACAACGGGTTACTCCATGGAGCTCTTTACACATACCGTCCCTGGCTTAGAAAGTGAAGCAGTTAACAGTCCATGCCCATTACAAGTTGAATCTGACATGGAGTGCACTGATGCACAGCCACAGCCAGACTACTATGCTGGTCCTTTGACTCAGACCACAATATTGCCCTCGCAGGGTGCTGATCAAGAATCAGACCCTGATTAGACTATGTTGCCCCATCACGAACGCTATACCACCGACCGACACGGTGACACAGACGAAGTTGCACACGAGCTACAAGAAGAAGTAATAGATGACCCAGTTCTTGACCCCGATTGGCAGCCATTGGGGGAACAGGGTGCAGGCGGCAGCAGTTCTGAAGCGGAGGAGGAGGGGCCGCAGCAGGCATCAACATCGCAACAGGTTCCATCTGCCGGGCCCGTATCTTGCCCAAAACGCGTGGCAAAGCTAAAACCTGTTGGAGGACAGCGTGGCCATCCGGTTAAAGCTCAGTCTGCAATGCCTGAAAAGGTATCCGATGCTAGAAAGAGTGCAGTCTGGCATTTTTTTAAACAACATCCAATTGATCAGCGCAAAGTCATCTGTCAAAAATGTTCAACTACCTTAAGCAGAGGACAGAATCTGAAAAGTCTCAATACAAGTTGCATGCATAGACATTTAACCACCATGCATTTGCAAGCCTGGACTAACTACCAAACGTCCCTTAAGGTTGTAGCACCCTCGGCCAATGAAGCTAGTCAGCAACGCAACATCCCTTCCGGCAGTGTAGGGCCACCATTTTCCGCACCACCTGCAGTATCTGTGCAGGTTTCTTTGCCAGGCCAAAGCCGTCAGGGTCAGGGAATCACCAGTTTCGTAGTAGGAAACACTGCATCTAGGGCACCGGTGGCAACAATACCATCTCCCACCGTCTCTCAGTCTGCCATGTCCACCGGCACCCCCGCTAGTTCCACGATCTCCAGCTCTCCAGTCCAGCTCACCCTACATGAGACTATGGTTAGAAAAAGGAAGTACTTAGCCTCGCATCCGCGTACACAGGGTTTGAACGCACACATAGCTAGACTAATCTCGTTAGAGATGATGCCCTACCGGTTAGTTGAAAGCGAAGCTTTCAAAGCCCTGATGGACTACGCTGTACCACGCTACGAGCTACCCAGTCGACACTTTTTTTCCAGAAAAGCCATCCCAGCCCTCCACCAGCATGTTAAAGAGCGCATCGTCCATGCACTCAGGCAATCTGTGAGCACAAAGGTGCACCTGACAACAGATGCATGGACCAGTAGGCATGGCCAGGGACGTTACGTGTCCATCACGGCACACTGGGTAAATGTGGTGGATGCAGGGTCCACAGGGGACAGCAAGTTTGGGACAGTTCTGCCTAGCCCACGGTCTAGGAAACAATTGGCTGTAGCCGTTCGCACCCCCTCCTCCTCCTCTTCGTCCTCCTGCAGAAGCGAGAGCTCGTCCACAGACCGCAGTCGCACAACCACTCCATCCGCAGCTGCCACTGTTGCACACCAGGTCTCCCATTATGGGGCAGCTACTGGCAAACGTCAGCAGGCTGTATTGGCTATGAAGTGTTTGGGCGACAACAGACACACCGCGGAAGTTCTGTCCGAGTTCTTGCAGAAAGAAACGCAGTCGTGGCTGGGCACTGTAGATCTTGAGGCAGGCAAGGTAGTGAGTGATAACGGAAGGAATTTCATGGCTGCCATCTCCCTTTCCCAACTGAAACACATTCCTTGCCTGGCTCACACCTTAAACCTGGTGGTGCAGTGCTTCCTGAAAAGTTATCCGGGGTTATCCGACCTGCTCCTCAAAGTGCGTGGACTTTGCTCACATATCCGCCGTTCGCCCGTACACTCCAGCCGTATGCAGACCTATCAGCGTTCTTTGAACCTTCCCCAGCATCGCCTAATCATAGACGTTGCAACAAGGTGGAACTCAACACTGCACATGCTTCAGAGACTGTGTGAACAGAGGCGGGCTGTTATGTTTTTGTGGGAGGATACACATACACGGGCAGGCAGTAGGATGGCAGACATGGAGTTGTCAGGTGTGCAGTGGTCGAAGATTCAAGACATGTGTCAAGTCCTTCAGTGTTTTGAGGAATGCACACGGCTGGTTAGTGCAGACAACGCCATAATAAGCATGAGCATCCCCCTAATGCGTCTGCTGATGCAAAGTTTGACGCACATAAAGGATCAGGCGTCTGCAGCTGAGGAAGAGGAAAGCCTTGATGACAGTCAGCCATTGTCTGGCCAGGGCAGTGTACAGGACGAGGTAGCGGGCGAAGAGGAGGAGGAGGATGATGGGGATGATTATATTTTTAATGAGGAAGCTTTTCCGGGGCCACTGGAAATTGGTGGCGCGGCAAGGCCGGGTTCTGGTTTTTTGAGGGACACAAGTGACGTGGATTTGCCTGAAACTGCCCCTCAACCAAGCACAACCGCAGATTTGAGAACTGGAACTTTGGCCCACATGGCGGATTATGCCTTACGTATCCTCAAAAGGGACACACGCATAACTAAAATGATGAATGATGACGATTACTGGTTGGCCTGCCTCCTTGATCCTCGCTATAAAGGCAAATTGCAAAATATAATGCCACATGAGAACTTGGAACTAATATTAGCAACCAAACAATCAACTCTTGTTGACCGTTTGCTTCTGGCATTCCCTGCACACAGCGCCCGTGATCGTTCTCACACGAGCTGCAGGGGCCAGCAGACCAGAGGAGTTAGAGGGGCAGAAATCAGAAGTGGCGTTGGCCAGAGGGGTTTTCTGACCAGGTTGTGGAGTGATTTTGCTATGACCGCAGACAGGACAGGTACTGCAGCATCAATTCAAAGTGACAGGAGACAACATTTGTCCAGTATGGTTACAAACTATTTTTCATCCCTTATCGATGTTCTCCCTCAACCGTCATTCCCATTTGATTACTGGGCATCAAAATTAGACACCTGGCCAGAATTGGCAGAATATGCATTGCAGGAGCTTGCTTGCCCGGCAGCTAGTGTCCTATCAGAAAGAGTATTCAGTGCTGCAGGTTCAATACTAACAGAAAAAAGGACTCGTCTGGCTACCCAAAATGTAGATGATCTAACCTTCATTAAAATGAACCACAACTGGATTTCGAAATCTTTTGCCCCACCTTGCCCGGCTGACACCTAGCTTTCCTATGAAAAGGTCTTGCCTGTGGACTATTCTGAATGCCTTTTCCAATCTCGTAATTTTCTGCACCTGATTGTCCAGCATACGACATGTTTACACCTCACTAAATGGCCAAACTCCCCACACGGGGCCGTGGTATCGACACTTGGCGACAGCACCCGTGAGAGTGCAGTTTGTCTGAAGAGGTGGGTGAGCCCGCTTTTGGTCGACGGCACTGCCACTGGGTCCCTCCTAGTACAATAAGGTGTCTCTGGCGGTGGTGGTGCGCACCCAACGTCAGACACACCGTTGTAATATGAGGGGCCCTGGGCCTGTACCGCCGGCCACAAGACAGTTTCCCCCCACCCCAGCTCAAACAGTGCTCTACCACTTGCAAAATTATCTCACAGCTCCACCAATGTTTAGTCTATGCGCTGACATCCTTCAATGCCTGCCACTGACAATACCATTGTATTGACATTTTTGTTATGTTAGGCCTTCGATGCCTGTCTGTGGTCACTCCTTCCACTAGGCCTCCACTGACCACACCACTGCTGCCCGTGTACCCCTGTAACCAATTTAAAATTGCCTACAGCCATGTGTTATTATTTTAGGCCTTCGATGCCTGTCTGCGGTGACTCCTTCCACTAGGCCTCCACTGACCACACCACTGCTGCCCGTGTACCCCTGGAACCAATTTAAAATTGCCTACAGCCATGTGTTATTATTTTAGGCCTTCGATGCCTGTCTGCGGTCACTCCTTCCACTAGGCCTCCACTGACCACACCACTGCTGCCCGTGTACCCCTGTAACCAATTTAAAATTGCCTACAGCCATGTGTTATTATTTTAGGCCTTCGATGCCTGTCTGCGGTGACTCCTTCCACTAGGCCTCCACTGACCACACCACTGCTGCCCGTGTACCCATGGAACCAATTTAAAATTGCCTACAGCCATGTGTTATTATTTTAGGCCTTCGATGCCTGTCTGCGGTCACTCCTTCCACTAGGCCTCCACTGACCACACCACTGCTGCCCGTGTACCCCTGGAACCAATTTAAAATTGCCTACAGCCATGTGTTATTATTTTAGGCCTTCGATGCCTGTCTGCGGTTACTCCTTCCACTAGGCCTCCACTGACCACACCACTGCTGCCCGTGTACCCCTGTAACCAATTTAAAATTGCCTACAGCCATGTGTTATTATTTTAGGCCTTCGATGCCTGTCTGCGGTGACTCCTTCCACTAGGCCTCCACTGACCACACCACTGCTGCCCGTGTACCCCTGGAACCAATTTAAAATTGCCTACAGCCATGTGTTATTATTTTAGGCCTTCGATGCCTGTCTGCGGTTACTCCTTCCACTAGGCCTCCACTGACCACACCACTGCTGCCCGTGTACCCCTGTAACCAATTTAAAATTGCCTACAGCCATGTGTTATTATTTTAGGCCTTCGATGCCTGTCTGCGGTGACTCCTTCCACTAGGCCTCCACTGACCACACCACTGCTGCCCGTGTACCCCTGGAACCAATTTAAAATTGCCTACAGCCATGTGTTATTATTTTAGGCCTTCGATGCCTGTCTGCGGTCACTCCTTCCACTAGGCCTCCACTGACCACACCACTGCTGCCCGTGTACCCCTGGAACCAATTTAAAATTGCCTACAGCCATGTGTTATTATTTTAGGCCTTCGATGCCTGTCTGCGGTCACTCCTTCCACTAGGCCTCCACTGACCACACCACTGCTGCCCGTGTACCCCTGTAACCAATTTAAAATTGCCTACAGCCATGTGTTATTATTTTAGGCCTTCGATGCCTGTCTGTGGTCACTCCTTCCACTAGGCCTCCACTGACCACACCACTGCTGCCCGTGTACCCCTGGAACCAATTTAAAATTGCCTACAGCCATGTGTTATTATTTTAGGCCTTCGATGCCTGTCTGCGGTCACTCCTTCCACTAGGCCTCCACTGAGCACACCACTGCTGCCCGTGTACCCCTGGAACCAACATCAGAAAATATAAAAATAAGTATTTTGCTTATAAAAAAGAAAATACTGGAGAGATATCAAATGCAGACATTTTAACATTAAAAACAAACACATACAACAAAAATCTGGTACAGTACTAAAAATGGCCACCAGCTACAATAACTTTCTCCTGCAAGTAGTTAACTGAAAGGTTTTTTCAATTTTAAACACAGATATGGCATCCACCGAGTGTTGTCCTGTCGCGTCTTCTTTATATTATTGCCAAGAAGATGCAAAACAATGAAAATAATAAAATCATTATTTACCAAAAAAATAGAGTAAGTCAAAACCACATTGCAAATAAACATTCATTACAAATAAAGAAGCAGGGCGCGTCCGAGGGTGAGTATATACCTAATAAGAATATAATCACCCTCGGACGCGCCCTGCTTCTTTCCGACAGCCTTCCTTCCTAAGAATCAGCCCTTCCGTGGTGTAGAGAGAGGGTTTGTTACACTCCAAGGTGTTCCCCAGGTTGCCTTTCCTGAGCTTCGATCTTCCGGCTCTCGTTTAGTAGTTGTTGGAAACTACGCTGCATTGGGCCTACAAATTGGGTATGGGGTGTAGAGAGATGGTGTGTTCCACTCCAAGGTGTTCCCCAGGTTGCCTTTCCTGAGCTTCGATCTTCCGGCTCTCGTTTAGTAGTTGTTGGAAACTACGCTGCATTAGGCCTACAAATTGGGTATGGGGTGTAGAGAGATGGTGTGTTCCACTGTAGAGAGATGGTGTGTTCCACTCCAAGGTGTTCCCCAGGTTTCCTCTCCATTGCTTCGATCTTCCGGCTCTCGTTTAGTAGTTGTTGGAAACTACGCTGCATTAGGCCTACAAATTGGGTATGGGGTGTAGAGAGATGGTGTGTTACACTCCAAGGTGTTCCCCAGGTTTCCTCTCCATTGCTTCGATCTTCCGGCTCTCGTTTAGTAGTTGTTGGAAACTACGCTGCATTAGGCCTACAAATTGGGTATGGGGTGTAGAGAGATGGTGTGTTACACTCCAAGGTGTTCCCCAGGTTTCCTCTCCATTGCTTCGATCTTCCGGCTCTCGTTTAGTAGTTGTTGGAAACTACGCTGCATTGGGCCTACAAATTGGGTATGGGGTGTAGAGAGATGGTGTGTTCCACTCCAAGGTGTTCTCCAGGTTGCCTTTCCTGAGCTTCGATCTTCCGGCTCTCGTTTAGTAGTTGTTGGAAACTACGCTGCATTAGGCCTACAAATTGGGTATGGGGTGTAGAGAGATGGTGTGTTACACTCCAAGGTGTTCTCCAGGTTGCCTTTCCTGAGCTTCGATCTTCCGGCTCTCGTTTAGTAGTTGTTGGAAACTACGCTGCATTAGGCCTACAAATTGGGTATGGGGTGTAGAGAGATGGTGTGTTACACTCCAAGGTGTTCCCCAGGTTTCCTCTCCATTGCTTCGATCTTCCGGCTCTCGTTTAGTAGTTGTTGGAAACTACGCTGCATTAGGCCTACAAATTGGGTATGGGGTGTAGAGAGATGGTGTGTTCCACTCCAAGGTGTTCTCCAGGTTGCCTTTCCTGAGCTTCGATCTTCCGGCTCTCGTTTAGTAGTTGTTGGAAACTACGCTGCATTAGGCCTACAAATTGGGTATGGGGTGTAGAGAGATGGTGTGTTACAATCCAAGGTGTTCCCCCGGTTTCCTCTCCATTGCTTCGATCTTCCGGCTCTCGTTTAGTAGTTGTTGGAAACTACGCTGCATTAGGCCTACAAATTGGGTATGGGGTGTAGAGAGATGGTGTGTTCCACTCCAAGGTGTTCCCCAGGTTTCCTCGCCAATGCTTCGATCATCATGCTCTCGTTTAGTAGTTGTTGGAAACTACGCTGCATTAGGCCTACAAATTGGGTATGGGGTGTAGAGAGATGGTGTGTTCCACTCCAAGGTGTTCTCCAGGTTGCCTTTCCTGAACTTCTATCTTGAGGCTCTCATTAAATTGTGGTTAAACGGAACAACTGCATTTGGCGTACTAGTTGGTTTGGGGCCTACTATCGGTGTCTGCCGCTCCTTGCTGTTCTCCTGGTTTCCTGTCCTGAAATTCCGTTTTCAGGCGCTCGTTAAGTAGTTGTTAATGTTAGACTGCATTTGGCCTACTAGTTGGGTTGGGGCCTACTATCGGTGTCTGCCACTCCTTGCTGTTCTCCTCCACTGAACAAAGCTGTGCCGCCTGTTTACTACTGTTGCCAATTTTGAACTGCATTTCGACTACTTACTGATTTGGGCCTACTCTCTGTGTCAGCCTCTCATTCCAGTTGTCCTCCACTGCAATGCCCCCTGATTAGTCCTGTGTTACCAATTTTGAACTGCATTTAGCCCACTTTATTCTTTGGGCCTATATCTGTGTTTCCTCCTCATCCTGCCCATTGCCCAGCCAGTGATAGATGAGTCTGCTGGTACATTGACCCATAACGCAACATTTCCCGTGCACGCTACACTGCAAGATTGTGACCCTGCTGAAAGTCAGGTCCCCCTTCCCGCATACCATACCACCTTACACGGGGACAAACAGGAAGGTGCAGATGAAAGTGCAGGTTCCTTCATCAGGTGGGGGGAGGAATACTAGTTGGCGACGTCACTGGCACAGGGCCTCTCATGGTACGCAAAAGTGTTGCTGCCGGTGGGAGGCGCCCCCGCCGTGCAAACACACCGCTGTACTTTGAGGGGCCCTGTGCCAGTGCCAATGCCAACGAGTGGGCCCCCCCTGCTTGCTCAGGTTCACAGCACTTGCAAAGTTGAAATACTTACCTCTCCCTGCTCCACTGCCGTGACGTGGTCCAGATTTCCTGGGCCCACTAATTACTTGAACCAGCCCTACCCACCACAACTTTAGCCAAATGACCCCCAATTTCAAATGCCTTCCAATTATTATAAGGTAAATTACGCTTGACAAGCTTCATTAAGAAGAATGGATGGTTTTGACATTAAAATGGGCACTCTAGGTGTTTTCCTGGCCCCCACTCACTGCCGACTATGCTGCCCCATTGACTTGCATTGGGTTTCGTGTTTCGGTCGATCCCGACTTTACGTCATAATCGGGCGATTTCACTCGACCCGACTTTTGAGATAGTCGGGTTTCGCGAAACCCGGCTCGACTCTAAAAAGGTCAAGGTCGCTCAACTCTATCGACAACTCTCCCATGGTTCTTGGACGCCTCGACTGATTCTAACCAAGCTGCATTAGACCCAAGCCACCCCTGAAGGAGCAGGTCAGTCCACTTTCGTTGGTCCAATAAACTCAGAGGGGAGGACGTTCAACCAGTCACTGCGGCTTGTAGTTGGGGTGACTCTCGACCGGTGGGGTACTCATGATGTTCCACTCTTTTCACCCCCAGTCAATAAAAGAGGCCTTCCTCTGGCTGAATTTCACCTCAGGCTCAACTGCTGCTGCTCCACCTTCCAGAATCTTCTCAACCAGGGCCGAAATCGGGACCGGCAATGAGAGGGTTTACTCATCCTCCTTCTCTGGACTCGCTGCTCTCGCACCTTCTGTGGTTTTCTCTCCCTCGGCCGAGGAAATCTCACCCTCCGGCATCCAGCTCCAGCACATCACCAACAGTTCGTGAGTCAAGAGGTCCACTTCCATTTGCGGCACCGTCATCCTTTGGACCAGCATCGATGGCAGCAACAGCGGCTCCTGAGCAGCTCCGACTGCGTGATAACTTCCTGCTGCGGCCTCGAGGATGACGATCTCTGGCATCCCCTCCTGATCCCTAATGTCTATACGACTATCTTGTCTGCTTTGTGCCATTTTTGCTGGAGCCTCACCTCCCTGATTCTTACTCCTCATGTGTGACAAGGAAAATGGCGCCGAACACTTCCCAGTGACGCGCTTCCTGTGCACTCGACTCTGCCTCTATCTGGGCCAAACTCTGACTTGCGACCGCCACATCACACTTCATTCTTCACGGCTCCGCCTTCAGCTGCACCCCCTTCCATCGCAATCTTCCACTCGGTGTGCCGCGCCTTGCATTGCATTCTTGAGTTTATTATTATAGCTATATGCCAGAAATGGGAAAACCCCCATTAAATGGGTTATCCGGCCTTAGGGTACAAGTCTGCAGTCATTCTATGTCACTGCAGACTTGTAAATCTTCACATCGTGCACATTACCAGCAGTTAGGATTCCCCAGGGCCGGGAGCAGCGAACACATGATTGCAAGGATGTGATTTGCATACATGTAATCACATGCCAACTAGACATGTGTGGCCTTGCTCCATACAAGTGTATTGAGCGAGGCTCGGAAAGTCTAATTAGAATGTGGCTGGAATGATGCAACTCATATACTTGAGGGCACATGACACCCCGCTTCCGGCGGAGGCACTCAGTGTATGCGATGTGAGGATTCACAAGTCTGCAGTCTCATAGAGTGACTGCAGACTTATACCCTAAGGCAGGGCAACCTTTTTAAGCATTTTTGAAGGTTTTCTTCTAGTGATTATTGAAAGGCATCCATTACTGAGGTCTCTGTATTTTTATATTTTTTATCTGCTGGCTAAGACAATACAGTTATTTTTACTTTAAAAGTCTTGTCTTCTTCTGTACAACCATTATTTAATGGCCCTAGAGTTCTGCATACATTAATGACCGCTGCCGACAATCAGTGGCCACTGATCACTCGCAGGCTTCACAATTTTGTCTATGTGGAAGATCAGTGTTTCGAGTAGATAATATATTTTTTAATTTGTACATTACTCTGAGACCATTAAAAAGCTACATAAATATCTATGATTCAAGAATGTGGGGAAGCTGAGCCAACTATGAAAGGTAGCGTTGATTATATGAGTTATCACCCAGCTTTCCCAGAAATACTGTAGATATTGCTGAGACAGCACTGCTTGAAACAATTTATTACAAGGAGGCTTGTGAAGATCCTAGAAAATGGATTTCGAGTGCTACGTTGCAAACACAGGACAAGCGATGTATTGTGGATGAGGCAGAGGCCTGCATGGAGCCTGGACCAGATGGCTAGTTGCTATGGCAATGGTTTTCCCCACTGTCGCCCCAGCATCTCCTCCATTATCCACAGCCGAGTTCATGATCTGACTGTGGAAGTTATCAGCCTGAACAAGAGCTTCTGTTTATGCTCTCGGCAACCCGATAATTCACCTCATGCATCCTGGCGTACAGAGATGAGAATCAGAGAACCTTGGCACAGGGTGTTCTCATACATCCGGGTACATCCGGAGAGCTCCGGGGCAAGAAACTGACGTCTAGATGGAATCAAACTGGCAGGAGCTGGAGGAAAAACTGAGATTATATATATTTTTGACGTCACAATCTGCTGTCGGTGCCAGTTGATTTATAGCAAGGAACTGATCTTATCAGCAAACTTGTCTCTTCCGTCTGCTTCTAAAAGCGGAGACCATGTACATCAAAGAATGGAGCAATTAATGGAATCCCACCACGGAATATGGGATTATCAGTACCTATAATAGCGGTAGACTATACTGCTATTAGGACTGAGAGGGATCAGCTCTGTGGTAGATGCAGGTTCACACACAGGATTCAGTTACTTGTTTCAAAACAAACAGGCGGTTTATTAAAAGTTAATAAATAGTGATGAGCGAATATACTCGTTACTCGAGATTTCCCGAGCACGCTCGGGGGTCCTCCGAGTATTTTTTAGTGCTCGGAGATTTCGTTTTTATTGCTGCAGCTGAATGATTTACATCTGATAGCCAGCATAAGTACATGTGGGGGTTGCCTGCTTGCTAGGGAATCCCCACATGTAATCAAGCTGGCTAACAGATGTAAATCATTCAGCTGAGGTGAGAAATACTAAATCTCCGAGCACTAAAAAATACTCAGAGGACACCCGAGCGTGCTCGGGAAATCTCGAGTAACGAGTATATTCACTCATCACTATTAATAAACTGTCAGGGCTAACAGAATAAAAAGCCTCCTCCAGGTACAAAAAAGTATAACAGAACAAAAATGGAAAATTACCAATTCATGTAACACACGGGCTTAGCCATTTAAATATCCGTCCTTTTCTCTCAGACTCCAGCAGGATCTGAGCAGCACATGCGAGGCCTCCTCACCGTGCAGACACACAAATTGAGACTGCACCAGCTGTCTTAAATCAGACACTCCAAGACCTGGACTGGAGATAAGTGAGCAGCCAATCGCACCCAGCTATTTCAGCCTCTTGTAAAACCCTGACCTATAATTCGGGCCTATTAAACACCTCTCAGCACTATGTGTGCTGAAGCCTGCTTTCCGGGTCCTACATCACCGAGGCTTTCTCACCTCGGGGACACATACCTCCCATCCACGATCTGTCCAGCTGCCACCTTACATGACCTGTAATGGGTAGGTTGGCACATATCACCACCTTAGGCTATGTTCACACTGAGTTTTTTCAGGAGTTTAAAAACCACAAGTTTTCATGCAGAAATTGATTCAGAAATATGCTCTTTTTGTGGTAGGTGTTGTTTTCCTGAACTGTTCCCTGAAGAGGTTTTGAAAGGTTTTGAAAGAGTTTTTTCCTAAAGTTTTAAAACTTTTTGGAACACCAAACTGGCTGTGTGAACATAATGTCCTTTTCAGGTGGGTTCTGACCAGACTCCACCTGAAAAACACAATTAAATCTCTGCAACAAATGGACAAAATGCACAGAAATCTCAAAATAACCTTGCTGTGTACATGTTTGGTTTACACACGTGGTCAAAATTGTTGGTACCCCTCGTTTAATGACAGAAAAACTCACAATGGTCAAAGATCTATGAAACTGAACAAATGAAAGTCAGACATTGCTTTTCAACCATGTGTAAGGCTACGTTCAGACTAGCGTTGTGCTAGTCTGCGTCGGCGCCGCGTCGGGCGACGCAGCGGCGACGCACGCGTCATGCGCCCCTATGTTTAACATGGGGGACGAATGCGTTTTTGCTTGTTGCGTTTTGCGACGCGTGCTTCTTTTTTGCCGCAAGCGTCGGACCAAGAAATGCATTTTTCTTGCGTCCGATTTTTGGCAAAAAACGACGCACGCGTCGCAAAACGTAGCGTTTTTGCGTGCGTTTTGCCGCGTTTTTCAGTGCGTTGTGCGTCGCGTCGCCGACGCAGCGGCGCACAACGCTAGTCTGAACATAGCCTAATAGGGTGCAGGGTTGAGTATGTCACCACGGAACAGACAGACCAACTGTTGAGGGGATTTATTAACAGGAGTAAGATTCTCCTCGCAGGGAGAAAACGGGGGTTAGTAGAGATAAAGCAAACAGTATAACAATACACAGCAAGCTAACTGAAGCTATGAAACAGTTAAGCATAATAGAAATGGTTAACGAGTGTTCTTGTAAGTTATCAGTCCAGCGAGGTCCTGACTGGAGGGTCCTTATTCCAAAGTGGGTACAGTCACCAGCAGCACTTGAAGGTTCTGAAGTCTCTCCTCTGTCTCCTGGGAACTGGAGACTCCGGGGATAAATCTTTGCAGTCTTTTTTTCAGAGTGAAACTGGAAGCAGGAAGAAGCACAGTCACACTGCTGCAGGAGTCTCTGTATGTTGGGCTGGAAGTCTCTCTGCAGTATTAATGCTACACACACACTGGGCAGTTAACTTATCACACTCAGGGGTCTTGGCTCATCACTGCGGTCACCGGGGCTGCGCGCTTGGGTCACTGTCTCTGCGCTGTCAGGGGAAAAGTCTTCTCTGATTACAGAGGCTTCCGAGTCCACACCCTCACATACAGCCTTCACTATGGTGGGTATCTCAGCCTCAGTGCCCTCACGGGGAGCTTTCTCTCTCACGCGCTGTCCCCTCTGTCCTGCACGCTCTGCTTTCCCGCTCTTTTCTGACCACACTCCTCTATCTTCCTCTCCGCCCCCAGCAGTCACATGGTCTCCTCTGTCCAGGGCAGAAAGTCCTCCCCCCAACAACCCAGCTGTCCGACTAAGTGGTTCCAAGGAGCAGGGAAATCAACCTCCTTTGGGCTTGTCTTCCTCTTCACCCCCTTACACATGCTTCCACAGAAAAAAAAATTCATTAAATAGGCCTGGACCGAAATGATTAAATGTTTAATGTCATTAAATGAGAGGTACCAACAATTTTGACCACGTGTGTATGTCACTTCGTTTAACTGCTTCAGGGTTTTGAAACTTTGAAGCTTTGTTTGGAAGCCACCTACGCTCTATAATACAGAATATGGGAAAAAGGCGCCAGCAGATGAGCTACTGTGAAAACGACCACAAAACCGTCTTTTTTCCTGAAGGACCTTTGTGGCTCTGCCGTCGGATTAAGGGCGTCGTGAGCACAAAATCAAAGAGTGGAAACTCCAAGTTTTTGACGGCTTTTGAGTGTGCCCTAAAAATTCCTAAACAAGCTCAGTGTGAACATACCTGTCATGAACAACATCATGATTTACTGCACATACTGGAAGACTCAGATGAAACTGTAAAGTGGGACTTCGCTTCTTACACTTGACCCAATAGTCTGACACTGAGCTAAGCGCACCCCACAGCCAGGTCATACATCTGGGTCGCCCCGCCTGGGCCGTGGGGTACTTGGTACCGGGTCCTGAGTTTCACAGGGGGATGTCACGGTGGCGACCCGGTCCGTGGCCCTGGGCGCCCATGTAAAAAGGGAAAGGTCTTTAAAGGGAATAAAGTTTGTTTGTGACGCCACCTGTGGCATTCGGTCAGGGGTAACCGATGCTGCTTTAAGGGGTCCTCTGGGGTGATGTTATGGTAGCTAGATGGTATAACTTCCCACAGGTGAAGTATATCCCCAGGACTCCCGGTGTGAAGATGGTGAATGGCACAGCAAGGAACGAGGACACAGGTTTGCAGTCTCTTTACCTTGTTTACTGAAGACTTCAGGCAGCCACAGTCCAGGGCACCAGATCTCAGGGCAGGCAGGGTCCGGTCGGCTGGCTTGGAGGCAAGTTAGGAGTCCCCTTTTCCAGGTGGAAATCAAAGCCTTCCTCTAGCGCCATGGTGTTGTAGTCCCTTACTGCCTATGGCTTCAGATAAGGTCCTCACAGATGTTCTCTCTCTCTCTCTCTGTCCCCCGTATAGGATAGGACATAACCCGTATAACTGATGACTTGAGTATGTTTATAGGGACTCTAGCACGCCCCGAGCTCTAAAGGTGTTACCGTGTCTCCTGGGTATTAAGGCGGACAGGTGACTTGAAGTTCAGCTGTTCTGCCGGTCTCTGATGTAAGTCGTAGAGGCCCTTACAACCTCGGTGTTCCGTCTACCGGTCTCTGCACCTCAGAAGGAGGCAGCCTGTTCGTGGCTGGTCTCCCACTGGAATCCTCTCCTGTGCTTCACTCTCCTACATGCTCACTGCAATATATTCGGCTTTCTGTAAGTCTCTTTCCAGGAGCTGCAGCACTGTGACTACACAGCTCCGTAAACCCTCCTCTGCCTCAGACTGCTCCAGTCTCTTTCCTGGCAAGAACTCTTCTCTTTCCCTCCAAAACTACCATATATATGGGGAGTCACCTAGTAAATAGGATCAAAAGTTCCCCCTGGTGGCCTGGAGTGGAATGTGTTGCATGCTTGTGTTTACCTGGTGACAGTTATCCCTTCTTGCCTCCAAACGTAACATCACCTCTCCTGTGAGGGAAGCAATGCTACTGTGATGACCAGGACTCTGAGGCACCACACTTCCACACATTCTTGCTGCTACCATTCACCTCTTGCTGCCATCAGCCACCTTCTTGCTGCCACCACTCACCATTTTGTTAGACAAGCGAGACTTCCCTGGGTAACACACTGGTACCCTTGCACACCCAGCTTTCACAAGCACGAGACAAGTACATACACTGCTTGTCCTTGTGCAGACACAATGTAACACAATCAGCCATACTTTCCCTCTTCAAGGTTGTGGGTATGGTTCGAGAAACAAGGTACAAACTTATTTTTAGATTTAATATACAAAAAAGGATACAGTGCTTACAAAGTAACAAAAAGATAAAATAATGATAAAACATAAAATAAGGCAAAAACATTATAAAAATAAAAGGGATGAATATAGAAACGTCTTACTTATTGGATCTGCGAGAACTTCTAGCAGAGGTGACATAGTGGACATTTGGACAGATCTACAACACTTGTTTCTCTTAGATCTGACAGAGAGATTTTTGGATGAGAGATTGTAATGGGTCCCATTCACACCCCTCACCTCGCTTCCTAGTCAGGTGAGAAGAGAATGACTAATTTCATGTAAGGAAAAATGGGTGCAGGACACAATTCTAATTTATGTTCTATTTCCCCAAAGGGACCTCCTAGTGGAATCATATGACCACCATGTTTTCCAGCATATTTTCACCATCCTAGATACATCAAACATGACTATGATATATCCATAATTCAGGTTTCTATTTAGCGTCTGTGCATTCCCAAGGTAAAAAAAATCCTGGACCTTGGATCCACAGAAGCGGTTAGGTTCCCCGATCAAAGGTTTAACTGTGGATTGTGTTGACATCAAATTATTCTACCTATGGCATATATATAGCGCTTCCATTGTGTCATTTGATGTCCCTGGTATGGATTGGAGATGTCCGGTCTACCTAGGGGCAATTATCTTCCAGGAAACATGCAGAAAGCATTTGGTCTCCCTGTAGACTGGCTGACTGCTGGCTAATTTATCTACTCACAGAGCAGATACTGTCAGGTGTCCACTGATATTGGATTTTTATTTAACACATCCATAACACAACCCTTAACAATACCCTACGGGGGTGTTAACACTATGTATTTTTGTGACTTTCTAAAATTAATGCTGGATCAAGCAGGAAAACTGTGGCAAAACAGGCGGCACGGTGGCGTAGTGGTTAGCACTGCAGCCTTGCAGCGCTGGAGTCCTGGGTTCAAACCCCACCAAGGACAACATCTGCAAAGAGTTTGCGTGGGTTTCACTCTGTGTTTGCGTGGGTTTCCTCCGGGCACTCCGGTTTCCTCCCACATTCCAAAGACATACTGATAAGGAATTTAGATTGTGAGCCCCATTGGGGACAGTGATGATAATGTGTGCAAAATGTAAAGCGCTGCGGAATATGTTAGCGCTATAGAAAAATAAAGATTATTATTATTATTATTATTTTCTCTGGCAGTCTATAAGCTTGAAGTGTCTTTAGTGTCTTTTGAGCTTTTTTCCTAACTTTTTCAGCATCTTTTAAGCTTTGAAATTGACTTGCTTTTTAATTTATTGAGTGCCTTACAAGCTGAAATCTTCTGAAAAAGCATTTGTCGTCTTTGCAACCTTGAGCTTTTAAAAGACACTCCAAAGCAGACAAATATGAAAGGCAAGATGTTTTTTCAAAGAAAATAATACATTCAGTATTTTGGGCAATTATGGAGCGTATTTTAGAAGTGTTTTACTCTCCAAAAATGATATGAAAAGACAACTTAATGTGAATACACAACTAGGCTCGCTTCATACCTTCACTATTTGCATTGTCAGATGTAGCAAATTCTACGATAATTTTCGAGGAACGACAAAATAGGTCAATGCCATTTATCGTGCTACAGATCCAACTTCCCATCATTTTCGATTTTCTTGTATGACGGAACAGAAAAGCAGAAGTAATGATGTAGAAGTGAACAGAGCTTTAACATTGGGATTCAATTGTCCTGGTTCCACGCTGCATCTGGATTTTACATGTCCTGCACATTGGTTGTGCAGCATCACATAGCCATTCCTGCGTTATTGCAGAAATCAGATAGTGGAAAGGTTTTTAATAATACTTGGTACCACAAGGTGGAAGGTCAGCAAATTATTTTTTTTAGCGCATAAGCAGGGAAAATGATGAGATCTTGGAGCATAAAGTCCAGACGCGCCATTTATGCATAGGTCACCCATGGCCTTAGATATTCAAAACTGTATAACAGATGGTAAACTTGCTAAACGTAGTTTCCCGAGGTGTTCTGTTTGTTTTTCCAAAAAAGAGGGAGATCCTTTAAAGTCCATGAGAGACAGTTTTTACAGTTTTATAAAGGATTTGGCAGTACTAAAAGCCGGGTTGGACATACCAATAGTGTAACTTGTGTAGCCAGAGAGGACCCCGAGAGGAAAGAGAGACCACTTCCACCTCCAAAGCAGCATAACGAGGATTATTATAATAAACTATTGTACAGCAAAGGGTCCATTTACGGTTCTTGCACATGAGCCCTTTTCTGTCTGTTTCCACCACTGAATCAGGATCCAAGTGTATGGGCGCTGTGTCGTAAAAACCACATAGCTCAAAAACACTGTCTGCACAATTATTAGGAAATTTATATTTTTGATAGTTAATTTAGTTATTGAACAAATACAGCGCTGTCGGTCATTTCAAAAGGTTAATGAACCTGAAACCGGAATATTTAAGAAAATAAAAGTGAGGTTTTGCCTTTCTTAGGAAAATATCTATGTGGGCATAATTCTTGGGCAACTTAATGAAAAACTTAAATTTCCCCACCTCAATTGTTTATTTTCATCTGTTACAGTGAGAATAATAGCCCCCAAAAAATCAAAATGTGCAAAAATACATTTTTGACATTTAAAAAAAAAAAATATCAGTGAACAAATAGCCCTCCTTCTTCTCAATAACAGTAATAATACACCTTCCATCCATAAGTCTGTCACTTTCTTAATCTGTTGACAATCATCTTTGGGCAGCACCGACCACAGCCCCAGACACTGATCAAGGAGGTGAATGTTATCCTTCACCATAAATCTATAGCTTAAGAAATGTCCCGAAGTCCTCAATATGGTTTAGTTCAGGTGAAGAAGTGTCCATGTCATTTTATCTTTCATCTTCAAGGCCTTTACTGGCAGCCGAGCAGTGGAGACTTCATTGCTGCAATGGAACATTGTTCTGCAGAAAAATCATGGTTTTCTTGAAAGATGCTGAATTTTTCCTGTAACACTTTTTGAGGAAAGTGTGTTATAAATACAGGCAGTAGTCTTGGGAGTTGATTTTGAGTCGATCTTCAACCACAAAAGATCCAACTAGCTCATTGTTAATAATATGAGCCCGTAGCAGTACTCACCTCTAACTTGCTGGTGTCTGAGTAGAAGTGGAGGTCTGCTCCCATTACTGTTTCAACCCAATCATCAGTCCAAAAAACCTTTGAAAAATGTGTCTCCAGATATTTCTTGGCCCCGTCTTGACGTTTCTCTTCTGTGTCTTGTCCAGTGGTGGTCGTGTCTGTGAGTACTGAAGACCTTGTACTTCTGGGAGGTTGTAAATCTGGAATATGATAACACTAGAGGGTAATGGATTCCTGGTTACTTCACCTTTGATTTTTCTCAAATCTTTGACAGGTAATTGGCGTCTTTTTTTCTCAACACGTTTTGTGAGACCCTGTGGTCTATTTCGAGCAAAACGTTTGATGGCTCTGTGATCGTGTCCCGATATCTTAGCAATTTCAAGAGTTCTGCATCCTTCTGTAAGACTTTGCACAATTTTGGGCTTTTCAGAGTCAGTTAAATCTCTTTTCTAGGTCCATTTTGCTTGAGGAAAACAAGCTGCCTAATAATTTTGCACACCTTGATGAAGGATGTTATGTTCTTCTAGGCCTCATCTTCCTCACTACACAAATATACATCACTTGATCTGCTTCTTCCAATAAGAATTCATGTTTATACGGTGCGTAGTTGGAAAATCTGCAAAAAAATTATAATACTCATTTGCCTAATAACTCTGAACATAGTGTAGATGATTTAAATGTAAATTTTATTATATTGTTCACAATTAGGGTGCTTTACATTGCGTTTTGGCACTCGTTTGTTGGTCCAGTCAGAGCTTACGTCCAAACCCTCCACAAAACGGGATTCGGGGGCATGTGCCGACGGGAACATAGACTATAATGATGCTGACAGAATGAGCTGTTGTGCATCTTTTTCGGATGTGTACACCTTACTGGAGGCAAACACTCAGACGCTGTGTAAAATGTCTCGGTGTTCGTCTCCAGCAGGCACATGCGCCCGAAAAGGATGCACGACAGAGCACATGTTCACTCTGTCGACATCATTATAGTCTATAGCCCTGTCGGCGTGTATGCCTGAATCCCGTTTTGCGGAGGGTTCAGACGTAAGTCCCAACGAAAACAACAAATGAATGCCAAAATGCAGTGTGAAATAAACCTTAGAACTATATGAATTTGTAAGATGACAAATTGACGTATGCTTGATTTATTATTATGTTCATTTTTATTATATTAATGCAGTTACACTAAAACAATAAGTGCCACTTAACTTTTAATAATGTCCCAAGTCTCCCCCTGTACAGCTTCCCTCAACACAGTATGATGCTCTCTTATACATAGCATAATGCCCACTCACTGTATAGTACACCCCACACAGTATACTGACCCTTTAGTAGCCCCCAAACTGTTTGATGGCTCCGATACTGTATTATGGCCCCCAAACTTTACAAAGACCCCACATTATCTCCCTCACTGTATTATGGCCCCCTAAATAGCCTTTATTTAGTATAATGCACCAGATAGTCCTCAATAAAGTATAATGCACCCCGCAAATGGCTCTATATAGTATAATGCACTCTCCATAGGCCTCTATATAGTATAATGCTCTCCCCATAGGCAGACTCTGTATAGTATAACTCACTTCTTATAGGCAGACTCTATATAGTATAATGCACTCCCTATAGGCAGACTCTATATAGTATGCCCTCCCCATAGGCAGACTCTGCATAGTATAACTCACTCCTATAGGCAGGCTCTATATAGTATAATACACTCCCCATTGGCAGACTCTGTATAGTATAATGCACTCCCCATAGGCAGACTCTATATAGTATAATACACTCCCCATAGGAAGACTCTATGTAGTATGACGCACTCCCTGTAGGCAGACTCTATATAGTATCTCAAACAAAAAGGCAGCACACTGTAGCGCCATAGCATGCAAATATGAAAATTGAATTGCACTACTGCATATGAAATATGAAAAATTGAGAAAGTTTAGCCTATAAATTGGCCAATTCATGTGTACCTGGAAGCCCTGATAAGGCATTTCTCATTTCCAGGGCCTAACAATGCCTTTCCTCACTGTATGGGAACATAAATCCTCTGTTAGACTAAAATCTATATCTCTGTGGAGGGGTAGTGGTCCTGCTGGGATTAAAAACACCTGTGGCTAAAAGGCGGAGTGCTCAGTCAGAATGCTAATGAATATAAACTTCAAGAAACTGACGGTCACATCCAAACATAGACTAAGTGTGAACAGGTACTGAACCTAGAGTCACCAACTCATATGCTCTCAAACAAAAAAGCAGCACACTGTAGCGCCATAGCATGCAAATATAAAAATTGAATTGCATTACTGCATTAGAAATATGAAATATATGAAAAATTGAGAAAGTTTATTATATGTAGTATACTGCACTCCCCATAGGCAGATTCTATATAGTATAATGCACTCACTATATGCAGACTCTCTATAGTATAATGCACTGCCCATAGGCCTCTATATAGTATAATGCACCTGCATAGGCCTCTATAGTATAATGCACTCCTCATAGGGCTCCAAACAGCATAATGCACTTCTCATAGGCCTCCATGTAGTATAATACACTTCCCAATAGGCCTCCATACAGTATAATGCACTCCCCATAGGCAGATTCTATATAGTATATTTCATGCCCTTAAGCTTCTATAGCATAATGCACTCCCCATTGAAAAAATACAATGCTCAACTCTCCTCCTCGTTCCCCCGCTGCTCCAAGCTCCAACACATCTCAGGACAGTGGGCGCCAAGCAATGTCATGGCGCCCACTGTCAGTGTCTACATCAGTGATGTGAGACACAGTGGGGGAAGGATGCCGCCTCTCATCATTTCATTCAACTGTATTGGTATCCATCCACTACCACCCCTGGCTCATGGGCCCCATAGCTGCTGAGTGGCTGCTCTGCCTCAGAGTGTAAATGTATGGGTGCGCTGCCCATGCCGATACAGTTACAGTAACGTAGCTCCAGGAAGGCTCCTCATGGTGCGGGTCTGGGGTGGCCACCCCCTGCCCCACCAGTACCTATGCTACTGGTTCTAGTTCAAAATGTTTCTATTCTCCCCCAAAGAAATTAGCTTATTATCTGTCCATCCAGAGATCGGTGCACTGCTGTGTAGTATTGGGCCACAGTTACACTTGTGATTTCACATTCAGTTTGTCTGCTGCATTTAGGCTGGGCCTATACAGTGTCTGTAGTCACAACACCTGTCTCACGACCTAAGTTTGCTAGGTGTCTCTGTTGTATCCCAGAACAATGCAAATGAATGCACTCTCATTGCAACCCTGAATTTACTGCGACAAGCAAGTCATAAAAATCAGAAAACATTGGATTTGTTGCAAATTACTAGTCATGCTTGCAGTCCACTCCAGGTGCATTTGAATCGCCCCCAAGGGCTAGGGGGTACTCGGTACCGCGTCCTTCGGTTCTCAAGGGGGATGTCACGGTGGCTGACCCGGTCCGTGGCCCTCGGGAGGTCCGTTGAAAAAGGGGGAAAGGTCTTTAAAGGGATAATGTTCGTGACGCCACCTGTGGTATTCGGTCAGGGTGACCGACGCTGCTTAAGGGTCTGCTGGGGTGATGTTAGGGCAGCTAGATGGTATACCTTCCCACAGGTGAAGTGTGTCCCCAGGGCTTCCCAGAGTGTAGATGGTGGATGGTGTGAGGCGCAGTGAAGAACTAGGACACAAGGTTGCAGTCTCTTTACTTTTTACTGAAGGCTTCAGCATCCACAGTCCAGAGCACCAGATCACAGGGCAGGCAGAGTCCGGCCGGTTTGGAGGCAAATCCAGAGTCCCCTTATCCAGGTGGAAATCAGTAGCCTTCCTCTAGCGCCTGGGTGTTGTAGTACCTTATTGCTGAGCCTCTCATAAGGTCCTCACAACTATTGTAGATGTTCTAGATGTTATGTCTCTCTCTGTCCCCCAGATGGATAGGACAAACCTGTATGACCGGTGGCGTGAGGCTTTTTACAGGGACTCTATCATGCCCAGCCACTCGTGGGTGCCACCTTGCCTCCTGGGTATAGGGCGGGCAGGTAACGTGAAATTAGCTGTCCTGACGGTCTCTGAAGCAAGGGGTAAAGAACTGTTGCTCCCTCGGTGTTCCGGCTACCAGGATCCTGCGCCTCAGAAGGAGGCAGCCTGTGTAGGGCAGAACTCCTTCTGGTTTCCTCTCCTTTTGCTATGACTTCTTCTCACTCTCTACAATACAGTTCTCTGTTCGTGTCTCTTTCTGGAAGCTGACGCATGTGGGGCAGGCGCAGCTCCGTGGCTTTCTGTCTAGGCCTCTGACAGGATCCCACCCCTGTCAGGGACCAACTACCTGGCAGCAACTAACTAACTTCCTCTCCTGACCACCAGTTTTACCTAATTGTGTAGAGTGCCCTAATAAATAGGAGCATAGCTCCCCCTGGTGGACTGGAGTATGAAATGTGTTGTGTGTTGGTGTTACCTGGTAAAGAGATCTCTTTTATTGCCTCCAAACGTAACATCACTCCCCCCTAGAGGAGAATGATATTACTGCAACGACCAGGACCCTGGGGTGCTGCACATTTGCTTGTATTGCACTGCGATATAGCAGCAACACCTAAGTTTGGTTACATAACAGGTGCTGCCGATAAAATTGCCATATAGTCCTAGCCTTAGAGGAACAGACAGATGTAATACATGTGCAAAACCAGATCTGTTGCAGTTGTGGGCACCTCATTTATAAAAAAGACAGAAAAACTGGAGCAAGTTCAGAGAAGAGCTACCAGGATGGTTTGCAGTCCAACTATGTCCTATGAGGAACGGTTAAAGGATCTGGGAATGTTTAGCTTGTGGAAAAGAAGGCTAAGAGGAAACTTAATAGCTGTCTACAATATCTGAAGTGATGTCACAGTTTATAGGGATCTTCGATAGGGGTCATACTCATCTGCGAGGAAAACGGACGAGTGCAATCAAATAAAAAATTGGATTGCTCTCTTACCAATGTTAATCTAAGAGTCCCTGCTCATCTGCAATTTTTTTCTCAGCTGAAATTGGAGTGAGAAAAAATTGCAGCATTCTGTGATTGTCCTCAAAACTCGGACGGACTCGCCAATGCAAGTCAATGGGTGTAATGAAAAAAAAATTGCACTGCACTCTGACCATTTTTACACACCCATGTCCTTGAAAACCCAAGATTGTGTCTGCTGCGTACCGTAAAATCACACAGTGACCCGATAGAATAGAATAGATAGAATAGATACTGTATATGCACATAGAATAAATAGATATAAAGATGTCAGTGACAGATATAATTAGTACAATGCGTGTGTAGCTTACTGTGCATAAATTTTATTACTGAATAAATTATTTTCTGAAAAAAATGGTGTGGGATCCCCCCGAAATTTTATTAACCAGCAGAGGAAAAGCGCACAGCTGTGGGCTGATGTTTATAGCCTGAGAAGGGGGTAATACCCATGTAGCTTCTCAAGCTATTAATATCAGCTCACAGCCGTATACTAAGGCTTTACTGGTTATTAAGATGGGGAACCCTCCCAAAAAAATGAGTTAGGGTCCCCTATAATGAAAAACCAGCAATGGCTAGGCAGACAGCTGCGGGTTGATATTAATATCCTTGGAAGCTACATGGGTATTATCCCCTTTCCAGGCTATAAACATCTGTTTCCAGCTGTCCACGTTCCCTCTGCAGGTTAATAAAATTTGGGGGGGACCTCACACCATTTTTTTTCAGAAAATAATTTATTTATTAATGAAATACATGTACAGTAAGCTACACAGGCAAAGCACTGATTATATATATCAATCACATATTTATTGCCTGTTTGTTACAGCCGCAAAACTTGCAGCCACGGCGACTCTCACATAATATTAGAGCATGCCAAAGATGCTCTATTAGAACTCCAGCATGCTCAAATGACAACTTATTCAAACACATTCGCTCATCATTAGTGGTGAATTCTCCTTCAATGGAAGTCTTCAAACAGAGGCTGGACATACAGTGGGGCAAAAAAGTATTTAGTCAGTCAGCAATAGTGCAAGTTCCACCACTTAAAAAGATGAGAGGCGTCTGTAATTTACATCATAGGTAGACCTCAACTATGGGAGACAAACTGAGAAAAAAAAATCCAGAAAATCACATTGTCTGTTTTTTTAACAATTTATTTGCATATTATGGTGGAAAATAAGTATTTGGTCAGAAACAAACAATCAAGATTTCTGGCTCTCACAGACCTGTAACTTCTTCTTTAAGAGTCTCCTCTTTCCTCCACTCATTACCTGTAGTAATGGCACCTGTTTAAACTTGTTATCAGTATAAAAAGACACCTGTGCACACCCTCAAACAGTCTGACTCCAAACTCCACTATGGTGAAGACCAAAGAGCTGTCAGAGGACACCAGAAACAAAATTGTAGCCCTGCACCAGGCTGGGAAGACTGAATCTGCAATAGCCAACCAGCTTGGAGTGAAGAAATCAACAGTGGGAGCAATAATTAGAAAATGGAAGACATACAAGACCACTGATAATCTCCCTCGATCTGGGGCTCCACGCAAAATCCCACCCCGTGGGGTCAGAATGATCACAAGAACGGTGAGCAAAAATCCCAGAACCACGCGGGGGGACCTAGTGAATGAACTGCAGAGAGCTGGGACCAATGTAACAAGGCCTACCATAAGTAACACACTACGCCACCATGGACTCAGATCCTGCAGTGCCAGACGTGTCCCACTGCTTAAGCCAGTACATGTCCGGGCCCGTCTGAAGTTTGCTAGAGAGCATTTGGATGATCCAGAGGAGTTTTGGGAGAATGTCCTATGGTCTGATGAAACCAAACTGGAACTGTTTGGTAGAAACACAACTTGTCGTGTTTGGAGGAAAAAGAATACTGAGTTGCATCCATCAAACACCATACCTACTGTAAAGCATGGTGGTGGAAACATCATGCTTTGGGGCTGTTTCTCTGCAAAGGGGCCAGGACGACTGATCCGGGTACATGAAAGAATGAATGGGGCCATGTATCGTGAGATTTTGAGTGCAAACCTCCTTCCATCAGCAAGGGCATTGAAGATGAAACGTGGCTGGGTCTTTCAACATGACAATGATCCAAAGCACACTGCCAGGGCAACGAAGGAGTGGCTTCGTAAGAAGCATTTCAAGGTCCTGGAGTGGCCTAGCCAGTCTCCAGATCTCAACCCTATAGAAAACCTTTGGAGGGAGTTGAAAGTCCGTGTTGCCAAGCGAAAAGCCAAAAACATCACTGCTCTAGAGGAGATCTGCATGGAGGAATGGGCCAACATACCAACAACAGTGTGTGACAACCTTGTGAAGACTTACAGAAAACGTTTGACCTCTGTCATTGCCAACAAAGGATATATTACAAAGTATTGAGATGAAATTTTGTTTCTGACCAAATACTTATTTTCCACCATAATATGCAAATAAATTGTTAAAAAAACAGACAATGTGATTTTCTGGATTTTTTTTTCTCAGTTTGTCTCCCATAGTTGAGGTCTACCTATGATGTAAATTACAGGCGCCTCTCATCTTTTTAAGTGGTGGAACTTGCACTATTGCTGACTGACTAAATACTTTTTTGCCCCACTGTACATATGTCTGAGATGGTTTAGTGAATCCAGCATTGAGCAGGGGGTTGGACACAATGACCCTGGAGGTCCCTTCCAACTATAACATTCAATGATTCATTACTTATGCAAGCGGAAGCAGAGGTACCCCATTGACTGTTATGTGATCCGTCAGGGTTCCGGTATGAGTAAGTTTAACAGGTGGCCCGAATGGGCTGCGTCCAAGCCAAAGGCATGACACGTGGTAGATTAAAGCCATATTACCAAGTTTACTTTAAGACCCAAGAACTTCAGATTATGCTTCTGGACATGATGGACATCTTTCTCCTTTTGGATTGATATGCTCTTTAAACTCATTGTCACTTTTAAACCCTGGAGCACAATCTACTACTGTTGACTCTCCGGCTCATGACAGACGTCACACAGACCCATGGAGCAGAGAGCAAATATCCATCTGACTCTGCCGTTCCTAATCATTGAGCTCTGCTATGAGAATTTTTACCAGAATCACATGGATATGAAAAAGGATCAGCTCATTACTGAAGAATTGGTCTGGGCATTTCTTATAATATAGACTATGATGATCTTAGAAGTAAGAAATATGATGGTCTTCAGTAAGGAGTGTACAGATCTCCTTCTTTTCCTCCTCCTTGAAGCAAATTTCCTGTTCTGTGCCAAAAGGGGCCTAGTTACCCCTAGGCCTCCGCCTTTAAAATGAATCATGTCTGAGATTTTACAGGAAGCACGGTTCTGTGATAACTCAGAGTTCAGCTCATTAAAGGAGCTTATGAAAACCTTTGACCACCGGCTGCTTTTTGTTGACGCTTTATTCACCCTTGCCGGGTCCAGCACTTAGTCTCCGCTACTGAGCTCGGTGTCTAATGTCTGCAGTGCTGTGGGCTCAGCGGCTCTGCATTGCTCATGCTGTCAACTCGTGCAGTGCCACTGAGATCAGTGATTGGCTGCAGCGCTGTCTGCATGACATCAGTACTGCCGACAATAACAGACACAGGACCTGCAGTTCAGGTCCAGGTATTTTTTTAAACTGGAAAGTCCCTTTAAAAGTAGCCCTATTGATTCAGGATAGTCTCTCCTATTTGAAGTTGAAATATTTATTTTGTGCAGAGCAATGGAAAGGAAAAATGACAACATGGCATGACTTGTCTCAGGGTGAGGAGAAAGGAAACCTCTGAGGAACGTACTAGATGATGTAAAGAGGTTGTTTGGATTAAATATCCCCTTTAAAATACTGTATTTTAAATTAATAGTCATCTGCATTTGCTGCTACCGGCTACATAACGGAGCTTTATTTAAATTGAACTATGTTGTAAAATGAAGCATTTGATGCATTTAGAAAATCCAAAACTCATTATGCCTATACTACAATTAGTAGTAAATAAACTAGTTTAGTAAAGTTTTCTTGATGAGAAAACCCCTTTAAGTAATTTTTTTGGCATATTCATACTTCATCCTTAATTGACTCTGCCCCAGATCATCAAAGCAGTGTAACTTGGGTACATTGGTTTCAAGATGTTAGGAATATAGACACCCCCAGAGCACTAAGCAAAGGGAGACATGACTTTGGGAGGGGTGGACCTATAACTCTAGCAGCTTTGTTTGTATAACTGTGCAGACTTTAAGTAAGAATGATTCTGCTTTAATTTGTATTTGTTCAATTAGCCTTCGTATATATCGTACCATGTCCAATTCTATAATGGCTATAAAGAATTAACCTTCGCATTAACCTTCTAAGCCCAAGGGGAGGGCAATCCTTCAGCCATGGTTCCCTGGAAGTTTCCCCTCCTGAGCGCTGTACGTAGGATGACTTTTTGTGACTTTGAGTCAGAGGTTTTCCAAGCTAAGTCCCCTTTTCAATGCTTTTGCAGGGGCATATACTTTATAAGTTTACCAAATTGACATAGGTGTTTAAGTTATAAAAAGAAAAAAAATGTCTAAAAGCATCATTTGTGACCTGGAATTCATAACCCAGCACAGCTTTGAGGTTTAGGTGGAAGTTGCAGACAAGTTAAGGTGGACTCATTTTAACTAACAAAGGATGTACAACCTCATGGTGGTGAACAGGCTCGGCTTTAGTGGGCAGCTTGTAGGATGTCGCAATGGCAACATCAGTCACGGGCAGGAGTGAGGATAATAGGGTCACTGGTGCCCTGAAAGTTTACTTGCTCTGCTTGAATGGCAAGCCAGGGCGTGCCGCCCCTTTATGGCTGTCTGTCCTGGTGCTGTATGTCAGACTACTGGGGATATCGCAGTACTTGTGAATCCCAATGTACTAGCACTCCACCTGACTCCTACTGTGATTGTTTTAATCCTGTGATTTAAATAAAGCTGTGGCCATTTAGACAACCAAAATAATGTGTATTATGTACTTGTTCCAGTGTAGAGTGGGGGTCTGTCCCATATCCAAAATTCATGTGTTTTCAGTCAAAACTCCTACAGATTCTTATCTGGATATATGAACAAGTCCTTGCATTGCAGGGAAATCACACAAAAACATTGCCATTTAGCCCCCAGCCACCACTTATGGTAGTTGAGCTCGCCAACCTCAAGAGCCAACTTCTCCTGACATCTTCTCCTGCCTGGTTTATTTTATTCCCAGGGGCCTTACTTTTCTCGCGTCTGTGCCCCTCTTTACAACTGTATCTAGATTAGACAATGCCTCACCTTCCTCCCCTTTTGACATCTTGTTGCCACAGACTGTGGCCCTGATATGCTACTCTAACCCTTAGCTTGAGCACCATGGCTCTTCTTCTTTGGATTTGTAATCCTACTCTTCCATGTAGTAAATATATGGGTCTGTTGACTTACCAGTCCAGATCATGGAATTTCACCCGTAGGTTAGTGGGATGGACCATTCAGGCAGCGCACACATTACAGTATGTGTCAGGTCCATAGGTTGTTCGGTCATGTGGCCTATGGATATCGGTTGTAGGGACCAGATACGGACTGGGGCTGAAATTCAGCCCTGGCATTTGAAATCACACAGGCCCATGTTGTCCCCATCCCCAAGCACCAGATGGGCTATATTACTAATATTACCCTGGATGGAGGAAAGGAAGATTTACTACAAGACCCATATTTCTAATGATACCCGTGGGCTACTGGGGTAAGTGACGAAGTCAGCAACTTTATGCTCCATCACAACTCTTAACAGTATGGGTGTCTTGAGAACACCGATTCTGTTAACAATGTGGCAGGCAAGGAGGCCCATGACCAGACAGGCCCTTCTGGCATTTGCCACAATTGCCAGATGGCAAGTCCGGCCCTGGTAGGGACTGACAACTATGACGGGTAAAGCCAGTGAAGGGAAGCTGGTTTGATTCATGGTTTAGCTCAGGTAGGCAGATGACTCACAAATTAGGAATAGTTGTACCTCAGATTAAGGCCAGATTCACACATCTGTGTTTCATGGACCAAATACGGACTGTAATGACCAGGATGGCTGAGGATCTCCTGAACCAAACTTAACACTGTCACACATGTACGGTACTCTATATGAGGCTATCAAATTCAGGTCAAGAGACCCGTAGCCAGTTCGTGTGAAACATGGATGTGTGAAACAAAACTAATAAGAATTATTGTTCTTGTTCACGATAGTCAGGGATACAAAACATGTATCGTCTTCATTTCCCAACAATAATGTCAACTGACATACAGTACAGTAGTTTACAAATTGTTCTCCTTGTAAAAATGTTATATTGTCTCCCCGCTATTCCCCAGCCTCTCCCCTATGTCAAGCCCTTCACTGGCTTCCTATCGCCCAGAGACTCCAGTTCAAAATCCTCACAATGACATACAAAGCCATCCACAACCTTTCTCCTCCATACATCTGTGACATGGTCTCCCGGTACCTACCTACACGCAACCTCCGATCCTCTCAAGACCTCCTTCTCTACTCCCCTCTCATCTCTTCTTCCCACAACCGCATCCAAGACTTCTCCCGTGCTTGCCCCATACTCTGGAACTCTCTACCCCAACACATCAGACTCTCGCCTACCATAGAAACCTTCAAAAAGAACCTGAAGACCCACCTCTTCCGACAAGCCTGCAGCCTGCAGTGATCCTGAAGTTACTGAACCGCCGCGCAACCTGCCCTACCCTCTCCTAGTGTTTCATCACCCATCCCCTGCAGACTGTGAGCCCTCGCGGGCAGGGTCCTCCCTCCTTATGTACCCGTGTGCCTGTTATCTGCTCATGTTTAATGTATTTGTCTATATTTGCCTCGTATTCACATGTAAAGCGCCAAGGAATAAATGGCGCTATAAAAATGTATAATAATAATAATTAGGCCATATAGAACTTAATAAGAAAATAACTGCCCCATTACATTGTTGAAAGTATATAAACGCTTTAAAGGGGTTGTCCACTAATCAGAGAAGTCCTTCCCAATCTCTATGTATCCCCCTTGTAAAATCATAACACTTACACTCATCTCCGGTGCGTCGCTGTTCCAGCGGTGCCTGCACTGTTCCAGCAGTGTCGACGCTGGCCGTCATGGGAATTGCATGACATTGTGATATCATGTAATCCCTGTGGCCAATCAGCTGGCACTTCACTCTCCCTGCCTTTGGTTGTATCACATGCATCTGGAGGAAGTGAGAGCAGCTCTTACTTCCTGCAGATGTATGTGATACGCCCGAAGGTGGGGAGATTGAAGTGGGCGTTGACTGGCCACAGTGATCACTTGACATCACAATGTCATGCAATCCCCATGAGGGCCAGCTTCCACACCGCTAAAACATGGCCGATTTGATGGAACAGCGCCGGAACCGGAGATGAGTATAAGTGTTATCATGTTAGAAGAGGGAAACAAGGGTTCGAGATGGGTCTGAGTAGTGGACAACCCTCTTAAATAAGGAAAAAATAAAGACTGATTAAAGGAAAAACTAGTACAAAATAGTACTTATTATATGCAGCTCCAGGGCATAAGATAGTGTGTTCACATGCTGTTAGCTTGATATAACATACACAACCATACTTTACTGGAGAAAAGACAAACTTATTAATGCTTTAATTTGACCCCCAGACATGCAATCTATCACTTCCAGTCTTAGGCTATGTGCACACGTTCAGGAATTCATGCAGAAAATTCCTGAGAATTCCGGACATTTTCTGCATGAAATCCGCAAGAAAACTGCATGCGTTTTTGCCGCGTTTTTGACGCGTTTTTGCTGCGGTTTTGCCGCGGTTTTTTCCGGACACTTCCCAATGCATTTTGGAGTGGGAAATCTGCAAAAAAACCGCAAAAAGATAGAGCATGTCCGGATTTTGTGCGGTATGCGTTTTTTTTGCGGAAAAAAACGCATCATGTGCACAAAACATCCGGAATTCATTCTAAATGATGGGATGCTTATTGTATGTGTTTTTTTTGCGGTTTTATAGCGTTTTTATCGGGAAAAACCGCGAAAAAACCACGAAAAAACTGCAACGTGTGAACACAGCCTTAAAGATATCTGGTTTTGTCTCAATCACACCTTAGCAGTCTGTTCACCTGGCTGTTTCTGTACTTGTGCACTATATAATTGTTACTTCTCAGTGTTAAGAAATCACCGGATTCCCAGAACAGGGAAGAGATCTATCTGGTTAATTATACGCTATTTTATGGCGATATTGACTTTTTCTTACTTTGTTCTGTTCTCTGCTCAAATATTTAGACATGATTCTTGTTACTGAGGTTAACTCTTAAAACGCATCCTATGTGAGTTAATGATTAGTGAATTCCATTTGAAGATAGTAATAAATAACCTATACAAAACACAATATGTAATTATACCAGACCTAAAAGATATGGACGTCACATCAAGAATGAAAAATATGAGCACCTACTGAATGAAATCAAAACCGTCAGAAATTAATACAGAGCGTAAAGGTGAGTATTGCATAACTTTCTAGGTTCTAATAGAATATCATTTATTGGTGGAAACTCAAAGACCCCTTTACGTTGCCTATACCTATCAGATTATTGTTGGCTGATCCCATTATTATCTGCCAAAAGCAACAATTTAATTTCCATGGTGACTTCCTAATTGGGGGACAAATTAGATGCCTAGTAGTGATGAGCGAGTATACTCGTTGCTCGGGTGACCTCCGAGTATTTATGACTGCTCGAAGATTTAGTTTTCATTGCAGCAGCTGAATGATTTACAGCTACTAGCCAGGCTGAGTACATGTGGGTGTTGCCTGGTTGCTTGGGAATCCTCACATGTACTCAGGCTGTCTAGTAGCTGTAAATCATTCAGCTGCAACGATGAAAACTAAATCTCCGAGCAGTGATAAATATTCGGAGGTCACCCGAGTGTGCTCGGGAAAACCCAAGCAACGAGTACACGCACTCATCACTAATGCCTAGGCCTCTGTTCTATCCCTGGTTAGTCTCAGTTTTTCACACTGAAATAAACAGGCAAACTACACATGTACGTGTTGGGTCTGAGGAAAAAATAGTGTAAGTCAGGACTAAGGGCTCATTCACACATCCAATGTTCACATACAAGTGCTATCTGTGCTTTTCTCAGGCAGCACTCATACTTGTGATATAGTCTATAGGGCCATTCACCTGTCCATGAGTTTTTGGGGACCGGGAGGTCCATGGAAAATCATGGAGACATGTCTGATTTTGGTTCACGGGTCTGATCTAAGGGCCATGCAAGTTAATATGCTTGTGAAAAAATTACGATTGCAGTCAAATTTTCACAGATTGTCAAAAAGGTAAAGATGGAGAAACTTTTTTAATTTCTTCACATATAAGAAAAATTATGATACTTGGATCACACTCTGATCAAAATTATCTGTCCGTTTTTCTCATACATGAATGAAGCCTTATGGGAATGCTTACTTGTCATTTATTACATTCAGGGCTCATTCACACGTCTGATTTTCGCATACAAATGCTACCTGTGGTTTTCACGGATGGCACTCGTACCTATGATATTCTATTGGGCTATGTAGGTGTCAGAATTTTTCCTCAGGCCATGTGGTCCTCAGAAAATATCAGAGACATGTCCGATTTTGATCCAAGGAACGGATCAATAGCGGGAAGCAAGTCAATGGGTCAGTGAAAAAATCGTACCAAATTTGGATAACATCCGAGTTCTGAGTGCAGTTCGATTTTCACGGACTATCAGAAAGGAAAAGGAGGAGACACTTTTGTTTTATTCCTCCACATATGAGAAAACGGATGACCCTCGGACCACACTCTAATCAGACTAATCAGAGTCTGATAAAAATAATCAATCCGTTTTTCTCGTATGTGAGAAAATCGTATATGTCTGAATGAGCACTAACATTTGCTTTTCAGCTCAACTCAATTAGGACACAGCTTTGATCTGTGACTGTAGTTTACCTACTTTGCCTACAGGAGTATGAGGTAGTCTGAGACACTCCTACTATCATATTATTATTATTATTTATATAGCGCCATTGATTCCATGGTGCTTTACATGAGAAGGGGTTACATACAAAATCTACTATATAATTGTCTAAGGGTCACTTCCGTCTGTCTGTCTTTATGTCTGTCTGTCTGTCACGGATATTCATTGGTTGCGGCCTCTGTCTGTCATGGAAATGCAAGTCGCTGATTGGTCTCGCCAGCTGCCTGTCATGGCTGCCGCGACCAATCAGCGACGGCCACAGTCCGATTAGTCCCTCCCTACTCCCCCGTAGTCACTGCCCGGCGCCCGCTCCATACTCACTTCCAGTCACCGCTCACACAGGGTTAATGCCAACGGTAACAGACCGCGTTATGCCGCGGGTAACTCACTCCGTTACCGCCGGACCTGTGTGACCAAGTTTTTACTATTGATGCTGCCTATGCAGCATCAATACTAAAAAGATCTAATGTTAAAAATAATTTAAGAAAAAAACAAAAAACCTGCTATTCTCACCTTCCGTAGTCCGACGATGCGCTCGCGCCTGCCGCCAGCTTCCGTTCCCAGAGATGCATTGCGAAATTACCCAGAAGACTTAGCGGTCTCGCGAGACCGCTAAGTGATCTGAGTAATTTCGCAATGCATCTTGGGAACGAAAGATGGCGGCAGCCGCGCATGCATCGCCAGAGGTTCGCTGGATCTACGCTGGATTCCGGCGGGTGAGTAAATAACTATTTTTTATTTTAATTATTTTTTTTAACAGGGATATGGTGCCCACACTGCTAAATACTAAGTGGGCTGTGTTAGATACCGCGTGGCTGCTATATACTACCTGGCCAGTGTTAGATACTATGTGGGCTGTGTTCTATACTGCGTGGGCTGCGTTATATACTACATGGCTGCTATATACTATGTGGGCAGTGTTATATACTACGTGGCTGTGTTCTATACTGCGTGCTATATACTACGTGGCCACTGTTAGATACTATGTGGGCTGTGCTATATATTACGTGGTGTTATGAAAGGTAATTCAGTACCACAATGGACATAGAGGTCAGCGCACATACAGTGACCTGGCAATAACCCAAAAATAAGAACGAGCTCTGAGACGTGGGAACTCTGTTGACCGCAATCCCTAATCCTCTCCAACCACACTAAAGGCAGCCGTGGATTGCGCCTAACGCTCCCTATGCAACTCGGCACGGCCTGAGAAACTAGCTAGCCTGAAGATAGAAAATAAGCCTACCTTGCCTCAGAGAAATACCCCAAAGAAAAAGGCAGCCCCCACATATAATGACTGTGAGTTAAGATGAAAAGACAAACGTAGAGATGAAATAGATTTAGCAAAGTGAGGCCCAACTTTCTGAACAGAGCGAGGATAGGAAAGGTAACTTTGCGGTCAACACAAAACCCTACAAAAACCACGCAAAGGGGGCAAAAAGACCCTCCGTACCGAACTAACGGCACGGAGGTACACCCTCTGCGTCCCAGAGCTTCCAGCAAGCAGTAAAAAACAAATTGACAAGCTGGACAGAAAAAAACAGCAAACAAATAGCAAAGAAGAACTTAGATATGCAGAGCAGCAGGCCACAGGAACGATCCAGGAGGAAACAGGTCCAATACTAGAACATAGACTGGAGGCCAGGATCAAAGCACTAGGTGGAGTTAAATAGAGCAGCACCTAACGACTTCACCACATCACCTGAGGAAGGAAACTCAGAAGCCGCAGTACCACTTTCCTCCACCAACGGAAGCTCACAGAGAGAACCAGCCGAAGTACCACTTGTGACCACAGGAGGGAGCTCTGCCACAGAATTCACAACAACGTGGCCAGTTTTACATACTACGTGGGCTGTGTTATATACTGCGTGGCTGTTATATACTGTGTGGGCTGTGTTATATACTACGTGGGCTGTGTTATTTACTGCGTGGCCTATATTAACGCATTGGGTATTCTACAATATGTATGTATGTATATAGCAGCCACATGGTATATACAACAGGCCTATACTACGTGGCCTTTGCTATATACTATGTGGCTGCTATATACATACATACATATTCTAGAATACCCGATGCGTTAGAATCGGGCCACCATCTAGTACAGATATCAACAGTAAACAAACGAACAATGATAGACTGGTACAGAGGGAAGAGGACCCTGCCTTTGCGGGCTTACAGTCTACAGGGTGATAGGGAAGAAGACAGTAGGTTGGGCAGTTGCGGCAGTTGGTGGTGACGTGGCAGTGAGCTCATTGCACACTGTAGGCTTTCCTGAAGAGATGGGTATCGAAGTTCTGTCTGGAGGATCCGAATGTTGTGCATAATCGGACGTGTTGCGGCACAGAATTCCAGATGATGGGGGATATTCGGGAGAAGTCTTGGAGACGATTGAGTGAGATGCGAATAAGTGTGTAGGAGAGAAGGAGGTCTTGGGAGGACTAGAGACTGCGTGAGAGAAGATATCGGGAGATTAGTTTGGAGATGTAAGGAAGAGACAGGTTATGGATGGCTTTGTAGGTCAGTATTAATACTAAACTGGATAAGCTGGGGAATTGGGAGCCAGTGAAGAGATTTGCAGAAGGGGGAAGCGGAGGAGTAGCGAGAAGAGAGATGAATTAGTTGGGCAGCAGAGTTAAGGATGGACTGGAGAGGTGCGAGAGTATTTGAAGTTATGCCACAGAGGAGGATGTTGCAATAGTCAAGGTGCGAGATGATGAGGGTATGCACAAGAATTTTAGTAGATTGACGATTGAGGAAAGGACTGATTCTGGAAATATTTTTGAGCTGGAGGCGACAGGAGGTGGAAAGAGGTTGGATGTACGTTTGAAGGACAGGGCAGAGTCAAGGGTTACTCTGAGACAGCGGATTTCTGGTACAAGGGGAAAGCGTGATGTTGTTCATTGTGATAGATAGATCAGGTAGGGAAGATACGTGAGATGGAGGAAAGACGATGAGTTCAGATTTGTCCACATTGAGTTTGAGGATAATATTGCTATAGGGTGCTGTTCAGTCCCATCCCACTGTTGCACGGCCTTCCCCGAATAGCTGCCGTGTATAAATGGATGTATATCTCAGGCTCAGTTGGAAGTCAGTGCTTGGAGAACTGCTTTTTATTACAGCAAGGACAGAGTGATTATAATACAACTATTAAGAAAAAAGCTGATTATCGGGTTATTGCCACACATATACTAAGGGAAATGAGCTTTAAGCTAGTCATACGCTTCTCTCTGTGATATCCATATGCCCCAATAGAGTACTTGGACAGGGGGTCTCCTGATTGGACAGCTCCTAAGCCCTACTTCTTTCAGAGGATTATACAGGCCCCGCAAGTCAGGAAGCAATGGCTACAGGCCATTATTTCTAATTGAAAAATCCCTTAAATCCGGCATCAGTCTTCTGCTTCTGGTTCTGATAAATTCCATACTTTTCTAACTCTATTTCCTTCATGGCCCTTGATAAAAATTTTTCAATTATTTTCCGAAGTCACACTATGCAGGTCTATTTTAAATCCCAGCTGTGGTGGGTGGAGGAGTTCTCAAGTTAGCACCATAGTCCCTGCAACTACTGGCAGATAGTGTTTAAATAAGTTTGTATCTGTGACTGTCAATCAGTCTGAGCAATAACATGTCCACATACATGGGGGACCCTAGGCAGATGGATGGTTTTATTTTTCAGCTGTTCAAAAATAACTTATATTTCAACTGGAAACCTCTTCAGAAAATTTTCTTTTTGAAGCTGTTTCTGAGTTTTTCTTTCCCTGAGCTTTCAGAGTTTTTCTTTTCCTGAATCATTTACTGAAGTGATTTTGGATGAATGTTTTGTTCCTGAAGTGCTTCAGTTTTTGCAGCCTTTTGTAGCGGATTCTTTCAGGATCAGCTTGGTTTTTTTTTTTTTACAAAAAAAAATTAAATAAATGGCTACAAGAGCCACAGCCAGCTCACTGACCCCCGCAGGTGCACGGAACTCCGTCTTGACTTGGACGAGTAGTAATGAGAAATAAAAAGAAAGCTAATGTTCCAGCTCCTTAAAATCAATGATTCTTTATTATTCCATTAAAATTTCTTCATCTGTATAAATCTTTGCACAAGTGAATAGCGTACATGTAGAAAAAGAAGGATAAATGCGACGTGTTTCGATCTAATAAGATCTTAGTCCTTGCATAGCTCTACGTTCATCAAGATTACTTTCTTTTCTAGCCTCAACTGACCTCTCACGAGAGCTGCAGAAATCACCTGATTCTCTTGACAGGTCCTAATCGAGATTTCTCCCTATTACTACTCAGGTGATCAGTAACGTGATTAAAAAACAAATAATGAGACAGAAATTATACAAAAAAAAGAATTAACAATAATGATACATAATTTAATTCCTCTTATTCAGACCACATGGATATCTAGTTTGCCGATTATAAATCCAAAAAGCCTCTCTAGTGAGTAGGCGTCTTTTAATGTCTCCCCCACGCGCGGGAGCTTTTACCTGCTCTATGCCTTGAGTTGACATTGCAGAGATATCACCTTTATGGAGTGTCAAAAAATGTTTTGCTACCATCGAAATATTACGATTGCTAACAGTGCTATTACCTATGTCCCTCAGATGTTTTGATACTCTTGTTTTCAACTTCCTTGTTGTACACCCTATATGTGATAGATGACACTCTATACAATCAATCTTATACACTACATTTTTAGTATGACAGTTACTAAATTGTTTTATATCATAGGTTTTAGATTCATCCGCATTTTTAAAGATTTTACTACTTTTTCCCGATGCACAAGTGCTACAAGCAGAAACGCCACATTTGAAAAATCCCTTACATTCTAACCAGGTTTTTGATGTGGGCTTTGATATGAATAATAGCTACAAATATCCTCATAATATTGCTAAGATACCTCCATTAATATATAATGGGCATAAATAGAGAAAAAATGAAGAGACTGGATCATAAGTAATTTAAACTATAAAAACCATCTATTTATTAATTACAAAAATATAAAAACAACATGGCATAACACTTACAATAACAAAGTGAGAAACGGTCACACAAACGGAGTCTTCACAGAGCCAAAGGCTGACATCCCCTCCCTCCAAATAGAGTGACTACAGGTTAAGGTATAACTAGTCCAGCTGCACACTAGTAGCATACTGTCATAACGAGTCACTGGTGCAATGGCGCAGCTAAATACATACACCACATGTAACGCCTAAACCTAATCTAAATATAATAGCTCATACAAGTTGATAGAGTACTAGGTGCGTGGCAAAGGCTGCACATATGGTGAAGTAAACGCGGTGATAATACCTGTAGTCATGTTGGTCAGACCCAGAAGAGAGGGGACACACAACCTGGAGCGCACCTCGACGCGCGTTTCGCCGGGCTACCGGCTTCGTCAGGAGGTAGAGTCCTAGTGCTGCCCTGGTCTTCTTATAGCGGTCATGTATTCCTAAATTGCTGCCATGTGTGGGAAGTTGCGCACCGCCGCCATGATGCATCGTCACTGAGAGAGACAGTGCTCAGTACGTGCGTCATCCGGTCACATGTCCGGGTCACATGACCCGGCAGGTAACCATGACCACGCATCGCAACCAGAGAGCGCCTCCCCACAGCGGCGATGCAGCGCATGCGCGCCGTGCGTCATCACACAGACATGCAAGATGTGAGTATCTAAGTGCACATACTATAATACACTAGCCACATATCATGCAGCCATAACGGCATCTACTGCTCAGAATTGGGGGACAGATATTATACAGCCCCCAATAAATGCACTAAAGCAATATCCTGACCAAATGCCTATAAATATACCCACAACCCACCCAGAAGACCAATTGAAAAAAGACACATAGCAATGTGGGATACAAAAGATAACAGCGGTATCTACTAAACATAAATACAGAGGAGTATACATATATTCCATAGTACAATAGCAGAATAAAGCTCGTATACTTGTGATCCGGTATATGTATTTCTGGCGATGACTGGTCACTCATTGTCCTTAGTGCTGTTATGCATGTAGCAGTAGTATGAATATTCACTTTCTAAAGGGTACTGCTACTGATGAAATGAGCATCGTCCATCAAATATGCCAGCGATCACCAAGAAAAGAATCTCTGTTACCATTCTAAAGTAAAGTGCAAATAAAAATTAGCACAAAGTAAATCCACATAGACACAACTAAAAATGGTACCAAAACCACAAAGACAGGAAATAAAATAAAACATACACATACAAAAGGACAGCCTAAAATTCGCGCTAACCTAAAAAGGATTTGAAGCTAACAAACTCGTTGAGACCTTTGGGGGCTACTGTGTCCAGATCTACCATCCATCTGGTTTCTCTCTTTAATAGCTCTTTCTTATAGTTGCCGCCTCTAATCCCCAACTGGACACGATCAATCCCTCTAACCTTGAACCATTTAGGATCGCTATTGTGATGTATCCTAAAATGTTTAGGTATCGTTTTTAACATATTTACATCTACCGCTAAAGCTCCGTTTTTGATATCACGCACGTGTTCCAAGACACGTACACGTAATTCCCGGGTGGTCATTCCAATGTAGATTAAGCCGCATGCACATTTTGCATAATATACCACATTCTCAGTTTTACAGTTAATATGGTGTTTAATGGAAAAAGTTTTGGTGGAATCACTGCTTTCAAATGAAAAAGTTCTTTCCATAAATCTGCATGCAGAGCATCCTCCACACTGGAATGACCCCCATTATGGACCTGCCGATACAGAAAACATTGGCTTGTGAGGAGCCACATAGTGGCTTCTAGTTAGCAAGTCTTTAAGATTTTTAGATCTACGCCATGTAATTGACGGATGTCGAGAGATGTGTGGTGCAACATCCTCATCTGCCAAAAGGACAGGCCAATACGTCTTAAGGATACCTGATATCCCTTTCCATTCTGAATTAAAGGTAGTTATGAACCGTACAGGTTGGTTCATAAAACATTTCCTAGGCATCTCAGGTCTAGACTGGGCTAAAAGTTTATCTCTTGTTGCGAATTTAGCCCTCCTATATCCAGCACGTATGGCTCTATGATTGTAACCTCTCTGTTGGAGATTACCTTTCAAAATACTGGCTTGCTGTTCAAAAGTCTCATCATCTGAGCAGATGCGTCTAATACGAAGGAATTGACTAATAGGCACAGATCGAAAGGTTTGGGGATGATGTGACGACGTAGCATGTAATAGTGCATTGGTAGCAGTGGACTTACGGAAAACAGTGGTAGTAATGAATCCTCTGTCATCTTTTTTCAGAATAACATCCAAAAACTCGACTGTATATTTGCTATATTTCCATGTCAGGTTAATATTCAATTGGTTGTCATTTAACCTATTAAGGAAAGAGATAAGGGAGATCTCAGAGCCCTGCCATATGAACAAAACATCGTCTATATAGCGAGACCATGAGACCACGGCGTCAATACCCTCAGTGCTTTGGACGACCTCCCTCTCCCACAGCCCCAGGAAAAGGTTAGCGTATGAGGGTGCACAAGTTGCCCCCATCGCTGTTCCCTGGAGCTGTAGGAAATAACGGTCCTTAAAAACAAAAAAATTGTGCGTTAGCGAAAAATGTAACAATTCTAAAATAAAAGAATCCAGATTCTCATCCAAATTAGCCATATTCAAAAAGAAACTACACGCCGTGATCCCATGGTCATGCCCTATAGACTATAGACGATGCATCATGGCGGCGGTGCGCAACTTCCCACACATGGCAGCAATTTAGGAATACATGACCGCTATAAGAAGACCAGGGCAGCACTAGGACTCTACCTCCTGACGAAGCCGGTAGACCGGCGAAACGCGCGTCGAGGTGCGCTCCAGGTTGTGTGTCCCCTCTCTTCTGGGTCTGACCAACATGACTACAGGTATTATCACCGCGTTTACTTCACCATATGTGCAGCCTTTGCCACGCACCTAGTACTCTATCAACTTGTATGAGCTATTATATTTAGATTAGGTTTAGGCGTTACATGTGGTGTATGTATTTAGCTGCGCCATTGCACCAGTGACTCGTTATGACAGTATGCTACTAGTGTGCAGCTGGACTAGTTATACCTTAACCTGTAGTCACTCTATTTGGAGGGAGGGGATGTCAGCCTTTGGCTCTGTGAAGACTCCGTTTGTGTGACCGTTTCTCACTTTGTTATTGTAAGTGTTATGCCATGTTGTTTTTATATTTTTGTAATTAATAAATAGATGGTTTTTATAGTTTAAATTACTTATGATCCAGTCTCTTCATTTTTTCTCTATTTATGCCCATTATATATTAATGGAGGGATCTTAGCAATATTATGAGGATATTTGTAGCTATTATATATTTTGTTTGTCTGTGTTGACAGATGCCTCAAAAATTGAATATATGGACTTCCGCAAACGTGACAAAACCTGGATTACCCAGTTAGGGGTCCTTTTTGGTGAGAAGTCGGGGTCTTACACGGAAGCCGGTGAGGCGAAGGATTTGAAAGCTAACATTAAAAATTTACTCAAAAAACGCACAAAAGTGTGGTGGAATAAGGTTTCACTTGAAACCTATCTACAGAAAGACATAATTCCTAGGGGGCTTAGGATCCAGATCTACCCGACAGCTGAGTGTGATTCCTTGTTCACTAATAAGTGGGAAGACGCTCTGTCTAAGTGCTCCCAGACTCTCTTAGAGCTTCTTATTGGTGCTGATAAGAAGAAATTGGAACAGGTGGAAGGAGAAATTGATGCACTGAAAATCAAAATACAAGCCTGTTTGACAGCAGATGAGTGCAACCAATTCGATAAGGAGATAGAGACAGAATTGACTAAATGGGAGAAAGAGATACAGAGTCAAAAGATACGTAAGTTCCACAGGGATCAGCAAGATTATGAGCAAAAAAGAATATACAGGTGGCAATATAGCAACAAAAAGCGAGACCGGACAATAGTATCACGATCATCATCTATTGCTTCCAGCTTATCAGAGGAATCATGTGGAGAGCCTTTTTTAGAAAAGCGGAGTGGGGGAGGCGAGGGAAGACATCTAGACCAACTGCCCCACACATCCGGTACTCCGTTCCCTCCCATGCGCACGAGGAATACAACAAGGAGAGAAAGGAGACCACGTCGGTTTTAAAGGTAATTAACCTTTCAGATAGAACACTTACACCTGCACAAATACAAGTGTTAGAGAAGGGATTGACATTTGCACCCGTGGCCGCCTTTAACTCCTTTACCCTCATAAAAGATTTGGAGCTTTTTGCTAGGAAGTTGAATTTTAAGAAGTTTTTTGCCAATCAGGCAAAAAATATGTCCCCTAGTGATATGGAAGCCAGAACATTGGCTGATTTGGAGGATTTACTAGTAGAACAAGATACACAGGTGCAGATGGGGGTTCCTGCGTTTCTGCATGGCGCATCGCAACATTTCCCCCCTGGTGGCCTATGTCCTAATGTTGACATTTTTGTTAAATTAGTCAAAAGGGATATGACTGAAATCTCAAAGAGGCCTAGTCATTACAACTTGTCGGCGGCACAAAATAAAGCAATTAAAGAACTTACAAACATGAAAGATGTAGTAATAAAGCCTGCCGACAAGGGGGGAAATGTTGTGGTGTGGCCGGCAGAGATGTACGAACACGAGGCGTTTAGACAGCTGAATGTACCACAATGTTACAAGCGGTTAGAAAGTAATCCACTCGATCGTTTCAAAAGGGAGCTAGATAGCTTATTAACATCGGCAAGAGATAGAGGTGTTATTTCCACAAAAATGTTAGAAGGTCTCACAGTTGAGTGTCCGGTGATCCCCACGTTCTACTTGACACCTAAGATACACAAAAATGCCACTAATCCACCAGGGCGGCCTATAGTGTCGGGGATTGGGAGTTTGACCGAAAGCGTCTGTAGATTCATCGACTTCTATCTCCAGCAATGTGTTGAGACATTACCTTCATTTATCCGCGACACGACTGATATTCTGAACCGCCTGAATGGTGTACAGCTTGAGGACAATATGTATCTTGTCACATGTGACGTTGAGTCCCTGTACACGTCTATAGGGCATGACCATGGGATCACGGCGTGTAGTTTCTTTTTGAATATGGCTAATTTGGATGAGAATCTGGATTCTTTTATTTTAGAATTGTTACATTTTTCGCTAACGCACAATTTTTTTGTTTTTAAGGACCGTTATTTCCTACAGCTCCAGGGAACAGCGATGGGGGCGACTTGTGCGCCCTCATACGCTAACCTTTTCCTGGGGCTGTGGGAGAGGGAGGTCGTCCAAAGCACTGAGGGTATTGACGCCGTGGTCTCATGGTCTCGCTATATAGACGATGTTTTGTTCATATGGCAGGGCTCTGAGATCTCCCTTATCTCTTTCCTTAATAGGTTAAATGACAACCAATTGAATATTAACCTGACATGGAAATATAGCAAATATACAGTCGAGTTTTTGGATGTTATTCTGAAAAAAGATGACAGAGGATTCATTACTACCACTGTTTTCCGTAAGTCCACTGCTACCAATGCACTATTACATGCTACGTCGTCACATCATCCCCAAACCTTTCGATCTGTGCCTATTAGTCAATTCCTTCGTATTAGACGCATCTGCTCAGATGATGAGACTTTTGAACAGCAAGCCAGTATTTTGAAAGGTAATCTCCAACAGAGAGGTTACAATCATAGAGCCATACGTGCTGGATATACGAGGGCTAAATTCGCAACAAGAGATAAACTTTTAGCCCAGTCTAGACCTGAGATGCCTAGGAAATGTTTCATGAACCAACCTGTACGGTTCATAACTACCTTTAATTCAGAATGGAAAGGGATATCAGGTATCCTTAAGAAGTATTGGCCTGTCCTTTTGGCAGATGAGGATGTTGCACCACACATCTCTCGACATCCGTCAATTACATGGCGTAGATCTAAAAATCTTAAAGACTTGCTAACTAGAAGCCACTATGTGGCTCCTCACAAGCCAATGTTTTCTGTATCGGCAGGTCCAAAATGGGGGTCATTCCAGTGTGGAGGATGCTCTGCATGCAGATTTATGGAAAGAACTTTTTCATTTGAAAGCAGTGATTCCACCAAAACTTTTTCCATTAAACACCATATTAACTGTAAAACTGAGAATGTGGTGTATTATGCAAAATGTGCATGCGGCTTAATCTACATTGGAATGACCACCCGGGAATTACGTGTACGTGTCTTGGAACACGTGCGTGATATCAAAAACGGAGCTTTAGCGGTAGATGTAAATATGTTAAAAACGATACCTAAACATTTTAGGATACATCACAATAGCGATCCTAAATGGTTCAAGGTTAGAGGGATTGATCGTGTCCAGTTGGGGATTAGAGGCGGCAACTATAAGAAAGAGCTATTAAAGAGAGAAACCAGATGGATGGTAGATCTGGACACAGTAGCCCCCAAAGGTCTCAACGAGTTTGTTAGCTTCAAATCCTTTTTAGGTTAGCGCGAATTTTAGGCTGTCCTTTTGTATGTGTATGTTTTATTTTATTTCCTGTCTTTGTGGTTTTGGTACCATTTTTAGTTGTGTCTATGTGGATTTACTTTGTGCTAATTTTTATTTGCACTTTACTTTAGAATGGTAACAGAGATTCTTTTCTTGGTGATCGCTGGCATATTTGATGGACGATGCTCATTTCATCAGTAGCAGTACCCTTTAGAAAGTGAATATTCATACTACTTCTACATGCATAACAGCACTAAGGACAATGAGTGACCAGTCATCGCCAGAAATACATATACCGGATCACAAGTATACGAGCTTTATTCTGCTATTGTACTATGGAATATATGTATACTCCTCTGTATTTATGTTTAGTAGATACCGCTGTTATCTTTTGTATCCCACATTGCTATGTGTCTTTTTTCAATTGGTCTTCTGGGTGGGTTGTTGATATATTTATAGGCATTTGGTCAGGATATTGCTTTAGTGCATTTATTGGGGGCTGTATAATATCTGTCCCCCAATTCTGAGCAGTAGATGCCGTTATGGCTGCATGATATGTGGCTAGTGTATTATAGTATGTGCACTTAGATACTCACATCTTGCATGTCTGTGTGATGACGCACGGCGCGCATGCGCTGCATCGCCGCTGTGGGGAGGCGCTCTCTGGTTGCGATGCGTGGTCATGGTTACCTGCCGGGTCATGTGACCCAGACATGTGACCGGATGATGCACGTACTGAGCGCTGTCTCTCTCAGTGACGATGCATCATGGCGGCGGTGCGCAACTTCCCACACATGGCAGCAATTTAGGAATACATGACCGCTATAAGAAGACCAGGGCAGCACTAGGACTCTACCTCCTGACGAAGCCGGTAGCCCGGCGAAACGCGCGTCAAGGTGCGCTCCAGGTTGTGTGTCCCCTCTCTTCTGGGTCTGACCAACATGACTACAGGTATTATCACCGCGTTTACTTCACCATATGTGCAGCCTTTGCCACGCACCTAGTACTCTATCAACTTGTATGAGCTATTATATTTAGATTAGATTTAGGCGTTACATGTGGTGTATGTATTTAGCTGCGCCATTGCACCAGTGACTCGTTATGACAGTATGCTACTAGTGTGCAGCTGGACTAGTTATACCTTAACCTGTAGTCACTCTATTTGGAGGGAGGGGATGTCAGCCTTTGGCTCTGTGAAGACTCCGTTTGTGTGACCGTTTCTCACTTTGTTATTGTAAGTGTTATGCCATGTTGTTTTTATATTTTTGTAATTAATAAATAGATGGTTTTTATAGTTTAAATTACTTATGATCCAGTCTCTTCATTTTTTCTCTATTTATGCCCATTTGATATGAATAAACCTGCGGAAATTGTGCTCCCGATAGTTGGTGCTCTTCTCTGCAAGATTTCAAACAGCGTATCATCTTCATATAGTATGGGTAATCTATTTTGAATTATGTTTTTTATATCATTAAATTGGGGACTAAATTGAACACACACGTATGGTTTTTTCTTTCTCTTCTCTCTTTCCCATTTTTTTGTTGCATCCGATACTAAAAGATTTTCTCTTTTTTTATTATCCACTATTTTCTGTGCTCTATCCAGAACCCAATTAGGGTAATCCCGACTTTTCAGTTTCTTATTTAGCTCCCCAAATTCCCCAATTTTATCTATCTCTCTGCTACAATTCCTCTTTAATCTCGTGTATTCCCCCACTGGTATAGATTTCATAGTGTGTTTGGGGTGACTGCTTCTAGCGTGTAGGACAGTATTCCCACTAATGGGTTTCACATGCGTTTTGCTGATAATAATTTGATCCACAACCCCAACTAGCTCTAAATCCAAAAATGACATTTGGCAATTATCTTGTTTGGAAGTACATCTGATACCATACTCATTGGCATTAATGTAGTTAATCAAATCTGGTATGGCAGATACACCCCCCCCCCTCAAATTATGTCGTCAATGTATCTACCATACCAGACTAAACAGTCCACAAAAGGGTTGTTAACCGAGTAAATATATTCTTGTTCCCAAAATGCCATACTTAAATTGGCTAAAGATGGGGAATATTTCACCCCCATCGGAACACCAGTTTTTTGTCTGTACAATGTGTTGTCAAAAGAAAAAATATTACGCTTCAAAAGAAAAAAAGGAACTTGCAGCACAAAGTCAATAAGATCCCATGTGTGTTGGCTGTGATTCTCCAAATGAAATTTGAGTGCTTTCATTACCAAGTCATGTGGTATGCATGTATACAACAATATCACATCACAACACAACCAGGAGAAACCTTTTTGCCAAGTTTTTTTTTTTTTTTTAAGTTTTCAGCACCTCCCTAGAGTCTTTAATGTATCCCAGCAATTTCACCACCAAGGGCTGCAGGAGAGAGTCCACCGACTCACATAGATGTTCGTTCATCGATCCTATACCTGAAACAATCAGTCTCATTGCTGGTAAACCATCCCCCTTATGTATTTTAGGTAGTCCGTACAATATTGGTAATTTTGGATGTGACACATACAGATAATCCACCTGCTTCTTCGTAAGAACCCCCAAACTTAAGCCCTCGTAGATGATAATATTAATTTCCTCATTGTACTTTTTTGAGGGATTACTACTTAATTTTTCATAGGTATTCTCATCTTTTAACATATTTAAAATTTTATCTCTATAGTCATTTTTATTCATGATTACTATCATACCCCCTTTATCACTCTTTTTAATGACAATACTATCCATTTCTTTCAATTCTTGTAGAGCTTTCTTCTGTTTATATGAGAGGTTACTGTTCTTATTTATTTTTTCATGTTGATTATCTTTCAATAATTTAAGATCTTTCTCAATCATTTCTTGAAACTTGTCCATATACTCTGCCCTAGATTGTATAGGGTAAAAATAGGGATTTTTTATATTAAATGTCTCCGACTTATTGACGCTTGCATTTCCATTTTCATCCTCTGTGGAAAGACTCTGAATACAGATAAGCGCCAATTGCTCTTTGAAATCCAGATTTTCATATTCATTTTCTTTATACTTATCCGACCTTATTATTGCTTCATTCTCATCCGTAACAAAATGTTTCTTTATGGTCAAGTTTCAAATGAATTTATTTATATCCAAAATAGGCACAAAATTCAGACCCAATGCTAATATATTTAACTGATCCTCAGTCAGTTCCTGTGATGACAGATTCACAACATTGCACTTATTTAGCAATTGTGTTTCCTCCCGTGTCTCGTAATTACTCCTGCCGGATTTCTTATGTTTTCTCCCGCCTCGTCTCTTCCGTTTTTTGACGATTTAAAAGATCTTTTTCTGTTTTCCAAAGTATTGCTTTCTAAAGAAACATCTGATGTGCTAATATTAGTATCTGATGAATCTGAATCAGAAGATGTGAATCCCACCTGCGATTTGTTAGCCGTTTTTTTTTTACGAGCTTGGCTGTTTTTCAGAATGGGTCTCGGGGATTTGTACACTTTTCCCCACTGGCCCCACTCATACACTTTCTCTGTGGAATAATCATTTAAGTCTCTTTCAAATGTACGTTTCTTGCGACTCATTATTTGATTTTCCAATGTGCTGATGTTATCCTTCATTTTTGAAAAAGACAATTCATATTGTGATGAGCTTTTATATTTCTCTATAGCCCCATGAATTTCTTCTATATTTTTTTGAATTTCTCCAAGCTTTGACTCTTTATGTTTGATTAAGAGCCTCATCAAATTCAGGGAGCAGTTAGTCAGCACCTGATTCCACTCCTTTTTAAATTCTTCGGAGTAAATGACAGTAGAGATCATTTTTATTCTCAGATCTCTTGGAATCATGTCTTTCCCAAGATAATTTTTTTTTACACCAGACATTTTTCAATACTAAAATAGGGAAAATTATCGCTCCAAAAATTCTACATCTGAACAGCAAAGAGAATTAACATTGAAAGGAAACACTTTCAAGTGTTTTTTTGGGTGATTTTTGTGGCGTTTTTATTTTAGTGGATCCGATCTTCTCAGTCATAAAGAAAGCCAAAGTCAAAGTTATAGATGAACACAATCTAACTAAACTAGCTCCAACGAAGTGTAAATCCACACAGCGGGGAAGCTCACTCAGTGCACAGGTATTGTGAGAACCAATACTGCAGGCATACAGTATAGACCAAAAGTTTGGACACACCTTCTCATTTAACCCCTTTACCCCCAAGGGTGGTTTGCACGTTAATGACCGGGCCAATTTTTACAATTCTGACCACTGTCCCTTTATGAGGTTATAACTCTGGAACGCTTCAACGGATCCCAGTGATTCTGACATTGTTTTCTCATGACATATTGTACTTCATGACAATGGTAAAAATTCTTTGATAGTACCTGCGTTTATTTGTGAAAAAAACGGAAATTTGGCGAAAATTATGAAAATTTCGCAATTTTCCAACTTTGAATTTTTATGCAATTAAATCACAGAGATATGTCACACAAAATACTTAATAAGTAACATTTCCCACATGTCTACTTTACATCAGCACAATTTTGGAACCAAAATTTTTTTTTGTTAAGGAGTTATAAGGGTTAAAAGTTGACCAGCAATTTCTCATTTCTACAACACCATTTTTTTTTAGGGACCACATCTCATTTGAAGTCATTTTGAGGGGTCTATATGATAGAAAATACCCAAGTGTGACACCATTCTAAAAACTACACCCCTCAAGGTGCTCAAAACCATATTCAAGAAGTTTATTAACCCTTCTGGTGCTTCACAGGAATTTTTTGGATGTTTAAATAAAAATGAACATTTAACTTTTTTTCACAAAAAATTTAATTCAGCTCCAATTTGTTTTATTTTACCAAGGGTAACAGGAGAAAATGGACCCCAAACATTGTTGTACAATTTGTCCTGAGTACGCCAATACCCCACATGTGGGGGTAAACCACTGTTTGGGCGCATGGCAGAGCTCGGAAGCGAAGGAGCGCCATTTGACTTTTCAATGCAAAATTGACTGGAATTGAGATGGGACGCCATGTTTCGTTTGGAGAGCCCCTGATGTGCCTAAACATTGAAACCCCCCACAAGTGACACCATTTTGGAAAGTAGACCCCCTAAGGAACTTATCTAGAGGTGTGGTGAGCACTTTGACCCACCAAGTGCTTCACAGAAGTTTATAATGCAGAGCCGTAAAAATAAAACAAAATTTTTTTCCCACAAAAATTATTTTTTTAGCCCCCAGTTTTGTATTTTCCCGAGGTTAACAGGAGAAATTGGACCCCAAAATTTGTTGCCCAATTTGTCCTGAGTGCGATGATACACCATATGTGGGGGGAACCACTGTTTGGGCACATGGGAGGGCTCGGAAGGGAAGGAGTGCCATTTGAATGCAGACTTAGATGGAATGGTCTGCAGGTGTCACATTGCGTTTGCAGAGCCCCTAATGTACCTAAACAGTAGAAACCTCCCACAAGTGACACCATTTTGGAAACTAGACTCCCTAAGGAACTCATCTAGATGTGTTGTGATAGCTTTGAACCCCCAAGTGTTTAACTACAGTTTGTAACGCAGAGCCGTGAAAATTAAAAAAAAAAATCTTTCCCCCCAAAATTATTTTTTAGCCCCCAGTTTTGTATTTTCCCGAGGGTAAGAGGAGAAATTCGACCCCAAAAGTTGTTGTCCAATTTGTCCTGAGTACGCTGATACCCCGTATGTTGGGGGGAACCACTGTTTGAGCGCATGGCAGAGCTCGGAAGGGAAGGAGCACCATTTGGAATGCAGACTTAGATGGAATGGTCTGCAGGCGTCACATTGCGTTTGCAGAACCCCTAATGTACCTAAACAGTAGAAACCCCCCACAAGTGACCCCATATTGGAAACTAGACCCCCCAGGGAACTCATCTAGATGTGTTGTGAGAACTTTGAACCCCCAAGTATTTCACTACAGTTTATAACGCAGAGCCGTGAAAATAAAAAAATCTTTTTTTTCCCACAAAAATTATTTTTTAGCCCCCAGTTTTGTATTTTCCCAAGGGTAACAGGAGAAATTGGACCCAAAAAGTTGTTGTCCTATTTGTCCTGAGTACGCTGATACCCCATATGTTGGGGTAAACCCCAGTTTGGGCACACGGGAGAGCTCAGAAGGGAAGAAGCACTGTTTTACTTTTTCAACGCAGAATTGGCTGGAATTGAGATCGGAAGCCATGTCGCATTTGGAGAGCCCCTGATGTGCCTAAACAGTGGAAACCCCACAATTATAACTGAAACCCTAATCCAAACACACCCCTAACCCTAATCCCAACAGTAACCCTAACCACACCTCTAACCCTGACACACCCCTAACCCTAATCCCAACCCTATTCCCAACTGTAAATGTAATCTAAACCCTAACTGTAACTTTAGCCCCAACCCGAACCCTAACTTTAGCCCCAACCCAAACTGTAGCCCTAACCCTAGCCCTAACCCTAACCCTAGCCCTAACTCTAGCCCTAGCCCTAACCCTAGCCCTAGCCCTAACCCTAGCCCTAACCCTAGCCCTAACCCTAGCCCTAGCCCTAACCCTAGCCCTAACCCTAGCCCTAACCCTAACCCTAATGGGAAAATGGAAATAAATACATTTTTTTAATTTTTCCCTAACTAAGGGGGTGATGAAGGGGGGTTTGATTTACTTTTAGAGCGGGTTTTTTAGCGGATTTTTATGATTGGCAGCCGTCACACACTGAAAGACGCTTTTTATTGCAAAAAATATTTTTTGCGTTACCACATTTTGAGAGCTATAATTTTTCCATATTTTGGTCCACAGAGTCATGTGAGGTCTTGTTTTTTGCGGGACGAGTTGACGTTTTTATTGGTAACATTTTCGGGCACGTGACATTTTTTGATCGCTTTTTATTCCGATTTTTGTGAGGCAGAATGACCAAAAACCAGCTATTCATGAATTTCTTTTGGGGGAGGCGTTTATACCGTTCCGCGTTTGGTAAAATTGATAAATCAGTTTTATTCTTCGGGTCAGTACGATTACAGCAACACCTCATTTATATCATTTTTTTATGTTTTGGCACTTTTATACGATAAAAACTATTTTATAGAAAAAATAATTATTTTTGCATCGCTTTATTCTCAGGACTATAACTTTTTTATTTTTTTGCTGATGATGCTGTATGGCAGCTCGTTTTTTGCGGGACAAGATGATGTTTTCAGCGGTACCATGGTTATTTATATCTGTCTTTTTGATCGCGTGTTATTCCACTTTTTGTTCGGCGGTATGATAATAAAGCGTTGTTTTTTGCCTCGTTTTTTTTTTTTTTCTTACGGTGTTTACTGAAGGGGTTAACTAGTGGGCCAGTTTTATAGGTCGGGCCGTTACGGATGCGGCGATACTAAATATATGTACTTTTATTGTTTGTTTGTTTTTTTAGATAAAGAAATGTATTTATGGGAATAATATTTTTTTTTTTTCATTATTTTGGAATATTTTTTTTTATTTTTTTTTTACACATTTGAAAATTTTTTTTTTAACTTTTTTACATTGTGCCAGGGGGGACATCACAGATCAGTGATCTGACAGTGTGCACAGCACTCTGTCAGATCACCGATCTGATAGCAGTGCAGGCTGCTTCACAGTGCCTGCTCTGAGCAGGCTCTGTGAAGCCACCTCCCTCCCTGCAGGACCCGGATCCGCGGCCATCTTGGATCCGGGGCTCGAGCAGGGAGGGAGGTGAGGAGACCCTCGCAGCAACGCGATCACATCGCGTTGCTGCGGGGGGCTCAGGGAAGCCCGTGGGGAGCCCCCTCCCTGCGCGATGCTTCCCTGCACCGCCGGCCCATCGCGATCATCTTTGATCGCGGTGTGCCAGGGGTTAATGTGCCGGGAGCAGTCCGTGACCGCTCCTGGCACATAGTGCCGGATGTCAGCTGCGATAGGCAGCTGACACCCGGCCGCGATCGGCGGCGCTCCCCCCGTGAGCGCCGCCGATCGCGCTGGACGTACTATCCCGTCCATGGTCATAGGGGCCCACCCCACCTCGACGGGATATTACGTCCCATGTCAGAAAGGGGTTAAAGATTTTTATGTATTTTCATGACTATGAAAATTGTAAATTCACACTGAAGGCATCAAAACTATGAATTAACACATGTGGGATTATATACTTAACAAAAAAGTGTGAAACAGCTGAAAATATGTCTTATATTCTAGGTTCTTCAAAGTAGCCACCTCTTGCTTTGATGACTGCTTTGCACACTCTTGGCATGCTCTTGATGAGCTTCAAGAGGTAGTCACCGGAAATGGTTTTCACTTCACAGGTGTGCCCTGTCAGGTTTAATAAGTGGGATTTCTTGCCTTATAAATGGGGTTGGGACCATCAGTTGTGCAGAAGTCTGGTGGATACACAGCTGATAGTCCTACTGAATAGTCTGTTAGAATTTGTATTATGGCAAGAAAAAAAACAGCTAAGTAAAAAAAAACGATTGGCCATCATTACTTTAATGGGAAAACTTAGAAAGTGTCCCCAATCCCCAAGTGCAGTTGCAAAAACCATCAAGCGCTACAAAGAAACTGGCTCACATGAGGACCGACCCAGGAAAGGAAGACCAAGAGTCACCTCTGCTTCTAAGGATAAGTTTATCTGAGTCACCAGCCTCAGAAATCACAGGTTAATAGCAGTTCAGATTAGAGACCAGGTCAATGCCACACAGAGTTCTAGCAGCAGACACATCTCTACAACAACTGTTAAGAGGAGACTTTGTGCAGCAGGCCTTCATGGTAACATAGCTGCTAGGAAACCACTGTTAAGGACAGGCAACAAGCAGAAGAGACTTGTTTGGGCTAAAGAACACAAGGAATGGACATTAGACCAGTGGAAATCTGTGCTTTGGTCTGATGAGTCCAAATTTGAGATCTTTGGTTCCAACCACCGTGTCTTGTGCGACGCAGAAAAGGTGATCGGATGGACTCTACATGCCTGGTTCACACCATGAAGCATGGAGGAGGAGTTGTGATGGTGTGGAGGTGCTTTGCTCGTGACCCTGTTGGGGATTTATTCAAAATTGAAGGCATACTGAACCAGCATGGCTACCACAGCATCTTGCAGCGGCATGCTATTCCATCCAGTTTGCGTTTAGTTAGACCATCATTTATTTTTAAACAGGACAATGACCCCAAACACACCTCCAGGCTGTGTAAGGGCTATTTGACCAAGAAGGAGAGTGATGGGGTGCTACACCAGATGACCTGGCCTCCACAGTCACCAGACCTGAACCCAATCGAGATGGTTTGGGGTGAGCAGGACCACAGAGTGAAGGCAAAAAGGCCAAAAAGTCTGGGAACTCCTTCAAAATTGTTGGAAGACCTTTTCCGGTGACTACCTCTTGAAGCTCATCAAGAGAATGCCAAGAGTGTGCAAAGCAGTCATCAAAGCAAAAGGTGGCTAACTGAAGGACCTAGAATATAAGACATAATTTCAGTTGTTTCAGACTTTTTTGTTAAGTATATAATTCCGCATGTGTTAATTCATAGTTTTGATGCCTTCAGTGTGAATTTACAATTTTCATAGTCATGAAAATACTTAAGAATCTTTAAATGAGAAGGTGTGTCCAAACTTTTAGTATGTACTGTATATACAGCAGTAAGTGCTCCGTGAGCCTGGGTGCCACTCCAAAGAAAATAGCCACAATGGATACAAAAATTCAAAGAAACGGATGGCACTCACCGGTTAAAAAATTATTCTTTATTCCAATACTTTAAACATCGGCGTCGGGAGGGTGGGATCAGGAGTGGAATGGATGACAGCCGTTTCGCGCTGCAGTGGCGCTTCTACTGGTCACACCAGACAATCTAACTAAACTTATAGCACTAAATCTAAAGATGGGACCTGATGGAAAATTGGAGGTCTGGGGCAGTGGGGACTCATATGTTACTTCACATCTACCTCAGTAAGTACTCCTTACTCTGCCTAATGCTTACATGGTGGTTAGAGAGAAAAGATAGAGGTATCACTCATGCGCTGCTGATATCAAAATATCGGTGAAGTTAAAACATTTATTAAATCAGGTTTAAAAGTCAATGTGTTTTGAGGTCACGCAGGACCTCTGCATCAAGACAAACCTGATGAAGACCAAGTTTGTCCTGATGAAGAGGTCCTGCGTGACCTTGAAACACGTTGACTTTTAAAACTGATTAAATAAATGTTTTAACTTTACTGATATTTTGATATTAGCAGCACATGAGTGATACCTCCATCTTCTATCCGTATTTATGGTCATCTTCTTGACCAATATCTGTGCAGAAGCTGCAATATGCCTATTTTGTGTTGCCAATCAGTAACCTAGAAAGATGAGTGTATTCTCTCCTTTAATTGACACCCCTTTGTCATCAGATAAGACCTTATTGCATTTTTTCTTTCCCAGTTTCTTCTTTCTGTAATTACATGGGGGTTAGGCTGTCCTTTAGCCACCGCCTGTTCTTATGACTGCACTGTCACTTTGGTTCACTATGTTTGCACATCGTACTTTTCTTACTATATGAGCTATTTATCATATGAGCCACTTTCTTTATTTCCAAAACTGGGATTTAAGCAATACTGTTCCATTGATGTTTCTGCATATATTTATGGGTCATATGTGACCTGAGGCTAGCCTATCCTTTTCTTAGTGATCATTATATGGATGAGTTTTTGTCCTTCTAAATTGACCCTGGGACATTTTTTGATAAATAACTCTTATTAAGTATAGATTAAATATATCCAACACATTAGGCACAAGTACAGATTGTGAGCGTGAGCCAACAGGGAAACCCCAATAATAATAAATGGCATAAATATCACAATAAGCATAAAACATATAAAAAAAATACGTAATGTATACAGCAAAGCAGAATGATAAACTAGTAAATTATTATTATTATTATTATTATTATTTATTGTTATAGCGCCATTTATTCCATGGCGCTTTACATGTGAGGAGGGGTATACATAATGAAAACAAGTACAATAATCTTAAACAATACAAGTCATAACTGGTACAGGAGGAATGAGGACCCTGCCCGCGAGGGCTCACAATCTACAAGGGATGGGTGAGAATACAGTAGGTGAGGGTAGAGATGGTCATGCAGCGGTAAATAAATAGTTATGTACAGAAGATGGAATATTTCGATTGAAATGTAGAAAAAACAATTCCCTGAAAGAGGAAAAAAATGAATGCATAAAGTAGCGGCTCACCCACCATTCACACCCAACAAGTGTTTCACCCCTGACAAAGCACTTGTGAAACGTGTGTTGAGTGTTGTCACGGCCTCGGATACTTAACTTCCTTCTCCCAACCCTCGGCGCGTTCCTGACTTGGTCCCTCGCCGCTCCTCGTCTGTCTTCTCCGGTTCACGGCACGTCAGCACTTCGCGCATACATGGACGCGCTTCCTCCGCCCCTGGATTCCCTGGGAGGTTGAGACCCGATGGCTCCGCCCCAACATGGTGGCGCCCATCATGTATTTCTTCCCGGCGTCTTCTGAGGTAAGACGCCTGAGCTTCTATGGTGTTACGCTGGATTCCTTGCCAGCGCTCTCTTCAGTTCTCAGGCTGCCCTGTGTCTCTGCTGTGCCCGCCCTCTGTCTCTGCTGTGCCTGCCCTGTGTCTCTGCCGTGCCTGCCCAGTGTCTCCGCCGTACCTGCACTGTGTCTCTGCTGTGCCTGCCCTGTGTCTCAGCCGTGCCTGCCCGATGCATAATCTTGTCTTCCAGTTCCACCCTTATCTTCCAATCTCTACTATTTTTTGTTTCCTCTTTTGCAGCATCGTACCGTTCCCTGTCTGGTTCTCGGATTCCCACCATCTCCCATATTTCCAGTTCTTCCTGCGCCTGTCCACTCCGTTCAGTCCTCAGTCTCTTCTTTTGATCCGCCTGTAGTCACCCCTTTGGCTCTAGCTGTTGTGTGTCCATCCCCCTTGGGCCTTGTTCCCTGTATAGGGGGTGGTTCCATTTGGCCCACCCGCCCTTGGGGGCTCTAGAGCCACGACCCAGAGGGTCCACTCTCGGGTTCCTACTTAGAATCCTAATAAACGTGTTTGATGGGTGAGCCACTACTTTATGACTGCATTTTATTTCCTCTATGAGGAAATTAATGTCTTTTGGCATTCAAATCCTAATTATGACTGTGACGACATTACATCTGGTCTTGATGCAACCTACCTTATCGGCCCTTGCTAGATCGACAGGGGTGCAGCAGGTGAGTATGTCTGATTTTATTGTTTACAGAACATGCTCTATACCACCACTATATAGCCGCATAGTGCGAGTGAATGGGGTTGCATTGCGACCTGAAAGGTGCCATACAAGAAATCCAACCGGTTTTGTCTTTTTGTGACTGTCTTCTCACTATAACTTTCAGGGTGCAATGTGAACCCATTCACTTTCACTATGCTTCTATGTACCAGCAACAGACAGCTGCCTCTTCTAGTATTAACAGCAGCAATAAACTGCAAAGGGAGCTTCAATGTGTGGATTTCTAATTTCCACAGCTGAGCAGTTTACATAATCAAAAACAATACCAAGAGTGGCATGGAGTTTTGTAAAACATGCCATCACTGGATTCTCTGCAGTGGAAATGTGTTTTGTGGAGTGACAGATCATACTTCTCTATCTGACATCTGATGGAAGAGTTTGGTCAATGCCAGGAGAATATTACCTGCCTGACTGCATTGTGCCAACTGTAAAATTGATAGAAGGATTGTCACAGCTATACCGCAACAGGGAGAGGCCAGAAGATTGCAGCGCTCGGGTTCACGTACTCCTCCATTGGTTAGAATTATTTCACCATTGTATTAAACTGTGCAGGTTTTTTCCTTGCTAGAAGTGCAGGGTTAATTTGTTCAGTTGAAACTCCTGGAGTTTTCCTACCTGTATTATCTGAGCTCCGAGCTGTTCAGTGTTTGCCACTTCCCTCTGCTATATATGCTCACCTCTGACACTTAGGAATTGCTAGTGTTATTTCTTAGTGCCTGGTTTGGAGTTGGAGGTGTAGTTCGTGGTTGGATTTAGTGTTTGGAGATTTGTTCATGAGGTTGTTGCTTGAAGTTATATTTGTGTGCACATCCTCTTTATATCCTATTTGATTTCTCCTTCCTTTTATCCCCTGTGTTCCACTCTGTTTTTTGTTGAGTGTATTTTGTATGATTGTTATTTTCATTTATCCCTGTCTGTCTTCCCTTGTTTGGCTGGTTAGTGTTATTCTATACACTTCAGCTTCCCACCTCCCTGCGTGGGGTAGGGGACAGATAAGGGTTGATATAGGAGCATTGCAAGGTACGTGAATCTGGCATCTCCACCTTCAGCAGTAATCCTGGTTAGAGCCCACAGTCCGAAGGCAATGCATGACAGGGATAATGTTATGAAGGTGTTTTGGGGGTTCAGCCTGGTGTGAAAGAACATGACCGACTACATAGATTCTTGACCTCAACCCCATCCAACATCTTTAGAATTACCTAGATCAGAGATTGTGAGCCTTGCTCTTTACTCCAACATCAGAGACTGACCTCACAAATGCTATTCTGGATGAATGGTTAATAATTCTCACACCCTTCAAAATTTTATAGAAAATCTTACCAGAAGAGTATAATCTCATGCCTGTCCATCTCTGTCAAAGCCAGTATGCGTGAACATCTGTAAGAATTATCTCTGTACTGACATAGATACATATCTTGCAGTCTATATATTTTAGCATTATGGTTTTCTAAAAGTACGGCTCTTAATGATGTAAGGTTACATAAGCTTTTTCCATGCTGTATTTGCACACCTGCCTGTGTTGTTAGCTATTAGATTAGTGTATGACGCTGTCATTCAGTGGGAGGTTTCCTGATACACACCCTCTGGTAGCGATACTACTATAACACGGTATCTAAGCACAAGATAATTGTAATTCCGTGTCCATGAGCTCCGGATATTTGTATACAAAGCATCACATGGTGCTTGACAAACGGCTGCTTTTTGGCAGACCAATAAGGTTATATCAAGGGAACAAGATCCATTATATGACAAGTATCATTTATCCATATGATAAACGTCTGATTACTGGGGGGATCTGACTCCTGGAACCTCCACTAGATGCAAACTGGGGAGATCTGATCCTCCGTACCCCCTTACCGTGGTCAGAATAAAATGGAACTGAATTCTATCCTGTGAATAGGTGATAAATGGTATTAGAGGGAAAACTCAGTTACTGATACTTATGATAGGAGATAGGAGATCACTTTTGGTTTGGTGAGGGTCTGACAGCCAGAACTTCCCCCCTCAGCTGGATTGGGCACCATGTATAAACTGTCAGGTGATCTTTAGCAAAGAAAACCCTTTCCCGTTTTAAGCTGTCAGCAATGCCACCTCATGGAAAAGAAATATCACAAGACCTGATGAAGAAAACAATTTTTTTACACAAGAAAAGTGAAGACTACAAGAAGGTCAGCAAAGCTTTACTTTTTAGTCAGAATACTGTAGCAAAAGTGTTACAAGAATATAGCAAAGATGAAACAGCAACCATCTCACGGACGTTAAGGCTGACCACAGGAGTTAACATCTAAAAAGGAGCATCTTCTGATGAGGAGTGAAGACAATTGACATGTAAGTTTACTGAAGTTGGCCAATGATGTAAAAAGACAAACCGGGGTGACTGTTTCCCATGACACAACAAAGCATGCACTGCAGAGGAATGGCGTGCATGGGTGTCATCCATGAAGGAAGCCTCTCCTAAAGCCCATATACAGAAAAGTCCATCTACAATATGCCAGGGCCCATGCAGAAAAATATGATGACTACTGGGACTCTATACTCTGGACTGATGAGACTGAGATTAATGTTTTTGTAACTGATGGGTTCAAAACTGTATAGAGTCGCAATGGTGAGGAGTACAAAGAAAAATGATGGTGCCAACAGTGAGACATGGTGACGGAAATGTCCTTATGTGAGGCCACATACTTTTGTATAATACAGTATTATATATATTGTGGGGAAGCAAGAGGTTAAGTTCTGGATGGCAGTTATGTGTCACCGAGGTGGCTGGTCTCTGTGATGTAAGTCACCTGCACTGCGTCCAAAACGTTGCTTTCTACATTACATGCACAGTGGATGGGATTTATAGAAAACCCATGCCCGCTGTGCTTCTATTTAATACTGCGCAAACTCACCCGTGGTGCAAGTTTACGAGCTGCAGCATGTTAATTTCAGCAGTGGAGGCGTGAAGTTTCCCCCATAGACAGTCATTAGAAGCGTTACATCCGCGTAGTTCACTAACACTATGCGGATTTAAATGCGCAGCATTTTGGAGACAGCAAAAATACACTGCACCCAAAGCGCTGCTATTCCTGATCGTGGGCACATACCCTTAGTGACCAATTTAGTGACTGATGCTGGAGCTCCCTGCTGTCTGGTGCAGGATCAGATTTCTCATCCACACAACCACGGACTGAGCATAGAGCTGCGAGCACAGTCACTACTCACTGCTTGTGTCTCTGAAAGGGCATTCTGCTGAAATTACCGCTGGGATGAATCCCAGCTGGGACTGGCCCCTGATCCCTCCCATCCAGTTATCAATGTGTTACCTGATGTGTTACATAGGACTGCAGGTGACATCTACCATATTATCTGTACTCAAGAGTGTGATCACTGTGTTATGTGATGTTACATAGGACTGCAGGTGAAATCTACATTATCTTTACTCAGAGAGTGAACACCATGTTACCTTTGGTGTTACATAGGACTGCAGGTGAAATCTACCACATTATCTTTATTCAGAGGGTGATCGCTGTGTTATGAGGTGTAACATAGCCTCACCAACCACCTGAGCTGCCGCCTCACCAACCACACGAGCTGCCGCCTCACCAACTTCCTGAGCTGCAGCCTCACCAACCACCCGAGCTGCAGCCTCACCAACCACCCGAGCTGCCGCCCCACCAACCACCCGAGCTGCTGCCATGTCACCAACCACCTGAGCTGCAGCCTCACCAACCACCCAAGCAGCTGCCACATCACCAACCACCCGAGCTGCTGCCTCACCAACCTCCCGAGCTGCAGCCTCACCAACCACCCGAGCTGCAGCCTCACCAACCACCCGAGCTGCCGCCCCGCCAACCACCCGAGCTGCTGCCACGTCACCAACCACCCGAGCTGCTGCCTCACCAACCACCCGAGCTGCCGCCTCACCAACCACCAGAGCTGCCGCCTCACCACCACCAGTGCTGCATCACCCCGACCTCCTGTCTCTTCCCCATTGTCCTGAAGAATGTAAGTCCGCAAGGACAGGTTCCTCTCTCCTCTGTACCAGTCTGTAATTGTAAATTTGTTTACTGTTAATGATATCTATATCCTTGTATGTAACCCCTTTTCACATGTACAGCACCATGGAATTAATGGTGCTATATAAATAAATAAATAACAATAATAATAACACAGTGATAACTTTCTGAGTACAGATAATGAAGTAGATGCCTCCCGCAGTCCTATGTAAAACCACAAATAATACAGTGGTAACTCTCTGAGTACAGATAATGTAGTAGACGTCACATGCAGTCCTATGTAACAACTCGGATAACACAGTGATAACTTTTTAAGTTCTGAGAGAGTTATCAGTGTGTTACCTGTGGTGTTACATAGGACTGCAGATGACATCTACTACAGGATATTATCTGCACTCAGAGTTGAGAATGCGTTATCTGTGGTGTTAATTTTTTCTTTATTTTGGGGGTGGGTGGGGAGCAAACTATAAGTCTTGGTGCTTGGGCCCCTGATCTTTTCTGACTCTAGCAACACCACTGGCACCATCCTGGACAGGAGCAGTGTAGATTAAGAACTAATCAGCTCCCTGTTCCACTGGTAACTTCAGCATGATGCTGGCTACTTCCAGCCTGTGCCGTGTTGGAGATGGTGCCACGCAGCTGACATCAAGTGGTGCGATGACATTTCCGCACAACACCATCCAGCACCCACTGCTGTACCAGAAGATGAGACATCAGAGTGGTGGATGGGGAGCCTGGATTGGATATAAGTATGGAGTATAAGCTGTTTTTAGTATTTTTTTAATATTATTTGGCTACAGAAAGGGGGACTTTGGGAACATCATATTATATGGGTGGCTGTGGGGAACATTACACTGGGGTTGTGCGGACATCATAATCTATGAGGGGCTGTGAGGGACATTATACTGTATAGGGAACTGTGGGGAACAATATACTCTATAGAAAGTGCTGTAGGAGCCAATATACTGTATCAGGGAATGCGGTGTCATAATACTGCATGGGTAAATGTGGGGCCATAATGTATGGGGTGCTGTGGGGGCCATCTTATTGTACATTTGTCAGCTGGTGTGCCCATCATACTGTGTAGGAGGACAGTGCGAGGAGGGGGTACAGTTTGGAGAGGATAACGCGGTGGGCAGTATGAGGGCATAGTGTAAAGAGGGGGCACAGAATGGATATGGAGAGGGGGTAGCGTGAAATGGGGACACATTATGGAGAGATGTTAGCCTGTTAGGGGACAGTGTGGAGTTCTAGAGAGTGTAAAGGAAAACAGTGGAGACGGGACAGCCATGGTATAGGCCGTGACTCATAAGGGCAGACAGCGTGGTGCTTAGACCTGATAGTGGCAGACAGTGGTGTGGTTATAAGAATAGAGAGTGTGGAGGCCGTATGTGGCGCTCCAGGATCCTGGTCATCACAGTAGCATTGCTTTCCTTACGGGGAAAGTGATGTTACGTTTGGAAGCGATGAATGATAACTCTTATCAGGTAACCACAATGCACACAACATGTTCACACTCCAGGCCACAAAGGGGAGCTTTTGATCTTATTTACTAGGTGACTCTCCTATATATATTGTGGTTTGGAGGGAAAGAGAGATTAGATTGTCAGAGAGACAGAAGGGAGCAGACCGACCTAGAGGGTCAGAAGGTCTGAAGGGGCCGTGTAGTCGGAAGCACTACAGCTCCTGGAAAGAGACATACAGAAAGCCGAACATTGTTCAGTGAGCGTGCAGGAGAGTAACATCAGGGGAGACCAGCTAAGAGCAGGCTGCCTCCCTCTGAGGCGCAGATAACTGGTAGCCGGACAACCGAGGTTGTAAGGACTCTACAACTTACATCAGAGACCGGCAGGACAGCTGAACTGCAAGTTACCTGTCCGCCTTAATACCCAGGAGGCACGGTGACACCTTTAGAGCCCGGGGCATGCTAGAGTCCCTGTTAAAAGGCTCAAGTCACCAGTCATATGGGTTATGTCCTATCCTATATGGGGGACAGAGAGAAGAACTGTGAGGACCTTATCTGAAGCCATAGACAGTAAGGTACTACAACACCACCTCGCTAAAGGAAGGCTTTTAACTCCACCTGGTAAAGGGGACTCTGGATTCGCTTCCAAACCGGCCGGACCCTGCCTGCCCTGTGATCTGGTGAAAAACACCAAAAACGGACACATTCAAGAAAAAACACCAAAAACAGGCAAAGATGCTTACCTGTCTAAATAGGCCTCAATACAAATGCACAAGCAGGGTGCAGCGGACCCAAACAAAATAGCAAATGCACAGGTGCAATACCTAATGAAACAGCCAGCCTTCAATAAGGGTTTGGCCGTGTGGTACACCAATGCACTAAGATAAAATACTATGTATGTGGCGTGTTCACACAAGGAATACAAAGCATCTGGCTACAGCCTATTAATGACGCCATATGGCGGGCTGCCCAGTGCTAAAATGCATTTGTGCATTTGTATTGAGGCCTATTTAGACAGGTAAGCATCTTTGCCTGTTTTTGGTGTTTTTTCCTGTGATCTGGTGCCCTGGACTGTCGCTGCCTGAAGTCTCCAGTAAACCAGGTAAAGAGACTGCAAACCTGTGTCATCGTTCTTTACTGTGCCATTCACCATCTTCCATCTACACACCGGGAGCCCTGGCGATATACTTCACCTGTGGGAAGTTATACCATCTAGCTGCCATAACATCACCCCAGAGGAGCCCTTCAAGCAGCGTCGGTCCCCACTGACCGAATACCACAGGTGGCGTCACGAACATAAACTTTATTCAATTTCCCCTTTTACATGGGCGCCCAGGGCCACGGACCGGGTCGCCACCGTGACATCCCCCTGTGAACACCGGCCCCGGTACCGAGTAACCCATGGCCCTGGCGGGCGACTCACATACACCAAAGGAGAATGACTCCAATCATGGAAGATGTCACCTGTAAGGTACCTGGATGTAAATATTTTTTTGTGATCCTGCTTGTGTCTCATCATTGCTGTGGTTCCTGCATGGACTGCAGTCTGTTAAAGACTAATAACAACAACTCCCAGGACCTCTTTACCATTGTTAAGGACATACTAGTTGTAGATTCATGCAATACTATTGTATATGGGGCTTACCTGACCTTACAATTAATTGCTGTACTAAGCTTGGTTCTTGTATTCTGGTGATGCATTCATATACTTATAATGGTACTGGCATTGCATTTATTGATGGTGGTTTTATTGATGTATTTGTGTACTGATGATGGTTCTGGTGACATTTATGTACTGATGGTGGGTCTAGGGACCTATTTATTTTCTGATAATGGTTCTGGTGCTGTATATGTACTATTAATGGCCCTGTTGTTCTATTTATGTACTGATGATGAGTGTGGTTTTGTACTCATATACTTATGATTTTTTTAGTGATGAATATGTCACCAGAACAACCATGACTACATGAGTACATCACCAGGACCATCATCACTACATGAATACATCATCAGAACCATCAGTAGTACATGAATACAGCTCTAGAATATCCATCACTACTCGAATTTGTCACCAGAACCTCTATCCAGACCGTTATACATCACCAGAACCACCATCAGAAAAGGAATATGGCACTAGAACCACCATTAGCTTTGTTGCAAGCTGTATTTGTCACATGGCAGGCACATAAACATCCAGACATACCACTTTATAATAACTTCTATTTAGTTTTCATTAGGCTGGACACCTTAATTGAAACCAAACGGCCCCTATTATAGTTAATCAATATTAGTTTCCATAACTGTCCTTCGGTCCGACATTTGTCCCGGACGAATATGGCTATTTGTCTCTAGTATTATGTAAATGGTCTGCAAATAATGAATGATTCTATATCTAACTTTGAAATTGCACTCCCTGTTGAGCCTCACCTCAAAAGTACACAACATTTTTACTTTTGCTTGTATTTTTTGGTGAAAAAGATAACTATTCTAGTGGATGTGATTGTCAGAGGTTGTTACCTGATTTATAGGAGGGTGCATTAGTGCTCCTGTTATCTTAGTCTCTGACCCATTCCTTTGCTTAGTAGCTCAAGGGTGGGGGCACCATCGGTTTCATCTGCCTAGGGCTCCAAAATAACTTGTGCCAGCCCTGCTCTCATGTCCCAGATGTTTCACCTGCTATATTTGTTGCACACATGGATACAGTCCAAGACTTGCTCCTTGACCCAGATGGTGAAAACAGTGGTGATGAACTGGTTTATACACTTACTAGGTTGGTACAAAGCTGCCCAGGGAGATCCAAAGAATGCAGATGACCTTGTGAGCCTTGTGGGGAGATACTTGTTTCTGTAGAGCAGACAAGGGAGTTTAAAGTCACCTTACTGGGTTACACAAAGGGGACTGACACCTCAAAAAAGGGCTTTAATTCTTCACTTGTGGGGTGTCTAAAGGCCCAGAAAGCGTCAGAGCCGCTTTCGAGAAATCAGTTTCATGCCATTGTCTGTTGGAGAGGTCATAGCCTGGGACATATAGCAGCCTATTATGCTACAGTCTAAGAGCCAATGGACTGCACCGTAGGCAGATGCTGCTTACTATATCCCACCCACAGTTCCGTAACCCACCCTCAGCTGTGCCAGGTGTTAGTAAAGGCGTGACCATGACTGGACTCCTAGACTCAGGGAGTTTGATTACCCTAGTAACAGCCACACTACCGAATGTGCTAGTCCCTGGGAAGGGGGTGGGATTAGTGTATTTCCATGGGGAAACCAAGAGCTATCCCATGGCCTGGGTCGACATACGCACAGGCTGTTGTTCCATGTCACATGAAGTGGGATTCGTCAAGGACTTTTTGCATTAGATTATACAACTCTGTACATAGAGGTGATGCCTTTGAGAACCTTATCTTGAAAGTGTATTGCTTGAGAGTTGGTTTATGTAGTCTCTTGAACTGGCCTTTCTAAAGAGATATTAGTGGATCAGGAGACACGATTCATGTCAAAAGTCATAAGTGAACTGTGTAAAGACCTACAAATTTCACAAATTTTACCATGCCTATTGTTTCTACACCAGGGAAGTTCCATGAACCGCCACTGGATTTTCCCTGTTTGAGCAACTGTTTGGCCAAAATCCCCGAGGACGCCTGGATGTAGCAAAAGAGACGTGGGATAATGAAACCACGCCCTACAAAAGCATAATGGAGCATGGGAATCAAATGCAGGCGAGGATGGCTCGTTATGCCAATTGTAAAAGTGCATCTCCTTAGGGCACAGAAAGCACAGTTCAGAGTATGTAACAGGTCAGCTCAAGTGAGACAGTTTACACCAAGGGATCGGGTACTTGTGCTAGTGCCCATAGTGGAGTGCAAGTTCCTTGCTAAGTAGCAGAGATCCTATGAAGTAATAGAAAATAGGAAAAGTCAATTACAAAATACACCAACCAGAGAAAAGGAAGCCCTTCCAGATATATCATGTCAACCTCACAAAATCCTGGAAGGATAGGGAGTCTTTTGAAACTCCTTGCTTATTGGCATAATAATAATAATAATGATAATAATAATAATAATAATTTTATTTCTATAGCACTGACATATTCCGCAGCACTTTACATTTTAGAGGGTACTTGTACATACAATAGACATTACAGCATAGAGGAGACCCGAAAGGTGGATAGTAACAATTGCTTTCATTGTTCGGACCAGCCAAAGTGTAAGAATCAGATGTTCATGTAATGCTGAATGAACCGGTTATCAGCCTAAGTATGTAACAGTACAGACACAGAGGGCTAATAAATGCATAAAACATGTAAGAACATGATGCGAGGAACCTGGTTATGGTAAATATTTTGAATGGGCAACACAAGGATAGTTAGGTTAATGTGTTGAGATGGTAGGCCAGTCTGAACAAGTGCGTTTTTAGGGCATGTTTAAAACTGTGGGGATTGGGGGTTAATTAATAATAATATAATAATAATAATAATCTTTATTTATATACCGCCAACATATTCCGCAGCGCTTTACAGTTTAACAGTTTCAAACACAAAAGTCATAAGTAACAACGTTAACAATACAATAATTAAAGCGAAATAAGACGACCCTGCTCGTGAGAGCTTACAATCTACAATGAGGAGGGGGAGATACAAAGTACAGGTGTGTATTTACAATGATGTATTTACAATGATGGTCCAGCCATCTTCAGGGGTTGGGGAATAGATAGGGATAGTGAATGGGCTGTTATGATCTGGTGGTTAGGACAAATAGTGGACCTGGTAGTTAGAGCACCAGGAAAGACCTGATAGTACATTAACACAGGACAAGCTCTGGGAAGTGGAACCTCTGCTGACCGCAATCCCTAATCCTATCACGCACACTAGAAATAGCCGTGGAGCGCTCCTATCATGACCTAGGCGCCTCGTCACAGCCTCAGAACTAGCTAGCCCTAGAGATAGGAAAAATAAGCCTATCTTGCCTCAGAGAAAATTCCCCAAAGGAAAAGGCAGCCCCCCACATATATTGACTGTGAGTAAGATGAAATCACAAACACAGAGATGAAATAGATTTAGCAAAGAGAGGCCCGACTTACTAAACAGACAGAAGATAGGAAAGGTCACTTTGCAGTCAGCACAAAACCCTACAAAAGCCACACAGAGAGTGCAGGGAAAAATACCTTCCGCACCGACTAACGGAGCGGAGGCGCCCCTCTGCGTCCCAGAGCTTCCAGCAAGCAAGGCAAAATACACATAAGCATGCTGGACAGAAAAAATAGCAAACAAGAAAAAGCAAAGCGAAACTTAGCTTCTGCTGGAGGAAACAGGTAACCAGAAAGATCCAGGAGCGAACTAGACCAATGCTACAACATTGACAGCTGGCATGGGGCAAAGATCCAAGTGGAGTTAAATAGAGCAGCCCACTAACGAATTAGCCTCGTCACCTGTGGAAGGAAACTCAGAAACACCCACAGGCACCAGAGAAAGTCCATGGACAGAACCAGCCGAAGTACCATTCATGACCACAGGAGGGAGCCCGAAAACAGAATTCACAACAATGGGCTACACACACACACAAACATAAAATGACTTGATTAGTGAACGTGATAGGCCGCTCTGAACAAATGTGTTTTGAGCGAGCGCCTAAAACTATGCAAATTGTGGATGGTCCTAATATCTTGGGGTAGAGCATTCCAGAGGATTGGCGCAGCACGGGAGAAGTCTTGGAGTCGGGAGTGGGAGGTACGGATTAGTGCAGAGGTTAGTCGAAAGTCATTTGCAGACCGCAGTGGTCTGTTAGGCCGATAGACAGAAATGAGGGAGGAGATGTTATTTGTATTAACCTGAGTAGTGCATTCCAAAGAATTGTTGCAGAACGTGAAAAGTCTTGGAGATGGGAGTGGGAAGTTCTGATTATTGAGGATGCTAACCTCAGATCATTGGCAGAATGGATGGCACGGGTAGGGTGGTAGACTGAGAAGAGGGAGGAGATGTAGGGTGGTGCTGAGCCATGAAGTGCTTTGTGGGTGAGGGTAATAAATTTGTACTGAATTCTGGAGTGGATGGGTAACCAGTGTAATGACTGGCACAAGGTAAAGGCATTGGTGTAACGATTGTTGAGGAATATGATCCTAGCTGCAGCATTCAATACAGATTGGAGAGGGGAGAGTTTGGTAAGAGGGAGACCGATTAGTAGAGAGTTACAATAGTCAGATGAGAATGAATAAGAGAAACAGTGAGAGTTTTTGTAAAGTTGAAAGTAAGAAAGGGTCGAATTATAGAAATGTTTTTGAGGTGCAGATAACAAGAGTGGGCCAGTAATCGGATGTGGGGATGAATGAAAGCTCAGAATCAAGTATGACCCCAAGGCAGCGGGCATGTTGCTGGGGAGCAATGGTGGAACCAAAAACGGAAAGGGCAGTGTCGGGCATAGGTACATTAGTAGAGGGAGGAGTTCAGTTTTTGACAGGTTCAGTTTCAGATAGAGGGAGGACATGATGTTAGAGAGAGCAGTAAGACAATTACTGGTGTTTTCTAAAATGGCAGGCTTGATATCAGGAGAAGAAGTGTATAATTGGGTGTCATCAACATAGAGATTGTACTGGGACCCTAAACTACTGAGTGTTTGACCAATAGGGGCAGTATACAAAGAGAAGAGGAGGGGGCCTATGACTGATCCTTGATCAACTCCAACAGTAAGAGGAAGAGGAGAGGAGGAGGAACCAGCAAAAGATACAGTGAAGGAGTGGTCAGAGATAGGAGGAGACACAGGAGAGAACGGTGTCCTTGAGGCCGATGGAGCGGAGCATAGTGAGGAGGAGCTGATGATCCACAGTATTGAATGCTGCAGAGAGATCCAAGAGAATTAGCAGGAAGTAGTGACTGTTAGATTTAGCTATTAGTAGATCATTAGAGACTTTAGTAAGGGCAGTTTCGGTAGAGTGAAAAGAACGGAAACCGGATTGTAGAGGGTTGAGAAGAGAGTTATCTGAGAAATAGTGGATAAGACGGGAGTGGAACAGGCGTTCCAGGAGTTTAGAGATGAAGGGAAGATTAGAGACAGGTCTATAGCTAGCAGCACAGTTTTGATCGAGGGATAATTTTTTAACTAATGGATGTATGATGCATTGCTTAAATGAGGAGGAAAAGATACCGGAAGAGAGAGAAAGGTTGAATATTTTTGTTAGGTGAGAGGTGACAGCAGGGGAAAGGGACTGGAGGAGATGTGACGGAATAGGGTCCCTGGTGCAAGTAGTTGGGCGAGAATATGCAAGGAGCCTGATCACTTCTTCTTCTGTGACTGGTTCAAAGGCAGAGAGTGAGCTAGATGCCGTGGATGAGGGAGGACAGTGCAGGGTATGAGGGGATTGAGAGCTAATTTGCTGTCAGATATGATCAATTTTTTGTTTGAAATAATTGGCCAGATCGTTAGCGCAGAAATCCGTGGTTGGGGCCTGCACTCTTGGGTTGAATAGGGAATGAAAAGTGTCAAAGAGAGACGTTTCGGGTTATTGGATAGTGAGGTGATGAGGGTGTTGAAATAGGTTTGTTTGGAGAGGTGAAGGGCAGTGTTGTATGTTTTAAGCATAAACTTACTGTATAATGGATATCGTTTCTCCTTATGGAGAGTGACATACCATCTCTGGCTTGTCAAGGTAAGGAGGCTTATTCGCCGTGCAATGCTTCTCTGGGAAATATAATATGCAAATTGCCTCTTCTGAGAAAAAGAGGACTTAAACTCTATAGCGCCACCTGTTGGAAGTAGCGATCCTACAAGTCACAATCAACTCTTTAACGAGTCGTGCAATATGACTTAGGATAAAAGCCAAATTAGTATCTCAATTTGCAGATACGGTGTTTCGGGCTGTTGGCCCTCGTCAGTGCGAAGCATGAGAACTAATTTGGCTAGGTGAGAGGCTCTGGTCTGGGGTCTAAGGGGTATCGTTTCTCCTTATGGAGAGTGACATACCATCTCTGGCTTGTCAAGGTAAGGAGGCTTATTCGCCGTGCAATGCTTCTCTGGGAAATATAATATACAAATTGCCTCTTCTGAGAAAAAGAGGACTTAAACTCTATAGCGCCACCTGTTGGAAGTAGCGATCCTACAAGTCACAATCAACTCTTTAACGAGTCGTGCAATATGACTTAGGATAAAAGCCAAATTAGTATCTCAATTTGCAGATACGGTGTTTCGAGCTGTTGGCCCTCGTCAGTGCGAAGCATGAGAACTAATTTGGCTAGGTGAGAGGCTCTGGACTGGGGTCTAAGGGGTATCGTTTCTCCTTATGGAGAGTGACATACCATCTCTGGCTTGTCAAGGTAAGGAGGCTTATTGAGATACTAATTTGGCTTTTATCCTAAGTCATATTGCACGACTCCTTAAAGAGTTGATTGTGACTTGTAGGATCGCTACTTCCAACAGGTGGCGCTATAGAGTTTAAGTCCTCTTTTTCTCAGAAGAGGCAATTTGCATATTATATTTCCCAGAGGAGCATTGCACGGCGAATAAGCCTCCTTACCTTGACAAGCCAGAGATGGTATGTCACTCTCCATAAGGAGAAACGATACCCCTTAGACCCCAGTCCAGAGCCTCTCACACAGCCGAAACACCGTGTCTGCGAATTGAGATACTAATTTGGCTTTTATCCTAAGTCATATTGCACGACTTGTTAAAGAGTTGATTGTGACTTGTAGGATCGCTACATCCAACAGGTGGCGCTATAGAGTTTAAGTCCTCTTTATCTCAGAAGAGGCAATTTGCATATTATATTTCCCAGAGGAGCATTGCACGGCGAATAAGCCTCCTTACCTTGACAAGCCAGAGATAGTATGTCACTCTCCATAAGGAGAAACGATACCCCTTAGACCCCAGTCCAGAGCCTCTCACCTAGCCAAATTAGTTCTCATGCTTCGCACTGATGAGGGCCAACAGCCCGAAACACCGTGTCTGCGAATTGAGATACTAATTTGGCTTTTATCCTAAGTCATATTGCACGACTCGTTAAAGAGTTGATTGTGACTTGTAGGATTGCTACTTCCAACAGGTGGCGCTATAGAGTTTAAGTCCTCTTTTTCTCAGAAGAGGCAATTTGCATATTGTATAATGGATGAAATCGTCGGGTAGATTGGATTTTGTCCACAGATGTTCGGCGCATCTGGAGCACTGTTGCAGGAAACGTGTTTGCAGTGTGTGCCATGGTTGTCGCCGCCTGTGCCGTGTTGTTCTATGTATAGGAGGTGCAGTTTCTTCCAGGGCTCGTTGCAGTGTTTAATTGTAATGCTTCAGTGCAGAATCAGGACATGAGAGGGAGGAGATAGGGGCCAGTATCAGAAGCCAACATTGGAGATGTCAAGGTGACAGAAAAAGCAGGTCAGAGCATTACAGGACAGGAGGTTTGTCCCTAATTTTTTCTGTGATAGTAGCCCCGCTAACTGATCTCTTAAAGAGCACAAAATCAGTGATGGCTACGTGGTCTCCAGAACCCAAGTTAGCCTTTCAGTAGCTAAAACTAACTCTCTGTAGGAAGTCAGTGTTGGTAGCACCGTACTTCTACAAGGAGTTAATAGACCAGACAGATGTGTCAGATGATGGACTATGGGCTGTCATGTCTCAGGAGATTAACCCCTTAGCGACCGCCGATACGCCTTTTAACGGCGGCCGCTAAGGGTACTTAAACCACAGCGCTGTTAATTAACGGCGCTGTGGAAAAAGTCCATAGCGCCCCCCAGAGGCCGATTTTCTCCGGGGTCTCGGCTGCCGAGGGTAGCCGAGACCCCAGAGAACATGATTCGGGGGTTTTTTAACCCACCCCGCATTTGCGATCGCCGGTAATTAACCGTTTACCGGCGATCGCAAAAAACAAACAAAACGCGATCTCTTTTTAATTTCTCTGTCCTCCGATGTGATCGCACATCGGAGGACAGAGAAAAGGGGTCCCAGGTGGCCCCCCAATACTCACCTAGCTCCCCCGATGCTCCTCGTGTCTCCCGGTGGGCGCCGCCATCTTCAAAATGGCGGGCGCATGCGCAGTGCGCCCGCCGGCCGGCACCGGGAGAATCTTTGAGACCCCAAAGAGCATGATCGGGGTCGGTATTACCGACCCCTGTTTTGCGATCGCCGGTAATCAACTGTTTACCGGCGACCGCAAAAAAAAAAAAAAGTAAAGTGTAATTCTCTGTCCTCTGATGTGATCGCACATCAGAGGACAGAGAAATAGGGGGATTCGGGGACCCTAGCATACTCACCTAGGTCCCTGGATCCTTTTGCTGCTCCTCCTGGCCACCGGCAGAAGAACATGGCGGACGCATGCCCAGTGCGCCCGCCATCTGTCTCCATCTGCCGGCCGGCAGGAGAACAGCAGTTGGGGCTAAAATTAGGGTTAGGGGTAGGGTTAGGGTTAGGGTTAGGGTTAGGGGTAGGGTTAGGGGTAGGGTTAGGGGTAGGGGTAGGGGTAGGGTTAGGGTTAGGGGTAGGGGTAGGGTTAGGGGTAGGGTTAGGGTTAGGGGTAGGGTTAGGGTTAGGGTTAGGGGTAGGGTTAGGGGTAGGGGTAGGGTTAGGGGTAGGGTTAGGGTTAGGGGTAGGGTTAGGGGTAGGGGTAGGGTTAGGGTTAGGGGTAGGGCTAGGGTTAGGGCTAGGGGTAGGGTTAGGGCTAGGGTTAGGGCTAGGGTTGGGGCTAAATTTAGGGTTAGGGTTGGGGCTAAATTTAGGGTTAGGGTTGGGGCTAAATTTAGGGTTAGGCTTCTTTCACACTTACGTCGGTACGGGGCCGTCGCAATGCGTCGGCCCGACATACCGACGCACGTTGTGAAAATTGTGCACAACGTGGGCAGCAGCTGTAGTTTTTCAACGCATCCGCTGCCCAATCTATGTCCTGGGGAGGAGGGGGCGGAGTTACGGCCACGCATGCGCGGTTAGAAATGGCGGATGCGACGTACAAAAAAACGTTTCATTGAACGTTTTTTGTGCCGACGCTCCGCCAAAACACAACTAATCCAGTGCACGACGGACGCGACGTGTGGCCATCCGTCACGATCCGTCGGCAATACAAGTCTATGGGCAAAAAACGCATCCTGCGGGCACATTAGCAGGATCCGTTTCTTGTCCAAAACGACGGATTGTGACGGAATGCCAAACGACGCAAGTGTGAAAGTAGCCTTAGGGCTAGGGTTAGGGTTGGGGCTAAAGTTAGGGCTAGGGTTGGGGCTAAAGTTAGGGTTAGAGCTGGGATTAGGGTTAGGGTTTGGATTAGGGTTGGTATTAGGGTTAGGGTTGGCATTAGGGTTACGCTTGGGATTAGGGTTAGGTTTGGGATTAGGGTTAAGGTTAGGGTTGTGATTAGGGGTGTATTGGGATTAGGGTTAGGTTTGAGGTTAGGGTTGAGATTAGGATTAGGGGTGTGTTGGATTTAGGGTTTTGATTAGGGTTATGGTTAGGGTTGACATTAGGGTTGTTTTGGGGTAAGGGTTGTGATTATGGTTAGGGTTAGTGATTAGGATTATGGATCAGGTTGGGATTAGGGTTAGGGGTGTGTTGGGGTTAGGGTTGGTGCTAGAATTGGGGGGTTTCCACTGTTTAGGTACATCAGGGGGTCTCCAAACACGACAGCCAATTTTGCGCTCAAAAAGTCAAATGGTGCTCCCTCCCTTCTGAGCTCTGCCGTGCGCCCAAACAGTGGGTTACCCCCACATATGGGGCATCAGCGTACTCGGGATAAATTGGACAACAACTTCTGGGGTCCAATTTCTCTTGTTACCTTTGTGAAAATAAAAACTTGGGGGCTACAAAATCTTTTTTGTGAAAAAAAAAATATTTTTTATTTTCACGACTCTGCATTCTAAACTTCTGTGAAGCACTTGGGCATTCAAAGTTCTCACCACACATCTAGATAAGTTCCTTGGGGGGGTCTAGTTTCCAAAATGGGGTCACTTGTGGGGGGTTACTACAGTTTAGGTACATCAGGGGCTCTGCAATCGCAACATAATGCCCACAGACCATTCTATCAAAGTCTGCATTCCAAAAAGGCGCTCCTTCCCTTCCGAGCTCTGCCGTGCGCCCAAACAGTGGGTTACCCCCACATATGGGGCATCAGCGTACTCGGGATAAATTGGACAACAACTATTGCAGTCCAATTTCTCCTGTTACCCTTGTGAAAATAAAAACTTGGGGGCTACAATATCTTTTTTGTGGAAAAAAAAAATATTTTTTATTTTCACGACTCTGCATTCTAAACTTCTGTGAAGCACTTGGGCATTCAAGGTTCTCACCACACATCTAGATAAGTTCCATGGGGGGTCTAGTTTCCAAAATGGGGTCACTTGTGGGGGATTTCTACTGTTTAGGCACATCAGGGGCTCTCCAAACGCGACATGGCGTCCGATCTCAATTCCAGCCAATTCTACATTGAAAAAGTAAAACGGCACTCTTTCTCTTCCAAGCTCTGCGGTGCGCCCAAACAGTGGTTTACCCCCACATATTGGGTATTGACGTACTCAGGAGACATTGCACAACAACTTTAGTGGTCTAATTTCTCCTGTTACCCTTGTGAAAATAAAAATTTGTGGGCAAAAAGATCATTTTTGTAGAAAAAATGCAATTTTTTTTTTCACGGCTCTACGTTATAAACTTCTGTGAAGCACATGGGGGTTCAAAGTGCTCGCCACACATCTAGATAAGTTCCTTAAGGGGTCTAGTTTCCAAAATGGTGTCACTTGTGGGGAGTTTCCACTGTTTAGGCACATCAGGGGCTCTCTAAACGTGACATGGCGTCCGATCTCAATTCCAGCCAATTCTGCATTGAAAAAGTCAAACAGCGCTCCTTCACTTCTAAGTTCTGCGGTGCGCCCTAACAGTGGTTTACCCCCACATATGGGGTATTGGCGTATTCAGGAGAAATTGCATAACAAAATTTATGGTTACATTTCTGTTTTTACACTTGTGAAAATAAAAAAAATGGTTCTGAATTAAGATGTTTGCAAAAAAAAGTTAAATGTTCATTTTTTCCTTCCACATTGTTTCAGTTCCTATGAAGCACGTAAAGGGTTAATAAACTTCTTGAATGTGGTTTTGAGAACCTTGAGGGGTGTAGTTTTTAGAATGGTGTCACACTTCATTATTTTCTATCATATTGACCCCTCAAAATGACTTCAAATGTGATGTGGTCCCTAAAAAAAAAATGGTGTTGTAAAAATGAGAAATTGCTGGTCAACTTTTAACCCTTATAACTCCCTAACAAAAAAAAAATTTGTTTCCAAAATTGTGCTGATGTAAAGTAGACATGTGGGAAATGTTATTTATTAACTATTTTTCGTGACATATCTCTCTGATTTAAGGGCATAAAAATACAAAGTTTGAAAATTGCAAAATTTTAAAAATTTTCGCCATATTTCCGTTTTTTTCATAAATAATCGCAAGCAATAGCGAAGAAATGTTACCACTAACATGAAGTACAATATGTCACGAAAAAACAATCTCAGAATCAGCGGGATCCGTTGAAGCGTTCCAGAGTTATAACCTCATAAAGTGACAGTGGTCAGAATTGCAAAAATTGGCCTGGTCATTAAGTACCAAATTGGCTCTGTCACTAAGGGGTTAATGGAGAGGAGCACCCGATAATCTACTTGATAATCTACTTGAGTTGAAAGCTTACCCGATGAGAGAGAGAGGTTGAATATTTTTGTTAGGTGAGAGGTGACAGCAGGGGAAAGGGAGTGGAGGAGATGTGACGGAATAGGGTCCCTGGTGCAAGTAGTTGGGCGAGAAGATGCAAGGAGCCTGATCACTTCTTCTTCTGTGACTGGTTCAAAGGCAGAGTGTGAGCTAGATGCCGTGGAGGAGGGAAGACAGTGCAGGGTATGAGGGGATTGAGAGCTAATTTGCTGTCAGATATGATCAATTTTTTGTTTGAAATAATTAGCCAGATCGTTAGCACGGAAATCCGTGGTTGGGGCCTGCACTCTTGGGTTGAGTAGGGAATGAAAAGTGTCAAAGAGAGATGTCACGATATGGTATGAAATCTATATATATAATTGTCTAAGGGTTTTTCCGTCTGTCTGTCTGTCCTGGAAATCCCGCGTCTCTGCTTGGTCGAGGCCGCCAGCAACGGGCACAGCAACGATGATGTCATAATGGTTGCCATGGCGATGATGATGTCATAAAGGTTGCCTTGATCAATCAGCGACGGACACAGTCTGCCGCGAATTCTGGAATCATCATTGTCCATATACTACGGGGACATGCATATTCTAGAATACCCGATGCGTTAGAATCGGGCCACAATCTAGTATCATATAAGTCTCTCTTGCTCAAGGCTGTGGGCTAACAAGCCCCCCTTCCCTTTCACTCAGCCAAGAGCTGCTTTGCCAATGTACTGGGGGGAGTTTTATGGCCGAAAGGTATTTATGACCAGGTTAGAATCTTCCTCCAGCTGGAACTGGAAAAATGGCTCCAAAATTCATGAAAGATTCTTTGTTTTTGTACGATATTATGCACAATGTTTACGTTAAGAACACGAAAATATATATTTGTATTCCCACTCGGTGTATCTACCCATCCCTTGAAACTCGGGCTTCTAACTCCATCTGGTAAAGAAGTAGGGATTTCTCTGTAAATATGTATCCCAGAAAAGACATATTTGATCTCATTAGAATGCTCACGTTAATCCGAGATGAATGATGGGTTTGTTATGACTCTGACATGTTTTGTAGTGAAGTTATAGAAATCAGAGAAAATAGTTTAAAGTTTACTCAGAATGTAGAGAGGAGGGTCAGGATAAGCCAGCCTTTCTGTGATGTCACAGCCTTAAGGTTTTAAGTGTGTGGCAGGCTTCCCCAGCTCAGACTTCTTCTTGACTTCTTGTCTTCTCCTGAAGCCAGCAGCACGTCCAATGAGCTGGGACGTATGGAAAAAACTCCACTAGCCTGGTTGCCTGCCATGCTTTGAACATGTGAGTGTTACATTTTCTCATTTAATCCCTGTTTATTTCATAATTACCCTTGTACATATTTGCAATTGTCTCATTTGTAACATCTTTATAAAATATTTTTGATAAAGCACTACCTAATTTTTATGGGATATAATATTTAATATTAGTTCGTTCTCCTGCTCTAAACCGTACCCTAAGTCTTCTGAAGGGAAATACGCTACTGTTACTGTTGTGTTGGGTTAGCTTCGGACCCGTTTAATCGAAGCTGGTGGCAGTGATACCGTGTGCAGACTGTTGAGTGATGCTGTAGCGGCTGCGGCGTTGATAATTATTGTTCCTGCCTGAGTGGGAGTAGTTATCGCGTCGCTGCAGCGTGCCCAATAGCCAGTACATAGCAGGCAGCCTTTCTGGCGACTAATTACCCAGGGTGCAGTACCTAATCTGACCTGAGAGTAAGGGGGCGCCAGAGAGCTGCAAGTGTTAAGTGGAACTGTAAGCGGGATATACATAAATCCCTGCAGTTCGTGGTATATTGAAAAGCAGTGGGATACCTAGAATAAGCCCCTTCTGTAAACTAAGAGGTCAATAGCCTTGTGTGTGTTTTCTCATCACATTGTTAGCACTGGAGGGATAACTAAGATAAGCCCCCCTGCACATGTGATAGCCGTCTGTTGGCCCAAAGTCACCCCGACCCGTGACGTAGGGGTGACGGTCACGGTGTGAATCGTGACAAATTGGTGGCAGCGGTCGAGGAATCCTGACAAATTGGTGGTAAGGCGGTGGGATATCTTAGAGCATTAGTGAATTGGTTTGAGTAATCATTCCTCTCACTAAAAACTTGCAGAAAGTTCTTGCGAGGACTCTGCGCAAATAAGTTTGGAGAACGAACTCAGTGTTTTATTAGTCTTGAGACAATTGCGTACTGGTAATTATCCCCTCCCTTTCTCTTCGTTTTTCTATCCTATCTTTTATTTGGCAACCATGGCTGTGAAAGGGGAAGCCTGGTACAACCAGCAGAAGAAGGATATTCTTGCTGGGATATGCATGTACCACGGCCTGAACCCCCAGGACAAGTCCAAGGCTCAAATGGTCGCTGACCTGGTGCAATTTGAAGCCGACCAAGCCAGGTCACAGAGCCCAGAGGCCGCAGAAGCCAGCACCAGCGAATATGGTGCTGCAGCAGAGGTCCAACCACTGAATGCTGGCCCTGTTAGCGATCCAGGCGAATTGGACCCCCACCTGCAGGCGGCCTTGAAAGAATTCCCCACTGATGACCATGAGAGACGTCGGCAGCTGATTCAGCAATACCGGCAGGAGGCCCAGCAAGCCGAGAGAGAGGCCCGAGCTGAGAGAGAGGCCCAGCGAGCCGAGCGGCAAGCAGAGCAGGAGTACCAGCTGCAGTTAGCTCAACTGCGAATGCAGGGGTCGTCCCAGACCAACTGTGAGCCCAGCAGCGCTCAGATACCTAAGCCTCGGCCCGATCACTTCCCTGTTATGGAGAAGGACGGAGACTTGGACACGTTTCTGCGGGCCTTTGAGAAAGCCTGCAGACAGTACCGGCTCAGTAAAAAATGGTTTGATCTCACCACATCAGCCGTTTTTTCAGGAGCGTCCTAGATTGGCATTTCTTGATGTTCTAATTACTAAACCCACTAAACACATTAGAGACCACCATCTTTCGAAAACCGACCTCCACTAACTCTTTTTTGAAGTGGGAGAGTCACCATCCATATTCCCTCAAGAGAGGCATACCCAAGGGCCAATACCTACGTTTAAAAAGAAACTGTTCAAACACTAGGGACTTTAAAATCAAGGCGGATGACCTGCGTCAGAGGTTTCTGACCAAAGGGTACCCTGACCGAATACTGAGGGAAGCATTTAAATATGCAAAAGAACAAGATAGGAGGGAACTTATGGTACCCAAAAAGAGAACTGAATATTCGAATGAAAAAGCCAGACTCATTTGCACCTATGATAATGGGGCCCAAATGGTCAGACAAGTGGTCCAAAAGCATTGGGGTATCCTTCGGATGGATGAGGACATTAGAGACTTTGTAGGTGAGAGACCTCTCATCACATACAGAAAGAGTAAGACCATTGGCAATCGATTGGTACGCAGCCACTTTGTTACACCTACTACCAGAGAAACCTGGTTACCGGGGAAGATTTGTGGCTGTTATCGATGTGGTGACTGCGTGGCCTGTGAACACGTAATAGTGGGGAAAAAGTTTGAAGGCATTGATGAGTCGTTTGAGATCAGGGACTTTATCAATTGCAAAACAAAAGGTATCATCTATCGTATTATGTGCAAATGTGGTTAGGCCTATGTAGGCAAAACCTCTAGAGAATTCAGGAGAAGGATAGGTGAGCATCTAGGTAATATTCGGAATAAAAGAGAGACTTCGGTGGCCAGACATGTCAATGTTATGCATGATGGGGACATGAAGGCCATACAATTTATGGGTATCGAGAAAGTGAGACCACCAAGAAGAGGGGGCGACTTTGATAGGATCTTGCTCCAAAAGGAGTCTAGGTGGATTTTTCGCCTCCAGACCTGCTATCCGCAGGGCCTAAATGAGCAATTGAACTATAGTTGTTTTCTTTGAGATCAATAGGGGTTTATAGATTTTATCTCCTTCTTTGGTAACTAATGGGCTAATGGGTTGGAGTCTGATCTGCGGTCTCTGGGGAGTTTTAAGTCATTAAAACAGGATGTGTATTATCCATTGGGATATTTAGGCTATGAGCCACTGCCATATCCTAGAAATATATATTGTTCTCCGACCCGATCTGAGGGGGGAATAAAGGGAGATTTTTCTATCAATAATTTTCTATGGACTTATCTAGAGGGACTTCTTTCCCTTTGACTAGCCACCCCCTCTCATGGTTATATCTGAAAAGATTCCGGCATGGCGGCGTTGTTTGATATTGACATATCTTTTATCACTAGTGACACATATCTTTTATTACTAGTGACACAAAACCTACCGACAGAGCGGGTAATAGTAGGAAGTCCGTATGCGCACTGTGGCAAAAACACTGGGAACCTAATGTACCTGCCGGCAAAGCGTACAGCTGCGGGGAAAAAAGGACGCATGCGCACAGCCATGACAGATCGTAGTCATGGCTGCGGAGACGCAGACAGAGGACGGAACTGATCCCGGGTGGGTACTGCGCAATAGCGGAAATAATTAGTACCGTGAACCGGAAGTGAAGGCAAATCTAATGGTGGTACATGGTCCGCATGCGCGGTAATGGAGAGACCGGCGCAGCATCTGGTTAGGCGTTTACATGACAACACAACGCCTAGAGCACCCGGTAATTGAAGCGGCCATAATCAAGGGCCGGAAGTGAGGTAGGACGCCGTGCAATTAGGATTGAGAGGGGGATAGACTATATTAGGGAGCGCGGTCCCTGCATGCATCTCACCATACCATAGTCCACACTGGAAGCCAGGTGCACTGGACACATAGGAGCCACCTGCCAATGCAGGGGCTTAACATCTCTAAATAGTACATCGTATTATATGTATACCCCCGATTTTTCTGTTCCCCTGAGGAATCTCCCCTATGGGAGAGGAAACGCGTAGGGAAAGTTATTTGTTTATGGTGGGTACAAAACTTAGCCTGACTTGGGGACTGTCCTTGTCAGGACGGGAGCAGTACAGGGGCACGACCGGGTAGCATAGCTATTTTCTACTTTTCCCTTCCCTGCAAATGTACATGAGGACGCTCCTGAAAAAACGGCTGATGTGGTGAGATCAAACCATTTTTTACTGAGCACTGGTTGTTTTGAGCACTATATGCACTTTTTTATTGTTCTATCCATTAGAAATTATTTTAAAAGGAGACAAATAAAGGTTATATTTTAGATTTATTAGGCTCCTCCTGGCTTCATATATACGTTCTATTAGAGGACCTTAAAGGGGTACCATATCTGGATACACCCTAGTATCTGGCTATTTTTGTGCTATCAGTAGTCCTTCCCTGTTATGGCTGGCTTCCTGGCGACGGGACCAGATACTGATCTATGGCTTAGTGAAGCCAAAGATATTTTTTCTGAGAAAACTTTTGCCCAGAAAAAGTATACTCCAACATATACAGCAGCATTCAAAGATTTGAATAAAATATACAAAGAACACACTAGCTCGTGGTGGGAAATTCAGAGCCTTGAAACATACATTAAGAATAATATAGTACCGAGGGGACTACGTATTACCCTACTGCCGGCCCCTCGTTGTCGGAGCCCTCAGTTACTAAATCTCTGGGAAAAAGAAGCAACTAATAGTTCTTTAAGATTTATGAACTTATTGGTTGCAGAAGAAAAAAACAATTTTGAGAAGTTAAACACAAAATTAAAAGAACAGATTGAGATAGTTACAAAATTTAAAGGTGAAGGTGATTTTGGCATTAAGGAAACACAATTACAGAACTCAATTGAAAAATTCCAATATAAACTAAAGGAGAGGAAACATATACAATTCTTGAAGGATCTCCAGGACTTCCGGGATAATAAAATCTATCAGGTTCTGGGAGACCGTGTAGAGAGAGGAGAAAGGGAAACGGACCTATCCTCAACAGAAACTGATATCTCAGACACAGAAACGAGACAAAGATCAACCCGTGGCCGGCAGAGGGGTAAAAATAGAGGTTACTCTAGGGGGGGCAACTTCCACCTAGTGTCTAGACCTGGTTTTTTAGACAGCACATACTCCCTGAGAAGCAGGAACCCCTTCAACAGGGATTAGAGCTTCAGGTAATCAACCTCTCGGGTAGAAACATCAGTGAAGTAGAAATGACGGTACTAAGTAAGGGGCTATCATTTATTCCCACCACAGATTTCTCTACCTTTGATTGTGTTAAGGATATAAACTTATTTGTAAGAAAAGTTAGATGGCACAAATTTTTTAAACAACAGAATAGGCGGATTTGCGCAGGGCTGGACATCCCAGTGGATATACTCCAGGATGTGCAGCTCTTGGCTAATCTTGACCAGACATTGCCATCAACAAGCGGCCAAGGTCCCTTTTCGTCTCTGAGAAAAACCAGTACCAAGATGCCACCAGTCGGGGGTGATGTTTCCGCTATAGATGTGTTTCTCCAGCTAACCACAGAGGAAATTAAACAAAAAGAGAGTATCCACATTAGACATAATCTAACAAGAAATCAGATGGAGGCACTCCAGAGTTTGGAAAGAGACACATCTATAGTGGTTAAACCCTCCGATAAAGGGGGAAACATAGTTGTAATGAATACAGGGGGATATAGAGACATGTGTCTCTCCTTATTAAATGACACAGCTACGTATACCCAGGTTAGGAGTTACCAGATGAATACCACAAAGGACAAATTAAAAAACATTCTTGATGGGGCTATAAACAAAAAACTGATTAGCCAGGAGGAATATGACTATCTTTTTCCTAAACACCCTGTGATGGCTACGTTTTATGCACTTCCAAAACTGCATAAAGGGCTTCACCCTTTAAAGGGAAGACCCATTGTATCGGGGATTGGGAGCATAAGCCAAAATGTGGGTACCTACCTAGATGAGATCCTTAGACCCTTTGTGAGTTCATTGCCATCATATCTGAGGGATACGGCTGACCTCTTGAATAAATTGGACAATATCGTTGTGGAACCTGAAGTACTCCTAGCAAGCATCGATATTGAAGCCTTGTACTCGTCAATTCCACACAACTTTGGGATTTCGGGTATGAAACATTTTTTGGGCACAAGGGGCTGCCAATGTGCCCCCCATAATGAATTGGTTATTTCTCTCCTTGAATTTGTTTTGCAGAACAACTACTTTACCTTTGATGGTAAAGTCCTCCACCAGCTCAGGGGCACCGCCATGGGTAATCCATGTGCGCCAAGTTACGCAAATCTGTTCCTGGGCTGGTGGGAGGACACCATCGTGTTCTCGGACAGACTTATGCACCTCACAAGTAAGGTGGACTTATGGGTCAGGTTCATAGACGATGTCTTCATCCTATGGCGGGGTACTATTTCTGACTTTAGGGAGCTTATTGATCTACTCAATCAGAACGAGATAGGCCTTAGATTTACTTATGAAGTGGACCCTACTAGATTGGCATTTCTTGATGTTCTAATTACTAAACCCATGAATGGGGACACATTAGAGACCACCATCTTTCGAAAACCGACCTCCACTAACTCTTTTTTGAAGTGGGAGAGTCACCATCCATATTCCCTCAAGAGAGGCATACCCAAGGGCCAATACCTACGTTTAAAAAGAAACTGTTCAAACACTAGGGACTTTAAAATCAAGGCGGATGACCTGCGTCAGAGGTTTCTGACCAAAGGGTACCCTGACCGAATACTGAGGGAAGCATTTAAATATGCAAAAGAACAAGATAGGAGGGAACTTATGGTACCCAAAAAGAGAACTGAATATTCGAATGAAAAAGCCAGACTCATTTGCACCTATGATAATGGGGCCCAAATGGTCAGACAAGTGGTCCAAAAGCATTGGGGTATCCTTCGGATGGATGAGGACATTAGAGACTTTGTAGGTGAGAGACCTCTCATCACATACAGAAAGAGTAAAACCATTGGTAATCGATTGGTACGCAGCCACTTTGTTACACCTACTACCAGAGAAACCTGGTTACCGGGGAAGATTTGTGGCTGTTATCGATGTGGTGACTGCGTGGCCTGTGAACACGTAATAGTGGGGAAAAAGTTTGAAGGCATTGATGAGTCGTTTGAGATCAGGGACTTTATCAATTGCAAAACAAAAGGTATCATCTATCGTATTATGTGCAAATGTGGTAAGGCCTATGTAGGCAAAACCTCTAGAGAATTCAGGAGAAGGATAGGTGAGCATCTAGGTGATATTTGGAATAAAAGAGAGACTTCGGTGGCCAGACATGTCAATGTTATGCATGATGGGGACATGAAGGCCATACAATTTATGGGTATCGAGAAAGTGAGACCACCAAGAAGAGGGGGCGACTTTGATAGGATCTTGCTCCAAAAGGAGTCTAGGTGGATTTTTCGCCTCCAGACCTGCTATCCGCAGGGCCTAAATGAGCAATTGAACTATAGTTGTTTTCTTTGAGATCAATAGGGGTTTATAGATTTTATCTCCTTCTTTGGTAACTAATGGGCTAATGGGTTGGAGTCTGATCTGCGGTCTCTGGGGAGTTTTAAGTCATTAAAACAGGATGTGTATTATCCATTGGGATATTTAGGCTATGAGCCACTGCCATATCCTAGAAATATATATTGTTCTCCGACCCGATCTGAGGGGGGAATAAAGGGAGATTTTTCTATCAATAATTTTCTATGGACTTATCTAGAGGGACTTCTTTCCCTTTGACTAGCCACCCCCTCTCATGGTTATATCTGAAAAGATTCCGGCATGGCGGCGTTGTTTGATATTGACATATCTTTTATCACTAGTGACACATATCTTTTATTACTAGTGACACAAAACCTACCGACAGAGCGGGTAATAGTAGGAAGTCCGTATGCGCACTGTGGCAAAAACACTGGGAACCTAATGTACCTGCCGGCAAAGCGTACAGCTGCGGGGAAAAAAGGACGCATGCGCACAGCCATGACAGATCGTAGTCATGGCTGCGGAGACGCAGACAGAGGACGGAACTGATCCCGGGTGGGTACTGCGCAATAGCGGAAATAATTAGTACCGTGAACCGGAAGTGAAGGCAAATCTAATGGTGGTACATGGTCCGCATGCGCGGTAATGGAGAGACCGGCGCAGCATCTGGTTAGGCGTTTACATGACAACACAACGCCTAGAGCACCCGGTAATTGAAGCGGCCATAATCAAGGGCCGGAAGTGAGGTAGGACACCGTGCAATTAGGATTGAGAGGGGGATAGACTATATTAGGGAGTGCGGTCCCTGCATGCATCTCACCATACCATAGTCCACACTGGAAGCCAGGTGCACTGGACACATAGGAGCCACCTGCCAATGCAGGGGCTTAACATCTCTAAATAGTACATCGTATTATATGTATACCCCCGATTTTTCTGTTCCCCTGAGGAATCTCCCCTATGGGAGAGGAAACGCGTAGGGAAAGTTATTTGTTTATGGTGGGTACAAAACTTAGCCTGACTTGGGGACTGTCCTTGTCAGGACGGGAGCAGTACAGGGGCACGACCGGGTAGCATAGCTATTTTCTACTTTTCCCTTCCCTGCAAATGTACATGAGGACGCTCCTGAAAAAAACGGCTGATGTGGTGAGATCAAACCATTTTTTACTGAGCACTGGTTGTTTTGAGCACTATATGCACTTTTTTATTGTTCTATCCATTAGAAATTATTTTAAAAGGAGACAAATAAAGGTTATATTTTAGATTTATTAGGTTCCTCCTGGCTTCATATATACGTTCTATTAGAGGACCTTAAAGGGGTACCATATCTGGATACACCCTAGTATCTGGCTATTTTTGTGCAGACAGTACCGGCTGCCTACAGATGAATGGGCACGATACCGGACACCAGGGCTGAGAGGCAAAGCTCTGGAGGCGTTTGCTGCCCTCCCTCAAGAACAAGATGGTGACTATGAGGCCATCAAGCAGGCTCTGATAGCCAAGTACCAGCTTACACCCGAGGTGTACCGTAGAAAGTTCCGGACCCTCCAACGTGGCCCACACGACAGTTACAGTGATGTGGTGCATGGACTGGGGACCCACTTTGACCAGTGGACCCAAGGACTGTCAGTGACCACCTTTGCCCAGCTGCGAGACCTGATGATCAAAGACCAGTTCTTTCATCTTTGCCCAGCTGAGGTGCGACAGTTCGTGATGGACAGAGAACCCAAAGACGTGACGAAAGCAGCGCAGATTGCCGATGCCTATGAGGCCAACCGTAGATCGGAAGTGTGGAAGCCAGTCACCACCAGCTGGAGAGGGGGTAAGCCTGCAACCAACGCCAGTACCCCTGCCAGCCAACCCTCCAGAGGTCCTGGCCCCGTGGCCAACAGCACCAGACCTACCACCGAACCTCGCAAGTGTTACACCTGCCATCAGACTGGTCATCTCAGTCCCTCCTGCCCAACCAAGCATAAGAACACCCCAGCCAAGGCCCCAGGGCCTAATGCAGCAGTTCTTTTGGTGGGTGGTGTGGTTGGGAGGGTGTGTGACAACGTACAGCACGTCACTGTGGGAGGCCATGTTGCTACAGGCCTCAAAGACACCGGGGCTGAACGAGCCCTCATCCGACCCGAACTGGCGGCCCCTGAAGAAATCATTCCGGGGAAAACCCTAACTGTCACTGGGATTGGGGGCATCACCTGTCCCTTACCGATGGCCCGGGTTTTTATTGATTGGGGTGCCGGGAGCGGGGTGAAAGAAGTGGGGCTGTCTGATAATTTGCCCACTGATGTTTTGTTGGGGACTGATTTGGGGAGGTTGGTTGCATACTACGTCCCTGACACCCCTCCCCAATCTACTAATAAGGGTAACGTTAACCCTGATGATGATGATGATGATGATGATGATGATGATTGGAAATCGCATGTGTTACCTGACCATGCTTTATCTTGTAATGATGCATCTAATAACCATTTTTTTTCCTAGGATTGATGGTGAAAATGTTGTACCTGTGCCATCTGAACATGATAATGATTTTTCTGTGAAGGTTAATGTGTCCATAGGTACAGGCGTGCCCAGCCACGTCGCTCTGTGGAGTGAGACGGCTGAGGAACCCCTAACAGGGGCAAGTGTCGGTGCTACAGGAAATGGGGAGATGCATGGGAACCGTGAGGAAGGTGATGCCATGAAAGTGACCAGTGCCACCGAGGAAGGTAACTGGCCCATAAGTAGCACTGCCCCTGGAATGTTGGGGGTGGATGGGGAGGTAGAGCCCAAAGCAGCGCCGGCTGATGGGTCTGTAGAAACCCCCGGGGAGACAGCCTACGCAGCTGCTGTCACCCGCAGTCAGAGTGCCCGGAACGCAGATAACTGTCTGCCTTCCGGACCCTCCTCAGTCATCACTGTGAGTGAATCAGAGGTGGACCCAGAGCAGGTCCAAGAAGGTTCCCGTGGGGAAGGGACCCTGACATCGCTTCTGGCTTCCCCTAGCCAGGAGTTTCAGGCCGTTCTGCACACAGATGCGAGCCTAGAGAGTTTGAGACAACTCGCCGGGACGCGCTTCTCCGAGACTGATAAGGAGAAGGTGTTCTGGGAACAAGGAAGGTTGTACCGGGAGACAGTACCTGGAGAATCACAAAAGGAGTGGTTGAGGGAAAGACAGCTGGTCATCCCGCAGCAATTCCGGGGTGAGTTGTTGCGGATTGCCCATGAGATCCCGCTAGCTGGACACTTGGGGATCAGCAAAACTAAGGCCCGGCTGTCTCAACACTTCTATTGGCCTAAGATGGGGACAGATGTGTCAAACTACTGCCGCTCCTGTGTCACCTGTCAAAGGGTGGGGAAAGCGGGGCCTGCTATTAAGGCTCCCCTGATCCCTTTGCCAGTGATAGAGGAACCTTTCCAGAGGATCGCGGTGGACATTGTGGGCCCGCTGGCCGTCCCCAGCAGCTCTGGAAAGCAATACATCCTTACTGTGGTAGACTATGCTACCCGGTACCCAGAGGCAGTAGCTCTGTCGTCAACTAGGGCAGATAAGGTGGCGGATGCCCTGTTGGCTATCTTTTCACGTGTAGGATTTCCCAGGGAAATGCTTACTGATCAAGGGACCCAATTTATGTCTCGCCTAATGGAGGCTCTCTGTAAGAGAATGCAGGTGAAGCACCTGGTATCGAGTGCGTATCACCCACAGACCAATGGCTTGTGTGAACGCTTCAATGGTACCCTCAAACAGATGCTACGCATGCTGGTTGAGACTCAAGGGCGCGACTGGGAGCGGTACCTCCCACACCTGCTGTTCGCTTACCGAGAGGTTCCGCAGGCCTCGACGGGGTTCTCCCCCTTCAAGCTCCTGTACGGCAGGCGAGTCCGGGGACCTCTTGGGTTGGTAAGAGAATCCTGTGAAGAGGAGCCGAACACTTCTGAAGTGTCCATAGTGGAGTATGTCACGCGCTTACGTGACAAGATGCAGACCTTGACGCAGTTGGTGCATGAAAACATGACGCAGGCTCAGGCTGATCAGAAGCACTGGTACGACCAGAACGCCCGGGGGCGGACCTACCACGTGGGTCAAAAGGTGTGGGTGCTGGTCCCCGTACCAACGGATAAGCTTCAGGCAGCCTGGGAGGGCCCGTACGTCGTCCACCAACAGCTCAACCCGGTCACTTACGTGGTCACGCTTGACCACGCTCGGGGTAGGCGAAAGGCCTTTCACGTCAACATGATGAAGGCTCATCACGAACGTGAACCTTTCGTCCTACCGGTCTGCAGCTTGCCCGAAGACGGTGAGGAAGACACCCTCCTGGACATGCTGGCCAAAGCCAAGGCCAATGGGTCCATCGAGGACGTGGAGGTAAGCGCCTCGTTAACTGAACCCCAGCAGTTGCAGTTGCAAACCACACTGGAACCCTTCCGGGTCGTGTTCTCCAACCGACCGGGGAGGACTGAGTTAGCAGTCCACGAGGTGGACACCGGGAATCACGCCCCACTACGGCGAACACCCTATCGAATCTCTGACCAGGTGCAGCAGATTATGCGCCAAGAGATCGATGAGATGTTACAGCTGGGGGTGATTCGACGGTCAAAGAGTGCGTGGGCATCACCTGTAGTTCTTGTGCCAAAGAAGGACCGGACCACTCGGTTCTGCATGGACTACAGGGGGCTCAACACCATTACAGCCTCTGACGCGCACCCCATGCCGCGCATCGAGGAGCTGCTTGAGAAGTTAGCTGGTGCAAATTACCTAACAATAATGGATCTGAGTCGAGGATACTGGCAGATTCCCCTGAGCCCTGAGGCACAGGAGAAGTCCGCCTTTATCACACCCTTTGGACTGTACGAGTCCACGGTCATGCCCTTCGGCATGAAGAATGCCCCTGCCACTTTCCAGAGGATGGTCAACCTCCTGCTTCAGGGACTGGAGAAGTACGCAGTGGCGTACTTGGATGACATTGCCATCTTCAGTTCCTCCTGGGAGGAACACCTGCAGCATCTCGAAGAGGTGGTCAGGCAAATTCACCAAGCAGGACTGACTATCAAGCCCGGAAAGTGCCAGATGGGCATGAGGGAGGTTCACTACCTGGGGCACCAGGTAGGTGGGAACACCCTGAAGCCAGAGCCGGAAAAAGTGGGCGCGATCGTGAACTGGCCCACTCCCGTGACCAAGAAACAGGTCATGTCCTTCCTGGGCACTGCAGGGTACTATAGGCACTTCGTACAGCACTATAGTAGCCTGGCAAAACCTTTGACGGACCTCACCAGGAAGAAGCTACCCCACATTGTCAACTGGACAGATGGCTGTGAGGGGGCCTTCCAGGCGTTGAAAACCGCACTGTGCAACGCCCCTGTGTTGAAAGCAGTCGACAGCAGTCGACCGTTCTTGGTGCAGACCGACGCCAGCGAGTTTGGCCTTGGTGCCGAGGGAAGTGGCCTACTCCACCATCGAGAAGGAGTGCCTGGCCATAGTCTGGGCCCTGCAGCGCTTGCAGCCCTACTTGTACGGTCGCCCCTTCACTGTGATGACCGACCACAACCCTCTGCACTGGCTAAACGCCATGTGTGGAACCAACGGCAGGTTGTTACGCTGGAGCCTTGCCCTTCAGCAGTTTGACTTCACCATTGAACACAAAATGGGCAAAGAGCATGGGAATGCAGATGGACTCTCCCGCCAGGGTGAACCTACTGAGGTGCCCATGGAGGCATACCGTGGGGTACTGCCTCCCTAGCGCACACCAAAAGGGGGAGGTGTCACGACATGGTATGAAATATCATATAAGTAGCTCTCTTGCTCAAGGCTGTGGGCTAACAAGCCCCCCTTCCCTTTCACTCAGCCAAGAGCTGCTTTGCCAATGTACTGGGGGGAGTTTTATGGCCGAAAGGTATTTACGACCAGGTTAGAATCTTCCTCCAGCTGGAACTGAAAAAATGGCTCCAAAATTCATGAAAGATTCTTTGTTTGTTTTTTGTACGATATTATGCACAATGTTTACGTTAAGAACACGAAAATATATATTCGTATTCCCACTCGGTGTATCTACCCATCCCTTGAAACTCGGGCTTCTAACTCCATCTGGTAAAGAAGTAGGGATTTCTCTGTAAATATGTATCCCAGAAAGTACATATTTGATCTCATTAGAATGCTCACGTTAATGCGAGATGAATGATGGGTTTGTTATGACTCTGACATGTTTTGTAGTGAAGTTATAGAAATCAGAGAAAATAGTTTAAAGTTTACTCAGAATGTAGAGAGGAGGGTCTGGATAAGCCAGCCTTTCTGTGATGTCACAGCCTTAAGGTTTTAAGTGTGTGGCAGGCTTCCCCAGCTCAGACTTCTTCTTGACTTCTTGTCTTCTCCTGAAGCCAGCAGCACGTCCAATGAGCTGGGAGGTATGGAAAAAACTCCACTAGCCTGGTTGCCTGCCATGCTTTGAACATGTGAGTGTTACATTTTCTCATTTAATCCCTGTTTATTTCATAATTACCCTTGTACATATTTGCAATTGTCTCATTTGTAACATCTTTATAAAATATTTTTGATAAAGCACTGCCTAATTTTTATGGGATATAATATTTAATATTAGTTCATTCTCCTGTTCTAAACCGTACCCTAAGTCTTCTGAAGGGAAATACGCTACTGTTACTGTTGTGTTGGGTTAGCTTCGGACCCGTTTAATCGAAGCTGGTGGCAGTGATACCGTGTGCAGACTGTTGAGTGATGCTGTAGCGGCTGTGGCGTTGATAATTATTGTTCCTGCCTGAGTGGGAGTAGTTATCGCGTCGCTGCAGCGTGCCCAATAGCCAGTACATAGCAGGCAGCCTTTCTGGCGACTAATTACCCAGGGTGCAGTACCTAATCTGACCTGAGAGTAAGGGGGCGCCAGAGAGCTGCAAGTGTTAAGTGGAACTGTAAGTGGGATATACATAAATCCCTGCAGTTCGTGGTATATTGAAAAGCAGTGGGATACCTAGAATAAGCCCCTTCTGTAAACTAAGAGGTCAATAGCCTTGTGTGTGTTTTCTCATCACATTGTTAGCAGTGGAGGGATAACTAAGATAAGCCCCCCTGCACATGTGATAGCCGTCTGTTGGCCCAAAGTCACCCCGACCCGTGACGTAGGGGTGACGGTCACGGTGTGAATCGTGACAAATTGGTGGCAGCGGTCGGGGAATCCTGACAAGAGACGTTTCGGGTTATTGGATAGTGAGGTGATGAGGGTGTTGAAATAGGTTTGTTTGGAGAGGTGAAGGGCAGTGTTGTATGTTTTAAGCATAAACTTACTGTATAATGGATGAAATCGTCGGGTAGATTGGATTTTGTCCACAGACGTTTCGGCGCATCTGGAGCACTGCTGCAGGAAACGTGTTTGCAGTGTGTGCCATGGTTGTCGCCGCCTGTACCGTGTTGTTCTATGTATAGGAGGTGCAGTTTCTTCCAGGGCTCGTTGCAGTGAGCACAAAATCAGTGATGGCTATGTGGTCTCCAGAACCCAAGTTAGCCTTTCAGTAGCTAAAACTAGCTCTCTGTAGGAAGTCAGTGTTGGTAGCACCATACTTCTACAAGGAGTTAATAGACCAGACAGATGTGTCAGATGATGAACTATGTCTGTCATGTCTCAGGAGATTAATGGAGAGGAGCACCCAATAATCTACTTGAGTTGAAAGCTTACCCGATGCGAAAAAAAACAATGAAATTGTAGAAGAAGAATACTTGCCCATCAAATGGGTATTGGACACTTTGAGACACTACCTGTTTGGACGATGGTTTATGCCGGTGTTGGGTCATGCCCCTCTAAGGTAGATGCAGGATACAAAGGGGAGGAATGCATGGGTATCTTGGTGGTTTTTGACTCTGCAGGATTTACGGTGAATCTGTCAGCCGGATTGTGCTGAGTAAACTACAGACACTGTCAGGTTGGCACTGCTATTCTGATTAAAATGATTCCTTGGTTGAAGAAATTCATCTTGTGGTTGTTGTTTAATTTGTAGTTTTCAGTTAATGAGATTCTCGTATTCCTGGGTGGGCCTGTGGGAGGGGGGGATCCTGAAGAGACAATGTAGGTACCAACATATGACGTCTATGCATTCAGGTTTGTCCGGTCTTTTCACGCAAAACACTCTGATAAACCCGGCCTGCGTTATAGAGGTCTCTCATAGAAAGGGGGGGAGTACTGTCACAGGGATACCGCTAAAGAGAGGAGCTAGAAGACCACAGCGACCCTTCCAGTGTACCAGATACTGAAAAGATTGACGAACCAAGCTAGAAAAGACAATCTTAGCAATCTGAAATTCCAGATACCCATCAACAATGACTGGAGAAAGGGGTGGTGGAGATGGTTCAGAGGAATGTATTTATCTTCACTTGAACAGATTAACCCTTCCACTGATAGCAAGGGAAAAACATCACAACTTCATACAATGGTGAAGTACTTCTAACCAGTGCAGGAGTACGTGGCACCAGACGCCGAGGTCTTCTGGCTCCTCTCTGTTGCGGTATCCCCATGGCAGGCTAAATCACTTGAAGTAATTATCCCCTTCTTCTCCTCCTTCGTCAGACCTTATCTGGAATACTGTGTCCAGTTCTGGACATCACATTTTAAAAGAGACATCGAAAAACTGGAGCAAGTTCAGAGAAATGCTACCAAGAAGGGGAGCGGACTGCAAATGATGTCCTACGAGGAACGGATAAAGGATCTGGGAATGTTTAGCTTACAAAAAAGAAGGCGTAGGAGCTTTAATAGCTGTCTACAAATATCTGGAGGGATGTCACATTGTAAGGGGATCATCCTTATTCTCATTTGGAAACATGAGAAACAATTGAATGAAACTGAAAGGGAGGAGACCCAGATTAGATGTTTGAAAAAAAACCTTTTTGACAGTGAGGGTGGTCAATGAGTGGAACAGGCTGCCACAAGAGGAAATCTTCAAACAGAGGCTGTGCTCACATCTGCCTGAGATGGTTTAGCTTATCCTGCATTGAGCAGAGGGTTGGACACAAGGACCCTGGAGGTCCCTTCCAACTCTAACATTCTATGATTCTACATGTCATTTTAAAGACATAGCACCAAGTCAAAAGTATTCACATTTTCCTCCTGTTTCCTTCTAATTGCTCCCCAAGTATTTTGTCTTTTGTTTTTTATTTTTTTCTACCCCTCATATGGAACCAGATATATGGGCAGGAATATTTATTTAGTGCTGCTTTTTATCGTCTTTAGGCTGCCGTCACACTAGTAGTATTTGGTCAGTATTCTACATCAGCATTTGTAAGCCAAAACCAGGAGTGGGTGATAAATCCAGAAGTGGTGATATGTTTCTATTATGCTTGTCCTCTATTTGTTCCACTCCTGGTTCTGGCTTACAAATACTGATGTAAAATACTGACCAAATACTGCTAGTGTGACGGCAGCCTTACCATGCGGGCATTGCTCACAGAGTAATAATTGCAGAGCACAGCAGTCATTGGAACCTTCCTTCGGTAGTGATGTGAAACTGCAAATGCTGCTCTATTGATGCCTATGGCAGAAGACAATCAGTGCATCAATAAAGTGGCATTTGCAGTTTCATATCACTGATCTCTCAGCAGCAGGCCACAAACACAGCTCAGCTGCACTGCCTAGTTATTATAAGATCGGTTGTGGAGGAGTGCAGGAGAGTTGAGCTCTGCTACAATCCAGCTAATAATGAAGTAAAATCAGACTCATTGACTTGCGTGGCCAAATGCGATTTGATAATTGAATCCAATTCAAACATGCTGTGATTTTTTTTGAACATGTGCACAGCCGCATAGAATAATATTGGTCCGAGTGCGATCCGATGTTTTGCCGGATCACATTTGTAACAAAAATACGGTCATGTGCACGAGCCCTTAAAGTCAACCTGTCTGCAGGATTGCGCTCAGTAAGGCCTCTTTCACACTTCTGTCGTTTGGCCAACGTCGCAATGCGTAGTTTTGGAGAAAAAACGCATCCTGCAAAGTTGCCTGCAGGATGCATTTTTTCTTCATAGACTTGCATTAGCGACGCATTGCGACATATGGCCACACGTCGCATCCGTCGTGCAACGGATGCATCGTGATTTTGCGGCCCGTCGTGACGAAAAAATGTTCAATGTAACGTTTTTTCATCTGTTGGAACCGCCATTTCCAACCCCTCCTCCCCGGAATTCATAATGGCCAGCGGATGCATCTGAAAACTGAATCCGCTGCCCACGTTGTGCACTATTTCCACAACGTCCGTCGGTACGTCAGGCCGACGGTTTGCGACGGCCCCGTCCCGACAGAAATGTGAAAGAGGCCTAACCTACAGACACAGTCAGGTTGGTGCCATTATACTGATTAAAATGATACCTGTGGTGCTTAAATCCGTCTTGTTGTTGTTTAATAGTGATGAGCGAATATACTCGTTACTCGAGATTTCCAGAGCACTCTCGGAAATTTAGTTAAACTGTTAAACTGTAAAGCTCTGCGGAATATGTTGGCGCTATATAAATAAAAATTAGTATTATTATTATTATCTGTTAGCCAGCATAAGTACATGTGGGGGTTGCCTGGTTGCTAGGGAATCCCCACATTTACTTATGCTGGCTAACAGATGTAAATCATTGAGCTGCGGCAATAAAAACTAAATTTCCGAGCACTAAAAAATACTCGGAGGACCCCCGAGCATGCTAGAGAAATCTCGAGTAACGAGTATATTTGCTCATCACTATTGTTTAATCTTTATTTTTAGTTTTCAGTAATAAGATTCTTGTGCTTCAATGGCAGACTGTGGGCGGGGTAGTGGGTGTGGGGCTGTGTGTGGGTCATTTTGTTGATCTGCTTAGATATTTTAGATATTCACCCTTATGGCTTATTATGCCGCAATGACCTGCCCCCTATTTTACATACTGCATATCTTAGGCTAGTTTCACACTCGCGTTCAGCAGGGCTGCGGACGAAAGCCTTCTTCCTCTGTGAAGCCCCGCCTACTGCCGCACCTCTTCCTTTAGCTCCGCCTACGTCTGCATGTGTCCTGTGTACCCTATCTTTAACCCCTTCATGACCCAGCCTATTTTGACCTTAATGAAAGATAAACTTAGGCACTCAACTTAAATGGAGTTTTTTTGTAATTTATTGTAGTCATCAAAATAAACGTTTCAGTCTCAATGCTTGGCCTTCTTCAGTAACTACATGCAAAAGTGAGTGTATTTACAAAATATAACAAAACTGTTGGTCAACCAACATATAGGCGGTGTATGACAAAATAAAGTATATACAAAGAATGGGGGAAGGGGAGAGGGAGGAGAGATATATTTAACAATAAGGCCTAATAGTATTTAGGATACCTAGAAAGCAGAGAAAATAGCGTATTATGCTCAGACAAAATGCACTCAACGAACAATCGGTACAGCTGGAATATGCACCCTAGACAAAATGAACCCCATTAATAGACAAGGTAAGCTTGTTTAATTGTCAACATACCAATTTCCTTAAAGGGACACTGTCAACTGAATTTGGAAAGAACAATCTTCAGCCATGGAGGCGGGGTTTTGGGGTGTTTGATTCACCCTTTCCTTACCCTCTGGCTGCATGCTGGCTGCAATATTGGATTGAAGCTCATTCTCTGTCTTCCATAGTACACGTTTGCGCAAGGCAAGATTGCACCTTATGCAGGCATGTACTACGGAGGACAGAGAATGAACTTCAATCCAATATTGCAGCCAGCATGCAGCCAGCGGGTAAGTAAAGGGTGAATCAAACACCCAAAACCCCCGCCTCCATGGCTAAAGATTGTTCCCTCCAAATTCAGGTGACAGTGTCCCTTTAAGGAAGATATAGAAGCGTCCCTTGGACGTGATGTGGGATGCACGGCACTAGTGCTGTAATAAGGTGAAAAAATTCAGGAACAGTGAGTGCCCATATACAGTGTACTCTATGGAGTGTATAGGTAGCCGCAAAATAGAAGGTAAGATTACCAGTATGAGCTGCTCGGGTTATAGTGTCCACAATTAGTTATCTGCAAGGAAATGTGATGGGTCCTTATATAGCAGGTTCCGGAGGAAAATGTGGGAGGTAGTGTCACAGTAAAACATGGCAGCATTAACTCACCAAGAGACCGGTGGCGGCTTGTGCTAGTGCGACGCGGTGTCCACCGCTAGTCTGCAATAGTCAGCAGGATGTGACGTGCTTAAGTGCAGGATGGGCGGGGCTAAACAAGCCGGTCATGTGATCGGCATAACTGTGCAAAAAAAAAGTGAAGCGGCTAGGTTGTGCGGTCCACAGTGGAAGTATTTGCGTTCCAGCAGACATATTGAGAGAGGCTGATGATGATCTTACAGGCTCCTGAGTCATTGTGATGTATCGCTTATGAACAGAGGTGCACACAGGGTGAAGATGTGTAGACGGACGAGCAGACAGTATCATAAACGTTCTCAGTACAAACGACTCTGCAAATAAGAATGCAATAATCAGAATCATGCATAATAATCATGGCATATTATCTTGATACATAATCTATATGAGCCAATTGAGGCCTGTATGATCAGGGTACTTGAATGGGGTACCTGGGTGGATTATAGAGTACAGTACTTATATAAATGACATCAAGTCATAGTCCCTATTTAACCCACGAGGGTGCAGGGTATCGAGTGTGTGTATCCAATATGCCTCTCTTTGTTTTAACAGTCTAACACGGTCCCCTCCTCGCCTAGGAATAGAGACCTGTTCAATTATCTGAAAACTCAGTTGTGAGACTTTGTGATTATGATCAATGAAATGTTTCGGGATAGGCAGTAAGAGATTTTTACACCTCACGGTAGACTTGTGCTTTGAGATCTGGTCCTTAATAGACTGAGTGGTTTTGCCTACATAACCTAGACCGCAGGGGCATTTAATTAGATAAACCACATTGGAAGTATCACATCTTTGATCTTGAACTGTTTACCCGAGTGGGGGTGAAAGATGGAACTGCCTTTCTGTACATTGCCACACTGGTTAGAGTGTAGGCAAGAGAATGTGCCGCACCTAGGCTGATGCAGAGTTAATTGTCGTGACGGTAATGAATCCCTACCCATGTCAGCTTTAACCAGTTTGTCCCTTATGTTTGGCACTCTTTTGAAACAGGGGAGGAATAGAGAATTGAACCCGGGGATATTAGGATGAGCCTCTCCAGGAGATGCCAGTGACGGCGTATGGTCCTGTGGAGAATGTACGTAAATGGGTGATAACCATGTACAAAAGGAATGCGATTATCTGTTTTAACTTTAGTTCGTTGATTGATGGTACTGCAAGAATCAAGAATATGGTCAGGGTAACCCCTTACACGAAACTTAGTGTGTAATTCGCTTCTGCGTTGATCGCGTAGTGTGTCATTGGAGACAATGCGCTTTGTTTGAGATTTAGGAATAGACCTCTTAACAGGGTTGGGATGAAAACTTTGATAGTGCAGTAGACTGTTACGGTCTGTACTTTTAGTATATAGGTCTGTGGAAAGATGTCCCTCATCATCTTTAATGACCATAGTGTCAAGAAAATTGATCCTATATGGATCAAAGGCCATTGTGAAAGAAAGGCCGGGCCACGCAGTGTTAAGAAACTCAAAGAAGGTCTGTAGAGAGTCTGGGGGTCACTTCCAGATGCAAAAAATATAATCTATGAAGCGTTTCCATAGTAAGATGTTATTCTGGTACAGGGAATTCGTATAAATATTAGTGTTCTCAAAATCTGCCACATAGCAATTAGTGAAAGGGGGGCTACGTTCGAGCCCACTGCGGTCCCCTTCCTTTGCAGATAGTATGTGTCCTGGAATAAAAATAAATTTTTAGAGAGGACCAATTGTAAGAGCTCAATACACATGTGTGTCTGTTCAGGGACCATCCCAGAGGATGATAGTAATTTATGCACTGAATTAATAACTTCGGTGTGGGGTATGGAGGTATAGAGATCTTTAACGTCAAACGAGACAAGAAGAGAATCCCTGGGTATTGTATGCAACTCTCTAATTGTGTTCAAAAAAATCACCCGTGTCTAGAATAAACGAGGGTGTCTTGCGAATCAGAAGTGTTAGGACTTTTTCTAAAAATATAGAAAGCGGGGATAAGATGGACTCCGTGGATGCCACTATAGGTCTCCCTGGGGGTCGACTGAGGTTCTTATGGATCTTCGGGAGGATGTAGAAAACCGGGGTAATCGGATGATTTTTAGTAAGGTACTCCCGTGTTTTTAAGTCAAGTACCCCTAGTTCCAAGTATTTAGATAAAACCCCTGAAATGAGTTCCCTGATTTGTGGTGTTGGATCTCTGGATAATTCAACATAGGTGGAGGTATCCTGAAGTTGCCTCAGGATCTCCTGAACATAGTATGATTTGTCCATCACCACAATAGCTCCCCCCTTGTCTGCTGGTTTAATAATGAGACTAGAATCCTCTTGAAGGGATTTTAAGGCTTGACGATCCGTAACAGACAAGTTGGGAGGATAGTGTAGCGATCCACTGTCAATATCTCTACGGAGGTCAGAAAAAGATTGATTAACGAAGCCAATAAATGCTTCTAGGGCATGGGAACCTGTTATGGACCTGGTGGTTAGGAGCACCCGAAACGACCTGATGGTTAAACTAACACAGGACAAGCTCTGGGAAGAGGGAGCTCTGCTGACCGCAACCCCTAATCCTATCACACAACTAGAAATAGCCGTGGAGCGTACCTAACACGACCTAGACGCCTCTTCACAGCCTAAGAGCTAACTAGCTCTAAAGATAGAAAATAAAGCCTACCTTGCCTCAGAGAAATTCCCCAAAGGAAAAGGCAGCCCCCCACATATATTGACTGTGAGTTAAGATGAAAGTCACAAACACAGAAATGAAACAGGTTTTAGCAAAGGGAGGCCAAACTTACTAAACAGACTGAGGATAGGAAAGGTAACTTTGCGGTCAGCACAAAACCCTACAAAAAGACCACGCAGAGTGTGCAAAAAGACCTCCGCACCGACTCACGGTGCGGAGGTGCCACTCTGCATCCCAGAACTTCCAGCTAGCAGGGCAAGATCATGATAGCCAGCTGGAAAAGGAAACAAATAACAAATAATTAACTAGCAGGAACTTAGCTTCTGCTGGAGTAGACAGGTCACCAGAAAGATCCAAGAGCGAACTGAACCAGTACAAGAACATTGACAGCTGGCATGGAGTAACGATCTGAGTGGCGTTAAATAGAACAGCCAGCCAAAGAATAAACTACATCACCTGTGGAAGGAACCTCAGAAGCAGTAGCTCCACTCACAGCCACCAGAGGGAGTCCATGGACAGAACTCGCCGAAGTACCATTCATGACCACAGGAGGGAGTTCGATAACAGAATTCACAACAGGAACCATGGGGAGGTCTAAAGAAACTCTTAGGCCGCAGGCCTAGACCGATAGCTGTCAGAGGTCCCTGACCTTCCTCAGTTTCTGCCCTGAGGGTCTCTTGTGATGGGGAGTAGGCAAAATATGCTTTCAATCTCAAGCGGCGGAAAAAGCGACATAGGTCCATTTCTAAATCAAAAGTGTTAAGGTTCTGAGCAGGACAAAAGGAAAGACCTTTCAGTAACACATTATGCTCAGATATACCCAGAGTTCTAGATGATATATTTACCACCAGTGGCCAAGTATCTGTGAGCGAGTCATGCGGGGTGGAACGTTCCTTTTTCCTAAATCCATGTCCTCTTCTTGTCCTTTTTTCCTTCTTTGTTGTTTCCTTTGCTATTCGAAAAAACGGGCGGAGGATGGTGGATCCCTGCTTTCTGTTTCGGAGCCGGAGGTAGACAGTTCTGTGGATGATCTGAAGGTAGTACGGGATGGAGGTCGTCTGAGTGAGGGTTTGTCACGCCATCTATACACCCGATCTAATTGGTAGTCCTCTGCGTCCCGAGCAAATTTATATCTTTTTTTTCTGTTCAGTGTCCTTGGGATCGGCCCTGAACAGACACACATGTGTTTGAGCTCTTACAATTCGTCCTCTCTAAAAATTTATTTTTATTCCAGGACACATAGTATCTGCAAAGGAAGGGGACCGCAATGGCCTGAACGTAGCCCCCCTTTCGCTAATTGCTCTATGGCAGAATTCGAGAACACTAAGATTTACTGTACATACTCGAGTATAAGCCAACCCGAGTATAAGCCGACCCCCCTAATTTTGCCACAAAAAACTGGAAAAACGTAATGACTCGAGTATAAGCCTATGGTAGAAAATGCAGCAGCTACTGGTAAATTTCAAAAATATAATGCTCCATAAAGTTCATGATGGGCCCATATAATGCTCCATACAGTTGATGGTGGGCCCATATAATGCTCCATAAAGTCGATGATGGGCCCATATAATGCTCCATACAGTTGATGATGGGCCCATATAATGCTCCATAAAGTTGATGATAGGCCCATGTAATGCTCCATAAAGTTGATGATGTGCCCATAAGATGCTCCATAGAAAAATATGCTCCATGTAATGCTGCATACAGTTCATTATGGCCCCATAAGATGCTCCATTTAAAACTGTGCCATATAGAATGCTCCATACAATTCAATATTGCCCCATAGATGCTCCATATAAAGCTGTGCCATATAGAATGCCCCATACAATTCATTATTGCCCCATAGATGCTCCATATAAAGCTTTGCCATATAGAATGCGCCATACATTTCATTATTGTCCCATAGATGCTCCATATAAAGCTGTGCCATATAGAATGCTCCATACTTTTCATTATTGCCCCATAGATGCTCCATATAAAGCTGTGCCATATAGAATGCTCCATACATTTCATTATTGCCCCATAAGATGATCCATATATAGCTGTGCAATATAGAATGCTCCATACATTTTATTATTGCCCCATAAGATGATCCATATATAGCGGTGCCACATAGAATGCTCCATACATTTCATTATTGCCCCATAGATGCTCAATATAAAGCTGTGCCATATAGAATGCTCCATACATTTCATTATTGCCCCATAAGATGATCCATATATAGCGGTGCCATATAGAATGCTCCATACATTTCATTATTGCCCCATAAGATGATCCATATATAGCGGTGCCATATAGAATGCTCCATACATTTCATTATTGCCCCATAAGATGATCCATATATAGCGGTGCCATATAGAATGCTTCATACATTTCATTATTGCCCCATAAGATGATCCATATACAGCGGTGCCATATAGAATGCTCCATACATTTCATTATTGCCCCATAGATGCTCCATATAAAGCTATGCCATATGTAATGCTGCTGCTGCAATAATAAAAAAAAAAGACATACTCACATCTCCTTGCTTGCTGCCCGCTGCTCCTCAGCGTCCCGTCTAACCGCACTGACTGTTCAGGCAGAGGGCGGCACGCACACTAATACATCATCGCGCCCTCTGACCTGAACAGTCACAGCAAGAGGACGGGAAGACAGAGCGGCGCCCAGCGGGTGGAACGCGGACAGGTGACTATGAAATACTCACCTGCTCCGGCGTGATCCCTGGCAGCTTCTCCCGGACAGATGGTCTCCGGCGACTGCAGCTTCTTCCTGTAGTAAGCGGTCACATGGGTCCGCTCATTACAGGAATGAATATGCGGCTCCACCCCTATGGGAGTGGAGTCCATATTCATTACTTTAATGAGGGGTCCCACGTGACCTCTGAACAGAGGAAGAGCTGCGGCACCCAGAAACCATGGGACAGGCAGGGACAGCGACAGGAGCGTCGGGACTAGGTGAGTATATGACAGTCCTCTCTCCCCCTCACCTGCCGACCCCACCGCCGATCATGACTCGAGTATAAGCCAAGAGGGGACTTTCAGCCCAAAAATTTGGGCTGAAAATCTCGGCTTATACTCGAGTATATATGGTATATGAATTCCCTTTACCAGAATAACATCTTACTATGGAAACGCTTCATAGATGATATTTTTTGCATCTGGAAGGGACCCCCAGACTCTCTACAGACCTTCTTTGAGTTTCTTAACACTGCGTGGCCCGGCCTTTCTTTCACAATGGCCTTTGATCCATATAGCATCAATTTTCTTGACACTATGGTCATTAAAGATGATGAGTGACATCTTTCCACAGACCTATATACTAAAAGTACAGACCGTAACAGTCTACTGCACTATCAAAGTTTTCATCCCAACCCTGTTAAGAGGTCTATTCCTAAATCTCAAAGAAAGCGAATCGAGCGCATTGTCTCCAATGACACACTACGCGATCAACGCAGAAGCGAATTACACACCAAGTTTCGTGAGAGGGGTTACCCTGACCATATTCTTGATTCTTGCAGAACCATCAATCAACGAACTAAAGTTAAAACAGATAATCGCATTCCTTTTGTACATGGTTATCACCCGTTTATGTACATTCTCCACAGGACCATACACCGTCACTGGCATCTCCTTGGAGACGCTCATCCTAATATCCCCGAGTTCAATTCTCCATTCCTCCCCTGATTCAAAAGAGTGCCAAACATAAGGGACAAACTGCTAAAGCTGACCTGCGTAGGGATTCATTACCGTCACAATTAACTCTACATCAGCCTAGGTGCGGCACATTCCCTTGCCTACACTGTAACTGGAGCGCCCCCGTAGGACAGTGGGGTACTTGGTACCGGGCCCTTCGGTTCTCAAAGGGGATGTCACGGTGGCTGACCCGGTCCGTGGCCCTCGGGAGGTCCGTTGATAAAAGGGGAAAGGTCTTTAAAAGGGAAATGTTTGTGATGCCATCTGTGGTATTCAGTCAAGGTGACCGACGCTGTGTAGGGGTCCACTGGGGTGATGTAATGGCAGCTAGATGGTATACCTTCCCACAGATGAAGAATGTCCGCAGGGTTTCCCAGAAGTGTAGATGGTGTGAGGCGCAGTGAAGAACGAGGACACAAGGTTGCAGTTTCTTTACCTTTTTACTGAAGGCTTCAGCATCCACAGTCCAGAGCACCAGATCACAGGGCAGGCAGAGTCTGGCCGGTCTGAAGGCAAATCCAGAGTCTCTTTATCCAGGTGAAAATCAGTAGCCTTCCTCTAGCGCCTGGATGTTCTAGTACCTTACTGCTGAGCTTCTCATAAGGTCCTCACAACTGATGTTGGTGTTCTAGATGTTATGTCTTTCTCTCTCTGTCCCCCAGATGGTTAGGAACAACCCATATGACTGGTGGCTTGAGGCTTTTTACGGGGATTCTAGCACGCCCCGACCTCCCATAGTTGCCACCGTGCCTCCTGGGTAAGGGTCGGGCAACTAATATGGAATTGCAGCGCCCCAGAGTCTTGGTCGTTGCAGTAATGTCGTTCTTCCACCAGGGGGAGCGATGTTACGTCTGATGGCACCAAAGGGGTTCACCCTGCCAGGTATCACAGCCACACACACACTTCACACGCCGGCCACCAGGGGGAGCAAAAAGTTCTATTTATTAGGCCACTCCTCACATTTGAGTAAAACTGGGGGTTGGTTATGAAGTTAGGTAGTAGGGGTAAGGGGAGGAGAGGAGAGCAGAGCTCCTGGCTGGGGTCCGACGAGGAAAGGTCTCCAGGTCGAGCTGGCTGGGGTGATCCCTGGTCAGATCCAGACTGTAGTCTGAGGAGGAAGGAAAGAAGGACACGAAGATGCGCCTGCAACCCATGTGGCAGCCTCCTAAGAAAGGACACGAAAGGAAGTGTGCCGTAGTGAGTGAGCACAGAAGTCATAGCAACAGGAGTGAAACAACAGCGGGAGACCAGCTAGAAGCAGGCTGCCTCCCTCTGAGCGCAGATCCGGTGGCCGGAACACCGAGGGAGTAATAGACTCTACGCTTTACTTCAGAGACCAGCAGGGCAGTTGATTCCAAGTTGGCTGCCCAACCTAAAAGCCTAAGCAGACAAGGTGGCAATGCGGAGGAGGGGCGACGCTAGGGTCCCTATAAAATAGCCTCAGGCCACCACCGTCATACGGGTAATGTCCTATCCATCTGAGGGACAGAGAGAGAGAAGTAACAAAAGTGAGGACCTTATGGTAGCTAATGGAAGTAGGGACCTACTACATTACTGTGCGCAAGGGGAAGGCTACTGATTTCCACCTGGATAAGGGGACTCTGGAATTGCCATCAGACCGGCCGGACTCTGCCTACCCTGTCATCCAGCACCCTGGACTGCAGATGCTGAAGCCTTCAGTAAAGGTAAAGAGACTGCACCCATTGTGTCCTCGTTATTCACCGCGCCTTGCACCATCCACCAGCACCTTCTACACTTCTGGGAAGCCCTGGGGATATACTTCACCTGTGGGAAGGTATACCATCTAGCTGCCATAACATCACCCCAGTGGACCCCTAAGCAGCATCGGTCACCCTGACTAAATACCAGAGGTGGCATCATGAACACTACCATTATCTACAAACTCTGCCTTTTATTGGGCGCCCCTCATAGGGCCACGGTCTGGGTCGGGCCACCGTGACATCCTCGCTGAGGGAACTCTAAGACCCGGTACCGAGTACCCCATTGCCCTTTCGTGGGGGCAATCCAGAATTATCTGTTTTGCCGGTCTCTGGAGCCAGGCTTGGAGACGATGACTCCCTCGGTGTTCCGGCTACCGGATCCTGCGCCTCAGAAAGGAGGCAGCCTTTTACAGGGCAGAACTCCTTCTGGTTTCCTCTCCTTTTGCTATGACTTCGTTTCTCACCCTCTACAATACAATTCTCCTTCAATGTTTCTTTCTTAGGATGCTGCCGCACGTGGTCAGTTGCAGCTTCGTGGCCTTCTGTCTAGGCCTCTGACAGGATCCCACCCCTGTCAGAGACCCACTACCTGAGCGGAGCTCAGATAGCTGCTCACTGGGTGAAGCCCAGCTCGCCTCTGCCTAACTTCCTATCCAGACCACCAGTTTTACCTAATTGTGAAGAGTGCCCTACTAAATAGGAGCATAGCTCCCCCTGGTGGACTGGAGTGTGAAGTGTGTTGAATGGTTTGTGATACTTGGTAAAGTGATTTCCTTTATTGCCTTCAGACGTAACATCACTCTCCAGTAGAGGAGAGAGGAGAATGAAAAGGCCCCCCAAAGCGCTTAGCTAGGGGGACACACGGGGGCACAGGCCCATTCATTACTGTCTATTTCTGGTACTCCGTTTTCCCCCCCCCCCCCCGTTTGTTCCTCCTTATTGGTCTCTCCCACTCCCCCCTCTTCTCTATTAGGGCTATGATGTGAATGGTACTTACCGAGCTTTGAAGTCCTTTACAGGTCACCAGCAACTGCCAGGAGAAAATGCGAGAAGAAGGGGCAGTTGGTTTGAGCGGGAAAAAACGCTGATTTGATTGGCTCAGGACTGAAAAGAGCGGGAAAATCAGAGGTATATAAGGCCCTTCTTCTGCGCAATCCAGTCAGTCAGTGCGCAGCAAGAAAGAAAAGTGCCCCTCCCTCCCTCCCTAATAAATGTAAAAATTCCCGTCGCGATATTTGTTAGAAGGAATAGTCGCCCAGCTAATGCTGGGTGGACTTGGTTCTTTTTAAAGGTCATATACATTTTTTGATTATTATTTATTTATTTATGAATTCTTAATGGATTTAAGCATTTGATTTTAATTGGTTATTAAAGTAGTTGTTATTGGTAACCCTTAATAAATATCGCGGCCTATTTTATCCAATGAATTTGTCTGTGTCTTTTATTTTAGTTATTTAAGTTATGTATTGGTTCTGTAATGAATTGGACCTTGTGCCTCCGTGACCTAACCAGTGTGGCAATGTACAGAAAGGCAGTTCCATCTTTCACCCCCACTCGGGTAAACAGTTCAAGATCAAAGATTACTGCACGTGTGATACTTCCAATGTGGTTTATCTAATTAAATGCCCCTGCGGTCTAGGTTACGTAGGCGAAACCACTCAGTCTATTAAGGACCAGATCTCAAAGCACAAGTCTACCGTGAGGTGTAAAAATCTCTTACTGCCTATCCTGAAACATTTCATTGATCATAATCACAAAGTCTCACAACTGAGTTTTCAGATAATTGAACAGGTCTCTATTCCTAGGCGAGGAGGGGACCGTGTTAGACTGTTAAAACAAAGAGAGGCATATTGGATACACACTCAATACCCTGCACCCTCGTGGGTTAAATAGGGACTATGACTTGATGTCATTTATATAAGTACTGTACTCTATAATCCACCCAGGTACCCCATTCAAGTACCCTGATCATACAGGCCTCAATTGGCTCATATAGATAATGTATCAAGATAATATGCCATGATTATTATGCATGATTCTGATTATTGCATTCTTATTTGCAGAGTCGTTTGTACTGAGAACGTTTATGATACTGTCTGCTCGTCCGTCTACACATCTTCACCCTGTGTGCACCTCTGTTCATAAGCGATACATCACAATGACTCAGGAGCCTGTAAGATCATCATCAGCCTCTCTCAATATGTCTGCTGGGACGCAAATACTTCCACTGTGGACAGCACAACCTAGCCGCTTCACTTTTCTTTTTGCACAGCTATGCCGATCACATGACCGGCTTGTTTAGCCCCGCCCATCCTGCACTTAAGCACGTCACATCCTGCTGACTATTGCAGACTAGCGGTGGACACCGCGTCGCACTAGCACAAGCCGCCACCGGTCTCTTGGTGAGTTAATGCTGCCATGTTTTACTGTGACACTACCTCCCTCATTTTCCTCCGGAACCTGCTATATAAGGACCCATCACATTTCCTTGCAGATAACTAATTGTGGACACTATAGCCCAGACTTCATTACCTCGAGCAGCTCATACTGGTAATCTTACCTTCTATTTTGCAGCTACCTATACACTCCATATAGTACACTGTATATGGGCACTCACTGTTCCTGAATTTATTCACCTTATTACAGCACTAATGCCGTGCATCCCACATCACGTCCAAGGGACGCTTCTATATCTTCCTTAAGGAAATTGGTATGTTGACAATTAAACAAGCTTACCTTGTCTATTAATGGGGTTCATTTTGTCTAGGGTGCATATTCCAGCTGTACCGATTGTTCGTTGAGTGCATTTTGTCTGAGCATAATACGCTATTTTCTCTGCTTTCTAGGTATCCTAAATACTATTAGGCCTTATTGTTAAATATATCTCTCCTCCCTCTCCCCTTCCCCCATTCTTTGTATATACTTTATTTTGTCATACACCGCCTATATGTTGGTTGACCAACAGTTTTGTTATATTTTGTAAATACACTCTCTTTTGCATGTAGTTACTGAAGAAGGCCAAGCATTGAGGCCGAAACGTTTATTTTGATGACTACAATAAATTACAAAAAAACTCCATTTAAGTTGAGTGCCTAAGTTTATCTTTCACTATATACGGCTTTGGACACTACTAAGGGACCATTTCCGGATAGTGCACGTGGTTTTCCTCTACACTGCTATTCCTTTACGTGTTGCACTCCGTGAGGCCATGTCGTCTCTTGTTTTCTCTTACAACGCAGAGGAAAGTTCTAGTATTATTGCCCAGACCACCATCTCTAGTGAGTTCCTTAAAGTTCCCCCCAGGGAAACCCGGGGGAGAGACTTGGAACGCGAGCTACGTCACAACGTTAATATTGAGTTACATTGTGCCACTCTCACGGAGTATCTGGAAGTTCAACGCATTCCACGGGGATTAAGGGTTCCTTTGCGCCCCACTCTCGTCAGCAATTCCCCTGATTATTGTATGAAATTTGAGAAAATATTGAATAAATGTTCTTTTGACCCTATCACCCTCACAATAGAACATCTACATAAGGCTATAACAACAAGTTCTGAGCATATCAAAAATATTGAAGCGCAACTGATGGCTGCAAGCACTCCAGAAGAATTTACTGCCCTGAAAGCTCAGATCCAAACTGTTATAGACCAGCATAAAAAGGACACTGAACAGAAAAAAAGATATAAATTTGCTCATGACGCAGAGGACTACCAATTAGATCGGGTGTATAGATGGCGCAACAAACCCTCACTCAGACGACCTCCATCCCGTACTACCTTCAGATCATCCACAGAACTGTCTACCTCCGGCTCCAAAACAGAAAGGAGGGATCCACCATCCTCCGCCCGTTTTTTCGAACAGCGAAGGAAACAACAAAGAAGGAAAAAAGGACAAGAAGAGGACATGGATCAAGGAAAAAGGAATGATCCACCCGCACATGACTCGCTCACAGGTACTTGGCCACTGGTGGTAAATATATCATCTAGAACTCTGGGTATATCTGAGCATAATGTGTTACTGAAAGGTCTTTCCTTTTGTCCTGCTCAGAACCTTAACACTTTTGATTTAGAAATGGACCTATGTCGCTTTTTCCGCCGCTTGAGATTGAAAGCATATTTTGCCGACTCCCCATCACAAGAGACCCTCAGGGCAGAAACTGAGGAGGGTCAGGGTCCTCTGACAGCTATCGGTCTAGGCCTGCGGCCTAAGAGTTTCTTTTGACCTCCCCATGGTTCCCATGCCCTAGAAGCATTTATTGGCTTCGTTAATCAATCTTTTTCTGACCTCCGTAGAGATATTGACCGTGGATCGCTACACTATCCTCCCAGCTTGTCTGTTACGGATCGTCAAGCCTTAAAATCCCTTCAAGAGGATTCTAGTCTCATTATTAAACCGGCAGATAAGGAGGGAGCTATTGTGGTGATGGACAAATCATACTATGTTCAGGAGATCCTGAGACAACTTCAGGACACCTCCACCTATGTTGAATTATCCAGGGATCCAACACCACAAATCAGGGAACTCATTTCAGGGGTTTTATCCAAATACTCGAAACTAGGGGTACTTGACTTACAAAACACGGGAGTACTTTAATAAAAATCATCCGATTACCCCGGTTTTCTACATCCTCCCGAAGATCCATAAGAACCTCAGTCGACCCCCAGGGAGACCTATAGTGGCATCCACGGAGTCCATCTTATCCCCGCTTTCTATATTTTTAGAAAAAGTCCTAACACCTCTGATTCGCAAGACACCCTTGTTTATTCTAGACATGGGTGATTTTTTGAACATAATTAGAGAGTTGCATACAATACCCAGGGATTCTCTTCTTGTCTCGTTTGACGTTAAAGATCTCTATACCTCCATACCCCTTCGGTGTGAAGGTATTAATTCAGTGCATAAATTATCATCCTCTGGGATGGTCCCTGAACAGTGATATAATGATATAATGACCTTGAGAATCATAATGGCAGGTCAGTTTTGGCATATAGTAAACCTAGCAAAAAAGCCAAACAAAAAACAAGTCTGGGATTGCACTTTTTTTTGCAACTTCACTGCACTTGGAATTTTTTTCCCTTTTTCTAGTACAAGACATGATAAAACCAATGGTGTTTTTCAAAAGTACAACTCGTCCCGCAAAAAATAACCCCTCACATGGCCATATTGACAGAAAAATACAAATTTATGGTTCTTGGAAAGAGGGGAGCGAAAAACGAAAAAGCATAACCGAAAAAGTTCTGGGGGTTAAGGGGTTAAATAGATGTTCTTCTTACATAGTATATTTATCAAAAATGTCAAATATGTTAAAATATAATTTTGATAGCTGTGAAATTACTATGGTCTTTAACCACTAGTTGTGAGTTAATTGTGGTCATTAGCCACCAGTTATTAGGTCACTGTTTTTCTTACAGTCATGGCTGAAAGTGTTGGCACCCTTGAAATATTTCCAGAAAATTTAAGTATTTTTCCTATAATAATAATAATAATTATTGCAATTACACATGTTTTGTTATACACTTGTATTTCATTTGTGGGTATTGGAACAACACAAAAAAACTGAGGAATTCTGGAGATGGACTTATACCCTTGAGGCCGCCGTCACACTTGCGAGTTTTACGGACGTATGAGCGCAGAAAATACGTCCCTAAAACTCGCAAAACAAACGGCACAAATATTCTCTATGCCCCAGCTCCTATCTGCCGTATTTTACTGATCCGTATTATACGGCTTTCTACGGCCGTAGAAAATCGCAGCATGCTGCGTTTGTCACCGTACTGCGCAAGAAATACGCCAATGAAAGTCTATGGAAGCCTGAAAAATACGGATTACACACGGACCAGCAGTGTGACTTGCGAGAAATACGCAGCGGTGTTAGAGAGAAAAGCCGGCAATTCAGTGCGGTGTATAGTAAAATCACACTGACAGCTTACAGTAGAATAGGTAGAATAAATGTGTACACATAGAATAGGTATATATATATATATATATATATATATATATATATATATATATATATGTCAGTGAAACACATATATGTATATATATTAATATTTCTTCTAGCGCGAGATAGCTTTAAAGCCGGTAATTCAATTACCGGCTTTTGCTATCTCCTTCCTAAACCCGACATGATTTGAGACATGGTTTACATACAGTAAACCATCTCATATCCCCATTTTTTTTGCATATTCCACACTACTAATGTTAGTAGTGTGTATATGCAAAATTTGGCCGTTCTATCTACTAAATTAAAGGGTTAAATGGCGGAAAAAATTGGCGTGGGCTCCCGCGCAATTTTCTCCGCCAGAGTAGTAAAGCCAGTGACTGATGGCAGATATTAATAGCCTGGAGAGGGTCCACGGTTATTGTTCCCCCCCCCCTGGCTAAAAACACCGGCCCCCAGCCACCCCAGAAAAGGCACATCTGGAAGATGCGCCTATTCTGGCACTTGGCCACTCTCTTCCCATTCCCGTGTAGCTGTGGGATATGGGGTAATGAAGGGTTAATGCCACCTTGCTATTGTAAGGTGACATTAAGCCAAATTAATAATGGAGAGGCGTCAATTATGACACCTATCCATTATTAATCCAATACTAGTAAAGGGTTAAAAAAAATACACAAACACATTATTAAAAATTATTTTAATGAAATCAAAACAAAGGTTGTTGTAATATTTTATTCAACCCCCATATCCAATCACTGAAGACCCTCGTTCTGTAACAAAAAAAAACATAATAAACCAACAATATCCATACCTTCCGCAGATCTGTAAAGTCCAACTATGTAAATCCATCTGAAGGGGTTAAAACATTTTGCAGCCACAAGCTTAGCTAATGCAACGTTGTTCGTGGCTGCAAAACCCCGAGGAATGAAGGTAAAGTAGGTCAATGACCTATATTTACCTTCATTTGCGGTGAGGCGCCCTCTGCTGGTTGTTCCTAGATCGTGGGAACTTTCCAAGAAAGCTCCCAGGCTCGAGTTCATATGAGGACAACCAGCAGAGGGCGCCTCTTATGAAGTCGAGCCTGGGAGCTTTCTAGGAAAATTCCCACGATCTAGGAACAACCAGCAGAGGGCGCCTCACCGCAAATTAAGCTAAATATAAGTCATTGACCTACTTTACCTTCATTCCCCGGGGTTTTGCAGCCACGAACAACGTTGCATTAGCAAAGCTCGTGGCTGCAAAATATTTTAACCACTTCAGATGGATTTACATTTACAGATCTGCGGAAGGTAAGGATATTGTTGGTTTATTATGTTTTTTTTTGTTACAGAACGAAGGTCTTCAGTGATTGGATTGGGCATTGAATTAAATATTACAACAACCTTTGTTTTTATTTCATTAAAATAATTTTTAATAATGTGTTTGTGTATTTTTTTAACCCTTTACTAGTATTGGATTAATAATGGATAGGTGTCATAATTGACGCCTCTCCATTATTAATTTGGCTTAATGTCACCTTACAATAGCAAGGTGCCATTAACGCTTCATTACCCCATATCCCACCGCTACACGGGAATGGGAAGAGAGTGGCCAAGTGCCAGAATAGGCGCATCTTCCAGATGTGCCTTTTCTGGGGTGGCTGGGGGCAGGTGTTTTTAGCCAGGGGGGGGCCAATCACTGTGGACCCTCTCCAGGCTATTAATATCTGCCCTCAGTCACTGGCTTTACTACTCTGGCGGGGAAAATTGCGCGGGAGCCCACGCCAATTTTTTCCGCCATTTAACCCTTTAATTTAGTAGATAGAACGGCCAAATTTTGCATATACACACTACTAACATTAGTAGTGTGGAATATGCAAAAAAAGGGGGATATGAGATGGTTTACTGTGTGTAAACCATGTCTCATATCATGTCGGGTTTAGGAAGGAGATAGCAAAAGCCAGTAATTGAATTACCGGCTTTAAAGCTATCTCGCGCTGGAAGAAATATTAATATATATATATATATGTGTCTACTGATATATATATATATATAGAGAGAGAGAGTGAGACAGTATATATATATATTTTTTTTTTGTGACACATGGATCCCTTCTATAGCGGTATGTTGGTTTTGCAAGCCTGCGAGAAAAACACGCAGTACGGATGCCATACGGATTACATACGGAGGATGCCATGCGCAAAAAACACTGAAACACCCTGCCTACGGAGGAGCTACGGACCACTATTTTGGGGACTTTTTAGCGTATTACGGCCGTAATATACGGACCGTATTGTTTTACGCTGTGTGTGACGCCGGCCTGAGAGTGTTGATATTTTAAAAAATTGTCGTTCTCAATTTCTCAGACAATTCTTTTCTCCTCTTTTTGTTCTCCATGGTTAGTCTGGCACAAATAGACACAGAATGCAAAGACTGAATCAATTTCTCCCCTTTTTATCTGGTTTCAGGTGTGATTTTCATATTGCCCACAACTATTACTTGCCACAGGTAAGTTTGAACGAGCATAACATGCTTGAAACAAGGCTGTTTACCCACAATTTTGGAAAGGTGCCAACAATTTTGTCCGTCCAACTTTTGGGTTTTGTGTGAAATTATGTCCAAATTGCCTTTTTTCAGTTTTTTTTGTGTTGTTCCAGTACACACAAAGGAAATAAACGTGTATAACAAAACATGTGTATTTGCAATACTATTCTGGGAGAAATAATTTTCTGTAACAATTTCAGGGATGCCAACACTTTCGGCCATGACTGTAGTTAGCCACTAGCTGTGAGATTACTATGGTCCTTAGCCACTTGCTGTTACATTTGTGTGGTCATTAGCCACTAGCTGTTACATCACTGTGATTCTTAGTTAGCCACTAGCTGTGACAATAGTGTGTGTTATGACCTGGTGGTCAGGACAATAATGGACCTGGTGGTTAAGAGCACACGGAAAGACCTGATAGTTACTGATAATAAAGTACGAGCTCTGGGACGTGGGAACTCTGCTGACCGCAATCCCTAATCCTATCAAACACAGTAGAAATAGCCGTGGATTGCTCCTAACGCTCCCTATGTAACTCGGCACAGCCTAAGGAACTATCTAGCCCTGAAGATAGAAATATAAAGCCTACCTTGCCTCAGAGAAATTCCCCAAAGGAAAAGGCAGCCCCCCACATATAATGACTGTGAGTAAAGATGAAAATACAAACACAGAGATGAAATAGATTTAGCAAAGTGAGGCCCGACTTACTGAACAGACTGAGGATAGGAAAGGTTGCTTTGCGGTCAGCACAAAAACCTACAAAAAGACCACGCAGAGGGCGCAAAAAGACCCTCCGCAATACTGGAACATTGACAGGTGGCATGGAGCAAAGATCTAAGTGGAGTTAAATAGAGCAGCCAGCTAACGAATTAACCTCGTCACCTGTGGAAGGAAACTCAGAAACACCCACCAGAGGAAGTCCATGGACAGAACCAGCCGAAGTACCATTCATGACCACAGGAGTGAGCCCGACAACAGAATTCACAATAGTACCCCCCCCTTGAGGAGGGGTCACCGAACCCTCACCAGAGCCCCCAGTCCGACCAGGATGAGCCAAATGAAGGGCACGAACCAGATCGGCAGCATGAACATCAGAGGCAAAAACCCAGGAATTATCTTCCTGACCATTACCCTTCCACTTGACCAGGTACTGGAGTTTCCGTCTCGAAATACGAGAATCCAAAATCTTCTCCACCACATACTCCAACTCCCCCTCAACCAACACCGGCGGGGCAGGAGGATCAACGGATGGAACCACAGGCGCCACGTATCTCCGCAATAACGACCTATGGAACACATTATGGATGGCAAAAGAAGCTGGAAGGGCCAAACAAAATGACACAGGATTGATAACCTCAGAAATCTTATACGGACCAATGAAACGAGGCTTAAACTTAGGAGAGGAAACCTTCATAGGAACATAACGAGACGACAACCAAACCAAATCCCCAACACGAAGTCGGGGACCCACACAGCGCCGGCGGTTAGCGAAACGTTGAGCCTTCTCCTGGGACAATGTCAAATTGTCCACCACATGAGTCCAAATCTGCTGCAACCTATCCACCACAGTATCTACACCAGGACAGTCCGTAGACTCAACCTGCCCTGAAGAGAAACGAGGATGGAAACCAGAATTTCAGAAAAACGGCGAAACCAAAGTAGCCGAGCTGGCCCGATTATTAAGGGCGAACTCAGCCAACGGCAAAAAGGACACCCAATCATCCTGATCAGCAGAAACAAAGCATCTCAGATATGTTTCCAAAGTTTGATTAGTTCGTTCGGTTTGGCCATTTGTCTGAGGATGGAAAGCCGAGGAAAAAGACAAATCAATGCCCATCCTAGCACAAAAGGATCGCCAAAACCTCGAAACAAACTGGGAACCTCTGTCAGAAACGATGTTCTCCGGGATACCATGCAAACGAACCACATGCTGGAAAAACAATGGCACCAAATCAGAGGAGGAAGGCAATTTAGATAAAGGTACCAAATGGACCATCTTAGAAAAGCGATCACAAACCACCCAAATGACCGACATCTTTTGAGAGACGGGGAGATCCGAAATAAAATCCATAGAAATATGCGTCCAGGGCCTCTTCCGGACCGGCAAGGGCAAAAGCAACCCACTGGCACGAGAACAGCAGGGCTTAGCCCGAGCACAAGTCCCACAGGACTGCACAAAAGAACGCACATCCCGTGACAAAGACGGCCACCAAAAGGATCTAGCCACCAAATCTCTGGTACCAAAGATTCCAGGATGCCCAGCCAACACTGAACAATGAATCTCAGAGATAACTCTACTAGTCCATCTATCAGGGACCAACAGTTTCTCCGCTGGGCAACGGTCAGGTCTATCAGCCTGAAATTTTTGCAGCACCCGCCGCAAATCAGGGGAGATGGCAGACAAAATTACCCCCTCTTTGAGAATACCCGCCGGCTCAGGAACACCCGGAGAGTCAGGCACAAAACTCCTTGACAGGGCATCAGCCTTCACATTCTTAGAGCCCGGAAGGTACGAAACCACAAAATCAAAACGGGAGAAAAATAACGACCATCGAGCCTGTCTCGGATTCAACCGTTTGGAAGACTCAAGATAAGTCAAATTCTTGTGATCTGTCAAGACCACCACGCGATGCTTGGCTCCTTCAAGCCAATGACGCCAATCCTCGAATGCCCACTTCATGGCCAACAACTCTCGATTACCAACATCATAATTACGCTCAGCAGGCGAAAACTTTCTAGAAAAGAGAGCACATGGCTTCATCACCGAGCCATCAGAACTTCTTTGCGACAAAACAGCCCCTGCTCCAATCTCAGAAGCATCAACCTCAACCTGAAACGGGAGCGAAACATCTGGCTGGCACAACACAGGGGCAGAAGAAAAACGACGCTTCAACTCCTGAAAAGCCTCTACAGCTGCAGAAGACCAATTGACCACATCAGCACCCTTCTTGGTCAAATCAGTCAACGGTTTAGCAACACTAGAAAAATTAGCGATGAAGCGCCGATAAAAATTAGCAAAGCCCAGGAACTTTTGCAGGCTCTTCACAGATGTCGGCTGAGTCCAATCGTAAATGGCCTGGACTTTAACAGGGTCCATCTCGATAGTAGAAGGGGAAAAAATGAACCCCAAAAATGAAACCTTCTGAACTCCAAAGAGACACTTTGACCCCTTCACAAACAAGGAATTCGCACGAAGGACCTGGAACACCATTCTGACCTGCTTCACATGAGACTCCCAATCATCCGAAAAGACCAAAATATCATCCAAATACACAATCATGAATCTATCCAGGTACTCTCGGAAGATGTCATGCATAAAGGACTGAAATACTGATGGAGCATTGGAAAGCCCGAATGGCATAACCAGGTACTCAAAATGGCCCTCGGGCGTATTAAATGCTGTTTTCCATTCATCGCCTTGTTTAATACGCACAAGATTATATGCCCCTCGAAGATCTATCTTGGTGAACCAACTAGCCCCTTTAATACGAGCAAACAAATCAGACAGCAACGGCAAAGGATACTGAAATTTGACTGTAATTTTATTAAGAAGGCGGTATTCAATACAAGGTCTCAAAGAACCATCCTTCTTGGCCACAAAAAAGAAACCTGCTCCTAACGGTGATGACGACGGGCGAATATGGCCTTTCTCCAAGGATTCCTTTATATAACTCCGCATAGCGGCGTGTTCTGGCACAGATAAATTGAACAATCGGCCCTTAGGAAACTTACTACCAGGAATCAAATTAATTGCACAATCGCAATCCCTATGAGGAGGTAGGGCACTGGCTTTGGGCTCATCAAATACATCCCGATAATCCGACAAAAACTCTGGAACTTCAGAAGGAGTGGAAGACGAAATAGACAAAAATGGAACATCACCATGTACCCCCTGGCAACCCCAGCTGGACACAGACATAGATTTCCAGTCCAATACTGGATTATGAACCTGTAGCCATGGCAACCCCAAAACGACCACATCATGCAGATTATGCAACACCAGAAAGCGGATATCCTCCTGATGTGCAGGAGCCATGCACATGGTCAATTGGGTCCAGTACTGAGGCTTATTCTTGGCCAAAAGCGTAGCATCAATTCCTCTCAATGGAATAGGATACTGCAAGGGCTCCAAGAAAAAACACAGCGCCTAGCATACTCCAAGTCCATCAAATTCAGGGCAGCACCCGAATCCACAAATGCCATAACAGAATAGGATGACAAAGAGCAAATCAGAGTAACGGACAATAGAAATTTAGACTGTACCGTACCAATGGTGGCAGACCTAGCGAACCGCTTAGTGACTCATTCAGACCAGCAGGCATGGGAAATCCCACCATGACATCCTTAAGGGCTTCAGAGAGACCCTTTCTGAAGATTGCTGCCAGGGCACATTCATTCCACTGAGTGAGCACAGACCACTTTCTAAACTTCTGACAATATATCTCCGCTTCATCCTGACCCTGACACAGAGCCAGCAAGATTTTCTCTGCCTGATCCACTGAATTAGGTTCATCATAAAGCAATCCAAGCGCCAGGAAAAACGCATCAACATCACGCAATGCCGGATCTCCTGGCGCAAGGGAAAATGCCCAGTCTTGAGGGTCACCACGTAACAAAGAAATAATGACCCTTACTTGTTGAACAGGGTCACCTGAGGAGCGAGGTTTCAAGACAAGAAACAATTTACAATTATTTTTGAAATTCAAGAACTTAGGCTACGTTCACATTAGCGTTCCGCTAATGTGCGTCGCTGTTGCGTCGGCGACGCAGCGGCGACGCACCCCTATGTTTAACATGGGGTACGCGTGCGTTTTTTGTTGCGTTTTCCGACACATGCGTCGTTTTCGACGCTAGCGTCGGACGCAAGAAAATGCAACAAGTTGCATTTTTCGTGCGTCCGATTTTCGTCAAAAAACGACGCACGCGTCGCAAAACGCAGCGTTTTTGCGCGCGTTTTTTGTGCGTCGTGCGTTGCGTCGCCGTTGCATCGCCGACGCACCGGCGCGCAACGCTAATGTGAACATAGCCTTAGATCTATCACCAAAAAACAAATCAGGAATTGGAATCCTAGGCTCTAACATCGGATTCTGAACAACAAAATCTTGAATGTTTTGTACCCTTGTAGTGAGATTATCCACCCAAGAGGACAGACCTTGAATGTCCATGTTTACACCTGTGTCCTGAACCACCCAGAGGTAAAGGGGAAAAGAGAGACAAAACACAGTGCAAAGAAAAAAAAAATGGTCTCAGAACTTCTCTTATCCCTCTATTGAGATGCATTAGTATTTTGGGCCACCTGTACTGTTATGACCTGGTGGTCAGGACAATAATGGACCTGGTGGTTAAGAGCACACGGAAAGACCTGATAGTTACTGATAATAAAGTACGAGCTCTGGGACGTGGGAACTCTGCTGACCGCAATCTCTAATCCTATCAAACACAGTAGAAATAGCCGTGGATTGCTCCTAACGCTCCCTATGTAACTCGGCACAGCCTAAGGAACTATCTAGCCCTGAAGATAGAAAAATAAAGCCTACCTTGCCTCAGAGAAATTCCCCAAAGGAAAAGGCAGCCCCCCACATATAATGACTGTGAGTAAAGATGAATATACAAACACAGAGATGAAATAGATTTAGCAAAGTGAGGCCCGACTTACTGAACAGACTGAGGATAGGAAAGGTTGCTTTGCGGTCAGCACAAAAACCTATAAAAAGACCACGCAGAGGGCGCAAAAAGACCCTCCGCAATACTGGAACATTGACAGGTGGCATGGAGCAAAGATCTAAGTGGAGTTAAATAGAGCAGCCAGCTAACGAATTAACCTCGTCACCTGTGGAAGGAAACTCAGAAACACCCACCAGAGGAAGTCCATGGACAGAACCAGCCAAAGTACCATTCATGACCACAGGAGGGAGCCCGACAACAGAATTCACAACAACTGTGGTCCTTAACCCTTAGCTGTGAGATTACTGTGGTCTATAGCCACTAGCTGTGAGAATACTGTGCTCAAAGGGTGTAACTACAACAGGTGCAGGATGTGCTATCGCACCCTTGCCCTGGAGCCTAGGGTGCCCTAAAAGTCCCTTTGGCCTATAAAAAAAAGACTATTGCTATTAACGATTTAAAATATTTGGTGGCCCCATTGGAGCTTTCGCATCGGGGCCCATGAGTTTCAAGTTACGCCAATGACTGTGCTTATTATTTAATTACATCACTGTGCAATAACTGTTTCCTAAGCCTTTAGTATGGTTATTATCCATGTACTGTGTTGTCTCTGAACTTTTTTTTATTATTTTCATTACATCATGTTCTTGATTAGTATGTATCAGAGAGCATTAGTCAAATCATCAATGGCTGATACACTCCTGCGCTGCAGAATGAACACTCTGAGCTCGGCTTGGTCTGTTCAACTTCTGTTTTTTTCACTAGCTACTGTAGCGTCAGCGTGCCTGCACGCTGTCCATCTCCCCTGCTGACTCACTCACTACCGTGGCCCTGTACTCCCTCTTTCTTCTCCTGCTGCTGCTGTCCGGTGTCTGCGCATGGCTCCCCGATCCCCAGGCACTGTGCTTAGGGAGTGCTGTCCCGCCTTCTTAAAGAGACAGTGCACCATCCTAAAGTGTCCCTAGACACTTATTATTTAAGGCACCTCCAACTGATGGAAGGTGCCTGCGCAATGTTGTTTGTTTCTAAACAACACGCTTCCTAGTTGTCATGTCCCAGTACTCGTATCCTGGTATACCTGCCTGTCTATCAGCTGAGTCTGCCTGCCTGTGTATCAGCCATGCCCACCTGCACCTGTCTGCCAATATACCAGTCTTGCCCACCAGTACCTGCCTGCCGGTGTATCTGTAGTGTCAGTCACTATATCAGCCTTGCCAGCCTGTACTTGGCAAGTCTGTCAATCCTGGTCATTCCTGCCTCCTGTCCCTTGGAGGTCAGTTGCCACCCACCTGAGGTCAGTCCTTGAGTAGCACCTGATTCCGCCTTCTTCATCCCTCCTTGGATTGCGATATTGTCAGCCACCGTGCACTCGAGGTGAGACTTGGTGAGCCACCTAGTCGCTCCCCTCCAGGCTCTCCTGTATTACACAACACAGTGGTTCCACCACCCAGTCTGTTATAGCTACTACACTCTGCATATTCAACGTCAATGTACAGAATGCAGTAGCCAGTGATGAAATCAGCTCGTCTGCTGCAGTCTGCAGAGTCAGCACTTGAACTGACAAAGCTCAGCTCAGAGTGTTCAGTGTCTAAAGCCAGAGTGCAGCAGCAAGTTATGATTTGCCTGCTGCACTCTGCATAGTCAGCGGTTTAAGGGCTCCTACTCATCTGCCTTTAAAACGGACGAGTGCAATCCAATAATAAATCGGATTGCACTCTGACTAATATTATTGAATCATTATGTGTTCATCTATCTGCAATTTTTTTGTTAGCTCGGATGAGACTGAGAAAAAATCATAGCATGCTGTGAGTGGCTGCGTATTTGGGCTGAGACTCGCCAATGCAAGTGAATGGGTGCAAGAAAAAAAGTTACAAACAAAAGTCCAATTTTACACATCCTTCTCATAGGAAACCAGTCATTTCATCAGCCAAGTACAGTAAATTCACAATGTGAACCATCAGAATAAAATAGACTAGATTTAGGCATAAAATAGACAGAAATAGGTCATCGAAATATCTAATTAGTGCAGTGTGTGTGTAGATTACTGTTCATGTATTTAGCTAAAAAATAAATAAAAAAAATAAAAAAATGGCATGGGGATCCCCCTCATTTTTCGTAACCAGGTGAGGGAAAGCAAACAGCTGAGGGCTGCTGTTATTATTCTGGGAAGAGGCACTATCCATGGATCAGCTCACAGATGTCTGCAAAGGCCTTTACTGGTTAATAAAAAGGTGGTAACCTCCCAAAAAAATTACATGGAGTCCCTCCTAATTTTAATAACCACCAAAGGCTAAACAGACAGCTGCGGGACGATATTAATAGGCTGGGTAGTGGCCATAAATATTGGACCCCTCCCAGACTAATAACATCAGCCCTCAGCCGCCCCAGAAATGGCGCGCATTTTAGAATGATGTCAGCTGTTTTATGTTTTCCACTATCAAGCCCAGGTATCAGTAATAGAGAGGCGTCAATAAGACACCCTCATTACTAATCCCATAAGTTAGTTCTCATGCTACGAATGCTGATGTCAGTAAGGTTACCGCAGTTCATCGACGATGAACTCTGGTCACCTTATTGATGTCACTGTTTGTCAGTGCAGGCGCGTCCTCACGCTACTGTCAGTGAGTTCCGACTAAGGGGTCACATGCCTATGCAACCAGTCAACACACCATCTGGATGTAGCAGAGCTTGGGATTGTTGTGGGACATCAGCTGAATGGATTATTTTCTGCGGACAGGTGAGGATTACTTTGTTTTTTTAACATTTTTATTTGGATCTTAATAAATGGGTAAAAGAGGGTCGGGGAGTGTTTTGTTCAGATGAAGAATTTTGTGCTGTGTCTGTTTTTTTGTTTAACTTAAACTTGCGAGGATAGTAATGGGGTGTATTATTGATGCCTCTCCATTACTACCCCCTGGGCTTGATGTTAGCAAGCATATAACAGCTGACATCAACCCCAAAACCATTACCACACTTGCCAAAGCACCATGGCAAGTGGGAAGAGCTGAGGCTAAGCGCCAGAATTGGCGCATCTAAAGGATGCGCCATTTCTGGGGAAGCTGAGGGCTGATGTTCTTAGTCTGGGAGAGGGTCAATATCCATGGCCCCTATCCAGCCTATTAATATCAGCCCACAGCTGTCTGATTAGCCTTTCCTGGTTATTAAAATTAGGGGGGAACCCAAAATTAGGAGGGATCCCGCATCATTTTTTTGGGGTACCCCATTGTTAATAACAAGTAAAACTTGTCCTACCTTTCAGGAACAACTTCAGACCAATTGTATTTATGCTGAATTGTATGAGCCCTAAAGGGAATTCATCAGTAAGATTTGCCTTAGGCCGGCCTCACACTAGCGTGTTTTACGGACGTAAGAGAGGTGCCGAAAATACGGATTACATACGGTACAATGCTTCTCTATGGCCAAGCTCCTATCAGCCGTATTTTACTGATCCGTATTATACGGTCTTATATGGCCGTAGAAAATCGCAGCATGCTGCGTTTGTCACCGTATTGCGCAAAAAATACGCCAATGAAAGTCTATGGGGGCCAGAAAAATACGGATTACACATGGACCATGGATACGCCAGACATCTCCAGACATCGCCAGATGCAAGGAATTGTGTCAAGCCCTCAATCAGGAAGCTCAGACATGCTAATTAGCTCAAAAAGCTACACAGACATCTCGGAAGTCTGGCACTCGCCTCCACGGAGTTGCAAGCATCATGGCCAGCATAATAAATGTGGATATGCTCCTCATACTGGTCCAAGAAAGGTCAGAAATATGGGACCAGCGGGATCCAAACTATTCAAACCGGCCCAGGAAAGAGGCAGCTTGGAGGACCATCTGTGGGATCCTATTCCCAGATTATGCCCAACGGCCAAGTGTGGAGCAGACAAGACTTTGTAAGTACACTCATGTATTCACAATAATTTACTTTTCAAGATGCTTTCCCTACATGATAACAGGAAGAATCATTTTTATCTTTCTATGTCATTTGTGGGTATTTTTGGCAATTCAAAAAGCTGATTAACATGATAAAGTGTTTATGTACATAGGTAATCTTGATGTTGCGCTCATAAGTCGTTTTTTGAACTCCTACCTCGTCCAGAGGGGTGTTGACCCTGGTATGTTTTTACATAAATGTAAACTTTAGGCTAATTATTTAACAAGGCATTTTATTTTCCTCTGCCAAATATTAGCTAATGTATGTTTGCAAGGACAGGGTTCTCTCCCCTCTGTACCAGTCTGCGACTGTAAAGTTTTTTACTGTGACCGATAAATAGACCTCTGCATGTAACCCCTTTATCATCTACAGCACCATGGAAATAATGGTGCAAGAAAAATAAACAATAAGAATAAGAAGAATATATCACTGACAACTGTAATAAGCTATGTGCAGAATGAGCTTGAACAATATTTCTGAACATGTGATTGCAGTGGATGATGTAATGACACGATGGCGCAGCATCCGGGACCAGTACCGGTGGGAAAGGCAGCAGCGGGCAAGAAGTGGTTCAGCAGCCCCACTCAAGAAGAAGAAATATATCTATTTTGACTGTCTTTCATTTTTGGATGTCAGTATGGATCTTAGGCCCCACAACACATTTTTCCTTAAAAAAAAATCTTATTTAGATTATTTGTTAGGGTTAGTACATTGCGAATTACATGTAAGGATGTGTAAATCTAGTGCAAACAATAATGTTTACAACAAAAACAAAAGGGTCCTGGAGGAGAGAGGACCCTGTCCGCAAAGCATCACAAGCTACAACAAGGGATGGGTGAGAATCTAGTAGGCGAGGTTAGAGATGTTCATGCAGTGTTTTGTTCGATGGGTGGTTACTGCAGGTTATCTGATTGTTTGAAGAGGTGGGTCTTCATGCTGTTTGTGTAGCTTGAAATGGAATAGGACAGTATAGGTACCTTCACACATAACGATATTGTTAACGATATCGTTGCTATTTGTGATGTAGCAACGATATCGTTAATGAAATCGTTCTGTGTGACAGCGACCAACGATCAGGCCCCTGCTGGGAGATCGTTGGTCGCTGAACAAAGTCCAGAACTTTATTTCGTCGCTGGACTCCCTGGAGACATCGCTGGATCGGCGTGTGTGACACCGATCCAGCGATGTCTTCACTGGTAACCAGGGTAAACATCGGGTAACTAAGCGCAGGGCCGCGCTTAGTAACCCGATGTTTACCCTGGATACCATGCTAAAAGTTAAAAAAAACAAACACTACATACTTACCTACCGCTGTCTGTCCTCCAGCGCTGCGCTCTGCACTCCTCCTGTACTGTCTGTGAGCCGGAAAGCAGAGCGGTGACGTCACCGCTCTGCTTTCCGGCTCACAGACAGTACAGGAGGAGAGCAGAGAAGCAGAGCGCAGCGCTGGAGGACAGACAGCGGTAGGTAAGTATCTAGTGTTTGTTTTTTTAACCTTTAGCATGGTATCCAGGGTAAACATCGGGTTACTAAGCGCGGCCCTGCGCTTAGTTACCCGATGTTTACCCTGGTTACCGACATAGTTGGTCGCTGGAGAGCGGTCTGTGTGACAGCTCTCCAGCGACCAAACAGCGACGCTGCAGCGATCCGGATCGTTGTCGGTATCGCTGCAGCGTCGCTTAATGTGAAGGGGCCTTATGATGTGTTGTGATAGTGGTTTTCACAGTAGGGGTGAAACACAAGATAAATCTTGTAGATGATTGTGGGAAAAAGAGATAAGAGAGGGAGTACAGAAGGAGATCTTGTGCTGATCTGAGGTCGTGTGTAGGTAATTTTTGTGATTATAGCTCACAGATGTGTAATAAAAGAATGGCCACAAAGAAATAACCTTTTAAATCTTTTTTCATTTATTTTTTGTTTAATATCAGAACACAGTCCAACCTCACAGAGAGGGAGACCGGGTCTGAATCGGAGGCTGTGATCGATCCTATAAGTGTGGATGAAGAGGTGGCAGGCCCATCTTTAGATTCTTCCACGTTCATCCTTGAGGAGCCATCAGCATCATCATCACTGCAGGCAGCAGCAAGTGAGGAAGATGCAGCACCACCACCCTCAGCAGCACATGATGATGGAAGGCATGAGGAACATGGCCAGAGCAGCAGCCCTACAGGCCCACTGGTGTCATCCCCACAGGCAGCTGGGCCTTTACGGAGAGGCCGCCGAAGGAGAGAGCTGCAAGCCACAAGAAGTGATGTTGACGCTGGGGTCCTCAATTATTTGGCCAGGGCAGCCACGGATGGTGGAGAGGAGGCCTTTGCCCGCAGCCTTGCCCGTTACCTTAGACCCCTTCCCCGTGAGGTGAGACTACGTGTGAGAGGGTGTATGCAAATCCTGATTGATTTACGCACCCCTCCAAATAACCCCTATGAGGTGTTTGAATATCTGGAGCGAAGGCAGCTTTCCCAAACAAACCTCTTGCGCCTTCAATTCCCTCAACAGGAGCAGGATCAATCAGGATTTGCAGCACCTACTCCACGTATGCCTCCACCTCAACCTCTCCCCCCCAAAATCTACAAAGGCCAGCACTGTTTCAAATGTCAGCCTACAACCCACATTCCCAATATGGCCACTTTTCCAGACCCAGTGATGTAGGCTGGTCCCAACATGGGTTTGACAACATGGCCATTTTGGGGTTGGGTATGATGCGAGCCAATATGTCCGTCAACATGAGGGCCAGAGACAATTAGCTTATGGACAACACACAACTGGCCAATATGGACAAGGCCAGTATTCTGTGCCATAAGCCACAGTATCCTCACAGGGTGAAGGACAATTGGCCCAACAAAGGCCCCCTGACCAGGACCCTGAGCTGCCGCCATCTCCCCCGCCAACTTACAGGGATCTGTGATGTGTTTGATTTTTTGCTTTATATTCTTTAGTTTTGTGATCTGCCTACCATGTTTTATCTTTGTTTGGGCACTAGTTCCACTTGTTGTGGTTACTTGTTTGAAGAACCAAAACCAAAAAAAAAAAATGCATATGAAAAAAATATGGTATAAAAAAAAGGCTTTGGTTGTTACTAAAATTTTTTACAAAAGCCAATTGATGCTTGTGGACCAATCATTATAACATTACACACATATTCTCTAAACATAAACATATGGGCATTAAGGAAACACAACACACACAGTACTGTTTCAGTGGATGAAAAAACTTTATTTGACAAAGATACCGTATATACTCGAGTATAAGCCGAGATTTTCAGCCCAAATTTTTGGGCTGAAAGTGCCCCTCTCAGCTTATACTCGAGTCACGGTCGGCGGTGGGGTCGGCGGGTGAGGGGGAGAGGGCGCTGAGGCATACTTACCTAGTCCCGGCGCTCCTGACGCTCCCCCTGCCGTCCCACAGTCTTCGGGTGCTGCAGCTCTTCCCCTCTTCAGCGGTCACGTGGGACCGCTCATTAGAAAAATGAATACGGACTCCACTCCCATAGGGGTGGAGCCGCATATTCATTTCTCTAATCAGCGGTAACGGTGACCGCTGATAGAGGAAAAGGCTGCGGCACCGAAGACCAGCTGTCCGGGAGAAGGAGCTGGACGCCGGGAGCAGGTAAGTATGTCATATTTACCTATCCCCGTTCCACACGCCGGGCGTCGCTCCATCTTCCCGGCGCCGCTCCATCTTCCCGGCGTCTCTCCGCTCTGACTGTGCAGGTAAGAGGGCGCGATGATGCATATAGTGTGCGCGCCGCCCTCTGCCTGATCAGTCAGTGCGGAGAGACGCTGGGACCGGACGCTGGGAGCTGCAAGCAAGAAAGGTGAGTATGTGTTTTTTTTTATTATTGCAGCAGCAGCAGCAGCAGCAATGGCACAGCTTTCTATGGTACATCAATGGGGCAATAATGAACGGTGCAGAGCACTATATGGCACAGCTATGGGGCAAGAATGAACGGTGCAGAGCACTATATGGCACAGCTATGGGGCAATAATGAATGGTGCAGAGCACTATATGGCACAGCTATGGGGCAATAATGAACGGTGCAGAGCACTATATGGCACAGCTATGGGGCAATAATGAACGGTGCAGAGCATTGTACAGTCATGGACAAAATTTTTGAGAATGAGACAAATATTAATTTTTCCAAAGTCTACTGCTTCATTTTTTCTAATGGCAATTTGCATATACTCCTGAATGTCAGAGTGATCAGCTTAACAGCAATTACTGTACTTGCAAAGTCAATATTTGCCCAGAAAATGAACTTTAACCCCCAAAACACATTTCAACATCATTGCAGTCCTGCCTTAAAAGGAGCAGCTAACATCGTTTTAGTGATTGATCCATTAACACAGGTGTGGGTGTTGATGAGGACAGGGCTGGCGATCAATCAGTCATGATTAAGTAAGAATGACATCACTGGACACTTTAAAAGGAGGCTGGTGCTTGGTATCATTGTTTCTCTTCAGTTAACCATGGTTATCTCTTAAGAAACATGTGCAGCCATCATTGCACTGCACAAAAATGGCCTAACAGGGAAGAGTATCGCAGCTACAAAGATTGCACCTCAGTTAACAATCTATCGCATCATCAAGAACTTCAAGGAGAGAGCTTCCATTGTCAAAATGGCTCCAGGGCGCCCAAGAAAGACCAGCAAGCGCCAGGACCGTATCTTAAAACTGTTTCAGCTGCGGGATCGGACTACCAGCAGTGCCGAGCTTGCTCAGGAATGGCAGCAGGCTGGTGTGAGTGCTTCTGCACGCACTGTGAGGCTGAGACTCTTTGAGCAAGGCCTGGTTTCAAGGAGGGCAGCAAAGAAGCCACTTCTCTCCAGAAAAAACATCAGGGACCGACTGATATTCTGCAAAAGGTACAGGGAGTGGACTGCTGAGGACTGGTGCAAAGTCATTTTCTCTGATGAATCCCCTTTTCGATTGTTTGGGACATCTGGAAAACAGCTTATTCGGAGAAGAAGAGGTGAGCGATACCACCAGTCTTGTCTCATGCCAACTGTAAAGCATCCTGAAACCATTCATGTGTGGGGTTGCTTCTCAGCCAAGGGAATCGGCTCACTCACAGTCTAGCCTAAAAAACACCGCCATGAATAAAGAATGGTACCAGAATGTCCTCCAAGAGCAACTTCTCCTAACCGTCCAAGAGCAGTTTGGCGCCCAACAATGCCTTTTCCAGCATGATGGAGCACCTTGCCATAAAGCAAAGGTGATAACTAAATGGCTCATGGAACAAAACATAGAGATTTTGGGTCCATGGCCTGGAAACTCCCCAGATCTTAATCCCATTGAGAACTTGTGGTCAATCATCAAGAGACGGGTGGACAAACAAAAACCAACAAATTCTGGCAAAATGCAAGCATTGATTATGCAAGAATGGACTGCTATCAGTCAGGATTTGGTCCAGAAGTTGATTGAGAGCATGCCAGGGAGAATTGCAGAGGTCTTAAAGAAGAAGGGTCAACACTGCAAATATTGACTTGCTGCATTAACTCATTCTAACTGTCAATATAACCTATTGGTACTCATAATATGATTGCAATTATATTTCTGTATGTTATATAAACATCAGACAAACACAAAAAAAAACCAGAGAGCAGCAGATCATGTGAAAATATAATTTTGGTGTCATTCTCAAAAATTTTGGCCATGACTGTACAGGTCCTTCTCAAAAAATTAGCATATAGTGTTAAATTTCATTATTTACCATAATGTAATGATTACAATTAAACTTTCATATATTATAGATTCATTATCCACCAACTGAAATTTGTCAGGTCTTTTATTGTTTTAATACTGATGATTTTGGCATACAACTCCTGATAACCCAAAAAACCTGTCTCAATAAATTAGCATATCAAGAAAAGGTTCTCTAAACGACCTATTACCCTAATCTTCTGAATCAACTAATTAACTCTAAACACATGCAAAAGATACCTGAGGCTTTTATAAACTCCCTGCCTGGTTCATTACTCAAAACCTCCATCATGGGTAAGACTAGCGACCTGACAGATGTCAAGAAGGCCATCACTGACACCCTCAAGCAAGAGGGTAAGACCCAGAAAGAAATTTCTCAACAAATAGGCTGTTCGCAGAGTGCTGTATCAAGGCACCTCAATGGTAAGTCTGTTGGAAGGAAACAATGTGGCAGAAAACGCTGTACAACGAGAAGAGGAGACCGGACCCTGAGGAAGATTGTGGAGAAGGACCGATTCCAGACCTTGGGGAACCTGAGGAAGCAGTGGACTGAGTCTGGTGTGGAAACATCCAGAGCCACCGTGCACAGGCGTGTGCAGGAAATGGGCTACAGGTGCCACATTCCCCAGGTAAAGCCACTTTTGAACCATAAACAGCGGCAGAGGCGCCTGACCTGGGCTACAGAGAAGCAGCACTGGACTGTTGCTAAGTGGTCCCAAGTACTTTTTTCTGATGAAAGCAAATTTTGCATGTCATTCGGAAATCAAGGTGCCAGAGTCTGGAGGAAGACTGGGGAGAAGGAAATGTCAAAATGCCTGAAGTCCAGTGTCAAGTACCCACAGTCAGTGATGGTGTGGGGTGCCATGTCAGCTGCTGGTGTTGGTCCACTGTGTTTCATCAAGGGCAGGGTCAATGCAGCTAGCTATCAGGAGATTTTGGAGCACTTCATGCTTCCATCGGCTGAAATGCTTTATGGAGATGAAGATTTCATTTTTCAGCACGACCTGGCACCTGCTCACAGTGCCAAAACCACTGGTAAATGGTTTACTGACCATGGTATTACTGTGCTCAATTGGCCTGCCAACTCTCCTGACCTGAACCCCATAGAGAATCTGTGGGATATTGTGAAGAGGAAGTTGAGAGACGCAAGACCCAACACTCTGGATGAGCTTAAGGCCGCTATTGAAGCATCCTGGGCCTCCATAACATCTCAGCAGTGTCACAGGCTGATTGCCTCCATGCCACGCCGCATTGAAGCAGTCATTTCTGCCAAAGGATTCCCGACCAAGTATTGAGTGCATAACTGAACATTATTATTTGATGTTTTTTTTGTTTGTTATTAAAAAACACTTTTATTTGATTGGATGGGTGAAATATGCTAATTTATTGAGACAGGTTTTTTGGGTTATCAGGAGTTGTATGCCAAAATCATCAGTATTAAAACAATAAAAGACCTGACAAATTTCAGTTGGTGGATAATGAATCTATAATATATGAAAGTTTAATTGTAATCATTACATTATGGTAAATAATGAAATTTAACACTATATGCTAATTTTTTGAGAAGGACCTGTATATGGGGCACAGCTTTATATGGAGCATCTATGGGGCAATAATGAACTGTATGGAGCATTATATGGGGCTCCTGATTCAATATGGATATTCAAAAACACTTAACCTACTGATGTCTCAATTAATTTTACTTTTATTAGTATCTATTTTTATTTTTGACATTAACCGGTAGCAGCTGCATTTTCCACCCTAGGCTTATACTCGAGTCAATAAGTTTCCGAGTTTTTTGTGGCAAAATTAGGGGGGTCGGCTTATACTCGGGTCGGCTTATACTCGAGTATATACGGTCAGTGGCGTAACTACCGCGGTCGCAGCGGTCGCCAGTGCAACCGGGCCCGGCAGGTCAGGGGCCCCAACACCATGTTGCAGTGCAGGAGATTCCTCCTGCATTGCAACAGTCCGAGGTGTATCTAGGGGGAGGGGGCAGCCGGGGCACGTGAGAGACAGGAAGCAGCTCCAGTCATCATGCCAGGTGAGACTGTCAGCTTCTGCTCTGCAGCCCCGGGAAGGTGAGAGCAGGGGGGGAGGTGCGGGGGGGAGCCGCTTTAGTCAGGAGAAGCTGAGGAGCTGCGGAGCTGCGGAGCTGCAGAGCTGCAGCCGATTTACATCAGCCACCCCTGTACCAGAGAGGAGATTGTGAGTTGTGTATATGAGCTGGTATCGTGTGTGTGTGTGTGTGTGTGTGTGATATCTGTAGTATGTGTGTGTGTGTGTGTGATATCTGTAGTATGTCCCCGTGTGCCAGTCTCCCTTGCCCATTTGTCCCTGTGTGTCCCCATGTGCCTGTCTCCTTTGTCCCCTTGTGCTTGTGTCAGTCTCCCTTGCCCACTAGTCCCTGTGTGTCAGTCTCCCTTTCCCACTTGTCCCTGTGTCCCCTTGTGCTTGTATCCCTTGCCCACTTGTCCCCATGTGCCCCTTGTGTCAGGCTCCCTTGCCCACTAGTCCCCTTGTGTCAGTCTCCCTTGCCCACTTCTGTCAGTCTCCCTTGCCCACTAGTCCCCTTGTAACCTTCTCCCCTGCCTCCTAGCCCCCATGTGTCCCCTTGTGCCTGTCTTCCTTGCTCCCTAGCCCCCCTATGTTACCCTTGTGCCTGTCTCCCCTAGCCCCCTTGTGCCCTCTCCCCTGCCCCCTCGTCACCATTTGCTCGTGTCTTTCTCACTGCCCCTGTATGGAGGGGCTGCATTATACTATTAGGGGGGCTGCATTGTATTCTATGGGGGTTACATTGAGTTGTATGGCAGGGCTGCAGGGGGGGGGGGCCCATTTGGAAGTTCGCACCGGGGCCCCTAACTTTGTAGTTACGCCACTGTGTACGGTATATAGAAAATAAGGAAATCACAACTGAGAAACAGCATAATCTTGCCAGGGAGTAGAACCCTGAGGTGAAACAAAAAAATTGGTCAAAACATCCCTAACTTTTAGGCCAGAAAGGGGACGGCGCGGAGGAGGGCCATGTGGTGTTGGCCTAATTACACTACGCAACATGTGTTCATCATTACCATCTGAGAAGCAATCATGTATGCGGGTATAGTTGTGCAAAATTACTGAGGCTTTGATAACTTCATTGACTGTAGCCTTACTGAGCTGTATGGCAGTCTGTAGGACACGCCATTTGGCCACCAGAATACCAAAGGCGCACTCCACCAGTCTCCGCGCCCTAGAAAGGCGCAAATTAAATATCCTCCGACGGTGGTCCAGGTTGCACCGGGGATAAGGCCTCATGACGTGTCTGGTGAGTTAGAACGCCTCATCTCCAACAAAAAAAAGGCAATGCTTCTGCAGTGGAGCCTGGGAGTTGTTGTGGTGGTGGGAGATCTAACTGGTTGTCACGTAGCCGCCGACCCACTATGGACGAATTGAAGACCATAGAGTCTCCAGTTAGGCCATAGGCCCCAATGTCTACAATTATAAACCTGTAGTTACTGTCAACTACAGCTAACAGAACTACAGAGAAAAACTGCTTATAATTGTAGAATTGGGAGCCAGAGTTCGGCGGCTTACGTACCCTGATATGTTTCCCATCCACCGCTCCAATGCAGTTTGGAAAGTCACAATTGTCCTGGAACCCACGGGCTATTTTGAGCCAATCAGCCTGTTTTGGCTCAGGCATCACAAGGTCCTTGAATCTATCCCATATTTGCCTACAGGTTGACCGCACAATGCCAGAAATTGTTGATCGGCCAATCAAAAACCCCAGGTGGAGTCCCGCAAATGACAATCCAGTGGTCAGGAAGCTGAAAGTGAACAAAAAAGCAATATTAGGTAGGTTACAAAAGTTCACACAAAACATGAAGAAGCACAATCATATTTGCTATTTTCAAAAACATGCTTAACGCTGGAAAGTGAAAAATGTCCTTAGGGTGCTTAACTATAACATTTTCCAAACTTTTTAACATCTGCTTGTGACCTAATGTACACATATTCAAGAAAAAACAAGATAGAAACAAACACATAAAATAAAAAAGATCATCAACATACAGTATGTGAGGATGTAGAATACATACTGTAAGGTAAGGAGAAGACGTTCCGCGGCAGATATGGCTTTGCGCATCCTTGTGTCCTGATATGTGATTCCTGGCCATAATATCTCCAACAATCTGTCCAATGTTTGGATTGTCATGCGACAGTAGAGAAAGAACTTTTCAGGATGTTCCCACAGAGCTTTATATAGCCGATGAAAATGGCTTTTAGTGAGGCGTTTAGTCAAAAGAGGATGCACCCACATTCTTCTGCTCCTCCTTCGCGGATCCACAATCACAGGATATGGCTGGCCAAACCGACGCGACAAGACCCAGTTAAACAAAACACGCTGCGTTGGGGTGAACTGCAGGAGGTCAGACATGGTGCACACGTTACCACAAAACTCCAACAGATGCCAAACTACAAAATGGCCATATGGGAGTGAGCCACCTGTTGTAGAGGCCTTAAATAGGGTTGATGATGTTGATTTAAATCTATTTCAGCCTCCAAAACCGTTAAATGTCCATTTTGTCAGGTTGCGTGAAAAATACGCATTACAGTGGGCATACGGATTACATACGCAACATTACATGCGCAAAATACGCGACTACACCTTGTCTACTGAGTACTTACGGATCACCGGGATTCAAGCTTGAGGAGGATAATTTGCATATTCCAGGTGCCTTCTGGGAAAAGCGAAAAGTCTCCCTCAGCAAGAAGATCGTTGGGTACAGCCGGGACCAGCTGCTTGGAAAGCATTACCGAATTTTTGCCTGTAGGACATTATTGCAAGAAAGCTTGGCTGAGTAGATTACACAAGAAGGAAAACACACAGCAAGTCAGCAGGATCTAGGAGCAACATGGCAGATGTGACAACCTACATGGTCAGCTGCAGCATGTGCTACATGTTCGCAGATCGACCAGAAGAAGAATCCAATTTCACCTGTCAGAAGTGTAGACTAGTGGCCCTTTTAGAAGAAAAGGTGCGGGGTCTGGAAGAAAGAATAGCAACTTTGAAACTCATCAAAGAGAATGAAGACTTCCTAGACAGAACAGAAGCATCTCTACTGGTCACAGAAGGTGAAAAAAGTGTCAGAGAACCTCCAAAAGCAGATGAGTGGAAGCATGTGACCAAAAGAAGCAAGAAGACGATGGAGAAATCACCAACCACACAACTGAAGAACCGATATCAAATATTTGTAGAGGATGAAGATGGCACACCTAAGGATGAAGCAATACCAGCAAGCAAAAAAGAAAAGGGCACACAGCAACAAGTGACAGCAAAAAGTACAGCCAAGAAGCAACGAAGAGTAGTGGTGGTGGGAGACTCACTACTGAGAGGCACAGAAGCAGCAATCTGCAGACCGGACATAACCGCAAGAGAAGTATGCTGCCTTCCAGGTGCGATGATCAAGGATGTGACCGATAGGATACCAAAGCTCTTCAGCTTCAAGGACGTCCACCCATTTCTTCTGATACATGTTGGCACCAATGACGCGGCAAGGAAGGACCTACCGACAATCTGCAAGGACTTTGAAGAGTTGGGGAAGAAAGTAAAGGAACTGGATGCACAGGTAGTTTTTTCTTCTATCCTTCCAGTAGACGGGCATGGCACCAGGAGATGGAACAGGATCCTTGATGCGAACAACTGGCTAAGACGATGGTGCAGACAACAAGGATTCGGATTCCTGGACCACGGTGTGAATTACTTGTACGATGGACTCCTCGCCAGAGACGGACTACACCTCAACAAACCTGGGAAACACACATTCGCCAGAAGACTCGCTACACTCATCAGGAGGGCGTTAAACTAGAAGAAGAGGGGACGGGAAGAAAAACATTAGACTCGAACAAAGAAGACCCAGGAAAACATACTCAGAAGGGAGGTGAGAACATTTCTAAAACAATCCACAGCAAGGAGATTGGAACAAAACAAAATCCTCTAAACTGCATGCTCGCAAACGCCAGAAGCCTGACAAACAAGATGGAAGAACTAGAAGCAGAAATATCTACAGGTAACTTTGACATAGTGGGAATAACCGAGACATGGTTAGATGAAAGCTATGACTGGGCAGTTAACTTACAGGGTTACAGTCTGTTTAGAAAGGATCGTAAAAATCGGAGAGGAGGAGGGGTTTGTCTCTATGTAAAGTCTTGTCTAAAGTCCACTTTAAGGGAGGATATTAGCGAAGGGAATGAGGATGTCGAGTCCATATGGGTCGAAATTCATGGAGGGAAAAATGGTAACAAAATTCTCATTGGGGTCTGTTGCAAACCCCCAAATATAACAGAAATCATGGAAAGTCTACTTCTAAAGCAGATAGATGAAGCTGCAACCCATAATGAGGTCCTGGTTATGGGGGACTTTAACTACCCGGATAGTAACTGGGAAACAGAAACCTGTGAAACCCATAAAGGCAACAGGTTTCTGCTAATAACCAAGAAAAATTATCTTTCACAATTGGTGCAGAATCCAACCAGAGGAGCAGCACTTTTAGACCTAATACTATCTAATAGACCTGACAGAATAACAAATCTGCAGGTGGTCGGGCATCTAGGAAATAGCGACCACAATATTGTGCAGTTTCACCTGTCTTTCACTAGGGGGACTTGTCAGGGAGTCACAAAAACACTGAACTTTAGGAAGGCAAAGTTTGACCAGCTTAAAGATGCCCTTAATCTGGTAGACTGGGACAATATCCTCAGAAATAAGAATACAGATAATAAATGGAAAATGTTTAAGAACATCCTAAATAGGCACTGTAAGCGGTTTATACCTCGTGGGAATAAAAGGACTAGAAATAGGAAAAACCCAATGTGGCTAAACAAAGAAGTAAGACAGGCAATTAACAGTAAAAAGAAAGCATTTGCACTACTAAAGCAGGATGGCACCATTGAAGCTCTAAAAAACTATAGGGAGAAAAATACTTTATCTAAAAAACTAATAAAAGCTGCCAAAAAGGAAACAGAGAAGCACATTGCTAAGGAGAGTAAAACTAATCCCAAACTGTTCTTCAACTATATAAATAGTAAAAGAATAAAAACTGAAAATGTAGGCCCCTTAAAAAATAGTGAGGAAAGAATGGTTGTAGATGATGAGGAAAAAGCTAACATATTAAACACCTTCTTCTCCACGGTATTCACGGTGGAAAATGAAATGCTAGGTGAAATCCCAAGAAACAACGAAAACCCTATATTAAGGGTCACCAATCTAACCCAAGAAGAGGTGCGAAACCGGCTAAATAAGATCAACATAGATAAATCTCTGGGTCCGGATGGCATACACCCACGAGTACTAAGAGAACTAAGTAATGTAATAGATAAACCATTATTTCTTATTTTTAGGGACTCTATAGCGACGGGGTCTGTTCCGCAGGACTGGCGCATAGCAAATGTGGTGCCAATATTCAAAAAGGGCTCTAAAAGTGAACCTGGAAATTATAGGCCAGTAAGTCTAACCTCTATTGTTGGTAAAATATTTGAAGGGTTTCTGAAGGATGTTATTCTGGATTATCTCAATGAGAATAACTGTTTAACTCCATATCAGCATGGGTTTATGAGAAATCGCTCCTGTCAAACCAATCTAATCAGTTTTTATGAAGAGGTAAGCTATAGGCTGGACCACGGTGAGTCATTGGACGTGGTATATCTCGATTTTTCCAAAGCGTTTGATACCGTGCCGCACAAGAGGTTGGTACACAAAATGAGAATGCTTGGTCTGGGGGAAAATGTGTGTAAATGGGTTAGTAACTGGCTTAGTGATAGAAAGCAGAGGGTGGTTATAAATGGTATAGTCTCTAACTGGGTCGCTGTGACCAGTGGGGTACCGCAGGGGTCGGTATTGGGACCTGTTCTCTTCAACATATTCATTAATTATCTGGTAGAAGGTTTACACAGTAAAATATCGATATTTGCAGATGATACAAAACTATGTAAAGCAGTTAATACAAGAGAAGATAGTATTCTGCTACAGATGGATCTGGATAAGTTGGAAACTTGGGCAGAAAGGTGGCAGATGAGGTTTAACAATGATAAATGTAAGGTTATACACATGGGAAGAAGGAATCAATATCACCATTACACACTGAACGGGAAACCACTGGGTAAATCTGACAGGGAGAAGGACTTGGGGATCCTAGTTAATGATAAACTTACCTGGAGCAGCCAGTGCCAGGCAGCAGCTGCCAAGGCAAACAGGATCATGGGGTGCATTAAGAGAGGTCTGGATACACATGATGAGAGCATTATACTGCCTCTGTACAAATCCCTAGTTAGACCGCACATGGAGTACTGTGTCCAGTTTTGGGCACCGGTGCTCAGGAAGGATATAATGGAACTAGAGAGAGTACAAAGGAGGGCAACAAAATTAATAAAGGGGAAGGGAGCACTACAACACCCAGACAGATTAGCGAAATTAGGATTATTTAGTCTAGAAAAAAGACGACTGAGGGGCGATCTAATAACCATGTATAAGTATATAAGGGGACAATACAAATATCTCGCTGAGGATCTGTTTATACCAAGGAAGGTGACGGGCAAAAGGGGGCATTGTTTGCGTCTGGAGGAGAGAAGGTTTTTCCACCAACATAGAAGAGGATTCTTTACTGTTAGGGCGGTGAGAATCTGGAATTGCTTGCCTGAGGAAGTGGTGATGGCGAACTCAGTCGAGGGGTTCAAGAGAGGCCTGGATGTCTTCCTGGAGCAGAACAATATTGTAACATGCAATTATTAGGTTCTGTAGAAGGACGTAGATCTGGGGATTTATTATGATGGAATATAGGCTGAACTGGATGGACAAATGTATTTTTTTGGCCTTACTAACTATGTTACTATGTTACTATGTTACCGTATTTTGAATTTTGTGGCGTATTACGACCGAAGAATACGGACCGTATTTTTATACGCTGAGTGTGAGGCCGGCCTCAGGGAATCAGAGGCACTGCAGTCTAAGAAAGTGAAAAACCATTCCAAGGATATCTTTTTTGTCACTATCTTATGCTCCCTTGCTTTGAAATTCTTATTTTATTCATATGCAAAATAGCATTACATGTTTTCATCTCTGATTAATTTCTTAAGTAATTTACTCAGGGCCGCCATCAGGGCATTACAGCCGTGACTGGCGTATGGGGCCCGGTGAGCAGAGGGGGCCCGCATCGGGCCCCCTCTTACCTGCTCACCGGGCCCCTACCGGCAGCCGCAGGCTGAACCGGGCCCTTAGCGTGGAGAGATCAGGAGCACGGCAGGTAAGCAGAACTTTTTTTTTATTGAGAGCGGCGATCCGGGGGGTGGGGGTGGGGCCCCAGGGCAGTAAAGCTGGACACAGAGGGGGCAGTAAAGCTGGACACAGGGGGGGCAGAAAGCTGGACACAGAGGGGTCAGTAAAGCTGGACACGGGGGGCAGAAAGCTGGACACAGAGGGGGCAGTAAAGCTGGACACAGAGGGGGCAGTAAAGCTGGACACAGAGGGGGCAGTAAAGCTGGACACGGGGGGGGCAGAAAGCTGGACACAGAGGGGGCAGTAAAGCTGGACACAGGGGGGGGGCAGAAAGCTGGACACATGGGGGGCAGAAAGCTGGACACATGGGGGCAGAAAGCTGGACACAGAGGGGGCAGTAAAGCTGGACACAGAGGGGGCAGTAAAGCTGGACACAGGGGGGGCAGAAAGCTGGACACAGAGGGGTCAGTAAAGCTGGACACGGGGGGCAGAAAGCTGGACACATGGGGGGCAGAAAGCTGGACACAGAGGGGGCAGTAAAGCTGGACACAGAGGGGGCAGTAAAGCTGGACACAGGGGGGGCAGAAAGCTGGACACAGAGGGGTCAGTAAAGCTGGACACAGGGGGCAGAAAACTGGACACAGAGGGGGCAGTAAAGCTGGACACAGAGGGGGCAGTAAAGCTGGACACAGAGGGGGCAGTAAAGCTGGACACAGGGGGGGCAGAAAGCTGGACACAGAGGGGTCAGTAAAGCTGGACACGGGGGGCAGAAAGCTGGACACAGAGGGGGCAGTAAAGCTGGACACAGAGGGGGCAGTAAAGCTGGACACAGAGGGGGCAGTAAAGCTGGACACAGAGGGGGCAGTAAAGCTGGATACAGAGGGGGCAGTAAAGCTGGACACAGAGGGGGCAGTAAAGCTGAATACAGAGGGGGCAGTAAAGCTGGACACAGGGGGGGGCAGAAAGCTGGACACAGGGGGGGCAGAAAGCTGGACACGGGGGGGGCAGAAAGCTGGACACATGGGGGGCAGAAAGCTGGACACAGAGGGGGCAGAGTGCTGGAGAGAGATGGGGCAGAAATGGGGCAGAGTGCTGGACAGAGATGGGGCAGAGTGCTGGACAGAGATGGGGCAGAGTGCTGGACAGAGATGGGGCAGAGTGCTGGACAGAGATGGGGCAGAGTGCTGGACAGAGATGGAGCAGAGTGCTGGACAGAGATGGGGCAGAGTGCTGGACAGAGATGGGGCAGAGTGCTGGACAGAGATGGGGCAGAGTGCTGGACAGAGATGGGGCAGGATTGGACACAGATGGGGCAGAGTGCTGGACAGAGATGGGCCAGAGTGCTGGACAGAGATGAGGCAGAGTGCTGGACAGAGGTGGGGCAGAGTGCTGGACAGAGATGGGGCAGAGTGCTGGACAGAGATGAGGCAGAGTGCTGGACAGAGATGGGGCAGAGTGCTGGACAGAGATGGGGCAGAGTGCTGGACACAGATGGGGCAGAGTGCTGGACACAGATGGGGCAGAGTGCTGGACACAGATGGGGCAGAGTGCTGGACACTGATGGGGCAGAGTGCTGGACACTGATGGGGCAGAGTGCTGGACACTGATGGGGCAGAGTGCTGGACACTGATGGGGCAGAGTGCTGGACACTGATGGGGCAGAGTGCTGGACACTGATGGGGCAGAGTGCTGGACAGAGATGGGGCAGAGTGCTGGACAGAGATGGGGCAGAGTGCTGGACAGAGATGGGGCAGAGTGCTGGACAGAGATGGGGCAGAGTGCTGGACAGAGATGGGGCAGAGTGCTGGACAGAGATGGGGCAGGATTGGACACAGATGGGGCAGAGTGCTGGACACAGATGGGGCAGAGTGCTGGACACAGATGGGGCAGAGTGCTGGACACAGATGGGGCAGAGTGCTGGACACAGATGGGGCAGAGTGCTGGACACAGATGGGGCAGAGTGCTGGACACAGATGGGGCAGGATTGGAAACAGATGGGGCAGAATGGAGACAGATGGGGCAGGATGGATACGATGGAGACAGATGGGGCAGGATGGGGAGATCATATAGGGCAGAATGGATACTCATGAGAGCAGGATGGGAGAACATATGGCTGGAGCCTGGAATGAGACACATGGGGGCTAGGATGGCGAATATTACCATAGGGGCTAATTAAGGGATATTATTATTGCAGTGATGTATTTATTTTATTTTTTGAGTATACTGTTTTAAATGGGGGGCGGTCCTGTTACTGTGTAGAGTGATACTATGTTGCCTTCTTCATGTGGTGTAATGTAGAAGTTGGGAAAATTAAGTAATGTGTTCTACAAGCGGAACTCGAGATAACTGTTTTATTTCCTGCAGAGACGAGTCCTGGCTAGATGAAGTGATGGCGGTCTGTGCTGGATGAAAGATGAAGGACTTCACCTAGAGACGTCACTGGTGAGTCAGTGTTACCTATACACTGACACTATACACTGTATACTATATACAGAGGTCCTGTGTACAATGTCACCAGTGATCACTGTATTACCTATACATTATATACAGAGCTCCTGTGTGTAATGTCACCGGTGATCACTGTATTACCTGTACACAGACACTGCTTAATAATTACAGATCTCCTGTGCATAATGGCACTGATGGTGATAGTATTGTGGGTTTTTTTTTATTACTGATCAGTATTGTAGTATTCAGTCATTTGTGGTAATATGCGGTCTGGTCATGGTGTAGCGGTATTTGTTCCTTGTATTTTATATTATTCGATCGCTGTGGTGGTAATATGTCATCTGGTCATAGTGCTGTGGTATTTGTTCCTTGTATGTAGTATTATAGGTCATTTTAAAAATTGAAAAATAAATAAAAATATACCTAAATTGTCTTGCATATTTTAACAAATATTTAGTAGGTTACAGCAGAGTAGGGCCCGGCCAAAAGTGTCTACCGTGTTATGGTGGCAGCTTAAAAAATCTTTTGGCCAAAACAAAAGCTGCCGGCTATATGTGTGATCTGGTGATGGGAACTGTTAATGTGTGATAGGTGAGAAGTGGAGATTTTCCAAGAGAGAGTGGTGGGACTGTGGACAGTTCGTGGGGTGGAGCCTGGAGGCGGGGCTGGGGTGGAACCTGGGCGGAGTTTCAAGGGGGCCCCGAAAATTTTGCCAGTATGGGGCCCCGAAATTTCTAGTGGCAGCCCTGAATTTACTACACTTCTGGGTGTAGCTAGCAGCAGCCGCAGACTGGAAGGAGCTGGAAATCAAAACATGCCCAGATCCACATTAAATGTGCTCCCGCCTTGACTCTTGTAAGATTCATAACCAGCAGAGGGCAAGCCAAACAGCGTGAACTGTACCGCTTTTTCCAGCCTCCGGTACGTGTCACACTGATGACACACGGATGTGCGGGATGTTTTGCGGCCTATGCTGCTGATTAGTGATGAGCAAGTGTACTCATTGCTCGGGTTTTCCCCAGCACGCTCGGGTGACCTCTGAGTATTTATGACTGCTCGGAGATTTAGTTTTCATCCCGGTAGCTGAATGATTTAGCCAGCCTGAGAACATGTGGGGATTCTCTAGCAACCAGGCAACCCCCACATGTGCTCAGCCTGGCTAATAGCTGTAAATCATTCAGCTGCCATGATGAAAACTAAATCTCCCAGCATTCATAAATGCTCGGAGGTCACCCAAGCGTGCTGGGTAAAACCTGAGCAATGAGTATACTCGCTCATCACTACTGCTGATAAAAAACGGACATGTCAGAGTGTTTTGCCCACAGTCACAGTGTTAATCTGCCTCAAAATCTAGCCAAACTACAGAATAAATTATATTTATAAATCTAATTCAGATACTGGATTTTTTTCCTTGTGTTCTTCTGTGGTGAAGTTTTTAATTTAAATTTAACACATGTTCACACAATATAATTTCAACATTTTTGTAGTGATATTTGAAAATTTCCAACAAATTGTAAGGAAATGGCATGGTGCGCAGAGTGCAGCAGCTGGTGAAAAAGTTAGTTGAACTGCTGCGCTCTGCATGAGAACCTAGCGACTGGGACAACAAAGATACGGTAATTAAAAACAAAAAAACAACAGAAGAAAAAGATAATTATTTCAGTGGAAAGCTAAATCTTGCTTAATGGACATTTTTCTATGGTGCAGCTTTGTCTCCTCAGCATCACCCACTCCTGATTTTGGTTTGCAAATAGTGAGGTAAAAAACTGACCAAATACTGAACGTGTGAACGTGGCCTTAGGGGAGGAGTGCTCAGTCAGAAAAGCAGTATGTCATAACCTCTCACAGTGCACACAGTGAAGGACAGAAAGTGATTGTCCTGCAGCTTTGCAGAAGTCACTGTGACTCGGCATCCTGTTTCTTTATTGTACACATTGGCAGGTATTACCTCCCTAATATGACTTCAGCCAAGCGTTACCCTTCAGTGCATACACCTGAGGATTAAGGTCATCTGAATACCACCCCCGGCACGTTTCCCCTACTGCTGAATCACGTCATGCAGCCATATTGTCATTGTGACTCAGCACATTACTGATCACGAGGGCGATTCTCACAGCAGTCTGGCTTTATGTAACGAAGCAGGAGAATGTGATATCTCAGAATAAAGGGTGAATTCACATGTGGCCGATCTTCCATGCTCAAGGGTGATCAGCAGGGCCAGGATTAGGGTGTCTTCAAGGGCTCTTTAGTCTAATCTTAGTTGTATAGCATTATGTCTCCTCTGTAAACCCCTCACTTGTCCCTGACTTTCACTCCTTTGGCTGTTCCTTTCATACTAATTTCACATATGTTCAGTAGCAGGGAATGTGGAGTCAAATCTATAAGCCCCCAAAATGAGATCTCATTAATGATGTTCCACCAGCAGCAAAGCTTGGGTTGCCCTCAGGGCAAGGCAAGTATTTTGCACTCCTTAACGTGTGGACGTTAATACTCCCTGAGTCTCCCCAGTCCAATATTAAACCCCTTATTCTCCAGGCACATGATTTGTGTGTGATTAAAATAAAGCTAAGTTCACATTTCTGAGCATTCCGTTTGTTTGTTTGTATAATAGAAACATATGCACCACTTCTGCATTTATCACCCACTCCTGGTTTTGGCTTCAAAATACTGATGTAAAATACTGACCAAATACTGATAGTGTGACTGCAGCCTTAGAGCACACATGTCAAACTCTGGCCCACAGGGTGAGTATATTTTACCCGTTTCCCCCACCATGACTCTCTCTGCGACTGATGTCTCAGCTCAGTGGGTGCGATGACTTTATCACAATGCACTGACTGCGCTGAGCAGTGCAGAGGATCAAAAGATGCACTGCAGAAACCGGAGCAGCAGGGAATCAAGGAGTGGTGACTATCTTTTTTTATGTGGGGCCCATTATACTGTATGGAGCACTATGTGGGGGCCGTTATATTGTATGGAACACTATGTGGGGCCCATTATACTGTATTGAGCACTGTGGAAGGGAAATTACACTGTATGGAGCACTATGTGGGGCCCATTATACTGTATGGAGCACTATGTGGGGCCCATTATACTGTATTGAGCACTGTGGAAGGGAAATTATACTGTATGGAACACTGTGGGGCCCATTATACTGTATTGAGCACTGTGGAAGGGAAATTATACTGTATGGAGCACTATGTGGGGCCCATTATACTGTATGGAGCACTATGTGGGGCCCATTATACTGTATGGAGCACTATGTGGGGCCCCTTATACTGTATTGAGCACTATGTAGGGGCCATTACATGACATGTAGCACTATGTGGGGCCCATTATACTGTATGTAGCACTATGTGGGGCCCCTTATACTGTATTGAGCACTATGTAGGGACCATTATACTGTATGGAGCACTATCTGGGGCCCATTATACTGTATAGAGCACTATGTGGGGCCCCTTATACTGTATTGAGCACTATGTAGGGGCCATTATACAGTATGGAGCACTATGTGGGGCCCATTATACTGTATGGAACACTATGTGGGGGCCGTTATATTGTATGGAACACTATGTGGGGCCCATTATACTGTATTGAGCACTGTGGAAGGGAAATTATACTGTATGGAGCACTATGTGGGGCCCATTATACTGTATGGAGCACTTTATGGGGCCCCTTATACTGTATTGAGCACTATGTAGGGGCCATTATACTGTATGTAGCACTATGTGGGGCCCATTATACTGTATGTAGCAGTATGTGGGGCCCCTTATACTGTATTGAGCACTATGTAGGGACCATTATACTTTATGGAGCACTATCTAGGGCCCATTATACTGAACGGAGCACTATGTGGGGCCCGTTATACTGTATTGAGCACTATGTAGGGGCCATTATACTGTATGGAGCACTATGTGGGGGCTATTATACTGTATGGAGCACTATGTGGGGCCATTATACTGTATAGAGGACTATGTGGGGCCCATTGTTCTGTATGGAGTGCTATGTGGGTCCCATTATATTGTATTGAGCCCTATGTGGGGCCCATTATACTGTATGGATCACTATGTGGGGGCCATTATGCTGTATGGAACACTATGTGGGGGCGATTATACTGTATGGAGCACTATGTGGGGGCCATTATACTGTATGGAGCACTATAGGCTAATTTGCGGTACTCAAAATGGCATAAATTATGATGAACTTGTTTGGCCACATCCTCTATCACCCACGTACATTTCATATAGTTGGTGCAGCTGGCAGAGTCTGGCGTAAAAATGTCAAAAGTCACAATATTCTTGAGCAGCCTCGAGTACTGAAACAATAAAGCAATTTTTCAAGCAGCTTTACTCCACAATTTTGAGCAATTGAATTAGCCATCGATCTTCACTCAATAAAAGCTGCACAGTTTGTCATACAGTTTCTTTGTGCAGCAGTCAAGATTACTTTGTCATGTTGTGGCACTCTGCATAGGCCGCACACGAGATGACAGAGGGTTCAGTATAATCATTACACTTAGCGCTTTGCCACTCTGGTTACTGCCAATGCAGAGCACAGCAGCTGAGGATAAAGTGACCTTTACTGCTGTGCTCTGTACCTCCTGGTCTGCTTGCCATAAAAGGCTGAAATGGTTATTATTTTTAAACAGGTGGCCTGTTACATAGGATTGATTTAGAAAAACCTTTTTGAAACTGTTTAGTATGGAAATTTGTGAACGGTATTATAGCGCATAATATTGGGGAGGGAAACAGAAGGTGCCACACAGGTCACCATCCGACATAAGGTTGTTCCTGCTCCTTGGTCCATAAGGCTTGAGGAGCACTGTGCTTCAAATGGTGACCAAAAGGGATAGAAGTTTTTTCAGTTAAGCCACCAAACCTTCCGCTAAATCATCTGCTTTCACAGCAAGAGTGAACTATAAACAGTAGACTACCGGTATACTGTATATCATGAGTCTATTAACACTGTGGGACTAATGTGCGGTTACGCAGTGTGACTATTGTGTCGGGCATATGGCCAGTCGTAGTTTATAGTGTGTGACAAGGTTATGTAAGGATTAGGCTTATATATGAATACCCCTCACATTGAACCCTCTTTATGTACCCATCACTCGTCTCTTATTTGAGAAGGGAGTTGTTCTAATTTACTTTAAACATCGCATTTTACATGTTACAATAAAAGGCTAGAAGATGCACTAAATGGAGAAAAGTACTAGGGTACCTCAAGATTACACCTACAGGAACTTTTATGGCATCCCATTCTAAATCCATAGAAATTAGTATGGAGTTGGTTCCTTTGCAGCTAGAATTGCTCTCTCTCTCTCTTCTAGGAAGGATTTCTAAGATTTTGGAGGTGTCTCCGGGAATTTTTGCCCATTCATCCAGAAGAGCATTTGTGAGATCAGACACTGATGTTGGATGAGAGGACTGGGCTCATATCTGTTCTAGTTCATACCCAATGTGTTGGATCTGGTTGAGGTCCGGGTTCTGTGCGGCTGGTCATGTTCTTCCACACCAAACTCTTGCAAAGTCCCAACTATGTAATTATGGACCTTGTGCACTGGGGCACAGTCACGGGGAACAGAAGTAGCCGCTCCAAAAACCTTCCAATGTATAGGAAGAACACTGGACCATCGTAACAGCCGACGAAATGAGAAAATAGATAGTAACTTACACAAGGAATGGTGTCTGTGTATCCGCTCCTTTACCCCGACGCGCGTTTCGTAACACTTCCTCAGGGGGCGCCCCCTGAGGAAGTATTACGAAACGCGCGCGATGGTCCAGTGTTTTATTGTGGGTACATTCTTTGTGAGTGGTGATAGTTAGTATGTGTACCAGTTGGTGGTAATAATTTAATTTGCCTCCTCACAATAGTACCTGCAATTCTCTGGATTTCCATTTAGAATAGCTTCCTTTTGGGTAGCCTGTCATGGATTTTTTCTATATGCAGCCGTTTATGTGTGGGTTATTTTTGGGGTGATGATTGCACATTTAGGGTTATGTGATGTTATGTGTATTTATCCGCTCCTATACATTGGAAGGTTTTTTTCACTTTAGTATCATATATCTAAATTTATTATGTGAATTATTAATAAAAATTAATTTTAGAAATACAAATTCTCTAGACATTGTGTTTTCTCCTTGTTGCGTGTTATGGCAATCTAGGACTTTGTGCTTTTTGGATTCTAGCTACCGGTAAATGTCAAAAGTAAAAATAGATACCAATAAAAGTAAAATTAATTGAGACATCAGTAGGTTAAGTGTTTTTGAATATCCATATTGAATCAGGAGGCCCATATAATGCTCCATAAAGTTTATGATGACCCCATAAGATGCTCCATATTAAAATATGCCCCATATAATCCTGCATAAAGGTTAATAATGGCCCCATAAGATGCTCCATAGACACATTTGCCCCATATAATGCTGCACAAATGTTGATTATGGCCCCATAAGATGTTCCATAAAGATATTTGCCCCATATAGTGCTGCACAAACCTTGATTATGGCCCCATAAGATGCTCCATACAGACACTTGCCCCATATACCGTAATGCTTCACAAACGTTAATTATGGCCCCATACAATATACAAAAAAGGTTGCACTCTATCGTGCCAAAGCATGTCTAATATGAAATACATGAAATATGAATAGCAAAATGGCTTTTGAACATTAGGAAAATATTTGAGAGACGCTTTGCACAGAAATTGATCAAATAGTGTGAGCCCATCAACCATCGTCAAGGTGGTCTCATTAAACTGATGGGTACCTGACCTCCCTGTCCAAATGTGAACACTTACCGAAGGCCAATGTCTGTATGTCTGGGTGAATGTTGACACCTCTGCCACCAAAACCTACATATGGGTTGGCCAGAACCAAGTGTGTCCCCCTCCCCTGCTGACCGCTGGGTATGACTCGAGTATAAGCCGAGAGGGGGACTTTCAGCCCAAAAAAATGGGCTGAAAATCTCAGCTTATACTCGAGTATATACGGTACTTTTGCTTGTATCAGTCTGTGCAATGCAACACAAAACTAAAAGGTTTTTATTTTTTTTCTCATGGTATGTGCACATGATGTATTTTCAGGCAGGTTTCCATGAGGAAGACACTTCAGGAAATGCTGGTGTTTTTTTAAATTTTCATTTGTATTTTTTTTCTCATTTCCTGAACCCTTTTTTAACTGCCATTGTTTTTTTACGCTTCTGTAGTATCATTCGTACTGTCGGCATGCTATCACTTCCATCTGGGAGAATGCCTTCATAGCTATTGTTTTTTCTTACACCAATGCCCTGATGAAGCCCTGATACAAGAGGGGGGAAACGCGTTGGAAGTTGGGATCTACGACTGATAAGTACCTTACAGACATCATTCATACAGTTGTGCTCAAAAGTTTACATACACTGGCAGAATTTTAGCTTTATAATAATAATCTTTTATTTTTATATAGCGCTAACATATTCCGCAGCGCTTTACAGGTTGCACACATTATCATCACTGTCCCAGATGGGGCTCACAATCTAAATTCCCTATCAGTAGGTCTTTGGAATGTGGTAGGAAACCGGAGAACCCAGAGGAAACCCACGCAAACACGGAGAGAACATACAAACTCTTTGCAGATGTTGTCCTTGGTGGGGTTTGAACCCAGGACTCCAGCGCTGCAAGGCTACTGTGCTATCCACTGTGCCACCGTGCCCCAGCTTTCTTGGCCTTTTTTTGGAGAACATGAACGATAACACCAAAAAGAGAAAAGACAGTAGTTTGACAATAAATGGCTTCACCCAACCACTAACCATGAGTGAAGAAAATGTTTTGGTGTTATCATTCATATTCTCTGAAAAAAGGCCAAGAAAGCAAAAATTCCGCCCGGGTATGTAAACTTTTGAGCACAACTGTATGTCTTTTATGGACTATCAGTTATGAGATTTGATTGTGTTCCTGTGTTTTTATATGCAAGTTTTGGGATATATCTATATTGTTGAATTGTCTAAGGCCATTGGGCAAGAGTAATATTCCTTTATATGTTCCCTAAGGATAACAAAGGATCAAAATGCAGACATTATCTAGTCTGTGCATATTGAACAGCGCTCATAATACTGTTTGGTTAATAATGTGTATGTGATATATGACACCCGTGGGGTCCAGTCACCACAGAAATACTGTACCTCACCCAGAGGTGTGGTATTCCGCTCTCAAGTAAGGAGGGGGCACAGCACAGAACCCTAACACCTGCATCCAACACTAGACCGGCACCAGAGGGACAACATCTATAACAGGTATTGAGAACGACCCTGCCCCGGTGACCGACCCCACTCCAGCGACCGACCTTGCTCCGGTGACCGACGGCACTTTAGTAGGCCCACTTCTCACTCCAACAGCCCCTAGGCCTGGCTGGGCATCCATAAATGCGCCCTGGGACCGGACGCCAGACATCTTAGGCAAGATACCAGCCCCACTGACACCAACGAGTGGGCCCCAGGAGGTGCACGCTGAGCCGGTGGTAATTAAAGGGGGACGTGAGGGGGCTGATATGATTGAGCTCCAAGGGGAAATTCCAGCCATCACACGGGAGGAATATCGCAGGCAGCGGGCAGCAAAATATGATGCAGAAAGGAGGGCCCGGCAGGAGGAGAGGGAGAAGAGGAACCTACAGCCTAAGGTCCAAGCCCGTAAGAACAAGCACATTGACCATGGCCCACTAAAGCAAGGGGTGGTAATTGCCTTTACACCGGTGGTAGAGTCAACTTTACTTGCACTGTATGGCACATCCGTTGTGCTATTTGATCCTGAATTTTCCCAACCAGGGAGTAGCAGCCACCAGGAGCTGCCCTGGAAGACAAAATAGAGAGTTTCTGAGTGTTAACATGACTACTGGAGTTTCAGCGTTTGGAAGTTGAAAGACAGTAGGATCATGAACAATGAATGATCAAACTGCTTGTAAAAAGTTAGCATTTACAGTGCTCCCTATTGGTTTAACCAAGCATTGGCAGCGTGGGTAGAACCCTTGTTGTTTAAAAGTACCAAGAACCAAAACTGTTTGGCGCAGCCGAAGAATGGTATGAATAGCTATGTCTTGCAGCATGCCCAAGGCTTACGTTGGGGGTTTGGAACGGGTCCCCCATATCACTACAGTTGGTGAGAAGGACATCCTGGTATGGGATCTCACAACCTGCTATACAGAAGTGTTAATAATGTTATGTCTTGCACTTTTGTTAATTATATCTATGTAACGTTCAAGGTTAAGGTGCCTCCCATAAAGGGAAGAAGAGTTCCTGTTAACTGGTTACCCTGTTGTAATGCATTACTAAAATGTTTGCATGTTTGTTAACCCTAGTTGTTATGAAAGGCAATTCAGTACCACAATGGACATAGCGGTCAGAGCACATACAGTGATCTGACAATAACCCAAAATCATAGAACGAGCTCTGAGACGTGGGAAGTCTGCAGACCGCAATCCCTAATCCTCTCCAAACAACACTAGAGGCAGCCGTGGATTGCGCCTAACTCTGCCTATGCAACTCGGCACAGCCTGAGAAACTAACTAGCCTGAAGATAGAAAATAAACCTACCTTGCCTCAGAGAAATACCCCAAAGGAAAAGGCAGCCCCCCACATATAATGACTGTGAGTAAGATGAAAAGACAAACGTAGGGATGAAATAGATTCAGCAAAGTGAGGCCCGACTTTCTTAACAGAGCGAGGATAGGAAAGATAACTTTGCGGTCTACACAAAACCCTAAAGAAAACCACGCAAAGGGGGCAAAAAGACCCTCCGTACCGAACTAACGGCACGGAGGTACACCCTTTGCGTCCCAGAGCTTCCAGCAAAACAAATAGACAAGCTGGACAGAAAAAATAGCAAACAAATAGCAAAGAAGCACTTAGCTATGCAGAGCAGCAGGCCACAGGAATGATCCAGGGAAAAACAAGTCCAACACTGGAACATTGACAGGAAGCCAGGATCAAAGCATTAGGTGGAGTTAAGTAGAGAAGCACCTAACGACCTCACAAGATCACCTGAGGAAGGAAACTCAGAAGCCGCAGTACCACTTTCCTCCACAAACGGAAGCTCCCAGAGAGAATCAGCCGAAGTACCACTTGTGACCACAGGAGGGAGCTCTGCCACAGAATTCACAACACCTAGTTTACTGTGTTCCAGCCCAGAGATGTGCTGTGTTTAATGGGGGGGGTTAGTGGTGCCCCTGGGGTCCAGTCGCCACAAAAATACTGCACCTCACCCAGAGGTGTGGTATTCCGCTCTCAGGTAAGGAGGGGGCATGGCACAGAACCATATCACCTGCATCCAACACCAGACACTTCAGTCTGCACACCTGGGCATACCCTAAGGGAGGATGGCCTCATCCCAGGCCGAGGGGGTATATAGGTAGGGGGTGTGGGTGGAGTCAGAGAGTCTGCAGGGGGAAGAGAGGAGAGCAGACATGCGAGAGAGGAAGGAAGCAGAAAGACTGAAACAGACAGTAAGGAGTTCCCAAAGAGAGGGAACTGAAGGAAGTGAAACAACAGAAGGGGTCCTAGAGGCACGGGTAGTGAGAAGTCCACCCATGGGGCTCGTATCCTGAAGTGGAGGGACCAAGTCGCAGGCAAGGGGACTGGCAACATTCTAGTGGAGAAACTAAGGACTCAGCTAGCTAACCGGAGGCTTTGGTATCTGTATGTGCCACAGCCACATCTGCACACATTTACTGAAAAGGCAGCCATATAGGATCCAGGGGGATTCAGTGCACACTGCCGACAAGATCCGCGACTGCTGGCTTGGGACACTTTGTGGCAGGCGCAGGGCAGGAGAGGTGAAGCCAGGGCATAGAGACGGCCAGAGAAAGGAACATAGTAAGAGGGATATTGAAAGTGCACCCGATTTGCCTGAGAGCTGGCTGGACCACAAACCTGGAGGACGCAGTACCCCGGCTGGGGCAAATGAGAACTGTGAGTAAAGCATTGGAAACTGCACCCCGCTGTGTTCTCACACTTATTTACTGCGCCATCCACCCTGCACTACAACTACCAAAACAGCCATCACCACCATATTACAATCTAAGTGCCCTGTGACTAAAGTTCTGCCAGTGGACAGTTGTACCAACTCTGCTGCATCACCTTCAGCCCCAGCGGTCTCTTCAAGCAGCGTCGGCTAACATCTCACATTTGCCGAGTACCACAGCTGGCGTCACGAACGTTTTATCCCATAAACTTTATTTCCCAATACACTTTATTTTCCCCTTTTATCATCTTTTATTGGACGCCCAGGGCCACGGACCGGGTTACTGCTGCCGTGACACATCCCCTTTATATACTCACAATCCTGGATAGGATTATCTCCCTGTATGTATTTTTGATTTTACCATTTGGGTCACTTTAGGTCACATATACCTATTTGCTGTTATTTGACTGTTCATGGTGGTGCTACTTCTTTGTAGAGTATAATAGGGTCATTGAAGGCCAGCCGACATTGAACGGGGGCGCCATATCGCTCTTTAGGGTGCCAATCTCCGCGGCAAGGTTCGGAAACCATTAGGCTAAACTAGAGCCAGAATCCCTATCCCTCATGTATGTAACCTACCCTTTTAACCTTTATTAATGATAGTTGCTGTAAATAGTAGGAGTGTCTTTTTTACGTTTTTCTGATATCATTTATACTACCAATTTTTTAACTCCTTCCAATAATAATGAAATCACAAATTGTTCAAAAACGCTGGCAAAATGTTCAAAAAGACGCATGGGCGTCTTTTGCACCTTCCCATTGCCTTCTACTATAAAGAACAGAGCATTTTAAGATTGGAAAACACCTAAAGAATGGTACTTGTTTTAACAGCCTGGCATCTTTGGAATCCCGAATGTGTTAAAAGACACTCAAAAGTCTGAACATGTGAACAGCAAGTTGTTTTTACATAGAATTTCCCATGTTCAATGAGATTCCAGATTATAGAGACTGGGGTAATGAGTTATAGTGATATTTCAAATGAGGCTGAGTTTTTAAATATATTCCAGGAAATTATTGAAGCACCACTCCGGCGGTGTTTGTTTCCCTGCCGGAGTGGTATCACTAATGTAAGTGGAGCTCCCCGCCAGGGCAGTGGGGTACTCGGTACCGGGTCCGGTCTTAAAGGGGATGTCACGGTGGCTGCGACCCAGTCCATGGCCCTGGGCGCCCAATTAAAGGGGAAGGTCTTTTAAGGGAATTTGTAATGTCTATGTTCGTGATGCCACCTTTGGTTTGCGGTCACTGAGGACCGACGCTGCTTAAATGGGTCCTCTGGGGTGATGGTATGCAGCAAGATGGCGACGCTTCCCACAGGTGAGGTGGGTCCCCAGGGCTTCCTAAGTGTATGGCAAGATGGTGTAAGCCGATAAATGAGCAAAGAACGAGGACACAGGTTTGCAAAGTCTTTACCTTGTTTACTGATGGTAGTTGTAGTCCTCAGTGCAGGGTTGCTGTGGTCCGGCTTGGAGGCAATAGGAGATCCCTCTCCCAGGTGAGGTCCGTAAGCCTTTCCTACTTGAGCTGTTTAGTTGGTTAGGTTCCTGCCGCTTGAAGCTCAGTGCAAGTCCCCTCTCTCCTGTCCTAAGACAGATGTCTGTACGATAGGCAGTTTGAGCCTGTTTATAGGGACTCTATCATGCCCCGGGCTCTAAAGTTACTGCTTCACTTCAGACTTGATGCAGGCAATTGACATACAGTCCTATGCCCTCCGGTTCTGCTAAGTGTCTTAGAGTCCCACTATAGCCTCGGGCTCCCGGTACCCGGCTCTGCGCTCTGGCTCCTAGGGTGTCCTTCCGCTGTTCCCCTTCTGAGCCTCTTCCTCCTCTGTGCTTCTTCCCTCTAAGCTCCTCCATAATTCAACTTCTCACGATATCTCTCTTTCCATGGGTAGCAGCTCCCTCATGGCTGCTCGGCCCTACGTCTGCTCCAGACATCCTTCTACTCTCCTCTCTCAGACTCGCTACCAACTCACTGGCTCCTCCTCCAGACCAGGATCCATATAGCTAAGGGACGCTCCCCTGAATCCGGGTTCAGAGCTCGCCCTCCTGGCCTAGATTCAGATGTGTTGAATGTAAGTGCCTTACCTGATAGAGAGAATCTCCCTTGCCTCCAAGTGTGATATCACCCTCCCCGAAAGGAAGGCAACATCACCGCAGCAATCGGTTACCTGGGGTGTTGCATAAGTTTCCTGCGTCTAGTATTATACTTACCAGCCACCGTCGTCTTCTTTTCTTGGCGTCTATTTGGCCATCTTCTGGAGGTCACAAAATGGCAGATTGGGACTGGAGCAGTGTCGGGAAGAGCAGAAGATAGCAGCTGATAAGGATTTTGCTGGGGCACACGCGTTAGTGATACCACTCAGGCTTTGAATTAAAAAAAAATGCTGGAGTGGTGCTTTAATATTTATTCTAGTAAGTTTTCATGATATAGAAATAGGAATTCTCATTAAACAAGAAAACAATTACTGTAAAACATTTACACCGCATATAACTTAATATGTTATAACTGAACTACTCTCAAATACCAAAATATTTCCATCTCTGAGGGAATGTGCACACGTTGTGGATTTGATGCTGCGGATCTGCAGCTGTTATCCATGTGTTTTACAGTACAATGTAAACGTATGGAAAGCAAAATCCGCAGTGCACATGCTGCGGAAAAAACGTGCGGAAACGCAGCTGTGTTTTTTCCGCAGCATGTCAATTCTTTGTGCAGATTCCACAGCGGTTTACACCTGCTCCTCAATAGGAATCCGCAGGTGTAAAACCGAAGGTGGAATTTGCACAAAAACCACGGTAAATCTGCCACAAATCCTCGGGTAATCCGCAGTGCAGTTTACCTGCGGATTTTGCAAAAACAGTGGGAAAAATCCGCACACCAATCAGCATGTGTGCACATAGCCTTAAGCAGCAGGACCCTTCTCTCTTTCCCCCACATTCCCACAAATATAGCCCCTCTCTTCCCCCTACTCCCATTACATTTAAGGTTTTATGATTGTTACTACTGATTAATTTGGTTCAACCAAAATGTTAATATGTTATCGAATACTCAAAAATTAAAGAATATACAAAAAAAGAAATGCATATGTTAATTCTATTGAGCCTTATCTGAGCCCTTTTTTAGGTGCTTTTGAAGTGGATCTATCCCCCAAAAAAGACGTAGTGTGTGCACATACTCTTAGGCCACGTGCACACGTTGAGTATTTGGTGCAGTTTTTACCCCAGTATTTTTAAGCAAAAACCAGGAGTGGGTGAAAAATGCAGAATTGGTGACGTGTTTCCCTGCCTTCAAGACAGCATCAGCTCTTCTAGCTACTTGTACACAGTTTTTACCAGGATGGAGGAAATTATACCAGGAAGGAGCCCAGGATGTAGGAAAATGTTATAGCATGGGACCCAGGACAGGGGACAGTATTACATGGGGGAGGTGAACAAATGTGTCTTTATAGGATCTAGAATGCTTCTTGGACCTGTAGAGGAGAAGACCGGCTGTGGGTGCTGACAAGGCATCGGGTCCGGAACTGCTGGGGCCGGGTCCACTGTTGCAGGGGGGAAGGAGATTGAGCATGGAGCAGACCCTTGACCTGTGTAGAGGGGACATGGTGAGCCAAGGAAGGATAAGAGGGTTTGCGTGGGAAAACACAGAGAGTTCCTGCTAGAGAGGTAACAGTGAGGACAGGCGGAGCACCACGAATAAGGATAGTCCGCTCGGCAAAGATCGGGTGCAGTAAGGACCCTGAGGCATCGGAGAAAGGCACGCCGAGTGGGAGACTGCCATGGAATACTTTTGGCTGCAGTGCAGCATAACGGACTAGGGGCTCAGCGGGTCAGACCAGTGACCGCCCGCTGCCGGCAGAAGAGAGAAGACCGACTTGTTAGGTGGGGAAGCCGGCAGAACTTAGCACCGGCCTCAGCCGACAGCCAGCATTCAATCCACGAGAAGTGACAGGCAACCGAGTCACACTAAGTGAAATTGACATACTGTATATTAACAGCTGCCTTGAGTTGCCCTTTTCCTTTGTAACCCCTAGCATTAATCTGATTTATTCCCTGTTGCTCCCTGCCAGGAGGTCTTACCCTGTAAGTTTTAAATCAGAAATTCTTTTCCCCTGTTAACCCTTGCTCTTTACCTCTGTGTCGCTGCATCCAATTACCTGTGTTACAGGCCCATACATCTGACCAACATGGAGGTGAGGGTCCAGGTCCAAATTTTTAATCAAGCCCATCGAACTCTAGTTCACTGGAGTCAGCTATAGAGACTGTGTGCGAAATGCGTGTTGTCTGAGTGCTGCTGTGGCCTGAGACAGTGGGAGAAAATGTGGCTGGTGGTGACAGGCTTTGTTTTGACCTGACAAAGTGAGCCTTAAAGGGAACCTGTCACCAGATTTGGCCGATAAGAGATACAGCCATCACCTTTCAGGGCTGATATACAGCATTCTATAATGCTGTACATAAGCCCCCAAACCGACCTGCAAGAGAAGAAAAATAACTTTTATTATACTCAGCTGTAGGGCGGTCCGATGAGTGTCGCTCTTCTTGGTCCAGCGCTTCCCTTCTTCTTGCGATGCCGCCCTCCTGCTACACGAGAGTGACACACAGAAATCTTCTACTACAAACAGTACAATGAGCTAGGCCATTCCTGTTGCTCTACCACCATTATATTCTGCCCCATGCCACCTAAAAGTATTAATCCAAACCTCTGTGTCTACTAGTAGCGTAACCACCATGCTCATAGATACAGTATTTCTTCCTTATTGCTGTGACCAAGATTTGTACTGATGCTCTGATGTGTAAGCATTAAACTTTTGGGCTCATGAAGAGACAATCATCCCTTTGTTTGCCTGCTTCATCTTGAGTAAAGGTTTTTCGAGTTATCCAATATGTATTTGATCTGTCACTGCACCATCCGAGAGCCGTGTTTGGGGTCATAAGGCCACACACATGTTTTGACCCACTTACAGGCCTGTGACAATTCTACTCATGGGTAACTACAAGTTTTTGTGTGGTCACCATGTAATATTACAAATGTGTAGCCTTTGGCCCCTTGCCCTCATGATGTCAGGAGAAAGCTCTCAGTGCTTCTAACTTTCCCGAAACATCAGCACTTACTAAATTCCTGAAGACGTTGCAGATGTCTTTTTTTCACCATAGGGAAACACTGAGGTTGTGCCACCATCCTGCCATCAACTATAGGAGAATGGGGAAGTCTAAAACACTATGCCCTAATTAAAAGACCATTTAAAGAAATAACCACTTATTTCTACACCTTCTTTTTTCGTCTGTTGCCAGTATGAATGGTGGTAGCACCATCCTTAATGCTGCTTTGTAATACTGGGGTCCAGTTTTGGAATTTGACCAGAGTGACATCTGGATGAAGTTGGAAGTTCTTCCTATGCTTTATAAACTACTCAAATTTCTTCTCACGCTCTAACAAAAGGGTACATTTCCTTCCTTACCATGAGCCAGAAAAGCAATGACCTGAGCCTTTCCAAGGACAAGGACCCATATGTTGGCATCAAAGAAGCCACTAATCCATATCCAATGGCAGTAATGATGTAAAGGCCGGAGGTCAATATAAGCGCATTAGGGTGTTATCAGATAGAAGATTAAAAGATATGATAACTGCTCTCCTTGTAAGGTGGTGTGACCCACAACAGAGGTTGTACGCATAGGAGGCAATTGTTCCAGCTGCTGCCACACCAACACCAACAGGTTGGAGGCTCCAACCTGGTAATCAGGTAGTGCAAAAAAGTTGAATGTGCACCACTGGCAGAGTATCCACAATACAGATCCAAAGGCGGTGTAAAGATGTCAATGTGGTTTTAATCTCAATACGTTTCGAACTTAGAAACTTCTTCCTCAGGTGTACTTTTGTGGTTCTCCTAAGGAAGAAGTTTCTAGCTTCGAAACGTGTACAGATTAAAACCACATTGACATTTCTACATCGCCTATTGTGGATTCTGTGCTGTATCGATTTCCTTCACCTTCTCTCACAACCTGAAGACCTAATGGAGAAGATCCACTTACAGTTATATGAAAAAGTTTGGGCACCCCTATTAATCTTAAGCTTAATATTTTATAAAAATTGTTTTTTTTTGCAACAGCTATTTCAGTTTCATATATCTAATAACTGTTGGACACAGTAATGTTTCTGCCTTGAAATGAGGTTTATTGTACTTACAGAAAGTGTGCAATCTGCATTCAAACAAAATTTGACAGGTGCATAAGTATGGGCACCCCAACAGAAAAGTGACATTAATATTTAGTAGATCCTCCTTTTGCAAAAATAACAGCCTCTAGTCGCCTCCTGTAGCTTTTAATGAGTTCCTGGATCCTGGATGAAGGTATTTTTGACCATTCCTCTTTACAAAACAATTCCAGTTCAGTTAAGTTTGATGGTCGTCGAGCATGGACAGCCCTCTTCAAATGATCCCACAGATGTTCAATGATATTCAGGTCTGGGGACTGGGATGGCCATTCCAGAACAGTGTAATTGTTCCTCTGCATGAATGCCTGAGTAGATTTTGAGCGGTGTTTTGGATCATTGTCTTGCTGAACGATCCATCCCCTGCGTAACTTCAACTTTGTCACTGATTCATGAACATTATTGTCAAGAATCTGCTGATACTGAGAGGAATCCATGCATCCCTCAACTTTAACAAGATTCCTGGTGCCGGCATTGGCCACACAGCCCCAAAGCATGATGGAACCTCCACCAAATGTTACTGTGGGTAGCAAGTGTTTTTCTTGGAATGCTGTGTTTTTTGGCCACCATGCATAATGCCATTTTGTATGACCAAACAACTCAATTTTGGTTTCATCAGTCCACAGGACCTTCTTCCAAAAAGAAATTGGCTTCTCCAAATGTGCTTTTGCATACTGTACCTCAGCCGACTCTGTATGTGGCATGCTTGCAGAAACGGCTTCTTTCGCATCACTCTCCCATACAGCTTCTCCTTGTGCAAAGTGCGTTGTATAGTTGACCGATGCACAGTGACACCATCTGCAGCAAGTTGATGCTGCAGCTCTCTGGAGGTGTTCTGAGGATTGTCCTTGACTGCTCTCACCATTCTTCTTCTCTGCCTTTCTGATGTTTTTCTTGGCCTGCCACTTCTGGCCTTAACAAGAACTGTACCTGTGTTCTTCCATTTCCTTACTATGTTCCTCACAGTGGAAATTGACAAGTTAAATCTCTGAGACAGCTTTTTGTATCCTTCCCCTGAACAACTATGTTGAATAATCTTTGTTTTCAGATCATTAGACAGTTGTTTTGAGGAGCCCATGATGCCACTCTTCAGAGGAGATTCAAATAGGAGAACAACTTGCAAGTGGCCACTTTAAGTAGCTTTTCTCATGATTGCATACACCTGGCTATGAAGTTCAAAGCTCAATGAGGTTAGAAAACCAAAAAAAAGTGCTTTAGTAAGTCAGTAAAAAGTAGGAAGGAGTATTTAAAACAAGATAATGATAAGGGTGCTCATACTTATGCACCTGTCAAATTTTGTTTGAATGCAGATTGCACATTTTCTGTTAGTACAATAAACCTCATTTCAAGGCAGAAACATTACTGTGTCCAACAGTTATTAGATATATGAAACTGAAATAGCTGTTGCAAAAAAAACCAATTTTTATAAAACATTACGCTTAAGATTAATAGGGGTGCCCAAACTTTTTCATATAACTGTATCAGCCTCTCTGAGAAGCTCTGATCTATTGTCCTTCTCTGCACATTTTTGGCTTCTTCTCTTATTTTAGCGCTTACACCTGTAATATGTTTTTGGCTTGCAGACCTAGAGGGCAAATATTTATCTTTGTATAATCTTGTTAGATGAGTGATGAAACCATAAGCCAAAGACTGCTGGAAAATACGAGTACTGTTTCTCCACACGTCACAGAGCTGCAAATACTGGGAGCTGCACTTGTCTCTGAGATAAGAGAATGGCTGGGTCATAGAGCGCCCATTGTCCTGCATCATACTGGCCGCAGGTATATAAGACGTCTTCGTGTCTTATGTATCAAGTCCTTTTCTAACATACAATTGCAAATATTTTTTTATATTAACAGTACAAGGAAGATTTTAGCCTATTGGCGGTAGTTAATTCTGTATGTTCTATTTATTTACTGCTGCTTATAAAATGCCAACATATTCTGTAGCGGTGTACAAAAATACAAATCATTCACATATTTGCCAATAGTCCACAATTTTGCAGGGCTGCAACAATTTTTTAATACAATCCTTGCAAATTTGGGGCTATGCTAACAAAAAAATTGTGGAATTTTTGTAACCCTTACCCAAAAAGGGGTTTAAAGGGAAGCTGACAGTAAATTCAAGTTGCACTAGTCATCCCCCGAATGTAATTTTAAAATGTTTTATCTTGCAGTTTTCTGAATGCGGAGCTCTGTATAACCCCGCCCACACCGCTGATTGGCAGCCTTCTGTTTACACTGTGCATAGGCAGAAAGCTGCTAATCAGTGGTGGGGACGGGGTTAGGCTGACAGTAGGCTAAGCGTGTAGTCATTTAGTGACAAAACAATGATTTTATCAAAACTGCAGCAGTAAGTGACCCGTTGCTGAAATCAGGGTCTCTGTTGCCACATTACCCTTCTCTTGGATTAGCTGACAAAAACCTGGTGACAGATTCCAGTTAATACGATTACTCCGTCCCCAATCAGCATTTTGTTGTAAGCAGCTCATCCGCCGATGCTATGAACAGGCTGCCATGAGAGGTGATGAGTTCTCCTTCAATGGAAGACTTCAAACAGAGGCTGGACTCACATCTGGGAGATGGTTTAGTGAGTCCTGCATTGAGCAGCGGGTAGGACTCGATGACCCAGAAGGTCCCTTCCAACGCTAACATTCTAGGATTCTATGATTTTTATGCGACCATATACAAAAACGATCACCCGACTAACTAGCTCTCTGCTCGATCCTCGGCAAGTTTAAACAGGGTGATCGGGAAGCAGCGTTTCTAATGCCGGTCTATATGGGCCTTATGAACTGCTTTCTTACAATGGCCCCTCGAAAGACAGAAATGAGATAGCTGATTATACAGAAGGTGTGCCGGGAGTCAAAAAGAGAGATTTTATTTTGTCTATCCTCATTGTTCACTATACTCTTAACAATTCGGTTGAACAATCAGATTGTAAAATTTTCCACAACAAGGGGCAATGTTTCTGCTGAGGGAATGATTAAAGTTCCGGGGTCGCAATGCAAAATCTACCAGCTAGAAGATTTCATTTATAGGACTGGTCCCATCGAATAGGGCAGAGGAACCGTTTACGCCCCCCCAGCGCCCAGCGTCCGGCACTTTCTCCAGATCTTAGATGACCATAGCATGGAGAGGAAGCCCCACTGACAATGACAACAAGCAGTCTCTTCATACTATGGGAATGGTTAAATCTCATGGCGATATCCGTTTCCTTGCTGTCCAGAATACAGGAGCTCAGGAGGCCTCTGGTACCTTCTCACCGTCTGGTGACCGGTCTATTAATTAGCTGCACACACCACTTATATTAATTAGGTGGAGCGCCCCCACAGGATTGCCCGGCTTTATCTTCCCAGGTTAGCTGACCCTATAGCAATGCTCCCACATCAGGCCACTATCGTGTACCTATCACAGACGCGTTCCCACCTAAGCATCATCAAATTACCTGCCCCCCCTTCATCCGCACGTGCGCTCCGTTTCTTTTACAAACCCACCCAGCCTTGGCCATTCGGCAATGATGGGGTTACTGGCTTGTCTCCCCCTCCTCTAATTCCAGTTTATCCCCTCTCTATTCTTCTGCAGAGCGAGAGGCAGATTCCTCCGCTGTAAACTGATGCAAGGATGATGAAACCCTGCATGATGCAAGGGCTCGCAGACATTTCTAGCACCGGCTCGCTATACACTGCGGTGCGATGCAGAGAGGCGCGGGGGGCCGCACATTGCGCAGGGTCCAATTACTGGCCTGCTAGAGTATGTACGACACGTGCTGTAGAAACTGAGATGGCTACTGTTATCTGCCGTGTATATTTTACATTATGGATAGATAAAATAATTGCATGCATCTTAGCGCTTACAGAGTGCTGCTCTATGCTTTTCTCCCATATTATGCCGTCATCGCAGCTTCTACCTGTTCACACTTGCCTTATTCTGCTTGAAGGTGATGGTCAGTTTTGCTGTCGTATTTTCTTGCAGGTGGTGACTGCCTCCATGTTTGGCTGAGCTTCTCCGATCAGCCAGAGGCTGTTTTTGAAAGAAATCGTACCCAAATACATCCAATATAGACGTATATATCATCAACCAAAAAACACATTTTTATTAGTTCAAAAATATCATAACAATAAAATTATATAGAAGGAAATCGGTCAGCAGGATTTTCCTATTTAATATGAGTGCAGAATGATGTAGGAGCAGAGAGCCTGATTCCAGTGATGTGTGACTTGCTCAGCAGCTTGCTGTAGTTTCAATACAATCAGCGTTTTATCAGTAGGAGATTATCACTACAGGACTAGGTCTCACCTGCTGCCAAGTCATCTGTGAAACCCCACCCCTCACCACTGATTGGCAGCTTTCTGTGTATGCACAGTGAACACCGTAAGCTGCCAATCAGGGGTGTGGGCGGGGTTATACAAAGCTCAGCATTCTGATCACTGCTATCTATATATATAATTGTCTAAGGGTTTTTCCGTCTGTCTGTCTGTCTTTCTGTCTGTCTGTCTGTCCTGGAAATCCTGCATCTCTGATTGGTCGAGGCCGCCAGGCCTCGACCAATCAGCGACGGGCACAGCGACGATGATGTCATAAAGGACGTAGATATCCTGCGTCTGATTGGTCGAGGCCTGGCGGCCTCGACCAATCAGAGACGGGCACAGCGACGATGATGTCATAAAGGACGTAGATATCCTGCGTCTGATTGGTCGAGGCCTGGCGGCCTCGACCAATCAGAGACGCGGGATTTCTACGTCGATACTGTGCCCGTCACTGATTCTGTGTATGCACAGTGAACACCGTAAGCTGCCAATCAGGGGTGTGGGCGGGGTTATACAATACTCAGCATTCTGATCACTGCTATATCTGCAACAGAAAAAAACAGGGATTTTACCAAGACTGCATCAAGCAGCTCAGTAAGTGACACATCCCTGGAATCAGGCTCTGTCCCTACATCACGCTGTTCTCAGATTGCAAAACTAAAACCTGCTGACAGATTCCCTTTAATTAGTGTTAGAACCTACCTGCCCTTTAAACTTTATTCTTACACAAAACATTAAGTCATGGTCCACCAGCATGTAATAATGTCGAATAAAGTTAACAAAAAAAAGGCGTAAATACATATAACAAAAAAATCATAAAAAGTCAAAAGTAGTAAAGGCTCAGATGAATAGCACAGCAAATCATCCACAATGTATCAGGGTGGGATCGCAATGGGCCTCTATCACCGTGTGATCATGATTGTAATCATAAAAAGCATAAAGTGCCATGTGCAGCCATAATATCAATGAAAGTACGGCCAGAGTAGTACTCCCTATATATAGTGTGCGCACACACAGTGCACTGATGTCACCTCCATTATTAGTAATGACAGTAACAGTCCGTAACTAGAGGGAAGGAACACATCAAAATAGGGAACCATCATCCACTACACAAACATTAATGGTGATCATGATGAGACCCACTTACCCATGCTAGCCTGTGTGATGAGCTGTCCCGTGCAGCCCCCCGAGGAAGCCCTCGCACATATATTGGCCAATTCATGGGAGCCCACCAGCCAATCCAATTCATGAGACCCTAATATCATGCCTCTCCCGGGCTAAACGCCTACAGATGTAAAGGGCAGGTAGGATCCTGTTATGGCCGGCAATCAGGCAACACAGCGTGCAGTAATCAGCGCACATACAGAGATCTGGCAATAACCAAAAACAATAGGACGAGCTCTGAGACGTGGAATCTCTGTAGACTGCAGTACCTGAACTATCCTCACACAACTGTAAGCAGCAGTGGATTGCGCCTATCAACTACCTATGCAACTCGGCACTGCCTGAGGAGCTGACTAGCCTGAAGATAGAAATACAAGCCTGACTTACCTCAGAGAAATACCCCAAAGGAATAGGCAGCCCCCCACATATAATGACTGTTAGCAAGATGAAAAGACAAACGTAGGAATGAAATAGATTCAGCAAAGTGAGGCCCGATATTCTAGACAGAGCGAGGATAGCAAAGAGAACTATGCAGTCTACAAAAAACCCTAAAACGAAAACCACGCAAAGGGGCAAAAAGACCCACCGTGCCGAACTAACAGCACGGCGGTGCACCCCTTTGCTTCTCAGAGCTTCCAGCAAAAGTTAATAGCAAGCTGGACAGAAAAAACAGAAAACAAACTAGAAGCACTTATCTAGCAGAGCAGCAGGCCCAAGGAAAGATGCAGTAGCTCAGATCCAACACTGGAACATTGACAAGGAGCAAGGAAGACAGACTCAGGTGGAGCTAAATAGCAAGGCAGCCAACGAGCTCACCAAAACACCTGAGGGAGGAAGCCCAGAGACTGCAATACCACTTGTGACCACAGAAGTGAACTCAGCCACAGAATTCACAACAGTACCCCCCCCTTGAGGAGGGGTCACCGAACCCTCACCAGAACCCCCAGGCCGACCAGGATGAGCCACATGAAAGGCACGAACAAGATCTGGGGCATGGACATCAGAGGCAAAAACCCAGGAATTATCTTCCTGAGCATAACCCTTCCATTTGACCAGATACTGGAGTTTCCGTCTAGAGACACGAGAATCCAAAATCTTCTCCACAATATACTCCAATTCCCCCTCCACCAAAACAGGGGCAGGAGGCTCCACAGATGGAACCATAGGTGCCACGTATCTCCTCAACAACGACCTATGGAATACATTATGTATGGAAAAGGAGTCTGGGAGGGTCAGACGAAAAGACACCGGATTGAGAATCTCAGAAATCCTATACGGACCAATAAAACGAGGTTTAAATTTAGGAGAGGAAACCTTCATAGGTATATGACGAGAAGATAACCAAACCAGATCCCCAACACGAAGTCGGGGTCCCACACGGCGTCTGCGATTAGCGAAAAGCTGAGCCTTCTCCTGGGACAAGGTCAAATTGTCCACTACCTGAGTCCAGATCTGCTGCAACCTGTCCACCACATAATCCACACCAGGACAGTCCGAAGACTCAACCTGTCCTGAAGAGAAACGAGGATGGAACCCAGAATTGCAGAAAAATGGAGAGACCAAGGTAGCCGAGCTGGCCCGATTATTAAGGGCGAACTCAGCCAACGGCAAAAATGACACCCAATCATCCTGGTCAGCGGAAACAAAACATCTCAGATATGTTTCCAAGGTCTGATTGGTTCGTTCGGTCTGGCCATTAGTCTGAGGATGGAAGGCCGAGGAAAAAGATAGGTCAATGCCCATCCTACCACAAAAGGCTCGCCAGAACCTCGAGACAAACTGGGAACCTCTGTCAGAAACAATATTCTCAGGAATGCCATGTAAACGAACCACATGCTGGAAGAACAAAGGCACCAAATCAGAGGAGGAAGGCAATTTAACCAAGGGCACCAGATGGACCATTTTAGAAAAGCGATCACAGACCACCCAAATGACCGACATTTTTTGAGAAACGGGAAGGTCAGAAATGAAATCCATCGAAATATGTGTCCAAGGCCTCTTCGGGACCGGCAAGGGCAAAAGCAACCCACTGGCACGTGAACAGCAGGGCTTAGCCCTAGCACAAATTCCACAGGACTGCACAAAAGCACGCACATCCCGTGACAGAGATGGCCACCAGAAGGATCTAGCAACCAACTCCCTGGTACCAAAGATTCCTGGATGACCGGCCAGCACCGAACAATGAAGTTCAGAGATAACTCTACTAGTCCACCTATCAGGGACGAACAGTTTCTCGGCCGGACAACGATCAGGTTTATTAGCCTGAAATTTCTGCAACACTCTCCGCAAATCAGGGGAGATGGCAGACACAATGACTCCTTCCTTGAGGATACTCGCCGGCTCAGATAACCCCGGAGAGTCGGGCACAAAACTCCTAGACAGAGCATCCGCCTTCACATTTTTAGAGCCCGGAAGGTATGAAATCACAAAATCAAAACGAGCAAAAAATAACGACCAACGGGCCTGTCTAGGATTCAAGCGCTTGGCAGACTCAAGATAAGTAAGGTTCTTATGATCAGTCAAAACCACCACGCGATGCTTAGCACCCTCAAGCCAATGACGCCACTCCTCGAATGCCCACTTCATGGCCAGCAACTCTCGGTTGCCCACATCATAATTACGCTCAGCAGCAGAAAATTTCCTGGAAAAGAAAGCACATGGTTTGAACACTGAGCAACCAGAACCTCTCTGTGACAAAACCGCCCCTGCACCAATCTCAGAAGCATCAACCTCGACCTGGAACGGAAGAGAAACATCAGGTTGACACAACACAGGGGCACAGCAAAAACGACGCTTCAACTCCTGAAAAGCTTCCACGGCAGCAGAAGACCAATTAACCAAATCAGCACCCTTCTTGGTCAAATCGGTCAATGGTCTGGCAATGCTAGAAAAATTACAGATGAAGCGACGATAAAAATTAGCAAAGCCCAGGAATTTCTGCAAACTTTTAAGAGATGTCGGCTGAGTCCAATCCTGGATGGCCTGAACCTTAACCGGATCCATCTCGATAGTAGAAGGGGAAAAGATGAACCCCAAAAATGAAACTTTCTGCACACCGAAGAGACACTTTGATCCCTTCACGAACAAGGAATTAGCACGCAGTACCTGGAAAACCATTCTGACTTGCTTCACATGAGACTCCCAATCATCTGAGAAGATCAAAATGTCATCCAAGTAAACAATCAAGAATTTATCCAGATACTCACGGAAAATGTCATGCATAAAAGACTGAAAAACAGATGGAGCATTGGCAAGTCCGAACGGCATCACCAGATACTCAAAATGACCCTCGGGCGTATTAAATGCCGTTTTCCATTCATCTCCCTGCCTGATTCTCACCAGATTATACGCACCACGAAGATCAATCTTAGTAAACCAACTAGCCCCCTTAATCCGAGCAAACAAGTCAGAAATCAATGGCAAGGGATACTGAAACTTAACAGTGATCTTATTAAGAAGGCGGTAATCAATACACGGTCTTAGCGAACCATCCTTCTTGGCTACAAAAAAGAACCCTGCTCCCAATGGTGACGACGATGGGCGAATATGTCCCTTCTCCAGGGACTCCTTCACATAACTGCGCATAGCGGTGTGTTCAGGTACGGACAAATTAAATAAACGACCCTTAGGGAATTTACTACCAGGAATCAAATCGATAGCACAATCACAATTCCTATGCGGAGGTAGGGCATCAGACTTGGACTCTTCAAATACATCCTGAAAGTCCGACAAGAACTCTGGGATGTCAGAAGGAATGGATGACGAAATAGACAAAAATGGAACATCACCATGTACTCCCTGACAACCCCAGCTGGTTACCGACATAGAGTTCCAATCCAATACTGGATTATGGGTTTGTAGCCATGGCAACCCCAACACGACCACATCATGCAAATTATGCAGTACCAAAAAGCGAATAACTTCCTGATGTGCAGGAGCCATGCACATGGTCAGCTGGGCCCAGTACTGAGGCTTATTCTTGGCCAAAGGTGTAGCATCAATTCCTCTCAACGGAATAGGACACCGCAAAGGCTCCAAGAAAAATCCACAACGTTTAGCATAATCCAAATCCATCAGATTCAGGGCAGCGCCTGAATCCACAAACGCCATGACAGAATATGATGACAAAGAGCACATTAAGGTAATGGACAAAAGGAATTTGGACTGTACAGTACCAATAACGGCAGAGCTATCGAACCGCCTAGTGCGTTTAGGACAATTAGAAATAGCATGAGTAGAATCACCACAATAGAAACACAGTCTGTTCAGACGTCTGTGTTCGTGCCGTTCTACTTTAGTCATAGTCCTGTCGCACTGCATAGGCTCAGGCTTACTCTCAGACAATACCGCCAGATGGTGCACAGATTTACGCTCGCGCAAGCGACGACCGATCTGAATGGCCAAGGACATAGACTCATTCAAACCAGCAGGCATAGGAAATCCCACCATTACATCCTTAAGAGCTTCAGAGAGACCCTCTCTGAACAAAGCCGCTAGTGCAGATTCATTCCACAGAGTGAGTACTGACCATTTCCTAAATTTCTGGCAATATACTTCTACATCATCCTGACCCTGGCATAAAGCCAGCAGATTTTTCTCAGCTTGATCCACTGAATTAGGCTCATCGTAAAGCAATCCCAGCGCCTGGAAAAATGCATCAACATTACTCAATGCAGAATCTCCTGGTGCAAGAGAAAACGCCCAGTCCTGTGGGTCGCCGCGCAAAAAAGAAATAATAATCAAAACCTGTTGAATAGGATTACCAGAAGAATGAGGTTTCAAGGCCAAAAATAGCTTACAATTATTTCTGAAGCTCAGGAACTTAGTTCTGTCACCAAAAAACAAATCAGGAATCGGAATTCTTGGTTCTGGCATCGATTTCTGATCAATAGTATCTTGAATCTTTTGTACATTTACAACGAGATTATCCATTGAGGAGCACAGAGCCTGAATATCCATGTCCACAGCTGTGTCCTGAAGCACTCTAATGTCTAGGGGAAAAAAAAGACTGAAGACAGAGCTAAGAAAAAAAAATGATGTCAGGATTTCTGTTTTCCCTCTATTGGAAATCATTGGTTGGCTCCTTGTACTGTTATGGCCGGCAATCAGGCAACACAGCGTGCAGTAATCAGCGCACATACAGAGATCTGGCAATAACCAAAAACAATAGGACGAGCTCTGAGACGTGGAATCTCTGTAGACTGCAGTACCTGAACTATCCTCACACAACTGTAAGCAGCAGTGGATTGCGCCTATCAACTACCTATGCAACTCGGCACTGCCTGAGGAGCTGACTAGCCTGAAGATAGAAATACAAGCCTGACTTACCTCAGAGAAATACCCCAAAGGAATAGGCAGCCCCCCACATATAATGACTGTTAGCAAGATGAAAAGACAAACGTAGGAATGAAATAGATTCAGCAAAGTGAGGCCCGATATTCTAGACAGAGCGAGGATAGCAAAGAGAACTATGCAGTCTACAAAAAACCCTAAAACGAAAACCACGCAAAGGGGCAAAAAGACCCACCGTGCCGAACTAACAGCACGGCGGTGCACCCCTTTGCTTCTCAGAGCTTCCAGCAAAAGTTAATAGCAAGCTGGACAGAAAAAACAGAAAACAAACTAGAAGCACTTATCTAGCAGAGCAGCAGGCCCAAGGAAAGATGCAGTAGCTCAGATCCAACACTGGAACATTGACAAGGAGCAAGGAAGACAGACTCAGGTGGAGCTAAATAGCAAGGCAGCCAACGAGCTCACCAAAACACCTGAGGGAGGAAGCCCAGAGACTGCAATACCACTTGTGACCACAGAAGTGAACTCAGCCACAGAATTCACAACAGGATCCAGTACTAACTGAAAATAGGCTTATACTGATGTGAGGAGAAGCTTAGACAATAAAGGAGGCTGTCCCCGGCTTCAACATTCTACTACAAAAACAAAAACACAGACCCCAGCACCTGCGAGCAGAATAAAGCAAGTGTGAACAGGTGCAAGCTGCTATGACTGCATAATATACAAACAAAAGCATACAGCAACACTCTGTGAATATATGATGTACACCTTGTCACGGCTGGTGGGCTCTAATGAATTTTAATGCTCTACGTGACTTCGTTTTTATAAGTATATTCTATATGGCAGTAATGCAGCTCATATTTCATATATTTATGTGTATGTTTGAATTTATCTTAGTGCTTGCAGAGGCTGCTGTATGCTTTTATTTGTATATTATGCAGTCACAGCAGCTTGCACCTGTTCACACTTGCTTTATTCTGTTCAGAAGTGCTGGACAGTTTTTGTAGGTAGATAGAAGATGATATACCTGTTTTTCGGTTTATGGGGGGTAGTTAACTTTTTGAAAAAAAAAATTGGTATATATATATATATATATATATATTTTCTTTGCTGCTGGTGAGCTAATGTGGTGGATATTTTGGTGAAGCTTTAGTACATCCATGTACTGCAGGTGACTTGTGGCTGGATAGTCCCGCACCAGTCACACGCTATATCAGCCATACAGATGCAGACGCTTTGGTTTAGACATCAGCCATGCTATAACTTGTGTATTATATGGATCACACAGTGAAGGCTGCACCGAGAGCTCTGGCGGATACATGATCTTCAGGACGGGACACTGGTACGTCCGGGAAGCCTCGGTGAGACTGACCCACATATAAATCTAGGACAATGCTCTATTTTAGGACTTTTAGCCCAGATTAAAAAAATCCCATATGAAGAAGAGAAATTGGAAATCTATGTAAATGTACAGGAAAGATAAATATCTTGGTACCTGTTAGCCAGTAGATAGAAAAATATTTAGAATTGAGAGTCCTCAGTGGTTGATACCTTTTAATGGCTAACTGAAAAGATGGTAACAAATTGCAAGCTTTCGAGACTACGCAGGTCTCTTCATCAGGCAAAGACTAAAAGAAATTCTGAAGAATCACATATTTATACACAACACAGCACAGAACTGTCATTATGGGAGAGTGATAAGAGATAAACAGCTGTGTCCATAAATATTGGAAAGTTCCTACATTAGGAGTGAATGTTTTGTTGTCCTCTGATTGGGGTCTGATTCTGTTATGATGACCCCACATGGTCTGAATGCAAATTCCTTAATGATGTAAAAAGGCATAAATCCATGCGACACATTCATTCCTGCACTGAGTGTGTCAAAGGTCGTCATCAGTTTATACTCCCAGATTCTCCTGTCTCTCTGAGATTTGAAGCTACTTTTCAATACAAGTAATTTCAGGTCCATGGTGCTAGGATCAGGCATACAAAAATGTTTTCTTTTATTGTATGGCGGTGAGAATTTATCCTTGCTCTCAGTTTTTGCCCTGTCTCTCCAACATACAGACCTGTTGTATGTTGTAGAGATCACTGGGGGATGAAACATTCTGTATATAGGGAATATTAAAGAACTGGTTGATATTCTACACCAGGCACACATTATATGATCTATTATAATATCTAACAATATATGATGTCAGATTAATAGCATACTGTTCAGCCTGCGCCCCGCGGATGGCATTTTTCATGGGACTTTCCCTGTTGTTATAATACTGTGCCACTATGCCTACTAAACGTCTTCGGATCGCCAACTTTCATCCAAGTTTATAGAACCATTTGGGGTGTGTACAAAAGTACAAGTAAGGATAAGAAATGCAATCAATGTTATGAGAAAAATTCCTCTTTTCACATATCACCTCATTTTCCTCGATATGCAGAATACACGTCTCCAGCCCCCATACACAAATGCTTGGCTGAGTGCCCCTCTGTTCTTTGGCAGCAGCTTATCTCTGGGAGAAAAAAGGATAAACTTTCAGAAATATGGGTCCTTTTCTCCCCCCGACATCTTGGTTCCCCCTTATACATTAGACTGTCGGATGATCCTGCCCGATATTGGGGGCTTCGGCCAACTATAGTCTAATACAGTAGCTTGGAGGGGCTTTAGAATGGTCAGACATAGCGAAATCCTCACACACGCAAATAAGACTGTTTATGCTGAAAAGTCACCTAAAATGACAGCAAATTGTGGGCAAATTGTGGCCCGCGGCCCAGGTCACATCCAGCCCTTCGGCAGTCCTTGTCTAGCCTGTGGCCAGGAATTGCAAAATAGACACAATTAGAAAGCTAATTACCAAACTATGTCCACATAACATAAGTCATACTTCACGCAAATATTAAACCCAAACTCTGGTACAATTTTTTTCCAGAGTAATGAAGAGATCACTAATCACTAATGAATACAATCACTTTTTTTTAACTCTATTAAAATCCAAATACAAAGGAATAAAAATGCAGAGTGCCCCATGGAGGAGACATTACATAAAGCTGATAAACAATAGTAAAAAAGAGACATGCTCTTTTTCAAAATACGTAGCACTCAATAGTGAAAAAGAAAAAATTAATTGTCATCTATCAATACAAATTGGCAAACATGGGAATATGTATCTGTGGCCTGTACGGGAGGTTGACATAGTTTACTAAGGTGTCAAAAAACATCCATTTCAACTCTCCCAGCAGGGAGACAGCACTTAAGCTATGATGACCATTATGCAGTTTCCTATAACAATAACAGAGAAATCACTGTTGCGCAATAGAATCCAATCCCCCCAAAACTCAGAAGGGTAAAATATAGGTGCATGACTCTATAGCTAACTGTAAGGAGAGGGTGCACATAATATTAAAGATATTACCTGTAAGGAGAGCAGGGAAAGGAATTTAGTATGAGTGTCAGGAGTAGCGTATCCACACCCCGATGCGCGTTTTGCCACTGACTTCTTCCGAGGGCGTTAATTTTTTCCTTTTCACTATTGAGTGCTACATATTTTGAAAATGAGTGTGTCTCTTTTATACTATTGTTTATCTGGTTTATGTAGTGACTCCTCCATGAGGCACTCTGCTTTTTTATTGCTTTGGATTTTGGATTTTAATAGTTAATAAAAATGTGACTTTATAACAATGGATCTCTTTATTACTCTGGAAAAAATTTGGACCAGTGTTTGGGTTTAATAGAATTGAAAAGCTACAGCACTGCTATGGTTGTTCTACTGCACAGTGTGCACCCGACCAGTGTAGATGCATAGAGAGGGAGGTCAGTTACACATGCCACACTTTGTGCGCCTGTCTGCCAGCGCTCATCATAGTCTGAGCGCCTGCCTGTGGGTGATCATCATAGTTCGTGCACCTGCCTGTGGGCAGTCATCATAGTCTGTGCGCCTGCCTGTGGGCCGTCATCATAGTCTGTGTGCCTGCCTGTGGGCGGTCATCATAGTCTGTGCACCTGTCTGTGGGCGGTCATCATAGTCTGTGCACATGTCTATGGGTGGTCATCATAGTCTGTGCACCTGCCTGTGGGCCATCATCATAGTCTGTGTGCCTGCCTGTGGGTGATCATCATAGTTCGTGCACCTGCCTTTGGGCAGTCATCATAGTCTATTCGCCTGTCTGTGGGTGGTCATCATAGTCTGTGCGCCTGCCTGTGGGCGGTCATCATAGTCTGTGCGCCTGCCTGTGGGCCATCATCATAGTCTGTGCGCCTGCCTGTGGGCCATCATCATAGTCTGTGCACCTGTCTGTGGGCGGTCATCATAGTCTATTCACCTGTCTGTGGGCGGTCATCATAGTCTATTCGCCTGTCTGTGGGCGGTCATCATAGTCTATTCGCCTGTCTGTGGGCGGTCATCATAGTCTGTGCACCTGCCTGTGGGAAATTATCATAGTCTGTGCATCTGCCTGTGGGCATTCATCATAGTCTGTGCGCCTGCTGTGGGTGGACATCATAGTCTGTGCACCTGTCTGTGGGCAGTCATCATAGTCTGTGCACCTGTCTGTGGGCGGTCAGCATAGTCTGTGCGCCTGCCTGTGGGCGATCATCATAGTTCATGCACCTGCCTGTGGGCGGTCATCATAGTCTGTGCACCTGCCTGTGGGCGGTCATCATAGTCTGTGCACCTGTCTGTGGGCGGTCATCATAGTCTGTGCGCCTGTCTGTGGGCTGTCATCATAGTCTGCGCGCCTGCCTGTGGGTGATCATCATAGTCTGTGCATCTGTCTGTGGGCGGTCATCATAGTCTGTGCATCTGTCTGTGGGCGATCATCATAATCTGTGCATCTGTCTGTGGGCGGTCATCATAGTCTATTCGCCTGTCTGTGGGCGGTCATCATAGTCTATTCGCCTGTCTGTGGGCGGTCATCATAGTCTGTGCGCCTGCCTGTGGGCGGTCATCATAGTCTGTGCACCTGTCTGTGGGCGGTCATCATAGTCTGTGCGCCTGTCTGTGGGCCGTCATCATAATCTGTGCGCCTGTCTGTGGGTGGTCATCATAGTCTGTGCATCTGTCTGTGGGCGATCATCATAATCTGTGCGCCTGTCTGTGGCCCGTAATCATAGTCTGTGCGCAGGTGATTCCTTGATATTCTGGTGGCTCTTGTAATCTGGTTTTCAATTGTTCTTGGATGGTAGCTCTGATTCAAAAAGGTCTTTCTGAGGCGACCAAGGTGTTCATCCCTATCCATTGGGTTGAAACATATACGATTGTATCTGATGACTTGGCTGTAGACAATAGAGTTTTTTTATGTGTTTTGGATGGAAACTGTCCCATTTATGGTATGTTGGGCGGTCGATTGGCTTCTGATACAGGGATGTCTCTATTTTATTGTTCTGCAGCTTAATGATGGTGTCCAAAAAGTTAATTTCAGTGCAGGACTAGTTGAGTGTCATATTGATGGTGGCATGGAATTGATTAAACTGTTCATGGAACGTCTTTAGCTGTTGCTCAGACTCCGTCCAGATGATTAAAATGTCATCAATGTAGCGGTAGTACGCCAGAGGCCTGATGGGACATGAGGACAAAAAGTCGCTTTCAAGCTTGGCCATGAAAAGATTTGCATACTGTGGGGCCATTTTACTTCCCATTGCTGTACCAGTCTCCTGTAGATAGATCTTCTTGTCAAACTCAAAGTAATTGTGGGTGAGGATGAATTTTATAAGTTTGACAACAGAATCCACATCAGTCCCTGTGTATCCAGGAAGAATTTGCAGGCATTTAATCCATCCTGGTGTGGGATATTGGAGTACAAAGATTCCACATCCATTGTGGCCAGGATGGTTCCTTCTGGTAGAGGATCTATTGCTGATAGTTTGTTCAATAGGTCAGTTGTGTCCTGAATGAAGCTGGGTGTATCCTTTACCAGGGGTTTAAGAATACCCTCTACCCATCCAGATACCTGCTCAGTAAGGGTCTGAGTAGTCTCGAAAGCTTACAATTTGTTACCATCTTTATAGTTAGCCATTAAAAGGTATCAACCACTGAGGACTCTCAATTCTAAATATTTTTCATGAAGCTGATATTCATTCCACGGATCCACAAGTCACAAAACCGGATTTCTTTTGTTATAAGTTGAACAATGAACATCAAGTATAAAATCTATTATATGATCATAAGGTGTAAACCCGTCCCTAAATGCCCTTATGGGTGATCTCAGTGGCTCAGTCGCCATAACTGTGACATCACAGCCTGAAAACAGAGAGCGGTGTCGAGGCAGAGGTGCAGCGCTGGGACTCAGTGAGGGTGATCTAGAACTAGAGAACATGTATGCTGCAGTCTGGGGGCATTTAGGGACTGTCTGGCAGTAAAAAATCTTCTAAAGGGGGTTTTCTGTCGTGAGTTCTGTGATCGGGCTCCCTCCTGTGGTCATGAGTGGTACTGCGGCTTCTGAGTTTCCTTCCTCAGGTGATGAGGTTAAGTCGTTAGGTGCTGCTCTATTTAACTCCACCTAGTGCTTTGATCCTGGCCTCCAGTCAATGTTCTAGTATTGGTCTTGCTTCCTCCTGGATCGTTCCTGTGGCCTGTCTGCTCAGCATAAGCTAAGTTCTGCTTGTGTTACTTTTTGTTGCTTTATTTTCTGTCCAGCTTGCGTTTTAGGTTTTGCTTGCTTGCTGGAAGCTCTGAGATGCAGAGGGAGCACCTCCGTACCGTTAGTCGGTGCAGAGGGTCTTTTTGCCCCTCTGCGTGGTTGTTTGTAGGTTTTTGTGTTGACCGCAAAGTTATCTTTCCTATCCTCGGTCTATTCAGTAAGTCGGGCCTCACTTTGCTAAATCTATTTCATCTCTGTGTTTGTATTTTCATCTTTACTCACAGTCATTATATGTGGGGGGCTGCCTTTTCCTTTGGGGAATTTCTCTGAGGCAAGGTAGGCTTATTTTTCTATCTTCAGGTCTAGCTAGTTTCTCAGGCTGTGCCGAGTTGCATAGGGAGCGTTAGGCACAATCCACGGCTACCTCTAGTGTTGTTTGATAGGTTTAGGGATTGCGGTCAGCAGAGTTCCCACGTCTCAGAGCTCGTCCTATGTTTTGTGGTTTTTGTCAGGTCACTTGTTGTGCTCTGAACTTCAAGGTCCATTGTGGTTCTGAATTACCTATTCATAACAGTTTTCCCACTGATACATTTTTTTATGTCCATTGGATTGTGCTGCATGAGCCATTACCGTACTCCTCTTCTCCTACAATAAACATACTGATCAGCTAACCAGTTATTAAACTGCACGCTAAATCAAGGAGTGTTTAGATTTTTTTTATAAAAAGTTAAAGCTTTATTAAACAAACAAATACAGAAAATACAAGATATAAAAGCAATGCCTCAAAACCATAAGTCAAATGGCAGGTAGGCGTAGGACAGGTATAAATACTAGCAGGGGAGCAATAGATAAAAAATAACCATTCCTGAAAAGATCAAATCCTCTTGAGCAACAGAGCATGCTGAGAAAATACTTCTCAAATAGTTGTATATAGCTATCCAAATCAAGCTCAAACCGCATGCTCCGTTGTTCAAAAAAACAGGCAAATCCCGTCATGTGCAACATAAGGTGCTGTCAAATCTATGCACTTTGAAAATATAGTCTATTTCATGCACACACCCGTTATAAAATTACCAGTTGCTACAATACAAGAGATCCAAAGTTTCGATTATATACAGGTTTTTCAATTTGCGCACATGCTCATTAGAATGTTGGGGTCAGTTGCATGAATCTAAAAAAAGGCACACTAATTGAAATTTAGTCTAATGGGAAATAGTTGATGTAACATAGTAGCAACAATTATTGTGTATGATATTACGGCTTCATTGTATTAAATCAAAAAGTTAAATCATATATAAAACAGAAACAATACTATCATACAAAGACCAAAGTGCACCTTTTAAGCAACTTGAACCACATTCAATATCGGTCAGGTTATGCATATTATATAGGGTGTGGCACAACAGAACGTCCACCACAGATCGTCCACCTACCAATCTAGACCGACTTGATGTTCATGCATATCACACCCTGCATGTACATGTACGTAACAGTGCACAGGATAAAGAAACCCAATGGTACATATTACCCCTGGAATGCGGTGCTCCCCGCTGAACATCCACGTGGCACGCCGATTCCTGCCGAACCCTGACGCGCGTTTCGCGATAGCTTCCTCCTACGTCACATCTCTGCTACTGCTCCAATGCTTCTTTACCGTCTGTATCAGTCGACTATGACAAATAGTCCAGTCTACTGGTTCAGCCTGCCGCAACTGTCCCATGTGTTATGTGACCCCTTCAGAAAATGAATTACCCATTACCGTGTGCTAAATGATACAGTACATCCATCATCTGCTCTCGTTGCTTAACAACTAAAGAATAGAAATGATGGGTGAAGCTTAATGCATCTCCATGGTAACAGACAACAACTCTGCGTAGTCTGATCCCGCAGACACATTTTTTTTTTCTATTTCTGTTTTACTCCTGGCTGATCTACCCAATATATTTTCGCACAAATGGAGGAAAGTGTGAGACTGCAGGATAAAGCTTTGTTTTTTGCTCGTTATTATGTAGACGCATAGTCTGCATAGGAGCAGAAGACACCAAACTATTATTTCTGAAGTTGCTTTTTTTTTTTTAAATGCATTTGGTTGAGAAGGTGTATATGGAATATAAATATTTATATCTACAGGGATCTGTCACCAGTAGAGATGGGAGAATCACTTTGCAGGACTCTGGTCTGTTGGCCAGGTCAGTAATCTGTGACTGCTGGATGGAGGCCTGAAAATCTCCCAACCTCCCGCCATTCCTGGCTCTTAATTTGATTAGCTGGGCTGGCGTGACATCATCATTGCAGCGTGATGCCCATACAACGTCGGGTCAGCCCGACTAATCAAAAGAAGAGCCAGGAAGTAAGGAGATTCACAGGCCTCCCGTCCACCGCTCACAGATTACTGACGTATCTGATAGAATGGGTCTTGACATCTCTAGTAACCAGGTTTTTGCTACCTGATATGATAGCAGCGTAAAAGACCAAGAGACCCTGGATTCCATTGATGTATCACTTATACCCACCCCGCAACTGATTGGCAACTTTCTGCCTATGCACAGTGTAAAAAGCTGCCAATCAGTGGTGTGGGCGGGAATAAACAGAGCTCAGCATTCCGAGAACTGCTAGATCTGCAGCAGATAATCATGTGATTTTATCCAAACCGCATCAAACATCTCCGTGAGTGATACATCGCTGGAATCAGGGTCTCTCTGTCTTTTATGCTGCTATCAGCACAACAATATAGATTCATTGATCTTCAGTATTACACACATGCTTTTATTTTATGATAGCAAACAATTCACATATGAAGACATTAAAATTAAAACAAAATCAACCCACACATCCACGGGAGATGGCCCCTATTTGGTTTCTCAGTCATTAGTAAAAGTGCAAGTAAAACTGTCCATAGCCGGGAGGATATGCCCTGATTCCGTTCATCTTTCTGATACTTTTCCCTAGAGGGACACATGTCGATGTTGGTCTCGATCCTACTGATACCGATATTTACCCACTTTTCCAGTCTGTATGGTAACAAGTCTACATTTTAATTTCTCCATTATTCTCCATATCACATGCAGTCATGGCCGAAAGAGTTGGCACCCTTGAAATTGTTCCAGAAAATTAAGTCTTTCTCCCAGAAAATTATCGCAATTACACGTTTTGTTATACACATGTTTATTTCCTTTGTGTGTATTGGAACAACACAAAAAAATTGAGAAAAAAAAAGACAAATTGGGACATAATTTCACACGAAACCCCAAAAATGGGTAGGACAAATTTGTTGGCACCTTTCCAAAATTGTGAATAAAGAACTTTGTTTCAAGCATGTGATGCTCGTTCAAACTCACCTGTGGCAAGTAACAGGTGTGGGCAATATGGAAATCATACCTGAAAGTAGATATAAAATGGGAGAAGTTGACTTAATCTTTTCATTGTTTGCGCGTGCCAATACTTTCAGCAATGTCTGTACATGTTTTGGTAGATGAGGATATTTCTGTGAAAAGCTGGAGAATATTTTTGCCAAAAGCAACAGGAAGTAAATGATGTAAATCATCTCGGGAAAAACTGAATTGGAAATTAAAGATGTTATGCCACACTGTGGCCAAAAGTGGAACTGCACTTCAGCCTCAATGCAACTTCTTAAAGAGAATCTATAACCTAGTTTTTGTTACCCCATTTGAGAGCAGCATAATATAGGGGCAGAGACCCTGATTCCAGCAATGTGTCACTAAATAAGATGCTTGATATCAGTTTGGTTTTATTTTCTACAGATCTAGCAGTTCCCTGAATGTTGGGCTAGTATAACCTCGTCCACACCGCTGATTGGCAGAAAGCAGAGAGCTGCCAATCATTGGTGGAGTTTGTACAGAGATCATGAATATGGAAGACTAACTGACAACAGGATTACTAGTCCTCTGGTGATAATCTCCTCGTGATAAAACATTGATTTTATCAAAATTACCACAAGCAGCCCAGTAAGTGACAAACTGCTGGAATCAGGGTATCTGACCTGACATCATATTGATTTCAGATTAGGTGGGAAAAGTCTGATGACTGATTCCCTTTAAAGAAAATGTGTAGAAAATTATTCTGCAATACATATAGTGCCAAATACTTCTCGAGCAGGGTCTGGACATCACCACCCGTCCCCTGTGGGCCTACATTCTCATCGCACACATATACACCTGAGAGATGTTTCTGCAGCCAAATGGAAGAATAATAATGCAGACACACAATGAAAATGGTGCTCACAACAATCGGTTTTATTACAGCTTTAGGCCTCATTCAGAAGTCAGGAAAAACAGACCGAGTTTCATCAGTGACTTTCATCAGAATTTGGTCAGAATTTCATCAGTTTTTATCTAATGGAAGAAAAAAAATATCCTATCAGTCTTTGAAAAATGGACAGAACATATAGGACATTCATTGCTGATTTTGATCCGACACTCAGATCACTATCAGTTATGTCTCCTTGATATTGTATGGATCACTCGATCCAAGGAGGAAAAAAAAAATCGGATGTGTGAACTACTCCATAGACATTTATAGGTGCGATTGCGATCTTTGGTTTGAATGAGGCATTAGCGTTTCCAGTCCAGGACAGAAATGTGATCTGAGTGAATGTTATGGTCATTTTAGACACCTGTAATCTACACGACTTACATTCATTATATATGACATACAAGTACAATGTACCATTGCTATAGCTATTAAAGGGAATCTGTCATGTAAAAACAACACTATCAGCCTGCTGATACGGCGTTAATCCACAGGTTATAGCGTTCTGAAGCTGCCTGGCGCCAGCAATGAAAGCCCAGCTCCACATTAGTGACGGCTGTCAGTCAGTGCTGGGGTGCGATTACAGCATACTGAGCGATGAACAAAGCCACGCCTCCATGACTGACAGCTGGAGGCTGACGGGTGAATAAAGTTACTTTCTTCCCGGTAGAGCCAGAGCCGGACAGCTTTAGAACGCCATATCTGCAGGTTAACAGCATTTAAAGGGATTTTCCCACGAACAAAAGTTCATTTTCTTTAATAGATCTTGGAATAATAATAAGTTCCACAATTGGATGTGTTTAAATAAAATGCTCCTGTGCTGAGATAATCTTATGTGTCCCTGCTGTGTACTGTGTAATGGCTGTGTCTGACTGCACAGGAACTTGGTCTGATCATACCATATCCCCTGAGCAGGGGGGGAAGCAAAAGAGAGTATAAACATTACATTATGGGATCACAAATTATTTTTTCTTTGAGGTAAAACATTGTTTGAAACAGGCAGGGAAATGTTTTACCTCACAAAGAATCATCTGTGATCCCTTACTTTAATGTCTGTATACTCTTTTGTGTCTTCCGCTGCCCATTAGATGTGGTATGATCAGATCATGTTCCTGTACGGTCAGACACGGCCATTACACAGTACAAAGCAGGGGAACATTTATAAGATTATCTCAGCACAGGAACATCTTATCTAAACACATCCAATTGTGGAAATTAATATTATTCCAAGATCTATTGATTAAAATGAAAATGAACTTTTGTTTGTGGGAAAACCCCTTTAAGATATTTGGGGAATAATATATCCACAACTTAAAAGGAGTTGTCCTGTTTAGAAAACCCTTATAATGTTTATAGATTTTACATGCATCATAATTAGATATAGTGGCATGTGAACCATCGATGGTTGAAGGGTCCAGTTTTTGTACTGGGGCAAAGGACATGGCTATACCTACCTGAAACTACAGCTCCATAGTGACCCAATGATATGGAGAGTAATGCTGTTACCAACACATTTAAACTTGCGATATGTATATTTTTAACCTGGTGTAAATGCCGCCATTCTCCTGAACTGGCATAGTCTTTCTTTTGTTCCTGCGACTCTCCATTCCTGAGATATGGCCTCCTTTTCCCTAAATGTAGTTATTTTTTTAGCCAACTGGGCGTGGTTTTCAAGAAGACGCCCAAAGAGTAGAGATGATGACCGCGCCCACCTGGATGATGAGACTAGATTTATATACAGGGAAGAGGGGGCCATATCTCTGGAACGAGGAGGCCCAAGAACAAAAGAAAAACAATGCCAGATTCAGGAGAACTGCAGCATTTACACGAAGAACATTTTTTTACATAATTATGGCAAGTTACAGATTCTCTTTAAAGAAAACACGTCATTCATAGGTAATTTGCAGGTAAATATCATTTAAATCCTGTCTGGCTGGAGCAGCGGCTGCAGGGAGAAAATGAAGTTTTATTCTCCCATGCAGCCTCTCGAATCCAGTTACTGGGGCAGTGCAGGGAGCTGTAATAATCACCGCTCACTATACAGTGAGCACGCTGTTAACCGAGCCTTCTATAGAGTGAGTGGTTATGGTAACCAACCCCAATAACTGGAAGTGAGCGCCTGCAGGGAAAATAAAACTTTATTTTCTCCCTGTAGCCGCTGATATGATATAAATGCTTTTACCTGCAGATTAACACTATGTATATTGGCAGGTAAGTAGTGTTTTTTAAAGGTGACAGGTTCCCTACAGCCTATCTTAATTTTGGCTACACAATGTTTCCTCCAAGCCTTATAGTCCCGTACACTTCTTTCTGCATGTCTTAACAAGGTTATCTCATCAGCATCCTGATGGCCAGCAACTGCACACAGTAGTTTTACTTGTCTGATGAGTGGCCATTATTGTACAAGGGCAGATCATGTCCACTTGAATGAGAGGTGGTCAGATTTCTGTTCCCGAGTTCGGTATCCCCACCCCCGATAACATCCACATGTCCTGCCATGTAGTAGCAAAAACAGCACAATATGTGAATATACCATAAGATAATAGAGAGGCGTCAGCAGTGGTAACACGGGGGTCTCATAAGGCAGCAGGATAGAGCAGGGCAGTGCACTCTCGCTCCGACGTCTGGCGATTCACCAGGTTCAGCGGCTCATGCTGATGATGCTCAACCAAGTGAGTGACGCTTGGGAAAACCTGAGGGGAGAGACAGACATCATGACTCCATAGCAATCGACTGAGGAACGTACATAAGATGTTGTGTACAAAAGTCAGGACAATTAGGGCTGCCCTCACACAGGTGTAATAAAGGCACATACAGTAGTGTTCACAATAATGGCAGCGTCTTCAAAAACATGAGGTAATCACAAAATCTGTATACTAGTTTTTATTTCCAGCATTGGGAACATTGCACACTGTTTTCTAATGCAAAGCATGACGAGCAATGTAGATAATTTTTAACTACTTCCTAGAAAATAGAAAAAAATGAACATTGGACCGTTCTACAATATAGGAGTGTCTGCATTTGTCTCACAATATGTGCTATTTTTTATGATGATTTAGCATTTCTGTGAATCACTAACCTAATATTTAGTTGGACCCACAGATTTTGAGGCTATGTGCACACGTTGCGGACTAGGTTTAGGAATTTCTGGTGCGGATTCTGCCTCTCCTGGCAGAAAACGCACCTGCGGATTTGTAGCGTTTTTGTGCATTTTTGCTGTAGTTTTCTTGCGGATTTGCTTCGTTTTTTACCCCTGTGGTTTTCTATAATGGAATGGGTACAAAAACACTGCAGAGTCACAAAAAAAGAAGTGACATGCTACTTCTTTTAAACTGCAGCGTTTCCGCAGCGGATTTTGCACAAAGTGTGCACAGCATTTTTTTCTCTCATTGATTTACATTGTACTGTAAATCATTTGCGGATCTGCAGCATTTCTGCACTGCAAAAAACGCAGAGAATCCGCAACATGTGCATATAGCCTTAGGCTGCGTTCACATTAGCGTTGGGCGACGCAGCGTCGGCCGCAGCCGCGGCGATGCATGCTGTTATGATACGGTGGTCTAGGAGCAACATGGAACGAGCTCTGAAGGAAGTGGTAACTGTACTGACCGCAGTCCCTAAGCTCAGCACAACACTAGAAGTAGCCGAGGAATGCTCCTGACTCTCCCTAGGCATCTCGTCACAGCCTAAGAGCTAACTACCCCTAAAGAAAGAAGCAGGAAAACTATCTTGCCTCAGAGAAAATCTCCAAAGGATAGATTAGCCCCCCACAAATAATGACTGTGAGTGGAGAGGGAAAAGACATACACAGAATGAAACCAGGATGAGCACAGGAGGCCAGTCTAGCTAAATAGATAGGACAGGATGGAATACTGTGCGATCAGTATAAAACACTACAAAAATCCACGCAGAGTTTACAAAAAATCTCCACACCTGACTAAAGGTGTGGAGGGCAAATCTGCCTCCCAGAGCTTCCAGCAAGACAGAATTAATTCACACTGATAAGCTGGACAAACATAGAAAGCACAGAATGGATAAGTCCACAATCTATGGACAGAAATGAGCAAGCAAAAACTTAGCTTAGCTGAACTGGTCAGGATAACAGGGAACTCCAAAGAGATGTGAATCCAACCAGGAACCATTTACAAGTGTCACTGGCTGAAGAAAGAGCCAGACCTAAATAGCCGAGCAGAAGAGACGATAAGTGGAGGCAGCTGATGACAGTTAACTCCAAGGAGAAGCCATACCACTAGAAACCACAAGAGGGAGCCCAAGAGCAGAACTCACAAAAGTGCCACTTACAACCACTGGAGGGAGCCCAAGAGCGGAATTCACAACAGTATCCCCCCCTTGAGGAGGGGTCACCGAACCCTCACCAGAGCCCCCAGGCCGATCAGGACGAGCCAAGTGAAAAGCACGAACCAAATCGGTCGCATGGACATCTGTTGTGAATTCTGTTGTCGAACTCCCTCCTGTGGTCGTGAATGGTACTTCGGCGAGTTCTGTCTATGGGCTCCCTCTGGTGGCTATGAGTGAAGCTGCTGCTTCTTAGGTTCCTTACACAGGTGACGTGGTTTATCCTTTGGTTGGCTTCTCTATTTAACTCAACTCAGATCGTTACTCCATGCCAGCTGTCAATGTTTTAGCATTGGTTCAGTTCGCTCCTGGATCTGCCTGGTGACCTGTCTTCTCCTGCAGAAGCTAAGTTCCTTATTGTTATTTTTGCTCATTGTTTCTTTGTCCAGCTGGTTATCCTGATTTTGTCTTGCTAGCTGGAAGCTCTGGGATGCAGAGTGGCCCCCCCCCCCCGCACCGTGAGTCGGTGCGGAGGTCTTTTTTGCACACTCTGCGTGGTCTTTTGTAGGTTTTTGTGCTGACCGCAAAGATTCCTTTCCTATCCTCTGTCTATTTAGTAAGTCTGGCCTCTCTTTGCTGAAACCTATTTCATTTCTGCGTTTGTGACTTTCATCTTTTCTCACAGTCATTATATGTGGGGGGCTGCCTATTCCTTTGGGGAATTTCTCTGAGGCAAGGTAGGCTTTATTTTCTATCTCTAGGGCTAGCTAGCTCTGAGGCTGTGACGAGGCGCCTAGGGAGCGTCAGGAGCGCTCCACGGCTATTTTTAGTGTGTGTGATAGGATTAGGGCTTGCGGTCAGCAGAGCTCCCACATCCCAGAGCTCGTCCTGTATGAGTTTAACTATCAGGTCGGGTGCTCCTAACCACCAGGTCATAACAGTACAGCTGGCTCAAAGTATTAATGCATCTCAATAGAGGGATAAGAGGACTTCTGAGACCATTTTTTTTCTTTGCACTGTGTTTTGTCTTTCTTTTCCCCTAGACCTTTGGGTGGTTCAGGACACAGGAGTAGAGATGGACATTCAGGGTCTATCCTCTTGTGTGGATCATCTCACTGCAAGGGTACAAAACATTCAAGATTTTGTGGTTCAGAATCCTATGTTAGAATTCCTATTCCTGATTTATTTTCTGGGGATAGATCTAGATTCTTGAATTTCAAAAATAATTGTAAACTGTTTCTAGCTTTGAAACCCCGCTCCTCTGGTGACCCCGTTCAACAAGTAAAAATCATAATTTCTTTGTTGCGTGGTGACCCTCAAGACTGGGCATTTTCCCTTGCGCCAGGAGATCCTGCATTGCGAGATGTAGATGCGTTTTTTCTGGCGCTTGGATTGCTTTATGATGAACCAAATTCAGTGGATCAGGCAGAGAAAATCTTGCTGGCTTTGTGTCAGGGTCAAGATAAAGCGGAGGTGTACTGTCAGAAGTTTAGAAACAGAAGAAAAAGGAGTACAGAAGTCCAAGTTACCATATTTAAAACCAATAACAACTTTATTAAACAGACTACACAATATAAATATATCCAAAAATACTAATAAGTATATATGCAGTAGGCAATGTATACCAATACACAGGTCTCAAAGAGAAAACATAACGGTATGCCGGGTTAAGTGCAAGTCACATAGTACATCCCAGAACATAAGTACCAAGTGCAAAAATAGTACATATGGCGGTGTATAGGACCCTATAATGAGTGTGGCATCATAGGTCATCCCTATCTAAATGTCAGGATCCAAATACACCATTAAGCCATAATGATCGCGCACTTACCCATGATCAGTATAGGAGGGGAGTAACCTGCACTTCACCCGGCGGCCCCGGACGCGCGTTTCGCGGTGTAGCTTTATCAACAGGGTTCAATGATGCCTCTGTCCCGTGTGTCTTTATATATGATATACCGGAAGTGTAACCAGTGATTGGCGCATGCGCACTGGAGCGCCACACCATCCACCTCCGACGGATGTCAGAAGTTTAGAAAGTGGTCTGTGCTTACTCAGTGGAATGAATGTGCCCTGGCGGCAATTTTCAGAAAGGGTCTTTCTGAAGCCCTTAAGGATGTCATGGTGGGATTTCCCACGCCTGCTGGTCTGAATGAGTCTATGTCCTTGGCCATTCAGATCGATCGGCGCATGCGTGAGCGCAAAGCTGTGCACCATCTGGCGGTATTCTCTGAGCATAGGCTTGAGCCTATGCAATGTGATAGGACTTTGACTAGAGCTGAACGGCAAGAATACAGACGTCGGAATGGGCTGTGTTTTTACTGTGGTGAATCCACTCATGCTATCTCCGATTGTCCTAAGCGCACTAAGCGGTTCGCTAGGTCTGCCACCATTGGTACGGTACAGTATAAATTTCTTTTGTCCGTTACTCTGATTTGCTCTCTGTCGTCCTATTCTGTAATGGCATTTGTGGATTCAGGCACTGCCCTGAATTTGATGGACTTGGAGTTTGCCAGGCGCTGTGGTTTTTTCTTGGAGCCCTTGCAGTGTCCTATTCCATTGAGAGGAATTGATGCTACGCCTTTGGCCAAGAATAAGCCTCAGTACTGGACTCAATTGACCATGTGCATGGCTCCTGCACATCAGGAGGATATTCGCTTTTTGGTGTTGCATAATCTGCATGATGTGGTCGTTTTGGGGTTGCCATGGCTACAGGTCCATAATCCAGTGTTGGATTGGAAATCTATGTCTGTGTCCAGCTGGGGTTGTCAGGGGGTACATGGTGATGTTCCATTGCTGTCAATTTCGCCTTCCACTCCTTCTGAAGTCCCTGAGTTTTTATCAGATTACCGGGATGTATTTGAAGAGCCCAAATCTGGTGCCCTACCTCCTCATAGGGATTGCGACTGTGCTATTAATTTGATTCCTGGTAGTAAGTTTCCTAAGGGCCGACTGTTCAATTTATCTGTGCCAGAGCACGCCGCTATGCGGAGTTATATAAAGGAATCCTTGGAGAAGGGTCATATTCGTCCGTCGTCGTCACCATTGGGAGCAGGGTTCTTTTTTGTGGCCAAGAAGGATGGTTCTTTGAGACCTTGTATTGATTACCTCCTTCTTAATAAGATCACAGTCAAATTTCAGTATCCTTTGCCGCTGCTGTCTGATTTATTTGCTCGGATTAAGGGGGCTAGTTGGTTCACCAAGATAGATCTTCGAGGGGCGTATAATCTTGTGCGAATTAAACAGGGTGATGAATGGAAAACAGCATTTAATACGTCCGAGGGCCATTTTGAGTACCTGGTTATGCCATTCGGGCTTTCTAATGCTCCATCTGTGTTTCAGTCCTTTATGCATGACATCTTCCGAGAGTACCTGGATAGATTTATGATTGTATATTTGGATGACATTTTGGTCTTTTCGGATGATTGGGAGTCTCATGTGAAGCAGGTCAGAATGGTGTTCCAGGTCCTTCGTGCGAATTCCTTGTTTGTGAAGGGGTCAAAGTGTCTCTTTGGAGTTCAGAAGGTTTCATTTTTGGGTTTCATTTTTTCCCCTTCTACTATCGAGATGGACCCTGTTAAAGTTCAGGCCATTTACGATTGGACTCAGCCGACATCTGTGAAGAGCTTGCAGAAGTTCCTGGGCTTTGCTAATTTTTATCGTCGCTTCATCGCTAACTTTTCCAGTATTGCTAAACCGTTGACTGATTTGACCAAGAAAGGTGCTGATGTGGTCAATTGGTCCTCTGCGGCTGTAGCGGCTTTTCAGGAGTTGAAGCGTCGTTTTGCTTCTGCCCCTGTGTTGTGCCAGCCAGATGTTTCGCTCCCTTTTCAGGTGGAGGTTGATGCTTCTGAAATTGGAGCAGGGGCTGTTTTGTCGCAAAGAAGTTCTGATGGCTCGGTGATGAAACCCTGTGCCTTCTTTTCTAGAAAATTCTCGCCTGCTGAGCGCAATTATGATGTGGGCAATCGGGAGTTGTTGGCCATGAAGTGGGCATTCGAGGAGTGGCGACATTGGCTTGAAGGAGCTAAACATCGCGTGGTGGTCTTGACGGATCACAAGAATTTGACTTATCTCGAGTCTGCCAAACGGTTGAATCCTAGACAGGCTCGATGGCCGCTCTTTTTCTCCCATTTTGATTTTGTGGTTTCATACCTTCCGGGATCTAAGAATGTGAAGGCTGATGCCCTGTCAAGGAGTTTTGTGCCTGACTCTCCGGGTGTTCCGGAGCCGGCGGGTATTCTTAAAGAAGGGGTAATTTTGTCTGCCATTTCCCCTGATTTGCGGCGTGTGCTGCAAAAGTTTCAGGCTGATAGACCTGACCGTTGTCCTATGGAGAAACTGTTTGTCCCTGATAGATGGACTGGTAGAGTTATCTCGGAGATTCATTGTTCAGTATTGGCTGGTCATCCTGGAATCTTTGGTACCAGAGATTTGGTGGCTAGATCCTTTTGGTGGCCTTCTTTGTCACGGGATGTGCGTTCTTTTGTGCAGTCCTGTGGGATTTGTGCTCGGGCTAAGCCCTGCTGTTCTCGTGCCAGTGGGTTGCTTTTGCCCTTGCCGATTCTGAAGAGGCCCTGGACGCATATTTCCATGGATTTTATTTCTGATCTCCCTGTTTCTCAAAAGATGTCGGTCATTTGGGTGGTTTGTGATCGCTTCTCTAAGATGGTCCATTTGGTACCCTTATCTAAACTGCCTTCCTCCTCTGATTTGGTGACATTGTTTTTCCAGCATGTGGTTCGTTTGCATGGCATTCCGGAGAACATCGTCTCGGACAGAGGTTCCCAGTTTGTTTCGAGGTTTTTGCGGTCCTTTTGCGCTAAGATGGGCATTGATTTGTCTTTTTCTTCGGCTTTCCATCCTCAGACTAATGGCCAAACCGAACGAACTAATCAGACTTTGGAGACATATCTGAGATGCTTTGTTTCTGCTGATCAGGATGATTGGGTGTCCTTCTTGCCTTTGGCTGAGTTCGCCCTTAATAATCGGGCCAGCTCGGCTACTTTAGTTTCTCCTTTTTTCTGCAATTCTGGTTTCCATCCTCGTTTCTCTTCTGGGCAGGTTGAGCCTTCGGACTGTCCTGGTGTGGATGCGGTGGTGGACAGGTTGCAGCAGATTTGGACTCATGTGGTGGACAATTTGACATTGTCCCAGGAGAAGGCTCAACGTTTCGCTAACCGCCGGCGTTGTGTTGGTCCCCGACTTCGTGTTGGGGATTTGGTTTGGTTGTCATCTCGTTACGTTCCTATGAAGGTTTCCTCTCCTAAGTTTAAGCCTCATTTCATTGGACCATATAAGATTTCTGAGGTTCTTAATCCTGTGTCATTATGTTTGGTCCTTCCAGCTTCTTTTGCCATCCATAATGTGTTCCATAGGTCATTGTTGCGGAGATACGTGGCGCCTATGGTTCCCTCCGTTGATCCTCCTGCCCCAGTGTTGGTCGAGGGGGAGTTGGAGTATGTGGTGGAGAAGATTTTGGATTCTCGTGTTTCGAGACGGAAACTCCAGTACCTGGTCAAGTGGAAGGGTTATGGTCAAGAAGATAATTCCTGGGTTTTTGCCTCTGATGTTCATGCTGCTGATCTTGTTCGTGCCTTTCATTTGGCTCATCCTGATCGGCCTGGGGGCTCTGGTGAGGGTTCGGTGACCCCTCCTCAAGGGGGGGTACTGTTGTGAATTCTGTTGTCGAACTCCCTCCTGTGGTCGTGAATGGTACTTCGGCGAGTTCTGTCTATGGGCTCCCTCTGGTGGCTATGAGTGAAGCTGCTGCTTCTGAGGTTCCTTACACAGGTAACGTGGTTTATCCTTTGGTTGGCTTCTCTATTTAACTCCACTCAGATCGTTACTCCATGACAGCTGTCAATGTTTTAGCATTGGTTCAGTTCGCTCCTGGATCTGCCTGGTGACCTGTCTTCTCCTGCAGAAGCTAAGTTCCTTATTGTTATTTTTGCTCGTTGTTTCTTTGTCCAGCTGGTTATCCTGATTTTGTCTTGCTAGCTGGAAGCTCTGGGATGCAGAGTGGCCCCCCCCCCCCGCACCGTGAGTCGGTGCGGAGGTCTTTTTTGCACACTCTGCGTGGTCTTTTGTAGGTTTTTGTGCTGACCGCAAAGATTCCTTTCCTATCCTCTGTCTATTTAGTAAGTCTGGCCTCTCTTTGCTGAAACCTATTTCATTTCTGCGTTTGTGACTTTCATCTTTTCTCACAGTCATTATATGTGGGGGGCTGCCTTTTCCTTTGGGGAATTTCTCTGAGGCAAGGTAGGCTTTATTTTCTATCTCTAGGGCTAGCTAGCTCTGAGGCTGTGACGAGGCGCCTAGGGAGCGTCAGGAGCGCTCCACGGCTATTTTTAGTGTGTGATAGGATTAGGGCTTGCGGTCAGCAGAGCTCCCACATCCCAGAGCTCGTCCTGTATGAGTTTAACTATCAGGTCGGGTGCTCCTAACCACCAGGTCATAACAGACATCGGAGGCAACAACCCAAGAATTATCCTCCTGGCCATAACCCTTCCATTTGACAAGATACTGAAGCCTCCGCCTCGAAAAACGAGAATCCAAAATCTTCTCAACCTCATATTCCAACTCTCCCTCAACCAACACCGGGGCAGGAGGGTCAACCGAGGGAACAACGGGCACCACATATCTCCGCAACAAAGATCTATGGAAAACATTATGAATGGCAAAAGAGGCAGGAAGAGCCAAACGAAAAGTCACCGGATTAATAATTTCAGAAATTTTATAAGGACCAATAAACCGAGGCTTAAACTTAGGAGAAGAGACCTTCATAGGAACATGACGAGAAGACAACCAAACCAAATCCCCCACACGAAGCCGGGGACCAACACACCGACGGCGGTTAGCAAAACGTTGAGCCCTTTCCTGAGACAACGTCAAATTGTCCACCACATGAGTCCAAATCTGCTGCAGCCTGTCCACCACAGAATTAACACCAGGACAATCAGAAGGCTCAACCTGCCCAGAAGAAAAACAAGGATGAAAACCAAAATTACAAAAGAAAGGTGAAACCAAAGTAGCCGAACTAGCCCGATTATTAAGGGCAAACTCGGCCAACGGCAAGAAAGATACCCAATCATCCTGATCAGCAGACACAAAGCATCTCAAATAGGTCTCCAAGGTCTGATTAGTTCGCTCAGTTTGGCCATTAGTCTGAGGATGAAACGCCGAAGAAAAAGACAAATCAATCCCCATCCTAGCACAAAAGGCCCGCCAAAATCTAGAGACAAACTGAGAACCTCTGTCAGACACAATATTCTCCGGAATGCCATGCAAACGAACCACATGCTGAAAAAATAATGGAACCAGATCTGAGGAGGAAGGCAACTTAGGCAAAGGCACCAGATGGACGATTTTAGAGAACCGGTCACAAACAACCCAGATAACAGACATCTTCTGGGAAACAGGAAGATCCGAAATAAAATCCATGGAAATATGCGTCCAGGGCCTCTCAGGGACCGGCAAAGGCAAAAGCAACCCACTAGCGCGGGAACAGCAAGGCTTGGCCCGGGCGCAAGTCCCACAGGACTGCACAAAAGCACGCACATCTCGCGACAAGGAAGGCCACCAAAAGGACCTAGCAACCAAATCTCTGGTACCAAAAATCCCAGGATGACCAGCCAACACTGAACAATGAACCTCAGAAATTACCTTACTTGTCCATCTATCAGGAACAAACAGCTTCCCCACTGGACAGCGGTCAGGCCTATCAGCCTGAAATTCCTGAAGCACCCGCCGCAAATCAGGGGAGATAGCAGAAAGAATCACCCCCTCCTTAAGAATGCCAACCGGCTCAAGGACTCCAGGAGAATCAGGCGAAAAACTCCTAGAGAGTGCATCAGCCTTAACATTCTTAGATCCCGGAAGATACGAGACCACAAAATCAAAACGGGAGAAAAACAGGGACCGTCGAGCCTGTCTAGGATTCAGCCGCTTGGCCGACTCGAGGTAAATCAGATTCTTATGATCAGTCAGGACCACAACACGGTGTTTAGCTCCCTCAAGCCAATGTCGCCACTCCTCAAATGCCCACTTCATAGCCAACAACTCCCGATTGCCGACATCATAATTGCGTTCCGCAGGCGAAAACTTTCTGGAAAAAAAAGCACACGGTTTCATCAAAGAACCATCAGACTCCCTCTGAGACAAAACGGCCCCTGCCCCAATCTCAGAAGCGTCACTGTTGTGAATTCCGCTCTTGGGCTCCCTCCAAGCCTTTAGTCAGGTGTGGAGATTTTTTGTAAACTCTGCGTGGATTTTTGTAGTGTTTTATACTGACCGCACAGTATTCCATCCTGTCCTATCTATTTAGCTAGACTGGCCTCCTGTGCTCATCCTGGTTTCATTCTGTGTATGTCTTTTCCTTCTCCACTCACAGTCATTATTTGTGGGGGGCTAATCTATCCTTTGGAGATTTTCTCTGAGGCAAGATAGTTTTCCTGCTTCTTTCTTTAGGGGTAGTTAGCTCTTAGGCTGTGACGAGATGCCTAGGGAGAGTTAGGAGCATTCCTCGGCTACTTCTAGTGTTGTGTTGAGCTTAGGGACTGCGGTCAGTATAGTTACCACTTCCTTCAGAGCTCGTTCCATGTTGACCCTAGACCACCGTATCATAACAGCATGCGTCATGCGCCCCTATATTTAACATGCGGGGCGCATGGACATGCGTTGTCTTACGTTTTGTGACGCATGCATCATTTTGGCGCAACTGTCAGGGCGCAGAGGACACTGCATGATGCAGTTTTTTCTGCGCCAAAAATCATGCAAAAAATGAATGCATGCATCACAAAACGCTGCGTTGTGCATGCGTTTTACATGCGTTGTGCGTTGCGTCGCCGACGCTGCGCCGCACAACGCAAATGCGAACGCAGCCTAAGAGCTGCTTCACATCTATGTTGCACAGAGTCACCCAACGTCTGCCCCGTCACCTGTTATTCCAGCCCAGGATGCTCAGAAACAGATTTTTTAATGTCACCCCACAAGCGTTCTATCAGATTAAGGTCCGGGGATTGGGCTGGCCGCTCCATAACATCCCATTTTGTTGGCCTGGAACCAAGATTTTACTCGTTTACTGGTGTGTTTAGAGTCAATGTCTTCTTGAAACACCCATTTCCAGGGCAAACTGGTCCATGATCCCTGGTATGCAGTCAATAGGTTCGCACCATTGTGAGAGAAACATGCCCATATCATGATACTTGCACCACCATGCTTCACTGTCATCAGAGTGTTCTGTGGCTTGACTGCAGAGTTTGGGGGTCGTCTGATGAACGGTCTGCGGCCCTTGGACCCAAAAATAACAATTTTACTTTCATCAGTCCACAAAATGTTTCTCCATTTCTCTTTAGGCCAGTTGATGTGTTCTTGGGCAAATTCTATCCGCTTCTGTACATGTGTATTTTTTTTGTTTTTTTTCTTTAACAGTGGGTCATTGCGGGGTCTTCTAGCTAAGAGATTAGCGTCACACAGACGTCTTCTCACTGTCACAGTCCTCAGAGGTAACCTGAAACAGCCAATGATCAGCTCCAGGATGATCACAGACAGAGCCTTTGCCATTCTGGCTATTCTTCCATCCATTCGAATGATATATCTTCCGTTTTCTTCCTCATCTATCTGGTTTGACTTTCCATTTTAAAGCATTGGAGATCATTTTAGCTGAAGAGCCGATCATTATCTGCACTTCTTTATAAGCTTTACCATCTCCAATTAACTTTTTAATCAAAGTATGCTGTTCTTCTGAAAAATGTCTCGAATGACCCATATTTCTCAGGCTCAGGAAATTCATATACAACATGTCCTGGCATCACCCTAAAATAAGGGCAACTCGATTCACACCTTTCCCTTCCCAGAATGATTGACCTCACTAATTAATCTCCACACTGCTATTATTTTGAACACACCCCCTTTCAATTAATTATTCTAATAGACAGACTCAAAAACCTGCAGAACACGAATGCGGCGTCTGTTGGTTTTCTTAGAATCTACTGCACCAACTGGTAAATTGTTTGACGTGTGGTAATATAATTTAAACCAAAACAGTGATTAATCTGGTTGGTCATATTGGACTGCTAGTATTTTAAACACTACTATATTTGCATTAAGATACTTACATTTGTATTATAGTTGTCCAATTAAAGGCAATCTGTCAGCAGGTTTTTGTTATTTAACACCTTTCTGACATCTGACATACTATCACGTTCATGTGGGCTGGGCCCGTCTGACCATGGATGGGGTAGTACATCATAGCCGATCGGCCACGCGCACGGTTGGTGTGCGGCCAATCGGGGCCGGGTGTCAGCTGATTGTCACAGCTGACACCCGGCACTAAGTGCCAGGAGCGGTCACGGACCGCTCCTGGCACTTTAACCCCGAAACACTGCGATCAAACATGATCGCAGCAGTCCGGGAGCAGGCAGAGGGGCTGTCAGCTCTAACAGCCCCTCTGCCTTTGGATCGGAGACCCCGCGACACGCCACGGTCCCGATCGCTGCCATGGAGACCCGATGTCATCATGACGATATCTGGGTCTCCAGAGCTGAGAGACTTCCTGTCATGCCCAGTGCATGTCAGGAAGTCTCTCAGTGTCAGTGTACAGAAGTTAAAAAAAAATTCTAAACAAGAAAAGTACACATATTTGGTATCCCCCTAGTTAACTCCTTCAGTGAACACCATTAAAAAACAAGGCAAAAAGACAATGTTTTATCATCATACCGCTGAACAAAAAGTGGAATAACATGCGGTCAAAAATACAGTTGTAAATAAACGTGTAAATAAACGTGGTACCGCTGAAAACAACATCTTGTCCCGCAAAAAACAAGCCCCCATACAGCTCGATCAGCAGAAAAATAAAAAAAGTTATACTGTAACTCTCAGAATAAAGCGATGCAAAAATAATTATTTGGGGATTCCCTAGCAACCACGCAACCCCCACATGTACTTATGCTGGCTAACAGATGTAAATCATTCAGCTGCGGCAAGAAAAAGTAAATCTCCGAGCACTAAAAAATACTCGGAGGACCCCCGAGCGTGCTCGAGAAATCTCGAGTAACGAGTATATTCGCTCATCACTAATATTAACACATTTCCTAGATTATTAACATCGCTCCTCGAGGTTAGCTTTCCATCTGCTGGTTATGAAAATTACATGGGAGACCACGTCTTTTTTTTTAATGAATTTAAAAAAAAAAAAAAAAAAATAACAAAGCACTGATTACATAGCACTAGCTCTATCTTTGAACATATTTAATACATAATACTCTAATTTCTATGCTGCATTTCATTCCATATGTGTCATATGGACAGCACACGGATGTCACATATGTACATACAGATGTCACATGGACCAGTATTGTTTTTCCCAGTACCAAATCACCAGGATGTGTGAAGGAGGCCTGAAAGTATCTCTCAAAAACCTTGGAGTCAACTTCAACGAATGGGAGAAGCTTTCTCTCGACCGGTCTGCTTGTCGAGGAAGGATCACCTCAGGAGCACGTGCTGCTGAAGATCTTGGATGCAAAAAGAAAGTGAGCTGTGCACAAGGCACAAGCAGTAATCTACTTTCCTGACTACATCCAGTTACTTATGTCATGTATGTGGGTGAGCCTTCAGGGCCAGGTTTGGCCTCATCAGTCACCTCCGAACCCACAGCCACTAATCCTCCTCTAAACCCTGATGTCGTGGTCATCTTCGACTATGAAGGTTGAACAGCAGAGCCTCTTTTTGCGGCACTTACAACTGCAAGTCACTTTGGATAAGTCTTTATGAGATTTCCACATTTTGCTAGTGGGATCTTTGCCCATTTCTCAAGGCAAAACTACTCCTGCACCTTCAAGTTAGATGGTTTCCTCTGGTGAACAACAATCTTCAAGTCTGACCACAGATTCTCAGTTGTATTAAGGCTTTGAGTAGCCAACTCCAAAACATTTACACATTCCCCCTTAAACCACTCGAGAGTTGCTTTAGCAGTATGCTTTGGGTCATTGTCTTGTTGGAGGATGAACTTCTGTCCCAGTCTCAAATCAGGGACAGATTGAAACAGGTTTTGCTCAAGAATATCCCTGTATTTCTCACCATCCATCTTCCCCTCAACTTAGACCATTTTCCCTGTCACTGTTGCTGAAAAACATTCCCACAGCATGAAGCTGTCACCACCATGTTTAACTGTGTGTATGGTGTTCTTGGGGTGATGAGCGGTGTTGGTTTGGTGCCAGACATAGCGTTTATCTTGGTGTCCAAAAAGTTCAATTTTGGTCTCATCTGACCACAGCACCTTCCTCCATATATTTGGGGATTCTCCCACACGTCTTTTGGCAAACTCAAAACGAGTTTTACAGGTTTTCTCTATAAGTACAGGTTTTTTACTGCCCACTCTTCCATAAAGGCTACCTCTATGGAGTGTATGGCTTATTGCTGTCATATGGACAGATACTCCAGCTTCTGCTTGGGAATTCTGCAGCTTCGTCAGGGTTACCTTTGGTCTCTGCTCTGCCTATCTGATTAATGTCCTCTTTGCCCGGGCTGAGAGTTTTGGTGGGCGACCCTCTCTTGGTAGGTTTGTTTTAGCACCAAGTTCTTTCCATCTGATGATAACTGATTTCATGGTGCTCTGGGGGATCATCAGAGATTGGGATTTGTTTTTTTTTTTTTTTTATAACCCAACCCTGACTTGTACTTCTCAAGAACTGTGTCACTGACTTGTTGGGAGGTACAAGATAAAAGTACTCAAAAACAACAACAAATAGTGTCACCCCAAAAACAAATTAAACTATAATGGTATTAAATGATGTAACCTGTCAGGTAACACATCACTTATGGGTGATACCAATATAGACTAATGGTGAGGACAGTCATAAACAAGGGTGAAATATACTGCCCCACATACTCAAGATACCTCTGGTAAATGACATAAGCACATAAGTGCAGAAAATGTTAGGCCAGGTAACCTTGCGTGTATAAGTATTGGCAGGTATCAGAACAGGCAGGGAGGGGGGTAAGACAAATGCGGTAGAAATCATACACAGTACTAATATAAACAACAGGAACGATCTCACCAATTGCCGTGACTCAGGTCAGTGTAGCCCATAGTTCGCTGAGAAGAAAAAATCCATGAAGCAGCGATGTAAGGAGACAATACCCTGTCAATCCCTAAGGGGCTAACCATAAACTTATGTCCCCAAACTCCCGCCCTTACAAGGGCAGTCCACAACTACCCCTGAGCAAAAATCATGCCCTGCACTCTCCCTATAAGAATGTCCCGACGCGTTTCTTCGCAGGCCGTATCATCAGGGGACTTGCCTGCCTGGGAGCTAAAGTGCATGAGTGCTATAATAGAGGACAAAAAAACCTGCCACCCTCCATGTTACTCTGAGGAGAGTGGGAGGAGTTAATACGTCCACTTAAGTAATCTGATGGAAGACATGATTAACCAATCACATGCTCAATATAGAACATGTGATCGTAAACAAAGAAAGCAAGAACTTAATAAAAAGAAATGTAACCAGACATGTAATCAGACAAGACCCAAGTGCAGTAAAGATCTAAAAAATGATACCTGGAAGGTACTAATCCGGCGACTGAACGCCAAGGGTCCGATGAGAAGACACGAGGGAGAGACCGCAGTTATTAGCGGAAGTCCCCATTGCGTGGATACAAGGACGCTAACAAGCGCTAGTGCGTGCCGGGACCCGGAAGTTTACCCATGAACCGGAAATAATAGTCGCTGGGTCGCCGGGATACCAAGACGCTGCCCTGCGCTGAGAAGGCACGAGGTAAAGACTTCCGGTGTCCGCCGAGGTATCCGTTGCTAAGATACCGAGACGCGAGTAAGCGCAGGAAGTGACGAAGTGTAAACACTTACCAATGACCGGAAGTCATAGTCGCTAGGAAACCAAAACGCTATACCGCGCAAAGGACTGCTAGTGACAGCCCAAAAGTAATATCTATCACAACGCCACGGTACTACCGGGTTAATGTTCATCCCCTCGATCGCCAATCAGCCTTATTGGAGATAGCCTGAAGTAGCTGATTGTAGACACCACCACCAAAATCCTAAAGCGCGCTAACAACCATAGATGGTCTATATTAAGGCGCCGCATCGCTACATTGTTTATGCACAGTTACAAAACAGGCGTGGTACATAAGTGTGAGATTAACATATTTGAAACGCCAACCACTGTGTATCATGTTTGAATACAATCATGGAGATTACAAAATCCTACAACATACATACTGCACTAGTCCAGTGTCATGCCATGATTATTAACAAACCAAAAAGAATCTATGCAACTAGAGCGCTGAGGTGGCGTAACTATAGGAAGATAACCACATGCCTATATGCCCAAGTACAGCCCGACTACGGACTTGCTCAAATTGATAACCCAAACATGTAGAAAAGAAAAAGGGATATAAGTAATAATAACAGACAATACATATACACATACAAAAGGGGGCGACAGAGAGGATTTTGGAAGGGCACAAAAAATATATGTCCACTGACCATCTATCAATAAAAGAAACAAAAGAAGTATCCAAAGAACATTAAAGAAAACAACCATAGTTAATTTGGTCATTGAGGCCATAAGGTGAAATGGTGTTTAAATAAAAAATCCACTTGGCCTCTTTCTGGAGCAACAACTGATCCCAGTTGCCTCCTCGAGCGGGCATAGTGACCTTTTCAATGGCTATAAACCGTAAGCTCTTAATTTGTCCATTGTGCAGCTGGTTGACGTGCCGAGACACAGATGTGTCTCTTTTGTGAAGCACATCTCCCACGTGTTCCCCGATTCGCCTCTTGAATTCCCTGATCGTCTTGCCTACATACTCCATCCCACAGATGCAAGAGGCCCTGTATATAACTCCTTTGGTGCTGCAGTTGATAAACTGTTTAATGGAGTACTCTTTACCAGTTACATTACTGACAAAGGATTTACAGTTATCGACATATTGGCATGCCGTACAGTGCCCGCACTTATGGCACCCCGTGACATTACTCTTAAGCCACGTATCAGTAGAAGGTTGAGTGAAGTGGCTATGGACGATTCTATCTTGAAGCGATCTGGATTTCTTGTAGGTAATCGTAGGTGCATCTCCCAGATGACCAGAGATATCTGGATCCATCTGAAGGATGGACCAATGTCTCCTAAGGATGTCCCTAACTCGACTTGCCCCATTATCAAAGGTGGTAATGAAGCGAACAGAGGCATCGTCTTGTTTTTTAGGGGCAGGGTTTAACAATTCGACGCGGTTCCTACTCCTTGCCTCATGGTAAGCCTTGCTCAATACCTCCTGGGGGTAACCTCTAGCCAGAAAACGCTTTCTCAAATCCTGGGATTGTGTTTCAAAGACACGATTATCAGAACAATTTCTCCGAATCCGGAGATATTGCCCTTTTGGAATCCCCCTTTTTAGGTGTACAGGGTGATGACTCTCCCAATGTAGGAGCGAATTCGTGGCTGTAGGTTTTCTGAATGTGGAAGTGAGTAATTCACCTCCCCCACCTTTTGTAATCAAAATGTCCAAGAATGGTAAAGAGCAGGCATCAAAGGCTGATGTAAATGAAAGGCCAATGTCATTATGGTTTAAGGAGTCTACGAACGCGACAAAGCTCTCCTCTGTACCCCGCCAGACGATCAAAATGTCGTCAATGTATCTTGTCCACAACTCGGACACACGATACAAAGACGAATCACTCTCCTCAAGATCTTCACCCAGGACTAGTGTCTCCTCCCACCAGCCGAGGAAGAGGTTGGCGTAGGCCGGGGCACAAGGACTCCCCATAGCCGTCCCCCTCAGCTGGTGGTAGGTCCGCCCATCAAAAACAAAATAGTTGTGTGTAAGACAGAAACGGAGGAGCCTAAGCACAAAACAACTATGTTGGTGGTATTGTTGACCCCTGGTGTTGAGGAAGTACTGTATTGCTTCCAAGCCTCTGTCATGGGGAATAGAGGAATAGAGAGCCTCCACATCAATACTAGCAAGTGATTATTATTATTTATTATTATACATTTTTATAGCGCCATTTATTCCATGGCGCTTTACATGTGAATACGGGGCAAATATAGACAAATACATTAAACATGAGCAGATAACAAGGCACACGAGTACATAAGGAGGGAGGACCCTGCCCGCGAGGGCTCACAGTCTGCAGGGGGTGGGTGAGGATACACTAGGAGAGGGAAGAGCTGGCTGTACGGCTGTTCAGTAGGTTGAGGATCACTGCAGGCTGTAGGCTTGTCGGAAGAGATGAGTCTTCAGGTTCTTTTTGAAGGTTTCTATGGTAGGCGCAAGTCTGATGTGTTGGGGTAGAGAGTTCCAGAGTATGGGGGAAGCACGGGAGAAGTCTTGGATGCGGTTATGGGAAGAAGAGATGAGAGGGGAGTAGAAAAGGAGGTCTTGGGAGGATCGGAGGTCGCGTGTAGGTAGGTACCGGGAGACCATGTCACAGATGTATGGAGGAGACAGGTTGTGGATGGCTTTGTATGTCAGTGTGAGGGTTTTGAACTGGAGTCTCTGGGCGATAGGAAGCCAGTGAAGGGCTTGACACAGGGGAGAGGCTGGGGAATAGCGGGGGGACAGGTGGATTAGTCGGGCAGCAGAGTGTAGGATGGATTGGAGTGGTGCCAGAGTGCTAGAGGGGAGTCCAGAGAGTAGGAGGTTGCAGTAGTCGAGGCGGGAGATGATAAGGGCATGCACTAGCGTTTTTGCAGTGTTGCGGTCAAGGAAAGCACGGATCCGGGAAATATTTTTGAGTTTGAGACGACAGGAGGAGGCAAGGGCTTGGATATGTGGCTTGAAAGAGAGGGCAGAGTCGAGGATCACCCCGAGGCACCGGGCGTGTGGGACTGGGGATAGTGAGCAGCCATTGACATTGATGGATAGGTCTGGTGGAGGGGTAGAGTGAGATGGGGGAAAGATGATGAATTCTGTTTTGTCCATGTTCAGTTGTAGAAAGCGAGCAGAAAAGAAGGCTGAAATGGCAGACAGACAGTGCGGGATTTTGGTAAGCAAGGAGGAGAGGTCAGGTCCGGAGAGGTAGATCTGCGTGTCGTCAGCGTAGAGATGGTACTGCATACCGTGGGATTCTATGAGCTGTCCCAGGCCGAAAGTGTAGATGGAGAAGAGTAGGGGTCCTAGAACAGAGCCTTGAGGAACACCGACTGACAAGGGGCGAAGTGAGGAGGTGGTGTGGGGGAGGGAGACACTGAATGTTCGGTCTGTCAGATATGACGAGATCCAGGAAAGGGCCAAGTCTGTGATGCCAAGGGATGAGAGGATTTGTAGCAAAAGGGAGTGATCTACAGTGTCAAAGGCAGAAGACAAGTCCAGGAGAAGGAGGACAGAGTAGTGTCGCTTGCTCCTGGCAGTTAGTAGGTCATTGGTGACTTTAGTTAGGGCAGTTTCAGTTGAGTGATGGGAACGGAAGCCTGATTGTAACCGATCAAAGAGGGAGCAGGAGGAGAAGTGGGAGGACAGTTCAAGATGGACGTGTTGCTCCAGCAATTTGGAGGCATAAGGGAGAAGAGATATTGGGCGATAGCTAGACACAGAGGATGGGTCGAGGGAGGGCTTTTTGAGGATGGGTGTGATCTTGGCATGCTTGAAGGATGAGGGAAAGACACCTGTTGTGAGTGAGAGGTTGAAGAGGTGCTTTAGGGTTGGGATGAAGACCGTGGAAAGGTTAGGGATGAGGTGGGATGGGAGCGGGTCAAGCGTGCAGGTGGTGAGGTGTGATCTTGACAGGAGGGTGGAGAGCTGATCTTCTGTCATGGTGGAGAAGCTGGTTTTGGAGGAGCAGGGTTGAGCAGCTAAGAGGGGCAGTGGGCGCTGTGGGCCAAAGCTTTCTCTGATCGTATCGATCTTCTGTTTAAAGAAAGAGGCGAAGTCATCAGCAGAAATGAGGGGGGAGGGAGGAGGTGCGGGGGGACGGAGTAGAGAATTGAAAGTGTTGAAAAGCTGTTTAGGGTTGTGGGACAGGGAGGATATGAGGGATGAGAAGTAAGTTTGTTTTGCGGCAGTGAGCGCAGACTTGAAGCTGGCGAGGGACTGCTTGTATGCAGTGAAGTGGTCGGCAGAGTGGGATCGCTTCCATCTCCGCTCAGCAATCCTGGAAGCCCGTCTCAATTCTTTGGTCAGGCTGGTCAGCCAGGGCTGCCTGTTAATTGTACGAGTTTTACTATGCATGAGTGGGGCGGCCGAATCGAGTGTTGTTGTTATTGTGGTGTTATAAAAAGTGGCAGCAGCATCTGTGTCATGAAGGGAAGCTATGTCTGTGAGAGGGAGAAGGGACTCAGAGAGTGATTGTAAGTTGAGATGTTTGAGATTTCTGCGAGGGTGAGTGAGTTTGTGGAGTGGGGGTTGCACACTAGGAGAGGAGAGGGACGAGAATGTCAGTAGGTTGTGGTCAGACAGGGGGAGGGGTGTGTTAGTGAGGTTAGTAAGGGAGCAGAGGCGGGTGAAGATGAGGTCCAGCGTGTGGCCATCTTTGTGAGTGGCCTCAGAGGACCATTGAGTGAGGCCAAAGGAGGCAGTCAGTGATAAAAGTTTAGAGGTAGCTGAGGTGAAAGTGTCAATGGGGACATTGAAATCACCCATGATGATAGTGGGGATGTCAACAGAGAGGAAATGAAGTAGCCAGGTGGTGAAGTGGTCGAGAAAGTGATGAATCCAAACCAATAGTGAGGCCATCCAATCGCCGTAGCAAATCTGGGGTGTCCTTGACAAATGACTGCAACGCTGAAACAAAAGGTGACAGGATACGTGTTGTGAATTCTGTGGCTGAGTTCACTTCTGTGGTCACAAGTGGTATTGCAGTCTCTGGGCTTCCTCCCTCAGGTGTTTTGGTGAGCTCGTTGGCTGCCTTGCTATTTAGCTCCACCTGAGTCTGTCTTCCTTGCTCCTTGTCAATGTTCCAGTGTTGGATCTGAGCTACTGCATCTTTCCTTGGGCCTGCTGCTCTGCTAGATAAGTGCTTCTAGTTTGTTTTCTGTTTTTTCTGTCCAGCTTGCTATTAACTTTTGCTGGAAGCTCTGAGAAGCAAAGGGGTGCACCGCCGTGCTGTTAGTTCGGCACGGTGGGTCTTTTTGCCCCTTTGCGTGGTTTTCGTTTTAGGGTTTTTTGTGGACTGCATAGTTCTCTTTGCTATCCTCGCTCTGTCTAGAATATCGGGCCTCACTTTGCTGAATCTATTTCATTCCTACGTTTGTCTTTTCATCTTGCTAACAGTCATTATATGTGGGGGGCTGCCTATTCCTTTGGGGTATTTCTCTGAGGTAAGTCAGGCTTGTATTTCTATCTTCAGGCTAGTCAGCTCCTCAGGCAGTGCCGAGTTGCATAGGTAGTGATAGGCGCAATCCACTGCTGCTTATAGTTGTGTGAGGATAGATCAGGTACTGCAGTCTACAGAGATTCCACGTCTCAGAGCTCGTCCTATTGTTTTTGGTTATTGCCAGATCTCTGTATGTGCGCTGATTACTGCACGCTGTGTTGCCTGATTGCCAGCCATAACAGTACAAGGAGCCACACCAATGATTCCCAATAGAGGGGAAAAAAGAAATCCTGACATCATTTTTTTTTCTTAGCTCTGTCTTCAGTCTTTTTTTTCCCCAGACATTAGAGTGCTTCAGGACACAGCTGTGGACATGGATATTCAGGCTCTGTGCTCCTCAATGGATAATCTCGTTGTAAATGTACAAAAGATTCAAGATACTATTGATCAGAAATCGATGCTAGAACCAAGAATTCCGATTCCTGATTTGTTTTTTGGTGACAGAACTAAGTTCCTGAGCTTCAGAAATAATTGTAAGCTATTTTTGGCCTTGAAACCTCATTCTTCTGGTAATCCTATTCAACAGGTTTTGATTATTATTTCTTTTTTGCGCGGCGACCCACAGGACTGGGCGTTTTCTCTTGCACCAGGAGATTCTGCATTGAGTAATGTTGATGCATTTTTCCAGGCGCTGGGATTGCTTTACGATGAGCCTAATTCAGTGGATCAGGCTGAGAAAAATCTGCTGGCTTTATGCCAGGGTCAGGATGATGTAGAAGTATATTGTCAGAAATTTAGGAAGTGGTCAGTACTCACTCTGTGGAATGAATCTGCACTAGCGGCTTTGTTCAGAAAGGGTCTCTCTGAAGCTCTTAAGGATGTCATGGTGGGATTTCCTATGCCTGCTGGTTTGAATGAGTCTATGTCCTTGGCCATTCAGATCGGTCGTCGCTTGCGCGAGCGTAAATCTGTGCACCATCTGGCGGTATTGTCTGAGAGTAAACCTGAGCCTATGCAGTGCGACAGGACTATGACTAAAGTAGAACGGCAAGAACACAGACGTCTGAACAGGCTGTGTTTCTATTGTGGTGATTCTACTCATGCTATTTCTAATTGTCCTAAGCGCACTAGGCGGTTCGATAGCTCTGCCGTTATTGGTACTGTACAGTCCAAATTCCTTTTGTCCATTACCTTGATATGCTCTTTGTCATCGTATTCTGTCATGGCGTTTGTGGATTCAGGCGCTGCCCTGAATCTGATGGATTTGGATTATGCTAAACGTTGTGGATTTTTCTTGGAGCCTTTGCGGTGTCCTATTCCGTTGAGAGGAATTGATGCTACACCTTTGGCCAAGAATAAGCCTCAGTACTGGGCCCAGCTGACCATGTGCATGGCTCCTGCACATCAGGAAGTTATTCGCTTTCTGGTACTGCATAATTTGCATGATGTGGTCGTGTTGGGGTTGCCATGGCTACAAACCCATAATCCAGTATTGGATTGGAACTCTATGTCGGTAACCAGCTGGGGTTGTCAGGGAGTACATGGTGATGTTCCATTTTTGTCTATTTCGTCATCCATTCCTTCTGACATCCCAGAGTTCTTGTCTGACTTTCAGGATGTATTTGAAGAGTCCAAGTCTGATGCCCTACCTCCGCATAGGAATTGTGATTGTGCTATCGATTTGATTCCTGGTAGTAAATTCCCTAAGGGTCGTTTATTTAATTTGTCCGTACCTGAACACACCGCTATGCGCAGTTATGTGAAGGAGTCCCTGGAGAAGGGACATATTCGCCCATCGTCGTCACCATTGGGAGCAGGGTTCTTTTTTGTAGCCAAGAAGGATGGTTCGCTAAGACCGTGTATTGATTACCGCCTTCTTAATAAGATCACTGTTAAGTTTCAGTATCCCTTGCCATTGATTTCTGACTTGTTTGCTCGGATTAAGGGGGCTAGTTGGTTTACTAAGATTGATCTTCGTGGTGCGTATAATCTGGTGAGAATCAGGCAGGTAGATGAATGGAAAACGGCATTTAATACGCCCGAGGGTCATTTTGAGTATCTGGTGATGCCGTTCGGACTTGCCAATGCTCCATCTGTTTTTCAGTCTTTTATGCATGACATTTTCCGTGAGTATCTGGATAAATTCTTGATTGTTTACTTGGATGACATTTTGATCTTCTCAGATGATTGGGAGTCTCATGTGAAGCAAGTCAGAATGGTTTTCCAGGTACTGCGTGCTAATTCCTTGTTCGTGAAGGGATCAAAGTGTCTCTTCGGTGTGCAGAAAGTTTCATTTTTGGGGTTCATCTTTTCCCCTTCTACTATCGAGATGGATCCGGTTAAGGTTCAGGCCATCCAGGATTGGACTCAGCCGACATCTCTAAAAAGTCTGCAGAAATTCCTGGGCTTTGCTAATTTTTATCGTCGCTTCATCTGTAATTTTTCTAGCATTGCCAGACCATTGACCGATTTGACCAAGAAGGGTGCTGATTTGGTTAATTGGTCTTCTGCTGCCGTGGAAGCTTTTCAGGAGTTGAAGCGTCGTTTTTGCTGTGCCCCTGTGTTGTGTCAACCTGATGTTTCTCTTCCGTTCCAGGTCGAGGTTGATGCTTCTGAGATTGGTGCAGGGGCGGTTTTGTCACAGAGAGGTTCTGGTTGCTCAGTGTTCAAACCATGTGCTTTCTTTTCCAGGAAATTTTCTGCTGCTGAGCGTAATTATGATGTGGGCAACCGAGAGTTGCTGGCCATGAAGTGGGCATTCGAGGAGTGGCGTCATTGGCTTGGGGGTGCTAAGCATCGCGTGGTGGTATTGACTGATCATAAGAACCTTACTTATCTTGAGTCTGCCAAGCGCTTGAATCCTAGACAGGCCCGTTGGTCGTTATTTTTTGCTCGTTTTGATTTTGTGATTTCATACCTTCCGGGCTCTAAAAATGTGAAGGCGGATGCTCTGTCTAGGAGTTTTGTGCCCGACTCTCCGGGGTTATCTGAGCCGGCGAGTATCCTCAAGGAAGGAGTCATTGTGTCTGCCATCTCCCCTGATTTGCGGAGAGTGTTGCAGAAATTTCAGGCTAATAAACCTGATCGTTGTCCGGCCGAGAAACTGTTCGTCCCTGATAGGTGGACTAGTAAAGTTATCTCTGAACTTCATTGTTCGGTGCTGGCCGGTCATCCAGGAATCTTTGGTACCAGGGAGTTGGTTGTTAGATCTTTCTGGTGGCCATCTCTGTCACGGGATGTGCGTGCTTTTGTGCAGTCCTGTGGAATTTGTGCTAGGGCTAAGCCCTGCTGTTCACGTGCCAGTGGGTTGCTTTTGCCCTTGCCGGTCCCGAAGAGGCCTTGGACACATATTTCGATGGATTTCATTTCTGACCTTCCCGTTTCTCAAAAAATGTCGGTCATTTGGGTGGTCTGTGATCGCTTTTCTAAAATGGTCCATCTGGTGCCCTTGGTTAAATTGCCTTCCTCCTCTGATTTGGTGCCTTTGTTCTTCCAGCATGTGGTTCGTTTACATGGCATTCCTGAGAATATTGTTTCTGACAGAGGTTCCCAGTTTGTCTCGAGGTTCTGGCGAGCCTTTTGTGGTAGGATGGGCATTGACCTATCTTTCTCCTCGGCCTTCCATCCTCAGACTAATGGCCAGACCGAACGAACCAATCAGACCTTGGAAACATATCTGAGATGTTTTGTTTCCGCTGACCAGGATGATTGGGTGTCATTTTTGCCGTTGGCTGAGTTCGCCCTTAATAATCGGGCCAGCTCGGCTACCTTGGTCTCTCCATTTTTCTGCAATTCTGGGTTCCATCCTCGTTTCTCTTCAGGACAGGTTGAGTCTTCGGACTGTCCTGGTGTGGATTCTGTGGTGGACAGGTTGCAGCAGATCTGGACTCAGGTAGTGGACAATTTGACCTTGTCCCAGGAGAAGGCTCAGCTTTTCGCTAATCGCAGACGCCGTGTGGGACCCCGACTTCGTGTTGGGGATCTGGTTTGGTTATCTTCTCGTCATATTCCTATGAAGGTTTCCTCTCCTAAATTTAAACCTCGTTTTATTGGTCCGTATAGGATTTCTGAGATTCTCAATCCGGTGTCTTTTCGTCTGACCCTCCCAGACTCCTTTTCCATACATAATGTATTCCATAGGTCGTTGTTGAGGAGATACGTGGCACCTATGGTTCCATCTGTGGAGCCTCCTGCCCCTGTTTTGGTGGAGGGGGAATTGGAGTATATTGTGGAGAAGATTTTGGATTCTCGTGTCTCTAGACGGAAACTCCAGTATCTGGTCAAATGGAAGGGTTATGCTCAGGAAGATAATTCCTGGGTTTTTGCCTCTGATGTCCATGCCCCAGATCTTGTTCGTGCCTTTCATGTGGCTCATCCTGGTCGGCCTGGGGGTTCTGGTGAGGGTTCGGTGACCCCTCCTCAAGGGGGGGGTACTGTTGTGAATTCTGTGGCTGAGTTCACTTCTGTGGTCACAAGTGGTATTGCAGTCTCTGGGCTTCCTCCCTCAGGTGTTTTGGTGAGCTCGTTGGCTGCCTTGCTATTTAGCTCCACCTGAGTCTGTCTTCCTTGCTCCTTGTCAATGTTCCAGTGTTGGATCTGAGCTACTGCATCTTTCCTTGGGCCTGCTGCTCTGCTAGATAAGTGCTTCTAGTTTGTTTTCTGTTTTTTCTGTCCAGCTTGCTATTAACTTTTGCTGGAAGCTCTGAGAAGCAAAGGGGTGCACCGCCGTGCTGTTAGTTCGGCACGGTGGGTCTTTTTGCCCCTTTGCGTGGTTTTCGTTTTAGGGTTTTTTGTGGACTGCATAGTTCTCTTTGCTATCCTCGCTCTGTCTAGAATATCGGGCCTCACTTTGCTGAATCTATTTCATTCCTACGTTTGTCTTTTCATCTTGCTAACAGTCATTATATGTGGGGGGCTGCCTATTCCTTTGGGGTATTTCTCTGAGGTAAGTCAGGCTTGTATTTCTATCTTCAGGCTAGTCAGCTCCTCAGGCAGTGCCGAGTTGCATAGGTAGTGATAGGCGCAATCCACTGCTGCTTATAGTTGTGTGAGGATAGATCAGGTACTGCAGTCTACAGAGATTCCACGTCTCAGAGCTCGTCCTATTGTTTTTGGTTATTGCCAGATCTCTGTATGTGCGCTGATTACTGCACGCTGTGTTGCCTGATTGCCAGCCATAACAGATACGGTCCAAATAAATGCCTGCATTCTGACATAGACTGCCCACCCCCGACACAATAGGCCTACCTCTAAGCGGATGTAGGCCCTTATGTATCTTGGGCAGGCTGTAAAAGGTGGCGGTCACTGGATTTTTGGGCAGGATATAGTCAAATTCTGTTTTATTGATGATCCCATCATTGAGACCCTCCTGTAAGATAGTTCGTAACTCTGCACAATATGTATTTGTGGGATTATGCGAGAGGATTTCATATGTTGTTCCATCTGTCAAGATAGATTGACACATCTCCTGATAGTCTTTAATCCCAAGTATAACAACATTGCCCCCCTTGTCGAAGGGCTTAATCACTATGTTGGTATTTTGTTCCAACCGTTTTATAGCATCCATTTCTTGCTTTGAGCAATTAAAATTACTCTGTATATGACTTAGAGAAAGTTCCCTTAATTCTGCCGTAACGAGATTAGAGAAAATATCAATTGCTGAGAGGTCCCCCGTATTAGGTGGCATTTTGGTGCTTTTGCCCTTCAATTGTGTAAAAGGTCCCAAACCCTGGGAATTGGGTTCAATGTCACCAATGCTGTTCAAAAGTCTAACATCAGGTAACATGTCCACCGAAATGCCAAGATCAGAACATATACGGGAGTCCTGTTTATGGAAAAATTTCTTCCATCTCAATTTACGCAAAAATAAGTTAAGGTCTTTTACTGCCCTGAATAAATCAAAGTCAGTGCTAGGAACAAAAGAGAGACCCTTACGTAAGACCGCCATTTCCCAATCATCGATATGTTGATCAGACAAATTGATAACCTGTATATCAGGGCCAGACTGAATAGAAGAGGAACCACTGATCGAGGTAGAGTCAAAAGGGGGCATGTTCATTGTTTCCCCCCCCGAACTTGTCGGTTTCGTAGGGGGTAAACTTGATCTAAAAAACCACCACTTTGTGTATTGTCTCCTCTGTCAGTGGCTCCTCGGGCACCTCGGCCTCTGCCCCTCCCCCGATTTTTTCCTCTATAGGATCTAGACCTGTTTTCCGATTCGGAAAAATCCGTATCAGTAGATGATAGTTCTGTCTCTCTATCAGGTGGAGTAACTCTGGGAGCCAGGACTAAGTATGCTTTGTTGTCTTTGAAGTCCTGGATATCTCTCAGGTATTGACGATGCTTCCTCTCCTTCAGATGATATTGGAAGCGCTCAATATGTGTCTGAAGTTTGGTTTCTTTTACGGCAAAGTCTGTTTCCTTAGAAAAGCTTTTTGTGGTCTCTATATATTCCTTAAGTTTGTCACTGAGGGCAGCTAGTGTGACCTTCTCTTCCTCTAATAGTAATTGCATAAAACGTAAGGAGCTATCGGTTGCCTCTCTTTCCCACTTATGGATAAATGCAGGATTTTTATGTCTACTGCCAGCTGACAAATTAATCCTAAGACCCCGTGGAACAATTTTAGCCTTCAGGTAGCTCTCCAAGCTTTGTACCTCCCACCAGGAGGTAATCTGGTCTCTATATACCTGTTGGAGCTCCCTGAAGGCTGTATTGAAAGAGGGTAGGTACTTCTTTTGTGTGAAAGTCTGTTCTGAAAAAACTTCCTTTACTTCTGATAGCCAGGTGTCAGTATTAAGCCCAACAGATAGAAAACCTGCCATATCCTTGAACAGAGAAATGTGAAAAAAGCAAAACTAAATCAATCTAATTGGAAAATCCAACAAAATCCCACCAGTATTAAGGGAACACAGCTATAGTAGGAATTAAAATATAACCTTTATTAGGTACAAGATAAAAGTACTCAAAAACAACAACAAATAGTGTCACCCCAAAAACAAATGAAACTATAATGGTATTAAATGATGTAACCTGTCAGGTAACACATCACTTATGGGTGATACCAATATAGACTCATGGTGAGGACAGTCATAAACAAGGGTGAAATATACTGCCCCACATACTCAAGATACCTCTGGTAAATGACATAAGCACATAAGTGCAGAAAATGTTAGGCCAGGTAACCTTGCGTGTATAAATATTGGCAGGTATCAGAACAGGCAGGGAGGGGGGTAAGACAAATGCGGTAGAAATCATACACAGTACTAATATAAACAACAGGAACGATCTCACCAATTGCCGTGACTCAGGTCAGTGTAGCCCATAGTTCGCTGAGAAGAAAAAATCCATGAAGCAGCGATGTAAGGAGACAATACCCTGTCAATCCCTAAGGGGCTAACCATAAACCTATGTCCCCAAACTCCCGCCCTTACAAGGGCAGTCCACAACTACCCCTGAGCAAAAATCATGCCCTGCACTCTCCCTATAAGAATGTCCCGACGCGTTTCTTCGCAGGCCGTATCATCAGGGGACTTGCCTGCCTGGGAGCTAAAGTGCATGAGTGCTATAATAGAGGACAAAAAAACCTGCCACCCTCCATGTCCTCTATTTGTCCTCTATTATAGCACTCATGCACTTTAGCTCCCAGGCAGGCAAGTCCCCTGATGATACGGCCTGCGAAGAAACGCGTCGGGACATTCTTATAGGGAGAGTGCAGGGCATGATTTTTGCTCAGGGGTAGTTGTGGACTGCCCTTGTAAGGGCGGGAGTTTGGGGACATAGGTTTATGGTTAGCCCCTTAGGGATTGACAGGGTATTGTCTCCTTACATCGCTGCTTCATGGATTTTTTCTTCTCAGCGAACTATGGGCTACACTGACCTGAGTCACGGCAATTGGTGAGATCGTTCCTGTTGTTTATATTAGTACTGTGTATGATTTCTACCACATTTGTCTTACCCCCCTCCCTGCCTGTTCTGATACCTGCCAATACTTATACACGCAAGGTTACCTGGCCTAACATTTTCTGCACTTATGTGCTTATGTCATTTACCAGAGGTATCTTGAGTATGTGGGGCAGTATATTTCACCCTTGTTTATGACTGTCCTCACCATTAGTCTATATTGGTATCACCCATAAGTGATGTGTTACCTGACAGGTTACTTCATTTAATACCATTATAGTTTCATTTGTTTTTGGGGTGACACTATTTGTTGTTGTTTTTGAGTACTTTTATCTTGTACCTAATAAAGGTTATATTTTAATTCCTACTATAGCTGTGTTCCCTTAATACTGGTGGGATTTTGTTGGATTTTCCAATTAGATTGATTTAGTTTTGCTTTTTTCACATTTCTCTGTTCAAGGATATGGCAGGTTTTCTATCTGTTGGGCTTAATACTGACACCTGGCTATCAGAAGTAAAGGAAGTTTTTTCAGAACAGACTTTCACACAAAAGAAGTACCTACCCTCTTTCAATACAGCCTTCAGGGAGCTCCAACAGGTATATAGAGACCAGATTACCTCCTGGTGGGAGGTACAAAGCTTGGAGAGCTACCTGAAGGCTAAAATTGTTCCACGGGGTCTTAGGATTAATTTGTCAGCTGGCAGTAGACATAAAAATCCTGCATTTATCCATAAGTGGGAAAGAGAGGCAACCGATAGCTCCTTACGTTTTATGCAATTACTATTAGAGGAAGAGAAGGTCACACTAGCTGCCCTCAGTGACAAACTTAAGGAACATATAGAGACCACAAAAAGCTTTTCTAAGGAAACAGACTTTGCCGTAAAAGAAACCAAACTTCAGACACATATTGAGCACTTCCAATATCATCTGAAGGAGAGGAAGCATCGTCAATACCTGAGAGATATCCAGGCCTTCAAAGACAACAAAGCATACTTAGTCCTGGCTCCCAGAGTTACTCCACCTGATAGAGAGACAGAACTATCATCTACTGATACGGATTTTTCCGAATCGGAAAACAGGTCTAGATCCTATAGAGGAAAAAATCGGGGGAGGGGCAGAGGCCGAGGTGCCCGAGGAGCCACTGACAGAGGAGACAATACACAAAGTGGTGGTTTTTTAGATCAAGTTTACCCCCTACGAAACCGACAAGTTCGGGGGGGGAAACAATGAACATGCCCCCTTTTGACTCTACCTCGATCAGTGGTTCCTCTTCTATTCAGTCTGGCCCTGATATACAGGTTATCAATTTGTCTGATCAACATATCGATGATTGGGAAATGGCGGTCTTACGTAAGGGTCTCGCTTTCGTTCCTAGCACTGACTTTGATTTATTCAGGGCAGTAAAAGACCTTAACTTATTTTTGCGTAAATTGAGATGGAAGAAATTTTTCCATAAACAGGACTCCCGTATATGTTCTGATCTTGGCATTTCGGTGGACATGTTACCTGATGTTAGACTTTTGAACAGCATTGGTGACATTGAACCCAATTCCCAGGGTTTGGGACCTTTTACACAATTGAAGGGCAAAAGCACCAAAATGCCACCTAATACGGGGGACCTCTCAGCAATTGATATTTTCTCTAATCTCGTTACGGCAGAATTAAGGGAACTTTCTCTAAGTCATATACAGAGTAATTTTAATTGCTCTAAGCAAGAAATGGATGCTATAAAACGGTTGGAACAAAATACCAACATAGTGATTAAGCCCTTCGACAAGGGGGGCAATGTTGTTATACTTGGGATTAAAGACTATCAGGAGATGTGTCAATCTATCTTGACAGATGGAACAACATATGAAATCCTCTCGCATAATCCCACAAATACATATTGTGCAGAGTTACGAACTATCTTACAGGAGGGTCTCAATGATGGGATCATCAATAAAACAGAATTTGACTATATCCTGCCCAAAAATCCAGTGACCGCCACCTTTTACAGCCTGCCCAACATACATAAGGGCCTACATCCGCTTAGAGGTAGGCCTATTGTGTCGGGGGTGGGCAGTCTATGTCAGAATGCAGGCATTTATTTGGACCGTATCCTGTCACCTTTTGTTTCAGCGTTGCAGTCATTTGTCAAGGACACCCCAGATTTGCTACGGCGATTGGATGGCCTCACTATTGGTTTGGATTCATCACTTGCTAGTATTGATGTGGAGGCTCTCTATTCCTCTATTCCCCATGACAGAGGCTTGGAAGCAATACAGTACTTCCTCAACACCAGGGGTCAACAATACCACCAACATAGTTGTTTTGTGCTTAGGCTCCTCCGTTTCTGTCTTACACACAACTATTTTGTTTTTGATGGGCGGACCTACCACCAGCTGAGGGGGACGGCTATGGGGAGTCCTTGTGCCCCGGCCTACGCCAACCTCTTCCTCGGCTGGTGGGAGGAGACACTAGTCCTGGGTGAAGATCTTGAGGAGAGTGATTCGTCTTTGTATCGTGTGTCCGAGTTGTGGACAAGATACATTGACGACATTTTGATCGTCTGGCGGGGTACAGAGGAGAGCTTTATCGCGTTCGTAGACTCCTTAAACCATAATGACATTGGCCTTTCATTTACATCAGCCTTTGATGCCTGCTCTTTACCATTCTTGGACATTTTGATTACAAAAGGTGGGGGAGGTGAATTACTCACTTCCACATTCAGAAAACCTACAGCCACGAATTCGCTCCTACATTGGGAGAGTCATCACCCTGTACACCTAAAAAGGGGGATTCCAAAAGGGCAATATCTCCGGATTCGGAGAAATTGTTCTGATAATCGTGTCTTTGAAACACAATCCCAGGATTTGAGAAAGCGTTTTCTGGCTAGAGGTTACCCCCAGGAGGTATTGAGCAAGGCTTACCATGAGGCAAGGAGTAGGAACCGCGTCGAATTGTTAAAACCTGCCCCTAAAAAACAAGACGATGCCTCTGTTCGCTTCATTACCACCTTTGATAATGGGGCAAGTCGAGTTAGGGACATGCTTAGGAGACATTGGTCCATCCTTCAGATGGATCCAGATATCTCTGGTCATCTGGGAGATGCACCTACAATTACCTACAAGAAATCCAGATCGCTTCAAGATAGAATCGTCCATAGCCACTTCACTCAACCTTCTACTGATACGTGGCTTAAGAGTAATGTCACGGGGTGCCATAAGTGCGGGCACTGTACGGCATGCCAATATGTCGATAACTGTAAATCCTTTGTCAGTAATGTAACTGGTAAAGAGTACTCCATTAAACAGTTTATCAACTGCAGCACCAAAGGAGTTATATACAGGGCCTCTTGCATCTGTGGGATGGAGTATGTAGGCAAGACGATCAGGGAATTCAAGAGGCGAATCGGGGAACACGTGGGAGATGTGCTTCACAAAAGAGACACATCTGTGTCTCGGCACGTCAACCAGCTGCACAATGGACAAATTAAGAGCTTACGGTTTATAGCCATTGAAAAGGTCACTATGCCCGCTCGAGGAGGCAACTGGGATCAGTTGTTGCTCCAGAAAGAGGCCAAGTGGATTTTTTATTTAAACACCATTTCACCTTATGGCCTCAATGACCAAATTAACTATGGTTGTTTTCTTTAATGTTCTTTGGATACTTCTTTTGTTTCTTTTATTGATAGATGGTCAGTGGACATATATTTTTTGTGCCCTTCCAAAATCGTCTCTGTCGCCCCCTTTTGTATGTGTATATGTATTGTCTGTTATTATTACTTATATCCCTTTTTCTTTTCTACATGTTTGGGTTATCAATTTGAGCAAGTCCGTAGTCGGGCTGTACTTGGGCATATAGGCATGTGGTTATCTTCCTATAGTTACGCCACCTCAGCGCTCTAGTTGCATAGATTCTTTTTGGTTTGTTAATAATCATGGCATGACACTGGACTAGTGCAGTATGTATGTTGTAGGATTTTGTAATCTCCATGATTGTATTCAAACATGATACACAGTGGTTGGCGTTTCAAATATGTTAATCTCACACTTATGTACCACGCCTGTTTTGTAACTGTGCATAAACAATGTAGCGATGCGGCGCCTTAATATAGACCATCTATGGTTGTTAGCGCGCTTTAGGATTTTGGTGGTGGTGTCTACAATCAGCTACTTCAGGCTATCTCCAATAAGGCTGATTGGCGATCGCGGGGATGAACATTAACCCGGTAGTACCGTGGCGTTGTGATAGATATTACTTTTGGGCTGTCACTAGCAGTCCTTTGCGCGGTATAGCGTTTTGGTTTCCTAGCGACTATGACTTCCGGTCATTGGTAAGTGTTTACACTTCGTCACTTCCTGCGCTTACTCGCGTCTCGGTATCTTAGCAACGGATACCTCGACGGACACCGGAAGTCTTTACCTCGTGCCTTCTCAGCGCAGGGCAGCGTCTTGGTATCCCGGCGACCCAGCGACTATTATTTCCGGTTCATGGGTAAACTTCCGGGTCCCGGCACGCACTAGCGCTTGTTAGCGTCCTTGTATCCACGCAACGGGAACTTCCGCTAATAACTGCGGTCTCTCCCTCGTGTCTTCTCATCGGACCCTTGGCGTTCAGTCGCCGGATTAGTACCTTCCAGGTATCATTTTTTAGATCTTTACTGCACTTGGGTCTTGTCTGATTACATGTCTGGTTACATTTCTTTTTATTAAGTTCTTGCTTTCTTTGTTTACGATCACATGTTCTATATTGAGCATGTGATTGGTTAATCATGTCTTCCATCAGATTACTTAAGTGGACGTATTAACTCCTCCCACTCTCCTCAGAGTAACATGGAGGGTGGCAGGTTTTTTTGTCCTCTATTATAGCACTCATGCACTTTAGCTCCCAGGCAGGCAAGTCCCCTGATGATACGGCCTGCGAAGAAACGCATCGGGACATTCTTATAGGGAGAGTGCAGGGCATGATTTTTGCTCAGGGGTAGTTGTGGACTGCCCTTGTAAGGGCGGGAGTTTGGGGACATAGGTTTGTGGTTAGCCCCTTAGGGATTGACAGGGTATTGTCTCCTTACATCGCTGCTTCATGGATTTTTTCTTCTCAGCGAACTATGGGCTACACTGACCTGAGTCACGGCAATTGGTGAGATCGTTCCTGTTGTTTATATTAGTACTGTGTATGATTTCTACCGCATTTGTCTTACCCCCCTCCCTGCCTGTTCTGATACCTGCCAATACTTATACACGCAAGGTTACCTGGCCTAACATTTTCTGCACTTATGTGCTTATGTCATTTACCAGAGGTATCTTGAGTATGTGGGGCAGTATATTTCACCCTTGTTTATGACTGTCCTCACCATTAGTCTATATTGGTATCACCCATAAGTGATGTGTTACCTGACAGGTTACATCATTTAATACCATTATAGTTTCATTTGTTTTTGGGGTGACACTATTTGTTGTTGTTTTTGAGTACTTTTATCTTGTACCTAATAAAGGTTATATTTTAATTCCTACTATAGCTGTGTTCCCTTAATACTGGTGGGATTTTGTTGGATTTTCCAATTAGATTGATTTAGTTTTGCTTTTTTCACATTTCACTGACTTGTTGGGAGATCTTCGTGGTCTTCATGGGTTGTTTGGTTAGTGGTGCCTCTTGCTTAATGGTGTTACAGCCTCTAGCATTTCAGAAAAGGTGATAGGGCATGTGACACATAGGGTATGTGTCCACGTTCAGGATTGCATCAGGATTTGGTCAGGATTTTTCATCAGTATTTGTAAGCCAAAACCAGGAGTGGGTGATAAATGCAAAAGTGGACATATGTTTCCATTATACATTTCCTCTAATTGTTCCACTCTTGGTTTTGGCTTACAAATACTGATGAAAAATACTGACCAAATCCTGATGCAATCCTGAACGTGGACACATACCCTTAGAGTGCATACAGGTGGACTTCCTTTCACTAAGCATGTGACGTATGAAGGTAATTCTTTGCACCAGAAATTTTTAGAGGCTTAAGTGCAAATGGGGTAAATATACTGTATATGCACAAGCCAATTTTTAGTTATTTGACCCCATAAATTTAATTTCTGCCTATATTTTCACACTTCACCAACTTAGACTATTTGGTGCTGATGCCTCACACATAAATCGAATTACAAACATATTTAAGCACAGGTTGCAATTTAAGAAAATAGGTAAAAAGCCAGATGGCGGGAATTAACACTTTCACAAGCCACTGTACTACACAAACATGGGGTTCAAAGAGTAAGGATCAAGTAAAGAAGATGGTAGATCCAAGTAAAAGGGTCAGCTATAACATTAAATATGGTGCGTTTCGCACAGGTGCCTTCTCAAGGGGTGTGCGAAACGCGCATCAGGGTGGTCCTCATGTTGCCTTGTGGGTGAGCAGTGACACTTTACTATTCAAATAATGCACGGTCTATCTTTTCCTTACTTGTGTCACTACCAGACTGTTTATATGAATGGCAGCCACAGCCATATTTAATATGTTATAGCTGTGAATCATGACGACCAACCAACCATGACCTCTGAATGCACAACACATTGGGGACATTGTTAGTGCACCTCGAAATGATCGCTGGAGATTATATTCCGCCATAATTACCAAACTAATGTTAAACTTTTGGAAGGAGTTTGAAAATGGATCCCAAAATGTTCTAAATCAGATATGTGCATTGATTATGCACTGGTTTATGTATCCCCTGTGATCAGTTACATAACAAATTGTGATATAAGAGGTGTTATATAGCCGTATCACACATGCAGGTACTAGTAAATGCCTACCAGCTGCTGACATGTACACATAGTATAGCTGACGCAAAAGCCTTCAGGCCAGGAGATTCACGTGTTATGAAATGTAAAGGGTGGAGGGGGAGTGGTAAAAATACAAACAGAATCCATAATTCCAGCTCAGGATGTTTTCTGTGTTGAAGATGATTGCACAACGAGGCATTATTTAGCAATGTACCGCCATGCTACCTGGCAGGGACACTGTGGACCCATCACACAGCAGCAATAAAGCTGACCTATGGTACGCAATCATAACTACACCTACCGTACATTATAAAAGTGCTGTGTAGGTAAATCCAATCTATTGTTCTCTGTTATCCGGGATAACTAAATATGTCCAAGCCCCCTCATTTCAGAAGGGCTGGCCAACCATCTACTGTGCTTTACAGTTGCAATTATTCAACCCCCCAACTTATACATTTAGGATCATTAGCAAAATGTACAAACGTTCTGCTCTTCGCAATAAACTAAACAAAAACAATGTAAATAGCTCACAACAAGTAATATAACAAGTGGTTTCTCCAAACTCACCACAAAGTGCAAGTATTGCAATCTCAGAATTACTCACTAGGTTCACGAGGGCCGGCGTCTTTAATTCTTAGTAGAGCTGTTATGACCTGCTGTAAACATGATACATAATCAGGCACCAGCTTCTGGCAGTGTTTCTGGGGAATCTTAGCTCATTCCTCATGAGCAATGGCCTCCAGGTCACTAATCTGCAATCTGCTCCCTCAAATTCTGCCAAAGATTTTCTGTAGGGTTAAAGTCACTCAACTTTGATAGCTACTCCAGAATCTTCCAAGACTTTTGAAACTAAACCTTGGTAGGCTTTGTGGTATGCTTGGGATCACTGTCATGTTGGAAGGTCCAATGATGCCAAAGTTACACCTGCCTGACAGATGCCATAACATTTTACTACCATTTACTAATATATTATTAATGAATCTTGTCCACCACACGCTGTAGGTTTCCAGTGCCAGAGGAAGCAAAGCAACCCCAGAGAATCACCGAGCCCCCGCCATGCTTCACTCTAGGAATCACCAAGCCACAGCTATGGTTCACTCTAGACATCACCAATCCACCACCATGCTTCGCTCTAGGAAACACCTAGTCACCACCATGCCTCACTATAGGTATCACTGAGCCACCGCTATGCTTCACAGTATGCATCACCAATCTATCGCAATCTTCCCTGTAGGCATCACCACTCCACCGCCATCTTCACTGTTACACTGACGATCCACCGCCATACTCCACTGTAGGCATCACCAAATCATCGCCATGTCTCCCTATAGGCATCACTGAGCCCCTGCAATGCTTCACTCTTAGCATCATCAAGCCACAGCCATGCTCCACTGTAAGCATCACCAAGCCAGTGCCATACTTCACTTTCACTGTAGGCATCACAGAGCCACCGCTATCTTCACTGTAGGCATTGGTGATCCACCACCATGCTCCACTGTAGGCACCACCAAATCACTGCCATGCCTCACTATAGGTATCACTGAGTCCCCGCAATGCTTCACTCTAGGTATCACTGAGCCACAGCCATGCCTCACTGTAGGCATCACCAAGCCACCTCCTTGCTTCACTGGAGGCATCACCAAGCCACTGTCATGCTTCACTCTAGGCATCACCGAGGCTTTGCCATTCTTCACTGTAGACATCACCAAGCGACCGCCATGCTTCACTGTAGGCATCACAGAGTCACCGCTATGTCTCACTGTAGATATCACCAAGTTTCTGCCATGCTTCACTATAAGCATCCGAGTCACTACCATGCTTCACTGTAGACATCAACAAGCCACTGCTGTGCTTCACTTTAGGCATCACCAATGCACCGTCATCTTCACTGTAGGCATTATTGAGCCCCCGCAATGCTTCACTCTAGGCATCACCAAACCACGGCCATGCCTCACTGTAGGCATCACCATTCCATCGCCATGCTTCGCTGTTGGTATGACAGAGTTCCTGTCATGTCTCATTGTAGATATCATGCTTCCATCATGCTTCACTATAGGGATCACCGAGTCACCACCATGCTTCACTGTAGACATCACCGAGCCACTGATATGCTTTACTGTAGGCAACACCAAGCCACCGCCAAGCTTCATTCTAACCATCACTGAGGCATTGCCATTCTTCACTGTAGGCAAACTGTAGACATCACGGAGCCCCTGCCATGCTTCACAGTAGGCCTCACTGATCCACCACCATCATCTCTGTAGACATCACTTATCCACCGCTATGCTTTACTGTAGGCATTATCAAGCCACTGCCATGCTTAACTGTAGAAATCACAGATCCAACATGATTCACTTTAGGCAGGATGTTGTTTTCAGTGTATGTTTCATTTTTCTTCCATCAGACACACATCACTCCATAGAACACAATTACAAAACTTCTGTGGCTGATTTACATGGTATGGGGCCAACTTTTATTGTGCTATTGGGTCAGTAGCAGTGACGTCTTGGAGCTCAGCACGGAGTCCTTCAGTGTTTAGCATGCACCTTACTGTACAAACTGAAACCTCAGTGCCTCCTGCCATCCAATGTTGCTGCAGGTTCTTTTTATTCACTTGAGGTTTTTGGCCACCTGCCTCCTCAAGAATCTGACGTCTTCTTTCTGCCACCTCCAGGTAGTGTAGCAAGTGCTCCTTTAACTTTGAACTTTTGAACTGTGCTTCTTTGACTCTAGGAACACTCAGTACCCATGTATCTTTTTTATTATGTTCCTTGTTTTTGTAAGGCAATTATCTCTTCCCTTAAAGAAGTTGTCTGGGACTTTTGCATTTATGGCCTAGGCTTAGGATAGGTCATCAATATCTGATCAGTAGGAGTGTGACACCTGACACCTCCGACAATCAGCTGCTCCTGATGCTGGTGGAAGGCGTAACTACTCAGTTGTGAATGACAAATTTCTGTCACAGATATCGTGTCTGCAGCCGTACATCTGCCCCCTACTGATTTGTATAGAGGCGAATGTGCAGTACCCGGCTGTGGCCACTATGACGTTGACGAAGCTTAATGTATAAGTCCTGATCAACCCCTTTAACTTTTTGACCCACTCTCCTCACTAAGCCATATTTGTACACTCGTAATCAAAAGTCAGTCAACAAATCACTAGCCAGTCTAGGTATTTGATAGGACTTTTTCTCATGGTTAGTCTCTGCACAAGAGGGTAATATACATTTTGAGTCGTGGGAAATAAACAAAAGTCGATCAACGACTAAATTACTCGAAATAACTTTCATGAGCAACAAGACATAGACAGAGGGGGGAAGTACATAGGGGGGGGGGGTCAATAGAATATCTCATACTGGATACAAGAGTGATCGCAAACAATTTACATAGCCATCACAAGGGCAATATTAGGGTCTGTCCCAGATTTACATAAAAGTGGCATTTTGTGTGTAATTTGGAGAAAACACTTATTATATATTTTTTGTTATATTTAAATTGCTCTAAAATTGTTACTAAAATAATTTTGATTGCAACTTAAGGGTTTGGGCCATCTAGTAGGACTCATGTTGGGGAATTTCAACATGCCTGATCCCTTGTCTTGAAAAAGATTTGGCATCAGGGTCCATGGAGGTGTCTGGCAGTGGCTCGTTCCCCTCATCCTATTTAAAGAACGTGCAGTCTCGGCTGAACCAAACCAAGTCTATTCTAGGGTCAGGAGAAATAACTACCGTATTTTTCGGACCATAAGACGCACCTAGGTTTTAGAGGAGGAAATTAGAAAAAAAATTGAAGCAAAAAATGTGGTAAATTCTGTACTTAATTTCACCTATCCTGGTATACATGGCCCCCTCATCCCTATCCTGGTGTGCATGGCCTTCCCATCCTGGTATGCTTGGCCCCTCATCTCCATCCTGGTGTGCATGGGCCCCCTTATCCTTATCCTGGTATTCATGGCCTTTTCATCCTTATCCTGATAGGCATGGCCCCCTTATCCCTAGCCTGGTAGGCATGGCCCCATCCTTATCCTGGTATGATTGACCCCCATCACCGTCCTGGTATGCAGGGCTCCATCAGAAGAATATATATAAAAAAAAAAAATTACATTTACCTTTCTGTGCTCTCTCGCAGCATCTTGTTTCGATGCCAGCAGCTGCTTTATGCATGTAAGCAGTGCATGGCAGGGACGTCAGTAGCAGGAATACTCACTGCTCTACACACTGGGACTATGTGCATGGAGGGCAGTGAGCATTCACTCCTCACTCTTTAGTAGCATGCACAGTGTCAGCCGCTGGCTTCCTGCAGCTGCCGGGTGGTCACATGTGCCGCTACTAAAGGGAATGAATATTCACCGCATTCCACACCCATGGGCGTGGAAAGCAGTGAACATTAATTTCTCTTTAGCAGTGAGCACAGGCTTTAGCTGCAGTAGCCGTCTCCTGCCTCCTGTGACCCGCTGCTCTGCCGCTGCTGCTCCCCCACCTCCCCACCACAGCCAGAGCATGCACATCTGGACTATAAGATGCACCCCCCATTGTCTTCCACATTTTTGGAGGAAAAATGTATGCCTTATTGTCTGAAAAATATGGTACTCTCAATGCTTTAAGCTGCATATCTCCAAAGCTAAGACCATTCAGAAAGATTTGTTTCCATATGTGTGAATGACATTAGCAGATCTTCAGATTTAGTTTTCACTTAAAAGTTCTAAACAACATTTTCCTTTTTTTTCATAATAAAGTATCAAAAAGAAATTACCCCCCAAAAGGTAACCAAGCCACTTACCTCCTCATACCGTTTACCCTCCTTCCCCAGTGAAAACCCATCGTTGCCCACGGCTCGTATAGGAATGTTGTAAATGTGGTCATGGTAGAGAACAGCCAAGGTGTATAGCTGGGTCTGGTTTTGTGAAGAGCTGAGGCGAACCAAAAAGCAGCCGTCCTGTGTGATAGAAAGACAGCGGGGTGTCAGGAAAGATCGGAATTAACATGGCCTGATATTCTGGTGAATGATAAAATCGAATCTGTCCATAGTTGCCAATGATCCTGACAGTGTGGAAGGATGGTCAGGGAACATAGACCTAAGATAATGTGTGGAATAGTTGACTTTAAAGTGCTCCTAATAGTTGATCTTGAGGATTTTGAAGATTTTGACTACACGGAGGGGTTATTTTTTTCATACCGCTTATTTATATAAACTGGTTCATACAAACAAATTCAAGAAATATTGGAGGTTTGTGAAAACCTATGGATGTATATTATATGTTACTATGGGAAAGGGTAGTGGAGTATGGAGTGGGCTCAAGTGCTGAGCTCAGTACACACAAGGGCAAGTGCTAGCTGTGTTATACAGCCAGCACCTGCCTCTAACAGCAGTGACTGGAGTTAGCTCCGATTGCTGCTATGTAACCGATTAACTGCTGCTGTCAGGCCTCAGGAATCTGCATTTAAATGGAACCTATACTTTCAACAAACTATACATAAATCAATACATCTAATAATAAATCTGGCTAGACACGCTCTCATGCCGCCACTCACTGTGCGATGAGCATGCCCAGAGACGCAGCGGTGGCATAGGACACAGCCGGTCGTTACTGCTGGCTGTGCAAATGTCACGACTGGGCACATGAGCAGTGCGCTAATGAAGCCTGGTGCAGGTTCATGGGGCCTGGGGAAGCTGTCATGTTACTTTTAAAAGGGAAAAGATAAAAAAAGTTATTGAAGATATGAAAAAAGGGAAAAAAAAACATTAAAAGTTTTCATCACTCCAAAATATAAAGAAACTAAAAATATACGGTAAGTATATCCATAAAAAGTCTGATCTATCAAATTATAAAATTATGTAACCCATTAGATAAAGGCGAAAAAAAAAAATCAAACGCCAGAATTGCTGATTTGCAGTTCCCAACAATTACAATGCAAAATGATCAAAAGGTCATATGTTTGTACAACAAAAAGGATTATAAAAAACACAAAAAAAACATTATAACTCGTCCTGCAGAATTATCAGTCTTCATTCAGCCACATAGACAGAAAGATATAAAAATGTTCTTTTTCTTTTGAGAAATAAAGAAAAACGGTAAAGGTCTAAAAAAGAGAATTGTCTGCATCTACAAAAAACAAATCCATTCATTCATATAGAAGGAGTTTGTGCGTTAGAGTCGGTCCTGCTATTAGGCTGCACTTCCAGCACAGATCTAGTATGGTGGCCATCGTCAGACTGGGCAAGTTCAGCCATTGGCACACCTAAGTTATTTTACCTCAGGAAGCATCAGAGCGTGAAATACAATTACCTAGCTGGCACATTTGAGGGCATTGTGCACGGGTGGGCAGACATTTTCATACATGCAACATGTGCTACTGCACAGGGGTCCAGTGGCTAGGAGGCCCACTACCACCTTACAGGCCACTTATTATCATTCTGATCAATCTGTCTGTCATTGAGCACAAGCAACTGAGCTGATGACTTACACAGCTCATCATTACATCATTATTGGTGGCTAGTTAGACGTAAAGGGGTACTCTACGGTGAGCTATCCAGGAGCAAGGGGCGCAGGAGTCCTCTGCTGATCTGACCGCACCCAGGTAATGATAACATATCTAGAGGAAGAAAAAAACATGAAATATGCTAATATTTTTTAATTAAACCTTCACGGCCTGACCGATTCCGTTTTTGGGTTTCCGTTTTTTCTTCCCCCTTTCCGCAGGGCCCTATCTCTTGTTATTCTGTCCACAAAGACACAGTGGCATGTAAAAGTTTGGGCACCCATGCTCAAAATTAGTGTTATTGTGACCGGTTAAGCATGTTGAAGATGAAAAGATATCTAAAAGGCCTAAAGTTAAAGATGACACATTACCTTTTTTTTTTTGTTTGTTTGTTTTGTGCAAAAATACATATATATTTAAATTTTTTACATTTAAAAAATTACAAAATGGAGATTGGGTTCATGCAAAACTTTGTGCACCCTGCATGGTTAGTACTTAGTAGCACCACCTTTAGAAAGTTTCACAGCTTACAAACACTTTTTGTTGCCAGACAGGAGTATTTCAATTCTTGTTTGAGAGATTTTCATCCATTCTTCCTTGGAAAAGTCTTCCAGTTTTGTGAGATTCCTGGTTCATGTTGCATGCACTGCTATTTTGAGGTCTAGCCACAGATTTTCAATGATGTTCAGATCAGGAGACTGTGAGGGCCATTGTAAAACCCTCAGCTAGCGCCTTTTGAGGGCGTCTATTGTGGATTTTGATGTGTGATTAGGCTCCTTATTCATTTCTAGAATCCATCCTCTTTTCAACTTCAGCTTTTTTCCAGATGGTGTTATGTTTGCATCAAGAATTTGTTGAAATGTAATTGAATCCATTCTTCCCTCCCTGGCTAATGGCTGCAACAGAACGCCAAAGCATGATTGATCCACCACCATGCCTAATGGTTGTTGAGATGTTCTTTTCCTGAAACTCTGTGCCCTTTTTTCTCCACACATACAGTACAGACCAAAAGTTTGGACACACCTTCTCATTTAAAGATTTTTCTGTATTTTCATGACTATGAAAATTGTACATTCACACTGAAGGTATCAAAACTATGAATTAACACATGTGGAATTATATACTTAACAAAAAAGTGTGAAACATCTGAAATTATGTTTTATATTCTAGGTTCTTCAAAGTAGCCACCTTTTGCTTTGATGACTGCTTTGCACACTCTTGGCATTCTCTTGATGAGCTTCAAGAGGTAGTCACCGGGAATGGTCTTCCAACAATCTTGAAGGCGTTCCCAGAGATGCTTAGCACTTGTTGGCCCTTTTGCCTTCACTCTGCGGTCCAGCTCACTCCAAACCATCTCGATTGGGTTCAGGTCTGGTGACTGTGGAGGCCAGGTTATCTGGCGTAGCACCCCATCACTCTCTTTCTTGGTCAAATAGCCCTTACACAGCCTGGAGGTGTGTTTGGGGTCATTGTCCTGTTGAAAAATAAATGATAGTCCAGCTAAATACAAACCAGATAGAATAGCATGCCGCTGCAAGATCCTGTGGTAGACATGCTGGTTCAGTATGCCTTCAATTTTGAATAAATTCCCAACAGTGTCACCAGAAAAGCACCCCCACACATCACACCTCCTCCATGCTTCACGGTGGGAACCAAGCATGTACAGTTCATACATTCAGCTTTTCTGTGTCGCACAAAGACACAGTGGTTGGAACCAAAGATCTCAAATTTGGACTCATCAGACCAAAGCACAGATTTCCACTGGTCTAATGTCCATTCCTTGTGTTCTTTAGCCCAAACAAGTCTCTTCTGCTTGTTGCCTGTCCTTAGCAGTGGTTTCCTAGCAGCTATTTTACCATGAAGGCCTGCTGCACAAAGTCTCCTCTTAACAGTTGTTGTAGAGATGTGTCTGCTGCTAGAACTCTGTGTGGCATTGACCTGGTCTCTAATCTGAGCTGCTGTTAACCTGCGATTTCTGAGGCTGGTGACTCGGATAAACTCCTCAGAAGCAGAGGTGACTCTTGGTCTTCCTTCCCTGGGGCGGTCCTCATGTGAGCCAGTTTCTGTGTATCGCTTGATGGTTTTTGCAACTGCACTTGGGGACACTTTCAAAGTTTTCCCACTTTTTCGGACTGATTGACCTTCATTTCTTAAAGTAATGATGGCCAATCGTTTTTCTTTACTTAGCTGCTTTTTTCTTGCCATAATACAAATTCTAACAGTCTATTCAGTAGGACTATCAGCTATGTATCCACCAGACTTCTGCACAACACAACTGATGGTCCCAACCCCATTTAAAACGCAAGAATTCCCACTTACTAAACCTGACAGGGCACACCTGTGAATTGAAAACCATTCCCGGTGACTACCTCTTGAAGCTCATCAAGAGAATGTCAAGAGTGTGCAAAGCAGTCATCAAAGCAAAAGGTGGCTACTTTGAAGAACCTAGAATATAAGACATAATTTCAGATGTTTCACACTTTTTTGTTAAGTATATAATTCCACGTGTTAATTCATGGTTATGATGCCTTCAGTGTGAATGTACAATTTTCATAGTCATGAAAATACAGAAAAATCTTTAAATGAGGTGTGTCCAAACTTTTGGACTGTACTGTACCATTGACCATTGTGGCCAAAAAGTTTGATTTTAAACTCATCGGTCCACAGGACTTGTTTCCAAAATGCATCAGCCTTGTTTAGATGTTTTTTTGCATACTTCTGATGCTGAATTTTATGATGAGGACACAGGAGAGGTTTTATTTTGATTACTCTCCCATGAAGGTCATATTTGTGCTGATGCTCTGAACAGTAGAACAATGTAGCACAACTCTGCTAAATCTTTCTGAAGGTCTTTTGCAGTCAAGCGGGGGGTTCTGATTTGCCTCTCTAGCAATCCTACTAGCAGCTCTCACTGAAATTTTGCTTGGTCTTCCAGACCTTATCTTGGCCTCCACTGTTCCTGTTAACTGCCATTTCTTAATTACATTTCAAACTGAAGAAAGGGCAACTTGAAAACGCTTTGTTATCTTCTTGTAGCCTTCTTCTGCTTTGTGGGAGTCCACCATTTTCATTTTCAGAGTGCTAGGCAGCTGCTTAGAAGAACCCATGGCTGCTGTTTTTTGGCACGAGGTAAGAGGAGGCTGAGTTTTTATACAAGCTGGGAAATTTGCATCACCTGTAGTGATGAGCGAGTGTACTCGTTGCTCGGGTTTTCCCGAGCATGCTTGGGTGACCTCCGAGTATTATGACTGCTCGGAGATTTAGATTTCATCGTGGCAGCTGAATGATTTACAGCTACTAGCCTGTTTGATTACATGTGGGGATTTACTAGCAACCAGGCAACCCCTACATGTACTCAGCCTGGCTAGTAGCTGTAAATCATTCAGCTGTCAAGATGGAAACTAAATCTCCGAGCAGTCATCAACACTCGCTCATCACTAATCACCTGGCCTTTCCTAATGATGATGGTGAACAATCCATAACTCTAACAGGCTAATTAAGGTCTGAAACCTTGGTCAATTATCTAAGTATACAAATCTCCAAGGATGTCAAAACTTTAGCATCGGACCATTTTCCTTTTTGTCATTTTTAAAATGTTAGAGATAAAAATATATATACTTTTTTAGTCTAAAATACAAAGGAAATGTGTCATCTTGAACCTTAGGCCTTTAAGAGATCATTTAAACTTCAATTCGCTTAATTGTTCACAATAGCAGCAATTTTGACCAGGGGTGCCCAACGTTTTACTTGCCACTGTATATGAGAGCTTGTTTTTTATGGGACAAGTTGTACTTTTGAATGACTCCATTCATTTTACCACACAATGTACTGGAAAATGGGAAAAAAAATTCCAAGTGCGGTGAAATTGTGAAAAAAACAACACAATTCTGACAGTTTTTTGGGAATTATTTTTATGGCGTACATTCTGTGACAAAAATTACATCGCAATATGATTTCCCTCATAAGTATGATTACAGCAATACAAAACATGTTCAGTTTTTTTTTATTATTTTAGTGGTGAATTAAAAAATCTGAAGTTTGTAAACAAAAAGTTTTGGGAGTTGTGTTGCCATTTTCTAATTTTTCGATCAATGGAGCTGTATGATGGCTTATTTTTTGCGTAGTAAGACAACATTTGTATTGATACCATTTTGGGATAAATATGAAGTTTTGATCACTTGTTACAGTATTGTTTGCTGTATTGCGGAGACCCCAAAAAAGTCAATTTGGCATTTTTTTTTTGTTAATGGTGTTTACCTATCAAGTTAATTATTTTTGACATAGATGGGACTGTCCTGAATGTGGCTATACCATATATGCATATTTTTATTTTTAACCCCTTTACCCCCAAGGGTGGTTTGCACGTTAATGACCAGGCCAATTTTTACAATTCTGACCACTGTCCCTTTATGAGGTTATAACTCCGAAACGCTTCAACGGATCCTGGTGATTCTGACATTGTTTTCTCGTGACATATTGTACTTCATGATAGTGGTAAAATTTCTTTGATAGTACCTGCGTTTATTTGTGAAAAAAACGGAAATTTGGCGAAAATTTTGAAAATTTCGCAATTTTCAAACTTTGAATTTTTATGCAATTAAATCACAGAGATATGTCACACAAAATACTTAATAAGTAACATTTCCCACATGTCTCCTTTACATCAGCATAATTTTGGAACCAATTTTTTTTTTTGTTAGGGAGTTATAAGGGTTAAAAGTTGACCAGCAATTTCACATTTTTACAACACCATTTTTTTTTAGGGACCACGTCTCATTTGAAGTCATTTTGAGGGGTCTATATGATAGAAAATGCCCAAGTGTGACACCATTCTAAAAACTGCACCCCTCAAGGTGCTCAAAACCACATTCAAGAAGTTTATTAACCCTTCAGGTGTTTAATAGGAATTTTTGGAATGTTTAAATAAAAATGAACATTTAACTTTTTTACACAAAAAATTTACTTCAGCTCCAATTTGTTTTATTTTACCAAGGGTAACAGGAGAAATTGGACCCAAAAAGTTGTTGTCCAATTTGTCCTGAGTACGCTGATACCCCATATGTGGCAGTAAACCACTGTTTGGGCGCATGGGAGAGCTCGGAAGGGAAGGAGCGCTATTTGACTTTTCAATGCAAACTTGACAGGAATTGAGATGGGACGCCATGTTGCGTTTGGAGAGCCACTGATGTGCCTAAACATTGAAACCCCCCACAAGTGACACCATTTTGGAAAGTAGACCCCCTAAGGAACTTATCTGGATGTGTGGTGAGCACTTTGACCCACCAAGTGCTTCACAGAAGTTTATAATGCAGAACCGTAAAAATAAAAAATCATATTTTTTCACAAAAATTATATTTTTGCCCCCAATTTTTTATTTTTCCAAGGGTAAGAGAAGAAATTGGACCTCAAAAGTTGTTGTCCAATTTGTCCTGAGTACGCTGATACCCCATATGTGGCAGTAAACCACTGTTTGGGCGCATGGGAGAGCTCGGAAGGGAAGGAGCGCAGTTTGACTTTTCAATGCAAAATTGACAGAAATTGAGATGGGACGCCATGTTGCGTTTGGAGAGCCACTGATGTGCCTAAACATTGAAACCCCCCACAAGTGACACCATTTTGGAAAGTAGACCCCCTAAGGAACTTATCTAGAGGTGTGGTGAGCACTTTGACCCACCAAGTGCTTCACAGAAGTTTATAATGCAGAACCGTAAAAATAAAAAATCATATTTTTTCACAAAAATTATATTTTTGCCCCCAATTTTTTATTTTTCCAAGGGTAAGAGAAGAAATTGGACCTCAAAAGTTGTTGTCCAATTTGTCCCGAGTACGCTGATACCCCATATGTGGCAGTAAACCACTGTTTGGGCGCATGGGAGAGCTCGGAAGGGAAGGAGCGCCGTTTGACTTTTCAATGCAAAATTGACAGGAATTGAGATGGGACGCCATGTTGCGTTTGGAGAGCCACTGATGTGCCTAAACATTGAAACCCCCCACAAGTGACACCATTTTGGAAAGTAGACCCCCTAAGGAACTTATCTGGATGTGTGGTGAGCACTTTGACCCACCAAGGGCTTCACAGAAGTTTATAATGCAGAGCCATAAAAATAAAACAAAATTTTTTTCCCACAAAAATTATTTTTTAGCCCCCAGTTTTGTATTTTCCCTAGGGTAAGAGGAGAAATTGGACCACAAAAGTTGTTGTCCAATTTGTCCTGAGTACGCTGATACCCCATATGTGGGGGGGAACCACCGTTTGGGCGCATGGGAGGGTTCGGAAGGGAAGGAGCGCCATTTGGAATGCAGACTTAGATGGAATGGTCTGCAGGCGTCACATTGCGTTTGCAGAGCCCCTAATGTACCTAAACAGTAGAAACCCCCCACAAGTGACACCATTTTGGAAAGTAGACCCCCTAAGGAACTCATCTTGATGTGTTGTGAGAGCTTTGAACCCCCAAGTATTTCACTACAGTTTATAACGCAGAGCCATGCAAATAAAAAATATTTTTTTTTCCACAAAAATTATATTTTAGCCCCCAGTTTTGTATTTTTCCAAGGTTAGCAGGAGAAATTGGACCCTAAATGTTGTTGTCCAATTTGTCCTGAGTACGCTGATACCCGATATGTGGGGGGGAACCACCGTTTGGGCGCATGGGAGGGCTCGGAAGGGAAGGAGCATCATTTGGAATGCAGACTTAGATGGATTGGTCTGCAGGCGTCACATTGCGTTTGCAGAGCCCCTAATGTACCTAAACAGTAGAAACCCCCCACAAGTGACCCCATATTGGAAACTAGACCCCTCAATGAACTTATCTAGATGTGTTGTGAGAACTTTGAACCCCCAAGTGTTTCACTACAGTTTATAACGCAGAGCCGTGAAAATAAAAAATCTTTTTGTTTTCCCACAAAAATTATTTTTTAGCCCCCAGTTTTGTATTTTCCCAAGGGTAACAGGAGAAATTGGTCCACAAAAGTTGTTGTCCAATTTGTCCTGAGTACGCTGATACCCGATATGTGGGGGGGAACCACCGTTTGGGCGCATGGGAGGGCTCGGAAGGGAAGGAGCATCATTTGGAATGCAGACTTAGATGGATTGGTCTGCAGGCGTCACATTGCGTTTGCAGAGCCCCTAATGTACCTAAACAGTAGAAACCCCCCACAAGTGACCCCATATTGGAAACTAGACCCCTCAATGAACTTATCTAGATGTGTTGTGAGAACTTTGAACCCCCAAGTGTTTCACTACAGTTTATAACGCAGAGCCGTGAAAATAAAAAATCTTTTTGTTTTCCCACAAAAATTATTTTTTAGCCCCCAGTTTTGTATTTTCCCAAGGGTAACAGGAGAAATTGGTCCACAAAAGTTGTTGTCCAATTTGTCCTGAGTACGCTGATACCCCATATGTTGGGGTAAACCCCTGTTTGGGCACACAGGAGAGCTCGGAAGGGAAGGAGCACTGTTTTACTTTTTCAACGCAGAATTGGCTGGAATTGAGATCGGACGCCATGTCGTGTTTGGAGAGCCCCTGATGTGCCGAAACAGTGGAAACCCCCCAATTATAACTGAAACCCTAATCTAAACACACCCCTAACCCTAATTCCAACGGTAACCCTAACCACACCTCTAACCCTGACACACCCCTAACCCTAATCCCAACCCTATTCCCAACTGTAAATGTAATCTAAACCCTAACCCTAACTTTAGCCCCAACCCTAACTGTAGCCCCAACCCTAACCCTAACCCTAATCCTAGCCCTAACCCTAGCCCTAACCCTAACCCTAGCCCTAACCCTAGCCCTAACCCTAGCCCTAACCCTAGCCCTAACCCTAGCCCTAGCCCTAGCCCTAACCCTAGCCCTAACCCTAGCCCTAACCCTAGCCCTAACCCTAGCCCTAACCCTAACCCTAGCCCTAACCCTAGCCCTAACCCTAGCCCTAACCCTAGCCCTAGCCCTAACCCTAGCCCTAACCCTAGCCCTAATGGGAAAATGGAAATAAATACATTTTTTTTTATTTTTCCCTAACTAAGGGGGTGATGAAGGGGGGTTTGATTTACTTTTATAGCGAGTTTTTTAGCGGATTTTTATGATTGGCAGCCGTCACACACTGAAAGACCCTTTTTATTGCAAAAAATATTTTTTGCAATACCACATTTTGAGAGCTATAATTTTTCCATATTTTGGTCCACAGAGTCATGTGAGGTCTTGTTTTTTGCGGGACGAGTTGACGTTTTTATTGAAAACATTTTTGGGCACGTGACATTTTTTTATCGCTTTTTATTCCGATTTTTGTGAGGAAGAATGACCAAAAGCCAGCTATTCATGAATTTCTATTGGGGGAGGCGTTTATACCGTTCCGCGTTTGGTAAAATTGATAAATCAGTTTTATTCTTTGGGTCAGTACGATTACAGCGATACCTCATTTATATCATTTTTTTAAGGTTTGGTGCTTTTATACGATAAAAACTATTTTACAGAAAAAATAATTATTTTTGCATCGCTTTATTCTCAGGACTATAACTTTTTTATTTTTTTGCTGATGATGCTGTATGGCGGCTCTTTTTTTGCGGGACAATATGACGCTTTCAGCGGTACCATGGTTATTTATATCTGTCCTTTTGATCGCGTGTTATTCCACTTTTTGTTCGGCGGTATGATAATAAAGCGTTGTTTTTTGCCTCGTTTTTTTTTTTTTTTTCTTACGGTGTTTACTGAAGGGGTTAACTAGTGGGCCAGTTTTATAGGTCGGGCCGTTACGGACGCGGCGATACTAAATATGTGTACCTTTATTGGTTTTTTTTTTTTATTTAGATGAAGAAATGTATTTATGGGAATAATATTTTTTTTTTTTTTTCATTATTTTGGAATATTTTTTTTTATTTTTTTTACACATTTGGAAATTTTTTTTTTTACTTTTTTACTTTGTCCCAGGGGGGGACATCACAGATCAGTGATCTGACAGTTTGCACAGCACTCTGTCAGATCACTGATCTGATAGGAGTGCAGGCTGCTTCACAGTGCCTGCTCTGAGCAGGCTCTGTGAAGCCACCTCCCTCCCTGCAGGACCCGGATCCGCGGCCATCTTGGATCCGGGGCTCGAGCAGGGAGGGAGGTGAGGAGACCCTCGCAGCAACGCGATCACATCGCGTTGCTGCGGGGGGCTCAGGGAAGCCCGCAGGGAGCCCCCTCCCTGCGCGGTGCTTCCCTGTACCGCCGGCACATCGCGATCATCTTTGATCGCGGTGTGCCAGGGGTTAATGTGCCGGGGGCGGTCCGTGACCGCTCCTGGCACATAGTGCCGGATGTCAGCTGCGATAAGCTCACGGGGGGAGCGCGGCCGATCGGCTATGACGTACTATCCCGTCCAGGGTCAGATAAGCCCAGGGCACCTCGACGGGATAGTACGTCTAAGGTCACAGAGGGGTTAATGGAGACAAAGGGTGGTGATTTGATCTTTTTTTCTCATATATTTTTAACCTTTTTTTTTACTTTTTCTTGTTAGTCCCCTTAGGAGATTTGAAGCTGCGATCCTCTGATCACTTGTGCTATATGCAGCGATGCCACAGCATTGCTGCATATAGTAACAATCGCGGTGTCCTTTGCAGCTCGGCCACAGGCTGGGTTTCAAGGGAGCTCTGTATTGACATGCATGGAGGTCTTCAGCAGACCCCCGTCTGTCATAGCAATGTCACGGGAGCGTCGATGGGCACTTAGAATGACGCGCCCCCTTTCTAGTTTTATCTGACATCGCCACTCATGATAGTTTTGGCTGTAACACTCAGCCATTTCCCGTGAGCCTGTCCCATACACCCTCTTCTGACTTGTGCCATACAAGTACGCCGGATGTCATGAAGGGGTAAAAGGGTTGTCCATGTTTTTGGAGTTTTTTTTAGCAGATGTGTTGGATCATGATTTTGTGGCACTTAGTAATATTTAAGTGCTACAGGTTCTCCTCCTGCATTAGTAGTACAGACTTCCTCAAACAGTACTGCTTTCCTGTTTTCAAAATGGCCGCTGGTGAAGGAGCATGTGACCAGTCTCCTCCAATTGAAAAACATTTCACCTGAGAAAGCTGTGTTTTACAGGAGGAGAACCTGTACTAATTATATATTGGTAAATGCCACAAAATCATGTCCCCAATACAAAAAAATAAAGTGGCCAACCTCTTTAAGAAAGCTGGTCCAATGTAAAGATATCAACACCAGTTCACCATCTTAACACCTCCACTTCTGACGGCATTTTGATTGAGGAGAGAGTTTTCTGTATTGGCATGTGACTAGTCATTTCTATGCAGGGGTCTGGCTTAGCAACTGAAATGAACCGTCAGCCAGTCAATCACTTCACACACAGATATGGCCACGTGCTGACAAAGAAGACTTTCCTGTGTAGTTACAAAGCTGGAAGTGAAGCTACCAGATACAATGGAAGGTTTCTAAATTCAAGTATACTATGCAAATATCCTCTTCAGAAGGAAGAGGAATTGATCTCTGCCAACACCTATATGATGTAGCAATCCTAAAATTCAATTTCGACCCTTTCACGAGCTTTGCCGCATTACTTAGGATAAAAAGCCAAACCAGAAACTCCATTTGCAGACGTGTTGCAGGGTATATGCCACTCATCAGAGCAAAGCAGGGAATCTGATTTGGCTAGGTGAGAGGATTAATATGCAATAGGTGATGCCAGAGATCAAGTCCTCTTCCTTCTGAAGAGGCTATTTGCGTATTTAAATTCCCAGAGGAGTATTGCATGGCTTATAAGTCTCCTTACGCCGGATTGGCCCTCTCTGCAAGGAAAAAAGTTCAGCCTTAGACTACAAGTATATTAGTACATTTCAGTTTTTCCCCTTCACATGCAATAAAATAGCATTTTTTATTAAAACCGGATACCCTTTAAGGAAACATGGGCAGAGGCAATAACAAGCATACCTTGCTACAGGTGACGTAGGTCAGGGCAGTAGTTATGGGGTCACAATATCTTATGGGTTGAAATAACCCTAAATATGACAATGTCATATATGCTCCAGGTAATTGTGAAACGGGAAGCCATGTATGGAGAAAGGTGGCGGCGATGCAAAGGACGAGCCGGGGCTAATAGTCGTCATCTCACAGCTTGCTTACAATAATCTCTCTGTAAGCCCTTAGCTGGTAATCTGTACCTTTTTAATTCTGCGAAGTGCTCTCTCTGCCTCTCTCCGCTCCATCTCACCCGCGTACCAAGGTCGGCCCATCAAACCCAGATCCTGTATTACAATGCAGCACAGCATTAATTAATAGTATGGAGACACACTGAGACATGGACAAGAAACAGGCTTCTATACTTTTTTTTAAAGATCTCGTTGGCCTGACCTTATAATAGCTTATAAAAGGAAAATTTCAACAAGCACAGCAGCTATGTTCAATGTTCGACTGAGACTGAAGTTGGCACATGACTGTAACTATGCAAATTGCATAATTCAATCTCATGAGCGAAATCCTAATGATGTGTTTATTAAACAGCTTTATAGTCCGGCAAGTTGTAGTGCTTGCCTAAAAAAAAAATTCCAGGCTGAAGACAGCCCCATTAAAAGAGGAAGCTGAAAAAAATAGTATCTTATCTGCAATCCGATGTCTTATTCCTGAGAAATCCTCATTTTGTTTTTAATATGTAAATTATTTGTTAAGCTCTATGGACCGGACAGAGATCTCCCTGAGAATCTATAGCTTATTTTAAATGAAAGGGGGCGTTACCAGTGTGAGACATGTAATGACTGACAGTCTGCTCTCCTGAGCTACATCAGCTACACTGATATCACCTCCTTTAATTTAAAATAAGCTCTGGAGGCAGATTCTGTGGAAGATCTATGTCCGGCTCATAGATCTTAACAGCTCATTTACACATAAGAAAACCATGTATTTTTCTGGAACAAGACATCAGATCGCAGATATCAAGGTATCATGTAATTCAGCTTCCTATGACTGACATGCTCATATAGCCAGCTTAGCGGGATTGATCCTACTGACTGATTCCATTTAATATTAGATCTTTGAGGGTCCTACACCAATTACTCCCAGTAAGCAGAGGATGGAAGAGACCCTCGGTGTTTACCCAGAGCTCAATACATGATACTGCATCTCATGGCTGCTCAATTCCAAGTGAATTGCCCCTGCTGCTCCAGTGGCGCCTCTCCACTGAGATCTGCAGCAGTGATATCACATTTACAACATGTGCCTGTTGTAGCCAATTACTGGCCTTAGGGCTCTTCTGTCCTCTACCTCACTGTTAAGGACAGAAATTGCTTACAGCAACAGAGGCATTTAAAAAGGTTAATAATGCTTAGTTTGAGATTATTTTTTTTTAACCATTCAAATTTTTATTGCATAATAAAAAAGGAATACAGAAACAGAATAGGAGGGAAGGGTAGGAAGGGAATACAGACCATAATGAGGATCATCATAGAGCAACAGCCCAAGATACATAGGGATATGTACACATGCGAAAAATGAACTTATACACATCATTAGGGGGATGAGGAGAAGTGGTGGTCCGGGGAAGATATATAAGGCGACGAAGTCCAAGGATCCCACCATGTAAGAATCTTATTCTTTTTCGAAAGGCAGTCAGCAATAATTGATTCATAGCTAAAATGAAGATTAATCTTAGCAATTAATTCAGCTTTGGAGGGAACAGTCGGAGATTTCCAATGCTTTGCAATACAAAGTCTAGCTGCTACAAGAATATTGGATATAACAGGTTGTAAGGAGGGAGGGAGTTCTATCAGCGAAATACCTAAAACTGCTAAAGGGCCTGTTAAAGTGACAGGAATTTGAGTTACTTCTGATATAACACCCTCAACCTGGCGCCAGAACAATTGCACCTGAGGACAACTCCACCACACATGAGCAAGCGAACCTGGGCGATTACACTTTTTCCAACACATAGGGGAAGATTGAGGATATATTTTGGCTAATTTGACAGGTGTGAAATACCACAGGAGTTGATTTTTTTTTGATTGTTCAAGATGACCAAGACACGAGGAGAATTTAGATGGATGTTGCATAGCCAAAGTCCAGTCATCCGGGGGGGCTTCAAACGAAAGAGCCGCCTCCCACGTGGCCATAAAGGGGGGTCTTTCCGAGAAGTCATGAGAGAGGAGAGCTTTGTAGACTATTGAAATGCCATGTGGGATTACAGTGTTAGGTCTAAAAAATCTCTGTACAGGAGTCTCCTCCCCCAGGGGAGACGCGGGTACACCAAATACATTTCGATGCTTCAAGAAGCTACGAACTTGAAAATATTGAAAGAGGGCCTTAGGAGGCAGATTATATCGAGCGGAAAGGTCCGCAAATGACTTCAGACCAGAGTCATCATAGAGGTCACTTACCCGGTGTATCCCGCAATCCCCCCAGGCGGAGAGAGACAGACCCTCCACTGCGTTTTCCAGTGCCCGAATAGAAATATAATCAAATAAGAATGGGAAATGGGAAGGGCAGAATTTTGTCCAAATTTTAGCGGCGGAGGAGATTGCTTTGAGAGATGAGCTTGGCTTAATTGAACGGAGTAGGCACAATTCTAGAAATAGTCTGAGCGAGGATCGAGGGGCGAATTGCGATTCAATATTAAACCATTGGAGAGAAGAGTTCCCTCCCACCAGATTTTTAGGGGCTCTATAAGAGCGGCTTTGTGGTACAACTGAATTTTGGGGACTCCCAAGCTTCCTTTGGAGTATGGTAGTGTCATTAACGACCGTTTTATTCTATGAGGTTTGTTATCCCAAACAAAACGGTCAATAACTGATTGAAAAGCTGAGAGATCTTTAGAGGGAATGGAGAGAGGGAGGCATCTGAAAAGATAAATAAGTTTAGGGAGGATTAACATTTTAGATGCTTGTATTCTAGCCATCCATGATAGATGAGAACTCGTAAAAAGACCTACCGTATATACTCGAGTATAAGCCGACCCGAGTATAAGCCGACCCCCCTAATTTTGCCACAAAAAACTGGGAAAACTTATTGACTCGAGTATGAGCCTAGGGTGGAAATGCAGCATTTACCGGTGAATTTCAAAAATAAAAATAGATCATTATTTCCCCATAGCTGTGCCATATAGTGCTCTACACCGTTCATTATTTCCCCATAGCTGTGCCCCATATAGTGCTCTGCACCGTTCATTGTGCCCCATAGCTGTGCCATATGCGGTGCTCTGCACCGTTCATTGTGCCCCCCATTGCTGTGCCATATACAGTGCTCTGCACCGTTCATTGTGCCCCATTGCTGTGCCATATACGGTGTTTTGCACCGTTCATTGTGCCCCATTGCTGTGCCATATACGGTGCTCTGCACCGTTCATTGTGCCCCATTGCTGTGCCATATACAGTGCTCTGCACCGTTCATTGTGCCCCATTGCTGTGCCATATACGGTGCTCTGCTCCGTTCATTGTGCCCCATTGCTGTGCCATATACGGTGCTCTGCACCGTTCATTGTGCCCCATATCTGTGCCCATATACGGTGCTCTGCACCGTTCATTGTGCTCCATTGCTGTGCCATATACGGTGCTTTGCACCGTTCATTGTGCCCCATAGCTGTGCCATATACGGTGCTTTGCACCGTTCATTGTGCCCCATATCTGTGCCCATATACGGTGCTCTGCACCGTTCATTGTGCCCCATTGCTGTGCCCTATACGGTGCTCTGCACCGTTCATTGTGCCCCATTGCTGTGCCATATACGGTGCTCTGCACCGTTCATTGTGCCCCATATCTGTGCCCATATACGGTGCTCTGCACCGTTCATTGTGCCCCATTGCTGTGCCTTATACGGTGCTTTGCACCGTTCATTGTGCCCCATAGCTGTGCCATATACGGTGCTTTGCACCGTTCATTGTGCCCCATATCTGTGCCCATATACGGTGCTCTGCACCGTTCATTGTGCCCCATTGCTGTGCCCTATACGGTGCTCTGCACCGTTCATTGTGCCCCATTGCTGTGCCATATACGGTGCTCTGCACCGTTCATTGTGCCCCATATCTGTGCCCATATACGGTGCTCTGCACCGTTCATTGTGCCCCATTGCTGTGCCATATACGGTGCTTTGCACCGTTCATTGTGCCCCATAGCTGTGCCATATACGGTGCTTTGCACCGTTCATTGTGCCCCATATCTGTGCCCATATACGGTGCTCTGCACCGTTCATTGTGCCCCATTGCTGTGCCCTATACGGTGCTCTGCACCGTTCATTGTGCCCCATTGCTGTGCCATATACGGTGCTCTGCACCGTTCATTGTGCCCCATTGCTGTGCCATATACGGTGCTCTGCACCGTTCATTGTGCCCCATATCTGTGCCCATATACAGTGCTCTGCACCGTTCATTGTGCCCCATTGCTGTGCCATATACGGTGCTCTGCACCGTTCATTGTGCCCCATTGCTGTGCCATATACGGTGCTTTGCACCGTTCATTGTGCCCCATTGCTGTGCCATATACGGTGCTCTGCACCGTTCATTGTGCCCCATAGAAATCTCTGCCGCCGCTGCTGCAATAAAAAAAAAAACCACATACTCACCTCCCTTGATTGCAGCTCCCGGCGTCTCGTTCCGGCGCCTCCATCTTCCCAGCGTCTCTGCTCTGACTGATCAGGCAGAGGGCGCCGCGCACACTGTATGCGTCATCGCGCCCTCTGCCTGAACAGTCAGAGCGCAGACGCCGGGAAGATGGAGGCGCCGGCCGGGAAGATGGAGCGGCGCCCGGCGGCTGGAACGAGGACAGGTGAATATGCTATACTTACCTAGTCCTGGCGATCCTCGCGCTGTCCCTCTGCCTGGTCTTCGGTGCCGCAGCTCTTCCTGTCAGCGGTCACCGGCACCGCTGATTAGAGGAATGAATAGGCGGCTCCGCCCCTATGGGAGGTGGAGCCGCTTATTCATATCTCTAATGAGCGGTCCCACGTGACCGCTGAAGAGGGGAAGAAGCTGCAGCACAGAAGCCCGTGGGACGGCAGGGACAGCGCGAGGATCGCCAGGACTAGGTAAGTATACCTCAGCGCCCTCACCCCCTCACCCGCCGACCCTGCCACCCACATTGACTCGAGTATAAGCCGAGAGGGGCACTTTCAGCCCAAAAATTTGGGCTGAAAATCTCGGCTTATACTCGAGTATATACGGTATTTCTTTTTTAATTTCGAGAAGAGTTGAGTCGCAGTTAACACGAACTATATTTTTAATATGAGTGATTTGTATGCCCAGGTATGTAAAGCCCGCGGGGGGCCAAATAAAAGGGTATTTAGCTTGAATTTGAAGTTGGAGGGAAGTTGAGATAAACAAGGGAAAAATTGTAGACTTGGATAGATTAAGTTTATAGTAGGAGGCCTCGGCAAATTGAGAGAGGATGGAGGAGACCGCAGATAGCGAACTAAGAGGAGTAGAACAGGTCAAAACTACATCGTCCGCATAGAGGCCAATTTTATGCTCGTGATTCCCCACCATCACACCTCCAATATCTGAACATTGTCTAACCGCAGCTGCTAGGGGCTCCATGATCAGAGCACAGATGATGGGGGAGAGGGGGCAGCCCTGTCGGGTTCCATTCGAAATAGAAAAGACACGGGATTTGAAGCCAGCAGAACAGACAGAGGCACATGGATTGGAGTACAGAGCCATAATGGCTGAGAAAATTGGGCCTGAAAGGTCAAACCCACTCAAAGTGGCAGCAATATAACCCCAGTGCACTCTGTCGAACGCCTTTTCCACGTCAAGAGATAGGAACACAGATGGAAGTTTCCCCCTCTCTACCACATCCAGCAGGTCAATTAAGCGTCTTGTACCATCTCTAGTCTGCCTGCCTGGAACGAAGCCCACCTGATCCGGGTGAATTAAGGATGGGAGAACCGACATCAACCTATTAGCCCAGACCTTGGCATAGATTTTGACATCACAGTTTAGCAAGGCGATAGGGCGGAAATTACCAGGAGAAGTCATGGGTTTCCCGGGTTTAGGAAGAGTTGATATGCATGCCTCCAATCCCTCCTTCACAATGGAGCCGGCTGAGCGCCAATAGTTGAATAAGCGTAAAAGAAAAGGGGATAAAATAGGGAGGAACTGAGAATAATATGAGAAGGAAAAACCATCTGGACCTGGAGCTGAGCGTTTCTTGGCTTCCTTGACTATTTGTAAGATTTCAAATGCCTCAATAGGGGCATTAAGGAGAGATAACTGTTCTGGGTTAAGCGAGGGGAGATTCGCTTTATTTAAAAAGGCAGCTATTGAAGCCTGGGAAGGTTACGGGTACCATCTGATTTAAGAAGATAGGCAATTTTAGATTGGGCTTCTTTTTTTTTAACATGCTTAGCGAGTAAAGTGCCAGCTCTGTCACCCATGGAGTAGAATTTAGCTTTGGATTTTCTTAGTGAATTTTCTGTTCTGTGGAGGAGAAGCTGGCGGAGGTGAAGACGTGCAGCCGAGAGGTTAGAAAGGAGATGAGCAGAAGGATGGGCCTTGTGGCGGGACTCCAATTGGGCAACTTCAGCCAAGGCAGACTGAAGATTTGAATTATATTTACGTTTAGCTGACGCAGCCATTTTGATGAAAAGACCACGTGCTACTGCTTTATGAGCAAACCATAAAGAGTCCTCGCGTACATCCGCAGAGTCATTAAAAGCAAAAAACTCTTGCAGAGAGCGTTCAATTTGTGAGGAGTTCGCCTGCTCAGAAAGGAGGTGGGTATTAAGGCGCCAGTGTGAGGGAGGTCTAATTGCAAGAGGGTCTTTAAGAGTAACTGAAGTTGGAGCATGGTCAGACCAGGTGATGTTACCTATGGACGCAGCGGTACAGTAAGGGAGGGCTACGTCATCCACTAAGATATAGTCTATCCTGCTGTAGGAAGCATGGCGGGGCGACCAAAATGTATAATCTCTCTCATTACAGTGGAGATATCTCCAAATATCATGGAGATTATAGGAGTTAATCAAGTGGGCCGCCTCGCCCCTAGATACAGAGGATGACGAACAATCTAGATTTTTGGAAACCGGGATGTTAAAATCTCCGGCAATTAGCTTACTTTGCTGAAAATTGCCTAGTGCTGTAAAAAAACTATTCATAAATTTAGTTTGACCAGTGTTTGGACCATATACCGAGGCCATGGTGTAGGGGTTATTATTAATTGAACAAGAAAGTATAATATATCTGCCTGCAGGGTCAACCACAGATCTGTGTAACTGGAAAGAATTAGTTTTACTAAGGAAAATAGCCACCCCAGCTTTTTTGGTTTTCCCGTTTGCGAAGAATTGGTGAGGGTATAGGTTTGAGTACATTCTTACATTGTCTCGCTCTAGGAGATGGGTTTCCTGTAAATATATAATGTCATGCTTAGATTTAGCAAGTTGGCGCCAGACAAGTGATCTCTTGCTGGGGGAGTTAAGACCATTGACATTAATAGAATATAATGAAACACTCATAATAAACAGTTATAAAGTTTTGAATGCAGGCATGCAGACTTATGCTCAGTAAAATAATACCGTAATACCATGGGCTACTATGTGGTAGCGATCTGAGATATGTAGGGGGGGGGAGGGAAGAAGGGAAAAGGGGAAACCAAACAAACAGTAACCAGACATTCCAACAAAGGACCATCCAGGGAGTTCCTGTGTCCAAGGTGAATTAGCAAAACAGTTCACCTGAGGGGCAATAAGCTGAGGAAGGATCAGCCAGTGATCAACCTCAGCAAAAAATCAGCAAGAAAAAAAAAGAAAAAATTAGAATAAAATAAAAAAGTACTATAATTGTGCGGGAAGAGGAAAAAAAAAAAGAGATTTCCCTTTTTTTCCAACCAGGAAATGGAGACGGTTAGCACTTCAGGCGACCTTCCAGTCGGGGGTAATCCGGCGTCTTCGGGAGTTAGAGCTTTCAGACTTGGAGGAAGGAACAGCAGGGAGGGGTCCAGGAAGATCAAAGCCCCATTGCAACAAAGTTTTAGCTGCTTGCGACGGGGTTAGACACGTGGTGACGGATCCATCCTTACGAATGCAGAGCTTAGTGGGAAATCCCCAGTGGTATAATATGCCTTTTTCCCTGAGAATTGTGGTATAGGGCAGGAACGCCCTACGTGGGGCTAGGGTTCCTGGTGATAAATCAGGAAAGACAGTAATGGCCGCAAAGCGTTCAGGCAAAGACGGTTTAGCTCTCAGGGCCTGCAGAAATTCGTCCTTCATAACAAAGAAATGGATGCGGGCCAAAACATCTCTAGGAACCGAGGGGTCTAGTCCTGAGGGCTTAGGGATCCGGTGAATGCGGTCAATTATGATGCCTTCTTTAGTATAAAGTGGGAGGACAGTAAGGATAAAATCTTGAAGGAAGGCTTTAAGATCATCAGATCCAACCGATTCAGCAATGCCCCTAAGTTTGACATTATTCCTTCTAGATCTGTCTTCTAAATCTAGAGTTTTGGCATGTGTCCTTGTAGCAAGCAATTGCAGGTTGTCATGAGCATCCCACAGGTCATTATGAGAGGCCACCAGTTCAGCCATTGTATTTTCTAGGTGGTCAGTGCGGGCCCCTAGTTCCTCCACCTCTCCCCTGAGCTCCGACATCATGGAGCGCATATCCTCCTGCAGGGAGGCACGAAGATCCCCCAGCATGTCCCTGAGAAGCGACACTGTGACCGGGGCATCAGGAATATCCGCTGCTGCAGCGTTTGAGGCAGAGGACTGAGAGCCTCTGCGCGCAGCCCGGGAAGATCTGGGAGACAGCGGCGCCATCTTGGATTTCTGGGGCTGCTGCGAGGAGGCGGCAAAGAAATCCACTATGCGCCTGGACGGGTCTCCGGAGCCAGACTTGGATTTCCCCATGTACTCACCGGCCGGTAAGGGTGCCGTGCAGGGAATTTGGGGGAGGAAGGCGCCGTTCGTGCGTCGCTATGAGCCGCTTAACGTGTCCTGGGTGCGGAGCTCCCGCGCTATGCGACCTGTGCCATCCGAAGTCAGGCCACGCCCCAGTTTGAGATTTTTAAAGAGTAGCTAAACTTGTTTTTTTCCCCCCAATAATTTTGTCCAGTTTGGAAAGTTATTATTATTATTTATTATTATTATAGCGCCATTTATTCCATGGCGCTTTACATGGGAGGAGGGGTATACATAATAAAAAACAAGTACAATAATCTTAATCAATACAAGTCATGGCTGGTAAAGGAGGACAGAGGACCCTGCCCGCGAGGGCTCACAATCTACAAGGGATGGGTAAGGATACAGTAGGTGAGGGTAGAGCTGGTTGTCCAGCGGTTTTGGTGGATCAGTGGTCACTGCAGGCTTGTCAGAAGAGGTAGGTCTTCAGTTTCCTTTTGAAGATTTCCACAGTAGGCGAGAGTCTGATATGTTGGGGTAGAGAGTTCCAGAGTAGGGGGGATGCGCGGGAGAAATCTTGTATGCGATTGTGGGAAGAAGAGATAAGAGGGGAGTCGAGAAGGAGATCTTGTGAGGATCGGAGGTTGCGTGCTGGTAGGTACCGGGAGACGAGGTCACAGATGTATGGAGGACACAGGTTGTGGATGGCTTTGTATGTCATGGTTGGGTTTTGAACTGGAGTCTCTGGGTAATGGGGAGCCAGTGAAGGGATTGACAGAGGGGAGAGGCTGGGGAATAGCGGGAGGATAGGTGGATTAGTCGGGCTGCAGAGTTTAAGATAGATTGGAGGGGCGCAAGAGTGTTCGAGGGGAGGCCACACAGCAGGAGGATGCAGTAGTTAAGACGGGAGATGATGAGGGCATGAACTAGAGTTTTTGCAGATTCTAGGTTGAGGAATGTGCGGATCCGGGAGATGTTTTTGACTTGAAGTCGGCAGGAGGTGGAAAGGGCTTGGATATGTGGTTTGAAGGAGAGATCAGAGTCAAGGATTACCCCGAGGCAGCGGACTTGTGGGACTGGGGAGAGTGAGCAGCCATTTACTTTAATGGATAGGTTTCTTGGGAGAGTCGAGTGAGATGGGGGAAAGATGATGAATTCTGTTTTGTCCATGTTAAGTTTTAGAAATCTAGCAGAGAAGAAGGATGAAATAGCGGACAGACATTGTTGGATTTTGGTTAGTAGGGAGGTGATATCTGGTCCAGAGATGTAGATCTGTGTGTCATCAGCATAGAGGTGGTACTGCAAGCGTGAGATTCTATGAGCTGTCCCAGTCCGAAGGTGTAAATGGAGAAGAGCAGGTGCCCTAAAACTGAACCGTGCGGGACTCCGACAGATAGGGGGCGAGGTGAGGAGGTGGTGTGTGAGTGGGAGACACTGAATGTCCGGTCTTTTAGGTATGACGAGATCCAGGATAGGGCCAAGTCTGTGATGTCAAGAGATGAAAGGGTCTGTAGTAATAGGGAGTGGTCCACTGTGTCAAAGTCAGAGGACAGGTCCAGGAGAAGGAGGACAGAATAGTGTCGCTTGGCTTTGGCAGTCAGCAGGTCATTGGTGACTTTAGTTAGGGCAGTTTCAGTGGAGTGGTGCGGCCGGAAGCCAGATTGTATGCGGTTGAAGAGGGAGCAGGAAGAGAGGTGGGAGACCAGTTCGAAATGGACATGTTGTTCCAGTAGTTTTGAGGCAAAAGGGAGAAGTGATATTGGGCGATCGCTAGATACAGAGGATGGGTCAAGAGAGGACTTTTTGAGGATAGGTGTGATTGAGGCATGTTTTAAGCATGAGAGGAAAACACCAGTTGTTATTAATAGGTTGAAGAGATGGGTTGGAGTTGGGATGAAGACTGTGGTGAGTTATGAAACTTTTCAAATTCCTTTATAAGGGAATTTGTCTTCATCTCTGTACAAAAATTGCATGGAAATGGCTCCAAACTCCTGCTGCTAATAAAAGGGTCAGCTCCTGTCTCCTTCTGTGAGTGTAAGGCCACAATCACACCTTCAGTATTTCACATCAGTATTTGTAAGCCACAACCAGGAGTGGGTGATAAATCCTGAAGTGGTGACGTGTTTCTATTGTACTTTTTCACTGATTGTTCCACTCCTGGTTTCGGCTTAAAAATACTGATGTAAAATACTGACCAAATACTGATCAAGTGAATGTGGCTAAAGACACAAAGTTTTTGATACCTCAAAAACATGTAGCGTCAAAAACGCATTGTGGGCATACACAGCCTCCTTCACACGTCCTGTTATTTGCAGTACTGGGAAAACCAGTACCGGTGCTATCCGTGTCGCTGTGCATGTGTGTGTCATCTGGGTTGCATCCTTATGCCATCCATGTCACGCAAACTTGAATAGAATGCAGAATAAAAATGACAGATAGTTAGGTGCTAAATATGCATAGATATATAATCAGTGCATGTGTAGTTTACTGTACATGTATTTAGCTAATAAATAAAATAAATAAATAAAAACCTCCATTTTTGATAACCAGCAAAGGTAAAGCAGACAGCTTCGGTGTCTGTGTATAGAAGTAAAGTTCCTGCTATTCGCAGGTGCCGGGTACTGACGTCAGCACTGAGTGCAGAGAGACACGGCAGCTCTGATAAGCGTTGTAGTCACTACCCAACGTCTGTGAATACTGGTCACTTTACTGCTATTCACAGATGCTGGAGCCAAAGGCGAGGAACGTGGACTATGTCGGGGCTTCGTGGGAACATTTTTACAAATAAATTGGTGAACGAGGGACTGTCTCTTGAGTTTATTTCTCTCGTTTTAGGTTTCGAGCACTGCCTACCAATGACCCATCTATTTTTTTATTACATTTTCAAATATCTCTATCCTCTGAAAATGAATGGAGATCTTAAAAATGGTGACAGTTTTAAGTGGATAAAAAAAAAAAGTTGTTGAATTTTAAAATTATTTTTGTACTTTATTTGCATAAAACTATAACCTCATTTAATGTCAATATTCCCTATTTAATTTTTAGGATAAACAGTATTTTAGGGTCTTAGTTACTGTATATTTTATTTGTCATATTTCAGAAACAGGTGGACAACATATCACTACATGTGCCCTCCACCAGATTAAATATGGAGAGCAGTTCCTGCCTATCTGACAGGCGGATGACACTGCACCCCGGGAGGACGGCATTCCTTTCTGATATGTTGTCCTCCTCTGCACTGAAATACAACACAGCAACACAGCAGAGGCGACCATGGCTATGTATCGTTAATTCAGGTCTATAAAGCAACACCAAGATTATAAATATTACTATATATACATATATATATATATATATATATATATATATATATATATAAATATATATATATATTTATATTTATAACGAAAGTACAGCACCATATTATTCTACCTACTTACCTCTGGCCGATGATTGTGCTTCCCTTCACCCCCTGTAAGAAATCAATAATTTGCCTTTTAGAGCTATGACCTCTTTATAATATCACAGGGAACAAAATGTAAAACTATTATTATTATTATAGCGCCATTTATTCCATGGCGCTTTACATGTGAGGCGGGGTATACATAATAAAAAACAAGTACAATAATCTTAAACAATACAAGTCACGAGTGGCACTGGAGGAGAGAGGACCCTGCCCGCGAGGGCTATCGCACAATATTATAGTTGTACAGGTCAGGCTCCATCTCTGATCCATTAACAGGGCAGTGCTGGCGTCTCTGTAAATAGCTGTGTCAGAAGAGGTGGCTGCTCCCAACTCATACCTACTGAACTTCTCTTGTGCTGCACCCTGACTCAAGGATGTTTTATGCAGTCACATTGCTATTTCTTCCAAGATATTCAGCAGTTACGTTGGCACATATTACAGATATAGCTATAATTTTTATTCTCGGGTTTACAAATAAAATCATAAATGAATCAAAGAGATATCAAAACTTTCAGTGCACAAAATTTTACAGTATTCTCATATCTGTCCTCAAGATTCAAAGCCTTTCCAAGTTTGGAAATTCTAAGGGGGCTATCTGTGACTGATTGGCAGGAATTTCAGGGCCCCATATTGGCAAAATTTACTGGCCCCCTTGAGACTCCACCGAGGCTCCTCCACAGCTCCTCCTCCATCCCCGAAACCTTCCACAGTCCCACCGTCCACCGTCCTCCTCTTCTACACCACATCCTGACCAATCACACATTAACAGTTCCCATAGAACACCAGTTCACATACATAGACAGCAGCTTTTGTTTTGGCCAAAAGATTTTTTAAGCCGCCACCAGGACAAGGCAGACTCTTGGCAGCACCCTACTATACTCTAACCTATTAAACATTTCTTAACCCCTTAACCCCCATCAATGATTTGCATGTTATTGACCGGGCCAATTTTTACAATTCTGACCACTGTCCCTTTATGAGGTTATAACTCTGGAACGCCTGTATGGATCCCAGTGATTCTGACATTTGACATTGTTTTCTAGTGACATATTGTACTTCATTTTAGTGGTAAAATTTCCTCGACATTACTAGTTTTTATTTGTGAAAAAAACTGAAATTTGGCGAAAATTGTGAAAATTTCGCAATTTTCCACATTTTAATTCTCATGCCCCTAAATCACACAGATATGTCACACAAAATACTTAACATTTCCCACATGTCTACTTTACATCAGCACAATTTTGGAACCAACATTTTTTTTTTGTTAGGGAGTTATAAGGGTTAAAGGTTGACCAGCAATTTCTTATTTTTACAAAACCATTTTTTTTAGGGACCACATCACATTTGAAGTCACTTTGAGAGGTCTATATGATAGAAAATACCAAAAATGACACCATTCTAAAAACTGCACCCCTCAAGGTGCTCAAAACCACATTTAAGAAGTTTATTAACCCTTCAGGTGCTTCACAGGAATTTTTGGAATGTTTAAAAAAAAAATGAACATTTAACTTTTTTTCACAAAAAACTTACTTCAGATCCAATTTGTTTTGTTTTACCAAGGGTAATAGGAGAAATTGGACCCCAAAAGTTGTTGTACAATTTGTCCTGAGTACGCAGATACCCCATATGTGGGGGGGAACCACCATTTGGGCGCATGACAAAGCTCGGATGCGAAGGAGCACCGTTTGACTTTTTCATCGCAGAACTGGCTGGAATTGAGATCAGACGCCATGTCGCGTTTGGAGAGCCCCTGATGTGCCTAAACAGTGGAAACTCCCCACAAGTGTCACCATTTTGGAAAGTAGACCCCTATGGAACTTCTCTAGATGTGTGGTGGGCACTTTGATCCCCCAATTGTTTCACTAAAGATTATAATATAGAGTCATGAAAATTAAAAACATTTTTTTTTACCGCAAAAATGATTTTTTAGCCCCCAGTTTTGTATTTTCCCAAGGTTGACAGGAGAAATTGGACCCCAAAAGTTGTTGTCCAATTTGTCTTGAGTACGCTGATACCTCATATGTGGGAAAAAAACTATTGTTTCGGCACACGTCGGGGCTCAGAAGGGAAGAAGTGGCATTTTGGAATGCAGACTTTGATGGAATGGTCTGCGGGCATCACGTTGCGTTGAGTTTTCAGAGCCCCTGATGTACCTAAACAGTAGAAACATGGTCTGCGGGCATCACGTTGCGTTGAGTTTTCAGAGCCCCTGATGTACCTAAACAGTAGAAACCCCCCACTAGTGACCCCATATTTGAAACTAGACCCCCCGAAGGAACTTATCAAGATTTGTTATGAGAACTTTGAACCCCCAAGTGTTTTACTAAAGTTTATATTATAACAAAGAGCCGTGAAAATAAAAAAATCATTTTTTTCCCACAAAAATGATGTTTTAGCCCCCACATTTTTATTTTCACAAGGGTAACAGGAGAAATTGGACCTCAAAAGTTGTCCAATTTGTCCTGAGTACGCTGATACACCATATGTGGGGGTAAACCACTGTTTGGGCTCACTTCGGGGCTCGGAATGGAAGATGTGGCGTTTTGGAATGCAGACTTTGATGGAATGGTCTGCGGGCGTGACGTTGCATTTGCAGAGCCCCTGATGTGCCTAAACAGTGGAAACCCCCCAATTCTAACTCCAACCCTAACCCCAACCCCAAGACACCTCTAACCATAATCCCATCCCTAACCACACCCCTAACCCGAACACACCTCTAACCCTAATCCCAACCCCAACACACCCCTAACCACTACCCTAACCACACCCTTAACCCTGACACACCCCTAACCCAACCGTAAATGTAATCCAAACCCTAACCCCAACTCTATTCCCAACCCTAACCCTAACTTTAGCCCCAACCCTAACTTTAGCCCCAACCCTAATCCTAACTTTAGCCTCAACCCTAACCCTAACCCTAATGGGAAAATGGAAATACATTTTTTTTACTTTATTATTTTTCCCTAACTAAGGCGGTGATAAAGGGGGTTTGATTTACTATTTATAGCGGGTTTTTATGTTTGGCAGCTGTCACACACTAAAAGACGCTTTTTATTGCAAAAAATAGCTTTTGCATCACCACATTTTGAGAGCTATAATTTTTCCATATTTTGGTCCACAGAGCCATGTGGGGTCTTGTTTTTTGTGGGCCGAGTTGATGTTTTTATTCGTAACATTTTCGGGTTCATGACATTTTTTGATAGCTTTTTATTCCAATGTTTGTTAGGCAGAATGAACAAAAACCAGCAATTCATGAATTTCTTTTGGGGGGGGCGTTTATACCGTTCCGCGTTTGGTAAAATTGATACAGCAGTTTTATTCTTCGGGTTAGTACAATTACAGCGATACCTCATTTATATTTTTTTTTATGTTTTGGCGCTTTTATACAATATAAACTATTTTATATAAAAAATAATTATTTTTGCATCGCTATATTCTGAGGGCTATAACTTTTTTTTTTCGCTGATGACGCTGTAGGGCGGCTCGTTTTTTGCGGGAAAAGATGAAGTTTTCAGCGGTACCATGTTTATTTACATCTGTCTTTTTCATCGCACGTTATTCCACTTTTTGTTCAGATGTATGATGATAAAGCATTGTTTTTTGCCTCTTTTTTTTTTTTTACGGTGTTCACTGAAGGGATTAAGTAGTGTGACAGTTTTATATGTCTGGTCGTTATGGACGCGGCGATACTAAAAATGTGTACTTTTATTGTTTTCTTTTAATTTACATACTGTGTTTCAGGGGTTAATGTGCCGGGAGCGGTCCGTGACCACTCCTGGCACATAGTGCCGGATGTCAGCTGTGATAATCAGCTGACACCCGGCAGCGATCGGCCACGCTCTCCCCGTGAGCGCGGCTGATCGAATATGACGTACTATCCCATCCATGGAAATTAAGTCCCAGGTCACATGGATGGGATAGTACATTTGATGGCAGAAAGGGGTTAAAATATCCAATCCTTTTTTAGGTATATTTTTATTTATTTTTCTTTAAGGGAATGAGTCATATATCTTTTTAAAATGACCAATAATACTACATACCAGGGACAAATACCGTCACACCAAGGCCATACCACATATTCCCACGACATAGTGACCAAACAATACCATATACAAGGAACAAATACCACCACACCATGACCAGACCACATATTACCACCACATAGTGACTAATACAACACACAAGGAACAAATACCGCCACACCATGAGCAGACCACATACTACCATCACATAGTGACCGAATACTGAAATACTGATCATTAATAAAAAAAAAAACCACAATACTAAGTGCCATTATACATCTTAGCTCTGTATATACTGTCAGTGTACAGGTAAAAAAGTGATCACGAGTGACATTATACCCAGGAGTTTTGGATATAGTGTACAGGTAATACAGTGATTTTATACACAGGAGCTCTGTATAAAGTGTCAGTGTACAGGTAATACAGTGATCACTAGGGACATTATACACAGGAGCTCGGTATATAGTGCATTGTGTACAGGTAATACAGTGACCACAAGTGATATTATACACAGGAGCTCTCTATATAGTGTATTGTGTACATATAATACAGAGATCACCAGTGACTTTATACACAGGAGCTATGTATACAGTGTCAGTGTACAGATAATACAGTGATAACCACTAACATTATACACAGGAGCTCTGTATATAGTGTCAGTGTACAGGTAACACACTGACTTGAAAAACACACACAAAATTTCAGCTCACCCTTTTTGAGTAGTCTCCATGGGATTTATTCAGTCCGAGCACGGAAAGAGCTTCTGCCAACGCTCTCTGGAAACGATGAGAATGAAAAAGGAATCCAGCTCAGGAAAGTATATAAAATCAAAAGTTTTTATTCCAAATTATTTAAAAAAAGAGAAAACACTGCATGTCAAAAATCAGCAATATCCAATGAACGGAAGGACGACCATGATACAGCTGAACGCGTTTCGAACACTAGGTGTTCTTAGTCCACAGCTGATGTGGACTAAGAACACCTAGTGTTCGAAACGCGTTCAGCTGTATCATGGTCGTCCTTCCGTTCATTGGATATTGCTGATTTTTGACATGCAGTGTTTCCTCTTTTTTTAAATAATTTGGAATAAAAACTTTTGACTTTATATACTTTCCTGAGCTGGATTCCTTTTTCATTCTCAACACACTGACTTACCAGTGGCGTCTCTAGATGAAGTCCTTTATCTTTCTTTTCTTCTTCATCCAGCGCAGACCGCCATCACTTCTTCCAGCCAGGATCCCTCTCTACATAAAATAGCACAGTTATCTAGAACACCACTTCCAGAGCACATTCCCCACTTTTCCCTTTCTTCTACTCTACACAGCTGAATACAGATGTGAACCCACAATTAATGCAACCTACCATTCTAAATATAAATTATAATTCACCACTGTGCAAACACTAACTATAAATAGACACTTTCCCCACCTAATATATAAGTTAATTAGCCCCTGAACTCTTTCCCCCAATTCAATACCAGTCACTGCATCCTCAAATGCCCCCACTATGTACTTCCCGCTTTATTTTATTTACATGCCCCTTCTGTCCCCATTCATTATGTCATGTCTTCTGTCTCTCCTACCCCAACACTCTAATTCAGTATCAACTTCCCTCCCCCACATTCAATGCATTATTTACTCTCCCCCACCCTCAATTTATTATTATTCGCTGCCCCACCCCAATTCATCATCACTTGTCCCTGACCTTCAATTCATCATTTACGGTCTCCCCCATCCACCAGTCTTAATACGTCTCATTTACTCCCCTCAAAATTGATCATTATTTGCTCTCACCCAAATCATCATTTGCTCTTCCCGCCCTCCACTTTCGATTCATCATTTGCAGTCCCCCGTCTCCTGCCCTCAATTCATCATTTGCAGGAACACTCAGTCAAGCTGATATTTCCAGTGTATGATGGTGTCAAAAGAGATAGTTTTCGTTTGTCTAGATGCCTTATACAGCAAGAGACACTGATATTCATGTCCCTTATTCATTAGTAGGGTCGATGATCACGTACTTATCATTCTACATTGGCCAATCTGTTGCGGTGATGGTTGCACCATCTCTCCCCCCTCACTACATCATTTCCAGTCCCCCTCCCCTATATCACTTCATCATGTGCAGTCTCCCTCCCCGCCTCTCACTTCATCATTTGGAGTCCCCCCTCTTCATCATTTGCTGTCTCCCTCCCCTACTCACTTCATCAATTGCAGTCCCCCCACTCACTTCATCATTTGCAGTGCCCCTCCCCCACTCACTTCGTCATGTGCAGTCTCCCTCCCCCCCCACTCACTTCATCATTTGCAGTGCCCCTCCCCCACTCACTTCATCATGTGCAGTCTCCCTCCCCGCCTCTCACTTCATCATTTGGAGTCCCCCCTCTTCATCATTTGCTGTCTCCCTCCCCTACTCACTTCATCAATTGCCGTCCCCCCACTCACTTCATCATTTGCAGTGCCCCTCCCCTCCTTCACTTCATCATTTGCAGCGCCCACTCCACTCCCCTCCCGACTTCGTCATTTGCAGCCCTCACCTCTCACTTCATCATTTGCAGTCACCCTCCCCCACTGCATCATTTGCAGTCCCTCACTTACTCCATTATTTGCAGTCCCCCTCCCCCCACTTCATAATTTGCAGTCCCACTCCATCACTTGCAGTCTACCTCCACCTCCCTCCTCTAATTCATTTTATAAAGAAAGAAAAAGCAAACAAACTCATACTTACCTCACTGATGATATCCTGTAAGCGGAGCTCTGCTTCTGATGTCCTTGTACAGGAAAGCGCGTACGCGATGACATTATTGCATAGGTGCTGTCACCTGACTGGAAGTCAAGAGGGCGGAGGGAGTGGGAGCTGCGCAGCCATCCAGGGTAGACGGCCGTGGAGCTCCGAGACAAGTTACCAGCGCCAAGGTGTGCGCTGCGCACAGAACTTCATTGCACGATGGGGCCTCGTGAGCAGAAGCACAAGAGGCGGGGGCCCGGGCCGCTCTCTGTACTGCAGCTCACCAGGCCCCATATAGCAGTAAAGGTAGTAATACTCTGATGGCGGCCCTGCTGATTGGCACTGCGGTTTAAGCCCACCAACACAAGACAAAAAAGGGCCAATGGACAGTCGGTCATTCACTGGTAATAAGAAAAACAAATTCTCAGACTACATCAGCCAACCTAGAATTTTTTGGTCGACAATACTTCCAATTTTTATCATAACCCCCAAAGCATGCAACATAGTCCAAAAAAATCCATCATCATTCATTCAATTGGCCCTAATGAACAATCGTTTGTTTCACCGAAACAGTGGACAATCATTAGTTATGATCGAAATCGCCAACAACAAATCATTTTTAGTTAATGTTTATTGGCACCTTTATACTTTGGAGGGCACTATGTCACTTGAGACATTGTGGAAGACATTTAAAGGAGAACTGTGCCTGCCACTTTTGGGTCAATATATGCAGACTATAGGGGATTATTCCTGCACTTCTGAGAACACTTTGATTGGCCGTAATGAAGCCCAGTATCCAGGGTGTGTTGGGTTGGCACTTGCGAAAAGCACCATGGGTGGTGTCGATTGGGTCACAGTATTTAGCACTTATGGTGAGTCAAGTAAATTTTTTCTTATAACTTATGGAAGACATTTAGATGGCATCTACGTGGCACTGACTGCTGCCATGTAGAACACTTTTATGGTGGACACTCAAAAAAGGACATACAAAAATCAGATGAGATGCAGCATTATTACCAGCAACATTACCACTTCAGTCATCATAAACTGGTTGCCAGAGCTGAGTATACTGGTCTATTTCTAGTTATTTTTCCACAATAATCTGAATCTGACGTCTGCTATTGTGAATACGGAACAAGAATTAAAAAATTTGTGGCAACAGAGTTGTGAATGTGGACAATCCAAAATGATGAACTTAATACTAATCCTTTATGTTCTTACCTGTGGTGACATCACTACGTGTGTCGGTCTGTTGAGAAGAAAACAAGGAAGTATTTGCCTTATAAATTAACAGTTCACAGGATTGACTCCTTCAACTTAAAGGGAACCTGTCACCTGAATTTGGCGGGACTGGTTTTGGGTCATATGGGCGGAGTTTTAGGGTGTTTGATTCACCCTTTCCTTACCCGCTGACTGCATGCTGGCTGCAATATTGGATTGAAGTTCATTCTCTGTTCTCCGTAGTACATGCCTGCACAAGGCAAGATTGCTTTGCGCAGGCGTGTACTATGGAGGACAGAGAATGAACTTCAATCCAATATTGCAGCCAGCATGCAGCCAGCGGGTAAGGAAAGGGTGAATCAAACACCCGAAAACTCCGCCCATATGACCCAAAACCAGTCCCGCCAAATTCAGGTGACAGAGTCCCTTTAAGTGGCACTCAAGACCAAAGGCGGAAAAGTAATTTTTTTGACCAGATCCCATTCATTTCTCAGCTTCTCACAATCTATGGCGCTTCGTCATAGTCTTTTCTTATTCGGATAAATGTGTCTACTGCTGATTCACCAAGACCTGCTGACAGGAATCACATCGCTTTTCTCTTCCCGCTTGACTCCGTCAAGGACTTGCATTGTGGTCTACTACAATACTGAAGATCAGACACCACCGGAAAGAAGATCAAGCAGTCTAACGTTTAATGTTGTGGACCCGGTTTGTCCAATAGATGTCAATGGCTCTGTTGGGGGCACATTTGAATCTCGTTTTTTTGGGAACTCAGACAGAAGCCTGGATGGAATCAGGAATGGGGTTAGAAATGCAATGTGAAACCGGCATAAGGCAGGCGGGAATAAAACAGTTTGGAAAATTACTCACTTGCATATAGGATAAAATTGGGCTATGTACTGTCAGCGGGTGATCACATTGTCAGAAAAAAAAGGTCATCTGAACAAGGTCTAAACTGCTTGGGTGACAAATTTATCTGGACAGTGGAAAAGTATACAATTTTTCTTGACCTCTTTAATGGGCGTCTTCCATCAGATGTCCCAGTAAGGCCGGCTTCACACTCAGCGTATGAAAATACGGTCCGTATATTACGGCCGTAATACGCTGAAATGTCCCGAAAATAGTGGTCCGTAGCTCCTCCGTAGGCAGGGTGTGTCAGCGTTTTTTGCGCATGGCATCCTCCGTATGTAATCCGTATGGCATCCGTACTGCGTGGTTTTCTCGCAGGCTTGCAAAACCAACATACCGCTATAGAAATGATCCATGTGTCCCAAAAAGAAAAAAATATATATATATACTGTCTATATATATATATATATATATATATATATATATATATATATATATATGTCAGTAGACACATATATGTATATATATTAATATTTTTTCCAGCGCTATACAGCTTGAAAGCCGGTAATTCAATTACCGGCTTTTTCTTTCTCCTTCCTAAAACCCGACATGATTTGAGACATGGTTTACATACAGTAAACCATGTCTTCTCTCCATTTTTTTTGCAGATTCCACACTACTAATGTCAGTAGTGTGTATCTGCAAAATTTGGCCGTTCTAGCTCTTAAAATAAAGGGTTAAATGGCGGAAAAAATTGGCGTGGGCTCCCGCGCAGTTTTCTCCGCCAGAGTAGTAAAGCCAGTGACTGAGGGCAGATATTAATAGCCTGGCGAGGGTCCACGGTTATTGGCCCCCCCCTGGCTAAAAATATCTGCCCCCAGCCACCCCAGAAAAGGCACATCTGGAAGATGCGCCTATTCTGGCACTTGGCCACTCTCTTCCCATTCCCGTGTAGCGGTGGGATATGGGGTAATGAAGGGTTAATGCCACCTTGCTATTGTAAGGTGACATTAAGCCAAATTAATAATGGAGAGGCGTCAATTATGACACCTATCCATTATTAATCCAATTGAATGAAAGGGTTAAATAAAACACAAACACATTATTTAAAATTATTTTAATGAAATAAAAACAATGGTTGTTGGAGTATTTTATTCTACGCCCAATCCAGTCACTGAAGACCCTCGTTCTGTGAAAGAAAAAACATAATAAACCAACAATATACTTACCCTCCGCAGATCTGTAACGTCCAACGATGTAAATCCTTCTGAAGGGGTTAAAACATTTTGCAGCAAGGAGCTTTGCTAATGCAATGCTACTCCTCGCTGCAAAACCCCGGGGAATGAGTCTAAATATAGATCAATGAGCTATATTTAGCTTCATTTGCGGTGAGGCGCCCTCTGCTGGCTGTTCATAGATCGTGGGAACTTACCTAGAAAGCTCCCAGGCTTTCTAGGAAAGTTCCCACGATCTATGAACATCCAGCAGAGGGCGCCTCACCGCAAATGAAGCTAAATATAGCTCATTGATCTATATTTAGACTCATTCCCCGGGGTTTTGCAGCGAGGAGTAGCATTGCATTAGCAAAGCTCCTTGCTGCAAAATGTTTTAACCCCTTCAGAAGGATTTACATCGTTGGACGTTACAGATCTGCGGAGGGTAAGTATATTGTTGGTTTATTATGTTTTTTCTTTCACAGAACGAGGGTCTTCAGTGACTGGATTGGGCGTAGAATAAAATACTCCAACAACCATTGTTTTTATTTCATTAAAATAATTTTAAATAATGTGTTTGTGTTTTATTTAACCCTTTCATTCAATTGGATTAATAATGGATAGGTGTCATAATTGACGCCTCTCCATTATTAATTTGGCTTAATGTCACCTTACAATAGCAAGGTGGCATTAACGCTTCATTACCCCATATCCCACCGCTACACGGGAATGGGAAGAGAGTGGCCAAGTGCCAGAATAGGCGCATCTTCCAGATGTGCCTTTTCTGGGGTGGCTGGGGGCAGATATTTTTAGCCGGGGGGGGCCAATAACCATGGACCCTCTCCAGGCTATTAATATCTGCCCTCAGTCACTGGCTTTACTACTCTGGCGGAGAAAATTGCGCGGGAGCCCACGCCAATTTTTTCCGCCATTTAACCCTTTATTTTAAGAGCTAGAACGGCCAAATTTTGCAGATACACACTACTGACATTAGTAGTGTGGAATCTGCAAAAAAAATGGAGAGAAGACATGGTTTACTGTATGTAAACCATGTCTCAAATCATGTCGGGTTTTAGGAAGGAGAAAGAAAAAGCCGGTAATTGAATTACCGGCTTTCAAGCTGTATAGCGCTGGAAAAAATATTAATATATATACATATATGTGTCTACTGACATATATATATATACCTATTCTATGTGTACACATTTATTCTACCTATTGGACTGTAAGCTGTCAGTGTGATTTTACTGTACACCGCACTGAATTGCCGGCTTTTCTCTCTAACAGCGCTGCGTATTTCTCGCAAGTCACACTGCTTGTCCGTGTGTAATCCGTATTTTTCACGCTTCCATAGACTTTCATTGGCGTATTTCTTGCGCAGTACGGTGACAAACGCAGCATGCTGCGATTTTGTACGGCCGTAGAAAGCCGTATAATACTGATCAGTAAAATACGGCAGATAGGAGCAGAGGCATAGAGAATAATTGTGCCGTATTTTTTGCGAGTTTTACGGACGTAGTTTCTGCGCTCTTACGTCCGTAAAACTCGCAAGTGTGAAGCCGGCCTAAGGGTATGTGCACACAGCATTTTTTTAGATTTCTGCATACCCGCTGAGTTTGACTGGAGCATCTGGAGCGTCTTTTCCATTGTATCTCTGGCGTTTTTTGCATCATCTACACCAGCGGTGTTTTGTTTTTTTTTACTTTTGTAAGTGAGTGAGTGGAAGATGTCTGAAGAATTGTAAGGTCAATTTCAATCACAACTTGTCTTTGCAACCAGTTAAAGGAAGCTCAGAAATGCAAAAGATATGCATTTGCACAGAAAGTTCTTTTTTACATTGCTGTGCATATGTTCATTTTTTTTTTGCGTTTATTAGTTTCATTTACAGGTGGGTTATGGAGCAAAACAATTGAAAAAGACGTGTGTGCATATCCTATGGTGTTTAAGAAGGGCAGATTTGCATATTTGGTGTTAAAAACAATGAAAGCAGACACACACAATGTCAAAAAAATATATACCGTACATATATTTGTCTATATACATAGATATATACCGGTATATACATACATATACATTTTTTCCACTTTTAACGTCTAAGTGACAGCCAATGTTTCTTTTTTTGATGATTACTAAAGGGGTTTTATTGCGCTGCATACATCTTTTTCAGCACTAGAGCAGAAGCCGGTGGAATACCGTAAATATTAGGCTGTCTAATGGATCAGGGGAGCTTTTAACCCCTTCGCTTCCAAAATATAAGATCAGTGCCAGGTTTTACTATATATATATATATATATATATATATATATATTTAACCCCTTCAAGACGCAGCCCTTTTTAGTTTTTGCGTTTTCGTTTTTCGCTCCCCTCCTTCCCAGAGTCATAACTTTTTTATTTTTCCATCAATATGGCCATGTGAGGGCTTATTTTTTGCGGGACAAGTTGTACTTTCGAACGACACCATTGGTTTTACCATGTCTTGTACTAGAAAATGGGAAAAAATTCCAAGCGTGGTGAAATTGCAAAAAAAAGTGCAATCCCACGCTTGTTTTTTGTTTGGCTTTTTTGCTAGGTTCACTAAATTCTAAAACTGACCTGCCATTATGATTCTCCAGGTCATTACGAGTTCATAGACACTAAACATGTCTAGGTTATTTTTTATCTAAGTGGTGAAAAAAAATTCCAAACTTTGCTAAAAAATAAAAAATCGCTCCATTTTCCGATACCCGTAGCGTTTACATTTTTCGGGATCGCGGGTCGGGTGAGCGCTTATTTTTTGCGTGCTGAGCTGACATTTTTAAAGATACCACTTGTATGTAGATACGTCCTTTTGATCGCCCGTTATTGCATTTTAATGCAATGTTGTAGCGACCAAAAAAACGCAATTCTGGCATATTTTTTTTTCTCGCTATGCCGTTTAGCGATCAGGTTAATCTTTTTTTTAAATTGATTGATTGGGCAATTCTGAACGTGGCGATACCAAATATGTGTAGGTTTGATTTTTTTATGGTTTTATTTTGAATGGGGCAAAAAGGGGGGTGATTTAAACTTTTATATTTTTTTATTTTTTTCATATTTTTAAAACATTTTTTTTAAACTTTTGCCATGCTTCAATAGCCTCCATGGCTATGCAGCTGAATTACAGGCTTGCTATGAACGCCGACCAACATCAACAACCATAGAGGTCTCAAGGACACCTCAGGTTGTCATGCTGATGCATCGCTGACCCCAGATCACATGTCGGGGGTCAGCGATGCGCGCATTTCCGGCCCGATGTCCGGAAGCGGTAGTTAAATGCCGAGGCCAGCGTTTGACAGCGGCATTTAACTAGTTAATAGCGGCAGGTGGATCGCGATTCCACTTGCTGCTATTGCGCGCACATGTCAGCTGTACAAAACAGCTGACATGTCATGACTTTGATGTGGGCTCAGCGCCGGAGCCCACATCAAAGGGGGAGACACGACATGCGCAGTACTAGTACGGCGCATGTCATGAAGGGGTTAAATGTTTCAATCAATGGTTTACCTATTGGTCATCCACCTGAGATAATGACTTTTGGGTTGTCATTGGCTGTAAGCCATAATCATCAACATTAACAGAAATAATGCAATAGATCACTCTGTGTGTAATGACTCTACATAATATACGAGTTTCACTTTTTGTATTGAAGAACTGAAATAAATTAACTTTTTGATGATATTCTAATTTTGTGAGAAGCAACTGTATATATAGTAAAAAAAAGTTATCAAAAAGTCTTATGCTTTCCAAAATATCACCAATGAAAACCACACCTTGTACCGCAAAAAAAACCTGATCTAACAACTGAAAAAGAAAACGTTATGGCTTATGGAATGCAATAATGAAAAATTAAGTCCTAAAAATAGGGAAATACCTGGGAGTCCAATATTGTCAAGTACAGATCTGTAAGAACGGAAAAAAGAAATCTCGTCATTTACAAGACACTGAATTAAAATCTCACATTTTGACTCATGTAAGGAGCTACAATAATGATTCACCCGATGTCCTGAATGAGCGCTAAGAAACTGGCGCACTTATAGCAATGCAGGCGGCTACTAATGACATCAGGTAGCGGTTACCTGCTGTTGTCTTCGGTCAAAAACGACCGACCTTGAACTTCAATATTCTTTAAAATATTCAAGATCCGGCTCTGAAACCCGTGGCCGATCGACCCATCCTCATTTAAGTCAATCAAGCACAAGTTTCAGAACCGCATCTTGAACACCCCAAAAAATACCAAAGTTCAAAATAGGTCTCCCCAGACCGAAGACAACAGCAGGGGTAAAGATCCACAGGACTCACCCTTGAATTATTTTTCTTTTTGAGTCATAGCAAAATGACAACCATGATTGACACAATCCAATAGAACAGACTTCGGCCATTTTTCCTGTACCTGTACTCGCGCTTCTTTCCTTCTTCTGATATGGACAGTACAACACCAGGCCTAACAGAAACGTGAGTACACGAGAGGTGGACTAATGTCTTATGTGCCTACTTGGATAAGTTCTCAATGGTAGGAGTCACACTGTGGGAGGGTGTTTGCCCATATGTATACATTGGAGCCAACAATACATGGGTGATTAAAGCGCCTGCAAAAGCTTAAAGGGGTTTTCCCTTTGGGTACAATTTTTTTTTTACTTATTTGTGGCTAAAACGAATTCCCCATTAGACAGTCATAGGGCTGACTGATGGATTCTCAGTTACCGTAATTAATTCTGCCGCCTGCAATAGACCCTCGAACACAAAGGCTATAAAAGTTTAATGGAAATTATGTTTAGCCCCAATTACAAGCATTTAAGTAGAAAAAAATAGCATAGAGCAAGGCCCATAATGACATGTTTGGTGGAAGAACATGACCGGCTGCACAATGCCCAGACCTCATCCTCATCCAACACTGTTGGAATTAACTGGAACAGAGACTGTGAGCCCGGCCTCTTCTCCAACATCACTTCTGGATAAATGGGCTAAAGTTCCCACAGACAAATTGTTATGCTAGTGTAGCAACTCACTCAGGATAATAAGTAAATCTAAAACCTGCAACTGAAATAGCTGGTTCCCGTACAGACTAGAAATCCTGCCCCTGCAGCCCCTAGTGGGTTCTGCGTGGGCTGAGATAGCCCAAACAGCAGACTAGAAGATGGCAACTCGGACCTAAACTGCCTAAGAGGCCTTTGAGTGCTTCACGTTCCTCCTAAAGACCGGGGTGGGGCAGAGTGTGAATTGCCTACAAAGTGGGAAGTGTGCTGAAATGGAAAGTGATCCCAGAGTAGAATAAATCACGAAATACAAAAACAGTATAAAGCAAGTACTGTTTGATATTATGATGTCTACTTCCTAAAAAGAAGCAGAAGATAGGTGTAGAGAAAAGAACAGAAACAGCAAGGAGAAAAAAACGTAACTGGAATGTCACTGACTGGCTTCAAAATTACAGCAGAATGGCTGGAAATCCAAATGAGACTATAACCAGCAGGAAATGCCTGTAAGGGGAAAGAATATATAAGCTGCACCAGAGAGGTGATGGGGCAGACAAATGAAAACACCTATGTTATGCTAAACAGACTGCAGCCAGAATATCAGAACAAGCCAAGGTGTCTGCTGTGGCTCATCGGAAGAGAAGCCGACCACAAAACACAGGTTCAAGGATTCAAACCCAGGAGCATGACAAATCTTGTAGAAAACCTTCACAGAAGAGTGGAAGCTGTCATAGCTGCAAAAGAAGGTGGAGGAAAATCAATGTTAGATTTAGAATGGGTGTAATGTCTAGGAGTCCAAATAGGTTTGTCCATATAATGTGCTAATTTTTTGAAGCTCCAAAAATCCATCATATATATCAGGGAACAATTATAAAATTTTGACTGCCCGCAGTCGCCACTAGGGGGAGGTAAGTTCATCTTGTTTTACTTGCGAGTTACATGTATAAACAGTATGTGGGGAGCTCATAAGCTCCCCCTAGTGGCAGCTGCAGACATCCAGAATTTTATCATTGAGCTCTGATACATTTGCACAGGATTTGAAGCTCTGTAGCAGAAAAATAAACTCGAGAAGCCTCCAATTATATATTGTGAAATCAGCACAAAAACATACAACCTATTTAGATGTAGATGTTGCTGTTTAGGGTTCAGTGTCAGACTTTACGGAATAAGTTACTCTCACCATCCATTCCTTCAGAAAAGTTGTTATTGCATGGTGGCGGTGTGTGCATGGCTGTACAGGGAAGAGACATCCTGCGATCAGGAAGAGGGAGAGGGGGGCCACGCTTCGCCGGTGGTGCTGGCCTGGTCTGTTTTGGTGCTGGAAAATAAAACAATGAATGGAGTTAAAACTAACTTTCCAACACAGCAATGTCCTATAACCAGTTAAAGAGGTTGTACAGTTCTTTTTAAATTGAGGGCCCATCTTTAGCATAGGTCATCAATATCAGATTAGTGGGGGGTGCAACACCCAGTGCACCAGCGGGGTACTACACATCCCCCATATTTGAATAGGACCTGGGGTCTGCAGTACCCCACTGTGGCCACTATACAGTTGACGGAGCTGTGTTGTTCTGCTCTGTAGCTGAGCGTATCCTGCTGGCGGCGACACTGGGAACAGGTGGTCGGCAGTGGGGTCGGGTGTCGCACCCCCTCCGATCCGATATTGATGACCTATCCTATAAAAGTCCCAGAAACCCCCTTTTACTACAATTTTGTTTTTTTGTTTTTTTCCACTCTTTCCAAGTGCCATAATTTTTTTATTTTTCTGTTAACACCGTATGAGGACGTATATGTCAAACCTTTTAATTAAGTGGTGAAAAAAATATTTGGAAACCATATTTTGCTTGTGTTGCCATTATTTCCGATTTTTCCTTTGACAGAGCTGTGTGAGAGCTTGCTTTTGGCATGGCAGGCTGAAATTTTTATTGATACCATTCTGGGGTATGTACGATATTTTGATTGCATTTTTTTTTTTTTAAGGCAAGTGTGGCAACCGAAAACTTTTAAAGGGATTGTGCGGTCATAGAAATCTGCAGTCACTCTATGTGACTGCAGACTTGTGGATCCTCGCATCGTGTGCACTGTGCGCTGTCAGGATTCTCCAGTGCCGCGTGTCATGTGATTGCAAGTAGGTGATAAGCATACCCGTGGAATAACCTTGTGCGATGCTGCGCCTGTCTAGTCAGAATGTGGCGAGAGAATGATATCACATGACACCGGAGAATCCCTTTGGGAAAATTAATTTTAGATTTTGATAGATCAGACTTTTATGCACACATCAATACTTAAAAAAAATAATAATAATAATTATGGTGAGAAATTGAGGATGATTCGAATTATTATGCATTTTTTTAAAAATTTTTTAGATATATTTTTACCAACTTTGTTTTGTTTTTTTACTTTATTCTCTAGTTCCAATAGGGGACTTGAACCTGCGATTGATTGTTTGATCACTTTTTCTGTATGTTGTAATACTGCTGTATCGTAGTATACAAATGTACTTTTATCGTGCACATCCTCATGCTGGGCTTCACAGCAGGACAACAGGGGCAGCCATGGAGCCTTCATCTGCCAGAACAACAGGTCAGCACCCCGTGATTGCACTGTGGGGGGTAGAAGCGATGGGAGCCAATGCGCATGAGTGACTGAGTAAGTGATTGACAGTGAAATGATTGGACAGCAGCAATCAGAGCAAACTTTGGTTGCGGCTGTTACAACTCCTGAGCCTGCTCCAAGTATTGTCATCTGATATAGGAAGCACCATTACGCCCTATGTTGGGAAGGGGTTAAATGGATCACCTAAACCTGATGAGGGTGGCATAATTACTGTAAAAATCCATGTGAGAATGGCTGTATAATCCGGAAAGTTTAGACTCCATCTCTACCCAACTAGCCTGACTGACAGCGCCTCAATGTCCCTCCTCCCGGCTGGGATTCCACACTGTTCAGTACAAGCTGCAGCTGTCAGTCAGGCTAGGTGTATAAACTTTCAGAATTGATCATACAGCCATTCTGACATGGATCTTTAAACTAAGTATGGTCTAAGAGATCAATTTTGTATGTAAGATTGTGATGTCTGGTGACAGATCCGCATTAAATACTCAACAGCTAGGTATTCCTGTTATTGGTTTCCGAGGGGGCAGGCATATCGCAAACCCAAGAAAGTTTGGTTTATTCATTGAGCCCATCACAGAGATGATTGATTGCAGGGGACGGGCTTCTTATCATCAATCACCTAAAATAAACATGAATTATAAATACTCACGTGGTCTCTGCTGCCAAGGACCCTAAAAAATCAAGGATTCAGATAATGAGGAAGACCATTTAATGTTATTTTTTTACCTTATTTAATGTTTGCATGTTAATTACTATATCTTTCGTCACTCAATTTAATTATCATAAACATACAGTGCCTTGTGAAAGTATTCGGCCCCCTGGAACTTTTCAACCTTTTCCCACATATCTTGCTTCAAACATAAAGATACCAAATGTAAATTTTTGGCGAAGAATCAACAATAAGTGGAACACAATTGTGAAGTTGAACAAAATTTATTGGTTATTTTAAATTTTTGTGGAAATTCAAAAACTGAAAAGTGGGGCGTGCAATATTATTCGGCCCCTGCCCGCCACCAATCTCTGCTGTCAAAGAGTGGTCACAGACTGCTCCTGACGGAGATTCTGTGGCTTCCGCTGACATCATGTCGACAGAGAAGCGGCTTGTCTTCCGCTCTGCTCTGTTGCCGAGGCATGACTGCTGCCGTCATGCTGATTGACAGCAGGCTCCCCTCTGCCTATCAGCATGACGTCGTCAGCCATGCTCTTTCGTCAGAGAAGAGTGGAAGAGCTGCTCTGTTACTGTGGAGCAGATCAATCACTGACAGGTGCCTTGGTTACCACTCTGAGCCGGTGCCAGGTCATATTGCCTCTGTTAGCAACTACCTGGCTGTTAGTTTTTAGGCTCATAGTATAAAACATAAAGTCCTGAACAACCCCTTTAATATTCCATAAAGGTCTGATTAAGAATTTTATCCTCTGGGACCCCGAACTGTGCCAAATATGGGGGTGCCCAGTCTCCATGAGCACCAGATACCGTAAGTGGACTTGCATATCTGTTCACTTTCCATTAACCCCTTCATGACTGTGGGATTTTTCATTTTTCCATGTTCGTTTTTCACTCCCCTCCTTCCCAGAGCCATAACTTTTTTATTTTTCCGTCAATTTGGCCATGTGAGGGCTTATTTTTTGCGGGACGAGTTGTACTTTTGAACGACATCATTGGTTTTACCATGTCATGTACTAGAAAACGGGAAAAAAATTCCAAGTGCGGTGAAATTGCAAAAAAAGTGCAATCCCACACTTGTTTTTTGCTTGGCTTTTTTGCTAGGTTCACTAAATGCTAAAACTGACCTGCCATTATGATTCTCCAGGTCAGTACGAGTTCATAGACACCTAACATGACTAGGTTATTTTTTAACTAAGTGGTGAAAAAAAATTCCAAACTTTGCTAAAAAAACCCAAAACAAATTGCGCCATTTTCCGATACTCGTAGCGTCTCCATTTTTCATGATCTGGTGTCGGTTGAGGGCTTATTTTTTGCGTGCCGAGCTGGCGTTTTTAATGATTCCAAGTCGGTGCAGATACGTGCTTTTGATCGCCCGTTATTGCATTTTAATGCAATGTCGCGGCGACCAAAAAAACCTAATTCTGGCGTTTCGATTTTTTTCTCATTACGCCGTTTAGCGATCAGGTTAATGCTTTTTTTTTATTGATTGATCGGGCGATTCTGAACGTGGCGATACCAAATATGTGTAGATTTGATTTTTTTTTATTGATTTATTTTGATTGGGGCGAAAGGGGGGTGATTTAAACTTTTATATTTTTTTTATTTTTTTCACATTTTTTTAACTTTTTTTTTTTACTTTTGCCATGCTTCAATAGCCTCCATGGGAGGCTAGAAGCAGGCACAACTCGATCGCCTCTGCTACATAGCAGCGATCTGCTGATCGCTGCTATGTAGCAGAAATGGAGGTGTGCTGTGAGCGCCGACCACAGGGTGGCGCTCACAGCCACCGGTGATCAGTAACCATAGAGGTCTCAAGGACCTCTATGGTTACCATCCTGACGCATCGCCGACCCCCGATCATGTGACGGGGGTCGGGGATGACGTCATTTCCGGCCGCCCGGCCGGATGCGGTAGTTAAATGCCGCTGTCTGCGTTTGAAAGCGGCATTTAACTAGCTATTGCGGGCACATGTCAGCTGTTCAAAACAGCTGACATGTCCCGGCTTTGATGCGGGCTCACCGCGGAGCCCTGCATCAAAGCAGGGGAGCTGACATCGGACGTACTATACCGTCCGATGTCAGTAAGGGGTTAAAGACTATGGAAGGTATGAACACAACCTTACTAAGTCTATGTGTATGACTAAGGCTGGTTTCACATTTGCGTTTAAAAACGCAGCGTTTTAAACGCAAACGCATGTGGTGAAAAAAACGCATGTAAACGCGGTAAAACGCGTTTTTGCATGTTTTATTACAAACGCGGCGTTTTGACGCGTTTACATGGTTTTTTCATGCTTTTGCGTTTTTTAAACGCATGATGAGAAATGTGTGACAGCTTGCCAATCATCAAAATCAACAAGAAAACCCACTGTAAACAGAAATAGCTAGGGTTAGGGTTAGGGTTTGGATCCCTAGTAACCCTAGGGATCCTAACCCTAACCCTAACCTTTACCCTAACCCTAATCCTAAGGGATCTTAACCCTAACCCTACCCCTAACTCTAACCCTACCCCTAACCCTAACCTTACCCCTAACCCTAACCCTAAGGGATCCTAACCCTAACCCTACCCCTAACCCTTGGGATCCTAACCATAACCCTTAGGGTTATGGTTAGGATCCCAAGGGTTAGGGTTAGGGGTAGGGTTAGGGGTAGGGTTAGGGTTAGGATCCCTTTATCAATTTTATGTTGTGGGGTGGCTTATCAGTGTTTTTTCTTGTTTTTTTTTTATAAAAACGCATGCGTTTTTAACGCAACCAAACGCATGTGTTTAAAAACGCATGCGTTTACATAGACAGCAATACGTTTTTTTGCCGAAAAAAAAACATGCTTTTTTTGCGGCAAAAAAACGCCGCTAAAAATTACTACATGTTGCATTTCTGCAACACAACGCATGCATACAAAAGACGCATGCGGCGGCAAAACGCATGCAAAAAAACGCAAATATGAAACCAGCCTAAGGGCGCTTGGATGCCAGAAACGCATCTGGCTTGAATAAAGAATGAACAATATTTTTACATATTGTGGACAGATGTGCCACTTATTTCCTTTTCTTAATCCTTTGGCTGAGCTTCACCAGCAGGACCGGCACCCGACACAGATTTCAGCCTCCAATATCGCATAACATGGCATGGTGAGCTTCAAAAATCCCCCTCTCCCCAGCATGTACTGTATATGTATATCTTGCATAACGAAAGATACATGTCGTGTACTGCGCTCCAACATGTCATCTTAATATAAATAATGCATCATTCTCCAGAACAGGACATATACAATATATGAAAAAGAAAAAAGTGAGATGTCCTGTTTACAGTGCAAACTCAGACTATGACACCTTGTGGCAGTATAAAGGGATAACATGCATCCAGTAACTAATAAAGATGAGTAAAAAACAAACAAAAAAAAACCCAAACATATCGCAGTTCTGGAATTGGTGACATAACACATACCTGCTGAATCCTGTCTGGCATAGGAGGTTTTTGAGGAGGAAGAACAGCGGCAGAACGACCTATGTGGAAAATATATATTATATTATGCAAAATTATGTTATTATTAGTGATGAGTGAGTGTACTCGTTGCTCAGGTTTTCCCCAGCATGCTCGGGTGGCCTCCGAGTATTTGTTAGTGTTCGGAGATTAAGTTTTCAACCCGGTAGCTAAATGATTTACAGCTACTAGCCAGGCTGAGTACATATGAGGATTCCCTAGCAACCAGGCAACCCACCACATGTACTCAGGCTGGCTAATAGCTGTAAATCAATCAGCTGAGGCGATGAAAACTTAATCTCCGAACACTAAAGGTACTGTCACACTAGACGATATCGCTAGCGATCCGTGACGTTGCAGCGTCCTCGCTAGCGATATCGTCCAGTGTGACAGGCAGCAGCGATCAGGCCCCTGCTGGGAGATCGATGGTCGGGGAAGAAAGTCCAGAACTTTATTTCGTCGCTGGACTCCCCGTAGACATCGCTGAATCGGCGTGTGTGACACCGATTCAGCGATGTCTTTGCTGGTAACCAGGGTAAACATCGGGTAACTAAGAGCAGGGCCGCGCTTAGTAACCCGGTGTTTACCCTGGTTACCATCCTAAAAGTAAAAAAACAAACAGTACATACTTACCTACAGCCGTCTGTCCTCCAGCGCTGCGCTCTGCTCTCCTCCTGCTCTGGCTGTGAGCGTCGGTCAGCCGGAAAGCAGAGCGGTGACGTCACCGCTCTACTTTCTGGCTGCCCGGCGCTCACAGCCAGACCAGAGAAGCAGAGCGCCGAGGACAGACAGCGATAGGTAAGTATGTAGCGTTTGTTTTTTTACTTTTTAGGATGGTAACCAGGGTAAACATCGGGTTACTAAGCGCGGCCCTGCGCTTAGTTACCCAATGTTTACCCTGGTTACCGGGGACCTCGGGATCGTTGGTCGCTGGAGAGCGGTCTGTGTGACAGCTCTCCAGCGACCAAACAGCGACGCTGCAGCGATCCGGATCGTTGTCGGTATCGCTGCAGCGTCGCTATGTGTGACGGTACCTTAACAAATACTCGGAGATCACCCGAGCGTGCTCGGGAAAACCCAAGCAACGAGAACACTTGCTCATCACTAATTATTATATTGTGAACACTAATAAGAGGGTAACTATGACCCCTGTAATGCATCGGCTTTCATGCCCGTGCGGCAATGAGGCAGTGACCTAAGAAAGTTCAACTTAAACGTCTCTATTTTCAAACTCACTAAATACTGTAAATCCAGAACTTTTATCCCCTGGTTCACAGCTGGAGAATCCATATCAGTCCATTGCTGTGGGCAACTGCACCACTGTATCATTCGTGGGTGCGTCAGTAGCTTTGTCTTCTCGGGCCTGAGTTCAATCTCACACAGTCCTGTTCTGCATAGAGCCGCCTGTTCTGCTGCTTGCAAATAAAACACTGACATACCCAAACCTCAAATGAAAGTTTAAATGGGTTTTGTGGACATGGGCCACTCCCAAGACCCGAGTGGAGGGAGAGATCCGTCCCACTACCAATCCTACAAATCTCCCCAAAAATAAAAGCCCATGTCAGGTTTTCTTAAATCTGGCTTGGTCAAATAGTTTGACCAAATCCACTCTGTCTTTTATGTTGCATTGTAACTACAGGCCTGGCTGAAATTACAATGCTCTCTAGCAGGTTCAGCATGTCTCTATGCGCTTCCTGGGGGACACATGACAACCCTCCTATATAATTCCCCTCACTGCCTCACACCCCATATTGTCTCCAGCCATTGTGAAAGGTCGGCTCACTTAGTGGCTCCCATAGGTAGACACAGTAACACGTTTGGTTAAATTCTCTGGGTGGCTTAGGGTTAGGGTAACAGAAAACCACTTTTCTGGCTTAAATTAAAATAGAAAGTCCATATAAATTCATTAACAGTATGGCTTCTGCGTTCTGGGACAACACATATGGCAGCTCTCGCAGGAGCTTCAGTCTGGAGGCTTCCTTCCTCCAAAACAACAGAGAAAAAAAAATGACTGGACATTTTACTCCCTCCAGCCACACCCTGGAGGGGAAAATATGGTGGGTAGGAGACTGGATTGCTCTCAGCACATATCATGCTGGAGGAAATTTATGGCTTTCACATCACGCAACCTTTGCAAGACATATCTCCCCTCACATACAGCGCCAGTGACCCTGTCATATATCCCCCCCCCCCCTGCCCAAAGCCAGGGGCTTTGGCACCTTCAGACACCAAACAGGGAATTCGAGAGACGGCATCTGTGTTCCCAGGTAACTTCCTGGGTCTGTGTTCTACGTGGAACCTGAAAGCTGGAGGCCTAGGAACCACCTAGTCACCCAGGCATTCTTACCCTTTTTCTCCCCTAACCATCTCAGAAGGTCATGATCTGACACAAGTTTGAACCTCCGGCCTTGTAGATTATACTTCAGTGTATCCACGGCCCATTTTATAGCTAGACACTCCTTCTCGACGATGGCATAGTTTTTATCACATGACGACAGCTTCTGACTCAAATACAGGATGGGATGTTCTTCTCTGTTTATTTCTTGAGACAGCTCATCTCCCAAGCTGACTTCTGACGCATCCATCTGGACCACGAACTCTTTGCTGAAGTCTGGCGCGACCAGAACCGGATGTTTACACACAGCCTACACCAGCTCCTGGAACTCAATCTCTGTGTTATCAATCCATTTAACTATCGTCGATGTGGTGCCTTTAAGAAGATCTGTCAATGGTGCGGCAATTGTAGCAAAACATGGAATGAATCGCCCTCAGCTGCTTCTTGGAAAGCAGTTGCGGTCACTCTTGAATCGCCTCGATCTTGTTTATTTGCGGCTTAATTTCGCCCCTCCCGACGACATAGCCTAGGTACTTGGCCTCTTCCTTTCCTATGGCAAACTTTTTCGGATTTATGGTGAACCCTGCATTTCTTAAAGCATCCAGAACCGCCTCAACCTTTGGCAGATGACTAGCCCAGTGAGGGCTAAAGACCACAATGTCATAAAGGTACACTGTGGCATACTTCTTATGCAGAGCCTGGATCCGATTCATTGCCCTCTGGAAGGTTGCCGGGGCCCCCTGCAGACCGGAGGGCAATCTGTTGTATTGAAAACACCCTTCAGGCATCGAGAAGGCCGTCTTCTCCTTGGCACTCCAGGATATGGGGATCTGCCAATACCCCTTCCTCAGTTTGAGGGTTGTAATGTACCTCATGGGACCAAGTCTCTCAATGAGTTTGTCTACACCAGACATCGGGCATCCATCAAATCTTGAGACTTCATTCAGCTTGCGGTAGTCATTACAGAACCGCCACTCACCGTCGGGCTTTGGTACGAGGACGATTGGACTCGACCATCCACTTTTTGACTTCTCTGTCATCCCGAGATCTAGCATCCTATTCATCTCATTTGAAAACACCTCCCAACCTTCTTCCAGAATTCTGTAGGGCTTGTTCACCCTTACATGCGGTTCTGTCAACACGTCATGCTCTACCACCTGCGTATGCCCTAGCAACTCTGAGAACAGGTCACTGCTTCGCTGCAACAGCTCCTGACACTGTTGCCCCAAGGTCAGAATTAGAGTCTCAGGAATGGTGACATTGTCCACTGTGGCCTTAGGACTGGCTCCCAGGCAAGAGGTTTCCAGCAATTCTCGGTCTTGCCAGGGTTTGAGCAAGTTCACATGATAGAATTGGTGCGGCTTCCTTCGACCTGGCTGGTGTACCTTGTAATTAACTTCGCCCAGTTTCTCCGCCACCTCATATGGGCCTTTCCACTTGGCTAGAAATTTGCTCTCCACAGTGGGGATGAGCACTATCATGCGATCCCCGGACTGGAACTGTCTCAGCCTTGATAATCGGTTATACACCCTTGCCTGTACCTCCTCTGTCTGGAGAAGATGCTCCTTCACGATAGGCATTATTTTTGCCATCCTCTCCTGTAGCAGGGCGACATGATCTATGATTCTACGGTGTGGCATGACCTCAGCTTCCCAGGTTTCCTTGGCAATGTCCAGGAGCCCTCGCGAATGTCGACCATACAGGGGCTTGAACGGCGAGAAGCCAGTAGAGGCTTGGGGAACTTCCCTGATGGAGAAAAGCAGAAACGGAAGCAGATAACCCCAGTCTCAACTGTCCTTCTCAATGACCTTTTTGAGCATGGCTTTCAAGGTTTTATTGAAGCGCTCTACTAGGCCGTTGGTCTGTGGATGGTAAACTGAGGTTCTCAACTGGGCAATCTGGAGGACCCTACACAGTTCATTACTTTGCTCATGAACGGGGTTCTCTGCTCTGTCAAAATCTCCTTCGGTATGCCTGTCCTAGCAAAAATATGGACAAGTTCCTGGGTGATACTCTTAGCCGAAGAGTTCCTTAGGGGTACTGCTTCAGAGTACTGGGTTGCATAGTCCACGACCACTAGGATACAGTGGTGCCCTCGTGCAGACTTAACTAGAGGGTCTACTAGGAACATAGATATTGAATGGGAACTCCATTACAGGTAACGAGACTAGTGGACTTCGGAAGTGAGAAGAGAGAGTGGTTATCTGGCAGGTGGGGCAGGATCTACAATAATTCACGATCTCCTGGTAACATCCCAGCCAATAAAACCACTGTAATATTCTCTCCTGAGTTTTCTCTAACCTCAGATGTCCCGCCAAAACATGCAAATGGGCCATGTCTAAAACCCTCCACCGGTAGGATCCTGGAAGCAACAGCTGCCCCACTAACTCACCTCCCCTCGGTATAGTCACTGGATACAACAATTCACCATTGTCTGTAAAGTGTGGATACCTGTTGTCAGCCCCCGGCTCTTGAGCAACCCCATCAATCACAGACACATTTTCAAAGGCCCCTCTTAGGGTAAGATCCTGCATTTGAGAAGTCCCAAAATTTTTCTCAGAAACCCCCAGTTCCGGAACCTCAGCCTCCCTGGTCACCGTTTCATCCTCATCACCAGCTAGGTCACACAAGGGGAACTCCTCCACCTCCAACAGAAATTCATCAGGGTTGCGCTGGCTCCTGCCTAAGTCACATGGCACCCCTGCCTTTCCCCACAAGTCCCAGAACAGGCTGAAGCACAGCCCGATTATCACGGAGTGTAGTAAGTCTCTGACTGCCCCAACCTCATGGGACTCCGTACCACGGCTTGTTTTTATCAACACTCTGGCAATAGGGTAGTCTTTGGCGTCCCCATGGATACAGCGGATGCCCACATTTCCCTGGGATCAACTGGTGGGGAAGCGTTGCCCTTATCAAGGTCACCAAACTCCTTGAGACCAAGAGTCGAAATAGGACAACGGGTCGCTATGTGTTCGGGACCGTGACACTGCCAGCAGATCAGGTCTTTACTAGCAGCCTTTTGTAGCCCCTCGGCATCTCCTTGGGACCTCGGACTTTCCCCAGTGGTTACCCTCTTTTGGGACTCGGGCTCCCGCTGGGTACCCCAGTATGGAGATGTACCACCTCCTGGCTCCCTTAAGGACTTCTCAACCACCTAGTACCTTTCTATGAGGCCCACCAGGTCATCCACATTCCAGGGGTCTCCCTGGGCAACCCAGGTCTGCAGCGGCCTGAGGAAGGAGTGAGTAAACCTGTTCATGACCACCCGTTCGACCATCTGGGCTGGAGTGGAGGACTCTGGCTGCAACTATTTCTGGACCAAGTGCAACAAGTCAAACATTTGTGAGCGCGGAGGCTTGCCACCATAATACTCCCAGTGATTAACTCTTTGGGCTCTGACAGACATAGTGACCCCTGAGCGTGCCAATATCTCCGGTTTTAACTTGGCATATTCCCAGGCATACTGAAAGGCCAAGTCAAAATAAGGTTTCTGGGGTTCACCTGTCAGATAGGGGGCCAGCACCTCTGTCCACTGCAACAGGGGCAGCCTCTCCTGGTCTGCAACCTGTTCGAAAACAGTCAAAAACGTCTTTATGTCATCCCATGGGGTCATCTTTTGCATGGCTCATCTTACTACTTTCCGGAGGCATAAATCATCACCTTGATGTGGAGGAGGGGCGGTTTCTTTGCTGCGGAAATCTCCCACCAGGAGTTCCATCTGCCTATGTTGTTGTTGAATCTGCAGCATCAGGAGTTTGTTTGTCTCCTGCTGTACCTGCTGCTGCTCACAGAACTGCTCCTCCTGGCGCTGCTGTTGCTGCTTGTGGCACTGCTGCTGTTCACGATGCTGTTGGTGATGCTGCTGTTGACTCAGGATCAGGTGCTTGATTAGCTCCTCCATTTTGTCCTACCATTGTTCCATCTTCGTAGCTGTAGTAACCCAGGACATATGATTTGTCCACAGCTGCTACCCGTGTTCCTGGAACATTTGCCTGCATTCTCCACAACGTGTGGAAGGTCGGCTCACTCAGCTGCTCCCCGAGGTACACACAGGAAAACATTTGGTGAAAGTCTCTGGGCGATTTATTGCTTCATAAACCATAACGCCCAAACTAGTAACTGAAAACAATCTTTCTGGCTCAAGTGAAGATAAAAAGTACATGTAAAGTCATTCCCAGTACAGTTCCTGCCTTCTGAGACAACACAAACAGCAGCTCTCGCAGGAGCTTCAGTCTGGAGGCTTCCTTCCTCCAAAACAACACAAACAAAAAAAAACTGGCTCGACATTTAACTGCATCCAGCCACCCTGGAGGTGGAGATATGGTGGGTAGGCGCCACGCCAATCTCTGACCTACGCACCATGAAACCCAGACCCATATAGCGACTGGATTGCTCTGACCACATATAATGCTGGAGGAAAACTTATGGCTTTCACATCACGCAGAACAGCAACCTTTGCGACACGTATCTCTTCTCACATATAGGCACCAGTGACCCTATCACACCATGTACACTTTTTGCATATACTACTGCAATCAACTGATATCCTTACATAATCCCTTCTTGCACCCTTAGTCAATAAATTATTACGAAGAGAGAGCAAAAGAGAGAGTGAGAAAGAATCCAAACTTCCACGGCTCCACTCATCCCCATGACATGACAATATTCAATACGTTTACTTTTTAATTTAATTTTAATGGGAAAGCAAAAGATGATTAAAATGTGTATGTTTAATATTTCTTACATGTATTTTGAGACGTCAAGTACATGTCAAGAACATGGTCTGAAACAGGCCTAACACAGCTAGCATCTGCTGTGTATGGTGCGGGCTCCATACACCCCTAATTGGCATACAATGACATTGTACGTCTCATTACCTACAGGGCCCTCTACTGCCCACCGGCAACGATGGCCATTTGGTGAACCTATTCACACGTGTTTGGCTTTCTCTTCTTTGGAATTACTATCTCCATAACTCCCATGGACTTTGATATATGCACAACCAGCGCTTCCGTTTGTGGTGTCAATAGGGGATCAGGTGGCGTTTCCATGCCAGAGGTTTAATGGAGACCTCCACCAGCCATAATATAATCATTGCCCTGTCTGTTAACATGCATGTATGAAAGTGTCTGTGTACTGGGAGCCACATGCCCTAATACCAGTACCGCTGACCCCTCAATACCAGTACTGGTGTCTCCTCATGTCTCCTTAATACCAGTGCCGCTGACTTCTCAATACCAGTGCTGCGGACTCCTCAATTTCAGTGCCGTTGACTCCTCAATACCAGTGCCGCTGACTCCTCAATACCAGTGCCGCTGACTCCTCAATACCAATACCGTTGACTCCTCAATACCAGTACCGCTAACTCCTCAATACCAGTACCGCTGACTCCTCAATACCAGTACTGGTGTCTCCTCATGTCTCCTTAATACCAGTGCCGCTGACTCCTCAATACCAGTACTGGTGTCTCCTCATGTCTCCTTAATACCAGTGCCGCTGACTCCTCAATACCAGTGCCGCTGACTCCTCAATACCAGTACCGTTGACTCCTCAATACCAGTGCCGCTGACTCCTCAATACCAGTGCCGCTGACTCCTCAATACCAATACCGTTGACTCCTCAATACCAGTACCGCTAACTCCTCAATACCAGTACCGCTAACTCCTCAATACCAGTACCGCTGACTCCTCAATACCACTGCCGATGACTCCTCAATACCAGTACCGCTGACTCCTCAATACCAGTACCGCTGAATTCTGAATACCAATACCATCGATTTCTGAATACCAGTACCACTGACTTATAAATACCAGTACCACTGACTTATAAATACCAGTACCACTGACTTCAGACCTAAATATGCGCTGTGATTCTCCTGTGCAGTCCAGACACATGGCAAGGAACGACTCTGCAGATCACACGGTGGGACCTCGTACAAGTCATCTTCCTCTTCTTCCTGATTTAACAAAAAAAGAAAAATCACAAAACTGTGACAGAGACACATCCGAAAAAGAATCTACCGTATATATGACTGAAAACACAAGGACACTTACCTCTACCAAGTCATTTTCTGCAAAAATTACAGAGAACACAAGTTATTATAGAATGGCTAATGGTTTCATAATCTATACTTGTAAATGTGGATGATCACTGCAGAGATGTGTTTGGCCGTCATTGAGGGATCCCAGTGATAAAGAGTGGTCCACATGGGATTATCGGTCACTCAGTTGAATCTATTTGTTTCCTTGACACTGTTTTTGGCGGGAAAGTTTACAAACAAAAAGAGTCTGGGTTTTTCCATGGTTTTTGGGAAGATTTGTTTAGAGTAATGACAGATTATTAATATGACCTATGACGTGGCCATTGCAAGTGGAAATGGTTCAAGTAGCAACAGGCAATGATGGGGTCATTGGGTGACATGTGCGGTGACTATGCTGGCCATGCAAGAACTGGGATGTTTTCAGCTTCCAAGAACATGATGCCATTTTCAATGCTCAAAGACACCGTGACGAGATCCTGAGGTCCAATGTTGTGCCATTCATCCACGACCTTCATCTCATGTTGCAGCATTATAATGCACGGCCCCATGTTACAAGGATCCGTACATAATTCCTGGAAGCTGAAAATATCCCAGTTTTTGCATGGCCAGCAGAGTCACAGCACATGTCACCCAAAGACCCCATCATTGCCTGTTGCTACCTGAACTAAGAAGTTCCCCTTGCGATACCCACGTCGTAGGTCATATAATAATCCATAGCACAGCATAGCAAACAACCTGATCATCACTAGGCAAAGGAGATGGTGAGGTAAATGGTGGTCACACCAGATACTGACAGTTCTCTGACCATCCCTTGGGACCCCCTCAATACTGTAAAACTGCACATTTCAGAGAGGCCTTTTATTGTAGCCACCCTAAGGCACCTGCGCAATAATCATCTGGATATGCCACATCTGTGAGGTGCATGAATGATCTCAGCAAAGGAGGAGAAGATCTCACCAACACAGATTTAGACAAATTTGTGAACAATATTTGTGAGTGAAGGACCTTTTGTGTACATAGAAAGAGTCTTAGATCTTTGTGTTCAGCTCATGAAAAATAGGAGAAAAAATAAGTGTTGCGTTTATATTTTTGTTCAGTGTATAAATGCGAGTGCTGGGGATAAGGGTTTTGTGTTGTGATCTGGTGGCCTAGGAGCAGCATGAGACGAACTCTGGAGAAGGTGGTCCCTGTACTGACCGCAAACCCTGAACCTAGCAGCGCAACTAGAAGTAGCCGTGGGGGGTACCTGACACTCCCTAGACCCCTCAGCACAGCCTAAGATCTAACTACCCCTAAAGACAGAAACAGGAAACCTATCTTGCCTCAGAGAAAATCCCCAAAGGATAGATAGCCCCCCACAAATATTGACTGTGAGAGGAGAGGGAAATAACATACGCAGATATGAAATCAGATTTTAGCATAGGAGGCCATACTAGCTAAAAAGAAAGAATAGAACAGAGTACTATGCGGTCAGTACAAAAACACTAGAAAATATCCACCGCAGAAAATACGGATCACCACATCTGACTAAAGACATGGGGAGGTATATCTGCATCTCCAGAGAAATAGCTAGGCTGCAAAAAATCCTTCACAGACTAAGCTGGACAAAACAAAAACATGAAAATGCACAGAACTATAAGGTCCACTGCAGGTGGACAGCAAAAACAAAGCCAGGACTTATCTTTGTAGAAAAACACAGCAAACTGGAGAGACCAGCAGGGAAGTGAATCCTTCAAGAACAATGGGCAACTGGCACTGACTAAAGGATCCTGCAAAGCTATATACCCCAGTCACTTTTGCAATTAGTAGATACACCTGTCCACTCCTGCAGTCCAGGCACAACTGCATTACCCTCTACAACCACCGGAGCGAGCCCAAAAGCTGAATTCACAACAGTTTTTCCACACAGACTTTATTAAAGGGAATCTGTCACTCCAAAAATCGTATATGAGCTGCGGCCAACGGCATCAGGGGCTTATCTACAGCATTCTGTAATGCTGTAAATAAGACCCCGATGTAACCTGAAAGCTGAGAAAAACAGGTTATATTATACTCACCCAGGGGCGGTCCGATCCGATGGGCATCGCGGTCCGGGTCCGGCACCTCCTAGCTTCATACGATGACGTCCTCTTCTTGTATTCCTGCCGCGGCTCCGGCGCAGGCGTACTTTGAGGGCAGAGCAAAGTACTGCAGTGTGCAGGTGCTGGGCCTCTCTGACCTTTCCTGGCGCCTGCGCACTGTAGTACTTTGCTCTGTCCTCAACAAGGCCGATAAAGTACGCCTGCGCCGCGGCAGGAATACAAGAAGAGGACGTCATCGTAAGAAGATGGGAGGCCCTGGACCCGGACACCCATCGGACCCGAACCGGACTGGGACCGCCCCTGGGTGAGTATAATCTAACCTCTTTTTCTTACCTTTCAGGTTACATCGGGGGCTTATCTACAGCATTGCAGAATGCTGTAGATAAGCCCTTGATGCCGGTGACCGCAGCTCATATACGATTTTTGAGGTGACAGATTCCCTGTCATGTAAATATGTGAGTGGACAGAGAATTGTGTAACTGATGGTTGGTTTAATTTTTTTTTTATTTACTGGTGGTTATTCTTGGTTAAAGGTATTCTGTCAGCAATTTTTTGCCATCTACTCTGAGAGCAGCATAATAAAGAGCAAGAGAGCCTGATTACAGTGATGTGTCACTTACTAGGTTGGGTGTAATAGTTTCAATACAATCAGTGTTTTATCAGCAGGAGATTATCAATGCCTGACTAGGTCACACATGCACAGCAGTCTAGCTACTCTGTGTAACCCCACCTCCACCAATGATTGGCAGCTTTCTGTCTATGCACAGTGTACAAAGGAAGCAGCCAATCAGGGGTGTGGGCTGGGTTATGCACATCTCAGCATTCTGACCACTGCTACATATACAGCAGAGAAAACAGGAATTCTATTAAAACTACACCAAGCAGCCCAGTAATTGATATATCATTATAATCAGGGTCTCTTGCCCTATACTATGTTGCTCTCGGATTACATAACAAATATCTGCTGACAGATTCACTTTAATGTATTTTTCTACATAAAGTATTCATTAAAGTTGTACATTTTTAATCTAACCTTTAATAAAGAATGGCTGTAGCCAATTCCTCCACTGTTACTCAGGGTCCATGAGTATTTATTGTAATATAATTGTTTAATGTTTGATATGATCACAGTTTATGCCCCATAAGGTTCTTGACCCTATCTATGGACATCTGTGATGTGATTGCACATGTACTAAGAACCAGTACTGGACTCATCCATCAGCTGCCATAACATGTCTCCTGAGCCAACTACTCAGCAACACGACCTCATTAAGTAAAGAAAGGTAATACCACTCATGCAGTAAATATGCAAGATATGTCCAAGTCTTCCCTTAATCCAGGAACAAAGTTAATTTTGTTGTTTGCCTTTTCAAAATGTAAACAGCAGTGAGATTAATGAGGAATCATTTTGCGTCTGCAGATCCTATGCAGGCCTATGTGTTTCCATGGCAGCAGACAACTACCTGTAGTCTCGTTCTGCAGCCATAGGACCTTGCTTATCAACTATCTGACAGTAACACTGTGCTTGTTGCCCATAGCAACCAATCAGAACTCCCCGAGTTCATTTAACGTGAGCAGGTCTAGAAATGAAAGCCGAGTTTTGATTCAATTCTGAGGAAAGACACTAAGGGTATGTTCACACAGCGTGTATTTGATGCAAATTCTAATGTGGGAAATTACTCTTAAACTGTTAGTCAAGTCATTTACCATCTTTAAAGAGAATCTGTCAAAAGGTTTTTGCTACCTCATCAGAGAGCAGCATGATGTAGGAAAAGAGACCCTGAATCCAGTGATGTGTCACTTAGTTCATTGGGTGCAGCAGTTGTGACACAATCACAGTTTTTAGATGTACTGTAGCATGTAGAAGAGCTGAGAAAGCTTCCCCCGCCCACACGCCTGAGTATTTGTTAAGAAAATGTCACATGATTTTGCATCCTCTGAGGCCTTCACAGCTGTTCTGTGAAGGCCTCAGAGGTTTGTTTGAGAACATTAGGGATCAAACATCATCATGAAAAGCAATGAACACACCAGACAGGTAAAGGATAACGTTGTGGAGAAGAGTAAAGCATGGATAGGTTATAGTAAAAATACTCCAAGCTCTGAATATTCACGGAGCACTGTTCAATCCATCATCCAAAAATGGAAGGAGTATGACACAGTATTATTACAGGATCAGACAGCACAAGGGTTTTTTTGTAGTCTGTTACCATGGAGACAGATAAGTCTGCATAGGAAAATATGATTGATTTTTAATGACTATTTAGTTAAATAAATTGTTATTCATTCTAAATTCATAGGAACAATTGGTTACAAATGTGAACCAATTAAAGTGAAGCGCAACTTTTGGAGATATCCCAAGCATGGTCGATGAGAGCTAAAAGGACATGATGATTGGAAAGCGCTGCAGCTCCTTCATTTGGCTACTTTCAAAGATCCATTTTTGCAGCCCCACCTATCGGATATTTATGGCATTTCCAATTGGTACAAAAACCTCTTTAAGTCACACTAGATTTTAAGTTACCGTATTTGTAGAGAGGGTGAGGAGGTGTGACGGACCTGAAAGAAAAGCCATGTGCACATACATTACAGTATATAATGCCATAAGACCAATATACATGATGATAATTTTAACATATGCTTATACTTACTGCTTCCTATTGCTCCCGTACATAATCTGAAGGGAAAGAGATAAAAATATACTATTCAGATATTATGCAAAACAGAAAAAAAAAGATTTGTGTCCCACCCTTGACATCCCTGTTCAATATGCGAGCAGACATGGTGATAGTATCACATGGTGGCTCTTCAGATGAAACAATCAATGTAACATGTGGAGCCTAACAGTGAGCCCTTCTGCAGACACATAGGGTGGGCTCCTTTCCCCCAATAAGTATGTGCTCTGGCATCCTTCCCAATAAGTATGTGCTCTGGCATCCTTCCCAATAAGTATGTGCTCTGGCATCCTTCCCAATAAGTATGTGCTCTGGCATCCTTCCCAATAAGTATGTGCTCTGGCATCCTTCCCAATAAGTATGTGCTCTGGCATCCTTCCCAATAAGTATGTGCTCTGGCATCCTTCCCAATAAGTATGTGCTCTGGCATCCTTCCCAATAAGTATGTGCTCTGGCATCCTTCCCAATAAGTATGTGCTCTGACATCCTTCCCAATAAGTATGTGCTCTAGCATCCTTCCCAATAAGTATGTGCTCTGGCATCCTTCCCAATAAGTATGTGCTCTGACATCCTTCCCAATAAGTATGTGCTCTGGCATCCTTCCCAATAAGTATGTGCTCTGACATCCTTCCCAATAAGTATGTGCTCTGACATCCTTCCCAATAAGTATGTGCTCTGGCATCCTTCCCAATAAGTATGTGCTCTGGCATCCTTCCCAATAAGTATGTGCTCTGACATCCTTCCCAATAAGTATGTGCTCTGGCATCCTTCCCAATAAGTATGTGCTCTGGCATCCTTCCCAATAAGTATGTGCTCTGACATCCTTCCCAATAAGTATGTGCTCTGGCATCCTTCCCAATAAGTATGTGCTCTGGCATCCTTCCCAATAAGTATGTGCTCTGGCATCCTTCCCAATAAGTATGTGCTCTGACATCCTTCCCAATAAGTATGTGCTCTGACATCCTTCCCAATAAGTATGTGCTCTAGCATCCTTCCCAATAAGTATGTGCTCTGGCATCCTTCCCAATAAGGATGTGCTCTGGCATACTTCCCAATAAGGATGTGCTCTGGCATCTTTCCCAATAAGTATCTGATTTGGCTTCCTTCCCAATAAGTATGTGCTCTAGCGAGACTGCTAAGTCTTCTGGGTAATTTCGCAATGCATCGCCGGGAACAGAAGATGGCGGCCGGAACGAGTGGCTCGGCGGACTACGGAGGGTGAGAATAGCACGTTTTTTGATTTTTATTATTTTTAACATTACATTTTTTTACTATTGATGCCACATAGGCAGCATCAATAATAAAAAGTTGGGGACACACAGGGTTAATAGCAGCGGTTACGGAGTGTGTTACCCACGGCATAACGCGGTCCGTTACCGCCAGCATTAACCCTGTGTGAGCGGTGACTGGAGGGGAGTATGCGGGCGCCGGGCACTGACTGCGGGGAGTAAGGAGCGGCCATTGAAGTCATTGAACAGCTCCCTTCACCATCAAACCTTTTTTCACCTTCCTGACCAGGTTAAATTTTACAATTTTGACAAGTGTCACTTTATGAGGTAATAACTCTGGACCTCTTCAATGTATCTCAGTGATTGTGAGAATGTTTTTTTCGTGACACATTGTACTTTATGTTAGTGGTAAATTTAGGTAGATATTTTTTGCGTTTGTTTGTGAAAATATTGAAATTTTCATAAAGATTTTGCAATTTTCAAACTTTCAATTTTCATGCCTTTAAACCAGAGTGTTATATCACACAAAAGAGTTAAAACAGAACACTTACCACATAAGCATCATTTTTTAAACATTTTTTTGTAAGGAAGTTAGAAGGGTTAAAAGTTGATCAGCAATTTCTCGCTTTTCCATCTAATTTACAAAGCTAATTTTTTTAGGAACCACCTCACATTTAAAGTGACTTTGAGGGGCCTATAGGACATAAAATACCCAAAGTGATACCATTTTAAAAACTGCTCCGATCAAAACAACATTCAATAAACTTATTAACCCTTTAGCTGCTTCCCAGGAATTAAAATAATTTGGAAGGAAAAAAAATAAAATTTTACTTAACAGGAGAAACTGGACCATATAATTTCTTGTGCAATTTACCCTGAGCATGCCGATACCCTATATGTGGTGAAAAATTATAGTTTGGGTAGACGGCAGGGCTCGGAAGGGAAGGAGAGCCACTTGACTTGTGGAATGCAAAATTGTCTGGAATAGATATGTGCCATGTCATGTTTGCAGAGTCCCTGATGTTGTCACGCACAGTGTAGGAAAGACTTAGTGCAACACAAAGGGATAATGGCAAGGGAACCCAATACTAGGGAAGGGCTGCACGGTGTCTCAGTGGTTAGCACTGCGGAATTTGTATGTTCTCCCTGTGTTTGCGTGGGTTTCTTCCGGGTACTCTGGTTTCCTCCCACATTCGAAAGATATACTGATAGGGAATTTAGATTGTGAGCCTCATCGGGGACAGAGATGATAATGTGGGTAAACTGTAAAGCGCTGTGGAATATGTTAGCGCTATATAAAAATAAATATTATTATTATGGGGATAGTGGAGACCCCTAGGCAGATCTAATGTCACTCTGTCTGCCCTAAACAACCCTATATAGGTTCTGCACCTATCGCCGAGCAGGAACCTAATCCCTGCCTTACCCTGGCGATAAGGAATGAAGGACAGGATGTGCGCTAGTCAATCCCCACTACCACTAAAGACAACTGGGGAAGACAAACAAGGGGAACATTTATCTTGAGAAGACTCAAAGATGTAACACAGACGTCCTCCAGCAACACCAAAAGAGGAAGATAGCCAAATGCTATAGCTACATGCCTCAACAGAGGGAAATGGCAATATCATCGGTAACTCCCAGCAGCTCACTGGGAGTCTTTAACACCCAGGTCCAGGTGTGTCAATTAGAGCTGGACAGAGTTTGCCACTGAGTCAAAGAGCCAGAAGCGTTAAGAAGGCCTTCTGCAGCCAGATGCAGTGCGACTATCTACAGCCTCTGACACACTCGTGACAGATTTGCCTAAATACTAAAAACTGAAGAGAAAAGAATAGGTCATACAAAAGGGATCACCGGAGACACAGATATGATGTAAAATTGACACAGCTTTATTTAATTAAACACACAAGAAAAATGCACTTAAAAATATTTAGAAAGGTCACACATGCGACCTGCATCAAAACTATGAATTAACACATGTGGAATTATATACTTAACAAAAAAGTGTGAAACAACTGAAATTATGTCTTATATTCTAGGTTCTTCAAAGTTGCCACCTTTTGCTTTGATGACTGCTTTGCACACTCTTGACATTTTCTTGATGAGCTTCAAGAGGTAGTCACCGGGAATAGTTTTCACTGCACAGGTGTGCCCTGTCAGGTTTAGTAAGTGGGATTTCTTGCCTTATAAATGGGGCTGGGACCATCAGTTGTGTTGTGCACAAGTCTGGTGCATACACAGCTGATAGTCCTACTGAATAGACTGTTAGAATTTGTATTATGGCAAGAAAAAAGCAGCTAAGTAAAGAAAAAGGAGTGGCCATCATTACTTTAAGAAATGAAGGTCAGTCAGTCTGAAAAATTGGGAAAACTTTGAAGTGTCCCCAATTGCAGTGGCAAAAACCATCAAGCGCTACAAAGAAACTGGCTCACATGAGGACCGCCCCAGGAAAGGAAGACCAAGAGTCACTTCTGCTTCTGAGGATAAGTTTATCCGAGTCACCAGCCTCAGAAATCGCAGGTTAACAGCAGCTCAGATTAGAGACCAGGTCAAATGCCACACAGAGTTCTAGCAGCAGACACATCTCTACAACAACTATTAAGAGGAGACTTTGTGCAGCAGGCCTTCATGGTAAAATAGCTGCTAGGAAACCACTGCTAAGGACAGGCAACAAGCAGAAGAGACTTGTTTGGGCTAAAGAACACAAGGAATGGACATTAGACCAGTGGAATTCTGTGCTTTGGTCTGATGAGTCCAAGTTTGAGATCTTTGGTTCCAACCACCGTGTCTTTGTGCGACACAGAAAAGGTGAACGGATGGACTCTACGTGCCTGGTTCCCACCATAAAGCATGGAGGAGGATATTATCGGTGCCCAGGTATCCACATAAATAGTCCCCCAGAAAAAGAAAAAGAGAACAAAAATCAATTAAATATTACTAGAAATTAAACGGTGTGCCTCAGTCCACCGCATATTGCCTGTATCTATATAATACATAAAGTGCAATGTGCTAAAGGCCAACAGCCGGCAAAGCATGTGCACAAACCATTTTAAACAAGTGCTATGTGCTCCAAGAACAGGGGAGTAGTGATTATACGTCTTTTAATGTTATATACCCACAGCAGACAAAAACATGTGCTCAAAAATCCATAAAGTGCTATGTGCTGAGGGGGCATAAATAATAATGGGTGTATACCCTTAAGGGCAGCTGGGTCCTGTAATCGCGTACCCCGACACGTTTCGGAAGATTACCTTCAGAATTGGGGTATCAGGTGCAGTAATAGGGACACATACGACAGCAGCGGCTCAGTATTGGGGTATCAGCAGGATGAGGAGTTTGTGCAGGTTGGGAATAGATGGTGATGGCGCTGGAATGTGAGAAGTGAAATATGTCTTTGTTGTTTTCTCTGCAGACGAGTTGTAGCTGGAAGAGGTTGTCATGTCGGTCTGGGCCAGATGGAAAAGATGGGAAAAGTGACGATTCCATCATAAAGAACGTCAATGGTAAGTCAATATCTAGAACTGTGCTGTGATCTCTTATATGCTCTGTAGGGCTGGTATCTACCACTGACCATTTGGCGGTAATATCCTTGTTGGTCGTTATATAGAGATTATCTTCAGTAACAGCGCGGTCATCTGCTGAGGTTCTCCTCCACTATTAGGGGGAGCCATCGAGTTGTAAACAAGGTTACCTGGTTAGGGGCCCACTCAGAAGCTTCGCCCCCCCCGGACCAAAACCCTAGCTACGCCTCTGTACAGTATACATCTGTATGTACCTGCTCCTGTCCCCGCTGTCTGTATATATATATATACTAGATTGTGGCCCAATTCTAACGCATCGGGTATTCTAGAATATGCATGTCCCCGTAGTATATGGACAATGATGATTCCAGAATTCGCGGCAGACTGTGTCCGTCGCTGATTGGTTGAGGCAACCTTTATGGCATCATCTTCGCCATGGCAACCATTATGACATCATCGTCGCTGTGCCCGTCTCTGATTGGTCGAGGCCTGGCGGCCTCGACCAATCAGAGAAGCGGGATGTCTACGTCCTTTATGACATCATCGTCGCTGTGCCCATCGCTGATTGGTTGAGGCCTGGCGGCCTCGACCAATCAGAGACGCGGGATTTCTACGTCGATACTGTGCCCGTCGCTGATTGGTCGAGGCCTGGCGGCCTCGACCAATCAGAGACGTGGGATTTCCAGGACAGACAGACAGACAGAAAGACAGACAGACAGACAGACGGAAAAACCCTTAGGCAATTATATATATAGATACTAGCTGAAGAGCCTGGCGTTGCCTGGGCATAGTAAATATCTGTGGTTAGTTATAGCACTTCACTTCTCTTATTTTCCCATCACGCCTCTCATTTTCCCAATCACATCTTTCATTTTCCCCCTCACATCTCTCATTTTCTCCCTCACTCCTCTCATTCTCCCCCTAACACTTGTCATTTCAACCTCACATCTGTCATTTTCTGATCACTCAACTATTTTTCCTCACTCCTCTCATTTTGCACTCACACCTTTTCATTTTCACCTCACACCTCTCATTTTCACCTCATCACCTCAGTATATACATGTTTGTCATCTCCCTTATATATAGTATACATCTGTATGTCATCTCCTGTATATAGTATATACCTGTATGTCATCTCCCCTGTATATAGTATATACCTGCTGTGTGTCATCTCCCCTATATATAGTATATACCTGAATGTCATCTCCTTCTATATATAGTATATACCTGTATGTCATCTCCTCCTGTATATAGTATATATCTGTGTGTCATCTCCCCTATATATAGTAAATACCTGTATGTCATCTCCTCCTATATATAGTATATACCTGTATGTCCTCTCTTCCTATATACAGTATATACCTGTATGTCATCTCCTTCTATATATAGTATATACCTGTATGTCATCTCCTCTTGTATATAGTATATACCTGTGTGTCATCTCCCCTGTATATAGTATATATCTGTGTGTCATCTCCTCCTGTATATAGTATATACCTGCATGTCATCTTCTATATATAGCATATAACTGTATGTCATCTCCTCCTGTATATAGTATATACCTGTAGGTCATCTGCTCCTGTATATAGTATATACCTGTGTGTCATCTCCTCCTGTATATAGTATATGCCTGTATGTCATCTCCTCCAGTATATGTACCTGTATGTCATCTCCTCCTCTATATAGTATATACCTGTGTGTCATCTCTCCTGTATATAGTATATATCTGTGTGTCATCTCCCCTGTATATAGTATATACCTGTGTGTCATCTCCTCCTGTATTAGACCTTGTTCACACGTTATTTGCTCAGTATTTTTACCTCAGTATTTGTAAGCTAAATTGGCAGCCTGATAAATCCCCAGCCAACAGGAAGCCCTCCCCCTGGCAGTATATATTAGCTCACACATACACATAATAGACAGGTCATGTGACTGACAGCTGCCGTATTTCCTATATGGTACATTTGTTGTAGTTTGTCTGCTTATTAATCAGATTTTTATTTTTGAAGGATAATACCAGACTTGTGTGTGTTTTAGGGCGAGTTTCGTTTGTCAAGTTGTGTGTGTTGAGTTGCGTGTGGCGACATGCATGTAGCGACTTATGTGAGATGAGTTTTGTGTGGCAACATGCGTGTAGCAACTTTCTGTGTGTCGAGTTGCATGTGACAGGTTAGTGTAGCAAGTTGTGTGCAGCAAGTTTTGCGCATGGCGAGTTTTGCGCGTGGCGAGTTTTATGTGTGTTGCCTTTTGAGTATGTGCAAGTTTTGTGTGAGGCAACTTTTGCATGTGTTGCAACTTTTGTGCATGTGGCAATTTTTCGGCGTGTGCAAGTTTTGCATGTGGCGAGTTTTCCATGAGGTCAGTTTTGCACTTGTGGCGAGTTTTGCAAGAGCCTAGTTTTTGCATGTGGCGAGTTCTGCGCGTGGCGAGTTTTGAGCGGCGACTTTTGTGTTTTGACTTTTATGTGGCGAGGTTGGTGTATTTGTGGTAAAATGTGTGCTGAGGGTAATATGTGTTCAAGCACGTGGTAGTGTGTGGCGCATTTTGTGTGTGTGTTCGTATCCCCGTGTGTGGTGAGTATCCCATGTCGGGGCCCCACCTTAGCAACTGTACGGTATATACTCTTTGGCACCATCGCTCTCATTCTTTAAGTCCCCCTTGTTCACATCTGGCAGCTGTCAATTTGCCTCCTACAGTTTTCCTTTCATTTTTTCCCATTATGTAGATAGGAGCAAAATTGTTTGGTGAATTGGAAAGCGCGGGGTTAAAATTTCACCTCCCAACATAGCCTATGACGCTCTCGGGGTCCAGACGTGTGACTGTGCAAAATTTTGTGGCTGTAGCTGCGACGCCTCCAACACTTTTCCTTTCACTTTTTCCCCATTATGTAGATAGGGGCAAAATTGTTTGGTGAATTGGAACGCGCGGGGTTAAAATTTCGCCTCACAACATAGCTTATGACGCTCTCGGGGTCCAGACGTGTGACTGTGCAAAATTTTGTGGCTGTAGCTGCAACGGTGCAGATGCCAATCCCGGACATACACACATACACACACACACACACACCCATACACACACACATTCAGCTTTATATATTATATATATATTAGTGCAGTAGATAGATATATCAGTGCAGTATATACCTGCTCCCGTCCCCGCTGTCTATATGTATATACACTGCTCAAAAAATAAAGGGAACACTTAAACAACAGAATATAACTCCAAGTAAATCAAACTTCTGTGAAACTGTCCACTTAGGAAGCAACACTGTTTGACAATCAATTTCACATGCTGTTGAGAAAACGGAAAAGACATCATGGAAATTATTTGCAATTATCAAGACACACAAAGGAGAGGTTCTGCAGGTGGGGACCACAGACCACATCTCAGTACCAATGCTTTCTGGATGATGTTTTGGTCACTTTTGTATGTTAGTTGTGCTTTCACACTCGTGGTAGCATGAGACGGACTCTACATAGTTACATAGTTATTAAGGTTGAAGGAAGACTATAAGTTCATCTAGTTCAACCCATAGCCTACAACCCACACAAGTCGCCCAGGTACTGCAGCTCATCCAGGATAGCACATCAATGCGAGCTGTCGCAAGAAGGTTTGCTGTGTCTGTCAGTGTAGTGTCCAGAGGCTGGATGCGCTACCAGAGACAGGCCAGTACACCAGGAGATATGGAGGGGGCCTTAGGGCAACAACCCAGCAGCAGGACTGTTACCTCAGCCTTTGTGCAAGGAGGAACAGGAGGAGCACTGCCAGAACCCTGCAAAATGACCTCCAGCAGGCCACAAATGTGCATGTGTCTGCACAAAGGGTTAGAAACCGACTCCATGAGGATGGTCTGAGTGCCAGACGTCCACAGACAGGGATTGTGCTCACAACCCAACACTGTGCAGGGCGCTTGGCATTTGCCACAGATTGGCAAATTCGCCACTGGTGCCCTGTGCTCTTCACAGATGAAAGCAGGTTCACACTGAGCACATGTGACAGACATGACAGAGTCTGGAGACACCGTGGAGAGTGATCTGCTGCCTGCAACATCCTTCAGCATGACCGGTTTGCAGTGGGTCAGTAATGGTGTGAGGTGGCATTTCTTTGGAGGGCCGCACAGTTCTCCATGTGCTTGCCAGAGGTAGCCTGACTGCCATTAGGTACCGAGATGAGATCCTCAGACCCCTTATGAGACCATAAGCTTTTGTAGTTTGCCCTGGGTTCCTCCTAATGCAGGACAATGCCAGACCTCATGTGGTTGGAGTGTGTCAGCAGTTGAAGGCAAGATGAAGGCATTGAAGCTATGGGCTGGCCCACCCATTCCCCAGACCTGAATCTGATTGAACACATATGGGACATCATGTCTCGCACCATCGCACCACAGACTGTCCAGGAGTTGGCGGATGCTTTAGTCCAGGTCTGGGAGATCCCTCAGGAGACAATCCGCCGCCTCTTCAGGAGCATGCCCAGGCATTGTAGGGAGGTCATACAGGCACGTGGAGGCCACACACACTACAGAGCATCATTTCCTTGTCTTGAGGCATTTCCACTGAAGTTGGATCAGCTTGTAACATCATTTTCCACTTTTATTTTGAGCATCATTCCAACTCCAGACCTCCGTGGGATATTAGTTGTGATTTACGTTGATAAGTTTTAGGTTCTATTGTTCTCAACGCATTCCACTATACAGGGCCCCCATCAGGGCATTACTGCCCTGACTGGCGTATGGGGCCTGGTGGGCAGAGGGGGCCACCATCACGCCCCGTCTCATCTGTTCACCGGGCCCCCCCTACAGGCACTGCGGCATGCTATATAGTTAACAGCCGCCAGCCAATCGGAGGCTGGAAGGTGACTTGAGCCGCAGCACGCACTTCGCCGGCGTCTGACATCATTGTCAGCCGCCGGCGAGTACGCTCTTCACCTGCGTGGAGGGAGTGAGCTTCGCCCGCTGCAGGAGCGCGACCAGGTAAGAACTCGTGTTTTTTTTTTTAGAGAGGCGATCCAGGGGGCCCCGGGCAGAATGCTGGACACACTGGGGCAGAATGCTGGACACACTGGGGCAGAGATGCTGGACATTGAGGGTAGAGATGCTGGACACACTGGGGCTGAAATGCTGGACACGCTGGGGCTGAAATGCTGGACACGCTGGGGCAGAAATGCTGGACATGCTGGGGCAGAAATGCTGGACATTGGGGGCAGAGATGCTGGACACACTGGGGCAGAGATGCTGGACACACTGGGGCAGAGATGCTGGACACACTGGGGCAGAGATGCTGGACACACTGGGGGCAGAGATGCTGGACACACTGGGGCAAAGATGCTGGACACACTGGGGGCAGAGATGCTGGACACACTGGGGCAGAAATGCTGGACACCCTGGGGGCAGAGATGCTGGACACCCTGGGGCAGAGATGCTGGACACACTGGGGCAGAGATGCTGGACACACTGGGGCAGAAATTCTGGACACACTGGGGGCAGAGATGCTGGACACCCTGGGGGCAGAGATGCTGGACACCCTGGGGGCAGAGATGCTGGACACCCTGGGGGCAGAGATGCTGGACACACTGGGGCCGAGATGCTGGACATGCTGGGGCAGAGATGCTGGGCACACTGTGGCAGAGATGCTGGGCACACTGGAGCAGAGATGCTGGACACACTGGGGCAGAAATTCTGGACACCCTGGGGGCAGAGATGCTGGACACCCTGGGGGCAGAGATGCTGGACACCCTGGGGGCAGAGATGCTGGACACCCTGGGGGCAGAGATGCTGGACACACTGGGGCAGAGATGCTGGACATGCTGGGGCAGAGATGCTGGACACACTGGGGCAGAAATGCTGGACACACTGGGGCAGAGATGCTGGACACACTGGGGCAGAAATGCTGGACACCCTGGGGGCAGAGATGCTGGACACCCTGGGGCAGAGATGCTGGACACACTGGGGCAGAGATGCTGGACACACTGGGGCAGAAATTCTGGACACCCTGGGGGCAGAGATGCTGGACACCCTGGGGGCAGAGATGCTGGACACCCTGGGGGCAGAGATGCTGGACACCCTGGGGGCAGAGATGCTGGACACACTGGGGCAGAGATGCTGGACATGCTGGGGCAGAGATGCTGGACACACTGGGGCAGAAATGCTGGACACACTGGGGCAGAGATGCTGGGCACACTGTGGCAGAGATGCTGGGCACACTGGAGCAGAGATGCTGGACACACTGGGGCAGAGATGCTGGACACACTGGGGCAGAGATGCTGGAAATTGGGGGCAGAGATGCTGGACATTGGAGGCAGAGATGCTGGACATTGGGAGCAGAGGTGCTGGACACACTGGGGCTGAAATGCTGGACACGCTGGGGCAGAAATGCTGGACATGCTGGGGCAGAAATGCTGGACATTGGGGGCAGAGATGCTGGACACACTGGGGCAGAGATGCTGGACACACTGGGGCAGAGATGCTGGACACACTGGGGCAGAGATGCTGGACACACTGGGGCAGAGATGCTGGACACATTGGAGGCAGAGATGCTGGACATTGGGAGCAGAGGTGCTGGACACACTGGGGCTGAAATGCTGGACACGCTGGGGCAGAAATGCTGGACATGCTGGGGCAGAAATGCTGGACATTGGGGGCAGAGATGCTGGACACACTGGGGCAGAGATGCTGGACACACTGGGGCTGAAATGCTGGACACGCTGGGGCTGAAATGCTGGACACGCTGGGGCAGAAATGCTGGACATGCTGGGGCAGAAATGCTGGACATTGGGGGCAGAGATGCTGGACACACTGGGGCAGAGATGCTGGACACACTGGGGCAGAGATGCTGGACACACTGGGGCAGAGATGCTGGACACACTGGGGCAGAGATGCTGGACACACTGGGGGCAGAGATGCTGGACACACTGGGGCAAAGATGCTGGACACACTGGGGGCAGAGATGCTGGACACACTGGGGCAGAAATGCTGGACACCCTGGGGGCAGAGATGCTGGACACCCTGGGGCAGAGATGCTGGACACACTGGGGCAGAGATGCTGGACACACTGGGGCAGAAATTCTGGACACCCTGGGGGCAGAGATGCTGGACACCCTGGGGGCAGAGATGCTGGACACCCTGGGGGCAGAGATGCTGGACACCCTGGGGGCAGAGATGCTGGACACACTGGGGCAGAGATGCTGGACATGCTGGGGCAGAGATGCTGGACACACTGGGGCAGAAATGCTGGACACACTGGGGCAGAGATGCTGGACACACTAGGGCAGAGATGCTGGGCACACTGTGGCAGAGATGCTGGGCACACTGGAGCAGAGATGCTGGACACACTGGGGCAGAGATGCTGGACACACTGGGGCAGAGATGCTGGAAATTGGGGGCAGAGATGCTGGACATTGGAGGCAGAGATGCTGGACATTGGGAGCAGAGGTGCTGGACATGCTGGGGCAGAGATGCTGGACACACTGGGGCAGAAATGCTGGACACACTGGGGCAGAGATGCTGGACACACTAGGGCAGAGATGCTGTGCACACTGTGGCAGAGATGCTGGGCACACTGGAGGAGAGATGCTGGACACACTGGGGCAGAGATGCTGGACACACTGGGGCAAAGATGCTGGACACACTGGGGCAGAGATGCTGGAAATTGGGGGCAGAGATGCTGGACATTGGAGGCAGAGATGCTGGACATTGGGAGCAGAGGTGCTGGACACACTGGGGCAGAGATGCTGAACATTGAGGGTAGAGATGCTGGACACAGTGGGGCAGAGATGCTGGAAACACTGGGGCAGAGATGCTGGGCACACTGGGACAGAGATGCTGAACACAATGGGGCAGAGATGCTGGACACTGGGGGCAGAATGCTGGACACTGGAGGCAGAATGCTGGAGATACTGGGGGCAGAAATGCTGGAGATACTGGGGGCAGAAATGCTGGAGACACTGGGGGCAGAATGGAGATATGGGCATGATTGGAGACACGGGGCAGAATGAAAGACATGGGGGCATGATTGGAGACACTGGGGGCAGGATTGGAGACACATCGTGCAGGATCATGGGGCAGGATGGATACGATGGAGACAGATGGGTTAGGATGGGAAGATCATATTGGGCAGGATGGGGAGATCATATGGGGCGATCATATGGGGCAGGATGGGGAGATCATATGGGGTAGAATGGATACTCATGAGGGCAGGATGCGAGAACATATGGCTGGAGCCAGGAATGAGACACACGGGGGCCAGGATTGGAGATATTGTTACCATAGGGGCTAATTAAGGGATATTATTACTGCAGTGGCGTATTTATTTTATTTTTTAAGTATACTGTTTTAAGGGGGGGGGGGCGGTTGTAATGAAACCTCCACCAGGGGGAGCTGGTGAGGGAAGAGAGGTTAAACATTAAGCGAAGTAACACAGAGCTCAGGCACAGGTGTCACAGGTTATGAGAGAAGTCAGACAAGAAAAAATCATACACAAAGATATCAGCACTGTACACAGGGGCAGTCAGAAGAATACTCAGGGACATGCAAGGAATCAGAGCCTACCGGGAACATGGTAACCAAATCGTGAGACGTAAGACAAAGTCGGGGTACAAGCAAAGTCAGAACCAGGAGGGTAATGTGGTATCAGAGACAGAAAGCAAGAGCCGAAGTCCAGGGAACAGATCCAGTCATACACGGGTACAGGCAGACAGAGACACAAGTGCAGCGCCCCAGAGACCTGGTCGTTGCAGTATGGCACTCTGCCGCTAAGGGGAGTAGCGGTACGTCTGATGGCACTAAGGAGTTCTCCTGACCAGGTATCACCAGAACACATTACACTTCACACTCCGGCCATTAGGGGGAGAAAAAGGCTTTATTTATTGGGCCATTCCTCACACTGGTAAAACTAGAGGCTGGGGAGTAAGTTAGTGACTCAGAAGCTGACTGGGTTGGATTCTGGCAACATCCCGTGGCAGGGGGTGTTGCAGGGAGAATGCACAGGTGGGCCCCTGTCGGGCGTGGGAACCTGGCAGGTGCCTAGCGAACAGAACAGAACGTAACGGAACCGTGCCTGCACACCCTGCGGCGGTATCCTAAGAAAGAGACACGAAGGGAAGGATATTGTGGAACCGTGTAAACAAGATCAAGCACAAAGGAGAGCCAGTAAGAGTCGTGCCGAGAGAGAGAGAGGCAACATCTTACTGAGGCGCGTAGTCGGTGGCCGGAACACCGTAGGAGTAACTGACTTCAGGCCTTACTTCAAACTCCGCTGGACAGTTAGTCATAGGTTGGCTGTCTACCTTACTACACCTACGAAGACATAGGGGGCAACATTGGGAGAGAGGCGTCTCTAGGGTCCCGGAAGACCTCCAAGCCTTCCCGTCATACGGGTGGCGTCCTAGCCATAGCATACCTGGGGGACGTTAGAAACTAGTAACATCTGGAACCAAAGAACGAGAGAGAGAGCTGTAGAGAACGAACGAGCGAGAACAGCAGTTGTGAGGACTATTCCGAATGCTCAGCAGTATAGGACTACAACACACAGGCGCTATTGGTAGGCAACGATTTCCATCTGTGAAGGAAACTCTGGATGTGCCCATCGGACCGGCTGGTCTCTGAGAGCCCTGTTAAACGTACTCTGGATAGAGGATCCTGAAGCCTTCAGTAAAGAGGTAAAGAGACTGCAACCTTGTGTCCTCATTATTGACTACCTCACACTATCACCATCCACCTTGCTGGGAAGCCCTGGGGACATACTTCACCTGTGGGAAGGTATACCATCCAGCTGCCATTCCATCACCCCAGTGGACCCCATAGCAGCGTCGGTCACCCTGACAGAACACCACAGGTGGCGTCATGAACCCCTGACAGACTGCTTAACTGCTTCCATTGGACGCCCCTTAGCAGGGTCGCGGACCGGGTCTAGCCACCGTGACAGCCTCAGAACCGAACCAGAGAGGCCCGGTACCGAAACGCGTGGCCCTGTGTCTGGGGGCGCTCCACAAGGATCACTGAAATCAGGATACAGGTCAAGGGCTAAAGCTGGGAAGCATGAACTATCACTAACAGTGGTAGGCAGGCTGTGAGGGACTGAAATAGCCCAGCTAGCTCAAGAATGAGGCTGATGAGATTAACCCCCGCATGACGAGTCTGAAAAGAGGAAAGATGAAAATAAACTCCGGACTGGACCATGACAGTATCTGTTATGAACTGGTGATTCAGAAACACAATGGATCTGGTGGTTAAGAGCACACAAAGTGACCTGATAGTTACTAATAACATAGGACGAGCTCTGAGACGTGGGAACTCTGCTGACCGCAATCCCTAATCCTATCACACCACACTAGAGGTAGCCGTGGAGCGCTCCTGACCAGACCTAGGCGCCTCGGGCACAGCCTGAGAAACTAGCTAGCCCTGAAGATAGAAAAATAAGCCTACCTTGCCTCAGAGAAATTCCCCAAAGGAAAAGGCAGCCCCCCACATATAATGACTGTGAGTAAAGATGAAAATACAAACACAGAGATTAAATAGATTTTAGCAAAGTGAGGCCCGACTTACTGAATAGACCGAGGATAGGAAAGATAGCTTTGCGGTCAGCACAAAAACCTACAAACAACCACGCAGAGGGCGCAAAAAGACCCTCCGCACCGACTAACGGTACGGAGGTGCTCCCTCTGCGTCCCAGAGCTTCCAGCAAGCAAGAAAAACCAATATAGCAAGCTGGACAGAAAAAATAGCAAACAAAAGTAACACAAGCAGAACTTAGCTTATGCAGGGCAGACAGGCCACAAGAACGATCCAGGAGAGAGCAAGACCAATACTGGAACATTGACTGGAGGCTAGGAACAAAGAACTAGGTGGAGTTAAATAGAGCAGCAGCTAACGACTTAACCTCGTCACCTGAGGAAGGAAACTCAGAAGCCGCAGCCCCACTCACATCCACCAGAGGAAGCTCATGGACAGAACCAGCCGAAGTACCACTCATGACCACAAGAGGGAGCTTGACCACAGAATTCACAACAGTACCCCCCCCTTGAGGAGGGGTCACCGAACCCTCACCAGAGCCCCCAGGCCGACCAGGATGAGCCAAATGAAAGGCACGAACCAGATCGGCAGCATGAACATCAGAGGCAAAGACCCAGGAATCTTCCTGACCATAACCCTTCCACTTAACCAGGTACTGGAGTTTCCGTCTCGAAATACGAGAATCCAAAATCTTCTCCACTATATACTCCAACTCCCCCTCAACCAAAACCGGGGCAGGAGGATCAACGGATGGGACCACAGGTTCCACGTATCTCCGCAACAATGATCTATGGAATACATTATGGATGGAAAAAGAAGCTGGAAGGGTCAAACGAAAAGACACAGGATTAAGAACCTCAGAAATCCTATACGGACCAATAAAACGAGGCTTAAACTTAGGAGAGGAAACTTTCATAGGAATATAACGAGACGACAACCAAACCAAATCCCCAACACGAAGTCGGGGACCCATACAGCGCCTGCGGTTAGCGAAACGTTGAGCCTTCTCCTGGGACAATGTCAAATTGTCCACTACATGAGTCCAAATCTGCTGCAACCTATCCACCACAGTATCCACACCAGGACAGTCCGAAGACTCAACCTGCCCTGAAGAGAAACGAGGATGGAAACCAGAATTGCAGAAAAACGGAGAAACCAAAGTAGCCGAGCTGGCTCGATTATTAAGGGCGAACTCAGCCAAAGGCAAAAAGGACACCCAATCATCCTGATCAGCAGAAACAAAACATCTCAGATATGTTTCCAAGGTCTGATTGGTTCGTTCAGTTTGGCCATTTGTCTGAGGATGGAAAGCCAAGGAAAAAGACAAATCAATGCCCATCCTAGCACAAAAGGCTCGCCAAAACCTCGAAACAAACTGGGAACCTCTGTCCGAAATGATGTTCTCCGGAATGCCATGTAAACGAACCACATGCTGGAAAAACAATGCCACCAAATCAGAGGAGGAAGGCAATTTAGACAAGGGTACCAAATGGACCATCTTAGAGAAGCGATCACAAACCACCCAAATGACCGACATCTTTTGCGAGACAGGGAGATCCGAAATAAAATCCATAGAGATATGTGTCCAGGGCCTCTTCGGGACCGGCAAGGGCAAAAGCAACCCACTGGCACGAGAACAGCAGGGCTTAGCCCGAGCACAAGTCCCACAGGACTGCACAAACGAACGCACATCCCGCGACAGAGATGGCCACCAAAAGGATCTAGCCACCAAATCTCTGGTACCAAAGATTCCAGGATGACCAGCCAACACCGAACAATGAACCTCAGAGATAACTCTACTCGTCCATTTATCAGGGACAAACAGTTTCTCCGCTGGGCAACGGTCAGGTCTATTAGCCTGAAATTTTTGCAGCACCCGCCGCAAATCAGGGGAGATGGCAGACAAAATTACCCCCTCTTTGAGAATACCCGCCGGCTCAGGCAAACCCGGAGAGTCGGGCACAAAACTCCTAGACAGGGCATCCGCCTTCACATTCTTAGAGCCCGGAAGGTACGAAACCACAAAGTCAAAACGGGAGAAAAACAGCGACCAACGAGCCTGTCTAGGATTCAACCGTTTGGCAGACTCGAGATAAGTCAAGTTCTTGTGATCAGTCAAGACCACCACGCGATGCTTAGCTCCTTCAAGCCAATGACACCACTCCTCGAATGCCCACTTCATGGCCAGCAACTCTCGGTTGCCAACATCATAATTACGCTCAGCAGGCGAAAACTTCCTGGAAAAGAAGGCACACGGTTTCATCACTGAGCCATCAGAACTTCTTTGCGACAAAACAGCCCCTGCTCCAATCTCAGAAGCATCAACCTCGACCTGGAACGGGAGCGAAACATCTGGCTGGCACAATACAGGGGCAGAAGAAAAACGACGCTTCAACTCCTGAAAAGCTTCCACAGCAGCAGAAGACCAATTGACCACATCAGCACCCTTCTTGGTTAAATCAGTCAACGGTTTAGCAATACTAGAAAAGTTATTGATGAAGCGACGATAAAAATTAGCAAAGCCCAGGATTTTTTGTAGACTCTTCAGAGATGTCGGCTGAGTCCAATCATAAATGGCCTGAACTTTAACAGGGTCCATCTCGATAGTAGAAGGGGAAAAAATGAAACCCAAAAATGAAACCTTCTGAACACCAAAGAGACACTTTGACCCCTTCACAAACAAAGAATTAGCACGCAGGACCTGGAACACCATTCTGACCTGCTTCACGTGAGACTCCCAATCATCCGAGAAGACCAAAATATCATTCAAGTATACAATCAGGAATTTATCCAGGTACTCTCGGAAGATGTCATGCATGAAGGACTGAAATACTGATGGAGCATTGGAAAGCCCGAATGGCATAACCAGGTACTCAAAATGGCCCTCGGGCGTATTAAATGCTGTTTTCCATTCATCGCCCTGTTTAATACGCACAAGATTATACGCACCACGAAGATCTATCTTGGTGAACAAACTAGCCCCCTTAATCCGAGCAAACAAATCAGACAGCAGCGGCAAGGGGTACTGAAATTTGACCGTGATTTTATTTAGAAGGCGGTAATCAATACAAGGTCTCAAAGAACCATCCTTCTTGGCCACAAAAAAGAACCCTGCTCCCAATGGTGACAACGACGGGCGAATATGACCCTTCTCCAAGGATTCCTTTACGTAACTCCGCATAGCGGCGTGCTCAGGCACAGACAAATTAAACAGTCGACCTTTAGGAAACTTACTACCAGGAATCAAATCGATAGCACAATCACAATCCCTATGCGGAGGTGGGGCATTGGACTTGGGCTCATCAAATACATCCCGGTAATCCGACAAGAACTCTGGGACCTCAGAAGGGGTGGATGATGAAATAGACAGAAATGGAACATCACCATGTACCCCCTGACAAGCCCAGCTGGACACAGACATAGATTTCCAATCCAATACTGGGTTATGGACTTGTAGCCATGGCAACCCCAAAACGACCACATCATGCAGATTATGCAACACCAAAAAGCGAATATCCTCCTGATGCGCAGGAGCCATGCACATGGTCAATTGGGTCCAGTCCTGGGGCTCATTCTTGGCCAAAGGCGTAGCATCAATTCCCCTCAATGGAATAGGATACTGCAAGGGCTCCAAGAAAAACCCACAGCGGCTAGCAAACTCCAAGTCCATCAAATTCAGGGCAGCGCCTGAATCCACAAATTCCATGACAGAATAGGATGACAAAGAGCAGATCAAAGTAACGGACAAAAGAAATTTCGACTGTACTGTACCAATGGTGGCAGACCTTGCGAACCGCTTAGTGCGCTTAGGACAATCGGAGATAGCATGAGTGGAATCACCACAGTAAAAACACAGCCCATTCCGACGTCTGTGTTCTTGCCGTTCAGCTCTGGTCAAAGTCCTATCACATTGCATAGGTTCAGGTTTATGCTCAGATAATACCACCAAATGGTGCACAGTTTTACGCTCACGTAAGCGTCGATCGATCTGAATGGCCAAAGACATATACTCATTCAGACCAGCAGGCATAGGAAATCCCACCATGACATCCTTAAGGGCTTCAGAGAGACCCTTTCTGAAAATTGCTGCCAGCGCACATTCATTCCATTGAGTGAGCACAGACCACTTCCTAAACTTCTGACAATATATCTCTACCTCATCCTGACCCTGACACAGAGCCAGCAAATTTTTCTCTGCCTGATCCACTGAATTAGGTTCATCATAAAGCAATCCGAGCGCCAGAAAAAACGCATCAATATCACATAATGCAGGATCTCCTGGCGCAAGGGAAAATGCCCAGTCTTGAGGGTCGCCACTAGTGTTGAGCATTCCGATACCGCAAGTATCGGGTATCGGCCGATACTTGCGGTATCGGAATTCCGATACCGAGATCCGATACTTTTGTGGTATCGGGTATCGGTATCGGATGCATAGAGATGTGTAAAATAAAGAATTAAAATAAAAAATATTGATATATTTACCTCTCCGGCGGCCCCTGGACTCAGCGCGGGTAACCGGCAGGCTTCGTTGTTCAAAATCAGCGCTTTTAGGACCTGAGAATCACGTCCCGGCTTCTGATTGGTCGCGGGCCGCCCATGTGACCGCCACGCGACCAATCACAAGCCGCGACGTCACCGCAAGCTATTAACGCGCTCATTTTTGAAAAATGAGCGCGTTAATGACTTTCAAAGACGTAGCGGCTTGTGATTGGTTGCGGCCACGCGACCAATCACAAGCCGCGACGTCACCGCAAGCTATTAACGCGCTCATTTTTAAAAATGAGCGCGTTAATGGCTTTCAAAGACGTAGCGGCTTGTGATTGGTCGCGTGGCCGCGACCAATCACAAGCCGCGACGTCACCGCAAGCTATTAACGCGCTCATTTTTAAAAATGAGCGCGTTAATGGCTTTCAAAGACGTAGCGGCTTGTGATTGGTCGCGTGGCCGCGACCAATCACAAGCCGCGACGTCACCGCAAGCTATTAACGCGCTCATTTTTAAAAATGAGCGCGTTAATGGCTTTCAAAGACGTAGCGGCTTGTGATTGGTCGCGTGGCCGCGACCAATCACAAGCCGCGACGTCACCGCAAGCTATTAACGCGCTCATTTTTAAAAATGAGCGCGTTAATGACTTTCAAAGACGTAGCGGCTTGTGATTGGTCGCGGCCACGCGACCAATCACAAGCCGCTACGTCTTTGAAAGTCATTAACGCGCTCATTTTTAAAAATGAGCGCGTTAATAGCTTGCGGTGACGTCGCGGCTTGTGATTGGTCGCGTGGCGGTCACATGGGCGGCCCGCGACCAATCAGAAGCCGGGACGTGATTCTCAGGTCCTAAAAGCGCTGATTTTGAACAAAGAAACCTGCCGGTTACCCGCGCTGAGTTCAGGGGCCGCCGGAGAGGTAAATATATCAATATTTTTTATTTTAATTCTTTATTTTACACATCCCTATGGATCCCAGGGCCTGAAGGAGAGTTTCCTCTCCTTCAGACCCTGGGAACCATGAGAATACCTTCCAATACTTGATGTCCCATTGACTTGTATTGGTATCGGATATCGGTATCGGCGATATCCGATATTTTTCGGGTATCGGCCGATACTATCCGATACCGATACTTTCAAGTATCGGACGGTATCGCTCAACACTAGTCGCCACGTAATAAAGAAATAATGATCTTAACTTGTTGAACTGGGTCACCAGAGGAGCGGGGTTTCAAAGTCAGAAACAGTTTGCAATTATTTTTGAAATTCAGAAACTTAGCTCTATCTCCAGAAAATAAATTAGGAATAGGAATTCTAGGTTCTAACATAGATTTCTGAACCACAATGTCTTGAATTTTTTGTACTCTTGCAGTGAGATGATCCACACAAGAAAACAGACCTTTAATGTCCATCACTACACCTGTGTCCTGAACCACCCAAATGTCTAGGGGAAAAGAAAGACAAAACACAGTGCAGAGAAAAAAAAAATGGTCTCAGAACTTCTCCTTTCCCTCTATTGAGACGCATTAGTACTTTGGGCCTCCAGTACTGTTATGAACTGGTGATTCAGAAACACAATGGACCTGGTGGTTAAGAGCACACAAAGTGACCTGATAGTTACTAATAACATAGGACGAGCTCTGAGACGTGGGAACTCTGCTGACCGCAATCCCTAATCCTATCACACCACACTAGAGGTAGCCGTGGAGCGCTCCTGACCAGACCTAGGCGCCTCGGGCACAGCCTGAGAAACTAGCTAGCCCTGAAGATAGAAAAATAAGCCTACCTTGCCTCAGAGAAATTCCCCAAAGGAAAAGGCAGCCCCCCACATATAATGACTGTGAGTAAAGATGAAAATACAAACACAGAGATGAAATAGATTTTAGCAAAGTGAGGCCCGACTTACTGAATAGACCGAGGATAGGAAAGATAGCTTTGCGGTCAGCACAAAAACCTACAAACAACCACGCAGAGGGCGCAAAAAGACCCTCCTCACCGACTAACGGTACGGAGGTGCTCCCTCTGCGTCCCAGAGCTTCCAGCAAGCAAGAAAAACCAATATAGCAAGCTGGACAGAAAAAATAGCAAACAAAAGTAACACAAGCAGAACTTAGCTTATGCAGGGCAGACAGGCCACAAGAACGATCCAGGAGAGAGCAAGACCAATACTGGAACATTGACTGGAGGCTAGGAACAAAGAACTAGGTGGAGTTAAATAGAGCAGCAGCTAACGACTTAACCTCGTCACCTGAGGAAGGAAACTCAGAAGCCGCAGCCCCACTCACATCCACCAGAGGAAGCTCATGGACAGAACCAGCCGAAGTACCACTCATGACCACAAGAGGGAGCTTAACCACAGAATTCACAACAAGTACCCCCTTCTCAATGGGGGGCCACCGGACCCCCAGGCTTCCCTAAATGACGAGCGTGAAAGGTCCGGAACAAGCGATCAGCATGGACCGAATGCGCCGGCACCCATGACCGGTCCTCAGGACCATAACCTTTCCAATGGACCAAGTACTGAAGTGAACGGCAGAGCATACGAGAATCCACCACCTGTTCCACCTCATATTCGGTCTGGCCATCTACCACAACAGGCGACGGGTGAGAGGGAGACTCACAAGAGGAGGGCACCGACAGCTTCAGAAGTGCCTTAACCCCTTAGTGACAGAGCCAATTTGGTACTTAATGACCAGGCCAATTTTTGCAATTCTGACCACTGTCACTTTATGAGGTTATAACTCTGGAACGCTTCAACGGATCCCGCTGATTCTGAGATTGTTTTTTCGTGACATATTGTACTTCATGTTAGTGGTAACATTTCTTTGATATTACTTGCGATTATTTATGAAAAAAACGGAAATATGGCGAAAATTTTTAACATTTTGCAATTTTCAAACTTTGTATTTTTATGCCCTTAAATCAGAGAGATATGTCATGAAAAATAGTTAATAAATAACATTTCCCACATGTCTACTTTACATCAGCACAATTTTGGAAACAAAATTTTTTTTTGTTAGGGAGTTATAAGGGTTAAAAGTTGACCAGCAATTTCTCATTTTTACAACACCATTTTTTTTTAGGGACCACATCACATTTGAAGTCATTTTGAGGGGTCTATATGATAGAAAATAATGAAGTGTGACACCATTCTAAAAACTACACCCCACAAGGTTCTCAAAACCACATTCAAGAAGTTTATTAACCCTTTACGTGCTTCACAGGAACTGAAACAATGTGGAAGGAAAAAATGAACATTTAACTTTTTTTTGCAAACATCTTAATTCAGAACCATTTTTTTTATTTTCACAAGTGTAAAAACAGAAATGTAACCATAAATTTTGTTATGCAATTTCTCCTGAATACGCCAATACCCCATATGTGGGGGTAAACCACTGTTAGGGCGCACCGCAGAACTTAGAAGTGAAGGAGCGCCGTTTGACTTTTTCAATGCAGAATTGGCTGGAATTGAGATCGGACACCATGTCACATTTAGAGAGCCCCTGATGTACCTAAACAGTGGAAACTCCCCACAAGTGACACCATTTTGGAAACTAGACCCCTTAAGGAACTTATCTAGATGTGTGGTGAGCACTTTGAACCCCCAAGTGCTTCACAGAAGTTTATAACGTAGAGCCGTGAAAATAAAAAATCGCTTTTGTTTACACAAAAATGATCTTTTCGCCCACAAATTCTTATTTTCACAAGGGTAACAGGAGAAATTAGACCACAAAAGTTGTTGAGCAATTTCTCCTGAGCACGCTGATACCCAATATGTGGGGGTAAACAACTGTTAGGGCGCACCGCAGAGCTTGGAAGAGAAGGAGTGCCGTTTTACTTTTTCAATGTAGAATTGGCTGGAATTGAGATTGGACGCCATGTCGCGTTTGGAGAGCCCCTGATGTGCCTAAACAGTGGAAACCCCCCACAAGTGACACCATTTTGGAAACTAGACCCCTTAAGGAACTTATCTAGATGTGTGGCGAGCACTTTGAACCCCCATGTGCTTCACAGAAGTTTATAACGTAGAGCCGTGAAAAAAAAAAATTGCATTTTTTCTACAAAAATGATCTTTTTGCCCACAAATTTTTATTTTCACAAGGGTAACAGGAGAAATTAGACCACTAAAGTTGTTGTGCAATTTCTCCTGAGTACGTCGATACCCAATATGTGGGGGTAAACCACTGTTTGGGCGCACCGCAGAGCTTGGAAGAGAAAGAGTGCCGTTTTACTTTTTCAATGTAGAATTGGCTGGAATTGAGATCGGACGCCATGTCGCGTTTGGAGAGCCCCTGATGTGCCTAAACAGTAGAAATCCCCCACAAGTGACCCCATTTTGGAAACTAGACCCCCCATGGAACTTATCTAGATGTGTGGTGAGAACCTTGAATGCCCAAGTGCTTCACAGAAGTTTATAATGCAGAGCCGTGAAAATAAAAAATATTTTTTTTTTCCACAAAAAAGATTTTTTAGCCACCAAATTTTTATTTTCACAAGGGTAACAAGAGAAATTGGACCCCAAAAGTTGTTGTCCAATTTGTCCTGAGTATGCTGGTACCCCATATGTGGGGGTAAACCACTGTTTGGGCGCACGGCAGAGCTCGGAAGGAAGGAGCGCCGTTTTGGAATGCAGACTTTGATAGAATGGTCTGTGGGTATTATGTTGCGTTTGCAGAGCCCCTGATGTACCTAACCAGTAGAAACCCTCCACAAGTGACCCCATTTTGGAAACTAGACCCCCCAAGGAACTTATCTAGATGTGTGGTGAGAACTTTGAATGCCCAAGTGCTTCACAGAAGTTTAGAATGCAGAGTCGTGAAAATAAAAAATATAATTTTTTTCCACAAAAAAGATATTGTAGCCCCCAAGTTTTTATTTTCACAAGGGTAACAGGAGAAATTGGACTGCAATAGTTGTTGTCCAATTTATCCCGAGTACGCTGATGCACCATATGTGGGGGTAAGCCACTGTTTGGGCGCACGGCAGAGCTCGGAAGGGAAGGAGCGCCTTTTTGGAATGCAGACTTTGATAGAATGGTCTGTGGGCATTATGTTGCGATTGCAGAGCCCCTGATGTACCTAAACTGTAGTAACCCCCCACAAGTGACCCCATTTTGGAAACTAGACCCCCCAAGGAACTTATCTAGATGTGTGGTGAGAACTTTGAATGCCCAAGTGCTTCACAGAAGTTTAGAATGCAGAGTCGTGAAAATAAAAAATAATATTTTTTTCACAAAAAAGATTTTGTAGCCCCCAAGTTTTTATTTTCACAAGGGTAACAAGAGAAATTGGACCCCAGAAGTTGTTGTACAATTTATCCCGAGTACGCTGATGCCCCATATGTGGGGGTAACCCACTGTTTGGGCGCACGGCAGAGCTCAGAAGGGAGGGAGCACCATTTGACTTTTTGAGCGCAAAATTGGCTGTCGTATTTGGAGACCCCCTGATGTACCTAAACAGTGGAAACCCCCCAATTCTAGCTCCAACCCTAACCCCAACACACCCCTAACCCTAATCCCAACCTCATCCATAATCCTAATCACTAACACTAACCATAATCACAACCCTTACCCCAAAACAACCCTAATGTCAACCCTAACCATAACCCTAATCAAAACCCTAAATCCAACACACCCCTAATCCTAATCTCAAACCTAACCCTAATCCCAATACACCCCAATCACAACCCTAACCTTAACCCTAATCCCAAACCTAACCCTAATCCCAAGCGTAACCCTAATGCCAACCCTAATCCAAACCCTAACCCTAATACGAACCCTAATCCAAACCCTAACCCTAATCCCAGCTCTAACCCTAACTTTAGCCCCAACCCTAGCCCTAACTTTAGCCCCAACCCTAACCCTAGGGCTACTTTCACACTTGCGTCGTTTGGCATTCCGTCGCAATCCGTCGTTTTGGACAAGAAACGGATCCTGCAAATGTGCCCGCAGGATGCGTTTTTTGCCCATAGACTTGTATTGCCCACGGATCGTGACGGATGGCCACACGTCGCGTCCGTCGTGCACTGGATCAGTTGTGTTTTGGCGGAGCGTCGGCACAAAAAAAGTTCAATGAAACGTTTTTTTGTACGTCGCATCCGCCATTTCTGACCGCGCATGCGTGGCCGTAACTCCGCCCCCTCTTCCCCAGGACATAGATTGGGCAGCGGATGTGTTGAAAAACTACAGCTGCTGCCCACGTTGTGCACAATTTTCACAACGTGCGTCGGTATGTCGGGCCGACGCATTGCGACGGCCCCGTACCGACGTAAGTGTGAAAGAAGCCTAACCCTAAGTTTAGCCCCAACCCTAACCCTAAATTTAGCCCCAACCCTAACCCTAAATTTAGCCCCAACCCTAACCCTAAATTTAGCCCCAACCCTAGCCCTAACCCTAGCCCTACCCCTAACCTAACCCTACCCCTAACCCTACCCCTAACCCTAACCTAACCCTACCCCTAACCCTACCCCTAACCCTACCCCTAACCTAACCCTAACCTAACCCTACCCCTAACCTAACCCTACCCCTAACCCTACCCCTAACCTAACCCTACCCCTAACCCTACCCCTAACCCTACCCCTAACCCTACCCCTAACCCTACCCCTACCCCTAACCCTAACCCTAACCTAACCCTACCCCTACCCCTACCCCTAACCCTACCCCTAACCCTAACCCTACCCCTACCCCTAACCCTAACCCTACCCCTAACCCTAATTTTAGCCCCAACTGCTGTTCTCCTGCCGGCCGGCAGATGGAGACAGATGGCGGGCGCACTGGGCATGCGTCCGCCATGTTCTGCTGCCGGTGGCCAGGAGGAGCAGCAAGAGGATCCAGGGACCTAGGTGAGTATGCTAGGGTCCCCGAATCCCCCTATTTCTCTGTCCTCTGATGTGCGATCACATCAGAGGACAGAGAATTACACTTTACTTTTTTTTTTGCGGTTGCCGGTAAACAGTTAATTACCGGCGATCGCAAAACAGGGGTCGGTAATACCGACCCCGATCGTGCTCTTTGGGGTCTCGGCTACCCCCGGCAGCCGAGACCCCAAAGATTCTCCCGGTGCCGGCCGGCGGGCGCACTGCGCATGCGCCCGCCATTTTGAAGATGGCGGCGCCCACCGGGTGACACGAGGAGCATCGGGGGAGCTAGGTGAGTATTGGGGGGCCACCTGGGACCCCTTTTCTCTGTCCTCCGATGTGCGATCACATCGGAAGACAGAGAAATTAAAAAGAGATCGCTTTTTTTTTTTTTTTTGCGATCGCCGGTAAACGGTTAATTACCGGCGATCGCAAATGCGGGGTGGGTTAAAAACCCCCCGAATCATGTTCTCTGGGGTCTCGGCTACCCTCGGCAGCCGAGACCCCGGAGAAAATCGGCCTCTGGGGGGCGCTATGGACTTTTTCCACAGCGCGGTTTAAGTACCCTTAGCGGCCGCCGTTAAAAGGCGTATCGGCGGTCGCTAAGGGGTTAAGGAACACATTGGGGATCCGCAAAGACAGAGGCAAACGCAGGCGAAAGGCCACAGGATTAATCACCTCTAAAATTTCATACAGACCAATAAACTTGGGGCCCAACTTAGCAGAGGGAATTCTCAGCCTTATATTTTAGTGGATAACCATACCTTATCCCCCACCTGATAGGCCGTCCCCACAGAACGTCGTTTATCCACAAAAAATTTATATTTACCCTGAGCCTCCCCAATGTTTCTCTGGACCTCCCCCAAGCGCATAAAGGCCGAATCAGCCCCTGAACACCCCGAATCCAACCGGGAGAACTTACCAATATGAGGGTGAAATCCATAATTGCAGAAGAATGGAGAAGTACCAGTGGACTGATTGACACGATTATTGTAAGCGAATTCCGCTATAGGAATTACAGAGAACCAATCATCCTGTCTAGACGTAACAAGACACCGTAAAATCTGTTCCAAAGACTGATTGGTCCTTTCAGCCTGACCGTTGGTCTCGGGATGGTAGGCCGATGAAAAGGTTAGACTGATACCCAGCCTTTTAAAAAAAAGCCCTCCAAAATTTTGCCACAAATTGCACCCCTCTATCAGACACCACACTGACAGGCACACCATGCAACCGGATAACATGCTCAATGAATAGTTTAGATAGAGTCTCAGCATTATGAAGGCCAGTTAATGGTACAAAATGTGCTTGATTACTGAACCTACCAACCACTACCCAGATCACAGTTTTTCCATTAGAGGGGGAAGATCAGTGATAAAATCCATGGACAGATGAGTCCATGGTCTATCTGGAATTGGCAGTGGTACCAATTCCCCGGCCGGCCGGTTGCGGGAGGTTTTTGCACGAGCACAAGTTTCACAGGACGACACAAACCCTATGACGTCAGACGTCAACGAGGGCCACCAGAACAGCCTAGTGATGGCTTTACGAGTGGCCGAGATTCCAGGATGCCCACTTAAAGCAGAGTCGTGGAACTCCTGAAGCACCCTCAACCGATACTGGACAGGCACAAAGAGCTTATTTTCAGGTATGGACGACGGAGCAAGTGATTGGGCCTCACGAATCTCCTGTTCCAATTTCGGGGACACCACAGCCACCACCACCCCATGCTGAAAAATGGAGGAAGGAGGCTCAGGCGGTGATACTGGATCTAGACTGCGAGGCAATGCATCCGCCTTCACATTCTTGGACCCTGGTCTGAAAGTGATGGAAAACTGAAATCGGGAAAAAATCGCCTGTCTCGGAGTTAAACGTTTGGCGGACTCGATGTAAGACAGGTTCTTGTGATCAGTAATGACAGTTATACGATGGACCGACCCCTCCAAAAAATGCCTCCATTCTTCAAACGCCAATTTAATGGCCAATAACTCCTGGTTACCCACATCATAATTACTCTCAGCAGAGGAAAATTTTCTCGAAAAGAAGTCACAGGGTCTTAAGTTAGTTAATATGGTGGGACCTTGGGACAACACAGCTCCCACCCCCACCTCAGAGGCGTTCACCTCTATGATAAATGGTTTAGATAAATCAGGTTGAATCAGTACAGGGGCAGTCATGAAACAGGTTTTTAATGAAGAAAATGCCGCCACCGCTGGAGCTGACCAGTTTTTGAGATCAGCCCCCTTTTGAGTGAGATCAGTGAGAGGTTTGACCACTTGAGAAAACCCCTTGATGAATTTTCTGTAGTAATTGGCGAAACCCAGAAATCGCTGAAGACCCTTGAGATCTCTGGGTTGCACCCAATCCACAATGGCCTGTACCTTCCTAGGGTCCATACGAAACCCCTCAGCGGACAAAATTACCCCTAGAAAGGACAATTCTTGAGTGAAAAATGAACACTTCTCCAGTTTGGCAAAGAGTGAGTTCTCCCTGAGCCTCTAGAGAACAACACGAAGATGACTCATGTGACTTAGTCTATCAGAGGAATATATGAGTATATCATCAAGATAAACTACCACAAAGCGCCCAATAAAGTCAGAAAAAACATGGTTAATGAAATTCTGGAATAGCGCTGGTGCGTTTGTCAAACGCACGCATGACCAAATTTTCAAACACACCCTCAGAAGTGAGAAATGCAGTTTTCCACTCATCCCCCTCCTGCATACGGATGAGATTATATGCTCCCCTGACGTCCAACTTAGAAAACCACCTAGCCCCGACAATTGATTGTACAAATCAGGTATAAGTGGGAGAGAATAAGTGTTTCTCACAGTGATCTTATTCAGTTCTTGAAAATCCAGGCATGGGCGTAAACCACCATCTTTTTTTTTTTACAAAAAAGAACCCTGCCGCCACGGGAGAGACAGATGGCCGAATATGCCCTTTACGGAGGCTTTCAGAGATATACTCCTTCATAGCAGCCCGGTCAGGGACGGAGAGATTGTACAGACGGGCTTTGGGCAATTTGGCACCGGGAACAAGATCAATGGCACAATCGAATGGGTGGTGTGGTGGTAGACCCTCAGCCTGCTTTTTGGAGAACACATCCTCAAAGTCCTTCAGGTACTCCGGAATACCCTCCAGACTGACGGATGACATAGACACAGTAGCAAGACAATTTTCAGAACAACTAGGTCCCCATTTAACAATATCCCGGGACCCCAAGTCAATAACCGGGTTATGCCGTTGCAACCAGGGAAACCCCAACACCAGGCCAGCAGGGAGGTTATCCAAAACAAAGCATGTCATACACTCCTGGTGCAGGGCCCCCACCCTGAGGGTGAATTCTTTAGAAATAAAATGGAGACCATCCTTTGTGAGAGGTGTAGAGTCAATAGCCACAATTTTTAAGGGAGTCTCCAACCTAACTGTCCCTAATCTACAGCGGGCCACCAGCTTAGAGTCAATCATGTTCAGGGATGACCCACAGTCTACAAAAGCCGAAGTATGAACCAAGCTGTTCTCCACACCAAGTTCCACTTTTAACAGTATCTTTGCAAACGAAGAAAATGGTACCTGAGAGTCTGAGTGACCTCCTCGATAATCACCCAGACTCAGCCGCTTGTTAGACGAAGGACAGGAGGGGCAGTCCTTTTTCCAGTGTCCGGGATCTCCGCAGAAAAAACACAGCTTTCCATCACGCCGCCGTTTCCTCTCTTTCTCTTTGAGGTCGGTGGCCCACACCTCCATAGGTTCAGATGGAAGCAAAACATCAGGGTTAACAGGGAATAACCGAATCCTTTGTTGCGTAAGACCTCTTTCCCGTAGCCTCTGATCCATATGGATAGCCTGAGTCATAGTCTCATCCAAAGAGCTGGGAGCTGGATGGAGAGCCAGAGCGTCCTTCAAGCAATCCGATAGTCCCTTTCTGAATAGACATCTCAGTGCGGAGTTATCCCAGGATTGGGGACCCTTTCTAAGTAGGGAGATAATAATCCCTACCCGCTGAGTCTCATCCCCAGACGATTGAGGTCTAAGAGAAAACCATAATTTACAACTCTCCCTAAAAATTTGAAATTTATCTTTTTCGCCAGAAAACGTGTCTGGAAGTTTAACCGAGGGTTCTGGAGAGTGCAAAACAACATCCACAGAGTCATCAGAGGTAGACTAACAACATGAGAGGTGTTTTCCTGCACGGTCATAACAGTCTCAGTCAGTTGTTTCTGTAGGTGGGTTTGAGACGTGACAAGGGACTGATGTCTCACAGAAAAATCCCGCATCATCTGTGTCAAAATGGACACTTGATCCGCCAAGTTATGCAGCGGATCCATGACCAGAGAAAAAAAATGCCAAATCCCGTTTAAATGTTAGGTTAGTGATAATGTAATGAAACCTCCACCAGGGGGAGCTGGTGAGGGAAGAGAGGTTATACATTAAGCGAAGTAACACAGAGCTCAGGCACAGGTGTCACAGGTAATGAGAGAAGTCAGACAAGCCAAAGTCATACACAAAGATATCAGCACTGTACACAGGGGCAGTCAGAAGAATAGTCAGGGACATGCAAGGAATCAGAGCCTACCGGGAACGTGGTAACCAAATCGTGAGACGTAAGACAAAGTCGGGGTACAAGCAAAGTCAGAACCAGGAGGGTAACATGGTATCAGAGACAGAAAACAAGAGCCGAAGTCCAGGGAACAGATTGAGTCACACACGGGTATGGGCAGACAGAGACACAAGGATCACCAAAATCAGGATACAGGTCAGGGGCTCAAGCTGGGAAGCATGAACTATCACTAACAGCAGTAGGCAGGCTGTGAGGGACTGAAATAGCCCAGCTAGCTCAAGAACGAGGCTGATGAGATTAACCCCCGCATGACCAGTCTCAAAAGAGGAAAGATGAAAATAAACTCCGGACTGGACCATGACAGCGGTCCTGTTACTGTGTAGAGTGTTACTATGTCGCCTTTTTTTCTTCATGTGATGTAATGTAGAAGTTGGGAAAAATTAAGTAATGTGTTCTGCAAGCGGAGCTTGAGATAACTGTGTTGTTTCCTGCAGAGACAAGTCCTGGCTGGAAGAAGTGATGGCGGTCTGTGCTGGATGAAAGTTGAAAGATGAAGGACTTCACCTAGAGACGTCACACATAGGTAACACACTGACTCACCAATACACTGACACTATACACTGTATGCTATATACAGAGCTCCTGTGTATAATGTCACCAGTGATCACTGTATTTCCTATACATTATATACAGAGCTCCTGTGTATAATATCACCAGTGACCACTGTATTACCTGTACACAGACACTGCATAATAAGTACCGATGTCCTGTGTATAATGGCACTTATGGTGATGGTATTGTGTTTTTTTTTATTACTGATCAGTATTGTAGTATTCGGTCACTTTGTGGTGGTAATATGTGGTCTGGCCATGGTGCAGTGGTATTTGTCCCTTGTATGTGCTCTTTGGTCACTATGTGGTAATAATATGGTGTCTGGTCATGGTGTTGTGGTATTTGTTCCTTGTATGTGATATTATTCGATTACTGTGGCGGTAATATGTGGTCTTGACATGGTGTAGTGGTATTTGTTCCTAGTATGTGATATTATTGGTCATTTTAAAAATTGAAAAATAAATTAAAATATTCCTAAATCGTATTGGATATTTTAACAAATATTTAATAGGTTACAGCAGAGTAGGGCCCAGCCAAAAGTGTCTACTGGGTTATGGTGGTGGATTAAAAAATCTTTTGGCCAAAACAAAAGCTGCCGGTTATATGTGTGATTTGGTGATGCGAACTGCTAATGTGTGATAGGTAAGAAGTGGAGTTTTTCCAAGAGAGAGCGGTGGGATTGTGGACAGTTCGAGGGGTGGAGCGTGGAGGCGGGGCTAGGGTGGAGATATTTCTAGTGGCAGCCCTGCCACTATGTAATGAATAAAGATTTACAACTGGGATATTTCATTCAGTGATGTCTAGAATGTGGGATTTTAGTGTTCCCTTTATTTTTTTGAGCAGTGTGTGTGTGTATATATATATATATATATATATATATATATAATTGTCTAACGGTCACTTCCGTCTGTCTGTCTGTCCTTCTGTCACGGTTATTCATTCGCTGATTGGTCTCGGCAGCTGCCTGTCATGGCTGCCGCGACCAATCAGCGATGGCCACAGTCCGATTTGTCCCTCCCTGTTATGATCTGGTGGTTTAGGAGCAACATGGAACGAGCTCTAAAGGAAGTGGTATCTGTACTGACCGCAGTCCCTAAGCTCAACACAACACTAGAAGTAGGCGTGGGATGCTCCTAACTCTCCCTAGGCACCTCGTCACAGCCTAAGAGCTAACTACCCCTAAAGATAGAAACAGGAAAGCTATCTTGCCTCAGAGAAAATCCCCAAAGGATAGATCAGCCCCCCACAAATAATGACTGTGAGAGGAGAGGGAAAAAGACATACAAAAATCTCCACACCTGACTAAAGGTGTGGAGGGTAAATCTGCTTCCCAGAGCTTCCAGCAACAGAATTAAATCATACTGACAAGCTGGACAAACATAGCAAGCACAGAACGGATAAGTCCACAACCTGTGGACAGAAAAGAGCAAGCAAGGACTTAGCTTTGCTGAACTGGTCAGGATAACAGGGAAATCCAAAGAAATGTGAATCCAACCAGGAACCATTTACCAAAAGGACCTAGCAACCAAATCTCTGGTACCAAAAATCCCAGGATGACCAGCCAACACTGAACAATGAACCTCAGAAATCACCTTACTTGTCCATCCATCAGGAACAAACAGCTTCCCCACAGGACAGCGGTCAGGCCTATCAGCCTGAAATTCCTAAAGCACCCGTCGCAAATCAGGGGAGATGGCAGAAAGAATCACCCCTTCCTTAAGAATGCCAGCCGGCTCAAGGACTCCAGGAGAATCAGGCAAAAAACTCCTAGAGAGGGCATCAGCCTTAACATTCTTAGATCCCGGAAGATACGAGACCACAAAATCAAAACGGGAGAAAAACAGGGACCATCGAGCCTGTCTAGGATTCAGCCACTTGGCCGACTCGAGGTAAATCAGATTCTTATGACAGTCAGGACCACAACGCGGTGCTTAGCTCCCTCAAGCCAATGTCGCCACTCCTCAAACGCCCACTTCATAGCCAACAACTCCCGATTGCCGACATCATAATTGCGTTCCGCAGGCGAAAACTTTCTGGAAAAAAAAGCGCACAGTTTCATCAAAGAACCATCAGATTCCCTCTGAGACAAAACGGCCCCTGTCCCAATCTCAGAAGCTTCGACCTCAACCTGAAAAGGAAGAGAAACATCCGGCTGACGCAACACAGGGGCAGAAGTAAATCGGCGTTTAAGCTCCTGAAAGGCCTCAACAGCCGCAGAGGACCAATTCGTCACATCAGCGCCTTTCTTCGTCAAATCAGTAAGGGGCTTAACCACACTGGAAAAGTTGGCAATGAAACGGCGATAGAAATTAGCAAAGCCCAAAAATTTTTGAAGGCCCTTCACAGATGTGGGTTGAATCCAGTCATGAATAGCTTGGACCTTAACAGGATCCATTTCCATAGACGAGGGAGAAAAAATAAAACCCAAAAAAGAGACCTTCTTAACTCCGAATAGGCACTTAGACCCCTTCACAAACAAAGCATTATCACGAAGGATCTGGAAAACCATCCTGACCTGCCTCACATGAGACTCCCAATCCTCGGAAAAAATCAAAATATCATCCAAATATACAACCATGAATTTATCAAGATAATTGCGGAAAATATCATGCATGAAGGATTGGAACACAGATGGAGCATTAGAGAGCCCGAATGGCATCACAAGGTATTCAAAATGGCCTTCGGGCGTATTAAATGCAGTTTTCCATTCGTCACCCTGTTTAATACGAACAAGATTATATGCCCCTCGGAGGTCAATCTTAGTAAACCAACTAGCCCCCTTAATCTGAGCAAACAAATCAGAAAGCAAAGGCAAGGGGTATTGGAATTTGACCGTGATCTTATTAAGAAGACGATAATCTATACAGGGTCTCAAGGAGCCATCCTTCTTAGCAACAAAAAAGAAACCCGCTCCCAATGGTGACGAAGAGGGCCGAATATGCCCTTTCTCCAAAGATTAGGGAACTTACAACCTGGAATCAAGTTAATAGCACAATCACAGTCCCTATGTGGAGGAAGGGAACTGGACTTCGGCTCATCAAATACATCCTGGAAATCCGACAAAAACTCAGTGACCTCAGAAGAGGGGGAAGAGGAAACTGACATCAAAGGAACGTCACTATGTACCCCTTGACAACCCCAACTAGTCACAGACATAGTTTTCCAATCCAGCACCGGATTATGTTCCTGTAACCATGGAAAACCCAGTACAACAACATCATGCAGGTTATGCAACACCAGAAAACGGCAATTTTCCTGATGTGCAGGAGCCATGTACATGGTCATCTGCGTCCAGTACTGAGGTTTATCCTTGGCCAATGGAGTAGCATCAATGCCACTCAAAGGAATAGGGCTCTGTAAAGGCTGCAAGGAAAAACCACAGCGCCTGGCGAATTCTAAGTCCATTAGGTTTAGGGCAGCGCCTGAATCCACAAATGCCATGACAGAAAAGGACGACAATGAGCAAATCAGGGTCACAGATAAAAGAAATTTAGGCTGTACAGTACTAATGGTAACAGACCTAGCGACCCTCCTAGTACGTTTAGGGCAATCAGAAATAACATGAGCAGAATCACCACAGTAAAAACACAGCCCATTCTGACGTCTGAATTCCTGCCGTCCTGTTTTAGTCAAAATCCTATCACATTGCATAGGTTCAGGACTCTGCTCAGAGGACACTGCCATATGGTGCACAGCTTTGCGCTCGCGCAAACGCCGATCAATCTGAATGGCTAGAGACATAAATTCGCTCAAACCAGTAGGCATAGGGAAGCCCACCATAACATCTTTAAGGGCTTCAGAAAGACCCTTTCTGAAAATAGCAGCCAGACCATCCTCATTCCATTTAGTGAGCACAGACCATTTCCTAAATTTCTGGCAGTATAATTCTGCCGCTTCCTGACCCTGACACAAGGCCAACAGGTTTTTTTCTGCATGATCCACAGAGTTAGGTTCATCATACAATAATCCGAGCGCTTGAAAAAATGCGTCTACATTCAGCAATGCCGGATCCCCTGATTCAAGGGAGAATGCCCAGTCCTGAGGGTCACCACGTAGCAAGGATATGATGATTTTAACTTGCTGAATGGGATCACCAGAAGAACGGGGTTTCAAAGCAAAAAACAATTTGCAGTTTTTTTTACAGTTCAAAAACTTGGATCTGTCTCCAAAAAACAAATCAGAAGTAGGAATTTTAGGCTCCAAAGCCGGAGTCTGAACAACATAATCTTGGATACTCTGTACTCTTGCAGCAAGTTGATCCACACAAGAAAACAAACCCTGAACATCCATGCCAGAGCACAAATCCTGCACCACCCAAATGTCAAGAGGAAAAAAAAGACAAAAGAGTGCACAGAAAAAAAAATGGCTCAGAATTTTTTCCTTCTTTTGAGATGCATTTAATTCATTTTTGGCCACTTGTACTGTTATGATCTGGTGGTTTAGGAGCAACATGGAACGAGCTCTAAAGGAAGTGGTATCTGTACTGACCGCAGTCCCTAAGCTCAACACAACACTAGAAGTAGCCGTGAGATGCTCCTAACTCTCCCTAGGCACCTCGTCACAGCCTATGAGCTAACTACCCCTAAAGATAGAAACAGGAAAGCTATCTTGCCTCAGAGAAAATCCCCAAAGGATAGATTAGCCCCCCACAAATAATGACTGTGAGAGGAGAGGGAAAAAGACATACACAGAATGAAACCAGGATGAGCACAGGAGGCCAGTCTAGCTAGATAGAAAGGACAGGATGGAATACTGTGCGGTCAGTATTAAACACTACAAAAATCCACGCAGAGATTACAAAAATCTCCACACCTGACTAAAGGTGTGGAGGGTAAATCTGCTTCCCAGAGCTTCCAGCAACAGAATTAAATCATACTGACAAGCTGGACAAACATAGCAAGCACAGAACGGATAAGTTCACAACCTGGGGACAGAAAAGAGCAAGCAAGGACTTAGCTTTGCTGAACTGGTCAGGATAACAGGGAAATCCAAAGAGATGTGAATCCAACCAGGAACCATTTACAAGTGGCACTGGCTGAAGAAAGAGCCAGGCATAAATAGCCGAGCAGAAAACACAATCAGTGGAAGCAGCTGCAGACAGCTAAATCCAAGGAGCAGCCATACCATTTGAAACCACAAGAGGGAGCCCAAGAATGGAATTCACAACACCTCCCCTACTCCCCTGCACTGACGCCCGGCACCCGCTCCGTAATCCCCTCCACTCACCGCTCACACAGGGTTAATGCATGTAGAGGAGCTGCGGAGACACCATCACGTGTTTCTCAACGCAGGCAGTGAATAACTAGGCCTTTCCCCGGGAAGGAACAACCAAGGGAAGGGCAGCATCCAATAAAGGAAAACCACCTATGCCAAGCACGGTATCCATCCACAGACAGCTGTTTCGGGGTTTTTGCCCCTCATCAGTGTGGAGTAGGAAACTGGCTATCAGGAGCAGTGCCTAGTAGAAAGTCTATAAAGGCATGGATGATTGACCTCGTGGAGACCAAAACATCCAACACCGCGGAGACACCATCACGTGTTTCTCAACGCAGTGATCCAGAACACTGCCCCCAAATATGCAATTGCATATAGAGGAGCTGCGGAGACACCATCACGTGTTTCTCAACGCAGGCAGTGAATAACCAGGCCTTTCCCTGGGAAGGAACAACCAAGGGAAGGGCAGCATCCAATAAATGAGGGGCAAAAACCCCGAAACAGCTGTCTGGGGATGGATACCATGCTTGGCATAGGTGGTTTTCCTTTATTGGATGTTTTCCTTTATTGTGAATAAAGAAAACTCTTTTACGGATTCGGAGAAGCTGGACATAGTAACATAGTAACATAGTAAGGCCGAAAAAAGACATTTGTCCATCCAGTTCAGCCTATATTCCATCATAATAAATCCCCAGATCTACATCCTTCTACAGACCCTAATAATTGTATGATACAATATCGTTCTGCTCCAGGAAGACATCCAGGCCTCTCTTGAACCCCTCGACTGAGTTCGCCATCACCACCTCCTCAGGCAAGCAATTCCAGATTCTCACTGCCCTAACAGTAAAGAATCCTCTTCTATGTTGGTGGAAAAACCTTCTCTCCTCCAGACGCAAAGAATGCCCCCTTGTGCCCGTCACCTTCCTTGGTATAAACAGATCCTCAGCGAGATATTTGTATTGTCCCCTTATATACTTATACATGGTTATTAGATCGCCCCTCAGTCGTCTTTTTTCTAGACTAAATAATCCTAATTTCGCTAATCTATCTGGGTATTGTAGTTCTCCCATCCCCTTTATAAATTTTGTTGTCCTCCTTTGTACTCTCTCTAGTTCCATTATATCCTTCCTGAGCACCGGTGCCCAAAACTGGACACAGTACTCCATGTGCGGTCTCACTAGGGATTTGTACAAAGGCAGTATAATGCTCTCATCATGTGTATCCAGACCTCTTTTAATGCACCCCATGATCCTGTTTGCCTTGGCAGCTGCTGCCTGGCACTGGCTGCTCCAGGTAAGTTTATCATTAAAGGGAACCTGTCACCCCGTTTTTTCAGATTGAGCTATAAATACTGTTAAATAGGGCCTGCGCTGTGCGTTACTATAGTGTATGTAGTGTACCCTGATTCCCCATGTATGCTGAGAAATACATTACCAAAGTCGCCGTTTTCGCCTGTCAATCAGGCTGGTCAGGTCGGGTGGGCGTGTTCACAGCGCTCTTTTCTTCCCCAGCTTTCCGTTGGTGGCGTAGTGGTGTGCGCATGTCCAAGGTCCGAATTCCCTGCGCCCACGTGAAGACACAGCGCGCGATCTGCGCTGTCATCCCTTTCATCGGTGGGGGCGGCCATCTTCCTGGGGCCGCGCGTGTGCAGATGGAGTGCTCTGCTGCACGGGGCTTCAGGAAAATGGCCGCGGGATGCCGCGCGTGCGCACAAGAGATCGCGGCGGCCATTTTCCCAAAGCCGAGTTTGCATCTCGGCTTTGGGAATACTGTGGAGAAGAAGGTGTTTAAGGCTACTTTCACACTAGCGTTAACTGCAATCTGCCGCAATGCGTCGTTTTGCAGAAAAAACGCATCCTGCAAAAGTGCTTGCAGGATGCGTTTTTTTCCCATAGACTTGTATTGGCGATGCATTGCGACGGATTGCCACACGTCGCATCCGTCGTGCGATGGATGCGTCTTGCTTCTGCGGACCGTCGGGAGCAAAAACGCTACATGTAACGTTTTTTGCTCCTGACAGACCGCTTTTTCCGACCGCGCATGCGCGGCCGGAAATCCGCCCCCACCTCCCCACACCTTACAATGGGGCAGCGGATGCGCCGGAGAAATGCATCCGCTGCCTCCGTTGTACAATGCGTTAAACGCTAGCGTTGGAATCTCTCCCCGACGCATTGCGACGGGGAGATTCCGACGCTAGTGTGAAAGTAGCCTAATATGTTAGCTTTTTCCTCGTCAACTACAACCATTCTTTCCTCACTATTTTTTAAGGGGTCTACATTTTCAGTTTTTATTCTTTTACTATTGATATAGTTGAAGAACAGTTTGGGATTAGTTTTACTCTCCTTAGCAATGTGCTTCTCTGTTTCCTTTTTGGCAGCTTTAATTAGTTTTTTAGATAAAGTATTTTTCTCCCTATAGTTTTTTAGAGCTTCAATGGTGCCATCCTGCTTTAGTAGTGCAAATGCTTTCTTTTTACTGTTAATTGCCTGTCTTACTTCTTTGTTTAGCCACATTGGGTTTTTCCTATTTCTAGTCCTTTTATTCCCACAAGGTATAAACCGCTTACACTGCCTATTTAGGATGTTCTTAAACATTTCCCATTTATTATCTGTATTCTCATTTCTGAGGATATTGTCCCAGTCTACCAGATTAAGGGCATCTCTAAGCTGGTCAAGCTTTGCCTTCCTAAAGTTCAGTGTTTTTGTGACCCCCTGACAAGTCCCCCTAGTGAAAGACAGGTGAAACTGTACAATATTGTGGTCGCTATTTCCTAGATGCCCGACCACCTGCAGATTTGTTATTCTGTCAGGTCTATTAGATAGTATTAGGTCTAAAAGTGCTGCTCCTCTGGTTGGATTCTGCACCAATTGTGAAAGATAATTTTTCTTGGTTATTAGCAGAAACCTGTTGCCTTTATGGGTTTCACAGGTTTCTGTTTCCCAGTTAATATCCGGGTAGTTAAAGTCCCCCATAACCAGGACCTCATTATGGGTTGCAGCTTCATCTATCTGCTTTAGAAGTAGACTTTCCATGGTTTCTGTTATATTTGGGGGTTTGTAACAGACCCCAATGAGAATTTTGTTACCATTTTTCCCTCCATGAATTTCGACCCATATGGACTCGACATCCTCATTTCCTTCGCTAATATCCTCCCTTAAAGTGGACTTTAGACAAGACTTTACAAGACATTCCTTCTTTTTTTTAATATACTACGTGGCTGGGCAATATACTACGTGGCTGGGCAATATACTACGTGACTGGGCAATATACTACGTAGCTGGGCAATATACTACGTGGCTGGGCAATATACTACGTCGCTGGGCAATATACTACGTGGTACGTGGCTGGGCAATATACTACGTGACTGGGCAATATACTACGTCGCTGGGCAATATACTACGTGGTACGTGGCTGGGCAATATAATACGTGGCTGGGCAATATACTACATGGCTGGGCAATATACTACGTGACTGGGCAATATACTACGTCGCTGGGCAATATACTACGTGGCTGGGCAATATACTACGTGGCTGGGCAATATACTACATGGCTGGGCAATATACTACGTGACTGGGCAATATACTACGTAGCTGGGCAATATACTACGTGGCTGGGCAATATACTACGTCGCTGGGCAATATACTACGTGGTACGTGGCTGGGCAATATACTACGTGACTGGGCAATATACTACGTGGCTGGGCAATATACTACGTGGCTGGGCAATATACTACGTGGCTGGACAATATACTACGTGGCTGGACAATATACTACGTCGCTGGGCAATATACTACGTGACTGGGCAATATACTACGTGGCTGGGCAATATACTACGTGACTGGGCAATATACTACGTGGCTGGGCAATATACTACGTGACTGGGCAATATACTACGTGGACATGCATATTCTAGAATACCCGATGCGTTAGAATCGGGCCACCATCTAGTATATATATATATAATCAGTGCAGTATATAGATATGAGTGCAATATATAAATTAGTGCAGTATATATACAGTATAATAATAATTTTATTTACATAGCGCCAACATATTCCGCGGCGCTTTACATTATAGAGGGGATTTGTACAGACAATAGACATTACAGCACAACAATAAACACAGTTTAAAACAGATACCAAGAGGAGTGAGGGCCCTGCTGCTCGCAAGCTTACAAACTATGAGGAAAAGGGGAGACACGAGAGGTGGATGGTAACAATTGCTTTAGTTATTCGGACCGGCCATAGTGTAAGGCTCGGGTGTTCATGTAAAGCTGCATGAACCAGTTAACTGCCTAAGTATGTAACAGTACAGACACAGAGGGCTATTAACTGCATAAAGTGTATGAGAACACGATTATGGTTTAAGTGTTTTTGTTGTTTTTTTTGGGCCACACAGGGATAGTTAGGTTAATGCGTTGAGGCGGTAGGCCAATCTGAACAAATGCGTTTTTAGGGCACACTTAAAACTGTGGAGATTGGGGATTAATTATATTAACCTAGGTAGTGCATTCCAAAGAATCGGCGCGGCACGTGTAAAGTCTTGGAGACGGGATTGGGAGGTTCTGATTATTGAGGATGCTAACCTGAGGTCATTAGCGGAGCGGAGGACATGGGTAGGGTGGTAGACTGAGACCAGAGAGGAGATGTAGGGTGGTGCAGAGCCATGGAGTGCTTTGTGGATGAGGGTAGTAGTTTTGTACTGCATTCTTGTGTGGATGGGTAACCAGTGTAATGTCTGGCACAGGGTAGAGGCATAGGTGCAACGGTTGGTGATGAATATAATCCTGGCAGCAGCATTCAGGACAGATTGGAGAGGGGAGAGTTTGGTAAGAGGGAGGCTGAATAGTAGAGAGTTACAATGGTCCAGACGAGAATGAATAAGTGAAACAGGAATAGTATTTGCAGAGTCAAAAGTAAGAAAAGGGGCGAATTCTAGAAATGTTTTTGAGGTGCAGATAACAAGAGCGAGCCAGTGATCAGATGTGGGAGGTGAATGAAAGCTCAGAATCGAGGATGACCCCAAGGCAGCGGGCATGTTGCTTGGGAGTAATGGTGGAACCGCACACGGAGATGGTAATGTCAGGCAAAGGTAGGTTAATAGAGGGAGAAAACATGAGGAGTTCAGTTTTTGACAGGTTCAGTTTCAGATAGAGGGAGGACATGATGTTAGAGACAGCAGTAAGACAATCACTGGTGTTTTCTAAAAAGGCAGGCAAGATATCAGGAGCAGGTGTATAATTGGGTGTCATCAGCATAGAGATGGTACTGGAACCCAAATCTACTGATTGTTTGTCCAATAGGGGCGGTATACAAAGAGAAGAGGAAGGGGCCTAGGACTGATCCTTGAGGAACCCCAACAGTAAGAAGAAGGTGAGAGGAGGAGGAACCAGCAAAAGATACAGTGAAGGAGTGGTCAGAGAGAAAGGAGGAGAACCAGGAGAGAACGGTGTCCTTGAGGTCAATGGAGCGGAGAATAGTGAGGGGGAGCTGATGATCCACAGTGTGAAATGCTGCGGGGAGATCCAAGAGAATTAGCATGGAGTAGTGACCATTAGATTTAGCTGTTAGTAAATCATTAGAGACTTTAGTGAGGGCAGTTTCAGTGGAGTGTACAGAGCGGAAACCAGATATATCTGTATCTACCTGTACCTGTCCCCGCTGTCTGTGTATATATATATTAGTGCAGTTTGTACCTTCTCCCGTCCCCGCTGATTATATATATATACACACACACATATATGCAGTCATGGCCAAAAGTATTGACACCCCTGCAATTCTGTCAGATAATACTCAGTTTCTTCCTGAAAATGATTGCAATCACAAATTCTTTGGTATTATTATCTTCATTTAATTTGTCTTAAATGAAAAAAAACACAAAAGAGAATGAAGCAAAAAGCAAAACATTGATCATTTCACACAAAACTCCAAAAATGGGCCAAACAAAAGTATTGGCACCCTCAGCCAAAATAACTGCGATCAACCGCTTCCGGTAACCATCAATGAGTTTCTGACAATGCTCTGCTGGAATTTTAGACCATTCTTCTTTGGCAAACTGCTCCAGGTCCCTGATATTTGAAGGGTGCCTTCTCCAAGCTGCCATTTTTAGATCTCTCCACAGGTGTTCTATGGGATTCAGGTCTGGACTCATTGCTGGCCACCTTAGAAGTCTCCAGTGCTTTCTCTCAAACCATTTTCTAGTGCTTTTTGAAGTGTGTTTTGGGTCATTGTCCTGCTGGAAGACCCATGACCTCTGAGGGAGACTCAGCTTTCTCACACTGCGCCCTACATTATGCTGCAAAATTTGTTGGTAGTCTTCAGACTTCATAATGCCATGCACACGGTCAAGCAGTCCAGTGCCAGAGGCAGCAAAGCAACCCCAAAACATCAGGGAACCTCCACCATGTTTGACTGTAGGGACCGTGTTCTTTTCTTTGAATGCCTCTTTTTTCTCCTGTAAACTCTATGTTGATGCCTTTGCCCAAAAAGCTCTACTTTTGTCTCATTTGACCAGAGAACATTCTTCCAAAACTTTTTGGGCTTTTTCAGGTAAGTTTTGGCAAACTCCAGCCTGGCTTTTTTATGTCTCGGGGTAAGAAGTGGGGTCTTCCTGGGTCTCCTACCATACATTCCCTTTTCATTCAGATGCCGACGGATAGTACGGGTTGACACTGTTGTACCCTCGGACTGCAGGGCAGCTTGAACTTGTTTGGATGTTAGTCGAGGTTCTTTATCCAACATCCGCACAATCTTGCGTTGAAATCTCTTGTCAATTTTTCTTTTCCATCCACATCTAGGGAGGTTAGCCACAGTGCCATGGGCTTTAAACTTCTTGATGACACTGCGCACGGTAGACACAGGGACATTCAGGTCTTTGGAGATGGACTTGTAGCCTTGAGATTGCTCATGCTTCCTCACAATTTGGTTTCTCAAGTCCTCTGACAGTTCTTTGGTCTTCTTTCTTTTCTCCATGCTCAATGTGGTACACACAAGGACACAGGACAGAGGTTGAGTCAACTTTAATCCATGTCAACTGGCTGCAAGTGTGATTTAGTTATTGCCAACACCTGTTAGGTGCCACAGGTAAGTTACAGGTGCTGTTAATTACACAAATTAGAGAAGCATCACATGATTTTTCGAACAGTGCCAATACTTTTGTCCACCCCTTTTTTTATGTTTGGTGTGGAATTATATCCTATTTGGCTTTAGGACAATTCTTTTTTTGTTTTTTTCATTTAAGACAAATTAAATGAAGATAATAATACCAAAGAATTTGTGATTGCAATCATTTTCAGGAAGAAACTGAGTATTATCTGACAGAATTGCAGGGGTGTCAATACTTTTGGCCATGACTGTATATATATATCTATCAGTGCAGTATACAGATATGAGTGCAGTACATATACATTATATATCTGTATGTACCAGTTCCTGTCCCCGCTGTCTATACAGTAATATGAAAAAGTTTGGGCACCCCTATTAATCTTAAGCTTAATGTTTTATAAAAATAGTTTTTTTTTGCAACAGCTATCTCAGAGTCATATCTAATAACTGTTGGACACAGTAATGTTTCTGCCTTGAAATGAGGTTTATTGTACTAACAGAAAATGTGCAATCTGCATTCAAACAAAATTTGACAGGTGCATAGTTATGGGCACCCCACCAGAAAAATGACATTAATATTTAGTAGATCCTCCTTTTGCAAAAATAACATCCTCTAGTCGCTTCCTGTAACTTTTAATGAGTTCCTGGATCCTGGATGAAGGTATTTTTGACCATTCCTCTTTACAAAACAATTCCAGTTCAGTTAAGTTTGATGGTCGCCGAGCATGGACAGCCCTCTTCAAATGATCCCACAGATGTTCAATGATATTCAGGTCTGGGGACTGGGATGGCCATTCCAGAACAGTGTAATTGTTCCTCTTCATGAATGCCTGAGTAGATTTGGAGCGGTGTTTTGGATCATTGTCTTGCTGAAAGATCCATCCCCTGCGTCACTGATTCATGAACATTATTGTCAAGAATCTGCTGATACTGAGAGGAATCCATGCGCCCCTCAACTTTAACAAGATTCCCGGTGCCGGCATTGGCCACACAGCCCCAAAGCATGATGGAACCTCCACCAAATTTTACTCTGGGTAGCAAGGTTTTTTCTTGGAATGCTGTGTTTTTTAGCCGCCATGCATAATGCCTTTTTGTATGACCAAACAACTCAATCTTGGTTTCATCAGTCCACAGGACCTTCCAAAAAAGAAATTGGCTTCTCCAAATGTGCTTTTGCATTCCTCAGCCGACTCTGTTTGTGGTGTGCTTGCAGAAACGGCTTCTTTTGCATCACTCTCCCATACAGCTTCTCCTTGTGCAAAGTGCGTTGTATAGTTGACCAATGCACAGTGACACCATTTGCAGCAAGTTGATGCTGCAGCTCTCTGGAGGTGATCTGAGGATTGTCCTTGACTGATCTCACCATTCTTCTTCTCTGCCTTTCTGATGTTTTTCTTGGCCTGCCACTTCTGGCCTTAACAAGAACTGTACCTGTGTTCTTCCATTTCCTTACTATGTTCCTCACAGTGGAAATTGACAGGTTAAATCTCTGAGACAGCTTTTTGTATCCTTCCCCTGAACAACTATGTTGAATAATCTTTGTTTTCAGATCAATAGACAGTTGTTTTGAGGAGCCCATGAAGCCACTCTCCAGAGGAGATTCAACCAGGAGAACAACTTGCAAGTGGCCACTTTAAGTAGCTTTTCTCATGATTGCATACACCTGGCTATGAAGTTCAATACTCAATGAGGTTTGAAAACCAAAAAAAGTGCTTTAGTAAGTCAGTAAAAAGTAGGTAGGAGTATTTAAAACAGGAAAATTATAAGTGTGCCCATACTTATGCACCTGTCAAATTTTGTTTGAATGCAGATTGCACATTTTCTGTTTGTACAATAAACCTCATTTCAAGGCAGAAACATTACTGTGTCCAACAGTTATTAGATATATGAAACTGAAATAGCTGTTGCAAAAAAAACAATTTTTATAAAACATTAAGCTTAAGGTTAATAGGGGTGCCCAAACTTTTTCATATAACTGTATATATATATATATATATATATATATATATACACTAGATGGTGGCCCAATTCTAACGCATCGGGTATTCTTCTAGAATATGCATGTCCACGTAGTATATTGTCCAGCCACGTAGTTTATTGCCCATCAACGTAGTATATTGCCCAGCGACGTAGTATATTGCCCAGCCACGTAGTATATTGCCCAGTTACGTAGTATATTGCACAGCCACATATTGTACAGCACAGCGACATAGTATATTGGCCAGCCACGTAGTATACAGCACAGAGCCACGTAGTATATTGTCCAGCCACGTAGTATACAGCACAGAGCCACGTAGTATATTGGCCAGCCACGTAGTATATTGCCCAGCCACGTAGTATACAGCACAGAGCCACGTAGTATATTGTCCAGCCACATAGTATACAGCAGAGCCACGTAGTATATTGGCCAGCCACGTAGTATACAGCACAGAGACACATAGTATATTGCACAGCGACGTAGTATACAGCACAGAGCCACGTAGTATATTGCAGAGCGAGGTAGTATATTGTCCAGCCACGTAGTATTCTGCACAGCGACGTAGTATATTGCCCAGCCTTGTAGTATACAGCACAGAGCCATGTAGTATATTGCCCAGTGATGTAGTATATTACCAAGCCACGTATGTCAGAGGTTAAAAAAATAAAAAATAAACATACTCACCTAACAATCCGAGGGCCCCTTGTAGTTCTAACATACTCACCATTCTGGTCGCTGCTCCTCAGCGTCCCGTCTCTCCTCTTCCTGGGATCCAACGACGCTGTACAGATGGGCGCGCGGCTGCCGCCATCTTGCGTTCCCCGGATGGTTTGCAAAATTACCCATATGACTTAGCGGTCTCGCGAGACCGCTAGGTCTTCTGGGTAATTTCGCAAAGCATCGCTGGGAAAGGAAGATGGCGGCAGGAGCGAGCGGCCCAGCGGACCACGGAGGGTGAGTATAGCAGGTTTTTTGTTTTTTATTATTTTTAACATTACTTTCTTTTACTATTGATGCCGCATAGGTAGCATCAATAGTAAAAGGTTGGGGACACACAGGGTTAATAGCGGCGGTAACGGAATGCGTTACCCGCGGCATAACGCGGTCCGTTACCGCCGGCATTAACCCTGTGTTAGCGGTGACCGGAGGGGAGTATGGAGCGGGCGACGGGGACACTGACTGCGGGGAGTGGAGAGCTGGGGACACTGACTGCGGGGAGTGGAGCGCCGGGGACACTGACTGCGGGGAGCGGAGCGCCGGGGACACTGCGGGGAGCGGAGCGCCGGGGACACTGACTGCGGGGAGCGGAGCACCGGGGACACTGCGGGGAGCGGAGCGCCGGGGACACTGACTGCGGGGAGCGGAGCGCCGGGGACACTGACTACGGGGAGCGGAGCGCTGGGGACACTGACGGCGAGGAGTATGGAGCGGGCGCCGGCCACTGACTGCGGGGAGTATGGAGCGGCCATTTTCTTCCGGACTGTGCCCGTCGCTGATTGGTCGTGGCTGTTTTGCGGCGACCAATCAGTGACTTGGATTTCCATGATAGACAGAGGCCACGACCAATGAATATCCGTGACAGAAAGACAGACAGACACACGGAAGTACCCCTTAGACAATTATGTATATAGATATATATATATAGATATGATTGCAGTATATATATATATATATATATATATATATATATATTTTTTTTTTAACAGTTCAATAGAGAAAAAGATGACGGCACCGCTACATGGTGGAACTCTTGATGCATATGTGTTATGGATAAGTGTCGGCTGCACCTTGGAATTCCGGGTGCTCTTCCGGAAAAAACATCATAATAAATATTGAAAGCTAAGAAAATGTCAGCACTGGCTCGCACTTCCATTAACCCATTCTCCTGGCCATGATGTTTTAATCGTCTGAATAAAGCTTGGAATTTTATCATTCAATATATTTTTATTAAACACTTTGAGTATTTTTGGTAACATCTGAAACATTACATATTAAACAAATGGAATAGACAAATACAGAGTCAATCAAACCTCTTCCCCCTTTCAAATGCTATTTCAGTGCTAGTATGGTGAACCGTGTTCATGTCATAGCATGTAACTTGTTCATAATTCTTAGATGGAAAGGAAGGAAGAAAGAAAGAAAGAAAGAAAGAAAGAAAGAAAGAAAGAAAGAAAGAAAGAAAGAAAGAAAGAAAGAAAGAAAGAAAGAAAGAAAGAAAGAAAGAAAGAAAGAAAGAAAGAAAGAAAGAAAGAAAGAAAGAAGATATCGGAGATCTCATGTCCCAACAGCCCCATTTGTCAAGGGATTCAAAAACACACACCTTATGTTAACCATGTCTGAAAATATTGTGATTCTTTAAATTGGATCCATGGGTACCATATCGCAAACCACTTAGTACAGGTCTTGTCATCAAATGCCCTAATCTCCTTCATGCGCTGCAGAACATTCATCGCCTCTACCCAATCTACTTTTTTTGGTAAAACCGTAGATCTCCAGAGTCTAGGTATAATTTGATGCATAGCTATTACAAAAAATGGTAACAGATCTTTCTTGATTTTCGATATGGTACCTGGAAAAATGGACAACAACGCTATTTCTGGAGATGCTTCCACATGAGTTTCGGTAATACGGTTATATAGCTGGAATATTTCATTCCACAAGGATCTAACCCCTGGACAGTCTCACTACACATGTAACATTGATCCAATTGCGGCAGTACACCTCCAGCACATATCTGAAACCGCCGCGTACATCTTATGTACTTTAACAGGTGTTCTGTACCAGCGCGTCAAGATTTTATAGTTTAGCTCCTGGATCCTGCAAGAGACCGACATCCCATGTGTGAGAGCAAATGATTTAGAACATCTCATCCGTAATTTCCTTATTTAACTCCATTTGCCACTAAATCGTACATTGAAGTGGCCCATCTCCCATCCCCTCCGACACTATCAGACCATATATCAGGGATATAGCGTGCGCCAGACTCTGTGAAAGAAAGCACAGGCGCTCAAAAGAGGTAGGCACATGTGGCAGCGTTTAACCCGGAATCAGGGATCTAGTATAACTCTGAAGTTGAAAGTATTGCAGCCTAAATCCCGAAGCTTGTCTTATATCTCCCAAAATGTCCTCCATGGACTTGACACCCTTCTGATCAATCACATCTTTAATTTGTGGTATTACTCCCTGGATGACGGGAGGCACGATAGAAGTTGATCCTTGCAACATAGTAGGGAGGTGGGGGTTGTCCATTAAAGGAGTCAGTGGTCCAGGTATTATTGCCAAAGAGAGACGCTTTGCAAAACCCCTCGAAGCTAATACTATAGTGTATAATGTGGGAGACATATCAACCTTCTTTAAATCAATATCATATGGTAGCCAGAACACCCCCTGAAAAAGACTTGGAGATAATTCATGCTCAATATCCACCCACAGTTTAGATGTCCTATTATGAAAAAGATCTAATATGCAATTTCCAATGCTTGCTGCATGGTAAGGCCTGGAATTGTAAAAAGATCGGTAAGTGCTATCCATTTTCTGAGCTATATATATATATATATATATATATATATATATATATATATTAGTGCAGTATATAGATATTAGTGCAGTATATAGATATATCAGTGCAGTATATATATATGAGTGCAGTATATATATAGTAGTGCAATATAGATATATCAGTGCAGTATATACACTGTGTGCAGAATTATTAGGCAAGTTGTATTTTGATCACATGATACTTTTTATACATGTTGTCCTACTCCATGATGTTCAGGCTTGAGAGCCAACTACCAATTAAGTAAATCAGGTGATGTGCATCTCTGTAATGAGGAGGGTTGTTGTCTAATGACATCAACACCCTATATAAGGTGTGCTTAATTATTAGGCAAATTCCTTTCCTTTGGCAAAATGGGTCAGAAGAGAGATTGGACGGGCTCTGAAAAGTAAAAAATTGTGAGAAGTCTTGCAGAGGGATGCAGCAGTCTTGAAATTGCTAAACTTTTGAAGCGTGATCACCAAACAATCAAGCGTTTCATGGCAAATAACCAACAGGGTCGCAAGAAGCGTGTTGGGCAAAAAAGGCGCAAAATTACTGTCCATGAATTGAGGAAAATCAAGCGTGAAGCTGCCAAGATGCCATTTGCCACCAGTTTTGCCATATTTCGGAGCTGCAACGTTACTGGAGTAACAAAAAGCACAAGGTGTGCGATACTCAGGGACATGGCCAAGGTAAGGAAGGCTGAAAAACGACCACCTTTGAACAAGAAACATAAGATAAAACGTCAAGACTGGGCAAAGAAATATCTTAAGACTGACTTTTCAAAGGTTTTATGGACTGAGGAAATGAGAGTGACTCTTGATGGGCCAAATGGATGGGCCAGAGGCTGGATCAGTAAAGGGCAGAGAGCTCAGCTCCGACTCAGACGCCAGCAAGGTGGAGGTGGGGTACTGGTATGGGCTGGTATCATCAAAGATGAACTTGTGGGACCTTTTCGGGTTGAGGATGGAGTGAAGCTCAACTCCCAGACCTACTGCCAGTTTCTGGAAGACAACTTCTTCAAGCAGTGGTACAGGAAGAAGTCGGTATCGTTCAAAAAAAACCTGATTTTCATGCAGGACAATGCTCCATCACATGCCTCCAACTACTCCACAGTGTGGCTGGCTAGTAAAGGTCTCAAAGAAGATAAAATAATGACATGGCCCCCTTGTTCACCTGATCTGAACCCCATAGAGAACCTGTGGTCCCTCATAAAATGTGAGATCTACAGGGAGGGAAAACAGTCCACCTCTCGGAACAATGTCTGGGAGGCTGTGGTGGCTGCTGCACGCAATGTTCATCGTAAACAGATCAAGCAACTGACAGAATCTATGGGTGGAAGGCTGCTGAGTGTCATCATAAAGAAAGGTGGTTATATTGGTCACTCATTTTTGGGGTTTTGTTTTTGCATGTCAGAAATGTTTATTTCTAAATTTTGTGCAGTTATATTGGTTTACCTGGTGAAAATAAACAAGTGAGATGGGAATATATTTGGTTTTTATTAAGTTGCCTAATAATTCTGCACAGTAATAGTTACCTGCACAAACAGATATCCTCCTAAGATAGCGGAATCTAAAAAACCCACTCCAACTTCCAAAAATATTAAGCTTTGATATTTGAGTATTTTGGGTTGACTGAGAACATACCGTAGTTGATTAATAATAAAAATAATCCTCTAAAATACAACTTGACCAATAATTCTGCACACAGTGTAGATGAGTTCAGTATATATATATACAGTGGGGCAAAAAAGTATTTAGTCAGTCAGCAATAGTGCAAGTTCCACCACTTAAAAAGATGAGAGGCGTCTGTAATTTACATCATAGGTAGACCTCAACTATGGGAGACAAACTGAGAAAAAAAAATCCAGAAAATCACATTGTCTGTTTTTTTAACATTTTATTTGCATATTATGGTGGAAAATAAGTATTTGGTCAGAAACAAACAATCAAGATTTCTGGCTCTCACAGACATGTAACTTCTTCTTTAAGAGTCTCCTCTTTCCTCCACTCATTACCTGTAGTAATGGCACCTGTTTAAACTTGTTATCAGTATAAAAAGACACCTGTGCACACCCTCAAACAGTCTGACTCCAAACTCCACTATGGTGAAGACCAAAGAGCTGTCAAAGGACACCAGAAACAAAATTGTAGCCCTGCACCAGGCTGGGAAGACTGAATCTGCAATAGCCAACCAGCTTGGAGTAAAGAAATCAACAGTGGGAGCAATAATTAGAAAATGGAAGACATACAAGACCACTGATAATCTCCCTCGATCTGGGGCTCCACGCAAAATCCCACCCTGTGGGGTCAGAATGATCACAAGAACGGTGAGCAAAAATCCCAGAACCATGCGGGGGGACCTAGTGAATGAACTGCAGAGAGCTGGGACCAATGTAACAAGGCCTACCATAAGTAACACACGACGCCACCATGGACTAAGATCCTGCAGTGCCAGACGTGTCCCACTGCTTAAGCCAGTACATGTCCGGGCCCGTCTGAAGTTTGCTAGAGAGCATTTGGATGATCCAGAGGAGTTTTGGGAGAATGTCCTATGGTCTGATGAAACCAAACTGGAACTGTTTGGTAGAAACACAACTTGTCGTGTTTGGAGGAAAAAGAATACAGAGTTGCATCCATCAAACACCATACCTACTGTAAAGCATGGTGGTGGAAACATCATGCTTTGGGGCTGTTTCTCTGCAAAGGGGCCAGGACGACTGATCCGGGTACATGAAAGAATGAATGGGGCCATGTATCGTGAGATTTTGAATGCAAACCTCCTTCCATCAGCAAGAGCATTGAAGATGAAACGTGGCTGGGTCTTTCAACATGACAATGATCCAAAGCACACCACCAGGGCAACGAAGGAGTGGCTTCGTAAGAAGCATTTCAAGGTCCTGGAGTGGCCTAGCCAGTCTCCAGATCTCAACCCTATGGAAAACCTTTGGAGGGAGTTGAAAGTCCGTGTTGCCAAGCGAAAAGCCAAAAACATCACTGCTCTAGAGGAGATCTGCATGGAAGAATGGGCCAACATACCAACAACAGTGTGTGGCAACCTTGTGAAGACTTACAGAAAACGTTTGACCTCTGTCATTGCCAACAAAGGATATATTACAAAGTATTGAGATGAAATTTTGTTTCTGACCAAATACTTATTTTCCACCATAATATGCAAATAAAATGTTAAAAAAACAGACAATGTGATTTTCTGGATTTTTTTTTCTCAGTTTGTCTCCCATAGTTGAGGTCTACCTATGATGTAAATTACAGACGCCTCTCATCTTTTTAAGTGGTGGAACTTGCACTATTGCTGACTGACTAAATACTTTTTTGCCCCACTGTATATATATATATATATATTAGTGCTGTATATACCTGTATGTAACTGCTCCCGTCCCCGCTGTATATATTATATTAGTGCTGTATATACCTGTATGTAACTGCTCCCGTCCCCGCTGTATATATTATATATATATATATTAGTGCTTTATATACCTGTATGTAGCTGCTCCCGTCCCCGCTGTGTGTATATATATATATATATATATATATATATATATACTAGCTGAAGAGCTCGGCGTTGCCTGGGCATAATAAATATCTGTGGTTAGTTATAGCACGTCACTTCTCTTATTTTCCCATCACGCCTCTCATTTTCCCAATCACATCTTTAATTTTCCCACTCACATCTCTCATTTTCTCCCTCACACCTCTCATTTTCTCCCTCACTCCTCTCATTCCCCCCTAACACTTGTCATTTTGACCTCACATCTGTCATTTTCTGATCACTCCACTATTTTCCCTCACTCCTCTCATTTTGCACTCACACCTTTTCATTTTCACCTCACACCTCTCATTTTCACCTCAGTATATACAGTGGGGCAAAAAAGTATTTAGTCAGTCAGCAATAGTGTAAGTTCCACCACTTAAAAAGATGAGAGGCGTCTGTAATTTACATCATAGGTAGACCTCAACTATGGGAGACAAACTGAGAAAAAAAAATCCAGAAAATCACATTGTCTGTTTTTTTAACAATTTATTTGCATATTATGGTGGAAAATAAGTATTTGGTCAGAAACAAAATTTCATCTCAATACTTTGTAATATATCCTTTGTTGGCAATGACAGAGGTCAAACGTTTTCTGTAAGTCTTCACAAGGTTGCCACAGACTGTTGTTGGTATGTTGGCCCATTCCGCCATGCAGATCTCCTCTAGAGCAGTGATGTTTTTGGCTTTTCGCTTGGCAACACGGACTTTCAACTCCCTCCAAAGGTTTTCTATAGGGTTGAGATCTGGAGACTGGCTAGGCCACTCCAGGACCTTGAAATGCTTCTTACGAAGCCACTCCTTCATTGCCCTGGTGGTGTGCTTTGGATCATTGTCATGTTGAAAGACCCAGCCACGTTTCATCTTCAATGCCCTTGCTGATGGAAGGAAGTTTGCACTCAAAATCTCACAATACATGGCCCCATTCATTCTTTCATGTACCCGGATCAGTCGTCCTGGCCCCTTTGCAGAGAAACAGCCCCAAAGCATGATGTTTCCACTACCATGCTTTACAGTAGGTATGGTGTTTGATGGATGCAACTCAGTATTCTTTTTCCTCCAAACACGACAAGTTGTGTTTCTACCAAACAGTTCCAGTTTGGTTTCATCAGACCATAGGACATTCTCCCAAAACTCCTCTGGATCATCCAAATGCTCTCTAGCAAACTTCAGACGGGCCCGGACATGTACTGGCTTAAGCAGTGGGACACGTCTGGCACTGCAGGATCTGAGTCCATGGTGGCGTAGTGTGTTACTTATGGTAGGCCTTGTTACATTGGTCCCAGCTCTCTGCAGTTCATTCACTAGGTCCCCCCGCGTGGTTCTGGGATTTTTGCTCACCGTTCTTGTGATCATTCTGACCCCACGGGGTGGGATTTTGCGTGGAGCCCCAGATCGAGGGAGATTATCAGTGGTCTTGTATGTCTTCCATTTTCTAATTATTGCTCCCACTGTTGATTTCTTCACTCCAAGCTGGTTGGCTATTGCAGATTCAGTCTTCCCAGCCTGGTGCAGGGCTACAATTTTGTTTCTGGTGTCATTTGACAGCTCTTTGGTCTTCACCATAGTGGAGTTTGGAGTCAGACTGTTTGAGGGTGTGCACAGGTGTCTTTTTATACTGATACCAAGTTTAAACAGGTGCCATTACTACAGGTAATGAGTGGAGGAAAGAGGAGACTCTTAAAGAAGAAGTTACATGTCTGTGAGAGCCTGAAATCTTGGTTGTTTGTTTCTGACCAAATACTTATTTTCCACCATAATATGCAAATAAATTGTTAAAAAAACAGACAATGTGATTTTCTGGATTTTTTTTTCTCAGTTTGTCTCCCATAGTTGAGGTCTACCTATGATGTAAATTACAGACGCCTCTCATCTTTTTAAGTGGTGGAACTTGCACTATTGCTGACTGACTAAATACTTTTTTGCCCCACTGTACATGTTTGTCATCTCCCTTATATATAGTATACACCTGTATGTCATCTCCTGCATATAGTATATACCTGTATGTAATCTCCCCTGTATATAGTATATACCTGCTGTGTGTCATCTCCCCTGTATATAGTATATACCTGTATGTCATCTCCTCCTATATATAGTATATACCTGTATGTCATCTTTTCCTATATATAGTATATACCTGTATGTCACCTCCTCCTATATATAGTATATACCTGTATGTCATCTCCTTCTATATATAGTATATACCTGTATGTCATCTCCTCCTGTATATAGTATATACCTGTGTGTCATCTCCCCTGTATATAGTATATATCTGTGTGTCATCTCCTCCTGTATATAGTATATACCTGTATGTAATCTTCTATATATAGCATATACCTGTATGTCATCTCCTCCTGTATATAGTATATACCTGTAGGTAATCTGCTCCTGTATATAGTATATACCTGTGTGTCATCTCCTCCTGTATACAGTATATACATGTATGTCATCTCCTCCTGTATATAGTATGTACCTGTATGTCATCTCCTCCTCTATATAGTATATACCTGTGTGTCATCTCTCCTGTATATAGTATATATCTGTGTGTCATCTCCCCTGTATATAGTATATACCTGTGTGATCTCCTGTATTAGACCTCGTTAACACGTTATTTGCTCAGTATTTTTCGCTCAGTATTTGTAAGATAAATTGGCAGCCTGATAAATCCCAAGCCAACAGGAAGCCCTCCCCCTGGCAGTATATATTAGCTCACACATACACATAATAGACAGGTCATGTGACTGACAGCTGCTGTATTTCCTATATGGTACATTTGTTGCTCTTGTAGTTTGTCTGCTTATTAATCAGATTTTTATTTTTGAAGGCTAATACCAGACTTGTGTGTGTTTTAGGGCGAGTTTCGTTTGTCAAGTTGTGTGTGTTGAGTTGCGTGTGGCGACATGCATGTAGCGACTTTTGTGAGATGAGTTTTGTGTGGCAACATGCGTGTAGCAACTTTTTGTGTGTCGAGTTGCATGTGACAGGTTAGTGTAGCAAGTTGTGTGCAGCAAGTTTTGCGCATGGCGAGTTTTGCGCGTGGTGAGTTTTATGTCTGGTGCCTTTTGAGTATGTGCAAGTTTTGTGTGAGGCAACTTTTGCATGTGTTGCAAATTTTGTGAATGTGGCAATTTTTCCGCGTGTGCAAGTTTTGCGTGTGGCGAGTTTTCCATGAGGTGAGTTTTTCACTTGTGGCGAGTTTTGCGTGAGCCTAGTTTTTGCATGTGGCGAGTTTTGCGCGTGGCGAATTTTGAGCGGTGACTTTTGTGTTTTGACTTTTATGTGGCGAGGTTGGTGTATGTGTGGTGAAATGTGTGCTGAGGGTGATATGTGTTCAAGCACGTGGTGGTGTGTGGCGCATTTTGTGTGTGTGTTCATATCCCCATGTGTGGTGAGTATCTCATGTCGGGGCCCCACCTTAGCAACTGTACGGTATATACTCTTTGGCGCCATCGCTCTCATTCTTTAAGTCCCCCTTGTTCACATCTGACAGCTGTCAATTTGCCTCCAACACTTTTCCTTTCACTTTTCCCCATTATGTAGATAGGGGAAAAATAGTTTGGTGAATTGGAAAGCGCGGAGTTAAAATTTCGCCTCACAATATAGCCTATGACGCTCTCGGGGTCCAGACATGTGACTGTGCAACATTTTGTGGCTGTAGCTGCGACGCCTCCAACACTTTTCCTTTCACTTTTTTCCCCATTATGTAGATAGGGGCAAAATTGTTTGGTGAATTGGAAAGCGCGGAGTTAAAATTTCGCCTCACAATATAGCCTATGACGCTCTCGGGGTCCAGACATGTGACTGTGCAAAATTTTGTGGCTGTAGCTGCGACGCCTCCAACACTTTTCATTTCACTTTTTCCCCATTATGTAGATAGGGGCAAAATTGTTTGGTGAATTGGAAAACGCGGGGTTAAAATTTCACCTCACAACGTAGCCTATGACGCTCTCGGGGTCCAGACGTGTGACTGTGCAAAATTTTGTTTCTGTAGCTGCGACGCGTCCAACACTTTTCCTTTCACTTTTTTCCCCATTATGTAAATAGGGGCAAAATTGTTTGGTGAATTGGAAAGCGCGGGGTTAAAATTTCACCGCACAACATAGCCTATGACGCTCTCGGGGTCCAGACGTGTGACTGTGCAAAATTTTGTTTCTGTAGCTGCGACGCCTCCAACACTTTTCCTTTCACTTTTTTCCCCATTACGTAGATAGGGGCAAAATTGTTTGGTGAATTGGAACGCGCGGGGTTAAAATTTCGCCTCACAACATAGCCTATGATGCTCTCGGGGTCCAGACGTGTGACTGTGCAAAATTTTGTGGCTGTAGCTGCGACGGTGCAGATGCCAATCCCGGACATACATACACACATACACACACACACACGCATACACACATTCAGCTTTACATATTAGATATTAGTGCTGTATATACCTGTATGTAACTGCTCCCGTCCCAGCTGTGTATATATATATATATATATATATATTAGTGCTGTATATACCTGTCTGTAGCTGCTGCCGTCCCTGCTGTGTATGTATATATATATATATATATATATATTAGTGCTGTATATACCTGTCTGTAGCTGCTGCCGTCCTCGCTGTATATATATATATATATATATATATTAGTGCTGTATATACCTGTTTGTAGCTGCTGCCGTCCCCGCTGTGTATATATATATTAGTGCTGTATATACCTGTATGTAGCTGCTGCCGTCCCCGCTGTGTGTATATATATATATATATATATATATATATATATATTAGTGCTGTATATACCTGTATGTAGCTGCTGCCGTCCCCGCTGTGTGTATATATATATATATATATATATATATATTAGTGCTGTATATACCTGTCTGTAGCTGCTGCCATCCCCGCTGTGTATATATATATTATAGTGCTGTATATACCTGTATGTAGCTGCTGCCGTCCCCGCTGTGTGTATATATATATATATATATATATATATTAGTGCTGTATATACCTGTATGTAGCTGCTGCCGTCCCCGCTGTGTATATATATATTATAGTGCTGTATATACCTGTATGTAGCGGCTGCCGTCCCCGCTGTGTGTATATATATATATATATATATATATATATATTAGTGCTGTATATACCTGTCTGTAGCTGCTGCCATCCCCGCTGTATATATATATATATATTAGTGCTGTATATACCTGTATGTAGCTGCTGCCGTCCCCGCTGTGTATATATATATATATATTAGTGCTGTATATACCTGTATGTAGCTGCTGCCGTCCCCGCTGTGAATATATATATTAGTGATGTATATACCTGTTTGTAGCTGCTGCCATCCCCGCTGTGTGTGTATATATATATATATTAGTGCTGTATATACCTGTATGTAGCTGCTGCCGTCCCTGCTGTGTATATATATATATATATATATATTTATATATATATATATATTAGTGCTGTATATACCTGTATGTAGCTGCTGCCGTCCCCGCTGTGTGTATATATATATATATATATATATATTAGTGCTGTATATACCTGTATGTAGCTGCTGCCGTCCCCGCTGTGTGTATATATATATATATATTAGTGCTGTATATATCTGTATGTAGCTGCTGCCGTCCCCGCTGTGTGTGTATATATATATATATATATAAGTGCTGTATATACCTGTATGTAGCTGCTGCCGTCCCCGCTGTGTGTATATATATATATATATATATTAGTGCTGTATATACCTGTTTGTAGCTGCTGCCGTCCCCGCTGTGTATATATATATATATATATATTTATATATATATATATATATTAGTGCTGTATATACCTGTATGTAGCTGCTGCCGTCCCCGCTGTGTGTATATATATATATATATATATTAGTGCTGTATATACCTGTATGTAGCTGCTGCCATCCCCGCTGTGTGTATATATATATATATATTAGTGCTGTATATACCTGTATGTAGCTGCTGCCGTCCCCGCTGTGTGTGTATATATATATATATATATATTAGTGCTGTATATACCTGTATGTAGCTGCTGCCGTCCCCGCTGTGTGTATATATATATATATATATATATATATATTAGTGCTGTATATACCTGTTTGTAGCTGCTGCCATCCCCGCTGTGTGTGTATATATATATATCAATATATATATTAGTGCTGTATATACCTGTATGTAGCTGCTGCCGTCCCCGCTGTGTGTATATATATATATATATATATTAGTGCTGTATATACCTGTATGTAGCTGCTGCCGTCACCGCTGTATATATATATATTAGTGCTGTATATACCTGTATGTAGCTGCTGCCGTCCCCGCTGTGTGTATATATATATATATATTAGTGCTGTATATACGTTTCTGTAGCTGCTGCCGTCCCCGCTGTATATATATATATATATATATATATTAGTGCTGTATATACCTGTCTGTAGCTGCTCCCGTCCCCGCTGTGTATATATAGATTAGTGCTGTATATACCTGTCTGTAGCTGCTGCCGTCCCCGCTGTGTGTATATATATATATATATATATTAGTGCTGTATATTCCTGTATGTAGCTGCTGCCGTCCCCGCTGTGTATATATATATATATATATATATATATATTAGTGCTGTATATACCTGTCTGTAGCTGCTCCCGTCCCCGCTGTGTATATATAGATTAGTGCTGTATATACCTGTCTGTAGCTGCTGCCGTCCCCGCTGTGTATATATATATATATATATATATTAGTGCTGTATATACCTGTCTGTAGCTGCTGCCGTCCCCGCTGTGTGTATATATATATATATATATTAGTGCTGTATATACCAGAGCAGAGATAGGGATGAGATAATAAACCTGCTCAATGCACTGCGTAGAATAATAATGTGACTGGATGGAACCAAGCACCGCTATAAAACTGTCAGAAATCCAGTTTGTCCCACACAGCCATACTCATTACAAGCTATATACACACAAACCACACAGAAGAATGTCTTCACTTACAATCAGCAGCTGGAATATCCAGGGTCTCAACGCCTCAACCTTTGGATCTAAAACAAAGGACCCTGATTTTATACAAAGTATGAAAAATATAGACATTCAGATCCTCCTGGAAACATGGACCAGAGCCGAAAACGAATCCCTGGTGCCTATTGGATACAAGGAATTCTTGGTCCATGCCCAGAAAAATAAAAACATCAAACAGGGCCGGGGCTCAGGAGGAGTAGCGATCTGGTATAAAGAGGAGCTCCATCAGTACATCAAACCGGTGAAGAAAGGAGACAGCCACATATGGATCAGAATCAGCAGCTCCATCCTCACCTGTCAGTCTGATGTCCACCTCTGTGCCACCTATATACCACCGCCAGAGTCCCCCTACTTCAATCCAGACTGCTTCGAGATCTTACAAAGAGAAGCCGCCCATTATCAGGCCCTGGGCAAAGTTCTCATCTTTGGAGACCTCAATGCAAGAACAGGGAGAGAGAGAGACTTCCTGACCACGGATGGAAACATCTACATACTTGGAGCAGAGAATGACGGCCAAGACCCTGTACACACTGAGAGAAACAGCTGTGACAGTACAGTCAACAAAAGTGGCAGAAAGCTCCTGAACGTATGTAAAAGTTTAGGACTTCATATCCTTAATGGACGAAGCAAGGGTGACTCCTTAGGAAGGTATACACTAAACTCCCATGTAGGGAGGAGTGTAGTTGATTACGCCATTACAGACCTGAACCTGGCAGATGTCAGCGCCTTCATAGTCACCCCACAAACGCACCTGTCAGACCACAGCCAACTTCTGTACATGAAATCTACAGAGAAACCATCCACTCAGAAGCCACAGCAGAGCGGCCTCTTCACCCGGCCTCCATCCTATAAATGGTCCAAAATGTCGGCACTAAGATATAAAGAAGCTTCCAGCAGACCTGAAATACAGCGGATGCTCCACCACTTCTACAACCTTGAGTACATGCCAAACCCAGAGGGAGTGAACCAAGCAGCAAAGGACCTCAACAATATATTCTACGCAACGGCCAGACTGTCCGACCTTAAAAAAGTCGACTACAAGAGACCAAAAGAAACACAGGTCAATGGCTGGTTTGACAGAGAATGTAAAGCTGTACGGAAGACCCTGAGAACAGCCTCCAACAAGAAACACAGAGACCCCAACCACCTGGGTCTGAGGGAAGCCTATGACTCCATACAAAAGCAGTACAAAACCATCCTCAGGAGGAAGAAGCAGAGTTACATCTCTACCAAGCTCAATCAACTCCAAGACGCCCTCCAAGACAACTCCTTCTGGGAACTATGGAACCACATGGGCACCAAAGACAAGAAAAACAACAACCATATCCAAAATGGCAACCTCTGGCTCCAATACTTCAGAGACCTCTATAAAGACATTCCAAAGGAAGGACTAAGCCAAGAACAGGAAAACATAATGGCGAAACTAAAAGCAATGGAGGAAAAAATCAAAAACTTCCAAAACCCGGTGGATACACCTACAACACTACAGGAAGTAACCGAGAGACTCTCCTCCATAAGATGTAGAAAAGCCGGTGGCCTAGATGGAATCCTACCAGAAATGCTGAAGTACAGCCCACCAGAAATACAGGCTGCAATGGTTAAACTCTTCAATATTGTACTGAGTGCCGGCTACTTCCCTCGTACCTGGAACCAAGGCCTCATCACACCCATCCACATGAGTGGGGACAGGTATGACCCAGCCAACTACAGAGGCATATGCGTCACCAGCAACCTGGGAAAACTGTTCAACAGTATCCTGAACAAGAGGATCCTCACCTTCCTCACCGAGCACAACGTCCTCAGCAAGAGCCAAGCAGGGTTCATGCCGAACCACCGCACCACTGACCACATCTATACTCTGCACAGCCTCATTCAGAGACACGTCTACAATACAAAGAATGGGAAGATATACGCCTGCTTTGTGGACTTTAAAAAGGCCTTTGATTCAGTGTGGCACCCGGGCTTATTCCTGAAACTGCTGGAGAGTGGAATAGGAGGAAAGACCTACGATGTCATCAAAAGCTCCTACACCGAGAACAGCTGCAGCGTGAGTGTGAGCGGCAAAAGAACGGCTTTTTTCCAGCAGAGCCGCGGAGTAAGACAAGGCTGCAGCCTAAGCCCAACGCTCTTCAACATCTACATCAACGAGCTGGCTACCGCCCTGGAATCCTCCTCAGCACCAGGTCTCACCCTCCACGACGCCCAGGTGAAATTCCTGCTGTATGCAGATGACCTGCTGCTGCTGTCACCAACCGAGAAAGGCCTCCAGGACAACCTGAAAATCCTAGAGAAATTCAGCTCCACCTGGGCCCTACCGGTCAACCTAAAGAAAACCAACACCATGGTGTTCCAGAGGAGAAAGAGAAGATCAGACCAACACCCATCATTTATCCTCAACAACTGCGACCTCACAGGAACGGACAAATATACCTACCTGGGCGTAGAGATTCACCGGTCAGGGAACTTCAAACAAGCCATAGAGACCCTGAAAGACAAGGCCTGCAAAACCTTCTATGCCATTCGAAGGACACTCTACCATCTGAAGCCACCAGTGAGGGTCTGGCTAAAAATCTTCGACTCCATCATCGCCCCAATCCTCCTGTATGGCAGCGAAGTCTGGGGTCCTCACACCTACCCAGACTGGTCAAAGTGGGACTCCAGTCCAACAGAAATATTCCACCTGGAATTCTGCAAGCACCTTCTCCAGGTCCATCGGAGCACCTCCAACAGTGCTTGTCGGGCCGAGCTGGGCAGATTCCCTCTACACCTGACAGTTCTAAAGAGGGCGCTGTCATTCCGGGCTCACCTGCATAGGAGCAATCCAAGCTCCCATCACCATAAAGCCCTGATACATGAAGGTGAAACAGAAAAACCAGAACCCCCGGAACAGCCCAGCCAAACCCAACCGGAGCAGAACACCAATCACAACAACCTGACAAAAGCCGGAATTAGGAAGATGGCAGATGAAGGCCAGGAGAGGTATGTCAGTGACTGGAAGAATGATATCATCAGCTCACAGAAACTGACCATGTACCGGAGCCTACAGAGAGATTACAGACTGGCCCCATATCTGGAGAAACTCCCGGACCCCAGAGACCGCCAGATCCTGACCCGATATAGACTCAGTGCCCACAGTCTGGCCATCGAATGTGGCCAACACAGGCAGAGCTACAAGCCCAGGGAGGAAAGACTGTGCCAACACTGTGATCAGGAGGCCATAGAGGACGAAACCCACTTCCTGCTACACTGCTCCAAATACTCAGCAGTGAGGGACACTCACTTCAGGAGACTCTCACATCTCTTCCCAGACTTCATCACCATGAAGGAGGAAGAGAAAACATATATCTTGCTGGGAGAAGAAGAGAGAGCAGTGGAGATAGCAGCGCGGTATGTGAGCGAATGTCATAGACTGCGAGAAAGAGAACTATGATGCCATGGACTATAGCCCCCAACCTGGACCTGCCCCATCCACCTCCCCTATGCCATGGACTATAGCCCCCACAATGGACCTGCCCCATCCACCTCCCCTATGCCATGGACTATAGCCCCCAACCTGAACCTGCCCCATCCACCTCCCCTATGCCATGGACTATAGCCCCCAACCTGGATCTGCCCCATCCACCTCCCCTATGCCATGGACTATAGCCCCCAACCTGGATCTGCCCCATCCACCTCCCCCACAGCTCCTACCCAACATCCCCACAATCCCTATCCCTATTGCCTCTATACACTTGCTTTGGCAAAACTGATGTGTATTTGGTCCTGCCAATAAAGCTTCTTTGAATCTTGAATCTACCTGTCTGTAGCTGCTCCCGTCCCCGCTGTATATATATATATTATTAGTGCTGTATATACCTGTCTGTAGCTGCTGCCGTCCCCGCTGTGTATATATATATATATATATATATTAGTGCTGTATATACCTGTCTGTAGCTGCTCCCGTCCCCGCTGTGTGTATATATATATATATATATATTAGTGCTGTATATATCTGTCTGTAGCTGCTGCCGTCCCCGCTGTATATATATATATATATTAGTGCTGTATATACCTGTCTGTAGCTGCTCCCGTCCCCGCTGTGTATATATATATACTTGCTTTGGCAAAACTGATGTGTATTTGGTCCTGCCAATAAAGCTTCTTTGAATCTTGAATCTATATATATATATTAGTGCTGTATATACCTGTCTGTAGCTGCTCCCGTCCCCGCTGTGTATATATATATATATATATATTAGTGCTGTATATACCTGTATGTAGCTGCTGCCGTCCCCGCTGTGTATATATATATATATTAGTGCTGTATATACCTGTCTGTAGCTGCTCCCGTCCCCGCTGTGTATATATATATATATTAGTGTATATACCTGTATGTAGCTGCTGCCGTCCCCGCTGTGTATATATATATATATATATATATATATATTAGTGCTGTATATACCTGTGTGTAGCTGCTGCCGTCCCCGCTGTGTATATATATAAATATTAGTGCTGTATATACCTGTGTGTAGCTGCTGCCGTCCCCGCTGTGTATATATATAAATATTAGTGCTGTATATACCTGTCTGTAGCTGCTGCCGTCCCTGCTGTATATATATATATATATATATATATATATATTAGTGCTGTATATACCTGTCTGTAGCTGCTCCCGTCCCCGCTGTGTATATATATATATATATATATATATATTAGTGCTGTATATACCTGTATGTAGCTGCTGCCGTCCCCGCTGTGTATATATATATATATATATTAGTGCTGTATATACCTGTGTGTAGCTGCTCCCGTCCCCGCTGTGTATATATATATATATTAGTGCTGTATATACCTGTATGTAGCTGCTGCCGTCCCCGCTGTGTATATATATATACAGTTAGGGCCAGAAATATTTGGACAGTGACACAATTTTCGCGAGTTGGGCTCTGCATGCCACCACATTGGATTTGAAATGAAACCTCTACCACAGAATTCAAGTGCAGATTGTAACGTTTAATTTGAAGGGTTGAACAAAAATATCTGATAGAAAATGTAGGAATTGTACACATTTCTTTACAAACACTCCACATTTTAGGAGGTCAAAAGTAATTGGACAAATAAACATAACCCAAACAAAATATTTTTATTTTCAATATTTTGTTGCAAATCCTTTGGAGGCAATCACTGCCTTAAGTCTGGAACCCATGGACATCACCAAACGCTGGGTTTCCTCCTTCTTAATGCTTTGCCAGGCCTTTACAGCCGCAGCCTTCAGGTCTTGCTTGTTTGTGGGTCTTTCCGTCTTAAGTCTGGATTTGAGCAAGTGAAATGCATGCTCAATTGGGTTTAGATCTGGAGATTGACTTGGCCATTGCAGAATGTTCCACTTTTTGGCACTCATGAACTCCTGGGTAGCTTTGGCTGTATGCTTGGGGTCATTGTCCATCTGTACTATGAAGCGCCGTCCAATCAACTTTGCAGCATTTGGCTGAATCTGGGCTGAAAGTATATCCCGGTACACTTCAGAATTAATCCGGCTACTCTTGTCTGCTCTTATGTCATCAATAAACACAAGTGACCCAGTGCCATTGAAAGCCATGCATGCCCATGCCATCACGTTGCCTCCACCATGTTTTACAGAGGATGTGGTGTGCCTTGGATCATGTGCCGTTCCCTTTCTTCTCCAAACTTTTTTCTTCCCATCATTCTGGTACAGGTTGATCTTTGTCTCATCTGTCCATAGAATACTTTTCCAGAACTGAGCTGGCTTCTTGAGGTGTTTTTCTGCAAATTTAACTCTGGTCTGTCTATTTTTGGTATTGATGAATGGTTTGCATCTAGATGTGAACCCTTTGTATTTACTGTCCAAAGACATACTGATAGGAATTCTAGATTGTGAGCCCAATCGGGGACAGTGATGATAATGTGTGCAAACTGTAAAGCGCTGCGGAATATGTTAGCGCTATATAAAAATAAAGATTATTATTATTATTATTATTACTGTCATGGAGTCTTCTCTTTACCGTTGACTTAGAGACAGATACACCTACTTCACTGAGAGTGTTCTGGACTTCAGTTGATGTTGTGAACGGGTTCTTCTTCACCAAATTAAGTATGCGGCGATCATCCACCACTGTTGTCATCCGTGGACGCCCAGGCCTTTTTGAGTTCCCAAGCTCACCAGTCAATTCCTTTTTTCTCAGAATGTACCCAACTGTTGATTTTGCTACTCCAAGCATGTCTGCTATCTCTCTGATGGATTTTTTCTTTTTTTTCAGCCTCAGGATGTTCTGCTTCACCTCAATTGAGAGTTCCTTTGACCGCATGTTGTCTGCTCACAGCAACAGCTTCCAAATGCAAAACCACACACCTGGAATCCACCCCTGACCTTTTAACTACTTCATTGATTACAGGTTAACGAGGGAGATGCCTTCAGAGTTAATTGCAGCCCTTAGAGTCCATTGTCCAATTACTTTTGGTCCCTTGAAAAAGAGGACGCTATGCATTACAGAGCTATGATTCCTAAACCCTTTCTCAGATTTGGATGTGGAAACTATCATATTGCAGCTGGGAGTGTGCACTTTCAGCCCATATTACATATATAATTGTATTTCTGAACATGTTTTTGTAAACAGCTAAAATAACAAAACTTGTGTCACTGTCCAAATATTTCTGGCCCTAACTGTATATATTAGTGCTGTATATACCTGTGTGTAGCTGCTGCCGTCCCCGCTGTGTATATATATATATATATATATATTAGTGCTGTATATACCTGTCTGTAGCTGCTGCCGTCCCCGCTGTGTATATATATATATAAGTGCTGTATATACCTGTCTGTAGCTGCTCCCGTCCCCGCTGTGTATATATATATATATTAGCGCTGTATATACCTGTCTGTAGCTGCTCCCGTCCCCGCTGTGTATATATATATATATTAGTGCTGTATATACCGGTCTGTAGCTGCTCCCGTCCCCGCTGTGTATATATATATATATATATTAGTGCTGTATATACCTGTATGTAGCTGCTGCCGTCCCCGCTGTGTATATATATATATATATATATATATATATATATATAAGTGCTGTATATACCTGTCTGTAGCTGCTCCCGTCCCCGCTGTGTATATATATATATATTAGTGCTGTATATTCCTGTCTGTAGCTGCTCCCGTCCCCGCTGTGTATATATATATATATTAGTGCTGTATATACCGGTCTGTAGCTGCTCCCGTCCCCGCTGTGTATATATATATATATATATATATATATATATTAGTGCTGTATATACCTGTATGTAGCTGCTGCCGTCCCCGCTGTGTATATATATATATATTAGTGCTGTATATACCTGTATGTAGCTGCTGCCGTCCCCGCTGTGTATATATATATATATATATATATATATATATATTAGTGCTGTATATACCTGTCTGTAGCTGCTCCCGTCCCCGCTGTGTATATATATATATATATATATATATATATATTACTGCTGTATATACCTGTCTGTAGCTGCTGCCATCCCCGCTGTATATATATATATATTAGTGCTGTACATACCTGTATGTAGCTGCTGCCGTCCCCGCTGTGTATATATATATATATATATTAGTGCTGTATATACCTGTCTGTAGCTGCTGCCGTTCCCGCTGTATATATATATATTAGTGCTGTATATACCTGTATGTAGCTGCTGCTGTCCCCGCTGTGTATATATTATATATATATATTAGTGCTGTATATACCTGTATGTAGCTGCTGCTGTCCCCGCTGTGTATATATTATATATATATATTAGTGCTGTATATACCTGTCTGTAGCTGCTGCCGTCCCCGCTGTATATATATATATTAGTGCTGTATATACCTGTATGTAGCTGCTGCTGTCCCCGCTGTGTATATATTATATATATATATTAGTGCTGTATATACCTGTATGTAGCTGCTGCTGTCCCCGCTGTGTATATATTATATATATATATTAGTGCTGTATATACCTGTCTGTAGCTGCTGCCGTCCCCGCTGTATATATATATATATATTAGTGCTGTATATACCTGTCTGTAGCTGCTGATGTCCCCGCTGTGTATATATATATATATATTAGTGCTGTATATACCTGTATGTAGCTGCTGCCGTCCCCGCTGTGTATATATTATATATATATATTAGTGCTGTATATACCTGTATGTAGCTGCTCCCGTCCCCGCTGTGTATATATATATATATATATATATATATATATATATTAGTGCTGTATATACCTGTCTGTAGCTGCTGCCGTCCCCGCTGTGTATATATATATATATTAGTGCTGTATATACCTGTCTGTAGCTGCCCCCGTCCCCGCTGTGTGTATATATATATATATATTAGTGCTGTATATACCGGTCTGTAGCTGCTCCCGTCCCCGCTATATATATATATATATATATATATATATATTAGTGCTGTATATACCTGTATGTAGCTGCTCCCGTCCCCGCTGTGTATATATATACAGTGGGGCAAAAAAGTATTTAGTCAGTCAGCAATAGTGCAAGTTCCACCACTTAAAAAGATGAGAGGCGTCTGTAATTTACATCATAGGTAGACCTCAACTATGGGAGACAAACTGAGAAAAAAAAAATCCAGAAAATCACATTGTCTGTTTTTTTAACATTTTATTTGCATATTATGGTGGAAAATAAGTATTTGGTCAGAAACAAAATTTCATCTCAATACTTTGTAATATATCCTTTGTTGGCAATGACAGAGGTCAAACGTTTTCTGTAAGTCTTCACAAGGTTGCCACACACTGTTGTTGGTATGTTGGCCCATTCCTCCATGCAGATCTCCTCTAGAGCAGTGATGTTTTTGGCTTTTCGCTTGGCAACATGGACTTTCAACTCCCTCCAAAGGTTTTCTATAGGGTTGAGATCTGGAGACTGGCTAGGCCACTCCAGGACCTTGAAATGCTTCTTACGAAGCCACTCCTTCGTTGCCCTGGCGGTGTGCTTTGGATCATTGTCATGTTGAAAGACCCAGCCACGTTTCATCTTCAATGCCCTTGCTGATGGAAGGAGGTTTGCACTCAAAAGCTCACGATACATGGCCCCATTCATTCTTTCATGTACCCGGATCAGTCGTCCTGGCCCCTTTGTAGAGAAACAGCCCCAAAGCATGATGTTTCCACCACCATGCTTTACAGTAGGTATGGTGTTTGATGGATGCAACTCAGTATTCTTTTTCCTCCAAACACGACAAGTTGTGTTTCTACCAAACAGTTCCAGTTTGGTTTCATCAGACCATAGGACATTCTCCCAAAACTCCTCTGGATCATCCAAATGCTCTCTAGCAAACTTCAGACGGGCCCGGACATGTACTGGCTTAAGCAGTGGGACACGTCTGGCACTGCAGGATCTGAGTCCATGGTGGCATAGTGTGTTACTTATGGTAGGCCTTGTTACATTGGTCCCAGCTCTCTGCAGTTCATTCACTAGGTCCCCCCGCGTGGTTCTGGGATTTTTGCTCACCGTTCTTGTGATCATTCTGACCCCACGGGGTGGGATTTTGCGTGGAGCCCCAGATCGAGGGAGATTATCAGTGGTCTTGTATGTCTTCCATTTTCTAATTATTGCTCCCACTGTTGATTTCTTCACTTCAAGCTGGTTGGCTATTGCAGATTCAGTCTTCCCAGCCTGGTGCAGGGCTACAATTTTGTTTCTGGTGTCCTTTGACAGCTCTTTGGTCTTCACCATAGTGGAGTTTGGAGTCAGACTGTTTGAGGGTGTGCACAGGTGTCTTCTTATACTGATAACAAGTTTAAACAGGTGCCATTACTACAGGTAATGAGTGGAGGAAAGAGGAGACTCTTAAAGAAGAAGTTACAGGTCTGTGAGAGCCAGAAATCTTGATTGTTTGTTTCTGACCAAATACTTATTTTCCACCATAATATGCAAAAAAAATTATAAAAAAACAGACAATGTGATTTTCTGGATTTTTTTAATCTCAGTTTGTCTCCCATAGTTGAGGTCTACCTATGATGTAAATTACAGACGCCTCTCATCTTTTTAAGTGGTGGAACTTGCACTATTGCTGACTGACTAAATACTTTTTTGCCCCACTGTATATTAGTGCTGTATATACCTGTCTGTAGCTGCTGATGTCCCCGCTGTGTATATATATATATTAGTGCTGTATATACCTGTATGTAGCTGCTGCCGTCCCCGCTGTGTATATATTATATATATATATTAGTGCTGTATATACCTGTATGTAGCTGCTGCCGTCCCCGCTGTGTATATATTATATATATATATATTAGTGCTGTATATACCTGTCTGTAGCTGCTCCTGTCCCCGCTGTGTGTATAGATATATATATATTAGTGCTGTATATACCTGTCTGTAGCTGCTCCTGTCCCCGCTGTGTGTATAGATATATATACAGTGGGGCAAAAAAGTATTTAGTCAGTCAGCAATAGTGCAAGTTTCACCACTTAAAAAGATGAGAGGCGTCTGTAATTTACATCATAGGTAGACCTCAACTATGGGAGACAAACTGAGAAAAAAAAATCCAGAACATCACAATATCTGTTTTTTTAACAATTTATTTGCATATTATGGTGGAAAATAAGTATTTGGTCAGAAACAAACAATCAAGATTTCTGGCTCTCACAGACCTGTAACTTCTTCTTTAAGAGTCTCCTCTTTCCTCCACTCATTACCTGTAGTAATGGCACCTGTTTAAACTTGTTATCAGTATAAAAAGACACCTGTGCACACCCTCAAACAGTCTGACTCCAAACTCCACTATGGTGAAGACCAAAGAGCTGTCAAAGGACACCAGAAACAAAATTGTAGCCCTGCACCAGGCTGGGAAGACTGAATCTGCAATAGCCAACCAGCTTGGAGTGAAGAAATCAACAGTGGGAGCAATAATTAGAAAATGGAAGACATACAAGACCACTGATAATCTCCCTCGATCTGGGGCTCCACGCAAAATTCCACCCCGTGGGGTCAGAATGATCACAAGAACGGTGAGCAAAAATCCCAGAACCACGCGGGGGGACCTAGTGAATGAACTGCAGAGAGCTGGGACCAATGTAACAAGGCCTACCATAAGTAACACACTACGCCACCATGGACTCAGATCCTGCAGTGTCAGACGTGTCCCACTGCTTAAGCCAGTACATGTCCGGGCCCGTCTGAAGTTTGCTAGAGAGCATTTGGATGATCCAGAGGAGTTTTGGGAGAATGTCCTATGGTCTGATGAAACCAAACTGGAACTGTTTGGTAGAAACACAACTTGTCGTGTTTGGAGGAAAAAGAATACTGAGTTGCATCCATCAAACACCATACCTACTGTAAAGCATGGTGGTGGAAACATCATGCTTTGGGGCTGTTTCTCTGCAAAGGGGCCAGGACGACTGATCCGGGTACATGAAAGAATGAATGGGGCCATGTATCGTGAGATTTTGAGTGCAAACCTCCTTCCATCAGCAAGGGCATTGAAGATGAAACGTGGCTGGGTCTTTCAACATGACAATGATCCAAAGCACACCGCCAGGGCAACGAAGGAGTGGCTTCGTAAGAAGCATTTCAAGGTCCTGGAGTGGCCTAGCCAGTCTCCAGATCTCAACCCTATAGAAAACCTTTGGAGGGAGTTGAAAGTCCGTGTTGCCAAGCGAAAAGCCAAAAACATCACTGCTCTAGAGGAGATCTGCATGGAGGAATGGGCCAACATACCAACAACAGTGTGTGGCAACCTTGTGAAGACTTACAGAAAACGTTTGACCTCTGTCATTGCCAACAAAGGATATATTACAAAGTATTGAGATGAAATTTTGTTTCTGACCAAATACTTATTTTCCACCATAATATGCAAATAAATTGTTAAAAAAACAGACAATGTGATTTTCTGGATTTTTTTTTCTCAGTTTGTCTCCCATAGTTGAGGTCTACCTATGATGTAAATTACAGACGCCTCTCATCTTTTCAAGTGGTGGAACTTGCACTATTGCTGACTGACTAAATACTTTTTTGCCCCACTGTATATTAGTGCTGTATATACCTGTATGTAGCTGCCGCCGTCCCCGCTGTGTATATATATATATTAGTGCTGTATATACCTGTCTGTAGCTGCTCCTGTCCCCGCTGTGTGTATAGATATATATATATTAGTGCTGTATATACCTGTCTGTAGCTGCTCCTGTCCCCGCTGTGTGTATAGATATATATATATATTAGTGCTGTATATACCTGTATGTAGCTGCCGCCGTCCCCGCTGTGTATATATATATATTAGTGCTGTATATACCTGTCTGTAGCTGCTCCTGTCCCCGCTGTGTGTATAGATATATATATATTAGTGCTGTATATACCTGTCTGTAGCTGCCGCCGTCCCCGCTGTGTATATATATATATATTAGTGCTGTATATACCTGTCTGTAGCTGCTCCTGTCCCCGCTGTGTATAGATATATATATATTAGTGCTGTATATACCTGTCTGTAGCTGCCGCCGTCCCCGCTGTGTATATATATATATTAGTGCTGTATATACCTGTCTGTAGCTGCCGCCGTCCCCGCTGTGTATATATATATATATATATTAGTGCTGTATATACCTGTCTGTAGCTGCTCCTGTCCCCGCTGTGTGTATAGATATATATATATTAGTGCTGTATATACCTGTCTGTAGCTGCTCCTGTCCCCGCTGTGTGTATAGATATATATATATTAGTGCTGTATATACCTGTCTGTAGCTGCCGCCGTCCCCGCTGTGTATATATATATATATTAGTGCTGTATATACCTGTCTGTAGCTGCTCCTGTCCCCGCTGTGTATAGATATATATATATTAGTGCTGTATATACCTGTCTGTAGCTGCCGCCGTCCCCGCTGTGTATATATATATATTAGTGCTGTATATACCTGTCTGTAGCTGCCGCCGTCCCCGCTGTGTATATATATATATTAGTGCTGTATATACCTGTCTGTAGCTGCTCCTGTCCCCGCTGTGTATAGATATATATACAGTGGGGCAAAAAAGTATTTAGTCAGTCAGCAATAGTGCAAGTTCCACCACTTAAAAAGATGAGAGGCGTCTGTAATTTACATCATAGGTAGACCTCAACTATGGGAGACAAACTGAGAAAAAAAAATCCAGAAAATCACATTGTCTGTTTTTTTTAACAATTTATTTGCATATTATGGTGGAAAATAAGTATTTGGTCAGAAACAAACAATCAAGATTTCTGGCTCTCACAGACCTGTAACTTCTTCTTTAAGAGTCTCCTCTTTCCTCCACTCATTACCTGTAGTAATGGCACCTGTTTAAACTTGTTATCAGTATAAAAAGACACCTGTGCACACCCTCAAACAGTCTGACTCCAAACTCCACTATGGTGAAGACCAAAGAGCTGTCAAAGGACACCAGAAACAAAATTGTAGCCCTGCACCAGGCTGGGAAGACTGAATCTGCAATAGCCAACCAGCTTGGAGTGAAGAAATCAACAGTGGGAGCAATAATTAGAAAATGGAAGACATACAAGACCACTGATAATCTCCCTCGATCTGGGGCTCCACGCAAAATCCCACCCCGTGGGGTCAGAATGATCACAAGAACGGTGAGCAAAAATCCCAGAACCACGCGGGGGGACCTAGTGAATGAACTGCAGAGAGCTGGGACCAATGTAACAAGGCCTACCATAAGTAACACACTACGCCACCATGGACTCAGATCCTGCAGTGCCAGACGTGTCCCACTGCTTAAGCCAGTACATGTCCGGGCCCGTCTGAAGTTTGCTAGAGAGCATTTGGATGATCCAGAGGAGTTTTGGGAGAATGTCCTATGGTCTGATGAAACCAAACTGGAACTGTTTGGTAGAAACACAACTTGTCGTGTTTGGAGGAAAAAGAATACTGAGTTGCATCCATCAAACACCATACCTACTGTAAAGCATGGTGGTGGAAACATCATGCTTTGGGGCTGTTTCTCTGCCAAGGGGCCAGGACGACTGATCCGGGTACATGAAAGAATGAATGGGGCCATGTATCGTGAGATTTTGAGTGCAAACCTCCTTCCATCAGCAAGGGCATTGAAGATGAAACGTGGCTGGGTCTTTCAACATGACAATGATCCAAAGCACACCGCCAGGGCAACGAAGGAGTGGCTTCGTAAGAAGCATTTCAAGGTCCTGGAGTGGCCTAGCCAGTCTCCAGATCTCAACCCTATAGAAAACCTTTGAAGGGAGTTGAAAGTCCGTGTTGCCAAGCGAAAAGCCAAAAACATCACTGCTCTAGAGGAGATCTGCATGGAGGAATGGGCCAACATACCAACAACAGTGTGTGGCAACCTTGTGAAGACTTACAGAAAACGTTTGACCTCTGTCATTGCCAACAAAGGATATATTACAAAGTATTGAGATGAAATTTTGTTTCTGACCAAATACTTATTTTCCACCATAATATGCAAATAAATTGTTAAAAAAACAGACAATGTGATTTTCTGGATTTTTTTTTCTCAGTTTGTCTCCCATAGTTGAGGTCTACCTATGATGTAAATTACAGACGCCTCTCATCTTTTTAATTGGTGGAACTTGCACTATTGCTGACTGACTAAATACTTTTTTGCCCCACTGTATATTAGTGCTGTATATACCTGTCTGTAGCTGCTCCTGTCCCCGCTGTGTGTATAGATATATATATATTAGTGCTGTATATACCTGTCTGTAGCTGCCGCCCTCCCCGCTGTGTATATATATATATTAGTGCTGTATATACCTGTCTGTAGCTGCTCCTGTCCCCGCTGTGTGTATAGATATATATATATTAGTGCTGTATATACCTGTCTGTAGCTGCCGCCCTCCCCGCTGTGTATATATATATATATATATATATTTGTGCTGTATATACCTGTCTGTAGCTGCCGCCGTCCCCGCTGTGTATATATATATATTAGTGCTGTATATACCTGTCTGTAGCTGCTCCTGTCCCCGCTGTGTGTATAGATATATATATATTAGTGCTGTATATACCTGTCTGTAGCTGCCGCCGTCCCCGCTGTGTATATATATATATTAGTGCTGTATATACCTGTCTGTAGCTGCTCCTGTCCCCGCTGTGTGTATAGATATATATATTAGTGCTGTATATACCTGTATGTAGCTGCCGCCGTCCCCGCTGTGTATATATATATATATATATATATTAGTGCTGTATATACCTGTATGTAGCTGCCGCCGTCCCCGCTGTGTATATATATATATATATATATATATATATTAGTGCTGTATATACCTGTGTGTAGCTGCTCCCATCCCCGCTGTGTATATATATATATTAGTGCTGTATATACCTGTATGTAGCTGCTCCTGTCCCCGCTGTGTATATATATATATTAGTGCTGTATATACCTGTATGTAGCTGCCGCCGTCCCCGCTGTGTATATATATATATTAGTGCTGTATATACCTGTCTGTAGCTGCTCCTGTCCCCGCTGTGTGTATAGATATATATATATTAGTGCTGTATATACCTGTATGTAGCTGCCGCCGTCCCCGCTGTGTGTATAGATATATATATATTAGTGCTGTATATACCTGTCTGTAGCTGCTCCCGTCCCCGCTGTGTGTATAGATATATATATATTAGTGCTGTATATACCTGTATGTAGCTGCCGCCGTCCCCGCTGTGTGTATATATATATTAGTGCTGTATATACCTGTCTGTAGCTGCTCCTGTCCCCGCTGTGTGTATAGATATATATATATTAGTGCTGTATATACCTGTCTGTAGCTGCTCCTGTCCCCGCTGTGTGTATAGATATATAGATATATATATATATTAGTGCTGTATATACCTGTCTGTAGCTGCCGCCGTCCCCGCTGCTCCTCGGTACAATGACTCTTGTTCCCAGTATTTGGATATAATATTTGCATGTTACTGTGTTAATAAAGAGGAAGCAGCGGGCGGATAACGGACAGACGGAGCTCAGCCCCGCTGTGAGTACGTGGCCGGTACAGGACAGTGTGCGGCCCCCTAGCCGAGCAGAGCCCACTCCTCCCAGCACCCACCATCACCAGCACTATACTGGGAGCACTGGAGCTGCAGGTGGCAGAGCGCTGTCTGACCTCTGGACATGCGCGAGTTGTTAGTGGGCGTGGCTTCTTTTGATGGACGGCTCAGTCTAATAAGTGCTCCAGTGGGGGTATTTAAATAAGGGGGCGGAGCTGTCTTCGGTTGCGTATTCGGGGGCATTTGCATAGGGGCGTGGTCCCTGAAGCGGAAGTCTGTGAGGCTGCACAGTGGGTGATGAGGCCAGGAGGCCAAGTGTGGAGGGAAGGTGCCTGGGTATGGGGGGCAGCAGGGCACAGGGGGTCACCGAGGTGGGTACACTCAGCCATACGTGCTGGGGTTAGTGGGGAGGCCTGGGTTGGGGTGTACAGGGGTGTGCATGTTGGGGGGCACCTGTTTTGGGTTAGAGGCCTGTTCACATTGTGTAATATTTTCCTGCATTATTTATAGGACAGCTCCTATGTGGTGTTTATAATGTACTTGTTATTTTTGTGCTTTGTGTTCTGTTAGTGAATATTGAGATGGAGTCGGTGAGTTGTTTTTTTCTCCTGCTGCCATTTTGCATGTAATGTTTAATTTTTCCAGAAAAAATGCCAGCACCATCTAAATCTCCTGTGTGCCCAGCCGGGGTGCCAGGTAGCGCCCATCTGCCCCGGCCGGAGTGCCAGGTAGCGCCCATCTGCCCCGGCCGCGGTGCCAGGTAGCGCCCATCTGCCCCGGCCGGGGTGCCAGGTAGCGCCCATCTGCCCCGGCCGGGGTGCCAGGTAGCGCCCATCTGCCCCGCTGAGCGTTGTATAGCCGGGGCTCGCCCCCTGGACTCCGGCAGGAGGTTACATTGCACCAGTTCTGCATCGGCTGCTTCTCATTTCCATGTTGTAACTTTAGTTCCATTTTTTTTTATCTACGGTAATCAGGAGATTGTGATCTGTGGTTGGAGACGGAAACAAGACGCATCGCCCAGAATAACAAGCGACAAGTAAGTCAGACCAACCTATAGATTGGGGTGTGGAATACTCATTATTGTTTGTTTTTAGGGTATGTGTCCACGTTCAGGATTGCATCAGGATTTGGTCAGGATTTTATGCAGGTAAAATCCTGACCACATCTGCACCTGAGGTCACTGGCAGCTCCCCTGCGCTGTCCTTGCGTTGTTTCTGCACTGTAAGGACATGCTGCATTCTTAAAAGACGCGCCGCATGTCCGTTTCCGCGGGTCTGCCGCATGCGTCTTTTACTGCATAGTGGAGTCGGGATTTCATGAAATCCCCTCCACTATGCTGTAACATCTGGACGCTGCGTCAAAAACGCAGCGTTTCCTGAACGTGGACACATACCCTAACTCTGGCGGGAGTTAATTGTTTAGGAGTGAGGTGGGATCCCCATCGAGTATAATAACACATGCAAAGCTTAAAGGGGAATCTGTAAGCAGTTTATATTGTACTACATGGTGACCCGATTCTAACGCATCGAGTATTCTAGAATATGTATGTAGTTTATTTATGAAGATTTCAGAATAATGCAATGAATACACAGGTTTAGGCCGTCCGGGCGCGACTAATTAGCAAAGCGTGGTTCAAATCCTGCGCCAATTCGCCGCCAGCCGCGACCAATCAGTGAAGCCAGGGCGAGCTCCAGGTTTTTGAGGGCCCCGGGCAAAGTCTCACAGCCCGCGTAGCATATTGCACAGCCCACGCAGTGTATAGCACAGCCCGCGCAGTGTATAGCACAGCCCGCGCAGTGTATAGCACAGCCCGCGCAGTGTATAGCACAGCCCGCGCAGTGTATAGCACAGCCCGCGCAGTGTATAGCACAGCCCGCGCAGTGTATAGCACAGCCCGCGCAGTGTATAGCACAGCCCGCGCAGTGTATAGCACAGCCCGCGCAGTGTATAGCACAGCCCGCGCAGTGTATAGCACAGCGGGCACCATATCCCTGTTAAAAAAAATAAATAAATAAAAAATATTTATATACTCACCTTCCGGCGGCCCCCGGATCCAGCGCAGGCCTTCAGCGATGCTCCTCGCGACGCTCCATTCACAGTAATGCCTTGCGGCAATAACCTGTGATGATGTAGCGTTCTCGCGAGACCGCTACGTCATCTGGGGTCATTGCCGCAATGCATTCTTGGGACCGGAGCGTCGCAAAGAGCGGGAAAGGCTGCCGTGGACGCCGGAAGCTGAGAATATAATGATTTTTTTATTATTATTTTTAACATTATATGTTTTTACTATTGATGCTGCATAGGCAAAAGTTTGTCACACAGGGTTAATAGCAGCTTCAACAGACTGCTAAAACGCTATGTGACCGCTGACTGGAGGGGAGTCAGCCGGCCGCGACCAATCAGCGACGCGGGATTTCCGTTACAGACAGAAGGAAGTGGACCTTAGAGAGAGAGAGAGAAAGATATATATATATATATATATATATATATATATAGATATATATATATATATATCTATATATATATATATATATATATATATCTGACTGCAGCATGTTATAGGGACAGAGACCTGATTCCAGTGACGTGTCACTTAGTTTACTGGGTGCAGCGGTTAAGATGGAATCATAGGTTTCTCTGCTGCAGATCTGTTCCCTGCTCCCACCGATGCTTTCCGAGTAGTCTGTATAGTGACAGAGCTGCTTATCAGTGCTGGGGACTGAGGTTGGACTAGGAGGGACGAGGACAGTTGTCATGTAGTGATAATTTCCTGCTGATAAAACACTGATTGTATTGGAACAGAAAAACACAGCCCAGTAAGTGACACATCGCTGTAATCAGGGTCTCTGCTTCTACCTCATGGTCCTCTCCGATTACATAGCAAAAGCTTGGTGACAGATTTCCTTTAAATTATGCAGTTTTTCCAACAGACACACAAATGTTCTTGTCCCTATATGATAAGAGGTGCGCGACTGGAGAGGAGCACAAATGGAGGCCAAAGTTTCATACATTGATCCCTCTTTGAATCGTCATCATCATGGGTTATTTTTAGGGATCCGCCAAGAATCAAGTTCTTTAGGAATTCATAGAGGGCTGAACATATAAATGAAGGGGTCCTACAGCAAACTTCCAAGTAGTCACCCACCGCCTCAAATAAATTCATTTATTTTTGCAAAGATCAGGCACAATCACAGTGTCGCATAACGAAAGAAGAAAGATGTATTGCGATTCAGCCCCCCATACACTATAGCGCCACAGAGATGCTTCAAAAATACATTTGCCCCCTTTCCACCTCCACCATGCAGTCCCCCTAAATGCTCCACACACAGCTAATGCATAGTAGGAGTGTCCAGAGGGAGAAACTCTGCAGCGATGTGTCCAGCTTGAGACTGTAGGAGTCTCAGAATGGTGCTTTTAGTGGAATGTGCAGGCACTGAGGGCGGGAGCGTGTGGGCTGCGGAGCAGATGCAACTTTGGAGAGAAACCTGAGCGCGCTGCCTTCTGGGAAAGGTGGTCTGGCGGCACGGGGGGAGAGCTGGCAGGAAGCTCGGGATACAGAGAATAACCAATCATAACAAAATGCTGACTGGGAGCTAAAAGGGGGAATACAGAGTATCATACGGGTGTGAGGACGCGTTACAGGGACAGTCAGATCATTATTTTTCTTTGTGCATGAAAAAATCCATTTAATAATTACAGGCAGCAGTAATCTTATCTTTATCCGTCCTGCAGCTGAATACAGTCTATTGTTTCCTGTTATCGTGCTGGGGAGTGGCTGAGATCTCTGCAGATATGTCTGCCCCATGATCCCTGCTGTAGGAACCTCTCCATACGTATATATGACTGATCTGTGGAGCTTTACATCATGTGTATGGGAGCCTCTGTGGGTCAGTGCGGGGGCCACTCTGGGTCAGTGCGGTGGCCTCTGTGGCGCTGTACGGTGGCCTCTGTGGCACAGTGCGGGGGGCCTCTGTGGCGCGGTGCAGGGGCCTCTGTGGCGCAGTGCAGGGGCCTCTGTGGCGCAGTGCAGGGGCCTCTGTGGCGCAGTGCGGGGGCCTCTGTGGCGCAGTGCGGGGGCCTCTGTGGCGCAGTGCGGGGGCCTCTGTGGCGCAGTGCGGGGGCCTCTGTGGCGCAGTGCGGGGGCCTCTGTGGCGCAGTGCGGGGGGCCTCTGTGGCGCGGTGCAGGGGCCTCTGTGGCGCAGTGCAGGGGCCTCTGTGGCGCAGTGCAGGGGCCTCTGTGGCGCAGTGCGGGGGCCTCTGTGGCGCAGTGCGGGGGCCTCTGTGGCGCAGTGCGGGGGGCCTCTGTGGCGCAGTGCGGGGGCCTCTGTGGCGCAGTGCGGGGGCCTCTGTGGCGCAGTGCGGGGGCCTCTGTGGCGCAGTGCGGGGGCCTCTGTGGCGCAGTGCGGGGGGCCTCTGTGGCGCAGTGTGGGGGGCCTCTCTGGCGCTGTACACAGACAGGTGAACAGTTCCGATGACGTCAGACCCTTGTCGTCTGTTTCTTGCTCAGGCTTCGCAATGTTCCCACTTAAAAAGAGAAGGAAAGAGGCTGCGGCCCCCACGGATCCAGTAGCCCCAGCAGTCATTTTTCCTGATGTCTGGATATTCTTGGTTGAACGAAGAATGGGGGCTGCACGAAGAGGCTTCCTCACATCACTGGCACAAAGGAAAGGATTCGGTGTGGCACATGAATACAGGTAAAATGCACATGCCCGGTTTCATCATGGCACGGTACATAATGGGGTTATTTAGATGGTTGCATTTTTTCTATTACTAACATCTCTGGATGTTGGGCACCTGTGGACTAGAGTTGAGTGAATTTCTTCAGGTTTCCTCTTATTCGGCAAGTGCTATAGCTATGTCGTGGCTGTGTGACAGGCACAACACATGCATGGAGAGCCCAACACACAGGATCTCCGTGCTGTGACTGTCACACAGCCGCGACACATGCAGCTGCGGAGCTGAACTGCTGAGCAGCCTGCGCCATCCAGGAAGCCAAATAAGAGGGAACCCGAAGAAATTCGCCCAACTGTACTATGGACATTTCTCACCATGCAGCATCCCCAGTTCACTTTTATGGCCACAGTCCACAAGATGGACTTGTGACAGGAATGTCTTAGTACCCCTGATTGTCCCTAACTGCTAATCTGATAAGATGTCATGTGGATTACTGTTGCTGCAGTCTTTGAAGCATGTGAATTTCATCCTGCAGCGTCACATCTGTTAATGAGGCTGGTTGGACTAGTGCGGCAGGGCATCTCTTCCCTTGAACTAGTCCTAACTTTGACCTTCCAATTAAGGCCTCCGTGCATGTGATTGACAGCCTTCATAATGGTGCGCTCTCATAATCACTATTGTATGAAGGGTGTCAGTCACAACCTGGTAGACATGATTAGAAGATCCAAGACCTGGATAAAAGCTACCGTTGCTTGCTGGTCCTTCCTCCTTAAAGGGGTTGTCCGGCCTTGGGGTACAAGGCTGTAGTCACTTTGTGACTGAAGACTTGTGAATCCTCATATTACTTGCACTGTGAAGATTTTCCACTACCGGAAGTAGGCGGTCATGTGACCGCAAGTGTGCGATTTTTCACACTTCCGGGGCCACATTCCAACTAGACTGTGTCTGGCATTGCTCCATACAGTTGCATTGAGCAATGGTGCACACGTCTAGTCGGCAGGTGACTGCATGTATGCAAATCATGCACTTACTGTTACACTTCCTGCAGCGGAGAATCCTTGCAACATGCAATGCGAGCGATGTGAAGATTCACAAGTCTGCAGTCAGAAAATTACTGCAGACTTGTACTGTAAGGCCGAACAACCCTTTTAACATATGTGAAGGTCTATACCAGTCCTGGGAATGAAGATGCCATTTCATTGTCTTTGCGGCCCAGTAGTTCCCTGGCCACCCGGCTGTGCAGGGGAACTGCAGTACATTGTCTAGGACCACCTGCTGTTCCCTGCACAGCTCTGCAGCCCCTTCACTGTTCTATCCGGACCACCCGCTGTGTGTGGAAATGTCAGTACAGCTCCATTCCAGCACAGTTCCCTGCAGAACTAGTGGCTAAGAGCCGCTGTGCCATGAAAACTTCTCTGCTGCCCATTTAACGTAGCTGATGGGTCACTTTTTTTGTAGGCAGATTCCAGGTCACTTAACATAGTAACATAGTAACATAGTTAGTAAGGCCGAAAAAAGACATTTGTCCATCCAGTTCAGCCTATATTCCATCATAATAAATCCCCAGATCTACGTCCTTCTACAGAACCTAATTGTATGATACAATATTGTTCTGCTCCAGGAAGACATCCAGGCCTCTCTTGAACCCCTCGACTGAGTTCGCCATCACCACCTCCTCAGGCAAGCAATTCCAGATTCTCACTGCCCTAACAGTAAAGAATCCTCTTCTATGTTGGTGGAAAAACCTTCTCTCCTCCAGACGCAAAGAATGCCCCCTTGTGCCCGTCACCTTCCTTGGTATAAACAGATCCTCAGCGAGATATTTGTATTGTCCCCTTATATACTTATACATGGTTATTAGATCGCCCCTCAGTCAGTCACTTAGTACAGCTTTTATTCTCAATAAAATAACAATGCCAGGGCATCTTTTCCTCTGTTATTTATCCTGGAAATGTATGACTACACTAGCTGTTTCCAGCCAGCTAACGCTCGGCACGCTCATTGTTATCTAATTAACGCTGCTGGTGATTATGCAATTAAATGTACGTTTACCTTTGCTGAAGTGGCTGAATTACATAGAATGCATAGAAAGCTGCGTGTGGTAATGTGTGGGGACTGAGCCTCGTGTGGTAATGTGTGGGGACTGATCCTCGTGTGGTAATGTGTGGGGACGGAGCCTCGTGTGGTAATGTGTGGGAAAGGAGCCTCGTGTGGTATTGTTTGGGGACGGAGCCTCGTGTGGTATTGTTTGGGGACGGAGCCTCGTGTGGTAATGTGTGGGGACGGAGCCTCGTGTGGTATTGTTTGGGGACGGAGCCTCATGTGGTAATGTGTGGGGACTGATCCTCGTGTGGTAATGTGTGGGGACGGAGCCTCGTGTGGTAATGTGTGGGAAAGGAGCCTCGTGTGGTATTGTTTGGGGACGGAGCCTCGTGTGGTAATGTGTGGGGACGGAGCCTCGTGTGGTAATGTGTGGGGACGGAGCCTCGTGTGGTAATGTGTGGGGACGGAGCCTCATGTGGTAATGTGTGGGGACGGAGCCTCGTGTGGTAATGTGTGGGGACGGAGCCTCGTGTGGTAATGTGTGGGGACGGAGCCTCGTGTGGTAATGTGTGGGGACGGAGCCTCGTGTGGTAATGTGTGGGGACGGAGCCTCATGTGGTAATGTGTGGGGACTGATCCTCGTGTGGTAATGTGTGGGGACGGAGCCTCGTGTGGTAATGTGTGGGAAAGGAGCCTCGTGTGGTATTGTTTGGGGACGGAGCCTCGTGTGGTAATGTGTGGGGACGGAGCCTCGTGTGGTAATGTGTGGGGACGGAGCCTCGTGTGGTAATGTGTGGGGACGGAGCCTCGTGTGGTAATGTGTGGGGACGGAGCCTCGTGTGGTAATGAGGTGGGGGCGGAGCTACTGTGCAGGGGGCGTGATTAACGAGTAATCACGATGAGAGATATATATATGATGCCGCTTCCCTCATCGGTGAGGATTGGCCAGTGTCAGAGTATGTAGGGACATGTCTTATTGATCAGGTGAATGGGGCTTTCCAAGGTCTGCAGAGTTCTAGAAAAATATGCTTCAAAATTGACATTTTCTTGGGTATGAAAGTATCTACAGACATGTCGGGAGATGGGTCCTGTGTAAGGTAATGGGTATATCTAGTAATACAGGTGTATGGCACATGCATACGTGTCCTTCTACATGTAGGTACTCTAGAAACCATTGATGCCTTTCTGCCCCGGTGAGTCCCGGTAATTGCGGTGTATGATCCCGGTATACTTGTTTTCTGGCAGCCGTGCGGTGACACATGTGGTGTCAGAACAGAATTCATTCTCTGACGTCCTCAGCTGGATTGAGAGGAAGACTGGGAATCCCGTGATGCAGAGCGCTGACGACCAGACGTGGCCACAGATCCTGGACATCAGCTGGTTTACAGAGAGCATGAGTTCTGGAAAACCTGTGGCCGTGGAGGCCAGGCACCATCTAGGGGTAACGGGGACTTATTTTAATTTTCGTGTCTGTTTGCTCATTTTTTATCTTTCTATAGACTTAGCTATATCACAACTAGCAGAGGCTGAAATGTACATAATGTCCTCTCTGGGAAGGTCTCTCTGCAAATGGACGTCCAGGTGGGCGCCGGAGCTATGCCCAGTGCGATTACATCGGGGGCTCGGCTAAATACTGACTGCCACAGCCGGTGTCGGCACCGATCCTGATTATTTATCTGTACAGATGCTGCGATCAATATCGACCACATCATTTAAATGGTTCAGAGAAGAAGGGGGCTCCTTTCACAACATCCTCCCCCTGAGTGTTCAATTCTACGGTTCAGATGGCAATTTGCGGTAAAGCAATGACCTTTTTGTCTGTGAATAAAATGAGAAAAATTAGAAAAAACGCGCACAAAAGGGAAAAAATAAATTCCACCATTAAAAACCTAACTTTTGTGTTAAAACAAATACACTACTCACAAAAAGTTAAGGCTATTTGGCTTTCCAGTGAAATTTATTGAAAATGTAAAAAGTTCCCGCTACAGTAATATTTTACCATAAAAGTCGGATATTTAAGAAGAAGCAGCAATGGTGATTTCCTCATCTCAAACAATTTATTGAAACAAAAGCCAACAACAGTGGTGGGTGTATATAGCCCCTGCCCCCCAACACAAAATGTCAGTGTCTCGATAACTTGTCATGGGGCCTTACAGCTGACAACAACCTCTCCTGCGGTTCACCAGTGGAGCTATTGTCTGCGGAGGCATGACATGGCATCCCACTCTTTTTGAAGGCCGGCCATCAGGTCATTGAGGTTCTGGGGTACAGAGTTACAAGCCTCTGCGCGGAGACTCAGCTGATGCCATAGGTTTTCTATGGGATTCAGGTCTGGAGAAATTGCAGGTCAGTCCATTTGAGGTACCCCAGACTCCTGCCACCGCTCCATAATGATGTGACGTTGATGAGTGGGAGCATTGTCATCCATGAAGATGAAATGAGGCCTGTGTTGTCCGTGCAGAGGCACAATGACTCAATCACTGATGTTATTCAGTAGCAGGGGCTTGTTACTGTACCATTCATAATGTGTAGGTCAGTTTTGTACTGATGAGACCACCTGCCCACACTGTAACACCACGGAAGGCTAGTCTGGTGACCACTGTGGCTGATCCATAGCGCTCTCCTTGAGCGTTGGCGGCCATCATTTCTGATCAGTGTGAATGGACTTTCATCGGTGAACAACACTGAGGCCCACTGGTCCCTCGTCCAGCGTAGATGCTCCCCGACCCACGCAAGATGATGACGCCTGTACCTGGTGGTGTGGTCAGGTACCCCTGCAGGTCGTCTAGCTCGCAGACCACACTAATGTAAATGGTTTGGAATGGTCTGAGGTGACACTTGGGTGCCTGTAACCTCCCTTACATGTGCCTGGAGTTGTGTGGCACTCATCATCCAGTTATGAGGGCATTGTTCACAATGAAGCGGTCATCAGTGTGGGATGTGGCCAAAGGACGTCCACTTCTCTGCCGTTCTGTGACTCTTCCAGTCTCTCTGTATCTCTGTTGCACCCCGCTGAAAACTGAATTGGTTCCTTTTCTTTAAAAATGTAGAAAATTGCTGTTAAACTCTCTGGCATCCTAACAAAATTAAAAAAAAAAATTACAAGTGCTCCAGTCCCTGTTTGTTTGCAGCGCTGACATCAACTCACCAGCGCTGCAGCCAATCAGTGAAGTCAGCAGCTCATGTCGTCTGTATGGAAAAAGCTGCTGAGCTTTGTGATTGGCTGCAGCGTTATCAACGTGAAGTCAGCGGAGCAGACAGACAAAGCCTGGGGTAGTGATGGAGAGCCGGCGCTGGAGCCGGGGAGGATAATTACTACTGTTTTTTGTTTTTTATAACTACTGAAGCTTCCACTGAAAAGTTTACTGGAAGTGAACAACCCCTTTAGGGGCATAAAAATGTAATATTTGCCAAAAATTGGCACGTAACGTTTATCAATTGTGTATACCACATTTCCCCTAAATGTTCGGTCAGTTCTCATGTTGTTTTCCTTAAATTGTAGATTTTAGGATCCGAGATGTGTAAAGATAGAGACGCCCTTCCATCAGTAGCGCCGTATGCCTGCCAACGTCAGACGCCATTGACCCACCATAATTCACAGATTACAGTAAGTGACGGTGGATGTCATCAAATGTTCCTGCACCGGCTGCGCTTTTATGCACAACTCTTACCTCCAATTATGTGTAGTACAGACCCTGGCAGACACTAAAGGGCCTCTGTACAAGAACAATATATTATATGGGCCCTTTGCAGCCCAAGAGCTCCCAAAAATGCGAAATTGCACCTTCTTTAGAGGTAGAAATGGGGCCCCCTTACCTCTTGGGCCCCTGAGTACAGATACACAATTGAATTGGTTGTGAATGTGATTAAAGCTGAAAAAAAGCTCGAGATATATCCGGTAAATCTCTGACAAAATAGAAAACGTAATGATTCTCGTTTTTCATGTATAACGTTTGTCATCTACATTTGAAAATTTTGGTGGCTTCATAATCAGACCACTGCCAATTGCTAGAGTCAAGCAAAACTATTTGCCGTACCCTGGTTCAGTGGCCACGCCGGAAGTCCGTGCCCGCTTGGCCAGAGCCCTATGAACCTCCTCTTACCCGCTGGCTCCTCTTCTGATTAGTTGGCCCAGCGCAACATTATCGTTGCAGTGTGATGCACGCAGAACTAATCAGAAGAGTCCTTGATGTTGCCAACAGGTAGAGGATCAAATGGCTTTAATCCGTTGGCCCCGGACTACCAACGTGACTGGTGGACCAGGGTCCTAGGAGTCTTTTTGCTCAACTCCACTACTTTCCCTTTAACTATTGGGATATCACTCGAATGTTTGCCACTGAAAGCTTGTTTTGTGGGCTGTCGTCAAGACTTGTATTGCAGCAACGATTGAGTATAATATAACCTGTTTTTCTTACCTTTCAGGTTACATCGGGGGCTTATCTACAGCATTACAGAATGCTGTAGATAAGCCCCTGATGCCGGTGGGCTTAGCTCATATACCATTTTTGGGGGTGACAGGTTCCCTTTAATGGGAAACTGAAACAAGAAGAGAAATGTAATTGTAAATAAACCACCCCTTTAAGTGTACATTTGACAAACCAAACTGCAGTGATTATTTTATATTTTGTTGTCTTGGATCGTGATTCCATAACCTTTCTTTTCCTGCAAAAGGATGGGGAATTTAAGGGGTAATGTTCCTCCCTTTAAAGAGTGGCATGCCAGTGTAAGGAGACTTAAGTCCTTCAATGCTCCTCTGAGAAATTAAATATGCAAAATGCCTCTTCAGTGTCTGCAAATTGACATATGTCATATGGCTAGACTCGTTAAAGGGTCGGTATTGACATTTAGGATTGCTTCTTCCTGGACACTAGCACTAGATTCCTAGTCTTTTGTCTCTCTGTAGAGGATATTTGCATAATTAAATTCCCAGAGGAGCATTGCATGGCCTATATGTCTCCTTACCCTGGCATGCCAGGCATGCCACTTTACACAAGGAGAGATTTTACCCCTTAGACTCGTCAATGGCCTCTCATACAGCCAAATCAGATCTCTTGTACTTTGCACTGAAGAGGAGCAGGAACCCCGAAACACGCGTCTGCAAATTGAGATTCTGGATGGGCTTTTATCCTAGGGTTCGTTAAAGGGTCAATAGTGGCTTTTAAGATTGCTACTTCCAATAGGTGGCATTGGAGTTCAAGTCCTGCAAAAATGTTAAATCCGGTGATGTCCTTGCTTTGTGGCCAGGTAGTCAGCTTATCCATTCTGTGATCAGTGCAGAAAGAAAGGTTTGGCCAGATGGGTTATTAATTCATAGCAGTAGAGGCTTTCCCACCATAATTTGGGCCCTGCACCGATGATATATAATGATGTCGCGTCTCTTGCAGGTTTTTTTTTTTTTGCATTGGATAATGCTTTCTGAAATGCCTTTGTGTGATTTTGGCTGTGGTGCTGCTCACTTTTAGGACGCTCTGGAGATGTTGGAGAAAGCCGCTGCTTTACAGGGCTCTGAAGTCCGAAGTCTGGCTTTTGCAAGAGCGGCGTCTGTGCTCAAGTCTCTACCAATTAAGCTGCGATCTGCTAAAGAAGCCAAAAACTTGGTGTGGTGCGGAGGTCACAGCCAGGTGGTCATCCAGGTAATGTGGAAAAACAAGGGCGAGGACGGACAAAATAATGTGTCCCTACTGCCTTTTTTTTCCTAATCTGATGAGGTGGTCCGTACCGCTCATTGCTCCTCACAATGGGCACCTACAATTCCCAGCCTGGTGTGCCAATCCATCAGTAATTGTGAGCCATGGGAATTATTAGGGTATGTGCACACATTCAGGATTTTTTCACTTTTTTTTTTGCGTTTTTTCGCTATAAAAACACGACAACCGCGAAAAAAAGCGCAAACATTAAGCAGCCTATTATTAGAATGCAATCCGCAATTTTTGTGCACATGTTGCATTTTTTCCACGGCGAAATCGCATTCCGGAAAAAAAACGCAGCATGTTCATTCCTTGTGCGGAATCGCAGGGATTCCGCACACATAGGAATGCATTGATCCGCTTACTCTCCGCATGTGGCTATGCCCGCCATGTGGGAAGTAAGCGGATCATGTGCGGTTGGTACCCAGGGTGGAGGAGAGGAGACTCTCCTTCAGGCCCTGGGAACCATGTAATTGTAAAACAAATAAAAAATAAAAAAAAATAAATCGTGATATTCTCACCTTCCGGCGTCCCCGGCAGCCTTCTCGCCCCTCGCGATGCTCCCGTTCCCAGTGATACTTTGTGGCAATGACCTGTGATGACGAAGCGGTCTCGCGAGGCCACTACGTCATCTGGGGTCATTGCCGCAAAGCATTACTGGGACCGGAGCATCGCGAGGAGCTGGAAGGTGAGAATATCATGATTTTTTATTATTATTTTTAACACTAGATCTTTTACTATTGATGGTGCATAGGCAGCCTCAGAAGTAAAAAGTTGATCACACTTGTCAAGCACTATGTTTGACAAGTGTGACCAACCTGTCAATCAGTTTTCCAAGCGATGCTGCAGATCGCTTGGAAAACGCTAGCATTCTGCAAGATAATTACGCTTGTAAAACGCTAGTGTTAAGCGGGATAACGCATGCCAATTCCGCATGCGTTTTACCCGCGGCACAGTTGCGGAATTGCCGTGGAAATTTCCCCGGCAATTCCGGACGTGTGCACATAGCCTAACTGTGACTTAATGGGTGGAACTGTTCTCCTATTAAAGGTTCTGTTTTATCAGAATAACCCCAACCCATGTTCTGTAGGCAACGTCAACGCCGATGGGCTGGAACCATGGCAGGCTTTTTTCTTGGTATTTGTCATTGATTTCTCTTATTGTCTTTTTTTTTTTTTTTTTCCAGGAGATCTTGGAAGATGGAACATGTCATGAAGTAGAGGAGCTTAAAGTCAGTGAGCGGTACCGGTGTATGGAGGTGCGGTAAAAAGACTTGCGTCTGAGTATAAATGTAGTAAAATTAGGAGAAGCCACCACTACTATATTCAGGTTTTCTAGTAGTAAAAAATGGTTAATTTCATGTTTAAGGGGATTTCTGTCCTTTTCCACATGCACAGTGCGTGAAACTAGTAATGAACAAGTCATTAATTTGCTAAGTAAATCTATTTCTAAAGGTGCTATTGACATGAAATTCTCACCAGATGGTGTTAACAATGCACATAGGCAAAGAAATCAAATGATAAATGTCTATAAATTGTTACTGTATTTCTGAGGGGGGGTTGGTTAGGGGGTAAGGGTGTTGTTTAGTAAAATGAAAATGTATTAATACGGTAGGTCTTCTATTCATTGTATCTGTCTGGAAATTGTCAGACTGTGTTACTGGCGTGTCATATACTTTAATAAAAACTGTGATTTAAAAAAAAAAAAAAGTTACCGTATTTCTTGGATTGTAAACGGCACTTTTTTCCCTCCTAGTTTGGGAGGATATAATCCGAAGGGTTGGTTGTGGTGGAGCTGGGTCCAAGGAGGCACGGTTGCTGCTGAAGTAACCTGGTGGTGGCAGGAGTGCGGTGATGCTGCGGGCTCCCGAGATCTCCATCTGGCGGCCATTTTGCTGAAGTCCAACGCAGTAAAAACATGGGCAGTGCATGGACTCCATCAACATTTTGTAAAAGCCTGAAGCCCGCGGCAACCTCGCACCGCTGAACACCCCTGGGGGACCTCAGCATCGTGCCACCATTTTATTTAAAAAAAAAAAAAAAAAAATCCTATTTTTTGCCTCAAAATTTGGGGTGCGTCACATAGTCTGCAAAATACAGTATTTGTAATAATGAAAAATGACACGGGGAAGAAGTATGGAACATGCTTTTACTAAAACATAATTAATACTTATCGTACAAAAGCCTTTGTTAGCGATGACAGCTTCAAGATGGAGAAACTAGTCACATGCATTGCTCAGGTGTGATTTTTAGCTCATTCTTCCACACAAACTTTCTTCACATCTTGAAGGTTCCATGGCCTCCTTCTATGAACTCTGAGCTTAAGTTCCTTCCATACGTTTTCTATTGAATTCAGGTCAGGTGATTGGCTGGGCCGTTCTAGCAGCTTTATTTTCTTTCTCTAACGCAAATTGAGAGTTTCCTTGACTGTGTGTTTGGGATCATTGTCTTGCTGAAATGTCCACCTTTGTTTCATCTTCATCACCCTGGTAGATGGCACCATGCTTTCTTTCTTCCTTTCCTCCTTCAATTATATGAAGTTTGGAAGTGCTGTATGCAAAATAACAGCCCCACACCATGATGTTCCCACCTCCATACTTCACTGTTTATATGGTGTTTTTAGGGTGATATGCAGTGCCTTTTGACCTCCAAACATGGCATTTATTATGGCATCCAAAGAGTTCAATTTTGGTCTCGTTTGATCAAACTATATTCTCTCAGTATTTCACAGGCTTGTCTAAATGTTGCTGAGCAAACTGTAAACGCGCTTGAACATGCTTTTTGTTCAGCAATGGAGTCTTGCGTAGTGAGCATACAGGGCATGGAGGTTGAGTGCATCACTTATAGTTTCCTCTGAAACAATTGTACCTGTTGAGCCCAGGTCTTTCTGTAGCAGGTGGTTCTTGGCACTTGGACAACTCTTCTGATAATTCTTTTCACTCCTCTGTCTGAAATCTTGCAGGGAGAACCTAGTCATGGCCGGTTTATGGTGAAATGATGATCTTTTCACTTCCAGATTGTGGCCCCAACAGTGCTCACTGGAACCTTCAGTATTTTAGATTTTTTTTTTCTGTAACCAATGTCATCAGTATGTTTTGCAACAATAAGGTTGTGAAGGTCTTGAGACAGCTCACTGGTTTTATCCATCATTAGATGTTTCTTCTGTGGCACTTTGGTAATGAGACACCTTTTTATAGACCATCAGTTATACCAGCTGATATTATTTTTCACGAAGTGGCAGAATAGCTTTCTAATTACTGATAGATTTCAGCTGGGGTCATAACTTTCCATATCTTTTTTTCACTGATCTTTCTTCATTTTCAGTATTTTTCCCTATGTCATCTCTCATTATTACACATAAATCAAACCAAAGATGCCCATAAATTAAGTTATTTGCCTGTGTTGATGGGTTGTTACCAACATCTGGGGAGAATTTTATGTCAGTAGCACCTTTAGAAATATATTTACCGTATTTTGCGATTATAAGACGCACCACAAATTTTGTGGAGAAAAATAAGAAAAAAAATATAATGGTGTGTGTTATAATATGCTTTTGCGGTAGCTTTCCTCTGGGGCAGGCAGCGGTGGTGGAGCTGGGTCCCAGGTGGCAGGGTCGCGGCATATGGGGCAGGAGATGCTGCTGGCCCCAGGCTGGCACGGCGATGTGCTCGGTGGTGCGGGGTCTCCGCCGATATTTTGTAACAGCCCGGAGCACCTCACCGTCCATACTTTAATGCAGTGGAGCGGGAGCCGAGATCTCAATTATCGCATGCGCTGCCTCCGGGGGCCATTATCGCAGAGTCCACCTCATAGAGTATGGAAAGTGTGGGGCACCAGGCTTTCACAAAATGTTGGTGGAGCCCCTAAACCGCCGAACACCTTGTCATACCAGCCTGCGCTCCACCGCAGCCGGTAAGCTCCATCGCAGCTACAATTCGTATTATAAGAAGCGCCACCATTTTCCCCCAAAAATTTTTTGGGGAAAAAGTGCATCTTATAATCCGAAAAATGCGGTATTTAGAAAATTGGTAATGCGTTCAATAGTTAAGATCCTCCATTTTTCCGATTGGTGCTGGTCCCAGCAGTCGGACCTCCACTGATCAATAAGTTATCACCTATACAGAGGATAGGTGATCACTTATTTTCACCAGACAACCCTTTAAGTGCATTTGTAGGTAGATTATTTTTGTCGTTTTTACTCTCTTCTGCTTTACATATTCTATAACTTGTATGCTCTTTTTACTGTATAGCTCCTAACAAGTGTTTTTGGTGTTGGGGTGCGCACAGCAGATCGTTGGTACAAGGACGGCGTGCGGAATCTAAGTGACGTGGAGAAACTTACCATTAAACTGACTGCAGACCAGAGAGCAGGTAGGAGCTTTGTGCTGAGTGTAGAAGAAGGATCCGTACATCTATTAACTGTTAGTACTGTTCACACAGGGATAGAACATTACAAAGACCTAAAGCAGCCGGTGACCCGCGAGGAGGCGGAACGCGTGGAGCACTTCATAAATGACGCTCTGCACAGATTTGTTCCAGACCTAAAAATTACAATGACTGGTGGATTTCGCAGGTAGAGGAGAATTTATTGCCAAAGGGTAAAGGTTTTGTCGAAGTTTTTCCGAGCATGGGCAATGATTCCCTGCAGCTTAGCTACAGAGTGTAATAGGTATCAGAAATGGCCTGAAATACATTCTTTCCCCTATGCTTTACACTGCTGCCCTGTACATAGGTTGACTATTGTAACACTGTGCTGGCATCCACTTGGCTGTGCCCACGTTATTCCTTCTTGTTTGTCCTGGCATCTAACAGGGGGAAGCAGCAAGGACACGATGTGGATTTCCTCATAACACACCCTGACAAAGAATCGCTCAGCGGACTGCTGGAAAAAGCTATAGAATGGATGGATAGCCAGGTAGGCAAGTAATAAAAATACCGCCGGATTGTATAGTGATGTGTGTATATCGCTCAACCTCTGTGGAAGTATGGAAAATCCAGGATGGAAAGATATGTTAATGATATGCAAATGATGGGAAAATGGAAACAAAGTTTTCAAAACGTGCAGAAATCCCCGCTCTTACAGCCTTGGCTGCTATCAGTGAGGTTATTAATGGTTGAAGAAGGTTGTGCCACACTGAATGCACTTGGGCAAATCAACAAGATCCTCTGCTGGCAGCTGCCTTTGCAGTTGATGACCAAGAACCAGATGAGCTCGCTGTAGGCCATGGTAGCACGTTTAGGCCATGCAGGTTGCTCACAGTAGCATAAGCAACATGCGACCAGGCATAACGGAGATCCTTTTGTACCATGTCCAACTTTCTAAGACCACTGCAGAGAGCTGATCTCGCTCATTTGTCCTCCCACGGCCACTACGTTGAAGATGTAGTGCTGTTTGTGATAATTAGTTGTATTCCTATAATAAATGAAAAGCTTAAAAAGAAGCCATCATCAGAAAATTAGGTTTTTATGTTGCAAGGTTTATTTTTCCCATATCACAATCTTTATTAAAAATAATCAGGTCTCTTCAACAGGCGTAGTTTAATAAATCATCTCAAGAGTCACATATTAACCACTTCACTACCTTTGTCGTACCCATATGCTTCCAACCTGCTGTTCCATTTTGTAACTAGGATATAGATCACCCATTCTGCCGATTGGTGCACACCCATTTTCTTACCGGTTACCTTTATGAAAACTCAAAATTTGGAGCCAAAGCAATATTTGTGCCTGAAAATTTAAATTAAAAATTTTTTTTTTTTCATGGCTCAACGCTAGTGATGAGCGAGTATACTCATTGCTCAGGTTTTCCCCAGCACGCTCGGGTGGTCTCCTGAGTATTTATGACTGCTTGGAGATTTAGTTTTCATCGCGGCAGCTGAATGATTTACAGCTACTAGACGGCTTGATTACATGTGGGGATTCCATAGCAACCAGGCAACCCCCACATGTACTCAGCCTGGCTAATAGCTGTAAATCATTCAGCTGCCGCGATGAAAACTAAATCTCCGAGCAGTCACAAATACTTGGAGATCACCCGAGCAACGAGTATACTCGCTCATCACTACTCAGCACTATAAAATTCTGAGGCACACCTGTGGGTTCAAGATGCTCACCACAACTCTAGATAAGTTCCTTGGGGGGGGCCTAGTTTCCAAAATGTTGTCACTTGTGGGGGGGGTTTCCACTGTTTAGGTAGGCACATCAGGAGCTCTCCAAACGTGACATGACGTCCTCTATCTCTTCCAGACGATGTTGCGTTCCAAAAGTTGAATGGTGAACCTTCCCTTCTGAGCCTTGCCTTGCGCCCAAACAGTAGTTTTCCACCACGCATAATGTATTGGTGTACTAAAGAAACTGCACAACAAATTGTACTGTCCATTTTCTCCTGTTACCCTTGCAAAAATGTAAAATTTGGGGCTAAAGCAATTTTTTTGGGGGAAAAAACTTGAATTTTCATTCTCCTTCCACAGTGCTTTATTTCTAGTGAAGCCCCTAAAGAGTTTATAAACTTCTTTAATCTGGTTTTGAGGGGTGCAGGTTTTAGAATGGTGTCCCTTTTGGGTATTTTCTGTCATATAGACCCCTCAAAGTCACTTCAAATATCAAGTGATCCCTAAAAAAAAAAAAAAAAGTTTTGTAAATTTTGTCGGTAACATGATAAATTGCCGATCAACTTTTAACCCTTGTAACTTCCTAACAAAAAAATTGTTTAAAAAATCATGCAGATGTAAAGAAGACGTGGGAAATGTTATTTATTAATGTTTATCTATATAGCACCATTAATTCCGTGGTGCTGTACATGAGAAGGGGTTACGTACAGCGTTATAGATATCGTTTACAGTAATCAAATTTACAGTGACAGACTGGTACAGAGGGGAGAGGACCCTGTCCTTGCGGATTTACATTCTACGGGGTAATGGGGAAGAGACAGGAGGTCGGGGGTGCGGCAGCTCTGGTGGTGGTGAGGCGGCGGCTCTGGTGGTGGGGCAGCAGCTCGGGTGGTTGGTGAGGCGGCAGCTCGGGTGGTTGGTGAGGCGGCAGCTCTGGTGATGGTGAGGCGGCGGCTCGGGTGGTGGTGAGGCGGCGGCTCGGGTGGTGGTGAGGCGGCAGAATGGTTATTGCAGGCTATTGGCTTTCTTGAAGAGATGGATTTTCAGGTTCCGTCTGAAGGATCCGAGGGTGGTGGATAATCGGACGTGTTTAACTATTTTGTGTTTATTACTATCTGGTTTAAGGGCATACAAATTAAGTTTAAAAATTGCTACATTTTCTACATTTTGTTCAAATTTTTGACATTTTCATAAGCGCAGGTCAGGTAAATTTACCACTAACGTGAGGCACAATGTGTCGCCAAAAAAAAAATCTCTGAATCGCTGGGATAGGTTGAAACGTTCGAGTTGTTACCTCATAAAATGACACTGGTTAGGCTTGAAAAAATTAGCCTGGTCGGGAAGGGGAAAACAGGCTTGGGGTGAAGGAGTTAAATATGACTATTCACATTTTGTTATACTATACCTGATGAAGAGTAGTCTCCAAAGCTGCTAAGTTACCATTTTTTTCAGTTAGCCATTGAAAGATATTAACCACAGAGGACTCTGAAATGTTAATATCTTTTTTTTAATCTTGTGTCTAATATGGTACAAATATATAGTATTCCTGTATTTAAAAATTAGAAATTTTTGAATTTATATTCTGGACGCTGAGTCTTTTCAGACTCAAATATCCTGTTTTTTTTTTTTTTCAGGAAATGCGCACGTACAGTACAGACCAAAAGTTTGGACACACCTTCTCATTTAAAGATTTTTCTGTATTTTCATGACTATGAAAATTGTACATTCACACTGAAGGCATCAAAACTATGAATTAACACATGTGGAATTATATACTTAACAAAAAAGTGTGAAACAACTGAAATTATGTCTTATATTCTAGGTTCTTCAACGTAGCCACCTTTTGCCTTGATGACTGCTTTGCACACTCTTGGCATTCTCTTGATGAGCTTCAAGAGGTAGTCACCGGGAATGGTCTTCCAACAATCTTGAAGGAGTTCCCAGAGATGCTTAGCACTTGTTGGCCCTTTTGCCTTCACTCTGCGGTTCAGCTCACCCCAAACCATCTCGATTGGGTTCAGGTCTGGTGACTGTGGAGGCCAGGTCATCTGGTGTAGCACCCCATCACTCTCCTTCTTGGTCAAATAGCCCTTACACAGCCTGGAGGTGTGTTTGGGGTCATTGTCCTGTTGAAAAATAAATGATGTCCAACTAAAATCAAACCGGATGGAGTAGCATGCCGCTGCAAGATGCTGTGGTAGCCATGCTGGTTCAGTATGCCTTCAATTTTGAATAAAACCCCAACAGTGTCGCCAGCAAAGCACCCCCACACCATCACACCTCCTCCTCCATGCTTCACAGTGGGAACCAGGCATGTAGAGTCCATCCGTTCACTTTTTCTGCATCGTACAAAGACACGGTGGTTGGAACCAAAGATCTCAAATTTGGACTCATCAGACCAAAGCACAGATTTCCACTGGTCTAATGTCCATTCCTTGTGTTCTTTAGCCCAAACAAGTCTCTTCTGCTTGTTGCCTGTCCTTAGCATTGGTTTCCTAGCAGCTATTTTACCATGAAGGCCTGCTGCACAAAGTCTCCTCTTAACAGTTGTTGTAGAGATGTGTCTGCTGCTAGAACTCTGTGTGGCATTGACCTGGTCTCTAATTTGAGCTGTTGTTAACCTGCGATTTCTGAGGCTGGTGACTCGGATAAACTTATCCTCAGAAGCAGAGGTGACTCTTGGTCTTCCTTTCCTGGGGCGGTCCTCATGTGAGCCAGTTTCTTTGTAGCGCTTGATGGTTTTTGCCACTGCACTTGGGGACACTTTCAAAGTTTTCCCAATTTTTCGGACTGACTAACCTTCATTTCTTAAAGTAATGATGGCCACTCGTTTTTCTTAGCTGCTTTTTTCTTGCCATAATACAAATTCTAACAGTCTATTCAGTAGGACTATCAGCTGTGTATCCACCAGACTTCTGCACAACACAACTGATGGTCCCAACCCCATTTTTAAGGCAAGAAAACCCACTTATTAAACCTGACAGGGCACACCTGTGAAGTGAAAACCATTCCCGGTGACTACTTCTTGAAGCTCATCAAGAGAATGCCAAGAGTGTGCAAAGTAGTCATCAAAGCAAAAGGTGGCTACTTTGAAGAACCTAGAATATAAGACATAATTTTAGTTGTTTCACACTTTTTTAAGTATATAATTCCACATGTGTTAATTCATAGTTTTGATGCCTTCAGTGTGAATGTACAATTTTCATAGTCATGAATATACAGAAAAATCTTTAAATGAGAAGGTGTGTCCAAACTTTTGGTCTGTACTGTACATTTGCTGCAATGAACAGACGTTGACGCTATAGTTTGCATTGAAGCATCTAATGAGCGGGTGCAAAAATTCTTCTTAATCATGATTAAGGGTGCGTAGCCACTTGAAATGCGTGAATGTCGCATATCATGTATCTGTCAATGCTGATGTTGTTTTACCCTCTGCTGAGCACTTTTTGGTCAATAAAGAAGTTTGTTCACAAGTTCGTTGAGCTGGATTTCTCATGTTTTGATTGGTCCACGCATTGATACAGCGTTTCCTGTGCTCCGAACACCTTAGGGTGTCTGCTACGGTGACCTGGACTTTTTTTTACTTCAGTTGTAAGCCATTCCTGCCTTACTCCACATCTTTAGCTTACAGATGGGGATTTTTAAATGTATTCTCTAAAGCGCACAACCTCCCCAAATCCACCAGGGGATTATCCGAGGAGTGTGTACAGACCTGCTTATACAAAGTAGTTGTCAGGAAGCCATTGTGTTCTGTAAACCTATAAGTGGCTTGGAATAAAAGGCTTTGTTCACATTTGTCAGAGGCCTCACTTGGTTTTGCATGCATGGTTGGCGCAGGATCTTGTCCTAACCAGTTGGCAATTCATGCAGAACAGCATGGCTCTATGTCTGGATGGCGTGATGGGATTATTATTATTTATTTATATAGCACCATTGATTCCATGGTGCTGTACATGAGAAGGGGTACATACAAATTACAGATATCACTTACAGTAAACAAACTAACAATGACAGACTGATATAGAGGGGCGAGGACCCTGCCCTTCCGGGCTTACATTCAACAGGATGGTGGGGAAGGAGACAATAGGTTGAGGGTTGTAGGAGCTCCGGTGTTGGTGAGGTGGTATCTCTGGTAGTGGTGAGGAGGCAGCAGGGTCAGTGCAGGTTGTAGGCTTTCCTGAAAAGATGGGTTTTCAGGTTCCGTCTGAAGGATCCGAATGTGGTTGATAGTCGGATGTGTTGGTGCAAAGAATTCCAGAGGATGGGTGATATTCGGGAGAAGTCTTGGAGGCGGTTGGATGAGGAGCAAATAAGTGTGGAGGAGAGAAGGAGATCTTGGGAGGACCAGAGATTATGTGAGGGAAGATATCTGGAGATTAGTTCAGAGATATATGAAGGAGACAGGTTGTGTATGGCTTCGTAGGTCAGTATTAGTAATTTGAACTGGATACTCTGAGGGAATGGGAGCCAGTGAAGAGATTTGCAGAGGGCGGGAAGCGGAGGAGTAGCGAGGAGAGAGATGAATTAGTCGGGCAGCAGAGTTAAGGATGGACTGGACTGGAGGGGTGCAAGGGTGTTACCAGGGAGGCCACAGAAAAGGATGTTGCAGTAGTCAAGGCGGGAGATGATGAGGGCATGCACAAGCGTAGATTGACGGTTGAGGAAAGGACAGATTCTGGAGATATTTTTGAGCTGGAGGCAACAGGAGGTGGAGAGAGCTTGGATGTGCGGTTTGAAGGACAGGGCAGAGTCAAGGGTTACTCCGAGGCAGTGGACTTCCAGTACGGGGGAAAGCGTGATGTCGTTAATTGTGATAGATAGGTCAGGTATGGAAGATCTATGAGATGGGGAAAGATGATGAGTTCAGATTTTTCCACATTGAGTTTGAGGAAGCAAGAGGAGAAGGAGGATATGGCTGATAGACACTCTGGGATTCTGGACAGCAGAGCGGTGACGTCTGGGCCAGAAAGGTAGAGCTGAGTGTCAGCTGCATAAAGGTGGTGCTGGAATCCATGGGACTTTGAGTTGTCCCAGGCCAAGTGTATAGATTGAGAAGAGTAGGGGTCCTAGAACAGAGCCTTGGGGGACTCCAACAGAGAGAGGGTGGGATGAGGAGGTAGTGTGGGAGACACTGAATGTGCGGTTGGAAAGGTATGAGGAGATCCAGGATAAGGTGAGGTCTTTGATGCCAAAGGAGGAGAGAATCTGTAGTAGGAGGCAGTGGTCAACTGTGTCAAAAGCAGAGGACAGGTCTAGAAGGAGGAGTACAGAGTATTGTCTGTTAGCTTTGGCTGTAAGTAGGTCATCAGTGATTTTGGTCAGGGCTGTCTCAGTTGAGTGATGGGGGCGGAAACCAGATTGTAGATTGTGAAAGAGCAAGTTAGATGAGAGGTGGGAGGAAAGTTCAGCGTGGACGTGCTGCTCCAGGATTTTTGAAGCGAATGGAAGGAGCGATATTGGGTGATAGCTGGACATAGCTGTTGGGTCGAGGATTGGCTTTTTAAGGATAGACGTGATTGTGGCATGTTTGAAAGCAGAAGGGAAGGTGCCAGAAGTTAGTGATGGGTTGAACAGGTGGGTTAGGGATGGGATAAGTGTGGTGGTGAGGTTGGGGAGGAGGTGGGATGGGATGGGGTCAAGCGCACAGGTGGTGAGGTGCGATTTGGAGAGGAGACCATTAAGCACCCCTTCAGTGATCTTGGAGAGGTAGGTTATGGGATTTAGGCATTGGTCTGGTAAACAAAGGGGTTGTGGTGGTTGAAACATGAAGACTTGCCTTGTTTGGTCAATCTTATTTTTAAAGTGTGTGGCAAAGTCCTCAGCAGAGAAGAGGGAGGTTAGAGAGGGTAGTGGGGGGCGGAGGAGGGAGTTAAAGGTTTTGAATAACTGGGGTTGTAGGATAGGGAAGATACGAGGGTTGTGAAGTAAGCCTGTTTATCAGAGGTGAGAGCAGATTTAAAAGCGAGTGTTGCCTGTTTGAATGCAGTGAAGTCGTCTTGCGAGTGTGTTTTCTTCCAATGCCGCTCTGCAACCCTGGACAGTTGCCGGAGCTTTTTAGTGGTGTTATTGTGCCAGGGTTGTCTATTGATGGGATGCATGTATTAATCGCGTGAAAGAAAAATCGGCGTAAAGAATAATCCATATTTATTGCTCACTACTTCATAATATTTTATAAAGTCATCTCAGCCCTAATGCAAAGTGACTGAGATGCATGAAGCATCACTGAAAAGATTTTGTAAAAACCAATATTTTGGAAAAAAAAAAAAATCCTAATAGGGGCCAAATTTATACATTTTTTATTTCATGAGGAAAAATCCTCTAAGTGGCGATTATGTATGTATGTATGTATGACTATAAGGGGGAAGGAGGATGTGAAGAATATTCGAGACTTAATTTCATGTCAATCTTTGTATCCTATTTGGCAGGGAATTATAAAACCCCCTTTGCATGGGCAGCTGTAACAGGACACCTAGCTCAGCAAGGGGAAAAGCCTCAAAAGTCTGTGAGTGACAGATCTCATACCTTGAGCCAGCCAAGCTCGGAATAAAATGCTTGCAAAATAGATACCATGTGGTCTAACTGCTTTGAGTTAGCTATGATTTCATAAGGAGAATATGGACTTATCGTAAACCCTGGTGGTCAATCACCGGTTACATTTTCGAGAGCTCTGGACTGGACCAAATGCCTTCCAGAGTCTCAGTCCTTTCTAGCACCACTGGGTGGGGAGATACGTAGGATGGCTAGTAGAAACCAGATAGCAAAGCTGTGTTTAGTCTCGGCATGTAGCTGGGTTCTGGCTGGATCTGGAGGCACCAAAACTGCCTCCCTAGGACCGTCCATTAAGGAGTTAGGACTCCTCTTAAGTTTTGGAGTTTTTAGCTGCTAGGGGCAAGGGGAGGGGATTTAGGTTCAGCCCAGAGGGCATGAGGCGAGTGACCCAAACGCTAATGTAAAGCCATGTGGGGTCTCTCTGTTATGCTTGCGGTTCACTTCGAAAGTGTGGGCCTTGTTGAGTAACGTGCTGGGAAGGACCTAGGAGCCGGCTGGCAGTCCATGCCCCTGCGACCCAGCCCTCACATGGTCGAACATCAACCCGGTAATTGACATGTGCTTATATCTTTTGTCCATCCACTATTATATTTGCATAAAAGACCATTGTATATGTATAACCATCGTGTATATAGTGTATTGTCTAGTGTGCCATTAAGGTGATTTAAATATATAATTTAACCTTGGGCTGCTCTTTTATCTTGATCCACAAATCCACACGTCCGTTTCTACCGCAGCTGGTTTCTGGCCCAATATAATCCCGTTAAGGCTATGTGCGCACGTTGCGGTTTTGCCCACGGATCCGTGGCGTTTTTGACGCTGCAGATGTGCAGCAGTTTCCCATGCAGTGTACAGTAACATGTAAACCCAGGGAAAGCCAAATCCACTGTGCACATGCGGCAGAAACGCAGCAGTGTTTTTTCTGCAGCATGTCAATTCTTTGTGCTGATCTGCAGCGTTTCTGCACCCAATGACTTCCATTGTGTCAGGCCAATCCGCAGCAAAACCGCAGGTTCAAAAAAGATCTGCGGTTTTGCTGCGGAGTTGGATGCGAGAAACGCTGCAGATCGGGAGGGGGAAGAGTGTGTGGGCAGAGACTGTGTGTGGGGTGAAGATGTGCTGGTCTGTGTGCGGGTATTTGTGTGTCTGCGGGTCTGTGTGTGTGTGTGTACGGCGATTGCGTGGCTGTGCGGGGGTCTGTGGGGATCGCGGGGCTGTGAGGCGATCGCGTGGCTGTGCGGGGATCGCGGAGCTGTGTGTCTGCGTGGGTGTGTGCGGGGCTGTATGTAGGCAGGCACCGTCCGATGGGACTACTAGTCCCAACCGGCTATACCTGCTACAGTGACAGCTAGCTGGATGATGGGACAGTATAGTCCCTTCATCAGGCTACTGTGTTCAAGTGTACAGAAAAAAAACAAATACACACATACAACATACAGAATGCAGTACATAAAACACACAGAATACAGTACATACAACATGCAGAATACAGAGCATACAACATACAGAGCATACAACATACACTAGACATAGACATACCGTACATACAATATACATAGGTACATACAACATACTACATACAGACATACAGTACATACAACATACTACATACAGACATACAGTACATACAGAACATACAACATACAGTACATACAACATAGAGTACATACAACTTAGAGTACATACTCACATCACCTTGATCCCCGAAGCCATTGCTCACCTGTAAAAAAAAAATATTAACATAATAAACAAAATACTCCCTGATCCGCAGATATCCAATTAATACGAGTGTCCCATGACTATCTCCCGTGGAGAGCAGCCACATCAGCTGATGTGACCGTTCTCCAGGGGCTCCGGCGATACAGTGATGGAAGGTATCTTTCCGCACTGCATCCCTCCGTGTTTTTTTTTTTTTTTTAACTATTTAAATAATTTAAAAATGTGGCATTGAGACTCCTATTCTTGATAACCAACCTTGCTGAGGCTTGCAGCCCACAGCTGTCAGGTTTGCCTGGCTGGTTATCAAAAATACAGGGGCACTCCCACTTCATTTTATTTATTTATAGCATAGGCGGCAGCTTATGAATACTCCTATCAGCCACCGCCTGTTCTCTCATTTATCAGTTGAATACAACTATCAACACTGTCCCCTGCTCACGCTGATCCCTGCGCGAGCAGGGGACAGTGATGTGAGCTGTCTTTAGCACCTAGGGCCGGGGAACAGTGCGAACAATACCGCTGATTCCTAGACACCTGTATGTGTCACGCGTATGTCATCCGTGTGTAATCAGTCTTCACATGGGCAGGACATTTACGGCCCGTGCTGCTGTTAAACGATCCGCGGAAACTCACATGTGCACGCACACATTCACTTAAATGTCTGCGTTTGTAAGTATCTCCGGTACGTTTGAAAACTGTCACCACACGTACTGGCAACAATGACGTGTGAAAGAGGCGTAAAACTGTACAAATCTGACCTTGTGTGTCCCTACGAGGGAAAGCGGGGAAGACCGCCTTACGTGATCCATCTGACGTGATAGTGACATCAGGCGAGGTGCGGGTTCATCACAGAGGGGATAAGCTGCTGCCTCTTATTTTACGTGTGATTTCTGCTGTTTCTCATTACAGGGCTTGTTGTTGTACCACCATATAAAGGTGCGCTCTCACATGCACGCTCCTAGGCGCAGCACACACATGGATGGCCATGAAACCTGTTATGCCATATTTGCCCTTCCAAACCTTGACCGAGTGAGGTTTGAATATGAAGCCGAAGTTTCCGATGCGGCACATAGCGATCTCTCCTCCTCCGGAGCTCGTACATGGAGGGCTGTCAGGGTGGATTTAGTAGTTACTCCGTATGATGAATATCCCTTTGCCCTCCTGGGCTGGACAGGATCTAAGGTCAGTGGCGTTCAATCTATAGCCTATAATGGAATCCGGCATTGTAAAAGTAATGTTGGGAAGATTATGTGTCTGGGAGATTAGTGTTATGTATCCCTACATGTACAGGCCTCTAATTCATCTGCCGCAACGTTGTGACCATTTTCATTCATTAGTAGTGATGAGCGAATATACTCATTACTCGAGATTTCCTGAGCACGCTCGGGTGACCTCCGAGTATTTGTAAGTACTCGGAGATTTAGTTTCCCCTCACCTCAGCTGAATGATTTCCATCAGCCAGCTTGATTACATGTGGGGATTCCCTAGCAACCAGGCAACCCCCACATATACTTATGCTGGCTAACAGATGTAAATCATTCAGCTGCGGCGAAGAAAACTAAATCTCTGAGTACTTACAAATACTCAGAGGTCACCCGAGCATGCTCGGGAAATCTCGAGTAACTAGTATATTCGCTCATCACTATTCATTAGGAAATATCTGTTATAATCTATGTTCTATATATTTTCACACAAGGTGCTGCGAGTGTTAGACAGGTCACCATTGAGATCTCTTAGAGCACTGTCCAGAGATGAGGACACTCAGGTATTTTAATCACACTTATGTGTGCTAACTGTTGTGCAGTGAGATCGGGCCCATATATCGCCTACAGGAGTAGGTTCTAAGCTACGGTGGGGGCGTGTTCTTCTCTCCCATGTGTGTTGCTGCCTGCTTGTGATTGGTCAATGTCATACAGGGGAAGAAGTACACACCCTCAGTGAAAACTCTGATAACTTTTTTGTTAAATCCAAGAAGGCTTTAACTTATTTGGTGCCAATAGTATCATCACAACAGAGGCAAAAAAAAAAAAAAAAAAGTTTATTCCACTCTGCAGCCACTATTACATTTTGTGTCCAGTTCAACGCAAAAAGTCATGTTTAACAGACTAGAAATAACCGAGGGAAATTCAGTGTTACTGATGTTTATGGACTAGGTCTGGGAATACACCTTAGCCACGTTGACTTGTATGTAAGGCAAGGTTCACATTTGCATTCAGGGGCTTTGCGGAGGGCTGCGTACGTCCTCCGTTAAGCCCCGCCTACTTTCACATACTTCTGCATGCGTCCTGTGTATTTATCTTTAACAATGGGTACGCAGGATATGCGGATGTATGTGGATGCGTCGTTTTGACGTGCCCGCACAAAACGCTTATCCTGCATACCCAATGTTAAAGATAGGTACGCAGGACGCATGCAGTAGTAGGCAGAGCTTAACGGAGGACGTACTCAGCGCTCTGCAAAGACCCCGAATGCAAATGTGAACTTAGGCTAAGCTGATCCTTTATTATTTTATTTTTTTCTTGCTAATTTTGTAAACCTTGCATTGGCACATATACAGACTATCACTTACTCTGTTGCGGTGTGCACTAGTCCACAAGGTAAATTCGTACATAAATTCTCTTGCAGCATTTTGAAAGAGAACTGCGTCGCTTTTCTTGGCATGAGAAAAATCTGTCTTTAAACAGTCATGGACTTTATGATACAGAGAAGGTAAGAAACTTCCAGACTGCAGAACATAACACCCATCCAGTATCTAGTGAAGATGTACACTATGCATTTCAGTTGTGCGGTGGAGCCACGTGTATATTTCTAAAAATGGGATTTCATGCACGACTTGCAGTGCTAAACAACTGCCAATTGGCTATATACAAGCTACTCAGCGGCCATCTAATACTTTGTTTAGACAGGCTGATCGCATTTCCCACGAGTACAGAGGGTTCTGTAACGACCAGTAACAGATCGTTCTGTGCACATTGACATTGTTCTCGACAGCACTGCTTGCACTGAACGATGTGCTGCAAACAATGATGATTATTAAAGGGAACCTGTCACCCCGAAAATCGGGGGTGAGGTAATCCCACCGGCATCAGGGTCTTATCTGCAGCATTCTATAATGCTGTAGATAAGCCCCCGATGTTACCTGAAAAAGGAGAAAAAGACGTTAGATTACACTCACCCAGGGGCGGTCCCGCTGCTGGTCTGGTCAGATGGGCGTCTCCGGTCCGCTGCGTCGCCTCCCATCTTCTTTCCATGACGTCCTCTTCTGATCTTCAGCCACGGCTCCGGCGCAGGCGTACTTTGCTCTGCCCTGTTGAGGGCAGAGGATAGTACAGCAGTGCGCAGGCGCCGGAAAGGTCAGAGGCTCGGCGCCTGCGCACTGCAGTACTTTGTCTGCCCTCAACAGGGCAGAGCAAAGTACGCCTGCGCCGGAGCCGTGGCCGAAGATCAGAAGAGGACGTCATGGAAAGAAGATAGGAGGCGCCGCAGCGGACCGGAGACGCCCATCTGACCAGACCAGCAGCGGGACCGCCCCTGGGTGAGTATAATCTAACGTCTTTTTCTCCTTTTTCAGGTAACATCGGGGGCTTATCTACAGCATTATAGAATGCTGCAGATAAGCCCCTGATGCCGGTGGGATTACCTCACCCGCGATTTTCGGGGTGACAGGTTCCCTTTAAGCAAACTTAAAAATATTTCAACCCAACGAATCAGCATTTTGCTCATCCGTCTGGTGATTGGCAGCCTGTTTACACTGACCGATTATTGAGAAGAGAGCGCACTTAAGATCATGGGGCAGTGCAAATGCACTTCCAGACCATTTTCACATCTGCCTTAGGGAATTCCATTCTTTCTTTCTATTTTTTATTTTATTTAAAAACTATGATCATATGGCCAACTGTAGTGATATGCTGCAGTACATGGTGAAATAGATGTCTTTTCTAGAAGCCCCAGCTTAAGGAAGGACCAACATGGCAGCAATGTGGGCATGCCATGCCAGCCCGTCATGGGTGTAAACTGATGGGAGTTTGTGCCCATGCACCGGCCATCATGCTATTTAAATGCTTCTGTTAGTAATTGACAGTGGCATTTAAATAGCCCCAGTCCCTGCTGTTTAACTATCTCTGATCGCTGCAAATGCTAACCATGTATCACAGCCGGCATCTGCTGGATATGGGCAGGCTCAGCTGCTGAACCTGCTCCACATGAGCGCACCTTGACTGTGATGTACAGTTACACCTTTCTGCACTAAGGGGCTCATTTCACTTGTCTCTATGTAAAATTGGAAAGACAAATGGAATTCACTATACAATATATATATACTACTCAAAAAATAAAGGGAACACTTAAGCAACACAATGTAACTCAGTCACACTGCAGGAGAGGTTCTGCAGGGGGTGACCACAGACCATTTCTCTGCTCTCCTTTTTGGCTGTTTTGGTAACTTTTGCATTTTGTCATTGCTCTCGCCCCCCAGGGGAACTGTACAGTAGCATGATGCAGTGGTTACAACCAACGGAAGTTGCTCAGGTAGTGCAGCTCATGGCAAGAAGGGTAGCTGTGCCTGTCAGTGTAGTGTCCAGAGCATGGAGCAGATACCAGGAGACAGGCCAGTACACCAGAAGATGTGGAGGGGGCCATAGGAGGGCAACAACTCGGCAGCAGGACTGCTAACTCCTTTGTGCAAGGAGGAACCATGATAGAGCCCTGCAAAATTACCTCCAGCAGGCCACTAACATCCATGTGTCTGCTCAACCTGTCAGACAGACTCCTTGAGTGTGGTGTCAGGGCCCAACGTCCACAAGAGGGTGTTGTGCTTACAGCCTGTGCCGGACGATTGGCATTTGCCAGAAAACACAAAGATTGGCAGATTCGATATTGGTGTTCTGTGTTCTTCATGGATGAAAACAGGTTGACACTGAGCACATGTGACGACGTCAGAGAGTCTGGAGACGCCGTGGAGAGCGATCTGCTGCCTGCAACATCCTCCAACATGACCAGTTTGGCAATGGGCAAGTAGTGGTGTGGGGTGACATTTCTTTGGAGGGCCGCACAGCCTTCCATTTACTAGACAGAAGTACCCTGACTGCCATTAGGTACCGAGATGAGATCCTCAGACCCATTGTGACACCATATACAGGTGCAGTTGCCCTGGGATCCTTCTGATGCATGACAATGCTAGGTCTCATGTGGCTGGCGTGTGTCAGCAGTTCCTGCAAGATGAAGACATTGATACTACGGACTGGCCTGCCCGGTCCCCAGACCTGAATCCAATCGAGCACATCATGTATCGTTCCACCCACCAAGGTCACATTGCACCACAAACTGTCCAGGATGTTGACTGATGCTTTAATCCAGGTCTGGGAGGAGATCCCTCAGGAGAACATCAGCCGCCTTATCAGGATCATGCCCAAGCGTAGGGAGGTCACGTGGAGGCCACACACACTACTGAGCATCATTTCCTTGTCTTGAGGCATTTCCACTGAAGTTGTGTCGGCCTGTAATTTGATTTTCCAGTGTGATTTTGAGCATCATTCCAAATCTAGCCCTTCATTGGATATTAATTTTGATTTACACTGATAATTTTTGTTTTATTGTTCTCAGCACATTCCACTATGTAATGAATAAAGATTTGCAACTGGAATATTTAATTCAGTGATATCTAGGATGTGGTACTTTAGTGTTCCCTTTTATTTTTGAGCAGTATACAATTCCAGATGGCTATACACACATTAAGGATGCTGTGACATCCCAGGATTGGAGGAGCCATGTGCCTTTTTCCCAACCTGCCCCTAACTAGCACTAATAAATATATGTTTGTATAAGAGTATAAGATGAACAGCACAGGTCTTGAACACCATAAGGAATGTACATAGGTTACACAATTTCTTTCATTATGCACAGAATGGCTTTTATTTCCTGAAACTGGAACACGACGTTAATCAGTAGCTTTAACACTCAGCCTGATTCTTTGCTCATGTTTATTTTTTTGCTTGCAGAACTGCTCCATCCCGGCAGCCTCTGAGGAAGAGATCTTTGCACTTCTGGGTCTGCAGTACGTGTCTCCTCCATACAGAAATGCCTGATTTATCAGTGTCCAGGTACAAGCTTGTATTTATATGCACTAAAATGTCTTTTAAAATATTTTTTAAAACTGGTTTTGGAGTAAAATCTTATAGCGGAGACCCAAGACAATGCAGCAGGTAACTGCGGCACACAGGCAATCAGCCCTACGTGGCAAGATGATTTTGCGAGGTTGGTGTCACAGATTACACACCGGCCTCAGCAGCCGCTGTCACAAAAACTGCACATCACTTGCGTAAAATATATTTTAGCCTGTGTATTCCTTTGCCACGTGTCAGTTGCAGCAAAATATCATTAAAGGGTATAACCACTGTACTAAACGTAAGCAAAGAATACATAAAGCAACGACTGTATCCCTTATTGAAGGTTGGTTTTCTATGGTAGCGACCCCACGTACCTTGTTTGAGAAATCTTCTCCCTATACTTACGGTGCTCTTGCTCATAAAGTGGCTGCAGATGGAAGAGCAGGTATCTAGTCACATTGCTAAGCCTCGGCCATCAAAACACATTGGCTTGTGCCACCATAAACGATACGTATAATTAGGAAGAAACCGTGTAAATATTTTAGTCATAAACAGTTATTGAAAATCCTGTGGGCATGTACTTCTTTTTCTTTCTGACGCTGACCAGTCATAAGCAGGGAATAACAAAGAACAGGCTCTTTAGAGCTGTTAATCACACTCGGGTCTGCTGTGCTGCAGCACCTGCCATGACTGCAGTGAGGAGAGCAGACGGTGTCATTGTGTCTCACACAGAGCCTGTTCTAAGATCTGTGATGGCATGTGCTGCAAAACGCTGCCAAAAGAGTGAATGAGGATGAATTGCAAAAAAAAATTTCCGACGTTATTGTTGTACTCCAGGGGTCACAATGTGTCCCCTTTCACTTGTATTGTGCTGCGCTGTAGAAACCTGTGTCACGGCCAAAGTCGCAGTGTAATCCCTGCCTAGTTGAGATTTGAGGCTTTAGGGCCTGTGCACATGTTGCATGTTGTTTGTTTTTTAGTTTTTTGTTTTTTTCCTGCACAGATTTGTTACAAAACCTGAAGGATTTACTGATGCCAGCCATAGTGGATAATCTTGAAGTCTGGTGCACACATTGATTACTTTTGACTTGTAGATTTAAAACTGCAGGATGTCAATTCTTTCAATGTTTTTTCCAGCAGATATCACTCATACTAATTAATAGGGAAAAATCTGCACCAAAAATGAATTTAGAAAACTTATCAAAACAGTGCCTCTTTTACATAACATTTTTTCCTGCCAAAAAAAATGCTTATAAGGCTATTCCTCACCTCCTGCTCTGGAAGAAGAGGCAGGGAGGTAACTGGTGGAGACCCTCGTGTCTCTTCCATTGATTCAAGCCTGTGCGCAGAGGAGCAGAGAGTGGGAGAAGCTACGAGGGCCAGAGATGTTAGCTTGTGTAAAATAGAATTTATGGTAGGCAAAAATGCATCCCTGAAGATTCAAGGCTTAGAATCAAAATGCCTGGCAATGCCCCTGCCCAGCGCTAATGCGCCGGAGCTAGCGAATCGCTACGAGCCACATGTCGAGGAACCCTACATCGGCCAAACCTGCTTGTTTCAGTGGGACTGGCGGACCACCGGACCACCTAAAAAGAGCTCACCAACAATGTGCTAAAATGGTCCATCACGTAATTTGAACGACAGCCCACCCTCTAGTCAAGTGTAAAAACAGGTTGCCATCTGAAGAAATGCCGCACCGGAGACCTGGATCTCAATGACTGGGCAGCTGCTCATGGAAGAACGTGTGCTTACGATTCAGTCCTTCTGTCAGTTGAGACCCAGATCTCAGGAGCTGCATTTCTTCAGACTGCAGACTCATGACTAGGATGGTCTGACACTTGAATAATGTGTTATGGCTATCTTAGGCTACGTTCACATTTGCGTTGTGCGCCACTGCGTCGGCGACGCAACACACAACGCAAATAAAAACGCACGCAAAAACGCTGCGTTTTGCGACGCATGTGTCGTTTTTTGCCGAAATTTGGACGCAAGAAAAATGCAACTTGTTGCGTTTTCTTGGTCCGACGCTTGCGGCAAAAAAGACGCATGCGTCGCACAACGCAACAAACAAAAACGCATGCGTCCCCCATGTTAAATATAGGGGCGCATGACGCATGCGTCGCCCGACGCAAACCCGACGCAAACTAGCATAACGCTAGTGTGAATTGTAGCCTTATTACATTGTTGGAGAACACTTTTAATGTGTATTTGGGTTTCTTTTAATGCTAGCAGTTGCTGAGTGACAAGCCAGAGAAACTCCAATCATAATAAACAGGTGTAATGGTCCAGCATAGAGATAAGTCCTGAGCCTATTAAAACTCCTTACAGTAAAATGCCAGGTAGTAAACCTACGCGTTTTGGCAGGTAGTTCAAACTTGGTATATTACCTTGATTCAAGGCTACCTGCTGAAATGTGTAGGTGAGTTACCTGGCATATTACTGTATGGAGTTTTACGTGCACTACCAATGAAGGTGACGTTTTAATAGGCTCAGGACTTATCTCTATGCTGGACCATTAGATCTGTTGTTTAATGCAATTACATTCACTTTACTTGAACTATTAAGGTACCTTCACACTGAGCGACTTTAGAACGATAGCAATCCGTGACGTTGCAGCGTCCTGGATAGCGATATCGTTGTGTTTGACACGCAGCAGCGATCAGGATCCTGCTGTGAGTTCGCTGGTCGGAGCTAGAAGGCCAGAACTTTATTTCGTCGCTGGATCACCCGCTGTCATCGCTGGATCGGCGTGTGTGACGCCGATGCAGCGATGTCTTCACTTGTAACCAGGGTAAACATCGGGTTACTAAGCGCAGGGCCGCGCTTAGTAACCCGATATTTACCCTGGTTACCATTGTAAATGTAAAAAAAAAAAAACACTACATACTTACATTCCGGTGTCTGTCGCGTCCCCCGGCGTCCACTTCCCTGCACTCCTCCTGCATCCTGTGTCAGCGCCGGCCGGCCGTAAAGCAGAGCACAGCGGTGACGTCACCGCTCTGCTTTACGGCCGGCGCTTACACAGGATGCAGGAGGAGTGCAGGGAAGCTGACGGCGCGGGACAGACACCGGAATGTAAGTACCTATGTACTCTTTTGTTATTTTTTTTTTTTTACATTTATAATGGTAACCAGGGTAAACATCGGGTTACTAAGCGCGGCCCTGCGCTTAGTAACCCGATGTTTACCCTGGTTACCCGGGGACTTCGGCATCGTTGGTCGCTGGAGAGCTGTCTGTGTGACAGCTCTCCAGCGACGCTGCAGCGATCGGCATCGTTGTCTATATCGCTGCAGCGACGCTTAATGTGACGGTACCTTTAATGTGCAATAGAAGGCCGCCCCTGCTGTGCAGAAGAGCGCACTGAGCCAATTACATCCACAATGTGAGGATATGACGGCCCTGATTATTGATTCGGCCACCTGAGACCAGCCTTGCATGGCCGTCAGTTCTGTCCCAATGTTGCTACTGGAATCAGCGACTAGAACCCATGTCCCAGATAAGATTTACCACACAGACTCGAAGCTTATGTAAAAAATGGTTTATCTGTTCCATTTTTGTATAAAACACACAGGAGAAACCTAGCCAATCAACACACAAATTCCCATTCACAAGACTTCAGGATTTTTTTTTTTTGTGAAACTCTTCACCTAAAGAACATACAAAGGTTTTCCTTTAAGTCTACTCTCTATTACCTTCCATTTATCTATTTCTTTTAGAAAAAGTAACATTTTCAACGAAAATAAACAAAACAAATTCCACATATCCCCATTTTTTTTGTCCCAGTTACAGTACATAGGCAGAGGGAAACAGGTTATGTACTTTATGCAGTTTTCTGCTGTCCCTTCTTTCCAATGAGAGATTTGTGGATATGAGGAATAACACCTGCAAAGAAGAAGAAAAAATATCAGGGGTCTGTGCAATATAACATGCGACCGATAAGATATCCTACATTAGTGCTGCACTGTTAGTAGTGCATTACCCAGTGTGCGTCCAGAAGTGGATGTAGTGTACTATGTCCGTAACAAAAACCTAATAAAATACCCTACAGTAAACAAATATCAGTGCACAAAAATAATATACGGTATTTAGTTAACATGCTTTTTGATTAAAAAAAAGTGAAAGCCATCCTGCCTTGGGACAGCAACCATAATTGGGACGGTCGGTTGCCGTGACGAGGCGGGATGGCTTTCACATTTTTTTTTTTTTAATCAAAAAGCATGTTAACTAAATACCGTATATTATTTTTGTGCACTGATATTTATTGTTGGGTATTTTATTATGTGTCTTGTTTTTTTCTGTTTAGTGGCTTGTATGAACATGTGCTTACATGCTAGGACAAAGATAATCCGATTTGCTTTGTGTTTTATGCCAGATTCGCACATCTGTGTGCGGTTGTCCAGGCACCGGCCGCGGGTCTCCTGACCTGAACCCGATAGCCTCATATGTGCATATTAGACTGTTGAGCTTGGATCAGGAGACCCGCAGTGAGTCCGTGACACAAGGCTGTGTGATTGCAGCCTTTTGGGCTACTTTCACACTTCTGTCTGTGATAAAGACGTTGCAATGCGTCGTTCTGTGCAAAAACCACATCCTGCAAAGTTGCCCGCAGGATGCGGTTTTTGCACATAGACTTGTATTACCGACTCATTGCGACGTATGGACACACGTTCTATACGCCGTGCACTGGATGCGTCGGTAATTGGCGGACCAATGTAACTTTTTTTGTGTGATGTGTCCGCCATTTTCGACCGCGCATGCCCGGCCGAAACTCCGCCGCCTCCTCCCCGGAACTCATAATGGGCACCGGATGCGTCTGAAAACTGCATCCGGTGCCCACGTTGTGCACTATTTTGCCCGATGTCCGTCAGGCTGATGGTTTGCGACGGCCCCGTACCGACGGAAATGTGAAAGTAGCCTTAGGCCGGGGTCACACTAGCGTATGGCATCTGATGGTAGAGCATCGGATGCGATATGCTAATGACTCTCGGCTCCTGCTCTGTGAGTGTCATGCTACTGTGCTCTGGTCCTCTTACACAGAGCGGATCTGAGCACAGCTGTGGAGGTGATGAAAGTAATTTCTCCATCTCCTCCGCTGCCAGCGTTGACGTATATCTCACCGCACTCAGATGATACCCGAGTGATGTGTGCCATGTCACTCACACCCATAGACTTATTTGGGTGCGAGTCTCGGTGCCAATCGCAGCATGCTTTGATTGTTCTCACATGCTTATTCGGCATGAGAAAATACGGTAGTGTTGGCTCCAGCCTAAGTGTGTAAAACACAGGATGCTACACTATATACAAAGGCAGTAAGCAGATCTAAATATACCTCCTCCTGCAATTGTGGCCTTGATGAGGGAGTCCAACTCTTCATCACCACGAATGGCGAGCTGCAAGTGACGAGGAGTGATACGCTTCACCTTCAAATCTTTAGAGGCGTTTCCTGCTAACTCCAACACCTGCTCATAAAATAGGACAGAGTTACTCTGCAGTTAAAGGATCACCTGTGTTTTGAGACTATTAAACTGGTTTTCTAGAATCAAGCATTGGAAATTCCTAGAGAAAAATGATTCCCAGGACCCTGCTCCAGTAACCATGTTGGTAGTTTACTGCCCCATGCCAACCTCCTCCCCGAGACATCCTCAGTGTCATTCCTGATTACTGCCTGTGACACCATGGGGGACTAGAGCTGGAGTGCACTGGTTCGGCGGCCATGGTCCTGTGGATCTCTTTGCTGTTCTCTAGTATCTCGTGTATATGGAGCACAAACCTCCGCAGTAAGGTATTCCAGGATGGCAGCACTGTACACTGCTGCTGTAGCACCAACTCTTCCGTGACTTGTAGTGCGTGTCTTCAAGTGTCTGTGGATACGGCCCACTGGAAACTAACAACAAGTAAACCGTTACAGAACACAGGTTTTGGGGACTGGCAGCAGGTACACCGCTATTTACATAAAAACCATATATCCCCAAGCTCCTCTTCTTCCTCAAACGAAGTTGCCCTCTGATACAGCAGCAAAGAAAGGGGTCTCCCAATGTTTCTAAACCGAGTATCCCACCTACTCAAATTATATCAACGTTCCCAAAAGCTATGAACATACACAGTGCCGCACCCATTACAGGCCCAGTAGGATGGTACCAGTACCCCTAGGATACATGGTATATCTGCTGCAGGCCGCATTTCTACTTGATATTAGGATGTTTCATTCTATATTTTAAGCCAAGATTCACCGTGATTGATAAGAGGTGTACCTGCTCCATTACATGTGTGTGCTTAGGATTCATATAACAGATACAGATGTATGGAAGTAGGAGCAGGTGTATGGGCATTCGTCTCTCTTATGAAGAATTGATGCACTAGTGCATTCAAGAGCAGTTTAGCGCAGAAGCCATATGCAAATCAGTCCACGCCCCCAGTGCACTTTCAGCCTGATTTGCATATGGACTGTACACTAGATTTCTTGAAGAACACACTAAAAATTTACAATATTTTTAATTTTATTGGGGCACAAATTTCTATACAGCAAATGTGTAAAAAAAAAACAAAAACATTTGCCGACAGGTTTTCTTTAAATTGAGGGAGCTTTGTTTGTATTAGGCTGGATTCACACTGGCGTATAACATCGGATGCGATATGTGAATGACCCTTGGCTCCATCTCTGCCCGTGAACTGTGCTCCGATCTTCTCGCATCGGAGAATCGCAGCACAAGGGCGGAGGAGACTGAGTAATTTCTCCGTCTCCTCCATGGCCGGACTTGGGTCTGTGCACCCATAGACTTGTATGAATGCGAGTGAGCGGGGTCTCGTCACCAAGCGCAGCATGCTGTGATTGTTCTCTCATGCCGAATCGGGATGAGAAATTAATCTCTGGTCTGATCTGCCCTATAGTATAATATTGGGTAGAGTGCTATCCGATAAATCATCAGATGGCATTCGGCTCTGTTACTCTCTAGTGTGACCCCGGCATTAAAGGTGCTTACTATGACATCTATTAGCTACCTGATGGTGCCAAAATGTACAATGTCAGGCAAAAAATATCTTACCTGCAGTCCTGCTCTCTGTGAGCGAGACACTGCCTTGGCCTTAGCCTTCCCACTATCCTTCCCCGCTTTACCACCAGCCTGTATGAAAAGACAATGAGAGTTACAAACAAATATTACCGCCCTCCTGCAGTGCACTAGTGTCATTTATTCTGGAAAATCTTTTATTATTGCATGTGTATTGTTTGCACACACGTCTAAACCAAGGCTAAATGCTGCATTAGGCTGAGACTGCACAACACCTCAGCAAAACTGCAACCTTTTAATGTTTTCCTATGGGAAAAAAAAGATGAAATCTAACCATACTGGACCTAGGGCACGGGTCACTTGCCACAATCCATTCCCCCATCATAGGTGAGAATTAAAAGGAACCTGTCACCTGCTTCATGCAGCCCAAACAATCGGAGCTTGACTGAGTGATTGCAGCCAGGTATATTATTTTCAGAAACTCTCTGATGTTTGAGACATAAAACTTAAAAATTTGGCAAGGGACCATAGCCGGCGACAAGTCTATGTGATGCCACCCCCGGCTGGCTTCTCCCAGCACTGCTAGGGCCGACACATAATAATTGTAAAGTGCTGCGGAAGATGTTGGCGCTATATAAATAGAATTAAGAATAGACATGTACAGACAATAAAGACATAATGGAGTAACACATACTGTAGTTCACCGGTTACAGGAGTGAGGGTCCTGCTCACAAGCTGGCAATCCATAATGAAATGGGGGGACACAACAGGTGGGACGTGCTGTTAAGTCTGGTCCAACCATCACTATAATGGGAGTATCATAAAACTGCGTGATCCAGACATCAGCCGGTATCTGTCTAGGTACAGTTACCGTGAGCTATTGGGGGCATGGATGATGTAGAGACAGATGAATAGAAGGGAGCAGATTCTGATTAACAGAAAGAGGTAACGGGAGAGTTAGATTAGCGAGTTGAGGCGATAGGTCTGTCTAAAGCTATATTTTTAAAGCATACTTAAAAACATGGGAGTTAGATATTAGTCAGATTGTTTGGGGTAGTGAATTCCAGAACACTGGCGCAGCACTAGAGAAGTCTTGGAGACCGAATTGGGGGGTTTGGATTATGGAGGATGTCGGTCTTAGATCAATTGTACCTGATTGATAGGTCGGTCTCTATAAGCCCCTTTCACACACCAGTTTTTTGCTGTCAGTCACAATCCGTTGGCTCGACGGATCCGTCGCAGATTGTGAAAAACTGGTGCGATGGATCTGTTTATTCGCCGGATCCGACCAGCAGATCTGGCTAATTGGATCCTAAAAAAAAAAATCTGAGCATGATCAGTTTAAAAAAACTGAATCCGGCGACGGATTCCGTCATTTGACGGATACGGTGCCCATAAATTGCCATTCGAGCAAATGACAGACGGCGACGGATCAGTCGCTGTCCGTTTTTTTGACATACACAAAGAAACGTTATTTTGTCCGTTGTCTCCAGCCGCCGGACAAACAATTTTCAACGGATTCAGCGAACGTCGGATGGAACGTGAGGCCATCCATCGCTAATACAAGTCGATGAGAAAAAAAACAGATCTAGCGGCATCAGTTGCCGGATCCGTTTTTTTCAAAATTCGACGGATTGCGACTGATAGGCCCCTTTCACACATCAGTTTTTTGCTGACAGTCATGTCAATTGCCTGGAGCGGCATCGGAGCAGCCGGCCTAGTCTTGTCTCTGGTTCCTGGCTGGATCGTAAGTATGTTTTCTTTGAAACTCCACATTTCAGAGACCCATACCTGGCTGCACTGGAGCAGGCTCTCTGATTCATGCTGCCCGTGGTTTGAGCAGCAGAACACTGGCGACAAGCTCCCTTTTTAAAGTCACATCGACCCCGATCCTTCCCTTTCGTGTCTCATCATTAGAATACAATAATTTATTCACATATCATGATACAACGTTTCATTACTAATTGTTGCACTATACGATCCCTTTCCAAATAAGTATATGCTGGTTAATATACTTAAACTTTGTTGATTGTGCCCATTGTGCAACCTGAATTTGATTCTGATGTATGCTGAAACATCAATTGTTAATTGTAACTTCAATAAAAATAGATAGAACCATAAAGTCACATCGATTGCATAATGTTCTCACCGCTCCCAAGTGAAGACCCGGAGATCTAGCTCGCACATGATTTGCTGCTCACCATGTAGACATGGTCATCATTGTTGTCCACAGGTAACCCTGCACTTGGTGAGATTGTAGCCCAGAGGGGACAACTTGCTACTTAAGGCTTCTTTCACACTAGCGTCGGAATCTCCCCGTCGCAATGCGTCGGGGAGAGATTCCAACGCTAGCGTTTAACGCTTTGCACAATGGGTGCAGCGGATGCATTTTTCCGGCGCATCCGCTGCCCCATTGTAAGGTGCGGGGAGGTGGGGGCGGAGTTCCGGCCGCGCATGCGCGGTCGGAAAAAGCGGTCCGTTGGGAGAAAAAAACGTTACATGTAGGGTTTTTTTTTCCCGACGGTCCGCCAAAGCACGACGCATTCGTCGCAAGACGGATGCGAAGTGTGCAAATCCGTCGCAAATGCGTCGCCAATAGAAGTCTATGGGGAAAAAACGCATCCTGCAAGCACTTTTGCAGGATGCGTTTTTTCTGCAAAACGACGCATTGTGACGGATTTACAAAAAACGCTAGTGTGAAAGTACCCTAAGGTGCTGCCGATACATCTTCAATAGATGTGTTAGGTCACCAGTGTTTCCTCCCGGCAGCCCTAGATAAACATGCAAGCTTGCTTTAAAGTTTCTCTGTCACTATTTATATATGACAGGAGCTGCACAATGTGGCGGAGCGTCTGGGTCCAGTGACCCACCTCCCCTCCCCCCACCAATCAGTCAATAAACTGCTCTGAAGTCTGCGGCTTTTGCATCAGCCGTCTATGGGCTCATCAGTAAGTCCATGTCCACAGCTCTGAGAGAGAAGGTACTTAGACTTACTATTGAGCCTATCCACAGCTGTGAAAGCACAGCTTATGTTGGAGCTGTGGAAATCAAAGCTTTATTTTGACTTTGCAGCACCTGTCATATATAATGACGTTTATACAGACTTACACAGAGCTTGTATGTTTTCAATGGGAGAGCGAACAGCCTGACACCTCAGGTAGCGGCCTATCTGTCAGGGAAAATATCGGACCTGCTTTGCTCTAATGCAGGGATGAGGAACCTCAGGCCCTAGGGCTGCTCCCGGCCCTCGATGTCCTTTTGTATGGCCTTAGGGCAGATTCCCAGGGCAGGTAGCTGTATTTTGATGGCCTATGGCCCTTTAATTTCTTCTTGCTCTGTGAGAATGCACACGCAGTGTTCACTACTGAATGCTGAGGCCTGCAGTGAAAGATAGTGAGTGGAGTTAGCAATCAACTTGTACGGCCCCCGAAGGCTGGTATAAATATCCAAATGGCCCTTGGCAGAAAAAAAATGTTCCCCACCCCCGGTGTAATGTGTGAGGGCAGAATTACAGTGAAAACAAAAGTTTAGTTTTATTGTTTTAGGAAAGTGACTTCAGGAGGAGCACTTCTTCCTGCATGATGTGTTATTCTGATAAACCGCACACCGATCACACAGGCTGATGTATTATTCTGATAAACCGTACACCGATCACACAGGCTGATGTATTATTCTGATAAACCGTACACCGATCACACAGGCTGATGTATTATTCTGATAAACCGTACACCGATCACACAGGCTGATGTATTATTCTAATAACCGTACACCGATCACACAGGCTGATGTGTTATTCTGATAAACCGTACACCGATCACACAGGCTGATGTATTATTCTGATAAACTGTACACCGATCACACAGGCTGATGTGTTATTCTGATAAACTGTACACTGATCACACAGGCTGATGTTATTCTGATAAACCGCACACCGATCACACAGGCTGATGTATTATTCTGATAAACCGTACACCGATCACACAGGCTGATGTATTATTCTGATAAACCGTACACCGATCACACAGGCTGATGTATTATTCTGATAAACTGTACACCGATCACACAGGCTGATGTGTTATTCTGATAAACTGTACACCGATCACACAGGCTGATGTATTATTCTGATAAACTGTACACCGATCACACAGGCTGATGTGTTATTCTGATAAACTGTACACTGATCACACAGGCTGATGTTATTCTGATAAACCGCACACCGATCACACAGGCTGATGTATTATTCTGATAAACCGCACACCGATCACACAGGCTGATGTGTTATTCTGATAAACCGCACACCGATCACACAGGCTGATGTGTTATTCTGATAAACCGCACACCGATCACACAGGCTGTGTTATTCTGATAAACCGCACACCGATCACACAGGCTGATGTATTATTCTGATAAACCGTACACCGATCACACAGGCTGATGTATTATTCTGATAAACCGTACACCGATCACACAGGCTGATGTGTTATTCTGATAAACCGTACACCGATCACACAGGCTGATGTATTATTCTGATAAACCGCACACCGATCACACAGGCTGATGTGTTATTCTGATAAACCGTACACCGATCACACAGGCTGATGTATTATTCTGATAAACCGCACACCGATCACACAGGCTGATGTGTTATTCTGATAAACCGTACACCGATCACACAGGCTGATGTGTTATTCTGATAAACCGTACACCGATCACACAGGCTGATGTTATTCTGATAAACCGTACACCGATCACACAGGCTGATGTATTATTCTGATAAACCGCACACCGATCACACAGGCTGATGTATTATTCTAATAACCGTACACCGATCACACAGGCTGATGTGTTATTCTGATAAACCGTACACCGATCACACAGGCTGATGTGTTATTCTGATAAACCGCACACCGATCACACAGGCTGATGTGTTATTCTGATAAACCGTACACCGATCACACAGGCTGATGTATTATTCTGATAAACCGCACACCGATCACACAGGCTGATGTGTTATTCTGATAAACCGCACACCGATCACACAGGCTGATGTGTTATTCTGATAAACCGCACACCGATCACACAGGCTGTGTTATTCTGATAAACCGCACACCGATCACACAGGCTGATGTATTATTCTGATAAACCGTACACCGATCACACAGGCTGATGTATTATTCTGATAAACCGTACACCGATCACACAGGCTGATGTGTTATTCTGATAAACCGTACACCGATCACACAGGCTGATGTATTATTCTGATAAACCGCACACCGATCACACAGGCTGATGTGTTATTCTGATAAACCGTACACCGATCACACAGGCTGATGTATTATTCTGATAAACCGCACACCGATCACACAGGCTGATGTGTTATTCTGATAAACCGTACACCGATCACACAGGCTGATGTATTATTCTGATAAACCGCACACCGATCACACAGGCTGATGTTATTCTGATAAACCGTACACCGATCACACAGGCTGATGTATTATTCTGATAAACCGTACACCGATCACACAGGCTGATGTGTTATTCTGATAAACCGTACACCGATCACACAGGCTGATGTGTTATTCTGATAAACCGTACACCGATCACACAAGCTTCTGATGTCTGTACTGGTTCTGTAGTTGACAGGTTGTGAATATAGAGTAAATGTAAACAATGCAGTTCTCCATATGGATGTAATTATATGCTGTATTTGTTTAGCACTCTTCCATGTTACCAATATATTTTCATGTAACTCCTTTCTGCCATCGGACGGAATAGTACGTCCATTGGCAGTACCCTCGCTTTGATGTGGGCGGTGAGCCAGGACATGTCAGATGTTTTGAACAGCTAACATGTGCACGCAATAGGCGGGGGCGGAATCGCGATCCACCCGCACCTATTAACTAGTTAAATGCCGCTGTCAAACTCTGACAGCGGCACTTAACAAGCGCTTCCAGCCATCAGGCCAGAAATGCGTGCATTGCTGACCCCGTCACATGATCGGGGGTCAGCAATGCGTCGGCATGACGACCAGGTCTCCTGAAGCGGTCTATGGTGGTTGATACCGGATTGCTGTGAGCGCCATCCTTTGGTCGGCGCTCATAGCAGTGCTGTAATTCAGCTACATAGGAGCGATCTGAGCATCACCTCTATGTACCAGAGCCGATCGAGCTATGGCAGTTTCTAGCCTCCCATGAAGGCAATTGAAGCATGGTAAAAGTTTAAAAAAAAAAGTTTTCAAAAATATGAAAAAAATATAAAACTTCAAATCACCCCCCTTTCGCTCTATTCAAAATAAAAAAAAATCAAACCTACACATATTTGGTATCGCCACGTTCAGAATTGCTCAATCTATCAATAAAAAATGATTAACCTGATTGCTATATGGTGCAGCGAGAAAAAAATTAAAACCCCCAAATTTGTTTTTTTTTTAGTCACCGCGACATTACATTAAAGGGAACCGGTCACCCCCAAAATCGCGGGTGAGGTAAGCCCACTGGCATCAGGGGCTTATCTACAGCATTCTGTAATGCCCCCGATGTATCCTAAAAGATGAGAAAAGACGTTAGATTATACTCACCCAGAGGCGGTCCCGCTGCCTCCCATCTTCATCAGATGACGTCCTCCACTGGTCTTCACGCTGCGGCTCCAGCGCAGGCGTACTTTGTCTGTCCTGTTGAGGGCAGAGCAAAGTACTGCAGTGCGCAGGTGCCGGGAAAGGTCAGAGAGGCCCAGCGCCTGCGCACTGCAGTACTTTGCTCTGCCCTCAACAGGACAGACAAAGTACGCCTACGCTGGAGCCACAGCGTGAAGACAAGAAGAGGACATCATCTGATGAAGATGGGAGGACCCGGACCAACAGCGGGACCGCCCCTGGGTGAGTATAATCTAACGTCTTTTCTCATCTTTTAGGATACATCGGGGGTTTATCTACAGCATTCCAGAATGCTGCAGATAAGCCCCTGATGCTTGTGGGCTTACCTCACCCGTGATTTTGGGGGTGACAGGTTCCCTTTAAAATGCAATAACCGTATCTGCACAAAAGTGGTATCATTAAAAACGTCAGTTCGGTGCGCAAAAAATAAGCCCTCACCCAACCCCAGATCATGAAAAATGGAGACGCTACGGGTCTTGGTAAAATTGCGCAATTTTTTTGTTTTAACCAAAGTTTTGGAATTTTTTTTTTTTACCACTTAGATAAAAAATAACCTAGACATGTTTGGTGTCTATGAACTCGTAATTATTAGAAATAACTGGCACAACCGTTGAAAGTGGTGCACAAGAAGGTGCCCAACCGGTACAGTGATAAACGAACTTGGCACTCAACTTTGGATAAAGGCAGAAAAGGAAATGACTTTAATGTGCATCCATAAGCAGTATAACAAACGTTTCGGTCAATCTCTGACCTTCCTCAGTGTACTGACTGCATGAATACGAGGAGCATTTAATATGCAGGCCAATGGTTAATGGTATAGTATTGTTAGGAAATGTACAATGTGGTGCCCACTGGAACAATGTAAATGGCCTTGGGGCTCTATCCAGAGTGTCCCATGTGGTTTCAGCTGGTAATGTCCGTTGGTGGTAGTGGGATCCATGTTTGGTGTCTATGAATTCATAATGACCTGGAGAATCATAATGGCTGGTCAGTTTTACCATTTAGTGAAAGTGAACCTAGCAAAAAGGCTAAACAAAAAACAAGTGTGGGATTGCACTTTTTTTTGCAATTTCGCCACACTTGGAATTTTTTTCCTGTTTTCTAGTACACGACATGGTAAAACCAGTGGTGCTGTTCAAAATTACAACTTGTCCAGCAAAAAATAAGCCCTCACATGGCCATATTGATGGAAAAATAAAAAAGTTATGGCTCTGGGAAGGAGGGGAGCGAAAAACGAAACCGAAAAAAGCTCCAGACATTAAGGGGTTAAAAAAAAGCTTAAAAAAAAAAAAACGATCTAAAGTGGTAGAAAATGTTTTTGAAAAATCCTGAGAGAACTGAGCTTGAAAAATGAAGTCCTAAAATACATAGGTAAAGTCAAACACTCCGTCGTCTCTTTGTCTTACGCTTATTGGAAAGTGATCCAGACGACAGACTGTGTACCCACGAGCTATGCTGAAAACCGGAATGATTAGATCTGCAGCTAATCTATACGTGGCTTTTTATGAATTTCTGTGCATTATATTTGCAGTCGTTATGATGCTGGTGTCCACTTCCCGGGTCTCGGATCATATGGTGTACTGTATGTGTGTAATAGAGAATATAACCTTTTTTGTACACTTTGTTTCACACTTTACATTCCTAAGATTTCTTTGTATGTAGGGTTATAAATCAGGCTCAGGGAAACCGTTCACTAGCTCAGGAGCAGACCCACCAGGCTGTGGCTGATTGCAGGGCGTGATGACGGGGATTCACTCTGGTATTTCATGAGGTATGCACTGCCCCTCAGGCCCCACACCACACAGAGGATCCGCTTTGTCTGAAGCATCCTGTTCCCAGATTTGGACAGTTTTTACTAGTAGTAAAAACTCTGGCAGTTTGAAGAGCGATTTATTTACAGTTGTGGCGTTTCTAGTGGTACTAATGTTTTTCCGGGAGTCCTGGAGTGGTGATGGCACTGGCACGCCGCTGCTTCATCCAACTGTAGAAGAATGGAGCAGTAAGACCCATGCCAGCCCACTGCAGCAGTCCAACCCGAGACCTCTGTTCTCCTGTGGGTCCCAATGGTGGTACTTAGAGGTTAGCTACTTATTACCTATCCTACATAAAACACTGCATGCTATAGCCTAAAGTGGACAGAATAAGCCTAGATTTTTAAAGTGGTTTTCTGGTAAGTACAAATTTTCTCTCTCCAGCCTTGCCCTTTCGTTTTGACCCTGCCTGGTCCACTGTTTCTATTCATGCTTCAGTCGATCACTGGCAAGAGCTAAACCTGACCTGGCTAAATTAGGCTAGGTTCACATTGCGTTAGCGTATCCACTAAACGGATTGCACTAACGGAATGCGCTATCGCAATGTCCAATAAGGGATTGCGTTTGGCGATCCCGCTAGCGCAGATGCCTGATCTGTCCTGGCGAAGAACGGACCCTGAACGCTGCAAGCAGCGTTCGAGGTCCGTCCGAAAAATAACGGGACATCGCTGACGAATGCCAAAAATGGCATACGTTAGCGATGCGTTAGCACATTGCGGTCAATGGGTGTGCTAACGGATCCGTTACATAGCATTAATTGTGCCATTTTCCCCATGTAACGGATTCCGTTAGCGGACACTCACTAATGCAATGTGAACCCAGCCTTAGCGACTGGCTGCAGTGGTCACATGTACACGTCAGAATTATCACTGCAGTAGTAAATGGGGATCAGGTCATATTACACTGGAAGAAGCAGGGGGTTGGTACGGAGAGTAATGCTGCTTTTATTTATTTTTTTACCCTATTCTGATCCTTGTGTATTATAAAGAAAAAAAAATGTATGGAGTTGACTCAGGAGGTGATTCTGCTTCATACCTGCCTGTGACTACAGCGACTGGAGCTTTCTCTGATCGCTGCAGCGTAACCACTTAAGAGTAGCTATTAGACATGAGCGAATAGCTTCGGATAACTCTTTATCCGAATACATGTGGCGCTTCCCGAATAGCTGCCTCGGGAACCCGGATACCTGGAGCGCTCCCGATAATCGGCTGCATGTGACAGTCACAACGCTGTATGCATGGAGAGCCTGTGTATTGTGACTGTCATGCAGCTCTGATTATCGGGAGCGCTCCAGGTATCCGGGTTCCCGAGGCAGCTATTCAGATAAGGAGTTATGCAAAGTTATTCACTCACCCCTAGTAGCTATCAATCTCTGTCAGTGGCATTTAAATTGTCAGTGTGATCAATCAATGTGTGTGACCCCCTAAGGCTGCGTTTCTTAATGAGTTTATTGCAAATTGTTTTTTTACTATGCTTTTTTTTTTTTTTTTTTAGAAAAAATAAAAGTAACCTAATTTACTTAAGGGTTGCAGAAAATCTGTGACATCAAAAGCTCATCGTGGGAACATGGCCTAAGGCTATGTTCACACGTTGCGATCTTGCTGCATTTTTTAATGCAAATTTTAAGCTGTGTTTTAAGGTACCAGCAAAAGCTATAAGATTAATATTAAAGGGACACTGTCACCTGAATTTGGAGGGAACAATCTTCAGCCATGGAGGCGGGGTTTTGGGGTTTTTGATTTACCCTTTCCTTACCCGCTGGCTGCAATATTGGATTGAATTTCATTCTCTGTCCTCCATAGTACACGCCTGCGCAAGACAAGATTGCCTTGTGCAGGCGTGTACTACGGAGGACAGAGAATGAACTTCAATCAAATATTGCAGCCAGCGGGTAAGGAAAGGGTAAATCAAAAACCCCAAAACCCCGCCTCCATGGCTGAAGATTGTTCCCTCCGAATTCAGGTGACAGTGTCCCTTTAAGTGAAAAAACACAGGTATCAGGTGCTGCTGTGTGTTTGGTGCACAAACCTCAAGAAGTTGTCATGTTTTTTATGTGCTAAACTTCTTTACTGCCGAGAGAGCAAGTTTTGCCTGCAGAAAAAAGTCAATGTATGAACATAGCTTAAATGTATGGAAAAATCTGTTACCGGTACAAGGCAGCCCATCTGATTGCTGCTGCAGATTTGCGTGTGGGCACCTGACTCTGTATATTTTTATTTTTTTTAATTAATGGGAAGCCAGATAAACTTGCATGGCATCTGCACATTTCATTCATGTGAACATGCCTTGTGTGCAATCTCCTTTATTAAAAGCAGGGGAGCTTAAATATTTTTAACACCGGAATAAGAACTCTGACTAACAGAGGAGCCCTGATTTAGGGACTGAAGGTAGGTTGTCATCCGGAGCTAGGAGTACTGATTAGAGCCCCAGAGCAACATCTTGGGGGTGTTATTTCCTTTTCGCTTCCTTCTTGGAGCTCTTATCTATTGAAAATAAAAAGACCTTATTAGATGTCTTCTGCATTTTCTTTTAAATGTAATTTGTTTTTTACAGTTATTGATAAAATGTAGTCACAGAGCAACACAAGCGATTAGTATCAGGGGGATGAGTCCACGTCTGAACTAATGTGTGTTACATTGATAGCCCTGTATACACCATGTGTAAACAATCCCTTACCACACACCAGTATTGTGGCGAGTACACTGTGCTACACATTATTATTATTATAGTGAATACTAATATGCTTTGTTAGTATAGAAGTGAAATTACAAGACCACCCAACAAAACCACTAATAATCCTGGCACTATATATGGGCTTATTCAGATATCTGTGAATCATGTACGTGTTCACCACCAATAGAACATGTACTCGTTATAAGTCTATGGTGCTGTTCACATGTCAAGTGATTTTTTTTTTTGCCCACTGACTAGTTTGCAAAAAAAAATGAAAAATCACTGTGTATGTTGTCAAACAAAATTCACCATACAAGTGTGTAAATCAGGGGCCGCACATGGATGTCCTCTGTGTGCTGTCCATGATTAACAATGCAATGGATGGGAGCTTTGCAGGTTCTCTTATTTATTTATTTTTCCCATGTGTGAAAAAATCATTGATTAAACACCGATGGTAAAAGCTGGCGCACGGATCAAAGTGTGGTTCCAAACACTGAAAATCACAGACATCTGACTGAGGCCTAGTAAGGCGAGTAATGTTATCTTTCTAGACTGCGAGAATCTTAAAGGGGTTGTTCTCTTTCAGGCAATGTATGTATGGCTGCAGTCTGCTACAACAATCAACACTGCAAGCATCGGCGAGTGTCCACCAGCACCACAGCAATCTGTGAGCTTGGCACATCCTGTCTACACTGGCAGAGCCGCTGAGCTCAATGGCTACCAAAATGACAGCACCAATCAAACATCGGGCGCAGCAGTGAAGACATGCTGGTGGATGTGATGAAAATTAGTACAGCGGGGTTTGTTACAGTTTAACATACTGCAGCCACTGACCGACATTATGTGAAGCCTTCCTTTTCAGCAAAACCTTTGTGTAACATCTGAGCCACCCAAAATCATTGGAAAGTGGGTCTTCTAGAGCAGGGGTCCCCAACTCCAGTCCTCAAGGCCCACCAACATGTCCTGTTTTCAGGATTTCCTTAGTCTTGCCCAGGTAATAATTGCATCACCTGTGCAATGCAGAGGAAATCCTGAAAACATGACCTGTTGGTGGGCCTTGAGGACTGGAGTTGGGGACCCCTGAAGAGGAGTTGTGCTCTGGGATCAAAACATGTCGGGACATCTGCTCTTAATATTTGGGTTATCTTGGTGCAGAAATGGGAAATATGTCCAGGTAAGGCTATATTCACACTTAGCGGTTTTTACCGCGGAACCGCCGCGATTTTGATGCTGCGGGTCCGCAGCAGTTTCCATAGCGTTTACAGTAACATGTAAACCCTATGGAAACCGCAAACCGCTGTGCACATGCTGCGGGAAAAACCGCGCGGGAACGCAGCGGTTTACAACCCGCAGCATGTCACTTCTTTGTGCAGAATCGCTGCGATTCTGCACCCATAGGAATACATTGAACCGCTTACTTCCCGCATGGGGCTGTGCCCACGTTGCGGGAAGTAAGCGGATAATGTGCGGGTGGTACCCGGGGTGGAGGAGAGGAGACTCTCCTCCAGGCCCTGGGAACCATATTTGGGGTTAAAAAATAAAAAATCTGGTTATACTCACCCTCTGATGTCCGGAGCTCCTGGGCGCTGCACGCGGCCGTCCGGTCAGAGTTGCTGTGCGACCAGGACCTGCGGTGACGTCGCGGTCACATGACCGTGACGTCACGAAGGGTCCTTCTCCCACAGCATCTTAGGAACCGGACCGCCGGGTGCAGCGCCCAGGAGATCCGGACATCAGAGGGTGAGTATAACCAATTTTTATTATTTTTAACATTACTATTGATGCTGCATATTGCTGCATATGCAGCATCAATAGTATAGGCGGAAACCCGCAGCGGAAAACGCGGAACAAACCGCGATAAATCTGCAGGGAGAACCGCAGTTGTTTTGCCTTGCAGATTTATCAAATCCGCTGCGGGAGAACCCGCAGGGACCCGACGCAAGGTGTGAACATAGCCTTAGACCTCATTGAGGCCACTTATTTATCGTACTTAAAGGGAACCTGTCAGCAGGATTGTGCACAGTAACCTACAGTGTCAGGTCAGCGCTGTTATACTGATTAAAATGATACCTTGGTTGATTAAATCCGTTTTGTGATTAACCCCTTCATGACCAGGGGATTTTTCGTTTTTCCGTGTTCGTTTTTCGCTCCCCTCCTTCCCAGAGCCATAACTTTTTTATTTTTCCGTCAATTTGGCCATGTGAGGGCTTATTTTTTGCGGGACGAGTTGTACTTTTGAACGACATCATTGGTTTTAGCATGTCGTGTACTAGAAAACGGGAAAAAAATTCCAAGTGCGGTGAAATTGCAAAAAAAGTGCAATCCCACATTGGTTTTTTGTTTGGCTTTTTTGCTAGGTTCCCTAAATGCTAAAAATGACCTGCCATTATGATTCTCCAGGTCATTACGAGTTCATAGACACCAAACATGACTAGGTTATTTTTTATCTAAGTGGTGAAAAAAAATTCCAAACTTTGCTAAAAAAAAAAAAAAATTGCGCCATTTTCCGATACTCGTAGCGTCTCCATTTTTCGTGATCTGGGGTCGGTTGAGGGCTTATTTTTTGCGTGCCGAGATGACGTTTTTAATGATAGCATTTCGGTGCAGATACGTTCTTTTGATCGCCCGTTATTGCATTTTAATGCAATGTCGCGGCGACCAAAAAAACGTAATTCTGGCGTTTCGAGTTTTTTTTCCGCTACGCTGTTTAGCGATCAGGTTAATACTTTTTTTTATTTGATAGATCGGGCAATTCTGAGCGCGGCGATACCAAATATGCGTAGATTTGATATTTTTTTTATTGATTTATTTTGATTGGGGCGAAAGGGGGGTGATTTAAACTTTTATGTTTTTTTTATTTTTTTCACATTTTTTTAAACTTTTTTTTTTTAACTTTTGCCATGCTTCAATAGCCTCCATGGGAGGCTAGAAGCAGGGACAGCACGATCGGCTCTGCTACATAGCAGCGATCTGCTGATCGCTATGTAGCAGAATTGCACGTGTGCTGTGAGCGCCGACCACAGGGTGGCGCTCACAGCGACGGGCAATCAGTAACCATAGAGGTCTCAAGGACCTCTATGGCTACAATGGAGACGCATCGCCGACCCCCGGACATGTGACGGGGGTCGGCGATGACGTCATTTCCGGCCGCCCGGCCGGAAGCGGTAGTTAAATGCCGCTGTCTGCGTTTGACAGCGGCATTTAACTAGTTAATAGGTGCGGGCAGATCGCGATTCTGCCCGCGCCTATTACGGGCACATGTCAGCTGTTCAAAACAGCTGACATGTCCCGGCTTTGGTGCGGGCTCACCGCGGAGCCCTGCATCAAAGCAGGGGAGCCGGCATCGGACGGTATAGTACGTCCGATGCCGGTAAGGGGTTAAAGAACACTCATTTTCAGTTTTGAGTGGCGCCATCTTGCTGGAGAAGAAAACAAAATTCTTCCTCCAAGATGGCGCCACCTGCGCAGTAGCAGCTATTGGATCACCTATATACACCGATAGCTGTTACTGCGCCATTTTAAAATTGATTTTTTTCTATCTGAATAACAACCACATTTATTATTGGGACATTACCCGTGCGATTATGCTGTAGCGTAGGGGCCTCAGCAAGCACCTACCTGTAGAAGGTTGGGTTTTTTTCTTTAGTATGTACATATATATTCATTATGTAAACTAGGGGGCCGGTCAGTGAGGGACCAGGCAGTACAAGAGATGTGGTGCACTCCGCATGGAAAAAAGGTGCAGGCTGAACACAGTCACAGTGTCTATAGAAAAAACAGCCGCACACTCAAGACTTGCAGGTTTTTACGTGAAAGTTGTATTTTTTATTATTAGTACAGGCATCACCAAATGCTTATTAGTGTTCAGAGAAAATGACGGATACTTTAAGTTACGGTTAACGTTTCGACCAAGGCTGGTCTTTGTCAAAACCACACTTCTAATGGAGGGTAGAAAAGGTGCAGAAGCACACCTGTCAGCAGTCTGCATTATGAATACCTAATCAGAGCACCGCATGAAGACCCCCACAGGCCGCCCCCCGGAGCACGAGCATACCATTAATCTTTATTTTCAGTTTTGAAGAATATTATTGGGGTCATGGCAATGAGGGTCCTTTCTGGAGCATTAACCTGGGGCACTGTATGGATGAAAATAATCGCCTCCCCCTGAATGACTTTGTGGTTCCCTAGAGTTTGGTCAAGGAAAGCGAGATGAGGTCTTTCCTATTTATATGTACCTGACATTGGGTTCATAGAGAAGAAAAGGTGAGAGCTTATTTGGATTTAATTTCACCTTTAAATTTTGATTCCTTCTCTTGACACCAACACCAACGTGATATATTACTTAACGGATAACCGCTGTGGGTATTGCTGCTATATTGGATAGCAGCTGTGTGTTTTTTCATGTGGATTTCGTGTCCTATTGCCACACAGGCGTTTTAGAATATTTTTTCAATAAAGTTTTTTTTTAACATTTTTTGATTAATCACGCCTTGCTGTTGATACCATTTTTGATTGGTGGTCATTGTTTTTTCTGATAATCAGTAGTAAACCAGCGCCAACCTGACACTGCCTGTAGGTTACTGTGCACAATCCTACCGACAGGTTTCCTTTAATTACTTGTGGGGTGCTCAAGTTCCCTCTTATTCAGCAAGCTATAGCGCTTGCCGAATAATTTGCAGAGGGAACGCGGCTTCCTGGATTGTGCCGGCCGATTAGCTGAGGCGATCCAGGAACCGGGTTTCCTCTGCAGCTTATACGACAAGCGCTATAGCTTGCCGAATAAGGCTATGTTCACACTTTGCGGATTTTGCTGTGGATCTGCAGCAGTTTCCCATGAGTTTACAGTACAATGTAAACCTATGGGAAACAAAAAACACCGTGCACATGCTGCGGAAAAAAACGCGCGGAAACGCTGCGGATTACATTCCGCAGCATGTCACTTCTTTTCTGCGGATTTTCACCTGCTCCAATAGGAAAATGCAGATTAAAATCCGCATAAGAATCCGCAGTAAAAACCGCGATAAATCCGCAGTAAAAACCGCAACAGGTTTTCACTGCGGATTTTGGAATTCCGCTGCGGAAAAATCCGCAGTGGAATCCGCAAATTGTGCACATAGCCTAAGGGTACCTTCACACTAAGCGACGCTGCAGCGATACCGACAACGATGTCGATCGCTGCAGCGTCGCTGTTGAGCTGTCACACAGACCGCTCTCCAGCGACCAACGATGCCGGTAACCAGGGTAAACATCGGGTTACTAAGCGCAGGGCCGCGCTTAGTAACCCGATGTTTACCCCGGTTACCAGCGTAAAAGTTAAAAAAAAAAAAACACTACAAACTTACCTTCGCTGTCTTTCCCTGGCGCTCTGCTTTCCTGCACTGACTGTGAGCACAGCGGCCGGAAAGCAGAGCAGTGATGTCACCGCTCTGCTTTCCGGCTGGCCGGCGCTCACAGCCAGTGCAGAGAAGCAGAGCGCCGAGGACAGACAGCGAAGGTAAGTATGTAGTGTTTTTTTTTTTTTTACTTTTACGCTGGTAACCAGGGTAAACATCGGGTTACTAAGCGCGGCCCTGCGCTTAGTAACCCGATGTTTACCCTGGTTACCAGTGAAGACATAGCTGAATCGGCGTCACACACGCCGATTCAGCGATGTCTGCAGGGAGTCCAGCGACTAAATAAAGTGCTGGACTTTCTGCAGCGACCAATGATGGCACAGCAGGATCCTGATCGCTGCTGCGTGTCAAACTGAACGATATCGCTAGCCAGGACGCTGCAACGTCACGGATCGCTAGCGATATCGTTCAGTGTGAAGGTACCTTAAGAGGGAACCCAAGCAAATTCGCTCATCTCTATTTGTCAGAGATGGACTAATAGGTGTGCGTCTGTTTAGATTTGTGTTTTGATATATGGTATATATATTTTTTGCATACATCATTTTTGATTTAAAGCAACTATTCGTGAAATGCTTTTAATCCTGTGCAAAGCATAGTTTGATATTTGCAATTTTCTATATTCACTAATGTGTGCACTGATCACAAGTGACTTTTTCTTAGTGTTGCATTTTTAACCCAAGTCACACTTGCCAATGCAATTCAGTGGGTTCATGGAAAGGAAAAGAAATAAAAATTACCACAAAAGGAGGCAAAGTATCATACCAGTGTTGTACACTTACTGGTGACAGAGGCTTGGAAACTTTTTTTTTTTTTTTTTTTACATAAATGGTGAAAAATGTCTGAATGAGGCTAAATCACACAGTTTAACAGATCACTATTTGACTTATTTTATTATTATTTCCATTAAGATTAGAGCCTCTAAAGCAATTTCTGATAAATCTGCTTACAGGTTATTAACAGGATGTAGATGATGGGTCACAGTCTATGTACACACGATTATTTTTGGGCTGAGTGCGATCTGTGAAAGAAAAAAGTGAGCAGACTCGGTGCATGGACCAATGTTACTTTATTGGACTGTTCAGATGAGTGTTTACTACACTTGGACCAAATGCCCCGCAGTTTCCGCTTGCTTGACGGATACCACACGTACCCATTATAATCTATGATGCCGTGTTTTTGACATACTGTGCAAAACACATGGAGCGATTTTTTTTTTTTTTTTTTTTCTCCTTCCAGCAGCACGGATGTCAAGGGCTAATAACTATGTGCCTGTGAAAAACACATACAACACAAACACACACGACATCAGTATACAGTCTGCATTTAACATTGCTAAGTATAGAAGCTTTGTAATTTTATATATTCATCCGTGAAAGCACTCGTGGTAAAAACGGGCACATGGTCTGTACACTGTTACTATTATTTTTTCACATATGTGTTTAAAGGGAACCGGTCACCAGTTTTGGCTGCTAAGAGATATGGCCATCACCTTTCAGGGCTGTACACAGCATTATATAATGCTGTATATCTGCCCCCAACCCGACCTGTAAAAGAAGGAAAATGCATTTTATTATACTCCCCTGTGGGGCGGTGCGGTCTGATGGGTATCGCTGGTTTTGGTCCAGCGCCTCCCGTTTTCTTACGATCCCCGTCCTCCTTGCTTCATGTGGATGACGCGTCCCTTCGTCATCCATACAATCTCCCTAGCATTACGCAGGCGTACTCCTCTGCCCTTGAGGGCAGAGCAAAGTACTGCAGTGCACATGCGCCAGGGCTCTTTGACCTTTCCCAGCACCTGCACACTGCAGGGCAGAATGCACCTGATCAGGAGCATAGTGCCGAGGAGACATGTCATCCATGCAAAGCAAGCAGGAGGGAGGCATCACAAGAAGGGAGGCGCCGGACCAAGAAGAGCAACACCCCTTGGACCTGGGCGTATAAGTTAGTTCTTCTCTTACAGGTCAGGTTGGGGCAGATATAGTATTCTATAATACTGTATATCAGCCCTGAAAGGTGATGGCCATATCCCTTATCAGCCAAACCTGGTGACAGGTTCCCTTTAAATACGAATATATGCAGTAGTTGTATAGAAGAAAAAGAAAATTGCAGCATGCACAAGTTTCTCTCATATTTTGCCTATTCCGGTCTACATGTGTGCAAAAATGTCGGATTCCTCCTGGATCTTCCGTATCACATCTTATTCCTACAGGTACAATACCAAACGCATTAATTGCAGTGTATTGGAAGTTTTATTAATGGCTGATGTATAAAAACATTCTCTATGGATGAATATTTGTTTGTTTGTTTTTTTTTATATAAATCTGCTCTTGTGTACTATGGTTGTGTACAGTGATGGTGTATGTACAGGACATAGGTGACGGTTGTGTACAGTGATGGTGTACGTACAGGACATAGGTGACTGTGGTGTATGTACAGGACAAGTGACTGTTGTGTACAGTGATGGTGTATGTACAGGATATGTCATGATTGTGTACGTACAGTATGTGTGATGGTTGTGTACAGTGATGGCGTACGTACAGGATGTGTGACGGTTGTGTAGTGATGGCGTACGTACAGGATATAGGTGATGGTTGTGTAGTGATGGCGTACGTACAGGATATAGGTGACTGTACAGTGATGGCGTACGTGCATAACATCGGTGACTTGTGTACAGTGGTGTACGTACAGGATGTGTGATGGTTGTGTACAGTGAAGGCGTATGTGCAGGACATTGATGGTTGTGTACAGTGATGGCGTATGTGCAGGACATTGATGGTTGTGTACAGTGATGGCGTATGTGCAGGACATTGATGGTTGTGTACAGTGAAGGCGTATGTGCAGGACATTGATGGTTGTGTACAGTGATGGCGTATGTGCAGGACATTGATGGTTGTGTACAGTGATGGCGTACGTACAGGATATAGGTGACTTGTGTACAGTGGTATGTGTGTGCACAGGATATAGGTGACATGTGTACAGTGACTGTATGTAGAGGATGTATAACAGTTATGTACAGCGATGGTAAATGTACAGGATGTGACAGCTGTGTACAGTGACTGTAGGTAGAGGATGCGTGACGGTTGTGTACAGTGACGGTGTAGGTAGAGGATGCGTGACGGTTGTGTACAGTGACTGTAGGTAGAGGATGCGTGACGGCCGTGTACAGTGACGGTGTAGGTAGAGGATGCGTGACGGTTGTGTACAGTGACGGCCGTGTACAGTGACGGTGTAGGTAGAGGATGCGTGACGGTTGTGTACAGTGACGGCCGTGTACAGTGACGGTGTAGGTAGAGGATGCGTGACGGTTGTGTACAGTGACGGCCGTGTACAGTGACGGTGTAGGTAGAGGATGCGTGACGGTTGTGTACAGTGACGGCCGTGTACAGTGACGGTGTAGGTAGAGGATGCGTGACGGTTGTGTACAGTGACGGCCGTGTACAGTGACGGTGTAGGTAGAGGATGCGTGACGGTTGTGTACAGTGACGGTCGTGTACAGTGACGGTGTAGGTAGAGGATGCGTGACGGTCGTGTACAGTGACGGTCGTGTACAGTGACGGTCGTGTACAGTGACGGTCGTGTACAGTGACGGTCGTGTACAGTGACGGTCGTGTACAGTGACGGTGTAGGTAGAGGATGCGTGACGGTTGTGTACAGTGACGGTCGTGTACAGTGACGGTCGTGTACAGTGACGGTCGTGTACAGTGACGGTGTAGGTAGAGGATGTATGTCAGAGGCCGGAGCTGTGGTCCTTGTGCTCGGCAGGGGCCCTGTCCCAGCACTGTCACCATCAGCTGATCGGCGGGGGCAGGAGGGGTTCCGGGCTTCTGCCGTGTAATAATGAAGGCCAGGCAGTGCACCGGGTGTGAACAGCGCTTTATCTGTAGTCTTCCGAGCTCGGGCCGGCCGGGCTGTCGGCAGGGGGGAGACAGGCAGCGCCACTGCACGATTACTGGGACCGTTATGTCGCAAGCCGCTGCTCACACCCCCGTGCCTGGAGCGTCATGTCGCGACACTCGGGTCCCGGAGCGCAGGACGCCTCGGTGTGTAGCGGCTGTCCCGGAGCGGAGCCCGGCACATACACGGAGGTCGCTGGGCGTTCCTTCCACAGCACAACTACGCTCTTCCCGCCTTTTTCCCTCTACCGGGACATTTTACGCGCTTCCTGCATCCTCTGGTGTCAGCGGCGCCGCAGACTCCCACCATCCCCTGCGGAGGACAACTAAAATAATTACCATGTTGCGGAACTTCAAGCGTCGCCGTTAGAAAATCCGGATTCCGTTGCCTCCGCGTCTACGCTCCTCACTGGTGCCGGTACCGCGTACTCTTAGCCTCACACATACACACAATAACCCCCCACCCCTGTCCGTCAGGCCCGATCGAGAGGACACACGGCAGCCAATCACAGTGTGCCTTTCTGGTTTGAAACAGCGTCTTCACCAATCAGGCGCTGGCTTCTTCCCCGGGTGCTTAGTGAGATCCCGCCTCTTTCACTTAACGGCTGTTTCCCTCCCATGGCCCCTCGGCTTGTTTTTGCACACGGCTCACTAATGAGTGGGCGTGAGCATATCGCGTCAGTGAGAGGACGATAGCCAATCATAACAGACGCTGAAGACTGATTGATAGGTACGTTCGCCAATCGTGAGAAAGAACGTCCTGTGGGCGAGTAGCTCGTGAGGTTTTGTGGATGATTAACCAATAGGATGAATGGCTTTGGTAGGGAGGCGGGATTATCACTTTCCCGCCCTCGTTGCCTTGTTTGCTTTAGGAAAAAGCTAAAATGGCGCCTGGTCGCTATCGCTGTGTAGTGCGGGGCACAGCGTCCGGCAGACGTGTGTGGAAAATGTCACCAAAGTCGTCCAAATAAATAAATAAACCGCTCTACAATTACGTGTACACGTGTAAAAAAACAGCAGAACTATTCGCGTTTCCAAGATAATATAACAGCACTTATCACATGTATGTGGTAAATAAAGCACAACTGTGACAAGTGCCGTTATATTCTCCGTGTGTGAAGAGCGGTGCAGGAACATGAAAGCACAAAATAAGAAATAACTAGAAAATTAATTAAAAAAATACCTCAAAATAAAAGTTCTATATATAATTAATGTGACAAAAAAATGTAAACATGTTATTTTATAAAATGACTCACTTCAGGTTTATTCAGACATGAAAAGACAGAAATAATGAGAGAAGTTAGCAAATGTTGGCATATTGGTACAGCGACACGTCAGGAGGATTTCCTCCGACCTTCAGTCACACGGGGTCGTACGTCGCCCATAGGGTCCCATGTTAGAAAAGTATCTGGGGGCCAAAACCATAAGCTATGTGCACACGTTACGGATTTATAGCGGAACCGCAGCGTTTTTCCGTGCAGAACCACATGTTATTTACAGTACAATGTAAATCAATGGGAAAATAAAAATGCTGTGCTAATGGTGCGGAAAACGCCACACGGAATCCGCAGCGGATTAAAAAAAGGACCATGTCAATTCTTTGTGTGTTTCTGCAGCGTTTCTGCACCCATTCCATTATAGGAAAACGCAGGGATAAAAACGCAGTAAATCCGCAGGAAAAACGCACAAAATCTGCATTAAAAACGCGCAGATTTTGACCTGCGTTTTCTGCCAAGAGATGCAGAATCCGCACAGAAAATTCTACAGGCAAATCCGCAACGTGTGCACATGGCCTAAAGCCTGCCGCTGTGCACCCCGGCCCTAATGAAGGGCTCTCAGGACCCGAGTATCATCCGTGCAGAAATGAAAACAACATATTCTCTATCTTCCCTATTCAGCTTGTCCATGAAAATCGTCAGCATAGACATGAATGGGCGAGTGCCATCCGATTCTCAGACTGGCGAGGCTGGAGACGAGAAGGTTAAAATCTGTGCTGCCAGTATTCCAGTGATGGACCTGACACAAGAAATGTAGCCATGCGGTGTAGTCAGACCTCACAACTTCTGAAGAACAGGAAGAGGGACGCGTGCCGCGGCATATTGGGGCCACACTCCAATCCCATTTGCCATTTCATTCTCCCCTGGCAGGAGGAGTTGTCAGAGGGACGCTGCCAGTGACGGATATTCAGCAGACGCCCCAGACTGCTGGGCGTAGACCCAAATCTGGGATTGTCCGCTGCATCTGGGACACTTGGGATTAGAGATGAACAGATGGATTCTCTGGTCCAGCATCCAGATCAGTGGTACCTGGTGACTGGAAGGGAGGCCTCAAATCTCTTACCTTCTGGCGTCCCTTACGAGGCTTTTAATCATCCAGAGCTGTCGGGACATCATCTGTGCTTCCGGCTCATCTCTAGTTGGGACCTGGGGATTATTTTTTGTTCCGTCATTTACAGTTGGACCCTCCAGAACATTCTAATCTTTATGTAGCGTCACTGTATGATATCTGGTGTCTGTAAGGCGGTGCTTACACGTTGCAGAAACACTGTAACATAGTAGCATAGTAAGGCCGAAAAAAGACATTTGTCCATCCAGTTCAGCCTATATTCCATCATAATAAATCCCCAGATCTACGTCCTTCTACAGAACCTAATTGTATGATACAATATTGTTCTGCTCCAGGAAGACATCCAGGCCTCTCTTGAACCCCTCGACTGAGTTCGCCATCACCACCTCCTCAGGCAAGCAATTCCAGATTCTCACTGCCCTAACAGTAAAGAATCTTCTTCTATGTTGGTGGAAAAACCTTCTCTCCTCCAGACGCAAAGAATGCCCCCTTGTGCCCGTCACCTTCCTTGGTATAAACAGATCCTCAGCGAGATATTTGTATTGTCCCCTTATATACTTATACATGGTTATTAGATCGCCCCTCAGTCGTCTTTTTTCTAGACTAAATAAACCTAATTTTGCTAATCTATCTGGGTATTGTAGTTCTCCCATCCCCTTTATTAATTTTGTTGCCCTCCTTTGTACTCTCTCTAGTTCCATTATATCCTTCCTGAGCACCGGTGCCCAAAACTGGACACAGTACTCCATGTGCGGTCTAACTAGGGATTTGTACAGAGGCAGTATAATGCTCTCATCATGTGTATCCAGACCTCTTTTAATGCACCCCATGATCCTGTTTGCCTTGGCAGCTGCTGCCTGGCACTGGCTGCTCCAGGTAAGTTTATCATTAACTAGGATCCCCAAGTCCTTCTCCCTGTCAGATTTACCCAGTGGTTTCTCGTTCAGTGTGTAATGGTGATATTGATTCCTTCTTCCCATGTGTATAACCTTACATTTATCATTGTTAAACCTCATCTGCCACCTTTCAGCCCAAGTTTCCAACTGTGTTTTTTCTTTTCTGCAGGATTCGCACCATACTACACAATAACAATCTTCTCCACACTTATTTGATGCGTTTTTGGTGCAGATGTGAAGCCGCGTTTTTAATGTGCTTTTTATAGTACAGACAAGCTTTCATTCTGCACTTAAAGTAACTGCAGCTTTTTTTACATGTGTTTTTTAGGCTCCACATAGAAGACGGTTGGGAGCTATGGTTTATTGGTTGATGCGTTTTGAAGTGACACATTTCTTCATCAGGACAGACCACAATGATGAGTACAAGCAACACGTGAAGATATAATTACTTCAATATGTCCCCCCCAAAAAACGGTATATTGTGAGGCACTTCAATATTAATCAGACTTATGGGGGTGAGAGACACAGCAAATGAAATCAAATAACATAGAAAATTACGCTATGTAATTCACCAGGCCATAGAAGGAACAGGAATGCATGCAGCTTTAAATGCTATGCCCCCCCACCCCCCCTCCTTATTTTTGGAGGCTTGCTTGCCCTCTATTTTTATTATTATTTTTAATATCATTAAAAAAAAAAATCACTTTTCACCGCAGATTAGAAAACCCAATACAATTGGAGTGGGAAGACCATCCAGGACAATTATTCAACCCCGCCCTCAGTCTTACATTTTGTACAATCTGAGTTAGAGCTTTCTGTGCAAGTGGCGCTAAATCAATGGCGAAGATAGAAATAGGCTTAACTAAAGTACCGCAAGCCAGCCCATGAGTTCTAGCACACTCCGCATCAATCATGCTGACTCTAGCTCCACTGTGAGCAAGCACAGAAATCTCCTCGGTTTTATTCTCTTGCACCACCTCTGCTGTCAGGACAAACCAGGAACTGCAGGCTGACGATAAATGCACCCCTTGCTTATTCAACTCCAGACTACCAAGGGTTAAACAAGTCTCCTTTTGCTTAGACATCAAAGGACAGGTCCCAATAAAATATCCCTTTTTTCCACAAAAAAACACACTCCCTTCTTTTTGTGAATTTCCGGGAAAATGTACGATGCAGAGGCACTCCCTGACTGAATGGGGTCCTCCACCTTCCCCAGAACTGGTTCACCACTAGACCACTACCCTGGCAAAGAGGTAATACCCCCAAAAAAGAGGCTCCAGAGAAGGTGGTCTTACCCACCATCTTGAAGGTGTCTATCAACACGAATAGTCAACAACATAGCAGACTCCAAGGACTCAGGGGTTTCATACACTGCCAAAGCATCCTTCAACCTTTCAGTAAGGCCCTGAAGAAATTGGCTTCTGAGAGCCGGATCATTCCATTTAGTATCAGTTGCCCATCTGTGGAATACGGAGCTATACGTCTCCACTTACTGATTCCCTTGCTGAAGGCAACGCAACCTGGACTCAGCCAAGGCGACTCGGTCAGGGTCATCATAGATAAGGGCTAGAGCCCAAAAAAATCCCTCCACAGCTGCAGAGAGGAAGTTAGCCAACTGCTATTGCTCCAAGCCTACACAAGGTAAAAATGTGAATATCACCGGCAACTCTCTACAGCAGACTGGGGATTTATAAACACCTAGGTCCAGGTGTGTCAACTAGACCTGGAGGGAGGTTGCCGCTGGGTCCAAGAGGCAGAAGGATTATTGAGGCGTCTGTAATGCTAATTGCAGAGTCCTGCAGCCAAATGCAGAGCGACAGTCTGTTGTGTTGTGAATTCTGCTTTTGGGCTCCCTCCGGTGGTTGTAGATGGTAATGCAGTTGTGCCTGGACTGCAGGATTGGACAGGTGTATCTGCTGATTGCAAAGCTGACTGGGGTATTTAGCTTTGCAGGACTCATTAGTCCCTGCCAGTTGTCAATGTTCTATTGCCAGTAATGGTTCTCTGCCTGGCCTCTCCTGCCTGCTGCCATTTCAGCTAAAGATAAGTGTCTGATTCTTTTTTTTAGGCTCACAGGCTGTGTCTATTTTTTCGTGCGGTTCATAGTTTCTATTTTGTTCCAGCTTCGACTGTCCTGTTGTTTTCTCAGTCTGGTTGGATTCGCTGGAGTTGCAGATATACTCTCCACACCTTTAGTTAGGTGGTGGAGTTTTTGTATTTTTCTGCTGTGGATATTTTGTAGATTTTGTGCTGACCGTTCAGTATCCTGTACTATACTTCCCTATCTAGGTAGAAGTCGCCTCCTTTGCTAAATCTGTTTTCCGCCTGTGTGTGTCTTTTCCTCTCCTACTCACCGTCATTATTTGTGGGGGGCTGCCTATACTTTGGGGGTCTACTCTGAGGCAAGTCAGTTTTCCTATTTTCCATCTTTAGGGATAGTTAGTCCTCCGGCTGTGTCGAGGTGTCTAGGTCTGGATAGGCACACCCCACGGCTACTTCTAGTGTCTGTGATAAGTTCAGGGTTAGCGGTCTGTATAGTTACCACTACTCCAGCGAAGGTTTTTTCATGTTGTTCCAAGGCTGCCTGATCATAACAGTACAACTGGCCAACAATGAGTTAATTGCATCTCAGAAGAAGGGAGGAAAGGTTTTGAGCCATTTTTTTTCCTCAGCCTGTTTTGTCTTCTCCTCCCTCTTAATCTCTGGGTGGCTGAGGAACCTAGTACCAACATGAATGTTCAGGAGTTAGCTTCTCGTGTGGATCAGCTTGCTACTAGGGTACAGGGTATTTCAGATTATATTGTTCAGACTCCTGCTTTAGAACCTAAGATTCCCACTCCTGATTTATTTTTTGGTGACAGATCCAAATTTTTGAGTTTCAAAAATAACTGTAAACTGTTTTTTGCATTGAGACCCCGGTCCTCTGGTGATCCCATTCCTCAGGTTAAAATCATCATATCCCTGCTGCGTGGTGACCCACAGAATTGGGCATTTTCCCTGGAATCTGGCAATCCTGCTTTGCTTAATGTTGATTCTTTCTTTCAAGCATTGGGGTTATTGTATGATGAGCCTAATTCTGTGGATCAAGCTGAGAAGTCCTTGTTGGCCCTATCTCAGGGGCAAGAGGCGGCTGAATTGTATTGTCAGAAATTCAGAAAATGGTCTGTGCTGACTAAATGGAATGATGATGCTTTAGCGGCAATTTTCAGAAAGGGTCTTTCTGAATCCGTTAAGGATGTTATGGTGGGGTTTCCCACACCCTCCAATCTGAGTGATTCTATGTCTTTGGCCATTCAGATTGACCGGCGCTTGCGGGAACGCAGAACTGTGCGCGCCATGGCGTTATCCTCAGAGCAAATTCCTGAGCCTATGCAGTGTGATAGGATTCTGTCTAAAATGGAACGACAAGGTTTCAGACGTCTCAACAGGTTGTGTTTTTATTGTGGCAACGCTTCTCATGTCATTTCTGTCTGCCCTAAGCGGACAAAAAGGATCGCCAGTTCATTTACCATCAGTACTGTACAACCTAAATTTCTGTTATCTGTGTCCTTGATCTGCTCATTGTCGTCATTTTCTGTCATGGCGTTTGTGGATTCAGGCGCCACCTTGAATTTGATGGACTTTGACTTTGCTAGGCGTTATGGTTTTCCCTTGCAGCCTTTGCAGAATCCTATTCCTTTAAGGGGCATTGATGCTACACCCTTGGCTAAAAATAAGCCCCAGTTTTGGATACAGGTGACCATGCGCATGGCGCCAGCCCACCAGGAAGATTGTCGATTTCTGGTGTTACATAATTTGCATGATGCTGTCGTGCTGGGTTTCACGTGGTTGCAGGTCCATAATCCTGTTTTGGATTGGAAGTCTATGTCTGTAACTAGTTGGGGTTGTCAGGGGGTTCATAATGATGTTCCTCTGATGTCAATCGCCCCTTCTCCCTCTTCTGAAATTCCGGAGTTTTTGTATGATTTTCAGGTTGTATTCGATGAGCCTAAGTCCAGTTTCCTTCCACCGCATAGGGACTGCGATTGTGCTATTGATTTGATTCCAGGCTGTAAGTTTCCTAAGGGTCGACTTTTCAAGCTTTCTGTACCTGAACACACCGCTATGCGGAGTTATATTAAGGAGTCTTTGGAGAAGGGGCATATTCGTCCATCTTCTTCACCGTTGGGAGCAGGGTTCTTTTTTGTTGCTAAAAAAGATGGTTCTTTGAGACCCTGTATTGATTATCGCCTCTTAAATAAGATCACGGTCAAGTTTCAATACCCCTTGCCTTTGCTTTCTGATTTGTTTGCTAGGATTAAGGGAGCTAGTTGGTTTACTAAGATTGACCTTCGGGGGGCTTATAATTTTGTTCGTATAAAGCAGGGTGATGAATGGAAAACTGCGTTTAACACGCCCGAAGGTCATTTTGAATACCTTGTGATGCCATTCGGACTTTCTAATGCTCCATCTGTTTTTCAGTTCTTCATGCATGATATCTTCCGGAGTTATCTTGATAAATTCTTGATCATATATTTGGACGATATTTTGATTTTTTCCGATGATTGGGAGTCTCATATGCAGTAGGTCAGGATGGTATTTCAGATCCTTCGTGACAATGCCTTGTTTGTGAAAGGGTCTAAGTGTATTTTTGGGGTGCAGAAGGTTTCCTTTTTGGGCTTTATTTTTTCTCCCTCATCTATAGAGATGGATCCGGTTAAGGTTCAGGCCATTCATGATTGGATTCAGCCCACATCCGTGAAGAGCCTTCAGAAATTTTTGGGTTTCGCTAATTTTTATCGCCGTTTCATTGTTAATTTTTCCAGCGTGGTTAAACCCTTGACTGATTTGACTAAGAAGGGCGCTGATGTGGCGAATTGGCCCTCTGCGGCTGTCTCTGCCTTTCAAGAACTTAAACGTCGTTTTTCTTCTGCTCCAGTGTTGCGCCAGCCGGATGTTTCTCTTCCGTTTCAGGTTGAGGTTGACGCTTATGAGATTGGGGCAGGGGCCGTTTTGTCTCAGAGGGATCCTGTTGGTTCCTTGATGAAACCGTGTGCCTTCTTTTCCTGTAAATTTTCGCCTGCGGAACGCAATTATGACGTCGGCAATCGGGAGTTGTTGGCTATGAAGTGGGCGTTTGAGGAGTGGCGACATTGGCTTGAGGGAGCTAAGCACCGTATTGTGGTCTTGACCGACCATAAGAATTTGATTTACCTCGAGTCTGCCAAACGGTTGAATCCTAGACAGGCTCGATGGTCCTTGTTTTTTTTCTCGTTTTGATTTTGTGGTCTCGTACCTTCCTGGTACTAAAAATGTTAAGGCTGATGCCCTTTCTAGGAGTTTTTTGCCTGATTCTCCTGAGGTCTTGGAACCAGTCGGTATTTTGAATGATGGGGTGGTCCTTTCTGCCATTTCTCCTGATTTACGACGGGTTCTTCAGAAATTTCAGGCTGACAAACCTGACCGTTGTCCTGTGGGGAAACTGTTTGTTCCTGACAGATGGACTAGTAGAGTGATTTCTGAGGTTCATTGTTCTGTGTTGGCTGGTCATCTTGGTATTTTTGGTACCAGAGACTTGGTTGGTAGGTCCTTTTGGTGGCCTTCTTTGTCGCGTGATGTGCGGTCTTTTGTGCAGTCCTGTGGGACTTGTGCGCGGGCCAAGCCTTGTTGCTCCCGTGCTAGTGGGTTGCTTTTGCCATTGCCGGCCCCTGAGAGGCCCTGGACGCATATTTCTATGGATTATATTTCCGATCTTCCTGTTTCCCAAAGGATGTCGGTTATCTGGTGTCACGATATGGTATGAAATATCATATAAGTTTAGTTGCTCTTCAGCTCATGAGGTGGGCTAAACCCCCCCTTCACTAGCTGACTCTCCTTGTTTCTCTCTGGGCTACGGACTGTATGCTAGAAGGGGGTTTTATTGCCCTGGGGTCATAAATTTCAGACTCGACGAAAGTCCCTCGCCCCCTCCCACCTGCACTAGCTGGAACTGGAAAAATAGCTCCAAAATTCATGAAAGATTCTTTGGTTTTTGTACGATATTATGCACCATGCTTACGTTAAGAACACGAAAATATATATTCGTATTCTCACTCTGTGTATCTACCCATCCCGCGAAACACGGGCTTCTAACTCCATCTGGTAAAGAAGTAGGGATTTATCTGTAAATATGTATCCCAGATAGGACATATTTGATCTCATTAGAATGCTCACGTTAATCCGAGATGAATGCTGGGTTTGTTATGACTCTGACATGTTTTGTAGTGAAGTTATAGAAATCAGAGAAAATAGTTGAAAGTTTAGTCAGAATGTAGAGAGAGGAGGGTCTGGATAAGCCAGCCTTTCTGTGATGTCACAGCCTTAAGGTTTTAAGTGTCTGGCAGGCTCTGAGCAGCATGTCCAATGAGCTGGGACGTATGGAAAAAACTCCACTAGCCTGGTTGCCTGCCATGCTTTGAACATGTGAGTGTTACCTTTTCTCATTTAATCCCTGTTTATTTCATAATTACCCTTGTACATATTTGCAATTGTCTCATTTGTAACATCTTCATAAAATATTTTTGATAAAGCATTGCCTAATTTTTTATGGGATATACTATTATATGTTAGTTCATTCTCCATGCTCTAACAACCGTACCCTAAGTCTCTGGAAGAGAATTACGCTACTGTGTTGGGTTAGCTTCGGACCCGTTTAATCGAAGCTGGTGGCAGTGATACCATGTGCAGACTGTTGAGTGATGCTGTAGCGGCTGCGGCGTTGATAATTATTGTTCCTGCCTGAGTGGGAGTAGTTATCGCGTCGCTGCAGCGTGCCCAATAGCCAGTACATAGCAGGCAGCCTTTCTGGTGACTAATTACCCAGGGTGCAGTACCTAATCTGACCTGAGAGTAAGGGGGCGCCAGAGAGCTGCAAGTGTTAAATGGAACTGTAAGCGGGATATACATAAATCCCTGCAGTTTGTGGTATATTGAAAGCAGTGGGATACCTAGAATAAGCCCCTGCTGTAAACTAAGAGGTCAATAGCCTTGTGTGTGTTTTCTCATCACATTGTTAGCAGTGGAGGGATAACTAAGATAAGCCCCCCTGCACATGTGATAGCCGTCTGTTGGCCTAAAGTCACCCCAACCCGTGACGTAGGGGTGACGGTCACGGTGTGAATCGTGACGAATTGGTGGCAGCGGTCAGGGGATTCCTGACAATTGGTGGCAGCGGTGGGATATCTTAGAGCATTAGTGATTTGGTTTGAGTAATCATTCCTCTCACTAAAAACTTGCAGAAAGTTCTTGCGAGGACTCTGCGCAAATAAGTTTGGAGAACGAACTCAGTGTTTTATTAGTCTTGAAACAATTGCGTACTGGTAATTATCCCCTCCCTTTCTCTTCGTTTTTCTATCCTATCTTTTATTTGGCAACCATGGCTGCGAAAGGGGAAGCCTGGTACAACCAGCAGAAGGACATTCTTGCTGGGATATGCATGTACCATGGCCTGAACCCCCAGGACAAGTCCAAGGCTCAAATGGTTGCTGACCTGGTGCAATCTGAAGCCGACCAAGCCAGGTCACAGAGACCAGAGGCAGCTGCAGCAGAGGTCCAACCACTGAATGCTGGCCCTGTTAGCGATCCGGCGAATTGGACCCCCACCTGCAGGCGGCCCTGAAAGAATTCCCCTTCGAGCTCCTGTACTGACGACCATGAGGGACGTCGGCAGCTGATTCAGCAATACCGGCAGGAGGCCCAGCGAGCTGAGAGAGAGGCCCGAGCCGAGCGGCAAGCCGAGCGAGAGGCTCAGGCCCAGCGAGCCGAGCGGCAAGCGGAGCGGGAGTACCAGCTGCAGTTAGCCCAACTGCAAATGCAGGGGTCGTCCCAGACCAACCGTGAGCCCAGCAGCGCTCAGATACCTAAGCCCCGGCCCGATCACTTTCCTGTTATGGAGAAGGACGGAGACTTGGACACTTTTCTGCGGGCCTTTGAGAAAGCCTGCAGACAGTACCGGCTGCCTACAGATGAATGGGCCCGATACCTGACACCAGGGCTGAGAGGTAAAGTTCTGGAGGCGTTTGCTGCCCTCCCTCAAGAACAAGATGGTGACTATGAGGCCATCAAACAGTCTCTGATAGCCAAGTACCAGCTTACACCCGAGGTGTAACGTAGAAAGTTCCGGACCCTCCAACGTGGCCCACACGACAGTTACAGTGATGTGGTGCATGGACTGGGGACCCACTTTGACCAGTGGACCCAAGGACTGTCAGTGACCACCTTTGCACAGCTGCGAGACCTGATGATCAAAGACCAGTTCTTTCATCTTTGCCCAGCTGAGGTGCGACAGTTCGTGATGGACAGAGAACCCAAAGACGTGACGAAAGCAGCGCAGATTGCCGATGCCTATGAGGCCAACCGTAGATCGGAAGTGCGGAAGCCAGTCACCACCAGCTGGAGAGGGGGTAAGCCTGCAACCAACGCCAGTATCCCTGCCAGCCAACACACCAGAGGTCCTAGCCCTGTGGCCAACAGCACCAGACCTACCACCGAACCTCGCAAGTGTTTCACCTGCCATCAGACTGGTCATATCAGTCCCTTCTGCCCAACCAAGCAGAAGAACACCCCAGCCAAGGCCCCAGGGCCTAATGCAGCAGTTCTTTTGGTGGGTGGTGTGGTTGGGAGGGTGTGGACAACGTACAGCATGTCACTGTGGGAGGCCATGTTGCTACAGGCCTCAAGGACACCGGGGCTGAACAAACCCTCATCCGACCCGAACTGGCGGCCCCTGAAGAAATCATTCCGGGGAAAACCCTAACTGTCACTGGGATTGGGGGCATCAGCTGTCCCTTACGGATGGCCCGGGTTTTTATTGATTGGGGTGCTGGGAGCGGGGTGAAGGAAGTGGGGCTGTCTGATAATTTGCCCACTGATGTTTTGTTGGGGACTGATTTGGGGAGGTTGGTTGCATACTACGTCCCTGACACCCCTCCCCAATCTACTAATGAGGGTAACGTTAACCCTGATGATGATGATGGGAAATCGCATGTGTTACCTGACCATGCTTTATCTTGTAATGATGCATCTAATAACCATTTTTTTCCTAGGATTGATGGTGAAAATGTTGTACCTGTGCCAACTGAACCTGATAATGATTTTTCTGTGAAGGTTAATGTGTCCATAGGTACAGGCGTGCCCAGCCATGTCGCTCTGCGGAGTGAGACGGCTGAGGAACCCCTAACAGGGGCAAGTGTCGGTGCTACAGGAAATGGGGAGATGCATGGGAACCGTGAGAAAGGTGATGCCATGAAAGTGACCAGTGCCACCGAGGAAGGTAACTGGCCCATAAGTAGCACTGCCCCTGGAGTGTTGGGGGTGGATGGGGAGGTAGAGCCCATAGCAGCGCCGGCTGATGGGCCTGTAGAAACCCCCGGGGAGACAGCCTACGTAGCTGCTGTCACCCGCAGTCAGAGTGCCCGGAACGCAGATAACTGTCTGCCTTCCGGACCCTCCTCAGTCATCACTGTGACTGAACCAGAGGTGGACCCAGAGCAGGTCCAAGAGGGTTCCCGTGGGGAAGGGACCCTGACATCGCTTCTGGCTTCCCCTAGCCAGGAGTTTCAGGCCGCTCTGCACACAGATGCGAGCCTAGAGAGTTTGAGACAACTCGCCGGGACGCGCTTCTCCGAGACTGATAAGGAGAAGGTGTTCTGGGAACGAGGAAGGTTATACCGGGAGACAGTACCCGGAGAATCACAAAAGGAGTGGTTGAGGGAAAGACAGCTGGTCGTCCCGCAGCAATTCCGGGGTGAGTTGTTGCGGATTGCCCATGAGATTCCGCTAGCTGGACACTTGGGGATCAGCAAAACTAAGGCCCGGCTGTCTCAACACTTCTATTGGCCTAAGATGGGGACAGATGTGTCAAACTACTGCCGCTCCTGTGTCACCTGTCAAAGGGTGGGGTAAGCGGGGCCTGCTATTAAGGCTCCCCTGATCCCTTTGCCAGTGATAGAGGAACCTTTCCAGAGGATCGCGGTGGACATTGTGGGCCCGCTGGCCGTCCCCAGCAGCTCTGGAAAGCAATACATCCTTACTGTGGTAGACTATGCTACCCGGTACCCAGAGGCAGTAGCTCTGTCGTCAACTAGGGCAGATAAGGTGGCGGATGCCCTGTTGGCTATCTTTTCACGTGTAGGATTTCCCAGGGAAATGCTTACTGATCAAGGGACCCAATTTATGTCTCGCCTAATGGAGGCTCTCTGTAAGAGAATGCAGGTGAAGCACCTGGTATCGAGTGCGTATCACCCACAGACCAATGGCTTGTGTGAACGCTTCAATGGTACCCTCAAACAGATGCTACGCATGCTGGTTGAGACTCAAGGGCGTGACTGGGAGCGGTACCTCCCACACCTGCTGTTCCCTTACCGAGAGGTTCCGCAGGCCTCGACGGGGTTCTCCCCCTTCGAGCTCCTGTACGGCAGGCGAGTCCGGGGACCCCTTGGGTTGGTAAGAGAATCCTGGGAAGAGGAGCCGAGCCCTTCTGAAGTGTCCATAGTGGAGTATGTCATGCGCTTCCGTGACAAGATGCAGACTTTGACGCAGTTGGTGCATGACAACATGACGCAGGCTCAGGCTGATCAGAAGCACTGGTACGACCAGAACGCCCGGGAGCGGACCTACCACGTGGGTCAAAAGGTGTGGGTGCTGGTCCCCGTACCAACGGATAAGCTTCAGGCAGCCTGGGAGGGCCCGTACGTCGTCCACCAACAGCTCAACCCGGTCACTTATGTGGTCACGCTTGACCACGCTCGGGGTAGGCGAAAGGCCTTTCACGTTAACATGATGAAGGCTCATCACGAACGTGAACCTTTCGTCCTACTGGTCTGCAGCTTGCCCGAAGACGGTGAGGAAGACACCCTCCTGGACATGCTGGCCAAGGCCAATGGGTCCATCGAGGACGTGGAGGTAAGCGACTCGTTAACTGAACCCCAGCGGTTGCAGTTGCAAACCACACTGGAACCCTTCCGGGTCGTGTTCTCCAACCGACCTGGGAGGACTGAGTTAGCAGTCCACGAGGTGGACACCGGGAATCACGCCCCACTACGGCGAACACCCTATCGAATCTCTGACCAGGTGCAGCAGATTATGCGCCAAGAGATCGATGAGATGTTACAGCTGGGGTGATTCGACGGTCAAAGAGCGCGTGGGCATCATCTGTAGTTCTCGTGCCAAAGAAAGACCGGACCACCCGGTTCTGTGTGGACTACAGGGGGCTCAACGCCATCACAACCTCCGACTTGCACCCAATGCCGTGCATCGAGGAGCTGCTGGATAAGTTAGCTGGCGCAGATTACCTAACAATAATGGATCTGAGTCGAGGATACTGGCAGATTCCCCTGAGCCCCGAGGCACAGGAGAAGTCCGCCTTTATCACACCCTTTGGACTGTACGAGTCCACGGTCATGCCCTTCGGCATGAAGAATGCCCCTGACACTTTCCAGCGGATGGTCAACCTCCTGCTTCAGGGACTGGAGAAGTACGCCGTGGCGTACTTGGATGACATTGCCATCTTCAGTTCCTCCTGGGAGGAACACCTGCACCATCTCGAGGAGGTGCTCAGGCGAATTCACCAAGCAGGACTGACTATCAAGCCAGGAAAGTGCCAGATGGGCATGAGGGAGGTTCACTACCTGGGGCACCGGGTAGGCGGGAACACCCTGAAGCCAGAGCCAGAGAAAGTGGGCGCGATCGTGAACTGGCCCACTCCCGTGACCAAGAAACAGGTGATGTCCTTCCTGGGCACTGCAGGGTACTATAGGTGCTTCGTACAGCACTATAGTAGCCTGGCAAAACCTTTGATGGACCTTACCAGGAAGAAGCTACCCCACATTGTCAACTGCACAGATGGCTGTGAGGGGGCCTTCCAGGCGTTGAAAACCGCACTGTGAAACGCCCCTGTGTTGAAAGCAGTCGACAGCAGTCGACCGTTCTTGGTGCAGACCGACGCCAGCGAGTTTGGCCTTGGTGCTGTGCTCAGCCAGGTTGAATCGGAGGACCAAGAGCACCCCGTGTTATACCTGAGCCGTAAACTTTTGCCGAGGGAAGTGGCCTACTCCACCATCGAGAAGGAGTGCCTGGCCATAGTCTGGGCCCTGCAGCGCTTGCAGCCCTAGCTGTACGGTCGCCCCTTCACTGTGGTGACCGACCACAACCCTCTGCGCTGGCTAAACGCCATGTGTGGAACCAACGGCAGGTTGCTACGCTGGAGCCTTGCCCTTCAGCAGTTTGACTTCACCATTGAACACAAAATGGGCAAAGAGCATGGGAATGCAGATGGACTCTCCCGCCAGGGTGAACCTACTGAGGTGCCCATGGAGGCATACCGTGGGGTACTGCCTCCCTAGCGCACACCAAAAGGGGGAGGTGTCACGATATGGTATGAAATATCATATAAGTTTAGTTGCTCTTCAGCTCATGAGGTGGGCTAAACCCCCCCTTCACTAGCTGACTCTCCTTGTTTCTCTCTGGGCTACGGACTGTATGCTAGAAGGGGGTTTTATTGCCCTGGGGTCATAAATTTCAGACTCGACGAAAGTCCCTCGCCCCCTCCCACCTGCACTAGCTGGAACTGGAAAAATGGCTCCAAAATTCATGAAAGATTCTTTGGTTTTTGTACGATATTATGCACCATGCTTACGTTAAGAACACGAAAATATATATTCGTATTCTCACTCTGTGTATCTACCCATCCCGCGAAACACGGGCTTCTAACTCCATCTGGTAAAGAAGTAGGGATTTATCTGTAAATATGTATCCCAGATAGGACATATTTGATCTCATTAGAATGCTCACGTTAATCCGAGATGAATGCTGGGTTTGTTATGACTCTGACATGTTTTGTAGTGAAGTTATAGAAATCAGAGAAAATAGTTTAAAGGGACACTGTCACCTGAATTTGGAGGGAACAATCTTCAGCCATGGAGGCGGGGTTTTGGGGTTTTTGATTCACCCTTTCCTTACCCGCTGGCTGCATGCTGGCTGCAATATTGGATTGAAGTTCATTCTCTGTCCTCCGTAGTACATGCCTGCGCAACGTGCAATCTTGTCTTGCGCAGGCGTGTACTATGAAGGACAGAGAATGAACTTCAATCCAATATTGCAGCCAGCATGCAGCCAGCGGGTAAGGAAAGGGTGAATCAAAAACCCCGCCTCCATGGCTAAAGATTGTTCCCTCCAAATTCAGTTGACAGTGTCCCTTTAAAGTTTAGCCAGAATGTAGAGAGAGGAGGGTCTGGATAAGCCAGCCTTTCTGTGATGTCACAGCCTTAAGGTTTTAAGTATCTGGCAGGCTCTGAGGAGATTTCTTCTTGACTTTTTGTCTTCTCCTGAAGCCAGCAGCACGTCCAATGAGCTGGGACGTATGGAAAAAAACTCCACTAGCCTGGTTGCCTGCCATGCTTTGAACATGTGAGTGTTACCTTTTCTCATTTAATCCCTGTTTATTTCATAATTACCCTTGTACATATTTGCAATTGTCTCATTTGTAACATCTTCATAAAATATTTTTGATAAAGCACTGCCTTATTTTTTATGGGATATACTATTATATGTTAGTTCATTCTCATTGCTCTAACAACCGCACCCTAAGTCTCTGGAAGAGAATTACGCTACTGTGTTGGGTTAGCTTCGGACCCGTTTAATCGAAGCTGGTGGCAGTGATACCGTGTGCAGACTGTTGAGTGATGCTGTAGCGGCTGCGGCGTTGATAATTATTGTTCCTGCCTGAGTGGGAGTAGTTATCGCGTCGCTGCAGCGTGCCCAATAGCCAGTACATAGCAGGCAGCCTTTCTGGTGACTAATTACCCAGGGTGCAGTACCTAATCTGACCTGAGAGTAAGGGGGCGCCAGAGAGCTGCAAGTGTTAAATGGAACTGTAAGCGGGATATACATAAATCCCTGCAGTTTGTGGTATATTGAAAGCAGTGGGATACCTAGAATAAGCCCCTGCTGTAAACTAAGAGGTCAATAGCCTTGTGTGTGTTTTCTCATCACATTGTTAGCAGTGGAGGGATAACTAAGATAAACCCCCCTGCACATGTGATAGCCGTCTGTTGGCCTAAAGTCACCCCAACCCGTGACGTAGGGGTGACGGTCACGGTGTGAATCGTAACGAATTGGTGGCAGCGGTAAGGGGATTCCTGATATCTGGGTTGTTTGTGACCGATTCTCTAAGATGGTTCATTTGGTGCCTTTGCCTAAATTGCCTTCTTCTTCTGATTTGGTTCCGTTGTTTTTTCAGCATGTGGTCCGTTTGCATGGTATTCCGGAGAATATTGTGTCCGACAGAGGTTCCCAGTTTGTTTCTAGGTTTTGGCGGGCCTTTTGTGCCAAGCTGGGCATTGATTTGTCTTTTTCTTCTGCATTTCATCCTCAGACAAATGGCCAGACTGAGCGAACTAATCAGACCTTGGAGACCTATTTGAGATGCTTTGTGTCTGCTGATCAGGATGATTGGGTGGCTTTTTTGCCATTGGCCGAGTTTGCCCTTAATAATCGGGCTAGTTCGGCTACTTTGGTTTCGCCTTTTTTTTGTAATTTTGGTTTTCATCCTTGTTTTTCTACTGGGCAGGTTGAGCCTTCTGACCTTCCTGGTGTGGATTCTGTGGTCGACAGGTTGCAGCAGATTTGGGCTCATGTGGTGGACAATTTGGTGCTGTCTCAGGAGGAGGCTCAACGTTTTGCTAACCGTCGTCTGTGTGTTGGTTCCCGGCTTCGGGTTGGGGATCTGGTTTGGTTATCTTCCCGTCATGTTCCTATGAAGGTTTTTTCCCCTAAGTTTAAGCCTCGGTTTATTGGTCCTTATAGGATTTCTGAGATTATTAATCCGGTGTCCTTTCGCCTGGCGCTTCCGGCCTCTTTTGCTATTCATAATGTCTTCCATAGATCTTTGTTGCGGAAATATGTGGAGCCCGTAGTTCCCTCTGTTGATCCTCCGGCCCCTGTATTGGTCGATGGGGAGTTGGAATATGTTGTTGAGAAGATTTTGGATTCTCGTTTTTCGAGGCGGAGGCTTCAGTATCTTGTCAAGTGGAAGGGTTATGGCCAGGAGGATAATTCTTGGGTTGTTGCCTCCGATGTCCATGCCACCAATTTGGTTCGTGCTTTTCACTTGGCTCATCCTGATCGGCCTGGGGACTTTGGTGAGGGTTCGGTGACCCCTCCTCAAGGGGCGGGGGGTACTGTTGTGAATTCTGCTTTTGGGCTCCCTCCGGTGGTTGTAGATGGTAATGCAGTTGTGCCTGGACTTCAGGATTGGACAGGTGTATCTACTAATTGCAAAGCTGACTGTGGTATTTAGCTTTGCAGGACTCCTTAATCCCTGCCAGTTGTCAATGTTCTATTGCCAGTAATGGTTCTCTGCCTGGCCTCTCCTGCCTGCTGCCATTTCAGCTAAAGATAAGTGATTCTTTTTCTTAGGCTCACAGGCTGTGTGTCTATTTTTTCGTGCGGTTCATAGTTTCTATTTTGTTCCAGCTGCGACTGTCCTGTTGTTTTCTCAGTCTGGTTGGATTCGCTGGAGTTGCAGATATACTCTCCACACCTTTAGTTAGGTGGTGGAGTTTTTGTATTTTTCTGCTGTGGATATTTTGTAGATTTTGTGCTGACCGCTCGGTATCCTGTACTATACTTCCCTATCTAGGTAGAAGTTGCCTCCTTTGCTAAATCTGTTTTCCGCCTGTGTGTGTCTTTTCCTCTCCTACTCACCGTCATTATTTGTGGGGGGCTGCCTATACTTTGGGGGTCTACTCTGAGGCAAGTCAGTTTTCCTATTTTCCATCTTTAGGGATAATTAGTCCTCCGGCTGTGTCGAGGTGTCTAGGTCTGGATAGGCACACCGCACGGCTACTTCTAGTGTATGTGATAAGTTCAGGGTTAGCGGTCTGTATAGTTACCACTACTCCAGCGAAGGTTTTTTCATGTTGTTCCAAGGCCGCCTGATCATAACACTGTTGCATCTGACACACCCGTGACAGCATGAATAAGAGCTGAGAAAGCTGCCCCCACTCACACTAGGCTTTGTATGTACTGTACATAGTCTATTGACAGTGAGCTGCTTATCACAGGAGGGGGCATGGTTGGTTGGATGATAGCTCCTGTACCAGCTAGTCACAGCAGTGATAAGATCCTGGTAATAAAACCTTCACAGTAACTAACAATAACACAGATCTTTTATAAGTGACACATCACTGAGTTCTGTTAACCCCTTCCTCAAGCTGTCCTCAGATTACATAGCGAAAAACTGCTGAAAGATTCCCTTTAACCCTGATATAGGCTACATCAAGAGAGCGTTCCATATTTCTCCTACTCTTGAGCCTTTTTCCTATGTCCTCGCTCTGAACATGAAAGCATGGTCATCAAATCAGATAAGTCTCTCCTGTAATAATTCATCATATCGTACAACAGATTCAGCAATACATGTGCAGTGCCAACCGGGAGAGATGATGGAGCTGGGGAATGATCTACCACATTGATATTGGGTTGAGCGGACTGATTTCAGAGTCTCCCAAAATGATGTGAGGAGACAGCTTGGGAAACTAAACAGGTAAAACAGCAGAGGCAAATGGACTCAGTCCTCGTATCCTTAAAGTGTGTGCAAACAAGCTGTGTGCTGTCTTTCAGTACCTAGTTAACTGGAGTCTACAATCACATATGATACCAATGCTATGGAAGACTTCCTGCCTGGTTTTGGTTCCCAAGAATACTTTTCCTGCATCCCCAAATTACTATTGTCCAGTGGCCTCACCATGTTAGGGTGGCTTAGGTGATGAGGAATATAGAAGAGTGGTGTCGGATTTTGTGGATTGGTGCCTGCTAACTTTTGTACATCTAAATATAAGGAAAAGTAAGGAGCTGGTGGTGAACTATTTCAAGAGAAAGATGGAATGTTTTCCTGTCACTATTGCTGGTCAAGGGGTGGAGCAGGTCGAGAGCTACAAAATCTAGGGGTCCACTTGGATAGCAAACTGGAATGGAGGTGCCATACAGAGTGGGTTTACAAGAAGAGAATTTATTATTATTATTATTATTTATATAGCACCATTGAATCCATGGTGCTGTACATGAGAAGGGATTACATACAAATTACAGATATCACTTACAGTAAACAAACTAACAATTACAGACTGATACAGAGGGGTGACGAACCTGCACTTGCGGGCTTACATTCTGCAGGATGGTGGGGAAGGAGACAATAGGCTGAGGGTTGCAGGAGCTCCGGTGTTGGTGAAGCGGTAGCTCCGGTAGTGGTGAGGAGGCAGCGGGGTCAGTGCAGGCTGTAGGCTTTCCTGAAGAGATGGGTTTTCAGGTTCCGTCTGAAGGATCCGAATGTGGTTGATAGTCGGACGTGTTGGGGCAAAGAATTCCAGAGGATGGGGGATATTCGGGAGAAGTCTTGGAGGCGGTTGGATGAGGAGCGAATAAGTGTGGAGGACAGAAGGAGATCTTCGGAGGACCGGAGATTACGTGAGGGAAGATATCGGGAGATTAGTTCAGAGATATATGGAGGAGACAGGTTATAGATGGCTTTGTAGGTCAGTATTAGCAATTTGAACGGGATACGCTGAAGGAATGGGAGCCAGTGAAGAGATTTGCAGAGGAGGGAAGCGGAGGAGTAGCGAAGAGAGAGATGAATTAGTCGGGCAGCAGAGTTAAGGATGGACTGGAGAGGTGCAAGGGTGTTACCAGGGAGGCCACAGAAAATGATGTTGCAGTAGTCAAGGTGGGAGATGATGAGGGCATGCACAAGCATCTAAGTAGATTGACGGTTGAGGAAAGGACGGATTCTGGAGATATTTTTGAGCTGGAGGCGACAGGAGGTGGACAGAGCTTGGATGTGCGGTTTGAAGGACAGGGCAGAGTCAAAGGTTACTCCGAGGCAGCGGACTTCCGGTAGGGGGGAAAGCGTGATGTTGTTAATTGCGATAGATAGGTCAGGTAAGGAAGATCTATGGGATGGAGGAAAGTTGATGAGTTCAGATTTGTCCACATTGAGTTTGAGGAAGTGAGAGGAGAAGAAGCAGGATGTGAACAAACTGTGCTTCCGACAGAAACTAACGTCGTTTAAGGTGTGCAGCAAAATGTTAGAAATGTTCTACCAGTCCGTAGTGGCAAGTGCCATATTTTTCGCAATCATATGCTGGAGATGTAGTGTGCGGGTGTCTGATGCTAATAAGCTAAATAAGCTTATCAAGAAGACAAGCTGGGGTTTTGGCCGCCATCTTGCCACTTTTGAGGAGGTAAATATATACATACAAAACCAAAATAACTATGTTGTGTATCTACTCGAAAATAATACCTATAAATATGATACACAACTACAAGATATACGGTATAATAGATTATAATTTATTGAATCATAAAAACTACATACAGTTGTGGCCAAAAGTATTGACACCCCTGCAATTCTGTCAGATATTACTCAGTTTCTTCCTGAAAATGATTGCAAACACAAATTCTTTGTTATTATTATCTTCATTTAATTTGTCTTAAATGAAAAAAACACAAAACGAATTGTCCTAAAGCCAAATTGGATATAATTCCCCACCAAACGTAAAAAGGGCGGGTGGACAAAAGTATTGGCACTGTTCGAAAAATCATGTGATGCTTCTCTAATTTGTTTAATTAACAGCACCTGTAACTAAAGGCCCCTTCACATTAAGCGACGCTGCAGCGATACCGACAACGATCCGGATCGCTGCAGCGTCGCTGTTTGGTCGCTGGAGAGCTGTCACACAGACCGCTCTCCAGCGACCAACGATGCCGGTAACCAGGGTAAACATCGGGTAACTAAGCGCAGGGCCGCGCTTAGTAACCCGATGTTTACCCTGGTTACCATGCTAAAAGTAAAAAAAAACAAACACTAGATACTTACCTACAGCCGTCTGTCCTCCAGCGCTGCGCTCTGCTTCTCTGCTCTCCTCCTGTACTGGCTGTGAGCCGGAAAGCAGAGCGGTGACGTCACCGCTCTGCTTTCCGGCTCACAGCCAGTACAGGAGGAGTGCAGAGCACAGCGCTGGAGGACAGACGGCTGTAGGTAAGTATCTAGTGTTTGTTTTTTTTTTACTTTTAGCATGGTAACCAGGGTAAACATCGGGTTACTAAGCGCGGCCCTGCGCTTAGTTACCCGATGTTTACCCTGGTTACCAGTGAAGACATCGCTGGATCGGTGTCACACACACCGATCCAGCGATGTCAGCGGGAGATCCAGCGACGAAATAAAGTTCTGGACTTTATTCAGCGACCAACGATCTCCCAGCAGGGGCCTGATCGTTGGTCGCTGTCACACATAACGATTTCATTAACGATATCGTTGCTACGTCACAAATAGCAACGATATCGTTAACAATATCGTTATGTGTGAAGGTACCTTTACCTGTGGCACCTAACAGGTTTTGGCAATAACTAAATCACACTTGCAGCCAGTTGACATGGATTAAAGTTGACTCAACCTCTGTCCTGTGTCCTTGTGTGTACCACATTGAGCATGGAGAAAAGAAAGAAGACCAAAGAACTGTCTGAGGACTTGAGAAACCAAATTGTGAGGAAGCATGAGCAATCTCAAGGCTACAAGTCCATCTCCAAAGACCTGAATGTTCCTGTGTCTACCGTGCGCAGTGTCATCAAGAAGTTTAAAGCCCATGGCACTGTGGCCAACCTCCCTAGATGTGGACGGAAAAGAAAAAATGACAAGAGATTTCAACGCAAGATTGTGCGGATGTTGGATAAAGAACCTCGACTATCATCCAAACAAGTTCAAGCTGCCCTGCAGTCTGAGGGTACAACAGTGTCAACCCGTACTATCCGTCGGCGTCTGAATAAAAAGGGACTGTATGGTAAGAGACCCAGGAAGACCCCACTTCTTACCCCGAGACATTAAAAAAGCCAGGCTGGAGTTTGCCAAAACTTACCTGAAAAAGCCTAAAACGTTTTGGAAGAATGTTCTCTGGTCAGATGAGGCAAAAGTAGAGCTTTTTGGGCAAAGGCATCAGCATAGATTTTACAGGAGAAAAAAGGAGGCATTCAAAGAAAAGAACACGGTCCCTACAGTCAAACATGGTGGAGGTTCCCTGATGTTTTGGGGTTGCTTTGCTGCCTCTGGCACTGGACTGCTTGACTATGTGCATGGCATTATGAAGTCTGAAGACTACCAACAAATTTTGCAGCATAATGTAGGGCCCAGTGTGAGAAAGCTGGGTCTCCCTCAGAGGTCATGGGTCTTCCAGCAGGACAATGACCCAAAACACACTTCAAAAAGCACTAGAAAATGGTTTGAGAGAAAGCACTGGAGACTTCTAAGGTGGCCAGCAATGAGTCCAGACCTGAATTCCATAGAACACCTGTGGATAGATCTAAAAATGGCAGTTTGGAGAAGTCACCCTTCAAATATCAGGGACCTGGAGCAGTTTGCCAAAGAAGAATGGTCTAAAATTCCAGCAGAGCATTGTAAGAAACTCATTGATGGTTACCGGAAGCGGTTGGTCGCAGTTATTTTGGCTACAGGTTGTGCAACCAAGTATTAGGCTGAGGGTGCCAATACTTTTGTCTGGCTCATTTTTGGAGTTTTGTGTGAAATGATCAGTGTTTTGATTTTTGCTTCATTCTCTTTTGTGTTTTTTCATTTAAGACAAATTATATGAAGATAATACCAAAGAATTTGTGATTGCAATCATTTTCAGGAAGAAACTGAGTATTATCTGACAGAATTGCAGGGGTGTCAATACTTTTGGCCACAACTGTAACACATAATAGCGATAAATACAGGGGAAGACAAAATTTAAGGTGAAACTGGCGAGATGATACGGGGTACATATATTATGTAATTGCCATGAGTCCAAAACTAGTAAGTCCACAAAATCCCATGTCAATCAATAATTTACACCATGTAGGTATCATACTAAAAGTATATGGAGATGGAAGTATACTAATTAAATGATAATTCCTGTATCGGATACACCCATTAAGTTATCCTCAAGCTAGTAAGACAAAATACATAGCACATACTGTATATATGAAGACAATTGCACTATGGCACAAACATATAGTAATAATACAATTATAAGTGCAACAGTGTCTAAACAAAGTGTCATTGTGCAATAAATTGCATAGGAGGATACATAGCGGTATACTAACCAGTGAAGGAACCCCATAGCAGCCCGCACCTGCCCAACGCACGTTTCACCTGAGCTTTGACGAGGGAGCGAGGAAATAGAGATCTGAGGTGGTATTTAACTAAGAAGTGACCAATCGGCGGTATGAGCCGTGGTCGCAGATTAAGTACAGCCGTGGCTCAAAGTATACAGCACCATGAATGGTATCGCTAGGGCCAATCACCTACCACATGACGCATCTCCATAGAGCACATCGTATGGGAGGAAGTGACGCTAGCGTGCGTTCCACCCTGATCCGCACGATGATCCGGACATGACGTCAATATGCTGAGGTGAATAGACGGAAGTGACGTCCACACGCGCGCCACACTGGAACGCATATTCATAGTAATCGGATATACAAATGGAAATAAAATGCAATCAATAATATATGTAAATCCTTTATGTCATGGGTTGTCTCTACAGAGAATGAATCAATTGATTCATCTACTTCTCGTGATAAATACCAGAACAAAATTGGTCCTAGAAAATATAATTTTAGGAGAAATACCTACAAAGAAAAATATACTGCCGCTTCCACTTCAAAGGTAATTAATTTATCTAGTAGAATTCTTACCCGGTCACAGATTGATGTAGTTAATAAGGTTTTCACCTTTTCACCAACTCACAAATTCGATTACTTTACAGCTCTCAAGGATTTACATCTCTTTGCTCGCAAACTAATTTAAAAAAAAAAAATCTATAATAAAAACACTGATAACACTATGTTTTTGACCACAGAAGAGCGGGAGACGGTGAACATATTGCAAAGTCTACTGGACGAACAAAGACAAACAAAGACTGGTAAACTACCTAATTCTATTATTCCAACATCAACACGATTTCCATTCAATTCAATGTTCTCTAACATTGAATTGTTTGTGAAGTTGGTCAGTGAAGAATTCAAACAAATACCAGCTTTATTACCTCACGATAATTTGACCAAAGATGAACGTGCAGCCTTGACACAGTTGAAAAAGATGGAGGATGTCGTTATCAAACCATCTGATAAAGGTAGTAATGTCGTATTATGGCCAAAGATACAATAAGAGAAGGAGGCGAGATGACATCTTTATGATGTAGTCACATATAAAAAATTAACATTCAATCCTCTAACTATCAGACTTAACTATTTTCAATTCTATCTGCCTCAGAATCGATGGGAACTATCACTAAATATGAAATTGAATGTTTATTTAAGAAAACCCCCAGAATTGCATCATTTTATTTACTACCAAAAATCCACAAAAGTTTGGAGAATCCACCTGGAAGGCCAATCATATCAGGTATCAATAATATGTGTGACCCAATGTGTAGATTTATCAATCATATCTGTTATGAACAGGTGATTCAGAACCACAATGGACCTAGTGGTTAAGAGCACACAAAGTGACCTGATAGTTACTAACATAGGACGAGCTCTGAGACGTGGGAACTCTGCTGACCGCAATCCCTAATCCTATCATACCACACTAGAGGTAGCCGTGGATTGCTCCTAACGCTCCCTATGCAACTCGGCACAGCCTGAGAAACTAGCTAGCCCTGAAGATAGAAAAATAGGCCTACCTTGCCTCAGAGAAATGCCCCAAAGGAAAAGGCAGCCCCCCACAAATAATGACTGTGAGTTAAGATGAAAATACAAACACAGAGATGAAATAGATTTTAGCAAAGTGAGGCCCGACTTACTGAATAGACCGAGGATAGGAAAGATAGCTTTGCGGTCAGCACAAAAACCTACAAACAACCACGCAGAGGGGGCAAAAAGACCCTCCGCACCGACTAACGGTACGGAGGTGCTCCCTCTGCGTCTCAGAGCTTCCAGCAAGCAAGAAAAACCAATATAGCAAGCTGGACAGAAAATATAGCAAACAAAAGTAAGACAAGCAAAACTTAGCTTATGCAGGGCAGACAGGCCACAAGAACGATCCAGGAGAGAGCAAGACCAACACTGGAACATTGACTGGAGGCCAGGAACAAAGAACTAGGTGGAGTTAAATAGAGCAGCACCTAACGACTTAACCTCGTCACCTGAGGAAGGAAACTCAGAAGCCGCAGCCCCACTCACATCCACCAGAAGAAGCTCATAGACAGAACCAGCCGAAGTACCACTCATGACCACAGGAGGGAGCTTGACCACAGAATTCACAACAGTACCCCCCCTTGAGGAGGGGTCACCGAACCCTCACCAGAGCCCCCAGGCCGACCAGGATGAGCCAAATAAAAGGCACGAACCAGATCGGCAGCATGAACATCAGAGGCAAAGACCCAGGAATTATCTTCCTGACCATAACCCTTCCACTTAACCAGGTACTGGAGTTTCCGTCTCGAAATACGAGAATCCAAAATCTTCTCCACTATATACTCCAACTCCCCCTCAACCAAAACTGGGGCAGGAGGATCAACGGATGGAACCACAGGTGCCACGTATCTCCGCAACAATGACCTATGGAATACGTTATGGATGGAAAAAGAAGCTGGAAGGGTCAAACGAAAAGACACAGGATTAAGAACCTCAGAAATCCTATACGGACCAATGAAACGAGGCTTAAATTTAGGAGAGGAAACTTTCATAGGAATATAACGAGATGACAACCAAACCAAATCCCCAACACGAAGTCGGGGACCCACACAGCGCCTGAGGTTAGCGAAACGTTGAGCCTTCTCCTGGGACAAAGTCAAATTGTCCACCACATGAGTCCAAATCTGCTGCAACCTATCCACCACAGTATCCACACCAGTCAGAAGACTCAACCTGCCCTGAAGAGAAACGAGGATGGAAACCAGAATTGCAGAAAAACGGCGAAACCAAAGTAGCCAAGCTGGCCCGATTATTAAGGGCGAACTCAGCCAAAGGCAAAAAGGACACCCAATCATCCTGATCGGCAGAAACAAAACATCTCAGATATGTTTCCAAGGTCTGATTGGTTCGTTCAGTCTGGCCATTTGTCTGAGGATGGAAAGCCGAGGAAAAAGACAAATCAATGCCCATCCTAGCACAAAAGGCTCGCCAAAACCTCGAAACAAACTGGGAACCTCTGTCAGAAACGATATTCTCCGGAATGCCATGTAAACGAACCACATGCTGGAAGAACAATGGCACCAAATCAGAGGAGGAAGGCAATTTAGACAAGGGTACCAAATGGACCATCTTAGAGAAGCGATCACAAACAACCCAAATGACCGACATTTTTTGAGAGACGGGGAGATCCGAAATAAAATCCATAGAGATATGTGTCCAGGGCCTCTTCGGGATCGGCAAGGGCAAAAGCAACCCACTGGCATGAGAACAGCAGGGCTTAGCCCGAGCACAAATCCCACAGGACTGCACAAACGAACGCACATCCCGCGACAGAGACGGCCACCAAAAGGATCTAGCCACCAAATCTCTGGTACCAAAGATTCCAGGATGACCAGCCAACACCGAACAATGAACCTCAGAGATAACTCTACTCATCCATTTATCACGGACAAACAGTTTCTCCGCTGGGCAACGGTCAGGTCTATTAGCCTGAAATTTTTGCAGCACCCGTCGCAAATCAGGGGAGATGGCAGACAAAATTACCCCCTCTTTGAGAATACCCGCCGGCTCAGACAAACCCGGAGAGTCGGGCACAAAACTCCTAGACAGGGCATCCGCCTTCACATTTTTAGAGCCCGGAAGGTACGAAACCACAAAGTCAAAACGGGAGAAAAACAGCGACCAACGAGCCCGTCTAGGATTCAACCGTTTGGCAGACTCGAGATAGGTCAAGTTCTTGTGATCAGTCAAGACCACCACGCGATGCTTAACTCCTTCAAGCCAATGACGCCACTCCTCGAATGCCCACTTCATGGCCAGCAACTCTCGATTGCCAACATCATAATTACGCTCAGCAGGCGAAAACTTCCTGGAAAAGAAGGCGCATGGTTTCATCACCGAGCCATCAGAACTTCTTTGCGACAAAACAGCCCCTGCTCCAATCTCAGAAGCATCAACCTCGACCTGAAACGGGAGCGAAACATCTGGTTGGCACAACACAGGGGCAGAAGAAAAACGACGCTTCAACTCTTGAAAAGCTTCCACAGCAGCAGAAGACCAATTGACCACATCAGCACCCTTCTTGGTTAAATCAGTCAACGGTTTAGCAATACTAGAAAAATTATTGATGAAGCGATGATAAAAATTAGCAAAGCCCAGGAACTTTTGCAGACTCTTCAGAGATGTTGGCTGAGTCCAATCATAAATGGCCTGAACTTTAACAGGGTCCATCTCGATAGTAGAAGGGGAAAAGATGAAACCCAAAAATGAAACCTTCTGAACACCAAAGAGACACTTTGACCCCTTCACAAACAAAGAATTTGCACGCAGGACCTGGAACACCATTCTGATCTGCTTCACGTGAGACTCCCAATCATTCGAGAAGACCAAAATATCATCCAAGTATACAATCAGGACTTTATCCAGGTACTCTCGGAAGACATAATGCATAAAGGACTGAAACACTGATGGAGCATTAGAAAGCCCGAATGGCATAACCAGGTACTCAAAATGGCCCTCGGGCGTATTAAATGCTGTTTTCCATTCATCGCCCTGTTTAATACGCACAAGATTATACGCACCACGAAGATCTATTTTGGTGAACCAACTAGCCCCCTTAATCTGAGCAAACAAATCAGACAGCAGCGGCAAGGGGTACTGAAATTTGACCGTGATTTTATTTAGAAGGCGGTAATCAATACAAGGTCTCAGCGAACCATCCTTCTTGGCCACAAAAAAGAACCCTGCTCCCAATGGTGACGACGACGGGCGAATATGACCCTTCTCCAAGGATTCCTTTACGTAACTCCGCATAGCGGCGTGCTCAGGCACAGACAAATTAAACAGTCGACCTTTAGGAAACTTACTACCAGGAATCAAATCGATAGCACAATCACAATCCCTATGCGGAGGTAGGGCACTGGACTTGGGCTCATCAAATACATCCCGGTAATCCGACAAGAACTCTGGGACCTCAGAAGGGGTGGATGATGAAATAGACAGAAATGGAACATCACCATGTACCCCCTGACAACCCCAGCTGGAAACAGACATTGATTTCCAATCCAATACTGGGTTATGGACTTGTAGCCATGGCAACCCCAACACGACCACATCATGCAGATTATGCAACACCAAAAAGCGAATATCCTCCTGATGCGCAGGAGCCATGCACATGGTCAGCTGGGTCCAGTACTGAGGCTTATTCTTGGCCAAAGGCGTAGCATCAATTCCTCTCAATGGAATAGGATACTGCAAGGGCTCCAAGAAAAACCCACAGCGCCTAGCATACTCCAAGTCCATCAAATTCAGGGCAGCGCCTGAATCCACAAATGCCATGACAGAATAGGAAGACAAAGAGCAGATCAAAGTAACGGACAAAAGAAATTTCGACTGTACCGTACCAATGGTGGCAGACCTAGCGAACCGCTTAGTGCGCTTAGGACAATCGGAGATAGCATGTGTGGAATCACAACAGTAAAAACACAGCCTATTCTGACGTCTGTGTTTTTGCCGTTCAGCTCTGGTCAAAGTCCTATCGCACTTCATAGGCTCAGGTCTATGCTCAGATAATACCGCCAAATGGTGCACAGTTTTACGCTCACGCAAGCGTCGACCGATCTGAATGGCCAAAGACATAGACTCATTCAGACCAGCAGGCATAGGAAATCCCACCATGACATCCTTAAGGGCTTCAGAGAGACCTTTTCTGAAAATTGCTGCCAGCGCACATTCATTCCATTGAGTGAGCACAGACCACTTCCTAAACTTCTGACAATATATCTCTACCTCATCCTGACCCTGACACAGAGCCAGCAAATTTTTCTCTGCCTGATCCACTGAATTAGGTTCATCATACAGCAATCCGAGCGCCAGAAAAAACGCATCAATATTACATAATGCAGGATCTCCTGGCGCTAGGGAAAATGCCCAGTCTTGAGGGTCGCCACGTAATAAAGAAATAATGATCTTAACTTGTTGAACTGGGTCACCAGAGGAGCGGGGTTTCAAAGCCAGAAACAGTTTACAATTATTTTTGAAATTCAGAAACTTAGCTCTGTCTCCAGAAAATAACTCAGGAATAGGAATTCTAGGTTCTAACATAGATTTCTGAACCATAATGTCTTGAATTTTTTGTACTCTTGCAGTGAGATTATCCACACAAGAAGACAGACCTTTAATGTCCATCACTACACCTGTGTCCTGAACCACCCAAATGTCTAGGGGAAAAGAAAGACAAAACACAGTGCAAAGAAAAAAAATGGTCTCAGAACTTCTCTTTTCCCTCTATTGAGAAGCATTAGTACTTTGGGCCTCCAGTACTGTTATGAACAGGTGATTCAGAACCACAATGGACCTAGTGGTTAAGAGCACACAAAGTGACCTGATAGTTACTAACATAGGACGAGCTCTGAGACGTGGGAACTCTGCTGACCGCAATCCCTAATCCTATCATACCACACTAGAGGTAGCCGTGGATTGCTCCTAACGCTCCCTATGCAACTCGGCACAGCCTGAGAAACTAGCTAGCCCTGAAGACAGAAAAATAGGTCTACCTTGCCTCAGAGAAATGCCCCAAAGGAAAAGGCAGCCCCCCACAAATAATGACTGAGTTAAGATGAAAATATAAACACAGAGATGAAATAGATTTTAGCAAAGTGAGGCCCGACTTACTGAATAGACCGAGGATAGGAAAGATAGCTTTGCGGTCAGCACAAAAACCTACAAACAACCACGCAGAGGGGGCAAAAAGACCCTCCGCACCGACTAACGGTACGGAGGTGCTCCCTCTGCGTCTCAGAGCTTCCAGCAAGCAAGAAAAACCAATATAGCAAGTGGGACAGAAAATATAGCAAACAAAAGTAAGACAAGCAAAACTTAGCTTATGCAGGGAAGACAGGCCACAAGAACGATCCAGGAGAGAACAAGACCAACACTGGAACATTGACTGGAGGCCAGGAACAAAGAACTAGGTGGAGTTAAATAGAGCAGCACCTAACGACTCACGTCACCTGAGGAAGGAAACTCAGAAGCCGCAGCCCCACTCACATCCACCAGAGGAAGCTCATAGACAGAACCAGCCGAAGTACCACTCATGACCACAGGAGGGAGCTTGACCACAGAATTCACAACACATATCTTGAGACCACTAGTTGAGGAATTACCTTCATATTTGAAGGATACATCAGATATACTTCGCAAAATTGATGGTATACAGGTTCACTCAGATACACTGATGGTGGTGTGTGATATTGAATCATTATACACCTCCATCAAACATGATGATGGCATTAGGTCAGTAAAATTCTTTTTGGAGATGTCTAATATGGAGGCGGATATGATCGCTTTTGTTCTTTAACTGCTCCAATTTGCACAATTTTTTTCTGTTCAAAGGGTCCTTCTTCCTACAGCTCCAGGTAACAGCAATGGGGGCATCCTGCGCGCCCTCATATGCAAACTTGTTCCTGGGGCTGTGGGAGAGGGACATATTTTCATCTGAAACCAAACCATACCTTTTAGTGACAAAGTGCTTTCTTGGAGTAGATTCATTGACGATATCTTCTTTCTATGGCAGGGCACGAAGGAGGATCTCTGTAAATTCATTAGGTCATTAAACATGAATGACTTAAATATCAGATTGACTTTTAAGTCAGGAAGACAGAATATGGAATTATTGGATGTTTTATTCAACATTGATGATCTTGGTTGGATACAAACTGATGTCCATTGGAAAATCACTTCTGTAAACACCCTACTCCATGCTGAATTTTCCCATCCTAAAAACCTCATTAACAGCATTCCAACAGGACAATTCATTAGGATGCGGAGAATATAAATTTGAAGTGCAGGCTAGTGATCTCAGACAGAGATTTCTGAGTAGAGGATATTCAGAGACTGTCATACAGAGAGGTTATTGATGAGCAACATTTTCAAAAAGATCGGATCTCCTTTACCAACGTAGATTGCCAAAGGACAATGAAGTAGTTAGGTTTATCTCTCCATTTAATGCTAGGAATGGTGAAATGTGGGGGCATTAAATAAATATTGGAATATTTTGAAAATGGATGAGTCCCTCTCTAGTTGTATTGCGAAACATCCTACAATCACTTACCGCAGATCAGAAAATATAAGAGATATACTTGTTAAAAGTAATTTTGAACCAAAAGTGAAGAATATCTTTGATTCAATGGGACCTCCTTGGGGTTATAAATCTTGTGGGTCATGCGTTGCATCCCCAAATATTGAGACAACGAAATCTTTAATTAATTCCTCCAACTCAAAAACATAAAATTACACATAACATCTCATGTAACACAATTGGTGTCATACAGTATATAGTGCTAAATGCCCATGTAATAAACTGTACATAGGACTGACTTCACGTGAGCTGCGAAGAAGAGTCAGAGAACATGTTCTGGATATTAAAGCAGCAGCAGAAATTACCAACATTGCAGAACTAAAAACGATTCCTTGGCATTACAAGCTATACCACAATTGTGAGCTCATTCTTTAAGGTTAGAGGTATTGATAGGGTTATTATTGATAACCGTGGTGGCGATTGGAAAAAGATCTTCGCACAAAAAGAACTAAGATGGATTACTATCTTGGACACTATGACACCAAAGGGTCTCAATGAGACCATTAGTTTTTTGTTTTTCAGATCTTTCACCATGTTGATATAACTGGTAAATATTTTATATTTGTACCGTATTTAGTTGTGTGTCTGTTGTGGTCCTTGTCTTTATATCTTATGCTTATATATTGCACCTGTCACTTTACTAATGATATTTATGTATGATTCATTTATTGAATATTATTATTATTATTTATTTATATAGCACCATTGATTCCATGGTGCTGTACATGAGAATATGCTAATGTATTCTTATTATACACATATTATAATGTATATCATGTTTTTTATTTATTTCTGGGCGGTCATATGCTCTATTGTGCTTTATTCGTCATAAATTATCACTCATCCTTACTTATACTTTTTCACTCACTTTTTCTCTTTTTTTCTCACGCATTACTATGAATATGCGTTCCAGTGTGGAGCGCATGTGGACGTCACTTCCGTCTATTCACCTCAGCATATTGACGTCATGTCCGGATCATCGTGCGGTTCAGGGTGGAAAGCACGCAGGCGTCACTTGCTCCCATATGATACCATTCATGGTGCTGTATACTTTGAGCCACGGCTGTACTTAATCTGCGACCCCTGCTCATATCGCCGAATGGTCACTTCTTAGTTAAATACCACCTCACATCTCTATTTCCTCGCTCCCTCGTCAAAGCTCAGGTGAAACGTGCGTCGGGCAGGTGTGTGCTGCTATGGGGCTCCTTCACTGGTTAGTATACCGCTAGGTATCCTCCTATACACTTTATTGCACAATGACACTTTGTTTAGACACTGTTGCGCTTATAATTGTATTATTACTATATGTTTGTGCCATAGTGCAATTGTCTTCATATATACAGTATTAGATAGAAGCACAACAAAATACAGCATAATCAAGATTATCTATTGCTGACCAAAAAGAAAGGACTAAATAAACGGACTAGTCGCTAGCAAAATATACCTGAACATGGGTCACAAGGGCCCGAAAAAACGACCTTAAAGTCCATGTGCTATGTGTTTTGTCTTACTAGCTTGAGGATAACTTAATGTATCTGATACAGGAATTATCATTTAATTAGTATACTTCCATCTCCATATACTTTTAGTATGATACCTACATGGTGTAATTTATTGATTGACATAGGATTTTGTGGACTTACTAGTTTTGGAGTCATGGCAATTGCATACTAATATTATATGTACCCCGTATCATCCCGCCAGTTTCACCTTAATTTTGTCTTCCCCTGTATTTATGGCTATTACGTGTTATGTAGTTTTTATGATTCAATAAATTATGATCTATTACATATCTTGTAGTTGTGTATCATATTTATAGGTATTACTTTTGAGGAGGTAGTGGAGAAAAGAACACTGGAGAAATGATTGGCGATAATGAACAATAACGCACACCCGTTATATGAGCTTGTTATGGGACAGAGGAGCAACTACAGTAACAATCTAATCCTACTAAGGTGTAAGAAGGAAAGATACAGAAAATCATTTGTGCCGACTGCTATGGGAATGTAGAACAATTACTAAAGTGGAAACTCCTCTACGTGATGTGTTGTTTTATTGGCTATTAAGTGTGTGTAACCTGTGGATAATTGTGTATAACCTGTCAGGAATAGTAATAGATTACATTCTTCTATCAATTCTACTGTTCTTTTTTTTTTTTTTATTAATTAAGTAATTAATGTTCTTGTTTATGTTGTGCTGCTGTGATACTACATTTCCCTCTGGATCAATAAAGTGTATCGTATCGTATGACTCTTGTAGTACGGAGAGGATGGCAACTGGAAGCCTATAACATTGTATTACCATATATATTTCCTAAGTAAAAAAAATTGTGAACCGTTTTGGAAAACCCGTCATCATGCAAATTAGTACCAAAAAATTGAGCATGTTAGTTTGCATGGATAGTTGTAAATTACATGAATTGTCATTTAGGTTTGACATAAAACCCAGCATGGTCATCACACAGCCAGACCAAACGAATAGTATACCATCATCGTAGCGACTGTTCCGGATGATATTACATGGAAAAGGATAATTGACATTGAAAACAATATGCTCCTCCCACAAAGCAACAAACAAAATAGCCAAAGATTGGAAAATTTTAGACCAATTTGCCAATTTAGAAGGGGAATTCAGGAGCTTGTGGGAGACATTCGGAGAAAGGTAGATACCACTCCAGCCAGGCATGTTTGTTTGGTACATGGGGGAGATCCAAGATATCCCAAGTTTCAGGGGATTGAGAAAGTTTGATCATCTGCCCGAAGGGGGGGGTACTGGGATAATAGATTATTGAGGAAGGAAGCCCAGTGGATTTTCAGACTAAAGTCTTGTCACCCCGCTGGGCCTTAATGAGTCAATATCCTATACATCCTTCATCTAAGTGGGTTGTTTTGTGTTACCTATACATTTTATGGACCATGGAAGAGCCCACCTTATTTCTATCAGCCTCCTTTATAATGGAATTTTAATTGGCACCATGGGCCATTCATATGCTTTGATAATGCTGGTATTGTGGACCATCTGGATGGTCTAAGGCAGAGGTCCCCAACCTTTCTGATCTTGAGAGCCACATTCAGCTATGAAAGAGTGTGCGAGCCACATTCAGCTCTGAGAGATGATCGCAAGCCACATCCAGCTTCTGCCCCAACCAGAGTAGTGACAACTAGAGCTCCCTATTATCAGTATAGTGACAGCCAAAGCTTTTCCACTGAAATCACACCAGTGCAGTATGCCAAGCTCCAGTTTCCTATGTTACCCCCATTCAGATCTGCTCTTCTGTGCAGGGCTACACACAATAGAGATCTACTCTTAATAGCTGTTTGCTACACCTGGTGTTAATGCACCAAGCTGGCATACAGCCTCAAGCCACACATCATGGGCCCACGAGCCCCATGTGGTTCTCAAACTACAAGTTGGGGACCCCTGGTCTACGGATTGGCAATAGCGGCATCATATGACTGATGTGCTGGTTATTGAATAGTTTTACTTAACCATCTTATTTCTCATCTACTATATAATTGTCTAAGGGGTACTTCCATCTGTCTTTCTGTCACGGATATTCATTGGTCGCGGCCTCTGTCTGTCATGGAATCCAAGTCGCTGATTGGTCTCGCCAGTTGCCTGTCATGGCTGCCGCGACCAATCAGCGACGGCCACAGTCCAATTAGTCCCTCCCTACTGCCCTGCAGTCACTGCCCGGCGCCCGCATACTCCTCTCCGGTCATACACACACACACACACACACCCTGCAGTGTGCGCTGCACTGCATTCCCTGTGCACCACGGTCTCCCCTCGCAGACCCCAGCAGTGCCAGTCTCCTGCCCGCACACAGCTCAGGTGGTGGACTCCACACTCCCACCAGCCTGGCACACCGCCCTCAGCCTCCCAGGCCCGTCCCCTGCTTACCATCACCCCATACTTGAGAGCGATGCCCTGCAGGGTGTCCCCGGGGCAGACCGGGTGCTCTATGTACCTCTCGGCCAAGGGCGCCATCACGCTGGCCGCGGCTGTAGCATCGGGCACAGTCCTGCCATCTTCTGCTGAGGATTACATGCTCCGGTAACGGTAAAAGCACTACATGTGCTGAACTGGAGCCTTCATTGCCAGCAACCGCCGGCAGTGGGCGCTTCTCTCATCCAGCACGGGGAAGAGCGGCCGTGTTATCCCGGGACCCCCGGAGTGGAGCACGTGTCCGGGAACGCTCCGCCCCTGGCGGCATCTCCAGGCTGCCCGATGTGCACGGTGGACATGCTGCGACCTCAGGACACAGTAGCATTCTTCTTATTTACTCTATCAGTGCTGTTAGTATTTTATGGGCAGTATACTACGTAACTGGGCAGTATACTACGTGTCTGTGCTGTATACAACGTGATTTGGCAATATACTACGTGGCTGGGCAATATAGTACGTGGCTGTGCTGTATACTACGTGGCTGGCCAATTTACTACTTGTCTGGTCTGTATACTATGTGGCAGGGCAATATACTACGTGGCTGGGCAGTATACTACGTGTCTGGGCAGTATACTATGTGTCTGGGCAGTATACTACGTGGCTGGGCAATATACTACGTTACTGGGCAATATACTACGTAGCTGGGCAATATACTATGTGGCTGGGCAATATACTATGTGGCTGGGCAATATACTACATGGCTGGGCAATATACTACGTGTCTGGACTGTATACTATGTGGCTGGGCAATATACTACGTGTCTGGGCAGTATACTACGTGTCTTTGCTGTATACTACGTGGCTGGGCAATGTACTACGTAGCTGGGCAATATACTACGTGGCTGGGCAATATACTACGTGGCTGGGCAATATACTACGTGACTGGGCAATATACTACGTGGTTGGGCAATATACTACATGGCTGGGCAGTATACTACGTAGCTGGGCAATATACTACGTAGCTGGGCAATATACTACGTGGCTGGGCAGTATACTACGTGGCTGGGCAATATACTACGTGACTGGGCAATATACTACGTGGCTGGGCAACATACTACGTGGCTGGGCAATATACTATGTAGCTGGGCAATATACTACGTGACTGGGAAATATACTACGTGGCTGGGCAATATATACTACGTGGCTGGACAATATACTACGTGGTTGGCCAATATACTACGTGGTTGGCCAATATACTACGTGGCTGGGCAATATGCTACGTGGCTGGGCAAAATACTACATGACTGGGCAATATACTACGTGGCTGGGCAATATACTACGTGGCTGGGCAATATACTATGTAGCTGGGCAATATACTATGTGACTGGGCAATATACTATGTGGCTGGGCAATATACTACGTGGCTGGACAATATACTACGTGGCTGGACAATATACTACGTGGCTGGGCAATATACTACGTGGCTGGACAATATACTACGTGGTTGGCCAATATACTACGTGGACATGCATATTCTAGAATACCCGATGCGTTAGAATCGGGCCACCACCTAGTTGGTAAATACTTACGATAAGATGGAATGGAATGTAAGGATCAAGAAATTGACATAACTATTTTTCGGTATTCAATATCCTGCAACCATTGCTGCTCCAATGATGCGCGTACATGTGGAGTCCCTGAGAGGAATCTGATTGGCTGCCTGTTAGGAGCCCTTGGATTGGTGGGGTGGACAGTTGTTTATGAAAGAACGCTGTCAATGTCGCAGCACGTGGTTCATATCATGGCTGCCAGGGTCATTACCAAGGACTCTGGTGACCGCCATACCAATATCTAATACAGTTTCCTGATGTGCCCACCTGTCACAGGGTGGGTGAAACGCATAGAGACAATAGATAGGCAGTGTTTGAGTATAGTAATGATGTTCAATTCATGCAGGCTATAGAGATAGATAAAAACCAGCAGGTCATGTGAACTTCATACTAGCAAATTTCCCTATAACAATGTAGAGCTTGTTCAGTAGTTAATAAATATTGTTTTCATATTAGTATCTGATAGTAAGCAAACCCTTTATAAGAGAAGAGGGATCGGTAGAAGTGAAAAACTAAAATACCCACTAATCAGGGTTGCCACATAATATATAACATACAGTGGAGAAAATAAGTATTTGACACACTGACGATTTTGCACGTTTTCCCACCTACAAAAATGGAGAGATCTGTAATTTTTATCCTAAATACACTTCAACTGTGAGAGACAGAATCTAAAAATAAAAACTAGAAAATCACATTGTATGATTTTTAAATTATTAAATTGCATTTTATTGCATGAAATAAGTATTTGATCACCTACCAACCAGCAAAAATTCTGGCTCTCACACACCTGTCCGTTTTTCTATAAGAAGCCCTCCTACGCTGCACTGATTACCTGTATTAATTGCACCAGTTTGAACTCCTTACCTATATAAAAGACACACTCAATCAATCACACTCCAACCTCTCCACCATGGCCAAGACCCAAAAGCTGTCTAAGGACACCAAGGACAAAATTGTAGTCCTGCACAAGGCTAGGATGGACTACAGGACAACATGCAAGCGGCTTGGTGAGTAGGCAACAACTGTTGGCACAATTATTAGAAAATGGAAGAAAAACAAGATGACTGTCAATCTTCCTCAGTCTGGGGTTTCATGGAAGATTTTGCCTTGTGTCATAAGAATGATTCTGAGAAAGTCCGGAATCAACTCAGATCTGCACAGAGGGACCTGGTCAATGATCTGAAGAGAGCTGGGACCACAGTCTCAAGCATTATGATTAGTAACATACTACACCGTTATAGATTAAAATTCTGCAGGGCACGCAAGGTCTCCCCCTACTCACGCCAGCACATGTCCAGGCCCGTTTGAAGTTCACCAATGACCATCTGGATGATCCAGTGGAGGCATGGGAGAAGATCATGTGGTCAGATGAAACCAATATAGAACTTTATCATATATTGATATAGAATATATCAATTGGTATCAATTCCACCCGCCCTATTTGGAAGAAGGAGAAAGATGAGTACAACCCCAATAACAAAGTCCCAACTGTGAGTCATGGTGGGGGAAACAGCGGGTCTTGATGATTGTCATGCCAGAGTCCATTCAGCATTGCAGAACCTTACTCAGACAACCATTAGTAACATCATTGATAGGGACAAAGGCTGTAAGTGCGGGAATTTCTGTGTGTGGCACTCATATTTTTACTGAATAAATTAAGATGTTTTGAAACTTTTGTTTGCATTTTTCAGGATTTACCTAACATTAACATGTCTATTCACCCTGTTATTTCCTGTGATTTCCATCATTCCATGACTTTTCCTTCTTGGTGTTGTAATTTTAATGTTAAGGAATGTACATTTTTAGCACATTTTATTTTGAAGAAAAAAATGTGTGAACTTTGAAGTATCTAAATCACAATATTGGAACAGTTTCACATTAGTCATCAAGCTTAATATGAGGCTTCTCTTTAAGAAGTTCATATGACAATCATATGTGACATTTCAGAGCAATATGAGATGACTAAGAAACAAATGGTTTATGATGTTGCAGGTGCATCATCATGATCAGTCACAAAACTGCAAATGACTTAAAGGGACAATTTGGATGTACAGAAGAGGATGTGATCTAATTCTTAAAACACTTTTGAAGGAATTCATCAAAGGTGTTATGGTAAGGGGGCAGGGGTAATTGCGCTCAGCAGATTTTTTTTTTATAATTTACACCATAAATTGTTGACGATTATAGTTGAAAGCTATGCCATCTACATTCTGGCATAAGGACAGCACAAAGATGCACAGAATTTATTAAGAGACACCCTCCTCTTAATAAGTTTCGTGAACCTTAGTGTAAGGAGGAAGACCGGGCTGCGGGTACCTGCGTTGTGCCGGGTCCGGAACTGTCGAGGCTGCGTCCAGTGTTGCCAGGGGGAAAGAATGAGGGACCAGACAGGTCCCATGACCTGGGAAAAGGGGGCATGGCTAAGCCGGGCAGTGAGCAGGAAGTGCAGGAAAGTGCTCTCAGTTTCCCGCCGGCAGCGAGAGAGGAAGGAGGTGTGTGCCGCACTCAGCAGCGAGAGAGGCAGTAAGGAGCCGTTCCCCGGCAGAGCTTCAGTGAGCACTCCTGGGAGCCTGTGAGTGTGCAGTGCTTGCGCAGAGGAGCAGGTGCCAGGTTCTGAGCTACGTTCACCATCTTTGACAAGCATGCAGCAGACCACGATGTGGACAGAGACTTCTGTAGCACTCTCTGCTTCTGCCACTCAGATTTATGGACTAGTGGCTCAGCAGGCAAAACCAGTTACCGTCTGTTGCCACCAGAACAGGGACCATGATTTGTTGGGATCCATCCAAGGACACCACGCCGGCCATTGACGGTACTCCAACTCCCGACTGTTTGCAGATGAGGATCAGAGAAGACTACCATAAGTGTAATTTAACTATCAGACTGTTGCATTAATTATTTACTTCCCTTGTTTCCTGTTTATTGTTTATCTACTCCCTGTGAGGAGATCATCTTCATCCTTTTGTTAAAAATTAAATAATATTGTTATACAGCAGGGTCCTCCCTCCTTATGTACCCATGTGCCTTGTTATCTGCTCATGTTTAATGTATTTGTCTATATTTGCCTCGTATTCACATGTAAAGCGCCATGGAATAAATGGCGCTATAAAAAAATGTATAATAATAATAATTGTTCTGCAATCCCTGCGTTACTGCATTTCCGAACCTGCTTACATTTCTACAGCTGACTTTTTGGGGTATTTTATGTCAGTGAATAAGTATTAAAGAATTAAAACTTGATGTACCAAGTTTTAACATTATCACTATTGATGAGCGAGTGTGCTCATCACTACTCGTTACTCGCTGGAGAATCATTGTGCTCGGGATGCTCATTACTCGGTGAGTATTCTTTTAAATGTTAGAGCAGGAGCTCGATTCCCTGCCCACATGTTTCAACACTTTTTTGACAATCAATGAACATGTGGGGATTGCCTGCCAGTCACTGTAATGCCGTAGCCATCTTGCTTGTGGCAATTTTGTGATTGGCTGGCCGCATAGCGTCATCAGGTCTATATAAGACCCGGGATGCCATGCTCAGCACACTGTACCATGGAAAGAGACAAAGCAGGGAGAGGTGCTGCTGAGAGAGGAACAGAATTATAGCTGCGTATTAGCCAGGGATTCAACCACATTTATATTTCGGTGAAGTACAACAACAGCCCTTCTTAGGGCTCATTATAATAAATAGTAATACTGCTGTTAGCAGCACTTAGGGAGAGATTCTGCTAAAGATGTAGGACAGGATAGGGTGAATTGCACGTCCTTTACGCTGCAGCCTGCAACTCATCAAAACCCCTTCTCAGGGGCCAGGTCTATTAATATTTTTTTCGTTCTTAATTTGCAAATTGAACTGAACAAGGAAATATTATATACCATTTTTACTACGGCAGTTGTGCGTCAAAAGCATACAGGCAGACTTGGTTGGATCTCAATAGCTTTGGTATATTTATTACTGCAGACTCATACCTCCATCTCAATTGGGCAAATTTGCCTGGCATTGTAATACTGCAGTTACATTTTTTACTGCATTTAGTGTACTACAGTTGGGTCTCAAAACCACAAAAAAAGAAATTGTTTAAAAAATCGCATTGCTATATTCATCCTGCAGTCTCACACGTCCGTCTGAGGTGTTAAAATTTGGCTGTCATTGTAATGCAGCCATTTTTTTGAGCTGTGACATTTTATACATAATTTATCATGCTAGAGTGGGCCTCAAAAGCCCTATCTCCAAAATAATCTATGTTAAAAAAATGTAATTACTGTCACAAGAACTAGATGATGATGATGAGACACAATTGCCAGCAAGTGGTGTTTTTTACGTCAGCAAATCAGGAGGAGGACCAGGGTGCGGAAGTGGAAGACGAGGTGGTGGACGATGAAGTCACTAACTCAACCTGGGAAGTTGACATGCAGAGCGAGGATAGCAGCGCACAGTGGGAGGGATCCGCAACACCTCAACAGTCAAGAAGAGAAGAAGAGGCAGTGGCATGCGACACACAATGCGGGCAACTGGTCCCCAAAGCACCAACATGGGTGAAGTTGCCAAGCAAGGGTTTAGGTGTTTACAAGTCTGGCGCTTTTTTAAAAATAGTCCAAGTAGCAAAAAAAGGCAATTTGCAACATCTGCCATGCCAGCATCAGCAGGGGCAGCACAACTACCAGCCTGACCACTACCAGCATGCTCAGGCACATGCAAGCAAAGGACCGACTACTTGCACTGAACGCCAAGGCCCAGAAACAGTGTCAGCAGGTGACACCACTGCCTTTTCCCCTTTTCTACAGGCACGCATATCCCATGTCCATGATGTAGGTGAAGTTTCCTCCCACCCTGCACCTGTCACTGCACGCTTGCAACCATTGTCAGCAACTATGTCCACATCTTTGTCACGGCACATCATTCAATTGTCCCTACCCCAGTCCTTGGACCGTAAGCATTAATGAGCACCCACCCACAGGCTACAATGTTAAATGGCCACATTTTAAGAGTGCTTGCCCTGGAAATATTGCCGATTAGGCTTGTGGAGACGGAACCTTTCCGCAACCTCAAGGCAGCAGCCATCCCTCGGTATTCGGTCCCCAAGCGTCACTATTTCTTCCGGTGTGCTGTCCCCGCCTTACACAAGCACGTGTCCTTTAACATCAGCCGTGCCCTGACCAATGCTGAGTCTGGGAAGGTCCACTTAACCACGTACCACGTTTCCCTGATGGCACACTGGGTGAACATTGTGGAAACTGGGACCCAGTCTGACCCTGTGATGGAACATGTTTTACTGACACCGAGGATTGCGGGCCCTGGTTCAATCAGGGTTGTCCCCACCTTCTACACCAGTTCCTGCACCTCCTCCTCACCCTCTATATCCCAAACGTCAACATCAGTCGCAAGCTGGAAGCACTGCAGCACTGCCTCGGCCAAGCAGCAACAAGCTGCTTAGATGACAAACCGCACACCACCGCGGAGGTGTTGAAATGTCTATCAGATCAGAATGATCTGGGGCTATTGCCCCTGAACCTACAACCAGGCATGGATGTTTGTGACAATGGCCGTAACCTGGTGACAGCTCTGAAGCTTGGTAACCTCACACACATACCATGCCAGGCCCACGTGCTCAACTTAGTGGTTCAACGGTTTCTCAGAACCTACCCTGATCTGCCTGAGATATTTGTGAAAGTACGCCGTGTGTCTGCTCATTTCCCGAAGTCGGCTACAGCATTTGCAACTTCCATCTCACCAATTGGCGTGCATTGTCACCACACGTTGGAACTCAACATTACATATGTTGGCAAGGCTTTGTGAGTCGTTGAATACCAGCTACACAATGTACATCGGTATTCCTGCCAGCCTCTGCACATGAGCTGATGAGTGGGTATAGATGTCTGACATCTGTGCGATTCTCTAAAACTTTGGGGACTCGACCAAGATGGTGAGCGGCGATGACACCATAATCAGCGTCACCATCCTGCTTCTCTGTCTACGGGTTGGGTGATAATAAAGCCTGTCATTTTCAGTTGACAGGTGGATGCAAACTCCTAAACCCTTCATCCAATTTTAATGTGGATACCCTCAAATGAAAGTTGAAAGTCTGAACTTCAACTGCATTTGAATTGTTTTGTTTAAAATTCATTGTGGTAATGTCTATAACCAAAATTAGAAAAATGTTGTCTCTGTCCAAAGATATATGGACCTAACTGTACCTTTGTTTATGCCTCAACTGAGATTAACTTGAGAACTAGTTTCTGGACTTACCTGTGTTCATGCCACATCTAGGATTAACCTGTGGACTTGTTCTGGACTTCCCTGTGTTTACTACATATCTGGATTTGACTCTTTCTGCACCAACAGTGTTTTGGATCTGCACCACGTCACCTGTCACACTCACCTTTTGATCACCTTGCCGAGGACTTTGCATTAAGAACTCTGCCGATTTGCTGTATATGTCTCAAGGACTTGTTTCATTGCAGGTCACTGCGGGTAATCAGTATATTGTTTTGGGTGTTATTGCTGTGGTACAAATACACTATTTGCACTAAAGAAACCCGTCTCTGTCTGTTCATTGCCCCACGCTACCAGAATCCTCGAGTTCCTACAATAGTATTACACTCAGGTGGGAAATCTACTATATAAAGCTGAATGTGTGTGTGTGTGTGTATGTGTGTGTGTGTGTATGTCCGGGATTGGCATCTGCACCGTCGCAGCTACAGCCACAAAATTTTGCACAGTCACACGTCTGGACCCTGAGAGCGTCATAGGCTTCGTTGTGAGGTGAAATTTTAACCCCGCGCGTTCCAATTCACCAAACAATTTTGCCCCTATCTACATAATGGGGAAAAAAGTGAAACGAAAAGTGTTGGAGGCGTCGCAGCTACAGAAACAAAATTTTGCACAGTCACACGTCTGGACCCTGAGAGCGTCATAGGCTACGTTGTGAGGTGAAATTTTAACCCCGCGCGTTCCAATTCACCAAACAATTTTGCCCCTATCTACATAATGGGGAAAAAGTGAAAGGAAAAGTGTTGGAGGCGTCGCAGCTACAGCCACAAAATTTTGCACAGTCACATGTCTGGACCCCGAGAGCGTCATAGGCTATATTGTGAGGCGAAATTTTAACCCTGCGCGTTCCAATTCACCAAACAATTTTGCCCCTATCTACATAATGGGTAAAAAAGTGAAAGGAAAAGTGTTGGAAGCGTCGCAGCTACAGCAACAAAATTTTGCACAGTCACACGTCTGGACCCCGAGAGCGTCATAGGCTATATTGTGAGGTGAAATATTAACCCCGCGCTTTCCAATTCACCAAACAATTTTGCCCCTATCTACATAATGGGGAAAAAAGTGAAAGGAAAAGTGTTGGAGGCGTCGCAGCTACAGAAACAAAATTTTGCACAGTCACACGTCGGGACCCTGAGAGCGTCATAGGCTACGTTGTGAGGTGAAATTTTAACCCCGCGCGTTCCAATTCACCAAACAATTTTGCCCCTATCTACATAATGGGGAAAAAGTGAAAGGAAAAGTGTTGGAAGCGTCGCAGCTACAGCAACAAAATTTTGCACAGTCACACGTCGGGACCCTGAGAGCGTCATAGGCTTCGTTGTGAGGTGAAATTTTAACCCCGCGCTTTCCAATTCACCAAACAATTTTGCCCCTATCTACATAATGGGAAAAAATGAAAGGAAAAGTGTAGGAGGCAAATTGACAGCTGCCAGATGTGAACAAGGGGGACTTAAAGAATGAGAGCGATGGCGCCAAAGAGTATATACCGTACAGTTGCTAAGGTGGGGCCTCGACATGGGATACTCACCACACACGGGGATATGAACACACACAAAATGCGCCACACACTACCACGTGCTTGAACACATATTACCCTCAGCACACATTTCACCACAAATACACCAACCTCGCCACATAAAAGTCAAAACACAAAAGTCGCCACTCAAAACTCGCCACGCGCAGAACTCGCCACATGCAAAAACTAGGCTCTTGCAAAACTCGCCACAAGTGCAAAATTCTCCTCATGAAAAACTCGCCACACGCAAAACTTGCACACGCGGAAAAATTGCCACATGCACAAAAGTTGCAACACATGCAAAAGTTGCCTCACACAAAACTTGCACATACTCAAAAGGCACCACACATAATACTCGCAACGCGCAAAACTCGCCATGCGCAAAACTTGCTGCACACAACTTGCTACACTAACCTGTCACATGCAACTCGACACACAAAAAGTTGCTACACGCATGTTGCTACACAAAACTCATCTCACAAAAGTCGCTACATGCATGTCGCCACACGCAACTCAACACACACAACTTGACAAACGAAACTCGCCCTAAAACACACACAAGTCTGGTATTATCCTTCAAAAATAAAAATCTGATTAATAAGCAGACAAACTACAACAATTGCACCATATAGGAAATACGGCAGCTGTCAGTCACATGACCTGTCTATTATGTGTATGTGTGAGCTAATATATACTGCAAGGGGGAGGGCTTCCTGTTGGCTGGAGATTTATCAGGCTGCCAATTTAGCTTACAAATACTGAGGTAAAAATACTGAGCAAATAACGTGTGAACGAGGTCTAATACAGGAGGAGATGACACACAGGTATATACTATATACAGGGGAGATGACACACAGATATATACTATATACAGGAGAGATGACACACAGGTATATACTATATAGAGGAGGAGATGACATATAGGTACATATATATACAGGAGGAGATGACATACAGGTATATACTATATACAGGAGGAGATGACATACAGGTATATGCTATATATAGAAGATGACATGCAGGTATATACTATATGCAGGAGGAGATGACACTCAGATATATACTATATACAGGGGAGATGACACACAGGTATATACTATATACAGGAGGAGATGACATACAGGTATATACTATATATAGAAGGAGATGACATTCAGGTATATACTATATATAGGGGAGATGACACACAGCAGGTATATACTATATACAGGGGAGATGACATACAGGTATATACTATATACAGGAGATGACATACAGATGTATACTATATATAAGGGAGATGACAAACATGTATATACTGAGGTGATGAGGTGAAAATGAGAGGTGTGAGGTGAAAATGAAAAGGTGTGAGTGCAAAATGAGAGGAGTGAGGAAAAATAGTGGAGTGATCAGAAAATGACAGATGTGAGGTTGAAATGACAAGTGTTAGGGGGGAATGAGAGGAGTGAGGGAGAAAATGAGAGGTGTGAGGGAGAAAATGAGAGATGTGAGGGGGAAAATGAAAGATGTGATTGGGAAAATGAGAGGCGTGATGGGAAAATAAGAGAAGTGAGGTGCTATAACTAACCACAGATATTTACTATGCCCAGGCAACGCCGGGCTTTTCAGCTAGTACACTTATAAATCTCCGTCCATCACTGAGTCTCCCCAAAAGCCCAGAACACTTCGCTGCCACCAGCCACTAGTTCTTATGATTAACATTGGGTCAGGAGCCAACCCAATCAGCAGCGTTGATTTAGTTATGAAAACGTGGCAATAAGTTATTAAAGCAAGGAAAACAAAACTAGTAAATATTATAGCTTTTACTCCAAGAAGAAATAGGCAGTGTTTACAAAAGTATATAAAAGATGTTACAGACAAGACAATTACAGTATGTACAGGCAATTACAAAATAAAGAGGGATTAAAGATGAGCTTACATGTTTCAGTTACTGGCACGCCATGTGGAGATGGTTGGTGGGGGATGGGATCCGTCCCAATTCATCAGGTCACAATGCACAGCCTCTCATAGCTGGATCTCTTAGCAAAAGACACCTTCCTCATTGGGTTCATGATCTTATATCCTCTGATCATGACCTCACTGAGTGGGCGGGGCTAGGGAATGTACTCCCCTTGTCCAACAGTTACTAAAAACTCATAACCGTCATAACTCGGGCCGCGAGGCCCGTAGAGTGGCGGCAGAACCATAATTTTTCAGAGTATGAAATTGGTGTTCTTTTAAGTCTAAACATGAAGTGGCTGTATGACCCAGTTAAGTAGAAATCCATTGCTCGGATTCTGCTGGTGCCGGAGCTTAAAAAAATCACTGGTGGGTGGTTCTAACGATGCACATGCCAAAAATGTATTTGTCCTACTTCCAGGCCTAATCTGCGTGATCATATACCAGTTTAAAGGAACAAAGTGATCTGAAGCCATGTGCTCCTACTTTTTACTTTCAGTTTCCCAGCTGTATGCAGGAGGGAGGGGTGAGAGGAATAACACACACATTCCCGAGGGAGGGGGGAGAGAGGGAGATAGAATTACAGGCAGGCAGGTAAAGATGGAGGGCAGCAGATTTTGCAAGGGGGACTGTAAGGGGAATCATTGCTGCAGCATGTGGACTTTACGCAAACCTAATGGGGGGAAGGGAAGCGTGTGTATGTCTCAGTAAATGCAGTGGAAAGTTCTCAAAGTGTACTTAAGATATGAGCATATTCATATTATCGTGACAAGTACTAAGAGAACTGGGTAATGTAATAGACAAACCGTTATTTCTTGTATTTAGGGACTCTATACTGACGGGGTCTGTTCCACAGGACTGGCGCATAGCAAATGTGGTACCAATATTCAAAAGGGCTCTAAAAGTGAACCTGGAAATTATAGGGCAGTAAGTCTAACCTCTATTGTTGGTAAAACATTTGAAGGATTTCTGAGGGATGTTATTCTGGATGATCTCAATGAGAATAACTGTTTAACTCCATATCAGCATGGGTTTATAAGAAATCGCTCCTGTCAAACCAATCTAATCAGTTTTTATGAAGACGTAAGCTATAGACTGGACCAAGGTGAGTCATTGGACGTGGTATATCTTGATTTTTCCAAGCGTTTACTACCGTGCCACACAAGAGGTTGGTACACAAAATGAGAATGCTGGGTCTGGGGGAAAATGTGTGGAAATGGGTAAGTAACTAGCTTAGTGATAGAAAGCAGAGGGTGGTTATAAATGGTACTAGATGGTGGCCCGATTCTAACACATCGGGTATTCTAGAATATGTATGTAGTTTATTTATGAAGATTTCAGAATAATGCAATGAATACACAGGATTGGGCTGGCCGGGCGTGACCAATTAGCGAAGAGTGGTTCAAATCCGGCGCGAATTCACAGCCGGTCGGGCGTGACCAATTAGTGAAGCCAGGGCCAGCTCCAGGTTTTTGAGGGCCCTGGGCGAAAGAGTCTGACAGCCCATGTAGCATATAACACAGCCCACGTAGTATAAAGCACAGCCCACGTAGTATAAAGCACAGCCCACATAGTATATAGCACAGCCCACACAGTATATAGCACAGCCCACGCAGTATATAGCAGCCCACGCAGTATATAACACAGCCCACGTAGTATAGAGCACAGCACACGTAGTATATAGCACAGCCCACGCAGTATATAACACAGGTCACGTAATATATAACAGAGCCATGTAGTATGTAGCACAGCCCACATAGTATATAGCACAGCGAGGTAGTATATAACACAGGCCATGCAGTATATAACACAGCCCACGTAGTATATAGCAATGTGGGCACCATATCCCTGTGAAAAAAAGAATTAAAATAAAAATTAGTTATACACTCACCTTCCGGCGGCCCTTGGATACAGCCCAGGCCTTTAGCGATGGTCCTCGCGACGCTCCGTTCCCAGTAATGCCTTGCGGCAATAACCTGTGATGATGTAGCGTTCCCGCGAGACCACTACGTCACCTGGGGTCATTGCCGCAATGCATTCTTGGGACTGGAGCATCGCTGGCGCGGACTCCGGAAGGTGAGAATATAATGGTTTTTGTTTTTTTTTTAATTATTTTTAACATTATATGTTTTTACTATTGATGCTGCATAGTCAGCATCAATAGTAAAAAGTGAAGCGGTATTTAAATCCCGCCCCGTTATCGCTGATTGGTCGCGACAGGTGCAGTCCGGCCGCGGATTGGTGCTAGATTTGAACCACGCTTCACTGATTGGCCGCACACTGTGTTTAAATCCGGCGCCAATGACGCTGAGTGATTAGCGAAGCGTGGTTCAAATCGCTGATTGGTCGCGCCCAGCCGGCCGCGACCAATCAGCGATGCGGGAGACGCTTCGTTCCCAGTAATGCCTTGCGGCAATAACCAGTGATGATGTAGCGGTCTCGCGAGACCACTAGGTGATCTGGGGTCATTGCCGCAATGCATTCTTGGGACCGGAGCATCGCGAGGCGCGGGAAAGGCTGGCGCGGACGCTGCATAGGCAGCATCAATAGTAAAAAGTGAAGCAGTGTTTAAATCCCGCTCCAGTAGCGCTGATTGGTCACGGCTGTCCGGGTGTGACCAATCAGTGACGCAGGATTTCTGTTACAGACAGACGGTGTAAGGATTCTGGACTTTCCTGGTGCCTGTTCGCCCTGATCCATGATGGAGTCTTGGATCTCACCCTGTCATGGAACTTTCTGTCTGTCCTGATTATTTAAGTCCGGGTCATGTGTTCTAAGGTGCCTGAGTATTTTGTGCTGCTGGCTCCTGAGCTTCTGCCGATTTGCTGATGAACTCCCTGCTTCTTCTACTCACTACTCGGTGGTCTGCCTTTCTTTATTCAGCTACCTCTCGCCTCTGGAACTTCTGCGACGAGCTGCGCACCAGTGGAAGTGTCTTCTTTGTTTGCAAAACTTTTCCCAGGGTTGTGCCTCTTTGCACAACCACACCAGGTGAGCAAGATTCAAGTTGTGCTTGTTGCATCCAGAAATATTTACTCATCTGCTACACTTAGATAGCGCTCTCTCTCTTTTCCCCTCGTCCTCTCTTTCCCAGGACTGCATTAACACAGCGCATCATCTGTGAATTATTGGACTCCTACTAACAAGTACTGGACTGGCACATGTGTGATCATGTTTTGCTGGACTTCGTCATTTTAAGTACTGTGTGCAGTCGCACTATAAACTTATTGGACTTCCTTGTTTAAATATCGGTTCGCCTCTAAGTCTGCTGTGATTTACTTTATTGTGCTGAGGACCTTGTTACTACTGCAGGAATATCTGCATTATGCTCTGTTTGCTATTTGCTATATAGAGCTGAAGACCTTGTTGCAATTGCAGAAATATCTGTGTCAATTCTGTTCACATTTCTGTTTCGAGTAAAAACATTCTTTGCTGCAACTTTCTTCTCGTACTGGCTTTATCCCATGCTATTAGATTCCGTAGTACCCATATAATTATTAAAGACAGAAGTTACAGACAAACAGATGGAAGTGGACCTTAGATAATTATATAGATTTTTTTTCTAACTGGGTCGCTGTGACCAGTGGGGTACCGCAGGGGATGGTGTTGGGACCTATTCTCTTCAACGTATCTATTAACGATCTGGTAGAAGGTTTACACAGTAAAATATTGATATTTGCAGATGATACAAAACTATGTAAAGCAGTCAATACAAGAGAAGATAGTATTCTGCTACAGATGGATCTGGATAAGTTGGAAACTTGGGCGGAAAGGTGGCAGATGCGGTTTAACAATCATAAATGTAAGGTTATACACATGGGAAGAGGGAATCAATATCACCATTACACACTGAATGGGAAACCACTGGGTAAATCTGACATGGAGAAGGACTTGGGGATCCTAGTTAATGATAAACTTACCTGGAGCAGCCAGTGCCAGGCAGCGGCTGCCAAGGCAAGCAGGATCATGGGGTGCATTAAAAGAGGTCTGGATACACATGATGAGAGCATTATACTGTCTCTGTACAAATTCCTGGTTAGACCGCACATGGAGTACTGTGTACAGTTTTGGGCACCGGTGCTCAGGAAGGATATAATGGAACTAGAAAGAATACAAAGGAGGGCAACAAAATGAATTTGAGGGGATGGGGGAACTACAATACTCAGAGAGATTAGCAAAATTAGGATTATTTAGTCTAGAAAAAAGACAACTGAGGGGCGATCTAATAACCGTATATAAGGGGACAATACAAATATCTCTCCGAGGATCTGTTTATACCAAGGAAGGTGAGTGACGGTCACAAGGGGGCATTTTCTGCGTGTGGAGGAGAGAAGATTTTTCCACCAACATAGAAGAGGATTCTTTACTGTTAGGGCAGTGAGAATCTGGAATAACTCGCATGAGGAGGTGGTGATTGCGGACTCAGTCGAGGGATTCAAGAGAGTCCTGGATGTCTTCCTGGAGCATAATAATATTGTATCTTACAGTTATTAGGTTCTTTAGAAGGACATCGATCTGGGGATTTATTCTGATGGAATATTGGCTGAACTGGATGGACAAATGTCTTTTTTTGGCCTTGCTAACTATGTTACAGGTAGCAAAGCAACTCCAAAATATCTTTGAACCTCTACCATATTTGACTGTAACTACTGTGTTCTTTTATTTGTAGGCCTCATTCCATTTACATTAAACAGTAGAATTATGTGCTTTACCAAAAAAACTCTATCTTGGTCTCATATATTCACAAGACAACTGCCTGGGTTGGGCTTGTGGACCTCATTTCTCTCTCCTCTGATATGTATATCATGTCAGAAATGAGATAAATGTTTCTAATAGCTGACATACTTTGTTTTTACGTGCTCGCCTTTTATTATTATTATTTATTTATATAGCACTATTGATTCCATAGTGCTGTACATGAGAAGGGGTTACATACAAATTATAGACATCACTTACAGTAAACAAACTAAAAATGACAAACTGATACAGAGGGGCGAGAACCCTGCGCTTGCAGGCTTACATTCTACAGGATGGTGGGGAAGGAGGCAGTAGGTTGGGGGGTTGCAGCAGCTCCGGTGTTGATGAGGCAGTAGCTCCAGTAGTGGGGTCATTTCAAGAAATCTTACATCCTGCAGAGGTAGGTTTTCAAGGAGCCGAATATGGTTGATATAGTCGGACGTGTTTGGGCCCAGAATTCCAGAGGATAGGGGATAACGACGATCAGGTGATTGGAGACCAGAAAAACCAGCCCTGATCGTGTTCTCCCGGGTCTCAGCTACCCCTTGTAGCTGAAACCTCCAAAGAACGTTTGACGCTGGAGGGCGCTATACCCTTGTTCCCAGTCAACATTTTAAAATGGCAATGAAGATATAAGACCCTTTAATGACCGCCATTTTATTGCATATCGGCAGTAGTTAAGGGGCTAATGAAAGTTAAGACTTTTGGTTCCATTGTTTCTGGGTGGTGTATACAAATAGCTAGCCTGCATTTCCGAAGTCTGGTTCGGTTTTGTCCTCTGTTCAGATCTGTTCAAATAATTGGTATCGGAGTTGTGTTATAGTATGGCTTGTTATATGGAAATGGTGAGGGATCAGTAAAGTTTTGTGTACAGCGTATGCAAGGGGTTGCAAAGACTGAAAAGACTCCCACCCTTCTCTCGGTTAAATGTTCTGTGTATGTTTTACTACCAAATGCTGCTTTGTATATTGTATTATCTACCTAATTGCTGTGATAGCAACAAAAATCCCAAGTACATATTTATAGACCGGGGTAGTGGTGAATAACAAAATCAACCCCAGAACTAACTACATCAACTCCAATACAATAGGAGAAACAAAGGAGGACGAGGAGTACACGATGTTATCCACTAAAATCAATAATCAATTTTATTAATCAATATATAGCGTTAAAACTTAGTAATAGAATGCATCATAACAAGTAAGTGCCAATCCAATCCCTATATCTATAGGTGAGCTCTGCTTATCAATCTGACTTGTTCTGGTATTATCCCTGGGGGGTTCTTTCATTTTGAGTCTCCAGTGAGGAATAGTTATGGTAACATATCCAGCTTACATTACTCCCCATGAAATGATCTGGGGTGTTTCGGGGGAGGAGGGGGTTGGGAGGGGTTGCGGGGGATTTATTTAATCTGCATTGGATTGGCACTTTCTTGCTATGATGCATTGTATTACTAAGTTTTATCTCTATATATTGATTAATAAAATTGATTATTGATTTTATTTGATAACATCGTGTACTCCTAGTCCTCCTTTGTTTCTTCTACTTGCTGTGATGTGTTTATTGTGAATAGGGAAAGTGCAGTACCTTAGTTAGGACACTTGATGGAGATACCTTAACAATAGGAAAAGTAGTAGTTAACATAGGAGGGGCCTACTGTGGGTAAGCCAGGAGCATTTCCTGATAATAGTAGGACTAGGGAGCCCAGACAATCCCATAGGGCTTAGAGCCCGGGACAGCACAGTGACCCTGCAACGTTCTCAAGATAAGAGCCTAGCCGTCCAGAGCTTGAGTACTGTTGTGAATTCTGTGGCAGAGCTCCCTCCTGTGGTCACAAGTGGTACTTCGGCTGATTCTCTCTGTGAGCTTCCGTTGGTGGAGGAAAGTGGTACTGCGGCTTCTGAGTTTCCTTCCTCAGGTGATGTGGTGAAGTCGTTAGGTGCTGCTCTATTTAACTCCACCTAGTGCTTTGATCCTGGCCTCCAGTCAATGTTCTAGTATTGGACCTGTTTCCTCCTGGATCGTTCCTGTGGCCTGCTGCTCTGCATAGCTAAGTTCCTCTTTGCTATTTGCAGTTTTTTTCTGTCCAGCTTGTCAATTTGTTTTTTCCTGCTTGCTGGAAGCTCTGGGACGCAGAGGGTGTACCTCCGTGCCGTTAGTTCGGTACGGAGGGTCTTTTTGCCCCCTTTGCGTGTTTTTTGTAGGGTTTTGTGTTGACCGCAAAGTTACCTTTCCTATCCTCGCTCTGTTCAGAAAGTTGGGCCTCACTTTGCTAAATCTATTTCATCTCTACGTTTGTCTTTTCATCTTAACTCACAGTCATTATATGTGGGGGCTGCCTTTTCCTTTGGGGTATTTCTCTGAGGCAAGGTAGGCTTATTTTCTATCTTCAGGCTAGCTAGTTTCTCAGGCCGTGCCGAGTTGCATAGGGAGCGTTAGGCGCAATCCACGGCTGCCTTTAGTGTGGTTGGAGAGGATTAGGGATTGCGGTCAACAGAGTTCCCACGTCTCAGAGCTCGTTCTTGTTTTTTGGGTTATTGCCAGGTCACTGTATGTGCGCTGACCTCTATGTCCATTGTGGTACTGAATTACCTTTCATAACAGTACTGGAGGCCAAAAGTACTAATGATTCTCAATAGAGGGAAAAAAGAAGTTCTGAGACCATTTTTTTTTTCTTTGCACTGTTTTGCCTTTTTTTTCCCCTAGACATTTGGGTGGTTCAGGACACAGGTGTAGCAATGGACATTAAAGGTCTGTCTTCATGTGTGGATCAGCTCACGGCAAGAGTACAAAGTATTCAAGACTTTGTGGTTCAGAATTCTATGTTAGAACCGAGAATTCCTATTCCTGAATTGTTTTTTGGAGATAGAACTAAATTTCTGAGTTTCAAAAATAATTGTAAACTATTTCTGGCTTTGAAACCTCGCTCCTCTGGTGACCCAGTTCAACAAGTTAGGATCGTTATTTCTTTTTTGCGTGGCGACCCTCAGGACTGGGCATTTTCTCTTGCGTCAGGAGATCCTGCATTAAGTAATATCGATGCGTTTTTCCTGGCGCTCGGATTGCTGTACGATGAGCCTTATTCTGTGGATCAGGCAGAGAAGAATTTGCTGGCTCTGTGTCAGGGTCAGGATGAAATAGAGGTATATTGTCAGAAATTTAGAAAGTGGTCCGTACTCACTCAGTGGAATGAAGGTGCGCTCGCAGCTATTTTCAGAAAAGGTCTCTCTGAAGCCCTTAAGGATGTCATGGTGGGATTTCCTATGCCTGCTGGTCTGAATGAGTCTATGTCTTTAGCCATTCAGATCGGTCGACGCTTGCGCGAGCGTAAATCTGTGCACCATTTGGCGGTATTACCTGAGCTTAAACCTGAGCCTATGCAGTGCGATAGGACTTTGACCAGAGTTGAACGGCAAGAACACAGACGTCTGAATGGGCTGTGTTTCTACTGTGGTGATTCCACTCATGCTATCTCTGATTGTCCTAAGCGCACTAAGCGGTTCGCTAGGTCTGCCACCATTGGTACTGTACAGTCAAAATTTCTTCTGTCTGTTACCTTGATCTGCTCTTTGTCATCGTATTCTGTCATGGCATTTGTGGACTCGGGCGCTGCTCTGAATTTGATGGACTTGGAGTATGCTAGGCGTTGTGGGTTTTTCTTGGAGCCCTTGCAGTGTCCTATTCCATTGAGAGGAATTGATGCTACGCCTTTGGCCAAGAATAAGCCTCAGTACTGGACCCAGCTGACCATGTGCATGGCTCCTGCACATCAGGAGGTTATTCGCTTTCTGGTGTTGCATAATCTGCATGATGTGGTCGTGTTGGGGTTGCCATGGCTACAAGTCCATAATCCAGTATTAGATTGGAAATCCATGTCTGTGTCCAGCTGGGGTTGTCAGGGGGTACATGGTGATGTCCCATTTCTGACTATTTCGTCATCCACCCCTTCTGAGGTTCCTGAGTTCTTGTCTGATTACCGGGATTTATTTGATGAGCCCAAGTCCGATACCCTACCTCCGCATAGGGATTGTGATTGTGCTATCGATTTGATTCCTGGTAGTAAATTCCCAAAAGGTCGACTGTTTAATTTATCTGTGCCTGAGCACGCCGCTATGCGGAGTTATGTGAAGGAGTCTTTGGAGAAGGGGCATATTCGCCCGTCATCGTCACCATTAGGAGCAGGGTTCTTTTTTGTAGCCAAGAAGGATGGTTCACTGAGACCTTGTATAGATTACCGCCTTCTAAATAAGATCACGGTTAAATTTCAGTACCCCTTGCCATTGTTATCTGATTTGTTTGCTCGGATTAAGGGGGCTAGTTGGTTCATCAAGATAGATCTTCGTGGTGCGTATAATCTTGTGCGTATTAAGCGAGGCGATGAGTGGAAAACTGCATTTAATACGCCCGAGGGCCATTTTGAGTATCTAGTAATGCCATTCGGACTTGCCAATGCTCCATCAGTGTTTCAGTCCTTTATGCATGACATCTTCCGAGAGTACCTGGATAAATTCCTGATTCTGTACTTAGATGACATTTTGATCTTCTCGGATGATTGGGAGTCTCATGTGAAGCAGGTCAGAACGGTGTTTCAGGTCCTGCGTGCTAATTCTTTGTTTGTGAAGGGATCAAAGTGTCTCTTTGGTGTTCAGAAGGTTTCATTTTTGGGGTTCATCTTTTCCCCTTCTACTATCGAGATGGACCCTGTTAAGGTCCAAGCCATCCATAATTGGACTCAGCCGACATCTCTGAAAAGTCTGCAAAAGTTCCTGGGCTTTGCTAATTTTTATCGTCGCTTCATCTGCAATTTTTCTAGTATTGCTAAACCATTGACCGATTTGACAAAGAAAGGTGCTGATGTGGTCAATTGGTCTTCTGCTGCTGTGGAAGCTTTTCAAGAGTTGAAGCGTCGTTTTTCTTCTGCCCCTGTGTTGTGTCAACCAGATGTTTCGCTTCCGTTCCAGGTCGAGGTTGATGCTTCTGAGATTGGAGCAGGGGCTGTTTTGGCGCAGAGAAGTTCTGATTGCTCGGTGATGAAACCATGCGCCTTCTTTTCCAGGAAGTTTTCGCCTGCTGAGCGAAATTATGATGTGGGCAATCGAGAGTTGCTGGCCATGAAGTGGGCATTCGAGGAGTGGCGTCATTGGCTTGAAGGAGCTAAGCATCGCGTGGTGGTCTTGACTGATCATAAGAACTTGACTTATCTCGAGTCCGCCAAGCGGTTGAATCCTAGACAAGCTCGTTGGTCGTTGTTTTTTGCCCGTTTTGACTTTGTGATTTCATACCTTCCGGGCTCTAAAAATGTGAAGGCGGATGCTCTGTCTAGGAGTTTTGTGCCCGACTCTCCGGGTGTATCTGAGCCGGCGGGTATCCTCAAAGAGGGAGTAATTGTGTCTGCCATCTCCCCTGATTTGCGGCGGGTGCTGCAAAAATTTCAGGCTAATAAACCTGATCGTTGCCCAGCGGAGAAACTGTTTGTCCCTGATAGGTGGATGAATAAAGTTATCTCTGAGGTTCATTGTTCGGTGTTGGCTGGTCATCCTGGAATCTTTGGTACCAGAGAGTTAGTGGCTAGATCCTTTTGGTGGCCATCTCTGTCGCGGGATGTGCGTACTTTTGTGCAGTCCTGTGGGATTTGTGCTCGGGCTAAGCCCTGCTGTTCTCGTGCCAGTGGGTTGCTTTTGCCCTTGCCGGTCCCGAAGAGGCCTTGGACACATATCTCTATGGATTTTATTTCAGATCTTCCCGTCTCTCAACTCTCAAAAGATGTCAGTCATTTGGGTGGTCTGTGATCGCTTCTCTAAGATGGTTCATTTGGTACCCTTGTCTAAATTGCCTCCCTCCTCTGATTTGGTGCCATTGTTTTTCCAGCATGTGGTTCGTTTACATGGCATTCCAGAGAATATCGTTTCTGACAGAGGTTCCCAGTATGTTTCGAGGTTTTGGCGAGCCTTTTGTGGTAGGATGGGCATTGACTTGTCCTTTTCCTCGGCTTTCCATCCTCAGACTAATGGCCAGACCGAACGAACCAATCAGACCTTGGAAACATATCTGAGATGCTTTGTTTCTGCTGATCAGGATGACTGGGTGTCCTTTTTGCCTTTGGCTGAGTTCGCCCTTAATAATCGGGCCAGCTCGGCTACCTTGGTTTCACCGTTTTTCTGCAACTCTGGGTTCCATCCTCGTTTCTCTTCAGGGCAGGTTGAGTCTTCGGACTGTCCTGGTGTGGATACTGTGGTGGACAGGTTGCAGCAGATTTGGACTCATGTAGTGGACAATTTGACTTTGTCCCAGGAGAAGGCTCAACGTTTTGCTAATCGCAGACGCTGTGTGGGTCCCCGACTTCGGGTTGGGGACTTGGTTTGGTTATCTTCTCGTCATATTCCTATGAAGGTTTCCTCTCCTAAGTTTAAACCTCGTTTTATTGGTCCGTATAGGATTTCTGAGGTTCTTAAACCTGTGTCTTTTCGTCTGACCCTTCCAGATTCTTTTTCCATACATAACGTATTCCATAGGTCATTGTTGCGGAGATACGTGGCACCTTTGGTTCCATCTGTTGATCCTCCTGCCCCGATTTTGGTGGAGGGGGAGTTGGAGTATATTGTGGAGAAGATTTTGGATTCTCGTGTTTCAAGGCGGAAACTCCAGTATCTGGTTAAGTGGAAGGGTTATGCTCAGGAAGATAATTCCTGGGTCTTTGCCTCTGATGACCATGCTCCCGATCTTGTTCGTGCCTTTCATATGGCTCATCCTGGTCGTCCTGGGAGCTCTGGTGAGGGTTCGGTGACCCCTCCTCAAGGGGGGGGTACTGTTGTGAATTCTGTGGCAGAGCTCCCTCCTGTGGTCACAAGTGGTACTTCGGCTGATTCTCTCTGTGAGCTTCCGTTGGTGGAGGAAAGTGGTACTGCGGCTTCTGAGTTTCCTTCCTCAGGTGATGTGTTGAAGTCGTTAGGTGCTGCTCTATTTAACTCCACCTAGTGCTTTGATCCTGGCCTCCAGTCAATGTTCTAGTATTGGACCTGTTTCCTCCTGGATCGTTCCTGTGGCCTGCTGCTCTGCATAGCTAAGTTCCTCTTTGCTATTTGTTTGCTGTTTTTTTCTGTCCAGCTTGTCAATTTGTTTTTTCCTGCTTGCTGGAAGCTCTGGGACGCAGAGGGTGTACCTCCGTGCCGTTAGTTCGGTACGGAGGGTCTTTTTGCCCCCTTTGCGTGGTTTTTGTAGGGTTTTGTGTTGACCGCAAAGTTACCTTTCCTATCCTCGCTCTGTTCAGAAAGTTGGGCCTCACTTTGCTAAATCTATTTCATCTCTACGTTTGTCTTTTCATCTTAACTCACAGTCATTATATGTGGGGGCTGCCTTTTCCTTTGGGGTATTTCTCTGAGGCAAGGTAGGCTTATTTTCTATCTTCAGGCTAGATAGTTTCTCAGGCCGTGCCGAGTTGCATAGGGAGCGTTAGGCGCAATCCACGGCTGCCTTTAGTGTAGTTGGAGAGGATTAGGGATTGCGGTCAACAGAGTTCCCACGTCTCAGAGCTCGTTCTTGTTTTTTGGGTTATTGCCAGGTCACTGTATGTGCGCTGACCTCTATGTCCATTGTGGTACTGAATTACCTTTCATAACAGAGTACTGGAGATTACAGCAGCACAGGGAACGCAGGTGGCTCTAACATGTGGCAGCTTACGTCATGGGCAGATGCCCTTATGTCTGGTGCGAAACGGACGAGGGAACCCCTAAAAGTAGTGAAGTTGGACAGGGAGGATGCTGCGGTCCCGGACAAGACACAACCCGGGTACATGCTGAAGGACATGAGGGAGAGCACAGGGAAAGAGAAGAATATATGCTGTGTAGAACCCTATGTCGATGCTGTAATGGATCTGGACGTGGTGAGAAAAGAAACCAGTAAAGTTGTCTGTTTTAAGTTGAACTTGGACTCTGTCTCTTTATGCATAACAACGCCAGCAGCAGAACTTCAGCAGCCATGGGACCCTGACGGGGCAGAAGGTGAAGCAGAAGGTATGCTATAAGTGGACAGTGTATTCATGTGGTAGGGAACCAGGCCGCGATTGAGCAATATATGTCAGCCACGACTACGGCCCTGGTACCCCCCACACGTATCTGATTTGTATTGAGATATGCAATCTTTTACATGTTGGGAAGTCTCACCAACATATACCAAGCCACAAGGGCACTTGATAGCATATTCAATGAATTTGGAATAACATGCCTAAAAATTTGTGAGTGCAGCCAGTGGCTCACTGCTTTATATAATGCCTGCAATGATACAGGTTGTGGGTTCGACTCCTGGGGGGAACAGCTCACAAGAAAAGGGGAGAATTGTTTATTTAATTAATGTACATGATGCAGACCCTGCCCATGGAGGAGTTACAGAGAGATGAAGACATCAAGAGATAATTCAGAACAAAGCCCTAACCTGCCAGAACAGCGGGACTGCCTCCTTAAATCAAGATGGATGGGAACTATGGTACAAAGTCTTTACATGCAGGAATCCTTATAACTGTTACTCCTCAGGAAATTGTTACAGTATCTGAGCATCTCTGTATATGCAGCTATTAGATTTCACTACTGTCAAGGAGCATTGCAGCGATATCACTCTACCAACGCAATAATATCCTATTGTTCAAGATCAGGTGGTAACACATACAGACCTTTCTCATAAATATCCTCAGTACAGTCAATATATTTAGAAGAAATATTGCATATTATACCTTATCCTAGGCATGCATATGATTTGTACTCCTGTACACAAGTTGTATCTAATAACCCTGACTAAGCATTATGTCAGAGCAGCTACGCGTGGTCTCTTTTTATACTTTTGATGTTTTTTTACATTTACTATCCCTTCTTTATATAATTAAATTTATTATTTTGTTTATATTGACCATCCCTGTTGTAATTTACATTCCATTTTCCTTGATGTAAAATGTTATTGTTTGTTGTCCAAGATGAGTCACGATTATTTGTAGCCTCTGACATGTACTGTATTTATATCTGTGTTTTTGTATTCTGATGAAGGCCTAACGTAGAGCGAAACGTTATTTTTCTGGATTGCAGCAATAAAGATTGTTTTCTTCAACACCACAAGGAGTGCCGAATCTATTTCTTTAGAACTGAGGTGTTTGTTCAATGCTGTTAGCTCATTACTATATAGAAAGCAAATATCCATAGGTAACCATTGAATATCCATTATTAACCCCTTAACGACTGCCAATACGCCTTTTAACGGCGGCAGTTAAGGGTACTTACACCACAGTGCTGCTTTTTAACTGCACTGAGGTTTAAGTGTATAGCTCCCCCCCAGAGTCAGAATTTCACCGGGGTCTTGGCTACCGGGGGTAGCTGAGACCCCAGAGAACATGATTTGGGTCGGTTTTTAATGACACAGCTGTTGCGATCACCGTTATTAACCATATAACGGCGACCGCAAAAAAAAAAGTCAGATTTTCCATTTACTTTCTCTCTCCTCTGATGTGATCGCACAGAGGAGAGAGAAATCGGGTTCCCGGTACCTCTGGTGTTCAGGCATCCCCCCATGAAGTCCCCCAGGCCACCAGCATCTTCTTCCATGAGAAAATGGCGGGCGCATGTGCAGTGTGCCCGCTGAAATCTGCTGGCCGGCACCCGGCAACAATAGGACATTTTTCCTATTGGTTCATTTTGATCACTGTGATAGACCCTATAACAGTGATCAAAATATAAAAATAGTAAGTAACCCCCCCCTTTATCACCCCCTTAGTTAGGGAAAAATAACAAAATAAAAAATATATAATTTCCATTAGAGTTGCAGTTGGGCTAAAGCGAGTTGAGCTAAAGTGAGTTGTGCTAAAGTTAGGGTTAGGGCTAGCGTAAGTGTTAGCATTAGGGTTGGCGTTAGGGTTAGGGCTAGGGTTGGTATTACGGTTAGGGTTGAGATTAGGGTTAAAGTTGTGTGTTAGGGTTAGGTTTATGGTTAGGGTTAAGGTTAGGGTTGGGATTAGGGTTACAGGTGTGTTAGGGTTAGGTTTATGGTTAGGGTTGGGATTAGGGTTAAGGGTGTGTTGGGGTTAGGGTTGTGGCAAGGGTTATGGTTAGAGTTGGGATTAGGGTTAGGGGTGTGTTGGGGTTAGGGTTCTGGTTAGGGTTAGGGTTGGGGGTGTGTTGGGGTTCATTTTCCCACACTCCAGAGTTCAGCGCAGGTCAGGCTGTGAGCGGCACCACTAGTCACTGAAGCTGCGCTGGCAGCATCTCCTCATTCAGTGGTTTTCAGCTGTGGAGGTTGCATCTTGGCACCATCCTTGTTGAACGCTGTATATACCTCAGATATGGATTGCGGCAGTGTGACACAACGATGGACAGGTGTGGTATATTGTTGGTTTGATATTTTTATTTTTAATATAGGAGATAGAGGGCGTCACATGGATTAGGAGTAACAATAAAATGGGAAAACTGTGTTGTATTTTATTTCATTAAAAGACTTTATTCTGGCTGTGTCTTTATTTAACATGTAACAACTATAGGATTAGTAATGGATACGTGTCTTATTGACACCTCTACATTACTAAGCTGTGGGCTTAATGTCACCTTACAAAACAAAGGTGACATCAACTCCACAACTATTACCCCACTTGCCACCACTACAGGGCAAGTGGGAAGAGAGAGGCTAAGTGCTGGAATTGGCTCCTCTTAGAGATGCGCCTTTTCTTGGGCTGGCTGAGTGCTGATGTTTTTAGCCAGGGGGGCCAATATCCATGGCCCCTTCCTAGGCTATTAATATCAGCCTGCAGCTGTCTGCATAGCCTTTGCTGGTTATTAATTATAGGGGACCCCACGTCATTTTTTAGGGGGTCCCCCATTTTAATAGCCAGTAAAGGCTAAGTATACAGTTGTGAGCTGATATTAATAACCTGAGAAGCTCCATGGGTATTACCCACTTCCCAGGCTATAAACATCTGCCCCCAGTCATTTGCTTTCCCTCTGCTGATTCTGAAAATTGCGCGAGAGCCTACGCCATTTTTCCCCCAAAAAGAATCTTTTATTCATACATACGTGTTCCCTAATTTGCACACATACACTACTAATTGGATTGGTCACTGATATCTATATATCTACCTATTCTGCATCTATTTACTGTATGTAAACCATGTCTTATATACTGTCGGCTCCTGCAGTCATTTTACAGAAGCCGACAAATGAATTACCGGCTTTTCTGCTATCTTTCTGTGCAATATAAATACATATATACAGTATATGTGTGTGTAACTGACATACATATATATATATATATATATATATATATATATATATGCATCTATTCTATATGTATTGTAAGATTGTGCTTACCGCATGTGTTGGGGGACACTCGCTTGGCACGGGATTCAAGCACACAGGCACGGTTTTTCATTTAAACACAGTCTAAGCGGTTTATTATGGCGTCATAATCCGGGTATGCACAGTTCATTATTTACATTTCATAGAACACAGTAGGCACCAACCGGTGATATTAACTTGCAGCTTTATCTTAGACACTTCATATACGGTTTTCTCTCACAGACACTAGACATGCTGGACCTCTCACTTCGTCCAGTTACCATGGGTGTCCGTACGCCGAACAGTTCATCAATGTCCCTAGTCATATAGCACACATGACATTGGCTCGCGGACTCTAAACACGCTTCGTTCAGTTACCGTGGGAGACCACACAGTTCATAGACTATCACAAGCACCAACAGTCAATGGTACCTTATGGGAGCTCCTGCTCCACCTGCTGACTCCTTGTCAGTCCTCTCTCCTGGGGAAACTGCCTTACGGGGTTCACCAACTTGCCTGGCCGGCACACATCAGTCAGTCCAGAGCCACCGAAGGACGGTAGCTTCCCGAACACAGACCATCCAGGTCCACAGTCTCTCAGGTGCTCCAGGAAGACTCCACTCACAGGAGCTTCCAACAAAGGCCGTCCAGGACCCCAGTTTCACTGTGCGCTATTCAGGACGTTCATCCAACCCGGGACCGTCCAACACACTGGCATGTGCTCTTCAGGATTCCTACTCCCAGGATATCCAACACATGTTGTGGTCTTCAGGAAGCCTACTCCCAGGTCTTCCAACACAGGTTACTCAGTGCGCTATTTAGGACGTCCGCACCTACCGGGGACGGTCCAGCACACTGGCATGTGCTCTTCAGGACTCCTACTCCCAGGATATCCAACACATGTTGTGGTCTTCAGGAAGCCTACTCCCTGGTCTTCCAACACAGGTTACTCAGTGCGCTATTCAGGACATCCATCCCTACCGGGGACCGTCCAACACACAGGCATGTGACCTGTCCGGGTGCTATTCAGGACGTCTGTCCAACACCTCAGGCCACCAGGTCCAAAGCCCCACCATGTGCTCTTCAGAGAGACGACACTCCCAACACATAGGCTCTCCTGGACCTTCCAGCATAGACTATTCAGGTCCACACTCAGTGACCATGTGACCCACACCCTGGTCACATTATGAAGCTGTAACCACTCCCACAGGTGGGAGTGTGCGTGTGTGGCTAGTTTGACCCGCCCATCTCTCATAACTAGCCTAGTAAGTCTCCCTTCACAACCTCCCTTCACAACATTACATCAGACTTACCACGCAGATTCCCTCTGCGACACATATCGGCCACTTACAATTCTGTCAGTCACTGTTTCACCACCATTATAACAACAGATACGCCTCCATGCATATCATGAGGAGCGCACACAGCGCCCCCTAGCTGCCACAGGGGTCACTGCATCACAGTATATATTCTATCTATTCTATTCTAACCTGTCAGTGTGATTATACTGTACGCCGCAGATCATTTGCCGGCTTTTAAACAGTCTATCTAGTTATTATACATTGCTCAAAAAATAAAGGGACAACTAAAATCCCACATCCTAGATATCACTGAATTAAATATTACAGTTGTAAATCTTTATTCATTACATAGTGGAATGTGTTGAGAACAATAAAACCTAAAAATGATCAACGTAAATCACAACTAATATCCCACGGAGGTCTGGAGTTGGAATGATGCTCAAAATCAAAGTGGAAAATGAAGTTACAGGCTGATCCAACTTCAGTGGAAATGACTCAAGACAAGGAAATGATGCTCAGTAGTGTGTATGGCCTCCACGTGCCTGTATGACCTCCCTAAAATGCCTGGGCATGCTCCTGATGAGGCGGCGGATGGTCTCCTGAGGGATCTCCTCCCAGACCTGGACTAAAGCATCTGCCAACTCCTGGACAGTCTGTGGTACAACGTGACGTTGGTGGATGGTGCGAGACATGATGTCCCAGATGTGTTCAATCGGAATCAGGTCTGGGGAACGGGCGGGCCAGTCCATAGCTTCAACACCTTCATCTTGCAGGAACTGCTGACACACTCCAGCCACATGAGGCCTGGCATTGTCCTGCATTTGGAGGAACCCATGGCCAACCGCACAAGCATATGGTCTCACAAGGGGTCTGAGGATCTCATCTCGGTACCTAATGGCAGTCAGGTTACCTCTGGCGAGCACATGGAAAGCTGTGCGGCCCTCCAAAGAAATGCCACCCCACACCATTACTGACCCACTGCCAAACTGGTCATGCGGAAGGATGTTGCAGGCAGCAGATCGCTCTCCACAGCATCTCCAGACTGTCATGTCTGTCACATGTGCTCAGTGTGAACCTGCTTTCATCTGTGAAGACCACAGGGCGCCAGTGGCAAATTTGCCAATCCTGGTGTTCTGGGGCAAATGCCAACCGTCCTGCACGGTGTTGGGCTGTGAGCACAACCCCCATCTGTGGATGTTGGGCACTCAGACCCTCTTCATTGGAGTCGGTTTCTAACCATTTGTGCAGACACATGCACATTTGTGGCCTGCTGGAGGTCATTTTGCAGGGCTCTGGCAGTGCTCCTCCTGTTCCTCCTTGCACAAAGACTTAGGTAGCAGTCCTGCTGCTGGGTTGTTGCCCTCCTACGGCCCCCTTCACATCTCCTGGTGTACTGGCCTGTCTCCTGGTAGCGCCTCCAGCCTCTGGACACTACGCTGACAGACACAGCAAACCTTGCCACAGCTTGCATTGATGTGCCATCCTGGATGAGCTGCATTACCTGAGCCACTTGTGTGAGTTGTAGTGTCCTTCTCATCCTACCACGAGTGTGAAAGCACAACTAACATTCAAAAGTGACCAAAACATCAGACAGAAAGCATTGGTACTGAGATGTGGTCTGTGGTCCCCACCTGCAGAACCACTCCTGCAGTCTATCTTTTTTATATCTCTCTGTCAGCATTGGGGTCTCCCTGGGTCTCCTGCCATAGTGTTTATTTTCATTCAAATGTTGATGGATAGTTTGTGCTGACATCGATGCACCCTGACCCTGCAGGACAGCTTGAATTTCTTTGTAACTTGATTGGTGCTGCTTATCCACCATCCAGACTGTCATGCGTTGCAACTTTTCATCAATTTTTCTCTACCATCCATGTCCAGGGAGATTAGAAGCAGTACCATGGGTTGTAAACTTCTTGATTATGTTGCGCACCATGGACAAAGGAACATCAAGATCTCTGGAGATGGACTTATAACCTTGAGATTGCTGATATTGTTCAGTAATTTTGGTACTCAAATCCTCAGACAATTCTCTTCTCCTCTTCCTGTTCTCCATGCTTAGTCGGACACACAAAGACACACACTGCAAAGATTGAGTCAATTTCTCACCTTCTTATATGGTTCATGTGTAATTTTCATATTGCCCACACCTGTTGCTTGCCACAGGTGAGTCTGATCGAGCACCAGCTCATTTTGGGGGTTTTGTGTGAAATTATGTCCGCTATGCCTTTCTTTCTCTGTTTTTTTGTGTTGATTTAATACGCACAAAGGAAATAAACATGTGTATTGTAGATTGTGAGCATTCGCGGGCAGGGTCCTCACTCCTCCTGTACCAGTTATGACTTGTATTGTTTAAGATTATTGTACTTGTTTTTATTATGTATACCCCTCCTTACATGTAAAGCGCCATGGAATAAATGGCGCTATAACAATAAATAATAATAATAGTATACCAAACATGTAATTGCAATAATTTTCTGGGGGAAATACTTCATTTCCTGGAACAATTTCAAGGGTGCCAACACTTTCAGCCTGGACTGTATCTGATCAGTGAAATGCATAGGACATCCATATCAGACTGGTGAGAATTTGTCACTCGGCATCCCACTGATCAGCTGTTCTCGATGCTTGCAAAGCTAAATGTGCAGTACGTTGCAGCGGCCCCCACAAAGTTCATGGAGCTGTGCTGTTTCACGTGTAAAAAAACTAGCTAGCTTTTCCTTTAAGTATTGTTTTAATTGAACTTCTTAAAGCTGTGATAGTTTTAGACATGATTGCAGAAAAAAGTTGTGAGGATTTTTGCATCAGCACACGTAGCAGTTTCAATGTACGGTAATGAGACACAGATCCTGAACACTTCTTGTGTAAATCATTGGAAAATATATTTGCCAGCTTTCCGGGAGGTGTTATCAGAGCATCGAGAATTCCAGATATTCTGGAAAAGTTGTTGAGGAGTGCTAGTAGTAAACTATAATGGTTGTTAAATGTGTTTTTTAGAGGGATTATTTATCCTCTGCTCACGTCAGCTGTACTTACAAAAAAGGTTGAAAGATGGATATCAGTGCAATCCTGAGAGGTTACCTGTTGCTGATACTTCATTTTAATCAGGCAGAAATAGTTTTGAATATAAAATTGGCCCAAAAAGGTCATTAAATGAGCCCTTTAATTGGAGGAGTACCAGCGATTCTGGATGACACTGTCCCCATAAAACATATGCAGTGTTCCAGAACTGCAGAAAACAAAAGTAGTGGACGCATGTAGATGTCATTGTAAGTCCAGCGTATGTGTCACAGGGTTACTACGATAGTGTGGAGCCAGAAGACCACAGCGTCTGATTGCTCCTACTCCGTCGCTGAGAAGAAGCACTTCTTCATTTTAAATGTGTTTATTTCTTCTGGCAGAACATGGGTTAATCGACCATGTTGGAAATCCCTGTGCTCACCGCTGAGCTCGGTTAGCCACTACTTTTCCCTTTATAATCTGGGCTCTGTTACAAATCCTTGTCAGAGCTAGCATTTGCTGCATGGCTAACGGAGGGAGAGGAGTTCTTATGAGAAGGAGAGTTGGAGAAGTTATTAGTGACTGTTGCCTGTTTTGTATGCGTGGTTATTCCCAATCCTTCTCTATTTTGGCTTATCCCCCTTCCTCCAGTGCATTCTTCTGTTATATGTGAGTGAATATTTTGTATGCCTGTAGTTTTCTGTTAACCCTTGTTTGTGTTGCCTTGTTTGTCGGGTTGGTGTATTATGGAGCACAGTAGCGCCCCATCTTCCCTGGGTGGGGGAAGAGAACAGACAGAGGGCTAATTCAGGAGATAAGGCAAGGGCGGGGCCCCGGCATCTTCACCATCTGAAGTACCCAGGGAGGAGGGCGAGCTAGGATGCCTCCTAGTGTTAGGGACAGGTAAGAAGCCCCTGGTCCTGGGTCACCCGACAGCTGTGTCGTGACAGTATGTGTACACAGTGGAACAACAAAGGGAAGATATTTTTTTATTAACTTCGGGACAGACAATCCTAATGGCTTTTAGAGGTAAATAGTGCAGCTCACTGCTGCTGAGATAGGACTCTGCTGTCTGCTACCGTATAAGTACCACTTCACCTTACAATATGTTGGCTTTTACCTCTTGAGAAGCTTCTGATCTAGTTTTTTTTCTAGTGGGTCTGTACACTTTATTAGGTTTCACATAATTGCTAAATATGATGTAGAACAATCAAAACAAAAAATGAGAAAGCTGGTCAATCCAGGGGAGCTATTCCAAACAACTGGTCCCCACAGAATCAAGTGTTCCGTCATAGATCTCCTATCCCTTATACCAGATATCATATATTCGCTGGGTATCTGTGGGGTGTGTTGGGTCAGAGCTAGAATGTCATGATCATAGGGCTATTGCTGGTGGAAGCGTCTTCTAGGAACATAACATAGGTGTAGAATTGCATGGCTAACATTCAAATTAATGACCGTTTATCTAATGCATCGAAATGCCATGCTAGCCAAAACAGCTATCCATTTTGGAACATAAAGGTGAAAACCTCGTTAAGATCATGTAATCTCCATTCTAAAAAAAAAAGTGTTTAATAGTCTGCATCATTTCTTGTCTGTGCCATAAATTTTATGTTATCCAAGAGAGAGGAGTTAGAAGATTCACCGGGGCCTGAAAACTTAACAGACCCTCGTTTTTACAGTATTACATATAAAATAAAGCCCATTCATTCATTCAATGTAACTGGGTGAGTCCTGTGCAGTGAATCTTGAAAGGTTAGTGCCAGGTAAGTGTGTGCATTTTTGGTCTTATTAGCTTACCCACTTCTACTCAATGCTAAGAACTGCATGGTGAACAGAAGTGTAAGCAGCCTTTTCTTACCTCAGCACTACTGGTATCTTCAGTATTAGATCAGATAGACATTGTGGACAGCAGTGTGAGCAGCCTCTTCTTACCTCAGCACTACTGGTATATCTAGTATCAGGCCAGATAGACAGGTTGGACAGCAGTGTGAGCAGCCTTTTCTTTTCTCAGCACTCCTGATATCTCTAGTATTATTTCAGATAGACAGGTTGGACAGCAGTGTGAGCAGCCTCTTTTTTTCTCAGCACTCCTGATATCTCTAATATTATTTCAGATAGAGAGGGAGGACAGCAGTGTGAGTGACTTCTTCTTACATCAGCACCCCTGGATCCTCCAATATTAGATCTTATAGACAGGGTGGACAGCAGGTTGAGCTGCCTCATCTTTTCCGGCATCCCTGCTATCTCCAGTGTTAGAACAGATAGACAGGGTGGACAGCAATGTGAGTGAGCTCTTCTTACCTCAGCACCCCTGATACCTACAGTATTAGATCATACAGACAGGGTGGACAGCAGTATGAGCAGTATTTTCCTACCTCAGTACTCCTGGTATCACTAGTATTAGATCAGAAAAACATAGTGGACAAAAGTGTGAGTGGCCTCTTCTTTCCTCAGCACTCCTGGTATCTCCAGTATTACAACAGATAAGCACATCAGTGGGAGTGTCCTTACCCCATCACCTCTAGTATCTCCGGTATTAGATCTTATAGACAGGGTGGACAGCAGTGTGAGCAGCCTCATCTTACCCTGCACCCCTGGTATCTCCTGTAGTGTATCAAATAGACATGGTGGACAGCAGTGTTAGTGTCACGCCGCAGCTATGCAGGTAGATGCACACTCCACTGGATGACAGTAGAGTGGAGGGAAGACTACAACACTAGCCAGAGCAGACCTACAGCGCTGCAGCGAGGCCACCACCAGGTGGCAACAGGGTAGTCAAACAAGCCACGCCAAAACCAGGAGAGTAATGTAGTACTAAGGGGAAAATCAACTCAGAGTCAGAGATGCGCCAGAGGGTCAATACCAGATGGAAGCAGAAGTATCAGGAGCAAAAGACAGAGTCAGGTCAGAGACAAAGCCAAGTCAAGTACCAGAGAGTCCAAACACAAGGGGAAAACACTGAGTCGGAATGGGGGAAGGGGAATTAACAGACTGAGGAACAGTCAGGAATCACAGTAGGACAAATCAGGATATAACCAGAGTCAGCTGCTCATGCCATAGGCAGAAGCTATAACTGACACTGCCTGCAGGATGCAGCGGAGATAAATAGCAAACCTGAGACCAGATTGAGGCTGAGAAAAGTTAACCGCTGACATGATCAGACCGGGAAAAGGGAAGACAGAACTCAAAACCCGGTCTGGATCATGACAGTACCCTCCTCTCAAGGGGGAGTCACCGGACCCCCAGGTCTCCCAGGACAACGTGCATGAAACACCTGAACCAATCGATCAGCATGGACAGATCGCGCCAGGACCCACGATCGATCTTCAGGACCGTAACCCCTCCAGTGAACCAAATAATGAAGTGAACTGCGGACCATGCGAGAATCCAAAATCCGTTCCACTTCATGCTCAGCCTGACCATCCAGAGAGACAGGAGGCGGAGGGGAGGAGACCCAGCAGAGGAAGGTACAAATGACTTAAGAAGGGACTTATGGAATACATTGGGGATCCGAAGCGACGGAGATAGGCGTAAGCAGAAGGCAACTGGATTGACAACCTCAATGATCTCGTAAGGACCAATAAACCTGGGACCTAGCTTAGCAGAAGGAACTTTCAGACGTGTGTTCTTGGTAAACAATCACACTTTTTCTCCTACCAAGAATATAGGTCCTACAGACCGTATCTTATCAGCAAAATGTTTATTTTTGTCCTGAGCCTCTCCCCAATGTTCCTCTGGACCTCCCTCTACACCTCCCCCAACCGTTGAACTGACTAATCAGCCCCTGGACATCCAGAATCCTGCCTGGAAAACCGTAGTTACAGAAGAAGAGAGAGGTGCCAGTGGACTGATTAGTCCGATTATTAAAAGCAAACTCAGCCACGGGCAATGAAGAACACCAATCACCCTGCTGAGATGTAGCAAGACACCGCAAAATCGTGAAAAAAAGTGATTGATTGGTCCTCTCCGTCTGACCGTTGGTCTCGGGATGGTAGACCGATGAGAAGGTCAAGCAAATACCCAATCTTTTACAAAATGCCCCCCAAACTTTGGATACAAATTGTACCCCTCTATCAGAAACCACACTCTAAGGCACGCCATGCAACCACACAACATGCTCAACAAACAACTTAGATAGTGTTTCTGCATTAGTCAGTCCTGCCAAAGGTACAAAATGCGCCTGTTTACTGAATCTGTCAACCACTATCCAGATCACAGTTTAGCCATTGAAAGGAGGGAGATCAGTGATAAAATCCATGGACAAATTTCTGGGTGGCCAAAATCCCATGGTATCCACTGAGAGCAGAATCGTAGAACTCCCGGAGAACCCTCAACCGGTACTGAACAGGGACAAAGAGATTATTGTCAGGTAAAGACGGAGGAGCAAGAGACTGAGCCTCCCGAATTTCAAGCTGCAATTCAGAGGATACCCCAGCAACAACCACCCTGTGCTGAAGAATGGAGGAAGGAGGTTTGGGGGGGTGATATCGCATCAAAACTGCGAGATAAGGCATTTGACCTGGTATTCTTGGAACCATGCCAAAAGGTGATAGAAAAATGAAAACGAGAAAAAGAAAAGTTAACCCCTGACATGATCAGACTGGGAAAAGGGAAGACAGGTGTCACGATCCATTTTTGGATCTGTGGCAGATTTGGCGTTTCATATTAAAACTTTTTTCCTTTTAGGCCAATGGGGGTTAATGTCTGTTTTTTCCCCCCGGTGGCCGCTGGTGTAATTACATTGCTGCCTGGTCTGCTGATGTGGTTGGTGACCACTCCCACCTTCCTTCAGAAGGTCACCTGATGCATAAGCTGACTGTTGGTTATCCGGTTACTTTTGAATACCAACCGTACTGAAGACTGGAGGTTGCTGGTTCGGTGGTGCTTCAGTTGAATGATGTAACTTGGTGCCTTACTCTGCTGTGTGGTGCATTTCAGCAGAGAAAATATTCTGCAAAATTCCCACGCTAGAGTTCATATGAGTTTATTCCAGCAGGGGGCACATCACCGCAAGTCTAGGTAGCTACGTTCCCCTGCATTCCATTCATTCCCCAGTTTTTACAACCAGGGGCAGCTGCATTAGCAGGCTTCTGGTTGTAAAATTATTTAATGAAATAGAAGAGAAAAGCCAGCTCACCAAGCAACCACCGCAGGTGCACGGAACTCCACGCTGATCAACGAGGTCAAATCTAAAGAAAATGAAAAACTTGTTCCAGCTCCATAATAAAATTCAGGCTTTGTAACTTTATTGAATCCTGTTTAAACGCGGTGGCTGTAAAGCCCTCCAAAGCACACTGGAAAGCGAGCGACGCATTTTGATCTGAAAGGATCTTTATCCAAGGCTTGGATAAAGATCCTTTCAGATCGAAATGCGTCGCTCCCTTTCCCGTGTGCGTTTGGAGGGCTTTACAGCCACCGCTTTTAAACAGGATTCAATAAAGTTACAAAGCCTGAATTTTATTATGGAGCTGGAACAAGTTTTTTGTTTTCTTTAAAATTATTTAACCCCTTCAGATGGATTTACATCGTGGGGCATGACTGTACGGTGGACAGGTATGGGATATTGTTATTTTCCCTTTTTTTCAGAAGACAAGGGTCGTCATTTGGATTGAGCGTATAATAAAGCTATTACAACCCCATGTGTATTTATTTCATTAAAATACTTTTTCCTAACGTGTGTGTTTTTTTTAACCCTTTATTAATATTGGATTAATAATGGATAGGTGTCTTATTGACACCTCTCCATTATTAACCAGGCTCAATGTCACCTTACATTAGCAAGGTGACATTAACCCTTTATTACCCCATATCCCACCGCTACTCGGGAGTGGGAAGAGAGAGGCTAAGTGCCAGAATAGGCGCACCTTACAGATGTGCCTTTTCTGGGGTGGCTGGGGGCAGATGTTTTTAGCCGGGGGGCGAATAACCACGGTCCCTCTCTAGGCTATTAATATCTGCCCTCAGTCACTGGCTTTCCCACTCTGGAGGAGAAAATTGTGCTGGAGCCCACGCCAGTTTTTTCTGTGATTTAACCCTTTATTTTATCACCTACAGCCCCCAAATTTTGCACACAGACACTTCTAACATTAGTAGTGAGGAATATGTAAAAAAAAATAAGGGATATGAAATGGTTTACTGTATATAAACCATGTCTCATATCCTGTCAGGTTTGAGAAGGAGATAGCAAAAGCCGGTAATTGAATTACCGGCTTTTCTGCTATCTAGCTCTGTATTATATATATATATATATATATATATATATATATATATATATATAGAGAGAAAACGTAAAAATTGGAACAGCACAATGCTCACCGGTGGGTGCCTGGCCTCCTGGGCAGAATGGTCCACTCATCTGCCCACATAAATACAAAAATCAGCAAATGAAGGCAGCACTCCAAATCCTCATGTAGGTAAAAATCTGATTTTTATTGAACCCACATCTCTGTGCGACGTTTCCGCTCACACTGAGCCTTTTTCAAGCAGTGAGTGTCACATTGGTGACACATTTTACTCACAAAAACGCGGTACAGCGATGGGGGCTAATATGGCCCCCGCATACGCAAATCTGGTCATTAGTGTCCTGGAGGAGGACCTCGTCTATGTGTCCCACCACTTCCGGCATGTGCTGGTGTGGTGGAGATACATAGACGATGTCTTCCTCCTATGGAAGGGCACGGAAAAAGAATTGGAAGATTTCCATCAATATTTGAATGGAATAGATGAGACCATTAAGTTCACAGTAATCTCTTCCAGAACAAATATACAATTTCTGGATGTGTCGGTCAAATTGAACAATGGAGAACTGACAACTACTTTATTCGTAAAAGAAACTGATAGAAATAATCTCCTTGTCTATGATAGCCAACACCCCCATAACATGGTGAGGTCAATCCCTCTTAGCCAACTTCTAAGGGTACGTAGAATTGTGAAAGAGGAAGGGGAAATAGATGGTGTTATGGATACTTTAGCAAAAAAATTCTTGAAGAGAGGGGTATCCACAAGGAGTGATCAATATTGCTAAAGAAGCTGCCTCAAACAAAGATCGGAAAGAGCTGTTGGAAAAAGACAGACAATATAGAAAGAGACCACTGACTAGAATACCATGTGTAATGACATATACGGAGGAAAGTGGAAACATAGCGGGGATAATCAAAAAACACTGGGGTATGTTAACAAGCTGTTTACCAGAAATAAAAGAATTTAAAGAGCCCCCATTGTTCTCGTATCGTAGGAGTAAGAACATTAAGGACTATGTGGTAAAATCGGATATTGGGCCCCTAAAAACCAAAAGCCAGACCACTCTAACTGGGGGGAGACAAAAGGGCTGCTTTCCGTGTTTATCGTGTGTCAATTGTAAATACATGCTAAAGGGATCTACATTCAAACACCCAGGTACAAATAAAGAATACACTATCAAACAATTCCTAACATGTAACTCAGATTATGTGATTTATCTGTTGGAGTGTCCATGTAAACTATGGTACATAGGGGAAACGACTTGTGAATTGAAGGTACGCATCAATAACCATAGGCATTCAATTAGAAAAAAACGAGTAGACCTCCCAGTCTCAAAACACTTCACAGAGTTGGGACATACCGAGAAAGATCTCAAATTTAGGATTATAGACAAGGTCCCCATACAAAGGAGAGGGGGAGATAGAGTGAGCCTTTTAAAAAAACAAGAGTTAAAATGGATATATATGCTAGACACCCTGAAGCCGAAGGGGCTGAATGTAGAATTTAAAATCCACCCTAATATGTACTAGCCCTATAAGTATACCCCTAAGAATCGGATATATGGGGATCCCTAGTATTGGAGTATTGTATACAGATGAATTATATGAATTTGATATGGAGCTCCAATTTTAACATTATTTTATTTTATATTATCTTAGTGACATCTTCACGCCTAGCAACTTGCAAGTAGTCCTTGGCCTGCCAACAGGTGGAACACAACAACATGGAGGATGAAAGAATAATAAACAAAAATATAATATCCTTATTTCTTATCTTCATTGATTAGCTGTAACAATTTTTTTGTCTCATCTCTGTTCATAATTAGTCATGGTTGTCGGCCGATCACATTGTCTCAGTAGTATAAATAAAGCATGCGTAATATAAAACTGTGGTACATGGAAGTTTATTTTGGGAATAGGATGGTTGGCAAAAAAACACTTATGTGGACCCCCCTAGGACGACAATATGGCCGCCAAGGGCTGTGTGTCAAATAGGAGGGACATGGACAAGCGGAGGGGCCTGAAGAAGGTGTCACTCGTTGTGTCAGAGTGAAAAGGAATGCCGTATAACCAGCACATACCATTAAAAAACAAAATATAGTTTATAAATGAATCACTTATATGGACCCCCATAGGGTGACAATATGGCCTTGAAGGGCTGTGTGTCAAATGGGAGGGACATTGACAAATGGATGTAGCCTGAATAGGGTGTCATCCATTATGTCAGAGTGCAAAACCACATTGTAACAATCAGAGACTATTTATTAATAGAATATATAGTTGGAGATACATCTCACAACTGAAATAGATGTACCGCAGCATAGGGATTTTAAAAACTGATAGTGGCTGGGCGCCTGGCGTTGAGAGACGCATCTTGCCACATTCAAGATGGCGTCCCGGCGCTGACAAGCGGCGAGTGCGCATGCGCTAAGAGAAACTGACTAGGGAAGGACTGGGATTGGCCGGCAGCCTATGACACAGAGAAATGACGCAGTGACATGCGCAGTAGAGGAGAGAGGACGCCGAGAATGGTAGATGTAGCGTCCTCCATGTGGTTTTGACCGATGTATGGTGGGGTAAGGAATATAAACAAACATAAGATACACTATGAGAGAGATGTTTATTAAAAAGAAATATGCATGTAATGATCAAAATAATAGTGAAGATGTTGGAATCTATTAGCACTTTGGCACTATGCACTTTATGAGATATGGATTGCACATATGAGATTTTTTTACACAATTGTTGATCTATGTATGTATACATGTACTTATGCCTAATGAACAATGAAATATGCAAATGTATGTAGATTATGCCTATAAAAGCACCATTGTTAATGACACTCACTGCTTGAAAAAGGCTCAGTGTGAGCCGAAACGTCGCACAGAGATGTGGGTTCAATAAAAGTCACGTTTTTACCTACATGAGGATTTGGAGTGCTGCCTTCATTTGCTGATTTATATATATATATATATATATATATATATATATATATATATATATATATGTGTGTGTGTGTCTCACTGACATATATACAGTTAGGGCCAGAAATATTTGGACAGTGACACAATTTTCGCGATTTGGGCTCTGCATGCCACCACATTGGATTTGAAATGAAACCTCTACAACAGAATTCAAGAGCAGATTGTAACGTTTAATTTGAAGGGTTGAACAAAAATATCTGATAGAAAATGTAGGAATTGTACACATTTCTTTACAAACACTCCACATTTTAGGAGGTCAAAAGTAATTGGACAAATAAACATAACCCAAACAAAATATTTTTATTTTCAATATTTTGTTGCAAATCCTTTGGAGGCAATCACTGCCTTAAGTCTGGAACCCATGGACATCACCAAACGCTGGGTTTCCTCCTTCTTAATGCTTTGCCAGGCCTTTACAGCCGCAGCCTTCAGGTCTTGCTTGTTTGTGGGTCTTTCCGTCTTAAGTCTGGATTTGAGCAAGTGAAATGCATGCTCAATTGGGTTTAGATCTGGAGATTGACTTGGCCATTGCAGAATGTTCCACTTTTTGGCACTCATGAACTCCTGGGTAGCTTTGGCTGTATGCTTGGGGTCATTGTCCATCTGTACTATGAAGCGCCGTCCAATCAACTTTGCAGCATTTGGCTGAATCTGGGCTGAAAGTATATCCCGGTACACTTCAGAATTCATCCGGCTACTCTTGTCTGCTCTTATGTCATCAATAAACACAAGTGACCCAGTGCCATTGAAAGCCATGCATGCCCATGCCATCACGTTGCCTCCACCATGTTTTACAGAGGATGTGGTGTGCCTTGGATCATGTGCCGTTCCCTTTCTTCTCCAAACTTTTTTCTTCCCATCATTCTGGTACAGGTTGATCTTTGTCTCATCTGTCCATAGAATACTTTTCCAGAACTGAGCTGGCTTCTTGAGGTGTTTTTCTGCAAATTTAACTCTGGCCTGTCTATTTTTGGTATTGATGAATGGTTTGCATCTAGATGTGAACCCTTTGTATTTACTGTCATGGAGTCTTCTCTTTACTGTTGACTTAGAGACAGATACACCTACTTCACTGAGAGTGTTCTGGACTTCAGTTGATGTTGTGAACGGGTTCTTCTTCACCAAATTAAGTATGCGGCGATCATCCACCACTGTTGTCATCCGTGGACGCCCAGGCCTTTTTGAGTTCCCAAGCTCACCAGTCAATTCCTTTTTTCTCAGAATGTACCCAACTGTTGATTTTGCTACTCCAAGCATGTCTGCTATCTCTCTGATGGATTTTTTCTTTTTTTTCAGCCTCAGGATGTTCTGCTTCACCTCAATTGAGAGTTCCTTTGACCGCATGTTGTCTGCTCACAGCAACAGCTTCCAAATGCAAAACCACACACCTGGAATCCACCCCTGACCTTTTAACTACTTCATTGATTACAGGTTAACGAGGGAGACGCCTTCAGAGTTAATTGCAGCCCTTAGAGTCCATTGTCCAATTACTTTTGGTCCCTTGAAAAAGAGGACGCTATGCATTACAGAGCTATGATTCCTAAACCCTTTCTCCGATTTGGATGTGGAAACTATCATATTGCAGCTGGGAGCGTGCACTTTCAGCCCATATTATATATATAATTGTATTTCTGAACATGTTTTTGTAAACAGCTAAAATAACAAAACTTGTGTCACTGTCCAAATATTTCTGGCCCTAACTGTATATACAATATATATATATATATATATATATATATATATATCTATAATATAACGCTGGGATTGTCACTCTGTCCGAAGCCTCTATAGACTGCGCAAGCGCAAGCGCCGGCGCAGTCTGGGCCTCACAGAGCGACGCTCCCGGGAGATCGCGGTGTGCATTCACACTGAACGCACACCGCGATCTCCACCGCAGAAGCAGGGACCGCCAGGAGGGTGAGTATCGGCCTATATTCACCTGTCCCCGTTCCATCGCTGAGCTGCGCCATCTTCCCGGTCTTCGGCCTGTGACCTTCAGTTCAGAGGGCGCGATGACGCGCTTAATGCGCGCCGGCGCCGCCCTCTGACTGAACAGTCACAGCCAGGAGACCGGGAAGATGGCGGCGCTCAGCGATGGAACGCCGGACAGGTGAGTATAGTAAGTGCTGGGGTGGCCTGAGGTGGCGGCGATACCGGCACCTGACCCCCACAGCGCGCTGGTGTCCCCGCCTGCTCAGGCCCCCCAGCACTCGGCGCCGAGCGGGTCAGAGGCAGTATGGGGACTCAGGATGGAGCAGCACATAAGGATGGGGACGCAGGATGGAGCAGCACATAAGGATGGGGACGCAGGATGGAGCAGCACATAACAGTATGGGGACGCAGGATGGAGCAGCACATAAGGATGGGGACGCAGGATGGAGCAGCACATAAGGATGGGGACGCAGGATGGAGCAGCACATAAGGATGGGGACGCAGGATGGAGCAGCACATAAGGATGGGGACGCAGGATGGGAGCAGCACATAAGGATGGGGACGCAGGATGGAGCAGCACATAAGGATGGGGACGCAGGATGGAGCAGCACATAAGGATGGGGACGCAGGATGCAGCATGAACATAAGGATGGGGACGCAGGATGCAGCATGAACATAAGGATGGGGACGCAGGATGCAGCATGAACATAAGGATGGGGACGCAGGATGCAGCAGCACATAAGGATGGGGACGCAGGATGCAGCAGTACATAAGGATGGGGACGCAGGATGGAGCAGCACATAAGGATGGGGACGCAGGATGGAGCAGCACATAAGGATGGGGACGCAGGATGGAGCAGCACATAACAGGATGGGGACGCAGGATGGAGCAGCACATAAGGATGGGGACGCAGGATGGGAGCAGCACATAAGGATGGGGACGCAGGATGGAGCAGCACATAAGGATGGGGACGCAGGATGGGAGCAGCACATAAGGATGGGGACGCAGGATGGAGCAGCACATAAGGATGGGGACGCAGGATGGAGCAGCACATGACAGGATGGGGACGCAGGATGGAGCAGCGCATGACAGGATGGGGACGCAGGATGGAGCAGCACATGACAGGATGGGGACGCAGGATGGAGCAGCGCATGACAGGATGGGGACGCAGGATGGAGCAGCACATACCAGGATGGAGACAATATACCAATATAAATGCTCGCCACCCGGGCGTAGAACGGGTTCAATAGCTAGTATATATATATATATATATATATATATATATATATATATATATATATAGACTGTATATATGTTTTCACGAATATTTGAGCCCATGGATCCATTATATGTCCATTTTGCAAGCCAGCGAGAAAATCTCGCTGCACGGATGCCATACGGATGCCATACAGAGGTTTACATGCGTAAAATACGCAGCCACACCCTGCCTACAGATTACATACGGATCACTGTTCAGGGAACATTTCTGCGTATTTGGTCTCTAAAAAAGGACTGTATTTTTATATGTTGTGTGTGACTCCAGCCTTAAAGGGGTTGTCCACTACTTTCAATTAACCCCCCAATGTACCCCCCCGGGGCCCCTAATGAATTGTGCCATTACATTCTGTTGACGTTTTCGCCTGTGAGTGGCGCTATTCCTCCTGCTGAGTCCGGGTCACATGACCCCCAGACTGCAGCCGCCCCTCATTTCCGCCGACGTCACGTCAATTTCTAGACTCTAGAAATTGACGTGACGTCAGCAGCAGGCGTGACCCAGCCTCACAGTAGGCAGTCACTCAGCAAGAGTGACTGGGCTGTGGGCGGTGCTGGGGGCTGCAGGGCTGTGCTGGGGGCGGGCGGGGCTGTGTGTGCTCACTGCTCAGTGCTGGGATCATGATGTGCGGCTGGGCTGTGCTTCAGTCGCCGGGGGTCTGCCCGCCGGCGTCGGTGCTTGTGCCCGCCGGTGCTTGTGCCCGCCGGCGCCGGTGCTTCTGCCCGCCGGCGCCGGTGTTTCTGCCCGCCGGCACTGGTGCTTGTGACCGCCGGCGCCGGTGTTTCTGCCCGCCGGCGCCGGTGTTTCTGCCCGCCGGCACCGGTGTTTCTGCCCGCCGGCGCTGTGCGTGTGTGTGCCGGCGCTGTGCGTGTGTGTGTGTGCCGGCGCTGTGTGTGTGTGTGTGTGTGCCGGCATGCGACATGACCATGCGACGACATGCTACATGCACTATGCGACGACATGCACCATGCGACAACATGCACCATGCGACAACATGCGCCATGCGACGATATGCGCCATGCGACGACATGCGCCATGCGACAGCATGCTGCATGCGACGACATGCGCCATGCGACGACATGCGACATGCGCCATGCGACGACATGCGCCATGCAACGACATGCGCCATGCAACGACATGCAACATGCGCCATGCGACGACATGCACCATGCTGCGACATGCACCATGCGACGACATGCACCATGCGACGACATGCACCATGCGACGACATGCACCATGCGCCATGCGACGACATGCGCCATGCCACGACATGCACCATGCAACGACATGCAACATGCGCCATGCGACGACATGCACCATGCTGCGACATGCACCATGCTGCGACATGCACCATGCGACGACATGCACCATGCGACGACATGCACCATGCGCCATGCGACGACATGCGACATGCACCATGCGGTGACATGCACCATGCGACAACATGCACCATGCGACAACATGCACCATGTGACATGCACCATGTGACGTCATGCGACATGCACCATGCGACGACATGCGACTTGCACCATGCTACATGCACCATGCGACGACATGCACCATGCGACAACATGCACCATGCGACGACATGCGACATGCACCATGCGACGACATGCACCATGCGGCGACATGCACCATGTGGCGACATGCGACATGCTACATGCACCATGCGCCGACATGCACCATGCGACATGCACCATGCGACGACATGCACCATGCAACGACATGCGACATGCACCATGCGACGACATTCACCATGCGGCTACATGCACCATGCGCCGACATGCACCATGCGACGACATGCACCATGCCACGACATGCACCATGCCACGACATGCACAATGCGACGACATGCGACATACAGTACATACATACTACAGACATACAGTACATATAACAGAGTACATCCTCACCATCACTTGTCACTTTGTTCCCCGAAGCCATTGTCACCTGTAAAAAATATTAAAATAATAAACAAACAATATACTCCCTGTCCGCAGAAATCCAATTAAAACGAGTGTCCCATGACGATCTCCCGTGGAGAGCAGGAGCATCAGTTGATGCGACCACTCTCCAGGGGCTCCAGGGACACAATGATGGAAGGTATCCTTCCATCATGTATTCCTCACAAGGTATTCCTACGCCCCTGTGAGAAAATAGTCCCTAGTCTCACTATTGGCATTGCTGGGTGAGACATTTTCCCACGCAGCAATTGCCATAAAGTGAGACCAGTGAACTAGAGTAACCTCAGTGATGCACTGCAGGAGCCATTGTCTCCTGTCAGTGTGTCACTGAAGGTCCTATAGAGCAGTGACATCACCCGATGTCACTGTTCTATAGGGGAGATCGTCGTGGGACACTCGTTATTAATTGGACTGCGTCGGACAGGTAGTATACGGTTTATTATTTTACTTTTTTTTTGCAGGCGCTGAAGTATGGTAAGTATGGTTAAATGAAGAATATTAAAATACTTTTTTCCGATTGTGTGTGTTTTATTAACCCTTTCTTACTATTGGATTAGTAATGGATAGGCGTCTTATTGACGCCTCTCCGTTATTAACCCGGCTTAATGTCACCTTACAATAGCAAGGTGACATTAACCCCTTATTACCCCATATCCCACCGCTACACGGGAGTGGGAAGAGAGGGGCTAAGTGCCGGAATTGGCGCATCTTACAGATGCGCCATTTGTGGGGCGGCTGCGGACTGGTATTTGTAGCCGGGGGGGCCAATATCCATGGCCCCTCTCTAGGCTATGAATATCAGCCTGCAGCTGTCTGCGTAGCCTTTCTGGCTATAAAATATAGGGGGACCCCACGTCATTTTTTTTTGGGGGGGGTCCCCCTCTTTTAATAGCCAGAAAAGGCTACGCAGACAGCTGCGGGCTGGTATTCATAGCAGGCTACAGATATTGGCCCCGGCCGTCGGCTTTCCCCCTCTGGCGCAGAAAATTGCGTGGGAGCCCACGCCGTTTTTTTCCGCTTTTTTCTTTTTTCTTTTTAAATTCATCGCTCATTAAGGCCTCTTTCACTCTTGCGTCAGTACGGGTCCATCGCTATGCGTCGGGCCGACGTACCGACGCACGTTGTGAAATTTGTGCACGACGTGGCCAGCGGATGCAGTTTTTCAACGCATCCACTGCCCATTCTGAAGTGCGGGGAGCAGGGGGCAGAGTTTCTGCCGCAAATGCGCGGTAGAAAATGGCGGGCGAGCCGGCCAAAAAATTTTTCAATTGAACGTTTTTTTGTGCCGACGGTCCGCCAAAACACGACGGATCCGTAGCACGACGGAGGCGATGTCTGGCCATCCGTCACGATCCGTCGCTAATACAAGTCTATGGGTAAAACGCATCCTGCGAGCACATTTGCAGGATCCGTTTATTTGCACCGGATCGTTTTTTTCCGCCAGATCCGTTTTTTTCAACCGGATCCGTTTTTTTTCCGCCGGATCCATTTTATTCCACCGGATGTTTTTTTTCCCGCCAGATCTGTTTTTTCTCATAGAGTTGTATTAGCGCCGGATTGCGCCTGGTGGCCACACGTTTAATCCGTTTTTGCAGGATTCGTCAAAAAAGCTGTTTCCACCTGACGGAAAACACATACAGAGGAACGGTTTTTCGGTACGTTGAAAAAATGCACAGCGACGGATCTAGCAAAAAACGGATGAAACATGTGGCCATCAGACGCACTCCGGCGCTAATACAACTCTATGAGAAAAAAACGGATCTGGCAGAAAAAAACGATCAGGTGGTAAAAAACGGATACGGCGGAAAAAAAAAGATCCGGCAGAAAAAAAAAGATCCGGCAAAAAAAAACGGATCCTGCAAATGTGCTCGCAGGATGCGTTTTGTACCCATAGACTTGTATTAGCAACGTATCCGTCGTGTTTTGGCGGACACAACGCACAAAAAAAAGTTCAATATAACTTTTTTTGTGCGACGTGTCTGCCATTTCCGACCGCGCATGCGTGGCTGGAACTCCACCCCCTCCTCCACGCTCATCACAATGGGCAGCGGATGCGTTGTAAAACTGCATCCGCTGCCCACGTTGTGCTAAAGTTAGCATAACGTCCGTCGGTACGTCTGGCCGAAGGTTTGCGACGGCCCCGTACCGACGCAAGTGTGAAAGTAGCCTTACATCTGAATTTGCTGAGTATAATGCAGCCACCCCAGAGTATAATGTAGCCCCAATAGAATATAATTAGCCCCCCATAGTATATCAGACAGCCTCCCCCATAGAATATAATATACCCCCGCAATAGTATATAACACAGCCACATAGTATATAACACGGCCTCCCCCATAGAATATAATATACCTCCCATAGTATATATCAAAGCCCGCATATAATATAGCACAACTTGCATAGTATATAGCACAGCCCACATAATATAGCACAGCCCGCGTAGTAGTATACAGCACAACACGCGTAGTAGTATATACAGCACAGCCCGCGGAGTAGTATACACAGCACAGCCCACACAGTGGTATATACACAGCACAGCCCACACAGTGGTATATACACAGCACAGCCCACACAGTGGTATATACACAGCACAGCCCACACAGTGGTACATACACAGCACAGCCCACACAGTGGTATATACACAGCACAGCCCACACAGTGGTATATACAGCACAACCCACATCTCATCCCCCCGATAATGGCTCCACACTCTCCTCACCTTTCCTCTTGCCCGCGCTGCTCCTGTCTCCTGTCTCGGCGTCTGCAGTCTGCCCGCCCGGGACACAGCAGGTGTGTGATGATATGACGTCATCGCGCACCCGCAGTGTCAGAGGCAGAGCGGGGAATGATGGGAGAGGGAGCGTCAGCAGACGCTCTTTCCTCCATCATTGCATTGAACTATACCGGCGTCATAGACGCTGGTATAGTTGAATGCGGCGGCGGCACTGGCGGGAGGAAAGAGTGCAGCAGCCCAGTAATGGCACCGGCCCTTCTAGCATTTGCCAGAAGTGCCTGATAGCCAGTCCGGCCCTGGTCACTGCCCACACACTTCCCTCCTCCTGAACTGCAGCGTTTTTCGGACCCACATCCGCAGCAAAACTGCAGATATTTTTTACATCTCAATGAAAGTCTAAGGCCGGAGTCACAGTACAGCGAGATACGGCCGAGTCTCGCAGGTTAAATACAAGCTCCGGCACCAGCACTCCGGAGCGGAGCGTGCGGCTCCATGTATTGCTGTGCGGCTGCACGCTCCGCTCCAGAGTGCCGGTGCCAGAGCTTGGTTTTAACCCGCGAGACTCGGCCGCATCTCGCTGTAGTGTGATCCCGGCCTAAGGGTGCAGAAACGCTGCAGTTCAGCACAAAAGAAGTGACATGCTGCGGGAAAAAAAAAAGCTGCGTTTCGGTGCGGCCTTTTCCGCAGCATGTGCACAACAAGTCTGCGGCTCCCATAGACTTGCATTGGTTGTGCACTACACTGCGGATTTGATGCAATTACGTACTGCAAAAAACGCTGCGGATCTGCAATCAAATCCGCAACGTGTGCACACAGCCTTAGCATTTAGTGATCCTAGCAAAAAGGCAAGTAAAAAACAAGTGTGGGATTGCACTTTTTTTGCAATTTCATCATACTTTGAATTTTTTTCACATTTTCTACTACACGATATGGTAAAACCAATGATGTCGTTCAAAAGTAGAACTTGTCCCGCAAAAGATAAGCCCTCACATGGCCATATTGACGGAAACATTATGGCTCTGGAAAGAAGGGGAGCGATAAACGAAAAAAGCTCCAGGGGTGAAGGGGTTTAGAAACATGGATATGGACATACTGTGTCTATGGAAATAGATATATAGATATATCTGTATGTATCTATCTATCTATCCCATATCTATCTAATTCTATCTATCTGTCTATCTATCTATCTATCTATCTATTATCTATCTATTATCTATCTATCTATCATCTATCTATCTATCTATCATCTCATATCTATCTATCTATCTATTATCTATCTATCTATCTATCTATCTATCTATCTATCTATCTATCTATCTATCTATTATCTATCTATCTATTATCTATCTATCTATTATCTATCTATCTATCTATCTATCTATCTATCTATCTATCATCTATCTATCTATCATCTATCTATCTATCTATCTATCTATCTATTCTCTATCTATCTATCTATCTTAATCTATATCTATATTATATATATATATATATATATATATCTTATTCTATATCTATATTAATTTGTAAAGCGCTGCGGAATATGTTGGCGCTATATAAATAAAATTATTATTATTATTATTATCTATCTATCTATCTATCTATCATCTATCTATCTATCTATCTATCTATCATCTATTTATTATCTATCTATCTATCTATCTATCTATCCTTCTATCTATCTATTATCTATCTATTATCTATCTATCTATCTATTATCTATCTATTATCTATCTATCTATCATCTATCTATCTATTATCTATCTATCTATCTATCTATCTATCTATCTATCTATCTATCTATCTATCATCTATCTAATATCAATCTATCTATCTATTATCTATCTATCTATCTATTATCTATCTATCTATATATCTTTCTATCTATCTATCTATCTATCTATCTATCTATCTATCTATCTATCTATCTATCTATCATCTATCTATTATCTATCTATCTATCTATCTATCTATTATCTATCTATCTATCTATTATCTATCTATCTATCATCTATCTATCTATCTATCTATCTATCTATCATCTATCTATCTATTATCTATCTATCTATCTATCTATCTATCTATCTATCTATCTATCTATCTATCTATCTATCATCTATCTAATATCAATCTATCTATCTATTATCTATCTATCTATCTATTATCTATCTATCTATATATCTTTCTATCTATCTATCTATCTATCTATCTATCTATCTATCTATCATCTATCTATTATCTATCTATCTATCTATCTATTATCTATCTATCTATTATCTATCTATCTATCATCTATCTATCTATCTATCTATCTATCTATCTATCTATCTATCTATCTATCTATCTATCTATCTATCTCTGTGTGTAATGGAGTGTGGGTTGGACAAATGTAAAAGAGGAGTTGGACAGAAATGACACCACACATCTTTTTGAAGAGAGAGGAGGGAGGGGTTTGGGTGTGTTTTTGGAGTGGGTGTGCTAGATTCGGGCTTAGTGGCAGTGCAAAGCATCATGGAACTTGTAGTATTAGGGCACAATAAGGAAGTTGTCAATTAACCCCATGAGAGCTGAATCCAGCACTGAAGATGTGCTGCTACAGCATGATAACAGGTAATATTGCTAAAATAAAAACGGTAGATGTTTTCAGTGGCACATAATAGCAAGATTTATGAAAAAAAAAAAAAACTTTATAGTAGTGGACAACTTCTTTAAGGATGACTGGAGAGGTGCAAGAGTGTTAGCAGGGAGGCCACAGAGGAGGATGTTGCAATAGTCGAGGCGGGAGATGATGAGGGCATGCACAAGCATTTTGCTATAGTGAGGGTTGACGAAAAGATGGATTCTGGAAATATTTTTGAGCTGGAGGCGACAGAATGTGACGGGAGCTTGGATGTGCGGTTTTGAAGAACAGGGCAGAGTCAAGGGTTACTCGGAGGCAGAGGATTTCCGGGACAGGGGAACGTGTGCTGTAATTTATTGTGATAGATCAGGTAGGGAAGATACGTGAGATGGAGGAAAGATAATTAGTTCAGATTTGTCCACATTGATCTTGAGGAAGCGAGAAGAGAAGAAGGAGGATATGGCTGATAGACACTCTGGGATTCTGGACAGCAGAGAGGAGACATCTGGGCCAGAGAGGTAGATCTGAGTGTCATTCATAAAGTATTTATGAATTAATTAATAATGACATTTCTTTTGGTGACTTGTTACTTTACTATGTTTCATATCCTCTGAGAACCCCTTTAAGTGACACATCGCTGGAATCATTGTCCCTGGCCCTACATCACATTGTCCCTGGCCCTCATATAACAGCAAAAACCTGCTGTCAGATTCCCTTTAACAATCAACATGAAATATTGCAGTTTTCACACTTACCTCTAGGTGTCAGAATATAAAAAATAAATACTGGCTATAAAGTATGTCCATGGTGCCTCTCGCTGTATCGGTACTAGGTTAAGGATTTCATGTCCATTTAAGAAACCGGACCCCACACTGAAAACAAGATCGCGTATTTGTAATATGTGATCAGACATTCATGCTATTATCCAAAGCATGTCCCTACTTTTCTGATGTTAGAACCTACACACACGTCTTATAGTCCTTCACCCTGCACACTGACGCTCCTTGCTGCACATTTATTAATAATGGCACATGTGTTGTCACTGAAATTTGAGAGGGTACTTGGCTAGAGTTGTGCCTAATTTATTAAAACGCTGTACAACTCTCCATAAATCTAGTGCATTTCGAAATGTCTAAATTTATTTCTACACCTGCTAGGAATGAGCAGCTGTAAATTTGCATCAGTAATTTGTGTCTGTCTCCTTTTTTTTTCTTTTGAGTCAGCAGACAAATGTCAAAAATTTTATGCAAACTATAATTTGATTTTCCATCATGTTCCAAATTATTATGCAAATTACATTTTTCTAGGATTTTTCTAAATGGTCGGTGCAAATGACAGTCAGTCTAATAAAAGTCATCACCTGTTAGATTATACATTGAATTTTATTGAAGAAACCTCCCAATGATAACAGTATAATCTCCAAAATGAATAAAAACTCAAAATGCACTGTTCCAAATTATTAGGCACAGTAGAATTTCTAAGCATTTGATATGTTTTAAAGAACTGAAAATGCTCATTTGTGGAATTTGCAGCATTAGGAGGTCACATTCACTGAACAAAAAAGCTATACATGTTAACATAGGAACCCTTCTTTAATATCCAAGGATATTGGAGGATAGCGGCGCTGTTACGTTTGACAGGGGCGGACTGCAGCAGGTGGACCCCTATATCACTTCTAGGGTAAAAGGCTAAAAAGATAAGAACATATACACAATAAGTGCATACACACCTGCGCTATGTCCTACGTTGCTTTTAACCCTGATGTTCTGTTCGGGTCATAGTGACCCGAACAGACTTTTTGCGGCCCTGTAGATTTTTTTCTGTAAGTCTCTAAAACTTGAGACTCCTTGACTTTTCCTCATTTGGGGGGACCTACCTATGAGTATTTTTTTTTTTCTTCGTTTACTTTTTGCTACACGCAAAAAGTTACACTTGTTGTGTTCGGGTCATAGCGACCCAAGATCGTTTTTTACAGCTGTGAGGCCATATTTTCAGTGAAATAAAGGAGTTATAACCTCAGTTGGGTCTATTTATTGCATCTACTATTGTATATCAATTGATTTATTTCCTAAATTATTTCAATGGGGTCGTACACGCGTTCTACCGGGGGTATGCATTGAGATCTGCGCACCATACAAATGGCTTTATATTGATTATTTTTGGTGTGCAATCTATTCTAAAATGTAGAGTGCATCCGGAGAGATCACTAGGTGTGCACTACACGTGTATATTATGCGCAGAACGGACTGCTCAGAACGCGCTGTCTATTACTTTTTTTTTTGTAAAGCTAGTCTGTCTTCCTGGCTTATCTGCTTGTTCTCATAAGGGTTCTCTGCTCTAATCAGTACACATATGCTAGCCCAGACATGTTACCTTTCAGTTTCTTTGGAGAGCAGCTGTGTACATACCTCTGTTCCAGGATATCTCTGTTCCAGGCAGTATCTTTGTTTTCTACAGGTATGTTGCTTGTTATGCTTTTACTAATCAATTCTATTGATAGATTGTATATTGTAAAGGAATACTTTTATTTTATTTTATTACATGTAATTAGTGTTATTACTGTGTGATACACTGCTCTACACTTAGCATGATAGATTGCTGGATATTGAGCACTGGTATACTTTGATGTAGTATAGAAGCTCTTATTGTTTTTGAAGCTGTTTTTTTTCTCAGACTTTATTATTATTGTTTACTTACAAAGGTTTTTTTTATTACAAAATATGTGTAGTTTTCTATTTTCGTTTTGCTCATTGATCTGTTTTTTCAGAATAAAAACAAAAAAAAAAAGATTTCTAGTTCATTTTTCTTTTTTTTTACTACCAAACATGTTCACAAACAGTCTAGTAAGCAAAAAGTATTAAAAAAATGGAGTTAGAGTGTCTAAAATCAAGGTTTAATAAGCCGGGTCATAGTGACCCGGAACACTACAAGTGTATAGTAAATGCGAACAAAACAGCAGGGTTAAGTAATCACACTACCGGTATAAAATTTACCTGCTTGATGAAATGAGATGCACGATTTTGATAGTGGCACAAATCAAATCAAGGATAGTATAAATGTATTTACTAAAAGAGAAAAGTGAGGGTATATGTTAGATATATGTTAGAATGATCTATATAGGTGCACTAATATATTTACACACATTGATAGCGTTGTTCTATAATCAAGAGCTGGATTGCTCGAACTCAGGGCGTTTGTTTTGTAGAATAATGCACTCTGAAAGAAAAGAACACCTATATATGCTTCTTAGTAAATATTACATCCTTTTACCATTATAGAGTTTAAGGGTTACTTGATACCTGTTCTTAATATGCGCTAATACACACTTCCCAGGTCATGTGCTGCTTAATATAACTCAATAGGTTGATGTAGAATTCACAAAGCCTCAGGCGGCGCTGAGACAATAATTCAAGAAACAATCTTGCATGAGGCAAAGCTCGTTACCGCTGCTTCATGCCTGTACGTTGCAGCTAGATACGGCGGTATGAAATGCAGGAGTCTCAGACGGCGCTGAGGAAGCAGTCAAACATGCGTTGGTTCCTCCTTCTTCTTTGTTCCTTTCGGTGGCTGTGTGTGGAAGTCTTCTGCGCGCGCTGTCCCGGCCGGTGACAGGCATGCGCATAGCTCAAAGGTATTCACCGGAAGTTGAGAAGGACCTTCAGGAGGACCTTCGATATCCGGGTATCCGGGTCACGTGATCACCAGTCACGTGATGCTTCTCTATGGAGGTACGGGGCGTAGTGGGAGCCAATAACCTACGCGTTTCGGAATTACTGCGGATTCCTTCGTCAGGGTTGGCTCCCCCTGCGCTGGTCATCCTTAAATACATGTGTTCGAATTAGCATAGTAACATAGTAACATAGTTAGTAAGGCCGAAAAAAGACATTTGTCCATCCAGTTCAGCCTATATTCCATCATAATAAATCCCCAGATCTACGTCCTTCTACAGAACCTAATAATTGTATGATACAATATTGTTCTGCTCCAGGAAGACATCCAGGCCTCTCTTGAACCCCTCGACTGAGTTCGCCATCACCACCTCCTCAGGCAAGCAATTCCAGATTCTCACTGCCCTAACAGTAAAGAATCCTCTTCTATGTTGGTGGAAAAACCTTCTCTCCTCCAGACGCAAAGAATGCCCCCTTGTGCCTGTCACCTTCCTTGGTATAAACAGATCCTCAGCGAGATATTTGTATTGTCCCCTTATATACTTATACATGGTTATTAGATCGCCCCTCAGTCGTCTTTTTTCTAGACTAAATAATCCTAATTTCGCTAATCTATCTGGGTATTGTAGTTCTCCCATCCCCTTTATTAATTTTGTTGCCCTCCTTTGTACTCTCTCTAGTTCCATTATATCCTTCCTGAGCACCGGTGACCAAAACTGGACACAGTACTCCATGTGCGGTCTAACTAGGGATTTGTACAGAGGCAGTATAATGCTCTCATCATGTGTATCCAGACCTCTTTTAATGCACCCCATGATCCTGTTTGCCTTGGCAGCTGCTGCCTGGCACTGGCTGCTCCAGGTAAGTTTATCATTAACTAGGATCCCCAAGTCCTTCTCCCTGTCAGATTTACCCAGTGGTTTCCCATTCAGTGTGTAATGGTGACATTGATTCCTTCTTCCCATGTGTATAACCTTACATTTATCATTGTTAAACCTCATCTGCCACCTTTCAGCCCAAGTTTCCAACTTATCCAGATCCATCTGTAGCAGAATACTATCTTCTCTTGTATTAACTGCTTTACATAGTTTTGTATCATCTGCAAATATCGATATTTTACTGTGTAAACCTTCTACCAGATCATTAATGAATATGTTGAAGAGAACAGGTCCCAATACTGACCCCTGCGGTACCCCACTGGTCACAGCGACCCAGTTAGAGACTATACCATTTATAACCACCCTCTGCTTTCTATCACTAAGCCAGTTACTAACCCATTTACACACAATTTCCCCCAGACTAAGCATTCTCATTTTGTGTACCAACCTCTTGTGCGGCACGGTATCAAACGCTTTGGAAAAATCGAGATATACCACGTCCAATGACTCACCGTGGTCCAGCCTATAGCTTACCTCTTCATAAAAACTGATTAGATTGGTTTGACAGGAGCGATTTCTCATAAACCCATGCTGATATGGAGTTAAACAGTTATTCTCATTGAGATAATCCAGAATAACATCCCTCAGAAACCCTTCAAATATTTTACCAACAATAGAGGTTAGACTTACTGGCCTATAATTTCCAGGTTCACTTTTAATAATTTATTCAAACCAGAATAGCTCCACCTCATTGTTTAAACCCTTTGGTCTTAAGGTGTCCAATTCAAAAATCATGCGGGTGTGTATGCACTTATTGTGTATATGTTCTTATCCCTTCTTTGATATCACCTTCACAATTCTTGCATCCATTGAATTTGTGAGTTTTGTAGAGTTTCTGCTTGTATGTCTTTGCATGAAGTCAGAATAGCCTCCCAGAGCTGCTGTTTTGATTGAACTGCCTCCCACCCTCATAGATCTTTTGCTTGATGATACTCCAAAGGTTCTCTATAGGGTTGAGGTCAGGGGAAGATGGTGGCCACACCATGAGTTTATCTCCTTTTATGCCCATAGCAGCCAATGACTCAGAGGTATTATTTGCAGCATGAGATGGTGCATTATCATGCATGAAGATGATTTTGCTACTGAAGGCACGTTTCTGTTTTTTATACCATGGAAGAAAGTTGTCTATATACTTTGCAGAGGTCATTTTCACACCTTCAGGAACCTTAAAGGGCCCTACCAGCTGTTTCCCCATGATTCCAGCCCAAAACATGACATGGTGACCATCCACCAACCATCCACTACTCCGTCCATCTGGACCATCCAGGGCTGCTCGACACTCATCAATAAACAAGACTGTTTGAAAATTAGTGTTCATGTATGTCTGGGCCAACTGCAACCATTTCTTCTTGTGAACACTGTTTAGGGGTGGCTGAATAGTAGGTTTATGAACCAAAGCAAGCCTTTGAAGGATCCTACACCTTGAGGTTCGAGGGACTCTAGAGGCACCAGCAGCTTCAAATATTTGTTTGCTGGTTTGTAATGGCTTTTTAGCAGGTGCTCTCTTAATCCGATGAACTTGCCTGGCAGAAACTTTCCTCATTATGACTTTATCAGCACGAACACGTCTGTGCTCAGATTCAGCCACAAATCTCTTAACAATACGATGATCATGGTTATGTTTTTGGGAAATATCTAATGTTTTCATCCCTTGACCAAGGCATTGCACTATTTGATGCTTTTCGGCAGCAGAGAGATCCTTTTTCTTTCCCATGTTACTTGAAAACTGTGGCCTGCTTAATAATGCTGAACATAATTTTTAAGTAGTTTTCCTTTAATTAGAATCACCTGGAAAACTAATTATCACATGTGTTTAAGATTGATTCCAGTGATCCATTGAGCCCTGAGACACAATACCATCCATGAGTTTATTTGAAAAACAAAACAATTAAATCTTTATGACACTTAAATTCAATTTGCATAATAATTTGGAACACGGTGTAGATCTAATTTGTGAAATTCGTGTCTAAATAATACAGCCTGGACCTAAAGTCGTGAATGAGGTCCGTTGTTTTCTTCTGATCTGTAATGCAGGGCGCTGTTACGGATCTTGGTGGAGTTGTAATAATAACCTAATAGACATTCACCACAAAAGGTTAAAACAATAGAAAAATTGCGAATCCTCACATCACACACTCTGAGTGCTGTGTGGATTATCCGTTACCGGTGCCAGGACCACATATGTGTGTCATGGAGCACGGACTATGATGCATGGAGAGACCATAGGTCGTGGACCTGAACGTGACAGCCTCATGTGTGTCTATGAGGCTGTTAAATTCATGTCAGGAAACCCACAGACAGTCCATCCATCACGGTTCATGCTTGTACCATGAATGCGGCATTAGATGGTTAAACTGTTCCAACGAAATAGGTGAGTTTGGCTGACCGATGTTGTGTATGACCACTGTACACTGCAGACATGCTAGGGAAACTCAAGTACAATTTTTTAGTATGTAGACCTTGAGATAAATTTTGACACCAGAATTTTAAAAAAAACAACACAAAATGCATTGCCGTAGCCCAAATTATATGATGTCATGCATAGGGCATCACAAGGATAATGTGTTACAGCCAAGACACTGGTTCCCAAAGACATAGTATTTGGACAGTGGCAAGCACATACAAACTCACATCGGGGATAGTGCAGAGGACCATACAGCTGCCATCTATGTTGAATTTAGCTGGTTTCATGAACTTGATGACTGCTTTAGCTTGAAGATTGTCTGCAAAATTGGATGGAATAAGGCAATCGGCAGCGACTTTTTTTTTCCTCTTTAAAGGTGACCATATACATTAGACTAAGGTAGGCTTAACCCACTGTAATGGAGCAGGGAGAAAAGTCCTGGATAACAGGTATGAGTCACTGAGGTGGCTGGCATCTCTGATGTAAGTCATAGAACTGAAGGCTCCTGAAACAGTAGGTTGCGGAGAAAATTTTTAGTTGGACAGGATTTTGAGTACAGGACTAAGAAGCAGCCAATAGAGTTGGAATGGGAAAGTTCGCTCCCACATTTACAGGTCCTACAAAAGGCAGTTGAAATGGCTCAGGTGTGTCTAATGTGTGGGAGGTGCAGTGTGTTCATTAGTGGTGACCAAACAGAGAGAGAAGCATTGCCTGGATTGCTGCACGTATTAGACCATGTTGTACCTTTTGCCTACCCAGAGAAGGGACTTTTATCTTCCTGTGTTGATGTCACAGAGGTAACTCGCATACTACTCACCGTGTTCGCCACTCCACCGTTCAGTCACCACTCTGATATAGAACACCGGCTGTAATCGCACCCCCAGCCCTGACTGACAGCCGGTTCAGACTGACAGCCAACTCCAATGCAGAGGCAGTGTCAGTCAGGGTCGGAAGGCACAGTTTCAGTCACGGGGCAGCACCGGCACAGGTTTAGTCCCGCTCTGTATGGTGGTTGTAACTGCGCCCGGCACTGGGGCCGGATGTTGGTCACGGGGTCGCCAGTGCTCTTTCAGTATATAGAGCAGTAGCTGTAACTGCTCCCCCGGTTTCCCTTAGCAGACTTCTATATACTGAACCTGCGCTGGTGCCTAAGGCCTCCAGTACTGGTGAGATCCATGGTCCGTGTCTGTGTGCCATTCATATGTAGGTATGTGACATCTATGTGACATCCATATGTGCCTTTGCTGTCCGTGTATCACATCTATGTGCTGTCCGTGCAACACGTATCGGCGCCTGGGAAAGGCAGTACAATTCGCATTAATCACATGCATCGGCTGTTGAAGGCAGCTCTCATCATTGTCGCTTAGTCTCCCTGAGATCAGCGCAACCAGGCGACAATAATGGGAGTTGCATTAAATAAAGAATTAAACAAAAAAAACTGGCATGGGATTTCCGTGTAATTTTCATAACCAGCAGAGGGAAAGCCCATGATGTTAATAATCTGGGAAAAGGTAAAATATCCCAAAAGATTCCCAGGCTATTAATAGCAGCTCACAGGTGTTTGCTTAGCCTTTACCAGTGAATTTACGGGGGACCCCAGAAAAAAATGATGTAGGGTCCCCCTATAAATTAAAACCAACAAAGGCTAAACAGACAGCTGTGGTTTGATATTAATAGCCTGGGGAGGGGCCACACATATTGCCCCTCCACCCAAGACTTTCAACATCAGCCCTCAGCTGCTCCAGAAATGGCACATCCAAAATTCTCAAGGTACTAGCGGTGATCTAATTGAAGTCGTCGCAGTTCATCGTTCCAGCTCACAGTGAACTGCCAGTGGAAATGCAGCTTCAGTGACCGGTGGTAATCTCTATGACGTCACCACTCATCACTGAAGTTGCTGCGTTCATAGCAGCTCATTGTGTCTTGGTTTTCAGCATGGATTGTTGCATCATAGCACCATTCATTTTGAAAATCGGATGTTGCAGAGATGGATTACAGTGTGGGATAGTATGGAGTATGTTCAGGTCAGACAGGTGAGGGATATTGTTGTTTATTATTTCTGTTTTTTAGAGGAGACATGGGCTCTAATGGATTAGGCATAAAGGTGAGTATAACTTTGTTTTTTATGTTCATTTCAAATAAAGGACTTTATTCTTGCTGTGTTTATTTAAAAACTTACCATGGGGTTAGTAATGGGGTGTCTTATGAACGCCTCTCCATTACTAACCCCTGGGCTTGATGTCAGCTGACAATGCAAAGCTGATATCAACCCCATAAATATTACCCCTCTTGCCTCCGCACCATGGCAAGTGGGAGGAGCGAGGCTAAGCATCAGATTTGGTGCATATTATAGTTGCACCATTTCCAGGGTGGCTGAGGGCTGATGTTGGTAGCCTGTGCGGGAGGGGGCAATATCCTTGACCCCTTCCTATGCTATTAATATCAACCCACAGCTGTCTGTTTAGCCTTTGCTGGTTTGAATTTATAGTGGGAGTCTACGTCCTTTTTTTATGGGGTTCCCTGTAAATTTACCATTCAAGGCTAAGCAAACAGTTGTGAGCTGTTATTAAAATGACACACATACACATAGACAGCAAACGGATACAAGGATGGCGCACACGTACATACGGATGGCATATGGACGTGGATCTCACAGTACTGGTTTTTCCTGTACAGGAATCACCAACACATGGGAAGGAGGCCTAAAACTGTTTTACATCAGAGCTAAGTTCCCTTGTGTTCCCAAACTGCTACCAGAAAGCTTAAATCCCTACACCACTGATTTCAGCAAACCTGGCAACCATCTAATGTGTGTTTGGTGTTTGACGTTCGTTCAGCCTGTTGGGAAGATAAAAATCCACATTGTGACTTTCATCATTCCCAATCCTTTATTGTAAAAGGATTGGGCATACATCCATTAAGAAGACAAACCAAGCCTGCATGTGTATGGGGGGATTTGATAGGAACAGTTGTCGGAAAGCTATTGAATTCGTATGGCCACCATAACAAAGTAGCACCTTTATAAATTCAGTTTCTGATTCCTCTCGAGCTTTGTCTCCTATCACACCACTTCTGCAATCATGGGGGAAACTAAGACTTATTCACATCAAGTTTTGTGACCCATCAAGAAAAGCTTCTAATGATATATCCTTAGCGAAGGCTGGGATCGTTGCCTATAGTGATCAGCAATGGGATAAGGTGTTATCTGGGCATTCTCACGTGCTGAGTGTCTTCGACATGCTTGAAAAATATGTTAGAGACCCCGCACCTGCATGTTTTGAAGCTGTTGGATAGCTGCAGCACATACAGTGATAGCCTACCAAACAGGGAATCCCTGCATGTCTTGCAGCTGTCAAACAGCTGCAAGACATGCAGGCGCGGGGACTCAAGCATATTATTTGAGCATGCTGAAGACACTCTGTTAGCACCTGAGTATGGTCAGATAACACCATATCGCCTCCAGCTGTAAAATATTTCCAGAATCTGTCCTTTCCTCAACCCTCACTCTACCAAAATTCTTGTGCATGCCCTAATTATCTCCCGCCTCGACTACTGCAACCTCATCCTCTGTGGCCTACCTTCTAACACTCTCGCACCCCTCCAGTCCGTCCTTAACTCTGCTGTCTGACTAATTCATCTCTCTCCTCACTACACTCCTGCTTCCCCTCTTTGCAAATCCCTTCACTGGCTCCCAGTTTCCCAGCGTATCCAGTTTAAACTACTAACACTGATCTACAAAGCCATCCATAACCTTTCTCCTCCGTATATTTCCAAGCTAATCTCTCAATATCTTCCCTCAGGTAATCTCAGGTCCTCCCAAGACCTCCTTCTCTCCTCCACGCTTCTTCGCTCATCACCCAATCCCCTCCAAGAGTTCTCCTGAATATCCCCCATCCTCTGGAATTCTGTGCCTCAACAAGTCCGGTTATCCACCACATTTGGACCCTTCAAAACAAACCTGAAAACCCATCTCTTCAAGAAAGCTTATAACCTGTAATGACCACAAGGCCGCCTCAACACCATCGGAGCTACTGCAACCCTCGACCTACTGTCTCCTTCCCCACCGTCCTGTAGAATGTAAGCCCACAAGGGCAGGGTCCTCGCCCCTCTGTACCAGTCTGTCATTGTTAGTTTGCTTACTGTAAGTGAAATTTCTATTTTGATGTAATCCTGTCTCATGTACAGCACCCTGGAATTAATGGTGCTATATAAATGAATAATAATACAAAGCCATCCACAACCTGTCTCCTCCATACATCTGTGACCTCGTCTCCCGGTACTCTCCTGCACGCAACCTCCGATCCTCACAAGATCTCCTTCTCTACTCCCCTCTTATCTCCTCTTCCCACAATCTCATACAAGATTTCTCTCGTGCATCCCCCCTACTCTGGAACTCTCTACCACAACATATCAGACTCTCGCCTACCATCGACACCTTCAAAAAGAACCTGAAGACCCACCTCTTCCGACAAGCCTACAACCTGCAGTAACCACCGATTGACCAAACCGCTGCATGACCAGCTCTACCCTCACCTACTGTATTCTCACCCATCCCTTGTAGATTGTGAGCCCTTGTGGGCAGGGTCCTCACTCCTCCTGTACCAGTTGTGACTTGTATTGTTCAATATTATTGTACTTGTTTTATTATGTATTCCCCTCCTCACATGTAAAACGCCATGGAATAAATGGCGCTATAATAATAAATAATAATAATAATAGTAATAACACCTTATCAGCGCACGCTCGCTCATCACTATTGCCTAACAAGTGACATCCATTAATTGACAGCCTTTATAGCTTATGGGTGATTGATATAATGGCATCATAATTAGCGATCTGTCATGAAAAGCTACTAAAAAGCCCATGACGGTTTTGGTAAACGTATGATTGAGAGGAATGGCAGCCGTCATCCATAGACATATGTGTAACTGATACTTTTTTTGTGTAACTGATGCTTTATTTTTACTAGACCCTGCGGGATGGAATAAGGTAGGTACTGTAAGTCGACCAGATGGAAGTCCAGAAGACACCATGCGTTCACCCCTGAATTTTCTGAGATTTTGCTCTGCAGTGATAGAAAACACACATTTTTACAGGAAAATGGCATTAGACACAGGTATAAATGCAGAGCAATGGCCCAAATGTCCTACGTTACATAGGAAACCAGCTATAGATCAGATAAATGTCTGCCGGTGCAGTTTTCAGGATGAAAGGCAATGCGGGTAATCTAAGCTAAAAATACAGCAGGCTCAGGTTTCAGTCACCCTAGAGATTGCAGTAGAGGCATTACCAAGGCACTAAAGAAGAAAATAGACCACAAGGGTAAAAGTTCAGTCCAGGTGCCCTCGATTCCATTTTCGTTTTGCAGAAAAAATAGTAACCATCCATATTTGGTCCAAATCATGTGCATACGATCTCTTTTTCAGGTGAATTCTGCCTGAAATCCACCTGAAAAAGCGCAAAAAATACAAAAATAATTAACACAATATGCAGCAATGTAAAAACGACTTGCTGTGCATATGTTCTGCCTTTCATAACTTCTATTAACCTGTCCAGTCTTCTGGCGGCTTCCACTTGGGTTGTTTGCATTGTGAAATCTGGTGACGGATCATGTCATGGCGATTTTCCGATTTCTGATTTATTGTTTTCGTTTTTTCCTCACCTTCTTCCAAAAGCCCTAACAGATTTTTATTTTTCCATTCACATAGATGTGCGAGGGCTTGTTTTTTGGAGGACGATTTTGCCATTTAGTGTACTGGAAAACAGGAAAAAAAATCGAAGTGCGGTGAAATTGCAAAAAAAGTGCAATTCAACAATTTTTTTTTATTTTTTTTTATTTACCGTGTTCCCTATATGGTAAAACTGACCTGGAAATATGATTCTACAGGTCAGTTCCAATACGCAGATACCAAGCATGTATCTTTTTTTTTTTTATTTAAGAGGTAAAAAAAAAATTCAGAAATTTGTAAAAAAAAAAAAAGTTTTGCTTTTGTCGCCATCTTTCAAGACCCATAACGTTTTCATTTTTCGGCACATGGGTGCTGTGTGAGGGCTTATGTTGGGGTAGATAGAACGCTTTTATCGCCTCTAATTGCATTTCATTGCAATGTTGCAGCGGCCAGAAAAATCATAATTTTGACATTTTGATTTTTTTCTCGTTACGACATTTACCAATCGGATTAATTTACGTTATATTTTGATAGATAGGATATTTCTGAACACAGCGATTCCAAACTTGTATTTTTTATTTTTCTTTAATTGTTTTATTTTTTAAATGGGGCAAAACGACGATGATTTGAACCTTGGTGTTTTTTTATTTTTTTTTCATATTTTTAAATAATTTTTTTACACTTTTTATTGTATTCGTTAGTCCTTTTAGGGGACTTGAAGCTTCAATCGTCCAGTTGCTTGTCCTATTCATACAGTGGGAACGGAAAGTATTCAGACCTTTTTAAAATTTTCACTCTTTGTTTCATTGCAGCCATGTGGTAACTTCAAAAAAGTAAATTTTTTTCACATTAATGTACACTCTGCACCCCATCTTGACTGAAAAAAACTGGAATGTAGACATTTTTGCAAAATTAATAAAAAAGAAAAACTGAAATATCACATGGTCATAAGTATTCAGACCCTTTGCTCAGACACTCATATGTAAGTCACATACTGTCCATTTTCTTGTGATCCTCCCTGAGATGGTTCTACTTCTTCATTAGAGTCCAGCTGTGTTTAACCCCTTCCCGACCTTTGACGCATACGCTGCGTCATGAAAGTCGGTGCCATTCCGACCCATGACGCAGCGTATGCGTCATGGCGGAATCGCGTTACTGCAGGCCGGGTGAAAGGGTTAACTGTAATTTCACCCGGCCTGCAGGGACAGGGGGAGTGGTACTTTAGCCCAGGGGGGGTGGCTTCACCCCCCCGTGGCTACGATCGCTCTGATTGGCTGTTGAAAGTGAAACTGCCAATCAGAGCGATTTGTAATATTTCACCTAAAAAACTGGTGAAATATTACAATCCAGCCATGGCCGATGCTGCAATATCATCGGCCATGGCTGGAAACACAAATGTGCCCCCACCCCACCCCACCGATCGCCCCCCCACAGCCCTCCGATCGGTGGTCCGCTCCCCTCCGTCCTGTGCTCCGCTCCCCCGTCCTCCTGTCCGCTCCCCCGTGCTCCAATCCCACCCCCCGTGCTCCAATCCCACCCCCCTGCACTCCAATCCACCCCCCGCACTGCGATCCACCCCCTCGCACTCCGATCCACCCCCCCGTTCTCCAATCCACCCCCCCGTGTTACGATCCCCCCCATGCTCCGATCCACCCCCCCGTGCTCCGACGCCCCCCCCCGTGCCCTGATCTCCCCCCCCTTATACTTACCTAGCCTCCCAGGGTCCGTCCGTCTTCTTTCCTGGGCGCCGCCATCTTCCAAAATGGCGGGCGCATGCGCAGTGCGCCCGCCGAATCTGCCGGCCGGCAGATTTGTTCCAGAGTGAATTTTGATCACTGTGATAAAACCTCACAGTGATCAAAATAAAAAAAAACTGTAAATGACCCCCCCCTCTGTCACCCCCATAGGTAGGGACAATAATAAAATAAAGAAATTTTTTTTCCCCCACGAAGCTTGGAGTTAGAACTAGGGTTAGGGGTAGGGTTAGGGTTAGGGGTAGGGTTAGGGGTAGAGTTAGGGTTAGGGGTAGGGTTAAAGGTAGGGTTAGGGGTAGGGGTAGGGTTAGGGGTAGGGTTAGGGTTAGGGTTAGTGTTAGGAATGTGCACACGTATTCTGGTCCTCTGCGGATTTTTCCGCAGCGGATTTTGATAAATCCGCAGTGCTAAACCGCTGTGGATTTATCGCGGATTTACCGCGGTTTTTCTGCGCATTTCACTGCGGTTTTACAACTGCGATTTTCTATTGGAGCAGTTGTAAAACCGCTGCGGAATCCGCAGAAAGAAGTGACATGCTGTGGAATGTAAACCCCTGCGTTTCCGTGCAGTTTTTCTGCAGCATGTGCACAGCGATTTTTGTTTCCCATAGGTTTACATTGAACTGTAAACTCATGGGAAACTGCTGCGGATCCTCAGCGTTTTCCGCAGCGTGTGCACATACCTTTAGAATTAGGCTATGTGAACACGGTGCGGATTTGGCTGCGGATCCGCAGCAGTTTTCCATCAGGTTTACAGTACCATGTAAACATATGAAAAACCAAATCCGCTGTGCCCATGGTGCGGAAAATACAGCGCGGAAACGCAGCGTTGTATTTTCCGCAGCATGTCAATTCTTTGTGCGGATTCCGCAGCGTTTTACACCTGTTCCTCAATAGGAATCCGCAGGTGAAATCCGCACAAAAAACACTGGCAATCCGCGGTAAATCCGCAGGTAAAACGCAGTGCCTTTTACCCGCGGTTTTTTCAAAAATGGTGCTGAAAAATCTCACACGAATCCGCAACGTGGGCACATATCCTTAGGGTTAGGGTTGGGTTGGAATTAGGGTTGTGGTTAGGGTTAGGGGTGTGTTGGGGTTAGGGTTGTGATTAGGGTTACGGCTACAGTTGGGATAAGGGTTAGGGGTGTGTTGGGGTTAGTGTTGGAGTTAGAATTGAGGGGTTTCCACTGTTTAGGCACATCAGGGGGTCTCCAAACGCAACATGGTGCCACCATTGATTCCAGCCAATCTTGTATTCAAAAAGTCAAATGGTGCTCCCTCACTTCCGAGCCCCGACGTGTGCCCAAACAGTGGTTTACCCCCACACATGGGGTATCAGCGTACTCAGGAGAAACTGGACAACAACTTTTGTGGTCCAATTTCTCCTGTAACCCTTGGGAAAATAAAAAATTCTGGGCTAAAAAATTATTTTTGAGGAAAGAAAACGTATTTATTATTTTCATGGCTCTGCATTATAAACTTCTGTGAAGCACTTGAGGGTTCAAAGTGCTCACCACACATCTAGATTAGTTCCTTTGGGGGTCTAGTTTCCAAAATGGGGTCATTTGTGGGGGATCTCCAATGTTTAGGCACACAGGGGCTCTCCAAACGCGACATGGTGTCCGCTAATGATTGGAACTAATTTTCCATTTAAAAAGCCAAATGGCGTGCCTTCCCTTCTGAGCCCTGCCGTGCGCCCAAACAGTGGTTTACCCCCACATATGGGGTATCTGCGTACTCAGGACAAACTGGACAACAAAATTTGTGGTCCAATTTCTCCTATTACCGTTGGCAAAATAGGAAATTCCAGGCTAAAAAATCATTTTTGAGGAAAGAAAAATTATTTTTTATTTTCATGGCTCTGCGTTATAAACTTCTGTGAAGCACCTGGGGGTTTAAAGTGCTCAGTATGCATCTAGATAAGTTCCTTGGGGGGTCTAGTTTCCAAAATGGGGTCACTTGTGGGGGAGCTCCAATGCATAGGCACACAGGGGGCTCTCCAAATGCGACATGGTGTCCGCTAACAATTGGAGCTAATTTTCCATTCAAAAAGTCAAAAGGCGCGCCTTCCCTTCCGAGCCCTGCCATGTGCCCAAACAGTGGTTTACCCCCACATATGAGGTATCGGCGTACTCGGGAGAAATTGCCCAACAAATTTTAGGATCTATTTAATCCTATTGCCCATGTGAAAATGAAAAAATTGAGGCGAAAAGAAATTTTTTGTTAAACAAAAGTACTTTTTCATTTTTACGGATCAATTTGTGAAGCACCTGAGGGTTTAAAGTGCTCACTAGGCATCTAGATAAGTTCCTTGGGGGGTCCAGTTTCCAAAATGGGGTCACTTGTGGGGGAGCTCCAATGTTTAGGCACACAGGGTCTCTCCAAACGCGACATGGTGTCCGCTAACGATGGAGATAATTTTTCATTCAAAAAGTCAAATGGCGCTCCTTCCCTCCCGAGCCTTACCATGTGCCCAAACAGCGGTTTACCCCCACATGTGAGGTATCGGTGTACTCAGGAGAAATTGCCCAACAAATTTTAGGATCCATTTTATCCTGTTGCCCATGTGAAAATGAAAAAATTGAGGCTAAAAATTTTTTTTTTTTTTTTTTTTTTAAAGTACTTTTTCATTTTTATGGATCAATTTGTGAAGCACCTGGGGGTTTAAAGTGCTCACTATGCATCTAGATAAGTTCCTTGGGGCATCTAGTTTCCAAAATGGGGTCACTTGTGGGGGAGCTCCAATTTTTAGGCACACGTGGGCTCTCCAAATGTGACATGGTGTCCGCTAAAGAGTGCAGCCAATTTTTCATTCAAAAAGTCAAATGGCGCTCCTTCCCTTCCAAGCCCTGCCGTGCGCCCAAACAGTGGTTTACCCCCACATATGAGGTATCAGCGTACTCAGGACAAATTGGACAACAACTTTCGTGGTTCAGTTTCTCCTTTTACTATTGGGAAAATAAAAAATTGTTGCTGAAAGATCATTTTTGTGACTAAAAAGTTAAATGTTCATTTTTTCCTTCCATGTTGCTTCTGCTGCTGTGAAGCACTTGAAGGGTTAATAAACTTCTGGAATGTGGTTTTGTGCACCTTGAGGGGTGCAGTTTTTAGAATGGTGTCACTTTTGGGTATTTTCAGCCATATAGACCCCTCAAACTGACTTCAAATGTGAGGTGGTCCCTAAAAAAAATGGTTTTGTAAATTTCGTTGTAAAAATGAGAAATCGCTGGTCAAATTTTAACCCTTATAACTTCCTAGCAAAAAAAAATTTTGTTTCCAAAATTGTGGTGATGTAAAGTAGATGTGTGGGAAATGTTATTTATTAACTATTTTGTGTCACATAACTCTCTGGTTTAACAGAATAAAATTTCAAAATGTGAAAATTGCAAAATTTTCTAAATTTTCGCCAAATTTCCGCTTTTATCACAAATAAACACAGAATTTATTGACCTAAATTTACCACTAACATGAAGCCCAATATGTCACGAGAAAACAATCTCAGAATCGCTAGGATCCGTTGAAGCGTTCCCGAGTTATTACCTCATAAAGGGACACTGGTCAGAATTGCAAAAAATGGCAAGGTCTTTAAGGTCAATATAGGCTGGGTCATGAAGGGGTTAATTAAACTGATAGGACTTTATTTGGAATGGCACACACCTGTCTATAAGACCTCACAGCTCACAGTGCATGTCAGACCACATGAGAATCATGAGGTCAGAGGAACTGGCCAAGGAGCTCAGAGACAGAATTGTGGCAAGGCACAGATCTGGCCAAGGTTACAACAGAACTTCGAATTTCTGAGGTACTCAAGATTCCTAAGAGCACAGTAGCCTCCATAATCCTTAAATGGAAGAAGTTTGGGACCACCAGAAGTCTTCCTAGACCTGGCCATCCAGCCAAACTGAGCAATCGTGAGAGAAGAGCCTTGGTGAGAGAGGTAAAGAAAAACCCCAAGACCACTGTGGCTGAACTCCAGAGATGCAGTACGGAAATGGGAGAAAGTTCCACAAAGTCAACTGTCACTGCAGCCGTCCACCAGTCAGGCCTTTATGGCAGAGTGGCCCGACAGAAGCCTCTCCTCAGTGCAAGACATATCAAAGCCCGCATAGAGTTTGCTAAAAAACAGATGAAGGACTCCCGGACTATGAGAAATAAGATTCTCTGGTCTGATGAGACACAGATAGACCTTTTTAGTGATAATTCTAAGCGGTATGTGTGGAGAAAACCAAGCATTGCTCATCACCTGCCCAATACAATCCCAACAGTGAAACATGGTGGTGGCAGCATCATGCTATGGGGGTGTTTTTCAGCTGCAGGGACAGGATGACTGGTTGCCATTGAAGGAAACATGAATGCGGCCAAGTACAGAGATATACTGGATGAAAACCTCTTCCAGAGTGCTCTGGACCTCAAACTTGGCCGAAGGTTCACCTTCCAACAAGACAATGACCCCAAGCACACAGCTAAAATAGCAAAGGAGTGGCTTCAGAACAACTCTGTGACCATTCTTGACTGACCCAGCCAGAGCCCTGACCTAAACCCAATTGAGCATCTCTGGAGAGACCTGAAAATGGCTGTCCACCAATGTTCACCATCCAACCTCAAGGAACTGCAGAGGATCTGCAAGGAACAATGGCCGAGGATCCCCAAATCCAGGGGTGAAAAACTTGTTGCATCATTCCCAAGAAGACTCATGGCTGTACTAGCTCAAAAGGGGGCTTCTACTCAATTCTGAGCAAAGGATCTGGATACTTATGACCATGTGATATTTCAGTTTTTCTCGTTTGATACATTTGCAAAAATTACTATATTTCTGTTTTTTTTCAGTCAAGATGGGGTGCAGAGTGTACATTAATGAGAAAAAAATGAACTTTTTTGAATTTACCAAATGGCTGCAATGAAACAAAGAGTGACAAATGTAAAGGGGTCTGGATACTTTCCGTACCCACTGTACATATACATCAGCCTTGCTATGCGTAGCGAAAATCATGGTCTCCTATGAATGTCAGCTACAGGCTGGTTTTCGCAGAAGGATTGCAATGATAGGCACATGGGTCATCAGGAGACCCCCAGCTGTCATGTCAACCCATCAGCGACCCACGATCATGTCACGGGCAAGCTGATGGGCACGTGGAATGATGCCCCCTGTGTTAAATGCCTCTGTGGGAGATTGACAACGGCATTTAACAGGTTAACAGCTGTGGGCATGGACACGACATATGACGTACATGTATGCCATATGTCGTGAAGGGGTGCCGATACACTACAACATACTGATCTTTATAGGAGACCAACATTTGAAATACTGCAGTATTGCAGTGTAAAAGAAGTGGTCAAAAGATTCATGTCTTAAACACACTAGAAAATAAAATAAAAATAATGGTTTTAAAAATCTGAAAAAAAAATTAGTTTAAAAATAAAGAAATAAAAAAATAAACATAATTGGTATCACTAAATTCGCTAAAGTCCAATCTATCAAAATATAGAAGTAATTAACCCTATAAGGTAAGCGCTGTTAAGACGGAAAAAAAAAAAATCAAAATGCCAGAATTGCTATTTTTCACACCTTTTAAAGAATAAAATAAAAAGCGATCAACAGAGATGTATAATTTTTTACTGCACAATGAACATGTAAAAACTAAACCAAGAAAAACATGGGGGAAAATTGTTTTTCACCATTACAACCCACTTGTAATCTTGGTCCCATTTTTCTGTACATTACATAGTAAAGTCAATGGTGTCATTCAGAACTACATCGTATCCCGCAAAAAAACCAAGCCCTTGTAATCAATCAAAGCTAAAAATGTACTAAAGTCTTTGGAAGAAATGAGAAAAACTAAAGTGCAAAAATGAAACGTGTTGTGAATGAAGAAGTTAAGTGACTGTTACAAAAATGCGCAAATGTGTGGTAGATTAAGGCATTTCTGAAGAACAACCTACAAAGACAGCTTATTTCCCAGAGGATTGAGGATCCCACTATTTCCATATTTTCCAGTTCATGATAAATTCTTTGCTACCCGGTGGGAGGAAATTTGCAAGAACTCGCTAAAAAATTAGTAATAAAAAAAATCCCCAAATCATATCGACAGTCTGGGTGAAAGCACATATGAATAAGGTGCCCCCAGACAAATTATATTGGGCAGCACGGTGGCGCAGTGGTTAGCACAGCAGCCTTGCAGCGCTGGAGTCCTGGGTTCTAATCCCACTCAGGACAACATCTGCAAAGAGTTTGTATGTTCTCTCCGTGTTTGCGTGGGTTTCCTCCGGGCACTCCGGTTTCCTCCCACATTCCAAAGACATACAGATAGGGAATTTAGATTGTAAGCCCCAACAGGGACAGCGATGATAATGTGTGTAAATTGTAAAGCGCTGCGGAATATGTTAGCGCTATATAAAAATAAAGATTATTATATCTGCTCCATAAGATACATACAGAAAAAGGAGGACAAGGAGCATACAATGAAAATATATATAAACAAAGTCTTTATTAGTACAAACATTAAAATAGCCATCAGTAGTACGTCGTAATATTTATATTCCAATCAATAAGAGAAGGAGAGCTGCCACCCCTTTTCACCCAAGTAATAATAGGTAGTCGCACAGGGAGAAAAAAACAACCTTGAGATAACCTTGAGAAAGCGGCGTGGCAGTGCCGCGAAACGCGCGTCGGGGTCTCTTTTCCGGCTGTGCCTCTCCTCTTCACCCCTTTTTCTGGTAAGCCCACCTTTAATAGTTGATGGTATACCTTAGACAATTGACGACTTTCTGTTTATGCCAGCGTATGTGGCTGGATTGTTTGATACATCCTTTCTGTATGAGCTTACCAAATTTACATTGTACATGGGGATTTGTTTTTTCTCCCTGTGCGACTACCTATTATTACTGGGGTGAAAAGGGGTGGCAGCTCGCCTTCTGTTATAGATTGGAATATAAATATTACGACGTACTACGGATAGCTATTTTAATGTTTGTACTAATAAAGACTTTGTTTATATGTATTTTCATTGTATGCTCCTTGTCCTCCTTTTTCTATATATAACTTGCTAAAAAATTGTTGAATTTTTCATTTATCTAAACAGAAAAACTGTTAAGGAAAGGGAAAGAGACAATGATTTGTTTACACGGCTGAAACACGAAACAACTCTGGAAAACAGAAATTTGCTACCAACAGATGGAAAATCATTGCGATGAGTGGGAGAAGGAAATGCGTGAGGTTCAGAGAAAGAAACTCTCCTGTGACTTGGGAAATGTGGAAGAAAAACACCTTCGTCGCTGAAGGAGATAAACCTTGAATATCACGCTCAGTAGATCATCACTGTCGTTCGTAGCATCACTATTTTCTATTCTCTTTTTTTTGGTGTTGTTCCGATACACACAATGGAAATAAACGTGTATACAACAAAACATGTGTAATTGCAATAATGTTCTGGGAGAAAGACTTCATTTTCTGGAATAATTTCAAGGGTGCCAACACTTTCGTCCATGATTGTATACAGGACATACATCGTTCATGTATTGGACACATACAGTGTTTGCACATTACACATATGAACCATACAACACTCACATTTTAGATACATGTAACACACTGCTAAGGTTTTGTTCACATTTTCAAGGGTTTTCTTTTTTTTATTCTTAAAAATAAAATAAAAATTCATGATACAGCATGAATTGAAGCATAAAATAAAGGAGGCCCAGGAAGCCTTCAGAATTAAACTTGAAAAGAAACTGTCCCACAATAATACCAGGGAGGTTTGGTCAGGAATGAAATTACTGACTGGGCTTAAGGTGAGGCCTGAAACTGATCCAGGGACAATGGACAAGGCTAATGAGATGAATGAGTATTTCAACAGGTTTAGCAGTACATGTGCACTGCCAACTGATAGTGGATGGGACTTGGGTGCAAATTCTGCAACATCGATATTGGAGGATGAGCAGACTAATTTTAGAGTATCCGAAAATGATGTGAGGAGGCAGTTTAAGTCACTTAACATTGGTAAAGCAGCAGGACTCAGCTCACGTGTCCTTAAAGTTTGTGCAGACCAGCTGTGTACTGTCTTTACACGCCTATTTAATGGAAGTCTACAAACACAGAGGGTACCAGTGTTATGGAAAACTCCCTGTCTGGTGCCGGTACCCAAGACGACTTCTCCTGCAACCCTAAATGACTATCGTCCTGTAGCCTTAACATCTCACGCTATGAAGGCCTTGGAAAGATTAGTGCTTGCTCACTTAAGACCGAGGGTCAATGCTTTTATCAATCCCCTTCAGTTTGCTTACCGACATAGATTGGGGGTGGATGATGCTATCCTTTCTCTGTTACATAGGGTACATTCATTTCTGGAGATTGACGGAACCATGGTGCGAGCGATGTTCTTCGATTTTGCGAGTGCATTTAACTCCATGCAGCCACTTTTACTACACAAAAAGATGACTGATATGAAGGTTGAGGAGGGGATGAGAAATTGGATAACTGACTACCTATCAGATCGGCCACAGTTTGTACAGATGGGAGCAGTTGTGTCAAGCAGATTACTGAGCAGTGTAGGTGTCCCCCAGGGAACGGTGCTTGCGCCCTTTCTTTTCACTCTGTATACTTCAGACTTTCAGTATAAATCTGAACTTTGCCACCTTCAAAAATTTTCGGATGACTCTGTGGTTGTGGGATGCATTATGGGAGATCAGGGGGATGAGGAATATAGAAGGGTGGTGTCGAATTTCGTGGATTGGTGCAATGGTAACTATCTACAACTAAATGTTAAGAAAACCAAGGAGTTGGTGGCCAACTATAGCAGGATAAAGATGGAATGCTTACCGATCACTATTGCTGGTCAGGAGGTAGAGCAGGTGGAGAGTTACAAATATTTGGGGGTCCATTTGGATAGCAAACTGGACTGGAGATGCCACTCAGAGACTGTCTACAAGAAGGGGATGAGCAGATTGTATTTCCTAAGGAAACTGAGGTCTTTTAATGTGTGCAGCAAAATGTTAGAAATGTTCTACCAGTCGGTGGTGACAAGTGCCATCTTTTTTGCAATCACATGCTGGGGTAGTAGTGTGCGGGCTTCTGATGCTAATAAGCTGAATAAGATTATTAAGAAGGCAAGTTCTGCTGTGGGCTGCAATCTGGACTCTTTTGGGGAGGTAGTGGAGAAAAGAACTCTGAAAAAGTGTATGGCGATTATGAACAATAATGCACATCCACTATATGAGCTATTCATGAGACAGAAGAGCACCTTCAGTAACCGGCTAATACTTCTGAGGTGTAAGAAGGAAAAATATAGGAAATCGTTTGTGCCAACTGCCATGGGAATGTACAACAATAACATTAGGGTTAAACCACCAAGGTGAATGTCTACTTATTTCTCTACATTTCAGTTCACTTGTTGTGTATGTCCTATTCTAATGTATAATGTATAATGTTCTTCTGTCAACAAACTGTCATGTCAACTATGTAATTCCTTTATGATTTTTATGATTTAAGTCGTGCTGCTGTGATACCATAATTTCCCACGGGGTCAATAAAGTGTATCGTATCGTATCGTTTGTCTGTTCTGCTTTAATGAGCAGAAATACTGAATTCAGGCCTAAAACCGATCCGATGCAAAACTGATACAGAAGGAAACAGAGAGGCTTGATTGATTATTATGGTGTTTTTCTGGGTTCCATTTGGTATAAAATTGTAATTAGTTAATTAATTCATTAATGGAATCAAATAAACGTGACTTAGGCCTCTTTCACACGTCCACATAATTCCGGTACCGGAGAAATCAGTACCGGAGTTATCCGTGTCCGTTTGCTCACGTAGCACATCAGTGTGCCGACTGAGGACCACACGGACTGTGCAGGAGACAGCGCTACAGTTAAGTGCTGTCCCCTGCTTTTGGTGCTGAAGCCGGCATTCATTCCTTCTCCCCAGCAGCGTTCGCTTGAGAGAAGGAATGAAAAATCAAGGGTTTTCTTTTTTTTATTCTTAAAAATAAAGTTTGTGGGTCACTTCCCGCCTCCCATCCCCTGTGCACCCGCTTGCCGAGAAATACTCACCCAGCTCCTGCGATGTATGCTCTCAGCGCCGGCAGCAGGTCCTGTGTGAGCGGTCACATGGTACCGCTGATTACAGTGATGAATATGCGCATATGTGTGACCAGAGCCGTACACATTACACGTATTCAGCCCACACCTCGTACACATTAGACATACACAGCGCACACATTCACCTTGCGTATTCGACGTCATATTTTGCTAGACCGCTCAACACATTATACATATCAATAAATTACATTTGAAGAGTTACTTGCATAGATCTTCACTTTAGGGGCAGTAGGTTCACGGCGTGCCTAACACTCATCTACTGTACTTGCCGATGCTGCAAATCTGAGGCCGCTCACACTATGGTGGTCCGCTCACACAACTATGTGCTGTATACCACGGCTTGGGATGCACTGTGTTGGCACAGATGCCAGAACATTCACCATTGTAAGCCAGGGTCTCTACAATGAATTAGCCACACATACGGATTTACATTTTAAAAAGACAGTGGCGCTATAAGAGATATCTCCTGCTGGTGTGACACCACGGATGGAGGCTCGCAATGAAACTCTCATAGGGGCCGATGCCATTCGAGCAGGAGGAGACAATAATGGGTACACAATAAACATTCCTATTGCCCGTTTATATTTTCTATGACTCTTGACTGTACACATTCCTTATCTCATCATAGGTACTCTGATAGCCTTGGTTAAAGGGAACCTGTCACACTGAAAATGGTCTCTGAGCTGCAACCAGGATGTTATAGAGCAGTAGGAGAAGATCGGATTGATTTACATTTTTCAAGGAGAAGTTTCAGTAAAACTTGTATTTTATTTATTGAAATCCTTGGTGTTTGTTTGTATACAAGTCCAATGGGTGGTCCTACTAGTGATTGACAGTCTTCCCTGTATGACTGCGCATGCAGAGATAGCTGTCAGTCATTAGTAGACCTGCCCACTGGACTCATAGGGATAGAAATACCAAGGATTTTAATGAATAAATATAAGTTACTAGATGGTGGCCCGATTCTAACGCATCGGGTATTCTAGAATATGTATGTCCACGTAGTATATTGCCCAGCCACATAGTATATTGCCCAGTCACGTAGTATATTGTCCAGCCACATAGTATATTGCCCAGCCACGTAGTATATTGCCCAGCCACGTAGTATATTGCCCAGTCACGTAGTATATTGTCCAGCCACGTAGTATATTGCCCAGCCACGTAGTATATTGCACAGCCACGTAGTATATTGCCCAGCCACGTAGTATATTGCACAGCCACGTAGTATATTGCCCAGCCACATAGTATATTGCCCAGCCACGTAGTATATTGCCCAGCCACGTAGTATATTGCCCAGCTACGTAGTATATTGCCCAGCCACGTAGTATATTGCCCAGTCACGTAGTATATTGCCCAGCCACGTAGTATATTGCACAGCCACGTAGTATATTGCCCAGCCACGTAGTATATTGCCAGGCCACGTAGTATATTGCCCAACCACGTAGTATATTGCCCAGCTACCTAGTATATTGCCCAGTCACGTAGTATATTGCCCAGCCACGTAGTATATTGCCCAGCTACCTAGTATATTGCCCAGTCACGTAGTATATTGCCCAGCCACGTAGTATATTGTCCAGCCACGTAGTATATTGCCCAGCCACGTAGTATATTGCCCAACCACGTAGTATATTGCCCAGCCACGTAGTATATTGCCCAGCTACGTAGTATATTGCCCAGCTACGTAGTATATTGCCCAGTCACACAGTATATTGCCCAGCCACGTAGTACATTGCCCAGCCACATAGTTCACGTAGTATATTGCCCAGCTACGTAGTATATTGCCAGTCACATAGTATATTGCCCAGCTACGCACAGAGCCACGTAGTATACAGCACAGAGCCACGTAGTATACAGCACAGAGCCATATAGTATACAACACAGTCACGTAGTATACAGCACAGTCACGTAGTATACAGCACAGAGCCACGTAGTATACAGCACAAAGCCACGAAGTATACAGCACAGAGCCACGTAGTATACAGCACAAAGCCACGTAGTATACAGCACAGAGCCACGTAGTATACAGCACAGAGCCACGTAGTATACAGCACAGAGCCACGTAGTATACAGCACAGAGCCACGTAGTATACAGCACAGAGCCACGTAGTATATTGCCCAGTCACATAGTATACAGCACAGTCACGTAGTATGCACCATATCACTGTTAAAAAAAAAGAATTAAAATAAAAAATAGTTACATACTCACCTCCTGGAGCCTCTGGATCAAAGCGGCCGGTTCCCGATGCTTGGCGCGCGCTCCGGTCTGAAGATTGCATTGCGGTCTCGCGCGATGATGACGTAGCGGTCTCGCGAGACCGTGCGTCATCATTTCGCGAGACCGCAATGCATGCAGCGGTCACCGGGACGTCGCGCGGAGCGGAAAAGGCCGGTTCCTGATCCAGGGGGCCACCGGAGGGTGAGTATGTAATTATTTTTTATTTTTTTAAATTATTTTTAACATTAGATATTTTTACTATTCATGCAGCATAGGCAGCATGAATAGTAAAAAGTTGGTCACACAGGGTTAATAGCAGCGTTAACCGAGTGCGTTACACCGCTGTCAACGCTGCGATTAACCCTGTGTGAGCGCTGACCGGAGGGGAGTATGCGGTTGCCGGGCACTGACTGCGGGGAGGAAGGAGCGGCCATTTTTTTCCGGACTGTGGCCGTCGCTGATTGGTCGCGGCAGCTATCACAGGCAGCTGCCGAGACCAATCAGCGAATGAATAACCGTGACAGAAGGACAGACAGACGGAAGTGACCCTTAGACAATTATATAGTAGATAATGCATCGTGTCCAATAAACCTGTATATCATTACTGCTCAGCTTCTCCTCTATACGTGCTGTCCACACAGATCTGACTGCAAGTACAACGTGACAGGTTCCCATTATAGTTGTTATTTATATACAGCGGGTGAAATAAGTATTGAACACATACTTAGAAAATTGCAGACTTGTTTAATACTTATTTCGCCCTTATTTAAGCCCTTCTGACTATTCTGTTTTACTAAATCTGCACCCGGCGTGTTGATAGGGTCTTAAAGGATCTGGGGCTCAAGCCCCAGGAGACGTCTTCCCATACACACCCCGTAACTTAAACAGAACCTGTCATCTCCAAAAACGCTATTTACCTTCTGATATAGGGGTAAACTGCAGGTAAAACATAGCATTTACATCACAACTGGCTGGCTCACTGCAGCAGCAACTCCTGTATACAAAGCATTGGACGTCCGAATGAGGCCTGATGGCATTTGAAGACACAAAACGTGTACGTTCTTTTGGTTTCCACGTTGGTTTTTTTGTGTCAATTTTTTTCCATCTGCTGATCCAGAATTATAGCTATGGCTCCCTTCAACTTAGGCAAAAATGATGTGTCGGCATCCCCAGCACATGCCCTGACATTCTTCCCCATGGCCATATTTCCTAAACTGAGGTTTGCATTCATTTTCACACATTCGCCTTCCATCACTCACAGAAGCTTATGCAAAATAAAATAATGCAAAGTACAATGGAAGCAGATGCGGTTGATTGCTTTAGATTTATCGTGGATTTTCAGACTTACACCACAGTGTAGAATCGAGCAATACCCAACAACATCATCTGGAGGAAACTCGAGTCTTTGAGTTATTCAGCTTCTGTCGAGTATCAAAGGATTATTCCCAAAATAATAAGTTTTACCCTATTAAAAAAAACAAGGGATAACATTCTGATCACTGGGGGTCCGATAATTGGGCCAACCCTGAAATCCTGAGAACAGAGCCTAGTCTTTAATGGAGTGGAGATGCACAGGCTCGACCTTCGCTCTATTCCTTCTGTGGATCCTGGTTCTCGGGATTGTTGGGAGTACCAGTGGTTAGACCCCCGATTATCAAAAAGTTATCCCCTTTAAGGAATATTATTCGGACTCTAGTAAAGCCAGGTATACGTCCCCTGCGGCTGTAACAGCAGCAATAGTCATCGTCTCCAAGTTTTTCCAAAAATATATATAATCAGGAAGCAGCAGGACATAGTTTTTAACAGCCTGACGGAAAAAGACGGCTAAGTGACTGGATGATTCGGGGCGGTGGGGTGGATTATGAGATGCAGAGTTCAGGACATTTTTATTAGGAATTTCATAGAAGAACACTACACTTATTTCTCCCCTAGTCTGAAATGGCTGATAACAGAGAACAACAGATTGATATCCACCTCAAAGGAAATAGAGGTGATATAGATTTTAGGTCCTTTAACTGATATATGCACTTTGTTCTTGTATGCATGGTGGGCATTAGGGTTCATGATCATGACCACTTGCGGTGAAATCAGACAAACTCTATCCAATAAAAAATCGGATTGAATTCGGACCAATGTTAATCTCTGATTGTGTGCTATCTGCAAATTTTTTTCCAGCTCAGATCGGATCACGATCGGGCTGGAAAAAAATCGCAGCATGCTGCGAATGTAATTACAAAACGGATCGCATCGGATCGCATCCCCCAATAGAAGTCAATGGGTGTGTCACGAATCTCACCGGGTATGTCAGAGATCCCGCCAATCTGTCACAGTTCACGGGGAAGATACCTTTATCATTCCCACCACTCTCACCAATTTGTCTTGAACCGGGGTTGTTTGGTTGCCCCTGGTTCTGAAGGGGATTTATCTATATCCCACTTCCCAGTTCTGGTTTGGAACTTGCAACTCTCTGGCGCCCCCTCCCCACCCCCTTACCCTCAGGTCATTCAGGGTACTGCACCTAGGGTAATTAGTCACTAGAAGGGCTGCCTGATTTTCCAAGTATTAACGGGTCCGGAGCCAACCCAAAATCAGTAGCGAGGAGGACGCGACAGTTAGTAAAAGAACAAGGAGAGACAAGCTAATAAAGTGTATATTTTACTCCAAAAAATGGTAGGCAGGGTTTGCAAAGTATAAAAGATATTATAAAGGAGACAATTATCATATGTACAATACAATTACAAATAAAATGGGATTAAAGTTGGGTAAACACTTACATAGTGTTAAAATCATTTCATCTTCTGTTTGCCCATGTGCTCAGGAGACACATCAAGATGCATGTCATATCTGTATAGCAGCTAGACCCCTGACAAGAAGACAGCTGAAGACTCCTGCTTCACACATATATTTCCTAGCCTAAACCCAAAGCCCTCCCCCCTGTGGTTACCTCACTTAGAGGCTGAAACCTCCCCTTTACTTAGAGGTTTTTAAAGCTATTTTTAAAGCTATTTTCATGCCTAGCTCGCTGTATGAATCTTGTATACAAAAGACAAAATGATCAGAATGTGTCCCACATCATGGGAATTCTTTTAAGTGTAAACACAGAGTGATTACCTGAGCCACTTATGGGGAAACCCACACTTTGCACTCGTTGGGATTAGCTTCTAGCGGTTTCAGGGGGTTATAGAGCTATTGATGAACATCTGGAATATATAATCCTTATATCTCTAGCCCGGATCAGTGCCCCTATATCACTTTAATAGAACAAAGAAGCTCAGGGTTTCTGGACTCTTTACATTTTAGCTTCACAGGGGCAGACAAAGACATTCCTGGGGGAGGGGGAAACGAGTGGCTTGAATTCCACTGTGCTTTAGGCAGAGAAAAAAAGGGGGGTTGAATCTGCAGCAGGCTCCTGTTCCTCGCTCTTGGATGTAGCAGTGCTCAGTGTGCGTGATAATACACAATCTAATACTTCACGTTCCTGACCGGGTGCGATAAAAAAAAAAATCGCACAGCACTTGCACCATGTCCATTGAAAAGCCGGCAATTCATATGCGGCTATACAGTAAAATCACACTGACAGGTTAAAATAGAAAAGATAGAATATACAGTGGGGCAAAAAAGTATTTAGTCAGTCAGCAATAGTGCAAGTTCCACCACTTAAAAAGATGAGAGGCGTCTGTAATTTACATCATAGGTAGACCTCAACTATGGGAGACAAACTGAGAAAAAAAAAATCCAGAAAATCACATTGTCTGTTTTTTTTAACATTTTATTTGCATATTATGGTGGAAAATAAGTATTTGGTCAGATACAAACAATCAAGATTTCTGGCTCTCACAGACCTGTAACTTCTTCTTTAAGAGTCTCCTCTTTCCTCCACTCATTACCTGTAGTAATGGCACCTGTTTAAACTTGTTATCAGTATAAAAAGACACCTGTGCACACCCTCAAACAGTCTGACTCCAAACTCCACTATGGTGAAGACCAAAGAGCTGTCAAAGGACACCAGAAACAAAATTGTAGCCCTGCACCAGGCTGGGAAGACTGAATCTGCAATAGCCAACCAGCTTGGAGTGAAGAAATCAACAGTGGGAGCAATAATTAGAAAATGGAAGACATACAAGACCACAGATAATCTCCCTCGATCTGGGGCTCCACACAAAATCCCACCCCGTGGGGTCAGAATGATCACAAGAACGGTGAGCAAAAATCCCAGAACCACGCGGGGGACCTAGTGAATGAACTGCAGAGAGCTGGGACCAATGTAACAAGGCCTACCATAAGTAACACACTACGCCACCATGGACTCAGATCCTGCAGTGCCAGACGTGTCCCACTGCCGGGCCCGTCTGAAGTTTGCTAGAGAGCATTTGGATGATCCAGAGGAGTTTTGGGAGAATGTCCTATGGTCTGATGAAACCAAACTGGAACTGTTTGGTAGAAACACAACTTGTCGTGTTTGGAGGAAAAAGAATACTGAGTTGCATCCATCAAGCACCATACCTACTGTAAAGCATGGTGGTGAAAACATCATGCTTTGGGGCTGTTTCTCTGCAAAGGGGCCAGGACGACTGATCCGGGTACATGAAAGAATGAATGGGGCCATGTATCGTGAGATTTTGAGTGCAAACCTCCTTCCATCAGCAAGGGCATTGAAGATGAAACGTGGCTGGGTCTTTCAACATGACAATGATCCAAAGCACACCGCCAGGGCAACGAAGGAGTGGCTTCGTAAGAAGCATTTCAAGGTCCTGGAGTGGCCTAGCCAGTCTCCAGATCTCAACCCTATAGAAAACCTTTGGAGGGAGTTGAAAGTCCGTGTTGCCAAGCGAAAAGCCAAAAACATCACTGCTCTAGAGGAGATCTGCATGGAGGAATGGGCCAACATACCAACAACAGTGTGTGGCAACCTTGTGAAGACTTACAGAAAACGTTTGACCTCTGTCATTGCCAACAAAGGATATATTACAAAGTATTGAGATGAAATTTGGTTTCTGACCAAATACTTATTTTCCACCATAATATGCAAATAAAATGTAAAAAAAACAGACAATGTGATTTTCTGGATTTTTCTTTCTCAGTTTGTCTCCCATAGTTGAGGTCTACCTATGATGTAAATTACAGACGCCTCTCATCTTTTTAAGTGGTGGAACTTGCACTATTGCTGACTGACTAAATACTTTTTTGCCCCACTGTATGTATACACATACAGTACAGACCAAAAGTTTGGACATGCCTTCTCATTTAAAGATTTTTCTGAAAATTGTATATTCACACTGAAGGCATCAAAACTATGAATTAACACATGTAGAATTATATACTTAACAAAAAAGTGTGAAACAACTGAAATTATGTCTTATATTCTAGGTTCTTCAAAGTAGCCACCTTTTGCTTTGATGACTGTTTTGCACACTCTTTGGCATTCTCTTGAAGAGCTTCAAGAGATAGTCACCGGGAATGGTCTTCCAACAATCTTGAAGGAGTTCCCAGAGATGCTTAGCACTTGTTGGCCCTTTTGCCTTCACTCTGCGGTCCAGCTCACCCCAAACCATCTCGATTGGGTACAGGTCATTTGGCGTAGCACCCCATCACTCTCCTTCTTGGTCAAATAGCCCTTACACAGCCTGGAGGTGTGTTTGGGGTCATTGTCCTGTTGAAAAATAAGTGATGGTCCAACTAAATGCAAACCGGATGGAATAGCATGCCGCTATTCAGCTCTAGAGTCCATTTTCTTTTGGTCTTCTTATACTCCTTATGGCGGAGCTTATATTTATGCCTCTTTTTTTGTTTAATTGTATTGGTCACTGACATCTATATAACTATTCTACATGGATTTACTATATGTAATCCATGTCTCCTATCCTGTCGGCTTCTGCAGTGATATTATAGAAGCTGACAAATGAATTATCGGCTATTCTGCTATCTGTCTATGAAATATAAAGATATATATACACTGCTCAAAAAATAAAGGGAACACTTAAACAACAGAATATAACTCCAAATAAATCAAACTCCTGTGAATTCAAACTGTCCACTTAGGAAGCAACACTGTTTGATAATCAGTTTCACATGCTGTTGTGCAAATGGAATAGACAACAGATGGAAATTATTGGCAATGATCAAGACACACTCAATAAAGGAGTGGTTCTGCAGGTGGGGACCACAGACCGCATCTCAGTACCAATGCTTTCTAGCTGATGTTTTGGTCACTTTTGAATGTTGGATGTGCTTTCACATTCGTGGTAGCATGAGACGGATTCAACAACCCACACAAGTAGATCAGGTAGTGCAGCTCATCCAGGATGGCACATCAATGCGACCTGTGGCAAGAAGGTTTGCTGTGTCTGTCAGCGTAGTGACCAGAGGATGGAGGCGCTACCAGGAGACAGGCCAGTACACCAGGAGACATGGAGAAGGCCGTAGGACGGCAACAACTCAGCAGCGGGACCGCTACCTCAGCCCCTGTGCAAGAAGGAACAGGAGGAGCACTTCCAGAGCCCCGCAAAATGACCTCCAGCAGGCCACAAATGTGCATGTGTCTGCACAAACAGTTAGAAACCGACTCCATGAGGATGGTCTGAGTGCAAGACGTCCACAGATGGGGGTTGTGCTCACAGTCCAACACCGTGCAGGACGCTTGGCATTTGCCACAGACCACCAGGATTGGCAAATTCACCACAGGAGCCCTGTGCTCTTCACAGATGAAAGCAGGTTCACACTGAGCACATGTGACAGACGTGAGTCTGGAGACGCCGTGGAGAGCGATCTGCTGCCTGCAACATCCTTCAGCATGACTGGTTTGGCAGTGAATCAGTAATGGTGTAGGGTGGCATTTCTTTGGAGGGCCGCACAGCCCTCCATGTGCTCGCCAGAGGTAGCTTGACTGCCATTAGGTACCGAGATGAGATCCTCAGACCCCTTGTGAGACCATATGCTGGTGCGGTTGGCTCTGGGTTCCTCCTAACGCAGGGCAATGCCAGACCTCATGTGGCTGGAGTGTGTCACCAGTTCCAGCAAGATGAAGGCATTGAAGCTATGGACTGGCCCGCCCGTTCCCCAGACCTGAATCCGATTGAACACATGTGGGACATCATGTCTCGCACCATCCACCAACGTCACGTTGCACCACAGACTGTCCAGGAGTTGGCGAATGCTTTAGTCCAGGTCTGAGAGGAGACCTGGGCAGCACGGTGGTGCAGTGGTTAGCACTGCAGCCTTGCAGCGCTGGAGTCCTGGGTTCCAATCCCACCCAGGACAACATTTGCAAAGAGTTTGTATGTTCTCTCCGTGTTTGCGTGGGTTTCCTCTGGGTACTCCAGTTTCCTCCCACATTCCAAAGACATACTGATAGGGATTTTAGATTGTGAGCCCCATCAGGGACAGCGATGATAATGTGTGCAAACTGTAAAGCGCTGCGGAATATGTTAGCGCTATATAAAAATAAAAGATTATTATTATTATTATCCCACAGGAGACCATCCACCGCCTCATCAGGAGCATGTCCAGGCGTTGTAGGGAGGTCATACAGGCACGTGGAGGCCACAAACACTACTAAGCATCATTTCCTTGTCATGAGGCATTTCCACTGAAGTTGGATCAGCCTGTGACTTCATTTTCCTCTTTGATTTTGAGCATCATTCCAACTCCAGACCTCCATGGGATATTAGTTGTGATTTACGTTGATCATTTTTAGGTTTTATTGTTCTCAACACATTCCACCACATAATGAATAAAGATTTACAACTGGAATATTTAATTCAGTGATATCTAGGATGTGGGATTTTAGTGCTCCCTTTATTTTTTGGAGCAGTGTATATATACACCTATTCTATGTGTATATATCTATTCTAGTCTATACTGTACTCAGCTTTTAATCTATCTATCTTATGTGTGTGTGTGTGTGTGTTTGAAGAATATTTCGTTTGAACATAATGTGTAAATGACAGAGAATTTCTCTATGTAAAAGCTCATGTTAAAATCGCATTGCAGTCTGATAGCAATCGCACTGCATTTGGATGTAAATCGGATGCTAGGTGTGAAAAATTGGATTGTTCTCGCACAAAAAATGCATGACACTTGCATGACAATTGCATTGCACTCATCTGACTTTCCTGCATCAAAATCGGACCGATTTTTAATTCGCTAGTGTGTCTCCAGCCTTATCCTGGAATCATCTTACCAGCATGATCCTGATCTCCTAATACCGGAGCTGCTTTTACCTCTGGCTCATTAGTACTGTACTGTTGCCTTGGATGAACCGCTCACAGTAGGTAAGGGGATACCCTATGGATTTGCTTTGACCTCCTTTTTTTAGTTTAATAGGCTGCATTGGAGCGGAGTTTCTGCACAGCTTATAGCATGCACCACCCATCCCCCTACTCATATGCTGGCTATATATAGCTGGGCCTCCTGCAGCTGCATACATACAGCTGTCACCACTTCAGCATGCACAAGGGTCCGGCACGTAGCCCAGGGACAGGACACAGGGAGAGGAGAGGTGTATTATATAGGCAGCCATATCCCAGGCTCAGGAAACAGAAGAGAGCAATCCTCATTTGTAGGACACCGGGGCCTGGACTTCTCAGGCTGCCGTCACACTAGCAGTATTTGGTCAGTATTTTACATCAGTATTTAAAAACCAAAACCAGGAGTGGGTGATAAATGCAGAAGTGGTGCATATGTTTCTATTATACTTTTCCTCTATTTGTTCCTCTCCTGGTTTTGGCTTTCAAATACTAATGTAAAATACTGACCAAATACTGATCGTGTGACGGCTGCCTTACACATATTGAATTCTGAATTATATAGGCCCATACGGTACTGCTGTATGCCTGCGATTTCATATAAATGCAGACATTTTTTTTTATAGATTCATAAAAAATCCTTTAGAAAAAAAATGACTTATTTAACCCCCGAAGTCTTGAGAATGCTTTGTGATATGGGGGCAATAGTAGGAACCTCCCAGCTCTAATGGATAGAAAATAAGGGACACAATGTGGGAATTTTTTGTTACTACTAAACTATACACCTGACTTTGCTCAGTCCTTTTAGTACTCTCACACAGGAATAGGGACCCTAATGAAGCCCCTTGCTCCCACACAGTTTGATACCCCTTTTATGGCCCCTTGCTTATGTATGACATCCCCACAATGCTCGTCCGCACAGTATGATGTCCCCACACACAATAAAGTTTTCACAGTGCCCCATTACCCACAGTATGATATCCTACACACAGTTTGATGCCCCCATGCCTGCCACAAAGTCTGATTCCCCCACAGTGCCCTATCACACAGAATGTGGTTGGCACATGAAGCCCATACAGAACCCCCTACATACACGCGCGTGCACACACTCACACTCACACTCACACTCACATTATGATACCCCACAGCGCCTTCTCAACCCCAGTATGCTGTTCCTCTTCCCCGCTAGCAAATTAAAAAAATACCGTACTCACATAGTGCCATTGCCATGAAGACTTTAGCTGTGTCTATGTGCCCCAGCAAAGTTGATTTCTTCTTGCCACTGATCAAAAGAGCAGGGGTCCCGAGGTCCCTGTTCAAATGTAGTGGTGGTCCGGCATGCACACTCCAGCTCTATTTAAAGGAAATTTGTCATGTAAAAAAAAAGCTATTAACCTGCATATATGGGGTTAATCTTCAGGTTAATAGCATCCTGAAGCTGTACGACCGCTGCACTGAAAATCCGGCTACAGGGAGGAAATTATGTTTATTTCTTCTAACAGCCCCCGACTTTCCGTCATAGAGGTGCAACTTCAGTCACCGCAGTTAAATTCTCCCAGCTTGCTTTAACAAGTGCCAGCCGGAAGAACGTCACCCATCCCGCCCATCGGTGACTTTGTCATGTGATCGCGGGGCGCCGATGGGTTGTCTTGACAGCCAGGGGTCTGCGGATGACCTCCATTGCTGTCATTATGATTCTCCTGTGAACGTCAGCTCATGGCCGGCATTCATAAGAGATTGTGATTTCTGTATACATAGCAGTGCTGAAGTCTTACTATGTACACCAGAGGTGATTGGCCGATTGCAGCTTCAAGTCTCGTAAGGTGACTATCAAAAAAAAGTAAGAAGTAAAAAAATACCGGATTACGTACCGGTAATGCTCTTTTATAGAGCCCACGACAGCACCCACTAGAGAGAGGGGATCCGCCCCTAGGAACAGGAAACCTACAGAGAGATAAAAGGGGCGGCCCCCCCTCGCTCCTCAGTTGTTTTACAGAGAATAGGAGGAACCGCCGCCAGGTTTTAGTTAACAGGTTCGGGTATATACATATATATACATATTTACAACCTCATACTATATCTTCTAATATTTACACCTCACCAAAAAAGCACCATGTGCAACTATATACAGAAAAGGGAGGGATGTGAACGGGTGCTGTCGTGGGCTCTATAAAAGAGCATTACCGGTACGTAATCCGGTATTTTCTATTCGCCACGACAGCACCCACTAGAGAGAATTGCAGAGACTATAGACTGGGTGGGTTTACTGAGTCAAGGACCGATACACCAAAGGTGAGATCAGAAGTAGAGGATAGATCTAATCTATAATGCTTATAGAAGGTATTCGGTGAAGACCAAGTTGCAGCCTTACATATAAGGTCTATTGGCACATTTGCCCTTTCTGCCCAGGAAGTCGACAAGGCTCTTGTAGAGTGCGCTCCCACATGCATTGGAGGATCTTTCCCTCCAGCCTTATACGCCAAGATTATTGCCTCTCTGATCCAGCGAGATAATGTGTTCTTTGTGACTCCGGCACCCTTGGTTTTACCCTGAAAAGACACAAAGAGAGCCCTACTCTTCCTCCAGTCCCTAGTTCTCTCTAAATAGGCTAAGACAGTCCTTTTTACGTCTAGGGTGTGAAGTCTTTCTTCTTCTGGAGTTGAGTGGTTCTCATAAAAGGTAGGTAACAGGATCTCCTGGGATCTATGAAAGGTAGAAGCCACCTTAGGGAGATAACAAGGATCTGTTTTTAAAAGTATCCTATCTGATGTTACCACAAAAAAGGGAGGATCTATAGATAAAGCATGAAGATCACTTACTCTTCTGGCAGAAACTAATGCCACTAATAATACCGTTTTTAAAGAAATATTTTTTAGTGAGGCTGCATGGAGAGGCTCAAAAGGTGATTGAGTCAATGCATTTAGGACTATCGATAGATCCCACTGAGGGACCCGAGGTATGCTAATTGGTCTCGATCTCTCACAGGCAGATATAAACCGAGATATCCATTTATTACCTGCTACATCAAAATTAAAAAGAGCTCCTAAGGCTGACACCTGTACTTTCAGAGTGCTTACTGAAAGACCTAATTCCAGACCTTTTTGTAGAAATTCCAATATTGGAAATATAGGAATATCAGCGGAAAGTTGTGTAGTATGGAATTGAAGGAATTTCCTCCAAATTCTAACATAAATCCTGGTAGTTGAGGGTTTTCTACTTTTCATCAGAGTATCTATTAACCCACTAGAAAACCCCCTGAGATTTAGTAACTGCCTTTCAAACTCCATGCAGTTAAATTCATGCCCTTTGCCTGAGGATGAAGGAACGGACCCTGAGAGAGCAGGTCCTTGGATTGAGGCAGAATCCACGGGTCCGACACTGACATCGCCCTCAGCCATGAGAACCATGGCCTTTTGGGCCAGAATGGGGCTATTAATAGAATTCTTGCTCCTTCTTCCCTTATTTTTCTTATTACCAAAGGTAGTAGATTCCATGGAGGAAAAGCATATGCCAGGTCGAAAGTCCAGGGTACTTGGAGGGCATCGAGTATGTCCGGCTTGTCCTCCCTGTTTGGAGAGGCAAACGCCCTGACCTGTCGGTTGGCTCTTGTGGCAAACAAGTCTATTTGAGGAACACCCCATTGCGCTGTTATCATTTTGAAAATTTTTCTGTTTAGCATCCATTCCCCTTGATGGAGGGTGTGACGGCTCAGAAAATCGGCACGAAAGTTGTCTGTGCCCCTGATGTGAACTGCTGATAGTGATAGCAGATGACCTTCGGCTAATTCCATGATGTCTGATGCCAGCTCCCTGAGTCTGTCCGACCGCGTACCTCCTTGATGGTTTAAGTAAGCTACTGTCGTGGTGTTGTCGGAGAACACTCTTGTGTGAGAGCCGCTGAGCTGAGGAAGAAAGTGAAGTAGGGAATAATATATTGCCCTCAACTCTTTGACATTCGAAGAACTATCCAGTTCCGAACTAGACCAAAGATCCTGAACCCACTGATCCTTAAAATGTGCCCCCCAGCCTTTAGGACCAGCATCTGTGGTCACTATACTAGAGGGGGAAATTACCCAGAGAACCCCCCTTGAAAGGTTTTTCTGATTTAACCACCACTTAAGGGAGTGTAATACTTCCGTTGTTAGATAAACTGTTCTATCCAGACAGCCTCTATTCTTGATGTCTTCCTCTAATATAAATTTTTGTAGAAGCCTAGTATGAGCCTGAGCCCACTGGACCGCAGGAATACACGATGTCAGAGAACCTAGTAATGACATGCTCTGTCTGAGTGACATACTACGATTTTCTATTGCTAAGGATACCTTATCAACTATGGAGAATTTCTTATCCTCAGGCAGCTTACAAATCTGGTCAGCTGAATCTAGAAGGAGCCCCAGGAATTTCTGACACTTAACAGGCTGAAGTCTAGATTTTTCCCAATTAACCAGCCACCCCAGGGATTGTAAGGAAATCACTACTTCCCGTAACCTCTGCTCACACTGTAGGGGGTCTTTACCCACAATCAATAGGTCATCTAGATATGGAATGACTAAAGTATCTTTTACTCTTAGGAAAGACATAACTTCCAATAGCAATTTTGTGAAAACCCTTGGGGCCATGGATAATCCGAAGGGCATCGCCTTATATTGTAGATGACGAATTTGTCCCTCTATACAGACTGCTACCCGAAGGAACTGCTGGAATAAATGATGTATAGGAATATGATAGTAAGCATCCTTAAGATCCAATACTACCATGTAACAGTTTGGAAATAGATTCTTTATGGCTGAACGAATGGATTCCATTTTGAATGTTTTAGGCCTTATAAAGGAGTTCAGCTTTCTTAAATTAATTATGGTTCTGAAAGAGCCATCCGGCTTACTAATCAGAAACAAGGGAGAATAAAATCCCCTCCCCATCTGGGAAGATGGGACTTCCACTAGGACTTGTTTGCGTAGGAGGGTTTTAACCTCTGTTTCAAGCGCCTCTTGCTGAGGCCTGGATCTTAAGGTGGTAAGGAGGAAGGAGTCCGGTGGAGTTCTAATAAAGTCTAATGTGAGGCCTGAAGATATTAATTTAATGGCCCAAGTATTTATTGTTATCTCTTCCCATTGTTGCCTAAACTGTTTTAATCTTCCACCCACTGGAGGAATATAATTACTGGAATTTGTCGGCTGGCTTGAATGGACATTTATTAAACAGGTTTCCTTTTTGTTTAAAATCCTTATTGTTCCATCTGTCTCTGAAGCCTCCCTTCTTTCCGAATGGTGGCTTCCTGAAGGCCCTTCTGTAAGATGGAACAAAGGGATTAGGGAATCCTTTTTTCCTTTCACCTGCCTTCGTGAGTATATCGTCAAGGACTGTTCCAAACAGGTACTCACCCTGACAGGGTATGGCACATAATTTGGATCTAGATTGGGCATCTCCTTTCCAGTTTTTTAGCCATAAAGCCCGCCTAGCCGTATTGGAGATATTAGCTGTTCTGGCCGCCAGTCGTAGGGAGTCAATAGAGGCATCCGATATAAAGGCAGCCGCACCTTTGATCAAAGGGATAGATGCTCGTAACTTCTCCCTGGATACACCATTTTTAATATTTTGCTCCAGCTGATCCAGCCAGACTAACATTGACCTGCCAGTACATGTGGCTGCAATTGCCGGTTTGAATGCCGTGACACAGGCCTCCCACGATTTTTTAAGGAGCGCATCTGATTTTCGGTCCATGGGATCTGATAAGGAACCTGCATCTTCCACGGGCAAGGAGAACCGGCGAGATGTAGATGCAACTGCAGCATCGACCTTTGGTATTTTGGTCCATGTACTCAAATCTTCGTCATCAAAGGGGTAGCGCCTCTTACAGGGTATTGGTACCAACCCTTTTTGACCTTTACCCCATTCCTTCTTAACGAGGTCCTTTATGGCCTGGTTTATTGGAAACACGTGGCCTTTCCGTTGGGAAAGACCAGCAAACATGATTTCCTGTGGTGTTTGGGGTTCTTTTGACTCAGATACCCCCATCGTATTTCTCACCGATTTAACCAAGTTGTTTATGCCTTCAGTTGGAAAGCAAACAAAGTCTTCTTCCCCTGAAGAATCAGACAGTTGAGAGACATCAGAGTCGACCTCCCCACTCTCTGCTGACGTGTCAGCTCTAGGTGAGGATACTCTTCTTTTCTTTTTCTCGATATTAATCGAGGAAGAACCGCCCCCTAACGACTGAAGTTCTTCCCGAATTATGAGCCGTATCTCATTCATTTTCACCGATTCCTCCTGCCGTAAGGTGTTATCTATACATGCCTGACATAGACTCTTAGTATAGGAGTCAGGCAGGGGTTCGGTACATATAGCACATTGTTTGTGCTTACTCTTCCCCGTCCTCTTTGCCTAGAATAATACAAGCAAAGGAATCAATATATGCTTCAGTGAAGCTATGTGTACACTCACCCAGCGTATTAATTTTACCGGCTGCGGGGTTGCCTTAGTTTGGGATGTGGAACGGGACGATTTCCTTCCCGATTTATCAGTGGAGTCACTTATCTTAGAGTGTCCACTGCTCTTTTTCCTGGTTTCGCTACTAGGTACTAGTGGCTCTTCCATGGAGTGCACACGGACCTCCTCTTGGGATGACATAATGCACACTGACTGCACTTCTAATCCTGACCTTTATAGTGTAGCCACTCCTGCATACATCCCCTCCTACATTTTTTTTTTTTTTTTTTTTTTACTCACAAGTCCGGCGTCCGGACACTGGGATCGCATGGGGGAATCCAATATGGCGGTTCCCCCGGAAATGGTCCTCTGACACCGCGACCCCGGAAGTTCAAGCTTCCTTCCATGGGACGCCGACGCTACTGCGCATGCGCCCGCGTCTGCTGCATACCGGAAGCGCCCTAAGCGCTGCTTCCCACACCATGTCGCCTCTTACCTCTGGAGGGAACGGAGGGAAGATTCCGCCCAGGGACGCCGCACCGCTGCTCAGCTCCACTTAGGAGGGCATTACCGCAGGTATCCACACTGCGCCGTGCATTCATTAGCACTTACCCAACGGTGTCCCAGCAGGGAGACCGTTGGCACCTTCAGGCTTCCCTGTCAGCCGCACCAGATGAGGGGGGAGCCCGCAGGAACATTCCCCCGACACTGTCCACCTGCTCTGGGACCCCTGTCACTCAGCAGAGTCGGTACAGGCGGTAGCCCAGGCAGGCCTTCCTCTTCTTAGCCATAGAGTTTTCTCTGTGGGTTCCCTTCTAGGAACAGGAAACCAACTGAGGAGCGAGGGGGGGCCGCCCCTTTTATCTCTCTGTAGGTTTCCTGTTCCTAGGGGCGGATCCCCTCTCTCTAGTGGGTGCTGTCGTGGCGAATAGAAAAAAAAGTTTTTAAAACACTGAAAATAAAAAATAAAAAAAACACAAGTTCAAATCACCCCCCTTTTTGCCCCATGAAAAATAAAACAATTAAAAAAAAACATATTTGGTATCACTGCATTCGTAAATGTCCGATCTATCAAAATATGAAATAAATTAATCAGATTGGTAAAAGGTGTAACAAGAGAAAAAATCAAAACACCAGAAATACATTTTTTTGGCTGCTGCAACACTGAAATAAAACGTAATAAGTGGCGATCAAAATATCGTATCTACCCCAAAATGCTATAAATAAAACCATATCTCAGAGCGCAAAAAAATAAACCCTCACCCAGCCCCAGATGGAAATGCTACGGGTCTCGAAAATGGCGATACAAGTGAATTTTTTATCTCTTACAAATTTCGGAATTTTTTTTACCATTTAAATAAAAAACAAACAAACTATGCAGGTTTGGTATGTGCGTACTCATACTGACCAGGAGAATCATATGGCCAAGTCAGTTTTACCATATAGTGAACATGGTAAATAAAAAAAGGAAAAAAACTATTGTGGAATTGCACTTTTTTTTGCAATTTTATCGCACTTGGAATTTTTTCCCGTTTTTCAGTTCCTCGCATGATAAAACGGATTGTATTATTCAAAAGTACAACCCGTCCTGTCAAAAAAAAACAAGCCTTCATACAGCTATGGTAACGGAAAAATTAAAAAAAAGTTATGGCTCTTGTTATAAGGGGAGGAAAAAATGAAAACGCAAAAAAAAAAAAAAGACAAAAACATTGCGGCGGCTCTCACATCGGTACGTGGACGCTCTTCTTTTCCCCCATCATTTCTGTGACTTTCCTCGCAGCTCGCCATGTAACATTCATTCTACTTCATAAAGTGCTTCACAGCAGATGACACGACAGAAGGCTTGGTCATCCCAGCGTGGATAAATGCTGAGAACGATGTAATTATACCCTTCAGTGGGTGGTGCGCCATATTAAACACAGGGTGACATTACAGTGCCTTACGCCTTCATCGTGGGGCCATTATACTACATTATATTAAGCCTCTTACCTTCAGTCATCTGCAATAATGCTGAAAACGTTGAGTTACTTGGCCATTCATCGGAGCCAAAAGTCATTTTATACAGTAAGTTGCATTAATGCATCTAAAATTAAAAACAGTCTTGGTTAAAAAAAAATTCCAACTGTTTTTGCATACAGCTCCTACGCGAAATGATGTGTCTGTAAGGTAGCAGCTAACCTGACTTAGTGCCGCCCTACAATGAGGGTGCCGTCCATTCATACATACACAGATCTGAGAATGAGATCCGTGAACCTCAGAGCTTGTCCTTTACTGATCTGATGGTCAGGATCAGAATAGGATGTACTCAGTGTGTTTTCTGAGAAAAAAAATCAGGCAACACACCGACACTGCACACGGATGTGTGACTGCACCCTTTTATTCACTTTCATCCGCTCATTCCTAGAAAACGTGCATTTGGTCAGTTAATAAAAAGTATCGGACAGAATGAATGAATTATCTCCATGGGATTTTTTTTTATCATTTGGAATCATTACAACAATAAAAATTGTTGTTTTTTAATATGGACTTTTAAAACCTTTATAACTATATGTGCTGAAGTGTCATGGCGTTCTACACACACAACAATTGGTGAATGAGAGCTAATAGTGACAGCAGGTACTGTGCCCAAAGGGGTCTTCCCTGATCTACTGGACCCTCATTAATCTAAGGAGGGAAAGTGCTGAAGAGCTATGTCCATGCAGTGTCCCCTTTACAGCGTTTCCTCTGCTCCGGGACCACCCCTGGCCCCCCACTACAGTGCTGCTCTGTTCATATGACCAGGGTTACATAGATGGGATCTCCACTGTGCAGGGAAAAGCATCTTTCTCAAGGTCAGATGGGGTCCCAAAGGTCGAACCAACAGCGATAATTAAATATGGCACTTATTAAGATGTAAATTCCCATTTTTCACCCCATGAATATAGGTGATCTATGTCTGGTGTGTTTTTAGCATTTCTGGTCTTATGTACCGGTAATTATTTTTTAATAAACTTTCAATAAACTTCTTTCAACTTGCTAAGGCTACGTTCACATTAGCGTTACGCTAATGTGCGTCGCTGTTGCGTCGGCGACGCAGCGGCGACGCAGCGGCGACGCGCCCCTATGTTTAACATAGGGGACGCGTGCGTTTTTTGTTAGCGTTTTTCGACACGTGCGTCGTTTCCGACGCTAGCGTCGGACGCAAGAAAATGCAACAAGTTGCATTTTTCGTGCGTCCGATTTTCGTCAAAAAACGACGCACGCGTCGTAAAACGCAGCGTTTTTGCGTGCGTTTTTGGTGCGTCGCGCATTGCGTCGCCGACGCACCGGCGCGCAACGCTAATGTGAACGTAGCCTAACATGGTACCAAACCCATTTTTTTTCCAATAAGGCTGATACAACATTATGTATTTTATGTTGTTGACAAAATGACTGTGTGGCTGTTATTACTGTGCTGGCTTGTCTGTAAGGCCGGTTTCACCCCTCCGACATTCACAGTCCCAGTAATCATCTGTATCAGTGACGTAGCTTGAAGCTTGTGGGCCCTAATGTAAAATCTCCAACTGACCAACTAACACAGGCCTTTAACACTAGGACTACTGGTATAGTCATTTTGACTACTTGCACTTGTAGTCGGGGTCACGAGTCCAGTAGTCCTAGTGTTAATAGTAAGTCTTTTCATATGGGGTGCAGGGACCTTTGGGGCCCGGCCCAACTAGTCTCCGGTGCCTGGGTGCGATTACCACCCCTGTTCCTATTATAGTTATGCCCCTGCATTTTAATAAGTCTGTTTTGTTTAGGTCAGGAGGCCCTTGGCCGGTCAGGATCATGCTCAGTACTTCGACCATGCATGATGGACACTTGAAACTGGACTTAAGCCCCCCATACATTTTAGACTAATGTCAGCCAAACCAGTCAATATCGACAGTCTAATGTGTATGGGGACAGATGATGTCAGGGTAAATAAGGATCCGGCATGTCTGATTTTGGATTGACGATCCTTTTGCTCTCTAAGAGATAAGCCACCATCGGAGATGTCTTTCTAATATTGAACACAGAAGCGTTCAGGAAAGCGAGCGCTCCTGGTACGAGAGAGTCTGGTGAGAAAGATGCCGGACAAACGTTCTCTACCAAACTAAGGTTCAGCTGACAGCCATCTAAAGTGTATTGGAGGCCTTATTCTGAATACTAGGTTGCAAAATATCTGGGGGAGTATGTGTACTCGTATACAACGCTGGTCATTGAATGCATTCCTTTCTCCCATGTCTCCTTGCTGAGGTTCATGTACCGTGGAAAGGAAAGTGGGAGGGTGGTGTGCTGCTCGAAGGAGCAATGTGAGTAATGGTCATCACTCATCAGGGCTCCTATATGGCATGGTATCATCCTGAACCGTGTGGCAGGACAGGGGTAACTGTGCTATGTGGGTCTCGGGGCCCTTTGCAATATTTTATTGATTTATAATATACGATCTCTACTCTAGTGAGGCTTCTTGGGGCCCATTACAGTAATGTAGGTTCGGATATTATTATTTATTATTATAGCGCCATTTATTCCATGGCGCTTTACAAGTGAGATGGGGTATATACAATAATCTTCAACAATACAAGTCACGACTGGTACAGGAGGAGATATTGAGCCATGACAGTAAAATATGGCACAGAGAGAATCAGCCGATGCCAATCTATCAGGTATTTTTCCAGGTAGTCTGGAATGGTATTACTTTTCAGGTTATCAGGATTTTTGAACGTTTATGTGTAGTATGAATGGATGTACAATGTATATGAACAGGCATATCCTAAACATTAAAGGGGCTCCGTCAGCACAAAATGACTGTTCAAACCAAACAGAAACTCTTGGTGCACCCTTGCCGTGGTTAAAATGTATGTGCAACTTCCATATTATGTGTTTTGCATTTGTGTCCTTGTTTGACAGCTCTGGGGGAAAGAAGAAGTGCAGAGACAGATGAAAACAAGTAAGTGGAAGGTTGGACTGATCTGTGCTTGATTTAAGGCCTCTTTCACACTTCAGTCTTTTGGCGTCAGTCACTACCGACATAGTGACGGATTGACGGATCCGTCACAATTGTTGCGAAAACGGTTCTAACGGATCCGTTTTTTTGACGGATCAGTTACTTGGGGGTTGTCTGGGAGAAGTATCTACTTTTTGGAGCATGCGCAATTGAAAAAACGGATTGGGGCGACGGATCCGCCGAAAAAACGGTTGCGGCGGATCCGTCGCCCATAGGCGCCCATTCTATGGAATGGCGGACGCGACGGATCCGTCGCGATCCGCCATTTCGGCGTTGACAAAAAACGTTACAATGTCCGTCTATTTTCAGAAAACGTCCGCCAAATTTCGACGGATCCGTCGCATGGCGGATGGAACGGACGACCATCCGTCACAATCCGTCGCTAATGCAAGTCTATGGGAAAATAACGGATCCGTCAAAAAAAATGACGGATCCGTTATTTGAGGAAAATGGCGGTTTTAGACTGACGCCAAATAACTGAAGTGTGAAAGAGGCCTAAACAGTCATTTTACATAGTAACATAGTAACATAGTTAGTAAGGCCGAAAAAAGACATTTGTCCATCCAGTTCAGCCTATATTCCATCATAATAAATCCCCAGATCTACGTCCTTCTACAGAACCTAATTGTATGATACAATATTGTTCTGCTCCAGGAAGACATCCAGGCCTCTCTTGAACCCCTCGACTGAGTTCGCCATCACCACCTCCTCAGGCAAGCAATTCCAGATTCTCACTGCCCTAACAGTAAAGAATCCTCTTCTATGTTGGTGGAAAAACCTTCTCTCCTCCAGACGCAAAGAATGCCCCCTTGTGCCCGTCACCTTCCTTGGTATAAACAGATCCTCAGCGAGATATTTGTATTGTCCCCTTATATACTTATACATGGTTATTAGATCGCCCCTCAGTCGTCTTTTTTCTAGACTAAATAATCCTAATTTCGCTAATCTATCTGGGTATTGTAGTTCTCCCATCCCCTTTATTAATTTTGTTGCCCTCCTTTGTACTCTCTCTAGTTCCATTATATCCTTCCTGAGCACCGGTGCCCAAAACTGGACACAGTACTCCATGTGCGGTCTAACTAGGGATTTGTACAGAGGCAGTATAATGCTCTCATCATGTGTATCCAGACCTCTTTTAATGCACCCCATGATCCTGTTTGCCTTGGCAGCTGCTGCCTGGCACTGGCTGCTCCAGGTAAGTTTATCATTAACTAGGATCCCCAAGTCCTTCTCCCTGTCAGATTTACCCAGTGGTTTCCCATTCAGTGTGTAATGGTGATATTGATTCCTTCTTCCCATGTGTATGCTTGTGTTTGTGTATGCTTGTGTTTGTATCCCATGTTTGTGCTGACACACTCACTTTAACAGATAATACAAACTTCAAATGAAAAAAATAAGAGGTTTCTGTACCTTAGGCCTCAGTATTTGGTGCTTTTTACCTCATGTGATGCAGCAGTAGGACCATACGCAGTGAAACGGCAGTGACCCAAGCAAGTTCAAACAAAACGTTCCTTTATTGTGTTACTTCACACAGTCTATTAGCAATACACAATACCCGGCTTCTTCATACAGTTCATTAGAAACACAGGCTTGTAGTTTGCAGTCAATAAACAGGCCGGACTTCCCTCTGTCCAGTTTCACTGGGCGACCGCACGCCGGTACCAAGTCTCTGCACTCACACAGTGCACAGCACTCTTTATCCTCCAGATTGCAGCCAGGTAAAACATAAGACAGCCAGGGACGCAGGGTGTCAGTCACTTTGGGTCCTCTTGCCCCATGTTGCTTCATACAGGGTGTGCTCTGCAGACAACTGCTCTGTCTCCAAACCAACACTGACACACCTCCCCCTCTACTACAGGGCTTTTAACCCCTTCATGACCTTGGGATTTTTTGTTTTTCCGTGTTCGTTTTTCGCTCCCCTCCTTCCCAGAGCCATAACTTTTTTATTTTTTCCATCAATTTGGCCATGTGAGGGCTTATTTTTTGCGGGACGAGTTGTACTTTTGAACGACATCATTGGAAAAAATTCCAAGTGCGGTGAAATTGCAAAAAAAGTGCAGTCCCACACTTGTTTTTTGTTTGGCTTTTTTGCTAGGTTCACTAAATGCTAAAACTGACCTGCCAATACGATTCTCCAGGTCATTACGAGTTCATAGACACCTAACATCACTAGGTTATTTTTTATCTAAGTGGTGAAAAAAAATTCCAAACTTTGCTAAAAAAAAAAAAAATTGCGCCATTTTCTGATACTTGTAGCGTCTCCATTTTTCGTGATCTGGGGTCGTTTGAGGGCTTATTTTTTGCGTGCCGAGATGACATTTTTAATAGTAGCATTTCGGTGCTGATACGTTCTTTTGATCGCCTGTTATTGCATTTTAATGCAATGTCGCGGCAACCAAAAAAACGTAATTCTGGCATTTCGAATTTTTTTCCCGCTACGCTGTTTAGCGATCAGGTTAATGCTTTTTTTTAATTGATAGATCGGGCGATTCTGAGCGCGGCGATACCAAATATGTGTAGATTTGATTTTTTTTTTATGGATTTATTTTGATTGGGGCGAAAGGGGGTGATTTAAACTTTTATATTTTTTTTATTTTTTTAACTTTTTTTCACCTTTTTTTTTCACTTTTGCCATGCTTCAATAGCCTCCATGGGAGGCAAGAAGCAGGCACAACTCGATCGCCTCTGCTACATAGCAGCGATCTGCTGATCGCTGCTATGTAGCAGAAATGGAGGTGTGCTGTGAGCGCCGACCACAGGGTGGGGCTCACAGCCACCGGCGATCAGTAACCATAGAGGTCTCAAGGACCTCTATGGTTACAATGGAGACGCATCGCCGACCCCCGATCATGTGACGGGGGTCGGCGATGACGTCATTTCCGGCCGCCCGGCCGGATGTGGTAGTTAAATGCCGCTGTCTGCGTTTGACAGCGGCATTTAACTAGTTAATAGGTGCGGGCAGATCGCGATTCTGCCCGCGCCTATTACCGGCACATGTCAGCTGTTCAAAACAGCTGACATTATTATTATTATTATTATTATTATTATTATTATTATTTATTATTATAGCGCCATTTATTCCATGGCGCTTTACATGTGAGGAGGGGTATACATAATAAAACAAGTACAATAATCTTGAAAAATACAAGTCACAACTGGTACAGGAGGAGAGAGGACCCTGCCCGCGAGGGCTCACAATCTACAAGGGATGGGTGAGGATACAGTAGGTGAGGGTAGAGCTGGCCGTGCAGCGGTTTGGTCAATCGGTGGTTACTGCAGGTTGTAGGCTTGTCGGAAGAGGTGGGTCTTCAGGTTCTTTTTGAAGGTTTCGATGGTAGGCGAGAGTCTGATATGTTGTGGTAGAGCATTCCAGAGTAGGGGGGATGCACGAGAGAAATCTTGTATGCGATTGTGGGAAGAGGAGATAATAGGGGAGTAGAGAAGGAGATCTTGTGAGGATCGGAGGTTGCGTGCAGGAAAGTACCGGGAGACGAGGTCACAGATGTATGGAGGAGACAGGTTGTGGATGGCTTTATATGTCATGGTTAGGCTTTTGTACTGGAGTCTCTGGGTGATGGGGAGCCAGTGCAGGGATTGACAGAGGGGAGAGGCCGGGGAATAGCGGGGGGACAGGTGGATTAGTCGGGCAGCAGAGTTTAGAATAGATTGGAGGGGTGCAAGAGTGTTAGAGGGGAGGCCACAGAGCAGGAGGTTACAGTAGTCAAGGCGGGAGATGATGAGGGCATGGACTAGGGTTTTTGCAGATTCTTGGTTTAGGAATGTGCGGATCCGTGAAATATTTTTGAGTTGGAGGCGGCAGGAAGTGGAAAGGGTTTGGATATGTGGTTTAAAGGAGAGATCAGTGTCAAGGATTACCCCAAGACAGCGGGCTTGTGGGACTGGGGAGAGTGGGCAGCCGTTTACTGTAATGGATAGGTTCGTTGGGGAGATCGCGTGAGATGGGGGAAAGATGATGAATTCTGTTTTGTCCATGTTAAGTTTTAGAAATCTAGTGGAGAAGAAGGATGAAATAGCAGACAGACATTGAGGTATTCTAGTTAGTAGGGAGGTGATATCTGGTCCAGAGATGTAGATCTGTGTGTCGTCAGCATAGAGATGATACTGAAAGCCGTGAGATTCTATGAGCTGTCCCAGGCCAAAGGTGTAGATGGAGAAGAGCAGGGGTCCTAGAACTGAACCTTGCGGGACTCCGACAGATAGGGGGCGAGGTGAGGAGGTGGTGTGTGAGTGGGAGATGCTGAATGTACGGTCAGTTAGGTATGATGAGATCCAGGATAGGGCCAATTCTGTGATGCCAAGGGATGAGAGGGTCTGCAGCAGCAGGGAATGGTCCACTGTGTCAAAGGCAGAGGACAGGTCCAGGAGGAGGAGGACAGAGTAGTGTCGCTTGCTCTTGGCGGTTAATAGGTCATTGGTGACCTTAGTTAGGGCAGTTTCAGTGGAGTGGTGTGACCGGAAGCCTGATTGAAAGTGGTCGAAGAAGGAGCAGGAAGATAGATGGGAGGACAGTTCAATATGGACATGTTGTTCCAGTAGTTTTGAGGCAAAGGGGAGAAGTGATATAGGGCGATAGCTAGATACAGAGGATGGGTCAAGAGAGGGCTTTTTGAGGATAGGTGTGATTGTGGCATGTTTAAAGCTTGAGGGGAAAATGCCAGTTGTTAGTGATAGGTTAAAGAGATGGGTTAGGGTTGGGATGAAGACTGTGGTGAGGTTTGGGATGAAGTGGGATGGGAGTGGGTCAAGTGCACAGGTGGTGAGATGCGATCTTGAGAGTAGAGTGGAGAGTCCGTCTTCTGTAATGGTGGAGAAGTTGGTTTTGGAGGTGGAGGGCTGGGTAGTTGGGAGGAAGGGTTCTGGGGGTTGTTTACTAAAATTGTCTCTGATGTTCTCAATTTTCTGCTTGAAAAATGAGGCGAAGTCTTCAGCTGAGATGAGTGGGGAGGGAGGAGGTGCTGGGGGACGGAGGAGAGAGTTGAAGGTGTTGAATAACTGTTTGGGGTTGTGAGACAGGGAGGATATGAGAGATGAGAAGTAGGTTTGTTTTGCTGTGGCGAGCATGGTTTTGAAAGCAGTGAGGGACTGTTTGAATGCGATGAAGTGCTCGATGGAGTGGGATCTTTTCCATCTGCGCTCAGCAGCTCTGGAAGCTCGCCTCAGTTCTTTTGTCATGCTGGTGTGCCAGGGTTGTCTGTTGATTTTGCGAGCTTTGGTATGTGTGAGAGGGGCAAGAGATTCCAAAGCTGCAGCTATTGTGGTGTTATATAGAGCGGCAGCATCATCCGCATTGTGTAGGGAGCTTATGTCTGTGAGAGGGAGGAGGGATTCAGAGAGTGAGTGAAGATCAAGGTGTTTAAGATTTCTGCGAGGGTGTGAGAGTTTGTGGGGTGGGGGTTGTAGACAAGGAGTGGAAAGGGAAGAGAATGTAAGTAGGTTGTGGTCAGAAAGAGGAAGAGGTGAGTTTGAGAGGTTAGATAGGGAGCAGAGGCGGGTGAGAATGAGGTCCAGTGTGTGACCATCTTTGTGGGTGGCTGTAGAAGACCATTGAGTGAGGCCAAAGGAGGAAGTGAGAGATAGAAGTTTAGTGGCAGCTGAGAGGGAAGTGTCAATGGGGATGTTGAAGTCGCCCATGATGATAGTGGGGATGTCAGCGGCGAGGAAGTGGAGTAGCCAGGTGGTGAAGTGGTCGAAGAAGGTGGTGGCTGGCCCTGGGGGACGGTAGATGACAGCCAGTTGGAGGTTGGAGGGGGAGTAGATGCGCACAGAGTGCACCTCAAAGGAAGGGAGGATAACAGAGGGTGGCAGTGGGATTGGGGTGAAGGAGCAGTTATCTGACAGGAGAAAACCAACTCCTCCGCCATGCTTGCTGCTGGGGCGGGGTGTGTGAGAAAGGTGGAAGCCACCGTAAGAGAGTGCCGCAGGGGAGGCTGTGTCAGAAGGGGTGAGCCAGGTTTCAGTGATGCCGAGGAAGGAGAGTTTGTTATTGATTAAGAGGTCATGGATAAATGGAAGTTTATTGCAGACAGAGCGTGCGTTCCATAGTGCTCCAGATAGGGAAATTGGGGGAGTGGGGGCAGGATGAATGGGTATGAGGTTACTGTGGTTGCGAGGACGTGTAGAGGATCGTGGCAGGGGATTAGAAATGAGTGTGGGGATGTGATGAGGAGGGCCAGGATTTGGGGATATGTCGCCAGCAATGAGGAGCAGCAGACAGAGCGTTAGAAGGTGTGAGCTGGATAGGTCATGATGTGGCCGTGTGTGCCTGGCGAGAAAGGATTGTATGTGGAGGAATAGTTCTGTGGAGGAGGTGAGATGACTGGGGAGGATGGAGGGAGAAATGACTAGTTCTTTACTGGGTGGAGGGACTACAGGAGATAGGAAGAAATAGAGTAGTATGGGGGTGAATGTGAAAAGAAACCGAAACATTATAGTGGTTTTCTATTCCTTTACCTTCCAGTCAATTCCAGTCCAATTCTAGTCTAATTCATAGCAATTAAAAAACTGCAATTTAAAAATGCAATTTCTAAGATGGTCAGACACGTCTGGTCAGACTCATGGCTATGAATTTATGGGCACCTAAGGGCTCACAGCTGAGAGGGAGGATGTGGGCGTGTGTGTCTAGAGCACATGTTCACAGTTAAGCCAGGTCATAAAGAGGGGGTGGGGTAGATGGCCACTCAGGTATGCAAGCAAGAAGCAAGGGAAGTGAAATACCAATGGATAGAAAACAATGGGTAAGCAAAGCATACCAGGTGGGAATTATATGCAGTTCACATAAACACACATTGCAGGAAAGGCAGAGTAGATGGACAGCAGCATACCAGGTGGGAATTATATGCAGTTCACATAAACACACATTGCAGGAAAGGCAGAGTAGATGGACAGCAGCATACCAGGTGGGAATTATATGCAGTTCACATAAACACACATTGCAGGAAAGGCAGAGTAGATGGACAGCAGCATACCTGTGGGTAGACAAAACAGCTTGATTAGAGGATACAGGTGGTGATGAGGATGATGAAATGTCTGACATGTCCCGGCTTTGGTGCGGGCTCACCACGGAGCCCTGCATCAAAGCAGGGGATCTGACCTCGGACGTACTATCCCGTCCGAGGTCAGATAGGGGTTAATCAGTCACTGCTTTACCATTCTAATTATAGCCACACCTGTGTCTGCAGTACGCCCTCATGGCCTCACTATGCCTCTGTGCGCATTCTGGAGAGCACAAACAGCGCCCCCTAGCTGTAACAGAGGTCACAGCCTCACACTCAGTATTTGTAAGTAGTGATGAGCGAACCCAAACTGTAAAGTTCTGGGTTCCTATCAGACACCTACTGTCAGGTGCTGAACTCCGAACACGGATTTCTCCTTCTCTTTAGTGTTCAGAGTTCGGATGCTCAATAAAGCTTTTTGAAAGGCTGCAGCACGGCCAATCAACAAGCTTTTTGGCTGTGGGCATTTCCGCAGCCATCACAACCATGCTGAGTATGAGCATGGCTGTGAGTGTCCGACACACCACGTGAGCCAGCCTGTATAACCGCTGGATCACAGGTGGCTTCGCAATTCTACTCTGACTAGCGTGGTGGTACTCTGCTAAACAGCCTCTCTGGGTGTAATCTGCAAAAAACAGCCTCTGTGGGGGGACCATGCAAAACAGCCTTGTTTGGGTACTCTGAAAACAGCCTGAGTGGGGGTACTCTGCAAAACAGCCTCTGTGGGGGGACTCTGCAAAACAGCCTCTGTGGGGGGGACTCTGCAAAACAACATCTGTGGGGAGATTCTGCAAAAAGGCTGTGTAATATTCTGGATGCTTTTGGGGTGCAAAGAATGAGGAGAGTATCAAATAGGGGACGTGGCCATGTTGCTGCTGGTGATAGTGGTGAAGCTAATGCAGGGAGAGAATGTGGTCAATCTGTGCCTGCTACATGTTTAAATGAAATACCTTCCTCTGGTGCACACATGCGAGAGGACGTCCTGAGTAATTTTGTAGACCCGAGTAACGCTTGACTAATGGTGAGGCCAGAACAGGTAGAGACGGTTTAAATTGGTTGGCTGAGAGTGCCTCCAGTTTTTTTGCTTTGTCTTTCACCTGGCCCCCTGCTGAAATTGCAGATTTTGCACACGCGGCGCATGGGTATCTGTCTTCCACCTCACCCCCTTGCCAATCAAGCAAGCAGTCTGAGCCCCAAGTCAAGCAGCAGTCACTTCTGCTTTGTGATGACTCTGCTGTCTGTGGTTCCGTGATCCACCAACCTGGTCCTGCCCTACGAGTGGAAGAGATTGAGTGCACTGATGCCCAACCGCTTGTTCAGTTTGAGGATGAGTACTTGGGAGGGATAGTGCAAACGGTCAGCGGAACACCGTAGAACATCTCTGATGCGGATGACAAAACACAGTTGCCAACTGCTGCGGCTTTCTGCAGTGTGTAGACCGGCAAGGATGGCAAGGGTGAGCAGTGGGTGGAAGATACTTTAGGGAATGATGAGGTCCTACCCCAGCTGCACACCAAAAGAGGGAGCAGGGTGCAAAAGCACAGCAGCTGGCCCCTAGCAAGTATGTCGCCTGCTATGGCCCACTGCACTGATGAACTGAGCAAACGAAAGCCGGCTCAAAGGAGCTCACTGGTGTGGCATTTCTTTAGGCAATATGGTGACGTCAAGACATGAGTAGCACCAGCATCTCTGCACGCTTTCTCCCTCCTCCGGCAGGAACACCAAATTACTCACTGCCATGGCCCCAGTCTCACATTTCTTCCTCCTCCTCCTGCTGCCCACGCTTAAAGGGACAGTGCGCATCTTCCTGAAGTGTCCCCAGCCAATAGCTGGGAGACACTTATTATTTTTAAGGCACCTACACCTGTTGGGAGGTGCCTGAGCAACAAGCATGTTTAGTCAGTTTGTCTGCACTCTTGATAGTTCTTAGATCCCCTGTCTGTGTGTACTTGCCAGTACCCACTAGTACCTGCCTGCACATGTCGTGCCAGACTGTATACCAGTGTGGCGCCCCTGGAGTGCAGTCGCCACAGAGATACTGCACCTCACCCAGAGGTGTGGCATTCCGCTCTCAGATAAGGAGGGGGCACTGCACAGAGCCCTAACATCAGCATCCAACACTAGACACTTCAGTCAAGACACCTGGGCTGACCCTAAGGGAGGATGGCCTCATTCCAGTCTGGAGAGGGTTACTAGGTAGAGGGTGTCAGTGGAGAAAGTAGAGATGTCATGGAAACAGTAGGGGGAGTCAGAAAAGATCTAAAAAGTGAGTCAGATTGTGAGAGAAGTTGAGCTATGCAGATGTGAGGGTCTGCAGCTCCTGACAGCTTGAAGAGAGAAGTGAGAGGGAGAGATTGAAGGAAGCTCTCAGAAGGACAGAAGGGGTCCTAGAGGCATGAGTAGTGAGAAGTCCACCCGTGGGGCTCACATTCATGCTGACCATAGTCAGGTGCAGGGACCAGGTCACAGTCAGGAGACCGGCCCCATTCTAGTGGAGAAACTAAGAATTTAGCTAGATACCTGGAGACTGTGGCTTTTGCAAGAAGCACAGCCACATCTGCACACATTTGCTGAAAAGGCAGCCACATAGGATCCAGGGGGAATCAGAGCTCACCGCCCGACAAGATCCACGGCTGCTGGCTTGGAACACAGTGTGGCAAGCGCATGGCAGCAGAGGCGAAGCTAGCACAGAGAGATGGCCAGGAAAGGACATATGAAAGGGGGTTCTGGAATGTGTAACCAAATTGTTTGAGAGCTGGCTGGACCACAAACCCAGGCAACTGGGTTGCTGGGGCAACTAAGAACTGTGAGTAAAGCATTGAAAACTGCACCTCGCTGTGGCCTCATACTTATTCACTGCGCCATCCACCCTGCACTACAACTGCCGTAACTGCCATCACCACCATTTACAACCTAAGTGCCCTGGGACTAAAGTTCTACCAGTGGAGAGCTGTACCAACTCTGCTGCATCACAATCAGCCCCAGTGGTCTCTTTAACTAGCGTCGGCTAACACCTTTATTGACGAATACCACAGGTGGTGTCACGAACACTACATTAGACTTTATTTCCACTTCCATTCATCCCCTTTTGTTGGACGCCCAGGGCCACGGACCGGGTCACTGCTGCCGTGACACATCCGTTTAAGAACCGACCCAGTACCGAGTATCTCATGGCCCTGGCGGGCGCTCCATTTTGGCATCACGAACAGGATGGACCGACCTGAAAAATCAGGTCCTGTGCATCATAGACTTTGTTGAATTGTGCCAAACTTGCCGCCATTATAGCGTCACGAGGTGCGCAGAAAGAGAAAGGTGTGTCATCGTGGGTGGGATCCGATTGTGAGGCACGAAGACCATGTCCACCCACTGCAAATACTACTATACAACTAGGACATGTCCATCAGCGAGAGAGATCCACCTCCTGATTTGGTATGGTGGGAAAAAGAAGAAAAAGAAACTGCGCCCATGATGAAGAGCGCCGGAACCGGACCAGGGTGCAAGAAAAGATCCAGGCGGTAAGATGGCAGAGGGAGGTGAGCGAGCTCCGATACGTGGGGTGGAGCAGGAGGACTCCCCCAGCCGAGACTCGCAAGAACTATACCAGTCGTCTGTCGTGGATCCGGACCTCCTGGAGGTGGAGGAGCTGATCCGTCAGCTCCTGCAGACACAGCTGGCGGTGATAGCGGGATCGAAGGAGGCCTTTCTGGAGAAGCTGACTGGGCGACGGACGGCCTATCCATCAACATCAACCACAGCGGAGGAGGAGACCAACACCGGTGAGACACCTGCAGCAGGTACTGTGACCGACAATGCCCCGGTGACCGACCCCGCTCCGGTGACCCACCTTGTGGTGGCCAATGGCACTTTAGTAGGTCCATTTCCTACCCCGACAGCCCCTAGGCCTGGCTGGGTATCCAGAAATGCGCCCTGGGACCGGACGCCAGACATCTTAGGAGAGATACCAGCCCCACTGACACCAACAAGTGGGCCCCAGGAGGTGCTCGCTGAGCCAGTAGTAATTAAAGGGGGACCCCAAGGGGCTGATATGATCGAGGTCCAAGGGAAAATCCCGGCCATTATGTGGGAGGAATATCGCAGGCAGCGGGCAGCAAAATATGATGCAGAAAGGAGGGTCCAGCAGGAGGAGAGGGAAAAGAGGAATCTGCAGGTTAAGGCCCAAGCCTGTACGAACCTCAGAGGTTCGCCCAGGGTGACGGACCAGGTCACTGCTGCCATAACACATCCCTTTAAGAACTGGCCCGGTACTGAGTATCCCACGGCCCTGGTGGGCGCTCCACCAGCCATGCCTGCCTGCACCAGCCTTGGTGTCCATCAGGAGCTCTAGTGAAGAGTCAGGTGTTCACCTAGTCACACCCCTCCAGACTCTCCTCAGGCCACGGCACAGTGGTCCCACTACCACGGACGTTACAACATGGGTGGTTTGGACGCTATGCCGTCAGTCTCTGAAGCAAGGCATAAATGTTCTTCACCTGATCACCACCTGCATGAAGAGACAACTGAATTGAAAGCATGAGCTGCTGTGGAATGCACATCTGAAAAACCAGAAAAGATCTGCTTAGTCTCCTGCTTCCTCTTCTGCTTCAATTTCGACCTCTTCCTCCTGATCCTGAGGAAAAGGGCCACCTCACTCCCCGCAAAGAGAGGTTATAACAGCACCACCATCAGCAGTGTCCCAAAGCGTCTCCATAGCATCCCATAGAAGTATTCAGCTGTTCATCCCCGAAACACTGAAGAGAAAGACAAAGTACCTCCTACCCAACCACGAGCCCTGGTCCTGAATGACAGCATTTAAAAATTCTTGGTCTTTGAAATGCTGCCTTTCCAGCTGGCGGAGATGAACACTTTTAAAATTCTTATCCCCAGCTGCCATTACTTTTCCAGGCGGGCAATCCCTGACCTGTACGAAGAAGTTGTGGACAAAATCAGGTGTGCACTGTGAAATGCCATCAATGTCAAGATTCACATGACCACCGATACATGGACCACTAAGCACGACTAAAGATTTTATATCTCCCTTACTACCCACTAGTCCTGTATTTCCTAAATAAAACAGACGTTCATATTTTACATCTACGAGAATCTTTATAAGGAAGCGCCGACTATTTACTGGGTGTATTCTTACTCATCGATTGTTACTACTCACTGGGTAAATGTAGTGGCAGCTGGGACAGTGGCATGTCCTACCACCACCGAGGATTGCTGGATGTTTGTCTGTCCATGTTGCCTCTGCCACCTTCCCCGATTTCTCCACCGCCTCCTCATCCGGTCAGAGTAACATCTGCACAACCAACTTCAGCCCAGCCAGGGGAAAATGACAGCAGGCTGCTCTGAAATTCACCTGTTTACGGGATAAATCCCACAATGCGCAGGAGCTGTGGACAGAGATCAAATAACAGACCAATGAGTGGTTGGTGCCGCTGAAACTCAAGCCAGGCCTGGTGATGTGCGATAACAAGCGAAATCTCATAGCAGCACTGGACCTAGCCGGTGAGATGCACATCCCTTGCCAGGCACGTGCTGAATTTGGTGGTGCAGAGCTTCCTGAAAAATTACCCCGAAATGTGAGAGCTGCTGCAGAAAGTGCGAGCCGTCTGTGTATGCTTTCGGTGTTATTATCTTGCTGTTGCTATCCTTTCTGCGCTGCAGCGTCATTTCTGCCTTCCCACTCAACACCTCATATGCGATGTACCAACATTGTATATGCTGAAGAGACTGTGTGAGTAGTGTAACAAGGTGGCCTGGGGTGGTAGTCCCAGCCGAGTAAACTAAGCCACAGTCAGTATACACCCCGGGACCTTGTACAGAAATAAACAGGATGGATGTAACCCCAGGGAATTTACCTCTTCTCCTCGGTCACTGCAGTGAAGCGATGGCCGGGGACCACCACGGTGCAGGCAGACTACTGTACACAAGATGAGGTGCAAACAACAATGGGTAGATTTATTGGAAGGCAAGGAATGAAGTTGATGAGGAAGATGCAAATAGGGGTATGCAATGGCAAAAGATAATTTACAAGAGTTATGTTCTATAGCTTTATTTTTATTTATTTATTTTTATTTAGCGCTAACATTCCGCAGCGCTTTACAGTTTGCGCACATTATCTGTAACATAGCACAGTGCTCCAACTGTTACAGATTCAATATATGCCACACAAGCAAATGCAAACAATAAACAAATAATGATGCTACTCTACGTATAACCTCCCTGGCCTCTACCAGGCAGGCCACACGGCTCCTGTGTACTGACTATTGAAGCCTACACTAGGCCCTGACATGTGCACAAAACAAGAACAAACTCATGGTGATGTTGGGGACTCAGATCCAGTCCCGAGGGGTCCCCAACAGTCTAGTACGGTGGTGCGCACGGCTTTCTGCCAGCTCGATGGAACGTGGTCTTCTCCTTGCTTCGGGGTCATGGAGGTACTCCTGGAAACTGTAAATCCCTTTCTCGGTATCTTTGTGGCTTCTCAAACTCACACAGGACAGCCACTCTTGCTGCACACGGAAAAGTCTGTCAAATTTCAAAAGTCCACTACGTTACAGGCTGTGGGTCCTCTCTTGCAGCTATAAGCACAAAGTTCTCTCTGCAGCAGCTCCAGCTCACACAAGCTGTCCAGGCTCCACCCCCACCCTTTGCTCAGTCCAGTTAATTCACACAGTCTATTTGCAGGGGAGAAGCAGAACATTCCAACACACAAGACAAGGGGGTGCAGTCTCTTAAAGTGACAGTGTGTTCCTTATTGTCCATAACAGCCCCACCCTCTTACAGCAGTCCAGACAATCAGGATCCAGAAGCACAGTTATGATCCAACAGAGAAATTATTTGTGAACAAAAAAGGTAGAAAAGGGTAGGAAAAGTAGTTGCAGTGAATCCAATAAAAGTTCCTGCTCTGTAACTATTGTTAGTCACTGCAGTGTCAGCAGCAGCCAAAGCAGTGGTCACCGTTCACAAACAAAGGTAGTGACACTTGACTCGCCGGAATCTTGACGCTTCTATTCCCTTCGGCGGGGCACTCACACAGTCCTGTGCCCACCTCAGCCACAGTGACCGAAAGAGGAGATAGTCCATACGCTGGAATCTGGACGCTTAAAGTCCCTTCGGCGAGGCACCTCTGAAGTCCTTGTGCCCGTTTCACTGCCAGTGGGTCTGGGACAGCACACTCTCTCCTCCAAGGGTTTGGCCAGCTTAGATTTCCCCCAGGAGGGGGTCCTTGCTGTCCCAGATAGGAACAGGCATCTTGCCTCATGTCATGCTACATGGGCTCTGATCAGGAAGCAGGAACTTCCTGCTCCCAAGAGGCTGCAAGTCCAGCCCACAAAGTTAAACTGTGCTGGCCTTGCCTCTAAGGCTACTTTCACACATCAGTTTTTTGCTGTCAGGCAGATTAAGGCGAATTTTTTAAAACATGCATCCGGATCTGTTTTTTGCTGTTTTTTTTTTTACCCGAGGATAGATTTTGGATTTCCTGATAGAGAGAGAGACTCCAGAATGGAAAATGCAGCTACGGGGCATGCTCAGTGTTAAAAAAAACGGAATCGGTAGCCGGATTCACTCATTTCACCTCACGTTTCATCCGTTTATTGCCTGATCCGTCGCTGTGCGTTTTTTTGCTGGACAGAAAAAAAGTTCCTATGTACGTTTTCTCCGGCCACCGGAAAAAGAATTTTTGAAGGATCTGGCTAAAAATGGATGAAACGTGAGGCCATCCGGTGCTAATACAAGTCTATGAAAAAAAAAAGGATCCGGCGGAAAAAAAACATCCGTTTTTTTCAAATTTTGCCGGATTGTGCCTGACAGCAAAAAGCTGATGTGTGAAAGTAGCCTAATACATCTAGGAACATTGCAGACACAGCACACTAATACATAGAATACAGTAACCTACAGTAAAACATTAATGCACATAATACAAGGGCATGGGATAAGAGGGAATCAAATAAGAGAGAGAGAGAGAGAGAGAGAGGGGAAGCATTGAGGTTCTTCGCCACCTCCTTACAGTAGCAGCAGGCAATAGTGGAGTTTCAGCTGCAGCGCTCATGGGTGAGTCGCTCTGCGGAACACCACCACTTCATGACCAACGAGTGGGCCTCCACGCGCGACATGTGTGCCATGTTGCACCGCTTCGATTACGCCACAAACATAGCCAGCACTGATGATGCCATCATCAGCATTACCATCCCACTTGTATGCCTCCTTGAAAAAACGTTTACGGTGATGCTGGAAGTGGTGGTGGCACAGGAGGAAAAGGAGGAGGAACAGAGACCATTCATACCATTATCAAGCCAGTCGTCCACACATGGCATGGATGGTGGGTTCCTGTACCAACAGCGGCCAGGTACACAACTATCCAGCCATGGGACAGTTTGGGAGGATGAAAATGAGGAACTGTGTTCACAGCAGGGTAGTACTCAAAGCAGCTCACAGGCATCATTGGAGTGTGGCTGAGGGGATGCAGAGGACAAAGACGATACACCTCCCACCGAGGACAGCTTGTCATTGCCTCCGAGAAGTCTGGGAAACATGAGCGAATACATGTTGCTATGTGTGTACAGCGACCGCCGAGTTGCCCAAATTGTTACCATTGCTAATTATTGGGTGGCCACCCTGCTGGATTCCTGATATAAGGATAACGTACCATCCTTCTCTCACTGGAGCGTGACTGGAAAATGCAGGAATATAAGCTGGCAGATACACTACTGATAGAATCCCAACCTGACGGGGGGCTCAGTCGATGGACAAGGCAGCGGAGGAGGAAGAAGTCACCAACACAGCTGGGGCACTGGCATCACCTCGGAAGGGAGGTTTAGCCTGACCAAAATGTGGAAAACCTTCCTGAGCACGCCACAACATCCAGCACCACCATCTGATACAGTCTGTGTTAGCAAGAGGCAGTGTTTCAACAACAGGGTGGAAGAGTATGTGTCCACACGTCTTTACTTACTGAGGGGTGAGTCTGCCCCATGAGGTGTGACCACAGACAGGCACATCCACTTGTCCACAGCCAAATTGGGCAAGCTCATATTCATTAAAATAAACCGAGCGTGGATCACACAGGACTTGTCTGTGCCTAACGGAGAAGTATTCCAGCCGCACCCAGATATTGTTATGCTCCAGCACAGTTTGCACAGTCTATTTGCCATTCACAATGTTTTGAGGTCTCCCCAAATTAAAAATGTAAAATACAAAAACAGTGTTGGATACCTCCTCCTACTCCGCCTCTTCCACTTACACTGTCACGTCAACCTCCTCTTCATCTTCCTCTTCCTTCATTTGGACCGCCACTTACTATTTCAAGATTATCAATATATATATATATTTTTTTAATTCTATGTTATTTAAACCCCTTAACGACCGCCGATACGCCTTTTAGCGGCGGCAGTTAAGTATTTTTTAACAGCACTGAGAAATAAGGTTATATGTTATGACCTGGTGGTTAGGAGCACCCGGCACGACCTGATGGTTAAACTCACACAGGACAAGCTCTGGGATGTGGGAGCTCTGCTGACCGCAGGCCCTAATCCTATCACAACAACCAGAAATAGCCGTGGAGCGTTCCTGACTTTCCCTAGACACCTCTTCACAGCCTAAGAGCTAGCTAGCCCTAGAGATAGAAAATAAACCCTACCTTGCCTCAGAGAAATTCCCCAAAGGAAAAGGCAGCCCCCCACATATATTGACTGTGAGTAAAGATGAAAGTCACAAACACAGAAATGAAACAGGATTCAGCAAAGGGAGGCCAGACTTACTAAACAGACAGAGGATAGGAAAGGTATCTTTGCGGTCAGCACAAAAAACTACAAAAGACCACGCAGAGTGTGCAAAAAGACCTCCGCACCGACTAACGGTGCGGAGATGCCACTCTGCATCCCAGAGCTTCCAGCTAGCAAGACAAAATCATGATGACCAGCTGGACAAGGAAACAATGAACAAATAATAACTATCAGGAACTTAGCTTCTGCTGGAGAAGACAGGTCACCAGAAAGATCAAAGAGCGAACTGAACCAATGCAGGAACATTGACAGCTGGCATGGAGTAACGATCTGAGTGGAGTTAAATAGAGCAGCCAACCAAAGGATAAACCACGTCACCTGTGTAAGGAACCTCAGAAGCAGCAGCTTCACTCACAGCCACCAGAGGAAGTCCATGGACAGAACTCGCCGAAGTACCATTCACGACCACAGGAGGGAGTTCGACAACAGAATTCACAACAGTACCCCCCCTAGAGGAGGGGTCACCGAACCCTCACCAGAGCCCCCAGGCCGATCAGGATGAGCCAAATGAAAGGCACGAACTAGATCGGCAGCATGAACATCAGAGGCAAAAACCCAGGAATTATCTTCCTGACCATAACCCTTCCACTTGACCAGGTACTGGAGTTTCCGTCTCGAAACACGAGAATCCAAAATCTTCTCCACCACATACTCCAACTCCCCCTCGACCAACACCGGGGCAGGAGGATCAACGGAGGGAACCATAGGCGCCACGTATCTCCACAACAACGACCTATAGAACACATTATGGATGGCAAAAGAAGCTGGAAGGTCCAAACAAAATGACACAGGATTAAGAACTTCAGAAATCTTATATGGCCAAATGAAACGAGGATTAAACTTAGGAGAGGAAACCTTCATAGGAACATGACGAGATGACAACCAAACCAAATCCCCAACACGAAGTCGGGGACCAACACTGCGCCGGTGGTTAGCGAAACATTGAGCCTTCCCCTGGGACAATGTCAAATTGTCCACCACATGAGTCCAAATCTGCTGCAACCTGTCCACCACCGTATCCACACCAGGACAGTCCGAAGGCTCAACCTGCCCTGAAGAGAAACGAGGATGGAAACCAGAATTACAGAAGAAAGGAGAAACTAAAGTAGCCGAGCTGGCCCGATTATTAAGGGCGAACTCAGCCAAAGGCAAGAAGGACACCCAATCATCCTGATCAGCAGAAACAAAGCATCTCAGATATGTTTCCAAAGTCTGATTAGTTCGTTCGGTTTGGCCATTAGTCTGAGGATGGAAAGCCGAAGAAAAAGACAAATCAATGCCCATCTTAGCACAAAAGGACCGCCAAAACCTCGAAACAAACTGGGAACCTCTGTCCGAGACGATGTTCTCTGGAATACCATGCAAACGAACCACATGCTGGAAAAACAATGGCACCAAATCAGAGGAGGAAGGCAATTTAGACAAGGGTACCAAATGGGCCATCTTAGAGAAGCGATCACAAACCACCCAAATGACCGACATCCTTTGAGAAACAGGGAGATCAGAAATAAAATCCATGGAAATATGCGTCCAGGGCCTCTTCGGGACCGGCAAGGGCAAAAGCAACCCACTGGCACGAGAACAGCAGGGCTTAGCCCGAGCACCAGTCCCCACAGGACTGCACAAAAGAATACACATCCCGTGACAAAGAAGGCCACCAAAAGGATCTAGCCACCAAATCTCTGGTACCAAAGATTCCAGGATGACCAGCCAACACCGAACAATGAACCTCAGAGATAACTCTACTAGTCCATCTATCAGGGACAAACAATTTCTCCGTAGGACAACGGTCAGGTCTATCAGCCTGAAACTTCTGCAGCACGCGCCGCAAATCAGGGGAGATGGCAGACAAAATTACCCCCTCTTTAAGAATACCCGCCGGCTCCGGAACACCCGGAGAGTAAGGCACAAAACTCCTTGACAGGGCATCAGCCTTCACATTCTTAGATCCCGGAAGGTATGAAACCACAAAATCAAAACGGGAGAAAAAGAGCGACCATCGAGCCTGTCTAAGATTCAACCGTTTGGCAGACTCGAGATAAGTCAAATTCTTGAGATCCGTCAAGACCACCACGCGATGTTTAGTTCCTTCAAGCCAATGTCGCCACTCCTCGAATGCCCACTTCATGGCCAACAACTCTCGATTGCCAACATCATAATCGCGCTCAGCAGGCGAGAATTTTCTAGAAAAGAAGGCACATGGTTTCATCACCGAGCCATCAGAACTTCTTTGCGACAAAACAGCCCCTGCTCCAATCTCAGAAGCATCAACCTCGACCTGAAACGGGAGCGAAACATCTGGCTGGCACAACACAGGGGCAGAAGAAAAATGACGCTTCAACTCCTGAAAAGCCTCTACAGCCGCAGAGGACCAATTGACCACATCAGCACCTTTCTTGGTCAAATCAGTCAACGGTTTAGCAATACTAGAAAAATTAGCGATGAAGCGACGGTAAAAATTATCTCGATAGTAGAAGGGGAAAAAATGAAACCCAAAAATGAAACCTTCTGAACTCCAAAGAGACACTTTGACCCCTTCACAAACAAGGAATTCGCACGAAGGACCTGGAACACCATTCTGACCTGCTTCACATGAGACTCCCAATCATCCGAAAAGACCAAAATGTCATCCAAATATACAATCATGAATCTATCCAGGTACTCTCGGAAGATGTTATGCATAAAGGACTGAAACACAGATGGAGCATTAGAAAGCCCGAATGGCATAACCAGGTACTCAAAATGGCCCTCGGGCGTATTAAATGCTGTTTTCCATTCATCGCCCTGTTTAATTCGCACAAGATTATACGCCCCTCGAAGATCTATCTTGGTGAACCAACTAGCCCCCTTAATCCGAGCAAACAAATCAGACAACAGCGGCAAAGGGTACTGAAATTTGACTGTGATCTTATTAAGAAGGCGGTAATCAATACAAGGTCTCAAAGAGCCATCCTTCTTGGCCACAAAAAAGAACCCTGCTCCCAATGGTGACGACGTCGGGCGAATATGACCCTTCTCCAAGGTTTCCTTTATATAACTCCGCATAGCGGCGTGCTCTGGCACAGATACATTAAACAGACGGCCCTTAGGAAACTTACTACCAGGAATCAAATTAAGAGCACAATCGCAATCCCTATGAGGAGGTAGGGCACCGGATTTGGGCTCTTCAAATACATCCCGGTAATCTGATAAAAACTCAGGGACTTCAGAAGGAGTGGAAGGCGAAATTGACAACAATGGAACATCACCATGTACCCCCTGACAACCCCAGCCGGACACAGACATAGATTTCCAATCCAACACTGGATTATGGACCTGTAGCCATGGCAACCCCAAAACTACCACATCATGCAGATTATGCAACACCAAAAAGCGAATATCCTCCTGATGTGCAGGAGCCATACACATGGTCAATTGAGTCCAGTACTGAGGCTTATTCTTGGCCAAAGGCATAGCATCAATTTCTCTCAATGGAATAGGATACTGCAAGGGCTCCAAGAAAAAACCACAGCGCCTGGCAAACTCCAAGTCCATCAAATTCAGGGCAGCGCCTGAATCCACAAATGCCATAACAGAATAGGATGACAGAGAGCAAATCAGAGTAACGGACAAAAGAAATTTAAACTGTACCGTACCAATGGTGGCAGACCTAGCGAACCGCTTAGTGCGTTTAGGACAATCGGAGATAGCATGAGTGGATTCACCACAGTAAAAACACAGCCCATTCCGACGTCTGTGTTCTTGCCGTTCAGCTCTGGTCAAAGTCCTATCACACTGCATAGGCTCAGGCCTATGCTCAGAGAATACCGCCAGATGGTGCACAGCTTTGCGCTCATGCAAGCGCCGATCGATCTGAATGGCCAAGGACATAGACTCATTCAGACCAGCAGGTGTGGGAAATCCCACCATGACATCCTTAAGGGCTTCAGAAAGACCCTTTCTGAAAATTGCCGCCAGGGCACACTCATTCCGCTGAGTAAGCACAGACCACTTTCTAAACTTCTGACAGTACACCTCCGCTTCATCCTGACCCTGACACAAAGCCAGCAAGATTTTCTCTGCCTGATCCACTGAATTTGGTTCATCATAAAGCAATCCAAGCACCAGAAAAAACGCATCAACATCACGCAATGCAGAATCTCCTGGCGCAAGGGAAAATGCCCAGTCTTGAGGGTCACCACGCAACAAAGAAATAATGATTTTTACTTGTTGAACGGGGTCACCAGAGGAGCGGGGTTTCAAAGCTAGAAACAGTTTACAATTATTTTTGAAATTCAGAAACTTAGATCTATCCCCAGAAAATAAATCAGGAATAGGAATTCTAGGCTCTAACATAGGATTCTGAACCACAAAATCTTGAATGTTTTGTACTCTTGCAGTGAGATGATCCACACAAGAAGACAGACCTTGAATGTCCATATCTACACCTGTGTCCTGAACCACCCAAAGGTTTAGGGGAAAAGAAAGACAAAACACAGTGCAAAGAAAAAAAAATTGTCTCAGAACTTCTCTTATCCCTCTATTGAGATGCATTAATACTTTGGGCCAGCTGTACTGTTATGACCTGGTGGTTAGGAGCACCCGGCACGACCTGATGGTTAAACTCACACAGGACAAGCTCTGGGATGTGGGAGCTCTGCTGACCGCAGGCCCTAATCCTATCACAACAACCAGAAATAGCCGTGGAGCGTTCCTAACTCTCCCTAGACACCTCTTCACAGCCTAAGAGCTAGCTAGCCCTAGAGATAGAAAATAAAGCCTACCTTGCCTCAGAGAAATTCCCCAAAGGAAAAGGCAGCCCCCCACATATATTGACTGTGAGTAAAGATGAAAGTCACAAACACAGAAATGAAACAGGATTCAGCAAAGGGAGGCCAGACTTACTAAACAGACTGAGGATAGGAAAGGTATCTTTGCGGTCAGCACAAAAAACTACAAAAGACCACGCAGAGTGTGCAAAAAGACCTCCGCACCTACTAACGGTGCGGAGATGCCACTCTGCATCCCAGAGCTTCCAGCTAGCAAGACAAAATCATGATGACCAGCTGGACAAGGAAACAATGAACAAATAATAACTATCAGGAACTTAGCTTCTGCTGGAGAAGACAGGTCACCAGAAAGATCCAAGAGCGAACTGAACCAATGCAGGAACATTGACAGCTGGCATGGAGTAACGATCTGAGTGGAGTTAAATAGAGCAGCCAACCAAAGGATAAACCACGTCACCTGTGTAAGGAACCTCAGAAGCAGCAGCTTCACTCACAGCCACCAGAGGAAGTCCATGGACAGAACTCGCCAAAGTACCATTCACGACCACAGGAGGGAGTTCGACAACAGAATTCACAACAGTTATAGCACCCCTCAGCGTCGCAAATTCTCCTTGGTCTCAGCTCCCGGGGGTAGCTGAGACCCCAGAGAACATGACTTGGGTCAGTTTTTACCGACTCCAGTGTTGCGATCACCGTTACTCATGGAATAATGGCGACCACAAAAAAAAGCCCGATTTCCCATTTAATTTCTCTTTCCTTTGATATGATCTAGCACATCAGAGGAGAGAGCCCAAGCCCCCCCCCCCCCCCGCTACCTCCAGTGTCCCTGGACCCTCTTGCATACCCCGGTCCTGTCCCCTGGCCATCGACGTCTTCTTCCGAGAAGATAATGGCGGGCACATGCGCAGTTCGCCAGCGAAGATCTGCTGACCTGCACCCGGCAGCAATTGGAAAAAAATAGTAAATCAACCCCCACTTTATCACCCCCTTAGTTAGGAAAAAATAATAATAAAAAAAATATTTATTTCCATTTTTTCATTAGGGTTACGATTGGGCTAGTGTTAGGGCTAGGGTTAAGGTTGGGGCTAGGGTTAGGGTTGGTGCTAGAGGGTTGGGGCTAGGGTTAGGGTTGGGGCTAGGGTTAGTCTTGTGGTGGGGTTAGGGTTATGGTTAGGTTTATGGTTGTGGTTAGGGCTGGGATTATGGTTAGGGTTGGGATAAGGGTTAGGGATGTGTTAGGGTTGTGGTTAGGGTTATGGTTGTGGTTAGGGTTATGGTTAGGGTTGGGATTAGTGTTATGAGTGTGTTGGAGTTAGGGTTAGAGTTAGAATTGGGGGGTTCCACTGTTTAGGTACATCAGGTGGTCTCCAAATGCGACATGGCGCTCACCATTGCTTCCAGCCAGTTTTGCGTTCTAACAGTAAAATGGTGCTCCGTCCCTTCTAAGCCCTGCCATGCGCTCAAACAGTGGCTTTCCCCCACAAACGGGAGTTATCGGTGTACTCAGGAGAAACTGCACAACATATTTTGTGGACCATTTTCTCCTAATACCCATGTGAAAATAAAAAAAGAGGTTCTAAAGTAAATTTTTTGTGAAAAAAGTAAAATGTTCATTTTTCCTACCACATTGCTTTAGTTCTCGTGAACCACCTGAAGGGTTAATAAACTTCTTGAATGTGGTTTTGCGCACCCTGAGGGGTGCAGTTTTTAGAATGGTGACACTTTTGGGTATTTTCTGTTATATTGACTCCCCAAACTCACTTCAAATGTGAGGTGGTCCCTAAAAAAAATGGTTTTGTAAATTTTGTTGGAGAAATGAGAAATCGCTGGTCAACTTTAAAAACCTTCTAACGTCCTAACAACAACAAAAAACTGGTTTCCAAAATTGTCCTGATGTAAAGTAGACATGTGGGAAATGTTTTTTATTGTCTATTTTGTGTGACATAACTCTGTGACTTAAGGGTACAAAAATTAAAAGTTTGAAACTTGCTAAATTTTCACCATGTTTGTAAAATTTCCGTTTTTTTTTCCATAAATAAACGCAAGTTATATCGAAGAAATTTTACCACTAACATGAAGTACAATATGTCACAAAAAAACATTCTCAGAATCAGTGGGATACGTTGAAGTGTTCCAGTGCTATAACCTCATAAAGTGACTGTGGTGAGAATTGTAAAAATTGGACCGGTCATTAAGTACCAAATTGGCTCCATCTCTAAGGGGTTAAGTCATTTCCCTATCCACATTTGTTTGCAGGGCAATTATCCTGCTCTTACCCCCATTTTGCTTCCTTTTGCAGCCATTTTACAGCATCAAACATTGGGTCACCAACTTCTGTGAGGTTCAGGTTCAACTTCGGGTAGAGTTCTGGTACCCAAAACAAACACTGGATGTAGTACGGCTGAACTCAACGCACCCAAACATCCACGGGTCTGCTCATCCTTATTTGTATACCAAAAGAGAAGTGGTGACTTGTTTCTATTACACTTCTCCTCTGAATGTTTGACTCCTAGGAGGTTTTGGCTTATAAATATTGAGAAACACACCTAAGTATATCCCATATATAAGGCCATGAAGCAATATGCCAAATAAATCACCAAAAAAGAATCTCTTCATATACGGCCAGTAAAATAAACATAATCTTTATTAAATCTTATTAAAATACATATACCAGTACAACAAGTACATAACCACAGGCACAAGTAACAGTAGGTGGGACACCCCAGGTAATGACTCCAAAGTTAACAAGAATATATATAATACATATGATAACTTACAAAAGATGTGATGCAACAATAAACACAGGTACCATGTCTGACAACTGTGTGACCATGCAATCTTCAGGCACGGAACAAAAGATAGTAAAAATACAAGTGTATGAGAAGTCAGTACTAAGACATATTTACCAAGGAGCACTCCTGAGGACCCACCACACCCGACGCGCGTTTCGCACGGAAATGCTTCGTCCAGGGGTGGTTGGGTGCTGGCCAGCTATGTTAATATATATTCCCTATGGACCAATAAAATAAGCGCACTAATTAAACGAATAATGGATACCTACTGTGTAAAAGACACACATAACACACATGGGACGCCAAGGTACCGGAAGTGGATCGCCGCAGTAGTATAGGCGCATACAATTAGCTAAACCGCCCACGTATGCAGCCGCCGTGTAACAAAGAATGAGAGCCGCTGACGTCATACCCGGCGCGCATCCACCAATCATCGGGACGCGACTCCTAGGAACTACACGCCACCGGATACAACGGCGCATGACCGGAAACGCCCATATACAGCAGCACCGCAGACCCATAACACATCAGGTGACAGACCGCTTACATCATATCCGGTAAGCGCCCTGCACTAAATAAACGCGACTCCTAAGAACTACAAACTGCCGGATATAAGGGCGCATGACCGAACCAAGCACATAACGCGCGATGATAAAGCCGCAACTACTCAAAAGCCGTAAAAAGCGGCGTAAAAAGTGCGTAAAGTGATTTAAAGTGCGTATGTGCATAGAAAGATGATAAAAAGACCTATAAAAAAGGAAAATATTAAGACACAAACAACAATACACATATATATACACATGTGATACAGTAATATAAATATACAGGTGCCTCAATGCATATATTTATTAACAACAAGAATCATATAACATTAATAAATAACATATAGTGCCAAAAATTGCATGGACACACAGCCGCACGACAGAGGGTAAATTCGAAGGAGCCATCAACGAAGAATAACACGTAAGTCCAGTGCTTGACAATCCACTGTAGGTAAACAGATATCGGTACTAAAAAATCCTTAAAGGGAAAAACACAAAAACAGAAAGTTAAAACAATATAAAACCAAGCTAAAAGGCCAGAATCAAAAAGACAGCAATATGAACAGAACAACCAACCAATCCTATCAAGGGACCACCGACTCAGACAGGTAGAAAAGGGTCAAAGCTGTTGTGGTCATTAAGGCCAGATGGTGAGATGGTATCCAATTTAAAAATCCATCTGGCTTCTTTCTGTGCCAACATCCTTTTCCAGTTGCCACCTCTAAATCCCATAAAGACTCTGTCAATACCCTTTATGCTCAATCCCTTAGGGTCACAACCATGGAAGGCTCTAAAATGCTGTGGAATGGGCTTGAGTTTATGAGGATCATCTTCAGTTTGAGCTTTTTCAATGTCAAGTACATGCTCGCGTACTCGCCTACGAAGCTCCCGTGTGGTCATCCCAATATAGATGAGACCACACGGGCAAGTGGCATGATATACAACAGCTTTTGTTGTGCATGTAATCGTGTGCGTAATCCGAAAAGTCCTATCATTCCTAGAATTAGTGAACTCAAGGGCATTGCACACGTTCTTGCAAGCTACACACTTCCCACAGCTGGTACAACCCCATTTGGGGCCCTTAGCTCCAAAAATACGGTTCTGGCCTGGTCCTTTATGATAACTGTGAACCAACTGGTCCCTAAGGTTCTGTGACCGCCTAAAGGTGATAGCGGGATTTTTGGTAATACATTTAGCAATAACCCTATCCGTCATAAGTATTGGCCAGTGTTTCGTAATTGCATTTCTGACTTCATCACTCCTAGAATTGAAGTCCAGAATACACCGTACCTGATCCAGATTCTTGTCCAATTTTTGTTTTTGTAGAAGTATGTTTCGTCTGCTATAATGCGCCCTCTGGTAGGAGCGGCAAATAGACTTCTTCCCATACCCACGATCCTTAAATCGTTCGCAGAGATCTGAGGCTTGTTTCTCAAATAGTTCATCATTGGAACATATCCTTCTTGCACGTAGGAATTGACCCGTGGGGATATTCCTGATGAGATGCTGTGGATGCTGTGAAGAAGCGTGCAATAGAGCATTAACAGACGTATTCTTTCGAAATAAGTCAGTATGGATGTTACCATCATCATCGACTATAATGGAGATGTCCAAGAAATCTATTTTTCGGGTCTCATATCTGTACGTTAATTTAATGTTCCTGGTATTGGAATTCAAGTCATTGATGAAGGTACATAGCTCTTCCCGTGTCCCTTGCCAAATCATGATGACATCATCAATGTACCTCCACCAAGAGACCACCTTGTGGCTAAGGGCATGTGGGGTGGTCTGAAAAATTTCCCGCTCCCATAATCCCAAAAATAAATTTGCGTAAGAGGGCGCACAAGACGCCCCCATCGCGGTACCTTGTAGTTGCAGAAAAAAAGAATCACGGTATGCAAAAAAATTATGTGTGAGAACAAATCTTAGGGCTTCACAAAGGAAGGAACACAAATCCTGATCTAGTCCACTATTCGTGAGATAGAATGAAGTAGCCTCAAGGCCATCCTGGTGTCGAATCGAGGTGTATAACGATTCAACATCACAGGTGACTAGGCTCATATTTTCTTCCAATTGTAAACCGTCAAATTTCCTCAAGGCATCTGTAGTGTCCTTAAGAAAGGAAGGTAACACCTCAACCAACGGTTTTAAATAATAATCAGTTTGGATACTGGGTCAGATAAACTGTTAACCCCAGACACAAATGGCCTACCTGGAGGTGTGACCGGGTCTTTGTGTATCTTCGGTAGAAGATAAATGCTAGCTACTGTTGGCTCATCATTCCATAGCCCATCTCTCTGTTTAGACGTCAATACACCCTTTTGTACAGCCTCCTGCAACAGATCAAATAGTTCACTCTTAAATTTAGACAGAGGATTGAACGTCAATTTTCTATAACATGAGGTGTCCCTAAGTTGCCTCATCATTTCCTTTTCATAAGCTTTGACTGACCACACAGCCACATTGCCACCCTCATCGGATGGCTTAATGATTACCTCATCAAGATTACTCAATTCCTTTAAGGCACGTCTCTCATCAGGTGTGAGGTTATCCTTTTTTATGGTTTCGGGAATTTCACCCACCTCTTGCATCACCATTTGAACAAATAAATCAATGACAGGAACGGTGTTAATCTGGGGAAAATTTTTCGATTTGGGGAGAAGGTACTTCGGATATTGTCTGGAAGCACCAGACTCATTAGCCAATTCTTCTAGAATCTGGAGTATCTCTTCCTCAGTTTCTGTAGGGGACAAAACATTTTGAGACTGCTGCAAATATAATCTCTTAAAGAATAATTTACGAGCAAATAATTGCAAATCTTTAAGGATAGAAAAACGATCAGGGGCAGAGGATGGAGCAAAAGTAAGACCCTTACTTAACACTGCCACATGGGCCTCAGATAAGACAACATCCGACAGATTAATTACCTTCATGGATTTCCTTTGTGGTTCCTCGACTCCACCATCAGAATTGGTGTTGAGTCTCCTCCTGGTATTATATCCATGAAAGCGGTCATCCTTCCTCCTTTGATTGAAACGCATATGTCCCTGATCCTCAGTGTTAGATGACATCCCAGACGCACTGGTACCAGATGTACTACCAATCTCAGATGCAGCTCCCTTATTCTGTGTCTCCATGTGACTCCACCTATACATTTTATTGTCTTTTTTATCCTGAAGATCTCGCTGAAATTTCCTGGTTTTCTTACTGGAGATCTCCTTATCCCAGTCATCACAGAGGCCGTCCATCTCTTTTTTAAAATTGTCAAATTCCTCTTGTGTACACTCCTTTAATAGTTTGTTATAAATTTCATCAATCTCCAGTCCCAATTCGTTAATGGACTTGTTGTTAATATCCACAAGAATAGTCATGAAAGTCATGGAACACGTATGACAGGCAGTCTCCCATCGAGTTCTAAGAGATACATCATTAACAGGGAAAGATGGGAATATCTGAACTCTAAGTCCCCTAGGGACTAGATTCCTTGACATGTAACTTTCCAAAGTCGTCTTATTCCACCAGGTACGTGTCCGACGGTTCAATAAGTTCTTAAATGTTTTCTTCAAAGCTGTCTTTTGAACTGGTTCCTGTGCCTGTGAGTTAGCCTCACCAAATACATTCAAAGCATGTACTGTCCCAGAAGCATCTCTGCTCCTAAAGTCCATAGTGAACCAGGATATAGTCACAATCTGTAACCAACAAGATAAACACACCTAAGTATATCCCATATATAAGGCCATGAAGCAATATGCCAAATAAATCACCAAAAAAGAATCTCTTCATATACGGCCAGTAAAATAAACATAATCTTTATTAAATCTTATTAAAATACATATACCAGTACAACAAGTACATAACCACAGGCACAGGTAACAGTAGGTGGGACACCCCAGGTAATGACTCCAAAGTTAACAAGAATATATATAATACATATGATAACTTACAAAAGATGTGATGCAACAATAAACACAGGTACCATGTCTGACAACTGTGTGACCATGCAATCTTCAGGCACGGAACAAAAGATAGTAAAAATACAAGTGTATGAGAAGTCAGTACTAAGACATATTTACCAAGGAGCACTCCTGAGGACCCACCACACCCGACGCGCGTTTCGCACGGAAATGCTTCGTCCAGGGGTGGTTGGGTGCTGGCCAGCTATATTAATATATATTCCCTATGGACCAATAAAATAAGCGCACTAATTAAACGAACAATGGATACCTACTGTGTAAAAGACACACATAACACACATGGGACGCCAAGGTACCGGAAGTGGATCGCCGCAGTAGTATAGGCGCATACAATTAGCTAAACCGCCCACGTATGCAGCCGCCGTGTAACAAAGAATGAGAGCCGCTGACGTCATACCCGGCGCGCATCCACCAATCATCGGGACGCGACTCCTAGGAACTACACGCCACTGGATACAACGGAGCATGACCGGAAACGCCCATATACAGCAGCACCGCAGACCCATAACACATCAGGTGACAGACCGCTTACATCATATCCGGTAAGCGCCCTGCACTAAATAAACGCGACTCCTAAGAACTACAAACTGCCAGATATAAGGGCGCATGACCGAACCAAGCACATAACGCGCGATGATAAAGCCGCAACTACTCAAAAGCCGTAAAAAGCGGCGTAAAAAGTGCGTAAAGTGATTTAAAGTGCGTATGTGGATGCGCGCCGGGTATGACGTCAGCGGCTCTCATTCTTTGTTACACGGCGGCTGCATACGTGGGCGGTTTAGCTAATTGTATGCATCTATACTACTGCGGCGATCCACTTCCGGTACCTTGGCGTCCCATGTTTGTTATGTGTGTCTTTTACACAGTAGGTATCCATTATTCGTTTAATTAGTGCGCTTATTTTATTGGTCCATAGGGAATATATATTAACATAGCTGGCCAGCACCCAACCACCCCTGGACGAAGCATTTCCGTGCGAAACGCGCGTCGGGTGTGGTGGGTCCTCAGGAGTGCTCCTTGGTAAATATGTCTTAGTACTGACTTCTCATACACTTGTATTTTTACTATCTTTTGTTCCGTGCCTGAAGATTGCATGGTCACACAGTTGTCAGACATGGTACCTGTGTTTATTGTTGCATCACATCTTTTGTAAGTTATCATATGTATTATATATATTCTAGTTAACTTTGGAGTCATTACCTGGGGTGTCCCACCTACTGTTACCTGTGCCTGTGGTTATGTACTTGTTGTACTGGTATATGTATTTTAATAAGATTTAATAAAGATTATGTTTATTTTACTGGCCGTATATGAAGAGATTCTTTTTTGGTGATTTATAAATATTGAGGTAAAAAACTCATCAAATACTGAACGTGGCCATGTTTCATGACTTTTTGCTAAAATCTTAAGACTTGAGCCATTATACTATGGTACACTTTGTATCCAAAAGTAAGTGTATACCCATACAGAATATTAAGTCTATATGAAAATACGTGCATACAATCAAGCACACAGCCATACAAACTCCATAGACGAGCATTGGTAGCTGTGTGTCATATTGAGGTGCTCAGAGACTTTGTACTCTGCACTGTTATATCCATCCAACTTGGTTTCATGTTTAACATTTCTGATCAATCAGATCTACCTGTAAATGTTAGTATTGTGAAGGACAAGCATCAAGAATAAAAAAAACCCTCAGCCATGAAAAGGTAGCCCACAGAAACCCACTGAGCACAGCCACTGAAAGCGTATTTTATGTAAAAATCACCTATCCTGTAAGATCCCTCACAATACAGCTCCAGACGGCCCCTGGATGTGACATCAGTGCAAGAATAGTACCGGGTTTCCATGGTCGAGCAGCTGCCCACAAGCCTGAAATCGTCATGCACAATGCAAAATGCCAGCTGGGGAGCAGAAAACTTGTCATCCCTGGATCCAGGGGTAGTAGAAAAGTGGGCTTCTCAAACTTTTTTTTAATGAACAGAGGCAACATTGTGATGAAGACAACAAATACTCTCCAGTACCTATAGTACAACCATAGCAGCACCAACCACACAGCACCATAAAGCGTCCATATTAAAGGGAACCTGTCACCCCCAAAATCGAAGATGAGCTAAGCCCACCAGCATCAGGGGCTTATCTACAGCATTCTGGAATGCTGTAGATAAGCCCCCGATGTATCCTGAAAGATAAGAAAAAGAGGTTAGATTATACTCACCCGGGGCGGTCCTGGTACGATGGGCGTCGCGGTCCGGGGCCTCCCATCTTCTTACGATGACGTCCTCTTCTTGTCTTCACGCTGCTGCTCTGACGCAGGCGTACTTTGTCTGCTCTGTTGAGGACAGAGCAAAGTACTGCAGTGTGCAGGAGCTGGAAAGGTCAGAGAGGCCCAGCGCCTGCGCACTGCAGTACTTTGCTCTGCCCTCAACATGGCCGACAAAGTACGCCTGCGCCGGAGCCGCAGTGTGGAGACAAGAAGAGGATGTCATCCTATGAAGATGGGAGGCCCCGGACCGCGACGCCCATCGGATCGGACCGCCCCTGGGTGAGTATAATCTAACCTCTTTTTCTCATCTTTTAGGATACATCGGGGGCTTACCGTATATACTCGAGTATAAGCCGACCCGAGTATAAGCCGACCCCCCTAATTTTGCCACAAAAAACTGGGAAAACTTATTGACTCGAGTATAAGCCTAGGGTAGAAAATGCAGCATTTACCGGTGAATTTCAAAAATAAAAATAGATGCTCCATACCGTTCATTATTGCCCCATAGATGCTCCATATACAACTGTGCTATATAGAATGCTCTGCACCGTTGATTATGGCCCCATAGATGCTCCTTATAATGCTGTGCCATATATGCTCTGCACCTTTGATTATGGCCCCATAGGTGCTCCTTATAATGCTGTGCCCCATATATGCTCTGCACCTTTATGGCCCCATAGGTGCTCCTTATAATGCTGTGCCCCATATATGCTCTGCACCTTTATGGCCCCATAGGTGCTCCTTATAATGCTGTGCCCCATATATGCTCTGCACCTTTATGGCCCCATAGGTGCTCCTTATAATGCTGTGCCCCTTATATGCTCTGCACCTTTATGGCCCCATAGATGCTCCTTATAATGCTGTGCCCCTTATATGCTCTGCACCTTTATGGCCCCATAGGTGCTCCTTATAATGCTGTGCCCCATATATGCTCTGCACCTTTATGGCCCCATAGGTGCTCCTTATAATGCTGTGCCCCATATATGCTCTGCACCTTTATGGCCCCATAGGTGCTCCTTATAATGCTGTGCCCCTTATATGCTCTGCACCTTTATGGCCCCATAGGTGCTCCTTATAATGCTGTGCCCCATATATGCTCTGCACCTTTATGGCCCCATAGGTGCTCCTTATAATGCTGTGCCCCATATATGCTCTGCACCTTTATGGCCCCATAGGTGCTCCTTATAATGCTGTGCCCCATATATGCTCTGCACCTTTATGGCCCCATAGATGCTCCTTATAATGCTGTGCCCCATATATGCTCTGCACCTTTATGGCCCCATAGGTGCTCCTTATAATGCTGTGCCCCATATATGCTCTGCACCTTTATGGCCCCATAGGTGCTCCTTATAATGCTGTGCCCCATATATGCTCTGCACCTTTATGGCCCCATAGATGCTCCTTATAATGCTGTGCCCCATATATGCTCTGCACCTTTATGGCCCCATAGGTGCTCCTTATAATGCTGTGCCCCATATATGCTCTGCACCTTTATGGCTCCATAGGTGCTCCTTATAATGCTGTGCCCCTTATATGCTCTGCACCTTTATGGCCCCATAGATGCTCCTTATAATGCTGTGCCCCATATATGCTCTGCACCTTTATGGCCCCATAGATGCTCCTTAGAATGCTGCTGGTGCTGCCATAAAAAAAAAAAAAAATCACATACTCACCTCTCTTCTCAGGACGCCGGCGCTTTCAATAATTACCTGCTCCTCTGCGGCTCCGTCTCCAGCACTGACGCTCAGCAGAGGGCGCGCACTGACTACGTCACAGCGCCCTCTAACCTGAGCGTCATTGCTAGAGGACGCTGCAGACGGAGCCGGAGCGAGGAGCAGGTAATTATAGCGCTGCGCTCCCCTTACCTGCTGCGGCGCGGTCCCTGCAGTCCCTGGCTTCTCCGGCGCTGCAGCTTCTTCCTGTAATTGAGCGGTCACATGGCACCGATCATTTACAGCAATGAATATGCGGCTCCTCCCCTATGGGGGTGGAGCTGCCTATTCATTTCTGTAATGAGCGGTGCCATGTGACCGCTCAGTGCAGGAAGAAGCTGCAGCGCCGAAGAAGCCAGGGACTGCAGGGACCGCGCTGGGAGCAGCTAAGTATGATTACACAGCCCCCGCTCCCCCTCCCCTGCTGACACCCGGGTATATGACTCGAGTATAAGCCGAGAGGGGGACTTTCAGCCCAAAAAAATGGGCTGAAAATCTCGGCTTATACTCGAGTATATACGGTATCTACATCATTACAGAATGCTGTAGATAAGCCCCTGATGCTGGTGGGCTTAGCTCACCTTCGATTTTGGGGGTGACAGGTTCCCTTTAACCTTAAGGTTACTCACAATGAGCTTTTAGTGAGTTCTCGATGATGCAAATTTTGCACCATTTCTGCACCTATTAGGTAAAATAGGTTACTTGTATTATTTATAAGACAAAACATAAAAAAAAAAACATGGGAACGAACCTTCCAGTGCAACTAAATATATTGATACGGTGCACATTATACCTTCTTGACAGTGTAACCACATACCTCCCCAGCTGTGCCATATACACCCCACAGTGCAGCACCACATACCTCCCCGCTGTGCCATATGTACCCCACAGAGCAGCACCACACACCTCCCCGCTGTGCCATATGTACCCCACAGAGCAGCACCACATACCTCCCCCGCTGTGCCACACACCCCCACAGTGCAGCACCACATACCTCCCCAGCTGTGCCACACACCCCCACAGTGCAGCACCACATACCTCCCCAGCTGTGCCATATACACCCCACAGTGCAGCACCACATACCTCCCCGCTGTGCCATATGTACCCCACAGAGCAGCACCACATACCTCCCCAGCTGTGCCACACACACCCCACAGTGCAGCACCACATACCTCCCTGTTATGAATAGGTAATTCAAAACCACAATGGACCTTGAAGTTCAGAGCACACAAGTGACCTGACAAAAACCACAAAACATAGGACGAGCTCTGAGACGTGGAAACTCTGCTGACCGCAATCCCTAAACCTATCAAACCACACTAGAGGTAGCCGTGGATTGCGCCTAACGCTCCCTATGCAACTGGGCACAGCCTGAGAAACTAGCTAGTCCTGAAGACAGAAAAATAAGCCTACCTTGCCTCAGAGAAATTCCCCAAAGGAAAAGGCAGCCCCCCACATATAATGACTGTGAGTTAAGATGAAAATACAAACACAGAGATGAAATAGATTTAGCAAAGTGAGGCCCGACTTACTGAATAGACCGAGGATAGGAAAGATAGCTTTGCGGTCAACACAAAAACCTAAAACAACCACGCAGAGGGGCAAAAAGACCCTCCGCACCGACTAACGGTACGGAGGTGCTCCCTCTGCGTCTCAGAGCTTCCAGCAAGCAAGAAGAACCAAAAAAGCAAGCTGGACAGAAAATATAGCAACAAAAGGACACAAGCAAAACTTAGCTTATGCTGAGCAGACAGGCCACAGGAACGATCCAGGAGGAAGCAAGACCCATACTAGAACATTGACTGGAGGCCAGGATCAAAGCACTAGGTGGAGTTAAATAGAGCAGCACCTAACGACTTAACCTCATCACCTGAAGAAGGAAACTCAGAAGCCGCAGTACCACTCGTGACCACAGGAGGGAGCTTGATCACAGAATTCACAACAGTACCCCCCCCTTGAGGAGGGGTCACCGAACCCTCACCAGAGCCCCCAGGCCGACCAGGATGAGCCATATGAAAGGCACGAACAAGATCGGCAGCATGGACATCAGAGGCAAAGACCCAGGAATTATCTTCCTGACCATAACCCTTCCACTTAACCAGATACTGGAGTTTCCGTCTCGAAACACGAGAATCCAAAATCTTCTCCACTATATACTCCAACTCCCCCTCCACCAAAACCGGGGCAGGAGGATCAACAGATGGAACCACAGGCACCACGTATCTCCGCAACAATGACCTATGGAATACGTTATGGATGGAAAAAGAATCTGGAAGGGTCAAACGAAAAGACACAGGATTAAGAACCTCAGAAATCCTATACGGGCCAATGAAACGATGCTTAAACTTAGGAGAGGAAACCTTCATAGGAATATAACGAGATGACAACCAAACCAAATCCCCAACACGAAGTCGGAGACCCACACAGCGTCTGCGATTAGCGAAACGTTGAGCCTTCTCCTGGGACAAGGTCAAATTGTCCACTACATGAGTCCAAATCTGCTGCAACCTGTCCACCACAGTATCCACACCAGGACAGTCCGAAGACTCAACCTGCCCTGAAGAGAAACGAGGATGGAACCCAGAATTGCAGAAAAACGGTGAAACCAAGGTAGCCGAGCTGGCCCGATTATTAAGAGCGAACTCAGCCAACGGCAAAAAGGACACCCAATCATCCTGATCAGCAGAAACAAAACATCTCAGATATGTTTCCAAGGTCTGATTGGTTCGTTCAGTCTGGCCATTTGTCTGAGGATGGAAAGCCGAGGAAAAAGACAAATCAATGCCCATCCTAGCACAAAAGGCTCGCCAAAACCTCGAAACAAACTGGAACCTCTGTCAGAAACGATGTTCTCTGGAATGCCATGTAAACGAACCACATGCTGGAAGAACAATGGCACCAAATCAGAGGAGGAAGGTAATTTAGACAAGGGTACCATATGGATCATCTTAGAGAAGCGATCACAAACTACCCAAATGACCGACATTTTTTGAGAGACGGGGAGATCCAAAATAAAATCCATAGAGATATGTGTCCAAGGCCTCTTCGGGATCGGCAAGGGCAAAAGCAACCCACTGGCACGAGAACAGCAGGGCTTAGCCCGAGCACAAATCCCACAGGACTGCACAAAAGAACGCACATCCCGCGACAGAGACGGCCACCAAAAGGATCTAGCCACCAAATCTCTGGTACCAAAGATTCCAGGATGACCAGCCAACACCGAACAATGAACCTCAGAGATAACTTTATTCGTCCACCTATCAGGGACAAACAGTTTCTCTGCTGGGCAACGATCAGGTTTATTAGCCTGAAATTTTTGCAGCACCCACCGCAAATCAGGGGAGATGGCAGACACAATTACTCCCTCTTTGAGAATACCCGCCGGCTCAGGCAAACCCGGAGAGTCGGGCACAAAACTCCTGGACAGGGCATCCGCCTTCACATTTTTAGAGCCCGGAAGGTACGAAACCACAAAGTCAAAACGAGAGAAAAACAGCGACCAACGAGCCTGTCTAGGATTCAACCGTTTGGCAGACTCGAGATAAGTCAAGTTCTTGTGATCAGTCAAGACCACCACACGATGCTTAGCTCCTTCAAGCCAATGACGCCACTCCTCGAATGCCCACTTCATGGCCAGCAACTCTCGATTGCCAACATCATAATTTCGCTCAGCAGGCGAAAACCTCCTGGAAAAGAAGGCGCATGGCTTCATCACCGAGCAATCAGCACCTCTTTGCGACAAAACAGCCCCCGCTCCAATTTCAGAAGCATCAACCTCAACCTGGAACGGAAGCGAAACATCTGGTTGATACAACACAGGGGCAGAAGAAAAACGACGCTTTAACTCTTGAAAAGCTTCCACAGCAGCAGAAGACCAATTGACCACATCAGCACCCTTCTTTACAATTACAGATGAAGCGACGATAAAAATTAGCAAAGCCAAGGAACTTTTGCAGACTCTTCAGAGATGTCGGCTGAGTCCAATCATAAATGGCCTGGACCTTAACAGGGTCCATCTCGATGGTAGAAGGGGAAAAAATGAACCCCAAAAATGAAACCTTCTGAACACCAAAGAGACACTTTGATCCCTTCACAAACAAAGAATTAGCACGCAGGACCTGGAACACCATTCTGACCTGCTTCACATGAGACTCCCAATCATCCGAGAAGACCAAAATATCATCCAAGTATACAATCAGGAATTTATCCAGGTACTCTCGGAAGATGTCATGCATAAAGGACTGAAATACTGATGGAGCATTGACAAGTCCGAATGGCATAACTAGGTACTCAAAATGGCCCTCGGGCGTATTAAATGCAGTTTTCCATTCATCGCCCCGTTTAATACGCACAAGATTATATGCACCACGAAGATCTATCTTGGTGAACCAACTAGCCCCCTTAATCCGAGCAAACAATCAGATAGCAGCGGCAAGGGGTACTGAAATTTGACCGTGATTTTATTTAGAAGGCGGTAATCAATACAAGGTCCCAGCGAACCATCCTTCTTGGCCACAAAATAGAACCCTGCTCCCAATGGCGACGACGACGGCCGAATATGACCCTTCTCCAAGGATTCTTTTACGTAACTCCGCATAGCGGCGTGCTCAGGTACAGATAAATTAAACAGTCGACCCTTAGGAAACTTACTACCAGGAATCAACTCGATAGCACAATCACAATCCCTATGCGGAGGTAGGGCATTGGACTTGGGCTCATCGAATACATCCCGGTAATCAGACAAGAACTCTGGGACCTCAGAAGGGGTGGATGATGAGATAGACAGAAATGGAACATCACCATGTACCCCCTGACAACCCCAGCTGGACACAGACATTGATTTCCAATCTAATACTGGGTTATGGACTTGTAACCATGGCAACCCCAACACGACCACATCATGCAGATTTTGCAACACCAGAAAGCGAATATCCTCCTGGTGCGCAGGAGCCATGCACATGGTCAGCTGGGTCCAATACTGAGGCTTATTCTTGGCCAAAGGCGTAGCATCAATTCCTCTCAATGGAATAAGACACTGCAAGGGCTCCAAGACAAACCCACAGCGCCTAGCAAACTCCAAGTCCATCAAATTCAGGGCAGCGCCTGAATCCACAAATGCCATGACAGAATAGGAAGACAAAGAGCAGATCAAAGTAACGGACAAAAGAAATTTAGACTGTACCGTACCAATGGTGGCAGACTTAGCGAACCGCTTAGTGCGCTTAGGACAATCGGAGATAGCATGAGTGGAATCACCACAGTAGAAACACAGCCCATTCTGACGTCTGTGTTCTTGCCTTTCAGCTCTGGTCAAAGTCCTATTGCACTGCATAGGCTCAGGGTTATGCTCAGATAATACCGCCAAATGGTGCACAGATTTACGCTCACGCAAGCGTCGACCGATCTGAATGGCCAAAGACATAGACTCATTCAGACCAGCAGGCATAGGAAATCCCACCATGACATCCTTAAGGGCTTCAGAGAGACCCTTTCTGAAGATTGCTGCCAAAGCACATTCATTCCATTGAGTGAGCACAGACCACTTTCTAAACTTCTGATAATAAATCTCTATCTCATCCTGACCCTGACACAGAGCCAGCAAATTTTTCTCTGCCTGATCCACTGAATTAGGTTCATCGTACAGTAATCCGAGCGCCAGAAAAAACGCATCAATATTACATAATGCAGGATCTCCTGGCGCAAGGGAAAATGCCCAGTCTTGAGGGTCGCCACGTAATAAAGAAATAATAATCTTAACTTGTTGAACTGGGTCACCAGGGGAGCGAGGTTTCAACGCCAGAAACAGTTTGCAATTATTTTTGAAACTCAGAAATTTAGCTCTATCTCCAGAAAACAAATCAGGAATAGGAATTCTTGGTTCTAACATAGAATTCTGAGCCACAAAGTCTTGAATATTTTGTACTCTTGCAGTGAGAAGATCCACACATGAAGACAGACCTTTAATGTCCATCACCACACCTGTGTCCTGAACTACCCAAATGTCTAGGGGGAAAAAAAGGCAAAACACAGTGCAAAGAAAAAGAAATGGTCTCAGAACTTCTTTTTCCCTCTATTGAGAAGCATAGTACTTTTGGCCTCCAGTACTGTTATGAATTGGTAATTCAGAACCACAATGGACCTTGAAGTTCAGAGCACACAAGTGACCTGACAAAAACCACAAAACATAGGACGAGCTCTGAGACGTGGAAACTCTGCTGACCGCAATCCCTAAACCTATCAAACCACACTAGAGGTAGCCGTGGATTGCGCCTAACGCTCCCTATGCAACTAGGCACAGCCTGAGAAACTAGCTAGTCCTGAAGACAGAAAAATAAGCCTACCTTGCCTCAGAGAAATTCCCCAAAGGAAAAGGCAGCCCCCCACATACAGTTAGGGCCAGAAATATTTGGACAGTGACACAATTTTCGCGATTTGGGCTCTGCATGCCACCACATTGGATTTGAAATGAAACCTCTACAACAGAATTCAAGTGCAGATTGTAACGTTTAATTTGAAGGGTTGAACAAAAATATCTGATAGAAAATGTAGGAATTGTACACATTTCTTTACAAACACTCCACATTTTAGGAGGTCAAAAGTAATTGGACAAATAAACATAACCCAAACAAAATATTTTTATTTTCAATATTTTGTTGCAAATCCTTTGGAGGCAATCACTGCCTTAAGTCTGGAATCCATGGACATCACCAAACGCTGGGTTTCCTCCTTCTTAATGCTTTGCCAGGCCTTTACAGCCACAGCCTTCAGGTCTTGCTTGTTTGTGGGTCTTTCCGTCTTAAGTCTGGATTTGAGCAAGTGAAATGCATGCTCAATTGGGTTTAGATCTGGAAATTGACTTGGCCATTGCAGAATGTTCCACTTTTTGGCACTCATGAACTCCTGGGTAGCTTTGGCTGTATGCTTGGGGTCATTGTCCATCTGTACTATGAAGCGCCGTCCAATCAACTTTGCAGCATTTGGCTGAATCTGGGCTGAAAGTATATCCCGGTACACTTCAGAATTCATCCGGCTACTCTTGTCTGCTCTTATGTCATCAATAAACACAAGTGACCCAGTGCCATTGAAAGCCATGCATGCCCATGCCATCACGTTGCCTCCACCATGTTTTACAGAGGATGTGGTGTGCCTTGGATCATGTGCCGTTCCCTTTCTTCTCCAAACTTTTTTCTTCCCATCATTCTGGTACAGGTTGATCTTTGTCTCATCTGTCCATAGAATACTTTTCCAGAACTGAGCTGGCTTCTTGAGGTGTTTTTCTGCAAATTTAACTCTGGCCTGTCTATTTTTGTTATTGATGAATGGTTTGCATCTAGATGTGAACCCTTTGTATTTACTGTCATGGAGTCTTCTCTTTACTGTTGACTTAGAGACAGATACACCTACTTCACTGAGAGTGTTCTGGACTTCAGTTGATGTTGTGAACGGGTTCTTCTTCACCAAATTAAGTATGCGGCGATCATCCACCACTGTTGTCATCCGTGGACGCCCAGGCCTTTTTGAGTTCCCAAGCTCACCAGTCAATTCCTTTTTTCTCAGAATGTACCCAACTGTTGATTTTGCTACTCCAAGCATGTCTGCTATCTCTCTGATGGAGTTTTTCTTTTTTTCAGCCTCAGGATGTTCTGCTTCACCTCAATTGAGAGTTCCTTTGACCGCATGTTGTCTGCTCACAGCAACAGCTTCCAAATGCAAAACCACACACCTGGAATCCACCCCTGACCTTTTAACTACTTCATTGATTACAGGTTAACGAGGGAGACGCCTTCAGAGTTAATTGCAGCCCTTAGAGTCCATTGTCCAATTACTTTTGGTCCCTTGAAAAAGAGGACGCTATGCATTACAGAGCTATGATTCCTAAACCCTTTCTCCGATTTGGATGTGGAAACTATCATATTGCAGCTGGGAGTGTGCACTTTCAGCCCATATTATATATATAATTGTATTTCTGAACATGTTTTTGTAAACAGCTAAAATAACAAAACTTGTGTCACTGTCCAAATATTTCTGGCCCTAACTGTATAATGACTGTGAGTTAAGATGAAAATACAAACACAGAGATGAAATAGATTTAGCAAAGTGAGGCCCGACTTACTGAATAGACCGAGGATAGGAAAGATAGCTTTGCGGTCAACACAAAAACCTACAAACAACCACGCAGAGGGGCAAAAAGACCCTCCGCACCGACTAACGGTACGGAGGTGCTCCCTCTGCGTCTCAGAGCTTCCAGCAAGCAAGAAGAACCAAAAAAGCAAGCTGGACAGAAAATATAGCAACAAAAGGACACAAGCAAAACTTAGCTTATGCTGAGCAGACAGGCCACAGGAACGATCCAGGAGGAAGCAAGACCCATACTAGAACATTGACTGGAGGCCAGGATCAAAGCACTAGGTGGAGTTAAATAGAGCAGCACCTAACGACTTAACCTCATCACCTGAGGAAGGAAACTCAGAAGCCGCAGTACCACTCGTGACCACAGGAGGGAGCTTGATCACAGAATTCACAACACCTCCCCCACTGTGCCATATACACCGCACAGTGCAGCACCACATACCTCCCCCACTGTGCCATATACACCCCACAGTGCAGCACCACATACCTCCCCCACTGTGCCATATACACCCCACAGTGCAGCACCACATACCTCTCCCACTGTGCCACACACACCCCACAGTGCAGCACCACGTACCTCCCCCACTGTGCCACACACACCCCACAGTGCAGCACCACATACTGTTGTGAATTCTGTGGCAGAGCTCCCTCCTGTGGTCACAAGTGGTACTTCGGCTGATTCTCTTTGTGAGCTTCTGTTGGTGGAGGAAAGTGGTATTGCGGCTTCTGAGTTTCCTACCTCAGGTGATGTGGTGAGGTCGTTAGGTGCTTCTCTACTTAACTCCACCTAATGCTTTGATCCTGGCTTCCTGTCAATGTTCCAGTGTTGGACTTGTTTTTCCCTGGATCATTCCTGTGGCCTGCTGCTCTGCATAGCTAAGTTCTTCTTTGCTATTTGTTTGCTATTTTTTCTGTCCAGCTTGTCTAATTGTTTTGCTGGAAGCTCTGGGACGCAAAGGGTGTACCTCCGTGCCGTTAGTTCGGTACGGAGGGTCTTTTTGCCCCCTTTGCGTGGTATTCTTTAGGGTTTTGTGTAGACCGCAAAGTTATCTTTCCTATCCTCGCTCTGTTAAGAAAGTCGGGCCTCACTTTGCTGAATCTATTTCATCCCTACGTTTGTCTTTTCATCTTACTCACAGTCATTATATGTGGGGGGCTGCCTTTTCCTTTGGGGTATTTCTCTGAGGCAAGGTAGGCTTATTTTCTATATTCAGGCTAGTTAGTTTCTCAGGCTGTGCCGAGTTGCATAGGCAGAGTTAGGCGCAATCCACGGCTGCCTCTGGTGTTGTTTGGAGAGGATTAGGGATTGCGGTCTGCAGAGTTCCCACGTCTCAGAGCTTGTTCTATGATTCTGAGTTATTGTCAGATCACGGTATGTGCTCTAACCGCTATGTCCATTGTGGTACTGAATTGCCTTTCATAACAGTACAGGAAGCCCAAAGTACTAATGATTCTCAATAGAGGGAAAAAAGAAGTTCTGAGACCATTTTTTTTTCTTTTCACTGTGTTTTGCCTTTTTTTTCCCCTAGACATTTGGGTGGTTCAGGACACAGGTGTGGACATGGACATTCAGGGTCTGTGCTCTTCAATGGATAATCTCGTTATACATGTACAAAAGATTCAAGATTTGGTGGTTCAGAAGCCTATGTTTGAACCAAGAATTCCTATTCCTGATTTGTTTTATGGTGATAGAGTCAAGTTTGTGAATTTCAAAAATAATTGCAAACTGTTTCTGGCCTTGAAACCTCACTCCTCTGGTGACCCAGCTCAACAAGTGAGAATTATTATTTCTTTTTTGCGTGGCGACTCTCAAGACTGGGCATTTTCCCTTGCGCCAGGAGATCCTGCATTAAGTAATATTGATGCGTTTTTCCTGGCGCTCGGATTGCTGTACGATGAGCCTAATTCAGTGGATCAGGCAGAGAAAAATTTGCTGGCTTTGTGTCAGGGTCAGGATGAGATAGAGGTATATTGTCAGAAATTTAGAAAGTGGTCCATACTCACTCAATGGAATGAAGCTGCGCTCGCAGCGATTTTCAGAAAGGATCTCTCTGAAGCCCTTAAGGATGTCATGGTGGGATTTCCTATGCCTGCTGGTCTGAATGAATCTATGTCTTTGGCCATTCAGATCGGTCGACGCTTGCGTGAGCGTAAATCTGTGCACCATTTGGCGGTATTACCTGAGGTTAAACCTAAGCCTATGCAGTGCGATAGGACTTTGACCAGAGTTGAACGGCAAGAACACAGACGTCTGAATGGTCTGTGTTTCTACTGTGGTGATTCCACTCATGCCATCTCTGATTGTCCTAAGCGCTCTAAGCGGTTCGCTAGGTCTGCCACCATTGGTACGGTACAGTCAAAACTTCTTCTGTCCGTTACCTTGATCTGCTCTTTGTCATCGTATTCTGTCATGGCATTTGTGGATTCAGGCGCTGCCCTGAATTTGATGGACTTGGAGTATGCTAAGCGTTGTGGGTTTTTTTTTGGAGCCCTTGCAGTGTCCTATTCCATTGAGAGGAATTGATGCTACACCTTTGGCCAAGAATAAGCCTCAGTACTGGACCCAGCTGACCATGTGCATGGCTCCTGCACATCAGGAGGATATTCGCTTTCTGGTGATGCATAATCTGCATGATGTGGTCGTGTTGGGGTTGCCATGGCTACAAGTCCATAATCCAGTATTAGATTGGAAATCCATGTCGGTGTCCAGCTGGGGTTGTCAGGGGGTACATGGTGATGTTCCATTTCTGTCAATTTCGTCATCCACCCCTTCTGAGGTCCCGGAGTTTTTGTCTGATTACCGGGATGTATTTGATGAGCCCAAGTCCGATACCCTACCTCCGCATAGGGATTGTGATTGTGCTATCAATTTGATTCCTGGTAGTAAATTCCCAAAAGGTCGACTGTTTAATTTATCCGTGCCTGAGCACACCGCTATGCGCAGTTATGTGAAGGAATCCCTGGAGAAGGGGCATATTCGCCCGTCATCGTTGCCATTGGGAGCAGGGTTCTTTTTTGTGGCCAAGAAGGATGGTTCGCTGAGATCTTGTATAGATTACCGCCTTCTTAATAAGATCACGGTTAAATTTCAGTACCCCTTGCCATTGTTATCTGATCTGTTTGCTCGGATTAAGGGGGCTAGTTGGTTCACCAAGATAGATCTTCGTGGTGCGTATAATCTGGTGCGAATTAAGCAAGGCGATGAATGGAAAACTGCATTTAATACGCCCGAGGGTCATTTTGAGTATCTAGTGATGCCATTCGGACTTGCCAATGCTCCATCAGTGTTTCAGTCCTTTATGCATGACATCTTCCGAGAGTACCTGGATAAATTCCTGATTGTGTACTTGGATGACATTTTGATCTTCTCGGATGATTGGGAGTCTCATGTGAAGCAGGTCAGAACGGTTTTTCAGGTCCTGCGTGCTAATTCTTTGTTTGTGAAGGGATCAAAGTGTCTCTTTGGTGTGCAGAAGGTTTCATTTTTGGGGTTCATCTTTTCCCCTTCTACTATCGAGATGGATCCTGTTAAGGTCCAAGCCATCCATGATTGGACTCAGCCGACGTCTCTGAAAAGTCTGCAAAAGTTCCTGGGCTTTGCTAATTTTTATCGTCGCTTCATCTGCAATTTTTCTAGTATTGCTAAACCATTGACCGATTTGACCAAGAAGGGTGCTGATGTGGTCAATTGGTCTTCTGCTGCTGTGGAAGCCTTTCAAGAGTTGAAGCGTCGTTTTTCTTCTGCCCCTGTGTTGTGTCAACCAGATGTTTCTCTTCCGTTCCAGGTCGAGGTTGATGCTTCTGAGATTGGAGCAGGGGCTGTTTTGTCGCAGAGAGGTTCTGATTGCTCAGTGATGAAACCATGCGCTTTTTTTTCCAGGAAGTTTTCGCCTGCTGAGCAAAATTATGATGTGGGCAACCGAGAGTTGCTGGCCATGAAGTGGGCATTCGAGGAGTGGCGTCATTGGCTTGAAGGAGCTAAGCATCGCGTGGTGGTATTGACTGATCATAAGAACTTGACTTATCTCGAGTCTGCCAAGCGGTTGAATCCTAGACAGGCTCGTTGGTCGCTGTTTTTTGCCCGTTTTGACTTTGTGATTTCGTACCTTCCGGGCTCTAAAAATGTGAAGGCGGATGCTCTGTCTAGGAGTTTTGTGCCCGACTCTCCGGGTTTGTCTGAGCCGGCGGGTATCCTCAAGGAAGGAGTAATTGTGTCTGCCATCTCCCCTGATTTGCGGCGGGTGCTGCAAAAATTTCAGGCTAATAAACCTGATCGTTGTCCAGCGGAGAAACTGTTTGTCCCTGATAGGTGGACGAATAAAGTTATCTCTGAGGTTCATTGTTCGGTGTTGGCTGGTCATCCTAGAATCTTTGGTACCAGAGAGCTAGTGGCTAGATCCTTTTGGTGGCCATCTCTGTCGTGGGATGTGCGTACTTTTGTGCAGTCCTGTGGGATTTGTGCTCGGGCTAAGCCCTGCTGTTCTCGTGCCAGTGGGTTGCTTTTGCCCTTGCCGGTCCCGAAGAGTCCTTGGACACATATCTCTATGGATTTTATTTCAGATCTTCCCGTTTCTCAAAAGATGTCAGTCATTTGGGTGGTCTGTGATCGCTTTTCTAAGATGGTCCATCTGGTACCCTTGTCTAAATTGCCTTCCTCCTCTGATTTGGTGCCATTGTTCTTCCAGCATGTGGTTCGTTTACATGGTATTCCAGAGAATATTGTTTCTGACAGAGGTTCCCAGTTTGTTTCGAGGTTTTGGCGAGCCTTTTGTGGTAGGATGGGCATTGACTTGTCTTTTTCCTCGGCTTTCCATCCTCAGACTAATGGCCAGACCGAACGAACCAATCAGACCTTGGAAACATATCTGAGATGTTTTGTTTCTGCTGATCAGGATGACTGGGTGTCCTTTTTGCCTTTGGCTGAGTTCGCCCTTAATAACCGGGCCAGCTCGGCTACCTTGGTTTCGCCATTTTTCTGCAACTCTGGGTTCCATCCTCGTTTCTCTTCAGGACAGGTTGAGTCTTCGGACTGTCCTGGTGTGGATACTGTGGTGGACAGGTTGCAGCAGATTTGGACTCATGTAGTGGACAATTTGACCTTGTCCCAGGAGAGGGCTCAATGTTTTGCTAATCGCAGACGCTGTGTGGGTCCCCGACTTCGTGTTGGGGATCTGGTTTGGTTATCTTCTCGTCATATTCCTATGAAGGTTTCCTCTCCTAAGTTTAAACCTCGTTTCATTGGTCCGTATAGGATTTCTGAGGTTCTTAATCCTGTGTCTTTTCGTCTGACCCTTCCAGATTCCTTTTCCATACATAATGTATTCCATAGGTCATTGTTGCGGAGATACGTGGCACCTATGGTTCCATCTGTTGACCCTCCTGCCCCGGTTTTGGTGGAGGGGGAGTTGGAGTATATTGTGGAGAAGATTTTGGATTCTCGTGTTTCAAGACGGAAACTCCAGTATCTGGTTAAGTGGAAGGGTTATGCTCAGGAAGATAATTCCTGGGTCTTTGCCTCTGATGTCCATGCTCCCGATCTTGTTCGTGCCTTTCATGTGGCTCATCCTGGTCGGCCTGGGGGTTCTGGTGAGGGTTTGGTGACCCCTCCTCAAGGGGGGGGTACTGTTGTGAATTCTGTGGCAGAGCTCCCTCCTGTGGTCACAAGTGGTACTTCGGCTGATTCTCTCTGTGAGCTTCTGTTGGTGGAGGAAAGTGGTATTGCGGCTTCTGAGTTTCCTACCTCAGGTGATGTGGTGAGGTCGTTAGGTACTGCTCTACTTAACTCCACCTAATGCTTTGATCCTGGCTTCCTGTCAATGTTCCAGTGTTGGACTTGTTTTTCCCTGGATCATTCCTGTGGCCTGCTGCTCTGCATAGCTAAGTTCTTGTTTGCTATTTGTTTGCTATTTTTTCTGTCCAGCTTGTCTAATTGTTTTGCTGGAAGCTCTGGGACGCAAAGGGTGTACCTCCGTGCCGTTAGTTCGGTACGGAGGGTCTTTTTGCCCCCTTTGCGTGGTATTCTTTAGGGTTTTGTGTAGACCGCAAAGTTATCTTTCCTATCCTCGCTGTTAAGAAAGTCGGGCCTCACTTTGCTGAATCTATTTCATCCCTACGTTTGTCTTTTCATCTTACTCACAGTCATTATATGTGGGGGGCTGCCTTTTCCTTTGGGGTATTTCTCTGAGGCAAGGTAGGCTTATTTTCTATCTTCAGGCTAGTTAGTTTCTCAGGCTGTGCCGAGTTGCATAGGCAGAGTTAGGCGCAATCCACGGCTGCCTCTAGTGTTGTTTGGAGAGGATTAGGGATTGCGGTCTGCAGAGTTCCCACGTCTCAGAGCTCGTTCTATGATTTTGAGTTATTGTCAGATCACGGTATGTGCTCTGACCGGTATGTCCATTGTGGTACTGAATTGCCTTTCATAACAACATACCTCCCCCACTGTGCCATATACACCCCACAGTGCAGCACCACATACATCCCCCACTGTGCCATATACACCCCACAGAGCAGCACCACATACCTCCCCAGCTGTGCCATATATACCCCACAGTACAGCACCACATACCTCCCCAGCTGTGCCATATATACCCCACAGAGCAGCACCACATACTTCCCCAGCTGTGCCATATACACACCACAGTACAGCACTACATACCTCCCTGGCTTTGCCATATAAACTTGCTATTTGTGCGCTGTCTGCTCCCTGCTGCTCACATTGCTCTTGTATGGCTGGCCTATGTTGGGGTGGTCTCTAGACTTCTGATCCATGCTGCCTTTTGACTCCTATCTTGCTCTCACCAATGGTGACAAATAGAGGAAGGAGGCGAAAGTGGGAATTTTTAGTTGAAGGAGGAGGCCATGGTGCATCAGAACTTATCTTGATTCCTGCTAAGTGCCCGTTTGGAATAATGATCTCGCAGAAGTGTAAATTAAAGCCCCCTTGGAAACTGAATTCGGACTGGTCCTGCTCCTCAGCCAGGGATGGTGGATCCCTGGACTTAGCCCCATCTACACCTTTGGGATGAAGTGGAACACCTTCTGGTCTATAATCAGTGTCTGAACGCACAAATGTTTTTTCGGCTGAAAGGGCACAAGTTCCATGTTGAGGAAAGTGTTCCCATAAGAGAAGGGTGTTGTAGGGCAGAATAGCATGAGCAGACCAACAAACACACTACAAAGTCACATTATTATAATGAAAGCCAATGACTCACAGGTGACGAGTCCTCTGATTGTAGTCTGCTCCATCTGGCTCAGACTATCATAAAGGCTTCTTCCAGCGATGACTCCATACCACAGAATTTCCTGCACATTCATCTTTGGCTCATGACTTTTGTAGCTCATCTCTACCCTTTGTAACATTTCTGTTAGCTCTCCTTCCCCATCTGCAAGCCAAAAAAACTAACAGGCAGGTAGTTGCTGACTAGTTAGCAACAACCTGCCTGTTCTATTCAGCACTGGCTCAGAGCAGTTACTGACCGCTCCTGCCAGCGACTAAGCTGTTGCATGTCAACAGAGCAGCTCTTCCTCTTCTGAATTGTTCTGTCAATGGGGTGTGACTGCCAACGTCATGCTGATTGACAACCGACTTCCTACACTTATGTAGTCAGCAGTTATGCTGTGTCAGCAGAGCAGAGCAGAAGAGAAGCCAATAGGACATCAATAGGACATCAGCAGATGACGGCTCAGAGCAGTTACTGACTGCTCCTGTCGGCAACTAAGCTTCTCCACGTCAACAGAGCAGCTCTTCCTCTGCTGAATTGTTCTGTCAATGGGGTGTGACTTCCAACGTCATGCTGATTGACAACTGACTTCCTACACTTATGTAGTCAGCAGTTATACTCTGTCAACAGAGCAGAGCAGAAGAGAAGCCAATAGGACATCAATAGGACATCAGCAGATGACGGCTCAGAGCAGTTACTGACCGCTCCTGCCGGCAACTAAGCTTCCCCACGTCAACAGAGCAGCTCTTCCTCTTTTAGGGTGCTTTGTCGATGGGGGTGACTGCCAACATCATGTTGACTTACAGCCGGTTTACCACACTTATGTAGTCGGCAGTCACACTCTGTCAACAGAGCAGAGCAGAAGAGAAGCCAATGGGACATCAATAATACATCAGCAGAAGTCGCAGAATTGCCATCAGGAGCAGTCAGTGACCGCTCTGTGCCCACAGAGATCCGTACTGAGCAGAATAGCCAGGTACAGTAGTTAGCAACTACCTACCTCTTAGATCTTAAGTTCACAGTAAAAAATTAATATAGTCTTGGATAACCCCCTTTAAACAACTGAGCTTAGTAATTGACAACTGGAACCGGTGAAGACTGAACATGGATTGCTGCTCTTTAATCTGGCAGTCCCTTCTATTCATTTAGCGACAGAAAAGAACATAGAAGAAAATAGACTTTATTCTGTTGTGCAGATCCAGCATTGGCTTAGCCTCCAATGTATCATCACATATTTTACAGAAGATTTCTTTCTATTGGAAAAGGTTTATAATTGTTGCTCTCCCTCACTCCATTCCCCAGAACCGTTTATTACACCGCACACATTATATGATTGTATTACCGCTGACTATTTGACAGCTTTCTCTACTTCCAAGGAAGATTAAGTCTACTGACACACAGTGAATCATCCAAGAATCATCTCTTGCTTAGGAAATTGCTCACATTTCATTCCCAACACAATAAAGCATATAGAAACTGCTAGAAAGTAGGAGATTACAGATCCATTCCATGAGGCCGCGGTGCCAAGCAGCACGTTGGATGGCTTCCTTTTTTTTCCAGTACTGTTTGCCTTTTTTGACCTATTTTAGTTTTGGCAACAAAAAAAAATTAGAGCCAGCATTGTACTTACTAGGTACTCTGGAATATCAGCAAAATATATTACTAACGGACAGTAACATTACTAAATCTCCAGAGAGGAACACATCATGTCGCTCAGTATAATGGAGCACATGGGAGATAACAGCCAGTGCTTACTTGGGTAGCCAGAATCTCAGTGCCATTGTGTTCCTTACCTTTCTTATACACATCTGTATGTGAAAAACACAAAAATCGAGCTTGGTTTGAGTTGGTATACATGCAGCACGTAAACGGATGTTCACATTGGCCATAAAACGTACAAAACCTACAAGAAACAAAATGAGCAAAAATCCTGCTGTAACTAAATAAGTAAAAATCAAAAGTGCATTTAAATAACACAGGGTTTTTAGTAATACTGTTCTTGATAAAAAAAATAGCATAATAGCAATCCCACCATGACAAGGTAACTTTAATCCGGTCGGTCCTACACGGTCTAATATTATAATCCTTACCAGGTGTCAGAGTTGACCTCAGTGTGTGAATAAGGGCAGACAAAAAGACCGGGTCCCAAACAGTGGACACCAGTCTGGGGAAGCCTTTAAATGTAAATTCCAGCTCAGGAAAGGGAGACCACACCCCGACTTGTGTGGCCTCCCATTCCTGAGCTGAAAATTACATTTACAGGTTTGCTCATTTTGTTTTTTGTAGGTTTTGTATCTATGTGAAAAACAGATGAATTTTATATCCAGGCCCGGACTGGCCCACAGGGCAAAAGGTGAATTCCCCAGTGGGCCCCTGTGCTCAATACATTTGATTCTCTACAAAAAAAAGCAACATCTTATCATTCATCCAACACACGACCTACAGTATTATTACATAAAAGCAGAAGTAAGTTTGTGAATGAGGGTAATGTAATATTTGCATGTAACTGAACAGTAGGCCCCCAGCGTCGATGATACTGGTGGTACCGTGACACCCCAGTCCAACACTGTTTAAATCTGAAATGGATCAGTTTCGTATCTGAGAGCGTTCTGCTTTTCATGGGCCATTGACAGTTGTGTAGGAAGACTTTCCTGACAATCGGACTAAAGTACAACTTTCTCGGCTCAGGACATTGATGAATGTGGAAAATCACATATGAACATGAAAAAAATTTGGCTGAATACAGCTGTAATTACTAACCTCAGCAGATAGCAACACGCAGATTAACCCCCCGGAATGGAGCTAATCCATATCAGGAGAAGTAGTTTACACTCCAAATCCACAGCAAAAATCTTCACATCTGTCTTGGATTTTTTCAGTAGATTCCAGAGTGAGTACAATGTGTGAATATACTCTTAGATAGTAAATAAAATATATAGCAAATCCCGGGCACACATGTAAAGTCCTATCACTGATATGAAGGCACTCAATTTGTTTATGGCACAACACAATTCCAGCCTAGAAAAGTTGGCAATCTTTCAATTCCAACACTACAGAAATATATTAAAATAACTTACATTTTATGCCAGCTCACATGGTGTAATTGAAGGAAGAGAATTAACAAAAAATGCTAAATAGGACTTGTTCTGATATGGGTTAGGGACAACATGGTAGAATGTAATATCACAAATATTAGATTGAGGCCAGGTTCACACATTCAGTATTTGGTCAGTATTTTACCTCAGAATTTGTAAGCCAAAATCAGTAGTGGGTGATAAATACGGAAGTGGTGACGTGTTTCCATTATACCTCTGATTGTTCCACTCCTGGTTTTGGTTTACAAATACTGAACGTGTGAACATGTCCTAAGATAGGCAATATCTATGCAATGACTTAAGCCCCCGTCACACATAGCGAGATCGCTAGCGAGATCGCTGCTGAGTCACAAGTTTTGTGACGCAACAGCGACCTCAGTAGCGATCTCGCTATGTGTGACACGTAGCAGCGACCAGGCCCCTGCTGTGAGATCGCTGGTCGTGTCGGAATGGCCTGGACCGTTTTTTGATCGTTGAGGTCCCGCTGGGTAGCACACATCGCTGTGTTTGACACCTTACCAACGACCTCGTTGACAGGACGTCCCATTGAATCGTCATGAAATAGCATCGTTGTACAGGTCGCTACAGGTCGCCGCATCGCTGCTGCGTCGTTGTGGAGATCGCACTGTGTGACATCTCACCAGCGACCACATAGCGACGCAGCAACGATCCCTGACAGGTCGTATTGTTGTCGGGATCGCTTAAGCGTCGCTATGTGTGACGGGGCCTTTAGGCCTCATTTCCATGTATCAGGCCAGCCATAAGTTTTCTCCTTTGGCACAGTAGTTTAGTAAGAAAAGCAGTGACCCAAACAGCCTCATTGGATATTTTGCAGACTAATAATATTATTTATGGTCTTCAGCTCATTCTCAAGCCATGGCAACTCAATGAGTGAACGTTCTGTAGGAATATCGATCTTGTGTAAGCCTACATAGGTCCACCAAGGTCTTCTCCGCCGTTATCTTGATAGTATCAAGCTATCGGGTTTTTGGTCTTCCTCTTCGCCTTGGCCCTTCTATTTGTCTGATCATGATGTCCTTCCTCAGTGATTGCTCTCTTCTTATGAAGTATCCAAAGTAGGCAAGTAGTAGCTTGGTGATCCTTGTTGTTGATGACATGTTTGGCTTGACTTGTTCCAGGACTGATTTGTTTGTTCTTCTTGCCATCCATGGTATTGATAACATCCTTCTCCAGCACCACATTTCAAAGGAGTTGATTGTTCTGTCCTGTTTCTTTATTGTCCAGGTTTCGCATCCATATGTTACTACAGAAAAGACCAGACTATGTACCAGCCATGTCTTTGTTGCCATTGAAATGTTCTTTGATTTGAAAACCTTGTCCACTGACTAGGACACTCTTTTAACCTCCTCACACATCAATAAACACACACAAAAGATTATTTCCCAGAGGAGCATTGCATGGCGAATAAGCCTCCTTACCTTGACAAGCCAGAGTTGGTATGTCACTCTCCATAAGGAAAAACGATACCCCTTAGACCCCAGTCCAGAGCCTCTCACCTAGAAAAATTAGTTCTCATGCTTCGCACTGACGAGGGCCAACAGCCCGAAACACCGTGTCTGCGAATTGAGATACTAATTTGGCTTTTATCTTAAGTCATATGGCACGACTCGTTAAAGAGTTGATTGTGACTTGTAGGATCGCTACTTCCAACAGGTGCCGCTATAGAGTTTAAGTCCTCTTTTTCTCAGAAGAGGCAATTTGCATATTATATTTCCCAGAGGAGCATTGCACGGTGAATAAGCCTCCTTACCTTGACAAGCCAGAGATGGCATGTCACTCTCCATAAGGAGAAACGATACCCCTTAGACCCCAGTCCAGAGCCTCTCATCTAGCCAAATTAGTTCTCATGCTTCGCTCTGACGAGGGCCAACAGCCCGAAACACCGTGTCTGCAAATTGAGATACTAATTTGGCTTTTATCCTGTCATATTGCACGACTCGTTAAAGAGTTGATTGTGACTTGTAGGATCGCTACTTCCAACAGGTGCCGCTATAGAGTTTAAGTCCTCTTTTTCTCAGAAGAGGCAATTTGCATATTATATTTCCCAGAGGAGCATTGCACGGTGAATAAGCCTCCTTACCTTGACAAGCCAGAGATGGCATGTCACTCTCCATAAGGAGAAACGATACCCCTTAGACCCCAGTCCAGAGCCTCTCATCTAGCCAAATTAGTTCTCATGCTTCGCTCTGACGAGGGCCAACAGCCCGAAACACCGTGTCTGCAAATTGAGATACTAATTTGGCTTTTATCCTGTCATATTGCACGACTCGTTAAAGAGTTGATTGTGACTTGTAGGATCGCTACTTCCAACAGGTGGCGCTATAGAGTTTAAGTCCTCTTTTTCTCAGAAGAGGCAATTTGCATACAAAAGATTTGGTGGATACCAAATGCATGCCAAATTGTTCACACTTTGATTAACGTGTTCATATCTTTCATAAAACAGCAAACAAGATTTAAGCACAGTGGCTGGAACTGTTGATTTGCAGCGCTGGGGACCTGCGTTCAAATCCCACCAAGAACAACATCTGGAAGTTCTCCCTGGGTTTCCTCCGTGTTCTCCCACACTGCAAAGGCATACTGATAGAGAACTTAAATTGTGAGGCAAAATGGGAACATTGATAATGATGTATGTGAAGTGCTGTGAAATTAATGGCGCTATATATCAGTAAAAAAAAAGTGATCAAATCTTCTATAACTCAACAAGCATTAATATATACGATCGATATGAATGACTGCAGTGGGCTAGAAGTAATGATATTGCCCCCTCTCAGCATCATCAACGTTGTCTAGGATTACATGAGACAGAAAAATTTGCAGAAGATCTGTGGTTGATTCTCCAAGATGTTTGGAACAACCTTCCTGCTGAGATTATTAAAAAACTGTGATTAAAGGGTACCGAGAAGAACTGATGGCCACACCAAATTTTGAAGGTAAAGGATGGCCACACCAAATTTTGATTCGATTTCTGCTTTCTTCATTTATTGTATGTTCTGTTAATACTATAGTGTTGATTGATAAAAAAAAACTATTTTTTAAGCATTGTTATTTTGCAGCCTTTATTCTGCACTTTCCTAAAATTTTTGCACAGTACAGTACATCTGCATAAACTTCTTTTTCTATGTTGTGTTGAATATTAACTGGAAATAAACTGTGCTGGTAGATTTTTTTCATCATACTATAATATGCACCTATCTTAGACAACTAATGGCTGGCTTTCCCATTAACCTACATAAGAGACTTCTACATGCCAGCAACTGTGTCTCGCTGACAGATGGTCTTTATGGCAGCTGTGGTGAAAAAAAAATTGGATATTTTAGCACTGGAACAAAAAGTCAACAAGCTATTAAATCAGCAGTGAGTATGGAGAACAGCTGCACACTGCCATAAGACCACAGCCTGTCTAGGCCCATAATGAGCCAACATCATTTCAACACAATTAACAGTAGAATGAAAAGTTCTGTTCTATAAAAGCTGCTCTATCGAAAAATCTATATCCAAAAAAGAAGGGAAGTAACAGACCAAAAATTAAAATATCAGAAATTTTATTCAATGTTATTAAAAGACAAAAATGCAATTCAACTATAAATTTAAACATAAACTAAGGGGAAACATGGCAGAATGAACCCACAGCAATCCGTACAGTTGAATATATATAACGGAATGAGGAAATTCCACCAACTCAATACACATGCATCAGCAGGCTCTGGACTACAGAGAAAAAAATGACCACAAAGTAGTGCAATAAAAGCCAATGGGATTGATCTCAAGGAGTCATATATAGTGTATGTAATCATATGTCTATGAATGACAAATGAGGGGAAACATGTCTCCTAAAAATTATTAAAGTAAACTGAGTAGGAACCATATGGTTAAATCTATGCACGGTGCCAAAGTGGCCAGAGGATAGCAAATAAAGTGTCAGTGCTTAGTGCAAATAACATTAAGGGCCATATACATCCATGTGGAAGCCAAATCAGGCGGGTCATACGTATATTATCACCATAGTGTGCATACCTGCTGAGGGGAGGACTTGCCGTGGGACAGGATGAACCCCGACGCGCGTTTCGCAACGTAGCTTCTTCCAGGGGGTCGTAATGGTATGTGGGACGCAGTGCGGGCTTTATGAAGTACGGCGGTTGTCATGGCGCTGGCGTCCATCCGGCACAGAGCAGGAAGCGGTGGGTTCGGCGTCCCACGTGATCAAGTCCCGCCCACCTCTGACGCGTCAGAGAGGTCAGGAACAAGAGGACGCTGCGGGACACGTTGCCACGGCAACCCGGCAAGGCCGATAGACACAAGCGCACCACGCAGCACCCAAGAAGCACCAGCACAAGACTGCAGGTGAGTATAAACCGATATGTACAATACGGAGGTGTGGGGGCTGAGTAGATGTAAAAAAAAAAAAAAAAAAATATAATAAAAATATATATAAACCAGATGCTGCGAGAAATAAATAACAGAAGAGAACATAGGAAAAAGAAAAAAGTGTAAAAATGGAGTGATTAAAGGGCTTACATAGAGGAGTGTAATGTACGAATGCGAGGAGTGTGACGCTATAATGGGTACTTGAGAACGCAGAAGAAATAAAGTGCAATTATGCATATGAAGTGACGAACTACATATGCGGTTCCCATGAAAACACAGTGTAAACAATATTATAAAATACATAGCATAGAATACCAAAGAAGGTATACACAAAAAAATGATAATAGAAGACATTATGCAAATGTATACAAAAAATTGTTAATAAAAAGTGAAAAAATAAAAAGAAAAAATTTTTTTTATATTAGAAATATATATTATTTGGAGAATATTGTTCTTCATCATATTTCTTCTTTCTTTTACACAGATTCGTGACCTAGATGGGTGATGTCAAACGCAGAAAACGAGTACACAGCAGCTGGTTAAGGTAATTTCACATAATTAGAACTATGAAAAAAGGGAAAAACAACAATTATTAATACCATAGTATATACAAACAAAAAAAGGGGAATAATAAGGATGATGACATAATGAATGCAGATTAATTGTATATATACAAAATTAAAAAAGCGGCACTAGCAAAAGTCCCAAAAATTATAAAAAGAATATAAAAAATGTTAAAGGAAGGGAGCAAAACTCATCACTTCATTCAGGCCCTTGGGTTGAAGTGAGCCTAGCCTAGAGATCCACTGGGTCTCAAGTTGAGCCAATTTCTTTCTCACATCACCGCCTCTCAAGTCTTTCAGGATCCTGTCAATGCCAATCACTCTTAATAGACTGGAATCACAATTGTGGGCCAGTTTAAAGTGACGTGGTATGGGTTTAAGAGACATCACGTCACTAGCTTCACGGGCATTGATTATGTCACGGACATGTTCTCGAGTTCGTATTTTAAGTGGTCTGGATGTCATCCCTATATACTGAAGACCACATGGGCATGTGGCCCGGTACACCACATGATCCGTGCCGCAGGTAATGTTATGCGTAATCCGAATATTCTTGCCCTGTGAATCCTTGAATTCTAGGGTCTTGTCCATATTGCTACAGGCCAGGCATCTCTTACAGGGGAAGAAACCCCAACTAGGTCTTCTGGAGTTGAAAATATTCTGGGTAGTCTTACCCCTGTACTGACTGTGGACTAGCATGTCTTTCAAATTCTGAGATCTCCTGTATGTGATAGATGGAGTAGAAGGAACACATTTAGCCAGGAGGGGGTCATTGAGAATAATGGGCCAGAATTTGGAGAGAGCCTGTCTCATAGGCTTCCATTTTTCATTGTAGGTGGAGATAAATCTCACCGTCATGGATGTTGATGGTTTATTCCTAGGCTGTAGAAGTTCTGATCTGGGTTTGTTATTTGCTTTGGACCAACCCCGACGAATGATCCTGTTTGAGTACCCCCTCTGTGAGAACCGCTGAGCCAGTTCTAAGGACTGTGTTTGAAATGAAGACTCAGTAGAACAGATTCTTTTAGTTCTCAAAAATTGTCCATATGGAATGCTGTCTTTCAGGGGTCTAGGGTGTGATGAGGCAGCATGTAGCACCGAGTTCACAGACGTTTCCTTCCTAAACACCTCAGTGTGTAGAAGGCCATCCTCACCTTTAAAGATTTTGGTGTCCAGAAAGTCAATATTCGTTTGGCTGTATTTGCACGTCAATTTAATGTTCAGCGAGTTGTCATTCAAAAGTTGGATGAAGGAGGTGAGGTCTGTTTCGGAGCCCTGCCAAATCACAAAGATATCGTCAATAAAGCGTACCCAGGTACACACCTTCTCAATCAAGGGGATGACGTCAGTTAAGAAAATCGCACGTTCCCATGACCCCATGAATAAATTAGCATATGAGGGTGCAAACGCAGCCCCCATAGCAGTCCCCTGTAATTGGAGGTAGAGGACTTCTTTAAACATAAAGAAGTTGTGGGTCAGGGCGAATTCCAGTAAACTAAGTAAAAATTCAATTAGGTCATTATCGTTAGTAGACATGTGAAGGAAATATCTAGCTGCTTCGATCCCGTCACTGTGACGAATAGACGTATACAGTGATTCAACGTCCAAGGTTACCATCCACATATCAGTTTCTAGGGGTATATCAGCCAATTTACGAAGTACGTCCCCAGTATCCTGAATGTATGACGGGAGACTCTCTACCATAGGTTTAAGGTGGAAATCCAGGAATTTGTTGATCTGTTCACACAATCCACCACCCCCGGAAACAATGGGGCGTCCAGGGGGATGAGTAGTGGATTTGTGTACCTTGGGAAGTAAATATAAACAAGGTGTGCGTGGTGTCTCAGGAATCAACCCATCCATTGTCTCCTTAGAAATTGTTCCATTGTAGAATGCTTGTTCTACCATATCCCTAAGTTGGTTCTGATAAATAAACGTAGGGTTGAAGGTCAAACGCTTATAACAGCTGGAGTCCTTAAGTTGCCTAGATGCCTCCTTCTCGTACATAGAGCAGGGCCACAGGACAATATTTCCCCCTTTATCAGAGGGTTTGATGACAACATTGTCAAGTGACTTTAATTCCTTAATGGCCTCTCTTTGTCGCCTCGTCAGGTTATCATGTTGTATCCCAGTAGGGATACGGCGAAATTCCTCAGTTACCAACCGGACAAATAAATCAATGTCAGGATACAAGCTAAGGGGGGGAAATTTCTTAGGCTTCGGTATGGTAAAATTACTCACAGTTGGTGTCGGAGTCTCATTGCTGAGTTCTTCCAGTATAGCGATGGTTTCCTGTTCTTGGGTGGACCACTCACTTGCAATAGAAGGTTTATCATGTAATTTTTTAAGCACCAACTTCCTGGCGAACAGATGTAGATCCTTTAGAGCTGTGAAGTAATCGAAGGATGCCACCGGGGAAAAAGTTAGGCCCATGCTTAGTACTTCAATTTGATCTGTGGATAACTGAACATCAGACAAGTTAATTACCTGGAGTTTGGAGGATTTATTGGAGGATCTCAGATTCCTATGTTGGTATGGACTAAATCTATGACCTCCTCCACGTTTGCTCCTATTGTTGGAGCCTCCTTTGAATGAATGGGACCCAGACGTGCTCTCAGTAGAAGATAAAGACGAGCTCGATGGAGCCCTTTGAAGTGGACGGGGTTGTTGCCATCTGTATACATTATTAGTCTGAAAATCACTTAAATCTCGTTGAAATTTCTTGGTTTTGGTATCTTGGATCTCATTAACCCAAGTGGTTAAAAGTTTGTCCATTTCAGCTTTAAATATCTCCATATCAGAAGGTGATAGAGTACTGGTCAGTTTCACTTGGAGGGCCTCAATCTCACCCTCCAATGACTCCAAAGTTTTTTTGTTTATACCAATGAGGATCTCCATCAGAGATCTGGAGCAAATGGTACAGGCATCTTCCCACCTACCACGAAAAAATGAATCCTCTACAGGGAATGACGGTAAAATTCTCACCCTTAGACCACGGGGGATAAGGCTCTTCATCAAGTAGTTCTCAAGGGAGGCCTTGTTCCACCAGACACGGGCTCTTTTTTTGATTAAAAATTTAAATGAGTTTTTCAGTTCGAGAGTGCTCCCATCAACATTACCCACACTCTGCACATGTTCACCCTTGAAAATAGTATCAATATTGGAAAGCCATAATTGATCTCTGGCTTTAATGTCCATGGTCAAGATAACTGTGAAAAACACAGGAAATCAATCAATATACCAAAAAATAGACCAAACAGTATATGAGGCGTACCTCCAAAAGAATATATATCCAAAAAAGAAGGGAAGTAACAGACCAAAAATTAAAATATCAGAAATTTTATTCAATGTTATTAAAAGACAAAAATGCAATTCAACTATAAATTTAAACATAAACTAAGGGGAAACATGGCAGAATGAACCCACAGCAATCCGTACAGTTGAATATATATAACGGAATGAGGAAATTCCACCAACTCAATACACATGCATCAGCAGGCTCTGGACTACAGAGAAAAAAATGACCACAAAGTAGTGCAATAAAAGCCAATGGGATTGATCTCAAGGAGTCATATATAGTGTATGTAATCATATGTCTATGAATGACAAATGAGGGGAAACATGTCTCCTAAAAATTATTAAAGTAAACTGAGTAGGAACCATATGGTTAAATCTATGCACGGTGCCAAAGTGGCCAGAGGATAGCAAATAAAGTGTCAGTGCTTAGTGCAAATAACATTAAGGGCCATATACATCCATGTGGAAGCCAAATCAGGCGGGTCATACGTATATTATCACCATAGTGTGCATACCTGCTGAGGGGAGGACTTGCCGTGGGACAGGATGAACCCCGACGCGCGTTTCGCAACGTAGCTTCTTCCAGGGGGTCGTAATGGTATGTGGGACGCAGTGCGGGCTTTATGAAGTACGGCGGTTGTCATGGCGCTGGCGTCCATCCGGCACAGAGCAGGAAGCGGTGGGTTCGGCGTCCCACGTGATCAAGTCCCGCCCACCTCTGACGCGTCAGAGAGGTCGGGAACAAGAGGACGCTGCGGGACACGTTGCCACGGCAACCCGGCAAGGCCGATAGACACAAGCGCACCACGCAGCACCCAAGAAGCACCAGCACAAGACTGCAGGTGAGTATAAACCGATATGTACAATACGGAGGTGTGGGGGCTGAGTAGATGTAAAAAAAAAAAAAATATATAATAAAAATATATATAAACCAGATGCTGCGAGAAATAAATAACAGAAGAGAACATAGGAAAAAGAAAAAAGTGTAAAAATGGAGTGATTAAAGGGCTTACATAGAGGAGTGTAATGTACGAATGCGAGGAGTGTGACGCTATAATGGGTACTTGAGAACGCAGAAGAAATAAAGTGCAATTATGCATATGAAGTGACGAACTACATATGCGGTTCCCATGAAAACACAGTGTAAACAATATTATAAAATACATAGCATAGAATACCAAAGAAGGTATACACAAAAAAATGATAATAGAAGACATTATGCAAATGTATACAAAAAATTGTTAATAAAAAGTGAAAAAATAAAAAGAAAAAATTTTTTTTATATTAGAAATATATATTATTTGGAGAATATTGTTCTTCATCATATTTCTTCTTTCTTTTACACAGATTCGTGACCTAGATGGGTGATGTCAAACGCAGAAAACGAGTACACAGCAGCTGGTTAAGGTAATTTCACATAATTAGAACTATGAAAAAAGGGAAAAACAACAATTATTAATACCATAGTATATACAAACAAAAAAAGGGGAATAATAAGGATGATGACATAATGAATGCAGATTAATTGTATATATACAAAATTAAAAAAGCGGCACTAGCAAAAGTCCCAAAAATTATAAAAAGAATATAAAAAATGTTAAAGGAAGGGAGCAAAACTCATCACTTCATTCAGGCCCTTGGGTTGAAGTGAGCCTAGCCTAGAGATCCACTGGGTCTCAAGTTGAGCCAATTTCTTTCTCACATCACCGCCTCTCAAGTCTTTCAGGATCCTGTCAATGCCAATCACTCTTAATAGACTGGAATCACAATTGTGGGCCAGTTTAAAGTGACGTGGTATGGGTTTAAGAGACATCACGTCACTAGCTTCACGGGCATTGATTATGTCACGGACATGTTCTCGAGTTCGTATTTTAAGTGGTCTGGATGTCATCCCTATATACTGAAGACCACATGGGCATGTGGCCCGGTACACCACATGATCCGTGCCGCAGGTAATGTTATGCGTAATCCGAATATTCTTGCCCTGTGAATCCTTGAATTCTAGGGTCTTGTCCATATTGCTACAGGCCAGGCATCTCTTACAGGGGAAGAAACCCCAACTAGGTCTTCTGGAGTTGAAAATATTCTGGGTAGTCTTACCCCTGTACTGACTGTGGACTAGCATGTCTTTCAAATTCTGAGATCTCCTGTATGTGATAGATGGAGTAGAAGGAACACATTTAGCCAGGAGGGGGTCATTGAGAATAATGGGCCAGAATTTGGAGAGAGCCTGTCTCATAGGCTTCCATTTTTCATTGTAGGTGGAGATAAATCTCACCGTCATGGATGTTGATGGTTTATTCCTAGGCTGTAGAAGTTCTGATCTGGGTTTGTTATTTGCTTTGGACCAACCCCGACGAATGATCCTGTTTGAGTACCCCCTCTGTGAGAACCGCTGAGCCAGTTCTAAGGACTGTGTTTGAAATGAAGACTCAGTAGAACAGATTCTTTTAGTTCTCAAAAATTGTCCATATGGAATGCTGTCTTTCAGGGGTCTAGGGTGTGATGAGGCAGCATGTAGCACCGAGTTCACAGACGTTTCCTTCCTAAACACCTCAGTGTGTAGAAGGCCATCCTCACCTTTAAAGATTTTGGTGTCCAGAAAGTCAATATTCGTTTGGCTGTATTTGCACGTCAATTTAATGTTCAGCGAGTTGTCATTCAAAAGTTGGATGAAGGAGGTGAGGTCTGTTTCGGAGCCCTGCCAAATCACAAAGATATCGTCAATAAAGCGTACCCAGGTACACACCTTCTCAATCAAGGGGATGACGTCAGTTAAGAAAATCGCACGTTCCCATGACCCCATGAATAAATTAGCATATGAGGGTGCAAACGCAGCCCCCATAGCAGTCCCCTGTAATTGGAGGTAGAGGACTTCTTTAAACATAAAGAAGTTGTGGGTCAGGGCGAATTCCAGTAAACTAAGTAAAAATTCAATTAGGTCATTATCGTTAGTAGACATGTGAAGGAAATATCTAGCTGCTTCGATCCCGTCACTGTGACGAATAGACGTATACAGTGATTCAACGTCCAAGGTTACCATCCACATATCAGTTTCTAGGGGTATATCAGCCAATTTACGAAGTACGTCCCCAGTATCCTGAATGTATGACGGGAGACTCTCTACCATAGGTTTAAGGTGGAAATCCAGGAATTTGTTGATCTGTTCACACAATCCACCACCCCCGGAAACAATGGGGCGTCCAGGGGGATGAGTAGTGGATTTGTGTACCTTGGGAAGTAAATATAAACAAGGTGTGCGTGGTGTCTCAGGAATCAACCCATCCATTGTCTCCTTAGAAATTGTTCCATTGTAGAATGCTTGTTCTACCATATCCCTAAGTTGGTTCTGATAAATAAACGTAGGGTTGAAGGTCAAACGCTTATAACAGCTGGAGTCCTTAAGTTGCCTAGATGCCTCCTTCTCGTACATAGAGCAGGGCCACAGGACAATATTTCCCCCTTTATCAGAGGGTTTGATGACAACATTGTCAAGTGACTTTAATTCCTTAATGGCCTCTCTTTGTCGCCTCGTCAGGTTATCATGTTGTATCCCAGTAGGGATACGGCGAAATTCCTCAGTTACCAACCGGACAAATAAATCAATGTCAGGATACAAGCTAAGGGGGGGAAATTTCTTAGGCTTCGGTATGGTAAAATTACTCACAGTTGGTGTCGGAGTCTCATTGCTGAGTTCTTCCAGTATAGCGATGGTTTCCTGTTCTTGGGTGGACCACTCACTTGCAATAGAAGGTTTATCATGTAATTTTTTAAGCACCAACTTCCTGGCGAACAGATGTAGATCCTTTAGAGCTGTGAAGTAATCGAAGGATGCCACCGGGGAAAAAGTTAGGCCCATGCTTAGTACTTCAATTTGATCTGTGGATAACTGAACATCAGACAAGTTAATTACCTGGAGTTTGGAGGATTTATTGGAGGATCTCAGATTCCTATGTTGGTATGGACTAAATCTATGACCTCCTCCACGTTTGCTCCTATTGTTGGAGCCTCCTTTGAATGAATGGGACCCAGACGTGCTCTCAGTAGAAGATAAAGACGAGCTCGATGGAGCCCTTTGAAGTGGACGGGGTTGTTGCCATCTGTATACATTATTAGTCTGAAAATCACTTAAATCTCGTTGAAATTTCTTGGTTTTGGTATCTTGGATCTCATTAACCCAAGTGGTTAAAAGTTTGTCCATTTCAGCTTTAAATATCTCCATATCAGAAGGTGATAGAGTACTGGTCAGTTTCACTTGGAGGGCCTCAATCTCACCCTCCAATGACTCCAAAGTTTTTTTGTTTATACCAATGAGGATCTCCATCAGAGATCTGGAGCAAATGGTACAGGCATCTTCCCACCTACCACGAAAAAATGAATCCTCTACAGGGAATGACGGTAAAATTCTCACCCTTAGACCACGGGGGATAAGGCTCTTCATCAAGTAGTTCTCAAGGGAGGCCTTGTTCCACCAGACACGGGCTCTTTTTTTGATTAAAAATTTAAATGAGTTTTTCAGTTCGAGAGTGCTCCCATCAACATTACCCACACTCTGCACATGTTCACCCTTGAAAATAGTATCAATATTGGAAAGCCATAATTGATCTCTGGCTTTAATGTCCATGGTCAAGATAACTGTGAAAAACACAGGAAATCAATCAATATACCAAAAAATAGACCAAACAGTATATGAGGCGTACCTCCAAAAGAATATATATCCAAAAAAGAAGGGAAGTAACAGACCAAAAATTAAAATATCAGAAATTTTATTCAATGTTATTAAAAGACAAAAATGCAATTCAACTATAAATTTAAACATAAACTAAGGGGAAACATGGCAGAATGAACCCACAGCAATCCGTACAGTTGAATATATATAACGGAATGAGGAAATTCCACCAACTCAATACACATGCATCAGCAGGCTCTGGACTACAGAGAAAAAAATGACCACAAAGTAGTGCAATAAAAGCCAATGGGATTGATCTCAAGGAGTCATATATAGTGTATGTAATCATATGTCTATGAATGACAAATGAGGGGAAACATGTCTCCTAAAAATTATTAAAGTAAACTGAGTAGGAACCATATGGTTAAATCTATGCACGGTGCCAAAGTGGCCAGAGGATAGCAAATAAAGTGTCAGTGCTTAGTGCAAATAACATTAAGGGCCATATACATCCATGTGGAAGCCAAATCAGGCGGGTCATACGTATATTATCACCATAGTGTGCATACCTGCTGAGGGGAGGACTTGCCGTGGGACAGGATGAACCCCGACGCGCGTTTCGCAACGTAGCTTCTTCCAGGGGGTCGTAATGGTATGTGGGACGCAGTGCGGGCTTTATGAAGTACGGCGGTTGTCATGGCGCTGGCGTCCATCCGGCACAGAGCAGGAAGCGGTGGGTTCGGCGTCCCACGTGATCAAGTCCCGCCCACCTCTGACGCGTCAGAGAGGTCGGGAACAAGAGGACGCTGCGGGACACGTTGCCACGGCAACCCGGCAAGGCCGATAGACACAAGCGCACCACGCAGCACCCAAGAAGCACCAGCACAAGACTGCAGGTGAGTATAAACCGATATGTACAATACGGAGGTGTGGGGGCTGAGTAGATGTAAAAAAAAAAAAAAAAATATAATAAAAATATATATAAACCAGATGCTGCGAGAAATAAATAACAGAAGAGAACATAGGAAAAAGAAAAAAGTGTAAAAATGGAGTGATTAAAGGGCTTACATAGAGGAGTGTAATGTACGAATGCGAGGAGTGTGACGCTATAATGGGTACTTGAGAACGCAGAAGAAATAAAGTGCAATTATGCATATGAAGTGACGAACTACATATGCGGTTCCCATGAAAACACAGTGTAAACAATATTATAAAATACATAGCATAGAATACCAAAGAAGGTATACACAAAAAAATGATAATAGAAGACATTATGCAAATGTATACAAAAAATTGTTAATAAAAAGTGAAAAAATAAAAAGAAAAAATTTTTTTTATATTAGAAATATATATTATTTGGAGAATATTGTTCTTCATCATATTTCTTCTTTCTTTTACACAGATTCGTGACCTAGATGGGTGATGTCAAACGCAGAAAACGAGTACACAGCAGCTGGTTAAGGTAATTTCACATAATTAGAACTATGAAAAAAGGGAAAAACAACAATTATTAATACCATAGTATATACAAACAAAAAAAGGGGAATAATAAGGATGATGACATAATGAATGCAGATTAATTGTATATATACAAAATTAAAAAAGCGGCACTAGCAAAAGTCCCAAAAATTATAAAAAGAATATAAAAAATGTTAAAGGAAGGGAGCAAAACTCATCACTTCATTCAGGCCCTTGGGTTGAAGTGAGCCTAGCCTAGAGATCCACTGGGTCTCAAGTTGAGCCAATTTCTTTCTCACATCACCGCCTCTCAAGTCTTTCAGGATCCTGTCAATGCCAATCACTCTTAATAGACTGGAATCACAATTGTGGGCCAGTTTAAAGTGACGTGGTATGGGTTTAAGAGACATCACGTCACTAGCTTCACGGGCATTGATTATGTCACGGACATGTTCTCGAGTTCGTATTTTAAGTGGTCTGGATGTCATCCCTATATACTGAAGACCACATGGGCATGTGGCCCGGTACACCACATGATCCGTGCCGCAGGTAATGTTATGCGTAATCCGAATATTCTTGCCCTGTGAATCCTTGAATTCTAGGGTCTTGTCCATATTGCTACAGGCCAGGCATCTCTTACAGGGGAAGAAACCCCAACTAGGTCTTCTGGAGTTGAAAATATTCTGGGTAGTCTTACCCCTGTACTGACTGTGGACTAGCATGTCTTTCAAATTCTGAGATCTCCTGTATGTGATAGATGGAGTAGAAGGAACACATTTAGCCAGGAGGGGGTCATTGAGAATAATGGGCCAGAATTTGGAGAGAGCCTGTCTCATAGGCTTCCATTTTTCATTGTAGGTGGAGATAAATCTCACCGTCATGGATGTTGATGGTTTATTCCTAGGCTGTAGAAGTTCTGATCTGGGTTTGTTATTTGCTTTGGACCAACCCCGACGAATGATCCTGTTTGAGTACCCCCTCTGTGAGAACCGCTGAGCCAGTTCTAAGGACTGTGTTTGAAATGAAGACTCAGTAGAACAGATTCTTTTAGTTCTCAAAAATTGTCCATATGGAATGCTGTCTTTCAGGGGTCTAGGGTGTGATGAGGCAGCATGTAGCACCGAGTTCACAGACGTTTCCTTCCTAAACACCTCAGTGTGTAGAAGGCCATCCTCACCTTTAAAGATTTTGGTGTCCAGAAAGTCAATATTCGTTTGGCTGTATTTGCACGTCAATTTAATGTTCAGCGAGTTGTCATTCAAAAGTTGGATGAAGGAGGTGAGGTCTGTTTCGGAGCCCTGCCAAATCACAAAGATATCGTCAATAAAGCGTACCCAGGTACACACCTTCTCAATCAAGGGGATGACGTCAGTTAAGAAAATCGCACGTTCCCATGACCCCATGAATAAATTAGCATATGAGGGTGCAAACGCAGCCCCCATAGCAGTCCCCTGTAATTGGAGGTAGAGGACTTCTTTAAACATAAAGAAGTTGTGGGTCAGGGCGAATTCCAGTAAACTAAGTAAAAATTCAATTAGGTCATTATCGTTAGTAGACATGTGAAGGAAATATCTAGCTGCTTCGATCCCGTCACTGTGACGAATAGACGTATACAGTGATTCAACGTCCAAGGTTACCATCCACATATCAGTTTCTAGGGGTATATCAGCCAATTTACGAAGTACGTCCCCAGTATCCTGAATGTATGACGGGAGACTCTCTACCATAGGTTTAAGGTGGAAATCCAGGAATTTGTTGATCTGTTCACACAATCCACCACCCCCGGAAACAATGGGGCGTCCAGGGGGATGAGTAGTGGATTTGTGTACCTTGGGAAGTAAATATAAACAAGGTGTGCGTGGTGTCTCAGGAATCAACCCATCCATTGTCTCCTTAGAAATTGTTCCATTGTAGAATGCTTGTTCTACCATATCCCTAAGTTGGTTCTGATAAATAAACGTAGGGTTGAAGGTCAAACGCTTATAACAGCTGGAGTCCTTAAGTTGCCTAGATGCCTCCTTCTCGTACATAGAGCAGGGCCACAGGACAATATTTCCCCCTTTATCAGAGGGTTTGATGACAACATTGTCAAGTGACTTTAATTCCTTAATGGCCTCTCTTTGTCGCCTCGTCAGGTTATCATGTTGTATCCCAGTAGGGATACGGCGAAATTCCTCAGTTACCAACCGGACAAATAAATCAATGTCAGGATACAAGCTAAGGGGGGGAAATTTCTTAGGCTTCGGTATGGTAAAATTACTCACAGTTGGTGTCGGAGTCTCATTGCTGAGTTCTTCCAGTATAGCGATGGTTTCCTGTTCTTGGGTGGACCACTCACTTGCAATAGAAGGTTTATCATGTAATTTTTTAAGCACCAACTTCCTGGCGAACAGATGTAGATCCTTTAGAGCTGTGAAGTAATCGAAGGATGCCACCGGGGAAAAAGTTAGGCCCATGCTTAGTACTTCAATTTGATCTGTGGATAACTGAACATCAGACAAGTTAATTACCTGGAGTTTGGAGGATTTATTGGAGGATCTCAGATTCCTATGTTGGTATGGACTAAATCTATGACCTCCTCCACGTTTGCTCCTATTGTTGGAGCCTCCTTTGAATGAATGGGACCCAGACGTGCTCTCAGTAGAAGATAAAGACGAGCTCGATGGAGCCCTTTGAAGTGGACGGGGTTGTTGCCATCTGTATACATTATTAGTCTGAAAATCACTTAAATCTCGTTGAAATTTCTTGGTTTTGGTATCTTGGATCTCATTAACCCAAGTGGTTAAAAGTTTGTCCATTTCAGCTTTAAATATCTCCATATCAGAAGGTGATAGAGTACTGGTCAGTTTCACTTGGAGGGCCTCAATCTCACCCTCCAATGACTCCAAAGTTTTTTTGTTTATACCAATGAGGATCTCCATCAGAGATCTGGAGCAAATGGTACAGGCATCTTCCCACCTACCACGAAAAAATGAATCCTCTACAGGGAATGACGGTAAAATTCTCACCCTTAGACCACGGGGGATAAGGCTCTTCATCAAGTAGTTCTCAAGGGAGGCCTTGTTCCACCAGACACGGGCTCTTTTTTTGATTAAAAATTTAAATGAGTTTTTCAGTTCGAGAGTGCTCCCATCAACATTACCCACACTCTGCACATGTTCACCCTTGAAAATAGTATCAATATTGGAAAGCCATAATTGATCTCTGGCTTTAATGTCCATGGTCAAGATAACTGTGAAAAACACAGGAAATCAATCAATATACCAAAAAATAGACCAAACAGTATATGAGGCGTACCTCCAAAAGAATATATATCCAAAAAAGAAGGGAAGTAACAGACCAAAAATTAAAATATCAGAAATTTTATTCAATGTTATTAAAAGACAAAAATGCAATTCAACTATAAATTTAAACATAAACTAAGGGGAAACATGGCAGAATGAACCCACAGCAATCCGTACAGTTGAATATATATAACGGAATGAGGAAATTCCACCAACTCAATACACATGCATCAGCAGGCTCTGGACTACAGAGAAAAAAATGACCACAAAGTAGTGCAATAAAAGCCAATGGGATTGATCTCAAGGAGTCATATATAGTGTATGTAATCATATGTCTATGAATGACAAATGAGGGGAAACATGTCTCCTAAAAATTATTAAAGTAAACTGAGTAGGAACCATATGGTTAAATCTATGCACGGTGCCAAAGTGGCCAGAGGATAGCAAATAAAGTGTCAGTGCTTAGTGCAAATAACATTAAGGGCCATATACATCCATGTGGAAGCCAAATCAGGCGGGTCATACGTATATTATCACCATAGTGTGCATACCTGCTGAGGGGAGGACTTGCCGTGGGACAGGATGAACCCCGACGCGCGTTTCGCAACGTAGCTTCTTCCAGGGGGTCGTAATGGTATGTGGGACGCAGTGCGGGCTTTATGAAGTACGGCGGTTGTCATGGCGCTGGCGTCCATCCGGCACAGAGCAGGAAGCGGTGGGTTCGGCGTCCCACGTGATCAAGTCCCGCCCACCTCTGACGCGTCAGAGAGGTCGGGAACAAGAGGACGCTGCGGGACACGTTGCCACGGCAACCCGGCAAGGCCGATAGACACAAGCGCACCACGCAGCACCCAAGAAGCACCAGCACAAGACTGCAGGTGAGTATAAACCGATATGTACAATACGGAGGTGTGGGGGCTGAGTAGATGTAAAAAAAAAAAAAATATATAATAAAAATATATATAAACCAGATGCTGCGAGAAATAAATAACAGAAGAGAACATAGGAAAAAGAAAAAAGTGTAAAAATGGAGTGATTAAAGGGCTTACATAGAGGAGTGTAATGTACGAATGCGAGGAGTGTGACGCTATAATGGGTACTTGAGAACGCAGAAGAAATAAAGTGCAATTATGCATATGAAGTGACGAACTACATATGCGGTTCCCATGAAAACACAGTGTAAACAATATTATAAAATACATAGCATAGAATACCAAAGAAGGTATACACAAAAAAATGATAATAGAAGACATTATGCAAATGTATACAAAAAATTGTTAATAAAAAGTGAAAAAATAAAAAGAAAAAATTTTTTTTATATTAGAAATATATATTATTTGGAGAATATTGTTCTTCATCATATTTCTTCTTTCTTTTACACAGATTCGTGACCTAGATGGGTGATGTCAAACGCAGAAAACGAGTACACAGCAGCTGGTTAAGGTAATTTCACATAATTAGAACTATGAAAAAAGGGAAAAACAACAATTATTAATACCATAGTATATACAAACAAAAAAAGGGGAATAATAAGGATGATGACATAATGAATGCAGATTAATTGTATATATACAAAATTAAAAAAGCGGCACTAGCAAAAGTCCCAAAAATTATAAAAAGAATATAAAAAATGTTAAAGGAAGGGAGCAAAACTCATCACTTCATTCAGGCCCTTGGGTTGAAGTGAGCCTAGCCTAGAGATCCACTGGGTCTCAAGTTGAGCCAATTTCTTTCTCACATCACCGCCTCTCAAGTCTTTCAGGATCCTGTCAATGCCAATCACTCTTAATAGACTGGAATCACAATTGTGGGCCAGTTTAAAGTGACGTGGTATGGGTTTAAGAGACATCACGTCACTAGCTTCACGGGCATTGATTATGTCACGGACATGTTCTCGAGTTCGTATTTTAAGTGGTCTGGATGTCATCCCTATATACTGAAGACCACATGGGCATGTGGCCCGGTACACCACATGATCCGTGCCGCAGGTAATGTTATGCGTAATCCGAATATTCTTGCCCTGTGAATCCTTGAATTCTAGGGTCTTGTCCATATTGCTACAGGCCAGGCATCTCTTACAGGGGAAGAAACCCCAACTAGGTCTTCTGGAGTTGAAAATATTCTGGGTAGTCTTACCCCTGTACTGACTGTGGACTAGCATGTCTTTCAAATTCTGAGATCTCCTGTATGTGATAGATGGAGTAGAAGGAACACATTTAGCCAGGAGGGGGTCATTGAGAATAATGGGCCAGAATTTGGAGAGAGCCTGTCTCATAGGCTTCCATTTTTCATTGTAGGTGGAGATAAATCTCACCGTCATGGATGTTGATGGTTTATTCCTAGGCTGTAGAAGTTCTGATCTGGGTTTGTTATTTGCTTTGGACCAACCCCGACGAATGATCCTGTTTGAGTACCCCCTCTGTGAGAACCGCTGAGCCAGTTCTAAGGACTGTGTTTGAAATGAAGACTCAGTAGAACAGATTCTTTTAGTTCTCAAAAATTGTCCATATGGAATGCTGTCTTTCAGGGGTCTAGGGTGTGATGAGGCAGCATGTAGCACCGAGTTCACAGACGTTTCCTTCCTAAACACCTCAGTGTGTAGAAGGCCATCCTCACCTTTAAAGATTTTGGTGTCCAGAAAGTCAATATTCGTTTGGCTGTATTTGCACGTCAATTTAATGTTCAGCGAGTTGTCATTCAAAAGTTGGATGAAGGAGGTGAGGTCTGTTTCGGAGCCCTGCCAAATCACAAAGATATCGTCAATAAAGCGTACCCAGGTACACACCTTCTCAATCAAGGGGATGACGTCAGTTAAGAAAATCGCACGTTCCCATGACCCCATGAATAAATTAGCATATGAGGGTGCAAACGCAGCCCCCATAGCAGTCCCCTGTAATTGGAGGTAGAAGTCCTCTACCTCCAATTACAGGGGACTGCTATGGGGGCTGCGTTTGCACCCTCATATGCTAATTTATTCATGGGGTCATGGGAACGTGCGATTTTCTTAACTGACGTCATCCCCTTGATTGAGAAGGTGTGTACCTGGGTACGCTTTATTGACGATATCTTTGTGATTTGGCAGGGCTCCGAAACAGACCTCACCTCCTTCATCCAACTTTTGAATGACAACTCGCTGAACATTAAATTGACGTGCAAATACAGCCAAACGAATATTGACTTTCTGGACACCAAAATCTTTAAAGGTGAGGATGGCCTTCTACACACTGAGGTGTTTAGGAAGGAAACGTCTGTGAACTCGGTGCTACATGCTGCCTCATCACACCCTAGACCCCTGAAAGACAGCATTCCATATGGACAATTTTTGAGAACTAAAAGAATCTGTTCTACTGAGTCTTCATTTCAAACACAGTCCTTAGAACTGGCTCAGCGGTTCTCACAGAGGGGGTACTCAAACAGGATCATTCGTCGGGGTTGGTCCAAAGCAAATAACAAACCCAGATCAGAACTTCTACAGCCTAGGAATAAACCATCAACATCCATGACGGTGAGATTTATCTCCACCTACAATGAAAAATGGAAGCCTATGAGACAGGCTCTCTCCAAATTCTGGCCCATTATTCTCAATGACCCCCTCCTGGCTAAATGTGTTCCTTCTACTCCATCTATCACATACAGGAGATCTCAGAATTTGAAAGACATGCTAGTCCACAGTCAGTACAGGGGTAAGACTACCCAGAATATTTTCAACTCCAGAAGACCTAGTTGGGGTTTCTTCCCCTGTAAGAGATGCCTGGCCTGTAGCAATATGGACAAGACCCTAGAATTCAAGGATTCACAGGGCAAGAATATTCGGATTACGCATAACATTACCTGCGGCACGGATCATGTGGTGTACCGGGCCACATGCCCATGTGGTCTTCAGTATATAGGGATGACATCCAGACCACTTAAAATACGAACTCGAGAACATGTCCGTGACATAATCAATGCCCGTGAAGCTAGTGACGTGATGTCTCTTAAACCCATACCACGTCACTTTAAACTGGCCCACAATTGTGATTCCAGTCTATTAAGAGTGATTGGCATTGACAGGATCCTGAAAGACTTGAGAGGCGGTGATGTGAGAAAGAAATTGGCTCAACTTGAGACCCAGTGGATCTCTAGGCTAGGCTCACTTCAACCCAAGGGCCTGAATGAAGTGATGAGTTTTGCTCCCTTCCTTTAACATTTTTTATATTCTTTTTATAATTTTTGGGACTTTTGCTAGTGCCGCTTTTTTAATTTTGTATATATACAATTAATCTGCATTCATTATGTCATCATCCTTATTATTCCCCTTTTTTTGTTTGTATATACTATGGTATTAATAATTGTTGTTTTTCCCTTTTTTCATAGTTCTAATTATGTGAAATTACCTTAACCAGCTGCTGTGTACTCGTTTTCTGCGTTTGACATCACCCATCTAGGTCACGAATCTGTGTAAAAGAAAGAAGAAATATGATGAAGAACAATATTCTCCAAATAATATATATTTCTAATATAAAAAAAATTTTTTCTTTTTATTTTTTCACTTTTTATTAACAATTTTTTGTATACATTTGCATAATGTCTTCTATTATCATTTTTTTGTGTATACCTTCTTTGGTATTCTATGCTATGTATTTTATAATATTGTTTACACTGTGTTTTCATGGGAACCGCATATGTAGTTCGTCACTTCATATGCATAATTGCACTTTATTTCTTCTGCGTTCTCAAGTACCCATTATAGCGTCACACTCCTCGCATTCGTACATTACACTCCTCTATGTAAGCCCTTTAATCACTCCATTTTTACACTTTTTTCTTTTTCCTATGTTCTCTTCTGTTATTTATTTCTCGCAGCATCTGGTTTATATATATTTTTATTATATTTTTTTTTTTTTTTTACATCTACTCAGCCCCCACACCTCCGTATTGTACATATCGGTTTATACTCACCTGCAGTCTTGTGCTGGTGCTTCTTGGGTGCTGCGTGGTGCGCTTGTGTCTATCGGCCTTGCCGGGTTGCCGTGGCAACGTGTCCCGCAGCGTCCTCTTGTTCCCGACCTCTCTGACGCGTCAGAGGTGGGCGGGACTTGATCACGTGGGACGCCGAACCCACCGCTTCCTGCTCTGTGCCGGATGGACGCCAGCGCCATGACAACCGCCGTACTTCATAAAGCCCGCACTGCGTCCCACATACCATTACGACCCCCTGGAAGAAGCTACGTTGCGAAACGCGCGTCGGGGTTCATCCTGTCCCACGGCAAGTCCTCCCCTCAGCAGGTATGCACACTATGGTGATAATATACGTATGACCCGCCTGATTTGGCTTCCACATGGATGTATATGGCCCTTAATGTTATTTGCACTAAGCACTGACACTTTATTTGCTATCCTCTGGCCACTTTGGCACCGTGCATAGATTTAACCATATGGTTCCTACTCAGTTTACTTTAATAATTTTTAGGAGACATGTTTCCCCTCATTTGTCATTCATAGACATATGATTACATACACTATATATGACTCCTTGAGATCAATCCCATTGGCTTTTATTGCACTACTTTGTGGTCATTTTTTTCTCTGTAGTCCAGAGCCTGCTGATGCATGTGTATTGAGTTGGTGGAATTTCCTCATTCCGTTATATATATTCAACTGTACGGATTGCTGTGGGTTCATTCTGCCATGTTTCCCCTTAGTTTATGTTTAAATTTATAGTTGAATTGCATTTTTGTCTTTTAATAACATTGAATAAAATTTCTGATATTTTAATTTTTGGTCTGTTACTTCCCTTCTTTTTTGGATATATATTCTTTTGGAGGTACGCCTCATATACTGTTTGGTCTATTTTTTGGTATATTGATTGATTTCCTGTGTTTTTCACAGTTATCTTGACCATGGACATTAAAGCCAGAGATCAATTATGGCTTTCCAATATTGATACTATTTTCAAGGGTGAACATGTGCAGAGTGTGGGTAATGTTGATGGGAGCACTCTCGAACTGAAAAACTCATTTAAATTTTTAATCAAAAAAAGAGCCCGTGTCTGGTGGAACAAGGCCTCCCTTGAGAACTACTTGATGAAGAGCCTTATCCCCCGTGGTCTAAGGGTGAGAATTTTACCGTCATTCCCTGTAGAGGATTCATTTTTTCGTGGTAGGTGGGAAGATGCCTGTACCATTTGCTCCAGATCTCTGATGGAGATCCTCATTGGTATAAACAAAAAAACTTTGGAGTCATTGGAGGGTGAGATTGAGGCCCTCCAAGTGAAACTGACCAGTACTCTATCACCTTCTGATATGGAGATATTTAAAGCTGAAATGGACAAACTTTTAACCACTTGGGTTAATGAGATCCAAGATACCAAAACCAAGAAATTTCAACGAGATTTAAGTGATTTTCAGACTAATAATGTATACAGATGGCAACAACCCCGTCCACTTCAAAGGGCTCCATCGAGCTCGTCTTTATCTTCTACTGAGAGCACGTCTGGGTCCCATTCATTCAAAGGAGGCTCCAACAATAGGAGCAAACGTGGAGGAGGTCATAGATTTAGTCCATACCAACATAGGAATCTGAGATCCTCCAATAAATCCTCCAAACTCCAGGTAATTAACTTGTCTGATGTTCAGTTATCCACAGATCAAATTGAAGTACTAAGCATGGGCCTAACTTTTTCCCCGGTGGCATCCTTCGATTACTTCACAGCTCTAAAGGATCTACATCTGTTCGCCAGGAAGTTGGTGCTTAAAAAATTACATGATAAACCTTCTATTGCAAGTGAGTGGTCCACCCAAGAACAGGAAACCATCGCTATACTGGAAGAACTCAGCAATGAGACTCCGACACCAACTGTGAGTAATTTTACCATACCGAAGCCTAAGAAATTTCCCCCCCTTAGCTTGTATCCTGACATTGATTTATTTGTCCGGTTGGTAACTGAGGAATTTCGCCGTATCCCTACTGGGATACAACATGATAACCTGACGAGGCGACAAAGAGAGGCCATTAAGGAATTAAAGTCACTTGACAATGTTGTCATCAAACCCTCTGATAAAGGGGGAAATATTGTCCTGTGGCCCTGCTCTATGTACGAGAAGGAGGCATCTAGGCAACTTAAGGACTCCAGCTGTTATAAGCGTTTGACCTTCAACCCTACGTTTATTTATCAGAACCAACTTAGGGATATGGTAGAACAAGCATTCTACAATGGAACAATTTCTAAGGAGACAATGGATGGGTTGATTCCTGAGACACCACGCACACCTTGTTTATATTTACTTCCCAAGGTACACAAATCCACTACTCATCCCCCTGGACGCCCCATTGTTTCCGGGGGTGGTGGATTGTGTGAACAGATCAACAAATTCCTGGATTTCCACCTTAAACCTATGGTAGAGAGTCTCCCGTCATACATTCAGGATACTGGGGACGTACTTCGTAAATTGGCTGATATACCCCTAGAAACTGATATGTGGATGGTAACCTTGGACGTTGAATCACTGTATACGTCTATTCGTCACAGTGACGGGATCGAAGCAGCTAGATATTTCCTTCACATGTCTACTAACGATAATGACCTAATTGAATTTTTACTTAGTTTACTGGAATTCGCCCTGACCCACAACTTCTTTATGTTTAAAGAAGTCCTCTACCTCCAATTACAGGGGACTGCTATGGGGGCTGCGTTTGCACCCTCATATGCTAATTTATTCATGGGGTCATGGGAACGTGCGATTTTCTTAACTGACGTCATCCCCTTGATTGAGAAGGTGTGTACCTGGGTACGCTTTATTGACGATATCTTTGTGATTTGGCAGGGCTCCGAAACAGACCTCACCTCCTTCATCCAACTTTTGAATGACAACTCGCTGAACATTAAATTGACGTGCAAATACAGCCAAACGAATATTGACTTTCTGGACACCAAAATCTTTAAAGGTGAGGATGGCCTTCTACACACTGAGGTGTTTAGGAAGGAAACGTCTGTGAACTCGGTGCTACATGCTGCCTCATCACACCCTAGACCCCTGAAAGACAGCATTCCATATGGACAATTTTTGAGAACTAAAAGAATCTGTTCTACTGAGTCTTCATTTCAAACACAGTCCTTAGAACTGGCTCAGCGGTTCTCACAGAGGGGGTACTCAAACAGGATCATTCGTCGGGGTTGGTCCAAAGCAAATAACAAACCCAGATCAGAACTTCTACAGCCTAGGAATAAACCATCAACATCCATGACGGTGAGATTTATCTCCACCTACAATGAAAAATGGAAGCCTATGAGACAGGCTCTCTCCAAATTCTGGCCCATTATTCTCAATGACCCCCTCCTGGCTAAATGTGTTCCTTCTACTCCATCTATCACATACAGGAGATCTCAGAATTTGAAAGACATGCTAGTCCACAGTCAGTACAGGGGTAAGACTACCCAGAATATTTTCAACTCCAGAAGACCTAGTTGGGGTTTCTTCCCCTGTAAGAGATGCCTGGCCTGTAGCAATATGGACAAGACCCTAGAATTCAAGGATTCACAGGGCAAGAATATTCGGATTACGCATAACATTACCTGCGGCACGGATCATGTGGTGTACCGGGCCACATGCCCATGTGGTCTTCAGTATATAGGGATGACATCCAGACCACTTAAAATACGAACTCGAGAACATGTCCGTGACATAATCAATGCCCGTGAAGCTAGTGACGTGATGTCTCTTAAACCCATACCACGTCACTTTAAACTGGCCCACAATTGTGATTCCAGTCTATTAAGAGTGATTGGCATTGACAGGATCCTGAAAGACTTGAGAGGCGGTGATGTGAGAAAGAAATTGGCTCAACTTGAGACCCAGTGGATCTCTAGGCTAGGCTCACTTCAACCCAAGGGCCTGAATGAAGTGATGAGTTTTGCTCCCTTCCTTTAACATTTTTTATATTCTTTTTATAATTTTTGGGACTTTTGCTAGTGCCGCTTTTTTAATTTTGTATATATACAATTAATCTGCATTCATTATGTCATCATCCTTATTATTCCCCTTTTTTTGTTTGTATATACTATGGTATTAATAATTGTTGTTTTTCCCTTTTTTCATAGTTCTAATTATGTGAAATTACCTTAACCAGCTGCTGTGTACTCGTTTTCTGCGTTTGACATCACCCATCTAGGTCACGAATCTGTGTAAAAGAAAGAAGAAATATGATGAAGAACAATATTCTCCAAATAATATATATTTCTAATATAAAAAAAAATTTTTCTTTTTATTTTTTCACTTTTTATTAACAATTTTTTGTATACATTTGCATAATGTCTTCTATTATCATTTTTTTGTGTATACCTTCTTTGGTATTCTATGCTATGTATTTTATAATATTGTTTACACTGTGTTTTCATGGGAACCGCATATGTAGTTCGTCACTTCATATGCATAATTGCACTTTATTTCTTCTGCGTTCTCAAGTACCCATTATAGCGTCACACTCCTCGCATTCGTACATTACACTCCTCTATGTAAGCCCTTTAATCACTCCATTTTTACACTTTTTTCTTTTTCCTATGTTCTCTTCTGTTATTTATTTCTCGCAGCATCTGGTTTATATATATTTTTATTATATATTTTTTTTTTTTTTTACATCTACTCAGCCCCCACACCTCCGTATTGTACATATCGGTTTATACTCACCTGCAGTCTTGTGCTGGTGCTTCTTGGGTGCTGCGTGGTGCGCTTGTGTCTATCGGCCTTGCCGGGTTGCCGTGGCAACGTGTCCCGCAGCGTCCTCTTGTTCCCGACCTCTCTGACGCGTCAGAGGTGGGCGGGACTTGATCACGTGGGACGCCGAACCCACCGCTTCCTGCTCTGTGCCGGATGGACGCCAGCGCCATGACAACCGCCGTACTTCATAAAGCCCGCACTGCGTCCCACATACCATTACGACCCCCTGGAAGAAGCTACGTTGCGAAACGCGCGTCGGGGTTCATCCTGTCCCACGGCAAGTCCTCCCCTCAGCAGGTATGCACACTATGGTGATAATATACGTATGACCCGCCTGATTTGGCTTCCACATGGATGTATATGGCCCTTAATGTTATTTGCACTAAGCACTGACACTTTATTTGCTATCCTCTGGCCACTTTGGCACCGTGCATAGATTTAACCATATGGTTCCTACTCAGTTTACTTTAATAATTTTTAGGAGACATGTTTCCCCTCATTTGTCATTCATAGACATATGATTACATACACTATATATGACTCCTTGAGATCAATCCCATTGGCTTTTATTGCACTACTTTGTGGTCATTTTTTTCTCTGTAGTCCAGAGCCTGCTGATGCATGTGTATTGAGTTGGTGGAATTTCCTCATTCCGTTATATATATTCAACTGTACGGATTGCTGTGGGTTCATTCTGCCATGTTTCCCCTTAGTTTATGTTTAAATTTATAGTTGAATTGCATTTTTGTCTTTTAATAACATTGAATAAAATTTCTGATATTTTAATTTTTGGTCTGTTACTTCCCTTCTTTTTTGGATATATATTCTTTTGGAGGTACGCCTCATATACTGTTTGGTCTATTTTTTGGTATATCTATCGAAAAATCATTGGTGGACAACTGGTGGTTTCCGAGAGCCCCAGACTTTGTTTTCACTTTCTATAATAGTATCTTAATTTGAGTACCCCCATGTTCATGTGCCTCAAGTCTGTAAGAGCACCACTTACCCATACATATCAGTCCCCCAAACCCATTGATTTGGATGGGAATGTCTATTTATATATATATTCAGCTGTCTGTTGTCTCCTATGTGATGTATATACAGCAGCCTCAGCATCTTGTAAGTGATCTATATACAGCAGTATCATGTTTCATGTGATGTAAACAGTAGACTGTGTCTCCTACGTGATGTATATACACCAGGGTCTCAAATTCTCCTATGTGATGTACACTGCTCAAAAAATAAAGGGAAAGTTGCAAATTTTTATTCATTGCATAGTGGAATGTGTTCAGAACAATAAAACATAACAATTATCAATGTAAATCAAAATGAATATCCAATGGAGGTCTGAATTTGGAATGATACTCAAAATCAAAGTGGAAAGTCAAATTACAGGCTGATCCAACTTCAGTGGAAATGCCTCATGACAAGGAAAAGATGCTCAGTATTGTGTGGGGCCTCCACGTGCCTGTATGACCTCCCTACTGAACAACGCCTGGGCATGCTCCTGATGAGGCGGCGGATGGTCTCCTGAGGGATCTCCTCAAAAACCTGGACTAAAGTATCCGCCAACTCCTGGACAGTCTCGGGACCAAGATCTCGAGATATATTTCAGTGCTTTTTATGGATAGGCGTGATTGTGGCATGTTTGATAGAAGGGAAGGTGCCAGAAGTTAGTGATAGGTTGAAGAGGTGGGCTAGGGATGGGATAAGAGTGGCGGTGATGATGGGGAGGTGTGATTTGGAGAGGAGACAATTAAGCTCCTCTTCAGTGATGTTGGATAGGGAGGTTATGGGGTTTGGGCATTGTCTGGTATACAAAGGGGTTGTGGTGGTTGAACAAGACTTGCCTTGTTTAGTCGATCTTATTTTTAAAGTGTGTGGCAATGTCCTCAGCAGAGATTAGGGAGGTTGGGGGGTTTGGGCAGTGGGGGGTGGAGAAGGGAGTTAAGTTTTGAATAACTGGGGTTGTAGGATAGGGAAGATACGAGGGTTGTGAAGTAGACCTGTTTAGCAGAGGTGAGAGCAGATTTGAAAGCGAGTGTTGCCTGTTTGAATGTAGAGAAGTCGTCTTGCGAATGTGTTTTCTTCCAACGCTGCTCGGCAACCTGGTCACTTGCCGGAGCTTTTTAGTGGTGTTATTGTGCCAGGGTTGTCTATTGATATGTCACACTCTGCCATGAACGAGAGGGGCAACCATGTCAATAGCTGATGCGAGAGTAGCATTGTAGAAAGCAGTGGCACTGTCTGTATCGTGGAGTGAGGTTATGGATGCCAGTGGTAGGATAGAGTCAGAGTGTGTGGATGTCTAGGTGCGCAAGGTTTCTTCGGGGGTGCGCATGTTGCTGGACATGGGTGACCGGTGAGGACAGGGATGAGAAAGTGAGCAGATCGTGGTCAGACAGAGGGAGAGGGGAGGTGGTGAAGTTAGAGAGCATAGACGGGTGAAGATCAGGTCTGTGTGTCCATCTGTGTGGGTGGCTGTGGAGGACCTCTGAGTAAGTCCTAAAGATGAAGTAAGGGACAGAAGTTTGGAGGCTGTTGACTGAAGGGTATCAGTGGGGATGCTGAAGTCACCCATGATGATTGTGGGAATGTCAGCAGAGAGAAAGTGAAGAAGCCAGGTGAAGAATTGGTCAATAAAGGCAGTGGTCTGGCCCGGAGGTCGATATATGATGGCCACTTTGAGGTTGGAGGGAGAGTAGATGCAGACAGAGTGGACTTCAAAAAAAGGGGAGGATAAGGGAGGGTAGAGGTGGGATTGGGCTAAAGGTGCAGTTGGATATCTGTTGCCAGGGCGAGGGTAAAGTGGAGGCCGCCGTAACACAGCGCGGCAGGGGAGGTGGTGTCAGAGAGTATTAGCCATGTTTCTGTAAGGCCGAGGAAGGCAAGATTGCGAGAAAGAGGTCATGAATCACATGAAGGTTATTGAAGATTGAGCAGGCATTCCAAAGTGCTCCAGAGAGGAGCTGGGGGTGGGCGTCAGGGGCACGGGTTTTATGTTGGAAAGATTGCGGTAGTTCATATTAGATAGGGAGTCGTAGGAGGGGGCAGTAATGGGAGGTATGAGCTGTGGATGTCCAGGGTTGGGAGATATGTCGCCAGCAGTGAGAAGCACAGAAAGGGAGTGCAGGTGGGAGAGTGGGCGGCTTGTTTTGTGTTTTGGTAGGACAGATTTAAGGTTGAGGAGCAGCTCAGCAGAGGAGGAAGTCAGGTGAGGAGGAAAGAGATGATTATTTGTTTAGAGGGTGCTGGGGTTTGGGGATAGCGAAGGAGTGAGGATTAGTAGAGCAAACACTGTAAGGGCATATGTGAACATGGAGTAAGATGGGTTAATAGAAAAGCTAGATACAAGTAATTGGAAGTGCTTACTCTGCAGACATACCCAAGAGACAGATACATAGAGTGCAGTCCTGACTCCTGCCGTTGAAATAACTGCACTTCACGATACTTTAGCTGCCGTGATATGCGTGCCTGACCCTGCACGCATGCCCTAGAATGCTACTAAATTTATAGGGCTAAGTAGAGGATCAGGTGAAAGGGATTGTGGGAGACGATTTGGGATAAATTAGCAATTGGCCAACACACCGGGGAGGTTAGATGATCAAAGGCGCTGGGCTTGGCTACATACATATGACGTAACACCTTACACCAGATAACATCTCCTGTGGCCCTAGCATGGATACACAGCAGTGAGTACAATGCAACAAATGGATTTAGCACACATTCAGCAGGCAGTTATATACCATTAAAGGGAATGTTGCAGGATGATACGCAGATGACTTCTCTGGTACTTCCAACAGTGCAGAGAATGAAGAGGCCTCCTGGCTCCCTGATGTATAGAGAACTGCAGTCCCTTGGCTAGTGATGTGAATAAAGCCTTAATCCTACCATACAACGTTACTGGAAGCATCGATGCCCGTTTATTTCAAATTCATTCCTTTGATAACAAGCATTAAGGAAAGAAAACAAGCCTGGAACTGTGAGCAAGGGCAATGGTGGAATTTTTTTCTCAATTGATCTAAACCCTAAAATGGTGCCCAAGTCATCAAACCCAAAATGTGACTGCGAAACACGGGACGATAAAAAACAAGACACACAATTCACAGGACGCAGATAGCTATTGTTTCATTCACTTTTCCGCATACTTTATTTGTTACAAACATACAGTTTTTAAATATATAGATTGTAAAACTCAATTTTGCAAAATTCTGTTATTGTAAGGAGTGCTGACGAGCATGAGTTCTGAACCTTATGCTTCTTCCATGTTATTACTTGTTCTTTTAAAAGGTTAAAATTGCCCCGGCTTTGTAAAGCTAGTGGTAAATCCAAAAAAAAGTGTTAAGAATCCGGGCCAGGAGTACTGGCTACTTTAAATCAGGGATTGGCAACAGGGACAAAACCTTCTCAGCTGCCTCCCGGAGGGACATCTCACTCCAGAAGAGGTTTTTTACAATAACCCAAACGAGCCCCAACAGAATAAGAATGGTGCAAGTGTTTATTGTGAAAAACCTGGCCTGGCTGCCCTGAGGAGAGTTGGGAAAAGGCCGAGATAGAAGCTGTGGTCAGCGGGATGAATAGGAGAGACTGAGGAACAGCTACCAACCGTGGAACCTCAAGGGGTAGACTGAAGGATAGACTCTGCTTGTATTACTAAGGGTACAGCCGCTTACGCTGTTTTACTATTTAAAGTGCTTTTAAACAGAAACAAAATATATATTTTTTTCTCCATATAATTCTTTTTATTAGTCAGCTAAATGTATTTGAAGAATACGTAGAATAAATGCCTACGGCAGAAATGCTTTACTCATCTAAATATGGTAGAGCTCTATATTGCACCCAAACTACATCGCCCATCCCGGCGGTGAGGTTAAACTCTGTGTGGCTGGCACTTACATCTCCTCCGAGCGAGTGGAAGTCATCTATATGAATCTGTGCTTTCCTCTTAACCACCCAATGTGCCTGCTACTACTTCTACTCTATGCGCCCCCCAAAAAAATAATATTGGGCAATCGAAAGATCTGTAGTGCAGTCTTTCCGTTAATTACTTGCTCCACTCCCCTCCGCCACCCGACTGCACAACTTTATAAAGCTATCATTAATATGCCCAGAACGTGACGCTCTGGCTCTTTACACCACTAGTCAAAGTGATCGTGGTTTTCGAAGACACTAAAACTCCAGTTGGCTTGACTTGATACCTCCTCGAGTAATTGGGATTCAAATGACGGGAGTCCTAAAAATAGAGAAGGAAACGTTTCCCTTTACAGGGGGGAAAGCGCTCCGTGATGGTGACCAGGCTCATTTCTGCCAAGGCATTCAAACCGCGTCTCCAAAATATTACCACAATCTTTAAAGCAGCACACTGGTGTTATACATCATCGATCATTCGACCATACTAGGAGCATATCACCAAAATGATGGGAAACTACCAACAGTACAATCACTGTCTTTACATAGAATCAAGATCGCCATTTCCGTTTCTAAAGTTCAATGTTAAATTTCATCAACACCAGGAGAGTTAAAAATGGACTGAATTGCTGACCCCAACATAAGTCACTGTTTAATTGTACACTTATATATTCTCTGTACACGTAATACCTTTACATACACCCTGCCCGCTTTTTCTACAACACACGGGGAATCTGAGCCCCCCGTCCTCTGAAGCGCGACATGCACGACCCACCGTGCATCCGGGATGATGCTCCAAACCTGTTACTATAGGCTTAAAAGCTGGTGAACCTACGATGCCCCATTACATTAAAATATACCACTGTAGCCTCCATGTTCCCAGCACTGGATCGTTCAGTTTTGGGTTGGGTTAGTTTCTGAGCACAAGAAGAAAAAAAACAAACAAACAAGAAAAACAAAACTATTTCTGGGGGGTGAAGATGAAGGAGCACATCTGTAAAACATTCAGCTTACAGTCACCCCCTGTATTATTTATATACAGATATATATTTAAGAGGCTATACAACATTTACAGATAAGGATCTGCTATTTTATACAGGCATTTGATATTATGAACAACCTGCGTATGACGGGGGTCAGGTTTGGCCAAAATAAGGAACAGACCTATGGTATTTGGAGTCGATGAGTTTGGACCTTTCTCACTGCATAAAAGCCTTAGTAATGATACTCTCCCTACCCCGCTACTGCCCACTGGTTACCCAACCGTCAAGATCTCAACACCAAGATTAAATGTGGCTCCTTGACCCATTTCTTGACTTGAAGGATCTACCTATATAGCACAAGGTCACCCTGTGGCAGTTAACAGTCCTTCAGGAAGTGCTGTGCATCATCCATAAGAATACTTACAGCCCATCATCCATAGTGTTGCGCATCATCTAGAAGTGTATTTTGGACACTACTGAAATAGGTTATAAGTGAGGAAAAGAAGTCCATCAAGTTCAACCTTTCTCCTGTTATTAAAAGGAGCTCTCTGGTTTTGAAAACCCACCCTTCTTTGGGAATTTTGAGTTAATAAAGGGGAGTCCTTTGTTCGTGGCCAGACCTTTCCTATATTCCATATTGAAGTGAATGATTTAAATGGACACTGTAGTGCTTAATTTCTCCTGTTGTGGCGCTGTAGGCAAAAAAATGAACGCTAGCTGACAGATTTTCCAACAGATTACAAGGGGTCCTGGTTTATAGGGGATAATGGTTTAGGGTTTTTTGTCTAACCCCCGTCATACGCATTAGCTTATATGTGTAATGGTGAACCACTAAATTCAGGGGCTGAAGCCACAGTGAGCAGGAAGAGGCAGGTCTGGGTAGAATTTTACAACCTCCCCAGTAAGAGGTTTAGAGTATGCACAGGACTACCGGCTGCTCATTGAGCACATGTTATATATCTATATGTAGTATATGCCCGCCCTTGGTTTACACCGGGTGCAACTATAAATAAAACTTTGGAGCAAGACCCGCACAGCCTCTTGCATTATCTGTGCGGCCGACACACACAAAAAATAAAGAGGAAAAGGACTTTCCTATGAGCCCCTGCATGATGGGGCTAGTATATATTTGCTGTGGATGAAAGCATGACATCTGCCACATGTAACAGGTAAAAGGAAAAAATAAAACTATCCACGTAAGAATGGTACAGCAGGACACTATACAGCTGCCTTGCAGGTACAAAAATACAGTACAATATACTGATGTGATTAAAACATCAAGAAATACTATTGCTCCCATACAGTTCTGAGAAAAACAAAGTAGAATTAAACATTTCCAACAGGTAGTCGGATAACATGAGGGTACGCTGGGATAAGAACCAGCAACGGCTCGAATTCTTGAACCTAAAGTAGGCCTGCCATTTACACACACACCGAGGCAGCCATTGGTGGACTTGTGGGATGACCATGGGAGGTCTCCTCACCAAAACATGAAGAAAAATGGCTGCCTCGGATGAGTCCAAGCAACAGGCCAATACTTTACCATTAGTCACCTGCCAAGCTGTACTCCTCTTTCCCAAAAATCAGTTCCATCATCTATTTCCTGTCTAGAAGAAGCACACGTGGGCCGTGTGGGACGTCGGCAGGGTCAATCAGGTCCAAACACAATAAATACATTAATATAGATACCAAATTCAATCATGAAGTGGTGCAGACATATAAGAAGGCAGCTTAAGTGAAGAAAATAAAAGATGAATGACGTCTATGCATCATATACCGAAAGCTGCTACATCTCCAGAAGCCTCCGCGAAAATGGTGGTGGTGGTGGAGCTTCTAGAGAAGAAGCCGTACCGCCGAGGCTCTGGAGATGTCACACACCTAAGTATGGGGAGATCATGATCAGCTCAGACATGGACACACAAGATAAAAATACTACAATTTCATTTCGACTTTCTTGGGGACGGAGGCGGATGCGGGAAACGACAGGCGCCTCGGTTCCCAAGAAGGTTCATTTCTCATCGTAACGAACATTAGCGAGGGAGCCGTCGAGAAGAGTTAAAAACATAATTCTGTAGAGGTCGTAGTAAAAGTACAGGTTGAGATCTGGACACTGCAGCGCCCCCCCCGCTGCCATAATAGAGGGGGGCAATACGAGAGCATCTTGTAGGCAGTAAGTTTGAGTAGAGGGCCTGGGGTTGTCACAGGCCGCACGCTCTTCTCCCCCGTTGCTTGTAGTGCTGTGGACTGTTCACCACCTGGACAGTTTTTAATATTTTTTTATTTTTGGAGGCACCATTACCCTCCGAGGTACTGAGAATTGAATGCAGGTCTTTTCAAGAATAAAAAGCCCGTAAGAGAAGAATCATGGACCTGAGCTTATCTTATTTGACGTTTGTCCGTTTGCATGAACCTAAATTGTTTTGGGTTTTTTTTTTGTTTTTTCTCTCTTCCTGGTTGGAAGAGTTTAATAAATTGGAGATCTCACAGATTTTCAGGGGGGGGTTACTTTTCCCCTTCGAATTGATGTTTAATGTCAAATTTTTGCTCTTAGTTGCTGGTATTTAAAAAGAAACAACAACAAAAAAAAAAAAGGTGACCTTATGGAAGTAGGAAATAATCCATGATTGGCGGGATCAAGAATTCAGTCCTGGTTGGAATGGTAACGCTGGTCCTGTCACTCTGCGGACTGGAGAAGCAAAGATTTGCCAAGAAATCCCAAAACGAGCTTTTTTTTTTCTTTTCTTTTCCTTGTGCTTTAGGAATGGGTGACGTCCTTGGGTAACTGCAGAGTGTGGTAGGAACAGAACTGCTGGTTTTCTTCTCCTTGAGGGAGGGGGCATCAATGGAAAGCCCCTGAAGCAAACGGATCATGGTGGTGAGAGAGGCGAGGGAGAAAGGGGTGAGCCTGGACTAGCGTCCGTTTCCCTTTATTCTAGCCCACCCTGTACCCCTGGACCTTCTGCTCGGGTTCTGGTGAAGCTACGGTCACTGCTCTCTACATCCTGCCCAGGAGAAGTCATGGTTTTCCTATCCAAGTGGCTCGTGTGACCTAGCACCGTGTAGAGCGTAATACACACAGGGGAGGCTAGGGTACTCCTACGTCCTGCCAGCTGGTGGTAAAAATCCCAAAAAATACACTAAAATCAGTCAGTGCCCTAGGGTTGGTGCGACGGCCCAGGCGGACTGACGCCAGTACTCACATCCTATGTGGTGGAAATGTGTGGGGGAGGGGAGCTTTACTTCTACAGACGGGGAGCACTGCTCTAAAGCCTAACCAGATTTAAAGGGGCCGCTCACCTTTGTTAGGAACTTTGGTATTGTTCACTTAACTGCATCGATTTGGGGCTAAAAATCATTTTTGAAGATGGAGTTAACCCATTATCTACCAATGTCCTTTTTTGGGGGACGCCTAGTCTTTTGCTTCTAGCAACTAAGATTTTATCATTTTTATAATTAGGTCCAATTTTTTTGTGTTGTGTTTGTAAAATGAATGTTTTCAAAATAGGAAATCATGTCATTGTCATTTTTAATTGAATATTGGGATGCCCTTTTCTGAAAAATCCGTAAAATGAAAATTTCTAATTTGGCAAGTAATGGGTTAATTAATAATTTTGCCGTTTTGCTTTTACAGGCTTTGATGTGTTCAGAAATAGGTAAAAACGATTCTTAGCCCCAAATACGGGCATTTCGGTTAAAGTCCTTAAAAGGTGGACAGCCCCTTTAACCCTTGGGTCACGTAACGCATTTGTACACCACAGCTGGTTGTTATATGCAACATATAATGGTTCATGTGTGATGAGACTAGAACATCTGCATCCTATAACATCCCCCCCAAGCTGACAACCTGCCAGAGATGGTAGAACAACAAGTCCCAGCCAGTGATCCCTTCAAGTATGACGGGAGATCTATGAAAGCTGATAAGAGAAATTGTCAGCTGATTGTAGCAACCAATCACGGTGCAGCTTTCGTTTCGGTACAGTGCTCCTGTAAAATGAAAGCTGCGCCGTAATTGGTTACTACAGGCAAAGGCTTCTGTCACAACTCTCAGAGCTCTCTAACCGTTGCAAATGGCAACCAATCACAGAGTAGCTTTCATTTGGTACAGTGGACGCTGCACTGTGATTGGTTGCTAGGGGCAAGATTCTTTTACAATTTTCAGAGCTGCTTATCTGTTGCTCGCAGCAACCAATCACAGTGCAGCTTTCATTTCTTACAGTAATCTTGTACAATAAAAGCTGTGCTGTGATTGGTCACTACAGGCAAACAGATTGCTTTACAGTTGCAAAGAGCAACCAATCACAGGGCAGCTTTCATTTGGTGCAGTGCTCCAGGAAGATGAAAGCCGCGGTGATTGGTTGCTACCGGCGACAGTTTCTCTTACGAGTTTTCATAGGTCGCGCAGATCACAGACGCATGCTGGGCCGTGTAGTCCGCCGGCAGGTTGCGGTATGCTGTGACTGACCTCCCCCCTAGCTCTCCGCTTTCTCCTCCGCCGCCTCCTCTCTGCGCTCAGTCGTCGTCCACGTCTTCTGTCTCGGAGTCTTCGCCGCCTCCCCCGGAGCCCAGGCCGCCGCCTCTCTCCCCGGGGCCCCGGCGGTCGTAGAGCTTGTCTCGCTGCCGCTCCTGGATCTCCTTCATCTCCTCGGCGTAGCGGCAGAAGGCGCCGCCGAACTTGCCCCAGGCCTTGAGCGGCACGGTGATGGAGTTGCGGTAGCTGGGCTTCACCTCGCTCACCCGCAGGAACACGCCGTACTTGTTGCAGCCGACGTCGAAGAAGAAGCGCTTGGAGTCCACGGTGATGGACGTGCCCTCCGGCAGCTCCCCGTACAGGCCGCCGGCCGCTCCGCCGCCCCCGCCGGGGCCCAGCCCCACGCCCAGCTCGTCGTCCTCCCCGCCGTAGTCGTCGATGAGCTTGGCCAGGGCGTCGCGGAACTCGATGAGGCCCTGGGCGGGGAGCGCGATGGTCTGTCCGCTCTGCAGGCCGGCTCCCCCGCCCGCGCCGCCGCTGAAGCCCGGCCCGCGGTTGATGGTCTGGCGGATGCGCAGGAAGCGGCCGCGCTGGTTCTCCTTCAGGTCCAGGTAGTACTTGCGGTTCTCCCGGACCAGGAACTCGCTCTTCAGGGCCCGGCGCGGCCCCCCGGCCCCGGAGCCGTCGTCCCCGGAGGACTGCGCGATCTGCTCGGGGCTGCTGGGGCCCAGCTGGGCGTAGTGCTCGATGAAGTCGCCCAGGTAGTCGCGGAACTCGGCGGCCACGGCCATGGAGAGGGTGAGGCGGCTCTTGGAGCCCCCGGCGCCGACCTCGGCGATCTTGATGAAGCGGCCCTTGGCGTTCTGCTTCACGTCCAGGTAGAAGCGCTTGTTCTGGATGTCCAGCCGCTTCGAGGCCAGCTCCTGCGTCTCCTGCTCCCGGGACATGTGCTGCTGGAAGCCGCCGCCGGGGCCCCCGCCTCCTCCTCCGCCGCTGCTGCCCCCTCTCTCGCTCCCGCTGTCCCCGTCCGCCATCTTCTCCTCCTCTCCTCCTTCGCGCTCACAGAAGCCTTCTCCAACTGCCTCCTCTCGGCTTCCGTCAGTCCCTGAGCCCGGGACTCCCTCCGCCTCCTCCTTCTTCCCTCGGGCTGCCCGCCTCACAGTCTGCCCGCTCTCTGCCGCTCCTCACCCTCCACCGCTCTGCTCGCCCCTCTTCTTCCCTCTCGTTCTCTCTGCCTCAGCCAAACCTTCTCCTCCTCTTCCTGCGTGTGCGTCCTGCGCAGCTACGACTGGAGCGGGCCCCCGGCTGAGGCCGGCAGCGCCATCTTGACTAAGGGCATGACATCTTCAGAATTGGTAGGGTGCAGTGTGGGGATTGGTTGTTAGCGCTCACTGTAGAAACCAATCAGATCGCTTCTTTCAGCGTGAGGAATGAAAGCTGCCCTTTTATTGGTTGCCATGGCTATAAGGCTAGTGGTTGCTATGGGCAACTTCACATTTTCAGTCGTTTTTTTAGGCCCGATACTCAAATCCACAGGAGCACAATGGGCAGATGTGGTAACATGTTTGTTTCATGGCATAAATTCAATTAAAACGTCAGAATTTATAGACACTTAGATAAGGATAGGAAAACAGTGGCTAATTGTGGCATATTGGTAAATCTAGTGCAGCGGTCATGTACAAGGGTTTCCATGGTTACAAGAACATGACATCTGAAGCGACACCACACTTGCCCATGGGTTGCCCCTGGGATTACCGCTCTCCCCATTGGTATGTACATGGAGACCGTATGTGAGCCATTTGCATCCTGGTCTCGTGCCGAGGCGAGTCCTACACTAGAACATTGGAGGCAGAGAATCTAGTTGGCAGAAGACTGCAGGTACGCCACTCACATATGGCTGGTCATGTGACCTCCCACCCGCACAGGAAATCCCGGGGAATCTGACAGTGGGCGCATTGCTCTCCATCATGATTCTGCAATCACTAGTTTATCCTTCTATTCCTTTAATCTAAATGTATATAATGACACATCAGGCAGTCCACAACCAGCCCCTCCATAGATCTCCAACATATTCTTCATTTATGTCTTAAAGAAGCAATCTGCCTCCTCCTTCTTCCATCGAAGTTATCCTCTCAATACTCTCTACTCCTCCTTCTAGACCTGTCCTCTGCTTTCGACACAGTTGACCACTGCCTCCTACTACAGATCCCCTCCTCCTTTGGCATCAAAGACCTCGCCCTATCCTGTATCTCCTCATACCTTTCCAACCGCACATTCAGCGTCTCCCACTCTCACACTACCTCCTCATCCCACCCTCTCTCTGTTGGAGTCCCCCAAGGCTCTGTTCTAGGACCCCTACTGTTCTCAATCTATACACTTGGCCTGGGACAACTCATAAAGTCCCATGGATTCCAGTACCACCTATACGCTCATGACACTCAGATCTACCTCTTTGGCCCAGACGTCACCGCTCTGCTGTCCAGAATACCGAAGTGTCTATCAGCCATATCCTTCTTGTCCTCTCGCTTCCTCAAACTCAATGTGGACAAATCTGAACTCATCATCTTTCCTCCATCTCATAGATCTTCCTTACCTGACCTATTTATCCCATAAAAGGACATCACGCCTTCCCCCGTACCGGAAGTCCGCTGCCTCGGAGTAACCCTTGACTCTGCCCTGCCCTTCAAACCACACATCCCAGCTCTCTCCATCTCCTGTCACCTCCAGCTCAAAAATATCTCCAGAATCCGTCCTTTCCTCAATCTACTAAAATGCTTGTGCATGCCCTCATCATCTCCCGCCTCGACTACTGCAACATCCTTTTCTGCGGCCTCCCTGCTAACACCCTCGCACCTCTCCAGTCCATCCTTAACTCTGCTGCAATCCATCTCTCTCCTCGCTACTCCTCCGCTTCCCCCCTCTGCAAATCTCTTCACTGGCTCCCATTCCCTCAGCGTATCCAGTTCAAGATACCAATACTGACCTACAAAGCCATCCACAACCTGTCTCCTCCATATATCTCTGAGCTAATCTCCCGATATCTTCCCTCACGTAATCTCCGGTCCTCCAAAGACCTTCTTCTCGCCTCCACACTTATCTGCTCCTCATCCAACCCCCTCCAAGACTTCACCCGAATATCCCCCATCCTCTGGAACTCTTTGCCCCAACACGTCCGACTATCAACCACATTCGGATCCTTCAGACAGAACCTGAAAACCCATCTCTTCAAGAAAGCTTTCAACCTGCAATGACCCAGCTGTCTCCTCACCACTAAAGGAGCAACTGAAACCCTCAACCTACTGTCTCCTTCCCCATCATCCTGTAGAATGTAAGCCCGCAAGGGCAGGGTCCTCGCCCCTCTGTATCAGTCCGTCATTGTTAGTTTGTTTACTGTAAGTGATATCTGTAATTTGTATGTAACCCCTTCTCATGTACAGCACCCTGGAATCAATGGTGCTATATAAATAAATAATAATAAATTGCAGTCAGGGCCGGACTGGCCATTGGGCAATTCTGGCAAATGCCAGAAGGGCCTGTCTGGTCATGGGCTGCCTTGTCTGCTATGTTTTTAGCAGAATCACTGTTCTCAAGACACCCATACTGTTAACAGTTGTGATGGAGCACAAAGTCGCTTACTCCGTCACTTACCCCAGCAGGCCACAGGTATCATTAGAAATATTGGTCTTGTAAATCTTGCTTTCCTCCATCCACAATAATGTTAATAATATATCCCCATCTGTTGCTTGGAAATGGGACAACATGGGCCTGTGTGATTGCAAATGCCGGGGCTGAATTTTAGTCCCAGTCCATACCTGATTGCAGTCATCATATTATATAGCACTATGTACTTACAATTGCTCATTTTGCCTTTCTATCCAGTTAATTCTTCTCTTTTCTATGTAGAAACAGGAAGTCTCTTGTCCCTGCAGAAATTATTCCCCTTTTCAACTGGTGACCCAGTTTCTCTGCTCCTCCTCTCCTGCCAGGGACGTTTGCAGTGACTGATGGCTCATACAGGGAAAATTGACCTCCTATTTCTACATAGAGCTTAGAAGAGTTAGGCTAGTCAGTTATTAATCATGTGATGTCATAGACTTAATGGAAAAGTGAAGAATTAGCGGGTTAGAAAGAAAAAATGAGCAATTGTAAGGACATAGTGCTGTATAATATGGTGAATGCACTATATTAAAAGGATAACTTTGCAAAGAGGAGGAGTGCTTCTTTAAAATCTGAATGGGGCTCTGAAAATTAACCACTTACAGCACATGCCCGTATCATTATGTCTGAATTCTGCTGCTCTTAATACAAATGGACCTAATGGTATACCAGGAGAATGGCATCGGAGCTGTGCTGGTGCCATCAAAATCATGAGCTGGCTGTAATACACAGCTGAAATTGTGGTGCACGGGATGGGAACTGAGTTGTCTTCAATCCTTCGGTTGGTTTCACACAAATTTCTTGACTAGCGATGGATCTCTCGACCCAAACTCAACAGCCTCATAGGCATCCATAAGGCTAGGTGCAGATAATCGTGTATTCTCATTTTAGAGAATCTGGTGGATTATGCTAATCCCACTCTGATCTGATACATATGTGATCCGATTCTCTTTGATATGAAGAAGACAGTTAAAAAAAAAAAATCTCCATCTTCTCCATTGTGTTAGTCCGTGGAAATTGGACTGCACTCAGATGCCATCTGAGTACAGTCTGATGGTTTCCACACACTCTTTGACTTGCATGACTGAGTGTGATCCGAATATCGGACGTGTGCATGACGCCATAGACTAACATTGGATCGCATTTGGACCGATGTTTTTTCGGATTGCGCGCGGACCAAAAATATGGCCATGTGCACAAGCCCTTAGGACAGTGTTTCCCAACTCCGGTCCTCCAGAGCCACCAACAGGTCGTGTTTTCAGGATTGCCTCAGTATTGCCCTGATGATGCATTTATGATCTGGACAGGCAGTCATTAATCCTGAACATTTCATACAATATCATATGACTTAAAGCACAGCCATGTAACTTTGTAGGTTCTGGTACTTTGTAAGGTCAAAAGAAGAGGCTAGGAGAGATTACCACAGTCAGGCCGGCGTCACATTACTGGATAAAACATTGCCTAGTACTCCGGCCCAGTGTTACTCTATGGGACAACTCAGATCGGCCCCATACAAGTCTATGGATGCGAGTGAAACATTGCACTGCACTCGGACATCACCCGAGTGCAGTGTGATTAATGCAGAGGAGATGGAGAGCTGTGCTGCCATTCTCTCATTCCAGCGGAGCGGAGCACAGTAGCATCACACTTGGCTTCCACTTGCAGCAGAGCACTCGGGAGCGGAGCCTTCAGCTGCATAGAAATACACGCTCCGGTCCTGAGTGATGGCGGCTGTGCCGGGTATTGATGCAAGTGTGACCCCGACCTTAGGTGCAGTATATGTGGAAGTATGGCTGTAGACCCCCAGTCTCCCAGCAGAGGCCAGTTTTGTCTCTGATAGTATACACCGGGGTTTCTATCTTTCGTTATAAGGAATACTGAAGCAAGCTACTTTCAACACTACAGCGGCATCCAGTAAAAATGCATCCCATATTGTATGGAATTTGTAACACGTCCTTTGGGTAACAGTTAACACTATATGGCATCAGTTACATCCTTTCATTTGAACAAGTGAAAGCAAAAAACACACATTAGATTAAATACAAGAGACCACTGCAAAATGTTCAGTTTGTCAGATTTTTCTCTTTATAGGTATATTTTTGAGTAAAATGTAAATTGTTTTTTTATTCTATAAACTACTGACAACATGTCTCTGAATTTCCAAGTAATACATTTTGTATTTATTTTCTGAAAATGAGAAATGGTCAAAATAGCAAAAAAAATGCATTGCTTGCAGACCTCAAGTTATGCAAAAAAAAAAAAAACAAGTTCATACCAATTTAGAAACAGCAATACTAATGCTTTAACTCAGGAAGAGTTCAGAAATCAATATTTTGTGGAATAACCATGATATTTAATCCCAGCTTTCATGTGTCTTGGCATGCTTTCCACCAGTCTTTCACACTGCTTTGGGTGAACTTATGCCACTCCTGGTACACACATGTAAGCAGTTCTTCTTTGTTTGATGGCTTGTGACTATCCATCTTCCTCTTGATTACATTCCAGAGGATTTCAATGGGCTTCAGATATGGAGATTGGGCTGGCCATGACAGGGATTTGATGTGGTGGTCCTTCATCCACACCTTGATTGACCTAGCTGTGTAGTATGGCGCATGTCCTGATTGCCTGAGCAGAAGGAAGCAACTATTTTTCCAGGATAACCTTGTATGCGGATTGATTCATACATCTTTCACAAAGAACAACCTGCCCAGTTCCAGCCTTGCTGAACTGACCATTTCTCATTTTCAGAAAATAAATACAAAATGTATTGCTTGGAACTTTGGAGACATGTTGTCAGTAGTTTATAGAATAAAAGAACAATTTACATTTTCCTCAAAAATATACCTATAAAGAGAAAAATCAGACAAACGGAACATTTTGCCAGAGCTGAATATATCTAAAGACCTCAGTACACATTATTCTGTTGCGGGGCCTCTTGACTCTCACCTGACAGATGAAAGAGCCGAGCACCTATGTGAATGGAGGAGTCAGAAGAGATGGCTGAATGATCGACCAAAGTATCATTGATCTGACATCTATCTGTTAGTGCGCTCACTAGGTGAGGTGGATCCTGTAAGCCCCAGACCCCGGGGCGCTGATGTAAGAAGGCACCTTGGCACATTCAGGAATCTCGGGAGCTGTAGTGGATTCCAGCAGGAGCGAAATGTGAGCACAAATGCACAGCTGGTGGCATACACCAAACATAGAGGTCAGACACTCAATCCCAAGTGAGCCTAAGTGAGCCTTACATAGGTCTAGAGAGATGATATCATTGATCCACATTGGACAACTTGCAAAACGTGACGTGGAGCACAACAGAGGGCAGTGGACCTAGGGGAAGGCAATGGAGCCCAGTATTTCCATGACAGGAGTGTAACCTATTGTGCATGGGGTATTTTAGCCGTGTGTCCATTTCTAAGGTGTGTGCAGCTTATACAGAGGCACACAAAGTCTGTAGAGCTCAGTATTACGGCTCTCCATCTGCTCCTTATGGTCCCTCTGTATGGTACTGTGTTCTGCACTAAATGTCATTCTGCTGTGCGCTGGAGCCCTGATTGTTCACCACTTCCTCCATTTTACAGCACTTTTCCAGGTGTATTCTTCATCTCTTTTCCTGCTGTTTCATAATGTAAATGGTATTTGGTGTAACTATTCCACTATGACCAAATTTGCTTTCAGAAGAGTCAACAATGTACACAAGTTGTAATGATGGATACATCCAGTGCTCATACGTTTTTCAGACAATCAGTTATTGGTCAGTGGTTTGTGAATTGTAACGTGTGTATGTGACCTGTGACTAAAGTCTGATATCAGAGAAAGGTGTCGTGTCTCACCTGGTGAGGTCATACTCAAAGCCCCTGGTCTTGATGATCTTGAGGAAAAAGGACAGGTGGCGATTGCTGAGACGGGGTGAAGTGATGTTGAAGATGTAATTGACTGGAGATGTCAATCAACGATGACTGATGTAGCAGAACTGGTAAAATGATGACTGATGACACCGATCTGGAATAGTAAAGTTGTAGCAGTAACAGCTGATGTAGCAGTGCTGGAACAACACTGACCGATGAAGCAAAGCTGGGATAGCAATGATCAGAATAGCAGGGTTTTAGAAGATAAGAGATTCCCAGCCAAAGTAGTGGCAGAATGCCGACTACCTGAAAACTCAGGCTGAGTCCTGCCACCTGAGCCGGGTTATGTATCCTGGTGCGATGAAGTCATAAGTGCACATAAGATTGCTGCAGTAGCTGAACACACAGGAGAGGATACGGAGCCAGCCAAGGAGGAGAAGTGAGGAAGTGCTTGGTGTTGTGACTGGGACAAGTGGGTAATAAAAGGTACAGATAGTAGTGATGAGCGAACGTTCTCGGATAAGATGTTCTCCAAGCATTAATAAATAAATAATCTTTATTTTTATATACAGTTAAGTCCATATATATTTGGACAGAGACAACATTTTTCTAATTTTGGTTATAGACATTACCACAAGGAATTTTAAACAAAACAATTCAGATGCAGTTGAAGTTCAGACTTTCAGCTTTCATTTGAGGGTATCCACATTAAAATTGGATGAAGGGTTTAGGAGTTTCAGCTCCTTAACATGTGCCACCCTGTTTTTAAAGGGACCAAAAGTAATTGGCCAATTGACTCCAAGGGTATTTCATGGACAGGTGTGAGGAATCCCTTCGTTATGTCATTCTCAATTAAACAGATAAAAGGCCTGGAGTTGATCTGAGGTGTGGTGCTTGCATTTGGAAGGTTTTGATGTGAAGTGAACATGCGGTCAAAGGAGCCCTCCTTGCAGGTGAAACAAGCCATCCTTAAGCTGCGAAAACAGAAAAAACCCATCTGAGAAATTGCTACAATATTAAGAGTGGCAAAATCTACAGTTTGGTACATTCTGAGAAAGAAAGAAAGCACTGGTGAACTCATCAATGCAAAAAAAACCTGGGCGCCCACAGAAGACAACAGTGGTGGATGATCGCAGAATAATCTCCATGGTGAAGAGAAACCCCTTCACAACAGCCAACCAAGTGAACAACACTCTCCAGGAGGTCGGCGTATCAATATCCAAATCTACCATAAAGAGAAGACTGCATGAAAGTAACTACAGAGGGTTCACTGCACGGTGCAAGCCACTCATAAGCATCAAGAATAAAAAGGCTAAAAAAACATCTAAAAAAGCCAGCACAGTTCTGGAAGAACATTCTTTGGACAGATGAAACCAAGATCAACCTCTACCAGAATGATGGAAAGAGAAAAGTATGGCGAAGGCGTGGTACAGCTCATGATCCAAAGCATACATCATCTGTAAAACACGGTGGAGGCAGTGTGATGGCTTGGGCATGCATGGCTGCCAGTGGCACTGGGTCACTAGTGTTTATTGATGATGTGACACAGGACAGAAACAGCCGAATGAATTCTGAGGTATTCAGAGCCATACTGTGTGCTCAGATATATTAGAGCTGGGTAACAATCCAAGAAAAATAATAAGTAGCAATTGGATAAAACATAACCTTTATTAGGTCTGCATATAAAAACTAGTAAATGCACGACGAACAAAACAGGGGAAGAAAAAACCCTTGTGAAGTTGTGCCAATGTGACCCTTACCAACACAGAATGGGGAAAGATAGCAAAAAAGACAAATATGCTGACAGTATCATAGACACTTTTTGCCGTTTAAGTAGAACAGCTGATGCGTTATTAAGTGGTTCAAATAACTGTTAGTTTATTCCAGCAGTAAATGTTGTGCTATATACAATAAACCTACTTAGGCGTATATACTAGGCTTAGTGTAGTTCAAAAGAATGCTACCTAGGTGTGCCATAGGTCTATTCCACATAAATATAAAACAGCATAATACTGGTCATATACCATGATTACTTAAGATAATTGATCAAAATGTGATACACAAAACAATATACCAAAACAAAACCGGGACCATGCAGTTACAGGTCTTTACACTCCCCTGATGAGTCCTAACGGACGAAACGCGTCGGGAGACGCCATTTTCAGTAGAGGCATTCTCGCCCTTTGAGAGACAGGATGACTTTCTCCAACATTGGGTGAGATCTATCCACTTAATTGTGTTTTATGGAGAAAGTGGCACAAACTAGTGCCTGATGATAACAAGGATTGCTCCAATAGGACCTGGATTGTATTAATACATATAAAGGGGATGCTCATGAATCTGGTCATGTTGCAGCATGGTCCCGGTTTTGTTTTGGTATATTAATACTTTGGTTTCTTGGTCATGTTTTGACTGTATGCCTCTTAGATGCTGCTATGTTTTCTGACAGTTACATATGGCACATGCGCGTGTGGTACCGTTCACAAAGTGATGTCCACATATTCTGGTCATACTGGAGCTCTAATGGTTTTTGATCAGTGAACACTGTTCTATCTTTATGGCAAATGATCCACATAAAAAAAGAAAAAAATCAGTGATTTTGATTTTGATCAATTATCTTAAGTAATCATGGTATATGACCAGTATTATGCTGTTTTATATTTATGTGGAATAGACCTATGGCACACCTAGGTAGCATTCTTTTGAACTACACTAAGCCTAGTATATACGCCTAAGTACCGTAGGTTTATTGTATATAGCACAACATTTACTGCTGGAATAAACTAACAGTTATTTGAACCACTTAATAACGCATCAGCTGTTCTACTTAAACGGCAAAAAGTGTCTATGATACTGTCAGCATATTTGTCTTTTTTGCTATCTTTCCCCATTCTGTGTTGGTAAGGGTCACATTGGCACAAGGGTTTTTCCTTCCCCTGTTTTGTTCGTCGTCAGATCCAGCCAAATGCAGCCAAACTGATTGGTCGTCGTTTCATACTACAGATGGACAATGACCCAAAACATAAAGCCAAAGCAACCCAGGAGTTTATAAAGGCAAAGAAGTGGAATATTCTTGAATGGCCAAGTCAGTCACCTGATCTCAACCCAATTGAGCAGCATTTCAATTGTTAAAGACTAAACTTCAGACAGAAAGGCCCACAAACAAACAGCAACTGAAAACCACCGCAGTGAAGGCCTGGCAGAGCATCAAAAAGGAGGAAACACAGTGTCTGGTGATGTCCATGAGTTCAAGACTTCAGGCAGTCATTGCCAACAAGGGGTTTTCAACCAAGTACTAGAAATGAACATTTTAGTTAAAATTATTGAATCTGTCCAATTACTTTTGGTCCCTTTAAAAACAGGGTGGCACATGTTAGGGAGCAGAAACTCCTAAACCCTTCATCCAATTTTAATGTGGATACCCTCAAATGAAAGCTGAAAGTCTGAACTTCAACTGCATCTGAATTGTTTTGTTTAAAATTCATTGTGGTAATGTCTATAACCAAAATTAGAAAAATGTCTCTGTCAAAATATATACTGTATGGACGTAACTGTAGTGCTAACATATTCCGCAGCACATTACAGGTTGCACACATTATCATCGTTGTCCCTGATGGAGCTCACAATCTAAATTCCCTATCAGTGTCTTTGGAGTGTGGGAGGAAACCGGAGTACCCAGAGGAAACCCACGCAAATACGGGGAGAACATAGAAACTCCTTGCAGATGTTGTCCTCAATGGGATTTAAACCCAGTACTCCTCTGCTAACCGAGTGTCTTCGGCATGCTTGAAAAATAGCAATTCCTGCATGTGTTACAGCATGCCATGCAGCCACAGAGATTCAGACATATTTTTCGTGCACGCGAAAGACACTCTGTTAGCACACGAGCATGCTGAGATAACACCTTATCCCAGCACATTCACTCAACACTAAGGCTAGGTTCACATTGCGTTATGGCGGTACATTTAACGGACTACGTTACACCTCGGCATAAAGTAGATTGTGAGCCCCGATGGGGACAGTGATGATGAGGTCTGTAAGGCAATGGGGAATTAATGGCGCTATATAAGGGAGTAAAATAAGACAATTTGCAGACAACTTTGTGACAAATGTTAGTCCAAAGAACCCACATAAGGGAATAGTCACTGGTTCCTGCAACTAGAAATCTGCTGCATTCATCTGCATGTGGCTCGTCAGAGACTAGTAGGAAAACAGTACATTGGTACGTGGCTCCTGTACGCAGGACACATGGAATATAAAGATGTCGCCCTTATGACATGTCTAAATAATAATGACGCACTGCTTCAAACCAATCCTACAGTGCTTCTATATAAAAACCTAATAAAATACAGGCGCCTGCTAGAATATGAGCCGACCACTGTGAGTGCAATGGAACCTGCAGTGTTAATAGGAGTAATTTTTGGATTCATTAATGGGAACATAAGAATAAATATATATATATATATATATACATATATATATATAATTTGTCTTATTTTCTTCTCCAATCTCCTGCAATGATTGTAAACTATTTTATAGCGCCCCCTGCCTAATGGGAAAATATGACATGATGATGAAGACACATTGGTTGTCTAGGGTTAAGTGGGTTTTGATAAAGGTGCAAGAGAAGGTTGCCATCAGCACGGTTCACTGGCCAGGTCTGGGCACAGCAGTCACTATTCTGGGCACGTGCCCGCGTCTTTACCCATGTATTGTGGTCTCTATATCAGATGTTACATGGAGGCCCCCCTCCCCCAGGTCACTGGCCACACAGCCCTGTGTTGTGCAGTGCCACTGTACATGGTGCATTGCAGAGCAGCTCAGCCCGGCCGCTTTGCTGCAGAATCTTAAGCCTCGCGTGTGTGCGGATGTGTGTGGGCACAATGCTGTGCGTGCAGTCAGCCTTCTGCATCTAGAGAAAGATGGAACCTGCAAGGACGTTTTCAGTTTTGTTCACACTGTACAAGGAGATGATATAAACTGCAAAGGCCACCGAGTTGCAAGGCTGAAAAAGTTGCTGGTGTGTATTATCACCCGGTTACCGTGGCGACTGCTGCTTGAGCGTGATGGGGGGTCTACAACCTAGAGGATGGCGGTGGAGGTGTGTGGGAAGGAGGACATGTACGGGGGCGTGAGGGGGCAGTGAGCGAGAGTGAGCTCTGCGCTTACGCCTGCATTTTATACTTCTGGCTTTTATTGAAAATATTGGTTGTCGCAGGATTGGACAATGCCCCCCTGAAAGCAGGACTCGTGGACCACCCTTCACCGGACCAAAGGACATGATATTCAGGAAAAGGGCACAGATTCTTCTATATATACCTATATACAGCTCTGGCAAAAATTAAGAGACCCCCACATCAAGACCCTGATAGAAGCAGCCCAATCTCCTGACCTGAACCCCATTGAAAACCTCTGGAATGTAATCAAGAGGATGATGGATAGTCACAAGCCATCAAACAAAGAAGAACTGCTTACATTTTTGCGCCAAAAGCAGAGTGATAGACTGGTGGAAAGCATGGCAAGACTCATGAAAGCTGCGATTAAAAATCATGGTTATTCCACAAAATATTGATTTCTGAACTCTTCCTGAGTTAAAACATTAGTATTGTAGTTTCTAAATGATTACGAACTTGTTTTTTTTTTTTTTTGCATTATTTGAGGTCTGAAAGCAATGCATTTTTTTTGTTATTTTGACCATTTCTCCTTACAGAATTTATTGCTTGGAACTTCGGAGACATGTTGTCAGTAGTTTATAGAATAAAAAAACAATTTACAAGTCCCCTCTATAATTTGTAAAGCGCTGCGGACTATGTTGGCGCTATATAAATAAAAATTATTATTATTATTATTTACATTTTACTCAAAAATATACCTATAAAGAGAAAAATCAGACAAACTGAATATTTTGCATTAGACTCTTAATTTTTGCCAGAGCTGTATGTACTGTATATAAAGCGTTTGTTAATTAATAAAAGTCAAAATATTAAGGAAAGTTCCTATAGAGTCTATTCTAACTTACTGAGAATAGGCAAAGTATCCTGATGTCAATAGATCACGTGGGCATTGGTACCAGTGATGGGCATTGACACTAGTGATGGGCATTACAGCTTTTTTTATGAGTTGGATTATTTGGCTCACCTTGGTATAAAGAGTTGGCTCTTTTGGCTCCCTATCTAATGCCACTACTCATCCCGGAGGTAGCGTGCAATGCTTAAGGGGAGAAACACTTTTTGGGCTGGCGGCTGCACTGATAGATTCAGGGACCCACTGATAGATTCATCAGCTCCTCGGTGGGCCAATTTACCCTCCCACCCTTTATTCTTTTTCTGGACCTAGAGCACATACAGGTGCTTCTCACAAAACTAGAATATCATCAAAAAGTTAATTTATTTCAGTTCTTCAATACAAAGAGTAAAACTCATATATTACATATAGAGTCATTACAAACAGAGTGATCTATTTCACGTGTTTATTTCTGTTCATGTAGATGATTATAGCTTACAGCCAATGAAAACCCAAAAGTCATTATCTCAGTAAATTAGAAAAATTAACAAAAACACCTGCAAAGGCTTCCTAAGTGTTTTAAAACGTCCCCTAGTGTGCTTCAGGAGGCTCTACAATCATGGGGAAGACTGCTGACTTGACAGATGTCCAGAAGGCAGTCACTGACACACTCCACAAGGAGGGTAAGCCACAAAAGGTCATTGCTAAAGAAGCTGGCTGTTCCCAGAGTGCTGTATCCAAGCTTATTAATGGAAAGTTGAGTGGAAGGAAAAAGTGTGGTAGAAAAAGGTGCACAAGCAAACGGGATAACCGCAGCCTTGAAAGGATTGTTAAGAAAATGCCCTTCAAAAATTTGAGGAAGATTCACAAGGAGTGGACTGCTGCTGGAGTCATTGCTTCAAGACCTACCACACACAGACGTATCCAGGACATGGGCTACAAGTGTCACATTCCTTGTGTCAGGCCACTCATGACCAATAGACAACGCCAGAAGCGTCTTACTTGGGCCAAGGAGAAAAAGAACTGGACTGTTGCTCAGTGGTCCAAGATGTTGTTTTCAGATTAAAGTAAATTTAGCATTTTATTTGGAAACCAAGGTCCCAGAGTCTGGAGGAAGAGTGGAGAGGCCACAATCCAAGCTGCTTGAGGTCTAGTGTGAAGTTTCTACAATCAGTGATGGTTTGGGGAGCCATGTCATCTGCTGGTGTAGGTCCACTGTGTTTTATCAAGACCAAAGTCAGCGCAGCCATCTACCAGGAAATTTTAGAGCACTTCATGCTTCCCTCTGTCGACAAGCTTTTTGGAGATGTAAATTTCATTCTCCAGCAGGACTTGGCACCTGTCCACATGGCCAAACGTACCAGTACCTGGTTTAAAAACACCAGTATCACTGTGCTTGATTGGCCAGCAAACACGCCTGACCTTAACCCCATAGAGAGCCTATGGGGTATTGTCAAGAGAAAGATGAGAGACACCAGACCAACAATGTAGACGAGCTCAAGGCTGCTATCAAAGCAACCTGGGCTTCCATAACACCTCAGCAGTGCCACATGCTGATCGCTGATTGATGCAAAAGGAGCCCCGACCAAGTATTTAGTGCATTTACTGAACAAACATATCAGTAGGACAACATTTCGGATTTTAAAATAATTTTTCCAGCTGGTGTTATAAAGTATTCTAATTTACTGAGATAATGACTTTTGGGTTTTCATTGGCTATAAGTCATAATCATCATCATTAACAGAAATAAACACTTGAAATAGATCACTATGTAATGACTATATCTAATATATGAATTTCACTTCTTGTATTGAAGAACTGAAATAAATTAACTTTTTGATGATATTCTAATTTTGTGAGAAGCACTTGTACCATGAGCTCATACACTCTGATGTCTTCACTAATATATGCCACCAGCAGACACACACACATAGACAGACAGACACACAAACAATAAAGGACTTACCACCACCCTATCGCCTCTTCAGTTTTTGCCTCTCCTGTAGAGTGCAGGTCCTGTGTTGTGACATCATGGTGACGTGATCGTGATTTCACCAAAAAGTCCTGAAGCAGTCTCCATATGGGAAGCTACACTGATAACTACTATTAGTGTAGCTCCTGCTGTAGAGACCCCCAGTTACACCCCCCCTCCGTCAATGCCGGTCCTGATGATAGTCATCACCTTTTTACTTTGGACTGTAGGGTTGCTTTACCTAGCTAGCTTCCTTGAGAACATCAAAATACCTAATTTGTAAAATTAAGCTGTAGCAAAAAAAAAAAGTACCACATGAAGTAATTCCCATTTCTATAATTTTACAGCAAAGACCCCCCCAAAAAAACAGAAGAGTATAACACAACTATGAATGTGCATGCTTTTCATTGCTGAGCTGAAAGATAACAAGTGAAATAAAATATATATATTTTTAAAAGTCTTTGAGGCCACTTAGCACGAATGCCTGCAAACTTGCAGCAAGTTGCAGAACCTATTGGCTGGCGAAATTGGCATGGAGGGAGATCTAACTCGGTAGAAGCAGCATTTTGGCTTATAGCCCGCTTTGATAACCTGGGTACCAATTTAACGTGGGTTAAAATCCACCCAGTTTTATAGACCTGATTCCCAACGGGAATTTTATACATTATTTCCATTGGTGACGCTTTGCAGGGAAGCTTTGGACACTTCAGTGCTGACCGTGGAGAGTGGGAAACTCTCATATTTGTCCTGACTCCCTGCGCATCGGCAGCGGAGTAGTAAGGTCTTTACCTCTTTTTGGAAGTTGCTATTCAAGAAACCATACATGACTGGGTTGACACACGTAGACGCCATGGCTGACAGGTGGCAGAGAGAAAATATGAGATCGTGATAACAGGTAGAAATACGCTTATGGTCCCAGTCAAAGAGGGCATTGAAAACAGTGAGAGGCAGCCAACAAAGAGCAAAGGCTACGACAATGGCAAGTAACATGATGTTAACCCTCCGATGACCTCCCTTCCGTCCTCCTGAGTCTCCCCCTCCTGCTCTCTCCACTACATCCCTTCTTCTCCGTAAGCGTAGAAATATACGGAGGTAACACAAAAGAATAAGGAGCAAGGGTAGGCAGTACTGGAAGAGCAGGAGGCAGGTGGTATAAGCCAGACGGTGTGGTTCAGATGGCCAGTTATCAATACACACAAAATGGTCAATGTAAGGGTCAAAAGGTAACGAGAGGTTCTGGAATGGCTGATTGGTTAGGATACTAAAGGAAAGGAACGGTAGGGAAATGAAACATGACACTGCCCAAGTTACTGCCACGGCAAGATAAGCGTGCCATGGCAAAGGTTTCCAACCTGTTGGATGTATTATGAGCTGATGTCGTTCCAAAGCAATGAGGACTAATGATAATACAGAGACGGTGACAGAGATGCACTGCACAAACGGGGTCACTTTGCAGAGTGCCTCACCCAGGATCCAGCGGTTCATCAGAGTATAGATTACAGTGACGGGCACACACACCAAAGCCATGAGGATATCAGAGCAGGACAGATTAGCAATAAAAATATTGGTGACATTCCGCATCTCCCGTTGGCGAGCAATAACAAACACCAGGCATGAGTTTCCAATGAGTCCCACTGCTATGAGGGCACTGTAGGCTATAACCAAGAAGGTGACATTGCCAACAGAGTCTACACAAGAGGCTTCTCCTTCCCAGTTGGGGCCTAGATATCCAGTCAAGTTTATGGTAAAAAGATGTAGGTAATCCTCCATTTTCTTATGCCGTGGTGCTCCTAAGGACACACCTGTGAAGCACAAACACATAGATGAGTATATACATGGGCATTTAACTTACAGCAAAACAAAGTCAATAAAGGAACACTAAAATATAGAAAGTACATTAAAACATTACAAAAATAATACAAGCCATTTCTTACTCTCTTTTGATTATACTCTGCCTATTTTTGTCCTAGGAGATTGTTCATTTTACTCTATCCTCTCGCACTACTCAGTCAAGACCTGTTTTTGCCAATGTCCAAAAAAAGGACAAAGGCTGTCAACAGAAGTGCTGCCGAGACTGAAGATTAAGTTCAAGGTCTTTATTATTATTAGGAGAAGGTGTTTTGAGACCAGTCTGATCCCTTCCTCAAGTCCATCAGACAAATCTCAAAACGTGTTGTCCCAATCATCATAATAAAGTCCTTGAACTTGATCTTCAGTCTCGGGAGCACTTACGTTGACCGCCATTCTCCTTTTTTTGTACATTGGCATTTTTTACTCTAGATCACCGGAGCTGCAGAAATTCTATTCCATCTGCTTTTACTAATTGCACAACTTCAATAAGTGAGTGCACACTGACCACTTGTATGTACACAACCCTCCTAACAGCTTTCACTGGTATGATGCGCTCTGTGAAACCCTATTATGTTTGCATATGGGGCTAAGAACTTACTTGTATGTAGTTGCTAATTACCTGACTGCTCTGCCCGGCGCTGATCTCTCCTGGCACAGAGCGGTCACAGACCGCTCCTGATGGAAGTTCTGCTTCCATTGATGTCACGTTCACAGGTTGAACACAGGCCAATAACCAACTTGGGTACTACTGGGCAAGTGCCAAGGCTAATGTCATCAGTAATAAGGTGGGCAGAGTGCTGAAACGCTATGAGAGAAGACGTTCATTTGAAAATATGTTCTTTGCTGCATAATAATGGAATTAAATATTGGGTTTAAGGATCAATAAAAAAACAATATATTTACCTTAAATTCTACTAATTTCTCAAAGGGGTTTTCCAGGACTAAAATATTGATGACATCTCCCACGAATAGGTCATCAGTATCAGTTCGGTGGTGGTCCGACACCTGGTAACTCCACTTAACAGATGTTGGAAGCTCTGCTGGATCAGCGCACCTGAGTACACTGTGCCGTGGCCATTGTTGGGTACTGCAGCTCATATCTCAACAAGATCACTGACAGTGTACAGAGACTTGCTGTTCCAGCACTGTACACAGTATATCTAGCCGTCTAGCGTTGATCACCGTTAGGGTGGCAGGTATCAGATTCTCGCAGATCTGATTTTAATGAGTGATCCCAAGTCCTTGACAACCCTTTTAAAATAATAAAATGAATAAACTCACCAAAGAGTTAAGAGCAACATCTCGACTGAATCATTATATGACCTGATGCTGCTCAAGAGAGGATTCCTATAAGAAAAGAAGGCAAGACTTTAGACAGAGAAAGTTGTACAGAAAATTAAAGGGGTTGTCTTAGAGACAATGTACGGAATGTCACCTACCCACAGAATGGGTTATCAATGTGTGAAAATGTACGACCACAGCATTCACTGTATATAGGAGTGATGGTCGCTCACGCTCACTTCCCCAGAGTGGTCATACATTTATCATCTACCCTGATAAATGTTTTTATGGAACAACCTATTTAAGGGGTAAATGAGAAGTTTTAGGTTAAGATCATTACTCCCCCCCCAAAAAAAAAACAAAACACATTACGATTATATGAATTATATGAATCAGTTACCTAAAACTATATTATTATATTTAAAATATTAGCTGAAAATCATTTGTGCTATATTAGTTTATTACATTATCTATTGTTTTATGTATAAAAATTATATTTATCATGTATTCTATATTTATTGTGTTCTACGTAGTTTATTATATATATATATATATATATATATATAGACTGGTCCTTTGCAGCATGAGATGTATTATGTGTAGTGTTTAGGTGATTCTGCATTAGCTTTAGAGTTTCTTTTTTACATAACGACCTGCGATTCGTGCGATTGGGGCTCATGAGTTGTATGGAGGCCTATAAGTCTTTGGGGCGCTATGCTATCTTTCTATGTATCTCATATTATTATTATTATTATTATTTATTTATTTATATAGCACCATTGATTCCATGGTGCTGTACATGAGAAGGGGTTACATACAAGTTACAAATATCACATACAGTAAACAAACTAACAATGACGGACTGATACAGAGGGGCGAGGACACTGCCCTTGCGGGCTTACATTCTACAGGATTATGGGGAAGGAGACAGTAGGTTGAGGGTTGCAGGAGCTCCGGTGATGGTGAGGCGGTAGCTCCGGTGTTGGTGAGGCGGTAGCTCCGGTGTTGGTGAGGCGGTAGCTTCGATAGTGATGAGGCAGTAGCGGTGTCAGTGCAGGCTGTAGGCTTTCCTGAAGAGATGAGTTTTCAGGTTCCGTCTGAAGGATCCGACTGTGGTTGATAGTCGGACGTGTTGGGGCAGAGAGTTCCAGAGGATGGGGGATATTCGGGAGAAGTCTTGGAGGCGATTGGATGAGGAGCGAATAAGTGTGGAGGAGAGGAGGTCTTGGGAGGACCGGAGATCACGTGAGGGAAGATATCGGGAGATTAGTTCAGAGATATATGGAGGAGACAGGTTGTGGATGGCTTTGTAGGTCAGTATTAGCAATTTGAACTGGATACGCTGAGGGAATGGGAGCCAGTGAAGAGATTTGCAGAGGGGGGAAGCGGAGGAGTAGCGAGGAGAGAGATGGATTAGTCGGGCAGTAGAGTTAAGGATGGAGTGGAGAGGTGCAAGGGTGTTAGCAGGGAGGCCACAGAAAAGGATGTTGCAGTAGTCAAGGCGGGAAATGATGAGGGCGTGCACAAGCATTTTAGTAAATTGGGGGTTGAGGAAAGGACGGATCCTGGAGATATTTTTGAGCTGGAGGCGACAGGAGGTGGAAAGACCGAGACAGGCTTTCTTCCTTGTGAACCTGAGAGACAAAATACATGGCATGGCGGATAGGATGCTGCATTACAGAGGTACTCTCCCCTGTACACAGCTACATTCCCATCAGTCGTTCTGGTGCAGAAAATGGGAACTAGTGATGAGTGGGCGTGCTGGTATAAGGTGTTATCCGAGCACGCTTTTGTCCTAATCGAGTGTCTTCGCGTGCTTGAGTTGCCACCGCTGCGTGTCTCGCAGCTGTTTGACAGCCGCACCACATGCAGGGATTGTGTAACAAACAGGTCATCACCGCCGTAAGTGTTGTGGCTGTAGAACAGCCGCGAGACATGCAGTGGCAGCAACTCGAGCATGCTGAAGACACTCGATTAGGACACAAGCGTGCTCGGATAACACCTTATACCAGCACACTCGCTCATCACTAATGGGAACATTACTGCAGTATGATGGTTCCATAAGGGGGCTCTACAGTATATAACCCCCTCCATACAGTGTCCAAGAATAGAGCTCTGCCATGTGCTAATTACCTTACTGGTAAGTATCGATACACAGCATACATTACAGAAACATAACATAGGCAGTCACAGATGCCACTGATGCGCAGTGCCGCACCTATCGACTATACTCTAAGGCTAGGGGCACACCGCGTCTTTTAGATTCCGATGGTTGTTGTCTTTGTCCACCAGTGCTGTGAAGTATGTCGAGAAGAATGAGCATGTGATTTCTTTTAACCTCTCTAGGGTTTCCGAACCCCAAGGGCTTATACAGACGTCCATGTAAATTGGTCCAAGCCCAAACCATAATGCGCGGACTGGCTGCAGCTCTCCCGACCCAAAGTGTCAGCTTCATATATGTCTGTGAAGCTGTCGTGCTCAGGCCAGGAGAGCCGCGGCCACTCCATGCATTATGGTTTGGGCTCGGACCAATTTACATGGACGTCTGCAGAAGCCCTAAAAGAAGTGATGTAAGATGGAGTAACATGTGCACAGCAATATGGTTTTGACATTGTTGTGCATAATGATCATTTTATGGGGGGGGTTCTTCAAGTGCTTTTTCTGGTGTATTCCGGGCAGAATCCCCCTGAAAAAAGACGTACATCACGCACAAATACTTTTAGTAAAGTTTGATAAACCTCTTTGATGTTATAATCCATTAAGGGGATTTTACATAAAGTTATTTATTTTTTATTTTTAATACATTTTGCAAAAGACACCAACTTGTACCAGTTGCTCATACATCTTTTAGAACTTTCAGACATGTACATGATAATCGCGGTTTAGGTATGCAAGAATGGATAGTGAGATTGCATAGAACATGGAGGACCTCATGTATAAAAAAGTAGCACAGACAAAAGTGGAACAGTCGTCCGCGTCAGACCCTTCCGCTCATTAAACTAAAACTGGATCCTGAACGCTTGCCGTGGGCATTACTCATTCTACAGTGAAAAATGCACAGTGAAATCTGCAGCATTTTTTTATTTCTTTTGCAGAAATGTTGTGGACCTTTCAGCCTTTGCGTTGCATTAGGTAAAATGTATGGTGATATCTGCATCTGTGATTCATCTGTAGAAGGTAGTCATTGCCAGAGTTTCTCAGTCCAAGGGCTCATTCACACATCAGTTTTTCACGTACTTGTGACAGTCTATGTTGCTGTTCACATGTCAGTGATTGAGTGGTCCGTGTAAAATTGTGGAGAAATGTCCGATACTGATCCAATTGTCAGATGAAACTATGCAATGAAAGTCTATGGGTCCATGAAAAAATCAGGACTCTGATGCAGGGGCGGATTATAATAGGGTCAATCTGGGCGGTAGCCCAGGGCCCAGTGGTGTGGGGGGGCCCTGGGCTACCACTTAGATTGCCCGCCGCCATCAGGGCATTACTGCCCTGACTGGCGTATTGGCCTAGTGGGCAGAGGGGGCCCGCATCGGGTCCTGTCTCATCTGCTCACCGGGCCCCTACCGGCGCTGCGGCAGTTTCACCTATTGACGCGCAGGCGCAGCGCACACGTCGCCGGCGTCTGACGTCATTGTCATTCGCCGGCGAGTCCACGCTGCTGGAGGGAGCTCGCCGCTGGAGCGCCGGTCAGGTGAGGAGAACTCGTTTTTTGGGGGTTTTCTTGCTAACGGCAATCCGGGGGGCCTGGGGCAATATGCTTGACACACTGGGGCAGATTGCTGGACACACTGGGGCAGATTGCTGGACACACTGGGGGCAGGATGCTGGAGACAATGGGGCAGATTGCTGGACACACTGGGGGCAATGCTGGAGACAGTGGGGCAGATTGCTGGACACACTGGGGGCAATGCTGGAGACACTGGGGCAGATTGATGGACACACTGGGGGCAATATGCTGGAGTCAGACACTGGGGCAGATTGCTGGACACACTGGGGCAATGTGCTGGATATACTGGGGCAGATTGGTGGACACACTGGGGGTAATATGCTGGACACACTGGGGCAGATTGCTGGACACACTGGGGCAATAGTGGAGACACTGGGGCAGATTGCTGGACTCACTGGGGGCAATATGCTGGAGTCAGACACTGGGGCAGATTGCTGGACACACTGGGGCAATATGCTGGACACACTGGGGCAGATTGCTGGACACACTGTGCCAGATTGCTGGACACACTGGGGCAATATGCTGGACACACTGGGGCAGAATGCTGGACATTTTGGGGGCAAAATGCTGGATGCACTGGGGGCAGGATGCTGGACACACTGGGGGCAGGATGCTGGACACATTGGGGGCAGAGATGCTGGACACATTGGGGGCAGAGATGCTGGACACATTGGGGGCAGGATGCTGGACACATTGGGGGCAGGATGCTGGACACATTGGGGGCAGGATGCTGGACACATTGGGGGCAGGATGCTGGACACATTGGGGGCAGGATGCTGGACACATTGGGGCAGAGATGCTGGACACTGGGGGCAGATATGCTGGACACTGGGGGCAGAGATGCTGGACACTGGGGGCAAAGATGCTGGACATTGGGGGCAGAGATGCTGGACACACTGGGGGCAGGACTGGAGACATGGGCAGAATGTAGATACAGGGCATGATGAGAGACACAGGGCACAATGAAAGACATGGGGCAGGATTGGAGACAGATTGTGCAGGATCATGGGGCAGGATGGATACGATGGAGACTGATGGGGCAGGATAGGGAGATCATATGGGGCGGGATGGATACTCATGAGAGCAGGATGGGAGAACATACGGCTGGAGCCAGGAATGAGATACATTGGGCCACGATGGGGGATATTATTATTACCATAGGGGCTAATTATGGGATATTATTACTGCAGTGATGTATTTATTTTATTTTTTGAGGACACTGTTTTAAATGGGGGGGCGGTCCTGTTTATGTGTAGATTGACACTATGTTGCCTCTTTTTCTTCATGTGGTGTAATGTAGAAGTTGGGAAAAATTAAGTAATGTGTTCTGCAAGCAGAGCTCGAGATAACTGTGTTCTTTCCTGCAGAGACGAGTCCTGGCTGGATGAAATGATGGCGGTCTGTGCTGGATGAAAGATGAAGGACTTCACCTAGAGACGTCACTGGTGAGTCAGTGTTACCTATACACTGACACTATACACTGTATACTATATACTGAACTGAAGGGTAAATTGACTAGATGAATGGATGTTTGACAGGTTATAGTTTCACACAGCAACTATTTTTCTGGAATAATCTGGTTCAGGTATATGATGACCCCGTCGCATGACCCCGTTACATGACCCCGTCACATGACCCCGTCACGTGACCGGGGGCCCACAGTGTCTGAACAGCCCGGGGCCCTGGCTACCCTTAATCCACCCCTGCTCTGATGCCATCTGTGTATGGTCCTTTTATCCCTGACAGATAGAAGAAAAAAACTGATGAAACTCTGACCGAACTCTGATGAAAATCACTGATGAAATTCGATCTGTTTTTCTCGTATGTCTGAATGAGGCCTAAGGATGGGTTCGGATGAGCTTAGGAAACCTTTCATCCACAAAACTCAGACTATTTTCTTCTGTATTTTCATCCGTATTTTGTCCATGTGCCATCTCTGTGCCTGTTTTTTACATTCATGTGGCATCCATCTTTTTACATCAGCAGTTGAATGCCTGGGCCAGTGATTTTCATCCGTACTGTCACCTGTGTGGTCGAATGCTATAGGGATGTCCCCTGTGGGATCAGTTTTTTTTTTTTGCGCAACCATAGACTTGTTCAGGCGAGTATCATCCGCTACAGAGAAGTGAATAGTGCGCGCAGCACAAGTCAGTGTGAAAAATCTGTCATCTGTAAACCTCTATTGAATTACATTGGCCCGTGTGTAATCAGATTTTACCCTTGGACATCACACGTCCATATAACACTAAGGCCTCATTCAGATGTCCGTGAGTTTTCTGGTTTTGCAAAAATAAATTCAATTTTTCATCAGCGTTTTTGATCCGATTTTCATCAGTGTTTCAGTTTTTACAATCAGTGTTTCATAAAAGATTTTCTTAAAAAAGTTATTAAAGAACCTGCACAACTTCAATCCATCATGATGTTAATCATGGACGGCACTCGGATATGTCTCCGTGATTTTTTTGTGGACACACAGTCTGCAAAAAAAACCTCACAAACACATAAACATGCCTTTTTTCTTTTGGGGCCTTACCAAACAGAATTGTCCTGAACCTTCCAAATGGTGCAAATTTATTGAGGCTTGTATGAAGTACCTGAGACTGGTTTGCCGGCTTATCCTTAGGATATTCTATCAATGTTTGACCAGTGAGTGTCTGATCCCAGGGAACTGCTCCATTACAGGAAAAAATAAGGGACAAGGGCACAATCAGATGGTCATATAACATGGATGATTGCACCATAGTGTTCGGACTGGCCGGCGGCTCTCCTGACTCAAGTGTGACAGCATGTATTTTTATTCAGCTGTCATGCTCGAGTCAGGAGAGCCGCTGGCCAGTCCGAACATTGTGATGTGATCGTCGTCTGTGTTATATGGCCGTCTGACTTGAGCCTATGCGTGATGACTCATAAGACGAACTAGATAAATTAATTTCGAAGGTCTGTTGTATTACGTTACCGATAGAGAGTTTATGGGGAAAGATGACAATGAGAAAGTTTTAAGTTTGAAAATGACATTGAACTCATGGTGGTGGGCACATGGAAATCTAGTGGGGGTGGGCAGCTGAGAAATTGTTCACCTGAGAATACATGTTAGATATCTGGAATGGTAGGAAAATGTGATTCGTTATAATAGATGAATGTGGATAAAATCTGCGCTGCTGCGACAAATGATGGATCCAGATATAGTTATAAGATGTTCGGGTGGTTTATTCAACGCGTTTCGAAGTTCATGGCTTCTTCTTTAGGAAGTTTCCACAGAAAGATATCTTTCTGTGGAAACTTCCTGCAGAAGAAGCCATGAGCTTCCAAACGCGTTTAATAAACCACCTGAACATCTTATAACTATATCTGGATCCATCATTTGTCGCAGCAGCGCGGATTTTATCCACATTCATCTATTGTAACGGTTCTGAGAGGTCGCAACGCAGACCTGTGGATCTGCAGCAGCTGACAACTACACGCTTTTACTTTGTACCACCAGGTGAGCAGTTCTCTCATAATTGATTGGAAGCAATCCTGGGGTTAAGACCCTATGTGCGCTTTTTTGTCTCCTACCTTTCTATACTAGGAAAATGTGATTGGGAGATAGGTGGAACAGGTAGAGTTATGGTCTTTTATAGGGCAAGCAGGGAGAGCAGGAGAAAAATACCATGTGGTAAGGAAAATTCTCATCCAACCCTTCATTGTGTTTTTGTAATGTAGAGCTCATGTGAAGACAAGCTTCTGATAAGGTGGTTTCGGTGATGGACCACAGCAAGTTAGATATAGTTTTACAGCACTTGTCAGGACTTACAGTCATGGCCAAAAGTATTAACACCCCTGCAATTCTGTCAGATAATACTCCGTTTCTTCCTGAAAATGATTGCAATCACAAATTCTTTGGTATTATTATCTTCATTTCATTTGTCTTAAATGAAAAAACACAAAAGAGAATGAAGCAAAAAGCAAAACATTGATCATTTCACACAAAACTCCAAAAATGGGCCAGACAGAAGTATTGGCACCCTCAGCCTAATACTTGGTTGCACAACCTTTAGCCAAAATAACTGTGACCAACCACTTCCGGTAACCATCAATGAGTTTCTTACAATGCTCTGCTGGATGTAGTAGTCAGCCTCAGTCCAGGGTACCAGCAACAGGTGCAGAAGGAGTCCAGGCAGCACAAAAACTAGTAGAAATCCCCTTGGCAAGTCAGGTTGGGAGCCGTCCACTATACGTTGCTTTTCTGGTCCCTTGCTCCCTGTAGTTTGCTGGGAAGGTACTCCTTTCTCTCCTGTCCTGGGACAGTACCTGCATGGAAGGCAACTTGAGCCGTTCTCTTGGGGTCTCAGACACGGTAACTACAGGCTCTAACTGCTGCTGTACCTTAGGCGTTATATGGGCAATTTACGTATAGTCCTATGCCCTCCGGTTCTGCTGCGGAACTTGTAGTTGTCCACAACTTCGGGCTCCCAGTGCCCAGTTTCTGTGCTCTGGCTCACAGGAGGCTCAATCACAGCCTCCTTGAGCTACTAATCTTCCCTCTCTGCTCCTTCACTGTCTTCTACTAACTAACTAACTCCTCCTCCAGATCAGGATGTAAATGAGGGAAGTTCCCCTAAAGCCAGGTTTTGAGCTCCCCCTCCTGGCCTGGATTCAGAATGTGTTGTATGTGAGATTACCTGCCAAAGGGATCCCCCTTGTATTCAGGCATGGCACTACGCTCCCCGAGAGGAAGGCAGCACCACTGTGGTTCCAGAACTCCTGGGGTACCACAGCTGCATGGGTGAGCCAGTGGTGACAAGAGGCATGGCTTGGCTAGGTCTGGTATACAGGAGCTGCAATGCCTGAACGCCTTATGAAACATTACATAATACTCAGTGAAATCAATGGGTTTTTCATGTAATGAAAGTGCTTGTTCCTCAGTGTCAGACCCAATCAATTAAACTGATGGCTTAAGATCTATCTATGTGCTGGGTCCTCGAGCAACAGTTGTTCTTTGCAGTTGCTTTCAGCTCAAGCTAATAGATGACAGCAGTCCCGTTCAGGGACCCCCCTACTATTAGATCCAATAAAAAAGGATTTTAAAATCTGACATTCCCAGTAAATCACTACATTTTCATTTTATATCCAGTTTGTGTTCCCCCAGTACATTTCTCAGCGGATTCTATCGTCATCCAGCCCTTGGTCTACAGATACCTTTCATGATGTGTGTGTTGCCGCCTGCATTAACGAGTCATGTACAATGATCGGACTCTCGCCCACTCCCGGTCACGCTCCAGTTTATAGTAATTAAATAATAACGGCATAGGCTCCTTTTCCAGTGACTTGTCTGTGATTTTTCTAACATAATGTATTAGTGCCTTCCAGATGGCCGATAGATCTGCTCATTGCCACAAACTGTGCTGCAAATTTGCCTGCGCTATGCTGTAATCTGTTCTCTCCAAACAACAAATAAAATACATAATTAATGCAATCAGTAAAATATTTAGTAACGTTGCAGGATAAGAAATGGCATTTCACTCTGAGCTAAAGAAATCCTTTTTTTTAGCAACTTCTATCTGATTTTAGAAAAGTCGGATGACAACTGATATGAGTACAATCACAGGGGTTGTCACACATGTTTTCTGAATGGCAAATCTATAATTGCACTAATATATCTCCTGCGCTTATCCATCAGTACATAATTAGGCAGATTTATGGGGGGGCACCAGTGTCAAGCATGGATTGTTCAGGGTTCTCCAGTTTCCTGCCACATATTGCCAAGTTGTATGGCTCTTTTCCTTTAATTAAAGGGGGTTTCCTACCATAATAAGTAATTGCATATTCCACCAGTCATGTGAAGGAATGAGCGCTCTCTTGCACTGGCTGTCCAAAGGAATGCTGCGTAGCCCTATTCACTTGTAATGATGCTGTGTTAGACCCCAAAGTGGCCTTTACGCTTGGGATCAGTGGGGGCCTCACTGTTATGTAAGGAGGTGGCGGGGACCCTCAACTGCCTTCTCTCTCCTATACACCGAGCACATGTGTCACATGCGGCACCCTGATGGTTCATTAATGTTTTATACTGTTATGTCATGTAGTAATGTCATTGTCATATGGTGTACCCTAAATGTGCATGTACTTGTATATATTTAGTTTAGGGATAGAATGAGTTAAACTGTTTGGGAGGAGTTAAAATGGGGATGGTGCAACATCTCAGAATGTAGAGAAAGGAATCCTGCTTCTAGAGCAGAGCCCGGGCAGGCTTGCCCAGGGTAGGACATGCACTGTAGTGACTAGTGAGGACAGAGGAGTCCCCTGTCAGGGGGGTGAAGGCTGCCCTAGCTTGGTGGGCAGCGCCGATAGACACTGGCTCAGTGGGGTCGACCCCAGGAGAAATACGGACCAGGACAGCCAGTCAGGCAGTTTATTGAAGTCGCAGGGAAAGTGCAGGAAGCATTGTCTTGTTTGCACCGTCTTCAGTAAAGTTTTGCAGTTAGAACAGAACTTTGGTGTTTTCTGTGACCTCGTCGCCTGCAACCTGAGTGGCTGAGTGCTGAACGTAACCGACTGTATCGCAGGACTGAGCCTTCACCTGTCTTTTCATGTGCAAGGTGCCAGGGTGTTCACTGACTGTGAAGTAGTAAACTTGCCCACGACTACCACTCCGTGCCACCTTGTTACAGTTATATCTTTGCATTATGTAAAGCGCCATGGAATAAATGGCGCTATAATAATAAATAATAATTATGTCATAACATTGCAAAATGGGATTATCTAGAGATGAGTGAATCGATTCAGTGCACATCAAATTCATGTCAAATTTTTGGGAATTCTCGACGAATTCAACCAATTTACGGATTGCTTTGCGCAAAATGTCTAAAAAGTCCATTTAACATATTGCATAAAATTAAATCACGTGACCTTGCTTGTCATGTACAGTCACAACTTAGCAAAAGAGATAGTGAGAGGGCACCATGGTGGCTCAGTGGTTAGCATTGTATGGTGGCTCAGTGGCTAGCACTGCAGCACTGGGGTCTTGGCTTAAAATCTCACCAAGGACAACATCTGCAAGGAGTTTTGTATGTTTTCCCAGTGCTTGCATGTGTTTCCTCCGGGTTCTCCAGTTTCCTCCCACACTCCAAATAAATCCTGATAGGGAGTTTAGATTGTGAGCCCCAATGGGGACAGCGATGTCTGTAAAGCGCTGTGGAATTAATGGCGCTGTATAAGCAAATAAAATAAAGCCATAAAACACCGATAAAACTTTACAAATAGTGTGTGACAGCACAGCAATGAAGAAGTATACATGTTTTTCAGGGCAGTTGGAGTACTTTTGATTCACAATGCCTCGATTTGTTGTGAATTGAATTTCCAGAGAAAATTTGGCAATTTCAAATTTTCAAAGATTTGCTCATCTCTACTGCCAGAGGTTTTCAGACCAGGGTCAATATACATTTCTGGTGCCAGTCGGGGAACGCTGATGTGTAGCATGCCGCATATGTCAGCAAAAGTAGAAATACTTTATGTTTTCAAACATCTGTCACTCACTTGTCAAAGCGTCCTCCAAAGAATGTCTTGGTGGCGGTGAGGTCAGGGGTCACTGCAGGATGCGCCGCTGAGCAGGCCGGTTTTAAAAGACCAAACTGTTGCTGAAATTAGAAAAAAAAAGAACAAGATCCATAACCTGACAGTATGCTGTAGATACAGAACACTCTCGTCTCCCATGTGGCCCAAGGAATGGAGACAGGTGGCATGGGGGGCCCCAATATAATGTCTCCATTTAACCCTCTCCTCACTAACAAGGGAGGCGAGATCTGCCTGGGGTTCCGGGTATACTGCGATTTTCACTTACAGAGGATAAAAAGGTCAGGAGTTGGTTTTTAAAATCAGGGAGACTTCTATCACGTTACCATACTCCAAAGTATAACACTGTTCCTGTGAAAGATTGTATTTTCCTATGCTAATGAATCGTCCGGAATTAAAAACACAGACTTCCAGGAAGAATTGCCTAATTTACTGGGTTCAGCCGAAATCTTCCAAAAATCAAGAATTTTTGAAGGTTTATTGTGCCCCGTGGCTTCTGAGACCCAATGCATGGAGTTAGTGGAAAAGTAAGTGTAGAGGGATAGAGAATGGCCATTGAGTGGTGCAACTTCGTCAATGGCTATTGCCCCAAATTTGGTTCTTTGGATGCACTGCGGAACTAAATGTCTTCTGCTTGTTTACTTGGCAAGTATTCTTAAGGTGATTCAAGGTCAGATTCTTCAGCTTTGGGGACATTTTTTTTTTAGTGAACTGAGAATCCATCTGTGAGTTTGAAACTCTGTTATCTCTATTCTCCTGAACTCATGCTGATTTATGACCACAGAGTAGAGCTGAACTTTGATTTGGTCATAAATTAGCTGACAGGACAAAAGGATAAAAAGAAGAGTTACAAATTCCCCGTCATAATGAAATCCCCAGTGGGTTCTCTGTTAAAGAGAACCTTTCATCAGAATTTTATACCCCAAGCTAAGACCATCTATATAAATGTGCTTTAATACTGAGTAAATCCTTACCTTTCTTGTAGAAATCCGCTTTGCTGTTTTAGAGAAATCCATAGTTGAAATTGTATGCTAATGAAGTGCAAGTGCAGTGGGTGGGACAATGCACTCACAGCTCTCCTGCCTCTCCACCTATTCCACATCCACTACCTGTCTCTGACTGATAGAGCACTGAAACATGAATGACTTGCCAGTTAGAGACAGGAGGCATGCAGTGGGCGAGGGTTCTTTAGAGAGGCTGGAGAGCTGTAAGTGCATTGTCCTGCCCACTGCACTTGCACTTCATTAGCATACAATTTCAACTATGGATTTCTCTAAAACAGCAAAGCGGATTTGTACAAGAAAGGTAAGGATTTAATCAGCATGAAAGTGCCTTTCTATACATGCCATTCATTTGGGGAATAAAATCCTGATGACATGTTGCCTTTAACATAATCTGTAGCCAGCTTTGTGCAGAGAAGCAGAAAGTCTGAGTCTGAAAAAAAACCAAAAGGTGCAAAAGTTTTAATGAAACTCAATTGAAAAAAATATTTTATTTTAGCAAAAGATAAGTGCATTTAAGTAAAAAAAGAAAAATGCCATGGACGATGTCCATATACTTTATCATTTATACCCAGCATGTCTATCGTAGTGACAGCCATGAATAATTCTATATTGTTTCAGAGGAAAGAAACAATATAATAAAATAGACTTCTCCCATTTTACCTCTCCATGAGAATGCAGCTCCATTTGTTTTAGGATATTATGAGTGCAAGCTGGATTTTATAAAATAAAACATAGGAATGCTTAAAGGGGTATTCTAGTTTTTGTATATTGAAAAGGTGTACAATTTTCTTTATACTTTATTCTTATTTCTTCAGCTTTCCTAATGTTTATTCCTTATTTACTTCTACTTGAAAGAAATCTGTCCTGGTGATGTGGTGGGCACACAGGTGCATGGTCTCTCACAGTTACCGTACAGAACAAGCCGTGCACCTGCATGCCCATCACATGATCAGCACAGAATATGATCTGAAAGGGAACGATGCAGGTTTGGACTGAATGGTGGCAAGCAGAGATCATGAAACATATATGAAAATTGGTGCAGAACATATACTGGAAAATAGTATAACTTTTCAGGCAAAGAACAATATCTATTTACTGAAACCAGAATACCCCTTTAAGGAATATTTAGACCTCCTAATATATATTCTGCTAAAGTGTAGTCCTTAAATCCCGGATTATGAGATCTGTGAACTTGGAGGGACATTGCTCGTTTAGATATCCTTCTCTTTGATGCTACCAGTCGAACTGAAAGCTTTAGCTGCCTTTTGAACTAAATATGAGGGCAGGTGGAGACGGCTGTAGATTCTCTTATCCAAGACACTTTGATCAAACTCTGATCAGAGTGTGATTATGGTGTGATCTGATACTCTTGGATGAAGAGAAGATGGCGAAAAAAATGTCTCCATCTTCTCCATTCTGTGAATGAATTTTATATGATTGTAAAAATAATTAGACACGTGCACGGCCCCATAGACTAACATTGGTCCGAGTGCGATCCGACTTTTGTCGGATTGCACTTGGACAGCAAATACGCCTCTCTGTACCTGCCCTAAAGGTTTTAAATACCATTACAGCCTCTGGACACGTATCCTACATCTTACTGGGATACCCCTTTAAACAATGAATGGCTATGACACTGTCCCAACTGAGAAATAGAGGAGCTGCCCCAAGATAAACTGAAGCTGCCCATACAACTCTGATAAAAGTCAGCCACAATCGATGATTTTGATCATTTCAGTTAGCCATCATTTATGGAGTGAAACAGTTTGCCGTGCTGATGGCTGACTTCTCTCTGTGAAAGTGTGGTCTGTAAAGTTGGAAAATGTGAAGCTAAATGGGCCAAAATCAGACGATCACTCGGTCAAGCAAATTGCATAGTTGTCTCATCTCCCACTTAAGTCTGGAAGTTGGTGGTCGGATCGTTCATACAATCAGGACACTCATGTAACCGGACTGGTCAAACACTTAAGGTGCACCCTGTATAAAAGTCAAGTAAACCATGTCAGACCTCAATGAAGGACATATGGTGTGGAGAGAATAGAAATGTAGGTTCTTGCTGGAGATGATCTAGGCAAGAATTGTAGTCACTCTCTCCTTCACGTGGGGTAAGGAGTCAATCTGCTGCCCTACCACTATATCTAAATACCCTGGGCCACAGCAGAGGGTCTTGCTGACACCCAGCACACCGGCACATGGCCTGACAACCCTCTGTTATCACACTACGCCCCATAGATTAGTGAAAGATACCCATGTTACAAGTCCGAGGTCCACATGCTGTAGAAATAGTAATTTTGAGACTCACAGGACAGACACAGAGCAAGCGGAGAGTCACTTACGTGTCACTTACAGGAGAGCATCAGCATGTAGGTACCAAGTGTCCAGAGAAGATGGTGAGAAGCAGGAGAAAAAAAAGGAGGAGAGACCTGTCAGATGTCTTCACACTGGATGTATGACTCCACTCTCTATCTCTTCTCCCTCCACCCCTTTATCGGTCCTCTCGCCTCACTCTTTTGCCTTATTTTATGGCTCCACCATAGTTCCCGTGTGTGAGCCTCATTCTTTCGTCCGTATTTCTAGCACCTTTTCCTCTCGCCTCGTTCCTCTTTCTGGATAACCTCTCCTAGTGTTGGTACTTTCTCCTTCACCTCTTTATCCCCCTGTCTCCCATCTGTGCACTTGCATTGCTGTAAGCAAGGGGGTCCGTGAAGAATGCTGAGGTTGGTGCTAAGCTTGTAGGGGTGCAGACCCTATTAGGCCCCCGGCCACCCCCAGGAGATTTGGATCACTAGAGAAAATTCGGCGCAGCTTCTGCGGGAGAAATGAAGAGATCTCAGCAGACGGACAGACTCATTATGGGAAATCAGCTGCTGTTGCTAGGAAACCAAATTCTTTTTTATCTGGAATCTGCCAGCAACAGAAAACAAATTATTCCGAATCCTTCTCGCACCCCGCAGCCCAGCACCTTCTGCTGTTCCTGGGCATGCACACACTGCTGCTCTGACACCCTCTACTCCTCTAATGCATATATTACCCTGGCACAGCAACATCTGCTATCTCTGCCCCGACATTAGCGCTCCTCTAGGATCTCTGCTATTTCTGGTTGCTCACTTCGATATTAATGAAATCTCTGGTATTTTTGTGCACTTACCGGACCAGAATTCTTCATGCATAAAATACACAGAGGCACGGAAAAGCTGATTGCAGATAAAGGCCAAGCTTTATATAACACATTTCCAGATGAGCCCCAAACCTAAAAACCTGGCAGCTCCCAAAAACCCATCTGCGAAAGTTGCCTATCATCTGTCCCATACAGACTAGTGTGCAGCACCAGGTCAGGTACCTGCTTGAGGCCCAATCTGGAATCGGGAGTTTTCAGATCATATCTTAGGTCTTAAAGTTCAGGTAGTGGTCAAAGAAGATGGGTACATTGTCTGTGTGACAGCCAGAGCTGCAATCACTATTCTGCCAGCTTCACTGCTGAAATCTGTCGGCATTCCATGCATGCTCCATATCTGCACGAAGGTGATTTGCATTCTGGGCATGATACAGTAATCTGATGTACGATAATCAACTGCTCACTGTTAAGTCAGGTTCACATTTCTCAACTGCCAGGACCGCGATACGGCAAGACCAAGCCCGGCCGTAGACGCGAGATAACTGTCAGCCGAATGTTCCTTGGCAGACGTATATCTATCCCGACTCTGGAAAACCATTGCCAAAATTGGTCCCACCAATTTTTATTTTTTTTTAATAAAAGTTTTGGCACCAATGGTCAACATGATTATTGTTATTCCTTCCTCTCTGTCCCCCAGATGGTGTGGATAGGACAAACCCGTATTACTAATGGCTTGAGGCTTGTTTATAGGGACCCTAGAGACGCCCCGACCCCCACAATTTGCCACCGTGTCTTCTTAGGTATTAAGGTCGGGCAGCCAACTTGGAATTGACTGTCCTGCCGGTCTCTGAAGTAAAGCATAGAGTCTATTACTCCCTCGGTGTTCCGGCCACCGGCTACACACTTCAGAAGGAGGCAGCCTCTCTCAGGGCAGAACTCCTTCTGGTTTTCTTCTCCTTGTGCTATGACTTCATGTCTCACTTTCTACAATACAATTCTCTTCGTATCCTTTCTTAGGATGCTGCCGCACGTGGGGCAGGCGCAGCTCCGTGTCTTTCTGTCTAGGCCTCTGACAGGATCCCACCCCTGTCTGGGGCCCTCTGTCTGCAGCTTTGTGGTGTTCCTCCTTTCCTGCTGTCTGCCTGACAGGAACTCCCTGGGTGAAGCCCAGGCAGCGTCTGACTCGGTCAATCCCCAGCCAGCTTCTGACTAACTTTCTATCCAACCCACCAGTTTTACACTAATGTGAGGAGTGCCCTAGTAGATAGGAGCAAGGCTCCCGCTGGTGGACTGGAGTGTGAAGTGTAGTGTATGGTTTGTGATATCTGGCAAGGTGAACTCCTTTAGTGCCATCAGACATAATGGTCTGAAAAATGGTGGAAAAATAACATTACTGCAATGACCAGGACTCTGGGGCGCTGCATAGACACATTAGGAGTGGAAACATGGGATGGAAGAGACATATTGGAAGGGAGAGAAAAACTGGACAACACAGACACATTGGGAGGTGAGGGTGGAGGTAACACGACACTTCTACTGCCACAAGTTCTTTTGCCTTTCTGTCCAGTTTTATGTGGCAGTTTCCTTTTTTCATGTCTCCTTGGGAGGGTGGGAGTGGTGGCGTCAGCAGGTCGTTCTCAATGTTGACCCGGCCTTGTGGTGGCGGTGGACCGCCATGCAGGAACTTCAGGCGGCCTGTTATGGCTGGCAATCAGGCAACACAGCGTGCAGTAATCAGCGCACATACAGAGATCTGGCAATAACCAAAAACAATAGGACGAGCTCTGAGACGTGGAATCTCTGTAGACTGCAGTACCTGATCTATCCTCACACAACTATAAGCAGCAGTGGATTGCGCCTATCACTACCTATGCAACTCGGCACTGCCTGAGGAGCTGACTAGCCTGAAGATAGAAATACAAGCCTGACTTACCTCAGAGAAATACCCCAAAGGAATAGGCAGCCCCCCACATATAATGACTGTTAGCAAGATGAAAAGACAAACGTAGGGATGAAATAGATTCAGCAAAGTGAGGCCCGATATTCTAGACAGAGCGAGGATAGCAAAGAGAACTATGCAGTCTACAAAAAACCCTAAAACGAAAACCACGCAAAGGGGCAAAAAGACCCACCGTGCCGAACTAACAGCACGGCGGTGCACCCCTTTGCTTCTCAGAGCTTCCAGCAAAAGTTAATAGCAAGCTGGACAGAAAAAACAGAAAACAAACTAGAAGCACTTATCTAGCAGAGCAGCAGGCCCAAGGAAAGATGCAGTAGCTCAGATCCAACACTGGAACATTGACAAGGAGCAAGGAAGACAGACTCAGGTGGAGCTAAATAGCAAGGCAGCCAACGAGCTCACCAAAACACCTGAGGGAGGAAGCCCAGAGACTGCAATACCACTTGTGACCACAGAAGTGAACTCAGCCACAGAATTCACAACAGTACCCCCCCCCTTGAGGAGGGGTCACCGAACCCTCACCAGAACCCCCAGGCCGACCAGGATGAGCCACATGAAAGGCACGAACAAGATCTGGGGCATGGACATCAGAGGCAAAAACCCAGGAATTATCTTCCTGAGCATAACCCTTCCATTTGACCAGATACTGGAGTTTCCGTCTAGAGACACGAGAATCCAAAATCTTCTCCACAATATACTCCAATTCCCCCTCCACCAAAACAGGGGCAGGAGGCTCCACAGATGGAACCATAGGTGCCACGTATCTCCTCAACAACGACCTATGGAATACATTATGTATGGAAAAGGAGTCTGGGAGGATCAGACGAAAAGACACCGGATTGAGAATCTCAGAAATCCTATACGGACCAATAAAACGAGGTTTAAATTTAGGAGAGGAAACCTTCATAGGAATATGACGAGAAGATAACCAAACCAGATCCCCAACACGAAGTCGGGGTCCCACACGGCGTCTGCGATTAGCGAAAAGCTGAGCCTTCTCCTGGGACAAGGTCAAATTGTCCACTACCTGAGTCCAGATCTGCTGCAACCTGTCCACCACAGAATCCACACCAGGACAGTCCGAAGACTCAACCTGTCCTGAAGAGAAACGAGGATGGAACCCAGAATTGCAGAAAAATGGAGAGACCAAGGTAGCCGAGCTGGCCCGATTATTAAGGGCGAACTCAGCCAACGGCAAAAATGACACCCAATCATCCTGGTCAGCGGAAACAAAACATCTCAGATATGTTTCCAAGGTCTGATTGGTTCGTTCGGTCTGGCCATTAGTCTGAGGATGGAAGGCCGAGGAGAAAGATAGGTCAATGCCCATCCTACCACAAAAGGCTCGCCAGAACCTCGAGACAAACTGGGAACCTCTGTCAGAAACAATATTCTCAGGAATGCCATGTAAACGAACCACATGCTGGAAGAACAAAGGCACCAAATCAGAGGAGGAAGGCAATTTAACCAAGGGCACCAGATGGACCATTTTAGAAAAGCGATCACAGACCACCCAAATGACCGACATTTTTTGAGAAACGGGAAGGTCAGAAATGAAATCCATCGAAATATGTGTCCAAGGCCTCTTCGGGACCGGCAAGGGCAAAAGCAACCCACTGGCACGTGAACAGCAGGGCTTAGCCCTAGCACAAATTCCACAGGACTGCACAAAAGCACGCACATCCCGTGACAGAGATGGCCACCAGAAGGATCTAGCAACCAACTCCCTGGTACCAAAGATTCCTGGATGACCGGCCAGCACCGAACAATGAAGTTCAGAGATAACTTTACTAGTCCACCTATCAGGGACGAACAGTTTCTCGGCCGGACAACGATCAGGTTTATTAGCCTGAAATTTCTGCAACACTCTCCGCAAATCAGGGGAGATGGCAGACACAATGACTCCTTCCTTGAGGATACTCGCCGGCTCAGATAACCCCGGAGAGTCGGGCACAAAACTCCTAGACAGAGCATCCGCCTTCACATTTTTAGAGCCCGGAAGGTATGAAATCACAAAATCAAAACGAGCAAAAAATAACGACCAACGGGCCTGTCTAGGATTCAAGCGCTTGGCAGACTCAAGATAAGTAAGGTTCTTATGATCAGTCAAAACCACCACGCGATGCTTAGCACCCTCAAGCCAATGACGCCACTCCTCGAATGCCCACTTCATGGCCAGCAACTCTCGGTTGCCCACATCATAATTACGCTCAGCAGCAGAAAATTTCCTGGAAAAGAAAGCACATGGTTTGAACACTGAGCAACCAGAACCTCTCTGTGACAAAACCGCCCCTGCACCAATCTCAGAAGCATCAACCTCGACCTGGAACGGAAGAGAAACATCAGGTTGACACAACACAGGGGCACAGCAAAAACGACGCTTCAACTCCTGAAAAGCTTCCACGGCAGCAGAAGACCAATTAACCAAATCAGCACCCTTCTTGGTCAAATCGGTCAATGGTCTGGCAATGCTAGAAAAATTACAGATGAAGCGACGATAAAAATTAGCAAAGCCCAGGAATTTCTGCAGACTTTTTAGAGATGTCGGCTGAGTCCAATCCTGGATGGCCTGAACCTTAACCGGATCCATCTCGATAGTAGAAGGGGAAAAGATGAACCCCAAAAATGAAACTTTCTGCACACCGAAGAGACACTTTGATCCCTTCACGAACAAGGAATTAGCACGCAGTACCTGGAAAACCATTCTGACTTGCTTCACATGAGACTCCCAATCATCTGAGAAGATCAAAATGTCATCCAAGTAAACAATCAAGAATTTATCCAGATACTCACGGAAAATGTCATGCATAAAAGACTGAAAAACAGATGGAGCATTGGCAAGTCCGAACGGCATCACCAGATACTCAAAATGACCCTCGGGCGTATTAAATGCCGTTTTCCATTCATCTCCCTGCCTGATTCTCACCAGATTATACGCACCACGAAGATCAATCTTAGTAAACCAACTAGCCCCCTTAATCCGAGCAAACAAGTCAGAAATCAATGGCAAGGGATACTGAAACTTAACAGTGATCTTATTAAGAAGGCGGTAATCAATACACGGTCTTAGCGAACCATCCTTCTTGGCTACAAAAAAGAACCCTGCTCCCAATGGTGACGACGATGGGCGAATATGTCCCTTCTCCAGGGACTCCTTCACATAACTGCGCATAGCGGTGTGTTCAGGTACGGACAAATTAAATAAACGACCCTTAGGGAATTTACTACCAGGAATCAAATCGATAGCACAATCACAATTCCTATGCGGAGGTAGGGCATCAGACTTGGACTCTTCAAATACATCCTGAAAGTCCGACAAGAACTCTGGGATGTCAGAAGGAATGGATGACGAAATAGACAAAAATGGAACATCACCATGTACTCCCTGACAACCCCAGCTGGTTACCGACATAGAGTTCCAATCCAATACTGGATTATGGGTTTGTAGCCATGGCAACCCCAACACGACCACATCATGCAAATTATGCAGTACCAGAAAGCGAATAACTTCCTGATGTGCAGGAGCCATGCACATGGTCAGCTGGGCCCAGTACTGAGGCTTATTCTTGGCCAAAGGTGTAGCATCAATTCCTCTCAACGGAATAGGACACCGCAAAGGCTCCAAGAAAAATCCACAACGTTTAGCATAATCCAAATCCATCAGATTCAGGGCAGCGCCTGAATCCACAAACGCCATGACAGAATACGATGACAAAGAGCACATTAAGGTAATGGACAAAAGGAATTTGGACTGTACAGTACCAATAACGGCAGAGCTATCGAACCGCCTAGTGCGTTTAGGACAATTAGAAATAGCATGAGTAGAATCACCACAATAGAAACACAGTCTGTTCAGACGTCTGTGTTCTTGCCGTTCTACTTCAGTCATAGTCCTGTCGCACTGCATAGGCTCAGGTTTACTCTCAGACAATACCGCCAGATGGTGCACAGATTTACGCTCGCGCAAGCGACGACCGATCTGAATGGCCAAGGACATAGACTCATTCAAACCAGCAGGCATAGGAAATCCCACCATTACATCCTTAAGAGCTTCAGAGAGACCCTTTCTGAACAAAGCCGCTAGTGCAGATTCATTCCACAGAGTGAGTACTGACCACTTCCTAAATTTCTGACAATATACTTCTACATCATCCTGACCCTGGCATAAAGCCAGCAGATTTTTCTCAGCCTGATCCACTGAATTAGGCTCATCGTAAAGCAATCCCAGCGCCTGGAAAAATGCATCAACATTACTCAATGCAGAATCTCCTGGTGCAAGAGAAAACGCCCAGTCCTGTGGGTCGCCGCGCAAAAAAGAAATAATAATCAAAACCTGTTGAATAGGATTACCAGAAGAATGAGGTTTCAAGGCCAAAAATAGCTTACAATTATTTCTGAAGCTCAGGAACTTAGTTCTGTCACCAAAAAACAAATCAGGAATCGGAATTCTTGGTTCTAGCATCGATTTCTGATCAATAGTATCTCGAATCTTTTGTACATTTACAACGAGATTATCCATTGAGGAGCACAGAGCCTGAATATCCATGTCCACAGCTGTGTCCTGAAGCACTCTAATGTCTAGGGGAAAAAAAAGACTGAAGACAGAGCTAAGAAAAAAAAATGATGTCAGGATTTCTTTTTTCCCTCTATTGGGAATCATTGGTGTGGCTCCTTGTACTGTTATGGCTGGCAATCAGGCAACACAGCGTGCAGTAATCAGCGCACATACAGAGATCTGGCAATAACCAAAAACAATAGGACGAGCTCTGAGACGTGGAATCTCTGTAGACTGCAGTACCTGATCTATCCTCACACAACTATAAGCAGCAGTGGATTGCGCCTATCACTACCTATGCAACTCGGCACTGCCTGAGGAGCTGACTAGCCTGAAGATAGAAATACAAGCCTGACTTACCTCAGAGAAATACCCCAAAGGAATAGGCAGCCCCCCACATATAATGACTGTTAGCAAGATGAAAAGACAAACGTAGGGATGAAATAGATTCAGCAAAGTGAGGCCCGATATTCTAGACAGAGCGAGGATAGCAAAGAGAACTATGCAGTCTACAAAAAACCCTAAAACGAAAACCACGCAAAGGGACAAAAAGACCCACCGTGCCGAACTAACAGCACGGCGGTGCACCCCTTTGCTTCTCAGAGCTTCCAGCAAAAGTTAATAGCAAGCTGGACAGAAAAAACAGAAAACAAACTAGAAGCACTTATCTAGCAGAGCAGCAGGCCCAAGGAAAGATGCAGTAGCTCAGATCCAACACTGGAACATTGACAAGGAGCAAGGAAGACAGACTCAGGTGGAGCTAAATAGCAAGGCAGCCAACGAGCTCACCAAAACACCTGAGGGAGGAAGCCCAGAGACTGCAATACCACTTGTGACCACAGAAGTGAACTCAGCCACAGAATTCACAACAGCGGCCTATTTGTGGTGGTGGTAGACAGCCGTGCAGGATGTTGTGGCGGTCTAGTAGTGGTGGTGGTGGGCAGCCGTGCAGGATCTTCTGGTGGTCTAGTAGTGTGGCGTTGGGCAGCCGTGCAGGATCTTCTGGCGGCCTAGTGGTGGTGGCGGTGGTCAGCCATGCAGGTGGCGGTGTAGTGGTGTGCGGCAGGGCTGGGCATGGTGGTGGCTGTACAGTGGTATGCAGCAGAACTCGGTATTGAGGTTAAGTGTGTAATTCGTGGCACAGGTGGAAATACCACCTATGGCTGGTGGAAGTAACGAGTCTGCTGCATAGCCTGAACGTAAGCAGCATTGCAGGCCAGCATCGCTTTAAGCTGGAGTTCAGGTATAAGGTGTTCCGACATGCCCTGTTCTATCTTATTAAAAAAATGGTGTGCTGGTCTATGGAGGTCGGCTTCCAGATGGTTAAGACGTTGGTTGACATCCTGGAAAAGTGTGTTAATGTGGGTCAGACCACTTTCCAGTCTATCTCCCAGCGCCATCAAGCCATTCTGGAAGACTGAGCTCAGGTGAATAAACTCGGACATGAGGGACCTGTCCGAGGTCTTCTGCTGCTTGCGGGAACAGCCCCAAAAAATAGAGGTAGAGGACTGGGACAGGGGAACACCTGAAGGACCAGCTGCCTGTTCTCCAGCCTGTGATGCCGGCCCACTTGCTGCTTCGCTGGTGGATGGCTGGGACTGGACCGTGACAGTTCGATGAGGGACTGCTCCAGAGGACGATCCATGTTCGAGGGTGCTGCTATAGGTTCTGTGAAAAGAAAAGTAAAACATTACTACCAAAAAATAACAATTGTAAAAGCGCCAACTCCTGTGGAATAGAAAAATTCAGATTAGTGAATACAATACAATGGAATACAACACAAAAATACTTACGTTCTCTGAGCAAGGACAGGCCTCAGGAAAGACAGCAGCCGGTGGTACTTGTACTTCCCCATCCTTGCTGCAGCACCACTGCGAACTTGGATCTCCTGTCTCAGGTCCTTGTTGAAGTGATCCTTCATCGAACGCCAACGGGTTTTGACTATGTTTACTGTGAATAGATGAAAAAAAAATTGTTAAACAATGCACTTTAGGCCGGGATCACACAACCGCATGTGATGCGAGAACCTCACAGGAGTTTCTCGCATCACACACGGTTGTGTGATCCCGGCCTTCAGGTTCAGTGCTGCATCAGACCACACTGCAATACTTATGAAAAGCCTTTTTGTCTCGTGGCGTTGTCCCAGTCATCCGTCAGCGCTTGGGCCACCTCATTCCACAGCCGTCGAATCACCACAGCGTCCGAGTGCTGCTGCTCCCAGGTGTCCCACAACGGATCTCGCTCCTGCACCAGGGTCATGAGGAGGTCATTATCTATGTATTCCTCCTCCCATTGTGGGACCTAGAAATGAAACAAACACATTAATGTTGTAAAGATAAAACACTTAAAGCATAAACAGTCAAGAATAAATAAAAACAGTCAAGAATAAATAAAAACAGTCAAGAATAAATAAAAACAGTCAAGAATACTTACACGCTGTCTTGCCACCGGAACTTGTGCCCGAGCCTGCTGCTCCTGCTCTTCTGCACTGGAATGGTTCTGTAAAAAGAAAAAGAAATATTTTGCCACATGTGTAAAATAGTGACAGTGAATACTTACCAATCAGTAGCAAATGTACTCACTTCAGTCTCTGGTCCACTGTGCAAGCTCTGATCTTCAGTGGAGGATACCATGAGGAATGCTGCAATATAGATAGAAATTATTACAGACTGCAGGGAGAAAAACAGACAGGCAGACATATAGCTTGTATACTCACATTTTGATAGAGTCTTCCAACTTGATGCTGCAATGCTTTTCTCGCTTCCAGAGTCTTGAGAATAATGAACGTCCACTGCCCACACCTTCTTTTATAACCTTTGGTGGGTGGCTTAAAACCAGTTCTTAGACATGTTTACTCATAAAAACGCATGCGTACGTAAACTCAGTCGTACGCATGTCCTTGCGTACGCATGCGTTCCCATAGACTGTAATGCTTTTATTTGACGCACTCCTTCAGCAAGCATCTGCATGCGTATGGTGGAGGAAATGTGACGCCCCAAAAACTATAACATGGTGCGTCAGCCGCGCCCAGCCGCAGACCGAGAATATATGCATGCAGACAAATGCGGGCTAAAGCAGCCAAACGCATGCACCTGCGTCTACAATGTTAAAGATATGAAATCAAGAAGCATGCGGATGTATGCATCAGAAACGCTGCGGACACAACCACAAATGTGAAACCAGCCTAAGCGAGTTGAAGATGAAATGATTTCTAAAAAGCCTAAAGTTAAAGATGACACATTTACTTTGTATTTTAGGCAAATAATATATATATATTTTAATCTTTTACATTTTAAAAATTAGAAAAAGGAAAATAGGCGGATGCAAAAGTTTGGGCACACTTGGAGATTTGTTTCCTCAGATAACTTTGATCATGGTTTTAGAAAACCTTTTCACGACCTTGGAATTTTTTGTTTTTGCAATTTCATGTTTCCTTTCCTTCCAAAGCCATAACTTTTTTATTTTTCTTTGAGGGCTTGTTTTTTTGCGGGGCAAGTTGTACTTTTGAATAACACCATTTGATTTTACCATATAGTGTACTGGAATACTGGAAAAAAATTCCAAGTGCGGTGAGATTGTAAAAAAAAATTGCAATTCCACAATTGTATTTTGATTGGTTTTTTTTTACCATGTTCACTAAATGCTAAAACTGACATTATGATTCTCCATTTTTCGTGATTTGGGGCTGAGTGGGGGCTTATTTTTTTCAAGCTGAGCTAAGGTTTTTATTTATACTATTTTGGTGCAAATACAATGTTTTGATCGCGTGCTATTGCATTTTATTGCAATGTTGGGGCAACCAGAAAAAATAATTCTTTCTTTTTGATTTTTTTATCTTCTTATGCCGCTAACCGATCTGATTAATTTGCTTTATATTTTGATAGATTGGGCATTTATGACCACAGCGATACCAAATATGTGTATTTTTTATTCTTTTATTTTAAATGGGCCAAAAGGAGGGGAATTTGAACTTTTATATTATTTTATTTTTTTTTTCAATATTTTTAAAAACATTTTTTTCCACTGTTTACTTGTTTCAATAGTCTCCTTAGGAGACTTGAAGCTGCGATAGTCAGATTGCCTGTACTACACAAAGCAGGGCTGCAGAACCCCCGCTTGACTGTAAAATACCTTAAAGGGAACCTGTCACCCCCAAAATCGAGGGTGAGCTAAGCCCACCGGCATCAGGGGCTTATCTACAGCATTACAGAATGCTGTAGATAAGCCCCCGATGTATCCTAAAAGATGAGAAAAAGAGGTTATATTATACTCACCTGGGCGGGCGGTCCGATCCGGTGGGCGTCGCGGTCCGGTGCCTCCCATCTTCTTACGATGACGTTCTCTTCTGGTCTTCACGCTGCGGCTCCGGTGTAATTTGTCTGCTCTGTTGAGGGCAGAGCAAAGTACTGCAGTGCGCAGGCACTGGGAAAGGTCAGAGAGGCCCGGCACCTGCGCACTACAGTACTTAGCTCTGCCCTCAACAGGGCAAACAAAGTACGCCTGCGCCGGAGCCGCAGCGTGAAGACCAGAAGAGGATGTCATCTGATGAAGATGGGAGGCACCGGACCGGACTGCGACACCCATCGGACCAGACCGGGACCGGGACCGCCCCCGAATGAGTATAATCTAACCTCTTTTTCTTATCTTTTAGGATACATCAGGGGCTTATCTAAAGCATTACAGAATGCTGTAGATAAGCCCCTGTGTTGTGAATTCTGTTGTCAAGCTCCCTCCTGTGGTCATGAATGGTACTTCGGCTGGTTCTGTCCATGGGCTTCCTCTGGTGGCTGTGAGTGGATGCTGGTGGGCTTAGCTCACCCTCAATTTTGGGGGTGACAGGTTTCCTTTAAGAAAGATTTAGCAGACTCTGGAGTTGTAGTACATTATTCTTCTGTTCAGAGACAACTGCACAAATATGGCCTTCATGGAAGAGTCATCAGAAGAAAACCTCTCCTGCATCCTCGCCATAAAATGCAGAGTCATAAGTATTATTATTATTATTTATTGTCCATGGCACTTTACATGTGAGGAGGGGTATACATAATAAAAACAAGTACAATAATCTTAAACAATACAAGTCATAACTGGTACAGGAGGAGTGAGGACCCTGCCCACGAAGGCTCACAATCTACAAGGGATGGGTGAGAATACAGTAGCTGAGGACAGAGCTGGTGGGTCTTCAGGTTCTTTTTGAAGGTTTCGATGGTAGGTGAGAGTCTGATGTGTTGTGGTAGAGGGTTCCAGAGTAGCGGTGATACGCGAGAGAAATCTTGTATACGATTGTGGGAAGAGGAGATAAGAGGGGAATAGAGGAGATCTTGTGAGGATCGGAGGTTGCGTGTAGGTAAGTACCGGGAGACAAGGTCATAGATGTATGGAGGAGACAGGTTGTGGATGGCTTTGTACGTCATGGTTAGGGTTTTGCACTGGAGTCTCTGGGCAATGGGGAGCCAGTGAAGGGATTGACAGAGGGGAGAGGCCGGGGAATAGCGGGGGGATAGGTGGATTAGTCGGGCAGCAGAGTTTAGAATAGATTGGAGGGGTGCGAGAGTGTTAGAGGGGAGGCCACAGAGCAGGAGGTTGCAGTAGTCAAGGCGAGAGATGATGAGGGCATGGACTAGGGTTTTTGCAGATTCTTGGTTGAGGAATGAACGGATTCATGAAATATTTTTGAGTTGAAGTCGGCAGGAAGTGGAAAGGGCTTGGATATGTGGTTTGAAGGAGAGATCAGCGTCAAGGATTACCCCGAGGCAGCGAGCTTGTGGGAGTGGGGAGAGTGGGCAGCCATTTACTGTAATAGATAGGTTCGTTGGGGGGGTCACGTGAGATGGGGGAAAGATGATGAATTCTGTTTTGGCCATGTTAAATTTGAGAAATCTAGCGGAGAAGAAGGATGAAATAGTGGACAGACATTGAGGGATTCTGGTTAGTAGGGAGGTGATATCTGGTCCAGAGATGTAGATCTGTGTGTCATCAGCATAGAGGTGATACTGAAAGCCATGAGATTCTATGAGCTGTTCCAGGCCAAAGGTGTAAATGGAGAAGAGCAGGGGCCCAAAGACTGAACCTTGTGGGACTCCGACAGATAAGGGGCGAGGTGAGGAGGTGGTGTGTGAGTGGGAGATGCTGAACGTCCGGTCTGTTAGGTATGATGAGATCCAGGATAGGGCCAAGTCTGTGATGCCAAGGGATGAGAGGGTCTGTAATAATAGGGAATGGTCTACTGTGTTAAAGGCAGCCGACAGGTCGAGGAGGAGGAGGACAGAGTAGTGTCGCTTGCTCTTGGCGGTTAAGAGGTCATTGGTGACCTTAGTTAGGGCAGTTTCAGTGGAATGGTGTGACCGGAAGCCAGATTGTAAGCGGTCAAAGAGGGAGCAAGAAGAGAGATGGGAGGACAGTTCAAGGTAAACGTGTTGTTCCAGTAGTTTGGAGGCATAAGGGAGAAGTGATATAGGGCGATAGCTAGATACAGAGGATGGGTCAAGAGAGGGCTTTTTAAGGATAGGTGTGATGGAGGCATGTTTAAAGCTTGAGGGGAAAACACCAATTGTTAGTGATAGGTTGAAGAGATGGGTTAGGGTTGGGATGAAGACTGTGGTGAGGTTTGGGATGAGGTGGGATGGGAGCGGGTCAAGTGCACAGGTGACAGGTGGTGAGATGCGATCTTGAGAATAGAGTGGAGAGTTGATCTTCTGCAATGGTGGAGAAGTTGGTTTTGGAGGTGGAGGGCTGGGAAGTCGGGAGGAATGGCTCTGGGGGTTGTTGACCAAAACTGTCTCTGATGCTATCAATCTTCTGCTTGAAAAATGAGGCAAAGTCTTCAGCGGAGATAAGTGGGGAGGGAGGAGGTGCTGGGGGACGGAGGAGAGAATTGATGGTGTTGAATAACTGTTTAGGGTTGTGAGACAGGGAGGATATGAGAGATGAGAAGTAGGTTTGTTTAGCTGTGGCGAGTGTGGTCTTGAAAGTAGTGAGAGACTGTTTGAATGCGATGAAGTGCTCGTTGGAGTGGGATCTTTTCCATCTGCGCTCAGCAGCCCTGGAAGCTCACCTCAGTTCTTTGGTCAGGCTGGTGTGCCAGGGCTGTCTGTTGATTTTGCGAGCTTTGGTATGTGTAAGTGGGGCAGCAGATTCCAAAGCTACAGCTATTGTAGTGTTATATAGAGTGGCAGCATCATCTGCATTGTGTATGGAACTTATGTCTGTGAGAGGGAGGAGGGATTCAGAGAATGAATGTAGGTCAAGATGTTTAAGATTTCTGCGAGGGTGTGAAAGTTTGTGGGGTGGGGATTGTAGACATGGAGTGGAGAAAGATGAGAATGTGAAAAGGTTGTGGTCAGAGAGTGGAAGAGGTGAGTTAGAGAGGTTAGATAGGGAGCAGAGGCAAGTGAAGATGAGGTCCAGTGTGTGACCATCTTTGTGAGTGGCTGCAGAAGACCATTGAGTGAGGCTGAAGGAGAAAGTGAGAGATAGAAGTTTAGTGGCAGCTGAGAGGGAAGTGTCAATGGGGATGTTGAAGTCGCCCATGATGATAGTGGGGATGTCTGCAAAAAGGAAATGAAGTAGCCAGGTGAAGTGGTCAAAGAAGGTGGTGGCTGGCCCTGGGGGCGGTAAATGACAGCCAGTTGGAGGTTGGAGGGGGAGTAGATGCGCACAGACTGCACCTCAAAGGAAGGGAGGATAACAGAGGGTGGCAGTGGGATTGGGGTGAAGGAGCAGTTATCTGACAGGAGAAAACCAACTCCTCCACTACGCTTGCTGCTGGGGTGGGGTGTGTGAGAAAGGTGGAAGCCACCGTAAGAGAGTGCAGCAGGGGAGGCTGTGTCAGAAGGGGTGAGCCAGGTTTTGGTGATGGCGAGGAAGGAAAGTTTGGTAGTAACAAAAAGATCATGGATGTAGGAAAGCTTGTTGCAGACAGAGCGAGCATTCCATAGAGCTCCTGTTAGTGGGACTGGGGAAGCGGGGGTTGGGCGAATGGGTATAAGGTTAGAGAGGTTACAGAAGTTTGTGATAGAGTGTGGATGGGAGGTAGAAATGACTGTGGGAATATGGTGAGGAGGACCAGGATTTGGAGAGATATCACCAGCAGTGAGAAGGAGCAGAGAAAGTGTTAACAGGAGAGGGCATGAGGGGGCTGCCTGTGCTTTGAGACAGAGGATTGTATGTTAAGGATCAGTTCTGAGGAGGAGGTGAGGTGGATGGGGAGGATTGAAGAGGAGATGAACAGTTCTTTGCTAGGAGTAGAGATTAGGGGAGATTGCAGAACGTGAAGAATTATAGGGGTGAAAGTGAAAATAAACAGAAACATTGTTTACAGTGACTGGCCAGTTCCCTTCAGTTCCCTTCAGGTTCAATTCAGGTTTTAATTCTACTGTAATCCACACTTTTAGGACACACTTATAGGAATCACACAGCAGACCAAAGTCATTGCAGACTTTTGCTATGCAATATATGGAAAACTAAGTGCGTTCAGGTGTGAAGCAGATAGGAGTGGTCTCTGCTCATCTTGGTCAGAGAATTAAGAGTGGACCAGATGCATATAATCAAGCACTGAGTAAACAAGGTCATAAATTACACAGGGTAAGCTGGGGTTAGCTGAAAGGCATACCATGTGAAAGCTAGGAGCAGAGGAAAGTCTATGTGCAAAGCTGGATGATGTACTATGTGCACTTCATAGACAGACAGCAAAGTATATATAAGTATATAAGTATGCAAAAGAACATCTAAACAAGCCTGATCCATTTTGGAAAGAAGTCCTATGAACCAATGAGGTTAAAATAGAACTCTTCGGCTGCAAAAAAGGGCACAGAATTTCAGGAAAAGAACATCTCACCAACCATTTAGCATGGGGCTGGATTAATCATGCTTTGAGGTTGTGTTACAGCCAAGGGCACAAGGAACATGTCACGGGTAGAGCGAGGGAAGAATGGATTCAATGAAATGTCAACAAATTATTGATGCAAACATAAGACCATCTGTAAAAAAGCTGAAGTTGAAAAGAGGATGGATTCTACAAATGGACAATGATCCTAAACACATGTTAAAATACACAATAGACTATATGAAAAGGTGCTAGCTGAAGGTTGTACAATGGCTCTCACAGTCCCCTGATCTGAACACATCATTGAAAATCTGTGGCTAGATCTCAAAATAGCAGTGCATGCAAGACGACCCAGGAATCTCACAGAACTGAAAGAATTTTCCAATGAAGAATGGATGAGAATCATGAAAACAAGAATTGAAAGACTCTTGTTTGGCTACAAAAAGCTTTTACATGCTCTGATACTTGCAGAAGGGAGTGCTACTAAGTATTACCCATGCAGGGTGCCCAAACTTTTGTGTTAGCCCATTTTTCTTTTTGTAATTTTTAAAAAGATGAAAATATAAATGCAAAATGTAATTTTCAAAGATGAAAATATATATTTTTGGGGCTAAAATTCTAAGGAAATGTGTCTTCTTTAACTTTAGCCCTTTTAGAAATCATTTCATCTTCAACTTGTGCTTAACTATTCACAATAACAGTAATTTTGACGAGGGGTGCCCAAACTTTTACATGCCACTGTATATCATTTTTATAGAAAATGTTGTTAAACAGTAAAATCAACATTATTAGCAAAATAGTCATCCAGTACGGGTAAACTGGGTACATAAGGTTATTGAAAATAACATTAATTATTCATTCACTGAGGATTATTTTGCAAAAAAGGCCTAAAGCCCAGTTGGGCAACACAAAAAGAGAAGAACAATAGAACACTTCAAGATACCATTACAATAAACCATAAACCATTATAGAAGCAGGGTATAAGGGTAAATATTCACTAGTCACTAACCCAATGTCCCACCAATTTTGACATGTTCAGACGACTTTCATCTAATTTGTGTGGGAGCACTTAACGATCCACTGTCCTACAACGACCCGGTTTTCATCCTCCCTATTTGATGGGACATCAACAGCTTGATATTACATTTATGGCTTGTGCAGATGACTGAATTATTGGTCTGAGTTCGATCCGACAAAACATTGTATTGCACTCGGACCAATATTAGTCTATGGGGCCGTGCACATGTCTGATTTTTTATCGGACCAAGCCAGATCACTGCCTGCCCGAGTTTGAGCCGATATTCGGCTTGCAATTAGCCATGCAAGTCAGTTAGTCCGTCGAAACCATTGGACTGCACTTGGATGACATGGTGTGCACACTGAGGAGAGGATGGAGAACAAAATTTCTCCATCTTCTCCATAGTGTCAGTCAGAGATGTATGTAGGATTTCCGTCACCCAGGGCAAGAATTCAGTTTGGTTCTCTCCTCGCCAAGAACATATGCTATTTGCACACTTAAGCTACGTTCACATTAGGGTTGCATCGGGCGCAGCCACGGCGACACATGCGTCATGCGCCCCTATATTTAACATGGGGGCGAATGGACATGCGTTGTCTTGCGTTTGTGATGCATGCGTCATTTTTTGCGCAAGCGTCAGGGCGCAGAGGACGCAGCAAGTTGCATTTTTTTGCGTCCAAAATTAAGCCAAAAATGGACGCATGCGTCACAAAACAATGCGTTTTTGCATGCATTTTGCATGCGTTGCGTCGCCGACGAAACACACAGCAACGCAAATGTGAACGTAGCCTTAGTCACGTGCAAAGGAGCTGCTCTAACTAATTCAATGTTCAGTGAAAAACTGAAATAAGCAAGAAGAGAAGCTAGTTGTCACGTGACCGTAAGATGGAAATTTGCATATGAGTGAAGTGGCCATGTGATGACTGCTGGAACCTGCAGAGCTGAATCCTGACAGTGAGAATCTTACATGCTGTTAGGATTTGCATACTACATGGCTTCATTTTATAATCAAAGTGCTTGTCCAGGTTAGAGATGAAAGTCTGCAGTCACTAGGTTACTGCAGACTTTTGAATTCTTACAGCACATGCACTGCACACTTTTAGAATTTTCCCTTGCCAGTGGCAAGAGTGGACGGTCATGTCAGCTCAATTATGCGGTTTGTATACTTCATGCCACATTCTGACTAGACGTATCCGGCCTCGCTCAATTCATTTTCATTGAGTGAAGCCACGCATGTCTAATCGGCCCATTATAGCATACATACAAATTACCCTCACCAGAGAATCCTGACAGCATGCAGTGCGCACTGTGAAAATTCAGTTTCTGCAGTCACATAGAATGACTACAGACTCATCACAATCCCCTTTAATGTTCCTAACATAAATAAAAGTATGAGAATTAGTCTGTATCACAAAATTTTTTTTATATCTAGGTACCTTATAGATGACATTGTCTTTGATTGTAGTCATTCTCTTTCTTCTTCATCTTGTCCAGAAGCCATGATGAGTTTTCTCATCCACAGCTCATCTCTGCAGACTTCCATCTTCTACAGTCTTCTGAAGCACATCCTGACACCATGCCCTTAAAGTAGTGTCATTATAATACTTCTGAATAAAAATATCTGCTCTACTCTGGGCACCTGAATAAATAATACCCCTCACTATATTCCCTGCACAAAATATGACCCACACACTGCCCCTCTTATGGTACACTAGATGGTGGCCCGATTCTAACGCATCGGGTATTCTAGAATATGTATTTATGTATGTATGTATACAGCAGCCACATAGTATATAGCACCGGCCACGTAGTATATAGGAGCCATGTAGTATATAGCAGACAAATACTACATTGCCTGTGCTATATACTATGTGGCTGCTATATACATACATATTGTAGAATACCCGATGCGTTAATACAGGCCACGCAATATATAACAGTGGCCACGCAGTATATAACACAGCCACGTACTATATAACACAGCCCACGCAGTATATAGCAGCCACGCAGTATATAACACAGGCGACATGGTATATAACACAGGCCACGCAGTATATAACACTGGCCGCATAATATATAGCACAGCCCACGCAGTATATAGCAGCCACGTAGTATATAACACTGCCCACGCAGTATATAGCAGCCATGTAGCATATAACACTGCCCACGCAATATATAACAGTGGCCACGTAATATATAACACTGCCCACGCAGTATATAGCAGCCACGCAGTATATAACACTGCCCACGCCGTATATAACAGTGGCCACGTAATATATAGCAAAGCCCATGCAGTATATAGCACAGCCCACGGAGTATATCACACAGCCCACATAGCATATAACACTGCCTATGTAGTATATAGCAGCCACGCGGTATCTAACACAGCCCACGTAGTATACAGCAGTGTGAGCACCATATCCCTGTTAAAAAAATAATTAAAATAAAAAAATAGTTATATACTCACCTCTGGGATCCACCGAAGCTCCGGCGATACGCGCGCGGCTGCCGCCATCTTCTGTTCCCAGGATGCATTGCGAAATTACCCAGATGACTTCGCGTCATGCATCGCCGAGAATGGAAGATGGTGGCCGGCACGAGCGGCTCGACGGACTACGGAGGGTGAGAATAGCAGGTTTTTTGTTTTTTAATTATTTCTAACATTACTTTTTTTACTATTGATGCTGCATAGGCAGCATCAATAGTAAAAAAAGTTGGTCACACAGGGTTAATAGCAGCGGTTACGGAGTGCATTACCGCGGCATAACGTGGTCCATTACCATTGGCATTAACCCTGTGTGAGCGGTGACTGGAGTGGAGTATGCGGGCGCCGGGCACTGACTGCGGGGAGTAAGGAGCGGCCATTTTCTTCTGGACTGTGCCCGTCGCTGATTGGTCAAGGCTGTTTTGCCGCGACCAATCAGCGACTTGGATTTCCATGACAGACAGAGGCCGCGACCAATGAATATCCGTGACAGAAAGAAGGAAAGACGGAAGTGACCCTTAGACAATTATATAGTAGATGATCTCCACACTACCCTCTCCTTCGCCTACTGGGCCCCCTTTTCTGGGGGAAAATGTGTGTAAATGGGTTAGTAACTGGCTTAGTGATAGAAAGCAGAGGGTGGTTATAAATGGTATAGTCTCTAACTGGGTCACTGTGACCAGTGGGGTACCGCAGGGGTCGGTATTGGGACCTGTTCTCTTCAACATATTCATTAATGATCTGGTAGAAGGTTTACACAGTAAAATATCGATATTTGCAGATGATACAAAACTATGTAAAGCAGTTAATACAAGAGAAGATAGTATTCTGCTACAGATGGATCTGGATAGGTTGGAAACTTGGGCTGAAAGGTGGCAGATGAGGTTTAACAATGAAAAATGTAAGGTTATACACATGGGAAGAAGGAATCAATATCACCATTACACACTGAACGGGAAACCACTGGGTAAATCTGACAGGGAGAAGGACTTGGGGATCCTAGTTAATGATAAACTTACCTGGAGCAGCCAGTGCCAGGCAGCAGCTGCCAAGGCAAACAGGATCATGGGGTGCATTAAAAGAGGTCTGGATACACGTGATGAGAGCATTATACTGCCTCTGTACAAATCCCTAGTTAGACCGCACATGGAGTACTGTGTCCAGTTTTGGGCACCGGTGCTCAGGAAGGATATAATGGAACTAGAGAGAGTACAAAGGAGGGCAACAAAATTAATAAAGGGGATGGGAGAACTACAATACCTAGATAGATTAGCGAAATTAGGATTATTTAGTCTAGAAAAAAGACGACTGAGGGGCGACCTAATAACCATGTATAAGTATATAAGGGGACAATACAAATATCTCGCTGAGGATTTGTTTATACCAAGGAAGGTGACGGGCACAAGGGGGCATTCTTTGCGTCTGGAGGAGAGAAGGTTTTTCCACCAACATAGAAGAGGATTCTTTACTGTTAGGGCAGTGAGAATCTGGAATTGCTTGCCTGAGGAGGTGGTGATGGCGAACTCAGTCGATGGGTTCAAGAGAGGCCTGGATGTCTACCTGGAGCAGAACAATATTGTATCATACAATTATTAGGTTCTGTAGAAGGACGTAAATCTGGGGATTTATTATGATGGAATATAGGCTGAACTGGATGGACAAATGTCTTTTTTCGGCCTTACTAACTATGTTACTATGTTACTATGTTATGTTCACACTATCCTCTCTGTGACCTTACACTGTTCCCCCATGGTACCCCCCATTCACTAATCAATCTTTATTCGGTGCCCGCTTACATTCCCCCCCCATACTTTCTCCTTGCACTATAGTCTCCCTTCTCACACATTTCACCTCCCTCCTCATAGTTTCTCATATATTTACCCTCTCACTCTCCATACTGCCTCCTCACACATCCCTTGACTCTCCATACTCTGTGTGCACACATCCCATCGTCCTCATTCCCCATACTGTGTCCGCATACATTTTTCTCCCTTGATACTCATACTGCATCCACACCCATCCCGCCCACTCACCATACTGTCTCAGAAGGAAACAGCCGCACTCAAACAAAGATATAGTTTGCAAAAAATGTTTGTGTTTATTGCAAGGGCAGAAAAATTGTGTATATTAACTGTGCAGGAAAACACCACAGAGAGATGAAACATTGAAGGTAAGGTTACGTTTTGACCCTTCCTGGGTCTTTGTCAAACCTCACTGATAATTGGATAGGAATTGTGTGGAAATAATAAGGATAAAGTCCCCGCTGGGGCTCTTGTGTTGCCATGGAAGAAGAATGGTGTGACTTACGAGTAGGTCACGCCATTCTTCTTCTTCCACGCTGACACAAGATCCCCAGTAGGGACTTTATCCTTATTATCTCCACACAATTCCTATCTAATTATCAGTGAGGTGTGACAAAGACCCAGGAAGGGTCGAAACGTAACCTTACCTTCAATGCTTCATCTCTATGTGGTGTTTTCCTGCACAGTTAATATACACAATTTTTTTTGCAAACTACATCATTGTTTGATTGCAGCTGTTTCCTTCTGAGTCAGAACTTTGAGCCCATCCAAGTTCAGCCTTCACCTTCTATTGAGCAGAGTACGCCTCATTTCTCTTATTCACCATACTGTGTCTGCACCCATCCACTCACTCGCTCCCCATACTGTGGCCACATACATTCCCCCCTTTGCTTCTCATACTGCGTTTGCACCCATCCTCTCCATTCTGTCTGCACCTATCCCCGACCTACCATACTGTGTCAGCAACTGTCCCCCCTTTCCTCATACTGTATCCGCGTCCACCTCCACTCATCCTATTGTGTAAACTCACCACACTATATCACACCCATCCCCCCACTCACCATACTGTGCCTGCACCCACCACCCATACTATTTCCTCATACATGCCCCTATCTCTCCCTTGCTCCTCATACTGTGTCTTGAAATTTATCCTACTCCCGATATTGTGTGTGCACCTGTCCCTTCCTTGCTCCCAAGACTTGTGTCCTCAAATCTCCCCCTTACACTAAACTTTCCCCACATGAAATCTCTCCCACCCCTCCCCTCCACACTAAATCTCCCCCACACGAAATCTCCAAACACAGTAAATCTCCCACACTACAGTAAATCTCCCTCCACATGTAATGAATGTACCCCAGCCCTTTTGTAAGGTACTTGTTAGTGTTTGCATGACATCAGTTTGCCTTTAAATGGTCGTTTTTGTCCTTAAAAGGGACCTTTCACCATTTTTTTTTTCATTTTGAACTGGACACACAATGCATTAGTGGCTGCGATATGAACCTTTTTTTTTTATTATTTTGCGCCACCGAGTTATTACCAATCAAAGTATTTGGTACCTAATATGTTAACTTTTGATAAGTCCACGTGGGTGTTATCAGATAACAACTCATACAGGGAGAAGAAGTGCACCCCTCAGTGAAAAGTATCTAATAACACCCACTTGGACTTAACTAAAGTTGGACTTAACTTATTTAGCTCTCCAGCCACTATTACATTATGTGTCCAGCTCAATAAGAACAATTTAGTGAAAGGTCCTCTTTTAAAACGGCTAGTTTTATTTCCTGTTCCTTGTTCACAGTGGAAAAGACAAGATAAATATCTGAGTAACTATTATCACCAAGCACAAACAGTCTAAAGGCTACAACACTATCTCCAGAGGCCTTGGAACCAGTGGCGTACCGGCTGCTATGGGGCCCGTCAGCCGAGGAGGCCTAGTGCCAGCACAAACACCCCCCTCCCGTCGTCACACGTTCAACTGTATCGACATCCTGGATGCCGATACAGTTGAAGGGAATGGTTCGTGATGATGAAAGATGGATCGTCAACTAACGTTTCCTCCTCCACCATTCTTTGTCTGATGTCTCTGATTCGCTATATCTCTTTCTTCATGCAGGGCTTTGCAGGACCTTCGGTATCCATGGTTATGACCACTGATATAGTGACAGCTAGTTGCTAGTTGTCGTAACCATGGATACCTGCACATGAGGTAAAAGACATAGTTAATCAGAAAAACTATACTACATTTTTAATTAATAGGTATTTGCTAATATTATTATTACATATTGAGATAGGATCTTGGCGATGGGAACACCCCTTTAACTTCGGGAGAAAGATACAAAAAAAGGGAGGGAATTAGGATGGGTGCTGTCATGGTCTCTGAAAAATCAAGTTACTGTTTAGTGTAATTATCATTTTTCGCCAAGCCCACGACAGATGAAATATCCACAGGCTGGGACCACTGCCTGCAAGACTTTACATCTCAAGGAAAGATCAGGGGAAGATGGACGATAGTGTTTGAAAAAGGCTGAAGAAGTGCACCAAGTTGCAGGCTTACAAATGGCTCACTCTGCCCAAAAGGTAGAAGATATACCTCTGGTAAAGGGGCTTAAAACCGCTCGGTACTGGAGAAGAACTAGCCTTTATTTGATATTTATTGATCCTTTTACTTGTTTTTGTATACTAACAGCAGTTGCATTATGTACTAGGCTTCTTTCACACTTCCGTCTTCCAAATCTGCACAGGATCCGTCAAGACGTTGAAATGACGGATCCTGTGCAGATTGTGGAAAACGTGTGCACTGGGCCTGTTTTTCTGACGGACCTGTTGAGCCTATGTGCACCTGTTGTATATACGTCTTCGCAGTGGTTTTCCGCTGCGAAAACGCATACACAACACAAACCAGGTTAAAAAAAATAAAAAATCGCAGTATTCTCACCTACCGGCGTCCCGCGCACCGATGCTCCCGGCAACTAGCGTTCCTAGAAATACATTGCGAAATCTCGCGAGAAGTTGCTGCGACTTCTCGCGAGATTACGCAATGTATTACTAGGAAGTAACGCTAGCTGCCGGGAGCATCGGTGACTCTGCGCGGGAACGCCGGTAGGTGAGAATATTGCGATTTTTTTTTAAAATTATTTTTAACATTATATCTTGTTACTATTGATGCTGCATAGGCAATAGGCAGTATCAATAGCAGAAAGAGAGCGAGTGAGAGAGAATTTCCCTGATGGGAAATTCTTCCGCGCATGCTCTCTTTGAAAAGGCGGGACCCGTCGCTGGATTCCTGCTTTTCACATGAAATGACGCATCCTGCGCCCATAGGCTTCCATTGTAGCCAGTGACGGGCAGCCCAGGATGCGTCGCTGACCGATTTTCCGACGTGCAGAAAAACGTTCCTCTGAACGTTTTCTCTGCTTAACGGACCTTTTTTTATGCAGGATCCAGTGAAAGACGGAAGAAACGGATGGCCATCCATCACAATCCGTCGCTAATACAAGTCTATGAGAAAATGCAGGATCCTGCATTCTCAAAAAACGACGGATTGTGACGGGAGCTGAAACACGGAAGTGTGAAAGAGGCCTTAGGAGTTCCTTGTATTTAATTATAGTTATTCCGCTTTTTTTTTTAGGATTAATCATTGTGGTTTCTCCTCTTTGGTCTTTGTAGTCCTCTTGTAAGCTATCTTGTAATTTTTAATTATTTATTTTGCAGAATAATAGTAAAGATTTATATTTTTAGTTGCACATTTTCAGGCCTTTTTTGTATGGTTGTGGTGGTTGTATATATCTAAAGTTACTAATGTGTGTATGTTCCTATTGAGAGTTTTTGTGAATTATTAATCTTATATGTCTAGGGCTGACATGAAACAGTCATGAATGTGAAGTTCTATTGTAAGCTTTATAATCTCTATTTTTCTTTATACAGGTGTCTACTTATATTTTTTATCTTTATGATCATTCTTAATACAAATCTCTCAGTAGGATCAATCCTCCTAAGCCGTTTATATTGGGATGTACAGTAGGTCATATGAAGCCGAATAAAATGTTACATTGATATCTGTGATCTGATCTCTTGTTCCCGAGAAATTCTCGTTTTTCTTTATATGTAAATGAGCTGTTAAGATCTATGGACATAGATCTCTCTGAGAATCTGCCTCTGGGGATTATTTTAGATAAAATTTCCCATTACAAGTGTAGATCAGAAGAGCAGACTGTCAGTCATTACATGTCTCACAGTGGTAACACCTCCTTTTATTACGTCCTGGAGGCAGATTCTCAGGGAGATCTATGTCCGGCCAATAGATCGTAAGAGCTCATTTACATATTAAGAAAAATGTGGATTTCAGCGGAATAAGAAATCGGATTGCAGATATCAACGTATCATTTTATTCAGCTTTCTATGACCTACATGCCAATATAGATGGTTTAGGACTGGAGGGTTCATCTAACTGACAGATTCTTTTTTACTCCCTGCTTGTTTGTTTTCCCCATAAATAAGAGGGGATAAAAACAAGACCCTTCTTCTCATGACAGACAAGGCTCTAAAACTTGATTTTCAAAGACATTAGGAATTTTTTCCTTCCACAATAGACTGATTTTGACCTGGTAGCTTGGTCACAATTTTTTTTTTTCTTACAAAGACCTGAACTCCAGCATGAATGGTCCTGAACTCTTATGCAGACTCTCCTACGCACAGATTTTAGAATCTGAGAATTTTCTGACATTTTTTTCCTGGCTGGGAAAAAAAAATCTTAGCCTTCCCCTGACCTCTCCTCTGGCATCATTGCTGACTGCCTTTACGGGAGGAATCCCACTGCTGACTACCAAACAGGAGACCTCTATTCTTCCCTTTATGTCTCTATGGGCTAAATTAATAAGGGAAGTAGATCTATCCACCAATCTGATCACATTAGCTAATTGGCAGCTTTCTAAATCAAAGGCAGAGAAGACAAAATCTGATCCCTTGCAGTACATGTACTAGCTATACAAGGTTGAAATATTCACCGATTCCCAGGTCCTCCTCAGAGAGCTCTCTGCCTTCCTTTCCATAGGATCTCTGAAAAGGCTAATGTCATCAAAAGGGAGAGAGGTCTATCTAGACATCTTCATAGACATGTCAATTTTCGGTTATAAATGAAAAAGAGGACAGCGACACACCAGGAAGTGAAAAAGCAGCTCACATTTAATTCTGCCTTCTGCGGCAACGTTTCGGTCCGAGGACCTTTGTCAAGCTTGACAAAGGTCCTCGGACCGAAACATTGCCGCAGAAGGCAGAATTAAATGTGAGCTGCTTTTTCACTTCCTGGTGTGGCGCTGTCCTCTTTTTCATTTATGTTTGGATTCTCTTTCTGGGATGGACCCCCTGGTGAGGACGTGCGCCCTGATGTCCATAGAGACGGTACTGTTGTAGGGTGCGGCCAGACGAAATCTTTTTGGATGTCAATTTTCGGTGTCTTGTCCCAACAAGCAGAATCAGATTAATCAAAGAGGTATTAGCTTTTAAAATTCTTGGGAATATATCCTTTTTTGACCAATTTTTTTCCATTCTCTCTTATTGAGGCCGGCTCCAGCTACATTTTTATTAATGAAGAAGGTCCTTCCCTTCTAACATGCAGGCTACCAAACATAACGTGACAGATCTTGACTCCTTAGGCTCTTCAATTTTCATTGTTTCTCTAATAGCTTTTAACAATTGAGAAAGAGGGAGACATAGAAATATATTGATCTCTTTCTCCACTCTTAGCCAACTCAAATTCGTCCTCCGAGCTAGAAACATTAAAGTAGTGCCTTCTACCAGAGGAGGTGCGAGGAACAGGTCTACTCTTGACACCTAATAAAATGATTAATATTTTTGATCATAGAGGGAGATTCATGGGCAGAAGTGTCATCAATACATTTCTGGAGTGGAGTAGAGGGATATCACGGATACACTAGCTGGGAACTTAATGAACTCCAACCATGGAATTGGTATCAGGGATGATGCAGTTTATTGTCAACGTGTTTCAAAGCCGAACTGCCTTCTTTCTTGAGCCAAATCGCACAACACATTTTTAGGAGGATCTTTCCTCACCTGGATAATTTATTCCAATTCCTATTCAAGGAGTTGTGCCAATCACAACTCGTCAAGGTGAGCACACCTCTAGCATATACTTATTTATTTGTTGGTTATCACCCTGCGTGCGCATTTGCCACCCCTTTAGCACTATCCCATCAATAGATTTCTGGTATAATGATTTAGTGTAAGACGAGGCTAATTTAGTCTTACATGTGGAAAACTCCTTATTCTTAGTTTTGGCCATAGCTTTCTTAGGTCTGTCCTGTAAATTACTAGGAAGCTAGTTGAGATGAGACAATGTGCAGGACCCCGCTCCAGGAGCCAGGTCAGTATTTCTTATCTGCTGGATGGGAGCCCTGTGAATAGTCTCTGGTTCCTCTTTGATTAGAACGGTTGGTCCATCTTTTCAGCATGATGAACACACAAAACGTCATGCCAGCCCTGGTTATCAAAAGATGAGCCTCAGAAGATGTAAGGTAAGAGGCGATTCGCAGGGCTCTTGTCCAGAGGTCATAGATTACTGACCTAACTAGTGGATTGGGGTCTTACGAACTGATTCTCTCATCTCTAGATGCTAGAGTTAACAAGGCAAAGTGGTAGAGGGATCATGATTTGCTTCTTGACTTTCCATATTCTCCGTGCTGGAGGCCTCCATAGCTGAGCTTTAGAGGGGTACCAAGACGTTGGCAATGGGGGGCTTAAGTAGGTTGCTGGTGATCGTGCTATGTAAATGTCGCTGTGAGCATAATTGACAGTGACATTTAAATAGTTACACTGGTATTCCCATTGTGAGCCGGTGGTCACGTGTCTGCATACATGTGATTTGAATACTTGCGGTTGTGTGCCAACTAGACAATTTTGTCTTCTCTCAATCGAAGTAAATTGGGAGAAGCTGGATGAGACTAGTTGGCACGTGATTGCAAGTATGCAAATCGAATACATGTATTTTCATGACCACCTGCTCATACTGGGAATTCCATGGAATAGGAAGTCACAGAGACTGACTACAGACTGTTGTCTCAAGTTTGGACAACCCTTTTAAGGATGGAGTCAGAAGAGAGGTGTCTGGCTCTATATTAATTACGGTACATGTGTGAAGCTAGGGAGAAGTAGGGAGTCTGCATTATGAACAGAAATGCTTGAGATTGGTTGAAAATGGTCAGGGGGAAATGTTATTATTGTATGCGTATCTGATATACAGTACAGACCAAGAGTTTGGACACACCTTCTCATTTAAAGATTTTTCTGTATTTTCATGACTATGAAAATTGTACATTCACACTGAAGGCATCAAAACTATGAATTAACACATGTGGAATTATATACTTAACAAAAAGTGTGAAGTAACTGAAATTATGTCTTATATTCTAGGTTCTTCAAAGTAGCCACCTTTTGCTTTGATTGCTGTCAAAAGCTCAACTGGGTTTATTACTCCAATAGCCTCAGCGGCACAAACACAAAATAACAACCTTCAGATCCATCAAAAACAAAGTAACAAGGTCCTCCTTAACCGGAGGAATACTAAATACCCTCATGCTGGAAACCAACTACAAAGTGTTGACCCGTTGGTACCTGACCCCAGCTAGAGTGGCTAAGGCAGTGGCCAACTACTCCCCAAAGTGCTTCAGAGGATTCAACTCTACTGGAGACATGTTCCATATCTGGTGGCTATGCCCAACTGTCAGAAGACTATGGATTAGAATCTACCATTTAGTTTTCTCTGTTACAAATATAAACCTCAGAAAAAATCCTTGGCCTTACTCAACAAACGCATCTCCAACATTCCCAAACATACTCAGGTTCTTATCTCATTCATATTTTTAGCAACCAAAGAAACTATAGCTTTGGCTTGGAAAAAAACAACCATAGACTTTTCTGCAGTTAAATCACGCCTCTCCTGGTATATGATTAACGAAAAACTATCGGCTATTCTTATGGACAAAGTTGGTAAATGTGAGAAAATATGGCTCCCCTGGACGGAATATACTAATCACACTCCCTTTGCCGTACCTGCACTTTACCTAACTAACCCTGAACCATTCGACTCAGAATGACTTTCCATAGTTATCGCACACAATGCGATTTCACCCTCGGGCCCCCTCGCCCCCCTCCCTTTTTTTTTTTTCCTTTCCTTCTTTCCCCTATCCCCCACTGTTGTTAGTTCATAGGATTGCGTGCTATTTGTTTACATACATTTGTATACATATAGTATTTACAGCTTTGTAATGATACCTTTATACTACTCCATATGTAAATTGCAAATTTTCAATAAAAGTTTATTGTTGAAAAAAAACAAAAAAAACAAAGTAACAATGTTCATAACATTGCTACATCAGGACTGTGACCACATGGTAGAGTCCATTATTCAGGCTTGTTCTGGAGCCAAACACACATAGTCTGGATAACCTGCTTGACAGCATTGCAGGTTTTCACCATCTGGCATCACATGGGAGAAGGTGCCTGACGGGGATCACCAACTTGCCTGGCAGGCACACATCAGTCATTTCCAGACCCACCGAAGGACGGTAGCTTCCCCAACACAGTAGCCGTCACCGGCTCTGCAGATCCATGGCCTCACCTCGTGCTCTTCAGGGATCCGGTCCACTCACAGAACCTCCCAACACAGAGGCCACTCAGGATCACAGCCTCACCTCATGCTCTTCAGAGATCTGGTCCACACTCTGGACCTCCCAACACCCAGGCTTTTCCTCTCACAGGACCTTACAGCCAAGAATTATTCAGGTCCATGCACTCAGAACCATGTTACCCACACCCTGGTCACATTATGAAGCTGTAACCACCCCCATAGGTGGGTGGTGTATGTGTGGTTAGTCAGACCCACCCAGCTCTCCAACTAACCCTGCAAGCCTCCCTTTAAAACTAAGCAAATACTTTTGGGACTACAGGTCCCAGAACATTACTGGCTTACAGCACAGACTTCCACTGCGACACATACCGGCCATTCACAATAATGCCAGTCCCTATCTAACCATTGCAATTATGCCTCCAAGTGTATCCTGAGGAGCCCATACAGCGCCTACTAGCTGTGACAGGGGGTCACTACCTCACACTGTATTATATAGCATAGTCACCTGTGCTATTTAATACTGAATATTTCCAAACTATTAAGGTATCCCCAATCCATTGAGCTATTTCTGAAAGTCCCATAGACATGAAATAGAGCGTAGATCAAGCATTTGTATCTCTGCTGCTCCAGTTCAAGACGGAGCTCTGAATAGCCCATGTCACCCCAGCACTTAGTAAATTATCCCCCATCGTATTTTTGGGAATAACCCTTTATGGGCTTTACATTTGCATAAGTTTGAATATCTGTGAGAACTAAACAAAGCATAAAAAAGATATTTTCTCCAGGAATAGCGCCACTTTTGAACATGGACTGTCTGTGGTATTGCAGTTCACGTGAATGGGGCTAGCCCCGCCTATTTGGTGACGGCAATCGTTAAACTAGACATTAATCCCTTTTTTTTTTACTTTACACTGATTCTACTGGTTTTAACCCCTTGTGCCATGACTAGCTCTGGCGCACATCCTACAGAGATGCTCTTCATGCTGTTCGTTGCTCCTCTCGTGCTGTCATTGTGAATGCGATGCGGTGTCACACATGTACCTTGTGCTATCTTTAGAGCTATGTGTTTTTTCTAATTTCCCTTTGACTCCTTTGTGCTATCAATGACGATTTGCTCATACAAGTGCTCTGTATTATCAGCAGCTCCCATTATATGCTGAACTCTCCTGAATCCAGTGACTGTGCCATCGTTGACCTTCTCATGTGACCGCACTATGTACGCTGGGTATGATGTGTCCTTTGTATGACCCTTTTGTGTATGATTTCTTCACTGCGCTGACATAAGAAGCCCAGGCCTCATTTATCACAACTGTTTAAATTAAGAATTGTTTGTTGCCCATAGCAACCAATCACAGCTCAGCTTTTATTTTGCATTCAGGTCTTGAACAATGAAAGCTGTGCTGTGATTGGTTTGTTCTGAGCAGCTTTGAAGAATCTGCCCCGATCCTGCATCAGGATCAATTCCTTTCCCGTTTTCTGTCTTGTTCCTTCACATAGCTTATGTGCAGATAATACATTTAGGGCCTTTCCTGTATTGGACCCAGGGGCGTACCGTTCATAGCGGCATCCTATGCCGCCGCCGATACGGGACCCATGAGTCGAGGGTGGCTTGTCACTTCACCCCTCTCATTCTTGTCATCACAATTTCTTCAAGACATGGGTACCATTGAATAGAATGGTGGATCAGGGAGCTCAAGGCTCCTGGCTTGATCCACCACTCAGCCTGTGCTGGTGAGTCTGAGACTCTGTGCACTGTAGGCGCCTGTACGTCGTGCCTGTAATGTGGCGCCTCAGTACTCACACTGCACAGGCCTCAGCAGCGTGTTGGGAGAATGGGGGAGGTGAGTAGTGTTTTTATTTTGTTAATGTCTGTAATTATAGGGATCATCATACTAAATGGGGGCTTGTGGGGGCTAATCATGCTGAATGGGGGGGGGGTCTTGTGGGGGCCATTCATACTGAATGGGGGAAGGTAGGGGCCAATCATACTGAATGTGAGGCTGGTGGGGGCCAATCATACTGAATAGGGGCTGAGGGGCATAATACTGAATGGGAGGCTGGTGAAGGCCACAATACTGAATGGGGGATGGTGGGAGCAATGATACTGAATGGGGGGATGGTGGGGGCAATTATACTGAGTGGGTGGCTGGTGGGGGCATTAATACTGAATGGGGGGCTGGTAGGTGCATTAATACTAAGTGGAGGGCTGGTGCGGACTATAATACTGAGTGGGAGTGCGGAGGGGGGCAATATACTGAGTGGGAATCTTGTGGGTGCCATAATAATGTGTGAGGGGATGTGAGGGCCCCCAAATTGAGATGGGATCTGTGGGAGCCCTCATTCTATGTGGTGGGTGCCCTCATGTGAGTAGGAGGCTGCGGTGACCCTCATTCTTACCAGGGGCACCAAATACACACACACACACAAACTTTTTTGGAGGGAGAGGGATCAATTGAAACTTCTGCTATGGGGCCCTATGATTTCTATGTACGTCACTGATTGCTCCAAGCCTTTCCTATGTTATACCAGTGTGTCCATAGCGATCCTATATCCTAGGCATCCTGCAATGTGCTATCTGTTATCACTGGATGTTCTCCATCCCCTGCCTGTGATATATGGTGCTTGCTTGGTCACGTTGATTTATCACCTCCTTTCTTTATCTGGATGCACATGTGTAATATGATTTAGGGCCTGGTTTCATTGCTGTATTTAGATGTTCTCAAAGGCAGGATGACATCTTACATTAAGGATTCGCTTCCATTACATATTCTTAAGATCTGACATTACGAATCATTGGATGTCATTGCTGCCTAGGTCAATGCCATTATTGAATCAGATAATGGGGGATGGCAACATTTACCGATCGCTCTCTGTACTTAGTCTATCCTCTTCCTTACCCACTATACACACAACTTAGACAGAAGTATTGGGACACACGTCTTAATCACTGAGGTCAGGTTTGTCATTCAGGCTCATTGGCACAAATGTATGACATCAAGCAACTCGCCATACAGCTCATTCTAAGGGTCTGTGCACACTAAGAGGTGCATTCATCTTAATCAATCAGGTGTGCCTGACAAGTGGCGTGCTCCTCCATGCGCCTCGCTACAAATCTTAGTCCATTCAGGGACTAGAGTAAGATTTCTGCCATAAGGAACGCCACAGCCTGTCACGAATTAGATGAGCTGTGGTGCCCATTTTTGCGGAGTTGGGCAAAACTTTCGAGAAAACCGCAAAAGTCACAAAACTTTTGTGCAACTCTGCGCACGATCTCTGTGCACACAACGTCTTTTTTTTCCGGCTGCACATTCTCCGAGTTTTCCTAGCCGAAGCTGCTTCAGAAAAGTGCTGCATGTGAACAAGTCTGATTGCTTGTTGTGAGAACAGTTTGGAGAAAGATCTTTTCTGTTCCAACATCACTGTGCCATCAGCTTGTCATGCGTGAGAAAAAAGGATTGGGCATGTTGAAATTCAACATGTTTTACCCTGCTTTCCTCCAACATCTGCTGTTAGCATTTGGTCAGTATTTTCCAACAGTATCTGTAAGCCAAAACCAGGAGTGGGTGATAAATCCGGAAGTGGTGACGTGTTTCTATTATACTTTTCCTCTAATTGTTCCACTCCTGGTTTTGGGTTAGAAATACTGAGGTCAAATACTGCTAGTGTAAACGAGGCCTTTCGGGTAAAGTCGGGACACACTCATACAAATGAATGAAATCAGCAGTTTGGCCAATGCAAATCTAATACCTATACATATATAGCTGAGAGTGCATGTGTTTTAAATGTAGAGTGCTGAGTAAGCCATATTTAATGGGAGCATAAATGATTTTGGAGTTTGCATCAAACATCATCTGTCAAAGTCGGCAGATTCCCATGTACATTAGATAGTCAACAGTAGAGTTGAGCGACCTTGACCTTTTTAGAGTCGAGCCGCGTTTCGCGAAACCCGACTATCTCAAAAGTCGGGTCGAGTGAAATCGGCCGATTATGACGTAAAGTCGGGATCGACCGAAACACGAAACCCAATGCAAGTCAATGGGGCAGCATAGTCGGCAGTGAGTGGGGGCCAGGAAAACACCTAGAGTGCCCATTTTAATGTCAAAACCATCCATTCTTCTTAATGAAGCTTGTCAAGCGTAATTTACCTTATAATAATTGGAAGGCATTTGAAATTGGGGGTCATTTGGCTAAAGTTGTGGTGGGTAGGGCTGGTTCAAGTAATTAGTGGGCCCAGGAAATCTGGACCACGTCACGGCAGTGGAGCAGGGAGAGGTAAGTATTTCAACTTTGCAAGTGCTGTGAACCTGAGCAAGCAGGGGGGGCCCACTCGTTGGCATTGGCACTGGCACAGGGCCCCTCAAAGTACAGCGGTGTGTTTGCACGGCGGGGGCGCCTCCCACCGGCAGCAACACTTTTGCGTACTATGAGAGGCCCTGTGCCAGTGACGTCGCCAACTAGTATTCCTCCCCCCACCTGATGAAGGAACCTGCACTTTCATCTGCACCTTCCTCTTTGTCCCCGTGTAAGGTGGTATGGTATGCGGGAAGAGGAACCTGACTTTCAGCAGGGTCACAATCTTGCTGTGTAGCGTGCACGGGGAATTTTGCGTTATGGGTCAATGTACCAGCAGACTCATCTATCACTGGCTGGGCAATGGGCAGGATGAGGAGGAAACACAGATATAGGCCCAAAGAATAAAGTGGGCTAAATGCAGTTCAAAATTGGTAACACAGGACTAACCAGGGGGCATTGCAGTGGAGGACAACTGGAATGAGAGGCTGACACAGAGAGTAGGCCCAAATCAGTAAATAGTCAAAATGCAGTTCAAAATTGGCAACCGTAGTAAACAGGCGGCACAGCTTTGTTCAGTGGAGGAGAACAGCAAGGAGTGGCAGACACCGATAGTAGGCCCCAACCCAACTAGTAGGCCAAATGCAGTCTAACATTAACAACTACTTAACGAGAGCCTGAAAATGGAATTTCAGGACAGGAAACCAGGAGAACAGCAAGGAGTGGCAGACACCGATAGTAGGCCCCAAACCAACTAGTACGCCAAATGCAGTAGTTCCATTTAACTACAATTTAATGAGAGCCTGAAGATAGAAGTTCAGGAAAGGCAACCTGGAGAACACCTTGGAGTGTAACACACCATCTCTCTACACCCCATACCCAATTTGTAGGCCTAATGCAGTGTAGTTTCCAACAACTACTAAACGAGAGCATGAAGATCGAAGCTCAGGAAAGGCAACCTGGGGAACACCTTGGAGTGTAACACACCATCTCTCTACACCCCATACCCAATTTGTAGGCCTAATGCAGCCTAGTTTCCAACAACTACTAAACGAGAGCATGAAGATCGAAGCAATGGCGAGGAAACCTGGGGAACACCTTGGAGTGGAACACACCATCTCTCTACACCCCATACCCTATTTGTAGGCCTAATGCAGCGTAGTTTCCAACAACTACTAAACGAGAGTCGGAAGACCGAAGCAATGGCAAGGCAACCTGGGGAACACCTTGGAGTGTAACACACCATCTCTCTCCACCCGATACCCATTTTGTAGGCCTAATGCAGTGTAGTTTTCTACAACTACTAAACGAGAGTCGGAAGACCGAAGCAATGGCAAGGCAACCTGGGGAACACCTTGGAGTGTAACACACCATCTCTCTCCACCCGATACCCATTTTGTAGGCCTAATGCAGTGTAGTTTTCTACAACTACTAAACGAGAGTCGGAAGATCGAAACAATGGCGAGGAAACCTGGAGAACACCTTGGAGTGTAACACACCATCTCTCTCCACCCCATACCCATTTTGTAGGCCTAATGCTGTGTAGTTTTCTACAACTACTAAACGAGAGTCGGAAGACCGAAGCAATGGCAAGGCAACCTGGGGAACACCTTGGAGTGTAACACACCATCTCTCTCCACCCGATACCCATTTTGTAGGCCTAATGCAGTGTTTTTTTCTACAACTACTAAACGAGAGTCGGAAGACCGAAGCAATGGCAAGGCAACCTGGGGAACACCTTGGAGTGTAACACACCATCTCTCTCCACCCGATACCCATTTTGTAGGCCTAATGCAGTGTAGTTTTCTACAACTACTAAACGAGAGTCGGAAGATCGAAGCAATGGCGAGGAAACCTGGAGAACACCTTGGAGTGTAACACACCATCTCTCTCCACCCCATACCCATTTTGTAGGCCTAATGCTGTGTAGTTTTCTACAACTACTAAACGAGAGTCGGAAGACCGAAGCAATGGCAAGGCAACCTGGGGAACACCTTGGAGTGTGTAACACACCATCTCTCTCCACCCGATACCCATTTTGTAGGCCTAATGCAGTGTTGTTTTCTACAACTACTAAACGAGAGTCGGAAGACCGAAGCAATGGCAAGGCAACCTGGGGAACACCTTGGAGTGTAACACACCATATCTCTCTACACCCGATACCCATTTTGTAGGCCTAATGCAGTGTAGTTTTCTACAACTACTAAACGAGAGTCGGAAGATCGAAGCAATGGCGAGGAAACCTGGAGAACACCTTGGAGTGTAACACACCATCTCTCTCCACCCCATACCCATTTTGTAGGCCTAATGCTGTGTAGTTTTCTACAACTACTAAACGAGAGTCGGAAGACCGAAGCAATGGCAAGGCAACCTGGGGAACACCTTGGAGTGTAACACACCATCTCTCTCCACCCGATACCCATTTTGTAGGCCTAATGCAGTGTAGTTTTCTACAACTACTAAACGAGAGTCGGAAGATCGAAGCAATGGCGAGGAAACCTGGAGAACACCTTGGAGTGTAACACACCATCTCTCTCCACCCCATACCCATTTTGTAGGCCTAATGCTGTGTAGTTTTCTACAACTACTAAACGAGAATCGGAAGACCGAAGCAATGGCAAGGCAACCTGGGGAACACCTTGGAGTGTAACACACCATCTCTCTCCACCCGATACCCATTTTGTAGGCCTAATGCAGTGTAGTTTTCTACAACTACTAAACGAGAGTCGGAAGACCGAAGCAATGGCAAGGCAACCTGGGGAACACCTTGGAGTGTAACACACCATCTCTCTCCACCCGATACCCATTTTGTAGGCCTAATGCTGTGTAGTTTTCTACAACTACTAAACGAGAGTCGGAAGACCGAAGCAATGGCAAGGCAACCTGGGGAACACCTTGGAGTGTAACACACCATCTCTCTCCACCCGATACCCATTTTGTAGGCCTAATGCAGTGTAGTTTTCTACAACTACTAAACAAGAGTCGGAAGACCGAAGCAATGGCAAGGCAACCAGGGGAACACCTTGGAGTGTAACACACCATCTCTCTCCACCCGATACCCATTTTGTAGGCCTAATGCAGTGTAGTTTTCTACAACTACAACTACTAAACGAGAGTCGGAAGATCGAAGCAATGGCGAGGAAACCTGGAGAACACCTTGGAGTGTAACACACCATCTCTCTCCACCCCATACCCATTTTGTAGGCCTAATGCAGCCTACTTTCCGACAACTACTAAACGAGAGCATGAAGATCGAAGCTCAGGAAAGGCAACCTGGGGAACACCTTGGAGTGTAACACACCCTCTCTCTACACCACGGAAGGGCTGATTCTTAGGAAGGAAGGCTGTCGGAAAGAAGCAGGGCGCGTCCGAGGGTGATTATATTCTTATTAGGTATATACTCACCCTCGGACGCGCCCTGCTTCTTTATTTGTAATGAATGTTTATTTGCAATGTGGTTTTGACTTAATCTATTTTTTTGGTAAATAATGATTTTATTATTTTCATTGTTTTGCATCTTCTTGGCAATAATATAAAGAAGACGCGACAGGACAACACTCGGTGGATGCCATATCTGTGTTTTAAATTGAAAAAAACTTTCAGTTAACTACTTGCAGGAGAAAGTTATTGTAGCTGGTGGCCATTTTTAGTACTGTACCAGATTTTTGTTGTATGTGTTTGTTTTTAATGTTAAAATGTCTGCATTTGATATCTCTCCAGTATTTTCTTTTTTATAAGCAAAATACTTATTTTTATATTTTCTGATGTTGGTTCAAGGGGTACACGGGCAGCAGTAGACAGGTCAGTGGAGGCCTAGTGGAAGGAGGGACCACAGACAGGCTTCGAAGCCCTAACATAATAAATTGGCCTGGCTGTAGGCAATTTACAATTGGTTCCAGGGGAACACGGGCGGCAGTAGACAGGTCAGTGGAGGCCTAGTGGAAGGAGGGACCGCAGACAGGCTCCGAAGCCCTAACATAATAAATTGGGCTGGCTGTAGGCAATTTAAAATTGGTTCCAGGGGAACCCGGGCAGCAGTAGACAGGTCAGTGGAGGCCTAGTGGAAGGAGGGACCGCAGACAGGCTTCGAAGCCCTAACATAATAAATTGGCCTGGCTGTAGGCAATTTACAATTGGTTCCAGGGGAACACGGGCGGCAGTAGACAGGTCAGTGGAGGCCTAGTGGAAGGAGGGACCGCAGACAGGCTTCGAAGCCCTAACATAATAAATTGGGCTGGCTGTAGGCAATTTAAAATTGGTTCCAGGGGAACCCGGGCAGCAGTAGACAGGTCAGTGGAGGCCTAGTGGAAGGAGGGACCGCAGACAGGCTTCGAAGCCCTAACATAATAAATTGGCCTGGCTGTAGGCAATTTACAATTGGTTCCAGGGGAACACGGGCGGCAGTAGACAGGTCAGTGGAGGCCTAGTGGAAGGAGGGACAGCAGACAGGCTTCGAAGCCCTAACATAATAAATTGGGCTGGCTGTAGGCAATTTAAAATTGGTTCCAGGGGAACCCGGGCAGCAGTAGACAGGTCAGTGGAGGCCTAGTGGAAGGAGGGACCGCAGACAGGCTTCGAAGCCCTAACATAATAAATTGGGCTGGCTGTAGGCAATTTAAAATTCGTTCCAGGGGAACCCGGGCAGCAGTAGACAGGTCAGTGGAGGCCTAGTGGAAGGAGGGACCGCAGACAGGCTTCGAAGCCCTAACATAATAAATTGGCCTGGCTGTAGGCAATTTACAATTGGTTCCAGGGGAACACGGGCAGCAGTAGACAGGTCAGTGGAGGCCTAGTGGAAGGAGGGACCGCAGACAGGCTTCGAAGCCCTAACATAATAAATTGGCCTGGCTGTAGGCAATTTACAATTGGTTCCAGGGGAACACGGGCGGCAGTAGACAGGTCAGTGGAGGCCTAGTGGAAGGAGGGACCGCAGACAGGCTTCGAAGCCCTAACATAATAAATTGGGCTGGCTGTAGGCAATTTAAAATTGGTTCCAGGGGAACCCGGGCAGCAGTAGACAGGTCAGTGGAGGCCTAGTGGAAGGAGGGACCGCAGACAGGCTTCGAAGCCCTAACATAATAGATTGGGCTGGCTGTAGGCAATTTAAAATTGGTTCCAGGGGAACCCGGGCAGCAGTAGACAGGTCAGTGGAGGCCTAGTGGAAGGAGGGACCGCAGACAGGCTTCGAAGCCCTAACATAATAAATTGGCCTGGCTGTAGGCAATTTAAAATTGGTTCCAGGGGAACACGGGCGGCAGTAGACAGGTCAGTGGAGGCCTAGTGGAAGGAGGGACCGCAGACATGCTTCGAAGCCCTAACATAATAAATTGGGCTGGCTGTAGGCAATTTAAAATTGGTTCCAGGGGAACCCGGGCAGCAGTAGACAGGTCAGTGGAGGCTTAGTGGAAGGAGGGACCGCAGACAGGCTTCGAAGCCCTAACATAATAAATTGGGCTGGCTGTAGGCAATTTAAAATTGGTTCCAGGGGAACCCGGGCAGCAGTAGACAGGTCAGTGGAGGCCTAGTGGAAGGAGGGACCGCAGACAGGCTTCGAAGCCCTAATATAATAAATTGGGCTGGCTGTAGGCAATTTAAAATTGGTTCCAGGGGAACACGGGCAGCAGTAGACAGGTCAGTGGAGGCCTAGTGGAAGGAGTGACCGCAGACAGGCTTCGAAGGCCTAACATAAGAAAAATGTCAATACAATGGTATTGACAGTGCCAGGCATTGAAGGATGTCAGCGCATAGACTAAACATTGGTGGAGCTGTGAGAGAAAATTTTGCAAGTGGTAGAGCACTGTTTGACCTGGGGGGGGGACTGTCTTGTGGCCGGCGGTACAGGCCCAGGGCCCCTCATATTACAACGGTGTGTCTGACGTTGGGTGCGCACCACCACCGCCAGACACTTTATTGTACTATGAGGGACTTAGTGGCAGTGCCGTCGACCAAAAGCAGGCACACCCACCTCTTCAGACAAACAGTACTCTCACGGGTGCTGGCGCCAAGTGGCGATACCACGGCCCCGTGTGGGGACTTTGGCCATTTAGGGAGGTGTTAACATGTCGGATGCTGGACAATCAGGTGCTGCAAATTACGAGATTGGAAAAGTCGTTCAGAATAGTCCACAGGCAAGACCTTTACATAGGAATGCTAGGTGTCAGCCGGGCAAGGTGGGGCAAAAGATTTCGAAATCCAGTTGTGATTCATTTTAATGAAGGTTAGATCATCTACATTTTGGGTAGCCAGACGAGTCCTTTTTTCTGTTAGTATTGAACCTGCAGCACTGAATACTCTTTCTGATAGGACACTAGCTGCCGGGCAAGCAAGCTCCTGCAATGCATATTCTGCCAATTCTGGCCAGGTGTCTAATTTTGATGCCCAGTAATCAAATGGGAATGACGGTTGAGGGAGAACGTCGATAAGGGATGAAAAATAGTTAGTAACCATACTGGACAAATGTTGTCTCCTGTCACTTTGAATTGATGCTGCAGTACCTGTCCTGTCTGCGGTCATAGCAAAATCACTCCACAACCTGGTCAGAAAACCCCTCTGGCCAATGACACTTCTGATTTCTGCCCCTCTAACACCTCTGGTCTGCTGGCCCCTGCAGCTCGTGTTAGAACGATCACGGGCGCTGTGTGCAGGGAATGCCAGAAGCAAACGGTCAACAAGAGTTGATTGTTTGGTTGCTAATATTAGTTCCAAGTTCTCATGTGGCACTATATTTTGCAATTTGCCTTTATAGCGCGGATCAAGGAGGCAGGCCAACCAGTAATCGTCATCGTTCATCATTTTTGTTATGCGTGTGTCCCTTTTGAGGATACGTAAGGCATAATCCGCCATGTGGGCCAAAGTTCCAGTTCTCAAATCTGTGGTTGTGCTTGGTTGAGGGGCAGTTTCAGGCAAATCCACGTCACTTGTGTCCCTCCAAAAACCAGAACCCGGCCTTGCCGCGCCAACAATTTCCACTGGCCCCGGAAAAGCTTCCTCATTAAAAATATAATCATCCCCATCATCCTCCTCGTCCTCCTCCTCCTCTTCGCCCGCTACCTCGTCCTGTACACTGCCCTGGCCAGACAATGGCTGACTGTCATCAAGGCTTTCCTCTTCCTCAGCTGCAGACGCCTGATCCTTTATGTGCGTCAAACTTTGCATCAGCAGACGCATTAGGGGGATGCTCATGCTTATTATGGCGTTGTCTGCACTAACCAGCCGTGTGCATTCCTCAAAACACTGAAGGACTTGACACATGTCTTGAATCTTCGACCACTGCACACCTGACAACTCCATGTCTGCCATCCTACTGCCTGCCCGTGTATGTGTATCCTCCCACAAAAACATAACAGCCCGCCTCTGTTCACACAGTCTCTGAAGCATGTGCAGTGTTGAGTTCCACCTTGTTGCAACGTCTATGATTAGGCGATGCTGGGGAAGGTTCAAAGAACGCTGATAGGTCTGCATACGGCTGGAGTGTACGGGCGAACGGCGGATATGTGAGCAAAGTCCACGCACTTTGAGGAGCAGGTCGGATAACCCCGGATAACTTTTCAGGAAGCACTGCACCACCAGGTTTAAGGTGTGAGCCAGGCAAGGAATGTGTTTCAGTTGGGAAATGGAGATGGCAGCCATGAAATTCCTTCCGTTATCACTCACTACCTTGCCTGCCTCAAGATCTACAGTGCCCAGCCACGACTGCGTTTCTTTCTGCAAGAACTCGGACAGAACTTCAGCGGTGTGTCTGTTGTCGCCCAAACACTTCATAGCCAATACAGCCTGCTGACGTTTGCCAGTAGCTGCCCCATAATGGGAGACCTGGTGTGCAACAGTGGCAGCTGCGGATGGAGTGGTTGTGCGACTGCGGTCTGTGGACGAGGTCTCGCTTCTGCAGGAGGACGAGGAGGAGGAGGAGGGGGTGCGAATGGCTACAGCCAACTGTTTCCTAGACCGTAGGCTAGGCAGAACTGTCCCAAACTTGCTGTCCCCTGTGGACCCTGCATCCACCACATTTACCCAGTGTGCCGTGATGGACACGTAACGTCCCTGGCCATGCCTACTGGTCCATGCATCTGTTGTCAGGTGCACCTTTGTGCTCACAGATTGCCTGAGTGCATGGACGATGCGCTCTTTAACATGCTAGTGGAGGGCTGGGATGGCTTTTCTGGAAAAAAAGTGTCGACTGGGTAGCTCGTAGCGTGGTACAGCGTAGTCCATCAGGGCTTTGAAAGCTTCGCTTTCAACTAACCGGTAGCCGTAGGGCATCATCTCTAACGAGATTAGTCTAGCTATGTGGGCGTTCAAACCCTGTGTACGCGGATGCGAGGCAAAGTACTTCCTTTTTCTAACCATAGTCTCATGTAGGGTGAGCTGGACTGGAGAGCTGGAGATCGTGGAACTAGCGGGGGTGCCGGTGGACATGGCAGACTGAGAGACGGTGGGAGATGGTATTGTTGCCGCCGGTGCCCTAGATGCAGTGTTTCCTACTACGAAACTGGTGATTCCCTGACCCTGACTTCTTTGGCCTGACAAAGAAACCTGCACAGATACTGCAGGTGGTGCAGAAAATGGTGGCCCTACACTGCCGGAAGGGATGTTGCGTTGATGAATAGCTTCATTGGCCGAGGGTGCTACAACCTTAAGGGACGTTTGGTTGTTAGTCCAAGCTTGCAAATGCATGGTGGTTAAATGTCTATGCATGCAACTTGTATTGAGACTTTTCAGATTCTGCCCTCTGCTTAAGGTAGTTGAACATTTTTGACAGATGACTTTGCGCTGATCAATTGGATGTTGTTTAAAAAAATGCCAGACTGCACTCTTTCTAGCATCGGATACCTTTTCAGGCATTGCAGACTGAGCTTTAACCGGATGGCCACACTGTCCTCCAACAGGTTTTGACTTTGCCACGCGTTTTGGGCAAGATACGGGCCCGGCAGATGGAACCTGTTGCGATGTTGATGCCTGCTGCGGCCCCTCCTCCTCCGCTTCAGAACTGCTGCCGCCTGCACCCTGTTCCCCCAATGGCTGCCAATCGGGGTCAAGAACTGGGTCATCTATTACCTCTTCTTGTAGCTCGTGTGCAACTTCGTCTGTGTCACCTTGTCGGTCAGTGGTATAGCGTTCGTGATGGGGCAACATAGTCTCATCAGGGTCTGATTCTTGATCAGCACCCTGCGAGGGCAATGTTGTGGTCTGAGTCAAAGGACCAGCATAGTAGTCTGGCTGTGGCTGTGCATCAGTGCACTCCATGTCAGATTCAACTTGTAATGGGCATGGACTGTTAACTGCTTCACTTTCTAAGCCAGGGACGGTATGTGTAAAGAGCTCCATGGAGTAACCCGTTGTGTCGCCTGCTGTATTCTTCTCTGTTGTTGTTTTTGCTGAAGAGGACAAGGAAGCGACTTGTCCCTGACCGTGAACATCCACTAACGACGCGCTGCTTTTACTTTTACCAGTTTCACGAGAGGAGGCAAAAGAGCTAGAGGCTGAGTCAGCAAGATAAGCCAAAACTTGCTCTTGCTGCTCCGGCTTTAAAAGCGGTTTTCCTACTCCCAGAAAAGGGAGCGTTCGAGGCCTTGTGTAGCCAGACGACGAACCTGGCTCCACAGCTCCAGACTTAGGTGCAATATTTTTTTTCCCACGACCACCTGATGCTCCACCACTACCACTACCCTCATTACCAGCTGACAATGAACGCCCCCGGCCACGACCTCTTCCACCAGACTTCCTCATTGTTTTAAAAACGTTACCAAACTAACGGTATTTGTTGCTGTCACACAACTTACACGGTGAGCTATAACTTCAGTATGATTTAGCTACCCCTTTACAGGTGGGTGAGACCACAACGAAAATCAGGCACAATGTTACACACTCTGTTGTTGGTGGCAACAAATGAGAGAGATGCCACACACGCAGGACTGTCACTGAAGCGCAAATGTAATTAATCTCCCACTGATTTGTGTTTTTTTTTTTAAAAAGGAGACTTTAGAAAAAAAAAAAAAAAAATGATTTTTTAAGGAAGAATTTATAAACCAAATAAAATGAAATGATTTTTTCAGGGAGAATTTAGAAAACAAATAAAACATAAAATAGCCTTTCTAGGGCCCAGTGAGTGAGAGAGGACGCACACAGGAGTCAGGAGTGGCACACAAGCCCAGAGGCCAATATTTATCTCCCACTGATTGATTTAGTGATTTTTTCAGGTAGATTTTGGAACCCAAATCAAGCAAAAAAATTAATAGGCTTTCTATGGCCCACAATTGGAGAGAGAGAGATGGCACACCCAGGAGTCAAGACTGGCACACAAGCAGAAAGGGCAATATTAATCTCCCACTGATTTGATTTTTTTTTTTTTTTCAGGGAGACTTTAGAAAAAAAAATACAAAAAAATGAATTTTTCAGGAAGAATTTAGAAACAAAATAAAATAAAATGATTGTTTCAGGGAGAATTTAGAAAACAAATAAAACAAAAAATAGGCTTTCTAGGGCCATCTGAGTGAGAGAGGACGCACACAGGAGTCAGGAGTGGCACACAAGCCCAGAGGCCAATATTTATCTCCCACTGATTGATTTAGTGATTTTTTCAGGTAGATTTTGGAACCCAAATCAAGCAAAAAAATTAATAGGCTTTCTATGGCCCACAATTGGAGAGAGAGAGATGGCACACCCAGGAGTCAAGACTGGCACACAAGCAGAAAGGGCAATATTAATCTCCCACTGATTTGATTTTTTTTTTTTTTTCAGGGAGACTTTAGAAAAAAAAAATACAAAAAAATGATTTTTTTCAGGAATAATTTAGAAACCAAATAAAATAAAATGATTTTTTCAGGGAGAATTTATAAAACAAATAAAACAAAAAATAGGCTTTCTAGGGCCCACTGAGTGAGAGAGGACGCACACAGGAGTCAGGAGTGGCACACAAGCCCAGAGGCCAATATTTATCTCCCACTGATTGATTAAGTGATTTTTTCAGGTAGATTTTGGAACCCAAATCAAGCAAAACAATTAATAGGCTTTCTATGGCCCACAATTGGAGAGAGAGAGATGGCACACCCAGGAGTCAAGACTGGCACACAAGCAGAAAGGGCAATATTAATCTCCCACTGATTTTTTTTTTTTTTTTTTTTTCAGGGAGACTTTAGAAAAAAAAATACAAAAAAAATGATTTTTTTCAGGAATAATTTAGAAACAAAAAAAAATAAAATGATTGTTTCAGGGAGAATTTAGAAAACAAATAAAAAAAAAAATAGGCTTTGTAGGGCCCACTGAGTGAGAGAGGACGCACACAGGAGTCAGGAGTGGCACACAAGCCCAGAGGCCAATATTTATCTCCCACTGATTGATTTAGTGATTTTTTCAGGTAGATTTTGGAACCCAAATCAAGCAAAAAAATTAATAGGCTTTCTATGGCCCACAATTGGAGAGAGAGAGATGGCACACCCAGGAGTCAAGACTGGCACACAAGCAGAAAGGGCAATATTAATCTCCCACTGATTTGATTTTTTTTTTTTTTTCAGGGAGACTTTAGAAAAAAAAAAATAAATGATTTTTTCAGGAATAATTTAGAAACCAAATAAAATAAAATGATTTTTTTCAGAGAGAATTTAGAAAACAAATAAAACAAAAAATAGGCTTTCTAGGGCCCACTGAGTGAGAGAGGACGCACACAGGAGTCAGGAGTGGCACACAAGCCCAGAGGCCAATATTTATCTCCCACTGATTGATTTATTGATTTTTTCAGGTAGAATTTAGAACCCAAATCAACCAAAAAAATAAATAGGCTTTCTATGGCCCACTATTTGTGAGAGAGATGGCACGCTCAGGACTGGCACACAAGCCCAGAGGCCAATATTAATCTCCCACTTTTTTTTTTTTTTTCCAGGGAAAATTTATAAACCCAATAAAAAAAATAATAAATAGGCTTTCTATGGCCCACTATCTGAGAGAGAGAGATGGCACGCTTAGGACTGGCACACAAGCCCAAAGGCCAATATTAATCTCCCACTGATTGATTTATTGATTTTTTCAGGTAGAATTTAGAACCCAAATCAACCAAAAAAATAAATAGGCTTTCTATGGCCCACTATTTGTGAGAGAGATGGCACGCTCAGGACTGGCACACAAGCCCAGAGGCCAATATTAATCTCCCACTTTTTTTTTTTTTTTCCAGGGAAAATTTATAAACCCAATAAAAAAAATAATAAATAGGCTTTCTATGGCCCACTATCTGAGAGAGAGAGATGGCACGCTTAGGACTGGCACACAAGCCCAAAGGCCAATATTAATCTCCCACTGATTGATTTATTGATTTTTTCAGGTAGATTTTGGAACCCAAATCAAGCAAAAAAATAAATAGGCTTTCTATGGCCCACTGAGAGATGGCACACACAGGAGTAAGGAGTGGCACACAAGCCCTGAGGCAAATATTTTTCTCCCACTGATTGATGTAGTGATTTTTTCAGGTAGATTTTAGAACCCAAATCAAGCAAAAAAATAAATAGGCTTTCTATGGCCCACTGAGTGAGAGATGACACAGACAGGGATGGCACTCTAGCAGAAATGCCAATCTTAATCTCCCACAAAAAAAAGGAACTGTCCTTCAATTACTATCTCCCTGCAGTAATCTCAGCCAGGTATGGCAGGCAGCAATAAGGAGTGGACTGATGCACAAATTAAATAAAAAGTGTGGACAAACAAACAAGATAGCTGTGCAGAAAGGAAGGAACAAGAGGATTTGTGCTTTGAAAAAAGCAGTTGGTTTGCACAGCGGCGTACACACAGCAATGCAGCTATCAGGGAGCCTTCTAGGGCAGCCCAATGAGCTACAGCGCTGAGGGGAAAAAAAAAAAAAATGTAGCTTCCACTGTCCCTGCACACCAAAGGTGGTGTTGGGCAGTGGAAATCGCTACAGCACAAGCGGTTTGGTGGTTAATGGACCCTGCCTAACGCTATCCCTGCTTCTGACGAAGCGGCAGCAACCTCTCCCTAGGCTCAGATCAGCAGCAGTAACATGGCGGTCGGCGGTAACGCCCCTTTATAGCCCCTGTGACGCCGCGGACAGCAAGCCAATCACTGCAATGCCCTTCTCTAAGATGGTGGGGACCAGGACCTATGTCATCACGCTGCCCACACTCTGCGTTTACCTTCATTGGCTGAGAAATGGCGCTTTTCGCGTCATTGAAACGCGACTTTGGCGTGAAAGTCGCGTACCGCATGGCCGACCCCGCACAGGGGTCGGATCGGGTTTCATGAAACCCGACTTTGTCAAAAGTCGGCGACTTTTGAAAATGTTCGACCCGTTTCGCTCAACCCTAGTCAACAGGTCCTACCAAAAATCTGCAAGCACGTCTGACATTTATCTAATGTGGAACTGAATATATTTTATTTTTCTTTTCTCAGACGTTGGCATAAATTGTGTGACTTATGCAAATCTGGCAAGATGTTCTTTTCCTGAAATTCTGTGCCCTTTTTTCTCCACACATATCTTTGATCATTGTGGCCAAAAAGTTCTATTTTAACCTCATCAGTCCACAGGACTTGTTGCCAAAATGCATCAGGCTTGTTTAGATGTTCTTTTGCATACTTCCGATGCTGAATTTTATGGTAAGGACGCAGGAGAGGTTTTCTTCTGATGACTGTTACATGAAAGCCATATTTGTGCAGGTGTCTCTGAACAGTAGAACAATGTACCACAACTCCAGAGTCTGCTAAATCTTCCTGAAGGTCTTTTTCAGTCATGTGGAGGTTCTGATATTCCACTCTAGCAATCCTTTGAGCAGCTTTCACTAAAATTTTGCTTTGTCTTCCAGAATTTATCTTGATCTCCACTGTTCCTGTTAACTGCCATTTCTTATTTACATTTCGAACTGAGGAAATGGCAACTTGAAAAATCTTTGCTATCTTCTTATAGACTTCTGTTTTGTGAACCTCCACCATTTCCATTTTCAGAGTGCTAGGCATCTGCTTAGAAGAACCCATGGCTGCTGTTTTTTGGCTCAAGGTTAGAGGAGGCTGGGTTCTATAAAGCTGGAAATTTGCATCATCTGGCCTTTCCTAACGATAATAAGGAACAAGCCATAACTCTAACAGGCTAATTAGCATCTGAAACCTTGGTGAAAGTTATCTGAGCACACAAATCTCCAAGTGTGCCCAAACTTTTGCAGCCGCCCATTTTTCTTTTGGCAAGTTTTAAAATATAAAAAATTACTATATAATATACCTTTCATTCACCCCTCACATTCGATCATTGACTCGCTCTTCTTACCTGCATCTCAAAAACATTTCTAGAATTCGCTCTTTTCTTACTTTCGACTCTGCAAAAACTCTTACTGTTTCACTTATTCATTCTCGTCTGGACTATTGTAACTCTCTACTAATCGGCCTCCCTCTTACCAAACTTTCCCCACTCCAATCTGTCCTGAATGCTGCTGCCAGGATCATATTCCTCACCAACCGTTACACCGATGCCTCTACCTTGTGCCAGTCATTACACTGGCTACCCATCCACTCCAGAATCCAGTACAAAACTACTACCCTCATCCACAAAGCACTCCATGGCTCTGCACCACCCTACATCTCCTCTCTGGTCTCAGTCTACCACCCTTCCCGTGCCCTCCGCTCCGCTAATGACCTCAGGTTAGCATCCTCAATAATCAGAACCTCCCACTCCCGTCTCCAAGACTTTACACGTGCTGCGCCGATTCTTTGGAATGCACTACCTAGGTTAATACGATTAATCCCCAATCCCCACAGTTTTAAGCGTACCCTAAAAACTCACTTGTTCAGACTGGCCTACCGCCTCAATGCATTAACCTAACGATCCCTGTGTGGCCTATTTATATAAAAAAAAAATAAAAAAAAACCAGGTTCCTCGCATCATGTTCTCATTCACTTTATGCAGTTAATAGCCCTCTGTGTCTGTACTGCTACATACTTAGGCAGTTAATTGGTTCATGCAGCTTTACATGAACACCCGAGCCTTACACTATGGCCGGTCCGAATAACTAAAGCAGTTGTTACCATCCACCTCTCGTGTCTCCCCTTTTCCTCATAGTCTGTAAGCTTGCGAGCAGGGCCCTCATTCCTCCTGGTATCTGTTTTGAACTGTATTTCTGTTATGCTGTAATGTCTATTGTCTGTACAAGTCCCCTCTATAATTTGTAAAGCGCTGCGGAATATGTTGGCGCTATATAAATAAAAATTATTATTATTATTATTATATATATACTGTATATATATATACACACTGCTCAAAAATTAAAGGGAACATTTAAACAACAGAATATAACTCCAAGTAAATCAAACTTCTGTTAAATCAAACTGTCCACTTAGGAAGCAACACTGATTGACAATCAATTTCGCATGCTGATATGCAAATGGAATAGACAACAGATGGAAATTATTGGCAATTATCAAGACACCCTTAATATAGGAGTGGTTCTGCAGGTGGGGACCACAGACCACATCTCAGTACCAATGCTTTCTGGCTGATGTTTTGGTCACTTTTGTATGTTAGTTGTGCTTTCACACTCTTGGTAGCATGAGACGGACTCTACAACCCACACAAGTGGCTCAGGTAGTGCAGCTCATCCAGGATGGCACATCAATGCGAGCTGTGGCAAGGTTTGCTGTGTCCGTCAGTGTAGTGTCCAAAGGCTGGAGGCACTACCAGGAGACAGCCCAGTACACCAGGAGATGTGGAGGGGGCCGTAGGAGGGCAACAACCCAGCAGCAGGACCGCTACCTCCGCCTTTGTGCAAGGAGAAACAGGAGCACTGCCAGAGCCCTGCAAATGACCTCCAGCAGGCCACAAATGTGCATTTGTCTGCACAAATGGTTAGAAACCGACTCCATGAGGATGGTCTGAGTGCCCGACGTCCACAGATGGGGTTGTGCTTACAGCCCAACACCGTGCAGGATGCTTGGTATTTTCCACAGAACACCAGGATTGGCAAATTCGTCACTAGCGCCCTGTGCTCTTCACAGATGAAAGCAGGTTTACACTGAGCACATGTGACAGTCTGGAGATGCCATGGAGAGCGATCTGCTGCTTGTAACATCCTTCAGCATGACCGGTTTGGGAGTGGGTCAGTAATGGTGTGGGGCGGCATTTATTTGGAGGGCCGCACAGCCCTCCATGTGCTCGCCAGAGGTAGCATAACTGCCATTAGGTACCGAGATGAGATCCTCAGACCCCTTGTGAGACCATATGCTGGTGCGGTTGGCCCTCGGTTCCTCCTAATGCAGGACAATGACAGACCTCATGTGGCTGGAGTGTGTCAGCAGTTCCTGCAAAATGAAGGCATTGAAGCTATGGACTGGCTCGCCCATTCCCCAGACCTGAATCCAATTGAGCACATCTGGGACATCATGTCTCGCTCCATCCACCAACGTCCCGTTGCACCATAGACTGTCCAGGAGTTGGTGGATGCTTTAGTCCAGGTCTGGGAGGAGATCCCTCACGAGACCATCCGCCGCCTCATCAGGAGCATGCCCAGGCGTTGTACAGTAGGGAGGTCATACAGGCATGTGGAGGCCACACACCATACTGAGCATCTTTTCCTTGCCATGAGGCATTTCCACTGAAGTTGGATCAGCCTGTAATTTGATTTTCCACTTTGATTTTGAGTATCATTCCAAATCCAGACCTTCATGGGATATTCATTTTGATTCACATTGATAATTGTTATGTTTTATTGTTCTGAACACAATCCACTATGCAATGAATAAAACAATAAATGAATAAAAATTTGCAACTGGAATATTTCACTCAGAGATATCTAGGATGTGGTATTTTAGTGTTCCCTTTATTTTTTTGAGCAGTATATATATATATATATAGTGAGGCAATGACCCCTGTTACAGCTAGGGGGCACTGTTTGTGCTCCCCAGAATGCACACAGAGGCGTATGAGGGCCATAGGTGTGCATGCCAGTCGCAGGTGTAGGTGTGATTGCAATGTGTGGTAGTGACTCGTGTCACAGGTAGGGGTCGCTGTGTGTTCTACCCAGGTTGTGCATGCAGACGGATGAAGTCCATAGGTGAGCATGGGAGTCACGGATTTCTGGTCTGGGTTTTCCATGTGGCTGAAGGCCACAGGTTTGAGTGTTAAAATCCCTGCAGTAAGGGGTGTAGGTGTGTCAGGTGTGTGAGGTGCACGTCAGTGTCAGTGTGGTGTGTGCTGGTGTGCAGAGCAGAGGCCTGCAGAGTGCTGGCTGAGTGCATGGAGGCACAGGCCAGCGGAGCCAGCACCCAGGGCAGCTGAATAGCCTGGCACCCACAGCGTATACAGCAATGCAAGTCGTCCATGGTACTGGTCTCGGATGTGGACAGTCCTGTGCCTGAAGGTGGATGTCCTGTGCCCAAAAGAGATGGATGTGGACAGTCCTGTGCCTGGAAGTGGATGTCCTGTGCCCGAAGGAGTCAGATGTGGACAGTCCTGTGCCTGGAGGTGGATGTCCTGTGCCCAAAAGAGATGGATGTGGACAGTCCTGTGCCCGGAGGTGGATGTCCTGTGCCTGAAAGAGGACTAGCATGTGTAACGACTGCAAACAGGTGGATATGGTGCCCGGCTGCTATATCCTGGGCTGTGTACGTCTGTGTGAGTAAAGAGACTGTAAGAGACTTTGATACAGTGATGCAGGACACCCACGAGAACTAGTCAGAGGGGGCTGGCGTGAGTAGTGTCTGCTACATATGAGGTTGTGTATATGGAGACTGTAATATGGCATGCGGTCGCCCAGGGAAGCTGGACAAGGGAAGTCTGGCCTGTTTAGGGACTGTAAAAAGCCATATGATATGTATTGCTATGAACTGGTGTGAACTGAACACTGATAATATACACTGAAGTTATATGCATTTGTGTGAACTGAACTTTAATGCAGTGAGGAAACACATTAAAGAGACTTTTGTGTTGGAACTTTGTGGGTCACTGCCTCTTCACTGCGTACGATGCTACCACTGCATTACAATATATATTTATTTGCCTAAAATACAAAGGAAATGTGTCATGTTTATCTTTAGCCCTTTTAGAGATCATTTCTTCTTCATCTTGCTTAAATGTTCACAATAACAGTAATTTTGCTACGGGTGCCCAAACTTTTACATGCCACTGTGTGTGAACTATACAGTGTAGAATACATACATATGAACGAAGAAAAAAGTATTCTACATGAAATATGTGCTCATTTCATAAGTATTAGCATAAGATTTAGAAGCTTCAGATGTGAGGTGATGATTTCATGGGTGAAGCATAAGAGTGAATATTTAGGTAGGGCGGCGAGGTCACGTGTATTCATAGGATAATGCAGTGGAAACTTAAAAGTGGACTTTGCTTCCATCACATTCTTCAAAACCTTTTAAAAGAATATTAAAGGGTATGAACCAAGATCAGAAGTTACGCCCTATGCACAGGACAAGGGATAACTTCCCGATCACTGGTGGTCCGTCCCTTGGAACCCCCACTGATCTGAGAATCAGGGCTCTGAAAAGCCATTTCAAGGAAGCGGAGGTAATTTCCGATTCATTCATTCTCAATGGGAGTGACGGAGACAGACATACTCGGCTACTGATCTCACTGAATAGAAACAGACCAGCAGCAATGACTATTTTGTAACTTAGTCTATTTGGGATGATTGTTCATTTGTGAGTGGAATCCACTGAGATGTTCTGAGATTCAAGTTCTCTGTATCTGTTCACATGTGCAGTATTTGGTCAGTATTTTACCTCAGTATTTGTAAGCCAAAATCAGGAGTGGAACAATCAGGGGAAAAGTATAATAGAAACACGTCACCACTTCTGTATTTATCACCCACTCCTGGTTTTGCTTTGCAAATACTGAGGTAAAATACTGATTAAATACTGAGCGTGAGAATAATGTTACTTCTATGTAAGTCACATTCATTTCTGGTAATGATTTATTGGGTATCAAAACTTGTTAATTTGCTGTATCCGTAATGTATGTGATCCTTTATATCTCCTCATGAAACATTATTTGGGTTAGATTTAACCCCTTAGCGACCGCCGATACGCCTTTTAACGGCAGCCGCTAAGGGTACTTAAACCACAGCGCCGTTAATTAACGGCGCTGTGGAAAAAGTAAATAGCGCCCCCCAGAGTCAGATTTTCTCCGGGGTCTCGGCTGCTGGGGGTAGCCGAGACCCCAGAGAACATGATTCGGGTTTTTTTTTACCCACCCCGCATTTGCGATCGCCGGTAATTAACCGTTTACCGGCGATCGCAAAAAAAAAACAAAACGCGATCTCTTTTTAATTTCTCTGTCCTCCGATGTGATCGCACATTGGAGGACAGAGAAAAGGGGTCCCAGGTAGCCCCCCAATACTTACCTGTCTCCCCCGGTGCTCCTCGTGGCTCCCGGTGGGCGCCGCCATCTTCAAAATGGCGGGCGCATGCGCAGTGCGCCCGCCGGCCGGCCCCACGAGAATCTTTGGGGTCTCGGCTGCCGGGGGTAGCCGAGACCCCAAAGAGCATGATCGGGGTCAGTTTTACTGACCCCTGTTTTGCGATCGCCGGTAATTAACTGTTTACCGGCGACCGCAAAAAAAAAAGTAAAGTGTAATTCTCTGTCCTCTGATGTGATCGCACATCAGAGGACAGAGAAATAGGGGGATTCGGGGACACTATCATACTCACCGGTGTCCCTGGATCCTCCTGCTGCTCCTCCTGGCCGCCGGCAAAAGAAAATGGCGGGCGCATGCGCAGTGCGCCCGCCATCTGTGTCCATCTGCTGGCCGGCAGGAGAACAGCAGTTGGGGCTAAAATTAGGGTTAGGGGTAGGGCTAGGGTTAGGGTTAGGGCTAGGGCTAGGGTTAGGGTTAGGGTTAGGGTTAGGGCTAGGGTTAGGGCTAGGGTTAGGGCTAGGGTCAGGGTTAGGGCTAGGGCTAGGGTTAGGGTTAGGGTTAGGGCTAGGGTTAGGGCTAGGGTTGGGGCTAAATTTAGGGTTAGGGTTGGAGCTAAATTTAGGGTTAGGACTAAATTTAGGGTTAGGCTTCTTTCACACTTACGTCGGTACGGGGCCGTCGCAATGCGTTGGCCCGACATACCGACGCACGTTGTGAAAATTGTGCACAACGTGGGCAGCGGCTGTAGTTTTTCAACGCATCCGCTGCCCAATCTATGTCCTGGGGAGGAGGCGGCGGAGTTACGGCCATGCATGCGCGGTCAGAAATGTTTCATTGAACGTTTTTTTGTGCCGACAGTCCGCCAAAACACAACTGATCCAGTGCACGACGGACGCGACGTGTGGCCATCCGTCACGATCCGTCGGCAATACAAGTCTATGGGCAAAAAACGCATCCTGCGGGCACATTTGCAGGATCCGTTTCTTGTCCAAAACGACGGATTGCGACGGAATGCCAAACAACGCAAGTGTGAAAGTAGCCTTAGGGCTAGGGTTAGGGTTGGGGCTAAAGTTAGGGCTAGGGTTGGGGCTAAAGTTAGGGTTAGAGTTGGGATTAGAGTTAGGGTTTGGATTAGGGTTGGTATTAGGGTTAGGGTTGGCATTAGGGTTACGCTTGGGATTAGGATTAGGTTTGGGATTAGGGTTAAGGTTAGGGTTGTGATTAGGGGTGTATTGGGATTAGGGTTAGGTTTGAGGTTAGGGTTGAGATTAGGATTAGGGGTGTGTTGGATTTCGGGTTTTGATTAGGGTTATGGTTAGGGTTGACATTAGGGTTGTTTTGGGGTAAGGGTTGTGATTATGGTTAGTATTAGTGATTAGGATTATGGATCAGGTTAGGATTAGGGTTAGGGGTGTGTTGGGGTTAGGGTTGGAGCTAGAATTGGGGGGTTTCCACTGTTTAGGTACATCAGGGGGTCTCCAAACACGACAGCCAATTTTGCGCTCAAAAAGTCAAATGGTGCTCCCTCCCTTCTGAGCTCTGCCGTGCGCCCAAACAGTGGGTTACCCCCACATATGGGGCATCAGCGTACTCGGGATAAATTGGACAACAACTTCTGGGGTCCAATTTCTCTTGCTACCCTTGTGAAAATAAAAACTTGGGGGCTACAAAATCTTTTTTGTGGAAAAATATATATATATTTTTTTTATGACTCTGCATTATAAAATTCTGTGAAGCACTTGGGCATTCAAAGTTCTCACCACACATCTATATAAGTTCCTTGGGGGGTCTAGTTTCCAAAACGGGGTCACTTGTGGGGGGTTACTACTGTTTAGGTACATCATGGGCTCTGCAAACGCAACATAACACCCACAGACCATTCTATCTAAGTCTGCATTCCAAAACGGCGCTCCTTCCCTTCCGAGCTCTGCCGTGCGCCCAAACAGTGGTTTACCCCCACATATGGGGCATCAGCATACTCAGGATAAATTGGACAACAACTTTAGTGGTCCAATTTCTCCTGTTACCCTTGTGAAAATAAAAACTTGGGGGCTACAATATCTTTTTTGTGAAAAAAAAAATATTTTTTATTTTCACGACTGCATTCTAAACTTCTGTGAAGCACTTGGGCATTCAAAGTTCTCACCACACATCTAGATAAGTTCCTTGGGGGGTCTAGTTTCCAAAATGGGGTCACTTGTGGGGGGTTACTACAGTTTAGGTACATCAGGGGCTCTGCAATCGCAACATAATGCCCACAGACCATTCTATCAAAGTCTGCATTCCAAAAAGGCGCTCCTTCCCTTCCGAGCTCTGCCGTGCGCCCAAACAGTGGTTTACCCCCACATATGGTGCATCAGCGTACTCGGGATAAATTGGACAACAACTATTGCAGTCCAATTTCTCCTGTTACCCTTGTGAAAATAAAAACTTGGGGGCTACAATATCTTTTTTGTGGAAAAAAAAATATTTTTTATTTTCACGACTCTGCATTCTAAACTTCTGTGAAGCACTTGGGCATTCAAAGTTCTCACCACACATCTAGATAAGTTCCTTGGGGGGTCTAGTTTCCAAAATGGGGTCACTTGTGGAGGGTTTCTACTGGTTAGGTACATCAGGGGCTCTGCAAACGCAACATAATGCCCGCAGACCATTCTATCAAAGTCTGCATTCCAAAACAGCGCTCCTTCCTTCTGAGCTCTGCCGTGTGCCCAAACAGTGGTTTACCCCCACATATGGGGTACCAGCATACTCAGGACAAATTGGACAACAACTTTTGGGGTCCAATTTCTCTTGTTACCCTTGTGAAAATAAAAACTTGGGGGCTAAAAAATCTTTTTTGTGGAAAAAAAAATATTTTTTATTTTCACGACTCTGCATTATAAACTTCTGTGAAGCACTTGGGCATTCAAAGTTCTCACCACACATCTAGATAAGTTCCATGGGGGGTCTAGTTTCCAAAATGGGGTCACTTGTGGGGGATTTCTACTGTTTAGGCACATCAGGGGCTCTCCAAACGCGACATGGCGTCCGATCTCAATTCCAGCCAATTCTACATTGAAAAAGTAAAACGGCACTCCTTCTCTTCCAAGCTCTGCGGTGCGCCCTAACAGTGGTTTAACCCCACATATTGGGTATCAGCATACTCAGGAGAAATTGCACAACAACTTTTGTGGTCTAATTTCTCCTGTTACCCTTGTGAAAATAAAAATTTGTGGGCAAAAAATCATTTTTGTAGAAAAAATGCGATTTTTTTTTTCACGGCTCTACATTATAAACTTCTGTGAAGCACATGGGGGTTCAAAGTGCTCACCACACATATAGATAAGTTCCTTAAGGGGTCTAGTTTCCAAAATGGGGTCACTTGTGGGGGGTTTCCACTGTTTAGGCACATCAGGGGCTCTCCAAAAAAATGGTGTTGTAAAATGAGAAATTGCTGGTCAACTTTTAACCCTTGTAACTCCCTAACAAAAAAAAATTTTGTTTCCAAAATTGTGCTGATGTAAAGTAGACATGTGGGAAATGTTATTTATGAACTATTTTTCGTGACATATCTCTCTGATTTAAGGGCATAAAAATACAAAGTTTGAAAATTGCAAAATTTTAAACATTTTCGCCATATTTCCGTTTTTTTCATAAATAATCGCAAGTAATATCGAAGAAATGTTACCACTAACATGAAGTACAATATGTCACGAAAAAACAATCTCAGAATCAGCGGGATCCGTTGAAGCGTTCCAGAGTTATATCCTCATAAAGTGACAGTGGTCAGAATTGCAAAAATTGGCTCGGTCATTAAGTACCAAATTGGCTCTCTCACTAAGGGGTTAAGTGTCTCTCTTTTTTTCTATTAAACGTGACCATACATTTCTAAGGTTCTCCGTTCTGCCTCTGCCTTCACCGGTCAGATCGGTGCCTCATCTTCTTATGCAAAATGGCCACCACATAAGGCTGAGGAGTACGGCCGAAAGTCAAGACCACCCCATCCCTACATTTCTCTGCCGCGGGATGGACAGCACCATTGTCATCTGCGCTGCTTTTTCCCACCTAGATAAAAGCCGCCCTCCTCTTCTGTACGATATCCTAAAGGAAGCCTAAACTAAAAAGCCTAAATTAAAGCCTAGACTAAACTAGAATAGACCTCATGATCAAACTCCACTCTGCAACTAGGACTCCACTGATCGGCTGTAATCTAATGAGGGAACCCGGTATGAAGTGCTCAATTATTCTGCAGCTCCACCACAGGGAAAAGGACGAACGACAGAAATCAAACAATTGTCAGGCAAGGTCCTCCAGGGCGAGCGACATCTTTATAGTCACTCTATGCTCTGACCAATAGATAGAGATAAGTGCTGAGCGATCGTGCTTGGATAAGATGCTATCTGAGAATGCTCTGGTGCTAACAGAGTGTTTTCGGTGTGCTCGAAAAATATTTTTGAGTCCCTGTGGCGGTTTGTCTCACGGCTGTTAAGCAATCCTTGTATGTGTTGCGGTTGTCAAACAGCCACGAGACATGCAGTCGTGGGGACTAGAACATATTTTTCAAGCACGCCGAAGTCACTCAGATAGCAGACAATCATGTTCCTTTACCTTATCCAAGCATGTTTGCTCATCACTGGTGATGAGCGAGTCTACTCGTTGCTCGGGTTTTCCTTATCCAAGCATGTTTGCTCATCCCTAGTAATGAGCGAGTCTACTCGTTGCTCGGGTTTTCCCGAGCACGCTCAGGTGACCTCCAAGTATTTGTTAGTGCTCAAAGATTTAGTTTTTGTCGCGCAGCTGCAGGATTTACAGCTGCTTGCCAGCCTGAGAACATGTGGGGGTTGCCTGGTTGCTAGGGAATCCCCACATGTATTTAAGCTGTCTAGCAGCTGTAAATCATGCAGCTGCATAGACAAAAACGAAATCTCCGAGCACTAACAAATACTCGGGAGACCACTTGGGCATTCTCTGGAAAACCCAAGCAACAAGTATACTTGCTCATCACTATGGAGATGGCTGCGCTTAGTATGCATCTGTTCAGACCAGTATTCTGTTTGGAAGGGACGGTCAGTCTTATATTAATATCTACACATAATGAGTGCTTGTATGTGTAGTTACATTGGTGCCCAAACATTTCTGACTACTTGGACAACTGTGTATACGGCTGGAGCTTCGCGGTTTACGATGGCTGCACCTTTCAGGTTATTGCGCCTGACTGAAGAATAGAAGTGGAAGATGGAATGTCTTAATAAATGCAGGTTTGTTTGCTTTTTTTAAGACACCCACGGCACAGACCTAGAACTCTAGGAAGCACACTTTAATGATATGTAACACGCTCGTCTTCTCTCTGGTTTCCATATCAATAATTCATTAAGTCTCTCAGTAATATCCCTCCCACTTCAGTAGCTGTGTGCAGCGTGTGACTTCATAGCCTTCCCACACATTAGGGATTACCAGGATCCTCTGGAGTTAAGTTTTCCCACCACATGCCCAATCCTTACAATATTTATAATTAACTCTTAGGCAGATAGAGGCTATAAACCTAAAATGCACATATTTCTCCTACTCAACTATTAAGTAGCATTCACCCTAGATCTGGGATCACTCAGTCCTCTGCAGTAGACATGTGACACGATCAGTGTGGGTTGTGCGCAGAGGACCTGCATCCACAATCCTCCACTAACTGCTCCATATATCTATGGAATCAGACAGTGTGTGATAAAAACATCTATGGTGAGCGCTACCTTCTTCTATTGTAAGGACCCAGCTCACAGATGCGGCCTGTAGCACGTTGAGCGCCGGCCTGAAGGTTTCGAGTTCTCGTTGACCCAGATATACAAGCGGTGTCTATCACCCTCCAGAGTCATGTATCTTGCTGCCAGTTCTATTTTTCACATAAAACTTTAGCTTCATTACAGCTATCTGAATTGGGTATAATAAAATCCAGGTACAAATGTGTAAAGTGCCTGAAAATCTGTGCGTGTGCTCACTCAGAGGCCAAAAATATGGAGGTATTGCTACTAGAGAAGAATCTAAACTGTGTGACCCTACTGACCCTGGAAATGAAGGAACCAAAGCACTGATTTAGGCCCATGTAATATTCATTTTTTTTATTTTTTATGGTGGCTCAGTGGTTAGCACTAACCTTGCACCGCTGGGGTCCTGGGTTCAAATCCCATCAAGAATATCTGCAAGGAGTTTGCATGTTCTCCCGATGTTTGCGTGGGTTTCCTCCCACGCTCCAAAGACATACTGATAGGGAATTTAGGTTGTGAGCCCCAATGGGGACAGTGATAATGAGGCTTGTAAGGCACTGTGAAACCAACAGCGCTATGAAATTTCCTGCACAGCGAGGTCACATACTCACATGGGGTTGTGCTGCAGTTCCCTTTGTCTTTATACACAGTATCAGCAAAGGTCTCAGCGATAGGACCCCCACCATTCATATCCCAGCAATACATCATTACTTTTTGAGTTGCAAACAGTCCATTAAAATGTGTTATCTGGGACTATTTTTCATTTAAACAATGTACCTAAGAACTAACAGTCAGGTAGTTGCTGCTAACTGCCTGGCTGTAGTGCCTGGAGACGATACTCAGCATTATCACAGACCGCTCTTGCCAGCAACTCAGTGGCTCCGCTGACATGTCGTCCAAGAAGCAGCTTCATTTCCAGTCTACTCTGTAAACAGGACGTGACTGCGAACGCTATGCTGATTGACAGCTATCTACCCTCTGCCTAACTGTGGGAAGTCGGCTGTCAATTAGCGTGATGTTGTAAGTAATGCCTGGATAACTGAGCAGCTGAGAAGAGGAGCTCTGCTGATGTGGAGCAGCGGTATCACCAGCAGGTGCCGTCTGTGACTCTGAGGACAGGTTTTCTGTTAAATTCCTGCCTGTTTCTTGTTTTCACCGGATTACTTACCGGTAATGCTCTTTTGTAGAGCCACAACAGCACCCACTGAGAGAGGGGATCCACCCCTAGGAACAGGAAACCCTATGGAGAGATAAAAGGGGCGGTCCCCCTCGCTCCCACAGTTTGGTTACAGAGAATGAGAGGAACCACCCACCAGTTTTAGTAGGCATTCCAATATTTACTTAAGTATGACTAACTAATTGAACCACTCACCCTTATCAGTGCTCTATGCATAACAACCATTAGGGAGGGAAGTGAGTGGATGCTTTCGTGGCTCTACAAAAGAGCATTACCGGTAAGTAATCCGTTTTTTTCTCCTCGCCAAGACAGCACCCACTGAGAGACTTTCAGAGATAATCACTTGGGGGGGATCACTGTGTTAAGAACTGATCTACCGAAAGTTAAGTCAGTAGAGGAAGACAACAAGTCCAATCTATAGTGACTGTAAAAGTTAGAAGACCAAGTTGCGGCCTTACATATTCGTTCAATTGGGACGTCCGCTCTTTCAGCCCAGGATGATGCTATCGCCTGGGCGGAGTGTGCTTTTACGACCTCAGGTGGATTCTCCCCTTTTGATTAATAAGCCAGGCATATTGCGTCCCCAATCCAGCGGGATAACGTACTTTTCGTGACTCCAGATCCTTTCTTAAGACCCTGGAAGGAAGCAAAGAGAGCCCTGCTCTTCCTCCAGTGGCTAGTTCTGTCTAAATAAGCTATTATAGCCCTTCTCACATCTAGTGTATGGTATTTTTCTTCTTCTTCTTCCTGATTTGTGGGGTTATTATAGAAGGAAGGAAGATTTCTTGACACTTATGGAATTTAGTGCCTACTTTAGGCAAGTAAGAAGGGTCTGTTTTTAGGCCAATTCCATCCTGGAATATTGACAGAAAAGGAGAATCTATGGATAATGCCTGAATGTCACCTACTCTTCTTGCTGACACTAGGGCAACCAGAAGAGCTGTGTTAAGGGAGACATATTTTATGTGGGCTGAGTGCAGTAGCTCGAATGGGTCCCCTGTGAAGGCATCGAAGACTAGGTTGAGATCCCATGGTGGTATCTGGGGAATCTGGACTGGTTCTGACCTTTGACATGCTGAAATGAATTGGGCTATCCACCTGTCTCCTGCAATATTGTGACTATATAAGGCCCCTTGTACCTTCAAAGTATTGACTGATAAGCTTAATTCACGCCTTTTTTTAGAAAGTCTAAGATAGCGGGAATGGGAATTTCTTTGGACAGACCTGCTGAGTGGCAACTAAGAAATTTCCTCCATACCCTTACATATATTGTTGTTGTGGTCGTTTTCCTGCTCAGTAGAAGGGTATCAATTAATTTTTCTGAAAAGCCTCTTAGTAACTGCCTTTCAAATTCCAGGCTGTCAACCGTAGGCCCTTCACATGAGGGTGTTAGAAGGGCCCCTGGGACAGGAGATCCTGATCCTCCGGGAGAATACACTGATCCGAGATTGACATGGCTCTGAGCCAGGAGAACTATGGCCTCTTGGGCCAAAATGGTGCTATGAGAATCACATTTGCTCTGTCCTCCCTTATCTTCCTGATGACTGCCGGAAGGATTATCATTGGAGGAAATGCGTATGCTTGCCGGTATGTCCATGGGACTTGGAGAGCATTGAGAATATTGGGGTTGTCCGTCAGAAGCAGAGAAGCGAATTTTTCGACTTGTCTGTTGCTCCTTGTCGCAAAAAGGTCTATTTCGGGTGTGCCCCATCTCTCGGTTATCATCCTGAAGATGCGACAGTTGAGTACCCACTCTCCTTGATGCAGGGTGTGAGGAAATCCGCCTTTGAATTGTCTACTCCTCTGACATGCAGCGCTGACAAGGATAGAGGTTTCTCAGCTATTGTTAGGATGTTGTCTGCTATAGACATGAGAGCTCCAGATCTCGTTCCTCCTTGATGATTTATGTACGCGACGGATGTCATGTTGTCTGATAATATTCTTGTGCGTGTTCCTTGTAACTGCGGAAGGAATTTACATATGGCATGATAGATGGCTTTTAGTTCCCTTTCATTAGAGGAATCATTTGACTCACTAATAGACCATTGCCCTTGAACTATCTGATCTCCTAGATGTGCTCCCCAACCTCTAGGACTGGCATCTGTAAAAATTGTTTTTGAAGGTTTAAATACCCAAGAAACTCCACCTACGAGATGATCTGGCTCTAGCCACCAGGTAAGAGACTCAATTACTTCTACTGGTAGGGATAGATGACTTCCTAAATAAACCTGTAGTCTCTTCTTCCTGCAGTATGGTATACTGTAGCCGTCTAGTATGGAACTGAGCCCATGGGACAGCCGGAATGCACAATGCAAAGGAACCAAGAAGGGACATGCCTTCCCTGAGGGAAATTGTAGGGTTATTGACTACTGATTGTACTTTATTCATTATTGTCAGTTGTTTAGATTCTGGAAGGAAACACTTCTGACTTACGGAGTCTAGGAGAAGACCTACAGTCATGGCCAAAAGTATTGACACTCCTGCAATTCTGTCAGATAATACTCAGTTTCTTCCTGAAAATGATTGCAAACACAAATTCTTTGGTATTATTATCTTCATTTAATTTGTCTTACATGAAAAAAACACAAAAAGAATTGTCCTAAAGCCAAATTAGATATAATTCAACACCAAACATAAAAAGGGGGTGGACAAAAGTATTGGCACTGTTCGAAAAATCATGTGATGCTTCTCTAATTTGTGTAATTATCAGCACCTGTAACTTACCTGTGGCACCTAACAGGTGTTGGCAATAACTAAATCACACTTGCAGTCAGTTGACATGGATTAAAGTTGACTCAACCTCTGTCCTGTGTCCTTGTGTGTACCACATTGAGCATGGAGAAAAGAAAGAAGACCAAAGAACTGTCTGAGGACTTGAGAAACCAAATTGTGAGGAAGCATGAGCAATCTCAAGGCTGCAAGTTCATCTCCAAAGACCTGAATGTTCCTGTGTCTACCGTGCGCAGTGTCATCAAGAAGTGTAAAGTCCATGGCACTGTGGCTAACCTCCCTAGATGTGGACGGAAAAGAAAAATTGACAAGAGATTTCAACGCAAGATTGTGCAGATGTTGGATAAAGAACCTCGACTAACATCCAAACAAGTTCAAGCTGCCCTGCAGTCCGAGGGTACAACAGTGTCAACCCGTACTATCCGTTGGCGTCTGAATAAAAAGGGACTGTATGGTAGGAGACCCAGGAAGACCCCTCTTCTTACCCCGAGACATAAAAAAAGCCAGGCTGGAGTTTGCCAAAACTTACCTAAAAAAAAGCCTAAAACGTTTTGGAAGAATGTTCTCTGGTCAGATGAGACAAAAGTATAGCTTTTTGGGCAACGGCATCAACAGAGTTTACAGGAGAAAAAAAGAGGCATTAAAAGAAAAGAACACGGTCCCTACAGTCAAACATGGCGGAGGTTCCCTGATGTTTTGGGGTTGCTTTGCTGCCTCTGGCACTGGACTGCTTGACCGTGTGCATGGCATTATGAAGTCTGAAGACTACCAACAAATTTTGCAGCATAATGTAGGGCCCAGTGTGAGAAAGCTGGGTCTCCCTCAGAGGTCATGGGTCTTCTAGCAGGACAATGACCCAAAACACACTTCAAAAAGCATTAGAAAATGGTTTGAGAGAAAGCACTGGAGACTTCTAAGGTGGCCAGCAATGAGTCCAGACCTGAATCCCATAGAACACCTGTGGAGAGATCTAAAAATGGCAGTTTGGAGAAGGCACCCTTCACATATCAGGGACCTGGAGCAGTTTGCCAAAGAAGAATGGTCTAAAATACCAGCAGAGCATTGTAAGAAACTCATTGATGGTTACTGGAAGCGGTTGGTCGCAATTATTTTGGCTAAAGGTTGTGCAACCAATTATTAAGCTGAGGGTGCCAATACCTTTGTCTGGCCCATTTTTGGAGTTTTGTGTGAAATGATCAATGTTTTGCTTTTTGCTTCATTCTCTTTTGTGTTTTTTTCATTTAAGACAAATTAAATGAAGATAATAATACCAAAGAATTTGTGATTGCAATCATTTTCAGGAAGAAACTGAGTATTATCTGACAGAATTGCAGGGGTGTCAATACTTTTGGCCATGAATGTAGGAATGTTTGGCGGGTTGTTGGGGACAATCTGGATTTTTCCCAGTTGATTAACCATCCCAATTCCTGCAAAGATGAGATTGTATCAACTAGGCATTGCAGACACTGTGAGGGGGAATTTCCCACCACTTGGAGGTCATCTAAGTATGGGACTAGAAGGCTATCTTTTAACTTCAAGTATGATATCGCCTCTGACATTAATTTGGTGAAGACTCTGGGAGCTATTGACAGTCCAAAGGGCATTGCTGTATATTGGAAATGACATACTTGTCCTTTCATCATGACCGCTACTCGAAGGTACTGTTGATGTTTGACATAAGTTGGTAGATGGTAATACGCATCTTTGAGGTCGAGGACCGTCGTAAAGCACTTGGGAAACAGAAGTTTTACAGTGGATCGGATAGACTCCATCTTGAAGGTCTGGTTTTCTAAGAAGATATTCAATTTCTTTAGATTTATTATAGTTCTATATGACCCATCTGGTTTTGGAACTAAAAATAAAGGGGAGTAAAATCCCTTCCCCCTTTGATGAAACGGGACTTCTGCTAAAACCCATTTGGATAAAAGACTTCTTATTTCCTGCTCCAAAAACCCCTGTTGAGATTGGGATTTTAGAGAAGTCAACAGGAAGGTGTACGGAGGGACATGGGCAAATTTTAATTTTAAGCCTGAAGTTACGAGGCTAGTTGCCCATGAGTTGGATGTTATTCTCCATTCCCTCCATTGTTGGCAGAAAAAGGATAACCTACCACCCACTGGTAAACCATTCTAAATGGACATTTTTCGAAAAATGCACCTTTTTGCTTGGTCTCTTTAATGGCCCAGTGATCCTGGTTCCTAAAATCCTTTCTTTTATTAAATATGGGCTTCCAGAATGCTCTCCTATAAGACGGAAAATTATTATTAGGGAATCCTTTTCCTCTCACCCGCTTTGGTGAGATTTTCGTCTAGTTTTGTACCAAACAGGTACTCACTCTTGCATGGTAGGCTACAGAGTTTGGATTTAGTTTGAGCAACTCCTTTCCAACCTTTTAGCCAAAGTGCTCGGCGTGCTGTATTGGTCAGGACTGCAGATTTAGCTGCTAAATGAATGAAGTCAGCAGAGGAATCCGCCAGGAAGGCTGTAGCGCCTCTAATCAAAGGTATGGAAGAGATTAATTTATCTCTGGAGAGACCACCTTTTAAACCTTCCTCCAGATCATTTAACCAAACTAACATGGATCTTGCCGTATATGTAGCTGATATTGCCGGTTTAAATGCCCCTGTACATGATTCCCACGATCTCTTTAGAAGGGAGTCAGCTTTACGATCCAGCGGGTCTTGTAAGGAACCCAAATCCTCTACTGGTAACAAGGATTTTCTGGATGTAGACGCCACTGCGGCATCTACTTTTGGGGCTTTTGTCCAGGTAGACAGATCCTCATCATTAACCCCTTACCGACATCGGACGTACTATACCGTCTGATGTCGGCTCCCCTGCTTTGATGCAGGGCTCCGCGGTGAGCCCGCACCAAAGCCGGGACATGTCAGCTGTTTTGAACAGCTGACATGTGCCCGTAATAGGCGCGGGCAGAATCGCCATCTGCCCGCACCTATTAACTAGTTAAATGCCGCTGTCAAACGCAGACAGCGGCATTTAACTACCGCTTCCGGCCGGGCGGCCGGAAATGACGTCATCGCCGACCCCCGTCACATGATCGGGGGTCGGCGATGCGTCTCCATTGTAACCATAGAGGTCCTTGAGACCTCTATGGTTACTGATCGCCGGTGGCTGTGAGCGCCACCCTGTGGTCGGCGCTCACAGCACACCTCCATTTCTGCTACATAGCAACGATCAGCAGATCGCTGCTATGTAGCAGAGGCGATCGGGTTGTGCCTGCTTCTAGCCTCCCATGGAGGCTATTGAAGCATGGCAAAAGTAAAAAAAAAAAGTTGAAAAAAAATGTTAAAAAAATAAAAAATATATAAAAGTTTAAATCCCCCCCCTTTCGCCCCAAAATAAATCAATAAAAAAAATGAAATCTACGCATATTTGGTATCGCCGCGCTCAGAATCGCCCGATCTATCAACTAAAAAAAAGCATTAACCTGATCGCTAAACAACGTAGCGGGAAAAAAATTCGAAACGCCAGAATTACGTTTTTTTTGGTCGCCGCGACATTGCATTTAAATGCAATAACGGGCGATCAAAAGAACGTATCTGCACCGAAATGCTATCATTAAAAACGTCATCTCGGCACGCAAAAAATAAGCCCTCAACCGACCCCATATCATGAAAAATGGAGACGCTAAGGGTATCGGAAAATGGCGCAATTTTTTTATTTTTTTTTTTAGCAAAGTTTGGAATTTTTTTTCACCACTTAGGTAAAAAATAACCTAGTCATGTTTGGTGTCTATGAACTCGTACTGACCTGGAGAATCATAATGGCAGGTCATTTTAAGCATTTAGTGAACCTAGCAAAAAAGTCAAACAAAAAACAAGTGTGGGACTGCATTTTTTTGCAATTTCACCGCACTTGGAATTTTTTTCCCGTTTTCTAGTACACGACATGGTAAAATCAATGATGTCATTCAAAAGTACAACTCGTCCCGCAAAAAATAAGCCCTTACATGGCCAAATTGACAGAAAAATAGAAAAGTTATGGCTCTGGGAAGGAGGGGAGCGAAAAACGAACACGGAAAAACAAAAAATCCCACGGTCATGAAGGGGTTAAAGGGGTAGTGCCTCTTTGATGATGAAGGCAACCATTTTTGTCCCTGACTTTCTCATTCTTTTTTGACCAAATTTTTAATTGCTGTAATCACTGGAAAGGTTGGTCTTTTTTCTCAGATAAACCTGTGAACCTGTGATGTCCTGTGGGGTTTTGGTATCTGTAAGGCCGGCGTCACACACAGCGTAAAACAATACGGTCCGTATATTACGGCCGTAATACGCTGAAAAGTCCCCCAAAAAATGGTCCGTTGCTCCTCCGTAGGCAGGCTGTGTCAGCGTTTTTTGCGCATGGCATCCTCCGTATGTAATCCGTATGGCATCCGTACTGCGTGGTTTTCTCGCAGGCTTGCAAAACCAACATACCGCTATAGAAGTGATCCATGTGTCCCAAAAAGAAAAGAATATATATATATATATATATATATATATATATATATATGTCAGTAGACACATATATGTATATATATTAATACTTATTCCAGCGCTATACAGCTTGAAAGCCGGTAATTCAATTACCGGCTTTTTCTTTCTCCTTCATAAAACCCGACATGATTTGAGACATGGTTTACATACAGTAAACCATGTCTTCTCTCCATTTTTTTTGCAGATTCCACACTACTAATGTCAGTAGTGTGTATCTGCAAAATTTGGCCGTTCTAGCTCTTAAAATAAAGGGTTAACTGGCGGAAAAAATTGGCGTGGGCTCCCGCGCAATTTTCTCCGCCAGAGTAGTAAAGCCAGTGACTGAGGGCAGATATTAATAGCCTGGAGAGGGTCCACGGTTATTGGCCCCCCCCTGGCTAAAAATATCTGCCCCCAGCCACCCCAGAACAGGCACATCTGGAAGATGCGCCTATTCTGGCACTTGGCCACTCTCTTCCCATTCCCGTGTAGCGGTGGGATATGGGGTAATGAAGGGTTAATGCCACCTTGCTATTGTAAGGTGACATTAAGCCTAATTAATAATGGAGAGGCGTCAATTATGACACCTATCCATTATTAATCCAATTGTAGTGAAGGGTTAAATAAAACACAAACACATTCTTTAAAATTATTTTAATGAAATAAAAACAATGGTTGTTGTAGTATTTTATTCAACGCCCAATCCAGTCACTGAAGACCCTCGTTCTGTGAGTAAAGAAACATAATAAACCAACAATATACTTACCCTCCGCAGATCTGTAACGTCCAACGATGTAAATCCTTCTGAAGGGGTTAAAACATTTTGCAGCAAGGAGCTGTGCTAATGCAGGCTGCTCCTCGCTGCAAAACCCCAGGGAATGAGGCTAAAAATAGATCAATGATCTATATTTAGCATCATTTGCGGTGAGGCGCCCTCTGCTGGCTGTTCATAGATCGTGGGAAATTACCTAGAAAGCCAGGGAGCCAGGGAGCTTTCTAGGTAATTTCCCACGATCTATGAACAGCCAGCAGAGGGCGCCTCACCGCAAATGATGCTAAATATAGATCATTGATCTATTTTTAGCCTCATTCCCTGGGGTTTTGCAGCGAGGAGCAGCCTGCATTAGCACAGCTCCTTGCTGCAAAATGTTTTAACCCCTTCAGAAGGATTTACATCGTTGGACGGTACAGATCTGCGGAGGGTAAGTATATTGTTGGTTTATTATGTTTCTTTACTCACAGAACGAGGGTCTTCAGTGACTGGATTGGGCGTTGAATAAAATACTACAACAACCATTGTTTTTATTTCATTAAAATAATTTTAAAGAATGTGTTTGTGTTTTATTTAACCCTTCACTACAATTGGATTAATAATGGATAGGTGTCATAATTGACGCCTCTCCATTATTAATTAGGCTTAATGTCACCTTACAATAGCAAGGTGGCATTAACCCTTCATTACCCCATATCCCACCGCTACACGGGAATGGGAAGAGAGTGGCCAAGTGCCAGAATAGGCGCATCTTCCAGATGTGCCTGTTCTGGGGTGGCTGGGGGCAGATATTTTTAGCCAGGGGGGGGCCAATAACCGTGGACCCTCTCCAGGCTATTAATATCTGCCCTCAGTCACTGGCTTTACTACTCTGGCGGAGAAAATTGCGCGGGAGCCCACGCCAATTTTTTCCGCCAGTTAACCCTTTATTTTAAGAGCTAGAACGGCCAAATTTTGCAGATACACACTACTGACATTAGTAGTGTGGAATCTGCAAAAAAAATGGAGAGAAGACATGGTTTACTGTATGTAAACCATGTCTCAAATCATGTCGGGTTTTATGAAGGAGAAAGAAAAAGCCGGTAATTGAATTACCGGCTTTCAAGCTGTATAGCGCTGGAATAAATATTAATATATATACATATATGTGTCTCACTGACATATATATATATATATATATATATATATATATATATATATACCTATTCTATGTGTACACATTTATTATATCTATTGGACTGGAAGCTGTCAGTGTGATTTTACTGTACACCGCACTGAATTACCGGCTTTTCTCTCTAACAGCGCTGCGTATTTCTCGCAAGTCACACTGCTTGTCCGTGTGTAATCCGTATTTTTCACGCTTCCATAGACTTTCATTGGCGTATTTCTTGCGCAGTACGGTGACAAACGCAGCATGCTGCGATTTTGTACGGCCGTAGAAAGCCGTATAATACTGATCAGTAAAATACGGCAAATAGGAGCAGGGGCATAGAGAATAATTGTGCCGTATTTTTTGCGAGTTTTACGGACGTAGATTCTGCGCTCTTACGTCCGTAAAACTCGCATGTGTGACGGCGGCCTAATACCCATGGTGTCTGGGACAGACTTAACGAGATTATCAATTCTTTCCGTTGGAAAACGTGTGACTTGATCCCCATCTGAGGAAAGGAATTCCTGGGAAATATCTATATCCCTATCCTCATTATCCGTGGTATGGTCGGATTTTGGCGAATCAAATCTTTTCCTGGTTTTTATTTCTGGAATACTATCAGAACCTTTTAAGGCTCGTAATTCCTCTCTGATCATTAGTCTGATATCCTCTGATCTTATTGAGGATTCTTCATGTAGGGTGGTCTCAATACATGTATGACACATCCACTTTGTATAGCTATCCGGGAGGGGCTGGGAGCATAAAGCACATTGTTTGTGCTTAGGTTTTTCAGCTCTTTTTGCCTAGGGTGCATAGAAGAAAAAGGGGAAAACAATCAGCTTAATAGGGTCGGAAACACACTCACCCCAGTGAAGCTCTCTGTTAAGGTACCAGTTGAAGAGTAGGAGATGGAGGCACAGGCTGTGATATGGACCGATCAGATCCCTTTTCTTTAGTGTTCCTTGTGGAAGATCTACGCTGCTTGGAGCGTCTGCTGCTGCTTGCACGGCTGCGTGCTGTTACAGCTGTGTCTTCTAAGGAAGGCACAGCTGAGTCATTGGGAGATGCCATGTTGGACACCGGAGAATCACCGCCGGTGTCTTTTATAATGGAGGCTGCCATTTCTTCTGTGCCCCCTGAAGTACTCGTCACTTCCGGGTCACGGCCATGCTGTGCGCGCCTGCGCAGCACCGCTGCTCCAGCGCAGGTGCCGTCTCTCCTCCAATCCACCCTGGAAGCTTACGCATCACTTCCGGGGGAAAGGTACACAGGACTACACGACAGTGCGTGAGCCCGCCGAACACGGCGCGCTTACCTGCGTGTTTTGCCCTCCACAGGCCATGAGCATTCCGCCCATCTTCCGTGAGCCAGGCGACTCCCCGAACCTGGCCTCACGGTGCCTTGCCAGCAGAGGGGGGAGCTGAAGACAGGACCCCCGACGCTGCTTCCAGCTCTGGAGCCCTTGATGTTCTCAAGGTAACCCCCCAAGCGGCATCCAGGCCAGGCATCCTTTGCTCTCCACGAGTTCCCTTAGGTACAGGAAACCAACTGTGGGAGCGAGGGGGACCGCCCCTTTTATCTCTCCTTAGGGTTTCCTGTTCCTAGGGGCGGATCCCCTCTCTCAGTGGGTGCTGTCGTGGTGAGGAGAAAAACTAAGTCCTGGACACCCTCTTTAAAGCCTCCTACATCAGCAGCAACTTATCCAACACTGCTTCATATGACCTTGTTTGATCCTGTTTTGCAACCACAAATGGAGGACATCTAACATGATGCACAAGAATTCGTGTTTTTATTAAGGTGCCTCAGGTACATGGCTGCAAATTAGAGAAAATGTTCTTTAGAGTCATGTCTAAATTAGTTGCTAAGAGCACTGAGAATGGCGCCTAAAGTACAGGGCTGTAGAATAGAATTAGACTTACCGGTTTCTAGGAACCTTCCACGACGGCATATGGAGGTTGTCTCTTTGCCCTAATGGGGAACAGGAAATACAGAAAGGTTAAAAGGACCTCCCACTTGCCAGTGACCTACAACTGAGACCATAGCACCGGTTTACCTTCTGAATCCCGGATTTAATCCAGGAATATATATATAGGGTGAGAAATTCGCGCCGTCGTGGAAGGTTCCTAGAAACCGAATTACCGGTAAGTCTAATTCTATTTTCTCTAGTCACCTTCCACGACGGCATATGGAGGAATACCAACTAATTTGGCACTAGGGAGGGACAACGGCGTGGAGATTTTATGGCCGAAGATTAAATCCCTATTGGACAATATATCCAATCTATAATGTTTGGAAAAGGTATGAAGTGAGGACCACGTTGCTGCCCTGCAGATCTGCTCTGGAGATGCGCCTGCTCTTTCTGCCCAGGAAACTGATGTAGATTTGGTTGAGTGACCCTTGATCCCTACTGGAGATAGTTTATTCTGAGCTAGATAAGCTTGTGTTATAGCTTTTTTGATCCAGGTAGCAATGGTACTCTTAGCTACCTTCTTCCCTTTATTTGGTCCTGATAGATGAATAAAAAGGTTATGATCAATTCTGTGAGCGCGGGTTTGTTCTAGGTAGTGAAAGATTATACACCGCACATCAAGAGTGTTGAATTTCCTTTCTTCCGAATTTGCAGGTTTATGGCAAAAAGATGGTAGAACAATCTCTTGGGAACGATGGAATTCAGAGACTACTTTCGGAAGAAAGGATGGGTCAAGACAAAGCACTATTGAATCTTGCCTAACCAGTAGATAAGGCTCTCTCATTGATAAGGCCTGAAGTTCACTGTTATGATCAGGTAATTCAGAACCACAATGGACATTGAAGTTCAGAGCACACAAAGTGACCTGACAATTACCAAAAACATAGGACGAGCTCTGAGACGTGGAAACTCTGCTGACCGCAATCCCTAATCCGCAATCCCTAATCCCTACCACTAGAGGTAGCCGTGGATTGCGCCTAACGCTCCCTATGCAACTCGGCACAGCCTGAGAAACTAACTAGCCCTGAAGATAGAAAAATAAGCCTACCTTGCCTCAGAGAAATTCCCCAAAGGAAAAGGCAGCCCCCCACATATAATGACTGTGAGTTAAGATGAAATACAAACACAGAGATGAAATAGATTTAGCAAAGTGAGGCCCGACTTACTGAATAGACCGAGGATAGGAAAGATAGCTTTGCGGTCAACACAAAAACCTACAAACAACCACGCAGAGGGGCAAAAAGACCCTCCGCACCGACTAACGGTACGGAGGTGCTCCCTCTGCGTCTCAGAGCTTCCAGCAAGCAAGAAAAACCAATATAGCAAGCTGGACAGAAAAATATAGCAAACAAAAATAACATAAGCAGAACTTAACTTATGCAGGATAGACAGGCCACAGGAACGATCCAGGAGGACGCAAGACCAATACTAGAACATTGGCCACAGAATTCACAACAGTTCACCTACTCTCCTAGCCGAAGTTATGGCTACCAAAAAAAACAGCTTTATATGCAAGATTTTGTGGAGAACAGGACGATAAAGGTTCAAAAGGTGGACCTGTAAGTCCTTGGAGAACCACATTGAGATCCCATGGAGGAACTATAATCTGTTTTTTAGGGTTCATTCTAATTGCTCAGTTCATAAATCACTTGATCCAGCGAGGACCTGCCAGATCTTGGTCAAAGACCTGGACCTTCAGAGTACTGGGTCTAAGACCGATTTCTAAGCCTTTTTTGTAAGAAATCTAGTATCCTAGATATATTTGGCTTGAGAGGGTCTGGAAGGTTGGGTAGACAAAAAGATGAAAACTTTTGTCCAGACCTTATTGTAGATGGCGTTTGTTAATGGTTTCCTGGATTTTTGCAGGGTAGCTATGACGGGATTTGATAACCCTTTTGCTTTCAGTACCGGGGCTTCAGTAACCATGCCGCTAAGTTCCATCTCTGAGGGTCTGAATGGAGAATGCGTCCCCGAGAGAGAAGATTGACTTTTACTGGCAACATTACTGGCCCGTCCACCTGTAGCTGGATGATCAAGTTGAAAGGGACTCTGTCACCTGAATTTGGAGGGAACAATTTTCAGCCATAGAGGCGGGGTTTTCGGGTGCTTGATTCACCCTTTCCTTACCCGCTGGCTGCAATATTGGATTGAAGTTCATTCTCTGTCCTCCGTAGTACATGCCTGCACAAGGCAATCTTGCCTTGCACAGGCGTGTACTATGGAGGACAGCGAATGAACTTCAATCCAATATTGCAGCCAGCATGCAGCCAGCGGGTAAGGAAAGGGTGAATCAAGCACCCGAAAACCCCGCCTCTATGGCTGAAAATTGTTCCCTCCAAATTCAGGTGACAGAGTCCCTTGAACCAACTTCTTTTGGGCCATAATGGGGCTATCAAAATAGTCGGGGTCCGTTCTATCCGTATCTTTCGTAGAACCTTTGCAAGAATTGGGATTGGTGGAAACGCGTAAGCTAGATGAAAATGCCAGTTCTGGACTAAGGCATCCACTTGTCTGGGATTGCCTCTTGGGTTCAAGGAGAAGAAAGTTTTGACTTTTGCGTTTTGGTGAGAGGCAAAGAGGTCGACTTCTGGGAGACCCCACTTATGTACTAGCACGTTGAAGGTTTGATAATCCAGGCTCCACTCGCCGGGGTGAATGTCCTGGCGACTTAGATAATCTGCCTGAATATTGGCAGAACCTTTCAAGTGAATTGCCGTCAGAGACAGCAAGTGTTTTTCGGCCCAACAAAATATTCGAGCGGAGATTTTCTTTAGGCTGATGAATTTGGTACGGCCTTGGTGCTTGATATGAGCCACCTTGGTCATGTTGTCTGAATATATCTGAACATGTTGTCCAGAAATCTGACGATGTGCTACTAACAGGGCTTCTTCCACGGCTCTCTGAAATTTGACGATTTCCCTCTGATCGACTGGTCCCAAAGACCTTGAAAAGGATCATGGTTTATCATGGCTCCCCAGCCCCTCATGCTGGCATCTGACTTGATCGTGGTTAGTGGAAACTGAATCCAACTCACACCCTTGGGGAGGTTTTTGGAATTCATCCACCATGCTAAGGATGCTTTCACTCGCCCTGGTGTGTGAATCCTTTTGGTTAAAGTAAAAGGACGATCGTCCCAATTGTCTAGAATGTGGGCTTGAAGGATTCTTGAGTGGGCTTGAGCCCAAGCCACCGACTGTATACAGGTTGTCATGGAGCCTAAGAGCGACATTCCCTCTCTGAGAGTAGGAGATCTCATCTCTTTGAATTTTTTAACTTTTACCACCAATGGTAGTCTGTGACCGTCTGGAAGAAAGGACATCTGTTTTACAGAATCCAGAAGTACTCCCCAAAATTTCCTGGTTTTGGAGGGTTGAAGCTGGGATTTTTTTATATTTGGAATCCAACCCAGAGACCTCAATATCTCTAAAGTGGTTGACACATGGGATATCAGGGTCATCTCGGTGGGAGCTACTATCAGGAGGTCGTCCAGATAGGGCACTATACAGACACCTTGTTTCCGGATAAATGACACCGCCTCTGCCATTATCTTGGGGAACACTCTCGGTGCTGATGAAATGCCGAAGGGAAGGACTCCAAACTGATAATGCTCCACTTGTCGACTCCCCTGTATCGCAAACCTGAGATATTTTCTGTGTCTCGCATGGATAGGAATGTGAAAATATGCATCCCTTAGGTCAGGGGTGTCAAACTGCATTCCTCGAGGGCTGCAAACAGGTCATGTTTTCAGGATTTCCTTGTACTGCACAGGTGATAATTTAATCACCTACACAAAGGCCGGCGTCACACTAGCGAGTTTTACGGACGTATGAGCGCATAAAATACGTCCGTAAAACACGCCTAACAATCGTCCCAATTATTCTCTATGCCCCTGCTCCTATCTGCCGTATTTTACTGATCAGTATTATACGGCTTTTTACGGCCGTAGAAAATCGCAGCATGCTGCGTTTGTCACCGTATTGCACAAAAAAAACGCCAATGAAAGTCTATGGAAGCCAGAAAAATACGGATTACACACGGACCAGCAGTGTGACTTGCGAGAAATACGCAGCGGTGTTAGAGAGAAAAGCCGGCAATTCAGCGTGGTGTACAGTAAAATCACACTGACAGCTTACAGTAGAATAAGTAGAATAAATGTGTACACATATATATATATATATATATATATATATATATACCTATTCTATGTCAGTGAGACACATGTATATGTCAGTGAGACACATATATGTATATATATTATTATTTCATACAGCGCTAGATAGCTTTAAAGCCGGTAATTCAATTGCCGGCTTTTGCTATCTCCTTCCTAAACCCGACATGATATGAGACATGGTTACATACAGTATACCATCTCATATCACCTTTTTTATTGCATATTCCACACTACTAATGTTAGTAGTGTGTATATGCAAAATTTGGCCGTTCTAGCTATTAAAGGGTTAAATGGCGGAAAAAAATTGGCGTGGGCTCCCGCACAATTTTCTCCGCCAGAGTAGTAAAGCCAGTGACTGAGGGCAGATATTAATAGCCTGGAGAGGGTCCAAGGTTATTGGCCCCCCCTGGCTAAAAACATCTGCCCCCAGCCAGCCCAGAAAAGGCACTTCTGTAAGATGCGCCTATTCTGGCACTTGGCCACTCTCTTCCCATTCCCGTGTAGCGGTGGGATATGGGGTAATGAAGGGTTAATGCCACCTTGCTATTGTAAGGTGACATTAAGCCAAATTAATAATGGAGAGGCGTCAATTATGACACCTATCCATTATTAATCCAATACTAGTAAAGGGTTAAAAAAAACACAAACACATTATTAACCCCTTAAGCCCCGAGGGTGGTTTGCACGTTAATGACCGGGCCAATTTTTACAATTCTGACCACTGTCCCTTTATGAGGTTATAACTCTGGAACGCTTCAACGGATCTTGGCGATTCTGACATTGTTTTCTCGTGACATATTGTACTTCATTTTAGTAGTAACATTTATTCGATATAACTTGCGTTTATTTGTGAAAAAAACGGAAATTTGGCGAAAATTTCGAAAATTTCGCAATTTTCCAACTTTAAATTTTTATGCCCTTAAATCACAGAGATATGTCACGCAAAATACTTAATAAGTAACATTTCCCACATGTCTCCTTTACATCAGCACAATTTTGGAACCAAAATTTTTTTTTGTTAGGGAGTTATAAGGGTTCAAAGTTGACCAGCAATTTCTCATTTTTACAACACCATTTTTTTTTAGGGACCACATCTCATTTGATGTCATTTTGAGGGGTCTATATGATAGAAAATACCCAAGTGTGACACCATTCTAAAAACTGCACCCCTCAAGGTGCTCAAAACCACATTCAAGAAGTTTATTAACCCTTCAGGGGTTTCACAGGAATTTTTGGAATGTTTAAATAAAAATGAATATTTAACTTTTTTTCACACAAAATTTATTTCAGCTCCAATTTGTTTTATTTTACCAAGGGTAACAGGATAAAATGGATGCCAAACATTGTTGTACAATCTGTACTGAGTACGCTGATACCCCATATGTGGGGGTAAACCACTGTTTGGGCGCATGGCAGAGCTCGGAAGGGAAGGAGCGCCATTTGACTTTTAAATGCAAAATTGACAGGAATTGAGATGGGACACCATGTTGCGTTTGGAGAGCCACTGATGTGCCTAAACATTGAAACCCCCCACAAGTGACACCATTTTGGAAAGTAGACACCCTAAGGAACTTATCTAGATGTGTGGTGACCACTTTGACCCACCAATTGCTTCACAGAAGTTTATAATGCAGAGCCGTAAAAATAAAAAATCATATTTTTTCACAAAAATGATCTTTTCGCCCCCAATTTTTTATTTTCCCAAGAGTAAGAGAAGAAATTGAACCTCAAAAATTGTTGGCCAATTTGTCCTGAGTACGCTGATACCCCGTATATGGGTGTAAACCATTGTTTGGGCGTATGGCAGAGCTCGGAAGGGAAGGAGCGCCATTTTACTTTTCAATGCAAAATTGACTGGAATTGAGATGGGATGCCATGTTGCGTTTGGAGAGCCCCTGATGTGCCTAAACATTGAAATCCCCACAAGTGACACCATTTTGGAAAGTAGACCCCTTAAGGAACTTATCTAGAGGTGTGGTGAGCACTTTGACCCAACAAGTGCTTCACAGAAGTTTATAATGCAGAGCCGTAAAAATAAAAAATCATATTTTTTCACAAAAATAATCTTTTCGCCACCAATTTTTTATTTTCCCAAGGGTAAGAGAAGAAATTAGACCACAAAAGTTGTTGTGCAATTTGTCCTGAGTGCGACGATACCCCATATGTGGGGGTAAACCACTGTTTGGGCGCATGGCAGAGCTCGGAAGGAAAGGAGTGCCATTTGACTTTTCAATGCAAAATTGACTGGAATTGAGATGGGACGCCATGTTGCGTTTGGAGAGCCCCTGATGTGCCTAAACATTGGAACCCCTCACAAGTGACACCATTTTGAAAAGTAGACCCCTTAAGGAACTTATCTAGATGTGTGGTGAGCACTTTGACCCAACAAGTGCTTCACAGAAGTTTATAATGCAGAGCCGTAAAAATAAAAAATCTTATTTTTTCACAAAAATGATCTTTTCGCCCCCAATTTTTTATTTTCCCAAGGGTAAGAGAAGAAATTAGACCACAAAAGTTGTTGTGCAATTTGTCCTGAGTGCGACGATACCCCATATGTGGGGGTAAACCACTTTTTGGGTGCATAGCAGAGCTCGGAAGGGAAGGAGCGCCATTTGACTTTTCAATGCAAAATTGACTGGAATTAAGATGGGACGCCATGTTGGTTTGGAGAGCCCCTGATGTGCCTAAACATTAAAAACCCCCACAAGTGACACCATTTTGGAAACTAGACCCTCTAAGGAACTTATCTAGATGTGTTTTGAGAGCTTTGAACCCCCAAGTGTTTCACTACAGTTTATAACGCAGAGCCGTTAAAATAAATTTGTTTTTTTTTCGCAAAAATTTTTTAGCCCCCAGTTTTGTATTTTCACAAGGGTAACATAATAAATTGGACCCCAAAAGTTGTTGTCCAATTTGTCCTGAGTACGCTGATACCCCATATGTGGGGGGGAACCACTGTTTGGGCGCATGGCAGAGCTCGGAAGGGAAGGAGCGCCATTTGGAATGCAGACTTAGATGGATTGGTCTGCAGGAGTCACGTTGCATTTGCAGAGCCCCTGATGTACCCAAACAGTACAAACCCCCCACAAGTGACCCCATATTAGAAACTAGACCTCCCATGGAACTTATCTAGATGTGTTGTGAGAACTTTGAACCCCTAAGTGTTTCACTACAGTTTATAACGCAGACCCGTGAAAATAAAAATTCTTTTTTTTTTTCACAAAAATGATTTTTTAGCCCCCAGCTTTGTATTTTTACAAGGGTAACAGAATAAATTGGACCCCAAAAGTTGTTGTTCAATTTGTCCTGAGTACGCTGATACCCCATATGTGGGGGGGAACCACTGTTTGGGCTCATGGCAGAGCTCGGAAGGGAAGGAGCGCCATTTGGAATGCAGACTTAGATGGATTGGTCTGCAGGCGTCACGTTGCATTTGCAGAGCCCCTGATGTACCCAAACAGTAGAAACCACCCACAAGTGACCCCATATTGGAAACTAGACCTCCCATGGAACTTATCTAGATGTGTTGTGAAAACTTTGAACCCCCAAGTGTTTCACTACAGTTTACAACGCAGAGCCGTGAAAATAAAAATCCTTTTTTTTCCCACAAAAATGATTTTTAGCCCCCCAAATTTTTATTTTCCCAAGGATAACAAGAGAACTTGGACCCAAAAAGTTGTTGTCCAATTTGTCTCGAGTACGCTGATACCCCATATGTTGGGGTAAACCCCTGTTTGGGCGCACGGGAGAGCTCGGAAGTGAAGGAGCACTGTTTTACTTTTTCAATGCAGAATTGGCTGGAATTGAGATCGGACGCCATGTCGCGTTTGGAGAGCCCCTGATGTGTCTAAACAGTGGAAACCCCCCAATTATAAATGAAACCCTAATCCAAACGCACCACTAACCCTAATCCCAACTGTAACCCTAACCACACACCTAACCCAGACACACCCCTAATTCTAATCCCAACCCTAATCCCAACCGTAAATGTAATCCAAACCCTAACCCTAGCCCCAACCCTAGCCCTAACCCTAACCGGAAAATGGAAATAAATACATTTTTTTTAATTTTATTATTTTTCCCTAAGGCTAGGTTCACATTGCGTTAGGGAAATCCGTTTAGCACTAGCGGATTGCGCTAACACAATGTCTTTTTAGGTGTCGTGTTTAGTGGTCGCGTTAACGTCCCCGCTCTGGAAGATCGGGGATCGGACCTCGGGCGCGCCGCGGACGCTGCAAGCAGCGTCTGAGGCGCGCCACAAAAGAATGGCACCTTGCTAGCGCGAGCCGAAAATGGCACGCTCTAGCGATGCGCTACACCTGAAAATCACATTGCTGTCAATGGGTGTGCTAACGGACCCGTTGCACGGCGTTAATTGTGACATTTTCGCCGTGCAACGCTGTCCGTTAGCGTTAACCCATTAACGCAATGTGAACCTAGCCTAACTAAGGGGGTGATGAAGGGGGGTTTGATTTACTTTTATAGCGAGTTTTTTAGCGGATTTTTATGATTGGCAGCCGTCACACACTAAAAGACGCTTTTTATAGCAAAAAAGTTTTTGCGTCTCCACATTTTGAGACCTATAATTTTTCCATATTTTGGTCCACAGAGTCATGTGAGGTCTTGTTTTTTGCGGGACGAGTTGACGTTTTTATCGGTTACATTTTCGGACACGTGACAGTTTTTGATCGCTTTTTATTCCGATTTTTTTGTGAGGCAGAATGACCAAAAACCAGCTATTCATGAATTTCTTTTGGGGGAGGCGTTTATACCGTTCCGCGTTTGGTAAAATTGATGAAGCAGTTTTATTCTTCGGGTCAGTACGATTACAGCGACACCTCATTTATATCATTTTTTTTATGTTTTGGCGCTTTTATACGATAAAAGCTATTTTATAGAAAAAATAATTATTTTGGCATCGCTTTATTCAGAGGACTATAACTTTTTTATTTTTTTGGTTATGATGCTATATGGCGGCTCGTTTTTTGCGGGACAAGATGACGTTTTCAGAGGTAACATGGTTATTTATATCTGTCTTTTTGATCGCGTGTTATTCCACTCTTTGTTCAGCGTTATGATAATAAAGCGTTGTTTTTTGGCTCGTTTTTTTTTTTTTTTCTTACGGTGTTCACTGAAGGGGTTAACTAGTGGGCCAGTTTTATAGGTCGGGTCGTTACGGACGCGGCGATACTAAATATGTGTACTTTTATTGTTTTTTTGTTTTTTTTTTATGTAAAGAAATGTATTTATGGGAATAATATTTTTTTTTTTCTGCTTTATTTAGGAATTTTTTTTTTATTTTTTTTTTTACAAGTGTGGAAATTTTTTTTTTTACTTTTTCACTTTGTCCCAGGGGGGGACATCACAGATCACCGATCTGACAGTGTGCACAGCACTCTATCAGATCGGTGATCTGACATACAGCCGGGCAGGATTAGAGCTGCAGCTGCAGCCTGATCCTGACCCGGAAGTGCTCCCTGCAGGACCCGGATGCAGCCCGGCGGCCATTTTGGATCCGGGGACTGCAGGGAGAAGACGCTCGGTACACGGTGAGCACATCACCGTGTACCGATCGTCTCAGGGAAGCCCGCAGGGAGCCCCCTCCCTGCGCGATGCTTCCCTGCACCGCCGGCACACCGCGATCATCTTTGATCGCGGTGTGCCGGGGGTTAATGTGCCGGGAGCGGTCCGTGACCGCTCCTGGCACATAGTGCCGGATGTCAGCTGCGATAGGCAGCTGACACCCGGCCGCGATCGGCCGCGCTCCCCCCGTGAGCGCGGCCGATCGCATATGACGTACTATCCCGTCCATGGGAATTAAGTCCCAGGTCACCTGGACGGGATAGTACGTCATATGGGATTAAGGGGTTAAAAATTATTTTAATGAAATAAAAACAAAGGTTGTTGTAATAATTTATTCTACGCTCAATCCATCTGAAGACCCTCGCTCTGTAACAAAGAAAAAATAATAAACCAACAATATACATACCTTCCGAAGATCTGTAAGGTCTCACGATGTAAATCCATCTGAAGGGGTTAAAATATTTTGCAGCCAGGAGTTCTGTTAATGCAGCGCTGCTCCTGGCTGCAAAACCCCTGGGAATAAAGGTAAAGTAGGTCAATGACCTATATTTACCTTCATTCGCGGTGAGGCGCCCTCTGCTGGTTGTTCCTGGAGCGTGGGGACTTTCCTAGAAAGCTCCCAGGCTCGAGTTCATATGAGGACAACCAGCAGAGGGCACCTCACCACAAGTGAAGGTAAATATAGGTCATTGACCTACTTTACCTTCATTCCCCGGGGTTTTGCAGCCAGGAGCAGCGCTGCATTAACAGAGCTCCTGGCTGCAAAATACTTTAACCCCTTCAGATGGATTTACATCGTGGGACCTTACAGATCTTCGGAAGGTATGTATATTGTTGGTTTATTATTTTTTCTTTGTTACAGAGCGAGGGTCTTCAGATGGATTGAGCGTAGAATAAATTATTACAACAACCTTTGTTTTTATTTCATTAAAATAATTTTTAATAATGTGTGTTTTTTTAACCCTTTACTAGTATTGGATTAATAATGGATAGGTGTCATAATTGACACCTCTCCATTATTAATTTGGCTTAATGTCACCTTACAATAGCAAGGTGGCATTAACCCTTCATTACCCCATATCCCACTGCTACACGGGAATGGGAAAAGAGTGGCCAAGTGCCAGAATAGGCGCATCTTACAGATGTGCCTTTTCTGGGGTGGCTGGGGGCAGATGTTTTTAGCCAGGGGGGGGGCAATAACCGTGGACCCTCTCCAGGCTATTAATATCTGCCCTCAGTCACTGGCTTAACTACTCTGGCGGAGAAAATTGCGCGGGAGCCCACGCCAATTTTTTCCGCCATTTAACCCTTTAATTTAATAGCTAGAATGGCCAAATTTTGCACATACACACTACTAACATTAGTAGTGTGGAATATGCAAAAAAAAATGGTGATATGAGATGGTTTACTGTATGTAAACCAGGTCTCATATCATGTCGGGTTTAGGAAGGAGATAGCAAAAGCCGGTAATTGAATTACCGGCTTTAAAGCTATCTAGCGCTGTATGAGGCAATAATATATATACATACAGTGGGGCAAAAAAGTATTTAGTCAGTCAGCAATAGTGCAAGTTCCACCACTTAAAAAGATGAGAGGCGTCTGTAATTTACATCATAGGTAGACCTCAACTATGGGAGACAAACTGAGAAAAAAAAATCCAGAAAATCACTTTGTCTGTTTTTTTAACATTTTATTTGCATATTATGGTGGAAAATAAGTATTTGGTCACAAACAAAATTTCATCTCAATACTTTGTAATATATCCTTTGTTGGCAATGACAGAGGTCAAACGTTTTCTGTAAGTCTTCACAAGGTTGCCACACATTGTTGTTGGTATGTTGGCCCATTCCTCCATGCAGATCTCCTCTAGAGCAGTGATGTTTTTGGCTTTTCGCTTGGCAACACAGACTTTCAACTCCCTCCAAAGGTTTTCTATAGGGTTGAGATCTGGAGACTGGCTAGGCCACTCCAGGACCTTGAAATGCTTCTTACGAAGCCACTCCTTCATTGCCCTGGCGGTGTGCTTTGGATCATTGTCATGTTGAAAGACCCATCCACGTTTCATCTTCAATGCCCTTGCTGATAGAAGGAGGTTTGCACTCAAAATCTCACGATACATGGCCCCATTCATTCTTTCATGTACCCGGATCAGTCGTCCTGGCCCCTTTGCAGAGAAACAGCCCCAAAGCATGTTTCCACCACCATGCTTTACAGTAGGTATGGTGTTTGATGGATGCAACTCAGTATTCTTTTTCCTCCAAACACGACAAGTTGTGTTTCTACCAAACAGTTCCAGTTTGGTTTCATCAGACCATAGGACATTCTCCCAAAACTCCTCTGGATCATCCAAATGCTCTCTAGCAAACTTCAGACGGGCCCGGACATGTACTGGCTTAAGCAGTGGGACACGTCTGGCACTGCAGGATCTGAGTCCATGGTGGCGTAGTGTGTTACTTATGGTAGGCCTTGTTACATTGGTCCCAGCTCTCTGCAGTTCATTCACTAGGTCCCCCCGCGTGGTTCTGGGATTTTTGCTCACCGTTCTTGTGATCATTCTGACCCCACGGGGTGGGATTTTGCGTGGAGCCCCAGATCGAGGGAGATTATCAGTGGTCTTGTATGTCTTCCATTTTCTAATTATTGCTCCCACTGTTGATTTCTTCACTCCAAGCTGGTTGGCTATTGCAGATTCAGTCTTCCCAGCCTGGTGCAGGGCTACAATTTTGTTTCTGGTGTCCATTGACAGCTCTTTGGTCTTCACCATAGTGGAGTTTGGAGTCAGACTGTTTGAGGGTGTGCACAGGTGTCTTTTTATACTGATAACAAGTTTAAACAGGTGCCATTACTACAGGTAATGAGTGGAGGAAAGAGGAGACTCTTAAAGAAGAAGTTACAGGTCTGTGAGAGCCAGAAATCTTGATTGTTTGTTTCTGACCAAATACTTATTTTCCACCATAATATGCAAAAAAAATGATAAAAAAACAGACAATGTGATTTTCTGGATTTTTTTTTCTCATTTTGTCTCCCATAGTTGAGGTCTACCTATGATGTAAATTACAGACGCCTCTCATCTTTTTAAGTGGTGGAACTTGCACTATTGCTGACTGACTAAATACTTTTTTGCCCCACTGTATATGTGTCTACTGACACGTACATTATATATATATATATATATATATATACACATATATACACATATACAGTATATACCGTATATACTCGAGTATAAGCCGACCCCCCTAATTTTGCCACAAAAAAACTGGGAAAACCTATTGACTCGAGTATAAGCCTAGGGTGGAAATGCAGCATTTACCGGTGAATTTCAAAAATAAAAATAGATCATTATTTCCCCATAGCTGTGCCATATAGTGCTCTGCACCGTTCATTGTTTCCCCATAGCTGTGCCATATAGTGCTCTGCACCGTTCATATTTCCCCATAGCTCTGTCATATAGTGCTCTGCACCGTTCATATTGCCCCATATCTGTGCCCTGTATGCTCTGCACCGTTCATACTGCCCCATATAGTGCTCTGCACCGTTCATACTGCCCCCATATCTGTGCCCCATATCGTGCTCTGCACCGTTCATACTGCCCCCATATCTGTGCCCCATATAGTGCTCTGCACCGTTCATACTGCCCCATATAGTGCTCTGCACCGTTCATACTGCCCCCATATCTGTGCCCCATATATGCTCTGCACCGTTCATTCTGCCCCATATAGTGCTCTGCACCGTTCATACTGCCCCATATAGTGCTCTGCACCGTTCATACTGCCACCATATCTGTGCCCCATATATGCTCTGCACCGTTCATACTGCCCCCATAGATGCTCTGCACCGTTCATACTGCCCCCATAGATGCTCTGCACCGTTCATACTGCCCCCATAGATGCTCTGCACCGTTCATACTGCCCCCATAGATGCTCTGCACCGTTCATACTGCCCCCATAGATGCTCCACATAAATCTGTGCCGCTGCTGCAATAAAAAAAAACAAAAAAAAAAACATACTCACCTCTCTTGATTGCAGCTCCCGGTGTCTCGTTCCGGCGTCCGGTCCCGGCGTCTCTCCGCTCTGACTGATCAGGCAGAGGGCGCCGCGCACACTATATGTGTCATCGCGCCCTCTGACCTGAACAGTCAGAGCGGAGCGGAGTGACGCCGGGAAGATGGAGCGGCGCCCGGCGGCTGGAACGGGGACAGGTAAATATGACATACTTACCTGGTCCCGACGTCCGGCTCCCTCTGCCTGTCCCACGGTCTTCTGTGCCGCAGCCTCTTTCTCTATCAGCGGTCACCGGCACCGCTGATTAGAGAAATGAATACGCGGCTCCGCCCCTATGGGAGGTGGAGCCGCCTATTCATTTTTCTAATGAGCGGTCCCACGTGACCGCTGAAGAGGGGAAGCAGCTGCAGCATAGAAGACCGTGGGACGGCAGGGGGAGCGCCAGGATCGCTGGGACTAGGTAAGTATACCTCAGCGTCCTCTCCCCCTCACCCGCCGACCCTGCCACCCACCTTGACTCGAGTATAAGCCGAGAGGGGCACTTTCAGCCCAAAAATTTGGGCTGAAAATCTCGGCTTATACTCAAGTATATACGGTATGTTTTTTTTTTTTTTACACATGGATCCCTTGTATAGCCGTATGTCGGTTTTGCAAGCCTGCGAGAAAAACACGCAGTACGGATGCCATACGGATTACATACGGAGGATGCCATGCGCAAAATACGCTGACACACCCTGCCTACGGAGCAGCTACGGACCACTATTTTGGGGACTTTTCAGCGTATTACGGTCGTAATATACGGACCGTATTGTCTTACGCTGAGTGTGACGGCAGCCAAATAATGAGTTCGTGATTAAATTATTACCTGTGCAGTACAAGGAAATCCTGAAAACATGACCTGTTTGCAGCCCTCGAGGAATGCAGTTTGACACCCCTGCCTTAGGTCGATGGTTGCCATAAAGGAGTGATGCCCTATCAGAGGAATGGCTGATTTTACAGACTCCATCTTGAACTTGCGATACTTCACATGTTGATTTAGACCCTTTTAAGTTTATAATGATACGGACGTCCCCTGATGGTTTGGGTACCAGAAATAATCGGGAATAATGTCCTAGCCCCCATTCCGATTGTGGAACTGGGGAGATCACGTTTGATTTCACAAGATCCCTGAGACCTAATGTCAATAAGTTGTGATCTTTTGATGTTGGAAGGGTAGTGATTTTTAGACCCTGAGGGGGGGAGAGATTAACTCTATCAATAGGCCCTCCTTGATAACATTGAGAGCCCAGTGGGAACTGGTGATGTTTTCCCACTGACCAGCATATTTTGAAAGTCTTCCCCCCACCACCGGGTCGGAGTCATTGTTTGTCCTGTTGGGATTGCTGCTGCTGTTGTGGGACAAAAATATTTTTTCCTCTACCCTTTGCATAACTCCATCTGCCGGTCTTGCCTTTACCTCTCGCTTGAGAGGGCTGAGACTGAGGTACGAAAAAAACATTTCCTAGGTGGTTTTTGCTCCGGGAGTGCTTTTTTCTTGTCAGTAGCTTTTTCAAGAATGTCATCTAGGGCTGGACCGAAGACATATTCCCCTTTAAAGGGTATGGCACACAATTTGGCTTTAGAAGTAATGTCGCCACTCCACATTTTAAGCCAGAGAGATCTTCTGGCAGAGTTGGAAAGCACTAGGGACCTGGCGGCAACTCTAACAGATTCCAGAGAAGCATCCGCCAGGAAACCAGTAGCCTTATGTAGAATAGGGAGCGAATCTAACATTTCACCTCTTGAGGTACCCTTAGATATATGGGTTTCCAATTTCTCTAACCAACGGGAGAGGGCCCTAGCTACACAAGTAGAGGCAATGTTAGCCTTAAGGACAGATGTAGAAGTTTCCCATGACTTCTTCAGGAGACTTTCAATCTTCCTATCTATAGGATCCTTCAATTGTGAAGAATCCTCAAAAGGGAGCGCTGCTCTCTTGGCAACTCTAGCCACCTGAACATCAACCCTGGGAATGTCCCACTTAAATTCACCCTCCAGAGGAAATCTATGTTTCATTTCCGAGGGGGTGCTGAGGCGTTTCTCTGGTAGTTCCCATTCCTGATCAATCATACTAATGATGTTAGCGTGTACTGGGAACTCCAACCTTTTCTCCGATCTAAGCCCACCAAACATTTGATCCTGTATGGACTGTGGTTCAGATTCCTCTTCTAGTCCCATAGTGTTACGAACAGCAGACACTAGATCCTCAATGTATTCTGAGAAGAGGTATTTTCTGACCTCAGCCTTAGGTGAAACCGGATCTTCCCAACCAACGGACGAGGTATGAGAGAGGTCTGAATCAGAATCAGATTCCACAACCTGCATCTTCCTGTTTTTAGCTGGAGAATGTGGTGGCGGAGGTGGGGGTGGAGGAGTGAAAGCTGCCAAGATTGTACCTCCTGTTTTACAAGAGCGTATTTCATCTAACAGAGATGGTTGCTCTGCTTTTACTATCCTGGCAGAGTTTTTTATACCATAGAGGAGGGAATTTAGTATTACAGACCGGGCACTTCTTCCTATAGGCGGCTTTAGGGGTAGACTTTTCTCCGTAAAATAAAAGTCAGGGAGGAGTGAGGACAGAGAATCCCCCTAAAAATTACTATCTCCCGGACCCCATCCCTGCATACACTCACTGTAGCAGGGGCAGCGCTGGGCTCTGCAGACAGAGGGCATGAAGAGCCATCCATACTGAGGGTATTCAGGCTTACCTCAGTTGTGACTTCTGCAGGATTTTATAGACATCTGTCCCAGCACCTGCCTCTAGCGATCGTACACTCCCCCTCCCGGATCCATGTGTGAGACGCCATTAGGCTTGACACGCCGGTCGGCGAAACCCGGAAGTGTTGGCTTCAGGAGAATATGAACACCGAAAGTGACGCGCGCGCGACCGCTGACGTCACTTTCGGAACGCCGAGCATGGAGGAGGAGAAGCTGGGAAGCTCAGAGAGGAGCCCGGCTGGGGATCCCTGGCTTGCTTTGCCATCTTGGGGGGAGCGGGAAGGCCAGGAAGGGGTCCCGTGGTACCTGCACGCAGGACGAAGGGAGCAGCACCGGAGAAGGCCAGGAGCGACCACCAGCTGCCCGGCTAATAGGCAAAGCCTGTACAAGGTACTGCAGTCGCTAGCCACTACAGCACATGGAACACCTCTCCCTGTCCCATGGGGAACAGGAAAGACACTGGCAAGTAGGAGGTCCTTTTAACCTCTCTGTATTTCCTGTTCCCCATTAGGGCAAAGAGACAACCTCCATATGCCATCGTGGAAGGGGACTAGAGAAATCAAACCTTTGGTCTCACTGATCTTTTATAATACCAAAGATTTTGAATATGGCCATACATAAAAGGAGCGATGGCGTATGTGTCACCAAGTAGTAAATTCTGCAGTAAAATGACCTCAGGAGATTATTCCTGACTCACTGACATTGCACAGAGTAAGGGGCACAGATACTCTGAACACAGCCTGGATCTGCTCTTGATTTCACATTGCAAAGTGTGAAATCCACAATGAAACTCTGCACACAGAGAGATCAGAGTTTTTGTATCTCATCTACTCGGCCAAGTTTGTACATGTATACACCCATAGGATTACGTGTGGGAATGATACCTAGGACATACCGCCATGGGATGACACGATTGTTGCACCAAGTCTAGTGCACAACTATCCTAGGATCGCGCGACAAAAACAAACGGGACACAAGAAGTACATGGGTGCATGTATTTTTATAGTACTGGTCCCGGGTCATACAGGAGTAACATACAATGTAAACTGGAATTCAGGTAAAACACAAACTAGCAACAAGTAAGACGTGAGGCCACCGTGTCCACTAGTGGTGGTGCTCACGAGGCACAAGCTTGTAATGGGCGCCACAAGACGGGCAGCGCTGAGCCTCTCCCTTGTGCAGCCAGAACCAGATGACAGCGGTGTTGTCCTCCTCACCTGCGGGTGGAAATGACAGACGTTAGGATGAGAGCAGACGGCTGTACTGAACACAACCAAACAGAACAGTGACCCGGAACCAGGTCCATCCACAGATGAGTCCATAGAGCAAAGGAAAGGCATTATAACTGAGCCCCCTGAGGTTAGTGCCCCTGCTAGGTCATTCCTGACTGTCCCCTATGTACTACTAGGACAACCTAACTTGAAAAGGGATGTTCCCCCTCTAGAAGCCCCCTTTACTGAGAGAAGAGCTTTGAGTAGAGCAAAAACATTCACAGGACCCTCATCCAGCGACCACTTCAGCAGACATTGATCAGGGGCTTGTGAGCCTCCTCCTACTGGCATCTTTGGAGCTTCTGATTACAAAGCCTGGGACAACATCATGTGTGCATCGTGCCGGGCAAAAAATAGGGGAATCGCAGTGCTCTGGCCACAGACTGCTGATGAGGCTGTTGCACCTGGGTTCTGAAAATCTTTTTGCTCATTTCTAGAAGCCTCCTTTATTAAAACACACCCCGCAATGCTTTGGTAACATTGTGAATGCCTAGGCTGTTTTACCAGTGGACCCCCCTAGATCAGCTTACACATGGGGTACATACTAAGATGGCGCAGGTAAAGTAGAGCATGTCTTTCCAGAGGCAGTAAGTGTACCATATACCAGGACAAGATGCAGAAAGCAATCATTGTAAGAGGTAGCAAGCAGTCGTCTCCCTCTCTCTACAATACACAATCAGGGCCATAAAGAAATGAATATGAGAAATCTAAGACTTACAGATGCAGCCCACGATCCTCTGGTTTTGCAGAGAGGGGACAATGTGAGGATCCTCCTTGGTTCCTTTGTAATGCTTGGGCTTCATCACATTGTAGGGATCCTGGAGGAACAGAACACTGTAGTGAATCACCAGTATAAGCCCATCACAGTGATAAGAAAAAGACCCCCGTGTCCCACCATGAAGGGTTATAATGGCCGAACCCCAGTCCTTGATATTGTCGAGCTCATACTTCTGCGATGGCCACTTTACCTACTAAAATGACAACCACGCAGTAAAAATAAGAACCTTGCGCCCCCTATAGTTTGCATTAACGGGATTAAGATAATTTGATCATTAAGATCAGAGTGACTGGGTAACGGGACTAAAGTGCTTCGGGACCCTCTACAATTTCATCCTACACAATTAAAGGATTTATTCTGTTTCATTTTTTTTTTTCACCCCATAAGCATGAAAATAACAAAAAAAAAAAATCACAATCAGTTTTATTGTCCATGGTCTTTTCTCCTCAACTGACCGCTGCAGACAATCATTGGGCTTAGCAGTCAAGCTGATGTGGTTGACATGAGACATACTGTAGCTGCGATGTCACCAACAAAAATCAAATAACAGGAGGGTAAGGAAATAGTTTTTTTTTTTAACAGGAGACCCATTCTCTGGTCAGTGGTGGTCTGGGCCAATGATCCTTTTTTATATGGGTCCACTTCTTTAAGAAGATACCACTGCACCCATATGACTGCCCTTTTGCAAAAGCACCGTAGGTGTAACTATGTCATCTGCATTCGGCCTGAGGCGTTTCATGTAGCAGCGGCATATATATTGTGGAAGACCGTCGTACAGATGCGGTTTGAGGGGTGACACAACCATTATAGGAATCCCCATACTTCAGGGCAGGGGTCTGCATATAGTCCTAGCCTTACAGAACAACCTCCCAAATATTCTCTCTGCACTTATCAAGTCATTTCTTCTTACTTCACCGTGCTTCAGTGCCGTCATGATTTCTCTCTCCAGCCCGGTGGCTTGTTCTTCATCGGTGGGAATACCTGCAGACACAGAGAACCAGAGCTGTGACATGGGAGGACGATCGCTGTATGACCTGCCATACGTGAACAGCAGCTCCTACGTCTGAAGGCCAGAGCCGGAATGGCTCTGGCCTTCAGACGTAGAAGCTGCTGTTCACGTATGACGGGCATATTCTAGTGAGAATAACCCCACAATAAAACACAGCTGAGAGCGTGGGCACTGTGGCTCCGCGGTGTGACGCTCCAGACGCCGTGTGCCGCTGTACAGACGCTGCATCAGTCCTTACAGAGAAGGCACTAGAAATGCAGCGGCGCTCACAAAGGCATCAGTCTCAGCTGTCGATTCACGAAGATTTGCCGCTTTTCTTCCCATCAAAACGACAAACACGAAATCCAAAACCAGGACACGGAGGTGACAATAACCTTCCACCAATAACCTGTAGCTATAGGAGGGACATTACTACGACAAGGAATAATTTAACAAATTGGAGACAAGGTCTTTTTTTTTTTTTTCTATCCCCCAATTCCAAAAGCCATTGCGTTTTTTATTTTCTTTTTTTACCAGTAATGTAGTGGTATGAGCGCTTTTTTTGGCAGGACGTAATATACTGTGAACTAACCAAAAAAAAAAAAAAAAAAAAGGCTGAATTGGGGAAAACAAAAACAATGAGAAAGCAAACCCAGTCACTGATTTTTTTTTTCTTTTTAGGTTCACTTCAAAGTAAAAATGACCTGGTAATTTTGTTATAAAAAGTCAGTATGGTATTGGAGATACCAAATTTATAGTTTTGCTTAAAAAAAAAAAAAAATGTAAAAACCCTATGGCTTCGGTCACCATATCTTTAGGATTTTTTTGGTCAATTTAGTTGTGGGAGAGATTTTTTTTTTTTTAAAGTTTTTCTAATTAACATTTTGGGGTCTGTACACCTTCTGATCTCTGTATTTCATTGTTTGGGCAGGTGACCTGTTCACTGTACAGGATAAATAATTTTAAATTTCATTAGATCAGAAATTTACCGTATATACATGTGGTGATGCCGAATGTCTGAAAAAATAAATAGAATATATATATATATATATATATATATATATATATATATATATATATATATATATATATATATATATATATATATATATATATATATATACACACACACACATACACACACACACGTACACGTTTCTGAAAGCACAGGCTGACATGGGGGCTTTCAGTAGGCCCCCAGCTGACAAGACTACCTGTCGGCACCCTGCGAATGGGACAGGATGGGGAAAATGGGCAATAGTGTCTAACGCAGCCCCCTCATTACTACATTCTTAAATGCTGCTATCATGATTGATATTGGCAGCCAAGATTTCACTGCAACGTTCACAGCTATAATACAGCTATCACCTGTGCAGTACATGTACAGTGAATGTCACCAAGGGGTTAATATCAATTATCCAATAAACAGAATCTTGTACTTTCTCTAGATTTTAGTAAAACATTGGTGGCCACAACATTTTGAGGCTTAAAGGGGTTGTCCAGCCTTACAGTGACTGCAGACTTGGGAGTCCTCACATGCTGCGCACTGCCGGCAGCAGGCGATTTGCCCACCTTCAACCACACGTGTCCGGCCTCAACCCATATACTTGCAATGAGTGAGGCTGGATACAGTCTAGCATGTGATCACAAGTATATAAATCACATACTTGTGGTCGCGAGCCTGCCGCCCCCGTGACTGTAGACTTGTAGTGTAAAGGTACCTTCACACATAACGATATCGTTAACGATATCGTTGCTATTGTGACGTAGCAACGATATCGTTAATGAAATCGTTATGTGTGACAGCGACCAACGATCAGGCCCCTGCTGGGAGATCGTTGGTCGCTGAACAAAGTCCAGAACTTTATTTCGTCGCTGGATCTCCCGTGGACATCGCTGGATCGGCGTGTGTGACACCAATCCAGCGATGTCTTCACTGGTAACCAGGGTAAACATCGGGTTACTAAGCGCAGGGCCGCGCTTACTAACCCGATGTTTACCCTGGTTACCAGCGTAAAAGTAAAAAACAAACACTACATACTTACCTACCGCTGTCTGTCCCCGGCGCTGTGCTCTGCACTCCTCCTGTACTGGCTGTGAGCGTCGGTCAGCCGGAAAGGAGAGCGGTGACGTCACCGCTCTGCTTTCCGGCCGCTGTGCTCACAGCCAGTACAGGAGGAGTGCAGAGAAGCTGAGCGCCGGGGACAGACAGCGGTAGGTAAGTATGTACTGTTTGTTGTTTTTAACTTTTACGCTGGTAACCAGGGTAAACATCGGGTTACTAAGCGCGGCCCTGCGCTTAGTAACCCGATGTTTACCCTGGTTACCGGCATCGTTGGTCGCTGGAGAGCTGTCTGTGTGACAGCTCTCCAGCGACGCTGCAGCGATCCGGATCGTTGTCGGTATCGCTGCAGCGTCGCTTAATGTAAAGGGGCCTTTAGACCAGAAAACATCTCCTTAGTGACAGAGCCAATTTGGCACTGTCACTTTGTGAGGTTATAACTCTGGAACGCTTTAACGGATCCCGCTGATTCTGAGATTGTTTTTTCGTGACATATTGTACTTCATGTTAGTGGTAACATTTCTTCGATATTACTTGCGATTATTTATGGAAAAAAACGGAAATATGGCGAAAATTTTTAAAATTTTGCAATTTTCAAACTTTGTATTTTTATGCCCTTAAATCAGAGATATGTCATGAAAAATAGTTAACAAATAACATTTCCCACATGTCTACTTTACATCAGCACAATTTTGGAAACAAATTTTTTTTTGTTAGGGAGTTATAAGGGTTAAAAGTTGATCAGCAATTTCTCATTTTTACAACACCATTTTTTAGGGACCACATCACATTTGAAGTCATTTTGAGGGGTCTATATGATAGAAAATAACCAAGTGTGACACCATTCTAAAAACTACACCCCTCAAGGTTCTCAAAACCACATTCAAGAAGTTTATTAACCCTTTACGTGCTTCACAGGAACTGAAACAATGTGGAAGGAAAAAATGAACATTTAACTTTTTTTGCAAACATCTTAATTCAGAACCATTTTTTTTATTTTCACAAGTGTAAACACAGAAATGTAACCATAAATTTTGTTATGCAATTTCTCCTGAATATGCCAATACCCCATATGTGGGGGTAAACCACTGTTTGGGCGCACCGCAGAGCTTGGAAGTGAAGGAGCGCCGTTTGACTTTTTCAACGCAGAATTGGCTGGAATTGAGATCGGACGCCATGTCACGTTTAGAGAGCCCCTGATGTGCCTAAACAGTGGAAATCCCCCACAAGTGACACCATTTTGGAAACTAGACCCCTTAAGGAACTTATCTAGATGTGTGGTGAGCACTTTGAACCCCCAAGTGCTTCAGGGAAGTTTATAACGTAGAGCCGTGAAAATAAAAAATCGCTTTTGTTTACACAAAAATGATATTTTTGCCCACAAATTCTTATTTTCACAAGGGTAACAGGAGAAATTAGACCACAAAAGTTGTTGTGCGATTTCTCCTGAGTACGTCGATACCCAATATGTGGGGGTAAGCCACTGTTTGGGCGCACCGCAGAGCTTGGAAGAGAAGGAGTGCCGTTTTACTTTTTCAATGTAGAATTGTCTGGAATTGAGATCGGGCGCCATGTCGCGTTTGGAGAGCCCCTGATGTGCCTAAACAGTGGAAATCCCCCACAAGTGACCCCATTTTGGAAACTAGACCCCCCAAGGAACTTATCTAGATGTATGGTGAGAACTTTGAATGCCCAAGTGCTTCACAGAAGTTTAGAATGCAGAGTCGTGAAAATAAAAAAAAAAATTTTTCCACAAAGATTTTTTAGCCCCCAAGTTTTTATTTTCACAAGGGTAACAAGAGAAATTGGACTGCAATAGTTGTTGTCCAATTTATCCCGAGTATGCTGATGCTCCATATGTGGGGGTAAACCACTGTTTGGGCGCATGGCAGAGCTCGGAAGGGAAGGAGCGCCGTTTTGGAATGCAGACTTTGATAGAATGGTCTGTGGGTGTTATGTTGCGATTGCAGAGCCCCTGATGTACCTAAACAGTAGTAACCCCCCACAAGTGACCCCATTTTGGAAACTAGACCCCCCAAGGAACTTATATAGATGTGTGGTGAGAACTTTGAATGCCCAAGTGCTTCACAGAAGTTTATAATGCAGAGTCATAAAAATAAAAAATATTTTTTTTTTCCACAAAAAAGATTTTGTAGCCCCCAAGTTTTTATTTTCACAAGGGTAACAGGAGAAATTGGACACCAGAAGTTGTTGTCCAATTTATCCCGAGTACGCTGATGCCCCATATGTGGGGGTAACCCACTGTTTGGGCGCACGGCAGAGCTCAGAAGGGAGGGAGCACCATTTGACTTTTTGAGCGCAAAACTGGCTGTCGTGTTTGGAGACCCCCTGATGTACCTAAACAGTGGAAACCCCCCAATTCTAGCTCCAACCCTAACCCCAACACACCCCTAACCCTAATCCCAACCCGATCCATAATCCTAATCACTAACCCTAACGATAATCACAACCCTTACCCCAAAACAACCCTAATGTCAACCCTAACCATAACCCTAATCAAAACCCTAATCTCAACCCTAACCTCAAACCTAACCCTAATCCCAATACACCCCTAATCACAACCCTAACCCTAATCCCAAGCGTAACCCTAATGCCAACCCTAACCCTAATCCAAACCCAAACCCTAATCCCAACTCTAACCCTAACTTTAGCCCCAACCCTAAGGCTACTTTCACAATTGCGTTGTTTGGCATTCCGTCGCAATCCGTCGTTTTGGACAAGAAACGGATCCTGCAAATGTGCCCGCAGGATGCGTTTTTTGCCCATAGACTTGTATTGCCGACGGATCGTGACGGATAGCCACACGTCGTGTCCGTCGTGCACTGGATGGATCAGTGTTTTGGTGGACCGTCAGCACAAAAAAAGTTCACTGTAACGTTTTTTTGTTCGTCGCATCCGCCATTTCTGACCGCGCATGCGTGGCCGTAACTCCGCCCCCTCCTCCCCAGGACATAGATTGGGCAGCGGATGCGTTGAAAAACTACATCCGCTGCCCACATTGTGCACAATTTTCACAACGTGCGTCGGTATGTCGGGCCGATGCATTGCGACGGCCCCGTACCGACGTAAGTGTGAAAGAAGCCTAACCCTAAATTTAGCGCCAACCCTAACCCTAAATTTAGCCCCAACCCTAACCCTAAATTTAGCCCTAACCCTAGCCCTAATTTTAGCCCCAACTGCTGTTCTCCTGCCGGCGGCCAGGAGGAGCAGCAGGAGGACCCAGGGACACCGGTGAGTATGATAGGGTCCCCAAATCCCCCTATTTCTCTGTCCTCTGATGTGCGATCACATCAGAGGACAGAGAATTACACTTTGCTTTTTTTTTTTTTTGCGGTCGCCGGTAAACAGTTAATTACCGGCGATCGCAAAACAGGGGTCGGTAAAACCGACCCCGATCATGCTCTTTGGGGTCTCGGCTATCCCTGGCAGCCGAGACCCCAAATATTCTCCCGGAAACCGGCCGGCGGGCGCACTGCGCATGCGCCCGCCATTTTGAAGATGGCGGCGCCCACCGGGAGCCACGAGGAGCACCGGGGGAGACAGGTGAGTATCGGGGGGCGATCGGGGACCCCTTTTCTCTGTCCTCTGATGTGCGATCACATCGGAGGACAGAGAAATTAAAAAGCAATCGCTTTTTTTTTTTTTGCGATCGCGAGTAAACTGTTAATTACCGGCGATCGCAAATGCGGGGTCGGTACAAAACCCCCCGAATCATGTTCTCTGGGGTCTCGGCTACCCCCAGCAGCCGAGACCCCGGAGAAAATCCGACTCTGGGGGGCGCTATTTACTTTTTCCACAGCGCCGTTAATTAACGGCGCTGTGGTTTAAGTACCCTTAGCGGCCGCCGTTAAAAGGCGTATCGGCGGTCGCTAAGGGGTTAAGTTAGTGATAAGCAGATCAATTTGGAGAACTGGCTGATCGATGGGGAAGCTGCAAATCTCTTACCATCCGGCGCGGCATTTATTTTGTCAGAGCTGGTGCAATTTTAAGGACTGCTTTATTTTTAAGCAAAGGAGTACACAATTTGCAGTAACTCAAATCTATAGCACGTAGATGTGTAGACATACTGTGGGGAGCACTCAAATTACGGTATGTTGGGGGGACATCGCACTGCATGGTGGTGGGTCGAAGGGACCGTGGGGACATCACACCGCACGGTGGTGGGTCGAAGGGACATCACACTATGTATAGGTCGGCTGTGCGTACAACATACTGTGTGTGGGAGAAGCTGTATTAAGGGACAATGGCTGAACAACAGGAGCATAGGATTTATAAAAAGCAGTGAATTATACGGTGTTGATTGGCTGCAATAAGTATACAAGTGACAGTAAGTCCTACAGAAACACGTAGCAGCAAGTCAGCTAAACTAATTCTGCTCAGTGTTAAGTGATACATAGAATATAAAATATGATATTAATATTGAGCAGAATATATTTCAGCCTGTTGGTTTTGCCTCCACAGCAGTCATGGTCTCTCATGTGGCCCATCAGGAAAATTAATTGGCCACCCCTGACATATACAATACTGAGATCTCACAATGAGGAGAAAACTATCTTGTAACCATGTTTCCTGCATGAATAGAGAGAACTTGTTTTCATCAGACGACCTCTTTGTATTCAGTGTCCCATAAACATTCCTCTTGGGTTTGCATTATTAGGCTGCAGTCACACTAGCAGTATTTGGTCAGTATTTTACATCAGTATTTGCAAGCCAAAACCAGGAGTGGGTGATAAATGCAGAAGTGGTGCAGATGTTTCTATTATACTTTTCCTCTGATTGTTTTCACTCCTGGTTTTGGCTTACAAATACTGATGTAAAATACTGACCAAATACTGAGAGTGTGACGGCAGCCTTAAAATAACTGACTGGTGAAATTAAAACATAGTCCAAAGCCTCCCAACATGTTTCACCAGATGGACTGGTGTCATCATGGGATTGAGGCTAAACACTGTTTCAGGCTATTGGCCCTCATCAGTGCAAACTATGAGAACTTCTGAGAGAAAGTTCTGCACTCCCTCGTTGCCCCCTCTCTGCGGTGACCGCTCTCCCTCGTTGCCCCCTCTCTGCGGTGACCGCTCTCCCTCGTTGCCCCCTCTCTGCGGTGACCGCTCTCCCTCGTTGCCCCCTCTCTGCGGTGACCGCTCTCCCTCGTTGCCCCCTCTCTGCGGTGACCGCTCTCCCTCGTTACCCCTCTCTGCGGTGACCGCTCTCCCTCGTTACCCCTCTCTGCGGTGACCGCTCTCCCTCGTTACCCCTCTCTGCGGTGACCGCTCTCCCTCGTTACCCCTCTCTGCGGTGACCGCTCTCCCTCGTTACCCCTCTCTGCGGTGACCGCTCTCCCTCGTTACCCCTCTCTGCGGTGACCGCTCTCCCTCGTTACCCCTCTCTGCGGTGACCGCTCTCCCTCATTACCCCTCTCTGCGGTGACCGCTCTCCCTCATTACCCCTCTCTGCGGTGACCGCTCTCCCTCATTACCCCTCTCTGCGGTGACCGCTCTCCCTCATTACCCCTCTCTGCGGTGACCGCTCTCCCTCATTACCCCTCTCTGCGGTGACCGCTCTCCCTCATTACCCCTCTCTGCGGTGACCGCTCTCCCTCATTACCCCTCTCTGCGGTGACCGCTCTCCCTCATTACCCCTCTCTGCGGTGACCGCTCTCCCTCATTACCCCTCTCTGCGGTGACCGCTCTCCCTCATTACCCCTCTCTGCGGTGACCGCTCTCCCTCATTACCCCTCTCTGCGGTGACCGCTCTCCCTCATTACCCCTCTCTGCGGTGACCGCTCTCCCTCATTACCCCTCTCTGCGGTGACCGCTCTCCCTCATTACCCCTCTCTGCGGTGACCGCTCTCCCTCATTACCCCTCTCTGCGGTGACCGCTCTCCCTCATTACCACTCTCTGCGGTGACCGCTCTCCCTCATTACCACTCTCTGCGGTGACCGCTCTCCCTCATTACCCCTCTCTGCGGTGACCGCTCTCCCTCATTACCCCTCTCTGCGGTGACCGCTCTCCCTCATTACTCCTCTCTGCGGTGACCGCTCTCCCTCATTACTCCTCTCTGCGGTGACCGCTCTCCCTCATTACTCCTCTCTGCGGTGACCGCTCTCCCTCATTACTCCTCTCTCCGGTGACCGCTCTCCCTCATTACTCCTCTCTCCCTCATTACCCCTCTCTGCGGTGACCGCTCTCCCTCATTACTCCTCTCTCCCTCATTACCCCTCTCTGCGGTGACCGCTCTCCCTCATTACCCCTCTCTGCGGTGACCGCTCTCCCTCATTACTCCTCTCTCCGGTGACCGCTCTCCCTCATTACTCCTCTCTCCCTCATTACCCCTCTCTCCGGTGACCGCTCTCCCTCATTACTCCTCTCTCCCTCATTACCCCTCTCTCCCTCATTACCCCTCTCTCCGGTGACCGCTCTCCCTCATTACTCCTCTCTCCCTCATTACCCCTCTCTGCGGTGACCGCTCTCCCTCATTACCCCTCTCTGCGGTGACCGCTCTCCCTCATTACTCCTCTCTCCGGTGACCGCTCTCCCTTATTACTCCTCTCTCCCTCATTACCCCTCTCTCCGGTGACCGCTCTCCCTCATTACTCCTCTCTGCGGTGACCGCTCTCCCTCATTACTCCTCTCTCCGGTGACCGCTCTCCCTCATTACTCCTCTCTCCCTCATTACTCCTCTCTGCGGTGACCGCTCTCCCTCATTACTCCTCTCTGCGGTGACCGCTCTCCCTCATTACTCCTCTCTCCCTCATTACCCCTCTCTGCGGTGACCGCTCTCCCTCATTACTCCTCTCTGCGGTGACCGCTCTCCCTCATTACTCCTCTCTGCGGTGACCGCTCTCCCTCATTACTCCTCTCTCCGGTGACCGCTCTCCCTCATTACTCCTCTCTCCCTCATTACTCCTCTCTCCGGTGACCGCTCTCCCTCATTACTCCTCTCTCCCTCATTACTCCTCTCTGCGGTGACCGCTCTCCCTCATTACTCCTCTCTGCGGTGACCGCTCTCCCTCATTACTCCTCTCTCCGGTGACCGCTCTCCCTCATTACTCCTCTCTCCGGTGACCGCTCTCCCTCATTACTCCTCTCTCCCTCATTACCCCTCTCTCCGGTGACCGCTCTCCCTCATTACTCCTCTCTCCGGTGACCGCTCTCCCTCATTACTCCTCTCTCCGGTGACAGCTCTCCCTCATTACTCCTCTCTCCGGTGACCGCTCTCCCTCATTACTCCTCTCTCCCTCATTACTCCTCTCTGCGGTGACCGCTCTCCCTCATTACTCCTCTCTCCCTCATTACCCCTCTCTCCCTCATTACCCCTCTCTCCGGTGACCGCTCTCCCTCATTACCCCTCTCTCCGGTGACCGCTCTCCCTCATTACTCCTCTCTCCCTCATTACCCCTCTCTCCGGTGACCGCTCTCCCTCATTACTCCTCTCTCCCTCATTACCCCTCTCTCCGGTGACCGCTCTCCCTCATTACTCCTCTCTGCGGTGACCGCTCTCCCTCATTACTCCTCTCTGCGGTGACCGCTCTCCCTCATTACCCCTCTCTCCGGTGACCGCTCTCCCTCATTACTCCTCTCTGCGGTGACCGCTCTCCCTCATTACCCATCTCTCCGGTGACCGCTCTCCCTCATTACCCCTGTCTCCGGTGACCGCTCTCCCTCATTACTCCTCTCTGCGGTGACCGCTCTCCCTCATTACCCCTCTCTCCGGTGACTCCTCTCCCTCATTACCCCTCTCTGCGGTGACCCCTCTCCCTCATTACCCCTCTCTGCGGTGACCGCTCTCCCTCATTACCCCTCTCTCCGGTGACCCCTCTCCCTCATTACCCCTGTCTCCGGTGACCGCTCTCCCTCATTACTCCTCTCTCCGGTGACCGCTCTCCCTCATTACTCCTCTCTGCGGTGACCGCTCTCCCTCATTACCCCTCTCTGCGGTGACCGCTCTCCCTCATTACCCCTCTCTCCGGTGACCGCTCTCCCTCATTACCCCTCTCTGCGGTGACCGCTCTCCCTCATTACCCCTCTCTGCGGTGACCGCTCTCCCTCATTACCCCTCTCTGCGGTGACCGCTCTCCCTCATTACTCCTCTCTGCGGTGACCGCTCTCCCTCATTACTCCTCTCTGCGGTGACCGCTCTCCCTCATTACCCCTCTCTGCGGTGACCGCTCTCCCTCATTACCCCTCTCTGCGGTGACCGCTCTCCCTCATTACCCCTCTCTCCGGTGACCGCTCTCCCTCATTACTCCTCTCTCTGGTGACCGCTCTCCCTCATTACTCCTCTCTCCGGTGACCGCTCTCCCTCATTACTCCTCTCTCCGGTGACCGCTCTCCCTCATTACTCCTCTCTCCGGTGACCGCTCTCCCTCATTACCCCTCTCTCCGGTGACTCCTCTCCCTCATTACCCCTCTCCAGCCCGGTCTGTAGTGAGGACACTAGGCTGGAGTCTGTGCTCCTGGAATCCCCGCCATTCTGGGGCAGTCACCTCACCTCCAGCTGACATGTGCCGGGCCGGGGCTGCCGCCCGCACAGCGCCGGTTCTGGTGAAGGCGCGGACTGCGCTGCGGAACAGTAACCTTGAAGCCATGATGAAGTCTGCACCGGCGGCCGCACACAGAGGACGAACCCAGGAAGCCGTGCAGCGTCACATCCGGTGTAATCCCAGCCCCGGCCGCCAGGAGGACTGTGTCACGTGACGATGTCAAAGACGCGAATACTCAAATGACTGCCAGATGGAGTGTGTCACGTGATGATGTGCGTGCTGCAGGCACAGAAGTGTCACGTGATAATGTGAGTAATGCCGGTACAGACCGCTAGGAGGCGAGGGCCATGCTATGATGTGAGAAATGTCAGAACAGATCGTTAGGGGACAGCGTATCACGTGGTGATGTGAGCGACTCTAGTGCAGACAGCTACGGGGGGTGTGTCACGTGATGATGCAAGCGATTCTATTAGAGATCCCTAGGGGGAGCGTGTCACGTGATGCTGTGAGCTCCCTGTGTGACGCATCCAGTACAGACCACTAGGGGGCGGGGGCCACGTGATGAGCTGCAGCGAGAGATACAGTGTAGGCGGCTGTGCAGACAGTGCGGCGCACACAAGGGGTGAAGCGATATCCGTGTACAGACAACTGGGATTTTATTTTCATGGAAAAAATGGTGGAGATGTGAACCTTAATATTCTTATTTTTCAGTGTTTTTCATTGGTCCTAGTGGACTGTCACCTGCCATCGCTTGTACAATTCTGAAATGCTGCAATATTACAGTATAAGGGGAAATGTGCCTGCTCAGCCTCATAGGTGTAGAAACATGGCAGACCGGCATCTTCAGTCGCCATCGGCCCCATTTCCTACTACTAGGATGCCTCTGTAACAATCGACAAGGGATCGTAATTCCAGCAGACTCTGGTGCCGCCTCGACTACTGCAACCTCCTGCTGTGTGGCCTCCCCTCTAACACTCCTGCACCCCTCCAATCCATCCTTCACTCTGCTGCCCGACTAATCCACCTGTCTCCCCGCTATTCCCCGACCTCTCCCCTCTGTCAATCCCTTCACTGGCTTCCTATCCCCCAGAGACTCCAGTACAAAACCCTAACCATGACGTACAAAGCCATCCACAACCTGTCTCCTCCATACATCTGTGACCTCGTCTCCTGGTACTTACCTACCCGCAACCTCCGATCCTCACAAGATCTCCTTCTCCCCTCTTATCTCCTCTTCCCACAATCGCATACAAGATTTCTCCCGCGCATCCCCCCTACTCTGGAACTGTCTACCCCAACACATCAAACTCTCGCCTACCATCGAAACCTTCAAAAAGAACCTGAACACCCACCTCTTCCGACAAGCCTACAACCTGCAGTGATCCTCAACCTACTGAGCAGCCGCACAACCAGCTCTACCCTCTCCGAGTGTATCCTCACCCATCCCCTGCAGACTGTGATCCCTCGCGGGCAAGGTCCTCCCTCCTTATGTACCTGTGTGCCTTGTTTTTTGCTCATGTTTTATGTATTTGTCTATATTTGCCCCCTTTTCACATGTAAAACACCATGCAATAAATGGCTCTATAAAAAATGTATAATAATAATAATAATATCACATAAAGCTCTTCTCCGACAAGTACAATGTTGTGATTCCGGGAGTATGACAGCCGTGCTATTGGTATCTGACATCCATGCCACGCTACCCCTAGTGGTAGAGAATGTGCTCATGGCTCTGTGACCTCCAATGCCTCAAAAAGCCGGTGAATTATTCACACTAGAGGAGGAGTAACATCATTTACTAATGAGCCGGCCGCCCCAAACCTGATTGTAACCAAAGCATCTCCTTATTCTTCACAACCCTAACAGCCCGTGGTAATAATGTACTCCAGTACCAGTGCTGCGCATCACCATAAACATCAGCCTGTCCTAGTTTCTTCAGTCTCCTCCATGCAACACAGAACGCAGATACAGGCCTGTGGTGGATGGGAACCGTGCCATGTATACAGGCCTGCGGTGGACGGAGCCGTGTCATGTATACAGGCCTGCGGTGGACGGAGCCGTGTCATGTATACAGGCCTGCGGTGGACGGAGCCGTGTCATGTATAGAGGCCTGCGGTGATGGGAGCCGTGTCATGTATACAGGCCTGCGGTGGATGGAGCCGTGTCATGTATACAGGCCTGCGGTGATGGGAGCCGTGTCATGTATACAGGCCTGCGGTGGATGGAGCCGTGTCATGTATACAGGCCTGCGGTGATGGGAGTTGTGTCATGTATACAGGCCTGCGGTGGACGGGAACCGTGTCATGTATACAGGCCTGCGGTGGATGGAGCCGTGTCATGTATACAGGCCTGCGGTGGACGGGACCCGTGTCATGTATACAGGCCTGCGGTGGACGGGAGCCATGTCATGTATACAGGCCTGCGGTAGATGGAGCCGTGTCATGTATACAGGCCGGCGGTGGACGGAGCCGTGTCATGTATACAGGCCTGCGGTGGACGGGAGCCGTGTCATGTATACAGGCCTGCGGTGGACGGGAGCCGTGTCATGTATACAGGCCTGCGGTGACAGGAGCCATGTCATGTATACAGGCCTGCGGTGGACGGAGCCGTGTCATGTATACAGGCCTGCGGTAGACGGGAACCGTGTCATGTATACAGGCCTGCGGTAGATGGAGCCGTGTCATGTATACAGGCCTGCGGTGGACGGGAGCCGTGTCATGTATACAGGCCTGCGGTGGACGGGAACCGTGTCATGTATACAGGCCTGCGGTGGATGGAGCCGTGTCATGTATACAGGCCTGCGGTGGACGGGAGCCGTGTCATGTATACAGGCCTGCGGTGGACGGGAGCCGTGTCATGTATACAGGCCTGCGGTGGACGGGAGCCATGTCATGTATACAGGCCTGCGGTAGATGGAGCCGTATCATGTATACAGGCCTGCGGTGGACGGAGCCGTGTCATGTATACAGGCCTGCGGTGGACGGGAGCCGTGTCATGTATACAGGCCTGCGGTGGATGGGAGCCATGTCATGTATACAGGCCTGCGGTGGATGGAGCCGTGTCATGTATACAGGCCTGCGGTGGACGGAGCCGTGTCATGTATACAGGCCTGCGGTGGACGGAGCCGTGTCATGTATACAGGCCTGCGGTGGACGGGAGCCGTGTCATGTATACAGGCCTGCAGTGGACGGGAGCCGTGTCATGTATACAGGCCTGCGGTGGATGGGAACCGTGTCATGTATACAAGCCTGCGGTGGATGGGAACCGTGTCATGTATACAGGCCTGCAGTGGACGGAGCCGTGTCATGTATACAGGCCTGTGGTGGATGGGAACCGTGTCATGTATACAGGCCTGCGGTGGACGGAGCCGTGTCATGTATACAGGCCTGCGGTGGACGGGAGCCGTGTCATGTATACAGGCCTGCGGTAGATGGAGCCGTGTCATGTATACAGGCCTGCGGTGGACGGGAGCCGTGTCATGTATACAGGCCTGCGGTGGACGGGAACCGTGTCATGTATACAGGCCTGCGGTGGATGGAGCCGTGTCATGTATACAGGCCTGCGGTGGACGGGAGCCGTGTCATGTATACAGGCCTGCGGTGGACGGGAGCCGTGTCATGTATACAGGCCTGCGGTGGACGGGAGCCATGTCATGTATACAGGCCTGCGGTAGATGGAGCCGTATCATGTATACAGGCCTGCGGTGGACGGAGCCGTGTCATGTATACAGGCCTGCGGTGGACGGGAGCCGTGTCATGTATACAGGCCTGCGGTGGATGGGAGCCATGTCATGTATACAGGCCTGCGGTGGACGGGAGCCGTGTCATGTATACAGGCCTGCAGTGGACGGGAGCCGTGTCATGTATACAGGCCTGCGGTGGATGGGAACCGTGTCATGTATACAAGCCTGCGGTGGATGGGAACCGTGTCATGTATACAGGCCTGCAGTGGACGGAGCCGTGTCATGTATACAGGCCTGTGGTGGATGGGAACCGTGTCATGTATACAGGCCTGCGGTGGACGGAGCCGTCTCATGTATACAGGCCTGCGGTGGATGGGAACCGTGTCATGTATACAGGCCTGCGGTGGACGGAGCCGTGTCATGTATACAGGCCTGTGGTGGATGGGAACCGTGCCATGTATACAGGCCTGCGGTGGACGGAGCCGTGTCATGTATACAGGCCTGCGGTGGATGGGAACCGTGTCATGTATACAGGCCTGCGGTGGACGGAGCCGTGTCATGTATACAGGCCTGCGGTGATGGGAGCCGTGTCATGTATACAGGCCTGCGGTGGATGGAGCCGTGCCATGTATACAGGCCTGCGGTGATGGGAGTTGTGTCATGTATACAGGCCTGCGGTGGACGGAGCCGTGTCATGTATACAGGCCTGCGGTGGACGGAGCCGTGTCATGTATACAGGCCTGCGGTGGACGGAGCCGTGTCATGTATACAGGCCTGCGGTGGACGGAGCCGTGTCATGTATACAGGCCTGCGGTGGACGGAGCCGTGTCATGTATACAGGCCTGCGGTGGACGGAGCCGTGTCATGTATACAGGCCTGCGGTGGACGGGAACCGTGTCATGTATACAGGCCTGCGGTGGATGGAGCCGTGTCATGTATACAGGCCTGCGGTGGACGGAGCCGTGCCATGTATACAGGCCTGCGGTGGACGGAGCCGTGCCATGTATACAGGCCTGCGGTGGACAGAGCCGTGCCATGTATACAGGCCTGCGGTGGACGGAGCCGTGTCATGTATACAGGCCTGCGGTGGATGGAGCCGTGTCATGTATACAGGCCTGCGGTGGACGGGAGCCGTGTCATGTATACAGGCCTGCGGTGGACGGGAGCCGTGTCATGTATACAGGCCTGCGGTGGACGGGAGCCATGTCATGTATACAGGCCTGCGGTAGATGGAGCCGTATCATGTATACAGGCCTGCGGTGGACGGAGCCGTGTCATGTATACAGGCCTGCGGTGGACGGGAGCCGTGTCATGTATACAGGCCTGCGGTGGATGGGAGCCATGTCATGTATACAGGCCTGCGGTGGACGGGAGCCGTGTCATGTATACAGGCCTGCAGTGGACGGGAGCCGTGTCATGTATACAGGCCTGCGGTGGATGGGAACCGTGTCATGTATACAAGCCTGCGGTGGATGGGAACCGTGTCATGTATACAGGCCTGCAGTGGACGGAGCCGTGTCATGTATACAGGCCTGTGGTGGATGGGAACCGTGTCATGTATACAGGCCTGCGGTGGACGGAGCCGTCTCATGTATACAGGCCTGCGGTGGATGGGAACCGTGTCATGTATACAGGCCTGCGGTGGACGGAGCCGTGTCATGTATACAGGCCTGTGGTGGATGGGAACCGTGCCATGTATACAGGCCTGCGGTGGACGGAGCCGTGTCATGTATACAGGCCTGCGGTGGATGGGAACCGTGTCATGTATACAGGCCTGCGGTGGACGGAGCCGTGTCATGTATACAGGCCTGCGGTGATGGGAGCCGTGTCATGTATACAGGCCTGCGGTGGATGGAGCCGTGCCATGTATACAGGCCTGCGGTGATGGGAGTTGTGTCATGTATACAGGCCTGCGGTGGACGGAGCCGTGTCATGTATACAGGCCTGCGGTGGACGGAGCCGTGTCATGTATACAGGCCTGCGGTGGACGGAGCCGTGTCATGTATACAGGCCTGCGGTGGACGGAGCCGTGTCATGTATACAGGCCTGCGGTGGACGGAGCCGTGTCATGTATACAGGCCTGCGGTGGACGGAGCCGTGTCATGTATACAGGCCTGCGGTGGACGGGAACCGTGTCATGTATACAGGCCTGCGGTGGATGGAGCCGTGTCATGTATACAGGCCTGCGGTGGACGGAGCCGTGCCATGTATACAGGCCTGCGGTGGACGGAGCCGTGCCATGTATACAGGCCTGCGGTGGACAGAGCCGTGCCATGTATACAGGCCTGCGGTGGACGGAGCCGTGTCATGTATACAGGCCTGCGGTAGATGGAGCCGTGTCATGTATACAGGCCTGCGGTGGACGGAGCCGTGTCATGTATACAGGCCTGCGGTAGATGGAGCCGTGTCATGTATACAGGCCTGCGGTGGACGGAGCAGTGTCATGTATACAGGCCTGCGGTGGACGGAGCCGTGTCATGTATACAGGCCTGCGGTAGATGGAGCCGTGTCATGTATACAGGCCTGCGGTGACGGGAGCCGTGTCATGTATACAGGCCTGCGGTGGACGGAGCCGTGTCATGTATACAGGCCTGCGGTGGACGGAGCCGTGCCATGTATACAGGCCTGCGGTGGACAGAGCCGTGTTATGTATACAGGCCTGTGCAAGTAGCCCATGTGTTCCTGTTTCCATAATTGTTCTCTTGTGTCTACAAGACTGGGGAGTTCCACCACTCCTCTTGGGCTATCTGCACAAAAGCTGTTCTACCCTGTATGCACACATGGATTTTTCCTCTCTGAACCCTGTTCACACAGGTAATATACAGATGATCAGGTTTTTAAATACATCAGATAGGGATTGCATACATTAGTTAGGACTGCTCTGATAAGGGTATACCGTGAAGATTGGTAGAGCAGCTTAGTATACATTTTTTGCAAAAAACGTATCAACCAAATACCCTGTTTTTTACATCTTTTACTAGCACTTGCGGATTACTGCAACATTTTTTCAAACTGAGTGTTTTTGGTTTTACTATTCTCTTTTGTGTCTTCATGTATACAGGCCTGCGGTGGACGGAGCCGTGTCATGTATACAGGCCTGCGGTAGATGGAGCCGTGTCATGTATACAGGCCTGCGGTGGACGGAGCCGTGTCATGTATACAGGCCTGCGGTGGACGGAGCCGTGTCATGTATACAGGCCTGCGGTGGACGGAGCCGTGTCATGTATACAGGCCTGCGGTGGATGGAGCCGTGTCATGTATACAGGCCTGCGGTGGACGGAGCCGTGCCATGTATACAGGCCTGCGGTGGACGGAGCCGTGTCATGTATACAGGCCTGCGGTGGACGGAGCCGTGCCATGTATACAGGCCTGCGGTGGACGGAGCCGTGTCATGTATACAGGCCTGCGGTGGACGGAGCCGTGTCATGTATACAGGCCTGCGGTGGACGGAGCCGTGTCATGTATACAGGCCTGCGGTGGACGGAGCCGTGTCATGTATACAGGCCTGCGGTGGACGGAGCCGTGTCATGTATACAGGCCTGCGGTGGACGGGAACCGTGTCATGTATACAGGCCTGCGGTGGACGGGAGCCGTGTCATGTATACAGGCCTGCGGTGGACGGGAGCCGTGTCATGTATACAGGCCTGCGGTGGACGGGAGCCATGTCATGTATACAGGCCTGCGGTAGATGGAGCCGTATCATGTATACAGGCCTGCGGTGGACGGAGCCGTGTCATGTATACAGGCCTGCGGTGGACGGGAGCCGTGTCATGTATACAGGCCTGCGGTGGACGGGAGCCGTGTCATGTATACAGGCCTGCGGTGGACGGGAGCCGTGTCATGTATACAGGCCTGCAGTGGACGGGAGCCGTGTCATGTATACAGGCCTGCGGTGACGGGAGCCGTGCCATGTATACAGGCCTGCGGTGGATGGGAACCGTGTCATGTATACAGGCCTGCAGTGGACGGAGCCGTGTCATGTATACAGGCCTGTGGTGGATGGGAACCGTGTCATGTATACAGGCCTGCGGTGGACGGAGCCGTGTCATGTATACAGGCCTGCGGTGGATGGGAACCGTGTCATGTATACAGGCCTGCGGTGGATGGGAACCGTGTCATGTATACAGGCCTGCAGTGGACGGAGCCGTGTCATGTATACAGGCCTGCGGTGGACGGAGCCGTGTCATGTATACAGGCCTGCGGTGGATGGGAACCGTGTCATGTATACAGGCCTGCAGTGGACGGAGCCGTGTCATGTATACAGGCCTGTGGTGGATGGGAACCGTGTCATGTATACAGGCCTGCGGTGGACGGAGCCGTGTCATGTATACAGGCCTGCGGTGGATGGGAACCGTGTCATGTATACAGGCCTGCGGTGGACGGAGCCGTGTCATGTATACAGGCCTGTGGTGGATGGGAACCGTGCCATGTATACAGGCCTGCGGTGGACGGAGCCGTGTCATGTATACAGGCCTGCGGTGGATGGGAACCGTGTCATGTATACAGGCCTGCGGTGGACGGAGCCGTGTCATGTATACAGGCCTGCGGTGATGGGAGCCGTGTCATGTATACAGGCCTGCGGTGGATGGAGCCGTGCCATGTATACAGGCCTGCGGTGATGGGAGTTGTGTCATGTATACAGGCCTGCGGTGGACGGAGCCGTGTCATGTATACAGGCCTGCGGTGGACGGAGCCGTGTCATGTATACAGGCCTGCGGTGGACGGAGCCGTGTCATGTATACAGGCCTGCGGTGGACGGAGCCGTGTCATGTATACAGGCCTGCGGTGGACGGATCCGTGTCATGTATACAGGCCTGCGGTGGACGGAGCCGTGTCATGTATACAGGCCTGCGGTGGACGGAGCCGTGTCATGTATACAGGCCTGCGGTGGACGGGAACCGTGTCATGTATACAGGCCTGCGGTGGATGGAGCCGTGTCATGTATACAGGCCTGCGGTGGACGGAGCCGTGCCATGTATACAGGCCTGCGGTGGACGGAGCCGTGCCATGTATACAGGCCTGCGGTGGACAGAGCCGTGCCATGTATACAGGCCTGCGGTGGACGGAGCCGTGTCATGTATACAGGCCTGCGGTAGATGGAGCCGTGTCATGTATACAGGCCTGCGGTGGACGGAGCCGTGTCATGTATACAGGCCTGCGGTAGATGGAGCCGTGTCATGTATACAGGCCTGCGGTGGACGGAGCAGTGTCATGTATACAGGCCTGCGGTGGACGGAGCCGTGTCATGTATACAGGCCTGCGGTAGATGGAGCCGTGTCATGTATACAGGCCTGCGGTGACGGGAGCCGTGTCATGTATACAGGCCTGCGGTGGACGGAGCCGTGTCATGTATACAGGCCTGCGGTGGACGGAGCCGTGTCATGTATACAGGCCTGCGGTGGACGGAGCCGTGTCATGTATACAGGCCTGCGGTGGATGGAGCCGTGTCATGTATACAGGCCTGCGGTGGACGGAGCCGTGCCATGTATACAGGCCTGCGGTGGACGGAGCCGTGTCATGTATACAGGCCTGCGGTGGACGGAGCCGTGCCATGTATACAGGCCTGCGGTGGACGGAGCCGTGTCATGTATACAGGCCTGCGGTGGACGGAGCCGTGCCATGTATACAGGCCTGCGGTGGACGGAGCCGTGTCATGTATACAGGCCTGCGGTGGATGGAGCCGTGCCATGTGTACAGGCCTGCGGTGGACGGAGCCGTGTCATGTATACAGGCCTGCGGTGGACGGAGCTGTGTCATGTATACAGGCCTGCGGTGGACGGAGCCGTGCCATGTATACAGGCCTGCGGTGGATGGAGCCGTGTCATGTATACAGGCCTGCGGTGGACGGAGCTGTGCCATGTATACAGGCCTGCGGTGGATGGAGCCGTGCCATGTATACAGGCCTGCGGTGGACGGAGCCGTGTCATGTATACAGGCCTGCGGTGGACGGAGCTGTGTCATGTATACAGGCCTGCGGTGGACGGAGCCGTGCCATGTATACAGGCCTGCGGTGGATGGAGCCGTGTCATGTATACAGGCCTGCGGTGGACGGAGCCGTGCCATGTATACAGGCCTGCGGTGGACGGAGCCGTGCCATGTATACAGGCCTGCGGTGGACGGAGCCGTGTCATGTATACAGGCCTGCGGTGGACGGAGCCGTGTCATGTATACAGGCCTGCGGTGGACGGAGCTGTGTCATGTATACAGGCCTGCGGTGGACGGAGCCGTGCCATGTATACAGGCCTGCGGTGTATGGAGCCGTGTCATGTATACAGGCCTGCGGTGGACGGAGCCGTGCCATGTATACAGGCCTGCGGTGGACGGAGCCGTGCCATGTATACAGGCCTGCGGTGGACGGAGCCGTGTCATGTATACAGGCCTGCGGTGGACGGAGCCGTGTCATGTATACAGGCCTGCGGTGGACGGAGCTGTGTCATGTATACAGGCCTGCGGTGGACGGAGCCGTGCCATGTATACAGGCCTGCGGAGGACGGAGCCGTGTCATGTATACAGGCCTGCGGTGGACGGAGCCGTGCCATGTATACAGGCCTGCGGTGGACGGAGCCGTGCCATGTATACAGGCCTGCGGTGGACGGAGCCGTGTCATGTATACAGGCCGGCGGTGGACGGAGCCGTGCCATGTATACAGGCCTGCGGTGGACGGAGCCGTGTCATGTATACAGGCCTGCGGTGGATGGAGCCGTGCCATGTATACAGGCCTGCGGTGGACGGAGCTGTGTCATGTATACAGGCCTGCGGTGGACGGAGCTGTGTCATGTATACAGGCCTGCGGTGGACGGAGCCGTGCCATGTATACAGGCCTGCGGTGGATGGAGCCGTGTCATGTATACAGGCCTGCGGTGGACGGAGCTGTGCCATGTATACAGGCCTGCGGTGGATGGAGCCGTGCCATGTATACAGGCCTGCGGTGGACGGAGCCGTGTCATGTATACAGGCCTGCGGTGGACGGAGCCGTGTCATGTATACAGGCCTGCGGTGGACGGAGCCGTGTCATGTATACAGGCCTGCGGTGGACGGAGCCGTGTCATGTATACAGGCCTGCGGTGGATGGAGCCGTGTCATGTATACAGGCCTGCGGTGGACGGAGCCGTGCCATGTATACAGGCCTGCGGTGGACGGAGCCGTGTCATGTATACAGGCCTGCGGTGGACGGAGCCGTGCCATGTATACAGGCCTGCGGTGGACGGAGCCGTGTCATGTATACAGGCCTGCGGTGGACGGAGCCGTGCCATGTATACAGGCCTGCGGTGGACGGAGCCGTGTCATGTATACAGGCCTGCGGTGGATGGAGCCGTGCCATGTATACAGGCCTGCGGTGGACGGAGCCGTGCCATGTATACAGGCCTGCGGTGGACGGAGCCGTGTCATGTATACAGGCCTGCGGTGGATGGAGCCGTGCCATGTATACAGGCCTGCGGTGGACGGAGCCGTGCCATGTATACAGGCCTGCGGTGGACGGAGCCGTGTCATGTATACAGGCCTGCGGTGGACGGAGCCGTGCCATGTATACAGGCCTGCGGTGGACGGAGCCGTGTCATGTATACAGGCCTGCGGTGGACGGAGCCGTGCCATGTATACAGGCCTGCGGTGGACGGAGCCGTGCCATGTATACAGGCCTGCGGTGGACGGAGCCGTGTCATGTATACAGGCCTGCGGTGGACGGAGCTGTGTCATGTATACAGGCCTGCGGTGGACGGAGCCGTGCCATGTATACAGGCCTGCGGTGGATGGAGCCGTGTCATGTATACAGGCCTGCGGTGGACGGAGCTGTGCCATGTATACAGGCCTGCGGTGGATGGAGCCGTGCCATGTATACAGGCCTGCGGTGGACGGAGCCGTGTCATGTATACAGGCCTGCGGTGGACGGAGCCGTGTCATGTATACAGGCCTGCGGTGGATGGAGCTGTGTCATGTATACAGGCCTGCGGTGGACGGAGCCGTGCCATGTATACAGGCCTGCGGTGGACGGAGCCGTGTCATGTATACAGGCCTGCGGTGGACGGAGCCGTGCCATGTATACAGGCCTGCGGTGGACGGAGCCGTGTCATGTATACAGGCCTGCGGTGGACGGAGCCGTGCCATGTATACAGGCCTGCGGTGGATGGAGCCGTGTCATGTATACAGGCCTGCGGTGGATGGAGCCGTGCCATGTATACAGGCCTGCGGTGGACGGAGCCGTGTCATGTATACAGGCCTGCGGTGGACGGAGCCGTGCCATGTATACAGGCCTGCGGTGGATGGAGCTGTGTCATGTATACAGGCCTGCGGTGGACGGAGCCGTGCCATGTATACAGGCCTGCGGTGGATGGAGCCGTGCCATGTATACAGGCCTGCGGTGGACGGAGCCGTGTCATGTATACAGGCCTGCGGTGGACGGAGCTGTGTCATGTATACAAGCCTGCGGTGGACGGAGCCGTGTCATGTATACAGGCCTGCGGTGGATGGAGCCGTGTCATGTATACAGGCCTGCGGTGGACGGAGCTGTGTCATGTATACAGGCCTGCGGTGGACGGAGCCGTGTCATGTATACAGGCCTGCGGTGGATGGAGCCGTGTCATGTATACAGGCCTGCGGTGGACGGAGCTGTGCCATGTATACAGGCCTGCGGTGGACGGAGCCGTGCCATGTATACGGGCCTGCGGTGGATGGAGCCGTGTCATGTATACGGGCCTGCGGTGGACGGAGCCGTGTCATGTATACAAGCCTGTGGTGGACGGAGCCGTGCCATGTATACAGGCCTGTGGTGGACGGAGCCTTGCCATGTATACAGGCCTGCGGTGGACGGAGCCGTGCCATGTATACAGGCCTGTGGTGGACGGAGCCGTGCCATGTTTACAGGCCTGTGGTGGACGGAGCCGTGCCATGTATACAGGCCTGTGGTGCCCGTACTCAGTAGGCGCTTGCTGTAGTGCAGACACCACTATGAAGCTGGCTGTATCCTTGGATCTGGTTGCTGGGTCATTGGGCTCCTCTGATCTTGCAGAAGCAAAGTTGTCTCTACTGACAACATCACAGAGAGGGCAGTGTGCGCCCGCAGCTCAGCCATGCTACCGGCAAAAGCTGTCAATCATCATGAGTTAATCGCCCCTTAAAGGGGTTGTCCACTACTAGGGCAACCGCATCTTAAACTAAATGTTCAGCCCTGATAAATAATAAAGCCTATACTCGCCTCCCGTGCTGGCGCCATACCCATGGTGTCGGTACTCACTCTTCCCGGGGCGGTGATGTGGGGTTGTGTGATATGATGCCGGCGCCCAATCAGAGCTGGCGTCACTGTCTCCGCCTTCGGACAAAGTGAACATGAAGAGGAAGTCAGGGATCAGCTGCAGCCTGGACTTCCTCTTCATGTTCAGTTTGTCCGAAGGAGACAGTGACGCCAGCTCTGATTGGTCTGATGTGTCACGACACTGCATCACAGCCCCAGGGAGAGCGAGGGCCGACACCGCGGCCTGGGAGGGGAGTGTAGGCTTTATTATTTTGTCAGGGCCGAACATTTAGGATGGGGGTTGTAGTGGACAACGGCTTTAAGAAGCCAGGAATCAGTGGAGTGGTGTGCATCCGAAGATCGGAACTTGTGAAAACCCCTTTAAAGTAGCGCTCATGCTATTTTTTGTGCCCTTATTATTGATGTCACGCCAGCCACTTTTGTTCCAGCTCACTTACATTTTGGCCGTTTCAATTAGGGACACTTTGTCATGTGATCTCCAGTCCGGCCACCGGTCTACTACAGGCTTTCACGCGTAGCCACAGTGCTGTCCACTACAATGTTTTATTTTACTAATGAGGACGTGGTGGTCTTCAAAGAAAAAACATGACCCCTGTTATCTCTGCACTGCTGGCTGTATTCCCCCTCTCTCTCCTCAAATCTTGTTTTGGGGGGATGTCACGAGGCCCCCTTATGCCATGAGGCAAGATGAGCATCTTGCCTTAGGCAGCGGACATCTTGTGTCCCCCACATAGTAAGACTAGTGCAGCCGTGAGCCACATCAGTCGGCAAAGCTTTTAACAGTATCGATGTCCTTAGAACGCCGATGTTATAAACAGTTGCAGAGGACGTTGGACGAGGCCATGACGTTACTGCATTATGAAGCATGATGCGGCTCACTGCGAGACAAGTTATCTATTTTTTTCCCTTTAGGCTCTAGAAGTTTGGGGAGGAGGGCTGTGGTAGCATCATACATTATATGGGGGATTGTCCTGTAGGGTCATCATATTGTGTACAGGGGGATATGGCACATCATACTGTATATAGGGTGCTGTGGGGATCATCATACTGTGTACAAGAAGCTGTGAGGGTCATCATACTGTGTATAGGGAGCTGTGAGGGTCATCATACTGTGTACAGGAATCTGTGAGGGTCATCATATTGTGTACAGGGGGATATGGCACATCATACTGTATACAAGGTGCTGTGGGGATCATCATACTGTGTACAGGAAGCTGTGAGGGTCATCATACTGTGTACAGGGGCATATGGCACATCATTCTGTGGATAGGGTGCTGTGAGGGTCATCATACTGTGTACAGGAAGCTGTGAGGGTCATCATACTGTGTACAGGGGGATATGGCACATCATACTGTGTATAGGGTGCTGTGAGGGTCATCATACTGTGTATAGGGTGCCGTGGGGGTCATCATACTGTATATAGGGTGCTGTGGGGGTCATCATACTGTGTATAGGGAGCGGTGAGGGTAATCATACTATGTACAGGGAGCTGTGAGGGTCATCATACTGGGTACAGGGGGATATGGCACATCATACTATGTATAGGGTGCTGTGGGGGTCATCATACTGTGCATAGGGTGCTGTGGGGGTCATCATACTGTATATAGCAGACCTGGGCAAGATGCGGGCCGCATCCGGCCCGCCTGATGATTTTAAGCGGCCCGCCAGCTAGCTATCACTTCTGCCAGCCGCCCCCGTCACCGCTCGGCCAGCTGCCAGCCGCTTCTGAGGAGGACCGCTGGCGGCTGGAGTGAAGGCCAAGTTGATTACCTGTTTATCGGTGGTGGCGGCCATCTTCCCGAGGCCGCGCGTGCGCAGATGGAGTGCTCTGCTTCACGGGGCTTCAGGAAAATGGCCGCGGGAGGCCGCACGTGCGCAGATGGAGATCGCAGCTGCCATTTTCCTGAAGCCGAGTTTGTAGATTTAAATCTCGGCTTCAGGAAAATGGCCGCCGCGATCTCCATCTGCGCACGTGCGGCCTCCTGTGGCCATTTTCCTGAAGCCCCATGAAGCAGAGCACTCCATCTGCGCACGCGTGGCCTTGGGAAGATGGCCGCTCCCACCGATATTTAACCCGGCTCTGCTGCTCACACTGCATTCCGGGCCGCTGCGTCACCTCACCAGTGGAAGGGACCCTGCGCACGCCATACCGCACCTCTGCCGCCGCATCACCACTGCTGCAACCCCCCCATGGACACCAGGCCGTGGCGTCGCCCGCCTAAGTAGGAAGGGACCCTGCTCAGGTGCACGCCACACCGCATCACCCCATCTCTGCCGACACCATGCCTCCTGTGACCCTGCTCTACCACCGCCAGCCCTCAGGTAAGAATCTTACCATAAGATACTGTAAATTCGGACAATAAGACGGACGCCCATCTTATAAAAAATCTTTTTTTCTGCAATTTTCACCCCAAATTTGGGGTGCGCCTTATGGTCCGGAGCGTCTTATAGTCTGAAAAATATGGTAATTATATTCGTTCGGCCCTCTAAAACCATCCCACTTTCTCATGCGGCCCCATGGCAAAATTAATTGCCCACCCCTGGTATATAGGGTGCTGTGGGGGTTATCATACTGTGTATAAGGAGCTGTGAGGGTCATCATACTGTATATAGGGTGCTGTAGGGGTCATCATACTGTGTATAGGGTGATGTGGGGTTTTCATACTGTGTACAGGGGGATATGGCACATCATACTGTGTATAGGGTGCTGTGGGGGTCATCATACTGTGCATAGGGTGCTGTGGGGGTTATACTGTGTATAGGGAGCTGTGAGGGTCATCATACTGTATATAGGGTGCTGTGGGGGTCATCATACTGTATATAGGGTGCTGTGGGTCATCATACTGTGTACAGGGGATATGGCACATCATACTGTGTATAGGGTGCTGTGGGGGTCATCATACTGTATATAGGGTGCTGTGGGGTCATCATACTGTGTACAGGGGGATATGTCACATCATACTGTACATAGGGTGCTGTGGGGGTCATCATACTGTGCATAGGGAACTGTGGGGCTGTTAAATTGTATATAGGGTGTTAAGCGAGCTATCATACTGTGAATAGAGAGCCGTGGTGATATCATCCTGTATATAGCGAGCTATTTCCTATAATACTGTGGGAGTGGGTTATCATGTCATGATGTATTCATATACTGATTGTAGTGCTGTAGTCCTGTAATGATGGTGGTTCTGGTGCTGGATTGTTTCATAGGAGATAGTGATTTGTTCTGTATACTGCAAACCTGTGGTATTGTGTAGTTTATAATATAAGTGATCAGACTATCACAGGCTTAAGTCTCCTACGGGCTAATTAATAATGAATGAATACTGTAAAAGAATAAGACAATGATGGAATTGTGTTTGTTCAGAGACTGTGAGGAGACATGTCTGGACTATGTGAAGGAATAACAGGTGTTAAGGAGGTGAATATACATTATTGTTTTTTAAGACCATCATGGGCAAATTAGAAAAATAAAATATTGTAGTTAATGACTTGCTGTAAACTACATGATGTCATAATTAACTCTGAAATCACCCCAAGCAGGTCCCTTTCCAAGTGTGTAGAGTAGAGCTATGTGTCAATACAAACATCTCATGGCAGTCAGGGTGGGGGGAGGCGCAGTAGAGCAGTGCTGTGTATCATTAGAAACACCTTTTGCAGCTTTCATTTCAGGGCACAGTGAGCTCTGCTTTTCCGCACTCTCACCACCCTGACTGCAGTGGGATGAATGCTAGAGGTATTTGTAATGGCATATAGCTCTCTACTCTACTCCATGTCCTCACCACACTGCACTGAGGTGTAATATGGAGATGTTTGTAATGACACACAGCTCAACTCTACACAGTAGATGCCAGCAATGAAATCTATGGGAAGCCTAGGGCTGTGTGTCATTACATCTTACAGAAGAAAACCTTTATTAAGCTGTCACTTCCTGGTTATGATTGGTCAACGTTATGCAGGGGAAAAAGTGCACGCCCCTAGAGATAAATCTCTGCTAATGCCCCTTTGGTCATAAATTAGACTCTAAACCTTATAAACGAATGTCTCAGAGATGAGAAATAAAAAAAAGCAACAACTATGTTTTACTTAGCTCTGCGGCCACTTGTCACAAGTGTGTCGCGTCCTCATGTGATCCCTGGGGATCTGGATTCAAAAGGTAACAATGCTTAATTGATCGCCAGTCCTTCTTATTACCTTGAATTGGAGTGGATTTACTGTCATTTGGTGCTGAAGGGCTTAAGGACTTTTTCCCTACTAGCTGTGAACTTCTATCTTTAGAACTCATTTGGAGCACATTGTGACCACTCCCTTCCACTATATAAACCCACTCCTAGCTTCATCCCTTGCTGGTTATAGATCTTCTATACTGACCTCTTTGAAGGAACCTGTCTCTGGATAAGCTAAGGTGTTTGTTCCTGTTGCAGCAGCAAAGATTCACATGGGAGAAGCTGTGGAGTGCTGTTTGTTGTGTATTTTCCCACCTGTTTATCTTACCTTCCTCACATTACTTTAGTAATGGGACTAGTGTTTCGCTGGCTACGCATAAGTCAGGTTGAGTTCAGAGTCAGCAAGGGCTTAGGCACGTGATCGCGCACAGGGGGAAGGACCCATCTAGGAACGATAGCGAATGCAGTCATCTGATTCGAGTGTATGATAGGAGGTGATCCCTCTTCCCTCTCCCTATTGCCAGGACCTTCCTAGTAGATCTTCCCTGGTGTTTTCTTCGTGTTGCGCCGCATCCTGGGCATCCTGTCTCCACCGACGTGACACCACTATTCCAAGATCTGGCCAGTGTAACATGCTCAGACTGGTGAAAGGTCCTCTTTTTAAAGTGTCCTCAAGCCCTTTTCAGAACGTAGCGTCAAACATTGTCCCTAAATCTGGTAATGCTTCATGGCAGTGATGTTTTTGGCTAGAATGTCCCCAAGTTGTGGTAAAATCACCTGTTCGGAATTCATCAAATTGTCGTCAAGTCGCTTGCCACTTTTTTCCTCCTAGGGAACTGTGAAAATCCATTTGAGTCACATTAATGCTGTCGTTTTCATGCTCAGGAAATGCTGCCAGTCAATGCGTGGGCAGAGGGAGAGGATTGCCTGAGATCTGCCAGCTTTTGCTCAGTTTTTTACATGGCTAAACGTGACCATCATAAAAAAATGAATAAAATTAAGAGGCTGTTAATGAATGAAAAAAAAATTGTAGAAAGGAAATAAAACAATAAACCCCCTGAACTCAGCGTTTCCCCTCACCACCAATACATGTTTAACTATTTCTAGTTCTATAAAATTGTGTGACAACCGTTACAACATGGCCCTCAGGGATCGATGGCCAGGTTTCTGAGAAATCACCCCAGTTTGCCTATTCACTTGCGATGAATATAGATAATAAATATGGGAATCAGGTGAGTAGCATTATTTTTAGGTGAAATGTTCCTTGGTGAATGTGACGCCGGAAGGTGAAAATATCATGATTTTTTATTTTAATTCTTTTTTTTTTTTTTAAACAATTACATGGTTCCCAGGGCCTGGAGCAGAGTCTCCTCTCCTCCACCCTGGGTACCATCCGCACCTGATCCGCTTACTTCCTGCATGGTGGACATAGCCACATGCGGAAAGTAAGCGGATCAATGCATTCCTATGTGTGCGGAATCCCCGCGATTCCGCACAAAGAATGAACATGCTGCGTTTTTTTTCCGGAATGCGATTCCGCCGCGAAAAAAATGCAGCATGTGCACAAAAAATGCGGAATGCATTCTAAAAATAGGATGCTTAATGTGAGCATTTTTTGTTTGTAAAGCAAAAAAAACATGAACGTGTGCACATAACCTAACAGCCATGATGCTGGAAAAAGCCCCTGGACTTTTGACCATGTGATCAGGTCACTTGGTCATCATTCCACCAATGGGATGGCATGTTTACATAGGTGGTCTGGTTTAACCCCTTAGCGACCGCCGATACGCCTTTTAACGGCGGCCGCTAAGGGTACTTAAACCACAGCGGCGTTAATTAACGGCGCTGTGGAAAAAGTGAATAGCGCCCCCCAGAGGCCGATTTTCTCCGGGGTCTCGGCTGCCGGGGGTAGCCGAGACCCCAGAGAACATGATTCGGGGGGTTTTTAACCCACCCCGCATTTGCGATCGCCGGTAATTAACCGTTTACCGGCGATCGCAAAAAAAAAACGCGATCTCTTTTTAATTTCTCTGTCCTCCGATGTGATCGCACATCGGAGGACAGAGAAAAGGGGTCCCAGGTGGCCCCCCAATACTCACCTATCTCCCCCGATGCTCCTCGTGTCTCCCGGTGGGCGCCACCATCTTCAAAATGCCCGCCGGCCGGCCCCGCAGGAATCTTTGGGTTCTCGGCTGCCGGGGGTAGCCGAGACCCCAAAGAGCATGATCGGGGTCGGTTTTACCGACCCCTGTTTTGCGATCGCCGGTAATTAACTGTTTACCGGCGACCGCAAAAAAAAAAAAAAAAAGTAAAGTGTAATTCTCTGTCCTCTGATGTGATCGCACATCAGAGGACAGAGAAATAGGGGGATTCGGGGACCCTACAATACTCACCTGTGTCCCTGGATCCTCTTGCTGCTCCTCCCAACAGCAGTTGGGGCTAAAATTAGGGTTAGGGGTAGGGGTAGGGTTAGGGGTAGGGTTAGGGTTAGGGCTAGGGTTGGGGCTAAATTTAGGGTTAGGGTTGGGGCTAAATTTAGGGTTAGGCTTCTTTCACACTTACGTCGGTACGGGGCCGTCGCAATGCGTCGGCCCGACATACCGACGCACGTTGTGAAAATTGTGCACAACGTGGGCAGCAGCTGTAGTTTTTCAACGCATCCGCTGCCCAATCTATGTCCTGGGGAGGAGGGGGCGGAGTTACGGCCACGCATGCGCGGTCAGAAATGACGGATGCGACGTACAAAAAAACGTTTCATTGAACTTTTTTTGTGCCGACGGTCCGCCAAAACAACTGATCCAGTGCACGACGGACGCGACGTGTGGCCATCCGTCACGATCCATCGGCAATACAAGTCTATGGGCAAAAAACGCATCCTGCGGGCACATTTGCAGGATCCGTTTCTTGTCCAAAACGACGGATTGCGACAGAATGCCAAACGACGCAAGTGTGAAAGTAGCCTTAGGGCTAGGGTTAGGGTTGGGGCTAAAGTTAGGGTTGGGGCTAAAGTTAGGGTTAGAGCTGGGATTAGGGTTAGGGTTTGGATTAGGGTTGGTATTAGGGTTAGGGTTGGCATTAGGGTTACGCTTGGGATTAGGGTTAGGTTTGGGATTAGGGTTAAGGTTAGCGAAGTCTCCCTAAGCTAGAAGATCGTTGGATACAGCCGGGACCAGCTGCTTCGAAAGCATCACCAAACCAGGGATTCAAGCTTCAGGAGGCTAATTTGCATATTCCAGGTGCCTTCTGGGAGAAGCGAAGTCTCCCTAAGCTAGAAGATCGTTGGGTACAGCCGGGACCAGCTGCTTCGAAAGCATCACCAAACCAGGGATTCAAGCTTCAGGAGGCTAATTTGCATATTCCAGGTGCCTTCTGGGAGAAGCGAAGTCTCCCTAAGCTAGAAGATCGTTGGATACAGCCGGGACCAGCTGCTTCGAAAGCATCACCAAACCAGGGATTCAAGCTTCAGGAGGCTAATTTGCATATTCCAGGTGCCTTCTGGGAGAAGCGAAGTCTCCCTAAGCTAGAAGATCGTTGGGTACAGCCGGGACCAGCTGCTTCGAAAGCATCACCAAACCAGGGATTCAAGCTTCAGGAGGCTAATTTGCATATTCCAGGTGCCTTCTGGGAGAAGCGAAGTCTCCCTAAGCTAGAAGATCGTTGGATACAGCCGGGACCAGCTGCTTCGAAAGCATCACCAAACCAGGGATTCAAGCTTCAGGAGGCTAATTTGCATATTCCAGGTGCCTTCTGGGAGAAGCGAAGTCTCCCTAAGCTAGAAGATCGTTGGGTACAGCCGGGACCAGCTGCTTCGAAAGCATCACCAAACCAGGGATTCAAGCTTCAGGAGGCTAATTTGCATATTCCAGGTGCCTTCTGGGAGAAGCGAAGTCTCCCTAAGCTAGAAGATCGTTGGATACAGCCGGGACCAGCTGCTTCGAAAGCATCACCAAACCAGGGATTCAAGCTTCAGGAGGCTAATTTGCATATTCCAGGTGCCTTCTGGGAGAAGCGAAGTCTCCCTAAGCTAGAAGATCGTTGGGTACAGCCGGGACCAGCTGCTTCGAAAGCATCACCAAACCAGGGATTCAAGCTTCAGGAGGCTAATTTGCATATTCCAGGTGCCTTCTGGGAGAAGCGAAGTCTCCCTAAGCTAGAAGATCGTTGGATACAGCCGGGACCAGCTGCTTCGAAAGCATCACCAAACCAGGGATTCAAGCTTCAGGAGGCTAATTTGCATATTCCAGGTGCCTTCTGGGAGAAGCGAAGTCTCCCTAAGCTAGAAGATCGTTGGGTACAGCCGGGACCAGCTGCTTCGAAAGCATCACCAAACCAGGGATTCAAGCTTCAGGAGGCTAATTTGCATATTCCAGGTGCCTTCTGGGAGAAGCGAAGTCTCCCTAAGCTAGAAGATCGTTGGATACAGCCGGGACCAGCTGCTTCGAAAGCATCACCAAACCAGGGATTCAAGCTTCAGGAGGCTAATTTGCATATTCCAGGTGCCTTCTGGGAGAAGCGAAGTCTCCCTAAGCTAGAAGATCGTTGGATACAGCCGGGACCAGCTGCTTCGAAAGCATCACCAAACCGCGCGAATTTTTGCCTGTAGGACATTATTGCAAGAGAGCTTGGCTGAGTAGATTACACAAGAAGGAAAACACACAGCAAGTCAGCAGGATCTAGGAGCAACATGGCAGATGTGACAACCTACATGGTGAGCTGCAGCATGTGCTACATGTTCACAGATCGACCAGAAGAAGAATCCAATTTCACCTGTCAGAAGTGTAGACTAGTGGCCCTTTTAGAAGAAAAGGTGCGGGGTCTGGAAGAAAGAATAGCAACTTTGAAACTCATCAAAGAGAATGAAGACTTTCTAGACAGAACAGAAGCATCTCTACTGGTCACAGAAGGTGCAAAAAGTGTCAGAGAACCTCCAAAAGCAGATGAGTGGAAGCATGTGACCAAAAGAAGCAAGAAGACCATGGAGAAATCACCAACCACACAACTGAAGAACCGATATCAAATCTTTGTAGAGGATGAAGATGGCACACCTAAGAATGAAGCAATACCAGCAAGCAAAAAAGAAAAGGGCACACAGCAACAAGTGACAGCAAAAAGTACAGCCAAGAAGCAACGAAGAGTGGTGGTGGTGGGAGACTCACTACTGAGAGGCACCGAAGCAGCCATCTGCAGACCGGACATAACTGCAAGAGAAGTATGCTGCCTTCCAGGTGCGATGATCAAGGATGTGACCGATAGGATACCAAAGCTCTTCAGCTCCAAGGACGTCCACCCATTTCTTCTGATACATGTTGGCACCAATGACACGGCAAGGAAGGACCTACCGACAATCTGCAAGGACTTTGAAGAGTTGGGGAAGAAAGTAAAGGAACTGGATGCACAGGTAGTTTTTTCTTCTATCCTTCCAGTAGACGGGCATGGCACCAGGAGATGGAACAGGATCCTTGATGCAAACAACTGGCTAAGACGATGGTGCAGACAACAAGGATTTGGATTCCTGGACCACGGTGTGAATTACTGGTATGATGGACTCCTCGCCAGAGACGGACTACACCTCAACAAACCTGGGAAACACACATTCGCCAGAAGACTCGCTACACTCATCAGGAGGGCGTTAAACTAGAAGAAGAGGGGACGGGAAGAAAAACATTAGACTCGAACAAAGACGACCCAGGAAAACATACTCAGAAGGGAGGTAAGAACATTTCTAAAACAATCCACAGTGAGGAGATTGGAACAAAACAAAATCCTCTAAACTGCATGCTCGCAAACGCCAGAAGCCTGACAAACAAGATGGAAGAACTAGAAGCAGAAATATCTACAGGTAACTTTGACATAGTGGGAATAACCGAGACATGGTTAGATGAAAGCTATGACTGGGCAGTTAACTTACAGGGTTACAGTCTGTTTAGAAAGGATCGTAAAAATCGGAGAGGAGGAGGGGTTTGTCTCTATGTAAAGTCTTGTCTAAAGTCCACTTTAAGGGAGGATATTAGCGAAGGGAATGAGGATGTCGAGTCCATATGGGTTGAAATTCATGGAGGGAAAAATGGTAACAAAATTCTCATTGGGGTCTGTTACAAACCCCCAAATATAACAGAAAGCATGGAAAGTCTACTTCTAAAGCAGATAGATGAAGCTGCAACCCATAATGAGGTCCTGGTTATGGGGGACTTTAACTACCCGGATATTAACTGGGAAACAGAAACCTGTGAAACCCATAAAGGCAACAGGTTTCTGCTAATAACCAAGAAAAATTATCTTTCACAATTGGTGCAGAATCCAACCAGAGGAGCAGCACTTTTAGACCTAATACTATCTAATAGACCTGACAGAATAACAAATCTGCAGGTGGTTGGGCATTTAGGAAATAGCGACCACAATATTGTGCAGTTTCACCTGTCTTTCACTAGGGGGACTTGTCAGGGAGTCACAAAAACATTGAACTTTAGGAAGGCAAAGTTTGAACAGCTTAGAGATGCCCTTAATCTGGTAGACTGGGACAATATCCTCAGAAATGAGAATACAGATAATAAATGGGAAATGTTTAAGAACATCCTAAATAGGCAGTGTAAGCGGTTTATACCTTGTGGGAATAAAAGGACTAGAAATAGGAAAAACCCAATGTGGCTAAACAAAGAAGTAAGACAGGCAATTAACAGTAAAAAGAAAGCATTTGCACTACTAAAGCAGGATGGCACCATTGAAGCTCTAAAAAACTATAGGGAGAAAAATACTTTATCTAAAAAACTAATTAAAGCTGCCAAAAAGGAAACAGAGAAGCACATTGCTAAGGAGAGTAAAACTAATCCCAAACTGTTCTTCAACTATATCAATAGTAAAAGAATAAAAACTGAAAATGTAGGCCCCTTAAAAAATAGTGAGGAAAGAATGGTTGTAGATGACGAGGAAAAAGCTAACATATTAAACACCTTCTTCTCCACGGTATTCACGGTGGAAAATGAAATGCTAGGTGAAATCCCAAGAAACAATGAAAACCCTATATTAAGGGTCACCAATCTAACCCAAGAAGAGGTGCGAAACCGGCTAAATAAGATTAAAATAGATAAATCTCCGGGTCCGGATGGCATACACCCACGAGTACTAAGAGAACTAAGTAATGTAATAGATAAACCATTATTTCTTATTTTTAGTGACTCTATAGCGACAGGGTCTGTTCCGCAGGACTGGCGCATAGCAAATGTGGTGCCAATATTCAAAAAGGGCTCTAAAAGTGAACCTGGAAATTATAGGCCAGTAAGTCTAACCTCTATTGTTGGTAAAATATTTGAAGGGTTTCTGAGGGATGTTATTCTGGATTATCTCAATGAGAATAACTGTTTAACTCCATATCAGCATGGGTTTATGAGAAATCGCTCCTGTCAAACCAATCTAATCAGTTTTTATGAAGAGGTAAGCTATAGACTGGACCACAGTGAGTCATTGGACGTGGTATATCTCGATTTTTCCAAAGCGTTTGATACCGTGCCGCACAAGAGGTTGGTACACAAAATGAGAATGCTTGGTCTGGGGGAAAATGTGTGTAAATGGGTTAGTAACTGGCTTAGTGATAGAAAGCAGAGGGTGGTTATAAATGGTATAGTCTCTAACTGGGTCGCTGTGACCAGTGGGGTACCGCAGGGGTCAGTATTGGGACCTGTTCTCTTCAACATATTCATTAATGATCTGGTAGAAGGTTTACACAGTAAAATATCGATATTTGCAGATGATACAAAACTATGTAAAGCAGTTAATACAAGAGAAGATAGTATTCTGCTACAGATGGATCTGGATAAGTTGGAAACTTGGGCTGAAAGGTGGCAGATGAGGTTTAACAATGATAAATGTAAGGTTATACACATGGGAAGAGGGAATCAATATCACCATTACACACTGAATGGGAAACCACTGGGTAAATCTGACAGGGAGAAGGACTTGGGGATCCTAGTTAATGATAAACTTACCTGGAGCAGCCAGTGCCAGGCAGCAGCTGCCAAGGCAAACAGGATCATGGGGTGCATTAAAAGAGGTCTGGATACACATGATGAGAGCATTATACTGCCTCTGTACAAATCCCTAGTTAGACCGCACATGGAGTACTGTGTCCAGTTTTGGGCACCGGTGCTCAGGAAGGATATAATGGAACTAGAGAGAGTACAAAGGAGGGCAACAAAATTAATAAAGGGGATGGGAGAACTACAATACCCAGATAGATTAGCGAAATTAGGATTATTTAGTCTAGAAAAAAGACGACTGAGGGGCGATCTAATAACCATGTATAAGTATATAAGGGGACAATACAAATATCTCGCTGAGGATCTGTTTATACCAAGGAAGGTGACGGGCACAAGGGGGCATTCTTTGCGTCTGGAGGAGAGAAGGTTTTTCCACCAACATAGAAGAGGATTCTTTACTGTTAGGGCAGTGAGAATCTGGAATTGCTTGCCTGAGGAGGTGGTGATGGCGAACTCAGTCGAGGGGTTCAAGAGAGGCCTGGATGTCTTCCTGGAGCAGAACAATATTGTATCATACAATTATTAGGTTCTGTAGAAGGACGTAGATCTGGGTATTTATTATGATGGAATATAGGCTGAACTGGATGGACAAATGTCTTTTTTCGGCCTTACTAACTATGTTACTATGTTACTATGTTACTATGTTACTATGTTAGGGTTGTGATTAGGGGTGTATTGGGATTAGGGTTAGGTTTGAGGTTAGGGTTGAGATTAGGGTTGTGTTGGATTTAGGGTTTTGATTAGGGTTATGGTTAGGGTTGACATTAGGGTTGTTTTGGGGTAAGGGTTGTGATTATGGTTAGGGTTAGTGATTAGGATTATGGATCAGGTTGGGATTAGGGTTAGGGGTGTATTGGGGTTAGGGTTGGAGCTAGAATTGGGGGGTTTCCACTGTTTAGGTACATCAGGGGGTCTCCAAACACGACAGCCAATTTTGCGCTCAAAAAGTCAAATGGTGCTCCCTCCCTTCTGTGCTCTGCCGTGCGCCCAAACAGTGGGTTACCCCCACATATGGGGCATCAGCGTACTCGGGATAAATTGGACAACAACTTCTGGGGTCCAATTTCTCTTGTTACCCTTGTGAAAATAAAAACTTGGGGGCTACAATATCTTTTTTGTGAAAAAAAAAATATTTTTTATTTTCACGACTCTGCATTCTAAACTTCTGTGAAGCACTTGGGCATTCAAAGTTCTCACCACACATCTAGATAAGTTCCTTGGGGGGTCTAGTTTCTAGTTCCCTGACGAAGCGGTGAGCGAAACGTGCGTTGGAGTGGTGTGTGCGGGGCAGTGGCATTCCTATACTGGTTGGTGTAACGTATATTCTATTTCATTATATATATGTGGTGTACCTGGTACATATGTGATCTAAAACTTCATCATATTTTTGTGTTTTATTTCTCAACACATTTTTTCAGTTGTATTTATTTATTTGTGCACATTATTCATGGATTTAGTATTTAAATAACACTTTATTATATTTATTATTTGTGCTACACATACGAGATTGATTTTTAAAATTTTTTTTTATTATATATAAAATATTTTTTTCACTATTTCATATATTTTATCACGATTAATTATATATTGATTTTTTGGATCGCATGTGCCTTTTTTATTACATATGTATTCTGTATAATTTTAGTTAATTAATATCACATTGACAATTAATTTCTTTATTATATAAAGAAAATTTTTTCATATGTATGCGTTTGTTCCAATCAGTTTGGGTTTGCCCTGTCCTGCACATACAGGGATTGTGGTTAAATAAAATAGAATTAATTTAATTAATAATAAATATAAAGTTGTCAAATCCCTATTAAAATCTCATTTATTGAGATAGTTGGTTATATGCATATACATACAAAAGCATTCCAATATACCATCATTGTTTTTATTGATTCTGTATATATTTTTTATTATTTTTTGATTTTAATAAAGGTTTCTATATATATGTATATGTTTATGGTGAAATTATTATGATCTTATTTGAATAAAAATATATTGTATACAATTTTTGGTCTGATTAATTTTTTAAGGGGTTTTAAGTTCCTTGGGGGGGTCTAGTTTCCAAAATGGGGTCACTTGTGGGGGGTTACTACAGTTTAGGTACATCAGGGGCTCTGCAATCGCAACATAATGCCCACAGACCATTCTATCAAAGTCTGCATTCCAAAAAGGCGCTCCTTCCCTTCCGAGCTCTGCCGTGCGCCCAAACAGTGGTTTACCCCCACATATGGCGCATCAGCGTACTCGGGATAAATTGGACAACAACTATTGCAGTCCAATTTCTCCTGTTACACTTGTGAAAATAAAAACTTGGAGGCTACAATATCTTTTTTGTGGAAAAAAAAATATTTTTTATTTTCACGACTCTGCATTCTAAACTTCTGTGAAGCACTTGGGCATTCAAAGTTCTCACCACACATCTAGATAAGTTCCTTGGGGGGTCTAGTTTCCAAAATGGGGTCACTTGTGGGGGGTTACTACAGTTTAGGTACATCAGGGGCTCTGCAATCGCAACATAATGCCCACAGACCATTCTATCAAAGTCTGCATTCCAAAAAGGCGCTCCTTCCCTTCCGAGCTCTGCCGTGCGCCCAAACAGTGGTTTACCCCCACATATGGCGCATCAGCGTACTCGGGATAAATTGGACAACAACTATTGCAGTCCAATTTCTCCTGTTACCCTTGTGAAAATAAAAACTTGGGGGCTACAATATCTTTTTTTGTGGAAAAAAATTTTTTTTTTATTTTCACGACTCTGCATTCTAAACTTCTGTGAAGCACTTGGGCATTCAAAGTTCTCACCACACATCTAGATAAGTTCCTTGGGGGTCTAGTTTCCAAAATGGGGTCACTTGTGGAGGGTTTCTACTGGTTATGTACATCAGGGGCTCTGCAAACACAACATAATACCCGCAGACCATTCTATCAAAGTCTGCATTCCAAAACGGCGATCCTTCCTTCCGAGCTCTGCCGTGCGCCCAAACAGTGGTTTACCCCCACATATGGGGTACCAGCATACTCAGGACAAATTGGACAACAACTTTTGGGGTCCAATTTCTCTTGTTACCCTTGTGAAAATAAAAACTTGGGGGCTAAAAAATCTTTTTTGTGGAAAAAAAAATATTTTTTATTTTCACGGCTCTGCATTATAAACTTCTGTGAAGCACTTGGGCATTCAAGGTTCTCACCACACATCTAGATAAGTTCCATGGGGGTCTAGTTTCCAAAATGGGGTCACTTGTGGGGGATTTCTACTGTTTAGGCCCATCAGGGGCTCTCCAAACGCGACATGGCGTCCGATCTCAATTCCAGCCAATTCTACATTGAAAAAGTAAAACGGCACTCTGTCTCTTCCAAGCTCTGCGGTGCGCCCAAACAGTGGTTTACCCCCACATATTGGGTATCGACGTACTCAGGAGAAATTGCACAACAACTTTAGTGGTCTAATTTCTCCTGTTACCCTTGTGAAAATAAAAATTTGCGTGCAAAAAGATCATTTTTGTAGAAAAAATGCAATTTTTTTTTTCACGGCTCTACGTTATAAACTTCTGTGAAGCACATGGGGGTTCAAAGTGCTCGCCACACATCTAGATAAGTTCTTTAAGGGGTCTAGTTTCCAAAATGGTGTCACTTGTGGGGGGTTTCCACTGTTTAGGCACATCAGGGGCTCTCCAAACGCGACATGGCGTCCAATCTCAATTCCAGCCAATTCTACATTGAAAAAGTAAAACGGCACTCCCTATCTTCCAAGCTCTGCGGTGCGCCCTACAGGGCAGCCAATGTCACCCCCTCCCGGACCCTAATGGCAGCAGGAAATGTCTGCTCCTCTATTGGGTTGGAACCTGATTTAATCAAGGAATAATGTGGATTTGTTGCCGGTGGCTGCAGGGGAAGGGTTAAGTGATGTCATGTCCGTGGTGGGAGCAGTGGCAGCTGCTGGGACCTGGACAGACACAACCAATGTTGCTGTGACTGCACAGTGTGACCTGGAGGAGAGAAGCTGAGACTCGGGAGCAGAAATCACCCACATGCCAGCACTGGGCAGAGTCCCTCCAGTCACCAGCCTGGGGCCACGGGGCCCCAACCTACAGCCCACAGCTCAGATTTATCCATGGCAGCAGCTCCCCTTCCTCCTGGCATCTGGTTAACCCCATTTATGCGGGTCGGATTGTTATCTTTAAGGTTCAGCAATAACCTTCATACAGATGGGAAGGGGTTAAGCTTCTTCCTACCCCACTGGTGCAGGGTTGGTGCAGCATGCATGTATTCTGGGCGGCTACAGGCTGCACCCCACCAGCTGCTCCTCCAGACATCACCCACATTTTTAGGCAGCGGAGACAGACAGCAGCCACAACTGCAACCACTGCTGGATACCTTTGCACTCACTCAGGCACTGGTAGGACTAGGAGCTCCTTGGAATCTGCCTGATAAACTTCAGCACTGTCTGCAGCCACCCAGGGGGGAGAGCAGAGAAGTGCTCTCTCCGCCCACAATGTCACACTGGCTGCCTTCTGTTAACCCCTATGTGTGCCTGCACTGACTGAGTGAGAAGATGCTTGTGTCAGAGCTGGCACATAGGGGTTAAGAGAACGCAGCCAGCAGTGACTTTGTGGGTGGAAAGAGCATGTTATCTCCTGCTCTGCTCTCCCAGCTGTATCTATGACAGCATGAGTGGGCCCCCCTCTCTCCCCAGGGCCCCGGCATTTGCCCGGTGTGCCGGGTGCTGACGCCGGCCCTGGCCCTAACAGTGGTTTACCCCCACATATTGGGTATCAGCGTACTCAGGAGAAATTGCACAACAACTTTTGTGGTCTAATTTCTCCTGTTACCCTTGTGAAAATAAAAATTTGTGGGCAAAAAGATCATTTTTGTAGAAAAAATGTGATTTTTTTTTTCACGGCTCTACATTATAAACTTCTGTGAAGCACATGGGGGTTCAAAGTGCTCACCACACATCTAGATAAGTTCCTTATGGGGTCTAGTTTCCAAAATGGTGTCACTTGTGGGGGTTTCCACTGTTTAGGCACATCAGGGGCTCTCCAAACGCGACATGGCGTCCAATCTCAATTCCAGCCAATTCTACATTGAAAAAGTAAAACGGCGCTCCTTCACTTCCAAGCTCTGCGGTGCGCCCAAACAGTGGTTTACCCTCACATATGGGGTATCGACGTATTCAGGAGAAATCGCACAACAACTTTTGTGGTCTAATTTCTCCTGTTACCCTTGTGAAAATAAGAATTTGTGGGCGAAAAGATCATTTTTGTGTAAACAAAAGCGATTTTTTATTTTCACGGCTCTACGTTATAAACTTCTGTGAAGCACTTGGGGGTTCAAAGTGCTCACCACACATCTAGATAAGTTCCTTAAGGGGTCTAGTTTCCAAAATGGTGTCACTTGTGGGGAGTTTCCACTGTTTAGGCACATCAGGGGCTCCCTAAACGTGACATGGCGTCCGATCTCAATTCCAGCCAATTCTGCATTGAAAAAGTCAAACGGCGCTCCTTCACTTCTAAGTTCTGCGGTGTGCCCAAAAAGTGGTTTACCCCCACATATGGGGTATTGGCGTTTTCAGGAGAAATTGCATAACAAAATTTATGGTTACATTTCTGTTTTTACACTTGTGAAAATAAAAAAATGGTTCTGAATTAAGATGTTTGCAAACAAAAGTTAAATGTTCATTTTTTCCTTCCACATTGTTTCAGTTCCTGTGAAGCACGTAAAGGGTTAATAAACTTCTTGAATGTGGTTTTGAGAACCTTGAGGGGTGTAGTTTTTAGAATGGTGTCACACTTCATTATTTTCTATCATATAGACCCCTCAAAATGACTTCATATGTGATGTGGTCCCTAAAAAAAATGGTGTTGTAAAAATGAGAAATTGCTGGTCAACTTTTAACCCTTATAACTCCCTAACAAAAAAAAATTTTGTTTCCAAAATTGTTCTGATGTAAAGTAGACATGTGGGAAATGTTATTTATTAACTATTTTTCGTGACATATCTCTCTGATTTAAGGGCATAAAAATACAAAGTTTGAAAATTGCAAAATTTTAAAAATTTTCGCCATATTTCCGTTTTTTTCATAAATAATCGCAAGTAATATCGAAGAAATGTTACCACTAACATGAAGTACAATATGTCACGAAAAAACAATCTCAGAATCAGCGGGATCCGTTGAAGCGTTCCAGAGTTATAACCTCATAAAGTGACAGTGGTCAGAATTGCAAAAATTGACCTGTCATTAAGTACCAAATTGGCTCTGTCACTAAGGGGTTAAAATAAACAAATCTATGTTCAAAAATAACTTAGGCCCCTTTCACACATCAGTTTTTTGCCGTCAGTCACAATCCGTTGTCTTGATGGATCCGTCGCAGATTGTGAAAAACTGATGAGACGGATCCATTTTTTTGACAGATCCGACCAGCGTATCTGGCTAATTGAATCGGAGCATGCTCAGTTAAAAAAAATGGAATCAGTCACCGGATTCCATCATTTAACGCATCCGGCACCATAGACTTTCATTCTAGGAAACAACGCATGGCAACGGAGCCGTCGCTGTCCGTTTTTTTGATGTAAACAAAAAATGTTACTTAGTCCGTTGTCTCCGGCTGCTGGACTAACAATTTTCGACAGATCCGGCGAACGTTAGATGAAACGTGAGGCCATTCTCCGCTAATACAAGTCTATGTATCCACACCACCTCCTCACTTCACCCCTTGTCCTCAAGGCTCTATTCTAGGACCCCTACTCTTCTCCATCTACACCTTCGGCCTGGGACAGCTCATACAATCCCACGGTTTGCAGTACCATCTCTACGCTGATGACACGCAGATCTACCTATCCGGACCTGACCTCACCTCCTTACTTACCAAAATCCCACAATGTCTGTCTGCTATTTCATCCTTCTTTTTTGCTCGCTTTCTAAAACTGAACATGGACAAAACAGAATTCATCATCTTTCCCCCATCTCACTCTACCCCTCCACCCGACCTACAGTATCGATCAATGTCAATGGCTGCTCACTCTCCCCAGTCCCACATGCCCGGTGCCTCAGGGAGATCCTCGACTCTGCCCTCTCTTTCAAACCACATGTCCAAGCCTTTGCCTCCTCCTGCCGTCTCAAACTCAAAAATATTTCCGAGATCCGCGCATTCCTTGACCGCGACACCACAAAAAACACTAGTGCATGCCCTTATCATCTCCCGCCTTGACTACTGCAACCTCCTACTCTATGGCCTCCCCTCTAGCACTCTGCAACCACTCCAATCCATCTTACACTCTGCTGCCCAACTAATCCACCTGTCTCCCCGCTATTCCCCAGCCTCTCCTCTATGCCAAGCCCTTCACTGGCTTCCTATCGCCCATAGACTCCAGTTCAAAACCCTTACAATGACATACAAAGCCATCCACAACCAGTCTCCTCCATACATCTGTGACCTCGTCTCCCGGTACTTATGGAGCGCCCCCAGACGCAGGGCCACAGGTTACTCGGTACCGGTCCTCTCTGGCTCAGTTCTGGGGATGTCACGGTGGCTGGACCCAGTCCGTGACCTTGCAATAAAAGGTGATACAAGTCTGTCAAGGTTTCGTGATGCCACTTGTGGTATTCGGTAAGGGTGACCGACGCTGCTTGGGGTCCACTGGGGTGATGTTATGGCAGCTAGATGGTAAGCCTTCCCACAGGTGAAGTATGTCCCCAGGGCTTCCCGGTGGTGTAGGTGGTAATGGTGTGAGGTGCAGTCAATAACGAGGACACAGGGTTGCAGTCTCTTTACCTTTTACTGAAGGCTTCAGGATCGTCAATCCAGAGCACTGTCAACAGGGCTGTCTGAGACCGGCCGGTCCGAGGGCACATCCAGAGTTCCCTTTGCAGGTGGAAATCAGTGCCTACCAACTAGCGCCTGTGTGTTGTAGTTCTTCCCTGCTGAGCATTCGGGATAGTCCTCACAACTTCTGTTCTCATTCTTTCTAGTTCTTTTCTCTCTCCGTCCCCCAGGTTTGTTATGGCTAGGACGCACCCATATGACGGGAAGGCTCGGAGCTATTCTGGGACCCTAGAGACGCCCCTTTCCACGGTTGCCCCCTATGTCTGCTTAGGTGATGTATGGTAGACAGCCAACCTATAATTAACTGTCCTACGGCATTTGAAGTAAGGCATAGAGTCAGTTACTTCCTCGGTGTTCCGGTCACCGGCTACGCGCCTCAGTAGGATGTTGCCGTTCTCGGGGCACGACTCCTACTGGCTCTCCTTTGTGCTTGATGTCGTTTCTCACTTTCCACAATATCCTTCTCTTCGTGTCCTTTCTAAGGATACCGCCGCAAGGTAGAGCAGGCGCGGTTCCGTAACGTTCTGCCTTGTCGCTAGGTACCTGCCAGGTTCCCATGCCTGACAGGGACCCCCCTGAATCTTCCCCGCAACACCCCCTGCCACGGGATGTTGCCTGGACAAAACCCAGTCAGCTTCTGACTAACTTCCTATCCAACCCCTAGTTTTACCAGTGTGAGGAGTGGCCTAATAAATAGAACCTTTTGCTCCCCCTAGTGGCCGGAGTGTGAAGTGTACTGTGTGCTTGTGATACCTGGTCAGGTGAACTCCTTTAGTGCCATCAGACGTACCATCACTCCCCTTAGTGGCAGAGCGACACTACTGCAACGACCAGGTCTCTGGGGCGCTGCACTTACCTACACGCAACCTCTGATCCTCTCAAGATCTCCTTCTCTACTCCCCTCTCATCTCTTCTTCCCACAACCGCATATAAGACTTCTCCTGTGCTTCCCCAATACTCTAGAACTCTCTACCCCAACACATCAGGCTCTCGCCTACCACAGAAATCTTCAAAAGGAACCTGAAGACCCACCTCTTCCGACAAGCCTACAGCCTGCAGTGATCCTCAACCTACTGAACCGCTGCACAACCAGCTCTACCCTCTCCTAATGTATCCTCGCCCATCCCCTGCAGACTGTGAGCCCTCGCGGGCAGGGTCCTCCCTCTTTCTTTACCTGTTAGTGCCTTGTTTTTTGCTCATTTTTAATGTATTTGTCTATATTTGCCCCCTTTCACATGTAAAGTGCCATGGAATAAATGGCGCTATAAAAATGTATAATAATAATAATGAGCAGATTTTTTTATCTGAGTTCTATTTTCAGAAAATGTTCAATTGCGTCTTTATTTTTAAATTCACCACTAGGGGTCGCTGTAATCTAACCCTGGTAATCATTGCGCTCCTGAGGATAGATTTGCAAACTTTCATGCAGATTTGTTGAAAGTTTCAGCACAAAATCACCAAACAGTTGTAAGAGGTCGTCTGAGATAGTAAGAACACACTGGACTGGAACACTGCAGATTTTCTGACATAGATTTGCAAGCAGAAAATCTGAGCATAACCTATGCAAATACGGGGAGAACATACAAATTCCTTGCAGCTGTTGTCCTTGCTGGGATGTAAACCCAAGACCCCAGCGTTACAACTTGAATAAATCAGTTGTCAAAAAATTTTAGTTATAGATCCATCTATAAGTTAGATCATCTTCAATGTGAGCTTGGTGGGGGTCCGGCGCCCAACACCCTCATCGATCATCTGAAATTTGCAGAGGCTGAATATAAAGGAAATATAGAATAGAACACAGCAGCCCCGTACATTGCTCAGTGGATACTGCACTTAAATGGAAGCTATCATCAAAAAATTTTGTATTGTTTAAATCAGGTGTTTGTGTTAAAAGAATTGTTTAAAATTTTTTGGCTATATATATTTTTTTACATGTCACAATCTGGATTTAAAAAAAAAAAATATCCTGCACTTTTCACACTGCCCAATTTGGCCTTTTTAGACTCTTATTTCCTATTGTTTCAGGAAACAACATAGAACCAAAGAATACATTGAACACGTAGGCTGTGTGCACACGTTGCTGATTTTCCCGCGGATCTGCAGCAGTTTTCCATACGTTTTACAGTAGCATGTTAACCTATGGGAAACCAAATCCGCTGTGCATATCCTGCGGAAAAAAACACGCGGAAACACAGCGGTGTTTTTTCCGCAGCATGTCAATTCTTTGTGCGGATCTGCAGCGTTTCTGCACTCATTGACTTGCATTGAGTCGGGCACATCCGCAGCAAAACCGCAGATGTAAAAAAGATCTGCAGTTTAGCTGCGGATGAAACGCTGCAGATCGGGAGGAGGGAGGTGTGTGGGTGAAGCTATGTGCGTGTCTGTGTGTGGGCGGGGTCTGCGTGTCTGTGTGTGTGTGGGGTTGGCAAGGCTTTCAGTGGGTGTGTGGGGGTCTGCCATGACTGTAGGGGGGGGGGTCTGCCGTGGCTGTCCGGGGGTCTGCTGGGGCTTTCCGGAGGACTGCGGTTGTGTGTGTGCAGACATCGTCCGATGGGACTACAAGTCCCATCCGACTATGCCTGCTACAGTGACAGTGATTGACACATTAGCCAATGATGGGACAGTAGTAGTCCCATCAACCGGCTAATGTGTTGAATGTAAAAAAAACACATACACACATATACAGTACGTACAACATACAGTACATATAGTACATGCAACATACCGTAGAATGTAAGTCCGCAAGGACAGGGTCCTCTCCCCTCTGTACTAGTCTGTCATTGTAAGTTTGTTTACTCTAAATGTTATCTATAACCCTGTACGTAACTCCTTTTCTCATGTACAGCACCATGGAATTAATGGTGCTGTATAAATTAATAATAATAATACTGTACATGCAACATACAGTACATACAACATACAGTACCTACAGTAAACACATATAGACATACAGTACATACTCACCAATCACCTTGATCCCGAAGCCATCGATCATCTGTAAAAAATATTAAAATAATAAACCAACAGTATACTCCCTGATCCGCAGTAATCCAATTAATACGAGTGTCCCACGACGATCTCCCGTGGAGAGCAGCCACATCAGCTGATGTGACCGCTCTCCAGGGGCTCCGAGATACAATGACGGAAGGTATCCTTCCGCAATGTATCCCTCCGCCTCTGTGAGAAATAGTTCCTACTCTCACTTGTGGCACTGCTGTGTGGGAAAATTCCCACGCAGCTTTGCTATAAGTGAGAGCAATGAACTAAGGTAACCTCTTCAGTAATGCACTGCAGGAGCCATTGTCTCCTGTCAGTTCATCACTGGGAGGCTCTATAGAGCAGTGACATCACCGGATGTCACTGTTTTATAGGGGAGATCTGCGTGGGACACTCGTTATTAATTGGACTGCGTCGGACAGGGAGTATACGGTTGGTTTATTCTGTTTTATTTTTTGTAGGTGATCGAGGGCCTACAAAATTAAGAATATTAAAATACTTTATTTTTATGTGTGTGTTTTTTTAAAACTTTTTCACTACTATAGAATTTGTAATGGATAGGTGTCTTATTGACGCCTCTCCATTACTAACCGGGCTTAACGTCACCTTACCTTATGGCCCCTCTCTAGGCTATGAATATCAGCCTGCAGCTGTCTGCGTAGCCGTTCTGGCTATAAAATATAGAGAGACCCCAAGTCATTTTTGTGGGGTCCCCCTATTTTAATAGCCAGTAAAGGCTATTCAGATACCTGCAGGCTGATATTCATAGCCCGGGAAGGGGCCATGGGTATTACCCCCTTCCCAGCCCACTCCATTTTTTTCCCGTTTTTTTTTTAAATTAAACATTGTTCATTAATAAACATCAGCCATGCTATTATATATCTATGGATGAATGTAGATAGATATATGGATAGTTAGATAGATGTATGGATAGATAGATATATCTATCCATACATCTATCTACATCTATCCATAGATATATCTATAGATAGATATATGAATAGATCTATCTATCTCATTCCTTCTATCTATCTGTCTATCTATCTATCTATCTATCATCTATCTATTATCTATCTTTCTATCTATCATCTATCTATCTATCTCTGTTTAATGGAGTGTGGGTTGGACAAATGTAAAAGAGGAGGTTGGACAAGAAATTACATCACAAATGTTTTTTTTGTTCAATAATAGATCTTTATATAGCTTTCAAAAACGCACCTGTGTTTTCTGCCAAGAGATGCGGATTCAGTGTGGAAAAATCCGCAGGCAAATCTGCAACGTGTGCACATACCCTTAATAAACGTCAGGACTGGGGCACAGGAGCGCCTGTCAGCCCCTGCCCCCATGTGCAGTGGCATGATCCTGTTGCTGATTGCATCGCACTGCTGCAGTCACGACAATGTCGGAGACGGCAGACAACAGTAAGCGCTCAATGGAAGAGCAAAAAATTAAATGTCCTATTGTTTTGGATGAGCGGGCAGGCTGGTGTTAATGTGAAGGCACATTATAGGGCATTGGGAGGAAATTGTGAAATGAGGCACAGTATAACGAGAAGTCAATGATCCAGGAAAGTTAAGTGGTATAAATCCAGTGGCTATCGGCAGCAGAAGGCTGAATGCTTCCTATAGCCGAAACGCGTAGGATGGTTGCTCCTCTAGTTTAGCCCCGTGGCTGCAACATGCTGCATTGTATTTTAATACGTATAAAATAAACTAAAAGTTTTACTCATCTTCTGCTGCCCGTAGTCGCTTGATTTATACCACTTTACTTTGATTGATCGTTGACTTCTCACCTGGAGCCCAAGTCAAATCCATGTGCAAGGGGTGAATCCAGAGTTCAAGAGCCGATAAGGGGTGAGCTGAAAATCTTTACTGTTTTCACAGTATAACGAGGCAGTGGGATAGGGTAGGCCTAATTCATGTACTGATGGTGATTCTGGTGTTGCAGTCATGTATTGATGGTGGTTCTGGTGTGGCATTCATGTACTCATGGTGGTTTTGATTCTGCATTCATGTTCTGACAGTGGTTCTGTGCTGCTTTCATGTGCTGAGGGCGGTTCTGGTGCTGCATTCATGTACTGATGGTAGTTGTGATGCTTATACACATGTAGCAATCCATAATGTGCTTCATGGCTATGTTAAAAATTAGAAATCATCAAAACTTAACTTACAGTTTTGAGATTCTGAGGAGTATTTGGTCAGTTTCTGCTCCAAAAATTCAGTGTAGGTTAGCGTGTGTTCACACTGTTTTTTTTTTCTACAACTGAAACTGAGCAGAAAGTCTCAAGATCCTCCTCAAGTACTCAAAATTTGGTTCTGGTGATATATTATTGTACTGATGGTGGTTGTGGTGATGTAGTCATGTAAGTACCCCTTTAAAACACTTTTTGCAGTCCTTGGGATTGGCTCAGTATGGTAATGTAGTCCTTGGACCAAAGAATGTTGTGCGCCTCTGCCATATTATAATAAAACCCTGTGGCCAGTTTAAAAATTGCAGGATTACGATTTTTTTTATTAAACATTGAATATGAAAAAAAAAACATTGTCATTTTTTTTAATCCAGCATCCTGTTTTTGAGAGTGGTTCAATTTCTAATGATACACTCCCTTTAATCTCTTCTTCACTTGAATAAAAGATAAACAGCAGTACTCGGTTCTGGGAAAATACTATAATATGCCCAATTGGGTCACCAAACTTGCTCAGAAAGACAAATGTTCAGAGTTACCAGGTGATGGATTAGTGAGGATTAAAATCGGTCAAAATTGGTGCAAATTTATGCTGGTAAAGTGGTCAGCAAACTAGTCAAAGACAAGTTCGTGGTATTTTACAAGATCTCATTCACACGATGTAGAAATTTTTTGTGCAGAATTTGACTTGCAGTGCAGATTTTACATTCCGCGTCATATGAATTTTGTTGTAAATGATGTATTTATTTTAGTTTTTCCCTTTCGATAGAAAATAAAATTGCAAATAATGTATTGTTGTTGATTTTGTGACAGATAACTTACAGTAGGTGCGAATTACAAATCCATCTGATACGCACCTCTACACTTCACACTCAGTATTTGGCCAGCTGGATAAACATCTTGCACGTGTTTTCAGATGCCTGATGGAAAGTGACAGGGATGTGCTATCTTTTTGTCTACAAGCGGCAGAGCTACTAACATCAACAATAAGATGCCCCATAATAACCATCGCTGCAGTCTGTGAGGTAGGGAGGTAGGAAGGCGGCAGCTGTCACAGAGGGAAATGATGCCTGTGACAGCAGTAGTCATTGGATGGGTAAAATTGTGAAATAAGATTATGGTGTTATGTGGTGCCAGAGAAGGATGTTATCAATACCATGGATGGCAAGAAGAACAAACAAATCAAATTTGGAACAAATCAAGCCAAACATGTCACTCAAAGCCTGGAGCAGAACAATATTGTATCATACAATTAGGTTCTGTAGAAGGACGTAGATCTGGGGATTTATTATGATGGAATATAGGCTGAACTGGATGGACAAATGTCTTTTTTCGGCCTTACTAACTATGTTACTATGTTACTATGTAAAGCAAGGATCACCATGCTACAATTTGCCTAATTTGGAGACATCAAATGAAGAGAGACATCACTGGAGAAGAACATCATGGTCGGAAGATTAGAAGAAACAAGGTGAAGGGGAAGACCAGTAATCCGATGGCTTGATATAATCAAGATAATGGCTCAGAAGACCCTGGTGGACCTATCTAGGCTTACGCAAGATCTTCTTATAGACTGTTCAGTCATTAAGTCTCCTTAACTCGAGATCGAGCCGAAGGTCGTGAAAATAAATAAATTTACAGGAGTGGCTGTTTGGAAAAGATATCAAAATTCCAAACATTCATCCAAAAGGTAACATCTAGTTATATCGCTGCTGCAGTGGAAACGTTTCACTACATGGCAGCTTTTCTAGTGACCATGTAATTCATGGTTGGGTAGGGTCTACCAGAGTGGCTATAAATCATGGGAAAGAGAAATCCCGAGTGAAAACCCCGTATGGATCAATATATTCCTTAATAGTCAGCAGTGGACATACCATTGGTGCAACTGGCGCAGCCACACAGGGGTCCAAGAGGTAAGGAGGCCACACCAACCTCCAAAGCAGCTGGAATTGAGCATTACGATGAGCTATTGGATTGTATATGGCCCATGTATTGTTTTTGCACAGTGGCCCTCTTCTGTCTGCGTCCGTCACTGCTAATAGTACATATGTACTTGGGTTCTCAGATTATTTATAGAGAAGGAGTGAAGGTTTAAGACTTTTTTTTTCAAAGTTATTAATATTTAACCGCTTTACCCCCAAGGGTGGTTTGCATGTTAATGAACAGGGCAATTTTTACAATTCTGACCACTGTCCCTTTATAAGGTTATAACTCTGGAACGCTTCAACGGATCCTGGTGACTCTGACATTGTTTTCTCATGACTTATTTTACTTCATGGTAGTGGTAAAATTTCTTTCATATGACTTGCATTTTATTTGTGAAAAAAAATGGAAATTTGGCGAAAATTGTGAACATTTCGCAATTTTCCAAATTTGAATTTTAATGCCTTTAAATCACAGAGATATGTCACACAAAATACTTAATAAGTAACATTTCCCACATGTCTCCTTTACATCAGCACAATTTTGTAGCCCAAATTTTTTTTTGTTAGGGAGTTATAAGGGTTAAAAGTTGAGCAGCAATTTCTCATTTTTACAACACCATTTTTTTGGGACCACATCACATTTGGAGTACCCATTCTAAAAACTGTACCCCTCAAGGTGCGCAAAAACACATTCAAGAAGTTTATTCACCCGTCTGGTGCTTCACAGGTATATTTGGAATGTTTAAAAAAAATGAACATCTTACTTTTTTCACAAAAAAAATACTTCAGATCCAAATTTTTTATTTTCTCAAGGGTAACAGGAGAAATTGGACCCCAAAAGTTATTGTGCAATTTGTCCTGAGCACACTGATACCCCATATGTTGGGGTAAACCACTGTTTGGGCGCATGGCAGAGCTTGGAAGGGAAGAAGCACCATTTGACTTTTTCAATGCAAAATTGGCTGGAATTGAAATCGGACGCCATGTCGCATTTGGAGAGCCCCTGACATGCCTAAACAGTGGAAACCCCCCACAAGTGACAACATTTTTACTAGACCCCCCAAGGAACTTATCTAGATGTGTGGTGAGAACTTTCAACCTCCAGGTGTTTCACTAAAGTTTATAGTGCCCGAACGTGAAAGTAAAAAAAAATCATATATCTTCCACAAACATGATCTTTTAATCCCAAATCTTTTATTTTCCCAAGGGTAGCAGGAGAAATTGGACCCCAAAAGTTGTTGTGCAATTCGTCCTGAGTATGCTGATACCCCATATGTTGGGGTAAACCACTGTTTGGGCGCGTGGCAGAGCTCGGAAGGGAAGGAGCACCGTTTGACTTTTTCAATGCAGAATTGGCTGGAATTGAGATCAGATGCCATGTCACGTTTGAAGAGCCCCTAATGTGCCTAAACAGTGGAAACCCCCAATTCTAATCCCAACCCTAACCCCAACACACACCTAAACCCAACCCTATCCATAACCCTAACCACAAACCTAACCCTAACACACCCCTAAACCTAATCCCAACCTTAACCATAATCCTAACTTTAGCCTCAAAGGAGACAGTTCTGCAGAACTCCGTGGAACGGTACCAGTTTCAATTGAAGGAGAGGAACCACCGAAATTTTGTAAGGGACTTACAAGAGTTCAAAGACAATAAGGCATACCAACTCCCACAGAATAGACAACCAAACAGGACTTTTGAAACAGATATTTCATCCACTGACACAGATCTATCGGACTCTGATACACGCCCAAAAAACACCAGGGGAAAATACAAGGGAAGAGGGAACCAAAGGGGGCGACCCAGTGATAGATCAGGAGGGGCTCGTTTTTTAGACCGAGATTATTTCCTGAGGCATCGGCGCAACCCCAACGGGAATTGACACAACCCTTGGCCCCACAAGTTATTAACCTCTCATCAAGGAATCTCAGTGATTTAGAGGTTGAGATTTTGAACAAAGGCCTCAACTTTATACCCACATCCAGCTTTCAGGCATTTGAGAGTGTGAAAGATTTACATCTGTTCACAAGAAGGCTCAAGTGGAAGAAGTTTTTTGTGAGAGAGGATAAGAGGATGTGTAGGGACATGGATATACCAGATACACTGCTGGCAGATGTTAGGTTCTTGTATGACTTGGCTGATTCAACCCCGGAAAATACGGGGAAGGGTCCGTTTACTAACCTGAAAAACAAAAGTAAAAAAATGCCCCCAGTACAAGGTGATCGCTCTGCAATTGACATCTTTGAGGAGCTGGTGACCAGGGATCTGGAGAAATTGGAAACAGAACCAATGAGGGGGAAGTACAATTTGTCCAGATCAGAAATGGAGACGTTAAAGGGCCTAGAGAAGGACCCCAAGATCATAATTAAGCCCTCAGATAAGGGGGGCAACACAGTAGTAATGAACCATGGGGACTATGTAAATATGTGTGAAAAGATCCTCAGGGATCCGGAAAACTACGAAAAAGTCTCCTCAAACCCTACCTCACTCTATAAAAAACAACTTAAGTCAATTTTAGATGGAGGACTAAGTAAGGGTTTAATTGATAAGAATGAATATGAATATCTACTTCCACAATATCCAACAGCGGCAACATTCTATTGCCTCCCAAAGGTCCATAAGGGTCTAGTCCCACTTAAGGGGAGACCCATAGTCTCAGGAATCAACAGTTTATGCCATCATGTGGGAATATACCTTGATGAGATTCTCAAAACACATGTTACATCGCTTAACTCATATACGAGAGACTCAATGGACCTTTTGAGGAAAATAGACGGTTTAACTCTAGAACCTGAGGCCCTACTTTGCAGTATCGACGTTGAGGCACTCTATTCGTCGATACGACACTGCGACGGTCTAAGGGCAGTGGAGTACTTCATAAAAAGTAGAGGCCAACAATTTTTAAGCCACAATAAATTCATCTTGGACTTACTTGAGTTCTGTCTCACCAGAAACTTTTTTCTATTTTACGGGTCTATCTTCCACCAGCTCAGGGGCACCGCTATGGGCAATTCTTGTGCGCCCGCATACGCAAATTTGCTCCTGGGCTGGTGGGAGGAATCCGAGGTTTTTGGGGATACATTCACAGAGGAACAGGCTAATATAGCCTTCTGGTCCCGTTATATAGATGACGTGCTACTAATTTGGAACGGGGATGCGGTAACCTTGACTAACTTCGTATCTAAACTAAACAATAATCAGTTGGGCTTGTCTTTCACATTTGAATATCATAAAGATGAACTATCGTTCCTAGATTTATACATCCATAAAATGCCAGATGGACATCTGGATACTAGGACTTATAGAAAGCCCACCTCCACGAATGCCCTTCTGAGATGGGACAGCCATCATCCGGTGCCCCTCAAGAGGGGTATTCCTAAAGGCCAGTATTTGCGAGCAAAACGGAATTGCTCCTCTAATGAAGAGTATAAAATACAGGCTGATGATTTGAAGACACGATTTTTGGCCAGAGGATACCCGGAGGGGGTCCTTAGAAAGGCCTTTAATGAGGTAAAAAATGTCAACAGAAACAGTCTACTGGTGCCAGCTCCAACAAGGGAAGAGATGCCGATTTGCAGATACATCACCACCTACAACAATGGGGCCCAAAAAATACGGACAATATTACAAAAGTATTGGTCCATTTTAAACATGGACGAGGACATTGGAGAGATGGTGGGAGATTCCCCGAGGATCACCTTCAAGAAGGGTAGATCCGTGGGGGATAGATTGATACATAGCCACTACTCCCCGCCGGTGAACGACACATGGCTCCCAAAACCACCAAGGGGATGTTACAAATGTAGTGGGTGTGTAGCATGTCCCGTGATCACAGTGGACAAGAAGTTCACCAGTGGAGTAACGGGAAAAGAATATGAGATCTACCACTTTATTAATTGTAGGTCAAAGGGAGTAATCTACAGAGCAATCTGCCAATGTGGTCTGGAATACATTGGCAAAACGATACGTGAATTCAGAAGACGTGTTGGGGAACACTTGAGAGATATTGCCCTTAATAGGGACACACCCCTGGCCAGACATATCAACACTGAACATAGTGGCGACAGCCGAGGGCTTCAATTCATGGGGATTGACAGGGTTGGTGCACCCAAGAGGGGAGGGAATTGGGATCAGATGTTACTACAATGTGAAACAAGGTGGATCTTTCGTTTGAAAACACAAACACCTGGAGGATTGAATGAGATCTTGACATACAGTTGCTTCCTGGATAGTTAAAGACAACAGATGTATTCTTTTCTTCCTTCCCCCCCTTTTATCTCTCCACACTAGGGTCTGTTAGGACCGTGATTAGGGACAGCCGTCGTGGAATGGGGGCGCCAATCTTGCGTTTCTATCCTAGGCTGCCAACCTCCATTGTCAGGTAGGCCATGAGAGATGGGAGTTTGGTTAGGGAGAGTAAGGGGGTACATACGATACTATCCCTCCCCCTGATTTTTTCCGATTCTTTCCGTTGCACCAATCCTGTCATTAATCTCTGTCCCAAAAAACCTTACATCTCTCCTATGGACCTCGTCCTGGTTTCTCTAGATAAGTGCTCTTGTGTATACACTTTTTTCCAAATATGTTTTTCTATACATTTTTTTATATATGTGTCGGTATACTTGTCCTTCTCGGTCCTTTATTGGGACCCTCCTATATATATTTGTGGGACAGTTTTGCTTACAGATGCTTTTGGTCTTTTTCTGCCCCCCGATGTACGTGTCTTCCACCCTCTTTTTTGGAATTTAGCTAGCATGTGCCCATGGGTATGATCCTCCCTTCTGAGAGAAGGTTATGGTAGGATCAATGATATTGAGAAGTGGCCCATTATGACAAACAGGTTGGCATGCAGTAACTGGCATGCTTAGTACCTGGGGAGGGATTGTTCATACTTCTTACTCTATTGTTACGCTGCAGAGGCGTCTTTATACAGCCTGATGCAGCGTTATCCCTGGACTCCGAACGCTAATAAGTAGCGGGATCGCCTGGACCTGAGGTTACGGTCGGGCGTTCCGCTGCTATAGCAACCGGACAGGTGCGCCCTACCGGAAGTTCGGCGCACAGCGCTAGTAGACGCTAGAGTACCTGTTTTTTGATATGGGTAGTGCGCTGCCATAGCAACGGACCTGCGCGCGTCGCCGGAAGTGACGCGTGCGGTCCAAGATCTGCGCTCCAACGGAGCGCATAGGAAATGACGCGACACAGCCCGGTCCCAGACAGCACAGGGCGGGCTATTTAAATGATATGAACGCCGCCATACAATGATGACGAACATACCCCTAGGTTGAAGGGTCCCCCACGGAGGTGGAGGGACTATACATCGGTTTCCCCTGATGAGTTTACCACAAACGAAACGCGTAGGGAAAGAAATGTGTTTTGTTCACTGGGGTTAATTGATATTCCGGACAGCGTGGCTGGGTACATGTGCGGTCAAAACTGTGGACCCCCCCTCCCAGATGCTGCGGATATGAGTGGCCTCACCGTTAAGAAGTCCAGAGGTGAGATCGTTCCAATTTTTTACACACTGTGCATGTCTCTAGAAGAGTTACAGAGACAGGACATATGCGTTCCTATTGCATTCCCAGAACATTGATGGGAATGCATTATAGGCAGTGCGAATATATTACTTATACACACTATATGCTCCCCTGGTAGGAGTAGTTCTCCCTTTTTTCCCTGTATAGACCGACACTGAAGCGTCAATGTGGATGGTCTCAGGGATTTGGTTAATTGTTAATTCCCCCTAGATTTGGGAATTTGTTTTGTGAGTCCTTTTTGTCTACTTTTATATGGTTTTTTATACCATTTTTAGTATTACTTATTAAAAGTTAATTTTTATATATTAGTCACACCCTGCTTTGTTATACTTTTTCGGACTGGTGATACACCGCTATTTTGTAACTTTAGCCCCAACCCTAAGGCTATGTTCACACATAGCGTTGGGTCCCTGCGGGTTCTCCCGCAGCGGATTTGATAAATCTGCAGGGCAAACCCGCTGCGGTTATCCCTGCAGATTTATCACGTTTTGTCCTGCGGGTTCCGCTGCGGGATTTTACTCCTACTATTGATGCTGCATATGCAGCATCAATAGTAATGTTAAAAATAATAAAATAATGATATACTCACCCTCTGACGTCCCGATCTCCTCGGCGCTGCAGGCGGCGGTACGGTTCCAAAGATGCTGTGCGAGAAGGACCTTCGTGATGTCACGGTCATGTGACTGCGACGTCACCGCAGGTCCTGGTCGCATAGCAAACCTGAGACCGGACGGCCGCGTGCAGCGCTAAGAGGTGAGTATAGCTTATTTTTTATTTTAATTCTTTTTTTTTACCCACAAATATGGTTCCCAGGGCCTGGAGGAGAGTCTCCTCTCCTCCACCCCGGGTACCACCCGCACATTATCCGCTTACTTCCCGCATGGTGGGCACAGCCCCATGCGGGAAGTAAGCGGATCAATGCATTCCTATGGGTGCAGAATAGCAGCGATTCTGCACAAAGAAGTGACATGCTGCGGGTTGTAAACCGCTGCGTTCCTGCGCGGTTGTTCCCGCAGCATGTGCACAGCGGTTTGCGGTTTCCATAGGGTTTACAGGTTACTGTAAGTGCTATGGAAACTGCTGCGGATCCGCAGCTGCAAAATCGCCGCGGTTCCGCAGTAAAAACCGCAAAGTGTGAACATGGCCTAACTGTAGCCCCAACCCTAACCCTAATGGGAAAATGGAAATACATACATTTTTTCTTTTACTATTTTTCCCTAACTTTGGGGGTGATAAAGGGGTTTTGATTTACTATTTGTAGAGGGTTTTATAGCGGGTTTTTTGTTTGGCAGCTGTCACACACTCAAAGACGCTTTTTATTGCAAAAAATAGTTTTTGCATCACCACATTTTGAGCTATAATTTTTCCATATTTCGTCCCACAGAGTCATGTGAGGTATTCTTTTTTGCAGGACGAGTTGACGTTTTTATTGGTACCATTTTCAGGCACATTACATTTTTGATCGCTTTTTATTACGATTTTTGGGAGGCAGAATGAACAAAAAACAGCAAATCATGAATTTCTTTTTTGGTGGGGTGTTTATACCATTCTGCGTGTGGTAAAATTGATAAAGCAGTTTTATTCTTCGGGTCAGTACGATGACAGCGATACCTCATTTATATCATTTTTTTATGTTTTGGAGCTTCTATACAATAAAAACTATTTTAAATAAAAATAGTTATTTTTGCATTGCTTTATTCTGAGAGCTATAACTTTTTTATTTTTCCGGTGATGGAGCTATGTGGTGGCTTGTTTTTTTGCGGGACAAGATGACGTTTTCAGCAGTACCACGATTATTTATATCTATCTTTTTGATCATTCCACTTTTTGTTTGGTGGTATGATGATAAAGCATTTTTTTTTGCCTTTTTTTTAATGGTGTTCATTAAAGGGGTTAAGTAGTTCGACAGTTTTCCAGGTGAGGTCATTACAGATGTGGCAATGCTAAATATGTGTACCTTTATTGTTTAGATTTTTTTTAATTCAAATATTTATTTATTGATAGAATAAATATAATTGTTTTATCATTATTTTTAAAATATTTTTACAATTATTAATTTAAAAAAAAAAAATTCATTCTAAGTTTTACACTTTGTCCCACTATGGGACACTCATTTTGTGCAGGCTGATCGCCTCTATAGCATGCAGTTCTGCATGCTATAGAAGCTGTCAGCTTTGCAGCTTCTATACACTGACCTGAGAGACTTTCTGTCATCACTGCGCATGACAGGAAGTCTCTCAGGTCTGGAGACCCGGATGTCGTCATGACGACATCGGGTCTCCATGGCAGCGATCGGGACCCCGCGTCATGCCACAGGGTCTCCGATCCAAAGGCAAAGGGGCTTTTAGCCCCTCTGCCGGCTCCGGAACGCTGCGATCATGTTTGTGATCCGTGACCGCTCCTGGCACGTAGTGCTGGGTGTCAGCTGTGAGAATCAGCTGACACCCGGCCGCGATCAGCGCCGCTCCCCCCATGAGCGCGGCCGATCGTCTATGACGTACTATTCCGTCCATGGGAATTAAGTCCCAGGTCTCATGGACAGAATAGTATGTCCAATGCCAGAAAGGGGTTAAAGGGAACTCGCCACATTGTGCATAAAGTCTGATTTTGCAGTCAATGTGTTCTAAGAAGGAAAGTAAGGATAGTGGATTGCTAAATAGGATTCTGGGGAAAGATTAATTATAACTTAATTTTATTAATTCATGAGGGTGGATCTATATTTTGGCGACACACAAATTTTGTTTTTTCACAAAGTTTGCTGATTCAGTGTTTTTAGATCTTTTAGTCAGATGTTTTTATGATTACTGAAGTGCAATCAGCATTTTAAAGTTTATAAACTTTTATTGGCAAAATCATGAAGTTTATGCAAAGAATCAGACTTCGATTCTTCAACACCGACGATGCTCACTCTAGTCTTTATAAGGGGGTGTGCTGGAGTAACATGCTCCTGATGTACTGTCAGGAATACAGAATGGGGTATAAACAGACTCAATGAGCAACTTCTCCCAACCATCCAGAAGTAATCTGAGGATCATCAATGCTTTTTCCAGCATGATGGAGCACCATGTCACATGGTAACTACGTGGCTCGTTGACAAAATTTTGAACTTTTGGGTTCATGGCCACGAAACTCCCCAGATCTCAATCTTATTGAGAACTTGTGGTCAATCCTCAAACAAGTGTACAAACAAAAACATAGAAATTGTGATAAACTCCAAGCACTTATTAGACAAAAATGGGCGGTCATCAGTCAGGATTTGTCCCTGAACTTGATATCCAGCTGTCAGGGCGAAGAGCAGAAGTCTTGACACATGAGGGACAACGCTGCAAATATGGAGTCATAATAATAATAATTTTTTCTATAGTTCCAGCATATTCCACCACACTTTACATACAGAATAACAATAATCACATAAATCAACAGATACAAAAAGGAGCGACGGCCCTGCTCGCAAGCTTACAATCTATTTAGGAAACAGGGGAGACACGAAAAGTGGATGGTAACAATTGCTTGTATTGTATGGTCCAGCCATCAATGTAATAAATAGGGTGTTCACGTAATGCTGCATGAACCGGTAACCAACCAGTATGTTTAAAAGTACAGACACAGAGGGCTATTAATTGCAGGAAGGGTGTGAGAACAGATGATACAAGGGTCCTGGTTTAGAAGATAATTTTGCATGGGCAAAGCAGGTATAGTTAGATTAATATGTTGAGGTGATAGGCCAGAAATGTGTTTTTATGGCACGCTTAAAACTGTGGGTATTGATGATTAATCGAAATGTCCTGGGCAGTGCATTCCAAAGAATTGGTGCAGCATGTGAGAAGTCTTGGAGACGGGAGTGGTAGGTTCGGATTACTGAGGATGTTAATCTTAGGTCATTAGCAGAACGGAGGGCACGGGTAGGGTGGTAGACTGAGATGAGGAAGGAGATGTGTAGTTTTGCTGAACTGTGGAGAGCTTTGTGGGTGAGAGTGATAAGATTGTGCAGCGCCCCAGAGTCCTGGTCATTGCAGTAATGTTATTCTTCCAGTGATATTACGTCTGATGGCACTAAAGGAGTTCACCCTGCCAGGTATCACAAACCATACACTACACTTCACACTCCAGTCCACCAGGGGGAGCCTTGCTCCTATCTACTAGGGCACTCCTCACATTAGGGTAAAACTGGTGGGTTGGATAGAAAGTGAGAGAGAGAGAGCTTTGCCAAGACAACACCTGTCAGGCAGGCAGAGGGAAAGGAGGAACACCACAAAGCTGCAGACAGAGGGCCCTTGTCAGGGGTGGGATACTGACAGAGGCCTAGCACGAGACAGAAAGACACGGAGCATCCTAAGAAAGGACACGAAGAGAATTGTTTTGTAGAGAGTGAGCAACGAAGTCACAGCACAAGGAGACAAAATTAGAAGGAGTTCTGCCCTGAGAGAGGCTGCCTCCTTCTGAGGCGTGTAGACGGTGGCCGGAACACCGAGGGAGTAATAGACTGTACTACTGGATTCTAAAGTGGATGGGTAACCAGTGTAATGACTGGCACAAGGTGGAGGCATCGGTGTAACGGTTGGTGAGGAATATGATCCTGGCTGCAGCATTCAGAACAGATTGGAGCGGGGAGAGTTTGGTAAGAGGGAGGCCGTTTAGGAGAGAGTTACAATAGTCCAGAGGAGAATGAATAAGTGAAACAGTAAGAGTTTTTGCAGATTCGAAAGTAAGAAAAGGGCGAATTCTAGAAATGTTTTTGAGATGCAGATAAGAAGAGCGTGCCAGTGATCGGATGTGTGGGGTGAATGAAAGCTTGGAATAAAGTATGACCCCAAGGCAGCGGGCTTGTTCCTTTGGAGTAATGGTGGAACCGCACACGGAGATGGCAGTGTCAGGCAAAGGTAGGTTAGTAGAGGGAGAGAACACGAGGAGTTCAGTTTTTGACAGGTTCAGTTTCAGATAGAGGGAGGACATGATGTTAGAGACAGCGGTAAGACAATCACTGGTGTTTTCTAAAAAGGCCGGCGTGATATCAGGAGAAGAAGTGTATAATTGGGTGTCATCAGCATAGAGATGGTACTGGAACCCAAATCTACTGTTTGTTTGTCCAATAGGGGCAGTATACAAAGAAAAGAGGAGGGGGCCTAGGACTGATCCTTGAGGAACCCCAAAAGTAAGGGGAATGTGAGATTAGGAGAAACCAGCAAAAGATACAGTGAACGAGCGGTCAGATAGATAGGTGGAGAACGAGGAAAGAACGATGCCCTTGAGGCCAATGGAGCGGAGCATAGTGAGGAGGAGCTGATGATCCACAGTGTTGAATACTGCGAAGAGATCCAAGAGGATTAGCATGGAGTAGTGACCATTAGATTTAGCTGTTAGTAGGTCACTAGGGACTTTAGTGAGGGCAGTTTCAGTAGAGTGTAAAGAGCGGAAACCAGATTGAAGAGGGTTGAGAAGAGAGTTATCTGAGAGATAGCGGGTAAGACGGGAGTGGACCAGGCGTTCGAGGAGTTTAGAGATGAAGGGAAGATTAGAGACAGGTCTATAATTAGCGGCACAGTTTTGATCGTGGGATGGTTTTTTAAGTAATGGATGTATGATGGCATGCTTAAATGAGGAGGGAAAAATACCGGAAGAGAGAGAAAGGTTGAATATTTTTGTTAGGTGAGAGGTGACAGCTGGGGTAAGGGACTGGAGGAGATGTGACGGGAATGGGGTCAAGTGGTTGGGCGAGAAGATGCAAGGAGCCTGATTACTTCGGCTTCTGTAACTGGTTCAAAGTCAGAGAGTGAACTAGATGCAGTGGGGGAGGGAGGACAGTGCATGGTATGAAGGGATTGGGAGATAATTTCCTGTCGAATGTAGTCAATTTTTTCTTTGAATTAATTGGCCAGATGGTCAGCGTGGAGATCCATGGTTGGAGCCTGCACTATTGGGTTGAGTGGGGACTGGAAAGTGTCAAAGAGACGTTTAGGGTTATTGGACAGCGAGGTGATGAGGGTGTAGAAATAGGTTTATTTGGAGAGTTGAAGGGCACAGTTGTATGTTTTAAGCATGAACTTATAATGGATGAAATCTTCGGGTAGATTAGATTTTCTCCACTGGAGCATCGCTGTAGGAAACGTGTTTGCAGTGTGTGCCACGGTTGTTGCCGTCTGTGCCGAGTTGTCCTATGTATAGGAGGTGCAGCTTCATCCAGGGCACTTTTGCAGGGTTTTATTGTAATGCTTAAGAGCAGAATCAGGACATGAGATGGAGGAGATTGGGGCCAATGAGGACTGCAAGTTCTTCATAAGTTTCTGGGTGTTAATGGCCTGTATGTTTCTATAAGTGTGGAAAGTGGGGGTGACCAGGATGGCAGTTCTTGATAGAGAATGAAAGAAGGTTGTGGTCAGAGAGAGGGAGAGGGGAGTTTGTGAAATCCACTGAGCAAAGCCGGAAGAAGACCAAGTCGAGGGAGTTTCTGTCTTCATGCTTTGGAGAATTAGTATGCTGCGAGAGTCCGAAAGAGGAGGTTAGAGATAAAAGGTGAGAAGCAGATGAGGAGAGGGGAGAAGCAATGGGGATGTTGAAATCACCCATGATGAGGGTGGGGGTGTCACAGGAGAGAAAGTGTGGAAGCCAGGTGGCAAAGTGATCCAGGAACTGATGAGAGGGGCCGGGAGGACGATACACCACCACCACTCGCATGAAGAAGGGGATGTAGAGTCTGACAGCATGGACCTCAAAAGAAGGGAAGACAAGTGAGGGCACTTGGGGGATAACTTGGAAGGTACATTTGGGTGAAAGGAGCAGACCAACGCCTCCACCTGCTCTGTTGTCCGATCTTGGCATATGAGAAAAGTGTATTCCACCATATGAGAGAGCAGCAGCAGCAGTGGTGTCTGACTGCTGGATCCAGGTTTCATTAAGAGCCAGTAGATTAAGAGAATTAGAAAGGAACAAGTCGTGGATGAAGGAGAGTTTATTGCACACTGAGCGAGAATTCCAAAGGGCACAATTGAAAGAGACAGAAGGCATGCAGGGAATATTAATCAGGTTAGAGGGATTTCTGAGTGCAGCAATTGAGAGGTTAGCCTTGCTATAACATGGGGAAGTCGGGGTTGGGAGAGATGTCTCCAGCAACTAGGAGGAGGATAGAAAGAGTGAGCAGATGGTTAAGTGATTTGTGAGAGCGTCTCTTGTGTTGGATGGTAGGGCTAAATGGATCTGCGCTGTTAAGCAATGTGAACAGAGCATGAGTGCTATACATAGGAGAGGCAAGGGCAGAGGGGCCGATATGGATGGAGTGTAAAGAGTTAATGCGAGGGTGGTGAATGCGAATGACTGCAGCAGCCAGGATATAGATTATACAAATACATATGGTGAGTATTTGTTCTGTGCCAAATGAACTGGGATTAAATTTAGATTGTCTTACCTGTCTCTTGCCCTGTCTAACTGCCATGTTATAACTGCAAGTACTTAGAAAACTGTACTTCGAATAACTGCACGAATTCACCCCTGCATGAATGCGTCCCCAAAGTATATCTACATTTATAGAAGGCTAGCTCTTAGATCTCCCTTTTTTTGTTTCCCCCTCTCGTTAGCAATCAATCTAACTCAGTTGAGACAGCAGGACACAATAAATGTAGTGAACAGATAAACAAATGTCCAGCCCTACATGGATCATAAACTGCTTTGAAAACAGTTGTGTGATCTCTCTGCATAAGGACAAGCAGAAGTGAGTTAACTATAAACAAAAACAAATGCTTACTAAGATGGCTAACAAATATAGATATATGCAGGATTCAATGCCGGAGATAGAATGACTTAGATACCATTCAGGCTGCTTGCTCACAATGAATTGAGGAAAATACATGCAACTCTGGAGTAGATGGGTAACCAGTACAACGACTGGCACAGGGTAGAGGCATCAGTGTAATGGTTGGTAAGGAATATGATTCTGTTTGCTGCATGCAGGACAGATTGGAGAGAGGAGAGCTTCATAAGAGGGAGACTGATTAGTAGAGAGTTGCAATAGTCCAGATGAGAATGAATAAGAGCAACAGTGAGAGTTTTTGTAGAGTAGAAAATAATAAAAGGTTGAATTCTAGATATGTTTTTTGGAGGCATAGATTACATGAGCGAGCTAGTGATTGGATGTGGGGGGGGGGGGAGGGGGGTGAGTGAAAGATCTAAATCAATTATGACTCCCAAGACAGTGGACATGTTGCTGAGAAGTAATGGTAGAACTACACACAGAAATGGCAATATCGGGCATAGGTAGGCTAGCGAAAGGTGGAAACAAGGAGTTACGTTTTTGACAGGTTCAGTTTCAGATAGAGGGAAAATATGATGTAGAGACAGTGGTAAGACTATCACTGGTGTTTTGTAATAATGCAGGGGTGATGTCAAGAGTAGAGGTGTATAATTTTGTATCATCAGCATAGAGATGGTACTGGAAACCAAATCTACTGATTGTCATTGCATAAGGTTGATTTGTTAATAAAAAATCAAAAATCTATGAAATGCTTATAATTGTACATCAGTAACCATAGAAACGTCTGACTTAACCCCTTAGTGACCGAGCCAATTTTGACCTTGATGACCAAGCCAATTTTTACAATTCTGACCACTGTCAATTTATGTGGTTATAGCTCTGGAACGCTTCAACGGATTCCACTGATTTTGAAACTGTTTTTTTAGTGACGTATTGCACTTCTTGTTAGTGCTAAAATTTATTTGATATGACTTGCGTTTATTTATGAAAAAAACGAAATTTGGCAAAATTTTGAAAATTTTGCAATTTTCAAACTTTAAATTTTTGTGCTCTTAAATCAGAGAGTGGTGTCACACAAAATAGTTAATAAATAACATTTCCAACATGTCAACTTTACATTAGCACAATTTTGGAAACTTTTTGTTGGGAAGTTATAAGGGTTAAAAGTTGACCAGCAATTTCAAATTTTTCCAACAAAATTTACAAGATCATTTTTTTTGGGACCTCCTCACATTTGAAGGGAATTTGGAGGGTCAATAAGATAGAAAATACAGAAAAGTGAGATTCTAAAAACTGCACCCCTCGAGGTCCTCAAAACCACATTCAAGAAGTTTATTAACCCTACAGGTGCTTCATGAGAACAAAAGTAATGTGGAAGGGAAAAATGAACATTTTACTTTTTTCACAAAAAAATTAGTTTAGACCCAAACTTTTTTATTTTCAGAAGGGTAATGGGAGAAAATGGACCACAAAATTTGTTATGCAATTTCACCAGAGTATGCCGATACCCTGTATGTTGGGGAAATCCACTGTTTGGGTGCATGGCAAGGCTCAGAAGGGAGGGAGCACCGTTTTGTACTTAAAATTGGCTTGAATCAATGGTGGGTGCCATGTGACGTTTGGAGACCCCTTGATGTACCTAAACAGTGGAAAGCCCCTAATTCTAACTCCAACCCTAACACAGCCCTAACCCTAATCCTAACCCTAATGCCAACCCCAACAATGTCCTAACCCCAGGACCCCAACCGTAACCCCAACACAACCCTAACCCAGTACAACCCTAACTCTAACACCACAACCGTAATCCCAGCAAACCTAAACCCAGCGCAACCCTAACCCTAGCTCCGACCCCAGCCCAACCCCATCCCTAACCCTAGCCACATCCCTAACCCTAGCTCTACCCCTTTCCCCAACTCTAATACTATCTGCAAAGATTGAAAAAAATACATTTTTTTTATTTTATTACTTTTACCTATCTAAAGGGGTAACAAAGAGGGGTTTGATTTACTTTTTTTAAAAATTTTGATCACTGTGATAGGGTCTATCACGGTGATCAAAATTATCCAATAGGAATAATCTGCTACTGTTGCCGGCCTTCAGATCTCGGCGGGCACACTGCGCATGCGCCCACAATTTTATTCAAGGAAGAAGACGCAGTGCGCCGGGGGACAGAGTCAGAGGGTCTAGGGATGGTGGAGGTACTGGGGATTGGCTTGGGGGACCCCATTTCTCTCTCCTCTGGTATGCTAGATCATATCAGAGGAGAGAGAAATGAATGGGAAATCAGATTTGTTTTTGTGATCACTGAATAACAGCGATCACAAGACTGGGGACAGTAAAAGCCTACCTGAATCATGTTGTTCAGGTTCTCGGCTACCTCCGATAGCCAAGACCCCGGAGATTTTCCAATGCTGGGGGGCGCAATATCCTTATTTCTCAGCGCCATTAAAAAGCAGCGCTGAGGAATAAGTACCCTTAACTGCCACGGTTAAAAGGCATATCAGTGGTCATTAAGGGGTAAAAGATCTAAATATACTCTAGCAGCAAACTGTGATAATCAACCATAATAGACAGATCAGGTGGGGGGGATACGCAAGATGGGGGAAAGATGATGAGTTCGGTTTTGTCTACATTGAGTTTTAGGAAGCGAGTGTTGAAGAAGGAGGATATGGCTGACAGACACTCCAGGATTCAGGACAGAAGAGAGGCGACATCTGAGCCAGAGAGGTAGATCTGAGGGTCGTCCGCATATAGGTGGTACTGGAAGCCATGGGACTTTATGAGTTGTCCTAGGCCAAGGGTATAGATGGAAAAAAGTAGAGATCCTAGGACCAAGCCCTGAGGGACTCCAACATAGATGGGTGGGGTGAGGAGGAAGTTTGGGAGTGGGAAATGCTAAATGTGCCATTGGAAAGGTATGAGGCAATCCAGGACAGGGCAAGGCCTTTGATGCTGAGGGAAGAAAGAATCTGTAGCAGTAGGCAGTGGTTGACTGTGTTGAAAGCAGAGGACAGGTCGAGAAGGAGGAGGATGGAGAACTGTCTGTTAGCTTTGGCAGTAAGTCATTAGTAATTTTGGTCAGAGCAGTTTCGGTGGAGTGGTGGGGAATCAAGCCAGATTTGAGGTTGTCAAGGAGAGAGTTCGATGAGAGGTGGGAGGAAAGTTGACCATGGACATGCTGCTCAAGGAGTTTGGAAGCAAATGGGAGCAGTGATATGGGGCGATAGCTGGACATAGCAGTTGGGTCAAGGTTAGCTTTTTTGAGGATGTGTGTGATGGTGGCATGCTTGAAGACAGAGGGGAAAGTACCAGAAGATAGCGATAGGTTGAAGAGATGGGTTAGGGCTGGAATGAGCGTGTTAGTAAGGTTGGGGAGCAGGTGGGAAGGGATGGGGTCAAGTACACAGGTGGTGAGGTGTGATTTGGAAAGGAGGCGAGTAAGTTCTCATTCAGTGATGTTGAAGAGGGAAGTTATTGGGGAAGGGCAGAGGTCTTGTATATGGAGTGGTTGGGGTGTTGGAACAGTAAAGGTTTGCCTTGTTTGGTCGATCTTGTTTTTGAAGTAGGTGGCAAAGTCCTCAGAAGAGATGAGGGGAGTTGGAGGTGGCAGTGGTGGAGGAGAGATGTGCTGAACAGTTGTTTTGTGTTGTAGGATAGTGAAGATACAAGGATAGTGAAATAGGTCTGTTTAGCAGAAGTGAGTGCTAGTTTGAAGGCAAGTGTAGCTTGTTTGAAAGCAGTGAAGTCTGGTACAGGTGCTTCTAACAAAATTAGAATATCATCAAAAAGTTAATGTATTTCAGTTCTTCAATACAAAAAGTGAAACTCATATATTAGATAGAGTCATTACACACAGAGTGATGTATTTCAAGTGTTTATTTCTGTTAATGTTGATGATTATGGCTCTCAGCCAATGAAAACCCAAATGTCATTATCTCAGTAAATTAGAATAATTAACAAAAAACACCTGCCAAGGCTTCCTAAGCTTTTAAAAAGATCCCTTAGTCTGTTTCAGTAGGCTCCACAATCATGGGGAAGACTGCTGACTTGACAGATGTCCAGAAGGCAGTCATTGACACCCTCCACAAGGAAAGTACATTTTGCATTTCATTTGGAAATCAAGGTCCCAGAGTCTGGAGGAAGAGTGGAGAGGCCACAGTCCAAGCTGCTTCAGGTCTAGTGTGAAGTTTCCACACTCAGTGATGGTGTGGGGAGCCATGTCATCTGCTGGTGTAGGTCCACAGTGTTTTATCAAGACCAAAGTCAGCGCAGCCGTCTACAAGGAAATTTTAGAGCACTTCATGATTCCCTCTGCCGACAAGCTTTTTGGAGATGGAAATTTCATTCTCCAGCAGGACTTGGCACCTGTCCACACTGCCAAAAGTACCAATACCTGGTTTATAAACAACAGTATCACTGTGCCATTTTGGCAAAACTGGAGTTTTATAATCCTATGCCAATTAAGATACAAATGATTGACATGACATTATATCTCCAATATTTCTCACAGCCCCAATTTTATTTGTGGGATTGCAAGAAGAGACAACAGGCTTGCACAAGCGACATCCACAGAAGATCTGTGGTTAGTTCTCAAACATGTTTGGAACAACTTCTTTGCTGAGTTCCTTCAAAAACTGTCTACGGTTTTATCTTTTTTTTATGGCAAAGGGCGATCACGCTAAATACTGATTTGGTTTAAATGTCTGTTTTCTTCAATCACTTTGCATTTTGTGGATAAAAATAAAATATTAACTTTTATTTTTTAACGCATTCTTACTTTGGAGCATTTTTTCCACACCTGTCTGAAAATTTTGCGCAGTACTGTATATATTGCAAGGAAATAGCTGCACAGCCTCTGGGGGTGAAGCAGCATATCCAGTTGGTTCCTTTATTCACGCATACAAGCTACATTTCAACTTTAAAAGGATAAATACACTTTTGAACAGATTTTTTTTTATTATTTAGTTGCTTCCAAGAGGCAAAGTTCAGCATCTTCCTAAATAGTCACCATTCATTTTTTTTTAACCATTTTAAGTGAATGAGTCAGTTGAAAGAAGACTGGTTGCCAGGAGAAGCTTGGGAAATCTCTGTCTGCTTTTTTGCGTATTAGAAAACCAGATGACACAAGGAATGCCAACGGATGAAGAACGGATCATCACATGGATGAAGAACGATCCTTTTATTTTTCGGATGCAAATGTGATTAAACCCTTCTTACTAGATTAAAGTGGCAATTTACAAAATGGAATTGTATCAGACTTTCTAATCCAGATGGAACTGAAGAAAATAAAGGAAGCAAGGAGTCCGTTTTACGAGATGCCAACTGGCCAATCCTTCTCGTCCCTGAAATTATCTTCTGGGGAAGAGTCTGGAGGCCCCATACACTTCAGATGGCTGTCTTTCCTCTTAAGTGTATGAGAAGTCTTTGCCCTTCTCTTCCTTTCCTCCCTGATTGACAGTTCTCTCTGTAAGCACAATAACATGGAGTATACTGTCAATCAGCAGCAGGTAGGTGGAGGAAGCCAAAGTGTTTGTAAATCTGTTGCACATTTCTACATATTTTTCCTTTTGGAAAGAATCATATTTTTGTCTAGTACGCTATTGTGGCTTCCATAAAGAAATTGTGCATTGCGTGTTTTCTTGAAAAGAATTACGCGAGTCGATGTCAGAGTTCATGGTGCGCACAAACGGGGCTTTGGTACAGAATTTGCATTTTGCATTCTCGTCCTGCAGCACGATTCAAGGTGCATAACATTTTAGTCCCACACAAAGCATTTTACTAGAAGGGGGAATTAAAGGATCAATTTTCTGTACAAGATCCTGCTTTGAAACGAAACAAAGGTTCTTTGACTGGTGCCAATGAGCATACGCCTTTGCTTCCCCCGCCACAGAGTTAAGACATGTCCATTGCTGATGTGGTTAAAATTCGCTTCCTCCACAGTAAATTCCATTACTGAAAAGAAAGCGTTTCACTATGTCTCTGCTTCATTCTCTGCAAAAGATAACAGGAGCTTGAGCCCTAAGGCGGACATAGTTGGACTCATTATCTCAAAAGCTGCGTCTGTAAAAATGCAGGTGTGACTGTAGTTAGCTCTAATGTTCTTATTTCCCCCAATACACAATTACAGGGGTCCAGAAAGCTGAGATACAGGGGTCTGTTTAGGGTCTGTGTACATGCATGTGACATGGAGGGAGCACTGTGGTCAGTTAGAATTTCCATTTCTTGCTAAACAATTTAGCAGTCCCTCAGTGTATAATATCTACTGCTGACTTTTGCTTCCCAATCCCTATGGTCACCTGAGTTCCTTTCCTGTCAACACATTTCACATCTGCATACATTATTAAAGAAACACTCTTATCCTCTTAATATATTGCAGTCACCATATTACATAGCACTGTGCACTTACAATTGCTCATTTTACCTTTCTACCCAGCTCATTCTTCTCTTTTCTCTGCTCTATGTGGAAGCAGGAAGTCTCTTTTCCCTGCATTTATCATTCCCCTTTTGATCTCCTGACCCAGTTGATACCGTCCCCCCTCCCTCCCCCCCAGTCGGTGACTTTTGCAGTGATTTATGACCCATGCAGGGAAAATTGACCTCCTGGTTCTACATGGAGCTTTGAAGGATTCAGCTAATTACCGTCTTTTTTGGACTATAAGACGCACTTTTTCCCCCACAATTTTTTGGGGAAAATGGGGGGGCTTCTTATAGTCGAAATAAACTTACAAGGAGTGTGGCGACAGCAGGAGTCGGGTGATTCTGCGGCGGTCCAACGCTGCAGGGCGATGATTACACTCCCTTCCCAGGCTGGTCTGGCACATTTGGCGGTGCTCTGTGGTGCGGGGGGCTCTGCCGGCATTTTGTGAAAGCCCCCCCGCACATCCATTACTGTGATGCGGTGGCCTCCGGGAAAATAGCTGCCGGGGCCGGCGCATGTTCAGATTGAGATCTCTGCAACGATGTGCTGCGTCCAAAGCACTGCCAATTACTGACCGTGTGCACCTACTGTACCCTTAGTCGGACTGGGGAAGTGGGGGCTGGGCGAATGGGTATAAGGTTAGAGTGGTTGCAGAAATTTTTGACAGATTGTGGATGAGATGTTGAAGTGATAGTGGGGATGTGGTGAGAAGGACCAGGATTTGGAGCAATATCAACGGCAGTGAGGAGTAGCAGAGAAAGTATTAGCAGGTGGGGTCAAGTTAGGGCATGAGGGGGCTGTCTGTGTTTGGAGACAGAAGATTGTATGTTGAGGAACAGATCTGTGGAGGAGGTAAGATGGATGGGGAGGATGGAGGGAGAGATGACAAGTTCCTTACTAGGTGTAGGGATTAGGAGGTTAGTAGAAAGTGAAGGATTATAGGAGTGAGAGTGAAAACAAGCAGAAACATTGTTTACAGTGACTGTGTCCAGTTACCTTCAGTTCCCTTCTGGTTCAATTTTGGGTTATTATACTTTATGGATGACTGTAGAGTGCATCATACTTTATGGATAACTAATAGTAATGAGCGAATATACTCGTTACTCGAGATTTTCCGAGCACGCTCGGGGGTCCTCCGAGTATTTTTTAGTGCTCGGAGATTTAGTGTTCATCGCCGCAGCTGAATGATTTACATCTGTTAGCCAGCATAAGTACATGTGGGGGTTGCCTGGTGGCTAGGGAATCCCCACATATAATCAAGCTGGCTAAGAGATGTAAATCATTCAGCTGAGGTGAGGAAAACTAAATCTCCGAGCACTAAAAAATACTCGGAGGACCCCCGAGCGTGCTCGAGAAATCTCAAGTAACGAGTATATTCGCTCATCACTAATAACTAATGGGTGCATTATAGTACATGGATTACAATGGGCTGGGCATTATACTTCATGTATGACTGGGGTTACATGATAGTGGGCTAATGCATTAATGATTATGGGCTGTGCATTATACAGTCAGCTCTTTTGCATGTTTATCACACTTAAATGTTTCAGATCACCCCAAAAAATTAAATATAAGACAAAGATAACACAAGTAAACACAGAATGCAATTTTAAATGAACGTCTTTATTATTAAGGGAAAAAGAAAGTCAAATCGACAGGGCCCTGTGTGAAAAAGTGATTGCCGCCTCCCCTTAATATGTAAATTAACTGTGGTTTAACATATCTTTGGGAAGCTAATTTCCAATGCCATAGCCACACGCAAGCCAGACTACCGCCACCTCTGTTCGCAATCAATAAATCACTTAGATAGGACTTGCCTGACAAAGTGAAGTAGACCAAAAGACCCTCAAAAGCTAGACATTATTTAATTGTGACAAATATGCAAAAGAATAAGAAATCAGAAAGGGGGTAAACACTTTTTTACACAACTATACTTTATTGATGACTGTAGGGTGCATTATACTTTATGGATGACTATGGGGTGCATTATACTTTATGGATGACTATGGGGTGCATTATACTTTATGAATGACTATGGGCAATGAATTATAATTTATGGATTACTATGGGCTGTGTATTATACTTTATGGATGACTGGATTACTGAGCGGTGCATTATATGCTATGGATTACTATGCTGGTGCCTCATAGATTGTAAGCTTGCAAGCAGGGCCCTCATTCCTCCTGGTATCTATCTTGAACTGTGATTTCTGTTATGCTGTAATGTCTATTGTCTGTACAGGTCCCCTCTATAATTTGTAAAGCGCTGCGGAATATGTTGGCGCTATATAAATAAAATTATTATTATTATTATACTTTATGGATGACTATGGGCTGTGCATTATACTTTATGGATGATTATGGGGTGTGCATTATGCTTTATGGATGACTATGGGCTGTGAAATATACTTTATGGATGACTATGGGTTGTGCATTATATTTTGGATGACTATGGGCTGTGCATTATATTTTATGGTGGACTATGAAGTGCATTGTATTACATGGATGACTATGGGCTGTGCATTATACTGATATGGTGTCACGCTGTGACAGTCTTCGGTTAGGAAGGGAGACCTCAAACTGTCCCTGGAACTTGGACCCTAACTATCCCTGTTGCCGTGGTACACTTGAAGGCAGAGAGTCCTGAGTTTCCGACTTTACTATGCTCCTGTTAATGTCCTAAACTGTCCCCTCCCCCTCACCCCAGTAGGCATGGGACAGATATGAGCTATATCAGCATATAAGACAAACAGGGATAACAAAAAGCAACTTACATATAAAAACACTTAAGTAAAGACCAACAACAGAAAAAGTGACATTATATAGAACCTAAATATAAATACTCAATAGTATATCATATAGTCACTTAAAAATAGGACTTGTAAAGGGCCGATCATCAAACAACAAGCAAAACCTGAAGAGGACAAAAGATGATCAAGAAGGCCAAAGGTATAGTGTAAAAATCTATAGCTTTATTAAATACAGACATGTTTATATAAAAACCAAAAAGAAAAGAGTGGGTGAGACCACAATGCACAAAAACAACAAAAAACGGGATGGGTGAAACCGCGGCTAATAATCACATATACACAATAGACAAATAACACAATACATTATATGGGTGTGTAAAGTCAGTGACTCCGTTACCCCCTGTGTATGATAAACATGAGGACCTATGTTTGGTCAGTAATAGTGGCTGCGATACAGACATGGGCAGAGTAATAGTAACATATTTGCAATATACCTTAATCGTAAAAAGGGGCCCAAACGTCCGCACCAGCAACACAGGAGAGCGGGAGAGAGGCAGCGGTCACCACATCACCCCGATGCGCGTTTCGGCGGAGCCTTCGTCAGGGGGCGTGGTGACAATAGAATATGTGTGGTATAAAAAGGAGCCCCGACCAATGGCCGGAAACCGGAAATGATGTAATGTGCCGATGCATCTCCGCAAAAGACAAAATCAAAATAATAATATAATAATAATGGACATAAACCTAAAAGTGGAGATAAATAATCACGGCAATATGCAGCGGCACAAAGGCAAATATTGGATCGAGTAAGCTGCTGCGAAGGCGGCGCATGCGCCCTCAAGACCCAAGCCCCGTCAATCGGCGTCCGCGTCAAAGAGAGGCAGGGCCGCAGCGCTGGATGAGCGCGGCGGAGACCGCGTCGCTATGGAGACGCAGAAAGCCGAAAGACGCGGCGGGCAGAGCGCGCATGCGCACACAGACAGCTATAAGATAGCTAATGAATATCGGAATGAGAACCGGAAAAACCCAAAATATATAACACAAGGATAGTGTAAGTGTATCAACTTAATAAACAGATAAGAATCATGTAATTAACATATTTTCACATATGAAGAACGTATATACAGGTGTAGTCGTCAATACAATAGATGAATGATGATCCAACGAATAATGTTGAAGATAACGCGGAAAACGAGATAAGAGGGCGGGACTTCAAACTAGGAACTAAAATAAAAATGAAAGTGATGTTAAAATAAACGCACATGTGAAATTAAAAACAAAGTTGTTATGGCAGATGACAAAACAGACCATTGCAGCAGTATGGATTCATAGAAATGGGACAAAACTAATTAACTCATTAAGTCCCTTGGGATGTAGTGTATCAAGTCTCCATATCCAGCGGGACTCGAGCTGGGCCAAACGCTGTGATATTTTACCTCCACGGATATTAGTCTCCAGTCTATCAATACCCCTAATTTTTAACAAAGTAGCGTCACAATTATGGCGATGCCAAAAATGTCTGGGGATTTTTTTTAGACCAGAGGGATCAATAGTCCCAGCAGCAGCTGTTATCCCCAGGACATGTTCCCTAATACGAATTTTGAAGGGGCGTGTGGTCAATCCTATATATATTAGCCCGCAGGGGCATATAGCAAAATAAATAACATTGCGTGTAGTACAACTAATCGATTTCCTAATGTCAAAATTCTTAGATCTGTCAGAATTAAAAAAGGAATTACATTTCTCCACGTTAGGACAGGCCACACAGTGACCACAAGGGGTACAGCCCAATTTTTTGGGAAATTGATCCAAAAAAGTAGTTTGAGTGTTGCCAACATAGTGGCTGTGTACCAAAAGATCACGTAGGTTTTTAGATCTCCTTGTGGTAATGGTAGGCCTGTTGGATATATATTGGGAGAGAATGGGATCCATGCGTAAAATAGGCCATGATTTTGTTAGAGATTCACGGACAGCTGAAAATGGACTACTATAATCAGTGATGAATCTAATTTTGCCATCAGATGGTTTTAAGGTGGATTTGTAGATCAGATCGTGCCGAGATGAATGCCAGGCTCGATTATACGCCTTTTTTACCATACGGTGCCTATATCCCCTTTGGTAGAGTCTCTCTTTTAAATCCTCTGCTTGTTGTATAAAAACACTTACCAAGGGTAGAGAGCAATAAAGGGAAGGATATGAAGGTACAAACCAAATTGTAATTGTAATAGCATAATGGAGAAAGCATACATCCAAAAACAGCATGCAACAATCTCCAGCAGCAACTACGAACTCCAACTTCAGCAAGCCAGGAAGTGAACTTTCATAGGCAAGGATGAGAAGGTCTGGCTGGCTAGGTTTCATAGAGAGAAAATGAGCAGGTCAGGAGCAGCTATGAGATAGATCTGCATATTTCTAACCAGCATACAAAGAGTCGTTAACCCTTCAGTGCCAAAGGACACAAAGTCCATTTAACATGAGCAAAAAAACACACAGACTAAATGGAAGACCTGCAATTCACAATACACAATACATAATGATTGCCTAACCCCAGATCTCCCAGGAGGACGTGACACACTCGTGGCATATGGGCTACTACTGTCAAACTACTGTGTTTTCTCTTTTTAAATCACAATGGCAACCCAAAATATCCAAATGACCCTGATCAAAAGTTTACATACCCTGGTGTATTTGGCCTGATAACATGCACAGAATTTGATACAAATGGGTTTGAATGGCTACTAAAGGTAACATCCTCACTTATGACCTGTGACAAATTACAGATTTACTTTTTACAGATGGTGTTATGTTTGCATCAAGAATTTGTTGAAATTTCATTGAATCCATTCTTCCCTCTACTCGTGAAATGTATTCTCAGGCTGGTGAGGGGCCATTGATATTGGCCCTCCAGCCTAAAAATAGCAGCCGCTCAGAAAAGGCATATCTTTTAGATGTGCCAATTCTGGCGCCTTACCTGGCTCTTCCCACTTGCCCTGTAACAGTGGCAAATGGGGTTCATATTTGTGGGGTTGATGTCACCTTTGTCTTGTCCGATGACATCAAGCCCACGACTTAGTAATGGAGAGGCATCTATAAGGCACCTATCCATTACTAATTCTTTAGTTGTATTGTAAATAAACGTACTGCAAATACTGTATAAAGTCTTTTATTTGAAATAAAGCAAGTCACAGTTTTACTTTTTTATTTAAAAATAACAAACACAGTTATACTCACCAAACGCCAATTCCACTGAAGCCCTCGTCTCCTGTAATAAAACAAAAACAAAAAACAACATCATCCCCGACATCTCCATCATTCTGTCCCATGCCGTAATCCATGTCTGGGGGATAAATAATTTACAGCCTGGATGGTGCCAAGATGCACAATACAACAGATGATGGAAGATGTCATAGTTTTTTGTCATGAATTTCATATCAACCTGTGAATGAAAAAACCTCTATGTTGCTGATTCTTAAAACGTAGATAGACAAATGTCCAGAACGGACACATCTGCGGACAACTTATTATGGGTTTGTACAGCATGGATCCCCAATACTGTCATGTGCATGAGACCTAAAACATTGTTTTGTTTCTTCACATTTACATTTTTCCCAGTGCCATTGTTGAAAATTGATGAAGGCATTAAAAATGTAATAAGATTAAACCCTAATGATGAGTGGTGGCGCATCGCCAGGCGTATTTCCTGGCCACTACCACAAGTGTTCCTCAGCTGCTCAGCTCTATTATTGATTTTCCTTTGTCTTTAATCTTCTTCATTGTTATTTCTTCTCTTGTCAGATGTCTTAATTTAGTGCTTAGTGTACTTCTCACTGACGTGCAGCTGTAACTATTACCAGAACAGCTGGGGACATCATTTTTCACTCATCCTGGTGCGTGGAAAGAAAGCAAAGCAGGGATTCTGTCCTGAGATATTTCTGTGCCACTCGCTTATTATTTGTTTCATTGAGTGCCATACCCATAGTGAGGAATCATTGACAAGAAGCCTCAGGTCTCCAAATGTCACCCGAGTGCTGGCCATTTTTCAGGGACTGATGGATATTGGATTGATATTGAAAGCATGAGAATTTTTTTCTCACTCATGAAAAACTGATGGAACTCTGTCCAAACTATGACGGTAAAACTGACACTAATCAAAAGCTAGTGAAATTATGAAAAAAAGTTAAGTGATCAACTCCTATATTGTCTAGAGTTGTGGCCAATAAGTCCTCATCGCAAGAGAAATTATTATTATTTATTTATATAGCACCATTGATTCCATGGTGCTGTACATGAGAAGGGGTTACATCAAAATACAAATATTACTTACAGTAAACAAACTAACAATGACAGACTGGTACAGAGGGAAGAGGACCCTTCCCTTGCGGACTTACAGTCTACAAGATTATGGGGAAGGAGACAGTAGCTCCGATGGTGTTGAGGTGGCCGTGTGGTCATTACAGGCTGTAGGCTTTCATGAAGAGATGGGTTTTCAGGTTCCGTTTGAAGGATCCAAATGTGGTTGATAGTCGGACGTGTTGGGGCACAGAATTCCAGAGGATGGGGGATATTCGGGAGAAATCTTGGAGATGATTGGGTGAGGAGCGAATAAGCGTGGAGGAGAGAAGGAGGTCTTGGGAGGACCGGAGATTACGTGAGGGAAGATATCGGGAGATTAGTTTGGAAATATGCGGAGGAGACAGGTTATGGATGGCTTTGTAGGTCAGTGTTAGTAGTTTAAACTGGATACGCTGAGAAATTGGGAGCCAGTGAAGGGATTTGCAAAGAGGGGAAGCAGGAGTGTAGTGAGGAGAGAGATTAATTAGTCGGGCAGCAAAGTTAAGGATGGACTGGAGGGGTGCGACAGTGTGAGGCTATGTGCACACGTTGCGAATTAGGCTTAGGAATTTCTGGTGCGGATTCTGCCTCTCCTGGCAGAAAACGCACCTGCGGATTTGTTGCGGTTTTTGTGCGGTTCCGCAGCATTTTTTGTGCGTTTTTGCTGCAGTTTTCTTGCCGATTTGCTGTGATTTTTACCCCTGCGGTATTCTATAATGGAATGGGTACAAAAACGCTGCAGATTCACAAAAAACAAGTGACATGCTACTTCTTTTAAACCGCAGCGTTTCCGCAGCAGATTTTCCGCAAAGTGTGCACAGCATTTTTTTTTTCTCATTGATTTACATTGTACTGTAAATCAATTGCGGATCTGCAGCGTTTCTGCACCGCAAAAAACGCTGCGAATCCGCAGAGAATCCGCAACGTGTGCACATACCCTTAGAAGGTAGGCCACAGAGGAGGATGTTGCAGTAGTCAAGGCGGGAGATGATTGGGGCATGCACAAGCATTTTGGTAGAGTGAGGGTTGTGGAATGGACGGATTCTGGAAATATATTTTAGAGCTGGAGGCAACAGGAGGTGGGGAGAGCTTGGATGTGCAATTTGAAGGACAGGGCAGAGTCCAGGGTTACTCTGAAGCAGCGGATTTCCAGGACAGGGGAAAGTGTGATTTCATTTATTTTCATAGATAGATCAAGTAGGGAGGGTATGCGAGATGGAGGAAAGATGATGAGTTCAGATTTGTCCACATTGAGCTTGAGGAAGCGAGAGGAGAAGAAATCAATCATCATGTGGTGTCCACTGAAGTCAATCTCATTGTAAAGCATGGACATGATAGGATTTCCAGAGTGAGAGCTGCTTTTCAATGGGAGACACGAAAAAAGAAAGTGACCATTTTTCATTTATGTCAAATGTCCTTATACGATGAGATTAAAGTTGATCATATCTTAGAGAAGTGTTGTCCACATATGCAATTTTCAGCAGATCCTGCCCCCATCTAATGTGTACTGGGGCTGATGGTGGGAAAGAAGGTTTAAACGTTGGATTTCAGCAGACTGACAGTGATCTGAGTGGTAAGACTACCTGAACTTGCATGAACACTTCCCAATTATTGGGAACGAGGGTTCCTAGGAGTGTTCCATTTCCAATAATATCGCAGTGTTACCAGGCTGCTGATCACCAGACGAATGAGCAAAATGCTGATCTTTTGGCTGGTTTAAAAGATCATTGTTCTCGGCAGCACATCATCCTGTGTAAACAGGACTCACGTTGCCATGAACAATGGCAGCCTATGCGCACTGAATGATCTGTTACTGATTGTTCTGTGTGCATCTTATGCAGTCAGCCTATCCAACCAGGCTGTGAACGGCAGTGATTTATTGCCGCAGATTGTATACTTACACTTAGTTATAAGAAATTGCAGCCTATTTTTCTTTTACTGAGGTGATAATTGGCCTGACAAGCGTGCATAAAACACTGGTCCTGGTCACTGCTCCATGAAGAGATGTCGGTGATCAGCCCGTAAAGAGCAAACGCTTGTTTTTTGGGCAGAAGTTGGCCTGTATAAAATAAGCTTTTAAGTATTATTCCCAGTATCAAAAGATATTGCCTATGCATAGTGTAAAAAATCACTTACTGATTGCCGGGGATATGACATCTACCACCCCTACCCAACAGTTTTGGATCCTGGGTACCTGAGTAAAATTGAGTTGCACATGCTCCATTCATTATCTATGGGACTGCAGAAGAAAGCTGAGAACAGCGCTCGGCTATGTACACCAGTCGGTAGACAATGAATGGAGTGGATGCTGAGCATGTGCACTTTTGCTTCATTCAAGATGGGACTCGGCAGAGCATGCTTTACAAAATCCAGATCCCGCTCTTGGGAACGTTTGAGTGTCCTAGTGGTCCCGCCACCAGTAATCAATAATTTATTTTCTATCCTCTGGATAGAAGATAGCTTTTGGTTTTGGGCATAACCTTCAAGGTGTCCAGAATTTGGATGAGGAAAAAAAAATAAAAGAAGTGCAGCATATGGGATGAGCAGCAGATATAACACACACATAAAGGCCCATTTAGATAAGCCAAGCATAAAACCTTACAAGCTCTGTTTGTAAGGAAGAGGTTCTGCATGACCTCGAAACCCGTTGACTATTATCCTGTTTGAAATAAAGCTTTGAAGAATATCGTCCAAGATTCATCTTTATCAGATTTGGACACATACACCCTTTTTCACCCTTAAGAAATCATAGCTGACTGAACAAAGCATAGTATCCACAGGGGTCTTCCAATAGCAGCTTGGATCCTAGCTTGCTGGTGGGGCTGTGAATTTCTTCACTGAAGCTGAGGAGGCTGGGCCTCCTTGCTGGACCAGGTGTCCTGTTACAGCTGCACAAAGGAAGGTTTTTTTTTTTTAATCCCATGCCAAACAGGATACAAATGATTGATATTAAATTATATCTCCAATATTATTCTATGTTATCCATAGAACCATTGGCTTTTTAACAATAAGGGCATGTGCACATGTTGAAAATTGGCAGCAGATTTTTCTGCACCAAAAAGCTAAGTGTTGACAAGGAAAATCACTGGGCAAAATACAAGCCATTAAAAAAAAAGTTGCTTTTTTATTCTTCCTTTTTTGTTGTTTTTCATGTGTTTTATTTTTCATTTATTTGAATGAGTGAAAAATAGACTGAAAGAATTGATATGCTGCAGATTTGAAAAAAAAACACAAAAAAAACGCTTTGATGGTTCAAATCCACAAGGAAAAAATTAGCAGCATGTGTTTTTCATGTTTTTACTGTGCTAGTAAAATAAAAGTCAGATTCTGGTTGATTGCCATGAGGTGTTTAATAATTATTATAATCACGCTTCATTTAGTTTGTAATGTTCATTTTCTGTGCGATGAGGTAAATTAGCTGAATCTTTTAAGGGGATATTTTTTTTCATCTTGGTCCAAAAACCATGTGAACAATTTGTTTTGCTGCAAAAGTAGAATCTCCTTGAACTACTTAGCGCCGGGAAGTTTGTTCGCTCACAGCTAGGTGATTCCCTCTCATTGCTTAGTAATGAAGGTCTGAAGAGAGGTATCATCTGCTTCTTCCTGCAGAGATCGTTTCATTAGAAATGCTAATAAGAGTTCAGGCAGCCTGGAGGGATACACAATGCTGGCTCATGAATACCAGATGAGCGTGCCTCAGTCACTGTCAGGAGAACCATCACTAAAGGAATTTGTCACCGAGCGGAAGACACTTCTGTTTTATCATAACTGAAGAGACACAGTTGGCAATAATCAGAAAGGTTCTCACCCTCACAACCTGCAGAAGACCTACTTATGTCAGGGAACAGTAGGCGGTATCACTTCCATACATGATACCCACTTTCCAACTTTTCAACTTTGGTTGTTTGCTTGTTCCTGCTCTGCATGTGCGGAAAATGAAATTAACAAATCACGTAACTATCAATACAAATGGTATATGGCATATACCGCTGTTGTCTATCACCATCTTAGGCTATGTTTCCTCAATGAGGTTTTTGGTGAATTTTTGACGTTGCAAATTTTTGCACCCAAAAAGTAGGATAGGCTATTTGAATTTTTTTTTTTTGAAAAATACACAGCATAAAAAATTCACCAAAAACTCATCGTGGGAACATAGACTAATGGCTTATTCACACATCAGTATTCTACATCAGTGTTTGTATGTCAAAACCGGAGTGGAACTTAGAGAAAAACTAAAAGAGTACACCTGTTCCTGGTTTTGTCATACAATTACTGATGAAGTACTGATCAAAAATACTCAGTCAATAAAGCCTAACCCTGCTAACAAGGCGATAGTGAGTGTCCAACTCCAAGATTACAAGGCTCTCGGACTACAGTCCCAGTAGACCCCGTCTTCTCTTTCAATTTTTCCTTCTCACCTACCGACCTTAAAGCTATGACTTTTTTATTTTTTGGGACAATAGAGTTGCATCAAGCTTTGCTTTTTTTTGTGATACAAGCTGTGGATTTTATCATCACCATTTTGGCTCCATATGATTTTCTGATCTCTTTTTATTCCATTTTTATGACAGGCAAAGTTACCAACAAATAGTGATTCTGCCAATTCAATTTTTTTTCCATCTCGGTACTCATTATTTGGGATACATTTAGTAATATTTAATTAGTCCGGGCAGTTACACTTCTTCAGTTTGTGCGTGAAAAATAAAAAAAATCTTTAAACGTCAAAAATTGTAATCAAGCCAAATTGCAAAAATGATCATAAAATAGTTTGAAAAAGCAGATTTTTGTTGGTTCCTTTTAACACTAGCCCTGTCAATTATTAAAAAGTAGGTGGGGCTTAGTGAGGAGGGGTGTGGCCAAGAAATTAATTATAAGTTACAATAGAAATGAACTTCCGTTTCTGACTGGAGCACATTTCTTACTGTTACACCTCTTTATCAATTTGGTGCATCATACTGTAGTGGATTGCTTATCAAAACCTCTGTGTAAAATGCCAGTCCTGATGAATTGCTGTCTCTAACTGACAAAACATGTACTGTCGCCAATCAGGGAATCATATCGCTATCCCTTCAACCTTCGTTTGTCAAAACTTGTGTTGTTGTAAAAGTTCATTTAAATTAATAGATAATTAGAAAGTCATTCACCAATTATCCTCTTGTGTAAAAATGCCGCCAATCACCCAATGAGTAAGCAAAATGCTCATTAATTAGTTGATTGGATTGCTCACTCTAGTGTTAAAATCATCAATATTGGCAGCACGTTGTCTTGTGTAAGCTACAAGTAATGACATTCTTTGCAGACAGAACGATCATATCTACGACCGTTCTGTGCTCATACAATTCTAGTCAGCCTGCCTTAGTAGGTCACTTATTGACCACCATATGGCTTGTACATGGCCGATCAGTGGTCAATAACCGGTTATAATTGGCATGTCTTAAGTTGGGAAAAGGAATATAATCAGGAGTAGCGGCTGAGGTGTGTTAAATTTTACTGTCTGTACCTTTAGAAACCACTTAAAGAGGACCTTTCACCAATTTTTTTCATGTTGATGTGGACAAATGATGTAATCATGGCTGCAGAGCTAAATAAAACATTTTTTTTCTGTTTCTCTTGCCTCTCCATTGCGCACATATTAGCAAAGTACTTGGCATCTAATGAGTCAACTTTTGTTAAGTCCAAGTGGATGTTCCCTGGGGCTTGTACTTATTCTCCCCGTAAGAGTTGGCCAATCATAAGCAGGCAACAACACTGCAGAAAGAGAACACGCCTCCACCATAGCTTAGAACAGGTTTCTCAGTGTGTGAGATGTAATGATACAGCTCTGATTTCCTGGTTTAACCTTCTGCATGATTAAAAAATGCAGGAGAGTTTACTTGTGTCACATTACAAACCATTATATCAGCTCTCCTCCTCTCACAGCACTGTCTGCTCTGCTCTGCTGCTCCTCCCTTAAACTGCCTGTCGGGAGATGGGTCGCACTTATATCTGTTGTGCTCAGAGTAACTTGCAATCGCTCTCACTGAAAAGTGATTTACAAGATGCTGTAAGCACAAGAGTCATAAGTGTAACTCATTTCCAGAAACGAAGTGTGAGGGGGGTGGCAGTACAGTAGAGTTGACAGTGCTAGGAAAGGAGGAGAGCTGATGAAAGAGTTTATAATGTGACACAACTAACCTCTGCTGCGCTGCCCCTAACCCCACATATATGTCATCTAGATTGTGTATCTAGTTTAACATATGTTTTGTGAAAGGTACTCTTTAAAAATCCTTGCATTTGCACTTAGATAGGATAATTTCCAATCAGCATATAAAAGTGACAGAAACAACAATGATGACAGCTCCCCCACTGAAGTGAATTTACTACATAGGAATACAATGTTACAGTATCATTAGTTGTGACTACCGTCCTAGGATTCTGCACTATTCTATCTATGCCGACCATCGCTGTTGCACTTTTCTAATTTGCTGTGGTACAAAGCTCCGAAAGATTTAATAAACTTTTGTACAAAATAGATCATATTATGGAAAGAACCGTAAATAACGATGACATAACTGCATTTAGTGTCCATCGTATGACGGACAACTCCCTTCATTATCTCACATGCTGTTTTTCCGGAGTTACAGTCTTGTTTTACATCATTTTCATCCTCCTTCTATGCGTCCTCTATATGTATAAAAGAAGTAATTTATTGCTGTGTCCTAAAAATTCACTTTTTCACATCAAACCTAATACAAAAAGCAAAGCTTTGAAGAATATATTACAAGGGCTGATATTCCTCTGTAGTCCTTCATGCTAAGATCAGGTCAAGATAAGAAAAAAATGGCTAAAAGATGGAAATTACTTTAAGCTTTGGACATGGACAAAAAAAATGTGATACAAGAAAAACAATAGAAAATTACAGGTTCAAATACGAGGGAAGATCAGTGAATGGCCATTATAGGTTATGAGTGGTGTCACAACAAGGACTTCCTTAAAGGGGTTTATATAAATAAAGCTGTTTATCATGGTATAATGAAAAAATCTGCAACTTTTCTAATATACGTATAATGTTATTATTTGATACCATTTTCAACATCTGTTTGTAAGTGAATGAAAACATTCATGTGTATACCCTACGGCGGATTCCTTGCATACATCGTCCTAAGGGTCCTATACACATCAGATATCTATAGGCTGAATGATAGTTTCTCCAACAGTAGTCTTTACCGGCTGCCCCATACTCAGCTGTGTTCCTAGGTTCGCCATGGCCGAGCCATTGCCAGTCGTCTGGTGGTGACTTGTGACCCGGCCATTGGACATCCAACAGGCTAAATCCTTCATACTCTCCCATACACATGAGACTGTCGACTGATGGCACCTATATGGGCGGACTGGGATGACTTTCCTCATATGTGTATGGGGGCATCAATCCTCAGCTGAGAAGTCTATATCATTGTATCTAGTCTAGGCAATCCTTTAAGAGATCACATTCCTTGATTTCGGACAAACACATTTTACTTAAACTGATACATTGTAGCACACTATCAGAATAGGGGAAATTTGTGTTACCGATCGCCTTACATGGATACCGAACTACCCACTGATAAAAAAATGGTCATATTTATTTAAAAACGACAACTCAGAATCTTTGGACTCCTCACCTGATCCGAGTGTAATTCAATGGGGTCCATGGGGCATCGACAGCCTGTCGTGTGGTCGATCTGGAACATCAATGTGGCTTCTTTATAACTAAAACTTAAGGATGAGTACGTAGGAGAAAAGCAGCAGGAATAATCTGAAATGTGAATTGTTGTCAGTACAATCCCAACATTGTTATCACAATTATCTAATTTAGAAAACCATCTTAGAAGTCAAAATTTTGTCTCTGAAATGAATGCAAACCTTAAGAGAATTGTCTTGATTTTGATAGCAGCAAGAAATACTACATAGCTTCTGCTGTTACATATGAATGGCTGTACATGTGGATCGTGGATTGGGGCTGAAGTGGTACTTCACATTGGCTAAGATGATCAGATGTCCTGGAGTACATAGACTGATGTTGTTCCTGGAGTACATAGACTGATGTTGTTCCTGGAGTACACAAACTGAAGTTGTTTTCATTAGTCTGCTGCTTTATCAGATATCTTAGTTACTGTAACTTATTTCACACATTTGTGTATTTTCACAAGTATGGTGGCCATGAGATAAGGCAGGCTTCACACTAGCGTTCGGCAGGGCCGTGGACGAAAGCCTTCTTCCTCTGTGAAGCCCCGCTCACTGCCGTGCCTTTTCCTTCAGCTCCGCCTACATCTACATGCGTTCTGCATACCCTATCTTTAACATTGGGTACGCAGGCCATGCGGATGTATGCTGATGCCTTCGCATGTGTCATTTTGAAGCTGTGCCGACCACAACAAAATGCAACATGATAGTATTCTGCTACAGATGGATCTGGATAAGTTGGAAACTTGGGCTGAAAGGTGGCAGATGAGGTTTAACAATGATAAATGTAAGGTTATACACATGGGAAGAAGGAATCAATATCACCATTACACACTGAAGGGGAAACCACTGGGTAAATCTGACAGGGAGAAGGACTTGGGGATCCTAGTTAATGATAAACTTACCTGGAGCAGCCAGTGCCAGGCAGCAGCTGCCAAGGCAAACAGGATCATGGGGTGCATTAAAAGAGGTCTGGATACACATGATGAGAGCATTATACTGCCTCTGTACAAATCCCTAGTTAGACCGCACATGGAGTACTGTGTCCAGTTTTGGGCACCGGTGCTCAGGAAGGATATAATGGAACTAGAGAGAGTACAAAGGAGGGCAACAAAATTAATAAAGGAGATGGGAGAACTACAATACCCAGATAGATTAGCGAAATTAGGATTATTTAGTCTAGAAAAAAGACGACTGAGGGGCGATCTAATAACCATGTATAAGTATATAAGGGGACAATACAAATATCTCGCTGAGGATCTGTTTATACCAAGGAAGGTGACGGGCACAAGGGGGCATTCTTTGCGTCTGGAGGAGAGAAGGTTTTTCCACCAACATAGAAGAGGATTCTTTACTGTTAGGGCAGTGAGAATCTGGAATTGCTTGCCTGAGGAGGTGGTGATGGCGAACTCAGTCGAGGGGTTCAAGAGAGGCCTGGATGTCTTCCTGGAGCAGAACAATATTGTATCATACAATTATTAGGTTCTGTAGAAGGACGTAGATCTGGGGATTTATTATGATGGAATATAGGCTGAACTGGATGGACAAATGTCTTTTTTCGGCCTTTCTATGTTACTATGTTACTATGTGTTTGACACAGGTCAGCGCAGCGTCATGACGATGCCTGCGGAGGCATTCGCATACATCTGCATGGCCCGCGTACCCAATGTTAAAGTTAGGGTATGCAAAACGCATGCAGACGTAGGTGGAGCTGAAGGAAGAGGCGTGGCAGTTGGCGGGGCTTCACGGAGGAAGAAGGCTTTCGTCTGCAGCCCTGCCGAATGCTAGTGTGAAGCTAGCCTAACAGATCCTTCATTTCCTTGCTGAAAGCACTGTTCTTTCCTTTTCCCCAGGCTCTCCTGCTCTCTGTTCAGAACTGCTGTCGCTCTGTCCTGAAAGGTTGGTGCATCAGGTTACTTAGATGATCGGCCCCTCGTAATGTTCTCCGGGTAATCTGTTTGATGTCTGGACCTTGTCTGATGTTTTATGCGCAAATCTTCTTTGGCTCCGGCTATTTTGCATTGTGCTATATTTGTTTTTTATTCTTGACCTGTGTGGGGAAACGGGCCAGTGGGCACACAGGGTCCACTAGCCGGAATCCCATAGTCTGGTGATGTATTATGATACACTACTACTCCCCTCTTCTCTGGGTGGTGGGTGAAGTGTACAGACTGAGGGCGGATTCAGGAGCTAAGGCAAGGTACATGGTCCTGGCGTCTACACCATCAGAAATAATCTGGGGAACAGGGTGAGGTAGGGCGCCCCTTGCATTAGGGACAGAGGAAACGCCCTTGGTCCCGGGACACCAAACAACAGAGTCGTGACATATGTGGCCATTAAACAATAGACCTGCAAGTCTCCTACTATCAGGTGGCATCCTCGGTGCCTCTTCTAATTAGTAGGCTGTCGCGATGCCATATGCAGTATAACAATGAAGTTTTGCTGGGTTTTTAAACAAAAGAGGTTCAGTGGATACTGGCAGATAGGAGGTTCGCAAGGCTCTGGCCTAGTGGCCATGGACCACCAATGTAACTGCTGGATCAAGTCCCTGAAAATATTTTACAACTCTAGTGAACATCACTCTTGCCCCAATTTAGCCAGTGCCAGTCGGTTATTGATTTCCAGAGTAAACTTCTTTCCAGAAGCCGCATTTGTGGAAACTGTAAAACCTTCAGGGTGGACAGGACTCTCCTTAATTTAGTAGCACATAGTAAGCTCACCTCACTTTGAGGAGTGGTTTATTAGGTTTTAACTGGTTTCAAGTTGATGTTTCTAATCAAGTGCACACTGGTAAAGACTCCTATTGTCAAGCATGAAGCCTATAGTTGTAAACGTGGGCTCCAGAGTTTATTACTTGACACTTCCAAAAACAATGACTCCACGTCGCCTCCACCTAAGTGCTCTAAACACATGAGTAGTTGCATTATGAGGACTCACAAATGGCGTCTGTCATGCTAGGATTACAGGCCCGGTACCAGGCGGTTCATACTCAAGTTCCGTCTCCATTAATCATCTCTTCTACCTTCTACCTTACAAGGGATCTTGTTTTACGTTTATTGCTCACCAACACTGCTCTTTTGTGAAATTACTGATTTATTATGTGTTTTTTCGGCCTTGCACAGTAATTTCCAATAAATTATTGGGTGCTTTGTGAGCTGTATATGGAGGTGAACATAAACTGACAGCCACTAAAATTAAGCCATTAAATTAAAATCATGGCCATGCATTTTGCAGCTTGGTGCTTTCCTACCAAGTACTGTCGATACGGGAGCACTGAGCCGACAGATAGCATTTTTTTTTTGCAGAACACATTGATGTGGTCACTGGTCAGAGACGAATGACTCAAACTGTCTGCTCTGTTATTTTTCAGCAAATGGAGCATCTCTAGACAAAAGCATTATGTGACGGTCTGCCTCATATGGCACATATGTAATGCACTCATCTCCATTATTGAACAAAGAACTGCTTTATTAGCTGTGCCCTACATCATTTATTGCCATTCGTGACCTTACAATACTCCAGGCCACTGACAAAAGAGGCAATTCAAGAAAACTGTGAAAGGGATAAAAGTTCGGTGACTATGACGGCAGACGCTTCGGGCCTTCGTGCCATATTTATTTTTATACCAGTTTTGACTCTTACATGTATTCGCTCTCCTCATGTTTTCTAGGCCAAATCCACTAGAGAAAAAGAAATAGACATGCAAGTCCTTAAATTGTCCTTTTGAGTAAAGTTGGTAAAACTTTTTTTGTCAACTGTTTCTTTGTTATTAGTGTTTTTTTTTGAAGATTAATAAAACGGTATGTCCCCTAGCTTTCGAAATGCTTGTACTTTAGTAGGTATATTAGATTTGTTATAGAACAAAAGAAACTCTCTTGCATATAAGAGTGGTGACTATTAGTGATGAGCAAATATACTCGTTACTCGAGATTCGACATTTCCCGAGCACTCTCGGGTGACCTCCGAGTATTTTTTAGTGCTCGGAGATTTAGTTTTCATCCCTGCAGCTGAATAATTTACATCTGTTAGTCAGCATAAGTACATGTGGGGGTTGCCTGGTTGCTTGGGAATCCCCACATGTAATCAAGCTGGCTAAGAAATGTAAATCATTCAGCTGAGGTGAGGAAAACTAAATTTCCGAGCACTAAAAAATACTCAGCGGTCACCCGAACGTGCTCTGGAAATATCGAGTAACGAGTAAATTCGCTCATCACTAGTGAGTATCCTAGAAGTCAATGTTTGTCCATTTCACAAGTCTTGCAACATAACCAGGGATACATGCCAATCCAGAAACTCATCTATAGGTAGCTGTTTGCCCCTTACCAGTGAAGAGAAGAGTCTGGCTGGATGTGACAATACCGGGGTAATGCTGGTTCTACTTAAAGCGAACCTGTAAGCATACCAAGGGTAGCATGAATCAGTACTTGGCTGCACCATTGCAGTCAAGTATATGTTTCTTTTAAATGGTCCAAGGTTTCAGTGAAAACATAGTTTGGAGATCCGGGTTCTCCCCACACCACTGCAGTTGATTGAAAGGTCTTTACCATGTATGTATATAGCACTTGGAGCGGCGCTGGGAAAAGTCTTCAAACTTCTCCCGATTTCCCAGCCCTCCACCTCCAAAACCAACTTCTCCACCATTACAGAAGATCGACTCTCGGGGCGTGGCCTGACTTCTGATGGTGCAGGTTGCATAGTGTGGGAGCTCCATTCCCAGGACTCATAAAGCGGCACACAGCAGTGCACAGACGGTGCTTTCTCCTCCAGAACTCCCCACTCCTGCTCCTTACCGTTCGGTGAGTGTATGGGGAAATCTAAAGCCGGCGCAGGGGACCCTTCCAGGCGCATTGTGGACTTCTTTGCAGCCACCCCTCAGCAGCCTCAGAGGCCCAAGATGGCGCCGCTTTCTCCTAGATCCTCCAGAGCTGCACGCCGAGGCTCTCAGTCTTCTGCCTCAAGCACAGCAGCAGCTGATCTCTCAGAGGCTCCAGTTACAGCAACGCTGCTCAGAGACATGCTTGGTGACCTCCGTACCTCCCTGCAGGAGGATATGCGTTCCATGATGGCAGAGCTCAGGGGGGAGGTGGAGGAGCTGGGAGGCCGCACGGATCATCTTGAAAATAAAATGTCCGAACTGGTAGCTTCTCACAATGATTTGTGGGAAGCTCATGATAACCTGCAGCTGCTTGTTACCAAAACTCATGCTAAAACCCTGGATTTGGAAGACAGATCCAGGAGAAATAATGTGAAACTAAGAGGCATTGCTGAATCAATTGGGGCTGATGATCTCAGAGCCTTTCTACAAGACTTTGTCATATCTGTTCTCCCACTTTATTCCAAAGATGACGTTGTGATCGACCGTATTCATCGGATCCCTAAACCCTCAGGCCTTGACCCTGCGGTACCCAGAGATGTACTAGCTCGCATCCATTTTTTTGTTATGAAGGAGGAATTTCTGCAAGCACTAAGATCGAAGCCGTCGCTACCTGAACGATTTGCTACCATTGCAGTTTTCCCTGATCTGTCTCCAGGAACTCTAGCCCTCCGCAGGGCTTTTGCACCATACACCTCAATCCTGAGGGAAAAGGGTATATTATACCGCTGGGGTTTCCCCACCAAACTTTGCATTCGTAAAGACGGTTCATTTACCACGTGCCTATCCCCGTCGCAAGCAGCCAAGACCCTGTCCCAATGGGGTTTTGACCCTCCTGCGCCCACTCCTGCCTCTGCTTCCACCAAACCTGGAGGATCTGGTCCCCGGAGACGCCGTATTACCCCTGACTGGAAGGTCGCCTGAAGTGTCTATTTTAACCATTTCCTGGCTGGAAGAATTTATTTTTTCCTTTTTCCCACTCAGTTCTAGTTCTCGTTTTTTTTTTTTTTCTCTTCTTTTTGCTTGCTGAGTTTTTTGCTGAGGCTGGTTCCTGGCAGGACTCCGCTCAGCATATTGCCCCATTGGTGAACTGTTTTCTATTTTCACCTCGGACTCAGGATTTCCCTGGATGTTCCCTTGTTTAAATGTTTGGATTTTGTATGTTTGTTTTTCCCTTCTCCCCCTTCCCTCCCTCTCCCCCCTCCTTTCCCTCTTCCCCCCCCTCGTCACAGATGGAGTTTGCGAGGTATCCCACGACATGTTTATGCTTTTTTTGTGGGTAATGGGTTTGCGTATCTTCTTCAGCAAATTGTGTAACATATTACAATGAGTGTTTCTTTATATTTTTTATTGTTAACGGCCTCAACTCCCCTGGTAAGAGATCGATTGTCTGGCGTCAGCTCGCTAAATCCAAACACGATATTATATGCTTACAGGAGACTCATTTACTAGAACGGGACAATATAAGAATGTATTCGAATCTATACCCCCACCAATTTTTTGCGAATGGGAAGACCAAAAAGGCTGGGGTGGCAATTTTTTTTAGCAAGGCTAACTCTTTCCAGCTAATTAGTTCTACAGCCGACCCCGCGGGCAGATACATTATAATTTTATGTTTAATCAACAATACCCCTTACACCATTGCCTCTGTGTATGGCCCAAATTTTGGTCAGGTTAAATTTCTAAATAATTTATTTCAAATCTTAGGTAATTATCAGCATGGTCATAAATTAGTTGCCGGAGACTTCAACATTCCAGTATCCAAGAATCTGGACTGTTCATTGTCGGCCGTGGCCAGGGGTGATGCGGCCCAGCTGATTAGCTCCTACAATTTACACGATATCTGGAGATATCTCCATTGTAATGAGAGAGACTACACATTTTGGTCCCCTCGTCACGGTTCTTACAGTAGAATTGATTATATTTTAGTAGATGATGTCGCTCTCCCCCACTGCATGTCTGCAAATATAGGTAATATCACTTGGTCTGATCATGCTCCTGTGTCAGTCTCCCTAGAAGACTCTCTTGCAATCAGACCCCCTTCACACTGGCGCCTTAATGACCACCTTCTCTCTGAGCAAGCGAACTTTACACTAATTGAAAACTCTTTGCAGGAATTCTTTGCCTTTAATGACTCGGCGGATGTGCGTGAGGACTCCCTCTGGTTCGCTCACAAGGCAGTGGCTTGTGGCCTTTTCATTAAGATGGCTGCGACAGCTAAACGCAAGTATAACTTAAATCTTCAATCTGCCTTGGCTGAAGTGGCCCGGCTGGAGTCTTGCCACAAAGCCTGCCCCTCCCCTCAATTATTTTCCAATCTTTCTGATGCACGCCTGCGCCTTCGCCAGCTCCTCCTCCATGGAGCAGAAAATTCGCTCAGGAAATCGAAAGCCAAATTCTACTCCATGGGTGACAGGGCAGGCGCCTTACTAGCTAAACGCGTTAAAAAAAAAGAAGCCCAAACCAAAATTGCTTATCTTCTTAAGTCAGATGGTTCTCGGATTTACAACCCAATTCATATTGCTGAAGAATTTGCCTCATACTACTCCTCATTATATAACCTAGATTCTGACGTAAATACTCCTCAACCTTCTCAGGACTCAATTAACGCTTTTTTGAATAAATCGAATCTCCCCACTGTTAATCCGGAGCAGTTGTCACTCCTTAACGGCCCTATAGAAGCAAATGAAATCTCCCAAATAATCAAAGAGGCCAAAAAACGCTCTGCCCTGGGTCCAGACGGCTTTTCCTTCTCATACTACTCTCATTTTCTCACTATCCTCTCTCCTTTTCTCATTCGTTTATTTAACTACTGGCGCTCTATGGGTACTATTGAGAGAGAGGGTCTGGAGGCTTGTATTTCGACACTTCCTAAACCTGGGAAACCTATGACCTCTCCTGGCAATTTTCGTCCCATCGCCCTTTTAAATTGCGATGTAAAAATATATGCTAAGGTCTGGGCAAATAGGTTATTATCGGTGCTCCCATCCTTGGTTCACTCAGACCAGGTTGGGTTTGTCCCGGGTAGGCAAACTAGAGATGGTACGAGACGCTTGATCGACCTGCTGGATGTGGTGGAGAGGCGGAGCCTCCCCAGTGTGTTCCTATCTCTCGACGCGGAAAAGGCGTTCGATCGGGTGCACTGGGGCTATATAGCATCTACATTGCACAAATTTGGTCTTACTGGCCAGATTTTTTCAGCTATTATGGCTTTGTATTCCAATCCTTGTGCCTCAGTTCGCTCAGCCGGCTTTAAATCCCGTATATTTTCTATTTCAAATGGGACCCGGCAGGGTTGCCCCCTCTCCCCCATCATCTTTGCTTTAGTCATGGAGCCCCTGGCGGCTGCGGTGAGGCAATGCCCTGACATTAGGGGGGTAATGGTGGGAAGTCAGGAACACAAAATTGGCCTCTACGCCGACGATGTGGTGTTGTCTTGCTCTGCTCCTCTACAGTCACTATCTGCAGTGTCTTCCATTCTTACCCAATTTGCTGAAGCCTCCTATTATAAGCTAAATCTGTCCAAGTCCACAATTTTTCCCCTATTTATCTCTTCCTCTCTCCAACTTCAAATCCAAAATATTTACCCTTTTATATGGTCTCCGCTCGGATTCACTTATCTAGGTATTCAAATTACCCATATTAAAAACATTGTTCGCCTTAACTGTGATTCAACCCTCCACGAAATTAAAAAAGAAATTGACCAGCTTGCCTGCTCTCATCTATCCTGGATGGCTAGGATACAAACGTCTAAGATGTTAATTCTCCCTAAACTTATATATCTTTTTAGATGCCTCCCCTTCGCTATCCCCTCTAAGTACCTCTCTGCTTTTCAGCAAATTATTGACCGTTTTATTTGGAATAACAAGCCACATAGAATAAAACGCTCTCTAATGTCTCTCCCATATGCCAGGGGAGGTCTTGGTGCCCCTAATATCCACCTTTACCACAAAGCTGCTCTCCTAGACCCCCTTAAGATTTGGTGGGAGGGGAACTCCTCCCTCCAGTGGTTCCATATTGAGTCGTGCTTTGCCCCTAGGGGTTCCCTCAAACTTTTGCTGGAGATCTGTTTGCTCCAGCCGCCCAGTCGGAGCTCCCCTCTTAAAACAATTTGCTCCGCCACTAAGGTCTGGACAAGTCTCTGCCCTACTTACCTCCCTTTTATATTTGACTACGTCTCTATTCAAGCATTAGAATACGCAATAGATGGTTTGTCTCTCTCCGCCTGGGGGGACTGCGGAATACACCTAGTGAATGATCTCTATAATGAGTCGGGCCTGAGATCATTTGCGGACCTCACTGCTCGCTATAACTTGCCTCCTAGGGCTTTTTTTCAGTATTTCCAAATTCGTAGCCTCCTTAAACATTGTAACTCCTTCGGTGTGGCCGTGTCCCCCCTGGGTATGGAGACCCCAATCCACAGATTTTTCAGACCAAACACGTGGATTGATCATGGCATTTCCATCATTTATAAATCCCTCCTCTCCCATGATTTCTCTGAGAGACTCCCATTTATGTCCACTTGGGAGGGTGCCCTTGCATTCGAGGCTTCCCCGGAGGATTGGAGCATGGCTATGCTGCATCCTTCCAAATTCTCTTCGTGTCTTGGTCACCTCGAACAAAGCAAAAAAATTCAGCTCCTATGGTACTTCACTCCTGTTAAATTAGCTAAATTTTATCCCTCCTCTTCCCCATTATGCTGGAAAAATTGTGGTGTTTCTGGTTCGCTGGCTCATGTATGGTGGAGTTGCCCTAGTGTGCAAATATTTTGGCGTCAGGTTGAAGCGATTCTTTCAGAGGTGACCCATCTTCCTATCAACCTAACTGGCCCTTTAGCAATATTGGGTATATCTCTCTTGGACTTCCCATCTTCCCTTCAACCCATTATTTCTAATATTCTTGTGGCGGCCCGACAATGTATTGCAAAGCATTGGAAATCTTCTAATATTCCCTCCAGACCTGAATTGATATCCAAAATTAATCTGCACTTTAGTTATGAGTCGATTACTGCGGACTGTCTTGCAAAAAAGAATAAGGTCCTTACGTGGTGGGACCCTTGGGTCTCCTCACCCTTTATTTCCTCGCCTGACCACCATCCCCCTTCTTTTGCCAGCTGACTCAATTGTTTGATATCATAGCTATGTATGCGCCCATGTATTGTAATTTTTTTTTGTTTCATTCTTGATCGTGGATATTTACATTTATGTCTGCCTCTTCCCCTCCCCCTTCCTCCCCCTTTTTCCTTCCCATGTTGCATTTTAATTGTACTCTGTTTTCTCAATAAAAATTGAATGGTTAAAAAAAAAAAAAAAAAAAAAGATCGACTCTCCACTCTACTCTCAAGATCAGATCTCACCACCTGTGCACTTGACCAGATCCCATCCCACTTCATCCCAAATCTCACCACAGTCTTCATCCCAACCCTAACCCATCTCTTCAACCTATCACTAACAACTGGTGTTTTCCCCTCAAGCTTTAAACATGCCTCCATCACACCTATCCTCAAAAAGCCCTCTCTTCACCCATCCTCTGTATCTAGCTATCGCCCTATATCACTTCTCCCCTATGCCTCCAAGCTACTGGAACAACATGTCTACCTTGAACTGTCCTCCCATCTCTCTTCTTGCTCCCTCTTTGACCGCTTACAATCTGGCTTCCGGTCACACCACTCCACTGAAACTGCCCTTACTAAGGTCACCAATGACCTTTTAACCGCCAAGAGCAAGCAACACTACTCTGTCCTCATCCTCCTGGACCTATCGGCTGCCTTTGACACAGTGGACCATTCCCTATTATTACAGACCCTCTCATCCCTTGGCATCACAGACTTGGCCCTATCCTGGATCTCATCATACCTAACAGACCGGACATTCAGCGTCTCCCACTCACACACCACCTCCTCACCTCGCCCCCTATCTGTCGGAGTCCCACAAGGTTCAGTCCTAGGGCCCCTGCTCTTCTCCATTTACACCTTTGGCCTTGGACAGCTCATAGAATCTCATGGTTTTCAGTATCATCTCTATGCTGATGACACACAGATCTACATCTCTGGACCAGATATCACCTCCCTACTAACCAGAATCCCTCAATGTCTGTCCACTATTTCATCCTTCTTCTCCGCTAGATTTCTGAAACTTAACATGGACAAAACAGAATTCATCATCTTTCCCCCATCTCACGTGACCCCCCCAACGAACCTATCCATTACAGTAAATGGCTGCCCACTCTCCCCAGTCCCACAAGCTCGCTGCCTCGGGGTAATCCTTGACGCTGATCTCTCCTTCAAACCACATATCCAAGCCCTTTCCACTTCCTGCCGACTTCAACTCAAAAATATTTCATGAATCCGTTCATTCCTCAACCAAGAATCTGCAAAAACTCTAGTCCATGACCTCAACATATCTCACCTTGACTACTGCAACCTCCTGCTCTGTGGCCTCCGCTCAAACACTCTTGCACCCCTCCAATCTATTCTAAACTCTGCTGCCTGACTAATCCACCTGTCCCCCCGCTATTCCCCAGCTTCTCCCCTCTGTCAATCCCTTCACTGGCTCCCCATTGCCCATTGGCTCCCCATTGCGCTCCGCAAACTTTCTCTCTTTCCCATCTTCAAAAGTTGGGAGGTATGGGTAAAGAGAGTGTCCACTTTGCCTCGTCAGTGTTATATACTTTGGTATACCTTTCTAAAGGTTTTTATTAGTGTCATATGATGCAAACAGAAGGTATACCTCACCTGTGTCTAGTTTATGGCACTGAAGGCCTCTGCGATCTGGACAGAAGACCTCCTGTCAAAGAGAAAGATAATATATGGTACATATGTGACCAGAAGACACGCACTCCGCAGCTGCTAGAAGTTAACTTTGTCTTTGGAGCTGTAAAGCCGATTCGGAGATGTTGGAAGCATAGCTGGATTTCATTTGTGACTGTGTCCTTTGAAAATCCATCTCTGAACGTTAGTGCCCCTTTACCCGCCACTCATATTGTAGCCGAGGAGCGATGTAATAAAAATTCTCAAAAGCTTTTAAATGGCAAGAACAGACCTACGTAGCGAGAGTACGGCTCCTCTCCTCCCGCTCACATAATAAAAATCATCTTTGAGGATTACTGTGCCTGTAAGCAATGTTTAGCTATCAACAGATGATTCAAATATCAGTGCACGACAGAAGGCTGTAACACCTCATCCCTTAGTTTTTTGATGTGATTCAATTTGGCTTTTCTTTAATGCCAGTACATTAAAGTGTCCTTTATAGACAGCGCGAATCTGGCACCATAGCAACTACGTCTTCATATCAGTTTCGGATAAACATGGAGAATCATTTGCACAGCGTCGCTTCTATTAATAACGGCGGAGGGCAGAAGGTTGCTTCGTGAAATTGGGATTGCTTCACCGAGTGTCTACTGTCACCGTTCTGTGCAGAGCTGTCAGCAAAGAACTACTTGAAGGAGAAGACTTGTTTGGCTGCATATCCTATCCTCCGCTTCCAGGATGGGATGCTCTGATTAATAATTCAGTTGTGTTCAGCTCTTTTCACGTGGCGATTATTCGATTTCTTGCCATAGTCCGCGCAAATTTTTGCATCTCATGCACGCAATTTGCCAGTGACTAGTATTACATTAAGTGATGATCTCTTAAACACTGATATTTCTTTTATTGCATTGAGCGCCATCTATGATTAACAGGAACCTGTCAGAATTATTTCACTACTGAAACTAGTGGTCTGGCCGTAAAGGTTCTAGCACAACAAGGAAAAAATGATACCTGTTTTGCTGTAATCTGATGTGCCAGCGCTGAGAAATCAAGCTTTGAAGCCACATGCAAATGAGGGGCATTTCATGTCAAATCACAATGAAGTACATTGACACGCCCCCCAGTGAACCACCCAACTAATCTGCATGTGGCGTAAAAACTTGATTTCTCAGATAATAAAATCCTGGAGTCCAGAGCAAAGCAAAGTGTGGGCCTTTTCAGAGGTGGAGAAATGGAGAACTAAAACTGTATGGATAATCAATATCAAAGAAAAATGAAAGGCCCGCATTAGACTATTACATAATATCGGTGGGATTTGCTTACAGTCTAATGTGTCTGGACTCTTTCCAACTGTCCCCCAACAGATGAGGTCTGGGGAAAGAAGGATCCGACCTGTTGAATTTCCAATGGCCGATCCTTTTTATCAGGGGGAAATAAGCCACTGCCAGAGGAGTCTGGCGGTGGCTCTCTCAGAGGGAACGCAGGAGTGATCAGCACAGCTTAGTGTTCCTGTGCATGTGGCCCGGGAGCAATAGCTATGTAATGGAAATGGGGTCTTTGCAATTCTGTCATCACAACACTGTAATTATGGGTCAAAGGGGTAAAGTTTCTCCTTATGGAGAGCACCAAGTCAACAAGGAGACTTATAGGCCGTGCAATGCTTCTCTGGGAATTTAAAGCTCAACTCCAGTGTTTTTTATCTTTTACTTTGAGTGCTGGAGTGATGCCACTAATCTAAGTTCCCTGCAGCTATTATTTTTCCCTTAGACTGATTCTGTTGAGGAAAAATTTGGACATTGCCGCTGCCCCACAGAATAACATTTGTCCGATCAGATGTTTTGTGACATCGCACTCAGATCGAAAATACGGTCGTCTGCACGAGCCCTTATACTTACCAGCTGCTGTCTTCATCTGTTATTGGTGCCGTTCCTGTTGGTCTCCATCAGTTTGTGACCTGTCGGATTGCTCCGTTATTTGCAGATCAATCCGCAAGTCAGAACTCAATGTAAGTCTACAAGAGCTGGTCAGTCAGAAGTTGTGGTCACAAGGTGGCGGATCTGGACTCTATCAGTGCCGGGAAGAGATGAAGACGGCGGCTGGTAACAATAAAGCTAGGGTCAGGGAAGTGAGATTAACGGCAGCTCTCTAGCACTAAAATAAAAAATAAAACGCTGGAGTGGAGTTTTAAATATGTAATATGTAATCCTGAAAGTCAATATTCACCTTTAAAGGGCCTTGCCACAAGATGTAGAATAAGAAATCAAACCAGAAACTCCATTTGCACATGTGTATTTTGGAGTTTTTTCCCCTCATCAGTGCAGGTAGGAGATCTGACTTGACTGTAATTTACACATTTGCTGTCGACTGAGATGTCATGGATTCTAGATAATGGAGACTAAAGTTAAATGACCTGTGTTTAAAGGGAACCTGTCACCCCGAAAATCCCGGGTGAGGTAATCCCACCGGCATCAGGGGCTTATCTGCAGCATTCTGTAATGCTGTAGATAAGCCCCCGATGTAACCTGAAAAGGGAGAAAAAGACGTTATATTATACTTACCCAGGGGCGGTTCCGCTGCTGGTCAGGTCGGATGGGTGTCTCCGGTCCGCTGCGGCGCCTCCTATCTTCTTTCCATGACGTCCTCTTCTGATCTTCAGCCACGGCTCCGGCGCAGGCGTACTTTGCTCTGCCCTCTTGAGGGCAGAGGATAGTACTGCAGTGCGCAGGCGCCGGAAAGGTCAGAGGCCCGGCGCCTGCGCACTGCAGTACTTTGTCTGCCCTCAACAGACATAGAGCCTAATCACTCTGCACCCAATACACCTGAACGTCACTCATCAGGGAACACATGGGGCCCCATGCGTCTCCAAAGAGATAGCGTCATGCGACCGGGGACAGAGGGAGTGACTGCAAATGGCTATGTAATCATGATGCATCCGCACAGCGCACATCGCGCCGGACGGACATATAGATGTTGACACATACCCATCACTGCGGCCATATTCTTAAAGCCTGACATGCGCAAAGGGAATGGAGACTACAGATGGCTGCGTAGTCATGGTACGCCCGCGCCTGCGCACATCGCATCCGGCGGCCATATAACTGTAGGCCAAATCCTTACTCAGCACTGCGGCCATGTTACCGGAGCCAGACATGCGCAAACAATGCTTGCGGCCATGTTGGGAAAAAAAAACAAACCATATTGTTAGGTGCCAAAGATAACACCTATAGGCAGAAAATATGGCCAAACATAGAAAATAAGTAAAAATAAGAATAAGGATAAATGGCCATATTAACCACAGCAGTCATAAAAGACATGTGGGCAAGATAACAGGGGGCGGATTACCCCCAAAATTATATGGAACAATACGTTATCATGCCAATCCACACATCGCAGAAAATCAGTGGCAATATATATATCATATAATTAGAGATACACCAAAGCACAGAAGAACAAAAAACATGAAAAAACATAATAGTAAAATATCAGATAATGAAATGCACGGAATACAGACCACCATACTAGATGTCTATACAGACAAACGTTTGGAAAGACTTGCTAGGGCTCAACATATGAAGATAGTTATAGATGGTACTGGGCGAAATAAAATGGTCTAAATACAGGATAACAATCTCATGTACCAATGCATATACAGGAAACAGGGACATGTCCGAGAAAGTAATAATAATAATATGTATAATATAGTCCTGGTGGATCTGTAGTATGCGTATAAAGAGTCCCAATAGGTTTCTTCGACCAACCTGGTCATATGTTGCTCAAGACTTCACATATCTTCCAACAAGCCGATTATCCTGCTCCCAAGTAGGCGGCCAAGCAAGCGTCCTTAACGTGCCACAACTATCAATACTAAGAAAGAAAACAAAAAACCCATTAAGATCACATAAAATCAAATGCATGCGGAGGCACACACAGGGAAACACAGAAACCGGCGGACTACAAAAATGGGGCAAACGAAGTATTTTCATTTAAACCCTCCGGATGGATAGTCTGGAGGCGCCATATCCATTGCGTCTCCAATTTCGCAAGCCTTTTCGATAATTGGCCACCCCTGATATTAATTTTTAGAGTGTCGATTCCTCTAACCCTCAGTACTGATGCATTGCACCCGTGGAACTCCCTGAAATGCCTAGGCAATGTTTTAACGTGGAGGAATCAACGTGGCCACTGGCCGCCTGTATCCCCAGAACGTGTTCCCTCACACGGACTTTAAATAAACGGGTAGTCAGACCTACATAAATAAGTCCACACGGACAGGTGGCATAGTAGATCATATCGTGTATTACACGAGATATGTGATCTAATCGAGTATGTTCTGACACCCTTAGAGTCCATGAAAGTATCACAGGTATCCACATTGGGGCAGGCGACACAGTGGCCACACGGACGACATCCAGGTCCAGGAGCAAATCTCTCCAAGAAGGTTGGAGGATGCTGGCTCACGTAGTGGCTCCGAACCAGGCAGTCACGGAGATTCCTAGCCCGTCTAAATGTCAATAAGGACCAGGTTGGGAGGAATTTCCCGATAATCGGATCCACCTTTAGGATGGGCCATGCCTTTTCCAACACATGGCGTATCCGGTCTGATTGCAGGCTGAAGGTGGTGATGAATCTGGTCTTTTCATTGACGCCTACAGTAGAACGTCTAGGGGGACCATAGAGGTATGCTTTGCACGCAGGTAGGCTCTTTTAATGGACCTCCCACTATATCCACGTATGCTGTATATCTGCCTCCAACCCAACCTGCAAACGAAGGAAAAGAGCTTTAATTATACAAACTTGCGGGACGGTAAGTTCCGATGGGTCTTGCTGGTCTTGTTTCGGCGCCTCCCTTCTTTGATGCCGTCCTCCTTCTTGCTTCATGTGGATGGCACGTCCCTACATCATCCACACAGGATCCCTGGCACCGCGCTCCTCTGCAGGCGTACTTCTCTGCTCTGACTAAGACAGAGTAAAGTATTGCAGTGCGCATGCACAGGGGCTCTTTGACATTTCCGGGTGCCTGCGCACTGCAGTATTTAACTCTGCCCTACTCAGAGCAGAGAAGTACGCCTGCGGAAGAGCACGATGCTGGTGAACACTTTGGGCATGCCGTAGGGAGGACGCATCATCCATCGAAGCAACAAGGAGTACAGCATCGCAAGAAGAAGGGACCCACCGGACCAGGACCAGTGACACCACCCACCAGGTGTTGAAAAGCATTGTGAATAAGAAACCTTGTCATTATCATTGTTAAAGAATTGATTTGCTCCACCTTATGTGTTTCTTCCAACTGGATCCAATGTTATACACATACATGTAATACATGCATCAGAAACAGATTTGGGTACATTTGTATATGTGATTTTGTACCAAAATTGTGCACTAACATTTTAATTGATATTGTTTTGGTAAAATGATTTACTGCTACTGTCAGCAGGATTGAGCACAGTAAACTACATACAGTGTAAGGTGGGCACCATTATGCTGATTACAATGATATATTGATTGATGAAATCCGTCTTGTGGTTGCTGTTTAATCCTTATTTTCAGTTTTGAGTTAATGATATGCTTGTGCTCCGGGGTGGCCTGTGGGGGTCTTCATGTGCTGCTCTGATTAGCTATTCACAATGCGGCCTGCTGACAGGTCACTGATCCCTCACTTACCTGACCCCTAGTTTACATAATTAATATTATATATACATACTAAAAAAAACCCTTCTGCAGGCTCCTGCACTGCCGCATAATCACATGAATGCTGTGCATATAATTATTATGGTTGAGGTTACCCTCATATGAAATTAATCCATTTGAAAATGGCGCCCGCCACCTGTGCAGTAGCGGCTTTCGGTGTATATAGCTGTGATCCAATAGCTGCTACTGCGCATGCGCCAGTGGTGCCATCTTGGAGGATGATTTTTTTTCTCTAGCAAGATGGCGCCGCCGGCGCATGCGCAATAACAGCTATTGGATCACAGCTATATACACCGATAGCCGCTACTGCACAGGCGGCGAGCGCCATTTTCAAATGGATTTTTAAAAAATATGAAGGTAACCTCAACCATAATAATTATATGCACAGTACACATGTGATTATGCTGCAGCGCAGGAACCACGGCTGACAACTGCCTGCAGAAAGGGATCGTTTTTTAGTATGTACAGAGTGGAAAAAAAAGTATTTAGTCAGCCACCAATTGTGCAAGTTCTCCCACTTAAAAAGAAAAAGAAGAGAGAGGCCTGGAATTGACATCATAGGTTGACCACAACTATGAGAGTAAGGCCGGCGTCACACTTGCGAGTTTTACGGACGTAAGAGCGCAGAATCTACATCCGTAAAACTCGCAAAAAATACGGCACAATTATTCTCTATGCCCCTGCTCCTATTTGCCGTATTTTACTGATCAGTATTATACGGCTTTCTACGGCCGTACAAAATCGCAGCATGCTGCGTTTGTCACCGTACTGCGCAAGAAATACGCCAATGAAAGTCTATGGAAGCGTGAAAAATACGGATTACACACGGACAAGCAGTGTGACTTGCGAGAAATACGCAGCACTGTTAGAGAGAAAAGCCGGCAATTCAGTGCGGTGTACAGTAAAATCACACTGACAGCTTACAGTCCAATAGGTAGAATAAATGTGTACACATAGAATAGGTATATATATATATATATATGTCAGTGAGACACATATATGTATATATATTAATATTTATTCCAGCGCTATACAGCTTGAAAGCCGGTAATTCCAATACCGGCTTTTTCTTTCTCCTTCCTAAAACCCGACATGATTTGAGACATGGTTTACATACAGTAAACCATGTCTTCTCTCCATTTTTTTTGCAGATTCCACACTACTAATGTCAGTAGTGTGTATCTGCAAAATTTGGCCGTTCTAGCTCTTAAAATAAAGGGTTAAATGGCGGAAAAAATTGGCGTGGGCTCCCGCGCAATTTTCTCCGCCAGAGTAGTAAAGCCAGTGACTGAGGGCAGATATTAATAGCCTGGAGAGGGTCCACGGTTATTGGCCCCCCCCTGGCTAAAAATATCTGCCCCCAGCCACCCCAGAAAAGGCACATCTGGAAGATGCGCCTATTCTGGCACTTGGCCACTCTCTTCCCTGGCTTTCTAGGTAATTTCCCACGATCTATGAACAGCCAGCCAGCCTCACCGCAAATAAAGCTAAATATAGATCCTTGATCTATTTTTAGCCTCATTCCCTGGGGTTTTGCAGCGAGGAGCAGCCTGCATTAGCACAGCTCCTTGCTGCAAAATGTTTTAACCCCTTCAGAAGGATTTACATCGTTGGACGTTACAGATCTGCGGAGGGTAAGTATATTGTTGGTTTATTATGTTTTTTTACTCACAGAACGAGGGTCTTCAATGACTGGATTGGGCGTTGAATAAAATACTGCAACAACCATTGTTTTTATTTCATTAAAATAATTTTAAATAATGTGTTTGTGTTTTATTTAACCCTTCACTACAATTGGATTAATAATGGATAGGTGTCATAATTGACGCCTCTCCATTATTAATTAGGCTTAATGTCACCTTACAATAGCAAGGTGGCATTAACCCTTCATTACCCCATATCCCACCGCTACACGGGAATGGGAAGAGAGTGGCCAAGTGCCAGAATAGGCGCATCTTCCAGATGTGCCTTTTCTGGGGTGGCTGGGGGCAGATATTTTTAGCCAGGGGGGGGCCAATAACCGTGGACCCTCTCCAGGCTATTAATATCTGCCCTCAGTCACTGGCTTTACTACTCTGGCGGAGAAAATTGCGCGGGAGCCCACGCCAATTTTTTCCGCCATTTAACCCTTTATTTTAAGAGCTAGAACGGCCAAATTTTGCAGATACACACTACTGACATTAGTAGTGTGGAATCTGCAAAAAAAATGGAGAGAAGACATGGTTTACTGTATGTAAACCATGTCTCAAATCATGTCGGGTTTTAGGAAGGAGAAGGAAAAAGCCGGTAATTGAATTACCGGCTTTCAAGCTGTCTAGCGCTGGAATAAATATTAATATATATACATATATGTGTCTCACTGACATATATATATATATATACCTATTCTATGTGTACACATTTATTCTACCTATTCTACTGTAAGCTGTCAGTGTGATTTTACTGTACACCGCACTGAATTACCGGCTTTTCTCTCTAATATATGTGTCTACTGACACACACATATATATATATATATATATATATATATATATATATATATATAGACAGTATATATATATTTTCTTTTCTTTTTGGGACACATGGATCACTTCTATAGCGGTATGTTGGTTTTGCTAGCCTGCGAGAAAACCACGCAGTACGGATGCCATACGGATTACATACGGAGGATGCCATGCGCAAAAAACGCTGACACACCCTGCCTACGGAGGAGCTACGGACCACTTTTTTCGGGACTTTTCAGCGTATTACGGCCGTCATATACGGACCGTATTGTTTTACGCTGTGTGTGACGCCGGCCTCACAATGAGAAAACAAATCAGAAAATCACCTTGTCTGATTTGGCAAAGTTTATTTTGCAAATTATGGTGGGAAATAAGTATTTGGTCACCTAAAACATGCAAGATTTCTGGCTCTCACAGACCTGTAACTTCTTATTTAAGAGGCTCCTCTGTCCTCCACTCATTACCTGTAGTAATGGCACCTGTTTGAACTTGTTATCAGTATAAAAGACACCTGTCCACAACTTCAAGCAGCCACACTCCAAACTCCACTATGGTGAAGACCAAAGAGCTGTCGAAGGACACCTAGAAACAAAATTGTAGCCCTGCATCGGGCTGGGAAGACTGAATCTGCAATAGACAAGCAGCTCGGTGTGATGAAATCAACTGTGGGAGCAATAATAAGAAAATGGAAGACATACAAGACCACTGATAATCTCCCTCGATCTGGGGCTCCAGGCAAGATCTCATCCCGTGGGGTCAAAATGATCAAAAGAAGTGAGCAAAAATCCCAGAAACACACGGAGGGGGGGGGGGGGGGGTGGGGGGGAAACTAGTTAATGACCTGCATAGAGCTAGGACCACCGTAACAAAGGCTACCATCAGTAACACACTTTGCCACCAGGGACTCAGATCCTGCAGTGCCAGACGTGTCTCCCTGCTTAAGCCAGTACATGTCCGGGCCCATTTGAAGTTTGCTAGAGAGCATTTGGATTATCCAGAAAAGTATTGGGAGAATGTCATATGGTCTGATGAAACCAAAGTAGAACTGTTTGGTAGAAACAAAACTCATCGTGTCGTAGTGTTTGGAGGAGACAGAATACTGAGTTGCGTCCAAAGAACACCATACCTACTGTGACACATGCGGGTGGCAACATCATGCTTTGGGGCTGTTTATCTGTAAAGGGACCAGGACGACTGATCCGTGTACATGAAAGAATGAATGGGGCCATGTATTGTGAAATTTTGAGTGCAAACCTCAAGGGCATTGCAGATGAAACATGGATGGGTCTTTCAGCATGATAATGATCCCAAGCACACTGCCAGGGCAACAAAGGAGTGGCTTCATAAGAAGCCTATAAAGGTCCTGGAGTGGCCTAGCCAGTCTCCAGATCTTAATCCCATAGAAAACCTTTGGAGGGAGTTGAAAGTCTATGTTGTCCAGCGACAGGCCCAAAACATCACTGTTTTAGAGGAGATCTGCATGGAGGAATGGGCCAAAATACCACTAACAGTGTGTGCCAATCTTGTGAAGACTTACAGAAAATATTTGACCTCTGTCATTGCCAACAAAGTATATATAACAAAATATTGAGATGAACTTTTAATGACCAAATACTTATTTTCCACCATAATTTGCGAAATAAATCTTGCCAAATCAGACAAGGTGATTTTCTGGATTTGTTTTCTCATTTTGACTCTCATAGTTGTGGTCTATGTTATGAACTGGTGGCCTAGGAGCAGCATGAGACGTACTCTGGAGAAGGTGGTACCTGTACTGACCGCAGACCCTGAACCTAGCACCGCAACTAGAAGTAGTCGTGGGATGTACCTAACACTCCCTAGACACCTCGACACAGCCTAAGGACTAACTTCCCCTAAAGATAGAAACAGGAAAACTTTCTTGCCTCAGAGAAAATCCCCAAAGGATAGACAGCCCCCCCCCACAAATATTGACTGTGAGAGGAGAGGGAAATGACATACGCAGACTGAAATCAGGATTTAGCAAAGGAGGTCATTCCAGCTAAAAAGAAAGAATAGGACAGAGTACTATGCGGTCAGTATTAAAACACTAGAAAATATCCACCACAGAAAATACAAAATCTCCACATCTGACTAAAGACATGGAGGGTATATCTGCATCTCCAGAGATACAGCTTGGCTGAAAAAATCCTTACACAGACCAAGCTGGACAAGACAAAACATGAAAATGCACTGAACTATAAGGTCCACAGCATGTGGACAGCAAAAACAAAGCCAGAACTTATCTTTGTTGAAATGAACAGCAAAACAGGAGAGACCAGGTAGGGATGTGAATCCTCCAAAAACAATGGACAACTGGCACTGACTAAAGAATCAAGCAAGACTAAATAGCCCAGTCCAAATTGCAACAAGTGGACACCTGATAAATGCTGCGATCCAAAGACAGCAGCACTACCACTCATAACCACCGGAGGGAGCCCAGGAGCAGAATTCACAACAGTACCCCCCCTTGAGGAGGGGTCACCGAACCCTCACCAGAGCCCCCAGGCCGATCAGGATGAGCCAAATGAAAGGCACAAACCAAATCGTCAGCATGAACATCAGAGGCAACAACCCAAGAATTATCCTCCTGGCCATAACCCTTCCACTTGACAAGATACTGAAGCTTCCGCCTCGAAAAACGAGAATCCAAAATCTTCTCAACCACATACTCCAACTTCCCATGAATCAACACCGGGGCCGGAGGATCAACAGAGGGAACAACGGGCACCACATATTTCCGCAACAAAGATCTATGGAAAACATTATGGATGGAAAAAGAGGCTGGAAGGGCCAAACGAAAAGACACTGGATTGATAATCTCAGAAATCCTATAAGGGCCAGTAAACCGAGGCTTGAATTTAGGGGAAGAAACCTTCATAGGAACATGACGGGAAGACAACCAGACCAAATCCCCAACCCGAAGCCGGGAACCAACACACCGATGACGGTTAGCAAAACGCTGAGCCTCCTCCTGAGACAGCACCAAATTGTCCACCACATGAGCCCAAATTTGCTGCAACCTGTCAACCACAGAATCCACACCAGGACAATCAGAAGGCTCAACCTGCCCTGAAGAAAAACGAGGATGAAAACCAAAACTACAAAATAAGGCGAAACCAAGGTAGCAGAACTAGCCCGATTATTAAGGGCAAACTCGGCCAATGGCAAAAAAGCCACCCAATCATCCTGATCAGCAGAGACAAAGCATCTCAAATAAGTTTCCAAAGTCTGATTAGTTTGCTCGGTTTGGCCATTTGTCTGAGGATGAAATGCAGAGGAAAAAGACAATTCAATGCCCAGCCTAGCACAAAAGGCCCGCCAAAACCTAGAAACAAACTGGGAACCTCTATCGGACACAATATTCTCCGGAATGCCATGCAAACGAACCACATGCTGAAAAAACAACGGAACCAAATCTGAAGAGGAAGGCAATTTAGGCAAAGGTACCAAATGAACCATCTTACAAAACCGGTTACAAACCACCCAGATAACCGACATTCTCTGGGAAACCGGAAGATCAGAAATAAAATCCATAGAAATATGCGTCCAAGGTCTCTCAGGGACCGGCAAAGGCAGAAGCAACCCACTAGCGCGGGAACAGCAAGGCTTGGCCCGCGCACAAGTCCCACAGGACTGCACAAAAGAACGCACATCCCGCGACAAAGAAAGCCACCAAAAGGACCTACCAACCAAATCTCTGGTACCAAAAATTCCAGGATGGCCAGCCAACACAGAACAATGAACCTCAGAAATCACTTTACTAGTCCATCTATCAGGAACAAATAGTTTCCCCACTGGACAGCGGTCAGGTTTATTAGCCTGAAATTCCTGAAGAACCCGTCGTAAATCAGGGGAGATGGCAGAAAGAATCACCCCTTCCTTCAGAATGCCGACCGGCTCAAGGACCCCAGGAGAATCAGGAAAAAAACTCCTAGAGAGGGCATCAGCCTTAACATTCTTAGAACCCGGAAGATACGAGACCACAAAATCAAAACGGGAGAAAAACAGAGACCATCGAGCCTGTCTAGGATTCAGCCGTTTGGTAGACTCGAGGTAAATCAGATTCTTATGATCGGTCAGGACCACAATACGGTGCTTGGCCCCCTCAAGCCAATGTCGCCACTCCTCAAATGCCCACTTCATAGCCAACAACTCCCGATTGCCGACATCATAATTGCGTTCCGCAGGCAAAAACTTCCGAGAAAAGGCACACGGTTTTATCAAGGAACCATCAGAATTCCTCTGAGACAAAACGGCCCCTGCCCCAATCTCAGATGCGTCAACCTCAACCTGAAATGGAAGAGAAATATCTGGCTGACGCAATACAGGGGCAGAAGTAAATCGGCGTTTAAGCTCCTTAAAGGCAGAAACAGCCACGGAGGACCAATTCGTCACATCAGCGCCTTTCTTCGTCAAATCGGTCAGGGGTTTAACCACACTGGAGAAGTTGGCAATGAAACGGCGATAAAAATTAGCAAAGCCCAAAAATTTCTGAAGGCTCTTCACAGATGTGGGCTGAATCCAATCATGAATGGCCTGAACCTTAACCGGATCCATTTCTATAGATGAGGGAGAAAAAATGAAGCCCAAAAAAGAAACCTTTTGCACTCCAAAGAGGCACTTAGACCCCTTCACAAATAAAGCATTATCACGAAGGATCTGAAATACCATCCTGACCTGTTTCACATGAGACTCCCAATCATTGGAAAAAATCAAAATATCATCCAAATATACAATCATGAATTTATCAAGATAACTCCGGAAGATATCATGCATGAAGGACTGGAACACAGATGGAGCATTCGAGAGTCCGAATGGCATCACAAGGTATACAAAATGGCCTTCGGGCATATTAAATGCAGTTTTCCATTCGTCACCCTGCTTAATACGAACAAGATTATATGCCCCTCGAAGGTCAATCTTAGTAAACCAACTAGCCCCCTTAATCCTAGCAAACAAATCAGAAAGCAAAGGTAAAGGGTATTGAAATTTGACCGTGATCTTATTCAAGAGGCGATAATCAATACAGGGTCTCAATGAGCCATCCTTCTTGGCAACAAAAAAAAACCTGCTCCCAATGGTGAAGAAGATGACCGAATATGCCCCTTCTCCAAAGACTCCTTAATATAGCTCCGCATGGCGGCATGTTCTGGCACAGACAGGTTGAAAAGTCGGCCCTTAGGGAACTTACAACCTGGAATCAAGTCAATAGCACAATCACAGTCCCTATGCAGTGGAAGGGAACTGGATTTGGGCTCATCGAATACATCCTGGAAATCTGACAAAAACTCAGGAATTTCAGAAGAGGGGGAAGAGGAAATTGACATCAAAGGAACGTGACCATGAACCCCCTGACAACCCCAACTAGTCACAGACATAGATTTCCAATCTAACACCGGATTATGTACCTGTAACCATGGAAAACCCAGCACAATATCATCATGCAAATTATGCAACACCAGAAAACGACAATCTTCCTGATGGGCTGGCGCCATGCACATGGTCAGCTGTGTCCAAAACTGAGGTTTATTTATAGCCAACGGTGTGGCATCAATGCCCCTTAAAGGAATAGGGTTCTGCAAAGGCTGCAAGGGGAAACCACAACGTCTGGCAAATTCCAAGTCCATTAAGTTCAGAGCGGCGCCTGAATCCACAAACGCCATGACAGAAAACGACGACAATGAGCAGATCAAGGTCACAGATAACAGAAATTTAGGTTGTACAGTACTGATGGTAACAGAAGTAGCGATTCTCTTTGTATGCTTAAGGCAATCAGAAATAACATGAGCAGAATCGTCGCAGTAAAAACACAACCTATTCTGACGCCTGAATCCTTGTCGTTCAGCTCTAGACAAAATCCTATCACACTGCATAGGCTCCGGACTCCGCTCGGAGGAGAACGCCACAGTGTGCACAACTCTGCGCTCACGCAAGCGCCGATCAATCTGTATGGCCAGAGACATAGAATCACTCAGACCAGCAGGCGTGGGGAACCCCACCATAACATCTTTAACGGATTCAGAAAGACCCTTTCTGAAAATTGCCGCCAAGGCATCCTCATTCCATTTAGTCAACACAGACCATTTTCTAAATTTCTGGCAATACGATTCTGCCGCTTCTTGACCCTGACACAGGGCCAACAAGGTCTTCTCTGCATGATCCACTGAATTAGGTTCATCATACAATAACCCTAGCGCCTGAAAAAAGGTGTCTACATTAAGCAAAGCAGGATTCCCAGATTCCAGGGAAAATGCCCAATCCTGAGGATCACCACGCAGCAGGGAAATAACAATTTTAACCTGCTGAATGGGATCACCAGAAGAACGGGGTTTCAGAGCAAAAAACAGTATACAGTTATTTTTAAAGCTCAAAAATTTGGACCTGTCCCCAAAAAACCAATCAGGAGTTGGAATTCTAGGCTCTAAAACCGAAGTCTGAACGATATAATCGGAAATACCCTGTACTCTAACAGCAAGTTGATCCACACGAGAAACCAATTCCTGAACCTCCATGCCAGCGCCTAACTCCTGAGCCACCCAGAGGAAAAGAGGGAAGGAAAGACAAAACAGACTACAGAAAAAAAATGGCTCAGCACTTTCCTTCCCTTCTTCTGAGATGCGTTTAACTCATTGTTGGCCAGTTGTACTGTTATGAACTGGTGGCCTAGGAGCAGCATGAGACGTACTCTGGAGAAGGTGGTACCTGTACTGACCGCAGACCCTGAACCTAGCACCGCAACTAGAAGTAGCCATGGGATGTACCTAACACTCCCTAGACACCTCGACACAGCCTAAGGACTAACTTCCCCTAAAGATAGAAACGGGAAAACTACCGTATATACTCGAGTATAAGCCGACCCGAGTATAAGCCGACCCCCCTAATTTTGCCACAAAAAACTGGGAAAACTTATTGACTCGAGTATAAGCTTAGAGTGGAAATGCAGCATTTACCGGTGAATTTCAATAATAAAAATAGATCATTATTTCCCCATAGCTGTGCCATATAGTGCTCTGCGCCGTTCATTATTGCCCTATAGCTCTGCCCCATATAGTGCTCTGCGCTGTTCATTATTGCCCTATAGCTGTGCCCCATATAGTGCTCTTGCACCGTTCATTATTGCCCTATAGCTCTGCCCCATATAGTGCTCTGCACCGTTCATTATTGCCCTATAGCTGTGCCCCATATAGTGCTCTTGCACCGTTCATTATTGCCCTATAGCTCTGCCCCATATAGTGCTCTGCACCGTTCATTATTGCCCTATAGCTGTGCCCCATATAGTGCTCTGCACCGTTCATTATTGCCCTATAGCTGTACCCCATATAGTGCTCTGCACCGTTCATTATTGCCCTATAGCTGTGCCCCATATAGTGCTCTTGCACCGTTCATTATTGCCCTATAGCTCTGCCCCATATAGTGCTCTTGCACCGTTCATTATTGCCCTATAGCTCTGCCCCATATAGTGCTCTGCACCGTTCATTATTGCCCTATAGCTGTGCCCCATATAGTGCTCTGCACCGTTCATTATTGCCCTATAGCTGTGCCCCATATAGTGCTCTTGCACCGTTCATTATTGCCCTATAGCTGTGCCCCATATAGTGCTCTTGCACCGTTCATTATTGCCCTATAGCTCTGCCCCATATAGTGCTCTTGCACCGTTCATTGTTGCCCTATAGCTGTGCCCCATATAGTGCTCTTGCACCATTCATTATTGCCCTATAGCTCTGCCCCATATAGTGCTCTTGCACCGTTCATATTGCCCCATAGAAATCTCTGCCATTGTCGCTGCTGCTGCTGCAGTAAAAAAAAAACAAAAAAACACATACTCACCTCTCTCTGACTGATCAGGCAGAGGGCGCCGCGCACACTATATGCGTCATCGCGCCCTCTGACCTGAACAGTCAGAGCGCAGAGACGCCGGAAAGATGGAGCGGCGCCCGGCCGCTGGAACGGGGACAGGTAAATATTACATACTTACCTGGTCCTGGCGTCCGGCTCCTTCTCCCGGACAGCTGTCTTCGGTGCCGCAGCTTCTTTCTCTATCAGCGGTCCCCGCACCGCTCATTAGAGAAATGAATAGGCGGCTCCACCCCTATGGGAGGTGGAGCCGCCTATTCATTTCTCTAATGAGCGGTCCCACGTGACCGCTGAAGAGGGGAAGAAGCTGCAGCACAGAAGACCGTGGGACGGCAGGGGGAGCGCCAGGATCGCTGGGACTAGGTAAGTATACCTCAGCGCCCTCACCCGCCGACCCCACCGCTACCGTGACTCGAGTATAAGCCGAGAGGGGCACTTTCAGCCCAAAAATTTGGGCTGAAAATCTCGGCTTATACTCGAGTATATACGGTATCTTGCCTCAGAGAAAATCCCCAAAGGATAGACAGCCCCCCACAAATATTGACTGTGAGAGGAGAGGGAAATGACATACGCAGACTGAAATCAGGATTTAGCAAAGGAGGCCATTCTAGCTAAAAAGAAAGAATAGGACAGAGTACTATGCGGTCAGTATTAAAACACTAGAAAATATCCACCACAGAAAATACAAAATCTCCACATCTGACTAAAGACATGGAGGGTATATCTGCATCTCCAGAGAAAAAAATCCTTACACAGACCAAGCTGGACAAGACAAAACATGAAAATGCACTGAACTATAAGGTCCACAGCATGTGGACAGCAAAAACTAAGCCAGAACTTATCTTTGTTGAAATGAACAGCAAAACAGGAGAGACCAGGTAGGGATGTGAATCCTCCAAAAACAATGGACAACTGGCACTGACTAAAGAATCAAGCAAGACTAAATAGCCCAGTCCAAATTGCAACAAGTGGACACACCTGATAAATGCTGCGATCCAAAGACAGCAGCACTACCACTCATAACCACCGGAGGGAGCCCAAGAGCAGAATTCACAACAGGTCTACCTATGATGTCAATTACAGGCCTCTCTCATCTTTTTAAGTGGGAGAACTTGCACAATTGGTCGCTGACTAAATACTTGCTTTCCCCACTGTATATATAATACTAGATGGTGGCCCGATTCTAACGCATCGGGTATTCTAGAATATGTATATATATAGCAGCACATAGTATATAGCATAGGCCACGACATACTCTTGAATACCCGATGCGTTAATACAGGCCACGCAGTATATAACAGGGGCCACGCAGTATATAACACAGCCCAAACAGTATATAACACAGCCCACGCAGTATATAACATTGCCCACATAGTATATAACACTGGCCACGTAGTATATAGCAGCAATGCAGTATATAACGCAGCCCACACAGTATATAACACTGCCCACGTAGTATATAACTCTGCCCACGTAGTATATAGCAGCCATGTAGTATATAACGCAGCCCACACAGTATATAACACTGCCCACGTAGTATATAACACTGGCCACGTAGTATATAGCAGCCATGCAGTATATAACGCAGCCCACACAGTATATAACACTGCCCACGTAGTATATAACACTGCCCACGTAGTATATAGCAGCCATGTAGTATATAACGCAGCCCACACAGTATATAACACTGCCCACGTAGTATATAACACTGCCCACGTAGTATATAGCAGCCATGCAGTATATAACGCAGCCCACAGTATATAACACTGCCCATATAGTATATAACACTGCCCACATAGTATATAGCAGCCATGTAGTATATAACGCAGCCCACAAAGTATATAACACTGCCCACATAGTATATAGCAGCCATGTAGTATATAACGCAGCCCACGCAGTATATAACATTGCCCACATAGTATATAGCAGCCATGTAGTATATAACGCAGCCCACGCAGTATATAACATTGCCCACATAGTATATAACACTGCCCACATAGTACATAGTAGCCATGTAGTATACTACACAGCCCACGCAGTATGTAACACAGCCCACGCAGTATATAGCAATGTGGGCACTATATGCATGGTTAAAAAAGACTTAAAATAAAAAATAAACATATACTCACCTTCCGAAGGCCCGTTGTAGTCCTGGCGCCTGTGTGCGGTGCACGCGGCAGCTTCCGGTCACAGGGTTGGTATGAGCGCAGGACCTGTGATGACGTCGCGGTCACATGACCGTGACGTCATGGAAGGTCCTTCTCGCATAGCATCCTTGGCACCGGAACCTGCCGCTTGCACTGCCGAGGACAGCGCACCACGTCGGAGGGTGAGAATAACCTTTTTTTTTTAATTATTATTTTTATTTGTAACATTAGATCTTTTTACTATTGATGCTGCATACACAGCATCAATAGTAAAAAGTTGGTCACACAGGGTTAATAGCTGCGTTAATGTAGTGCGTTACAGCGCGGCATAACGTGGTCCATTAACGCTGCCATTAACCCTGTGTGAGGGCTGACTGGAGGGGAGTATGGAGCGGGCACTGACTGCGGGGAGGAAGGAGCGGCCATTTTGCCGCCGGACTGTGCCCGTCACTGATTGGTCGTGGCAATGATTGTGGGCGTTTTGCCACGACCAATCAGCGACTTGGATTTCCATGACAGACAGAGGCCGCGACCAATGAATATCCGCCACAGACAGAAGGACAGACGGAAGTGACCCTTAGACAATTATATAGTAGATTCATTATGTAAACAAGGGGGCAGGTCACTGAGTGATCAATGATCTATCAGCAGTCTGCATTATGAATACCTAATGAGAGCAAAACATGAAGACCCCCCACAGGCCGCCTTGGGGCACACGCATATTATTATTATGTGTGCAAAACTGTAAAGCGCTGCGGAATATGTTAGCGCTATATAAAAATAAAGATTATTATTATTATTATTAATTGAAAACTGAAAATATAACTACTCATTTTGTCTTTTTAGGACATTATAACCACATGGGTCCTAATAGGAAAAGCAGCTGGAACACCTCTCGACCTCTTCAGATGTCAAACTGTGAATGTGACCTATTGCTTGGGCTGTTTCTGGGTGCTGTAGAGATGTGGGTGGTTTGGGCATCTATTGGCCCCCTGGAATTCATGGGTTCTAGGTGGCCGACCAAGCCATTTTTATTATAAATTTGTTGGAGGACCAACTAAGAAGCCACATGCCACCCTGCCCCCACCGTTGGTTAGGACACAACCCTTGTGGGAAAACAGTGGTTATGTTAGTAGTCACCCTACTTTCTAAGAACCAAATAGAACTAAGAAATAATTGAAGACTCGACAGAAGGAAACAACTTAGGGAAGGATAGTTATAGCAGTATTTTCAGCCATTGCACCATATGTCCTATTGGGCTTCTGTATTTGACCCATAATTATTTTCAAAAACCCCGTGCTCACAGAAGACTGGTGGTCTGAGTGGTCTATTTAGTGCACTTATAATTTAAAGCCAATTTGTGAATTGCCTCCTCTGTTTCTTCATGGGCAGCTGCAGAGCCTAATAAAACAACACAAGTGTATCTCAGGGCAGCACAGGAGTGTGGTGCCCCATAGACCTCCTGTGTGATTGGAGCCTAAGGTATCAGACTACAGGACGGCACTGTTTTTCTTTGTTAGACTTATTAATGCATTGCATACACCGAACAATAGAGGCTTTCTTCCAGGGATACCGTCCCCAGATCCTTGAGAAAATATTGTTCCACGCTGAATGACCTTGAACGTTTTACTTCTTAGTCGTCTTTTCAATTATTTTTATTAAGAAGTATGACTTTTACTGACGTTTGTACGAAGTGAGGGTCAGACAGTGATCTACATGTAAGACTGGGTTCATAAAGGTATAAGATGAAACTACGTCGAACGGAGATTATCCACAGAAACTAAAAACTGTGGCAATGTTTCTTCTGACACTGTGAAGTTGTGGCCTATAGTTTTGAGGGTGACACAAATTTTGATTTTCACAAAGTTTGCTGCTTTAGTGTTTTTAGATTGTATTTGTCATGTGTTTTATGGTTACTGAAGTACAATTTTCAGCATTTTAAAAGCTTTTAAAATTTTATTGGCAAAATTATTAAGTTTATGCAAAGACTCAATATTTATAGTGTTGAGCCTTATTTTTTAAGACTTCTGTCCTTCGCCCTGGCAGCTGGATATCAGCTTCTGGGCCGAATCCTGACTCGTGGTCCATTCTTGTCTATCTACATGCTTTTTAAGGATTGATAACAGGTTCTCAATGGAATTAATACCTGCGGCATTTCCTAGCCATGGACTCAAAATTTCAATATTTTGTTCGTCGAGCCTTAGAATCACTTTAGTGTTTTGACATGGTCTCCATCATGCTGAAAAAAAGCTTTGCTCATCACCAAAGTGCTCCTGGATTGTTGGGTGAAGATGCTCTGGGAGGATGTTTAGATGCTATTCTTTATTCATGGCAACGTTCAAAGGCAAAGTTGCGAGTGATCGCACACCCCTGGATAAAAAGCCCCTACACATGAATAATTTCATGACTATTGACTGAAAAGGACACATGGTATCGCTCGCCTTTTTTTCTCCAGACATTCACTAATTCCAGATATCTCAAACAGTCCAAAATGGGCTTCATCAGAGAAAATATCTTTACCCCAGTCCATTGCAGAAATGTCAGTCTGGTGATGTTTTCATGGAAAGAAGCTGTTTTTTTGCTGCCCTTCTTCGCTCCAGGCCAGCCACCAAAAGTCTTTGCCTCACTCTGAGTGCAGATGCATTGACACCTGCCTGTGCAATTTCTGAGCAAGCTATGCACTAGTGTTGAAGCAATTCTGTAGCTGAATCCTCTTTAGGAGATGGTCCTGGAGACTTATTGAACTTTCTTGGGTGCCCTGAAGCCTTTTTCAAAACAATTGAACCTCTCTTTGAAGTGCTTGATGATCTAATAAATCGTTGACTTAGGGGCAATCTTGAAAGCAGCAATGTCCTTGCCTGTAAAACTCTTTTCATGCAAAGCAATGATAACTGCACCTGTTTTCTTGAAGGTTAGCTTGGTTAACAAAAGTCAACAATGATTTGAAGCATCAGCCTCCTTTTAAATCTACCAGTCTGCAATTACAATTCAAGCAGCATGACAGAGTGATGTTCCTGTTAACACTTTCTCCTGAGTTAACAAGAAGATCACTACAGTGATGTGGGTAGGTTATTTTGTCCCAGGGTTGAAAATCAGTGATTTTTTTTTTCTTAATGATTAAAGAAGTAGTTCAATCAAAATTTGTGTCATCTTAATATATTGCAATCACCATATTATATAGCACTGTGTACTTACGATCCTCATTTTGCCTTTCTACCCAGTAAATTCTTAAGTTTAATTTCTTCTGTTTTCCATTAGGTCTATGACATCACATGATTAAAAACTGACTAGCAGAATCCTTCTAAGCTCTATGTAAAAACAGGAGGTCAATTTTATTTGCACAAGTCATGAGTCAGTGCAAAATTCCCTGGCAGAAGGAGGAGGAGGCAGCTGGGATAGAGTTTGAAGAGGGGACTGAGTCATGCAAGAAAAAGATACTTCCCCTTTAGGGCAGTCCCACACGTCCAGATAATTCCGGTACCGGAAAAAATCGGTACCGGAATTATCCGTGTCCGTGTGCCACTGCGTTTCTGTGGCACACGTGCGGCACACGTGTGCCGCCCGTGTGCCCACTGGGTACCACACGGAGCGTGCAGGAGACAGCGCTAAAGTTTAGCGCTGTCCCCTGCATCGTGCTGAAACCGCGATTCATATCTTCTGTGCAGCAGCTTTTGCTGCAGAGAAGATATGAATAATGCTTTTTTTTTTAAGTTTATTGTGTATAAAATAAAGCTCCATGTCCCCAACCCCTGTGCGCCCCCCCCCCCCCCCGCTGTTCTGAAAATACTCACCCGGCTCCCTCGTAGGCTGTCGCTGCTTCCTCTCCTGGCCGTACCTTCTACTGTACGAGCGGTCACGTGGGGCCGCTCATTTACAGTAATAAATATGTGGCTCCACCCCTATGGGAGGTGGAGCCGCATATTCATGACTGTAATCGGCGGCCCCACGTGACCGCATACAGTAGAAGGTACGGCGAGGAGAGGAAGCAGCGACAGCCAACGAGGGAGCTGGGAGAGTATTTTCAGAACAGCGGGGGGGCGCACAGGGGGTGGGGTCATGGAGCTTTATTTTATACACAAAAAAACACAAAAAAATGGATTATTCATATCTTCTCTGCAGCAAACGCTGCTGCACAGAAGATATGAATCGCATCTTCAGCACCATGTGGGGGGGACAGCGCTTACTGGAGCGCTGTCTCCTGCACGGCACACAGACTGCACACGGACAACGTCCGTGTGCGGTACGTGTTTTACACGGACCCATTGACTTTAATGGGTCCGTGTAATACGTGCGCTCCCACGAACACTGACATGTCTCCGTTTTTGGTACACGGAGACACGGTCCATAAAAAATCAATGACATCTGCACAGATGCATTGATTTTAATGCGTCTACATGTGTCAGTGGCTCCGGTACGTGAGGAAACTGTCACCTCACGTACCGGAGCCACTGACGTGTGAAACCGCCCTTACACATAGAGCAGAGAAAAGAGAATTAGTTTGGTAGAAAGCCAAAATGAGCAATTGTAAGTACAAAGTGCTATATAATATGTTGGTTGCAATATATTAAGAGGTTAAAAACTTTTACGGGAGGGTTGCTTCCTTAAGTTAATTTTAATGGGCAGGAACTATTCTACATTCATCTGATCACTCTTCAAGATACTCTAGAGTCAATGCATTATTGTTAATTGCCACTATAAAAACTTAAGCAACAAACTTTGTGAAAATCAAAAATTGAGTCAGTTGCAAAACCTTTAGCCATGATTATACAGTACAGACCAAAAGTTTGGACACACCTTCTCATTTAAAGATTTTTCTTTATTTTCATGACTATGAAAATTGTAAATTTACACTGAAGGCATCAAAACTATGAATTAACACATGTGGAATTATATACTTAACAAAAAAGTGTGAAACAACTGAAAATATGTCTTATATTCTAGGTTCTTCAAAGTAGCCACCTTTTGCTTTGATGACTGCTTTGCACACTCTTGGCATTCTCTTGATGAGCTTCAAGAGGTAGTCACCAGAAATGGTCTTCCAACAATCCTGAAGGAGTTCCCAGAGATGCTTAGCACTTGTTGGCCCTTTTGCCTTCACTCTGCGGTCAAGCTTACCTCAAACCATCTCGATTGGGTTCAGGTCTGGCGTAGCACCCCATCACTCTCCTTCTTGGTCAAATAGCCCTTACACAACCTGGAGGTGTGTTTGGGGTAATTGTCCTGTTGAAAAATAAATGATGGTCCAACTAAACGCAAACCGGATGGAATGGCATGATAGCATGCCGCTGCAAGATGCTGTGGTAGCCATGCTGGTTCAGTATGTCTTCAATTTTGAATAAATCCCAGCAAAGCACCATCACACCTCCTCCTCCATACTTCACGGTGGGAACCAGGAATGTGGAGTCCATCCTTTCACCTTTTCTGCGTCGCACAAAGACACGGTGGTTGGAACCAAAAATCTGAAATTTGGACTCATCAGACCAAAGCACAGATTTCCACTCGTCTAATGTCCATTCATTGTGTTCTTTAGCCCAAAAGTCTCTTCTCCTTGTTGCCTGTCCTTAGCAGTGGTTTCCTAGCAGCAATTTTACCATGAAGGCCTGCTGCACAAAGTCTCCTTTTAACAGTTGTTGTAGAGATGTGTCTGCTGCTAGAACTCTGTGTGGCATTGACCTGGTCTCTAATCTGAGCTGTTGTTAACCTGCGATTTCTGAGGCTGGTGACTCGGATAAACTTATCCTCAGAAGCAGAGGTGACTTGTGGTCTTCCTTTCCTGGGGCGGTCTGTTGTGAATTCTGTGGTCAAGCTCCCTCCTGTGGTCATGAGTGGTACTTCGGCTGGTTCTGTCTATGAGCTTCCTCTGGTAGATGTGAGTGGGGCTGCGGCTTCTGAGTTTCCTTCCTCAGGTGACGAGGTTAAGTCGTTAGGTGCTGCTCTATTTAACTCCACCTAGTTCTTTGTTCCTGGCCTCCAGTCAATGTTTCAGTATCGGTCTAGCTCTCTCCTGGATCGTGCTTGTGGCCTGTCTGCCCTGCATAAGCTAAGTTTTGCTTGTGTTACTTTTGTTTGCTATATTTTCTGTCCAGCTTGCTATATTGGTTTTTCTTGCTTGCTGGAAGCTCTGAGACGCAGAGGAAGCACCTCCGTACCGTTAGTCGGTGCGGAGGGTCTTTTTGCCCCCTCTGCGTGGTTGTTTGTAGGTTTTTGTGCTGACCGCAAAGCTATCTTTCCTATCCTCGGTCTATTCAGTAAGTCGGGCCTCACTTTGCTGAAATCTATTTCATCTCTGTGTTTGTATTTTCATCTTAACTCACAGTCATTATATGTGGGGGGCTGCCTTTTCCTTTGGGGAATTTCTCTGAGGCATGGTAGGCTTATTTTTCTATCTTCAGGCTAGCTAGTTTCTCAGGCTGTGACGAGGCGCCTAGGTTCTGGTCAGGAGCGCTCCACGGCTACCTTTAGTGTGGTATGATAGGATCAGGGATTGCGGTCAGCAGAGTCCCCACGTCTCAGAGCTCGTCCTATGTTGGTAACTATCAGGTCACTTTGTGTGCTCTTAACCACTAGGTCCATTGTGGTTCTGAATCACCTGTTCATAACAGTACTGGAGGCCCAAAGTACTAATGCTTCTCAATAGAGGGAAAAGAGAAGTTCTGAGACCATTTTTTTTTCTTTGCACTGTGTTTTGTCTTTTTTTTCCCCTTTACATCAGGGTGGTTCAGAACACAGGTGTAGACATGGGCATTCAAGGTCTGTCCTCTTTGATGGATAATCTCGCTATAAGTGTACAGAACATTCAAGATTTAGTGGTTCAGAATCCTATGTTAGAACCTAAAATTCCTATTCCTGAGTTATTTTCTGGAGATAGAGCTAAGTTTCTGAATTTCAAAAATAATTGTAAACTATTTCTGGCTTTGAAACCCCGCTCCTCTGGTGACCCAGTTCAACAAGTAAAGATCATTATTTCTTTATTACGTGGCGACCCTCAAGACTGGGCATTTTCCCTTGCGCCAGGAGATCCTGCATTATGTGATATTGATGCATTTTTTGTGGCGCTCGGGTTGCTTTATGATGAACCTAATTCAGTGGATCAGGCAGAGAAAATCTTGCTGGCTCTGTGTCAGGGTCAAGATGAGGTAGAGATATATTGTCAGAAATTTAGGAAGTGGTCTGTGCTCACTCAATGGAATGAATGTGCTCTGGCAGCAATTTTCAGAAAGGGTCTCTCTGAAGCCCTTAAGGATGTCATGGTGGGATTTCCTATGCCTGCTGGTCTGAATGAGTCTATGTCTTTGGCCATTCAGATCGATCGACGCTTGCGTGAGCGTAAAACTGTGCACCATTTGGCGGTATTACCTGAGCATAAACCTGAGCCTATGCAATGTAATAGGACTTTGACCAGAGTTGAACGGCAAGAACACAGACGACGGAATGGGCTGTATTTTTACTATGGTGATTCCACTCATGCTATCTCTGATTGTCCTAAGTGTATTAAGCGTTTCGCTAGGTCTGCCACCATTGGTACGGTACAGTCGAAATTTCTTTTGTCCGTTACTTTGATCTGCTCTTTGTCATCCTTTTCTGTCATGGCATTTGTGGATTCAGGCGCTGCCCTGAATTTGATGGACTTGGAGTTTGCTAGGCGCTGTGGGTTTTTCTTGGAGCCCTTGCAGCATCCTATTCCATTGAGAGGAATTGATGCTACGCCTTTGGCCAAGAATAAGCCTCAGTATTGGACCCAACTGACCATGTGCATGGCTCCTGCGCATCAGGAGGATATTCGCTTTTTGGTGTTGCAGAATCTGCATGATGTGGTCGTGTTGGGGTTGCCATGGCTACAAGTCCATAACCCAGTATTGGATTGGAAATCAATGTCTGTGTCCAGCTGGGGTTGTCAGGGGGTACATGGTAATGTTCCATTTCTGTCTATTTCATCATCCACCCCTTCTGAGGTCCCAGAGTTCTTGTCAGATTCCCGGGATGTATTTGATGAGCCCAAGTCCAGTGCCCTACCTCCGCATAGGGATTGCGATTGTGCTATCGATTTGATTCCTGGTAGTAAGTTTCCTAAAGGACGACTGTTTAATTTGTCTGTACCTGAGCACGCCGCTATGCGGAGTTACGTAAAGTAATCCTTGGAGAAGGGTCATATTCGCCCCTCGTCGTCGCCATTGGGGGCAGGGTTCTTTTTTGTGGCCAAGAAGGATGGTCGTTGAGACCTTGTATTGATTACCGCCTTCTAAATAAAATCACAGTCAAATTTCAGTACCCCTTGCCGCTGCTGTCTGATTTGTTTGCTCGGATTAAGGGAGCTAGTTGGTTCACCAAGATAGATCTTCGTGGTGCGTATAATCTTGTGCGTATTAAACAGGGCGATGAATGGAAAACAGCATTTAATACGCCGAGGGCCATTTTGAGTACCTGGTTATGCCATTCGGGCTTTCTAATGCTCCATCAGTGTTTCAGTCCTTTATGCATGACATCTTCCGAGAGTACCTGGATAAATTCCTGATTGTATACTTGGAAGATATTTTGGTCTTCTCGGATGATTGGGAGTCTCACGTGAAGCAGGTCAGAATGGTGTTCCAGGTCCTGCGTTCGAATTCTTTGTTTGTGAAGGGGTCAAAGTGTCTCTTTGGTGTTCAGAAGGTTTCATTTTTGGGTTTCATTTTTTCCCCTTCTACTATCGAGATGGACCCTGTTAAAGTTCAGGCCATTTATGATTGGACTCAGCCGACATCTCTGAAGAGTCTGAAAAAGTTCCTGGGCTTTGCTAATTTTTATCGTCGCTTCATCAATAATTTTTCTAGTATTGCTAAACCGTTGACTGATTTAACCAAGAAGGGTGCTGATGTGGTCAATTGGTCTTCTGCTGCTGTGGAAGCTTTTCAAGAGTTGAAGCATCGTTTTTCTTCTGCCCCTGTGTTGTGCCAACCAGATGTTTCGCTCCCATTCCAGGTCGAGGTTGATGCTTCTGAGATTGGAGCAGGGGCTGTTTTGTCGCAAAGAAGTTCTGATGGCTCGGTGATGAAACCATGCGCCTTCTTTTCCAGGAAGTTTTCGCCTGCTGAGCGTAATTATGATGTTGGCAATCGAGAGTTGCTGGCCATGAAGTGGGCATTCGAGGAGTGGCGTCATTGGCTTGAAGGAGCTAAGCATCGCGTGGTGGTCTTGACTGATCACAAGAACTTGACTTATCTCGAGTCTGCCAAACGGTTGAATCCTAGACAGGCTCGTTGGTCGCTGTTTTTCTCCCGTTTTGACTTTGTGGTTTCGTACCTTCCGGGCTCTAAAAATGTGAAGGCGGATGCCCTGTCTAGGAGTTTTGTGCCCGACTCTCCGGATTTGCCTGAGCTGGCGGGTATTCTCAAAGAGGGGGTAATATTGTCTGCCATCTCCCCTGATTTGCGGCGCGTGCTGCAAAAATTTCAGGCTAATAGACCTGACCATTGCCCAGCGGAGAAACTGTTTGTTCCTGATAAATGGACGAGTAGAGTTATCTCTGAGGTTCATTGTTTGGTGTCGGCTGGTCATCCTGGAATCTTTGGCACCAGAGATTTGGTGGCTAGATCCTTTTGGTGGCCGTCTCTGTCACGGGATGTGCGTTCGTTTGTGCAGTCCTGTGGGATTTGTGCTCGGCTAAGCCCTGCTGTTCTTGTGCCAGTGGGTTGCTTTTGCCCTTGCCAGTCCCCAAGAGGCCCTGGACACATATCTCTATGGATTTTATTTCGGATCTCCCCGTCTCTCAAAAAATGTCGGTCATTTGGGTGGTTTGTGATCGCTTCTCTAAGATGGTCCATTTGGTACCCTTGTCTAAATTGCCTTCTTCCTCTGATTTGGTGCCATTGTTCTTCCAGTATGTGGTTCGTTTACATGGCATTCCGGAGAACATCGTTTCTGACAGAGGTTCCCAGTTTGTTTTGAGGTTTTGGCGAGCCTTTTGTGCTAGGATGGGCATTGATTTGTCTTTTTCCTCGGCTTTCCATCCTCAGATAAATGGCCAGACTGAACGAACCAATCAGACCTTGGAAACATATCTGAGATGTTTTGTTTCTGCTGATCAGGATGATTGCGTGTACTTTTTGCCTTTGGCTGAGTTTGCCCTTAATAATCGGGCCAGCTCGGCTACTTTGGTTTCGCCGTTTTTCTGCAATTCTGGTTTCCATCCTCGTTTCTCTTCAGGGCAGGTTGAGTCTTCTGACTGTCCTGGTGTGGATACTGTGGTGGATAGGTTGCAGCAGATTTGGACTCATGTAGTGGACAATTTGATATTGTCTCAGGAGAAGGCTCAACGTTTCGCTAACCGCAGGTGCTGTGTGGGTCCCCGACTTCGTGTTGGGGATTTGGTTTGGTTGTCATCTCGTTATATTCCTATGAAAGTTTCCTCTCCTAAGTTTAAGCCCCGTTTCATTGGTCCGTATAGGATTTCTGAGGTTCTTAATCCTGTGTCTTTTCGTTTGACCCTTCCAGCTTCTTTTTCCATCCATAACGTATTCCATAGGTCATTGTTGCGGAGATACGTGGCACCTGTGGTTCCATCCGTTGATCCTCCTGCCCCGGTTTTGGTTGAGGGGGAGTTGGAGTATATAGTGGAGAAGATTTTGGATTCTCGTATTTCGAGACGGAAACTCCAGTACCTGGTTAAGTGGAAGGGTTATGGTCAGGAAGATAATTCCTGGGTTTTTGCCTCTGATGTTCATGCTGCCGATCTGGTTCGTGCCTTTCATTTGGCTCATCCTGGTCGGCCTGGGGGCTCTGGTGAGGGTTCGGTGACCCCTCCTCAAGGGGGGGTACTGTTTTGAATTCTGTGGTCAAGCTCCCTCCTGTGGTCATGAGTGGTACTTCGGCTGGTTCTGTCTATGAGCTTCCTCTGGTAGATGTGAGTGGGGCTGCGGCTTCTGAGTTTCCTTCCTCAGGTGACGAGGTTAAGTCGTTAGGTGCTGCTCTATTTAACTCCACCTAGTTCTTTGTTCCTGGCCTCCAGTCAATGTTCCAGTATTGGTCTAGCTGTCTCCTGGATCGTGCTTGTGGCCTGTCTGCCCTGCATAAGCTAAGTTTTGCTTGTGTTACTTTTGTTTGCTATATTTTCTGTCCAGCTTGCTATATTGGTTTTTCTTGCTTGCTGGAAGCTCTGAGATACAGAGGAAGCACCTCCGTACCGTTAGTCGGTGCGGAGGGTCTTTTTGCCCCCTCTGCGTGGTTGTTTGTAGGTTTTTGTGCTGACCGCAAAGCTATCTTTCCTATCTTCGGTCTATTCAGTAAGTCGGGCCTCACTTTGCTAAAATCTATTTCATCTCTGTGTTTGTATTTTCATCTTAACTCACAGTCATTATATGTGGGGAGCTTGTTGTGAATTCTGTGGTCAAGCTCCCTCCTGTGGTCATGAGTGGTACTTCGGCTGGTTCTGTCTATGAGCTTCCTCTGGTGGATGTGAGTGGGGCTGCGGCTTCTGAGTTTCCTTCCTCAGGTGACGAGGTTAAGTCGTTAGGTGCTGCTCTATTTAACTCCACCTAGTTCTTTGTTCCTGGCCTCCAGTCAATGTTCCAGTATTGGTCTTGCTTTCTCCTGGATCGTTCTTGTGGCCTGTCTGCCCTGCATAAGCTAAGTTCTGCTTGTGTTACTTTTGTTTGCTATTTTTTCTGTCCAGCTTGCTATATTGGTTTTTCTTGCTTGCTGGAAGCTCTGAGACGCAGAGGGAGCACTTCCGCACCGTTAGTCCGTGCGGAGGGTCTGTTTGCCCCCTCTGCGTGGTTGTTTGTAGGTTTTTGTGCTGACTGCAAAGCTATCTTTCCTATCCTCGGTCTATTCAGTAAGTCGGGCCTCACTTTGCTAAAATCTATTTCATCCCTATGTTTGTATTTTCATCTTACTCACAGTTATTATATGTGGGGGGCTGCCTTTTCCTTTGGGGAATTTCTCTGAGGCAAGGTAGGCTTATTTTTCTATCTTCAGGGCTAGCTAGTTTCTCAGGCTGTGCCGAGGCGTCTAGGTCTGGTCAGGAACGCTCCACGGCTACCTTTAGTGTGGTATGATAGGATTAGGAATTGTGGTCAGCAGAGTTCCCACGTCTCAGAGCTCGTCCTATGTGATTAGCAACTATCAGGTCATTTTCTGTGCTCGTAACCACCAGGTCCATTGTGGTTCTGAATCACCTGTTCATAACAGTACTGGAGGCCCAAAGTACTAATGCTTCTCAATAGAGGGAAAAGAGAAGTTCTGAGACCATTTTTTTCTCTTTGCACTGTGTTTTGTCTTTCTCTTCCCCTAGACATTTGGGTGGTTCAGGACACAGGTGTAGTGATGGACATTAAAGGTCTGTCTTCTTGTGTGGATAATCTCACTGCAAGAGTACAAAAAATTCAAGACATTATGGTTCAGAAATCTATGTTAGAACCTAGAATTCCTATTCCTGAGTTATTTTCTGGAGATAGAGCTAAGTTTCTGAATTTCAAAAATAATTGCAAACTGTTTCTGGCTTTGAAACCCCGCTCCTCTGGTGACCCAGTACAACAAGTTAAGATCATTATTTATTTATTACGTGGCGACTCTCAAGACTGGGCATTTTCCCTTGCGCCAGGAGATCTGTTATGAACAGGTAATTCAGAACCACAATGGACCTTGAAGTTCAGAGCACACAAAGAGACCTGACATTTACCAAAAACATAGGACGAGCTCTGAGACGTGGAAACTCTGCTGACCGCAATCCCTAATCCTATCACACCACAATAGAGGTAGCCGTGTATTGCGCCTAACGCTCCCTATGCAACTCGGCACAGCCTGAGAAACTAACTAGCCCTGAAGATAGAAAAATAAGCCTACCTTGCCTCAGAGAAATTCCCCAAAGGAAAAGGCAGCCCCCCACATATAATGACTGTGAGTAAGATGAAAATACAAACATATGGATGAAAGCAAAGAAAGATTTAGCAAAGTGAGGCCCGACTTACTGAATAGACCGAGGATAGGAAAGATAGCTTTGCGGTCAACACAAAAACCTACAAACAACCACTCAGAGGGGCAAAAAGACCCTCCGCACCGACTAACGGTACGGAGGTGCTCCCTCTGCGTCTCAGAGCTTCCAGCAAGCAAGAAAAACCAATATAGCAAGCTGGACAGAAAATATAGCAAAAAGTAACACAAGCAGAACTTAGCTTATGCAGGATAGACAGGCCACAGGAATGATCCAGGAGGAAGCAAGACCAATACTAGAACATTGACTGGAGGCCAGGATCAAAGCACCAGGTGGAGTTAAATAGAGCAGCACCTAACGACTTAACCTCATCACCTGAGGAAGGAAACTCAGAAGCCGCAGTACCACTCTCATCCACCAAAGGAAGCTCATAGACAGAACCAGCCAAAGTACCACTCACGACCACAAGAGGGAGCTTGGCCACAGAATTCACAACAGTACCCCCCCCTTGAGGAGGGGTCACCGAACCCTCACCAGAGCCCCCAGGCCGACCAGGATGAGCCACATGAAAGGCAAGAACCAGATCGGCAGCATGGACATCAAAGGCAAAGACCCAGGAATTATCTTCCTGACCATAACCTTTCCACTTAACCAGATACTGGAGTTTCCGTCTCGAAACACGAGAATCCAAAATCTTCTCCACTATATACTCCAATTCCCCTTCAACCAAAACCGGAGCAGGAGGATCAATAGATGGAACCACAGGTGCCACGTATCTCCGCAACAATGACCTATGGAACACGTTATGGATGGAAAAGAAGCCGGAAGAGTCAAACGAAAAGACACAGGATTAAGAACCTCAGAAATCCTATATGGACCAATGAAACAAGGCTTAAATTTAGGAGAGGAAACCTTCATAGGAATATAACGAGATGACAACCAAACCAAATCCCCAACACGAAGTCGGGGACCCACACAGCGCCTGCGGTTAGCGAAACGTTGAGCCTTCTCCTGGGACAAAGTCAAATTGTCCACTACATGAGTCCAAATCTGCTGCAACCTATCCACCACAGTATCCACACCAGGACAGTCCGAAGACTCAACCTGCCCTGAAGAGAAACGAGGGTGGAACCCAGAATTGCAGAAAAACGGCGAATCCAAAGTAGCCGAGCTGGCCTGATTATTAAGGGCGAACTCGGCCAAAGGCAAAAAGGACACCCAATCATCCTGATCAGCAGAAACAAAACATCTCAGATATGTTTCCAAGGTCTGATTGGTTCGTTCAGTCTGGCCATTTGTCTGAGGATGGAAAGCCGAGGAAAAAGACAAATCAATGCCCATCCTAGCACAAAAGGCTCGCCAAAACCTCGAAACAAACTGGGAACCTCTGTCAGAAACGATGTTCTCTGGAATGCCATGCAAACGAACCACATGCTGGAAAAACAATGGCACCAAATCAGAGGAGGAAGGCAATTTAGACAAGGGCACCAAATGGACCATCTTAGAGAAGCGATCACAAACCACCCAAATGACCGACATTCTTTGAGAGACGGGGAGATCCGAAATAAAATCCATAGAGATATGTGTCCAAGGCCTCTTCGGGACCGACAAGGGCAAAAGCAACCCACTGGCACGAGAACAGCAGGGCTTAGCCCGAGCACAAATCCCACAGGACTGCACAAAAGAACGCACATCCCGCGACAGAGACGGCCACCAAAAGGATCTAGCCACCAAATCTCTGGTACCAAAGATTCCAGGATGACCAGCCAACACCGAACAATGAACCTCAGAGATAACTTTATTCGTCCACCTATCAGGGACAAACAATTTCTCCGCTGGGCAACGGTCAGGTCTATTAGCCTGAAATTTTTGCTGCACCCGCCGCAAATCAGGGGAGATGGCAGACAAAATTACCCCCTCTTTGAGAATACCCGCCAGCTCAGGCAAACCCGGAGAATCGGGCACAAAACTCCTAGACAGGGCATCCGCCTTCACATTTTTAGAGCCCGCAAGGTACGAAACCACAAAGTCAAAACGGGAGAAAAACAGCGACCAACGAGCCTGTCTAGGATTCAACCGTTTGGCAGACTCGAGATAAGTCAAGTTTTTGTGATCAGTCAAGACCACCACGCGATGCTTAGCTCCTTCAAGCCAATGACGCCACTCCTCGAATGCCCACTTCATGGCTAGCAACTCTCGATTGCCAACATCATAATTTCGCTCAGCAGGCGAAAATTTCCTGGAAAAGAAGGCGCATGGTTTCATCGCCGAGCAATCAGAACTTCTCTGCGACAAAACAGCCCCTGCTCCTATTTCAGAAGCATCAACCTCGACCTGGAACGGAAGCGAAACATCTGGTTGGCACAACACAGGGGCAGAAGAAAAACGACGCTTCAACTCCTGAAAAGCTTCCACAGCAGCAGAAGACCAATTGATCACATCAGCACCCTTCTTGGTTAAATCAGTCAACGGTTTAGCAATACTAGAAAAATTATTGATGAAGCGACGATAAAAATTAGCAAAGCCCAGGAACTTCTGCAGACTCTTCAGGGATGTTGGCTGAGTCCAATCATAAATGGCCTGAACTTTAACAGGGTCCATCTCGATAGTAGAAGGGGAAAAAATTAAACCCAAAAATGAAACCTTCTGAACACCAAATAGACAATTTGACCCCTTCACAAACAAAGAATTAGCACGCAGGACCTGGAACACCATTCTGACCTGCTTCACATGAGACTCCCAATCATCCGAGGAGACCAAAATATCATCCAAGTATACAATCAGGAATTTATCCAGGTACTCTCGGAAGATGTCATGCATAAAGGACTGAAAAACTGATGGAGCATTAGAAAGCCCGAATGGCATAACCAGGTACTCAAAATGGCCTTCGGGCGTATTAAATGCTGTTTTCCATTCATCGCCCTGTTTAATACGCACAAGATTTTACGCACCACGAAGATCTATCTTGGTGAACCAACTAGCTCCCTTAATCCGAGCAAACAAATCAGACAGCAGCGGCAAGGGGTACTGAAATTTGACCGTAATTTTATTTAGAAGGCGGTAATCAATACAAGGTCTCAGCGAACCATCCTTCTTGGCCACAAAAAAGAACCCTGCTCCCAATGGCGACGATGACGGGCGAATATGACCCTTCTCCAAAGACTCCTTCACGTAACTCCGCATAGCGGCATGCTCAGGTACAGATAAATTAAACAGTCGACCCTTAGGAAACTTACTACCAGGAATCAAATCGATAGCACAATCACAATCCCTATGCGGAGGTAGGGCATTGGACTTGGGCTCATCGAATACATCCCGGTAATCAGACAAGAACTCTGGGACCTCAGAAGGGGTGGATGATGAGATAGACAGAAATGGAACATCACCATGTACCCCCTGACAACCCCAGCTGGACACAGACATTGATTTCCAATCTAATACTGGGTTATGGACTTGTAGCCATGGCAACCCCAACACGACCACATCATGCAGATTATGCAACACCAGAAAGCGAATATCCTCCTGGTGCGCAGGAGCCATGCACATGGTCAGCTGGGTCCAATACTGAGGCTTATTCTTGGCCAAAGGCATAGCATCAATTCCTCTCAATGGAATAAGACACTGCAAGGGCTCCAAGACAAACCCACAGCGCCTAGCAAACTCCAAGTCCATCAAATTCAGGGCAGCGCCTGAATCCACAAATGCCATGACAGAATAGGAAGACAAAGAGCAGATCAAAGTAACGGACAAAAGAAATTTAGACTGTACCGTACCAATGGTGGCGGACCTAGCGAACCGCTTAGTGCGCTTAGGACAATCGGAGATAGCATGAGTGGAATCACCACAGTAGAAGCACAGCCCATTCTGACGTCTGTGTTCTTGCCTTTCAGCTCTGGTCAAAGTCCTATCGCACTGCATAGGCTCAGGTTTATGCTCAGATAATACCGCCAAATGGTGCACAGATTTACGCTCACGCAAGCGTCGACCGATCTGAATGGCCAAAGACATAGACTCATTCAGACCAGCAGGCATAGGAAATCCCACCATGACATCCTTAAGGGCTTCAGAGAGACCCTTTCTGAAAATAGCTGCCAGCGCACATTCATTCCATTGAGTGAGCACGGACCACTTTCTAAACTTCTGACAATAAATCTCTATCTCATCCTGACCCTGACACAGAGCCAGCAAATTTTTCTCTGCCTGATCCACTGAATTAGGTTAGTCGTACAGCAATCCAAGCGCCAGAAAAAACGCATCAATATTACATAATGCAGGATCTCCTGGCGCAAGGGAAAATGCCCAGTCTTGAGGGTCGCCACGTAATAAAGAAATAATGATCTTAACTTGTTGAACTGGGTCACCAGAGGAGCGGGGTTTCAAAGCCAGAAATAGTTTACAATTATTTTTAAAATTCAAAAACTTAGCTCTATCTCCAGAAAATAACTCAGGAATAGGAATTTTAGGTTCTAACATAGGATTCTGAACCACTAAATCTTGAATGTTCTGTACTCTGAGGCCGGCCTCACACTCAGCGTTGAAAAATACGGTCCGTATTTTACGGCCGTAATACGCTCCAAAATTAGAAATACGGTGGTCCGTAAGAACTCCATAGGCAAGGTGTGGTCGCGTATTTTGCGCATGTAATGTTGCGTATGTAATCCGTATGCCCACCGTAATGCGTATTTTTCACGCAACCTGACAAAATGGACATATAATGGTTTTGGCGGATGAAATTGATTTAAATTACCCTCATCAACCCTATTTAAGGCCTCTACAACAGGTGTCTCACTCCCATATGGTCATTTTGTGGTTTTGCAACTGTTGGAGTGTTGTTGTAACATTTTGACCATGTCTGACCACCTGCAGTTCACCCCAACGCAGCGTGTTTTGTTTAACTGGCTATTGTCTCGTCGGTTTGGGCACCCATACCCTGTGATTGTGGATCCGCGAAGGAGGAGCAGAAGAATGTGGGTGCATCCTCTTCTGACTAAACGCCTCACTAAAGGCCATTTTCATCGGCTATATACAGCTCTGCGGGAACATCCAGACAAGTTTTATCTGTACTGTCGCATGTCTATACAAACCTTTGACAGATTGTTGGAGATATTACGCCCAGGAATAACATTTCAGGACACAAGGCTGCGCAAAGCCATCTCTGCTGAGGAGCGTCTTCTCCTCACGTTACGGTATGTATTCTCCATCCTCACATACTGTATGTTGATGATCTTTTTTATAAATGTTTCTTCTTTTTTAAATTTTTACCCATAATATGTGTACATTAAGGCCAAAGCAGATGTGACAACGTGACGTAACTGTTATATTTCAGCCCCTTAAGGCCATTTTTCCCATTTCAGTGTTAATTTAGTAGGCCACAAATGCAAATATGATTGTGCTTATTCATGTTTTGTGTGCACTCTTGAAACAAACCTAATTTATTGTGTTTGTTTCACTTACAGATTTCTGTCCACTGGATTGTCCTTTGCGGGTCTCCACCTTGAATTTTTGATTGGCCGCTCCACCATTTCTGGCATTGTGCGGTTAACCTGTCGCCAAATATGGGATAGACTTAAGGACCTTGTGATGCCTGAGCCCAAACAGGCTGATTGGCTCAAAATAGCCCGTGGGTTCAAGGTCAATTGTGACTTCCCAAACTGCATTGGAGCGGTGGATGGGAAGCATATTAGGGTACGTAAGCCGCCGAACTCTGGCTCCCAATTCTACAACTATAAGCAGTTTTTCTCTGTAGTTCTGTTAGCTGTAGTTGACAGTAACTACAGGTTTATAATTGTAGACATTGGGGCCTATGGACGAACTGGAGACTCTAGGGTCTTCAATTCGTCTATAATGGGTCGGCGGCTACGTGAAAACCAGTTAGACCTCCCACCACCACAACAACTCCCAGGCTCCACTGCAGAAGCACTGCCTTTTTTTTTGTTGGAGATGAGGCCTTCCAACTCACCAGACACGTCATGAGGCCTTATCCCCGGCGCAACCTGGACCACCGTCGGAGGATATTTAATTTGCGCCTTTCTAGGGCGCGCAGACTGGTGGAGTGCGCCTTTGGTATTCTGGTGGCCAAATGGCGTGTCCTACAGACTGCCATGCAGCTCAGTGAGGCTACAGTCAATGAAGTAATCAAAGCATCTGTAATTTTGCACAACTATACCCGCATACATGATTGCTTCTCAGATGGTAATGATGAACACATGTTGCGTAGTGTCAGTAGTCCAACACCACATGGCCCACCTCCGCGCCGTCCCCTTTCTGGTATCAAAGTTAGGGATGTATTGACCAATTATTTTGTTTCTCCTCAGGGTTCTACTCCCTGGCAAGATTATGCTGTTTCTCAGTTGTGATTTTTGTTATTTTAAAGATATGTTTTTGTAATATATTATTATCAACCACTGAAAACGTACTGTGTGTGTTTTTTTCCTTAATTACCATATGTTTCTGTTTTCTGAATATGTGTGTGATGCAAAAATGATTAGTCTACAAACATCAATTGGCTTTTTTGTAAACTTTTTACTAACTTTGCAACCCTTTTTTTTTGGTTGTTAACCCCATATTTTTGCCATATGGTTTTGAGAAGCCTTTTTTATGGGTTGCTTTATACCAAGGATCCACAACAAAGTGGAAATGTTTTGAAAACACAACATTAACATGGTAGCCAGCTACCAAAACAAAACACAAAAAACAAAACTAAATTACAGATCCCTGTAAGTTGGTAGGGGAGATGTTGGCAGCTCTGGGTCCTGGTCTGGTGGCCTTTGTTGGGCCGATGGCAGTTCATCCTGTGAGGATGCAGTGGCTTGCGGCCCAGAATACTGGCCTTGTCCATATTGGCCAGATGTGTGTTGACCAAAAGCCATTTGGCTCTGGCCATCATGCTGAGGTACAGATTGCCTTGCATCATACCCCAACCCAAAATGGCCATGTTGTCCAAACCCAGGTTGGGACCAGCCAACATCACTGTGTCTGGAGAAGTGGCCATACTGGGATTGGGGGTTGAAGCCTGCCATTTGGTACTCTAATGGCCTTTGTAGATTTTGGGATGGGAGGGGTTGAAGGGGAGGCATACGTGGAGTAGGTGCAGCAAATCCTGATTGATTTGGCTCCTGTTGAGGGAATTGAAGGCGCAAGAGGTTTGTTTGGCCAAGCTGCCTTCGCTCCAGGTATTCAAAAACCTCATAGGGGTTATTTGGAGGGGTGCTTAAATCAATCAGGATTTGCATACACCCTCTCACACGTAGCCTCACCTCACGGGGAAGGGGTCTAAGGTATCGGGCAAGGCTGCGGGCAAAGGCCTCCTCGCCATCATCTGTGGCTGCCCTGGCCAAATAGTTGAGGACCCCAGCATCAACTTCACTTCTTCTGCCTTCAAGCTCTCTCCTTCGCCGTGATCTCCGTAAAGGCCCAGCTGCCTGTGGGGATGACACCAGTGGGCCTGTAGGGCTGCTGCTGTGCCCATGTTCCACAGGCCTTGGTACATGTGCTGCTGAGGGTGGTGGTGCAGCATCTTCATCACTTGCTGCTGCCTGCAGTGATGATGCTGCTGATGGGTCCTCAATGATGGATCCTGATGCAGCCACAGATGGTCCTGCAACCTCTTCCTCCACACTTACAGGATCAATGATAGGGTCTGATTCTGATCCGGTTTCCCTCTCTGTGAGGTTTGACTGTGTTCTGTAAAGAAAACAATAAAATAAAATTTTTATTTTGACATTGTTTAATTAGACATCGGTGTGCAATATTAAAATAAAACAAAAAAAAACAAAAAACACAACATCTCCTTCTCTACTCCCCTATTATCTCATATTCACACAAGAATATCCAAGATTTGTCTTGGAGAGCCCCACAAATATAACAAACACTATCACGACACATCATAATGTGGCATACCATTTCAAGCTACACAAAAACCAGGCACAACCACCTCTTCAAACAATAAGATACCATGCAGTAACAACCCATACCACAAAACACTGCCTGAACATCTCTAAACTCGCATACTACATTCTCACCCATCCCTTGTTGAATCTTGGGATGCTTGGCGGCCAGGGTCCTCTCTCCTCCAGGACCCTTTTGGAATTTATGCTTGTTTACATTATTGTTGGCACTATATTGACACATCCTTACATGGAACTTGCAATGTCATAACCCTAATCCACAAAAAAAAAAAAATTTAGTTTAATTACAAATGTCTAGAGTGGTTTGTACTTACTGCCTAAGATCCATACTGGCATCCAAACAGGAAAGACGGTCGTAATATATATACTTCCTCTTCTTCAGTGGGGCTGCTGACCCACTCCTAGCCCGCTGCTGTCTTTCCCGCCGGTATTGGTCCCGGATGCTGCGCCATCTTGTCATAACATCATCCACTGCAATTACAAGGGCACAAATAATGTTCTATATCATTCTGAACATAGCTTAGTCCAGTTGTCAGACATATTTGTATTGTTAAAGCAAAAAGTGGCTATAGCACAATAATTTCCATGGTGAGTCAGATGATAAAGGGGTTACATGCAGAGGTCTATATATCGCCCACAGTTAATGACAGTATCAGACTGGTAGAGAGGGGAGAGAACCCTGTTCTTGCAAACATACATTAGGTAAGATATGCTAGGATAGGAAAGGAAAATGACTTGTGCTATTATGAGAATAATGCTCAAAAATATCTAGAAATAAGACAAGGGACAACAACCCTCTGGACGGAGTATGAGGCCAAGAAAAATAATTAGCAGGGCAAGATGAACATGAACTATGTCCAGAAACACTTTGGCATGTTACTCAGCTTTTGAAAATGACAAATAAGGCCATAAATGACATATAAAGATAAAAATGATTGCTCAAGTAATCATGTAGGGAAAGCATCTTTTAAAGTAAAATCTTGTGAATACATGAGTGTACTTACATAGACTTGTCTGTTCCGCACGTGGCCGTTGGGCATAATCAGGGAATAGTAGCCCACAGATGGCCCTCTTTCCTGGCCTGGTTGGAGTAGTTGGGATCCCTCTGGTCCCATATTTCAGGCCTTTCTTGGACCAGGATGAGGAGCATATCAACATTGATGATGTTTGCCATGCTGCTTGGAACTCTGTGGAGGCGAGCACCAAACTTCCGGGATGTCTGTGTGGCTTTTTGAGCTAATTAGCATGTCTGAGTTTCATGATTGAGGGATTGGCTCAATTCCTTGCACCTGGCGATGTCTGGAGATGTCTGGCGTATTTTACGCAAGTCACACTGTTGGTCCGTGTGTAATCCGTATATTTCTCGCCCCCATAGACTTTCATTGGCGATTTTTTTGCGCAATACGGTGACAAACGCAGCATGCTGCGATTTTCTACGGCCGTAGAAGACCGTATAATACGGAACCATAAAATACGGCAGATAGAAGCTTGGCCATAGAGATGCATTGTACCGTGTGCAATCCGTATTTTCTGCACCTCTCTTACGTCCGTAAAACTCGCGAATGTGAAGCCGGCCTTATAGTGAGATTATCCATCAAAGAGGACAGACCCTGAATGTCCATGTCCACACCTGTGTTCTGAACCACCCTGATGTAAAGGGGAAAAGAAAGACAGAACACAGTGCAAAGAAAAAAAAATGGTCTCAGAACTTCTCTTTTCCCTCTATTGAGAAGCATTAGTACTTTGGGCCTCCAGTACTGTTATGAACAGGTAATTCAGAACCACAATGGACCTTGAAGTTCAGAGCACACAAAGAGACCTGACATTTACCAAAAACATAGGACGAGCTCTGAGACGTGGAAACTCTGCTGACCGCAATCCCTAATCCTATCACACCACACTAGAGGTAGCCGTGGATTGCACCTAACGCTCCCTATGCAACTCGGCACAGCCTGAGAAACTAACTAGCCCTGAAGATAGAAAAATAAGCCTACCTTGCCTCAGAGAAATTCCCCAAAGGAAAAGGCAGCCCCCCACATATAATGACTGTGAGTAAAGATGAAATACAAAAACAGAGATGAAATAGAGTTAGCAAAGTGAGGCCCGACTTACTGAATAGACCGAGGATAGGAAAGATAGCTTTGCGGTCAACACAAAAACCTACAAACAACCACGCAGAGGGGCAAAAAGACCCTCCACACCGACTAACGGTACGGAGGTGCTCCCTCTGCGTCTCAGAGCTTCCAGCAAGCAAGAAAAACCAATATAGCAAGCTGGACAGAAAATATAGCAAAAAGTAACACAAGCAGAACTTAGCTTATGCAGGATAGACAGGCCACAGGAACGATCCAGGAGGAAGCAAGACCAATACTAGAACATTGACTGGAGGCCAGGATCAAAGCACCAGGTGGAGTTAAATAGAGCAGCACCTAACGACTTAACCTCATCACCTGAGGACGGAAACTCAGAAGCCGCAGTACCACTCTCATCCACCAAAGGAAGCTCATAGACAGAACCAGCCAAAGTACCACTCACGACCACAGGAGGGAGCTTGGCCACAGAATTCACAACAGAGATCCTGCATTATGTAATATTGATGCGTTTTTTCTGGCGCTCGGATTGCTGTATGATGAACCTAATTCAGTGGATCAGGCAGAGAAAAAATTGTTAGCTCTGTGTCAGGGTCAGGATGAGGTAGAGATATATTGTCAGAAATTTAGGAAGTGGTCTGTGCTCACTCAATGGAATGAATGTGCTCTGGCAGCGATTTTCAGAAAGGGTCTCTCTAAAGCCCTTAAGGATGTCATGGTGGGATTTCCTCTGCCTGCTGGTCTGAATGAGTCTATGTCTTTGGCCATTCAGATCGATCGACGCTTGCGTGAGCGTAAAACTGTGCACCATTTGGCGGTATTACCTGAGCATAAACCTGAGCCTATGCAGTGCGATAGGACTTTGACCAGAGCTGAACGGCAAGAACACAGACGTCAGAATGGGCTGTGTTTTTACTGTGGTGATTCCACTCATGCTATCTCCGATTGTCCTAAGCGCACTAAGCGGTTCGCTAGGTCTGCCACCATTGGTACGGTACAGTCGAAATTTCTTTTGTCTGTTACTTTGATCTGCTCTTTGTCGTCCTATTCTGTCATGGCATTTGTGGATTCAGGCGCTGCCCTGAATTTGATGGACTTGGAGTATGCTAGGCGCTGTGGGTTTTTCTTGGAGCCCTTGCAGTATCCTATTCCATTGAGAGGAATTGATGCTACACCTTTGGCCAAGAATAAGCCTCAGTACTGGACCCAGCTGACCATGTGCATGGCTCCTGCGCATCAGGAGGATATTGGCTTTTTGGTGTTGCATAATCTGCATGATGTGGTCGTGTTGGGGTTGTCATGGCTACAAGTCCATAACCCAGTATTGGATTGGAAATCTATGTCTGTGTCCAGCTGGGGTTGTCAGGGGGTACATGGTGATGTTCCATTTTTGTCTATTTCATCATCCACCCCTTCTGAGGTTCCAGAGTTCTTGTCGGATTACTGGGATGTATTTGATGAGCCCAAGTCCAGTGCCCTACCTCCGCATAGGGATTGTGATTGTGCTATCGATTTGATTCCTGGTAGTAAGTTTCCTAAAGGTCGACTGTTTAATTTGTCTGTGCCTGAGCACGCCGCTATGCGGAGTTACGTAAAAGAATCCTTGGAGAAGGGTCATATTCGCCCGTCGTCGTCGCCATTGGGAGCGGGGTTCTTTTTTGTGGCCAAGAAGGATGGTTCGCTGAGACCTTGTATTGATTACCGCCTTCTAAATAAAATCACGGTCAAATTGCCGCTGCTGTCTGATTTGTTTGCTCGGATTAAGGGGGCTAGTTGGTTCACAAAGATAGATCTTCGTGGTGCGTATAATCTTGTGCGTATTAAACAGGGCGATGAATGGAAAACAGCATTTAATACGCCCGAGGTACGCTTCTGAGATTGGAGCAGGGGCTGTTTTGTCGCAAAGAAGTTCTGATGGCTCGGTGATGAAACCATGCGCCTTCTTTTCCAGGAAGTTTTCGCCTGCTGAGCCTAATTATGATGTTGGCAATCGAGAGTTGCTGGCCATGAAGTGGGCATTCGAGGAGTGGCGTCATTGGCTTGAAGGAGCTAAGCATCGCGTGGTGGTCTTGAGTGATCACAAGAACTTGACTTATCTTGAGTCTGCCAAACAGTTGAATCCTAGACAGGCTCGTTGGTTGCTGTTTTTCTCCCGTTTTGACTTTGTGGTTTCGTACCTTCCGGGCTCTAAAAATGTGAAGGCGGATGCCCTGTCTAGGAGTTTTGTGCCCGACTCTCCGGGTTTGTCTGAGCCGGCGGGTATTCTCAAAGAGGGGGTAATTTTGTCTGCCATCTCCCCTGATTTGCGGCGGGTGCTGCAAAAATTTCAGGCTAATAGACCTGACCGTTGCCCAGCGGAGAAACTGTTTGTCCCTGATAAATGGACGAGTAGAGTTATCTCTGAGGTTCATTGTTCAGTGTTGGCTGGTCATCCTGGAATCTTTGGTACCAGAGATTTGGTGGCTAGATCCTTTTGGTGGCCGTCTCTGTCACGGGATGTGCGTTCGTTTGTGCAGTCCTGTGGAATTTGTGCTCGGGCTAAGCCCTGCTGTTCTCGTGCCAGTGGGTTGCTTTTGCCCTTGCCAGTCCCGAAGAGGCCATGGACACATATCTCTATGGATTTTATTTCGGATCTCCCCGTCTCTCAAAAAATGTCGGTCATTTGGGTTGTTTGTGATCGCTTCTCTAAGATGGTCCATTTGGTACCCTTGTCTAAATTGCCTTCCTCCTCTGATTTGGTGCCATTGTTCTTCCAGCATGTGGTTCGTTTACATGGCATTCCGGAGAACATCGTTTCTGACAGAGGTTCCCAGTTTGTTTCGAGGTTTTGGCGAGCCTTTTGTGCTAGGATGGGCATTGATTTGTCTTTTTCCTCGGCTTTCCATCCTCAGACAAATGGCCAGACTGAACGAACCAATCAGACCTTGGAAACATATCTGAGATGTTTTGTTTCTGCCGATCAGGATGATTGGGTGTCCTTTTTGCCTTTGGCTGAGTTTGCCCTTAATAATCGGGCCAGCTCGGTACTTTGGTTTCGCCGTTTTTCTGCAATTCTGGTTTCCATCCTCGTTTCTCTTCAGGGCAGGTTGAGTCTTCGGACTGTCCTGGTGTGGATACTGTGGTGGATAGGTTGCAGCAGATTTGGACTCATGTGGTGGACAATTTGACATTGTCTCAGGAGAAGGCTCAACGTTTCGCTAACCGCAGGCGCTGTGTGGGTCCCCGACTTCGTGTTGGGGATTTGGTTTGGTTGTCATCTCGTTATATTCCTATGAAAGTTTCCTCTCCTAAGTTTAAGCCTCGTTTCATTGGTACGTATAGGATTTCTGAGGTTCTTAATCCTGTGTCTTTTCGTTTGACCCTTCCAGCTTCTTTTTCCATCCATAACGTATTCCATAGGTCATTGTTGCGGAGATACGTGGCACCTGTGGTTCCATCCGTTGATCCTCCTGCCCCGGTTTTGGTTGAGGGGGAATTGGAGTATATAGTGGAGAAGATTTTAGATTCTCGTATTTCGAGACGGAAACTCCAGTACCTTGTTAAGTGGAAGGGTTATGGTCAGGAAGATAATTCCTGGGTCTTTACCTCTGATGTTCATGCGGCCGATCTGGTTCGTGCCTTTCATTTGGCTCATCCTGGTCGGCCTGGGGGCTCTGGTGAGGGTTCGGTGACCCCTCCTCAAGGAGGGGGTACTGTTGTGAATTCTGTGGTCAAGCTCCATCCTGTGGTCATGAGTGGTACTTCGGCTGGTTCTGTCTATGAGCTTCCTCTGGTGGATGTGAGTGGGGCTGCGGCTTCTGAGTTTCCTTCCTCAGGTGACGAGGTTAAATCGTTAGGTGCTGCTCTATTTAACTCCACCTAGTTCTTTGTTCCTGGCCTCCAGTCAATGTTCCAGTATTGGTCTTGCTTTCTCCTGGATCGTTCTTGTGGCCTGTCTGCCCTGCATAAGCTAAGTTCTGCTTGTGTTACTTTTGTTTGCTATTTTTTCTGTCCACCTTGCTATATTGGTTTTTCTTGCTTGCTGGAAGCTCTGAGACGCAGAGGGAGCACCTCCGCACCGTTAGTCGGTGTGGAGGGTCTTTTTGCCCCCTCTGCATGGTTGATTGTAGGTTTTTGTGCTGACTGCAAAGCTATCTTTCCTATCCTCGGTCTATTCAGTAAGTCGGGCCTCACTTTGCTAAAATCTATTTCATCCATATGTTTGTATTTTCATCTTACTCACAGTCATTATATGTGGGGGGCTGCCTTTTCCTTTGGGGAATTTCTCTGAGGCAAGGTAGGCTTATTTTTCTATCTTCAGGGCTAGCTAGTTTCTCAGGCTGTGCCGAGGCGTCTAGGTCTGGTCAGGAACGCTCCACGGCTACCTTTAGTGTGGTATGATAGGATTAGGAATTGTGGTCAGCAGAGTTCCCACGTCTCAGAGCTCGTCCTATGTGATTAGCAACTATCAGGTCATTTTCTGTGCTCGTAACCACCAGGTCCATTGTGGTTCTGAATCACCTGTTCATAACATAGGCTGCCTTTTCCTTTGGGGAATTTCTCTGAGGCAAGGTAGGCTTATTTTTCTATCTTCAGGGCTAGCTAGTTTCTCAGGCTGTGCCGAGTTGCATAGGGAGCGTTAGGAGCAATCCACGGCTACCTCTAGTGTGGTATGATAGGATTAGGGATTGCGGTCAGCAGAGTTCCCACGTCTCAGAGCTCGTCCTATGTTGCTAACTATCAGGTCACTTTGTGTGCTCTTAACCACTAGGTCCATTGTGGTTCTGAATCACCTGTTCATAACAGCGGTCCTCATGTGAGCCAGTTTCTTTGTAGCGCTTAATGGTTTTTGCAACTACACTTGGGGACACTTTCAAAGTTTTCCCAATTTTTCAGACTAACGGACCTTCATTTCTTAAAGTTATGATAGCCACTTGTTTTTCTTTACTTAGCTGCTTTTTTCTTGCCATTATACAAATTCTAACAATCTATTCAGTAGGACTATCAGCTGTGTATCCACCAGACTTCTGCAGAACACAACTGATGGTCCAAACCCCATTTATAAGGCAAGAAATCCCACTTATTAAACCTGACAGGGCACACCTGTGTAGTGAAAACCATTCCCGGTGACTACCTCTTGAAGCTCATCAAGAGAATGCCAAGAGTATGCAAAGCAGTCATCAAAGCAAAAGGTGGCTACTTTGAAGAACCTAGAATATAAGACATATTTTCAGTTGTTTCACACTTTTTTGTTAAGTATATAATTCCACATGTGTTAATTCATAGTTTTGATGCCTTCAGTGTGAATTTACAATTTTCATAGTCATGAAAATATAGAAAAATCTTTAAATGAGAAGGTGTGTCCAAACTTTTGGTCTGTACTGTATATGGGGTTATACAGTCCTCAACATTGACATTGCAACACGATGAATAGTCATAGAATGATGAAAAGCACAGGATCGATAGACATGTTAATGATATACAAATGATGAAAAGAATCAAAACAAAATCTTCAATACATCTCAATTTATTCAGTGTCGAGTACGAGCGCTAAACACAGAACCCCCACACTTTCATGTCTCGGCTGCTATCAGTGAGGTTATTAATGGTTGTCTGAGGAATGCACTACAGTGAAATCATCAAGATCCACTGCTGGCAGCTCCTATTGCAATGATGTCCCAGATGTGCTTGATGGGAGACAAGTCCGGAGATGCTGTATGATATGGTCGCACGTTTAGGTCATGCAGGCTGCTCACAGTAACACAAACAACATGTGACCAGGCATTATCATGTAGTAAAACAGCTGATTCAGTTTGGCAGACATCCACTGATAACTAGTGTTGAGCGATACCGTCCGATACTTGAAAGTATCGGTATCGGATAGTATCGGCCGATACCCGAAAAATATCGGATATCGCCGATACCAATATCCGATACCAATACAAGTCAATGGGACATCAAGTATCGGAAGGTATTCTCATGGTTCCCAGGGTCTGAAGGAGAGGAAACTCTCCTTCAGGCCCTGGGATCCATAGGGATGTGTAAAATAAAGAATTAAAATAAAAAATATTGATATATTTACCTCTCCGGCGGCCCCTGAACTCAGCGCGGGTAACCGGCAGGCTTCTTTGTTCAAAATCAGCGCTTTTAGGACCTGAGAATCACGTCCCGGCTTCTGATTGGTCGCGGGCCGCCCATGTGACTGCCACGCGACCAATCACAAGCCGTGACGTCATTCGCAGGTCCTTAACGCGCTCATTTTTTAAAAATGAGCGCGGTAATGACTTTCAAAGACGTAGCGGCTTGTGATTGGTCGTGGCCACGCGACCAATCACAAGCCGCGACGTCACCGTAAGCTATTAACGCGCTCATTTTTAAAAATGAGCGCGTTAATGACTTTCAAAGACGTAGCGGCTTGTGATTGGTCGCGTGGCCGCGACCAATCACAAGCCGCTACGTCTTTGAAAGTCATTACCGCGCTCATTTTTAAAAAATGAGCGCGTTAAGGACCTGCGAATGACGTCACGGCTTGTGATTGGTCGCGTGCCCGCAACCAATCACAAGCCGCTACGTCTTTGAAAGCCATTAACGCGCTCATTTTTAAAAATGAGCGCGTTAATAGCTTGCGGTGACGTCGCGGCTTGTGATTGGTCGCGGCCACGCGACCAATCACAAGCCGCTACGTCTTTGAAAGTCATTAACGCGCTCATTTTTAAAAATGAGCGCGTTAATAGCTTGCGGTGACGTCGCGGCTTGTGATTGGTCGCGTGGCGGTCACATGGGCGGCCCGCGACCAATCAGAAGCCGGGACGTGATTCTCAGGTCCTAAAAGCGCTGATTTTGAACAACGAAGCCTGCCGGTTACCCGCGCTGAGTCCAGGGGCCGCCGGAGAGGTGAATATATCAATATTTTTTATTTTAATTCTTTATTTTACACATCTCTATGTATCCGATACCGATACCCGATACCACAAAAGTATCGGATCTCGGTATCGGAATTCCGATACCGCAAGTATCGGCCGATACCCGATACTTGCGGTATCGGAATGCTCAACACTACTGATAACCCTATAGATAGCAGCAAAGGTGTGTAAGTGGTTTATGTAGGTGTTCTTGTTGGTGTTACCTTTCATTGTATTCCTGATGCTGATGATAATGAGACTGTTGAAAAGTCATTTCTACAGAACAGGAAGTATGAATCTAGCATAGGTCTAGTGGGCAGTGAGAAAATTATACACATTTAAAAAAATATATATACCGTAGTTAACGTAAAAGCTCTATTTAAACACTAAGTCATTTTCTGATGACACATTTTCTTTATAAAATTACAAGCAGTCACACAATCACAAAAATAGTCTAACGGAAACTGTGAGTGCAGTGTTTTAGGCGTGGAGTAAGAGCACATTTTTGCTCCTGAAGTCAAGTTGTAACTAACCGTTGACTAGTGACCTAAATTAGCAGCATGATGGGGATCTATGTTGCTGTTATTACTTGGGTCATTAGATTGGGTCACAGGCAAGATTTGCACTCATAACACAGTACAAAACCGCACCCATGTTATGCTTGCATTGAACCAACCAACCAAACACTTTATTCACGCTCAGCTTTTTTGTCTTTTTATTCTACAGACTATGGTAATTTTACAGGATTTTGTTCTTTAGACTTCAACAATGACAGAAGTAATTTAACCCCTTTCTAACCTCGGACGGGATAGTACGTCTGATGTCGGCTCCCCTGCTTTGATGCAGGGCTCCGCGGTGAGCCCGCATCAAAGACGGGACATGTCAGCTGTTTTGAACAGCTGACATGTGCCCGTAATAGGCGCAGGCAGAATCGCGATCTGCCCGCACCTATTAACTAGTTAAATGTCGCTGTCAAACGCAGACAGTGGCATTTAACTACCACTTCCGGTCGGGCGGCCGGAAATGATCGCGTTGCCGACCCCCGTCACATGATCGGAGGTCGGCGATGCTTCAGAATAGTAACCATAGAGGTCCTTGAGACCTCTATGGTTACTGATCCCCGGCAGCTGTGAGCGCCACCTTGTGGTCGGCGCTCACAGCACACCTGCAATTCTGCTACATAGCAGCGATCAGCAGATCGCTGCTATGTAGCAGAGCCGATCGTGCTATGCCAGCTTCTAGCCTCCCATGGAGGCTATTGAAGCATGGCAAAAGTAAAAATAAAAAAAGTTAAAAAAAAAGGGAAAAAAAATAAAAAAAATATAAAAGTTTAAATCACCTCCCTTTCGCCCCAATCAAAATAAATGAATAAAAAAAAAATCAAATCTACGCATATTTGGTATTGCCGCGCTCAGAATTGCCTGATCTATCAATTAAAAAAAAGCATTAACCTGATCACTAAACGGCGTAGCGAGAAAAAAATGCGAAACGCCAGAATTACATTTTTTTGTTCATCGCGACATTGCATTAAAATGCAATAACGGGCGATCAAAAGAACGTATCTGCACCAAAATGATATCATTAAAAATGTCATCTCGGCACGCAAAAAATAAGCCCTCAACCGACCCCAGATCATGACAAATGGAGACGCTACAAGTATCGGAAAATGGCGCAATTTTTTTTTTTTTTTAGCAAAGTTTAGAATTTTTTTTCACCACTTAGGTAAAAAATAACCTAGTCATGTTAGGTGTCTATGAACTCGTACTGACCTGGAGAATCATCATGGCAGGTCAGTTTTAGCATTTAGTGAACCTAGCAAAAAAGCCAAACAAAAAACAAGTGTGGGATTGCACTTTTTTTGCAATTTCACCGCACTTGGAATTTTTTTCCCGTTTTCTAGGACATGACATGCTAAAACCAATGATGTCGTTCAAAAGTACATCTCGTCCCGCAAAAAATAAGCCCTCGCATGGCCAAATTGACAGAAAAATAAAAAAGTTATGGCTCTGGGAAGGAGGGGACTGAAAAACGAACACGGAAAAACGAAAAATCCCAAGGTCATGAAGGGGTTAAAAAACAGCATGCCACAGCGCATGCTGAAAATTTATTGTGATGCAGAAATCTCCTTTAACTTATACTAGCCCCTTCCTCACCCTTTAAGGTAATTGCTTACCACACATGCTTACAAGCATACAAGTACTAGAATACTTAAAATAGTCATATCTTGTTATGCAGAAATCCTCTTTTAATCCTTTATGTTAATCCAGCCTTCGGGGCGTGTAGTGCCACCGGCCACCAGTCTTCATTTACTTGCCTGCCACCTCCCATCAGCGTCACAAGGCCCTGTGACATCTAGTCTCGTAGTGGTCCCACGCCTGTGCCCTGCAATTGTGATATTCCGCCCTTCAATGGGCATTGGCTGCTTGTTTCTTCTGGGCAGTTACAACTGCCCCACTTTCTGCTCCTATGACAACCACATTGTCCCTTTATTCAGTGTCCCTCCAAGCTGCCCGTACTCTATGCTCTCCCCCCATACTATCCTCTCACACTTATTTATTATTCTTTTGTTTATATAGCGCTATCATATTCCGCAGCACTTTATATACTGTACATTATCACTGTCCCCATTGGGGCTCACAATCTAAATTCCCTATCAGTATGTGTTTGGAGTATGGAAGGAAACCAGAGAACCCGGAGGAAATGTGACACCCCAGTGTCCTGGTTGTCACAGTGACATTGCTTTCCTCACGGGGAGAGTGATGTCACGCTTGGAAGTGAGGGAAGATCTTCTTTATCAGGTAATCACAAGCATACAACATGTTCACACTCCAGGCCAGAAGGGGGAGCTCTGAACCCGGTTTTCAGGGGAACTTCCCTATATATACATTCTGGTGTGGAGAGAAAGTGAGTTAGTTGGTGCCAGACAGCAGACTGGAGCAGTCTGAGGCAGAGAGATGTGTGAGGGGCTGTGCAGCCAGAGGTGCTGCAGCTCCTGGATAGTGATATGCAGAAAGAAAGAACAGATTGTAGAGAGCATGCAGGAGAGCGAAGCACAGGAGAGTGACACCTGGGGAGGACAGCTGTGATTGGGCTACCTCCCTGCAGAGTGCAGATCCCAGTAGCCAGAAGACCGAGGTTGTGTCGGATTCTAAGAGGCATAGCAGAAACTGGCAGGACAGCTGGACTACACCTGTCCGCCCTAATACTCAGGAGACACAGTGGCACATAGAGCCCGGGTCCTGATAGAGACCCTGTAAGAAGGCTGGAGCCACCTCTCATATAGGTTAGTGTCCCACCTTTATGGAGGACAGAGAGAACTGTGAGGACCTTGATAGAAGCCACAGGCAGCAAGGGACTACACCAAAGCGCTAGTAGGAAGGCTTTCATCTCCACCTGCTAAAGGGGACTCCAAACTTGCTTCCAAGCTGGCCGGACCCTGCCTGTACCTGTGATCTGGTGCCCTGGACTGTGGATTTTATTTATTATTATTTATTTATATAGCACCATTAATTCTATGGTGCCGTGCATGAGATGGGGTTCCATCAAAATACAAATATAATTTACAGTATATAAACTAGCAATTACAGACAGATACAGAGGGGAGATGACCCTGTCCTTGCGGGCTTACATTCTGCAGGATTGTGGGGAAGGAGACAGTAGGTCCAGGGTTGCGGTAGCTCCAATTGTGTTGATGTGGTCATGTGGTCATTACAGGTTGTAAGCTTTTTTGAAGAGATGGGTTTTCAGGTTCCGTTTGAAGGATCCAAATGTGGTGGATAACCGGACGTGTTGGGGCACAGAATTCCAGATGATGGGGGATATTCGGGAGAAGTCTTGGAGGCGATTGGGTGAGGAGCGAATAAGTGTGGAGGAGAGTAGGAGGTCTTGGGACGACCGGAGATTACGTGAGGGAAGATATTGAGAGATTAGTAGGGAAATATACGGAGGAGAAAGGTTATGGATGGCTTTGTAGGTCAGTGTTAGTAATTTAAACTGGATACGCTGGGAAATTGGGAGCCAGTGAAGGGATTTGCAAAGAGGGGAAGTAGGAGTGTAGTGAGGAGAGAGATTAGTTAGGCAGAAGATTTAAGGACCGGCTGGAGGGGTGCTAGAGGGTAGGCCACAAAGGAGGATGTTGCAGTAGTCGAGGCGAGAGATGATTAGGGCATGCACAAGCATTTAGGTAGAGTGAGGGTTGATAATAATAAAGTTTATTAGATCAGGGTAGAGATGGAGTTTTTGGTTTGAAGACATTGTCCAAAAGCACCAAAACTCACCTCACTGATCCACCTTTTCTACCTATCCGATGAAGTCCCAATACTGGTACATTTGACCACTGCAGTCAATCAATGATTTGCTGCTGTGGGAAGTAGAAACTGCCTAAGAACTGGGCAGCGTTGGAAAGGGAGCAGTGGAGGATTTTCAGTTTTAAACCTTCTGTAAAAAAGTTGTAGTCTCAAGATTCAACGGTCAAGAGTTTACAATTGTGTAATGTTAGGAGTGAAAATGCTATATTCTTTTTCTTGCTCATACCGTATCTTCACCGAAAATTCTCACCAGTACAATGCAAGTAAATGGGGGTTTTACAAAATCCTCTCCTGTGTTTTAGAGCGTGCTTAGGATTTTCAAACTCAATATAAATTTTCTTTTTTTTTTAAAAGTAAAGTAGCTGGAGAATGACATAACCAGAATCAAGTTTTTCGGAGAAAATAGGTCATAGATTGTGGTCTTCCTGTTTGAGCTTATGACATATCAGCAAACACATTAACATCGGTGCTATTAGTTCTGCTTTATTTAGGCCATTTGCAGTGATGTATGGTTTCGCCTCGTTCATGCGTGCTTGTTTATTCCGTTCATAAGACAAGCCGCTCTGCCAGCCTTCTCCTTTCATCGCCGCCAGATGTAACAACCCTTTTATTTTTGTCCTCAGCCGTTGGTGCGTCTCCCCAGATGTGAAGTGGAATTACGAGTGAGGTTTAATAGAGAACAGAAGTCGCTCCGCATCAGGAAAGTAAATGGGCAGGAGGACGCCTGGATAGTGAGGGGCCCTCCATGGCTGTTCTTGGTTTATGTAGATCAGGAGCCTTGTGTGCTGCATCGCCCGCTTTTTATAACATTTGCATTTCCAAGTATTAACATATTGTGATACTGGTGATGAGCATGAGATACCCCTCATGAGTAGCTTGAGGTTCCCTTCGGGTGATGTGACCCGTGATTCATTTCCTCTCACATTACATCATCTGGCCGCGCTAACAAGTGCTGCCTGGCTTATCGGCACAAGTCTTTGAAGTTTCTTCTCCATACTCCTCTGTTTTTTGCATACAGAACCACATTTCTAAAATAGGCTGATTTGGTTTGCTTGGTGGCGTAAGCCGTAAACAGTAAAGTAACATAATAAAATGTATAAAAATAAACTCCGCCAGCGTCAACACCCTATAATACAGCGGTGGGGTAAGTGCATCTGTGAACATGCACAAAAGAGCATAAAAATGACCAATATGCATAAAACTGCATGAAACGTATCTCCTACGCCATAAATTATGGCAATTGCGGAAATTGCATAAGCCTGAATTAGTGAGTAATCCTGGGTTTGTTTCTTGCCGATCTTGTATACGCGGCTAATATTCCTGATGTGTTTAATAAAGTTCAATATTCTTTGAACCCTCCGGCCGGTTGCAACTTAGAAGTTACATAACAAAACCAAAGAAATGAGCCAGAAGATATGTTGTTATAAGTCCAATGTGTAGATACACGTTCACACTGAGGCCACCTAACGGACAAAACTTGAGATAAAAACCACATGAGCAAATACCCTACAAAAGTAAATAAAACATAGTAATAATAAATGTAAATGACATGGGGTAGTTAGGTGACAATGTTTTGATCAAAAAACTTAAAAGTCATCCCACCACCACAAGGTGACCCAATCGGGACGGTCCTATCTCTAGTATTATTGCTTGAGAAAGGTTCCCGTTGGGACCGAAACGTCGCCTTCTGGGCTGATTAAATAGCTCCTTTTCGCTACAAGCGGTGTGCTGCCTCCAATTTTTCTGAATTTTTAGTATTAAACCTCACCATGTGCCAGCATATTTCAATGTGAATGGGGCAGAGCAGGACCCAGACCCAACTGTTTAGACACCCAGCCCCCCAAAAAGGAGGGGAGCTACGCCCCTTTGTACAAAGTACAAAAAAACTAAAATAAAACCAAAGAAATAAGCCAGAACTTATGGTATAAGTGCAATGTGTAGGAACACGTTCACACTGTGGCCACCTAACAGACAAAACCTAGGATTAAAACAAAATGAGCAAATATTATCCAGTAAGTAAATAGGGTAAGTAAATAGTAATAATAAATGTAAATTACACAGGATACTTAGTTGACTCTGTTCTGATAAAAAAAAAGCATAAAAATACATAAAACTGCATGAATCATATCTCCTTCGCCATAAATAATGGCAATTGCAGAAACAAGATAAGCCTGAATTAGTGAATAATACCGGGTTTGTTCCTTGCCAATCTTGTATAGGCGAATAATTGTCCTGATGTTGTTGGTAAAGTCCAATATACTTTTGAGTGCTCTGGCTAGCAGTAACTCTAAAACTAAGTAATTACGAAAAATATGAAAATATATAAAATGTTATATATAATTCTTATATCACAGTATACATACTCCTTTGTGGAATATCTCAAGCAGTGGCGGAAAACTGTATAAGGCGCTAATGAAGAGCCACAATCCATCCCTGAGGAAGAAATGGTTTACTGTTCGAAACGCGTTGGAGAATTGTTTGGTCTATTTCGGGTTCCATAGTAGTCTGTGGTGTCACAGAGTAGTGCTGCTTGTCAAACTTGTATAACTTCTGAGTTGCTACCGGCCGGAGCGCTCAAAGTACCGTATATTGGACTTTACCATCTGCATGAGGACAATTCGCCGCCTCTGAAAGACTGGCAAGGAATAAACCCAGAATTAAATAAAGCTGCAACATCAGATTAATACCAACACCATCAACACAGACCAGTATGGCAATGATATTATATATCCACCTGTCAATACATCTCTGTAATTGCTGGGTATTCATATTGTTAGCGTTTGCAGCTTTACCTTAGTTCAGGCTTATCCTGTTTCCTCATTTGCCTTTACTTATAGCACAGGAAATGCTGTTTTAGGTATATTGATCATTTCTAACCAATATAATATGTTAGTTCTTCTATGGTCCAGCATGACCGAAAAAAAGACCATATTGTCAGTAAACTTTTTTGGTAGAAATTGTCTGTTTTGTGAGCCAAAATATGGCTACCCTTCTAAGGATGTGGTAATGCCTGGGGCAATGCACATTCCCAGACAGTGTGCACAAGCAGGGTTAGGAGAATAAGTAGCAGAGTAGAAGGCCACCATCGAGAGTAATTACCTTCAGGTTTCTTCTATCAACATTGTGGCAAATTTGAAAGCCACCCTTACTTTGGGTACCATCCCTGCAGACAAGTATCCACTTGGGCTGTATATAAGGCCCATGTGTAATGTGCTGCTGCAGTGCAGTATAGAGCAACCTCCACCAGGGGGTGCTGGTTAAGAGAAAGAGGTTGTACACACAGCGCAGCAACACTGAACAACAACACAGGTGTCACAGGTAATGAAAGACGTGAGACAAGCCAAGGTCATACACAGAGATAGCAGCGCGGTACAGAAGGGGCGAGCAGAGAATAGTCGGGGACAAGCAAGACGTCAGAACCTATCGGGAACCTGGTAACCAAAACGTGAGACGTAAGACGGAGTCGGGGTACAGGCCAGAGGTCAGAACAAGTCATAAACAGGTGCAGGCAGTCAGAGGCAAACAGGAACACTATTACAGGGATCAGGTCAGGAGCTCAAACAGTGCAGCATGAACTATAGCTGACAATGGCCCACAGGCTGCAGAGGACTTAAATAGCTCAGCAGGTTTCAAAGTGAGGCAGAGGGGATTAACTCCCACATGACCAGTCCAGAGACAAGACAGCTGAACACAACCTCAGAATTGGATCATGACACCATGGTTGTGAAATCCCACGTTCGAAGAATCAGGTTCAAGCTAGTGCTTTAAGAGTAACTGAACTTTTTCTTTAGTTATCCTCTGGGCATTGCAAAGTTATGATTGTTATGTACTTGCTCTGACGAGCAAAAGGGTAACAATGTTTTGAATGTTTTAGTTTCAAGCTCCATATCTCTCCATCCACTACTGCTTCGAATGTGACACTACCATCATTTCATAGACAATCATCTTGGATATCTCATACATAAATTTGAGTTGCAACTATTTGGCATTTGATTAGTTATGCAGATTCTTGTCATGTTACTACATTGTTACTTTTTTGTTCCTAAAAATCTAAATTTTAATTTTCAATATTTTGTTATTTCACCTTAAGCTTTCAACTCTGCTTAAATCCTTCCGGGCATGCTGTTCATCAGGTTCAAGCATGTCTCGACTCAAATCTGATTCCAGTTCTCTTCTACGCGTTACCAATGTTGGTGTATAGTGGTTGACTCACTTGGGTACATATACAGCTTTTTCTTCAACTCTACCAACAAGTGTTCAATTGGCTTGAGGTCTGGGACTGTGGGGGGCAATTTAACACCTCTACTTCATTATCGTTGGTCCATTTTCTTCAGCAACCTCAATGTTTGCTTCAGGTTGTTGTCCTGCTGAAACACAATGTCGTCCTTTCCATAGCTATAGTACTTGAGTGTGCGAAAAAACTCGACTTTTAGGATTATCACATTGATACCACCATCGATCCTGGTCAAGCGTCCAACACCTTTTCTATGAAACAACCCCATATCATCAGGCTTCAGCCACCAAATGTGACAGTTCCTTCAATTTCTCGATCCATTTGCCCCTTTTTCACTTGTATCTTCCAGACCATTTGTACCCATCAGATGGTAGTCTATTGACTTTAGTCTCAAAATCGGCCGTTTCCAATCTTCTACTGTCCACTTTTCATACATTTTTGCAAACTCAAGCCGACACTTCTTATGACAATATTGAAGTTGAGGCATCTTCACCTTTTTTCAGGCCACTATTCCAGACTTGTGTAACATTCGTCGCATGGTACTTGCATGAACATCTGTGATCTAACTATTACTAAGCATATGAGCCACCTTCACTGCTGTGTTTCTTGCACCAGAACTCATAGACATTGTGATGAGCTGACTTGTTGACTCCGATATTTTGCCTGGACGTCCACCTCTTGGCTTTTGAATGGATAAATGAATTTCATTTTGTATTCTTCCAACTGACATGACCCTCACATGATGCAGTTTGGCAATTTTGTTGGCCGAGAGACTCCTATCGATGAGCTGGATGATGCAGTTTCTCTTTTCTTGGGAAATCTTCTTCATGGCTGGTCCTCAATTCGAATAAGTGACATTTTGTTGGGAATCAACCTAATAACACACTGAGCTATTAGGAAATGTGCGACCAGGTTGTAATTTGTAGTATACAAAAAGAAAAAGATTTTTCCACTGCCAGGAGCAAAACAGTAACAATCCAGTGACATTGTAACACAGGTATTTGGATGCAGTGACACAGAAGCACAGAGCAGGGGTTAACAATTATTCGTTTAATAGGTACAGGGGTAACCTCCTTGCAGGGAGCAACAAGAAATAAACAGATAAAGAATGAGGGGTAAACAGGGAGAGAGTAATTCAGAACGACAGTCAATATATTAATTCCACTTAGCGTGACTCGGTTGTCCGTTTCTTTTCCTGAGTCAGATGGTTGGTTGCCGGCTGAGGCCAGTGCTGAGTTCTTCCGGCTTCCCCACCTCACAAGTCAGTCTCACTTCTGGCGGCAGTGGGCTGTCACCAGTCTTACCCACTGAGCCCCTAGTCCGTTATGCTGCAGCACAGCAGAGTGAAGTCCACCACAATCCTCCACTCGGCGTGTGTCCCTTTGTACGCCTGCTGTAATCTGGGAGTCCTTGCTGCACCCATCCATCTCCAATCTCCTTCCCCCTTCATCAGTAGGTACGGCCCCAGCAGTTCCAGCCTGGTGCCCTCTCAGCAGCCACAGCCCGGTCTTCTCCTCTACACCTCCGCTCTCCTTTTACTCGCCATTCCACGGGCGAGAGCTCTTTCACCAGGCGTTCACAATTCTCAACTTTTTGGATGATTCATTGCCAAATGAATTGATCTTGCTCATAACGGGTGGGAGGTACTCCATCTGTGGTTTACTCTGACCATCGTAATCCTGGCTGACTAATGGGAGGTGGGGAGCTACTCTGGTCCAGTGGGCTGGCCGCTTCCGTGGCTTCAAGCATTGGTAACTCAGCAGGAGTGGCAGGTAGCGAAGCATTGGGGTCTGGATGCAAGGCTGGCACCCCTTCCTCTCCGTTGAAGTCTAGAACCATCAAAGCGGGTACCTCAATAGTTTTCAGTGATTTTTCTCCACCCTTGGGTCCTTTGGACAGGCAGGGCCTCAGCATGCTACAGTGCACCACCCGGGTAGGCACTCCCTCCACCCACTCAGGCTGAATTTCATACACCGGCCCATAAGAGCTGACTCGTCGTGTCACTCGATGTGGGGTTCGCTCCCATCGGCTTTCCAGTTTTCCCCAGGGCCACTTATTCTGGAGCAACACCTGATCATCGGGTCTCAGAGTTGTTCCGCGGATAGGTGGCACTCATGATGCTTAAGTTCTTGAAACTTCGTCTGTACCAACTGACAGAGAGTCTGCAGTCGATGTCGGTGCTCTTGAACCCAGGAAGACACCCCTGTCTGTGGGTAGTCCTCTTCCGGGTCCAACTCAGTGATATGTCGCCCTCTTCATCTGAACAGCAAGATATACAGAGTGAAGCCTGTCATACTGTGACTCTGCACTCAGTTGTTGTACACCCACACCAGCTCAGCCACAAACTCAGGCCACCGTATCTTCCGATCTTCCTTTAACGTGCATAGCATCTGGATCAATGTTCGATTGAAGCATTCACAGGCCCCATTCCCTTGAGGGTGGTAGAGAGTAGTTCTGGATTTCTCAATCTCGTATAAGCAACAAAATTCTTCCATGACTCGCCCCTGGAAGCAGGCGTCTTGGTCGGAATGGATCCTCTTTGGGCAGCCGTACATGTGGATGAAATCCCGGCAGATGGCTTGCGCAGCTGACTCGGTGGTCTGGTCTCTGGTCAGGCTTACCACAGCAAACTTCGTTAAATGGTCAGTCATTAGCAGGCAATGTTCATATGCAAGATGCGCCAGACCTACAGTCAAGTAATTGGTCATCAGAACCTCCAAGGAAGCTGAAGTCATGATAGTCTGTATCGGGGCCCGCTGCTCTGGGGGTTTAGCCAGCTCACAGCTCTGACATTGTTGGCAAGCATTCTCCACTGCAGTACTCAATTTTGAGTGTTACGCCAGCTTCTCTAACTGCCGGAACGTCTTCTCTGGACCAAAGTGAGCCCCTCGCTCGTGAGCCTCTGTAACCACTACTTTAATCAACTTCTCTAGGAGCACTACTTGCCAATTGACCCCCTCTTCTCGTAGCAGTTGTACCTTCTGGTATAAATCTATCCTTCAAATCGAGCCTTTCCCATTGCCCTAGAGTCCGCAATGTTCCTGGAGACAGGGTGTTTCTTTCTCTCCAGCTGGGGAGTTGCTTCAGTGCCACTCACTGTCGCAGCTGGGCAATCTCCTTATCCATCTGTTAAAGTCGAATCCAGTCGTCCCAGGGCTGCCCCAGCACCTGATCTTCAGACACCTCTTGGATCTCTCCCTGCGTCGCCACTAACGATTTGGCAAAGTCTCGGAAGCCAGGGATCTCTTCCGCCTCAAGCTCCTCATCTCGATCAAGTTCAGGTCGCTCGTGAGTCACCCTGGAGAGAGCGTCAGCACGAGTGTTCTTGGCCTTAGCCCGATAGACAATCTTGTACCAATATTTTCTCATGAGGTCCACCCATCATTGTTTTAAGGCCCCCAACTTTTCATTTTCCAGGTGGGCCAGGGGATTGTTGTCCGTCCGCACCAGGACCTCCGATCCGGACAATTACTCTGCAAACTTCTCGGACATTGCCCACACCAGCTCCAGCAGTTCCAGCTTGAAAGAGTTATTATTGTCTAGGTTCCGTTTTGAGTCGTGAAGAGACTCGCATAGGCTATCACTCGTTATTCTCTCCCTGCATTTGTGATAGGACTGCCCCAAAACCATGTAAACTTTCATCGGTATGGAGAATGAAGAGCTGCAAGAATTGTGCATAGGCGAATATTGGTGCCTCCATCAGGTCCATTTTTATAGGTCGGAAGACTTCTTCTTGATGGCTTCCCCACTGAATGGTTCAGTTCTTCGAGCCGGCTGGCACTCTTTTCAGCAGCTCCAGCAATGGGTTGGTTAGGCCGGTAAAATTTTTCACAAATCCTCGGTAGTACCCAGGAAGGCCCGAATGTCTTTCACGATTGTTGGGGTGGGCCACTCTTGCACAGCCACCACAACAGGACACAACATGCCCCAAATATTCAATCTGTTTGTGAAAGAGATGACATTTTTGTGGCTTTCCCTTCAGGCCGTGACTCGGTAACTGACTTTGAATTTGTTCCAGCCACTGTAGATGTTCTTCAAATGTGGGCGAGTAGATTATGATATCGTCGAGATAGATCAGTGTGGCCTCAGAATTCAATCCCGAAGGCATCTCTCCATCAAGCGCTGGAACATCCGAGAAGCGTTAGTCAGGCCAAAGGGCATACGATAGTCCTACGGGCAATACAAATGCCATCTTTGGCTGGTCATTTTTGGCCATGGGCACCTGCCAGTACCCGCTGGAATGATCAAGGGAAGAAAGTACTTTGCTTCTCCCAAAGCAGATAGCGATTCCTCAATTCCTGGCAATGGATAGGAATCCCGCACCTTACAGGCATTCAGCCGTCTGTAATCAACACAGAAACGTAAGGTCCTATCTTTTTTTTGGACCAGAACAATGGGAGCTGCCCACAGACTCTGACTTTCTCTTATCACTCCACTCTGCAACATATGGGCCAACATCTCTTTCACTTCTGTGTACATCTGGGGAGGTATCTGTCGGTATCTTTCCCGAACTAGCGCGGCACACCCCGTAGAGATTTCATGAGTGATGGTCTGAGTGTAACCGAAGTCATCTTCATGGCGGGCAAAGACCTCTTGATAATGCTCTAGCACATCTTCCACTTGCTGCACCTGCTGAGGTGATAGTCCTGTCAGTTCAGCCTGCATCTGCTCTAAGATCCTACGACCCTCCTTTGTGCTGCCAGGTGGGGGTTCTGGTGCCATTGTAATGGCTAATGTCCAGGGATCTCCTCGCACGACGGCCATTTGTACTGCTTTGAGCAGTATTAACTTTTCTGGCATTCCCAAGATCTGGGCCACTTCACTCTTAGGTAGGAGGGTGAGACTGTCTTTACCCCGGTTGATGCACTGCATTACAATGTTGCCATCTTGGACTGTAGCTAATGTCCAGGCTACGAGCAGTCCAGGGGGCACTTGATCCATTGATGTCAGCTCTATTTTCACTTCCACCCCTCAAGGGGTGTACAAGCCCATACTGGTAACGTGAGCACTGTCTGGCCAGGCGGTAGGATAAGTTTTGCAGCCGCAGGAACTATCACCTTCCCCAAGACTTTTCCTTCCCCCAATGTCTCCTGAGATTGGACAGATCAGTTGCTGAAATACCTTCCGTTGAGGGGTTCTGGGGCTCCACTGGTTCAAAAAAGGCTCTCGTGGCTCATTGATCAGAAGCTGTCCCATCTCTTTCTGTACATTCATTCCGAGAGTCATTATGGGCCCGCATCCGACATTTCCAGCAACTAAAACTACCCCTTTATGGCCTACATCCTTCCCGTACACTCTGATCTGCATCCAGACCACCCCGGCAACCGGAATGGGCAATTAGTTGGCTGCTGTCAGTCTAGTTATCGGCCCCCACTCTGGATGCGATACTTCTGGGAAATGTTGTCTGAACTAAGTTTCCGGCATGGTGGTCACCTGCGACCCGATGTCAATCAAGCAGTGAACAGCTCGCCCATTTACTTCAGCCCAGATTGTGGGGCTTGCAGAAACTCTGCCTACCGAACTTCCTCCTCCTTTCCTCTGTCTTTCAGGCTCTGGGCTGCGTCCCTCAGCCATGAAGCCCACTAGTTTAACAGCTGCCGTGGCAGGGGCCGACCTCGGCTTGTACAGCCCCAAGTGTAGTGGCCTGTGATTCCACATCTGCAACTAGTCGGGTCCCCTTCTGACTGTTGTCTCGCTCCTTGGTAAGACCAACAGGAGGGTGGGACCCTGCATCATTCCTTTCTCTTGGTGAGGGGGCAGCTCTCGACAGTTCTTGGGCCGGAGCAGGAGCTCTTCTGGAGCTGGACCATTCACTCCACATTTCTTGTATTTCCCTCCCTATGTCTCGGGTCCACTCTGGCTCGGCATAGGTACCTCATTGCTCCAGACTATCCCTGCTAGGGCTGCCACCCCATGTTCCTGCTCTCTCACGCACACCTTCGCCCCTACTTCTAGGAAGGTTATACATGGACTAGTGCACATGCGTTCCCACAAATCTTGCTTAAGTGGCGCGTCCCTGAGATCCGACACAAACTGATCTCTCAATACCCTATCAGGGGGCCCTACTCCCATGGTCCCCACATCATCCCTCTTAGTGATGTGCGCATGCACCTCCTGCAATGCATTGATATACTGAGTCACAGTTTCTCCCTCTCTCTGAACGTTATATATGACACCAGGAAATATAATGCTTCCATGTAAATTGGTGACTCATCAACAAATCAATTTTATAGGCGGACATAGAGTCAGAAAATACCAAAAATTATACAAAAGAGTTTTATTTTTATTAAATACTCCAAAATTACATAGTCATACTTACATGGGTCTCATCCAATATATTGTGATTAACTCCCAAAAGTGTGATAAATGACCATGGAGAGAACGTGTAGGACGGAAAAAATGAGCGTCTATAATCCACATAACAACTCACAACAGGTGATGGTATGCCAATTCAGATACTATGTTATGGACTGCAGCTACAATTCCTCATACCTGCATAACCACATCATCCTGAGTGTTAAATCACATGCTCATAGTTCCCTTATATATGTAATTCAATCAAGGCAATAGTTACCCATAATAATGTCCAAATCACGTTCCAACCAAGGTCAGCTCTCCAACATCAGTGGGATCACTATGCATTTCTTATAGGATCTGCAACACCTTTTCCATTGTATCCTGCTCATGGGGGGTGTGGAACATCACAGAGTATGGAGCCTCACCATCCAGGATCATTAAAGCTATCTCAACCTGCATAGCAGAGGTCATGGGGTGCAACCGCAACATACTCTTAACCCTCTCAGTCCAGTCCCACAATATCATATTACTTCCCGTGAACTTTGGGAGATTGCTAAGCATGGCCCCCAAAGGCAAGCTAGACCTTGGGGTACTCATGGTGGACTGGTCTGCAGCGTCTGTGTCCAAGAACTGCATCCTGCCAACTACGCCAAATGTAACACAGGTTTTCTGATGCAGTGACACAGAAGCACAGAGCAGGGTTTAACAATTACTTGTTTAATAGGTACAGGGGCATACTTCTCACAGGGAGCAACAAGAATTAAACAGGTAAAGAATAAGGGGTAAATGGAGAGAGTAATTCAGAAGGACAGTCTATATATTAATTCCACTTAGCGTGACTCGGTTGTCAGTTTCTTTTCCTGAGTCAGATGGTTGGTTGCAGGCTGAGGCTGGTGCTGAGTTCTTCTGGTTTCCCGGCCTCACAAGTTGGTCTCACTTCTGGGGGCAGCGGGCTGTCACCGATCTTACCTGCTGAGCCCCTAGTCTGTTATGCTGCAGTGCAGCAGAGTGAAGTCCACCGCAATCCTCCGCTCGGTGTGCGTCCCTTCGCACGCCTGTTGTAACCTGGGAGTCCTCGCTGCACCCGGCCGCGATCGCTACTATGCGGCCTATCTTTCCCCACAGCACGGCGCCGGTCCTCACTGTCTCGTCTCTCTGGGAAGTCCCGCACAAACCCTTTTATCCCTCTCTGGCTCACCACGCCCCCTCTACACAGGTTAAAGGTCTGCTCTGTCTCCAATCTCCTTCCCCCCTGCAACAGTAGGTTCGGCCCCAGCAGTTCCGGACCCGATGCCCTCTCAGCATCCACAGCTCGGTCTTCTCCTCTACAACATGGCAAGAATCTGCATAACTAATCATATGCTAAATATTTGCAAATCAAATTTATGTATGAGATAGCCAAGATGATTGTCTAGAAAATGATGGTATCCTCATGCTAGAATCTGTAGTGGATGGTGAGATATGGAATCGGAAAGTCAAAAGTTCAAAACATTGCTACCTTTATGCGCTTTTCCCAAATGCTATGATGTTTTACATGGCCAGTTCTCCCTTCTTTAAAAGCTGTTTTTAACTGCTGCTCAGCCAAGATCCTTATTCTATTTATAAACAGAGCATAGGGATTTCCCTGTCTGAGTAGGGAGTCAGTAGCAGAGCGGCTCAGACAGTGAATTATCCTAAATGTAGCGTGGATCTTGCTAAGTAGCAATTAAACAGCAGCTTATGAAGAGGCAAGAATTGACCATGTGAAACAGCCCTGCAACATGGTATTTGTGAGAGAGCAACGAAAAATAAGGCCATTGTGTGTATTTCAAAAACTGATAACTTTGAGTTTAGTTTAGTTACTGTAACATCCGTGTTGGTGCCTGCCCCTACTGTTTCAATTTCTGTCCCAGGACTGCACAGCAGGGTGATAATGCAGTCGTTCTATGTATTCCCTGGCAGTTGTTCTACTATACATAGAGTGTAGATATGTGGATTTCCTCTGTCTCTGGTTTGTGTTTTCTCCATGCTGATTAACACTGGACAGAGTTTCTGCAATTTATGTTCCTATATCCCTATTCTACACTGCCAGTTATTAGGTTTAGCTTACCTGGTCCACATTCCTGCTTCTGTGTCCTATTTTGATTACTCTTTTTTTATTTTTTACCTTGGCTTCTATATTAACCACCCACTTGATATCTCATTGAGTCCCTGACTTTCACCTTTTTAGTAACATCCTGATGTGACGACCCTTCTTGCCACCAGCTTGTTCTACTAGCCAACAGCCTACTCTGTGGCCCCAACCCAGGGTACCCATTGTAAGTCCAGATCCATATACTGGGGTTAGAAGGTGAAGTCCAGGGCAACTCCTGGGATCTGGTAGAGTGGCTAATGCTATGCGTTTCCGCGGACGGCTTAATAATAGCCGCCATGCTATCTCAAACAACGCCCACGTGACAGTTACTCTTTAAGCCAGGTAAAAAGTTTAATTAGTAGCCAGGAACAAAATAGCAAAGTATCATACTTTCCAACTCTTCTGAAATATCCAAAAGACTTCTGAAAAAGGATAAATCTTTATGATTCCCAGAGGAGTCTGAAGAGTTGTCAGTTATCCTGGACTATGAAAAACCCTCCCCACCTTTTCTAAAATCTTTTACCTTTATTATTCACAGACTGTCACCCATGCTTTCTAAAAATGGGCTGTAAAAAAACTGATGTCGACTGTAAAAAATCTTATTCCCCAAACCATTTGTCAGTGTGACATCTTTATGTAGACAATTTACAGATGTCGGTAATTATGGTGTCCAGGTGCACATGTCTACGTAAGCACAAACAGATAAGATGTCCCCAGATGTGGGGCAATCCACAAGACATGTTATCTAAAGGTCTCAGGCTGAACAGGAGTAGATTGGCCATTTTCCCAGTTGCAGGTGTATGAGGGAGTGACAGATAGAAGGAGCAAACAGATAATTTACTGCTTTGTATCAAGGTCGATATGGCCGTAGCAAACTCAGCATTAAACGATGATAATGTTACTTTGTCTTATGCTCGCCTGCCCAATTCTTGAAAAATAATGTCCTTTTTATGCCAGAAATTCTACTCTAGTCTCCCACCTGGGTAGCATTTCTGGTGTGGTTCACATACAGTAGGTGACCACCACTCGGAAGAAGGGCCGAATTCATTAAGTGGCGTACGAATCTTAATAAATTCAGCACCTCTTCTACTCAGTCAAGACTGGCATAGCGCAAGCATGTGGTACCCCATTCTCGATAAATCAGTCCCTTGGAGTGTACACTAGGTGTCTGCACAAACGGAGGGTCCCCAACATATAGCTGTTATTGTAATCATTGCTTTAAAGCAGGAGGTTTGTAAGGATGAGCTTCCTTCTTATTCATATCTGCCATCACTGCGCTGCACGTCGTGCCGTCCATCTGTTAGTCCACCTGAAAATGTATGAATAAATGTTAATACCCCATTTTACAGAACGTACCTACATGAACGCTGATCAATGTTATGGAGGAGCAGGAAGAATCTGCCAGGGTCTGCTTTGATAAACACCATTGATTATATGAATATTACGGTCCCCCTTTCCCCCTGTTTATCTGGGATCGCCATATGATTTTAGTATTTCCAGCTGCTGGGCTACATCCATGTGTTTGTGCTATGTGAGCCTATAGAAGACCATTCACTTGTCGCCTAATGTGTTCCAGACCTTCTGGTGGGATCATGTTGGATATATTAGTTTCAGAAGCACTGTCTGGATAGGGAGGGAGGCGCAGGCCCATTTCTGTTTTTCTGCACTTAGGCCCCTAACATCTTGTTTTAGTATAGGATGTATAGACATACTGTGTATGTGATATTCCGTATAAGTATGGATAACATATAATTACATTCGTACTTAAAAGGATCGTTCGATGCCTATAATCCCTTTTATAAATATCTATCTTTAAAATGTAAGAGAATGTGAGAGGTTTCAGAACTGCTGTCACTTAACAGAGCTTTGTCACTGCCATCCCGTGATGATTGTCACGCCCGCACATACTTACCCGGCTTCTCCCATCCCTCGGCGCGCTCACGATCCTGTCCCGCGCCGCTCTGCCTCCTCCTTCGCCGGCTCTCGGCGTCTGGTCTCTTCGCGCATGCGCGGTCGCGTCTCCCCCGTCGCTGAGCCTTCTGGGAGGTCGCGACCCGGTGGCTCCGCCCCAACATGGCGGCGCCCATCGGGTATTTCTTCCCGGCGTCTTCCTAGGTAAGACGCCTTTGCTTTGTAGGTGCACTGTCTGCCGTCAGTGTCCCTATGCCCTAGGCTCCCCTGTACCAGTGTCTTTTCTCAGCCCAGTCCTTGCTTTGTCTCTGTATCCTGCCAGTCCGTGTTCCTGTTGTATCCTGCCAGTCCGTGTTCCTGCTGTATCCTGCCAGTCCGTGTTCCTGCTGTATCCTCCCAGTCCGTGTTCCTGCTGTATTCTGCCAGTCCGTGTTCCTGCTGTATCCTGCCTGTCCGTGTTCCTGCTGTATTCTGCCAGTCCGTGTTCCTGCTGTATCCTGCCAGTCCGTGTTCCTGCTGTGTCCTGCCAGCCCGTGTTCCTGCCGTATCCTGCCTGTCCGTGTTCCTGCTGTATCCCGCCAGTCCGTGTTCCTGTTGTATCCTGCCGGTCCGTGTTCCTGCTGAGTCCTGCCGTTCCGTGTTCCAGACATTCTTTCAGTTAAGTCTTGTTTTCCTATTATTCCCTGCCATCCTTATAGCCTGTGGTTTCCTTCTTTATTTTGGGTCGTCCCTTTGGCTCTAGCTGTTGTGTCTCCATTCCCCCGAGGTCCTGCTCCTAACCCTCCCTGTATAGGGGGTGATTCCATCTGGTCCGCTCGACCCCGGGGGCTCTAGAGTCACGACCCAGAGGGTCCACTCTCGGATTTCTGTCCGAATACTTACAATGATGTCTTGTTTTAGGAGGGTGATGGAGAAGTGACGGTAACTTCAATGACCGCCACTCGCATCTTCCACTGCTGCACGTATCTTCGGTCACCGCTGCCAGAATCCCCAATTCTATCACCACAAAACGGCGATAAAAGCCAGGTGAGTGACAGCATCGCCTTTCCACTGCTCTCAAACGAATCATCACTAGTGGACAGCGCTGCTGTCGCAAGCCCTGTTTCTGACAACACCCACTGATGACATCTTATTTCAAGGAGAGATAGCAGTGGTAGAAGCAGGTAACATGGCAGCGGCCACTGAAGCGGCAACTGAAGAAGCTGGAGGTGGCCATTGAAGCTCCTGTCCCTTCTCTATCATGCCCCAGAAAGAAGCCACCACCTTTTTGGCCCACTTCACCACCTGGTTACTTAATTTCCTTTCTGCTGATATCTCCACTATCATCATGGGTGACTCCAACAGCCCCATCTACACTCCCCACTCAGCTGTCTCCTAGCTTTTAACCCTCGCCACCTGTGTGATTGACCCGATCCCATCCCATCTCATTCTAAAGCTCACCACAGTCTTCATCCCAACCCTAACCAATCTTTTCAGCCTATGATGCCTTGATCACACCCATCCTCAAAAAGCCCTCCATTGACCCATCTTCTGTGTCTAGCTATCGACCCATATCACTCCTCCCCTTTGCCTCAAAACTATTGGAACAACATGTTGAACCATCTTTCCACCTCTCCTCCTGCTCCTTTTTTGGTTAGTTTACAATCTGGCTTCCAACCGCATCATTCAACTGAAACTGCCCTGAATAAAGTCACCAATGACCTACTAACTGCCAAAAACAAGCGTCACGACTCTGTCCTTCTCCTCTTAGACCTGTCAGCTGCCTTCGACACGGTGGACCATTCCCTCTTACTACAGATTCTCTCATCTCTTGGCATCACTGACTTGGTCCTATCTTGGATCTCTTCATACCTAACACACTGGACATGCAGCATCTCCCACTCACACACCACCTCCTCACCTCGCTCCTATCTGTTGGTGTTCCCCAAGGTTCAGTTCTAGGACCCCTGCTCTTCTCCATATACACCTTTGACTTTGGGCAGTTCATTGAGTCCCACTGCTTTCAATATCGTTTCTATGCTCACGACATACAGATCTACCTCTCTGGACCCGATATCACCTCCTTACTAAATAGAATCCCACAATTTCTGTCTGCTATTTCATCCTTCTTCTCTGCACAATTTCTAAAAATCAACATGGACAAAACAGAACTCATCATCTTTCCCCCATCTCACTCACCCACTCCCCAAATACCTATCCATCAAAGTCTATGGCTACTCTCACTCGACTGTCCCAAGCTTGTTGCCTCGTGGTAACCCTTGAGTCTGCTCTCTCATTCAAACCACATATCCAAGCCCTTTCCACCTCCTATTGACTCAATCTCAAAAAAAATTCCCCAGATTGGTACATTCCTTAACCATGAAATTGAAAAAAAAGGGCATGCCCTCATCATCTCTCCCGCCTTCACTACTGCAACCTCCTTCTCTGTGGCCTCCCTTCTAACACTCTCACACCCCTTCAATGTATCCTAAACTCTGCTGCCAGACTAATCCACCTGTTCCCCTGTTATTCCCCTGCCTCTCCCCTCTGTCAATCCCTGCACTGGCTCCCCTTTACCCAGAGACTCCAGTTCATAACCCTAACCATGACATACAAAGCCATCCACAACCTGTGCCCTCCATACATCTGTGACTTCGCCTCCCGGTACTTACCTACAACCTCCGATCCTCACAAGATCTCCTTCTCTACTCCCCTCTAATCTCCTCTTCTCACAATTGCATGCAGAATTTGTCGTGTGCATACCCCCTAATCTGGAATATTTATGCTTGTCCATAAAGTTTCAAAAGTATTTATTAAGGGTTTTTGAAGTCAAACTTTTGATGATCAGCTGAATCCAGGCCACTTTCCTATCAAAAAGAAGTTGACTTTATGCTACAACACCTTTAAAGAACTGTCTATACTTTTTTAATTCTTCAGCTTGTTCCTTTGATGCTGAGCAAGAGACCAGCTAATAGAAAAGAAGGAAATTCAATTCCCTCAGTTTCCCAGCAGCCTCAGGCTGTATCATAGGCAGATCAAGACATGAATAGTGGGTATTCTGCTGGTTCGCTTGCAGAAAGTATTAGGTTTATAATTTAGGAGCTTATAGGCACAGCTTGTCTGGAGCCTTAGATTTCACCTATCAAGTAGGTCATGCCTTATGTCAAGTTTAGTTCTGAAGGGAGTCAGTCAGTAGACTACACACTGCAAAACTGCAGGCAGCACTATAAAGGACACTGGTAGAGATGTTCATATATGCATTTTGTATAGCGTTTTAGAAGCTCCCTGCTTAAAACCCTGGCTCTCGTCTCTATTGCGTGGAGTCGACCATAGGTGACTCCTAGTTTTGCTTGGGTGGCACCCTGTGAAGATGCTAGGAACAAGATTGAGTCTTCCTTGGTTTTGTTTAGGGGTGGCTACTAGTACCTGACCGATATGGTCTTCTGACACGGAGGGACATGGATCGGTTATTGGTGCCTTTCACCTTTTAGAGTGGACTACGACTCATCAATTCCTAGTGCCCTATTTGTGGCACCTTTAATCACTTTTTAGCACACTCGAGAATCGAGCACAGTTCTCTGGCTCTTAAAAAAAGATAGCGTTTCTGGTAAAATGAAGTTTAAATCTGACACATGACACAATGGCCAATGCCTAATAAGTATCTCTTAATACTGAATTTCCTTGTGGTTTTTTGCCGCAAGCACTCCACAATCGCTTGCGTTTGCTCTTTAATCTGTTGGCAGAATTTCTCACCCCAAACTCTTCATGTGCATGTAGCTCTTTAAATGCAAGTGCAGCAATATCTTTTCACGTCCCGTCTTTTACTCCATTACTGAGAAATCAGCTTTCAAATTGTCATGCAAATGAGGCTGAAGAGCTACTTGTAGATCTGAAGCCTGTGTCACTACAGCTCTATTTCCCGCCCAGTGCCTCCTCCTGCTTGACTGATGGCTTCTTTGCTTGAAATCACACAGCTTAAAAGCCATCAGCTAAGTAGGAGGCGGTGGCTTGGTGGGGAATAGAGTTGATGTGACAGAAGCTTCAGATCTACCATAGCCATTTGCATGTCAGTACTGATTTCTCAGTAACAGAGAATTGGACTGGCCATGTAAAGGTATTGCTGGACTTGTCTTTGAAATAGCTACATGCTTATATAAATAGTTTGGGGGGAAAAATGCTGCTGACAGATTCCCTTTAAGGAATGAGTCTATGTTACGTACAGTAGTTATTCAAAATCCTCCTTAGGGTATGTGTCCACGATCAGGATGGCCGGCGGTTTAGTCGGAGCGGCAAACCCGCTCTGCGCTAAGCTCCGCCCCCTTCTGGGACGCGATGATGCCGGATGTGTTCATAGCACACATCCGGGATCATCGCACCCCATGCATAGGGCCCTGTGCTATACCTTGCGGCGACGCAGCATCGCCGCAAGGTATACGGACATGCTGCGATCTTAAAAGACGCGCCGCATGTCCGGAGTCGCAGGGCCGCCGCGTGCGTGTTACCACGCATAGTGGAGACGGGATTTCATTAAATCCCCTCCACTATGCTGTAACATCTGGATGCTGCGTGTTTGACGCTGCGTCTCTATGCAGTGTCAAACACGCAGCGTTTACTGCACGTGGACACATACCCTTAAAATTGCTTTAAAATTCTTGGAAAACCTTTCTATTTATTTCTATAGGAAATATTTCCTTTCCTGAATAGGTTTTGAAAAATGACTGATGGAAAATGTTTGTGTCACTTCTTTGACATCCTAAAAGAATCCTTCCAAATAATATATGGTCAAATCAAAAGACTGCAAAGGAAGCTTCAGTAAAAAAAACAAAACTCTAATTCTTCAAAACTTTGCTTTGAGAAAAGATCTCCCCATGAAAAGAGCGTTTCCTGAAGCAGATTTTGTTTTAAAAACTTGTTATTTTTGAAAGCCTTAAAAATTTCCATGTGAACATAGCCTGATGGAAGTCGACTGGTGGATGATAGACCACTCACTGAGGGGCAGGAAGGAGAGTGCTGTATAATGCTCATTGCAGATAGAAAAGGGCACTCGGGTAGTAGCAACTTCTCTTTCTCAGTCATGCAGCTACTAAAACCCTACATGAAGGTAAAGAAGGTATGTCTATACAACTTTTCATGCCTATGTTACAGCCTAAAACAGGACATTGTGATGGGCTTCTTACAACATCGAGTGCACTCTAGAGCCTTCTTCTCTCTTTCTGAGTGTCATCCTCTCAGTTCCACAAAACATTTTCTGGTTAACATATAAACGCTCATAACTTACATATTAGTTCACACACTTCAGACTATTCATGTGTAGATAGTTATATCCTTATCTCAAGGCCTGCACCAGGGACATTTTCCTATATCCTCAGGCGCTGCCACATTTATGATGTGGGTGGTGCTAGTCATGGAGGAGGTGATATTGGTAGCATCACTGGGCTGCATAGGCGCTGTCCAGCTAATTATACTGGTGTGGCTGTGATTTATTGTGCAACCCAGCCGCTGTGTGCTGTATATGACACAGGATTACATTATTTGTCCCTCCTGATTTTGACCCTGGCTATCTGACTTGACTTTTGACTGACCTTCTGGGAACTGATTCCAGTTTTTCCACTGACTACAGTTTTGTCTTCTGACTCTGTCCCTTATTTTGTCCCTCCAGTTACTGACCCGGCTAGTTTAATTATTCTTGCCTCCGGCTTGCTTCTCCGGCCAGCAGCTTCTCTGTGGATGCAACCGAGAGGGCCCCATTGTTAATCTAGGTCCCTGTATATGGCTTAAAGGGTGAATGCTGGCATTTTTAAGAAACCTGCTAGATGGACAGGTTAGTACCAAGTTGCCTTTTTAAGTTAATGACCCAAATGCTCTTACCCCAAAAACACTTTTACTCCATGACTCCCTTTATGTGGGCAAAGCCGACACTGCTTACAGGGCACTTAAATACAACTCTGCTTCTGTGTTACACTGCAATCCAACACTAGACATACTGTACATTAGACTAGCAAGTACCTTAAATACAAGAGTTCACCTTAGCTTTAAGAACTTTAGTCTTTTACATTCGTGTCCTTTCTGTCTTTACATCCTTCCATAACCCAACATTGGCATTTTTTTTTATTTTAATCCTATGATATTTTACATCTAGAATTAAAAGTATGGTAGATTTTACTTGTCTTCAGGCACACTGTGCTATTGAGCAGACGTATATTCTGATACACATTAAACAAAGAGGATTATTATTATCCATAGCACATAATTAGGATATTATTGCTCTTTCAATGTAGCCTGAAAGCTTCAGTAGAAAATTAGCCTTTATTTCGACTGAAATAGGCCATGGCGCTCACAGAAGAAAGCCTGCATATTTTTAGACTGATGTAACATTTCTGGTAAGAAAATGCTTTGGTTTATAGGCAGAGAATTCAAGAATCAGTCATCAGAAATATGTAAAGCCTCCGAAGGATTTTTACAGTCGGTTGCATACACATAGCTCTTATTTATGTTCCACTAAAGGGAAGTTTTACATAAAAACTATGTTAAGCCCCTTCACATGTAAATACTGACATACTGTGTCAGTGTGAAAAACACGCAGACATGTCCTTTTTTAAAAAGCAGCAAGGACACATACCGGCACCTGGGAAAAAGCGGTATAGTTCGTGCTGTTCCCAGGTGCCGGGTGCTGAATACTATTGTAAATTTTAATTTATTTTATTGAAACAAAATATAATACAAATATACACACATAAAGGATTTTATGAAGTGATATAGAAAAAAGTATTATATGGCCAGATCAAGAATAAACATCCGTAAAAAGGCAGCAGTATGCAAAGCATGTATTCACATGAGGGATTTTACTCTGCTATCCAAATCGATCATTCAATGAATACCCAATTTTTTTTGCAATAAAAAATACAAAGAGTATAAATATGCTCAGAAAGTGATTTGGTTGGATACATGGCAAGTCTGATGACAGTTGTAGTCAGCTGCCACTGTGTAGCGCCTATTAAATAAATAATAAAAAATACGGTGTGGGGGTCACTCAATTTTCATAACCAGCTGAGGGAAAGCCCACGGTTTGGGGCTGATGTTAATATTCTGGGAAGCGATCAATAGCCATTAAGGTTAATATCAGCTGTCTGCTTAGCCTTTACTGGTTATTATAGGGGAGTCCCCCCAAAAATGATGTTGGGTCCGTCCTATAATTAATAACCAGAAAAGGCTAAACATGACAGCTGAGGGCTGATATTATTAGCCTAAGAAGGAGCCATGGATATTGGTTCTCTCCCAGACTAAGAACATCAGGCCTCAGCCGTTCCAGGAATGGTGCATCCGTAAGATGCGCTAATTCTGGCTCATAGCCTCCTCTTGCGGTGGCAAGTGGGGTAATCGTTGTGGGGTTGATGTCAGCTGTTTTATGGCCGCTGACATCAAAGCTCACAATTTAGTAATGGAGAGGCATTTATAAGACACCCCCATTACTAACCCTGTAGTCAAATGTAATAAAGACACCTGTCTCGAGAAGGAGCGCCATTTTGAAAAGCCAGGAATTGAGGAGTGCTTGTGCTTATGCATCGCTCTCTGTTCAATTCCATAAAAGTTTTGAAAATTGCCAGATGTGAATTGGGAGAGCCAAGCATGGCTAGCCACCTCTCCATTCCTGGAAGCACAAGACTGAGCCCTGTGGATATGGCATAAATGTCCAAGACACAATAAACATGGTGAATTTTAGCCAACTTGCGATAAAAATTACTTAAGCAGAAGTTTTAACTAGTTTTTTTTAAATTGGGATAGTTTTTCTTAATTTTTTTCTTTGTCCCTCCATCCCAGAGTTATGTCCCCTCTAAAAATTTTCCCTTTAACCAACTGGGCGTATACTACAGAACTTGGAGGTGGTGACTTTTTCTATTCTGATACTGGCCAATCAGAACACAGCCACGCCCACAGACACATTCCGTAGTATACAACCAGTCAGCTGAAAGGAAAGTTTACATTATTATTCCCAGGGACAAAACTTTGGAAGTAGATACAGAAGAAAAAGAAAAACTGTTCCACAATTAGCGGAGCAGCGACAACTGGAGGAGGGATGATGCACCACCGCTAAATTATATCTATATTTCATGGAGGTAAGTAAATGATATTTAAAGTGGAACGCACACAAATAAATTGTTAACATTTGTTTGAATGGACACAACAGCTTTCCAGGAATGAGAGGAAAAGTCAGAGCAATATTGTAATATCTCCGATCCAGTCCGCAGACCTCATTGCCGCTGTGCTCTGTGTACTAGCCTGGTGGAAAGCCATATACAATAGGGGCAGGAATTTACTAGCCGCTAGGAACTGTTCATCGGAAGGAGTTAAGGAGAAGTGATTGCACATGTTGCAGATCACATAACCATGCCTGCTGTTTGTATTATGTGGGCTCAGAGTTATTGCTACAGTGTGATCACAAGTAATCAGCATCAGTCTGCCACTCAGACACAATCTCTTCAGTCTGACCTTCATTTCCTCTGCCCCAGGCCAGACACCACGCTTTACTGAGCAGCTTTTATCAACATGTGGACAGCTTTTCAGAAGTGATGACCCAGGCATGGTAGACCTGGTGCCCGCCTCAATCCTTCACATTTACAACTCTGTTCTCGGGAGGCTCTTCAAGGGATGCACCACATCACACAAATGAATGAGCCCACAGTGCACTCATTTCTAGGATTTCATTACAATCTTTCTATGAGCCAAGAAAAATAACAGTTATTTTATGGCTGGTCTGCACTTTATATGTCACTTAAAAACAAATTATACCCTTGAATAAGTTAAGTTATTCCAAAGATCTCTATGCGTTCTTACCATATAAGCTTCGAAGCAGTCATCGCCATTGTGTCATGGCCGTTTTGTTGGTCCAGAAGCGTTCCCAGCTGCTTGCAGCCTTCCATGTTCATGCCCTCTCAACGGAGTGCATCCAGTGATCCCACATCACTTGCCTCTCCTATCTCTATCAACAAGACATGCCCTCATCCATGGTGCATTACCGCCGAAGGTGGGGACAAAGCCAAGCTTTCTTTCGCCAAATGACCATGTGATATTTCGTTTTTTCTTTTTTAATAAATTTGCAAAAAGTTTACATTTCTGTTTTTTTTTCAGTCAAGGTGGGGTGCAGAGTGTACATTAATGTGAGAAAAAAAAATGAACTTTTTTGAATTTACCAAATGGCTGCAATGAAACAAAGAGTGAAAAATTTAAAGGGGTCTGAATACTTTCCGAACCCACTGTAGATGTCAGAAATTGCAATGTGAAAAGAGTCTAATGTGTCTGAAGCACTCACCCTGGTGCAAATCGGATAATTAGGCCATGTGACTTATCTAAGTAGCATAAGACAATAGCGAACACAAGTATAAAATACTGTGCTCCTCGTAAATGAGTACATCCCCTATGAAAAGTACGATTTTAGTAAAAATATTACTGAACACAAGAACAATTTCCAAAGTTTTGACAAGTCCGAGTTTCATAGAACATTATTTTAACCCCTAACATGAAACTAAGGTTAATAATATAACTTTCATTACAAAATCTTCAGTTTTAGTCAAACTAGTTAATGGAAAAATGAGTACACCCCACATCAAAAGCAACTACATTCTTACACCGGCCACTCGCACGCCTCCTAAGCGCCGCCCTATTCTCTGTGTGTTTCGCTGTGCTCCACCCAGTGCCTGACCATCGCTCTGAGCTGCCTCGTGCTACACTTCCATCTCTGCTGTTTGTGGGTAATAGAGGGGCAAGGCCGGACTCTGCAGGAATTTGTATCTATTCAGTCCTTCAGAGATCTGCTTCCCTCGCCAATCACATGCCGAGTCACTGACCCTCCAGTCACCTGCTGCAGTCCCGAGGATAGCCCTGGAGTTGTACCTGGTGTCTACCAGCAGCTCGGCCTATTCTCACCATCAGAGGCTCTAGTGCAAGGGGTGTCAAACTGCATTCCTCGAGGGCCTCAAACAGGTCATGTTTTCAGGATTTCCTTGCATTGCACAGGTGATAATTTAATCACCTGCAGAGAATGATTCCAGCACCTTGTGCAATGCTAAGGAAATCTTGAAAACACGCATGGTCTGAGGCCCTCGAGGAATGCAGTTTGACACCCCTGCTCTAGTGAATACCCCGTAGACACTTAGTCACACCCCTCAGAGTAAGCCCTGCTTGTGGAGGAGTGGGTGCACGCCCATCCACCACCGTTACATACATCTAGTTGTTTTGTATGGCCTCCATGATTTTTAACACCAAGTCTTCTAGGCATGGAATAAACAGGAGTCATGTTCCCGGATTAGATCCCTTGAGTTTGTGTTCTGTGGCCGGCTTCTGTTGCTTCTGAGACACACCTTTTCTCTGGGTGTTTGGGTTCTGCTTTTCTGGCTCCAGTCTGTTTCGATTAAGTCGGGTGTTTTCATTTGTGTGCCTATCAATTTTTATGTGTAGCTTTATATTCTGTCCCTCTGCTAGCATTTCCTGCTGGGGATAGATTCATTTGGATGTTCTGACATCCTATTGATTTTTGGAGCCAGTCTGTGAGATTCCAGCTAAGGGCTTATACTTTGCTGTTTTTTTTTTACTATACTTTGCACCTATCTACTGTTTGTCTTTGAGAAGTGGTCATTATATTTGTTAACAGAACTTGCTTTATTCTTTGTTTGGTATTTTGTTATTTACTTTACTCACTCAGTGAACTTTCCTTTTTTCAGCACACTTCTCTTCTTATAGGTAATTCCCACTCTGCTCTGCCCACAGGTTTTTTAGGAGGAATGTGAAGCAACTCCTCAGCTTATTAGGCAGTTTAGGCCAGAGTTGCCCTCTCCTAGTCTGTGGATAGATCTATATCTGGACTCGGCGGCACCACTACAGACTGCAGAGTCAGGATATCTAGTCTGTACAGGACCTAGCAGGGTCAGTTATAGTTTTTAGTCTATAATCTATTTTCCGGAGTGAGCTGCTACACAGGCATAGCAATACTAGGAACTGTTAAGGTCATTCAGGGTGAGCAGCCGTCGAGTGGGGGCACCATTGCATTATCTTAGGGTGCCAACCTTCACGGTCAAGTAGGGCTTTTACTTGTCTGAACAGGGATCTGTCAGGATTAGGCATTAATATCCCTGGATTGGATTGTACATTACCTGTGTGTATGTGCTTGTGCAGTCACAACAACAAGTTGGACATAAATTGCAATATTATTTTTTTCCATTCTTCAAAAATGACCTCTTTTAGATCCTGTATGCTGGTTGGAGAGTAATGACAACTTATCTCTTCGGAATTCTCCATAAGTATTCGGTTGGGTTCAGATGAGGAAACACTTGACCACTGAATCACTTTCACGGTGCTCTTCTTTAGAAATGCAACAGATGTGAGTTTTGGATCATTGTCATGTTAGAAAAGTGCACGTCTACCAAGGGAACTGAGTGATGGGAACCTTTTCTCTTTCAATATTGTGCAGTAGATCTGTGAATTCATGATACAATCAATGAAATGTAGCTCACCGAAACCAGCAGCACTCATGCAGCCCCCCAAATGGACACTGCCACCACCATGTTTATCTGTAGGCACCATGCAGTTTTCTTTGTACTGCTCACTTTTGCCATGCCATAAGTTCAAAACACATTTATCTTGGTCATATATCTGCAGATTATACAATACCAGCAGTTGTGGGAAAAATTTTAGGTGTTTTTTTTGCCTTTGCTTTAGGAGAGGCTTCTTTCGTGGATGACACCTATACATGCCATTCCTCTGCAGAGTATAATGCAGCCACCCCACAAAAGTATAATGCAGCCCCGCCATACAATATAATGTAATTCCCATAGAATAAAATGCAGCCCCCCTCATAGTATAATGCAGTCCCTCCATACAGGGGCAGTTAGAAAGACATGGGCAAACGGTGAGTAGGGGGCAGGGGAGAAGGACACAAGGGGGCTAGGGGAGACAGGCACAAGGGTGACACAGGGGGGCTAGGGAGCAAGGAAGACAGGCACAAGGGGACACACATGGCGCTAGGAGGCAGGGGAGAAGGGCACAAGGGGACTAGTGGGCAAGGGAGACTGACACAAGGGGACAAGGGAGACTGACAGAAGGGGACACACAGGGACTAGTGGGCCTGGGAGACTGACAAGGGGACACAGGGGACACACAGGGACTAGTGGGCAAGGGAGACTGACACAAGGGGACAATGGAGACTGACACAAGGGGACATTGGGGACTAGTGGGCAAGGGAGACTGACACAAGGGGAAACACGGGACTAGTGGGCAAGGGAGACTGACACAAGGGGACTAGTGGGCAAGGGAGACTGACACAAGGGGACACACGGGGACAAGGGACACAAGCACAAGGGGACAAGGGCGACAGGCACAAGGGGACTCATGGGAACTAGGAGGAAGGGGAGAAGGGCACAAGGGGACACACAGAGACTAGGGGGCAAGGGAAACAGGCACAAGAGGACACAAGGGGACTCTGAGGTTAGAGTAGATAGGGACGCACGGGGAGAAGGGGCTGCAAGGGGACAGGGGAAGATGGGGCACATGGATTACGAGGACAGGGTACATGGGGAACACATGGTGAGAAAGGGGACAGAGGAAACTTGAGAGCAGGGCAGATGGGTCACACGGGGACAAGGGGCAGGGAATTCATGAGTGTGCAGGAGGACTCAGGGCATAGGAGATGGGTAGCATTGGGAGAGCAGGGGAAGAAGGACAGGGCGCGTATGGGGGCCCAGAGGAGTACAATGACCTGAACCTGGGGACCTACGAGGATATGGGGCATGGGAGAGCAGGGAGGAAGCAGGGCTGGTGTCACAGGGGGCCGGAGACAATGGGGGCCGATGACGGCGACACACGGGCAGCAGACACACCTCACTTCTGCCCGTCCGGTACACCTCCATGTTCGTCCCCGAATCCTCCGGATGGCTGAGCCGCTGCGGCATCCCCCTCCTGGGTGGCTCGGTCCACACGCCAGCTCTGGAGTCGCCTGTTTCCGGTCCCAGCAGCTGCTACAGGCTCAGCCAATATGGTGGCTGCCATCACCTGTGCAGATGCTGCATTGCCTGGGCCCCGCACACAGCGGGTGCGCGATGCAGTGACATCATCGCGCACCCACAGTGTCAGAGTCAGAGGGGAATGATGGGAGAGGGAGCATCAGACGCCGGTATAGTTCAATGCGGCGGTGGCGGGGGAATCGGGTGCCTCTGACCTGCCGGGCCCAGTTACAGTGGTGACCGCTGCGACTGTGGTAGTTACGCCCCTGTTATCACCCATCCACAAATAAATGGTTGCCCAGTGGTGGTCCAACCACTATGACCCACATTGTAATGGGAAACTTTTATCCCTGTTAGAATGGAGCGGTAATGCACATGCTCAACCACCACTTTATTCATTCTTTGTGGATCTGGCGAGTACTGCTTTCAGCTTTTTCCAGCAGCTGCATAGAGAATGAATAGAGCGATGGCCCATTTTGAAACACGGATAAAAGTTGGGGATACAGCTTTCCCAATGATCAGCAAGTTATCAACTATTCTATAGATAGGTGACTGATTACTTGTTTTTAAAGGACATCTCCTTTAAGGCCCAAAACATTTGCAGTATTAAGAGGTTACCAGCCAACCTCATTGGTTTTGCACATTAAAATTGAGAGTGGATTAAGGATACAGATCCGACACTGGTGTCTTTGATGATTATTAGGGTTAATAAAAAATCAATCCATTATAAATACAAGAATTGAGATGTTTATTTAAATCATTTTGATCGATTGAATTACAATCCTTTTCTGTGAATTCGAGCTGTGGATTACAATGGTAATGTCCTAGAATTATTTGGGGAGTGGTTTACTGTGTGTCTACAGTTTTTTTTTCATTATTTAAAAAAAAAAATAATAAAAAAAAAAATCTAGAAACATTTCCGCTGGCATCCCTATTGACTTTATACAGTATATCACTAACATAATCCTCTGATTCACATACAACCTGTAGGAGGTCTGGTTAGATATTCAAGGATTCATTTGCAATTTCATCTTTCATCTCTGTGGTAACCTCTATTAAAATCATAAAATCACATCTGATTGTCCAACAGATTCATTTACACTTCAGAAAACACCTGTCTCCCAGCTGCATTAAAAAAACAAAATTGTATTTATTCCCCCTCCCCAGGTCCAGCGCTGAGTCTCCGCCACTCATCCCATGTCTATTATCATCAACAGCATTGATATCATATCGACAACACGGCGCCCAATCAGTGAGAAGCTTGTAATGTCAACTCAGTCACAGCAGTTGAGCTCGTAAAGGCGGAGGAGATGTCTAGCATCCCTTCTGAAGACCCGTTATTTTAATGTATGAAAATGTACTATAGTACATATTTTATGTTCCTGAAGGCTGCAGTTCCGTTGGTCAGGGGTGAGAGGGTTAACTATAGGACAGGCCCATAGTTGGGGAGGAGGATTAGGGATCTGTGTGTTAGTTCCTTGTTTGTAGTTAGTTGTTAGAATATTATTATCATTTATTTATATAGCGCCATTAATTCCATGGTGCTGTACATGAGAAAGGGGTTACAGATAACGTTTACAGTAAACAAATTTACAATGACAGACTGGTGCAGAGGGGAGAGGACCCTGTCCTTACGGACTTACATTCTATGGGATAATGGGGAGGAGACAGAAGGTCGGGGGAGCGGAAGCTACGGCAGTTGGTGACGCGGCAGCTTCGGTGGTTGGTGACGCGGCAGCTCCGGCGGTTGGTGACACGGCAGCTCCAGCGGTTGGTGAGGCAGCAGAATGGTTATTGCAGGCTGTAGGCTTTCCTGAAGTGATGGGTTTTCAGGTTCTGTCTGAAGGATTCGAGGGTGGTGGATAGTCGGACGTGTTGAGGCGTGGAGTTCCAGAGGATGGGGGATATTCGGGAAAAATCTTGGAGGCGGTTGTGTGAGGAACGAATAAGTGTGGAGGACAGTAGGAGGTCTTGGGAGGATGGAAGATTACGTGAGGGAAGATATTGGGAGATTAGTTCAGAGATATAGGGAGGGGACAGGTTGTGGATGACTTTGTAGATCAGTGTCAGTAGGATTCGTTGGGGAATTGGGAGCCTGTGGAGGGATTTGCAGAGGGGAGAAGCAGGGGAGTAGCGAGGAGAGAGGTGGATTAGCCGGGCAGCAGAGTTGAGGACAGACTGGAGCGGTGCAAGAGAGTTAGCGGGGAGGCCACAGAGGAGGGTGTTGCAGTAGTCGAGGCGGGAGATGATGAGGGCATGCACAAGAGTTTTGGTAGATTGTGGGCTGAGGAAGGGATGGATTCTGGCAATATTTTTGAGTTGGAGGCGACAGGAGGTGGCAAGAGTTTGGACGTGCGGCTTGAAGGACAGGGCAGAGTCGAGTTACCCCGAGGCAGCGGATTTCAGGTGCAGGAGAGAGCGTGATGCCGTTTACTGTATTAGATAGATCAGGTAGGGGGGATACGCGAGATGGGGGAAAGATGATGAGGTCGGTTTTGTCTACATGGAGTTTTAGGAAGCGAGAGGTGAAGAAGGAGGATATGGCTGACAGACACTCCGGGATTCTGGACAGAAGAGAGGCAACATCTGAGCCAAGGAGGTAGATCTGAGTGTCGTCCGCATACAGGTGGTACTGGAAGCCATGGGACTTTATGAGTTTTTCTAGGCCAAGAGTATAGATGGAAAAAAGTAGGGGCCCTAGGACAGAGCCTTGAGGGACTCCAACAGAGAGAGGGCGGGATGGGGAGGCAGTGTGTGGGAAACGCTAAATGTGCGGTTGGAAAGGTATGAAGCAATCCAGGACAGGGCAAGGCCTTTGCTGCTGAGGGAAGAAAGAATCTGTAGCAGTAGGCAGTGGTCGACTGTGTCGAAAGCAGAGGTTAGAATATGATAATAAATATGCCATACATTTGATATGATAGAATATATAATAGATATGCCATACATTTAACTGGTAGGAAAGACTCTTAAAGGCAATTATGCTTGAAGACGAGTGTAATTACATTAGTAATTTGCTTGTTTAGAATTTTACCTTTTAAGGGCTCATGCAGACGATCGTAGTTTCGGTGTGAGGGCGATCCTTGAAACATCAGATCACACTCTGACCGATGCAATTCTTTAGGGCTGTGCACATGTCTGATTTTTTCCTCATACCGAGCGGTCCGAGAAAAAGAATCCAAATGCATACTGAATAAGGAAAATGGAGAAACTTCATTTTTAAATTTTAAATTCTCCACATCCGAGAAAATAGGATCACACTCTGATCAGAGTCTGATCAGCATGACTGGACTGTTGCTCTCGGATGGAGAACATATGGTTGTCTGCACATGCCCTAAGCGGAGGGTGGCATTCGTGTGGATGACGGTGGCTCATAACTGGATCAGGTCTGGGACACAGCTTAAACGCATTTCTCATAAGCCTTATGCCATCTTAAAGGGGTATTCTGACCATATACAACTATGGGTTATCTACAAGAAGGGTCATAAATGTCCGTGGGGATCTGTCCAATCATAAAAGCGGGCGTCATGAAACTAATGTTGTACACTTGGAGCAGTGGGGAGGAAATGACCAAAATACTGGATTGTCTATCGTACTAATATTGTGGCGCTAAGTAGTTATAGCCCCAGTTTCCATCCAAATGCCAGCAATGGTGAACAGTATTAATATCGTTCTCCCAGATCGGCATGTATGATAATCATTTACTAAAGTTCAAATCTCTTTTGCTATTAAGGGATAAAAACCTGTGAGGATTTCCCTCCCCAGAGAAAGCGCATTGATAGCAAGTATGGGGTGTAGAATTGGCCCGATTGAAGGGAAACATGTGGCACAACATCAGGTCCATAGTAAGTAATATATGCACACCATCTATCCCCTGCCACAAAGTAAGAAGATGCAGTTCTGGAAAATGTGAAACTATATCTGCTGTACCATATGCAATATTCTAATTTATTTTTATGCACAGCCTTTTAGTATTACAGATTTCGGTGATGAAAACTCCTCATATAGCATGGCTGGGGCATGGAACGGGCTCCTTCATTAAACGATCACAGACCCCTGAGGAAGCATTTGTGAAACGCCTGTTGCGTGTGTTTGGCGAGTGAGCCTCCATACCTTGGTTGCTTTATGTATATTACACCTCACTTTTGACCTCTATTGAACTATTATTTATTTTTCTCTTGGCTTGCCCTTGTGCTTCTATTATGTCTATTTAACTACTTATTGATCATGTTTTATGTTACTTATTATGACCACTTTTGCAACTATCTCCGTGGTTTTTTCCTCACCCACCAACATGTTAAAGGGAACCTGTCACCCCCAAAATGGAAGATGAGCTAAGCCCACCGGTATCAGGGGCTTATCTACAGCATTCTGTAATGCATTCTGTAATGCTGTAGATAAGCCCCCGATGTATCCTGAAAGATGAGAAAAAGAGGTTAGATTATACTCACCCAGGAACGGTCCGATCTGATGGGCGTCGCGGTCCGGGGCCTCCCATCTTCTTACGATGACGTCCTCTTCTTGTCTTCACGCTGCGGCAGAGCAAAGTACTGCAGTGCGCAGGCGCCAGGGCTCTCTGACCTTTCCCGGCGCCTGCACACTGCAGTACTTTGCTCTGTCCTGCGCAGGAGCCGCAGCGTGAAGACAAGAAGAGGACGTCATTGTAAGAAGATAGGAGGCGCCGGACTGCGATGTCCCTCAGACCAGGCCACACCGGGACCGCCCCAGGGTGAGTATAATCTAATCTCTTTTTCTCATCTTTCAGGTTACATCAGGGGCTTATCTACAGCATTACAGAATGCTGTAGATAAGCCCCTGATGCCGGTAGGCTTAGCTCATCTTCCATTTTGGGGGTGACAGGTTCCCTTTAAATATGTCTATTGTGTTGGAATACATATTACTTATTGTTTTTGTAATTCTTTTGTAATAAAGGTTCTTCATTTTATTCTTCATTTTTATTATCTTTGTCCTGCACTTCATCAGTTTTGGTTACCTATTAAATGAACAAAGAAACAAAATCACCACGAAAATGCCCAATTTGATCCTGGCCTCAGCTAGATATCAGATTACCTGTGAGGGGAGGTATTTAGTACTACACTCCTGTCCTTATGAGAGCTCATTCAGAAATCATTTTTTCTTGTACGAGTACTATCTGCAGTTTTTCACGGACAGATCTCGTACCTATTATAGTTTATGGGGCTGTTCACATGGAAATGTATTTTTGTGGTCTGAGTGGTCCACACAAACTTGTCCCACATTGATCCAAGTCTTGAATCAAACGTACTAGTGCAAGTCTATGGAAAAAAAATGGACAGCACTTTAATATCCATTTTTCATGGACTGTTTGATAGGAGAAGCCTGGGAAACCTTGATGCAATTATACTATTTATTCATTGCATCAAAAACCCTGCAGTTTTTCTTTAAGAGCGTCCAGGCCCATTTTATATTACAGGCTCTTATTCTTTCCTGTCTAACACTGAGCTCACTGTTGGTCAAATTATCAGCCGGATGCTTAGACCTCAGTGTTTAATGAGCGTCAGATAATAACCAGGCAGGAAATGTTCTTCCATTAGATGCATCTGGGGCACCAATTTTGGTTCATATTATTATTATTATTTATTATTATAGTGCCATTTATTCCATGGCGCTTTACATATTAGTTTTTATAATCAACCATGTTCAATGCTTTTATGACTTTCCTAATCCTGTTCGACAAAATAATTACCAAAAGCTTTAGGCCATAATCCCATATAGTGCAGCATGGGAGATAGGGGTGAACACGAGAACTGAACTATCATCACCAGTGTCAGAATCTATAGAGGACATATGGGGACCTAATGGCAAGTAATTAGCTTCAAAGTCACCTAAAAGGATTTATTGTCTTCTGGTTTTAGGGTCGACAACCAAAAACTGGTCCAACCAAGGATCATCCAGTCAATGCCATAACACAAAGGTCAAGACCCAAAAGTAGAGGTAATGCAAATGAACTCATATGTGCCATTCCATAGGCAAAGAAAATGGTTTGTGGCACCTGAATAGGAGATGAAGTCCCACCCCTTACCTAATGGCATCTCCAGCTCTTCTTTTGATTAGTCGGACAGGTGCAATGTCATGATTGCAATGTAATACACCAGGCCCGCTAATCAAAAGAAGAGTCCAGGGTGCAGTCAGCTAAGAGACGGTAGACCCTCCTCCCATACTATGGCTATAGACCTGGCAACCCTTCGAAACAAGCCATACCAGTCTTTCTCTAATTATACTGCCATGAATTTAACTATTTAACTTGCCGTCTTAAGCTTTTTAATTCTTGGGTTATATGCAAGTGGGCATAAACAACCAAATATTTCTTATGGAAGCATGGAAGCAGTAAGGATGTACTTAATTTTTCACACACTGTTTCTGCATTTTGGACTAGTTTTTGTTAAATGAATAATCTCCCCCCTCTTTTGCTTCTGTTCACCAGGCCCCAGGGTATAATAATGTATTGTGCGCTGACAGTGCACATCTCGGCGGAGGTAGCTTTCCTTGCACTGCACAGCCGTCAAAACAGAATGGCTGGTCAGCTCCAGGGCTCCCTCTTCCTCTTATGAGACGTGCTAGTGAGGACACGTACCTGATGCTGTCATCCCGTACGTCTGTCTCTCCCTAGGGTAGCAAATTTTTTTTTATATAAAATGAATTAAAATGGGTGTGAGGAGGGGGAGCAAATGAGGATGAATTGAGACTGGGGGATGGAGTACAGCAAATAATGATGAGTTGAGACTGGGGGGTGGAATAAAGCAAATGATTATGACAGTATTACCTGTACACTATACACTATATACAGAGCTCCTGTGTGTAATGTCAATGGTGATCCCTGTATTACCTGTACACTGACACTATATACTGTATATTATGTACAGAGCACCTGTTTATAATGGCACTTATGGTAATATTAGTATTGTTTTTTTTTTATTAATGATCAGTATTATAGTATTCGGTCACTAATATGTGGTCTGGTCATGGTGTGGCAATATTTCTTTCTTGTATGTGGTATTATTCGATTATTATGTGGTGGTAATATGTGGTCTGGCCATGGTGTGGTGATATTTGTTCCCTGTATATGGTATTATATGTCACTATGTGGTGGTAATATGTGGTCCGCCATGGTGTGACAGTATTTGTTCCTTCTATGCGGTGTTATTGATAAATTTTTTAAAATTATGTGACACATGCCCTTAAAGAAAAATAAAGAAAAATGTACCTAAAAAGAGTATTGGGTGTTTAAAAAAAATGTTTAATAGGTTACAGTAGAGTAGGGCCCTGCCAAAAGATTTTATCTTGTTGTGGTGGCAGGTCTAAAAAAAATTTTGGACCAAGTCAATAGCTGATGACAATGTATGTGATATAGTGTTCAATGGGAACTGTTAATGTGTGATGTTGTGAGTTCCGTTCTGGAGCTCCCTCCTGTGGTATGTTTGCGAGTTCTGCCCTTGGGCTCCCTCTGGTGGTTTCGAGTGGAACTGCTGCTCCGTTAGGTAGCTGTAGTAGCTGCCTTCACTAATCGCCTTGCCTGGGTTTGTTATTTAAACCTGCTCTGGGCTTTAGTCCATGCCTGCTGTCAATGTTCTTGGTTGGATTTGATTCTTCCCTTGGATTTCTCATATGGCCAGTCCTTGTCTGCAAAAGATAAGTTTTTGCTAGTTTTTGTTTGTCCATTTGTTTGGACTCTATTGCTTTGCATTTATGTCTTTTTTGTCCAGCTTGTCACTATGTGTTATTCAGGCTAGCTGGAAGCTCTGGGAAAGCAGATTTGCCCCTCCACACCGTGAGTCGGTGTGGAGTTCATTTTTGTAAATTCTGCGTGGATTTTGTAGTTTTTTTATACTGACCGCACAGTTTCCTTTGCTCTCTGTCTATCTAGTTTAGTATTGGCCTCCCCTTTGCTGAATTCTAATTTCATTTCTGTGTTCGTAATTTCCCTCTCCTTTCACAGTCAATATTTGTGGGGGGCTATCTTTCATTTTGGGGGTTTCTCTGAGGCAAGATAGCTTTCTATTTCCTTCTTTAGGGGTATATATATATACCGTATATACTCGAGTATAAGCCGACCCGAGTATAAGCCGACCCCCCTAATTTTGCCACAAAAAACTGGGAAAACTTATTGACTCGAGTATAAGCCTAGGGTGGAAAATGGAGCAACTACCGGTTAATGTCAAAAATAAAAATAGATACCAATAAAAGTAAAATTAATTGAGAGATCAGTAGGTTACGGGTTTTTGAATATCCATATTGAATCAGGAGCCCCATATAATGCTCCATACAGTTCAATATTGCCCCATATACAATGCTCTGCACCGTTCATTATTGCCCCATAGCTGTGCCATATAGTGCTCTGCACCATTCATTCTTGCCCCATAGCTGTGCCATATAGTGCTCTGCACCATTCATTTTTGTCCCATAGCTGTGCCATATAGTGCTCTGCACCGTTCATTCTTGCCCCATAGCTCTGCCATATAGTGCTCTGCACCGTTCATTATTGCCCCATAGCTCTGCCATATAGTGCTCTGCACCGTTCATTTTTGTCCCATAGCTGTGCCATATAGTGCTCTGCACCGTTCATTATTGCCCCATTGATGTACCATAGAAAGCTCTGCCATTGCTGCTGCTGACCTGAACAGTCAGAGCGGAGAGACGCCGGGAAGATGGAGCGACGCCGGGAAGATGGAGCGGCGCCCGGTGTGTGGAACGGGGATAGGTACAGTTAGGGCCAGAAATATTTGGACAGTGACACAATTTTCCCGAGTTGGGCTCTGCATGCAACCACATTGGATTTGAAATGAAACCTCTACAACAGAATTCAAGTGCAGATTGTAACGTTTAATTTGAAGGGTTGAACAAAAATATCTGATAGAAAATGTAGGAATTGTACACATTTCTTTACAAACACTCCACATTTTAGGAGGTCAAAAGTAATTGGACAAATAAACATAACCCAAACAAAATATTTTTATTTTCAATATTTTGTTGCAAATCCTTTGGAGGCAATCACTGCCTTAAGTCTGGAACCCATGGACATCACCAAACGCTGGGTTTCCTCCTTCTTAATGCTTTGCCAGGCCTTTACAGCCGCAGCCTTCAGGTCTTGCTTGTTTGTGGGTCTTTCCGTCTTAAGTCTGGATTTGAGCAAGTGAAATGCATGCTCAATTGGGTTTAGATCTGGAGATTGACTTGGCCATTGCAGAATGTTCCACTTTTTGGCACTCATGAACTCCTGGGTAGCTTTGGCTGTATGCTTGGGGTCATTGTCCATCTGTACTATGAAGCGCCGTCCAATCAACTTTGCAGCATTTGGCTGAATCTGGGCTGAAAGTATATCCCGGTACACTTCAGAATTCATCCGGCTACTCTTGTCTGCTCTTATGTCATCAATAAACACAAGTGACCCAGTGCCATTGAAAGCCATGCATGCCCATGCCATCACGTTGCCTCCAACATGTTTTACAGAGGATGTGGTGTGCCTTGGATCATGTGCCGTTCCCTTTCTTCTCCAAACTTTTTTCTTCCCATCATTCTGGTACAGGTTGATCTTTGTCTCATCTGTCCATAGAATACTTTTCCAGAACTGAGCTGGCTTCTTGAGGTGTTTTTCTGCAAATTTAACTCTGGCCTGTCTATTTTTGGTATTGATGAATGGTTTGCATCTAGATGTGAACCCTTTGTATTTACTGTCATGGAGTCTTCTCTTTACTGTTGACTTAGAGACAGATACACCTACTTCACTGAGAGTGTTCTGGACTTCAGTTGATGTTGTGAACGGGTTCTTCTTCACCAAATTAAGTATGCGGCGATCATCCACCACTGTTGTCATCCGTGGACGCCCAGGCCTTTTTGAGTTCCCAAGCTCACCAGTCAATTCCTTTTTTCTCAGAATGTACCCAACTGTTGATTTTGCTACTCCAAGCATGTCTGCTATCTCTCTGATGGATTTTTTCTTTTTATTTCAGCCTCAGGATGTTCTGCTTCACCTCAATTGAGAGTTCCTTTGACCGCATGTTGTCTGCTCACAGCAACAGCTTCCAAATGCAAAACCACACACCTGGAATCCACCCCTGACCTTTTAACTACTTCATTGATTACAGGTTAACGAGGGAGACGCCTTCAGAGTTAATTGCAGCCCTTAGAGTCCATTGTCCAATTACTTTTGGTCCCTTGAAAAAGAGGACGCTATGCATTACAGAGCTATGATTCCTAAACCCTTTCTCCGATTTGGATGTGGAAACTATCATATTGCAGCTGGGAGTGTGCACTTTCAGCCCATATTATATATATAATTGTATTTCTGAACATGTTTTTGTAAACAGCTAAAATAACAAAACTTGTGTCACTGTCCAAATATTTCTGGCCCTAACTGTAAATATGCGATACTTACCTGCTCCCGGCGTCCCGCTCCTTCCCCCGGACAGCTGGTCTTCGGTGCTGCAGCCTCTTCCTCTATCAGCGGTCACCGTTACAGCTCATTAGAGAAATGAATATGCGGCTCCTCCCCTATGGGAGTGGAGTCCATATTCATTTTTCGAATGTGCGGTCCCACGTGACCGCTGAAGAGGGGAAGAGCTGCGGCACCCGAAGACCGTGGGACAGCAGGGGGAGCGCCAGGAGCGCCGGGACTAGGTAAGTATGCCTCAGCGCCCTCTCCCCCTCACCCGCCGACCCTGCCACCCACCGTGACTCGAGTATAAGCCAAGAGGGGCACTTTCAGCCCAAAAATTTGGGCTGAAAATCTCGGCTTATACTCGAGTATATACGGTATATATATATATATATATATATATATATATATGAGAGAGAGAGAGGTGCTTCTCACAAAATTAGAATATCATCAAAAATTTAATTTATTTCAGTTCTTCAATACAAAAAGTGAAACTCATGTATTATATAGAGTCATTACAAACAGAGTGATCTATTTCACTTGTTTGTTTCTGTTAATGTTGATGATTATGGCTTACAGCCAATGAAAACCTAAAAGTAAATATCTCAGTAAATTAGAATACTTTATAACACCAGCTTGAAAAATTATTTTAAAATTTGAAATGTTAGCCTACTGATATGTATGTTCAGTAAATGCACTCAATACTTGGACGGGGATCCTTTTGCATCAATTACTGCATTAATGCCGAGTGGCATGAGACGACCAGCATGTGGCACTGCTGAGGTGTTATGGAAGCCCAGGTTGCTTTGATAGCAGCCGTCAGCTCGTCTGCATTTTTGGGTCTGGTGTCTCTCATCTTCCTCTTGACAATACCCCATAGATTCTCTATGGGGTTAAGGTCAGGCGCGTTTGCTAGCCAATCAAGCAGAGTGATACTGTTGTTTGTAAACCAGGTACTGGTACGTTTGGCAGTGTGGACAGGTGCCAAGTCCTGCTGGAGAATGAAATTTCCATCTCCAAAAAGCTTGTCGGCAGAGGGAGGCATGAAGTGCTCTAAAATTTCCTGGTAGACGGCTGCACTGACTTTGTTCTTGATAAAACACAGTGGACCTACACCAGCAGATGACATGGCTCCCCAAACCATCACTGACTGTGGAAACTTCACACTAGACCTCAAGCAGCTTGGATTGTGGCCTCTCCACTCTTCCTACAGACTCTGGGACCTTCTTTTCCAAATTAAATGCAAAATGTACTTTCCTCTGAAAACAATACATTGGACCAATGAGCAACAGTCCAGTTCTTTTTCTCCTTGGCCCAGGTAAGACCTTCTGGCGTTGTCCATTGGTCATGAGTGGCTTGCCACAAGGAATGCGACATGTGTAGCCCATGTCCTGGATACGTCTGTGTGTGGTGGGTCTTGAAGCAATGACTCCAGCAGCAGTCCACTCCTTGTGAATCTCCTCCCAATTTTTGAATGGCCTTTTCTTAACAAACCTTTCAAGGCTGTGGTTATCCCGGTTACTTGTGCACCTTTTTCTACCACACTTTTTCCTTCCACTTTCCATTAATATGCTTGGATACAGAACTCCGTGAACAGCCAGCTTCTTTAGCAATGAACTTTAGTGGCTTACACTCCTTGCAGAGTGTGTCAATGACTGCCTTCTGGACATCTGTCAAGTTAGCAGTCTTCCCCATGATTGTGGAGCCTACTGAAACAGACTAAGGGACATTTTTAAACACTTTGCAGGTGTTTGCAGGTGTTTTTGTTAATTATTCTAATTTACTGAGATAATGCCTTTTGTAACGACTCTTGTGAATTCTGTGGCTGAGTTCACTTCTGTGGTCACAAGTGGTATTGCAGTCTCTGGGCTTCCTCCCTCAGGTGTTTTGGTGAGCTCGTTGGCTGCCTTGCTATTTAGCTCCACCTGAGTCTGTCTTCCTTGCTCCTTGTCAATGTTCCAGTGTTGGATCTGAGCTACTGCATCTTTCCTTGGGCCTGCTGCTCTGCTAGATAAGTGCTTCTAGTTTGTTTTCTGTTTTTTTCTGTCCAGCTTGCTATTGTCTTTTGCTGGAAGCTCTGAGAAGCAGAGGGGTGCACCGCCGTGCTGTTAGTTCGGCACGGTGGGTCTTTTTGCCCCTTTGCGTGGTTTTCGTTTTAGGGTTTTTTGTAGACTGCATAGTTCTCTTTGCTATCCTCGCTCTGTCTAGAATATCGGGCCTCACTTTGCTGAATCTATTTCATTCCTACGTTTGTCTTTTCATCTTGCTAACAGTCATTATATGTGGGGGGCTGCCTATTCCTTTGGGGTATTTCTCTGAGGTAAGTCAGGCTTGTATTTCTATCTTCAGGCTAGTCAGCTCCTCAGGCAGTGCCGAGTTGCATAGGTAGTTGTTAGGCGCCATCCACTGCTGCTTATAGTTGTGTGAGGATAGATCAGGTACTGCAGTCTACAGAGATTCCACGTCTCAGAGCTCGTCCTATTGTTTTTGGTTATTGCCAGATCTCTGTATGTGCACTGATTACTGCACGCTGTGTTGCCTGATTGCCAGCCATAACAGTACAAGGAGCCACACCAATGATTCCCAATAGAGGGAAAAAAGAAATCCTGACATCATTTTTTTTTCTTAGCTCTGTCTTCAGTCTTTTTTTTCCCCTAGACATTAGAGTGCTTCAGGACACAGCTGTGGACATGGATATTCAGGCTCTGTGCTCCTCAATGGATAATCTCGTTGTAAATGTACAAAAGATTCAAGATACTATTGATCAGAAATCGATGCTAGAACCAAGAATTCCGATTCCTGATTTGTTTTTTGGTGACAGAACTAAGTTCCTGAGCTTCAGAAATAATTGTAAGCTATTTTTGGCCTTGAAACCTCATTCTTCTGGTAATCCTATTCAACAGGTTTTGATTATTATTTCTTTTTTGCGCGGCGACCCACAGGACTGGGCGTTTTCTCTTGCACCAGGAGATTCTGCATTGAGTAATGTTGATGCATTTTTCCTGGCGCTCGGATTGCTTTACGATGAGCCTAATTCAGTGGATCAGGCTGAGAAAAATCTGCTGGCTTTATGCCAGGGTCAGGATGATGTAGAAGTATATTGTCAGAAATTTAGGAAATGGTCAGTACTCACTCTGTGGAATGAATCTGCACTAGCGGCTTTGTTCAGAAAGGGTCTCTCTGAAGCTCTTAAGGATGTAATGGTGGGATTTCCTATGCCTGCTGGTTTGAATGAGTCTATGTCCTTGGCCATTCAGATCGGTCGTCGCTTGCGCGAGCGTAAATCTGTGCACCATCTGGCGGTACTGCCTGAGAGTAAACCTGAGCCTATGCAGTGCGACAGGACTATGACTAAAGTAGAACGGCAAGAACACAGACGTCTGAACAGACTGTGTTTCTATTGTGGTGATTCTACTCATGCTATTTCTAATTGTCCTAAACGCACTAGGCGGTTCGATAGCTCTGCCGTTATTGGTACTGTACAGTCCAAATTCCTTTTGTCCATTACCTTAATGTGCTCTTTGTCATCGCATTCTGTCATGGCGTTTGTGGATTCAGGCGCTGCCCTGAATCTGATGGATTTGGATTATGCTAAACGTTGTGGATTTTTCTTGGAGCCTTTGCGGTGTCCTATTCCGTTGAGAGGAATTGATGCTACACCTTTGGCCAAGAATAAGCCTCAGTACTGGGCCCAGCTGACCATGTGCATGGCTCCTGCACATCAGGAAGTTATTCGCTTTCTGGTGCTACATAATCTGCATGATGTGGTCGTGTTGGGGTTGCCATGGCTACAAACCCATAATCCAGTATTGGATTGGAACTCTATGTCGGTAACCAGCTGGGGTTGTCAGGGAGTACATGGTGATGTTCCATTTTTGTCTATTTCGTCATCCATTCCTTCTGACATCCCAGAGTTCTTGTCGGACTTTCAGGATGTATTTGAAGAGTCCAAGTCTGATGCCCTACCTCCGCATAGGAATTGTGATTGTGCTATCGATTTGATTCCTGGTAGTAAATTCCCTAAGGGTCGTTTATTTAATTTGTCCGTACCTGAACACACCGCTATGCGCAGTTATGTGAAGGAGTCCCTGGAGAAGGGACATATTCGCCCATCGTCGTCACCATTGGGAGCAGGGTTCTTTTTTGTAGCCAAGAAGGATGGTTCGCTAAGACCGTGTATTGATTACCGCCTTCTTAATAAGATCACTGTTAAGTTTCAGTATCCCTTGCCATTGATTTCTGACTTGTTTGCTCGGATTAAGGGGGCTAGTTGGTTTACTAAGATTGATCTTCGTGGTGCGTATAATCTGGTGAGAATCAGGCAGGGAGATGAATGGAAAACGGCATTTAATACGCCCGAGGGTCATTTTGAGTATCTGGTGATGCCGTTCGGACTTGCCAATGCTCCATCTGTTTTTCAGTCTTTTATGCATGACATTTTCCGTGAGTATCTGGATAAATTCTTGATTGTTTACTTGGATGACATTTTGATCTTCTCAGATGATTGGGAGTCTCATGTGAAGCAAGTCAGAATGGTTTTCCAGGTACTGCGTGCTAATTCCTTGTTCGTGAAGGGATCAAAGTGTCTCTTCGGTGTGCAGAAAGTTTCATTTTTGGGGTTCATCTTTTCCCCTTCTACTATCGAGATGGATCCGGTTAAGGTTCAGGCCATCCAGGATTGGACTCAGCCGACATCTCTAAAAAGTCTGCAGAAATTCCTGGGCTTTGCTAATTTTTATCGTCGCTTCATCTGTAATTTTTCTAGCATTGCCAGACCATTGACCGATTTGACCAAGAAGGGTGCTGATTTGGTTAATTGGTCTTCTGCTGCCGTGGAAGCTTTTCAGGAGTTGAAGCGTCGTTTTTGCTGTGCCCCTGTGTTGTGTCAACCTGATGTTTCTCTTCCGTTCCAGGTCGAGGTTGATGCTTCTGAGATTGGTGCAGGGGCGGTTTTGTCACAGAGAGGTTCTGGTTGCTCAGTGTTCAAACCATGTGCTTTCTTTTCCAGGAAATTTTCTGCTGCTGAGCGTAATTATGATGTGGGCAACCGAGAGTTGCTGGCCATGAAGTGGGCATTCGAGGAGTGGCGTCATTGGCTTGAGGGTGCTAAGCATCGCGTGGTGGTATTGACTGATCATAAGAACTTGACTTATCTCGAGTCTGCCAAGCGCTTGAATCCTAGACAGGCCCGTTGGTCGTTATTTTTTGCTCGTTTTGATTTTGTGATTTCATACCTTCCGGGCTCTAAAAATGTGAAGGCGGATGCTCTGTCTAGGAGTTTTGTGCCCGACTCTCCGGGGTTTTCTGAGCCGGCGAGTATCCTCAAGGAAGGAGTCATTGTGTCTGCCATCTCCCCTGATTTGCGGAGAGTGTTGCAGAAATTTCAGGCTAATAAACCTGATCGTTGTCCGGCCGAGAAACTGTTCGTCCCTGATAGGTGGACTAGTAAAGTTATCTCTGAACTTCATTGTTCGGTGCTGGCCGGTCATCCAGGAATCTTTGGTACCAGGGAGTTGGTTGCTAGATCCTTCTGGTGGCCATCTCTGTCACGGGATGTGCGTGCTTTTGTGCAGTCCTGTGGAATTTGTGCTAGGGCTAAGCCCTGCTGTTCACGTGCCAGTGGGTTGCTTTTGCCCTTGCCGGTCCCGAAGAGGCCTTGGACACATATTTCGATGGATTTCATTTCTGACCTTCCCGTTTCTCAAAAAATGTCGGTCATTTGGGTGGTCTGTGATCGCTTTTCTAAAATGGTCCATCTGGTGCCCTTGGTTAAATTGCCTTCCTCCTCTGATTTGGTGCCTTTGTTCTTCCAGCATGTGGTTCGTTTACCTGGCATTCCTGAGAATATTGTTTCTGACAGAGGTTCCCAGTTTGTCTCGAGGTTCTGGCGAGCCTTTTGTGGTAGGATGGGCATTGACCTATCGTTCTCCTCGGCCTTCCATCCTCAGACTAATGGCCAGACCGAACGAACCAATCAGACCTTGGAAACATATCTGAGATGTTTTGTTTCCACTGACCAGGATGATTGGGTGTCATTTTTGCCGTTGGCTGAGTTCGCCCTTAATAATCGGGCCAGCTCGGCTACCTTGGTCTCTCCATTTTTCTGCAATTCTGGGTTCCATCCTCGTTTCTCTTCAGGACAGGTTGAGTCTTCGGACTGTCCTGGTGTGGATTCTGTGGTGGACAGGTTGCAGCAGATCTGGACTCAGGTAGTGGACAATTTGACCTTGTCCCAGGAGAAGGCTCAGCTTTTCGCTAATCGCAGACGCCGTGTGGGACCCCGACTTCGTGTTGGGGATTTGGTTTGGTTATCTTCTCGTCATATTCCTATGAAGGTTTCCTCTCCTAAATTTAAACCTCGTTTTATTGGTCCGTATAGGATTTCTGAGATTCTCAATCCGGTGTCTTTTCGTCTGACCCTCCCAGACTCCTTTTCCATACATAATGTATTCCATAGGTCGTTGTTGAGGAGATACGTGGCACCTATGGTTCCATCTGTGGAGCCTCCTGCCCCTGTTTTGGTGGAGGGGGAATTGGAGTATATTGTGGAGAAGATTTTGGATTCTCGTGTCTCTAGACGGAAACTCCAGTATCTGGTCAAATGGAAGGGTTATGCTCAGGAAGATAATTCCTGGGTTTTTGCCTCTGATGTCCATGCCCCAGATCTTGTTCGTGCCTTTCATGTGGCTCATCCTGGTCGGCCTGGGGGTTCTGGTGAGGGTTCGGTGACCCCTCCTCAAGGGGGGGGGTACTGTTGTGAATTCTGTGGCTGAGTTCACTTCTGTGGTCACAAGTGGTATTGCAGTCTCTGGGCTTCCTCCCTCAGGTGTTTTGGTGAGCTCGTTGGCTGCCTTGCTATTTAGCTCCACCTGAGTCTGTCTTCCTTGCTCCTTGTCAATGTTCCAGTGTTGGATCTGAGCTACTGCATCTTTCCTTGGGCCTGCTGCTCTGCTAGATAAGTGCTTCTAGTTTGTTTTCTGTTTTTTTCTGTCCAGCTTGCTATTGTCTTTTGCTGGAAGCTCTGAGAAGCAGAGGGGTGCACCGCCGTGCTGTTAGTTCGGCACGGTGGGTCTTTTTGCCCCTTTGCGTGGTTTTCGTTTTAGGGTTTTTTGTAGACTGCATAGTTCTCTTTGCTATCCTCGCTCTGTCTAGAATATCGGGCCTCACTTTGCTGAATCTATTTCATTCCTACGTTTGTCTTTTCATCTTGCTAACAGTCATTATATGTGGGGGGCTGCCTATTCCTTTGGGGTATTTCTCTGAGGTAAGTCAGGCTTGTATTTCTATCTTCAGGCTAGTCAGCTCCTCAGGCAGTGCCGAGTTGCATAGGTAGTTGTTAGGCGCCATCCACTGCTGCTTATAGTTGTGTGAGGATAGATCAGGTACTGCAGTCTACAGAGATTCCACGTCTCAGAGCTCGTCCTATTGTTTTTGGTTATTGCCAGATCTCTGTATGTGCACTGATTACTGCACGCTGTGTTGCCTGATTGCCAGCCATAACAGACTCTATATAATATGAGTTTCACTTTTTGCATTGAAGAACTGAAATAAGTTAACTTTTTGATGATGTTCTAATTTTGTGAGAAGAACATATATATATATACTGTATATATTTATTTATATATATATATACAGGTCCTTCTCAAAAAATTAGCATATAGTGTTAAATTTCATTATTTACCATAATGTAATGATTACAATTAAACTTTCATATATTATAGATTCATTATCCACCAACTGAAATTTGTCAGGTCTTTTATTGTTTTAATACTGATGATTTTGGCATACAACTCCTGATAACCCAAAAAACCTGTCTCAATAAATTAGCATATTTCACCCATCCAATCAAATAAAAGTGTTTTTTAATAACAAACAAAAAAACCAACAAATAATAATGTTCAGTTATGCACTCAATACTTGGTCGGGAATCCTTTGGCAGAAATGACTGCTTCAATGCGGCGTGGCATGGAGGCAATCAGCCTGTGACACTGCTGAGATGTTATGGAGGCCCAGGATGCTTCAATAGCGGCCTTAAGCTCATCCAGAGTGTTGGGTCTTGCGTCTCTCAACTTTCTCTTCACAATATCCCACAGATTCTCTATGGGGTTCAGGTCAGGAGAGTTGGCAGGCCAATTGAGCACAGTAATACCATGGTCAGTAAACCATTTACCAGTGGTTTTGGCACTGTGAGCAGGTGCCAGGTCGTGCTGAAAAATGAAATCTTCATCTCCATAAAGCATTTCAGCCGATGGAAGCATGAAGTGCTCCAAAATCTCCTGATAGCTAGCTGCATTGACCCTGCCCTTGATGAAACACAGTGGACCAACACCAGCAGCTGACATGGCACCCCACACCATCACTGACTGTGGGTACTTGACACTGGACTTCAGGCATTTTGGCATTTCCTTCTCCCCAGTCTTCCTCCAGACTCTGGCACCTTGATTTCCGAATGACATGCAAAATTTGCTTTCATCAGAAAAAAGTACTTGGGACCACTTAGCAACAGTCCAGTGCTGCTTCTCTGTAGCTCAAAAGTGGCTTTACCTGGGTAATGCGGCACCTGTAGCCCATTTCCTGCACACGCCTGTGCACGGTGGCTCTGGATGTTTCCACACCAGACTCAGTCCACTGCTTCCTCAGGTTCCCCAAGGTCTGGAATCGGTCCTTCTCCACAATCTTCCTCAGGGTCCGGTCTCCTCTTCTCGTTGTACAGCGTTTTCTGCCACATTGTTTCCTTCCAACAGACTTACCATTGAGGTGCCTTGATACAGCACTCTGGGAACAGCCTATTTGTTGAGAAATTTCTTTCTGGGTCTTACCCTCTTGCTTGAGGGTGTCAATGATGGCCTTCTTGACATCTGTCAGGTCGCTAGTCTTACCCATGATGGGGGTTTTGAGTAATGAACCAGGCAGGGAGTTTATAAAAGCCTCAGGTATCTTTTGCATGTGTTTAGAGTTAATTAGTTGATTCAGAAGATTAGGGTAATAGGTCGTTTAGAGAACCTTTTCTTGATATGCTAATTTATTGAGACAGGTTTTTTGGGTTATCAGGAGTTGTATGCCAAAATCATCAGTATTAAAACAATAAAAGACCTGACAAATTTCAGTTGGTGGATAATGAATCTATAATATATGAAAGTTTAATTGTAATCATTACATTACGGTAAATAATGAAATTTAACACTATATGCTAATTTTTTGAGAAGGACCTGTATATATATATATATATATATATATATATATATATATATATATATATATATACTAGCTGACGAGCCCGGCGTTGCCTGGGCATAGTAAATATCTGTGGTTAGTTATAGCAACTCACTTCTCTTATTTTCCCATCACACCTCTAATTTTCCCCCTCACATCTCTCATTTTCTCCCTTACACCTCTCATTTTCCCCCTCACTCCTCTCATTCTCCCCTAACACTTGTCATTTCGACCTCACATCTGTCATTTTCCGATCACTCCACTATTTTCCCTCATTCCTCTCATTTTGCACTCACACCTTTTCATTTTCACCTCACAACCCTCATTTTCACCTCACACCTCTCATTTTCCCCTCAGTATATACATGTTTGTCATCTCCCTTATATATAGTATACACCTGTATGTCATCTCCTGTATATAGTATATACCTGTATGTCATCTCCCCTGTAAATAGTATATACCTGCTGTATGTCATCTCCTCCTGTATATTGTATATACCTATGTGTCATCTCCTCCGGTATATATTATATACCTGTATGTCATCTCTTCTGTATCTATATATATAATTGCCTAAGGGTTTTTCCGTCTGTCTGTCTGTCTGTCTGTCTGTCTTGGAAATCCCGCGTCTCTGATTGGTCGAGGCCATCGTCACCATGGCAACCATTATGACATCATCATCACCATGGCAACCGTTATGACATAATCATCGCCATGGCAACCATTATGACATCATCAGCACCATGGCAACCATTGTGAGATCATCATCGCCATGACAACCATTATGACATCATCGCCATGGCAACCATTATGCCACAATCATCAAATGCAACCATTATGACATCGTCGCCATGGCAACCTATTATGACACCATCACCATGGCAACCATTATGACATCATCACCATGGCAACCAATATGACATCATCACCATGGCAACCATTATGACATCATCATCGCCATGGCAACCATTATGACATCATCGTCACAATTGCAACCATAATGACATCATCGCCATGGCAACCATTATGACATCATCGCCATGGCAACCATTATGACATCATCATCACTATGGCAACCATTATGACATCATTATCACCATGGCAACCTTTATGACATCATCATCGCCATGGCAACCATTATAACATCATCGCCATGGCAACCATTATGACATTATCGACATGGCAACCATCTATATACAGTTAGGTCCATATATATTTGGACAGAGACAACATTTTTCTAATTTTGGTTATAGACATTACCACAGTGAATTTTAAACAAAACAATTCAGATGCAGTTGAAGTACAGACTTTCAGCTTTCATTTGAGGGTATCCACATTAAAATTGGATGAAGGGTTTAGGAGTTTCAGCTCCTTAACATGTGCCACCCCTGTTTTTAAAGGGACCAAAAGTAATTGGACAGATTCAATAATTTTAAATAAAATGTTCATTTTTAGTACTTGGTTGAAAACCCTTTGTTGGCAATGACTGCCTGAAGTCTTGGACTCATGGACATCACCAGACGCTGTGTTTCCTCCTTTTTGATGCTCTGCCAGGCCTACACTACAGTGGTTTTCAGTTGCTGTTTGTTTGTGGGCCTTTCTGCCTGAAGTTTAGTCTTTAACAAGTGAAATGCTGCTCAATTGGGTTGAGATCAGATGACTGACTTGGCCATTCAAGAATATTCCACGTCTTTGCTTTAATAAACTCCTGGGTTGCTTTGGCTTTATGTTTTGGGTCATTGTCCATCTGTAGTATGAAGCGACGACCAATCAGTTTGGCTGCATTTGGCTGGATCTGAGCACACAGTATGTCTCTGAATACCTCAGAATTCATTCGGCTGCTTCTGTCCTGTGTCACATCATCAATAAACACTAGTGACCCAGTGCCACTGGCAGCCATGCATGCCCAAGCCATCACACTGCCTCCGCCGTGTTTTACAGATGATGTGGTATGCTTTGGATCATGAGCTGTACCACGCCTTCGCCATACTTTTCTCTTTCCATCATTCTGGTACAGGTTGATCTTGGTTTCATCTTGCCAAAAAATGTTCTTCCAGAACTGTGCTGGCTTTTTTAGATCTTATTTAGCAAAGTCCAGTCTAGCCTTTTTATTCTTGATGCTTATGAGTGGCTTGCACCGTGCAGTGAACCCTCTGTATTTACTTTCATGCAGTCTTCTCTTTATGGCAGATTTGGATATTGATCCGCCGACCTCCTGGAGAGTGTTGTTCACTTGGTTGGCTGTTGTGAAGGGGTTTCTCTTCACCATGGAGATTATTCTGCGATCATCCACCACTGTTGTTTTCCGTGGCGCCCAGGTCTTTTTGCATTGATGAGTTCACCAGTGCTTTCTTTCTTTCTCAGGATGCACCAAACTGTAGATTTTGCCATTCCTAATATTGCAGCAATTTCTCAGATGGGTTTTTTCTGTTTTCAAAGCTCAAGGATGGCTTGTTTCACCTTCATGGAGAGCTCCTTTGACCGCATGTTTACTTCACAGCAAAACCTTCCAAATGTAAGCACCACACCTCAGATCAACTCCAGGCCTTTTATCTGCTTAATTGAGAATGACATAACGAAGGGATGGCCCACACCTGTCCATGAAATAGCCTTGGAGTCAATTGTCCAATTACTTGTGGTCCCTTTAAAAACAGGGTGGCGCATGTTAAATTGTTTTGTTTAAAATTCGTTGTGGTAATATCTATAACCAAAATTAGAAAAATGTTGTCTCTGTCCAAATATATATGGACCTAACTGTATATAATAATAATAATTTTATTTATATAGCGCCAACATATTCCGCAGCGCTTTACAAATTATAGAGGGGACTTGTACAGACAATAGACATTACAGCATAACAGAAATATAGTTCAAAACAGATACCAGGAGGAGTGAGGGCCCTGCTCGCAAGCTTACAAACTATGGGGATATAATTGTCTAAGGGTTTTTCCGTCTGTCTGTCTGTCTGTCTTTCTGTCTGTCTGTCTGTCTTTCTGTCTGTCTGTCTGTCCTGGAAATCCCGGCTCTCTGATTGGTCGAGGCCGCCAGGCTTCGACCAATCAGCAACAGGCACAGCGACGATGATGTCATAAAGGACGTAGAAATCCCATGTTTCTGATTCAGCGACGGGCACAGTATCGACGTAGATGTCATAATGGTTGCCATGGCGACGATGATGTCATAAAGGTTGCCTCGACCAATCAGCGACGGGCACAGTCTGCCGCGAATTCTGGAATCATCATTGTCCATATACTACGGGGACATGCATATTCTAGAATACCCGATGTGTTAGAATCGGGCCACAATCTAGTTATGACATAACTGTCACCATTGCAACCTATTATGACATCATCAATGCCTTGGCAACCATTATGACATCATCATCGCCATGGCAACCATTATGACATCATCATCACATGGCAACCATTATGACATCCTCATCACCATGGCAACCTATTATGACATCTTCATCGCCATGGCAACCTTTATGACATAACCGCTACCATTGCAACCGTCAAGATGGCAACTATTATGACATCATCGCCATGGCAACAACTTTGACATCATCATCGCCATGGCAACAACTATGACATCATCATCGCCATGGCAACCATTATGACATCATCATCGCCATGGCAACCTATTATGACACCATCGCCTGGCGGCCTCGACCAATCAGCAACGGGCACAGCGACGATGATGTCATAAAGGACGTAGAAATCCCACGTTTCTGATTCAGCGACGAGCACAGTATCGACGTAGATGTCATAATGGTTGCCATGGCGATGATGATGTCATAAAGGTTGCCTCGACCAATCAGCGACAGGCACAGTCTGCCGCGAATTCTGGAATCATCATTGTCCATATACTACGGGGACATGCATATTCTAGAATACCCGATGCGTTAGGATCGGGCCACAATCTAGTATACTATACTGTATACCTGTATGTCAACTCCTCCTATATATAGTATATACCTGTGTCATCTCCCCTGTATATAGTATATACCTGTTGTATGTCATCTCCTCCTCTATATACCTATGTGTCATCTCCTCTTTTATATAGTATATACCTGTTTGTCATCTCCTCCTGTATATAGTATATACGTGTGTCATCTCCTCCTGTATATAGTATATTCCTGTAAGTCATCTCCTCCTGTATATAGTATATACCTGTGTGTCATCTGCTCCTGTATATAGTATATACCTGTGTGTCATCTCCTCCTGTATATAGTATGTACCTGTATGTCATCTCCTCCTGTATATAGCATATACCTGTGTGTCATCTCCTCCTGTATATAGTATATACCTGTGTCATCTGCTCCTGTATATAGTATATATCTGTGTGTCATCTCCTCCTGTATATAGTATATACATGTGTCATCTCCCCTGTATTTAGTATATACCTGTGTGTCATCTCCTCCTGTATATAGTATATATCTGTGTGTCACCTCCTCTTGTATATAGTATATACCTGTGTGTCATCTCCCCTGTAGGGAGGGGGGAGGGCTTCCTGTTGGCTGGGGATTTATCAGGCTGCCAATTTAGCTTACAAATACTGAGGTAAAAATACTGACCAAATCTCCCCTGTCATCTCCCCTGTATATAGTATATACCTGTGTGTCATCTCCCCTGTAAATAGTATGTACCTGTATGTCATATCCCCTGTATATAGTATATACCAGTGTGTCATCTCCTCCTGTATATAGTATATACCTGTGTGTCATCTCCCCTGTATATAGTATATATGTGTGTGTGTCATCTCCTCCTGTATATAGTATATACAGTGGGGCAAAAAAGTATTTAGTCAGTCAGCAATACTGCAAGTTCCACCACTTAAAAAGATGAGAGGCGTCTGTAATTTACATCATAGGTAGACCTCAACTATGGGAGACAAACTGAGAAAAAAAAATCCAGAAAATCACATTGTCTGTTTTTTTAACATTTTATTTGCATATTATGGTGGAAAATAAGTATTTGGTCAGAAACAAAATTTCATCTCAATACTTTGTAATATATCCTTTGTTGGCAATGACAGAGGTCAAACGTTTTCTGTAAGTCTTCACAAGGTTGCCACACACTGTTGTTGGTATGTTGGCCCATTCCTCCATGCAGATCTCCTCTAGAGCAGTGATGTTTTGGGCTTTTCGCTTGGCAACACGGACTTTCAACTCCCTCCAAAGGTTTTCTATAGGGTTAAGATCTGGAGACTGGCTAGGCCACTCCAGGACCTTGAAATGCTTCTTACGAAGCCACTGCTTCGTTGCCCTGGCGGTGTGCTTTGGATCGTTGTCATGTTGAAAGACCCAGCCACGTTTCATCTTCAATGCCCTTGCTGATGGAAGGAGGTTTGCACTCAAAATCTCACAATACATGGCCCCATTCATTCTTTCATGTACCCGGATCAGTCGTCCTGGCCCCTTTGCAGAAAAACAGCCCCAAAGCATGATGTTTCCACCACCATGCTTTACAGTAGGTATGGTGTTTGATGGATGCAACTCAGTATTCTTTTTCCTCCAAACACGACAAGTTGTGTTTCTACCAAACAGTTCCAGTTTGGTTTCATCAGACCATAGGACATTCTCCCAAAACTCCTCTGGATCATCCAAATGCTCTCTAGCAAACTTCAGACGGGCCCGGACATGTACTGGCTTAAGCAGTGGGACACGTCTGGCACTGCAGGATCTGAGTCCATGGTGGCGTAGTGTGTTACTTATGGTAGGCCTTGTTACATTGGTCCCAGCTCTCTGCAGTTCATTCACTAGGTCCCCCCGCGTGGTTCTGGGATTTTTGCTCACCGTTCTTGTGATCATTCTGACCCCACAGGGTGGGATTTTGCGTGGAGCCCCAGATCGAGGGAGATTATCAGTGGTCTTGTATGTCTTCCATTTTCTAATTATTGCTCCCACTGTTGATTTTTTCACTCCAAGCTGGTTGGCTATTGCAGATTCAGTCTTCCCAGCCTGGTACAGGGCTACAATTTTGTTTCTGGTGTCCTTTGACAGCTCTTTGGTCTTCACCATAGTGGAGTTTGGAGTCAGACTGTTTGAGGGTGTGCACAGGTGTCTTTTTATACTGATAACAAGTTTAAACAGGTGCCATTACTACAGGTAATGAGTGGAGGAAAGAGGAGACTCTTAAAGAAGAAGTTACAGGTCTGTGAGAGCCTGAAATCTTGATTGTTTGTTTCTGACCAAATACTTATTTTCCACCATAATATGCAAATAAAATGTTAAAAAAACAGACAATGTGATTTTCTGGATTTTTTTTTCTCTGTTTGTCTCCTATAGTTGAGGTCTACCTATGATGTAAATTACAGATGCCTCTCATTTTTTTAAGTGGTGGAACTTGCACTATTGCTGACTGACTAAATACTTTTTTGCCCCACTGTATGTGTGTGTCATCTCCTCCTATATATAGTTTATACCTGTGTGTCATCTCCCCTGTATATAGTATATATGTGTGTGTGTCATCTCTCCTGTATATTGTATATATCTGTGTGTCATCTCCTCCTGTATTAGGCCTTGTAAGCTAAATTGGCAGCCTGATAAATCCCCAGCCAACAGGAAGCCCTCCCCCCTGGCAGTATATATTAGCTCACACATACACATAATAGACAGGTCATATGACTGACAGCTGCCATATTTCCTATATGGTACAGTTGTTGCTCTTGTAGTTTGTCTGCTTATTAATCAGATTTTAATTTTTGAAGGATAATACCAGACTTGTGTGTGTTTTAGGGCGAGTTTCATGTGTCAAGTTGTGTGTGTTGAGTTGCGTGTGACGACATGCATGTAGCGACTTTTGTGAGATGAGTTTTGTGTGGCGACATGCGTGTAGCAACTTTTTGTGTTGAGTTGCATGTGACAGGTTAGTGTAGCAAGTTGTGTGCAGCAAGTTTTGCGCATGGTGAGTTTTGCGCGTGGCGAGTTTTATGTGTGTTGCGTTTTGAGTATGTGCAAAATTTGAGTGAGGCAACTTTTGCATGTGTTGCAACTTTTGTGCATGTGGCAATTTTTCCACGTGTGCAAGTTTTGTGTGTGGCGAGTTTTCCATGAGGTGAGTTTTGCACATGTGGCGAGTTTTGCGTGAGCCTAGTTTTGCATGTGGCGAGTTTTGCGCATGGCGAATTTTGAGCGGCGACTTTTGTGTTTCGACTTTTATGTGGTGAGGTTGGTGTATGTGTGGTGAAATGTGTCCTGAGGGTGGTATATGTATTCAAGCACATGGTAGTGTGTGGCGCATTTTGTGTGTGTGTTCATATCCCCATGTGTGGTGAGTATCCCATGTCGAAGCCCCACGTTAGCAACTGTACGGTATATACTCTTTGGCGCCATCGCTCTCACTCCTTAAGTCCTCCTTGTTCACATCTGGCAGCTGTCAATTTGCCCCCAACACTTTTCCTTTCACTTTTTCCCCATTATGTAGATAGGGGCAAAATTGTTTGGTGAACTGGAACGCGCGGGGTTAAAATTTCGCCTCACAACATAGCCTATGACGCTCTCAGGGTCCAGACGTGTGACTGCAAAATTTTGTGGCTGTAGCTCCGACGGTGCAGATGCCAATCCGGGACACACACACATACATACATACACACATTCAGCTATATATATATATATATATATATAAAGCGCCGTGAATTGTTTTCACATTACAACCACAAACAATGGAAATGTATCTTATTGAGATTTTATGTGATATACAAACACATAGTATTTGTGAAGTGTAAGGGAAATGATACATAATTTTCTAAATATCTGAAAAATATAAATCTGAAAATTGTGACGTGCATTTGTATTCTGCCCCCTGTAGTTTGGTATCTAAATAAAATCCTGACTGAACACAAGTCACATGACTAGGGTATGAATACTTTTTCAAGGCACTATACATATATATGGCTTTCGATGGGAATGGATGCCTCCATCGTACACTTCCAGCTAATTAAAATCTGACTTGTTATATGATGCTAACACAGGTACAAGGCTGGTTCAGAAATTAGACTACAGAACCTGTTAGGTTGTGTATCTATATTTTCTGGTCTTCAAGAGATTATTTTCATCATCCTGCATTTTTCTGCTCTGTCTCTATCACGAGTAAGTATTCCTCAATATGTCTGCAACAGATTTTTCATCCTATATGTGTGAGATCTAAATTTAGCAACCGATCTATCGCTGCCAACCATTTTTATTTTTACTACCTAGATTTTGAGTAGTTCCAGGGAGTTCATTTTAAAGGGAATCTGTAACCCTCCAGGACATTTATGACCTATTAATATGGGCATACAGGTGATAGAAATGTTACACTAGTCCTACCTGTCTGCCTCATATTAATGGTCTTGTTGTGGAGAAATGTTATATTCTGTCTTTATGCTAATGATTTCTTCCAGGCTCCGGGGCCTGCAGTGCATGGAAGAAATCCCTGCCTCCTGTCTTCATTGTAATGCTTACCCCCTCCCATCAGCGTCAGTTATGGCCCCGGAATCCCGCGCCTGCGCCCTGCACTCCCTCAGAAATACATACCTCATCCTCCCTTCTGTGGGCGCTGCTTTCAGTGATCTTCTGTGCAGCCGCTAGCGACTTCCGCTCTAGTAACCTCCGGTGTGCGCGCCGATAAGGTGCTCTCCCCACTTCCTCCCTGCATAGTCATCACCATGTACACACGGTTCCTAGCGATAGCTGTGCAGGGAGGAAGTGAGGAAAGCATATTATCAGCGCTCACACTGGAGGCCACAGTGACTCACCAGCGCCTGCGCAGAAGATCCCTGAATGCAGCGCCCACAGAAGGGAGGATGAGGTATGTATTTCTGAGGGAGTGCAGGGCGCAAGTACGGGATTCCGGGGCCATAACTGACGTGCATCGGGGGGTAGAATTACAATGAGGACAGGGGGCAGGAATTACTTCCGGGCCCCGAAACCTGGAAGAAATAATTTGCATAAAGACAGAATATAACATTTCTCCACAACAATCTACCATCAATGTGAGGCATACAGGTAGGACTAGTGTAACATTTCTATTACTTGTATGGGCATATTAATAGGTCATATACCGTACGTCCCGGGGGGTGACAGATTCCCTTTAAATGTTGCACAAAAGGTGTCATTGGCTTTTGTCTTTTTTTTTTTTTTTTTTACAAAACTTGAGAAAAAAGCAAATTGAGCATATACTCTGTAATAAGTAAATAAAATAAGTAAACATTAATAGTACATGAATAGAATACTTAGCTAATGTTATTTTGATCAAAAAAGGCATAAAAGCCATCCCACCGCTACAAGGTGTGGGTACAGTTGGGATGGTCCATGCATACGACAGGGGGCCATGCATGCAATGACAGGCTCTGAGGAGCCATGCATACAACGACAGGGACACGGGAGCCATGCATACAACGACAAGGACACGGGAGCCATGCATACAACGACAAGGACACGGGAGCCATGCATACAACGACAGGGACCAGAAAGCCATGCATACAACGACAGGGATGGGGGAGCCATGCATACAATGACAGGGATGGGGGAGCCATGCATACAATGACAGGGATGGGGGAGCCATGCATACACTGACAGGGATGGGGGAGCCATGCATACAATGACAAGGACACGGGAGCCATGCATACAACGACAGGGACCAGAAAGCCATGCATACAACGACAGGGATGGGGGAGCCATGCATACAATGACAGGGATGGGAGAGCCATGCATACAATGAAAGGGATGGGAGAGCCATGCATACAATGACAGGGATGGGGGAGCCATGCATACACTGACAGGGATGGTGGAGCCATGCTTATACTGACAGAGATGGGGGAGCCATGCATACAATGACAGGGATGGGGAGCCATGCATACAATGACAGGGACTGGGGAGCCATGCATACAACGACTGGGACTGGGGAGCCATGCATACAATGACAGGGACCAGAGAGCCATGCATACAATGACAGGGACGGGGAGCCATGCATACAATGACAGGGACTGGGGAGCCATGCATACAATGACAGGGACGGGGAGCCATGCATACAATGACAGGGACCAGAGAGCCATGCATACAATGACAGGGACGGGGAGCCATGCATACAATGACAGGGACTGGGGAGCCATCCATACAATGACAGGGACGGGGAGCCATGCATACAATGACAGGGACCAGAGAGCCATGCATACAATGACAGGGATGGGAGAGCCATGCATACAATGACAGGGATGGGGGAGCCATGCATACAACGACAGGGACGGGGAGCCATACATACAATGACAAGGACCGGGGAGCCATGCATACAATGACAGGGACCGGAGAGCCGTGCATAGAATGACAGGGATGGGAGAGCCATGCATACAATGACAGGGATGGGAGAGCCATGCATACAATGACAGGGATGGGAGAGCCATGCATACAATGACAGGGATGGGAGAGCCATGCATACAATGACAGGGATGGGAGAGCCATGCATAGAATGACAGGGATGGGAGAGCCATGCATACAATGACAGGGATGGGAGAGCCATGCATACAATGACAGGGAGCCATGCCTACACTGACAGGGACAGGGAGCCATGTATACCAGGATGGGAATTGGGACCCATGCATACAATGACAGGGACAGGGAGCCATGCATACCAGGATGGGAATTGGGAACCATGCATACAATGACAGGGACGGGGAGCCATGCATACCAGGACAGGGATAAGGGGACAATGTATACCTGGCTTTTACTCGAGTCAATAAGCTTACCCAGTATTTTGTGGCAAAATGAGGTGCCTCGGCTTATACTCAGGTCGGCTTATACTTGAGTATATACGGTAAGTAAATAAGTAAACAGTAATCCCAAAGATGTGATAAACCACAGTTAATTAATATTTTAAAAGAGGGAGGCGGCAATCACTTTTTCACTTTTCACACAGGGCCCTGTAGGTTTGGATTTCTTTTTCCCTTAATAATAAAAACCTTCATTTATAAACTGCATTTTGTGTCTCCTTGTGTTATTTTTGTCTAATATTTAAGCTTGTTGATCTGAAACATTTGAATGTGACAAACATGCAAAAGAATAGGGAATCACAAAGGGGGAAAACACTTTTTTCACACCACTGTATGTAAGTACACAAAATATAACAGTGACACAAATCCATTTAATCTTTTTTCAGCATGATGTGGATATATTTGCTCGAGGTAATGGGTTACCTATTCCATTTCACAGATTTTATTGTGAGGATACACAGGTACCAGCACAAATGTCAGTGCAAATAGAGTATCACCAGGCCTGTCAGTGAGTATCGTCATTTACCAGTCACCTGGGGACATGGACATTACTACTTATTGTTTCCATTACTTGGAAATGTCTGAAAATCACATCTAGTAAGGGTTGAGGGAATTCTTTCTAATAAAAGCATATTTGCTTTTTGTGGATGATTGCTGGATGAATATTTTTATTCTGAGAGGCTTTTGCTGACTGGAAATATGTCTTCCTGTGGCATAAGAATAGAAGGAAGCCCTCTCTTGACACCTTCCTTGTTCTGGACATGAAGAGCGATTCTTTGAGGAAGGCCCGGCCCTTGCTAAATTTCAGCTCCTCTCACCTTCTATAGCCTTGAGAGTATTTATAAAAGCCTCTCTGTGACACATTTCTATCCGGAATTCATTAGCTTCCCCTCCTTTCTGTGTTTCCTACTCAGTTCCTGACATTGTGCTCTACTGGATACCCCCATTAGTTCTTGGATCATGAGTTTTTAATCTTCGTCCAGTCCTTGTTTGAGATCAGCTTGGTCATCACCCTGAGGAAGCATCTTGTAGATCACGGCTCCTCAAACTTTTTCTACAAGTGCACTGTACTCTATTTACCCCCAATACGTTTTCAACCTGAGAAAATCACTCCAAAGTGACAGTCTCTAAGGGTCTCCTTCCTGCCTAACGTGCTGCCCACTGACTATTGGCAAGTGAAATCCGTCTCTAGCAGCAGAGAAAATGAGACGGATTAGGCTACTTTCACACTAGCGTCGTACGACGCACGTCACAATGCGTTGTTTTGGTGAAAAAACACATCCTGCAAAGTTGACCCATAGACTAGTGTGAAAGTAGCCTTACAGGAAAGGCTATCCTGTCTGTCAGAATGCATACAGGCAGTCTTTCTGTTAGGGGCAGGCAATCCGTTGGACAAAGGGGTCCATTGGTTAAAGTAAAAAAAAATGCCTTGCTATCCTTGGTCAAAAAAGCAGATGAGCATGATCCAGACTTTTTTGCCTAAGGATAGCAAGGCATATTTTACTTTTACCAGTGGACCCCTTAGTGTACCCTTTTGTGTATATAAATCTGACCCACAAAGCTTTTACCTGCTCATTTACGATAGATGTGCCTATGATAGATATGATAGAGATGATAGATTAACCCCGAGTGTGCATCCAGCTACATATTTGAAGCCTATATAACAATACAAGAGGTCAACGACAGAAATAATATGTCAGTTACCAACACACATAATTAGAACCTTCTTATATTCAGCAATTCACATAAAACAATGTTCTCTATTTATAGGGTGATGTCGAGTTAAAGCAGTTTCCTTAATAAATTTGAATTTGGAGCACTCCTGCCACTATTCCACTGTCTCAGAATAGGACAGAACAGCACGTCTCGGCCCCAGACTTGCCCACTCCACTGTTTCCACTAATGACCTTCCTGCCATCATTACTCCTCTTAAATAAGGGCCATTTCAGACGGTACAAAAGTTCAGGTCTTTGATAAGAATACACCCGTACGTCTCACATTATGTCTCATTATGTACAACTCGGGAAGGAGAGAGGATGTTAAGTTCACCTCCACCCAAACAGAAAGAGAAAAATGATATCCCACGGCCATCCACATCAAATTCAACATAGGTTCACATAGCTGACACCTTGGAAAAATACTGATTTTTGAGAAAGGGTTAATCACATCATCCCTGGTGGTCTATGGCATAAAAGAGTTTATACTATGCAGATGGTGTAGGGCAGTGATGGGGTTATTGTCAGCATCCTTTATCATCTAGAGAAAAGAAAGGGTTAATGTCTGCACCCCTGTTGGCAGTGAATAGTTTAATGACATCATCTCTGGAGGTCTAAAACAATAAAAAAAAAATAAAGGGGTGCTCCAAATCACAAATTAATTAAGTGACGTCAGTGAGCGGGGCTGCTCTCTGCATGCCAGGTATTCTTACACTGTGAAATGACAGTGCGCTCTCTTGTCGACTCATTACTTCCGATCTAAGATGGCAAGAGAGCGCACTGTCACTGTGCATATTGTGTCAATTATCTACCAAGCTTACATCAGAATTGACAACCAACGCATGCTCAAAGACTAGCCCCGCCCCTTAATGGAGGTCACTAATGATGGTTTATTTCAGGGAGGGGGGCAGAGGCTTTGGCAGTGACCGCAGCCTCTCCCTCCCGATGATGCTTCGTTTGAGTATTGGTAATACTCAAAAGAATCATCGTCAAACACACAATCGTCAGCGTTCATCAGGTCGTGCGGCGGTTCAGGTAATAAATGCTGCGTGCGCGTGCCCCTGCACATACCCTGCCTGCACTTTTAAAGGGCCCATGCCCCTAAAAACCACATACTTTTTTTTTCTTCTTTCTCTTCTATCTCTATCGTCCACAGCAAGGACCTACCCGGGATTTTCCCGATACCCCGCCAGGCTAGTCCAGGTTAATAGCGTTATTTTAGATGACCGATTCCCTTTAAGCATTCTACCTGCCCTATAATTGAAAAACTCATACTGGGAGCAAGGGGCCATAGCTGAGGAATGGAGAGGCGCCGGAATAAAAGAAGATTCAGGAGAACAGTGACATTTAAACCAGATAAAACAATTTCAGTCCTCCTCCTTAACCCATTAGGCCTCATTTTTCGATCACCAAAGAGTATTTTAAAATTAAAATGCTGATAAAGATTGTTGCGACGAGTAAGTCGGTGGAATTGTCCATGCCCTAGGTTCTTCATCTCTCCATGAATATTTCTGAATCATCTGCCTGATGAGCGAGAAGTGAGAAAAATCCTTTCTACGCTGATCCTTATTATCATTAGTGCTGCTTTATCTAAACAAGCCGTATCCTTCCTGCGAGAGGATGAGGATGTTATTCATCAATTCCCTCCTTTATAGCTTTGCTTTCATTTCTCTCCACCCTGTTCGCAGGAAGACGTGCTGCTGTAGATAATAGTCTCATCTGCTGAGTTTCCTTTAGTATATTGAATATGCGTGAATCAGATAGAGTTGTGCGCCATAAACTTGTGCAATCAGATCCATAAAGTCTGTTATCACCGGGGACGAAACCTGATTACTGCTGGAAATGTACAGACATTCGTTAGGTGGAATGACTCTGATATGTCAATGCTCAGATGGCTTATATTTCTCATGTTCTGATCACAAATTGTTTTTTACACCAATTTTATCAAAACCAAAATTCAGCTGCAATAACCGGATGGTCCGGATTCCACCAGTAAATATAAATTCTAGAAGCTCTGCTTATTCTCTAGCTTAAATCCCGCTTTCCTAATGTATTTTCTATTTCAAAGTAGGAGAAAAAGGAGTACCAGGCAAAATTTATTCTAAAAAACAGTATAAATGTTTATTACTTAGATATCAAAAGAGTCAAGTAAATCACAGTACAGCAAGTAACCCATACTCCAAGGAGGTACAGAACCGGGACAGAAGGAACCACCTCAATACTGCAAAGTATCAAACATTACAATGTAGGCATAGTACATATGCAGCGCCCCAGAGATCTGGTCGTTGCAGTAACGTCGCTCTGCCACTAAGGGGAGTGATGGTACGTCTGATGGCACTAGTTCTTCTGACCAGGTATCACCAGCACACATTACACTTCACACTCCGGCCACTAGGGGGAGCAAAAGGTTTTATTTATTAGGCCACTCCTCACACTGGTAAAACTAGGGGTTGGATAGGAAGTTAGTCAGAAGCTGACTGGGTTGGATTCAGGCAACATCCCGTGGCAGGGGGTGTTGCAGGGAGAAGATTCAGGGGAGTCCCTGCCAGGTGTGGGAACCTGGCACGTACCTAGCGACAAGAACAGAACCTTACGGAACCACGCCTGCACTACCCGCGGCGGTATCCTAAGAAAGAGACACGAAGCAAAGGATATTGTGGACAGTGAGAAACGAGATCAAGCACAAAGGAGAGCCAGTAGGAGTCATGCCCGGAGAACGGCAACATCCTACTGAGGCGTGTAGCCGGTGGCCGGAACACCGAGGAAGTAACTGACTCTATGCCTTACTTCAAACTCCGCAGGACAGTTAATTATAGGTTGGCTGTCTACCTTACATCACCTAAGCAGACATAGGGGGCAACGCGTGGAGAGGGGCGTCTCTAGGGTCCCGGAAGAACTCCGAGCATACCCATCAAACGGGTGCGTCCTAGCCATAACATACCTGGGGGACGGAGAACTAGAAAGAACTGGAACAAATTAGAAAGAACGAGAATAGAAGTTGTGAGGACTATCCCGAATGCTCAGCAGGGAAGCACTACAACACACAGGCGCTAGTGGTAGGCAACGATTTCCACCTGCAAAGGGAACTCTGGATGTGCCTTCGGATCGGCCGGTCTCAGACAGCCCTGTTAACTGTGCTCTGGATTGCGGATCCTGAAGTCTTCAGTAAAGAGGTAAAGAGACTGCAACCCTGTGTCCTCGTTATTGTCTGCACCCCACACCATAACCATCCATCATACTGGGAAGCCCTGGGGACATACTTCACCTGTGGGAAGGTATACCATCTAGCTGCCATCACATCACCCCAGTGGACCCCAAGCAGCATCGGTCACCCTGACCGAATACCACAGGTGGCGTCACTAAACCTTGACAGACTCGTATCACCTTTCATTGGACGCCCCTTAGCAGGGTCCGGACCGGGTCCAGCCACCGTGACATCCCCAGAACTGAGCCAGCAGAGGACCGGTACCGAGTCAACCGCGGCCCTGCGTCTGGGGGCGCTCCAACTTGGCGTCACAAACAGGATCTACTTAAGCCTGAAGAATCAGGTCATGTGTGCCTTGGAACTGCGATTGAAACGTGTTTGAACTGTGATTTATTGCAAAGACTGTATATTGCTATCTGCCGCAAGATTCCCGCCAAAAATTGCCGCCATTGTAGCACCACGAGGAGCGCAAGAGAAGAAGAAGGGCGTGGAGTGGGCGTACACAAGCTGAAGAGCGCGAAAGATAATGGCCGCCCAGTCTAAATATTTCTGTACCTTGAGAACATGTCCTTCAGCAGCCGAGATCCGCCTCCTGATTCTCAATGGAGGGCGGAGACAAAGAAAGCGAAACCGCCCACGAAGGAGAGAGCGGGAAAAGGACAAGGAGGGAGAAGACATGAACCATGTGGGAGATGCCATGGCCAGCCGCCCAGGATCGGAGCGTGGGGTCGGAGCCGAGGACTCCCCCAGCTACCCAGAGAGATACCGCGGCCAGGCGTCACCTATTGGCCCCGACTTCCTGCAGGCCAGAGTGGACGAGCTCAGCGATCAACTCCGGCGGGCGCAGCTGAGCACTGAGGCCAGGTGGAAGGAGATCGTCACCGGGGGCCTCACCAGACGTCTGTCAGCAGCCTCGCCTGGTCCGGAGCAAGAAAGAAGTTCCAGCGCTCCGAAGCCAGAAAGCAAGGCCCTGCTGGAAAGCGAGATAATGCAAACAGAGATGACAACGCCACAGCGCAAGGCTCCGCAGTCAGCGTTCCAGATCCCAGCGGAGACGGAGCAGGCCGGCACCGGAGGGACCGCATCTGAAGCAGGTATGAAGAACGACCCTGCCCCAGTGACAGAAGACCTAATGGTAGGCCCCGTAGCAGCGCCACCTGCCGCCATGACTAAGACTAACTCTGAACTGACAAATCCTAATACTACTACCACAGTGGACATTATTGCCGCTACTGAACCTACTACCAAAAAATTGACATTCGAACCCAGATTATACCTGAAAAACCGATTAGTGACATTGATACCACATCGGATGAGAAGTCGAACACAGATCTTCCCAGCCCAAGAAGTGTTCGCTACCAACTGATGCCTTGCAACATACCATCGCAGAAATAAACCTCGGAGAACCGAAACTGTACATAGTTAACTGTTTCCTGCTTTTGCTGCTTTAAACCCGTCTAGGGTTATTTCTTAAAGGGATCCCTTTGTTGACCCGGGATCCCTATTGTCTTACATTTTTCTACCATGTACAAGTTCATCACTGTTTTACAAAAACTGTTTTGTATATAGTTCACACCTTATTAAAGGTGCCCTCTACTGGTTTTACAACGAAAGAAGGCTTTGTGAAGAGACTGCTTTGAACACAGCACAGAAGGTATTGCTTTCAAACGGACTTGCAGACTGAGAGAATCTGCACTACCTCAAAGAGACTTGGTTCCCTCTTAAAGGGAATGTTCACATGTTGCACTTAAGTATAATGTTGCCTTAAGAAAGTTAAAGAATTGTAATAATGTTGAGATTTAGAAACTGTTGATAATGTTGCTAGAGATTGAGGACAGGAAAAGTTGAAAGTGAACCCGTAGGGGTTAGAGAGTCCTCCTGAGAACCATAGGAAGATGGTTGGTTGCTGATAGAAAGACAATGACAGTAGGCCCAGCCAAGGAGCTAGGCGGTCCTGCATTGTTGAAGTTAGAAAATAAAGAAAAAGTTGAGTTTGAATTAAAGTATTTTATAGTAAGCCTTTAGTGGGTTCAGCCTATATTCCCTTAAAGGAGAAGTTAAATTATTGTTCAGAATTTGCACAGTAGAATACCCGGCAGGGTACCAGAAGTTATTTATAGTCAGAATGTTATTTAAAATATTTAACCTTGTTTTTGTTTGTAACGTTCAAGTGTCCTCACCTCCCATAAAGGGAAGCATTGTTAAATTTACTTGTTTCAAGCATTTCAAAATTTTGTATGTATTTTGCTAACATGTATTGTTGTTCTTCTTCCCAGTCCAGGATTACTGGATTTAACCGGGGGGGAGTGCAGCGCCCCAGAGATCTGGTCGTTGCAGTAACGTCGCTCTGCCACTAAGGGGAGTGATGGTACGTCTGATGGCACTAAAGGAGTTCTTCTGACCAGGTATCACCAGCACACATTACACTTCACACTCCGGCCACTAGGGGGAGCAAAAGGTTTTATTTATTAGGCCACTCCTCACACTGGTAAAACTAGGGGTTGGATAGGAAGTTAGTCAGAAGCTGACTTGGTTGGATTCAGGCAACATCCCATGGCAGGGGGTGTTGCAGGGAGAAGATTCAGTGGGGTCCCTGCCAGGCGTGGGAACCTGGCAGGTACCTAGCGACAAGAACAGAACATTACGGAACCGCGCCTGCACTACCCGCGGCAGTATCCTAAGAAAGAGACACGAAGCGAAGGATATTGTGGACAGTGAGAAACGAGATCAAGCACAAAGGAGAGCCAGTAGGAGTCGTGCCCGGAGAACGGCAACATCCTACTGAGGCACGTAGCCGGTGGCCGGAACACCGAGGAAGTAACTGACTCTATGCCTTACTTCAAACTCCGCAGGACAGTTAATTATAGGTTGGCTGTCTACCTTACATCACCTAAGCAGACATAGGGGGCAACGCGTGGAGAGGGGCGTCTCTAGGGTCCCAGAAGAACTCCGAGCCTACCCATCAAACGGGTGCGTCCTAGCCATAACATACCTGGGGGACGGAGAACTAGAAAGAACTGGAACAAATTAGAAAGAACGAGAATAGAAGTTGTGAGGACTATCCCGAATGCTCAGCAGGGAAGCACTACAACACACAGGCGGTAGTGGTAGGCAACGATTTCCACCTGCAAAGGGAACTCTGGATGTGCCTTTGGACCGGCCGGTCTCAGACAGCCCTGTTAACTGTGCTCTGGATTGCGGATCCTGAAGTCTTCAGTAAAGAGGTAAAGAGACTGCAACCCTGTGTCCTCGTTATTGTCTGCACCCCACACCATCACCATCCATCATACTGGGAAGCCCTCGGGACATACTTCACCTGTGGGAAGGTATACCATCTAGCTGCCATCACATCACCCCAGTGGACCCCAAGCAGCGTCGGTCACCCTGACCGAATACCACAGGTGGCGTCACTAAACCTTAACAGACTCGTATCACCTTTCATTGGACGCCCCTTAGCAGGGTCACGGACCGGGTCCAGCCACCGTGACATCCCCAGAACTGAGCCAGCAGAGGACCGGTACCGAGTCAACCGCGGCCCTGCGTCTGGGGGCGCTCCACATAAAAGACAGCGGGAAAGGGTGCCCCCATAGGTAGAATGAATGCAAATCACACAAGGTAATACATAAAAAGTACAAGTGGACAAGCTTACCAGAGTCTGTAAGGGAGAGAGGTGGTCACCCCACGAACGGATGTCGACCCTGACACACGTTTCGCTGGCACTAACGCAACTTTCTCAAGGGGATGGTTACAAAAGTGCAGATAGGACCTTCAAATAACCCTCGTGATAGGTCACATGGTCACAATAGACCAATCAAAATGGCATCTGCGGCGCATGCGCAGTGCGCGCATCAGGTCCTGCAGCAGACAGGGCATCATATACTGCAGCGCAAGGGCTGAGAATATAGAGATGCCCGGCGGCATAGGAAGCCGATGAATCACACCGCGCACGCGCACAGCCAAAATGAAGTATGCAGAACAGACTCTAAGGTATCCATCATGAGTATGGTAACCTTGCAAATACATTAGAAACTATGTCCAAATGATCATACGCACAAAGAGGCACCACAATCATTGTTACAAGGAGAAGATAATAACTATTAGGCTGGAGTCACACTAGACTGTAATACGGATGAGTGCTCTGCATAATAAAATGCATAGCACTCGGACTAATGTTAATATATGGGGCAGCTCCTATCATCCGTTGTTTTCTCGGCCGTATTATACGTGTGTACGAAACCGCAGCATGCTGCGATTGTCACCGTACTATGCCCGAAATACGCCAATGCACGTCTATAAGTGCGAGAAAAATACGGATTAAACACGGACCACACAGTACAGGTGACTTGCGAGAAATACGGAAGGCTTCTCCATGTGACAGGAAATTAAATCCTACATTATCAGGAAGCTTTGACATGCTAATTAGCTTAGAAAGCGCTCCAAACATCCCGGAAGAACGCCTCCACGGAGTCCAATATGTCTACATACATAAATGTGGAGTTGCTGCTAGTTCGGGGCAAGAGAGGCCAGAAATGTGGGATCAGAGGGACGCCCATTATGCTGACCATGCCTGAAAAGAGGCGGCATAGAGGAGGATATGTGTCCAGATGTTCCATGACTTTGAGGACAGACCACGTGAGGGCCAGCAACAAATTAGTAAGTATTCTTCTCTCTTAATATTATTGATCAAACTAACACGTGTTTCCATTAGACCATAAAATCATAATATGTTAATGATTCTTACCAATATGTATAATATTTCTTATGTATAAATTTAACATTATCTGGCCACATGATATATATGTCACATCTTTAATAAATACATTTGAATGTAATAATTATTATGTTACGTTGCAGTGTATGATGTCATGAGACGCTGGCGCAGCATCAGGGATCAGTACCGGCGGGAACGTCAGCAGAAGAAATATATATATTATGATCACCTGTCTTTTCTGGCTCCCATTCTGGATCTCAGACCGTAGGTACATACATCACAACACATTTTACATATGCTGTTAGGGTCATATCTTCATTTTTTTTTTACCCAATAAAAAACAGCACTCAGTCCAACCTCACTGAGAGGGAAACATGCTCTGACTCCGAGGCCCCTATTGACCCAGTCGGGGGAGGTGAAGAGGTGGCTGGCCCAACTTCTGCACCTTCCAGCTGCATCCCACCACCACCAGCAGTGCCATCAGGAAGACAGGAGGAACAGCAACAGGAGGACCAGGGAAACAGCAGCAGCCCTACCGTGCCTCTGGAGACCTCACCACAGGCTGACGTCATCCACCGCTGTGGCCGACGGTGGAGAAATAATACAGCCTCTGACACAAGGAGGCATGTAGATATAGTGGTCTTAAATTATTTGTCCAGGGCTGCACACGATGAGGGTGAAGAAGCCTATGCCCGCAGCCTGGCCAGGTACCCCCGTCCACTACCCCGTGAGGTCAGACTGCGTGTGCGAGGATCTATTCAAATACTGATTGATGCCTGCACACCACCCAATAACCCATATTAGATTTTTTAATTTATTGAACAGTGGCATCTGTCCCCAAATAACCAGCTCATAATGGGCCCAATAACAGAAGTGCAGGCACAATCAGTATCTGAGCCACCTCCTCCCCGGGTGCTTACATCACAGCCAAATCCCCCAGCAACTCAACATTGGCCTACACAGGCACAAATGCCAGCCTACAATCCACCATCCCAATATGGCCACTGATCGGACCCACTGTTGGAGGCTGGTCCCTCCAAGGGTATGGTCGATATGGCCATATTGGGGGTTATGAAATACATGGGCACACACCAATATCCATCATCCCACTTCTCTCCTCACCAACAGGATCCTGGCCACATCACCCATCCTGGTGCTGAATCTGTCCACGCACAGGGTGAGGTCCAAACAACCACCTCAAGCTGGCATCCCGCCATCTCCACCACCAACCTACCATAATTTATAACATTTTATTCTAACTTTGCTCGCTCACGGAAAGTTATTTATCTGTTTTTTTTGGATGCAGTGGACCAATGTGGTTAAGATGGCGGCATAATGTGCAGTAATATGCTAAGCAGTCACCCCCTCCATATGTTTGGTAGGTTGTGAGTGGTTGCCTCATCGGTATTTCTGCACCTGTGTTGCTGCCATCTTAACCACATGGTCCACTGCATTCTGCCTAAGCATTATGCAAGTAATATGGTTTATTGTTTGCCAAAGTTATTTTTGGTCATTATAAAGAATTGAAACTATATGAATAGTGTCTTGTTTTTAATTCAAATATTGATGAGCTTAAGATTTATACATTTTAAACAATGTCATAGAAACAGAACACACACTTCAATACCAAACATGCTTTGGTGATGAAAAAATATTACAACATAGATTTAGCATTCTCTTGCCATGGAGTAGCTCCCTTAGGGGAAACAAAATAATTAGTGAACACATCCCGCACTTTGAGTCCAGAGGGCGGACGACGGGGAGATATTACATGTGGAATAGGCATCACAACATTTCTCAACACAACTTCAGCATCATTAAATGATGAGCAATCATGTATTCTGGAGAAGTTGTGTAGGATCACACATGCTTTTATTACCTCATTTACACTGTGTGCAGAATTATTAGGCAAGTTGTATTTGGATCACGTGATACTTTTTATACATGTTGTCCTACTCCAACCTGTTCAGGCTTGAAAGCCAACTACCAATTAGGTAAATCAGCTGATGTGCATCTCTGTAATGAGGAGGGGTGTTGTCTAATGACATCAACACTCTATATAAGGTGTGCTTAATTATTAGGCAACTTCCTTTCCTTTGGCAAAATGGGTCAGAAGAGAGATTTGACGGGCTCTGAAAAGTCCAAAATTGTGAGATGTCTTGCAGAGGGATGCAGCGGTCTTGAAATTGCCAAACTTTTGAAGCGTGATCACCGAACAATCAAGCGTTTCATGGCAAATAGCCAACAGGGTTGCAAGAAGCGTGTTGGGCAAAAAAGGCGCAAAATAACTGCCCATGAATTGAGGAAAATCAAGCATGAAACTGCTAAGATGCCATTTACCACCAGTTTTGCCATATTTCAGAGCTGCAACATTACTGGAGTAACAAAAAGTACAAGGTGTGCGATACTCAGGGACATTGCCAAGGTAAGGAAGGCTGAAAAATGACCACCTTTGAACAAGAAACATAAGATAAAACGTCAAGACTGGGCCAAGAAATATCTTAAGACTGACTTTTCAAAGGTTTTATGGACTGATGAAATGAGAGTGACTCTTGATGGGCCGGATGGATGGGCCAGAGGCTGGATTAGGGTTGAGCGAAACGGGTCGAAATTGTTCAAAAGTCGCCGACTTTTGGCAAGGTCGGGTTTCATGAAACCCGACCCGACCCCAGTGGGGGGTCGGCCATGAAGTCGGCGATCTTTTGAATCTGGAATCGGAATTCCGATCCCGATTCCCGATATGTTTAAGATATCGGGAATTGGTATCAGAATTCAGGTTAAAGTGTAAAATATAGAATTAAAATAAAAAATATTGCAATACTTACCCTCTGACGCGCCCTGGTACTAACCGGCAGCCTTCCTCCTTCGAATCCGCGCTTCTAGGACCTTGCCGTGACGTCGCGGTGACGTCGCGGCTTGTGATTGGCCGCGCGGCCGCCCATGTGACCGCTCGCGCGGCCAATCACAAGCCGCGACGTCACCCGCGACGTCACCGAAGGTCCTGGAAGGGCTGATTCTTAGGAAGGAAGGCTGTCGGAAGGAAGCAGGGCGCTTCCGAGGGTGAGTATATACCTAATAGGAATATACTCACCCTCGGAAGCGCCCTGCTTCCTTCCGACAGCCTTCCTTCCTAAGAATCAGCCCTTCCAGGACCTTCGGTGACGTCGCGGGTGACGTCGCGGCTTGTGATTGGCCGCGCGAGCGGTCACATGGGCGGCCGCGCGGCCAATCACAAGCCGCGACGTCACCCGCGACGTCACCGAAGGTCCTGGAAGGCTGATTCTAAGGAAGGAAGGTTCCCGGTTAGTACCAGGGCGCGTCAGAGGGTAAGTATAAGGATATTTTTTATTTTAATTCTATATTTTACACTTAAATATGGATCCCAGGGCCTGAAGGAGAGTTTCCGCTCCTTCAGACCCTGGGAACCATGGAAACCCAATGCACTGCATTGGGTTTCGAGTTTCGGCCGACCCCGACCCCGACTTTTTTATAGGATCGGCCGATTTCACTCGACCCGACTTTTCCAAAAGTCGGGTTTCGTGAAACCCGACCCGATCCTATAAAAGTGAAGGTCGCTCAACCCTAGGCTGGATCACTAAAGGGCAGAGAGCTCCACTCCAACTCAGACGCCAGCAAGGTGGAGGTGGGTACTGGTATGGGCTGGTATCATCAAAGATGAACTTGTGGAACCTTTTCGGGTTGAGGATGGAGTGAAGCTCAACTCTCAGACCTACTGCCAGTTTCTGGAAGACAACTTCTTCAAGCAGTGGTACAGGAAGAAGTCGGTATCGTTCAAGAAAAACATGATTTTCATGCAGGACAATGCTCCATCACATGCCTCCAACTACTCCACAGAGTGGCTGGCCAGTAAAGGTCTCAAAGAAGAACAAATAATGACATGGCCCCTTTTTCACCTGATCTGAATCCCATAGGGAACCTGTGGTCCCTCATAAAATGTGAGATCTACAGGGAGGGAAAACAATACACCTCTCGGAACAGTGTCTGGAGGCTGTGGTGGCTGCTGCACGCAATGTTGGTCATAAACAGATCAAGCAACTGACAGAATCTATGGATGGAAGGCTGTTGAGTGTCATCATAACTATATTGGTCACTCATTTTGGGGGGTTTTGTTTTTGCGTGTCATAAATGTTTATTTCTAAATTTTGTGCAGTTATATTGGTTTACCTGGTGAAAATAAACAAGTGAGATGTTAATATATTTGGTTTTTATTAAGTTGCCTTATAATTCTGCACAGTAATAGTTACCTGCACAAACAGATATCCTCCTAAGATAGCCAATCTAAAAAAAAACACTCCAACTTCCAAAAATATTGAGCTTTGATATTTATGAGTCTTTTGGGTTGATTGAGAACATAGTTGTTGATCAATAATAAAAATAATCCTCTAAAATACAACTTGCCTAATAATTCTGCACACAGTGTATATTAGCTTCACTTAGCTGAATGGCTGACTGAAGGACAAAGCACAAAGAATGCCAAAGGCACACTCCACCAGTCAGCGTGTGCGGGATAGGCGCAAGTTAAAGATTCGTCGCCGGTGGTCCAGGTTACGACGGGGATATGGCCTCATGACATGATGGGTTAATTGAAAGGCCTTATCTGCAACAAGGACAAAAGGCACAGGTTCCATATTGTAGCTTGGAAGCTGACGTGGCGGGGGTAGGTCCAACTGATTATTGCGCAGCCGCCGACCCACAATGGACGAATTGAAGACTCTGGAGTCTCCAGTTCGTCCATAGGCCCCAATATCTACAATTATAAACCTGTAGTGACTGTCGACCAGAGCCAACAACACTACAGAAAAAATATTGTTTATAATTATAGAATTGGGACCCTGAGTTCGGCGGCTTACGCACCCGTATGTGTTTGCTATCCAGGGCTCCAATACAATTTAGAAACTGGCAGGTCTCCTCAAAATCATGTGTTATCCGCACCCAGTCTTCCATTTTTGGCTCAGGCATGACCACCTAATGAAGTCGTGACCAGATTTCGGAATAGGTAGAGCAGACTATGTGTGATATTGCGGATTTTCCAATTAAAAATTCTTGATGCAGTGCCACATACCGATTGTGAGGAAACTAAAAAAAAAAAAATGAAAAAGAAAAAAATTCAGATAACATTTTACATCTAGTAATAATGTAACATTTAAGTAATTTTGAGTCTGTTTGGAACAGGCCATGCCATAACAAAATTATATTTTTAACACTGGCAATGTTATTTGTAAATGAGCAAAACATTATGATTAATTACAGGAATTTTTTGTTAAAATACAAAAATTACTAAAGGTATTATGTTTAGAACTAAAACAAAAATGTATAAACATCATCAACATAGAGGAGGAGGAACACATACCGTAACGTAAGGATAAGGCGCTCCTCAGCAGAAATACACTGGGGCATCTTGGTGTCCTTAACCCTGCTGTTGTCTTAGGTCTGGGGAGACCGATTTTGAACTTTTTTTTATTTTTTGGGGTGTTCAAGATGCGGTTCTGAAACTTGTGGTTGATTGACTTAAATGAGGATGGGTCGGTAGGCCACGGGTTTCAGAGCCGCATCTTGAATATTTTAAAGAATATTGAAGTTCAAGGTCGGTCGTTTTTGACCGAAGACAACAGCAGGGTTCCCAGGGCGCACTTTCTCCAACAGAACATTAAAGGTGGCAAGGCACATGCGACAATATTGGTAAAACTTGTCAGGATGTGTCCGCAGAGATGCAGAGAGACTGTGAAAATGGCCTTTAGTGAGGCGTTGCCTCAAAAGTGGATGGACCCACATTCGTCTCCTCCTCCTAGGGTCCACAATAACTGAGTATGGCTGCCCAAAGCGTCGTGACAAAACCCAGATGTAAAGCACCCGCTGAGTTGGGGTGAAATGAAGTCTGTCAGACATGTTTCCCAATAATCAGAAATTCACAAACCAAACGATGGACAGAAAATGCCCAGATTGGAGTGTGACACCTGTTGTAGAGGCAATAAAAAGAGTTGCGGATTATGTTTTAGAAAAAAATCGCATCCTCGCATTGAATACGGATGACATAAGAATCACTGTTCTTGAACATTTCTGCGTATCTCGGCCGTAAAAAACGGACTGTATTTTTATACGTTAGGTGTGACGCCGGCCTTAGAGTACATCGCCTACATTACAGAACATCAACACATGGGAACAGCAGATTTAGAACCACCACTGCATAAGAAAAAATGGAAAACATATCAGTTATAACACAATAGTCCGTGTGCATTCACATAGTAGAGTCATTTCCATTATTGCTTGATCGTAAGATGCCAGTGTCTGGATTCCAAAATGTCAATATAAGATGCCAATAAATAAACGATCAAGGGGTGAAATGAAGGCCATATGAGCACAGGAATCACGAGGTCACTATGAAAATATATACAAATAAATTTCTTTTTTCGTTGTTAAAAACACAGAAAGAAAGACATCCGAGAGGATGGACAACTAGGACCATGAATAATTTATATATTTTCTATTTGTCTAGGTGACCACCATTGGAGAACTTGAAGCTACCTCTTCACTATTAGGCCGGCGTCACACTTGCGGGTTTTACGAATGTAAGAGCGCAGAAACTACGTCCGTAAAACTCGCAAAACATACGGCACAATTATTCTCTATGCCCCTGCTCCTATCTGCCGTATTTTACGGATCTGTATTATACGGCTTTCTACGGCCGTAGAAAATCGCAGCATGCTGCGTTTGTCACCGTACTGCGCAAGAAATACGCCAATGAAAGTCTATGGAAGCCTGAAAAATACGGATCACACACGGACCAGCAGTGTGACTTGCGAGAAATACGCAGCGGTGTTAGCGAGAAAAGCCGGTAATTCATTGCGGTGTACAGTAAAATCACAATGACAGCTTCCAGTAGAATAGGTAGAATAAATGTGTACACATAGAATAGGTATATATATATATATATATATATATATATATATATTAATATTTCTTACAGCGAAAGACAGCTTTAAAGCCGGTAATTCAATTACCGGCTTTTGCTATCTCCTTCCTAAACCCGACATGATATGAGACATGGTTACATACAGTAAACCATGTCTTCTCCCTCTTTTTTTTGCATATTCCACACTACTAATGTTAGTAGTGTGTATATGCAAAATTTGGCCGTTCTATCTACTAAATTAAAGGGTTAAATGGCGGAAAAAATTGGCGTGGGCTCCCGCGCAATTTTCTCTGCCAGAGTAGTAAAGCCAGTGACTGAGGGCAGATATTAATAGCCTGGAGAGGGTCCAGGGTTATTGGCCCCCCCTGGCTAAAAACATCTGCCCCCAGCCACCCCAGAAAAGGCACATCTGGATGATGCGCCTATTCTGGCACTTGGCCACTCTCTTCCCATTCCCGTGTAGAGGTGGGATATGGGGTAATGAAGGGTTAATGTCACCTTGCTATTGTAAGGTGACATTAAGCCAAATTAATAATGGAGAGGCGTCAATTATGACACCTATCCATTATTAATCCAATACTAGGAAAGGGTTAAAAAAACACAAACACATTATTAAAAATTATTTTAATGAAATAAAAACAAAGGTTGTTGTAATATTTTATTGAATGCCCATTCCAATCACTGAAGACCCTCGTTCTGTAACAAAAAAAAAAAAACAACAATATCCTTACCTTCCGCAGATCTGTAAAGTCCAACGATGTAAATCCATCTGAAGGGGTTAAAATATTTTGCAGCCACGAGCTGTGCTAATGCATTGATGCTCGTGGCTGCAAAACCCCGGGGAATGAAGGTAAAGTAGGTCAATGACCTATATTTACCTTCATTTGCGGTGAGGCGCCCTCTGCTGGTTGTTCCTAGATCGTGGGAACTTTCCTAGAAAGCTCCCAGGCTCGAGTTCATAAGAGGTGCCCTCTGCTGGTTGTCCTCGTATGAACTCGAGCCTGGGAGCTTTCTAGGAAAGTTCCCACGATCTAGGAACAACCAGCAGAGGGCACCTCACCGCAAATGAAGGTAAATATAGGTCATTGACCTACTTTACCTTCATTCCCCGGGGTTTTGCAGCCACGAACAACATTGCATTAGCAAAGCTCGTGGCTGCAAAATATTTTAACCCCTTCAGATGGATTTACATCGTTGGACTTTACAGATCTGCGGAAGGTATGGATATTGTTGGTTTATTATGTTTTTTTGCTACAGAACGAGGGTCTTCAGTGATTGGATTGGGCGTTCAATAAAATATTACAACAACCTTTGCTTTTATTTCATTAAAATAATTTTTAATAATGTGTTTGAGTATTTTTTTAACCCTTTACTAGTATTGGATAAATAATGGATAGGTGTCATAATTGACGCCTCTCCATTATTAATTTGGCTTAATGTCACCTTACAATAGCAAGGTGGCATTAACCCTTCATTACCCCATATCCCACCGCTACACGGGAATGGGAAGAGAGTGGCCAAGTGCCAGAATAGGCGCATCTACCAGATGTGCCTTTTCTGGGGTGGCTGGGGGCAGGTGTTTTTAGCCAGGGGGGGGGGGGGCAATAACCATGGACCCTCTCCAGGCTATTAATATCTGCCCTCAGTCACTGGCTTTACTACTCTGGCGGAGAAAATTGCGCGGGAGCCCACGCCAATTTTTTCCACCATTTAACCCTTTAATTTAGTAGCTAACATTAGTAGTGTGGAATATGCAAAAAAAATGGGGATATGAGATGGTTTACTGTATGTAAACCAGGTCTCATATCATGTCGGGTTTAGGAAGGAGAGAGCAAAAGCCGGTAATTGAATTACCGGCTTTAAACCTATCTAGCGCTGTTTGAAGTTAAAATATATATACATATATGTGTCTAATGACATATATATATATATATATAGACAGTATATAGATATATATTTTTTTAACACATGGATCCCTTGTATTGCCGTATGTCGGATTTGCAAGCCTGCGAGAAAACCACGCAGTACGGATGCCATACGGATTACATACGGAGGATGCCATGCGCAAAATACGCTGACATACCCTGCCTACGGAGGAGCTACGGACCACTATTTTGGGGACTTTTCAGCGTATTACGGCCGTAATATACGGACCGTATTGTTTTACGCTGTGTGTGACGCCGGCCTTAGGGTAAGTTCACACAGGGCGTTTTTGTTGCTTTTTTTTTCTGCAGCAAAACCTGATCTTCTTGGCAGGAAAGAAGCTGCATCAAAAACACAAGTTTAGGTGCATTTTTGGTGCATTTTTTGTTGCGTATTTGGTGCGTTTTTTGGTGCGTTTTTTTTTCTCTTTGTCCATGCTAATGTCCTTGGATTTTCAGCAGCAAAAACGCAGCAAATAATGATAGCTGCGTTTTTGCTGCGTTTTTTTCAACACCTATTCAAGTCAATGGGTGAAAAAATGCAGCAAAAACACTGAAAGAAGTGACATGCTCTATGTCCAAAAAACGCAGCAAAGCACAAAATACTGATCAAACAAAAAACCAATGTGTGTGCATGAGATTTCTGAAATCTCATTGGCTTTGCTGGTACTGTAAAAAGCAGCTGAAAATTAGCATAAAAAAATGCAGCAAAAAAACGCAGCAAAAACGCCCTGTGTGAACTTAACCTTAGTCACAGAAAAGTCATATCTGCTATACAGTATACTACTCCATGCTACACATGCGTGGTAAAGATACATGCCAATCAGGCACCAGGAAGATGAGATGGCGGCGGAATAAATTCTATGGCTCCAGCTAAAAAGAAATGGAGAAGACAAGGAGGAGAGGACTGGAACAAGAAATATTAGTATGCTATGGGGCAGCTGAGTATTGAGATTTTAGGGATCTGTTGTGAAGTGAATGAAAATAGGCTTTATAGTGAATGAAAAGATATCCTGTCAGTACGATCAACCCTTCTAAGACATCTATATGGGCATGACCTATAGAAAGTGTAACAAATTAATACCTTACCATCTGTGATCTGATGTCTTATTTCCAGAGAAATCCATGTTTTTCTTAATATGTAAATTAGTTGTTAAGAATCTGTCACACACCTGTCCCGGGTCCCGGCTCTGCTCCATTCTTCTTGTCCGCTAAACTCTCTTGTGCTCCAAGTCGGGCTTTATAAGTAGCCCAGCCCGCTCCCATGTGATCATCTGCATGGGTCAATATAAGACCTGCTCAGTACCTGTCGGCGGTCACCAGGACCTGCTCAGTGTCTGTCTGCGGTCACCAGGGCCTGCTCAGTACCTATTTGCGGTCACCAGGACCTGCTCAGTACTGGTTTGCGGTCACCAAGACCTGTTCAGTACCTGTCTGCGGTCACCAGGACCTGCTCAGTGTCTGTCTGCGGTCACCAGGGCCTGCTCAGTACCTATTTGCGGTCACCAGGACCTGCTCAGTACCGGTTTGCGGTCACCAAGACCTGTTCAGTACCTGTCTGCGGTCACCAGGACCTGCTCAGTACCGGTTTGCGGTCACCAAGACCTGTTCAGTACCTGTCTATGGTCAACAGGAGCTGGTCAGTACCTGTCTGCGGTCACCAGGACCTGCTCAGTACCTGTCTGCGGTCAACACGACCTGCTCAGTGCCTGTCTGCGGTCACAAGGACCTGCTCAGTACCTGTCTGCGGTCACCAGGACCTGCTCAGTACCTGTCTGTGGTCACCACAACCTGCTCAGTGCCTGTCTGTGGTCACCACGACCTACTCAGTGCCTGTCTCCAGTCAACAGGAGCTGCTCAGCACCTGTCTGTGGTCATCAGGACCTGCTCAGTACCCATCTATGGTCACCACGACCTGCTCAGTGCCTGACTGCGGTCACCACAACCTGTTCAGTACCTGTCTGCAGTCACCACGAGCTACTCAGTACCTGTCTGCGGTCACCAGGACCCGCTCACTACCTGTCTGCGGTCACCACAACCCACTTAGTACCTGTCTGTGGTCACCAGGACCTGTTCAGTACCTGTCTGTGGTCACCATGACCTCTGCTACTGGATGGCTACAAATCAATAGTGCTCCATTAGAGTTAATCAAAAATATTTGTTCTGCAGTGGTCCAGAGTCCAGTTGGTTCTCCCTTGCAGCCGGACCATGACCTTTACATATGTAGCCACCAACCTCAGCCTTGGATCCTGGCCATCTCTCGTGCTTAATGGGCCCCACAACATTGTGACATATGCTGGGCCACAGCATCATGATGTTGCAGGGCAAAGCGCAAGATATGTTCTGGATGCTAAAGTGAAGACTTTGCTAGTCTGGTCGCTATGGCGGACCGGACTGGGTGCCGGACAAGAACAGTGAATTATTTTGCACAACTGTCACTCCACGTCTAGTTGTAGATTTCTGGACATATATACAGTGTATATAGATAACCATATTGGCTTACTGTGAAAATTGGATTGTGGGATTATGGCACCCCAGGAGCCGGTTACCACAATGGCATTGTCTTCCTCACGGGGATGGGTGGGTGATGTCATGCCTGGATGCAAGGAGGGATTCCCTAATCAGGTAATGCAAACATAAACACCTTCCTAACTCCAGACCAGAAGGGGGAACTCTAAACCCGGATTCAGGGTAGCTTCCCTATAAGTTCTGGTCTAGAGGCAGGGATAGTGAGTTGCGTGTGACACACTGAAGGGAAAGGAAGCAAAAGAGGAGCCTGGGGTCTGGAGCTGCGATTGGTCTCACCCCAAGATAAAGCGCAAAGAGACCGGACACCGGAGTCAGTGGTGGTGAGAGGATTTCATACTCGGCCACCGAATCCGGAGGGCAGGAGATTCCAAGTCTCCTGGCCCCAACTGACATCCGGAGGCAACACAGCAGGTCAGGAGCCTGGGGCTGCCAGTGAGAAGGCAGTGCCCAAGACAGGCTCAGGCTGTCAGCCATACGGGTTGGGAGTTCAGACACTGAGAGGACTTGTGCAGAGCTTCAGGCAGCAAGGGTCAGAGTACAAAGCGCAGAAAGAAGGCTAGTTAGGTGGATCCCAAGCTGTTTCCAGGCTGCCCGGACCCAATCACCACCTGCTACCTGTACCCTGGACTGTACCTGCATTTTATCAGTAAAAGGTAAAGGAAACTGCTATCCCTGTGTCCTTCAATTATTTCCTGCACCCTCAGTTCTGCACCCCACCATCAATCATCCCTCTTACCAACTGTACCGGTAGCTCTGGGGACTAAGCTCTACCTGTGAGGAGCTATACCAACTCTGTTGCGACTCCATCAGCCCCAGTGGAACCCTTTAAGCAGCGTCGGCCATCCCTGGCCAAATACCACAGGTGGCATCACGAATGATCCTTTATAGACTTTATTTTCCACTTCCATTCATCCCCTTTAACCCCTTCCCAACCCATGACGCCACGTAGGCGTCATGAAAGTCGGTGCCAATCCGACCCATGACGCCTATGTGGTGTCATGGAAAGATCGCGTCCCTGCAGATCGGGTGAAAGGGTTAACTCCCATTTCACCCAATCTGCAGGGACAGGGGGAGTGGTAGTTTAGCCCAGGGGGGGTGGCTTCACCCCCCCGTGGCTACGATCGCTCTGATTGGCTGTTGAAAGTGAAACTGCCAATCAGAGCGATTTGTAATATTTCACCTATTATAACTGGTGAAATATTACAATCCAGCCATGGCCGATGCTGCAATATCATCAGCCATGGCTGGAAACACTAATGTGCCCCCACCCCACCCCACCGATCGCCCCCCCAGCCCTCCGATCTGTCCGGTACACTGCTCCGGCTCCCCTCCGTCCTGTGCTCCGCTCCCCCCGTGCTCCAATCACCCCGCCCTGTGCTCCAATCACCCCCCCTGCACTCCGATCCACCCCCCGTGCTCCGTTCCACCCCCCCGTGCTCCGTTCCACCCCTCCCGCACTCCGATCCACCCCCCATGCTCCGATCCCCCCGTGCTCCCTCCCACCCCATCATACTTACCGATCCTGCCGGGGTCCGTCCGTCTTCTCCCTGGGCGCCGCCATCTTCCAAAATGGCGGGCGCATACGCAGATTCGTTCCAAAGTGCATCTTGATCACTGAGATATAATCTATCACAGTGATCAAAATAAAAAAAATTGTAAATGACCCCCCCCCCCTTTGTCACCCCCATAGGTAGGGACAATAAAAAAAAAATATTTTTTTTTTCCACTAATGTTAGAATAGGGTTAGGGGTAGGGTTAGGGGTAGGGTTAGGGGTAGGGGTAGGGCTAGGATTAGGGTTAGGGTTAGGGCTAGGGTTAGGGCTAGGGTTAGGGCTAGGGTTAGGGCATGTTCGATTTTTCCGCAGCGGATTTGATAAATCCTCAGTGCTAAACCGCTGCGGATTTATGGCGGAATTACCGCGGTTTTTCTGCGCATTTCACTGCGGTTTTACAACTGCGATTTTCTATTTGAGCAGTTGTAAAACCGCTGCGGAATCCGCACAAAGAAGTGACATGCTGCGGAATGTAAACCGCTGCGTTTCCGTGCAGTTTTTCCGCAGCATGTGTACAGCGATTTTTGTTTCCCATAGGTTTACATTTAACTGTAAACTCTTGGGAAACTGCTGCGGATCCACAGCGTTTTCCGCAGCGTGTGCACATACCTTTAGTATTATAAATAATAATAATAATAATAATTTTATTTATATAGCGCCAACATATTCCGCAGCGCTTTACAAATTATAGAGGGGACTTGTACAGACAATAAACATTACAGCATAACAGAAATACAGTTCAAAACAGATACCAGGAGGAGTGAGGGCCCTGCTCGCAAGCTTACAAACTATGGGGAAAAGGGGAGACACGAGAGGTGGATGGTAACAATTGCTTTAGTTATTCGGACCAGCTATAGTGTAAGGCTCAGGTGTTCATGTAAAGCTGCATGAACCAGTTACCTGCCTAAGTATGTAGCAGTACAGACACAGAGGGCTAATACTGCATAAAGTGTATGAGAACATGATGCGAGGAACCTTTTTTTTTTTTTTTTTTTTTTTTTTATTATAAATAGGCCACACAGGGATCGTTAGGTTAATGCATTGAGGCGGTAGGCCAGTCTGAACAAATGAGTTTTTAGGGCACGCTTAAAACTGTGGGGATTGGGGATTAATCGTATTAACCTAGGTAGTGCATTCCAAAGAATCGGCGCAGCACGTGTAAAGTCTTGGAGACGGGAGTGGGAGGTTCTGATTATTGAGGATGCTAACCTGAGGTCATTAGCGGAGCGGAGGGCACGGGTAGGGTGGTAGACTGATACCAGGGAGGAGATGTAGGGTGGTGCTGAGCCATGGAGTGCTTTGTGGATGAGGGTAGTAGTTTTGTACTGGATTCTGGAGTGGATGGGTAGCCAGTGTAATGACTGGCACAGGGTAGAGGCATCGGTGTAACGGTTGGTGAGAAATATGATCCTGGCTGCAGCATTCAGGACAGATTGGAGCGGGGAGAGTTTTGCAAGAGGGAGACCGATTAGTAGAGAGTTACAATAGTCCAGACGAGAATGAATAAGTGAAACAGTCAGAGATTTTGCAGAGTCGAAATTAAGAAAAGGGCGAATTCTAGAAATGTTTTTGAGATGCAGGCTATTAGGCTACGTGCACACGGTGCGGATTTGGCTGCGGATCCGCAGCGGATTGGCCGCTGCGGATTCGCAGCAGTGTTCCATCAGGTTTACAGTACCATGTAAACCTATGGAAAACCAAATCCGCTGTGCCCATGGTGCGGAAAATACCGCGCGGAAACGCTGCTTTGTATTTTCCGCAGCATGTCAATTCTTTGTGCGGATTCCGCAGCGTTTTACACCTGTTCCTCAATAGGAATCCGCAGGTGAAATCCGCACAAAAAACACAGGAAATCCGCAGAAAATCCGCAGGTAAAACGCAGTGCCTTTTACCCGCGGATTTTTCAAAAATGATGCTGAAAAATCTCACACGAATCCGCAACGTGGGCACATAGCCTTAGGGTTAGGGTTGGAATTAGGGTTGTGGTTCGGGTTGTGATTAGGGTTATGGCTACAGTTGGGATTAGGGTTAGGGGTTTGTTGGGGTTAGTGTTGGAGGTAGAATTGAGGGGTTACCACTGTTTAGGCACATCAGGGGTCTCCAAACGCAACATGGCGCCACCATTGATTCCAGCCAATCTCGTATTCAAAAAGTCAAATGGTGCTCCTTCAATTCCGAGCCCCGACGTGTGCCCAAACAGTGGTTTACCCCCACATATGGGGTACCAGCATACTCAGGATAAACTGCGCAACAATTACTGGGGTCCAATTTCTCCTGTTACCCTTGTGAAAATAAAAAAATGCTTGCTAAAACATCATTTTTGAGGAAAGAAAAATGATTTTTTATTTTCACGGCTCTGCGTTGTAAACGTCTGTGAAGCACTTGGGGGTTCAAAGTGCTCACCACATATCTAGATAAGTTCCTTGGGGGGTCTAGTTTCTAAAATGGGGTCACTTGTGGGGGGTTTCTACTGTTTAGGCACACCAGGGGCACTGCAAACGCAACGTGACGCCCGCACACCATTCCATCAAAGTCTGCATTTCAAAAGTCACTACTTCCCTTCTGAGCCCCGACGTGTGCCCAAACAGTGGTTTACCTCCACACATGGGGTATCAGCGTACTCAGGAGAAACTGGACAACAACTTTTGGGGTCCAATTTCTCCTGTAACCCTTGGGAAAATAAAAAATTCTGGGCTAAATAATTATTTTTGAGGAAAGAAAACGTATTTATTATTTTCACGGCTCTGCATTATAAACTTCTATGAAGCACTTGGGGGTTCAAAGTGCTCACCACACATCTAGATAAGTTCCTTTCGGGGTCTAGTTTCCAAAATGGGGTCACTTGTGGGGGGTTTCTACTGTTTAGCCACATCAGGGGCTCTGCAAACGCAACGTGACGCCCGCTGAGCATTCCATCAAAGTCTGCATTTCAAAACGTCACTACTTCAATTCCGAGCCCCGGCATGTGCCCAAACAGTAGTTTACCCCCACATATGGGGTATCACCGTACTCAGGAGAAACTGGACAACAAATATTGGGGTCAAATTTCTCCTGTTACCCTTGGGAAAATTAAAAAATTCTGGGCTAAATAATTATTTTTGAGGAAAGAAAGCGTATTTATTATTTTCACGGCTCTGCATTATAAACTTCTGTGAAGCACTTGGGGGTTCAAAGTGCTCACCACACATCTAGATAAGTTCCTTTTGGGGTCTAGTTTCCAAAATGGGGTCACTTGTGGGGGGTTTCTACTGTTTAGCCACATCAGGGGCTCTGCAAACGCAACGTGATGCCCACAGAGCATTCCATCAAAGTCTGCATTTCAAAACGTCACTACTTCACTTCCGAGCCCCGGCATGTGCCCAAACAGTGGTTTACCCCCACATATGGGGTTTCAGCGTACTCAGGAGAAACTGGAAAACAACTTTTGGGGTCAAATTTCTCCTGTTACCCTTGGGAAAATAAAAAATTGCAGGCTAAAAGATCATTTTTGAGAAAATAATTTTTTATTTTTATTTTCATGGCTCTGCATTATAAAATTCTGTGAAGCACTTGGGGGTTCAAAGTCCTCACCACACATCTAGATTAGTTCCTTTGGGGGTCTAGTTTCCAAAATGGGGTCATTTCTGGGGGATTGTTATGAAAGGCAATTCAGTACCACAATGGACATAGCGGTCAGAGCACATACAGTGATCTGACAATAACCCAAAATCATAGAACCAGCTCTGAGACGTGGGAACTCTGCAGACCGCAATCCCTAATCCTCTCCAAACAACACTAGAGGCAGCCGTGGATTGCGCCTAACTCTGCCTATGCAACTCGGCACAGCCTGAGAAACTAACTAGCCTGAAGATAGAAAACAAGCCTACCTTGCCTCAGAGAAATACCCCAAAGGAAAAGGCAGCCCCCCCACATAAAATGACTGTGAGTTAAGATGAAAAGACAAACGTAGAGATGAAATAGATTCAGCAAAGTGAGGCCCGACTTTCTTAACAGAGCGAGGATAGCAAAGGTAACTTTGCGGTCTACACAAAACCCTAAAGAAAACCACGCAAAGGGAGCAAAAAGACCCTCCGTACCGAACTAACGGCACGGAGGTACACCCTTTGCGTCCCAGAGCTTCCAGCAACAAATTAGACAAGCTGGACAGAAAAAATAGCAAACAAATAGCAAAGAAGAACTTAGCTATGCAGAGAAGCAGGCCACAGGAATGATCCAGGGAAAAGCAAGTCCAACACTGGAACATTGACAGGAAGCCAGGATCAAAGCATTAGGTGGAGTTAAGTAGAGAAGCACCTAACGACCTCACCAGATCACCTGAGGGAGGAAACTCAGAAGCCGCAGTACCACTTCCCTCCACCAACAGAAGCTCACAGAGAGAATTAGCCGAAGTACCACTTGTGACCACAGGAGGGAGCTCTTCCACAGAATTCACAACAGGGGATCTCCAATGTTTAGGCACACAGGGGCTCTCCAAACGTGACATGGTGTCCGCTAATGATTGGAGCTAATTTTCCATTTAAAAAGCCAAATGGCGTGCCTTCCCTTCCGAGCCCTGCCGTGCGCCCAAACAGTGGTTTACCCCCACATATGGGGTATCAGCGTACTCAGGACAAACTGGACAACAAGATTTGGGGTCCAATTTCTCCTATTACCCTTGGCAAAATAGGAAATTCCAGGCTAAAAAATCATTTTTGAGGAAAGAAAAATTATTTTTTATTTTCATGGCTCTGCGTTATAAACTTCTGTGAAGCACCTGGGGGTTTAAAGTGCTCAATATGCCTCTAGATAAGTTCCTTGGGGGGTCTAGTTTCCAAAATGGGGTCACTTGTGGGGGAGCTCTAATGTTTAGGCACACAGGGGCTCTCCAAACGCGACATGGTGTCCGCTAACAATTGGAGCTAATTTTCCATTCAAAAAGTCAAATGGCGCGCCTTCCCTTCCGAGCCCTGCCGTGTGCCCAAACAGTGGTTTACCCCCACATATGAGGTATCGGCGTACTCGGGAGAAATTACCCAACAAATTTTAGGATCCATTTTATCCTGTTGCCCATGTGAAAATGAAAAAATTGAGGCTAAAAGAATTTTTTTGTGAAAAAAAAGTACTTTTTCATTTTTACGGATCAATTTGTGAAGCACCTGGGGGTTGAAAGTGCTCACTATGCATCTAGATAAGTTCCTTGGGGCGTCTAGTTTCCAAAATGGGGTCATTTGTGGGGGAGCTCCAATTTTTAGGCACACGGGGGCTCTCCAAACGTGACATGGTGTCCGCTAAAGAGTGGAGCCAATTTTTCATTCAAAAAGTCAAATGGCGCTCCTTCCCTTCCAAGCCCTGCCGTGCGCCCAAACAGTGGTTTACCCCCACATATGAGGTATCAGCGTACTCAGGACAAATTGGACAACAACTTTCGTCGTTCAGTTTCTCCTTTTATATTGGGAAAATAAAAAAATTGTTGCTAAAAGATAATTTTTGTGACTAAAAAGTTAAATGTTCATTTTTTCCTTCCATGTTGCTTCTGCTGCTGTGAAGCACCTGAAGGGTTAATAAACTTCTTGAATGTGGTTTTGAGTACCTTGAGGGGTGCAGTTTTTAGAATGGTGTCACTTTTGGGTATTTTCAGCCATATAGACCCCTCAAACTGACTTCAAATGTGAGGTGGTCCCTAAAAAAAATGGTTTTGTAAATTTCATTGTAAAAATGAGAAATCGCTGGTCAAATTTTAACCCTTATAACTTCCTAGCAAAAAAAAATTTTGTTTCCAAAATTGTGCTGATGTAAAGTATACATGTGGGAAATGTTATTTATTAACTATTTTGTGTCACATAACTCTCTGGTTTAACTGAATAAAAATTCAAAATGTGAAAATTGCAAAATTTTCAAAATTTTCGCCAAATTTCCGTTTTTATCACAAATAAACGCAGAATTTATTGACCTAAATTTACCACTAACTTGAAGCCCAATATGTCATGAAAAAACAATCTCAGAACCGCTAGGATCCGTTGAAGCGTTCCTGAGTTATTACCTCATAAAGGGACACTGGTCAGAATTGCAAAAAATGGCAAGGTCTTTAAGGTCAAAATAGGCTGGGTCATGAAGGGGTTAACTGGATGCCCAGGGCCACGGACCTAGTCACTGCCACTGTGACCACCCCTTTATGTACCGCCGGACCCGGCCCGAGTACCCCACGGCCTTAGCGGGTGCTCCAGGATCCTACAAAGGCCATCATAGAGCGGACCTTCTACTATACAAGCCTTCCTTCCAAGTGCTTACAGCCCCTCGTTCCTCAATTGTGCTCAGGAATATCGGTGCTGCCGGCTATGTGTATACCAGGATTTTTTCTATTCAGCTGGATCTGCGGAAGTGCACCATTCCAACTCTTTCTACCAACGACAATATGGAATATTGAACTGTTCAGGAATACTTAGTGAACCTTTGTAAACCAGCTTTTTGGCTGTGTGGCAACATATTCTCTTTACATTTATTTGCTTAATTTTGTTTTCTTGTGGCCCCAGTCAATCATTCTTGATACTCACGTAGGGGACAACTTTTTTTTCTTCCTTCCACAATTGCACTGGTCCCATTTTTTATACATTAAACTACGTTCTACCTTGAGCTCCACATATGCACTAGCTTACATTTTTAAAGGGATTCTGTCACCAAGTTTTTGCCATCTAATTTGAAAACAGCATCATGTAGAGGCACAGACTCTAATTATAGCGAAGTGTCACTTCGCCTTCACTTACTACCCTGCCTGCTGGAGTTTTGATAAAATCACTGTTTTATCAGCAGGAGTTTATCACTACAGGTTTAATAAACCTGCTGCCACGCCCCCAGCACTGATTGGCAGCTTTCTACCTATGCACAGTGTACACAGAAATCTGCCAATCAGTGGAGTGGGCGGGTTATACAGAGCTCAGCATTTAGAGAACTGCTAGATCTACAGCAGATAAAACAGTGATTTTAATCAAAACTGTAGCACCCAGTAAAGTAAGTGATACATTGCTGGAATCGCTCATCTGCCCTTACATAATTATGCTCTCAGATGGGGTAGCACAAACCTGGTGATAGATTCCCTTTAAATACTCATCCCATCCTTTACACCTTTAGCTAAATCGATTATTTCCAACTAGATGGTGGCCTGATTCAAACGCATCGGGTATTCTAGAATATGCATGTCCACGTAGTATATTGCCCAGCCACGTAGTATATTGCCCAGCCACGTAGTATATTGCCCAGTTACGTAGTATATCGCCCAGTGACGTAGTATACAGCACAGAGCCACGTAGTATATTGCCCAGTTACGTAGTATATTGCCCAGTGACGTAGTATGTTGCCCAGTGACGTAGTATATTGCCCAGTGACGTAGTATACAGCACAGAGCCACGTAGTATATTGCCCAGCTATGTAGTATATTGCCCAGCCACGTATGTCACAGGTTAAAAAATAAAAAATAAACATATACTCGCCTTCCGATCCGAGGGTCCCTTGTAGTTCTGTGCGCGGTGCACGCGGCAGCTTCCGGTCCCAGGGTGTGATGACGTCACGGTCACATGACCGTGACGTCATGGCAGGTCCTTCTCGCGCAGGCGCGCAGGACCTGTGATGACTTTGCGGTCACATGACCGTGACGTCATGGCAGGTCCTTGTCGCATACCATCCTTAGCACCGGAACCTGCCGCTTGCATGGAGCGGTCACCGGAGCGTCGCGAAAGGTGAGTGTATAATGATTTTTTATTTTTTTATTATTTTTAACATTAGATCTGTAACAACTCTGCTGGCATCACGGCATGGCCTCACATCTCTCACACTATCTTACCCACTGCTCCAGGCCATGATGTGGTTTCTGTTTCATGCCAGCTCCATAGTCTGTGTCTCTGCTCTGTGCATGCTTCATGGTTGTGTGTATAGGGGGCCGGCGCCTGAACTCTCTGGTTCTTATAGGAATCAGGTGCATCTGTCTAATCAGTTTCTGACCAATTACCAAGAGGCCTCCTGTATATAGTGCAGCTCCACCCTGTGGTCTGGGCCTGTGCAATGTGTTTGCTCAGTTTGTTTCTTCTGAGTTTGCCTGGCCTTGCTCTGAGTTACTCCCTCTCTGGAGGCTTTTCTCTGTGCTATTGCCTTGATCTTTGTCCGCCCTCCAGGAGGCAGAATATCCTGGTCCCTGTGTCTTTGTCCCTGTGTCTTGTTCCATTGCCTTGTCTGTACTTAGTCTTGTCTCGGTCTCCTTGTCTGTGGCTTCCTTCCCTGCTGTGTCTTTCCTTGTGTTCTCGGTCTGCTTACACTCCGCACTCTTGCGGCTCTGCCTGCTCTGTATCTTGGTGGCTTTACCGCTGCTCCGCACTCCTGCGGTTCTGCTCTGTTCTACTCTGCTCCGCTCCCGTTGCTGCAGAAACCTCTTTCTGCAGTTCCTCTCTGCAATTCTTGCGGTTCCACTCTGCTTAGCTTCTGCAGTATCTCTTGCTTCAGCTTCTCTCCACATTCTTTGTGGCTCTGCTCAGCTTTTGTTGCTACGCTATCTCTTGCTGCTTCTCCACTCCTATCTGCAGTCTTGTACTCCTCTCCTGTGTGAACAGGTCCCTACCTGTTCCTTCATATTTCATATCTGTTCCTGCACCTCCAGTGTGAACAGGTCCCTACCTGTTCCTCCAAACTATATATCTGTACCTGCACCTCCAGTGTGAACAGGTCCCTACCTGTTCCTCCAAACTATATATCTGTACCTGCACCTCCAGTGTGAACAGGTCCCTACCTGTTCCTCCAAACTATATATCTGTACCTGCACCTCCAGTGTGAACAGGTCCCTACCTGTTCCTCCAAACTATATATCTGTACCTGCACCTCCAGTGTGAACAGGTCCCTACCTGTTCCTCCAAACTATATATCTGTACCTGCACCTCCAGTGTGAACAGGTCCCTACCTGTTCCTCCAAACTACATATCTGTACCTGCACCTCCAGTGTGAACAGACCCCTACCTGTTCCTTCATATACCACATCAACCAGTCCTGTGTTCTCTGCCGTGCCTCCCAATCCTGTGTTCCTGCCATTCCTGCCCTGCCTTCCAGTCCTGTGTTCCTGCTGTCCTAGCCAGTCCTGTTTCCTGCCGTGTCTCTGCCAGCCCTGTGTTCTCTGCCGTGTCTCTGCCAGCTCTGTCTCAGCCGTGCCAGCCTACTCGTCTGAGTTCCAGCCGTGCTCTTCTGCTAGTCTTGCCTAATGCCCGCACCAATCCTGGTGTTCCTGTCTCCCAAGTGGGATCAGCAGCCACAGCCAGACAGCACCCTGGAGTAGCACCTGGCAGCTGCCTGCTGCACAAGCCTGTCCTCACCATCAGAGGCTCCAGTGAAAACCCAGGCAGCTGTCATAGTTACGCCCCTTCCAGGGTAGTCTGGTTTGTGGCACAGTGGGGCCACAAACCCCCCGAGCTCACGCCCACCAGTCAGGGCGTGAGCGTGACAAGATCTTTTTACTATTGACGCTGCATAGGCAGCGTCAATAGTAAAAACTTGGTCACACAGGGTTAATAGCGGCGGTAACGGAGTGAGTTAGGCTACTTTCACACTAGCGTTTTTTTAAATCCGTCACAATGCGTCGTTTTGCAGAAAAAACGCATCCTGCAAAAGTGCTTGCAGGATGCGTTTTTTCCCCATAGACTTCTATTGACGACGCATTTGCGACGGATTGCCAAACTTCGCATCCGTCTTGCGACGGATGCGTCGTGCTTTGGCAGACCGTCGGGAGAAAAAAACCCTACATGTAACGTTTTTTTCTCCTGACGGACCGCTTTTTGCGCGGTCGGAACTCCGCCCCCACCTCCCCGCACCTTACAATGGGGCAGCGGATGCGCCGGAAAAATGCATCCGCTGCACCCATTGTGCAATGCAGCAAACGCTAGCGTCGGAATCTCTCCCCGACGCATTGCGACGGGGAGATTCCGACGCTAGTGTGAAAGTAGCCTTACCCGCGGCATAACGCGGTCCGTTACCGCTGGCATTAACCCTGTGTGAGCGGTGACTGCGGGGAGTATGGAGCGGGCGCCGGGCACTGACTGCGGGGAGTATGGAGCGGGCGCCGGGCGCTGACTGCAGGGGAGTAGGGAGGGACTAATCGGACTGTGGCCGTTGCTGATTGGTCGCGGCAGCCATGACAGGCAGCTGGCGAAACCAATCAGTGACTTGGATTCCATGACAGACAGAGGCCACGACCAATGAATATCCGTGACAGACAGAAGGACAGAGAGACGGAAGTGACCCTTAGACAATTATATAGTAGACTAGATGGCAGCCCGATTCTAAAGAATCGGGAGTCTAGAATCCATATATACTTTATTTATTCAAATGTAAGAATAATACAATTAATAAATAATAGTAAGAAAGAACAAAAAATGGCTGCACTCACCAGCTCTTGACAATTCTTGTTATTTAAGCTACAGTTACACAGGATCCATGAACATGCTTATGAGGGGAGGGATGAAAGACATCAGACTTAGCACGCTGTTTGCGCTTACGTGCGGCATCGGCGGCTTTTCGCTCTGCATCATTACCATACTTTATATCAGACCTGATCTTACGTGCGCCATCATAAGCTTTGGACTCTGTGTCATTAGTATACTTAACAGTGTCCATGCGCTTGCATCTATCCTCTGTACTCTTGTTAGCACGCTGTTTGCGCTTACGTGCGGCATCGGCGTCTTTTTGCTCTGCATTATTAGTATACTTTCTATCAGACCTAATCTTACGTGCGCCATCAGCAGCTTTGGGCTCTGTGTCATTAGTATCCTTACTATTAGAGCTCATGTTGGCTAAGCTAAACAGCTTTAAGCGTGGTGGTGGCAAACAACAGGTTAATAAGAGGCAGTGTCAGGTAGTGGGAATATAGCCAGTTAATAATAGGCAATAGTTCTTTGCAGGAATGCAGATATTAATAAATAGGCAGTTTATATTGCAGAGAAATTGCTGGGCAATAATGGACAATGTCCTTATGTGGCAAATAATAGAGCAATATACCCAACTAGCTATTGAACCCGTTCTACGCCCGGGTGGCGAGCATTTATATTGGTATATGGTCTCCATCCTGGTATGTGCTGCTCCATCCTGCGCCCCCATCCTGTCATGTGCTGCTCCCATCCTGCGCCCCCGTTCTGTCATGTGCTGCTCCCATCCTGCGCCCCCGTTCTGTCATGTGCTGCTCCCATCCTGCGCCTCCATTCTGTCATTTGCTGCTCCCATCCTGTCATTTGCTGCTCCCATCCTGCGCCCGTTCTGTCATTTGCTGCTCCCATCCTGCGTCCCCGTTCTGTCATTTGCTGCTGCCATCCTGCGCCCGTTCTGTCATGTGCTGCTGCCATCCTGCGCCCGTTCTGTCATGTGCTGCTGCCATCCTGCGCCCGTTCTGTCATGTGCTGCTGCCATCCTGCGCCCGTTCTGTCATGTGCTGCTGCCATCCTGCGCCCGTTCTGTCATGTGCTGCTGCCATCCTGCGCCCGTTCTGTCATGTGCTGCTGCCATCCTGCGCCCGTTCTGTCATGTGCTGCTGCCATCCTGCGCCCGTTCTGTCATGTGCTGCTGCCATCCTGCGCCCGTTCTGTCATGTGCTGCTGCCATCCTGCGCCCGTTCTGTCATGTGCTGCTGCCATCCTGCGCCCGTTCTGTCATGTGCTGCTGCCATCCTGCGCCCGTTCTGTCATGTGCTGCGGCCATCCTGCGCCCGTTCTGTCATGTGCTGCGGCCATCCTGAGCCCGTTCTGTCATGTGCTGCTGCCATCCTGCGCCCGTTCTGTCATGTGATGCTGCCATCCTGCGCCCGTTCTGTCATGTGCTGCGGCCATCCTGCGCCCGTTCTGTCTTGTGCTGCGGCCATCCTGCGCCCGTTCTGTCGTGTGCTGCGGCCATCCTGCGCCCGTTCTGTCGTGTGCTGCGGCCATCCTGCGGCCGTTCTGTCATGTGCTGCGGCCATCCTGAGCCCGTTCTGTCATGTGCTGCTGCCATCCTGCGCCCGTTCTGTCATGTGCTGCTGCCATCCTGCGCCCGTTCTGTCATGTGCTGCGGCCATCCTGCGCCCGTTCTGTCATGTGCTGCTGCCATCCTGCGCCCGTTCTGTCATGTGCTGCGGCCATCCTGCGCCCGTTCTGTCATGTGCTGCGGCCATCCTGCGCCCGTTCTGTCATGTGCTGCTGCCATCCTGCGCCCGTTCTGTCATGTGCTGCTCCCATCCTGCGCCACCATTGTATCATATGCCCCCCGCTCCAGTGTGTATGCCCCCGAATGCTGCTGCCATATAAAAAAAAAAAAAAATACCATACTCACCTATCGTCCGGCTCCACTGCAGGTATGTCTTCAAGAAAATGGCGCCAAAAAGCGGGGACTGCGCAGGCGCCGATTCCGGCAGCAGGAATCGGCGCCTGCGCAGTTTGCGCTTTCCGGCGCCATTTTCTTGAAGACACACCTGCAGTGGAGCCGGAGTGTGTCTTCAAGAAAATGGCGCCGGAAAGCGCGGACTGCGCAGGCGCCGATTCCGGCAGCAGGAATCGGCGCCTGCGCAGTCCGCGCCCTCCGGAGCCGGGAGCAGAGGAGCCGGGAGACGGAGCCGCAAGCAGCGCTGGAACCGGGAAAGGTGAGTATACTTACCCTCCCTCCTGGCGGTCCCTGACTCTCCGGTGGAGATCGCGGTATGCGTTCAGTGCTTACGCATACCGCGATCTCCCGGGAGCGTCGCTCTGTGAGGCCCAGACTGCGCCGGCGCTTGCGCTTGCGCAGTCTATAGAGGCTTCGGACAGAGTGACGCTCCCAGCGTTATATTATAGATGTGGCAAAGAAGAGGTTAATAAACGGCAGTCTCTCAGTATAACAGTCAGTGAATAATAGGCAGTATATGGAGAAAACACCAAACAAAAGTTCAAAATTGGTGTGAAAATGTCACTGAACCACTTCACAACTAAATATATATAGTTTTGGTAAATGGTATTATCATTTTTTTGACGAAATTCGGCAGGAGCTTGAAGAGCAACGTCACTGGGCCCGCCTCCATGCAGTAGAAACTTGCTGTGAGGTAAAAATTCAAAAATCACACCAAAATGGCGGGCGGAGTGTGTCACAGTACGGCACGTTTCTGATTGGTCGCTCGCAGCAGGCGGCAACCAATCAGACACTGGACACTGTTGACGTCACTTATCTCCGGACATTAGCTCCGGACATTAGCTCCGGACATTAGCTCCGGACATTAGCAGGAAGTAGTATTCTAGGCAATTATATATTAGATGTTTCCTGACATATCTGATTCTTTATTACTCTGGATGTTACCTCTTTTTTTTCGGGAGTTTCTATGTATTCAGCATTTCTCTAATGTTCCCAATTTTAGAATTTAATCAAACTACATTATGAATAAAGTAAACAAGGAGCATTGTATGTTTTAGTTTGCAGACAACTATATTAAACCCTGCGGCTCGTCAGACGACTCTTACAAGGGTTTTTGTAAACTCAATATTCTGATTCATTCTCTGTCAGACAGTGTGTGGTCATGTAATATATGTACAGCACTGATTCATCGCCACTGAAAGATTAGTGATTCACCGAGATGGACAATGCACCTCCTGATAACAGGTGAGATCTTGTAGTCAGTAAATAGTTGGGAGCCTGACAGTGGAAAGTAATAGAAAAAGTGCAGTGTTTGCCAGATGTTCTTAAAGGAAACCTGCCACATTGACCATGCTGCCGGACCTGAGGGCCTCATGTTATACAGCAGAACATACAGTATATACATACACATATACTGTATATAATCCCTGTGTGCTCTGGGTTTAGGAGTCCAGTGGGTGGTCCTAATCAGTGATTGGCAGATTTCCTTGTATGAGCATGTACACAGCTCTCAGTCACTGATTAGGGCCACCCAATGGACTATGGGGTCTATGGAGATCCATTTGCATCTGTGCTTTAATGGAGAAGGGAAGAAAAAGAGGGGCATATAGCAAAATCCTTTCCTTGTTCCCCGTCTATACATGATGTGTTGGCAAATTTACCCGAGCTTTTATGTAATAATAAATGGGATAGATTTTTAAATGAATGATGAGATGTTGCCTTTGTCTGTACATAGTGAATCCAGTGTATTATAGTTTCACAGTTTTTAAGGTTGAAATAAGACCTTCCGTAATTCCGTACAGTTCAACCTATACCCTGACATGTAGATGGAGAGGAAGGCAAAAACCCCACGAGGCAGATACTCATATTAGGGGAAAAGTTCAGCAATCAGCCTAGTTCTCTGGATCCACGTTCCATCAAAGAATCTAATACCCATAACCTGTAATATTACATTTTTCAAGAAAGATATGGAGGCCCTCCTTGTAGTTTGTAGTGAATCAACCATTACAACATCATGTTGTAGAGCCTTCCATAATCTCACTGCTCTTACAGTAAAGAATCCATGTCTGTGGTGATTAAACCTTTTTGGCTCTAGACCGAGAGGATGCCCCCTTGTCCCATCGCAGGCCTAGATGTAAAAAGATCATTAGAATGATCTCTACATCATCCAGTCATATATTTGTACATTTTAATAAGATCGCCCATAAGTCGATGTTCTTCCAAACTCAATAACCCCAAATTTGATAACCTGTCTCGGTATTGCAGTCCACCTATTCCCTTCATAACCTGGGTCACTCTTGTCTGCACGCTTTCTTGTTCAGCTATGTCCTACTTATACACTGGAGACAAAAAATGTACTCAGTATTCTATAGTATTACGCCAAATACTGTTCATACAGTGTGGTGGGGGCCCACCGGAGGAATCACCTGTACTCCAGTGGGACAGTCCGAACTTGCATCTTTATTACAAATTGTGGAACACCTCATATTAGCATGGCATGTGGAGGAGAAGGTAGCAACAGATGACTATGAACATGGTGGGGAGTGACCATAGACTGCATAAGTGACTAAAGGGAGAACAGACTGTAGGAGCTGACATGTTGATCCTCGGTTTCACATTCCTGATTCACTTAACTAAAAATTCCTAACAATATTCACATTACCAATACTGAATCCTATATAAGCTTGGCGGAGCAGTATTTACAGCTCTGGCAAAAATTAGGAGGCCGCTGCAAAATGTTCAGTTTGTCTGATCTTTTCTCTTTATATTTTTGAGTAAAATGTAAATTGCTCTTTTATTCTGTTAACTTCTGACAACATTTCTCCAAAGTTCCAAGCAATACATTTTGTATTTTGTTCTGACAAAGAAAAATGGTCAAAAAAAAACAAAAAACAAAACAACAACAGTGCCTCCAGACCTCAAATAATGCAAATAAAACAACTTCATAATCATTTAGAAACAACAATACTAATGTTTTAACTTAAGAAGAGTTCAGAAATCAATATTTTGTGGAATAACCATGATTTTTAATCATCTTTCATGCGTTTTGGCATGCTTTCCACCAGTCTTTCACATTACTCCTGGCGCTAAAATGTAAGCAGTTCTTTGTTTGATGGCTTAGTTGTGACTATCCATCATCCTCTTGATTACATTCCAGAGGTTTTCAATGGGGTTCAGGTCTGGAGATTGGGCTGCCCATGACAGGGTTTTGATGTGGTGGTCTCTTAATTTGTGCCAGAGCTGTATACACCTTTCCTCCAAAAACCCCTAGTACATAGGATTCAATATTAGGACTGTGAATTTTGTTGACTGGAAAGAGACCTACTTCTCAGAAAGACTCCGATTCTTGGAGGAAAAGAGTAACCACTAAAGGATAGGTTAGGACAGTACTAGTCTGCTTTGAGCTGTCGCAATCAAAAAGGCGCAACCCTTAATTTTGCACCAAAGAAGGTGCACAAGTCACCTCTTACACTTTACAGAATATACACTTACATATGATCATCCTAGGAGACCAAACCCTGAATTAAAAGAAAAAAATAAATCCAATGAAAAGTAGACAAAGAAATAAAATATCGAGATCACCCAATGCTGGTTATCATTTTTTTTTTAACTTTGAAAGGTGGTAGATGAAACAAATAAAATTAACCATCAATTTTTCTGTTAATACTTTAGGAATTACCATTAATTGCCTCGTCTTTCATCACTTCTGACAAGCCTTTAAAGCTTTGAGGATACAATACACTCGACTTTTAACGACACACAGTTGGAGAGGGTTTTGTCTATTTCGGTGAATACCCCAGTACTTTACCATGCAGTGTGTACATGTAGCCAGGTAGATTGCACTGACTTGCTACAATATTTGATGCTGCTAATCTCTTAATTTCCCAACAAAAGACGATGGAGCCTCGCCAGCCGGTACAGGCCTTTTACATATGTAGGTAAATCACAAATGACTTTAGAGTGCGCGATACAAGCATCTTCAAGGAGCTCGAGTTCTTGTACAAGTCGTCACAAGAAGGAATGAGTATCATTTGAAGATTAGATTTGGCATCTTTGTTCATCTTCAAGCTTCTGTATAATGTGTAATCCACATATGTTTCAGAAGTTATTACATCTTTAAGATCAAGGTAGATACTTTTTCCAGAAGGTCATGCAAATGTCATATGTTTTTCAATCATAATAAAGTTTCACCAAATTTTAGGACAAAATCTACCCATCAATGTGCCTATTAGAGCATGCAATGGTCATAAAGAGGGGCTTTCACCTATCTAGGAAAATTCTTGGCATCTATGTATTAAATGGTCACTGATCCATGAGTCCCATAGTCTTCTGCTACCGCATTTACATGGGGTTATCGGTCAGCCTAAATAGGGTACCACTGACCTGACAAATGAGCACAATATTCGTTTTGGCAAGTAAAATGATTTTTAAGTTTATCGTTCTCGGTAGCTGATTTCCCTTTATAAATAGGTCTTGAGCGTCTGAAAAAAATGTATACACAGGATGATTGTCTTAAAGAGAACCAAGTTTGTGCATGTTAAACTGGCCATATCATGGAATAGTGACTGTAGAGGTGAATAAAATATAGTTTTCATTTTTAATTTCCCGTCTCCTTTGTTCCCTGTATGAGGTTGACCAATCATAAGAAGGCAGTGTCATGCAAGAGAGAAAAGAACAAGTGCTCCTCACCTCACTAATCTCTGCAGCTACTGTATAGAGTAGAGTTATGCATCATTACAAACAATTCCAGATCTCACCTCATGGCAGTCAGCATGGGGGGAAGGTCGCAACCAACAGCACTGTGAGACGAGATCTCTAAGAAGAGAAGAGAACATATCCTCCTCACCTCGCTGGTCTCTGCAGCTACTGTATAGCACAGCTGAGATATGTATCATTGCAAAGACTTCTAGATCTCATCTCACAGTGCTGTCAACTCTGGCAACCAGGCAACCCCCACATGTTCTTATGCTGGCTAACAGATGTAAATCATTCAGCTGCGGCAAGAAAAACTAAATCTCCGAGCACTAAAAAATACTTGGAGGACCCCCGAGCGTGCTCGAGAAATCTCGAGTAACGAGTATATTCGCTCAACACTAATCTGATCATATGATCGTGGCGTTACTTAAAGAAGTGGCTGCAGGGCTGGTTTAGCCCTGGGACCCATTTAAAGATCTCCCTGCACAGCAGTGATCCTGGTCACAAGCTGTGTCGGGAGCTGCAGCCGATCTGCTCTCTGACATGGGGCTATTTAGTCTTGCAGTGGACAAAATATATTTTCTGAAGATTTTGCCAGATGTCACAGCAGTAAAATCACAGCCTGGAAAAGCTGCAATCTTCGGCATTGTATAATATCGATATTTTATGAGCGTAATTTATCATTTAGGTCTTCGTGATGTTGGACATTTCATGAAGAACGATTACAATTGTCACTGTATGTCTTATCTTCCAGGTGAAACGTGTAAAGGTACCATTACACTAAACGACTTACCAACGATCACGACCAGCGATACGACCTGGCCGTGATAGTTGGTAAGTCGTTGTGTGGTCGCTGGGGAGCTGTCACACAGACACCTCTCTCCAGCGACCAACCATCAGGGGAAAGACTTCGGCATCGTTGAAACTGTCTTCAACGATGCCGAAGTCCCCCTGCAGCACCCGGGTAACCAGGGTAAATATCGGGTTACTAAGTGCAGGGCCGCGCTTAGTAACCCGATATTTACCCTGGTTACCATTGTAAAAGTTAAAAAAAAAAAAACAGTACATACTCACATTCCGATGTCTGTCACGTCCCCCGGCGTCAGCTTCCCTGCACTGACTGTCAGCGCCGGCCGTAAAGCAGAGCACAGCGGTGACGTCTTTTTGAGAAAGCAGACTGCGAAACGTGCGTCAGGGGGGCTGCGTGTGGAACTTGGAAAGACATCCATACACGATGGGTAAGCTGCTTGGTACTTATGAATGGTAATATCTTTGCACTGTGGCACTTTAACTAATAATTTAACTATGGGACATTGTGGCATTTGTTACATGAAATCCTTATACTAGTGATCTTGTACTAGCAGCCCCAGGGATGTGATATATACTTTTCTTTCTGTTTCGCCGCTACCATCTGTTTCCTCCTCACTTTATCCTGTGCTATATATGTATTTACTGATGTAATGTTTTCAGAATATTGTTGATTAATAAAAAACGTATATTTTTAAATATGTGTATTGGGATCTTTAGGGTATGTTCACACGTTCCTGATTTCCATCCTTTTTTTTCAAGACTTTTTTTAAAAAACTGCAGCTCTTGGCAGAAAACGCAGGTCCTTTTTTTGGTCCTTTTTTTGTCCTTTTTTGATCCGTTTTTTGATCCTTTTTTTGATCCTTTTTTTATGCAGTTTTCTATGCAGTTAAAATGGCTGAAAATACCCTAACCCTACCCCTAACCCTAACCCTACCCCTAACCCTACCCCTAACCCTACCCCTACCCCTACCCCTATCCCTACCCCTAACCCTACCCCTAACCCTAACCCTACCCCTAACCCTAACCCTACCCCTAACCCTACCCCTAACCCTAACCCTATTCTAACCTTAGTGGAAAAAAAAAAAAAATTCTTAATTTTTTTCTATTGTCCCTACCTATGGGGGTGACAAAGGGGGGGGTGTCATTTACTATTTTTTTTTTATTTTGATCACTGAGATAGGTTATATCTCAGTGATCAAAATGCACTTTGGAACGAATCTGCCGGCCGGCAGATTCGGCGGGCGCACTGCGTATGCGCCCGCCATTTTGCAAGATGGCTGCGCCCAGGGAGAAGACGGCCGGACGGACACCGGGACGCCAGGTAAGTATAAGGGGGGGAGATTAGGGCACGGGGGGGCATCGGAGCACTGGGGGGGGGGCATCGGAGCACGGGGCGGTGGGATTGGAGCACGGGGGGGCGGGATCGGAGCACGGGGGGCAGCCACACTCCGCCCACACACTTCCACCCGCTTCCCCGCACTTCCTGCTGCAGCGGTTCTGCACCACAAACCGCAGTAAAACCCGCAGATATTTTTTTCATCTGCGGGTTTTACTGCGGGTTTGACCTCACAATGGAGGTCAATGGGTGCAGAACCGCTGCGGCTCCGAAAAAAGAAGTGACATGGTACTTCTTTTTTCCCGCAGCTATTCAGCGCGTTTTTTTTTTTGATTTTCCGCATTGTGGGCACAGCAGTTCCTGTTTTCCATAGGGTACAATGTAATGTACCCTGCATGGAAAACAGCTGCGGACCCGCAGCGGGAAAATCGCGGCAATTCCGCATGAAAAAAAGGATCGTGTGAACATGGCCATATACACCGTTTTTTTGTTTTATAATTAAATAGAAAAAGTATAGTTAGCTCCTGTAGCATCGCTGTTCTTTCGCCGTTGAGCCCTGGGCCCCCCCCCCGCCGTTTCTGTGACATAAACAATGTCACGTGATGACTGCAGCCAATCAGAAAGCCGCTGAGCTCAGTGACTGACTGCAGTGATAAAATTAACATTGAGCAGAATTAGGACTCAGATATGTTTAGAATAATGCATGCTTTACGGTCGAGTGCACAGAGTTGCACATTTAGCCTCTTTTTCGGTATGGCCATCCAAATCTGGTTTTAGGCTCAGGCTCTTGGTTTAACCCTCCACAACAGTTCCAATTTCTTATGTGGCCACTCTGGATAGTTTATTGAGAATCCCTGCGTCAGAGACGCACTGCGCAAGTGAAATGTTTCCCATAATGCACTGTAAAACACGTTTCCTATCTATGAAGTGAATTTTTATAAAATTCAACGTTGACATTTATGGCCCGATTCATCATTGTATTGCCACCAGGTTTTCTGGTGTGAACACCTCTCAATTAGGGGTCATTCAGATGTCAGTGGTTTTCTCATATGAAAAAATATGTCCGAGTTTAATCAGTATTTTTTTTTATCAGAGTTTGGTCAGTGTCAGTTTTTACCATCAGAGTTTGGTCTGCTTTTCATCAGTTTTTCTCAGGTGAAAAACAAAAAATAAAAAGCTTCTCTATCTTCTCCTATTAGGCCCCATTCACACGTCCCGGAGATTCCGGTACTGGTGATATCCATTGTCCATGTCCGTGTGCCATCCGTGTGTACGTATGTGAAATCCGTGTGACATCCGTGTGTCCGTGTGCTGTCAGTGTGACACGTATGGAATGAAATGCAGCATAGAAATTAAAGCGTTTTATATGTTAAAGATGTTCAAAGATAGAGATAGATAGTGATGTGGAACATAGATAGATGTATGTCAGTGTGACATATTATCAGTGCTTTGCTTGTGTAGTTTTCTGTATTTATTGTATAAATACATTTACAAAATGGCGTAGTGTCCCCTTATTTTTAATATCCACCTGAGAGAAAGTAGACAGCTGGGGGCTGGTGTTATTATTCTGGGAAGGGGCCAATATCCATAAAGGTTCCCAGCCTATTAATAACAGCTCACAGTTGTCTGCATAGCCTTTACTGGTTATTAAAAAGGGGGATCCACAAAAAAAGGATTTGGGGTCTACCCTATTTTTAATAACCAGCAAAGGCTAAACAGACAGCTGCGGCCAGATCTTAATAGGCTTGGAAGAGGCCATGGCTATTGGCCTCCTCCCAAACTAATAACACCAGCACTCAGCCGCCTCAGTAATGTGACCTCTCAGTACGGCTGCTGAACACAACGACAGTAGCGTGAGAAAGCGACTGCAGTAATGAATGAAAATCACTGTCTGTGACCTGCGATAACATTAACTACGTCACCGGAGTTGCGTTCTCATGCTACTGTCAGTGTGTTCCGGCTTCCGTACTGAGCAGTCACATTACTGATGTCACCGTTCAGCACAGCATCCGATATAGCAGAGCTGGGGATTGTCATGGGACAGATTTGCATAAGACTACTTTAGATTTTTTGGGGAAGGGTAAAAAAGGGTCAGCAGGGCTTTTTACAATTGAAGGTCTTTTTCACTGTATGTGTTTGTTACTTTTGACTATGGGGTTAGAAAATGGGGGTGTCTGACAGATGCCTCTCAAAGGAATGACTAACTTCTGGGCTTTATGGAGCGCCCAATCAGGGCAAGGGGTTACTCAATACCTGGTCCTGCGGTTCACAGGGGGATGTCACGGTGGCTGACCCGGTCCATGGCCCTGGGACGTCCATATAAAAGGGAAAGGTCTTTAAAGGGATAAAGTTTATGTTCGTGACGCCACCTGTGGTATTCGGTCAGGGTGACCGATGCTGCATTAAGGGGTCCGCTGGGGTGATGTAATGGCAGCTAGATGGTATACCTTCCCACAGGTGAAGTGTATCCCCAGGGCTTTCCAGTGTGTAGATGGTAGAATGGTGAGGTGCAGTGAAGAGCGAGGACACAGGATTGCAGTCTCTTTACCTTGTTTACTGTTGGTTTCAGCAGCCACAGTCCAGAGCACCAGATCACAGGGCAGGTAGAGTCCGGCCGGTTTGGAGGCAAATCCAGAGACCCCTTGTCCAGGTGGCCTTCCCTTGCGCTGTAGTGGTGTAGTCCCTTACTGCTAAGCTTCAAATAAGGTCCTCACAGATGTGGTGTTTCTCTCTCTCTGTCCCCCGTAGTCAGATAGGACAAAACCCATATGGCTGGAGGCTTGAGGCGGTTTATAGGGACTCTAGCATGCCCCAGCCTCTGAGGGGTGCCACCGTGACTACTGGGTGCGGGTGCAGACAGGTAACGTGCAGTATGCTGTCCTGCCGGTCTCTGAAGTAAGGCGTAGAGGTCCTTACTACCTTGGTGTTCCGGCTACCAGCATTATGTGCGCCTCAGAAGGAGGCAGCCTGCTCGGGGCTGGTCCCCTTCTGGTATCCTCTCCTGTGCTTTGCTTCCCTGCACGCTCACTGGAGCATATTCTGCTTCTTGAAATGTCTCCTTCCAGGAGCTGTAGCACTTCAGGCTACACGGCTCCTCTGCTTCCTTTCCCTCTGTCTCTCTGAAAAGGAACTGAACCCTTTCCCTCCAGATCAGGATTTTCTTATAGGGGAGTTCACCTTAAACAGACTTAGAGCTCCCCCTTCTGGTCTGGAGTGTGAACATGTTGCATGCATTGTGTTACCTGACAAAGAGTTCTCCTACGTTGCCTCCAAACGTGACATCACTCTCCCCTGGAGGAAAGCAATGCCACTGTGACGACCAGGACCCTGGGGCGCCACTCTTACAAAGCTTAAATCAACCCCAAAACTATTACCCTGCTTTCCAATGCAGCAGGGCTAGTGAGAAGAGCTAAGGCTAAGCCCCAGAAATGGCGCATCAAATGGATGTGCCATTTCTGGGACGGCTGAGGGCTGGTGTTATTAGTCTGGCGGGGACCAATATCAATGGCCCCTTCCCAGCCTATTAAGATCAGGCTGCAAATTCCTTTTTAGTCTTTGCCAGTTATTAAAAATAGGGGGACCCCACGCCCTTTTTTTGGTGGGGTAGTCCCTTTTTAATAACCAGTAAAGACTACGCAGGTAGCTGTGAGCTGTTATTAAGAGGCTGGGAACCTTTATGGATATTGGCCCCTTCCCACAATAATAACACCAGCCCCCAGCTGTCTGCTTTCTCTCAGCTGTATATTAAAAATAAGGGAGACCCCAAGTCGTTTTTTTATATGGCCATAAAAAAAACAGACGTGTCAAGGGGGCCTTAGTCAATGAAAAACGGACAGCACATGGAAAACAGTGTTTTAAAGAGTCGTTTTCCAAAAAATATTATTATATAGAACAGGCAAAATTCACCAATTTCTCTTCCTAGCGTTTTATTAAAACCCTGACAGAACAATAAGAGATTATGCGCCATTTATTATTCATACGCTGACTTTCCCTCTGGGTAGCTTCTCCGCCACGTCCTTGATTCTGGCCCAGTAAAGTTTTACTACTTGTCTGTTAGCTTTAGGAATAGTTTATTTGCACAGACAGAATTTCTAAGAACTCTCCGCAGTCTGACTGGTGACTTGAGGATGGTTTCTACAGTATATGGCGGCATTAATGTGCGTGAAACACGATAGCATTGAATAAAATATTAAACACAGCTGCCGTGTGGTTTTACCTTGCAGAACCGTTCACTTGTTAATACCAGGCACCCTGTCATTCACACTTTATTAAAGGGCCTCGAAGAAAGTTTTATTTCTTGTAATGTTGGCAAATCAGGTTGTCGGCCTCCATTGCGTTTGTTATCTTCCCAGCTGTCTCCCTGCCAGTTGCTCCAATACACAAACCATGGTCTCAGTGGCAGCAGCTGGAGCGGGGCCCCACCACAATAAACAAGGGGAGGTAGAAGGAGAAAGTACGAGACGCGGCGCTGGAAACGGTGGAAATAGATGACTTTTTGTAACCTTCAAACATTGTTTTTTTCTTTAAAAGCTATATAGAAAAAGTTATTTCATTACTTACCCGGCACTGATTCTGATTTACAGCATGTATCATACTTCAGAGCTGCATTCACAATTCTGCTGAGAAACAGATCCCTTAAGCCAGGGGTGTCAAACTGCATTCCTCAAGGGCTGCAAACAGGTCATGTTTTCAGGATTTCCTTGTACTGCACAGGTGATAATTTAATCACCTACACAAATAATGAGTTGGTGATTAAATTATCACCTGTACAGTACAAGGAAATCCTGAAAACATGACCTGTTTGCAGCCCTCGAGGAATGCAGTTTGACACCCCTGCAGCCATGTTCACATGTAGCAAAAATGCTGCGTTTTTTTTTTTTTTTGTGTATTTTTAAGATCAGGTCAAGATTTCTCAGACTGATCAAATCAATGTAAAAAAAAAACTTCATCTGAAGAAATCCTAGGGGCCTGATTCAGTATTACGTTTGCAATGTTTTCTATCTCTGGGTGTTTTAAAGCTATATTCACATGCGGCATATTTGCAGCATTTTTCTACGCCAATAAGAAACTTTACAGTCTCATAAAAAGCTATGAGACTTCAGAAATCTCATGCCCGTGTTTCGAGAACCGCGGTATTTTTAAAATCGTAAAAAAAATATTTGCTCCCTCATCTGAGAGCAGCATAGTGTAGGGGCAGAGACACTGATTCCAACGATGTATCACGTACTGGGCTGCTTGCTGCAGTTTTAACGAAGTCCCTGTTGTAGCTGCTGCAGATCTAGCAGTTCTCTGAATGTTGAACTCTGTATAACGTCGCCCACACCACTGATTGGCAGCTGTGAATAGGCAGAAAACATAGCTAAAGAAATAAAAGGAACATAAAAAAAATTATCAGAAAATGCAACACTATAAACATAGCAGAAAATATTCAATGGTGTTTACCAGTCATGGTCACATAACCTAATGTGCAGGATGCAGCAGAACCCCTTAATAAAGGTGGAGGCAACACAGGTACACAATATGGATACTCACAACCTACCCATTCATGGAAGTGGCAATTGGCCAGTATTAGAATGGCACACACATATAATGCACAGTGCCAAGCTAACAGCCTATTACATGCCCATAATATTAGATCAGGTGGGTCGTCCGGCACTATATAAGTGCATCAAGGTCACCACTACTGGTCCTGGCTGTAGCCTGTAAAAAAATAATAAAATGTGCAAAAACATGTAATATAAATATGAGGTATTGGCTAAAATACGCACGTTCACAACCGACGTGAAAGGTCCTATTGTCTTGCAAGTGAGTCCTGTGCATAGGCAGAAAGCTGCCAATCAGTAGTAGGGCCGGAGTAATACAGATCTCATGAGTTTAGAGGACTACCTGGCAGTAGATTTACTAGTCCTCCAGTGATAATCTCCTGCTAATAAAACAATAATTTTATCAGAACTTCGGTAAGCAGACCAGTAAGTGACACATCGCTGGAATCAGGGTCTCTGCCTCTACATAATGCTGCTGTCAGATTAGGTGAAGAAAACACAGATTTCATTTAAAATCTATTTTATATGTTTTTACTTGTATGTTTTTTTTTTCATGTTCGCCAGTATGGGCATGGTTTTTATTTTTCAGATGCTTGTGGCCAATTCATTCATTGCAGGTTTTTAAAACGTTGCTAATTTTTTGTGCCGTTGCACTCTTGGTACCCCATGGAGTGAATTTATGTGCGCTTCAAATTTCTGGCCACATTTTGTGACGTTTTAGAGGTACGTGCACGAAAAGTTAAAAGAGAGCATTTTTTTATTTTGTGGGGGTGGAATAGGGTGGGATTACCCTCACTACCCCCACTACACTCATGGTCGGGTTTCGGTATGGTGGACGATGCCTTGCAGAGACTTTTTATGCTGAGATTTTCCCTTTTTTTTAGGAAAGTTTGCAGTCTTCTAGTCCTACCCCTCAGGCCGGCGTCACACACAGCGTAAAACAATACGGTCCGTATATTACGGCCGTAATACGCTGAAAAGTCCCGAAAAAAGTGGTCCGTAGCTCCTCCGTAGGCAGGGTGTGTCAGCGTTTTTTGCGCATGGCATCCTCCGTATGTAATCCGTATGGCATCCGTACTGCGTGGTTTTCTCGCAGGCTAGCAAAACCAACATACCGCTATAGAAGTGATCCATGTGTCCCAAAAAGAAAAGAAAATATATATATACTGTCTATATATATACGGTATATATATATATATATATATATATATATATATATGTGTCAGTAGACACATATATTAGAGAGAAAAGCCGGTAATTCAGTGCGGTGTACAGTAAAATCACACTGACAGCTTACAGTAGAATAGGTAGAATAAATGTGTACACATAGAATAGGTATATATATATATATGTCAGTGAGACACATATATGTATATATATTAATATTTATTCCAGCGCTAGACAGCTTGAAAGCCGGTAATTCAATTACCGGCTTTTTCCTTCTCCTTCCTAAAACCCGACATGATTTGAGACATGGTTTACATACAGTAAACCATGTCTTCTCTCCATTTTTTTTGCAGATTCCACACTACTAATGTCAGTAGTGTGTATCTGCAAAATTTGGCCGTTCTAGCTCTTAAAATAAAGGGTTAAATGGCGGAAAAAATTGGCGTGGGCTCCCGCGCAATTTTCTCCGCCAGAGTAGTAAAGCCAGTGACTGAGGGCAGATATTAATAGCCTGGAGAGGGTCCACGGTTATTGGCCCCCCCCTGGCTAAAAATATCTGCCCCCAGCCACCCCAGAAAAGGCACATCTGGAAGATGCGCCTATTCTGGCACTTGGCCACTCTCTTCCCATTCCCGTGTAGCGGTGGGATATGGGGTAATGAAGGGTTAATGCCACCTTGCTATTGTAAGGTGACATTAAGCCTAATTAATAATGGAGAGGCGTCAATTATGGGGTTAAAACATTTTGCAGCAAGGAGCTGTGCTAATGCAGGCTGCTCCCAGGCTTTCTAGGCAAGTTCCCACGATCTATAAACATCCAGCAGAGGGCGCCTCACCGCAAATGAAGCTAAATATAGATCATTGATCTATTTTTAGCCTCATTCCCCGGGGTTTTGCAGCGAGGAGCAGCCTGCATTAGCACAGCTCCTTGCTGCAAAATGTTTTAACCCCTTCAGAAGGATTTACATCGTTGGACGTTACAGATCTGCGGAGGGTAAGTATATTGTTGGTTTATTATGTTTTTTTACTCACAGAACGAGGGTCTTCAGTGACTGGATTGGGCGTTGAATAAAATACTGCAACAACCATTGTTTTTATTTCATTAAAATAATTTTAAAAAATGTGTTTGTGTTTTATTTAACCCTTTACTAGTATTGGATTAATAATGGATAGGTGTCATAATTGACGCCTCTCCATTATTAATTAGGCTTAATGTCACCTTACAATAGCAAGGTGGCATTAACCCTTCATTACCCCATATCCCACCGCTACACGGGAATGGGAAGAGAGTGGCCAAGTGCCAGAATAGGCGCATCTTCCAGATGTGCCTTTTCTGGGGTGGCTGGGGGCAGATATTTTTAGCCAGGGGGGGGCCAATAACCGTGGACCCTCTCCAGGCTATTAATATCTGCCCTCAGTCACTGGCTTTACTACTCTGGCGGAGAAAATTGCGCGGGAGCCCACGCCAATTTTTTCCGCCATTTAACCCTTTATTTTAAGAGCTAGAACGGCCAAATTTTGCAGATACACACTACTGACATTAGTAGTGTGGAATCTGCAAAAAAAATGGAGAGAAGACATGGTTTACTGTATGTAAACCATGTCTCAAATCATGTCGGGTTTTAGGAAGGAGAAGGAAAAAGCCGGTAATTGAATTACCGGCTTTCAAGCTGTATAGCGCTGGAATAAATATTAATATATATATACATATATGTGTCTCACTGACATATATATATATATATATATATATATATACCTATTCTATGTGTACAGAGGCGTAGCTAGAGCTTTTGCCGCCCGGGGCTGATCCCGAGTTTGGCGCCCCCCCCCCCCCCCCCCAGCTCAATACACACAAAGGTTACCAAAAATGGTTTTCCTGTTTTGTAGAACTTAAACTGGGCCTAATGGTGTCACCCCCACATGCCACACCTGTGACTTAATACCACCACACCATGACCAGGCCACATAGTGACCGAATAATACTACATACAAGGGACAAATACCACCGCACCATTTCCAGACCACATATTACCACCACATAGTGACTGAATACTACAATACTGATCAGTAATAAAAAAAAAACCACAATACTATCACCATAAGTGCCAGTATTCACAGGAGATCTGTACTTAGTATGCAGTGTCTGTGTAGAGGTAATACAGAGATCACTGGTGACATTATACACAGGACCTCTATATAGTATACAGTGTATAGTGTCAGTGTATAGGTAACACTGACTCACCAGTGACGTCTCTAGGTGAAGTCCTTCATCTTTCATCCAGCACAGACCGCCATCATTCCTTCCAGCCAGGACTCGTTTCTGCAGGAAATAACACAGTTATCTCGAGCTCCGCTTGCAGAACACATTACTTAATTTTTCACAACTTCTACATTACACCACATGAAGAAAAAAAGGTGATATAGTGTCACTCTGCACAGTAACAGGACCGCCCCCCCATTTAAAACAGTATACTCAAAAAATAAAATAAATACATCACTGCAGTAATAATATCCCTTAATTATCCCCTATGGTAATAATATTCCCCACCCTGGCCCCGTTTATCTCATTCCTGGCTCCAGCCATATGTTGTCGTATCCTGCCCTCATGAGTATCCATTCTACCCCATATGATCTCCCCATCCTGCCCCACCAGCCTCCATCGTATCCGTCCTGCCCCATGATCCAATCCTGCCCCGTGTCTCCAATCATGCCCCGTATCTACATTCTGCCCATGCCTCAAGTCCTGCCCCCAGTGTGTCCAGCATATTACCCCCATGTTGTCCAGCAATCTGCCCCAGTGTGTCCAGCATATTACCCCCATGTTGTCCAGCAATCTGCCCCAGTGTGTCCAGCATATTACCCCCAGTGTGTCCAGCAATCTGCCCCAGTATGTCCAGCATATTACCCCCAGTGTGTCCAGCAATCTGCCCTCAGTGTGTCCAGCAATCTGCCCCAGTGTCCAGCAGTCTGCCCCAGTGTGTCCAGCATATTACCCCCAGTGTCCAGCATTGCCCCAGTGTGTCCAGTATATTACCCCCAGTGTGTCCAGCAATCTGCCCCAGTGTGTCCAGAAGTCTGCCCCAGGGTCTCCAGCATTGCCTCAATGTGTCCAGAAATCTGCCCCAGGGTCTCCAGTATTGCCCCAGTGTGTCCAGCAATCTGCCCCAGGGTCTCCAGTATTGCCCCAGTGTGTCCAGCAATCTGCCCCATGGTCTCCTGTATTGCCCCAGTGTGTCCAGCATTCTGCCCCATGGTCTCCAGTATTGCCCCGGTGTGTCCAGCAATCTGCCCCATGGTCTTCAGTATTGCCCCAGTATGTCCAGAAATCTGCCCCAGGGTCTCCAGTATTGCCCCAGTGTGTCCAGCAATCTGCCCCAGGGTCTCCAGTATTGCCCCAGTGTGTCCAGCAATCTGCCCCATGGTCTCCTGTATTGCCCCAGTGTGTCCAGCATTCTGCCCCATGGTCTCCAGTATTGCCCCGGTGTGTCCAGCAATCTGCCCCATGGTCTCCAGTATTGCCCCAGTACGTCCAGAAGTCTGCCCCAGGGTCTCCAGCATTGCCTCAATGTGTCCTGAAATCTGCCCCATGGTCTCCAGTATTCAGTGTGTCCAGCATTCTGCCCCATAGTCTCCTGTATTGCCCCAGTGTGTCCAGCAATCTGCCCCATGGTCTCCTGTATTGCCCCAGTGTGTCCAGCATTCTGCCCCATAGTCTCCAGTATTGCCCCGGTGTGTCCAGCAATCTGCCCCATGGTCTCCAGTATTGCCCCAGTATGTCCAGCATTCTGCCCCATGGTCTCCAGTATTGCCCCAGTGTGTCCAGCATTCTGCCCCATGGTCTCCAGTATTGCCCCAGTGTGTCCAGCATTCTGCCCCATGGTCTCCAGTATTGCCCCAGTGTGTCCAGCATTCTGCCCCATGGTCTCCAGTATTGCCCCAGTGTGACCAGCAATCTGCCCCATAGTCTCCTGTATTGCCCCAGTGTGTCCAGCAATCTGCCCCATGGTCTCCTGTATTGCCCCAGTGTGTCCAGCAATCTGCCCCATGGTCTCCTGTATTGCCCCAGTGTGTCCAGCAATCTGCCCCATAGTCTCCTGTATTGCCCCAGTGTGTCCAGCAATCTGCCCCATGGTCTCCTGTATTGCCCCAGTGTGTCCAGCATTCTGCCCCATGGTCTCCAGTACTGCCCCAGTGTGTCCAGCAATCTGCCCCATGGTCTCCAGTATTGCCCCAGTGTGTCCAGCATTGCCCCAGCCCCAGACAGTCAGACATAAAGAAAAAAAAAAAAAAGTAAAATCCTCACCTCTCCCGTTCCCAGCGCAGGTCCGGTGCAGTCAGCGTCTCTCCGGCTCTGCGACGCTCAGGACAGAGAGGCAGAGCGGCGCGCACAGTAGTGACGTCATCGCGCCCTCTGCTCTGAGACGTCGCAGAGTCAGAGGACGCTGCAGCTGCCGGCGCCGCAGGAACCAGGAGAGGTGAGTATAGAGCGGGGGCGGGGGCGGGACCCGGGGGTGGGGGGAGCTGGCCCTGGTCGTGGCGGCGGACGGCGCCGCCCGAAGATTTAAAGGGGCGTCTTTTTTTTTTTTTTCATCTTCTTCTCCTGCAGCGCCGGCCGCCCCCAGCATTGTGCCGCCCGGGGCGGACCGCCCCCCTCGCACCCCCCTTCCTACGCCACTGTATGTGTACACATTTATTCTACCTATTCTACTGTAAGCTGTCAGTGTGATTTTACTGTACACCGCACTGAATTACCGGCTTTTCTCTCTAATAGCGCTGCGTATTTCTCGCAAGTCACACTGCTTGTCCGTGTGTAATCCGTATTTTTCACGCTTCCATAGACTTTCATTGGCGTATTTCTTGCGCAGTACGGTGACAAACGCAGCATGCTGCGATTTTGTACGGCCGTAGAAAGCCGTATAATACTGATCAGTAAAATACGGCAAATAGGAGCTGGGGCATAGAGAATAATTGTGCCGTATTTTTTGCGAGTTTTACGGACGTAGATTCTGCGCTCTTACGTCCGTAAAACTCGCATGTGTGACGGCGGCCTCATACATGACCCCGCGCTCATGAATAGTGATGGCGTATTAGCCAGTTTTATGCGAGCAATTGTCAATTCAGCAAAAGCTTCAGTAGCTCCTCACCAGCTGCTGATTAAACACAGAGATTAAAGCTCGGCGAGAGTTTCTGTGAGTTCAGCTGGAAAAGATTATTACTGGATTATTATTTTCAGCAGTCGGCCATAGGTGGAAATGGTTAGCAGCGAGACTTTATTTTCATATGTTCCTTTTCAGCAGTAAAAGTAAAAACAGAACAGTTCTTGTATTTCAGACGCACTTATTTCAGTACAGAAATACCGATGTAATAAGGCGAATTACAAATAACGGGCGTTCAGCAAGTATAATACCAGAATTACCAGAGAAATATAGACATCTTTATTGAAGCAGAAAAAAATAATAAAAAGTGAGACAATGGCAGAAGATTGGAGGCATCGCCAGAGGAAACGGACATAGAAATGTATGGATGTCAAGAAAAATAGACGAATAAGGCCTACGTATAAAACACGTACGTGAAAAGCTGGTACCGGTGTCATTAGTGTTTTCAATCAGTGTGTCATCTGTATGTCTACGTTCACACTAGCGTTGCGCCGCCCTGCGTCGGCGACGCAACGCGCGACGCACGAAAAAACGCGTGCAAACGCGCGCAAAAACGCGTGCGTTTTGCGACGCGTGCGTCGTTTTTTGACCAAAATCGGACGCACAGAAAATGCAACTTGTTGCATTTTCTTGCGTCCAACGCTAGCGTCGGAAACGACGCAAGTGTTGAAAAACGCCACCCTAAAAACGCACGCGTCCCCTATGTTAAACATAGGGGCGCGTCGCCGCTGCGTCGCCGCTGCGTCGCCGGCGCAACAGCGACGCACATTGGCGGAACGCCAATGTGAACGTAGCCTAAGTCGGCCTTTGTCATCAGTGTTTTTCCGGGGGAAGTAAAGAAAAAAAAAAGACAGCTTCTCCTATACTATAAACATGGACAGCGCACGGACTGTTCATTGTCGCCGTCCGTGTGCTGTGTGTGTTTTTCACGAACCCATAGACTTATATTGGCCTTTGTCATCTGTGATACAGGAATAAATGGGCACGTGTCCGTGTGGTTTGCGTAGACACACGGTCTGTGTAATAACAGGGACATGTGCATGGGACTATAGGTTATACGCATAAATACATGTAAAAACCTATATGGTAGCTGGAGGGGGAGGTAACTATCTACCATTTATACAGTACATATATTCCTATATATCTATCTATCAATAGATAGATAGATAGACAGGCTCAGACTGGACCACAGGGTAGCAGGAAAATCTCCCAGTGGGCCCCCCTTATTCACCGTCATGAGCAGTATTTGGCCCAATACATATGATTCACTGTGTATGGACAAAAATAACATCTCATCATTCATTCAACAAACTACTTAGATTATTATTATTATTACTAGATGGTAGCCCGATTCTAACGCATCGGGTATTCTAGAATATGTATGCGTAGTGTATTGCACAGCCCACGCAGTACATTGCGCAGCCCACTCAGTACATTGCGCAGCCCACGCAGTACATTGCGCAGCCCACGTAATGTTGGCATATGCAACAGATTGGGACTTATTATAAGTGAAAGGAGGACTTTATACTAACCAGACAGCAGATGGCGATAGTGTGTAAAGTCATATACTTGCTGTAATGTGGGGAGGGAAGCTCTCAGTGGTTGGTTGCTTTTTTACTTTCGGTTTTGCTTTTCTTCATGAATGTGTTGTCTTCAGTGCACGGACTGTGTGACACTGAATTGTATCTCATGTTTATCCAGTATGAAGTAAATACTGTTTACTCAAGATATCTTGCTGATTGAAGCTCTCCTAAGTACAGCGGTGACTGCAAGAAGACGCACTCTGCAACAGGTTATGGGCCCAGATAACCCCAGATCACCCCAGGCATCCCAGATCATCCCAGGCACCCCAGATAACCCCAGACACCCCAGGCACCCCAGATAACTCCAGATAACCCCAGGCAATCCAGGCACCCCAGACACTACAGGTCTGCACTACAAGCTCAGGCAGAAGGATCCTGGTTTATAGCCCAGATAACGGAGCACACAGATAAGCTCTGAAAACAGAAGGAACTAAATCCAGATACAGAGCGACAGAGGAATTCAGCATCCCAGGAGCTGGATATAATTGCAGAGAATTCACAGGACATACAGGAGAATATCTTCAGTACAACTCTCTAAACAAGTAAGACTATATAAAGATGATGAGTAACACAGAACTGAAATTTACAGTAGCTAAACTGAATAGTGAAAATTATCAGTTATGGAAACTCAAAGTAGAGATGTTGTTATCTAAGGATAATCTATGGGAAGTAATTGTTACAGCAAGACCAGATCAAGATAATCAGACATGGGATAAGAAGGATATACAAGCGAGAGCCACCATTAGCTTATTAGTGGATGATGCTCAATTAATACATATAAGAAATGAAGAAACAGCTAAGGGAATGTGGGAAGCATTAAGAAAACTGTATGAAAGACCTAGCTTGAATCACAAGTTATTTTTATTAAGAAAGCTGTACAGTATGAGATTGAGTGCAAATGACGATATGCAGAAGCACATATTCTCAATGATGGAAGTGATATCACAGCTAAGATCTATTGGTGAAGATATTATAGAAAGTCATGTAGCAGCTATATTGTTGTGCAGTTTACCAGATTCGTATACAGCCTTGATAAATGCCCTTGAGACGAGACCAGAAACTGACATTACATTAGATTTTGTGAAAACAAGACTAATAGATGAATATCAGAGAAGAAAAGAACAAAGACATGATTCTTCTACTGAAAAGGACAGTGAAAACGCTCTTAAAGCTACAGAATTCCAAAAACCCTATAATAAAGAGACAAGAGAATGCTTCAGATGTAAGAAAAAAGGTCATTTAAAGAAAGACTGTACCATATGGAAAGCAGAACAACAAAAATTACAACATAAAAAGCATACAGAGAAAGTAAAAAACACAATTTCCGATTCATGTGAGAATAATTGGAATGGCACATTTAAAGTAACAGACAAGAAATCATCACTTGGTTGGTTTATTGATTCAGGAGCAACGAGTCATATGACAAGTGACAAGAATTTCTTTACTGATCTTGATTTAGATAAGAAAGAAGCCATTTATCTCGCAGATGGAAGCAAAATAACCGCAGAAGGTATCGGACAAGGTATGCTAAATTGTTCAAACAAGTTCGGACAAGATTCAAAGATACTTGTACAAGATGTGTTGTATGTTCCAAAATTGGAAGGCGGATTATTATCTGTGAAACGTTTAAAAGCAAAAGGACTTACAGTGAAATTCAAAGACAATGAGTGTGCAATTATTGCAGGAAACAAGGTGATAACCAAAGTCAAGGCAGATGAACAATTATATAATTTTGACACACCAAAGGAACAGATGAAGGTATGTACACATGATCACAAAAACTGTATTCACATGTGGCATAGACGTCTAGGACATAGACACCCTGACAGTATAAGGGAACTACAGAGAAAAGAATTGACAAAAGATTTAAAGATATCAGATTGCTCAATTACCATAAGATGTGATTGTTGTATAAAATCCAAAGCCACAAGGATATCTATTCCAAAAGAAAGTGAGATGAAAAGTGAAAGACCACTTGATTTCGTGCATACTGACGTATGTGGACCCATGAAAGTGACTACATCAGGAGGCAATAGATACATGTTGACTTTTATAGATGATTACTCAAGATACACAGTCACATACTTAATTAAAAACAAAAGTGAAGTTTTTGATAAACTTGTAGACTATGTAACAAGATCAAGTAACAAATTTCAAAGGAAGCCAATTGTCATCAGAAGTGATAATGGATGTGAATTTACAGGTCACAGAATAGAAGACTACTTAAGACAAAATGGGATAGAACACCAGAAAATGGTTCCATACACACCTGAACAAAATGGAGTAGCAGAAAGAAAAAACAGAACTCTAACAGAGATGATAAGATGTATGCTGACAGATTCCAAACTACCAGAGAAATATTGGGGTGAGGCAGCAATGACAGCTACTTATCTACAGAACAGACTTTTTTCCAGAAAACTGACGAAAACTCCATATGAACTGTGGCAAGGTATGAAACCAAGTGTCAATCATTTAAAAGTTTTTGGATGTAAAGTTTTCATATTCATTCCAACAGAAAAACGTTCCAAACTTCAAAACAGATCCATGGAAGGAATATTTGTTGGATATAGTGAAAATTGCAAAGGATACAGAATCCTAGATCCCAAAACAGACAGAGTTACGGCGAGTAACAGTGTGACATTCATTGAAGATTTGAATGAAGACATTATGATTTCAGTTGAAACAAAAAATGAGAAAACCAATAATGACACAACTGAAGAAATATCTGATGAGAAAGAAGCAGAAGTTAATAAAGAACAAAATACTGAAAGTGAAGAATCACAACTACAAACAGACACAGAACCAAGACGTTCAATGAGAGAGAACAAAGGAAAACCACCAAAACGTCTCTCATACAAGACAATCACAAGAAAAATCTATGAGCCTACTTCTTGGGAAGAAATATCTAAACTGCCTGTAGAAGAAGCTAATAAATGGATAGAAGCAACAGAAACAGAAATTAAATCCATGCAAGATTCAAATACATGGACACTGACAGATTTACCAGAAGGAAGAAAAACCATAGGATGTAAATGGATTTTTAAAGTTAAATACCAAACAGATGGCACAGCTGAAAGATACCGAGCAAGACTCGTAGCTAAAGGGTATTCTCAAAAATATGGAGAAGACTATGATGAGACATTTGCTCCAGTTGTCAAACACACTACAATAAGAACTTTACTTACAGTTGCAGCAATGAAACAGATGCAACTGAGACATCTGGATGTAAAGACAGCTTTTCTCAATGGAGATTTAACAGAAGACATTTATATGGAACAACCTCCAGGATTCAAAGATGAAAGAAATCCAAACAAAGTTTGTAAACTACAGAAAAGCATATATGGTTTAAAGCAAGCAGCTAAAGCGTGGAATGACAAAATCACGGAAGTACTTACAAATGAAAAATTTCAAAGAAGCAAAGCTGATCCATGCTTATACACAAAAAGGCTGATTAATAGATGGATTTATATACTCATATATGTAGACGACATTTTGATTTGTTTTGAACAAGAAAGGGATAACGAAAACATTCTAAAAATCCTGAAGCAACATTTTGAAATCAAAGACTTGGGAAATGTAAAACAATATCTAGGAATACAAGTAGAAAGAGAAGAAGATGGAAGTTTCCTACTGAATCAAAATCACATGATTCAAGACATAACAGAAAAGTTTGGATTAAAGGATGCAAAAACAGTAAAGTCTCCAATGGAAACTAATTATCTCAAAGAGATGAACAGTGAACAAAATATGCTACCAAATAATGAAGAATACAGAACAGCAATAGGAAAACTACTGTATCTAGCAACCGTTACAAGACCAGACATTGCAGCAGCAGTAGGAATCCTGAGTAGAAAGGTATCAAAACCAAATAAAGCTGATTGGAATGCCGTGAAGAGAGTAATACGTTATTTGAAAGGAACTAGCAATGTTAAGCTGAAACTACCCACAAGCGATGATTGCATTTTAACAGGATATGTTGATGCAGATTGGGCTGGAGATCCAACTGACAGAAGATCTACCAGTGGACATATTTTTTTCCTCTCAGGTGGACCAATAAGTTGGACAAGTAAGAAACAGTCAATTGTGACACTATCTTCAACAGAAGCAGAATATGTTGCCGCAGCACATGCGAGTCAAGAAGTACTGTGGTTAAGACAATTGTTGACAGAATTAGGACAACCACAGTTGGCACCAACAAAACTAAAAGAGGACAATCAAGGATGTCTTGTTCTTGCTCAGATGGAAAGAGTCAATCCAAGAACCAAGCATATTGATGTGAAATATCATTTCTTGAGAGATCATCAGGAACAAGGAGTCTTGAAGTTAGAGTACTGTCCTACTGAAGAAATGACAGCAGACATTTTCACGAAGGCGTTGAATGCTGATAAACATCAGAGACTAATAAAAAAGTTGGGTTTGATTGAATAAGTCCTTACTGTTGAGAAAGGGTGTTGGCATATGCAACAGATTGGGACTTATTATAAGTGAAAGGAGGACTTTATACTAACCAGACAGCAGATGGCGATAGTGTGTAAAGTCATATACTTGCTGTAATGTGGGGAGGGAAGCTCTCAGTGGTTGGTTGCTTTTTTACTTTCGGTTTTGCTTTTCTTCATGAATGTGTTGTCTTCAGTGCACGGACTGTGTGACACTGAATTGTATCTCATGTTTATCCAGTATGAAGTAAATACTGTTTACTCAAGATATCTTGCTGATTGAAGCTCTCCTAAGTACAGCGGTGACTGCAAGAAGACGCACTCTGCAACACGTAGTACATTGTGCAGCCTGTTGTGAATTCTGTGGCTGAATTCACTCCTGTGGTCACAAGTGGTACTGCAGCTTCTGAGCTTCCTCCCTCAGGTGTTCTGGTGAGCTCGTTAACTGCTTCATTACTTAACTCCGCCTGATGCTGCTATCCTTGCTCCTTGTCAATGTTTCAGTGTTGGATCTGAGCTTCTCCTGATTGTTCCTGTGACCTGCTGCTCTGTATAGCTAAGTGCTTTTTGCTTTTTTGTTGCTTTTTTTCTGTCCAGCTTGTCTTTTGTTTTGCTGGAAGCTCTGAGACGCAAAGGGTGTACCGCCGTGCCGTTAGTTCGGCACGGTGGGTTTTTTTTTTGCCCCCTTTGCGTGGTTTTGCTTTAGGGTTTTTTGTAGACTGCAAAGTTCGCTTTACTGTCCTCGCTCTGTCCTAGAATATCGGGCCCCACTTTGCTGAATCTATTTCATCCCTACGTTTTGTCTTTTCATCTTACAGTCATTATATGTGGGGGGCTGCCTTTTCCTTTGGGAATTTCTCTGGGGCAATTCAGGCCTATTTTTCTATCTTCAGGCTAGCTAGTTTCTTAGGCTGTGCCGAGTTGCCTAGGTAGTTGTTAGGCGCAATCCACAGCCGCTTTTAGTTGTGTTTAGGATAGGATCAGGTGTGCAGTCTACAGAGTTTCCACGTCTCAGAGCTCGTTCTTGTATTTTTGGGTATTTGTCAGATCACTGTGTGCGCTCTGATCGCTAAGCACACTGTGTTTCTGGATTGCCTTCATAACACCTGTCATTAGCAAACATAACAGTACAAGGAGCCTAACTAATGATTCTCAATAGAGGGAAAGAAAAAGTTCTGACATCATTTTTTTTTTTTTCTGCTCTGTGTTCACTTTTTTTTTTTCCCCTAGACATTTGGGTGATTCTGGACACAGGTGTGGACATGGATATTCAGGGTCTGTGCTCTTCAATGGATAATCTCGTTATAAATGTACAAAAAATTCAAGATACTATTGATCAGAAATCTATGTTAGAACCAAGAATTCCTATTCCTGATTTGTTTTTTGGAGATAGAACTAAGTTTCTAAGTTTCAAAAATAATTGTAAGCTATTTCTGGCCTTGAAACCTCATTCTTCTGGTAATCCTATTCAACAGGTTTTGATTATTATTTCTTTTTTGCGCGGCGACCCTCAAGACTGGGCATTTTCTCTTGCGCCAGGAGACCCTGCATTGAGTAGTGTCGATGCGTTTTTCCTGGCGCTCGGATTGCTGTACGATGAGCCTAATTCAGTGGATCAGGCTGAGAAAAATTTGCTGGCTTTGTGCCAGGGTCAGGATGATATAGAAGTATATTGTCAGAAATTTAGGAAATGGTCAGTACTCACTCAGTGGAATGAATCTGCGCTGACAGCTTTGTTCAGAAAGGGTCTCTCTGAGGCTCTTAACGATGTCATGGTGGGATTTCCTATGCCTGCTGGTTTGAATGAGTCTTTGTCTTTGGCCATTCAGATCGGTCGACGCTTGCGCGAGCGTAAATCTGTGCACCATTTGGCGGTACTGCCTGAGGTTAAACCTGAGCCTATGCAGTGCGATAGGACTATGACTAGAGTTGAACGGCAGGAATACAGACGTCTGAATGGTCTGTGTTTCTACTGTGGTGATTCCACTCATGCTATTTCTGATTGTCCTAAGCGCACTAAGCGGTCCGCTAGGTCTGCCGTCATTGGTACTGTACAGTCCAAATTCCTTCTGTCCATTACCTTGATATGCTCTTTGTCGTCGTTTTCTGTCATGGCGTTTGTGGATTCGGGCGCTGCCCTGAATCTGATGGATTTGGATTATGCTAAACGTTGTGGGTTTTTCTTGGAGCCTTTGCGGTGTCCTATTCCATTGAGAGGAATTGATGCTACACCTTTGGCCAAGAATAAACCTCAATACTGGGCCCAGCTGACCATGTGCATGGCTCCTGCACATCAGGAAGTTATTCACTTTCTGGTGTTGCATAATCTGCATGATGTGGTCGTGTTGGGGTTGCCATGGCTACAAACCCATAATCCAGTATTGGATTGGAATTCCATGTCGGTATCCAGCTGGGGTTGTCAGGGGGTACATGGTGATGTTCCATTTTTGTCGATTTCGTCATCCACCCCTTCTGAGGTCCCAGAGTTCTTGTCTGATTATCAGGATGTATTTGAAGAGCCCAAGTCCGATGCTCTACCTCCGCATAGGGATTGTGATTGTGCTATCAATTTGATTCCTGGTAGTAAATTCCCTAAAGGTCGATTATTTAATTTATCCGTGCCCGAACACGCCGCTATGCGCAGTTATGTGAAGGAATCCCTGGAGAAGGGACATATTCGCCCATCGTCATCACCACTGGGAGCAGGGTTCTTCTTTGTAGCCAAGAAGGATGGTTCGCTGAGACCGTGTATTGATTACCGCCTTCTTAATAAGATCACTGTTAAATTTCAGTATCCCTTGCCATTGTTATCTGACTTGTTTGCTCGGATTAAGGGGGCTAGTTGGTTCACTAAGATAGATCTTCGTGGTGCGTATAATCTGGTGAGAATCAGGCAAGGAGATGAATGGAAAACTGCATTCAATACGCCCGAGGGTCATTTTGAGTATCTAGTGATGCCGTTCGGACTTGCCAATGCTCCATCTGTGTTTCAGTCTTTTATGCATGACATCTTCCGTGAGTATCTGGATAAATTCCTGATTGTTTACTTGGATGACATTTTGATCTTCTCAGATGATTGGGAGTCTCATGTGAAGCAGGTCAGAATGGTTTTTCAGGTCCTGCGTGCTAACTCTTTGTTTGTGAAGGGATCAAAGTGTCTCTTCGGTGTGCAGAAAGTTTCATTTTTGGGGTTCATCTTTACCCCTTCTACTATCGAGATGGATCCAGTTAAGGTCCAAGCCATCCAGGATTGGATTCAGCCGACATCTCTGAAAAGTCTGCAAAAGTTCCTGGGCTTTGCTAATTTTTATCGTCGCTTCATCTGTAATTTTTCTAGCATTGCCAAACCATTGACCGATTTGACCAAGAAGGGTGCTGATTTGGTTAATTGGTCTTCTGCTGCTGTGGAAGCTTTTCAGGAGTTGAAGCGTCGTTTTTGTTCTGCCCCTGTGTTGTGTCAGCCAGATGTTTCTCTTCCGTTCCAGGTCGAGGTTGATGCTTCTGAGATTGGAGCAGGGGCGGTTTTGTCACAGAGAGGTTCTGATTGCTCAGTGATGAAACCATGTGCTTTCTTTTCCAGGAAGTTTTCGCCCGCTGAACGTAATTATGATGTGGGCAATCGAGAGTTGCTGGCCATGAAGTGGGCATTCGAGGAGTGGCGTCATTGGCTTGAAGGAGCTAAGCATCGCGTTGTGGTATTGACTGATCATAAGAACTTGACTTATCTCGAGTCTGCCAAGCGCTTGAATCCTAGACAGGCCCGTTGGTCGTTATTTTTTGCCCGCTTCGACTTTGTGATTTCGTACCTTCCGGGCTCTAAAAATGTGAAGGCGGATGCTCTGTCTAGGAGTTTTGTGCCCGACTCTCCGGGTTTATCTGAGCCAGCGGGTATCCTCAAGGAAGGAGTCATTGTGTCTGCCATCTCCCCTGATTTGCGGCGGGTGCTGCAAAAATTTCAGGCGAATAAACCTGATCGTTGTCCAGCAGAGAAACTGTTCGTCCCTGATAGGTGGACTAATAAACTTATCTCTGAACTTCATTGTTCGGTGTTGGCTGGTCATCCTGGAATCTTTGGTACCAGAGAGTTAGTGGCTAGATCCTTCTGGTGGCCATCTCTGTCACGGGATGTACGTACTTTTGTGCAGTCCTGTGGGATTTGTGCTAGGGCTAAGCCCTGCTGTTCTCGTGCCAGTGGGTTGCTTTTGCCCTTGCCGGTCCCAAAGAGGCCTTGGACACATATTTCGATGGATTTCATTTCTGACCTTCCCGTTTCTCAAAAGATGTCAGTCATTTGGGTGGTCTGTGATCGCTTTTCTAAAATGGTCCATCTGGTGCCCTTGGCTAAATTGCCTTCCTCCTCTGATTTGGTACCTTTGTTCTTTCAGCATGTGGTTCGGTTGCATGGCATTCCTGAGAATATTGTTTCTGACAGAGGTTCCCAGTTTGTTTCAAGGTTTTGGCGAGCCTTTTGTGGTAGGATGGGCATTGACCTATCCTTTTCCTCGGCTTTCCATCCTCAGACTAATGGCCAGACCGAACGAACCAATCAGACCTTGGAAACATATCTGAGATGTTTTGTTTCTGCAGACCAGGATGATTGGGTGTCCTTTTTGCCGTTGGCTGAGTTCGCCCTTAATAATCGGGCCAGCTCGGCTACCTTGGTTTCTCCATTTTTTTGCAATTCTGGGTTCCATCCTCGTTTCTCTTCAGGACAGGTTGAGTCTTCGGACTGTCCTGGTGTGGATTCTGTGGTGGATAGGTTGCAGCAGATCTGGACTCAGGTAGTGGACAATTTGATCTTGTCCCAGGAGAAAGCTCAACTTTTCGCTAATCGCAGACGCCGTGTGGGTCCCCGACTTCGTGTTGGGGATCTGGTTTGGTTATCTTCTCTTCATATTCCTATGAAGGTTTCCTCTCCTAAATTTAAACCTCGTTTTATTGGTCCGTATAGGATTTCTGAGGTTGTCAATCCTGTGTCTTTTCGTTTGACCCTCCCAGACTCCTTTTCCATACATAATGTATTCCATAGGTCGTTGTTGCGGAGATACGTGGCACCTATGGTTCCATCTGTTGAGCCTCCTGCCCCGGTTTTGGTGGAGGGGGAATTGGAGTATATTGTGGAGAAGATTTTGGATTCTCGTGTTTCTAGACGGAAACTCCAGTATCTGGTTAAATGGAAGGGTTATGCTCAGGAAGATAATTCCTGGGTTTTTGCCTCTGATGTTCATGCTTCCGATCTTGTTCGTGCCTTTCATGCGGCTCATCCTGGTCGGCCTGGGGGCTCTGGTGAGGGTTCGGTGACCCCTCCTCAAGGTGGGGGTACTGTTGTGAATTCTGTGGCTGAATTCACTCCTGTGGTCACAAGTGGTACTGCAGCTTCTGAGCTTCCTCCCTCAGGTGTTCTGGTGAGCTCGTTAACTGCTTCATTACTTAACTCCGCCTGATGCTGCTATCCTTGCTCCTTGTCAATGTTTCAGTGTTGGATCTGAGCTTCTCCTGATTGTTCCTGTGACCTGCTGCTCTGTATAGCTAAGTGCTTTTTGCTTTTTTGTTGCTTTTTTTCTGTCCAGCTTGTCTTTTGTTTTGCTGGAAGCTCTGAGACGCAAAGGGTGTACCGCCGTGCCGTTAGTTCGGCACGGTGGGTTTTTTTTTTGCCCCCTTTGCGTGGTTTTGCTTTAGGGTTTTTTGTAGACTGCAAAGTTCGCTTTACTGTCCTCGCTCTGTCCTAGAATATCGGGCCCCACTTTGCTGAATCTATTTCATCCCTACGTTTTGTCTTTTCATCTTACTCACAGTCATTATATGTGGGGGGCTGCCTTTTCCTTTGGGGAATTTCTCTGGGGCAAGTCAGGCCTATTTTTCTATCTTCAGGCTAGCTAGTTTCTTAGGCTGTGCCGAGTTGCCTAGGTAGTTGTTAGGCGCAATCCACAGCCGCTTTTAGTTGTGTTTAGGATAGGATCAGGTGTGCAGTCTACAGAGTTTCCACGTCTCAGAGCTCGTTCTTGTATTTTTGGGTATTTGTCAGATCACTGTGTGCGCTCTGATCGCTAAGCACACTGTGTTTCTGGATTGCCTTCATAACACCTGTCATTAGCAAACATAACAGCAGCCCACGTAGTACATTGCGCAGCCCACGTAGTATATTGCGCAGCCCACGTAGTATATTGCGCAGCCCACGTAGTATATTGCGCAGCCCACGTTCTATATTGCGCAGCCCACGTTGTATATTGCGCAGCCCACGTAGTATATTGCGCAGCCCACGTAGTATATTGCGCAGCCCACGTAGTATATTGCGCAGCCCACGTAGTATATTGCGCAGCCCACGTTCTATATTGCGCAGCCCACGTTGTATATTGCGCAGCCCAAGTAGTAAATTGCGCAGCCCACGTAGTATATTGCCCAGCCCACGTAGTACATTACACAGCCCACGTTGTATATTGCGCAGCCCACGTAGTATATTGCCCACGTAATATATTGCACAGCCCACGCAGTCTATAGCAATGTGGGCACCATATCCCTGCATAGGCAGCATGAATAGTAAAAAAATGGTCACACAGGGTTAATAGCAGCGTTAACTGAGTGCGTTACACCGCGGTCAACGCTGCCATTACCCTGTGTGAGCGCTGACCGGAGGGGAGTATGCGGGCGCCGGGCACTGACTGCGGGGAGGAAGGAGCGGCCATTTTCTTCCGGACTGTGCCCGTCGCTGATTGGTCGTGGCTGTTTTGCCGCGACCAATAAGCGACTTGGATTTCCATGACAGACAGAGGCCGCGACCAATGAATATCTGTGACAGACAGAAAGACAGAAGGACAGACGGAAGTGACCCTTAGACAATTATATAGTAGATTATGATTATTATTATTATATAGAAGCAGATTTCTGAAGGAGGGTAATGTAAGACCTGCATGTACAGTAGCTGAACAGTTGGCCCCGAGAGTCAATTTTACTGATGGGCCCTTGACACCCCAGTCCGGCACTGTATGTATGCTATATTGCATAGCATAAGTCTGCCAATACGTCAGTCTGCAGCGTGCAACATATAAGAGTGTATCATACAAGTGTGAAGCTCAGAATTAATCCAGAATTGAACCAGAAGGGAACTGAAGGTAACTGGGCACAGTCACTGCAAACAATGTTTCTGTTTGTTTTCACTCTCACCCCTATAATCCTTCACTTTCTACTAACCCCCCTATTCCCAACACCTAGTAAGGAACTGTTCATCTCTTCTTCAATCCTCCCCATTCATCTCACCTCCTCATCAGAACTGTTCCTCAAATTACAATCCTCTGTGTCTAAACACAAACAGCCACCTCATGCCCTCTCCTGCTCCCACCTGCTAACACTTTCTCTGCTGCTCCTCACTGCTGGTGATATTGCTCCAAATCCTGGTCCTCCTCACCACATCCCCACAGTCATTTCTACCTCCCATCCACGCTCTATCACAACTTTCTGTAACCTCTCTAACCTTATACCCATCCACCCCACCCCCGCTTCCCCAGTCCCACTAACAGGAGCTCTATGGAACGCTCACTCTGTAACAAACTTTCCTACATCCATGATCTTTTCATTACTCACAAACTTTCCTTCCTCGGCATCACCGAAACCTGGCTCACTCCCTCTGAAACAACCTGTCCTGCTGCACTCTCGTATGGCAGATTCCATCTTTCCCACACACCCCGCTCCAGCAGCAAGCATAGCGGAGGAGTTGTTTTTCTCCTGTCAGATACATAGTAACATAGTAACATAGTTAGTAAGGCCGAAAAAAGACATTTGTCCATCCAGTTCAGCCTATATTCCATCATAATAAATCCCCAGATCTACGTCCTTCTACAGAACCTAATAATTGTATGATACAATATTGTTCTGCTCCAGGAAGACATCCAGGCCTCTCTTGAACCCCTCGACTGAGTTCGCCATCACCACCTCCTCAGGCAAGCAATTCCAGATTCTCACTGCCCTAACAGTAAAGAATCCTCTTCTATGTTGGTGGAAAAACCTTCTCTCCTCCAGACGCAAAGAATGCCCCCTTGTGCCCGTCACCTTCCTTGGTATAAACAGATCCTCAGCGAGATATTTGTATTGTCCCCTTATATACTTATACATGGTTATTAGATCGCCCCTCAGTCGTCTTTTTTCTAGACTAAATAATCCTAATTTCGCTAATCTATCTGGGTATTGTAGTTCTCCCATCCCCTTTATTAATTTTGTTGCCCTCCTTTGTACTCTCTCTAGTTCCATTATATCCTTCCTGAGCACCGGTGCCCAAAACTGGACACAGTACTCCATGTGCGGTCTAACTAGGGATTTGTACAGAGGCAGTATAATGCTCTCATCATGTGTATCCAGACCTCTTTTAATGCACCCCATGATCCTGTTTGCCTTGGCAGCTGCTGCCTGGCACTGGCTGCTCCAGGTAAGTTTATCATTAACTAGGATCCCCAAGTCCTTCTCCCTGTCAGATTTACCCAGTGGTTTCCCGTTCAGTGTGTAATGGTGATATTGATTCCCTCTTCCCATGTGTATAACCTTACATTTATCATTGTTAAACCTCATCTGCCACCTTTCAGCCCAAGTTTCCAACTTATCCAGATCCATCTGTAGCAGAATACTATCTTCTCTTGTATTAACTGCTTTACATAGTTTTGTATCATCTGCAAATATCGATATTTTACTGTGTAAACCTTCTACCAGATCATTAATGAATATGTTGAAGAGAACAGGTCCCAATACTGACCCCTGCGGTACCCCACTGGTCACAGCGACCCAGTTAGAGACTATACCATTTATAACCACCCTCTGCTTTCTATCACTAAGCCAGTTACTAACCCATTTACACACATTTTCCCCCAGACCAAGCATTCTCATTTTGTGTACCAACCTCTTGTGCGGCACGGTATCAAACGCTTTGGAAAAATCGAGATATACCACGTCCAATGACTCACCGTGGTCCAGTCTATAGCTTACCTCTTCATAAAAACTGATTAGATTGGTTTGACAGGAGCGATTTCTCATAAACCCATGCTGATATGGAGTTAAACAGTTATTCTCATTGAGATAATCCAGAATAACATCCCTCAGATAACTGCTCCTTCACCCCAATCCCACTGCCACCTTCCTTTGAGGTGCACTCTGTCCGCATCTATTCCCCCCCAACCTCCAACTGGCCGTCATTTACCGCCCCCCAGGGCCAGCCACCACCTTCTTCGACCACTTCACCACATGGCTACTTCATTTCCTTTTCGCTGACATGCCCACTATCATCAAGGGCAACTTCAACATCCCCAGTGACACTTCCCTCTCAGCTGCCACTGAACATCTATCTCTCACTTCTTCCTACGGCCTCGCTCAATGGTCTTCTGCAGCCACTTACAAAGATGGCCACACACTAGACCTCATCTTTACCCATCTCTGCTCCCTATCTAACCTCTCTAACTCACCTCTACCTCTTTCTGACCACAACCTACTTACATTCTCTTCCCTCTCCACTCTTTGTCCACAATCCCCACTCCACAAACTCACACACCCTCACAGAAATTTTAAGCACCTCGATTTACACTCACAGTCTGAATCCCTCCTCCCTCTTACATATATAGGTTTCCTGCAAAATGCGGATGCCGCTGCCGCTTTATATAACACTACAATAGCTGCAGCTCTGCAATCGGTTGCCCCTCTCGCACTTACCAAAGCTCGCAAAATCAACAGACAGCCCTTGCACACCAGCCTGACCAAAGAACTGAGACGGGCTACCAGGGTTGCTGAGCGGAGATAGAAAAGATCCACTCCAATGAGAACTTCACTGCATTCAAACAGTCCCTCACTACTTTCAAGGTACACTCGCTGCAGCAAAACAAACCTACTTCTCATCTCTCATATCCTTCCTGTCTCACAGCCCTAAACAGTTATTAAACACTTTCAATGCTCTCCTCTGTCCTCCAGCACCCCCTCCCTCTCCACACATCTCTGCCGAAGACTTTTCCCTCATTTTTCAAGCAGAAGATTGATAATATCAGAGACAGTTTTGGTCGACAACCCCCAGAGCCTTTTCTCCTAACTGCTCAGCCCTCCTCCTCCAAAACCAACTTCTCCACCATTACAGAAGATTGACTCTTCACTCTAATCTTAAGATCACATCTCACCACCTGTGCACTTGACCCGATCCCATCCCACTTCATCCCAAACTTCACCACAGTTTTAATCCCAACCCTAACCCATCTCTTCAACCTATCACTAACGACTGGTGTTTTCCCCTCAGGCTTTAAACATGCCTCAATCACACCTATCCTCAAAAAGCCCTCTCTTGACCCATCCTCTGCATCTAGCTATCGCCCCATATCACTTCTTCACCATGCCTCAAAACTACTGGAACGCTACTCTTGAACTGTCATCCCACCTCTCTTTTTGCTCCCTCTTCCAGCACTTACAATCTGGCTTCCGGTTGCATCACCCCACTGAAACTGCCCTAACTAAAGTCACCAATGACCTATTAACTGCCAAAGCCAAGCAACACTACTCTATTTTCCTTTTCTTAGACTTGTCCTCGGCCTTTGACACAGTGGACCGTTCCTTATTATTACAAACCCTCTCATCTCTTATCATCACTGACTTGGCCCTATCTTGGATCTCATCATACCTAACAGACCGGACATTCAGCGTCTCCCACTCACACACCACCTCCTCACCTCACCCCCTATCTGTCTGAGTCCCGCAAAGTTCAGTCCTAGGGCCTCTGCTCTTCTCCATCTACACCTTCGGCCTCGGACAGCTCATAGAATCTCACAGCTTTCAGTATCACCTCTACGCTGATGACACACAGATCTACATCTCTGGACCAGATATCACCTCCCTACTAACCAGAATTGCACAATGTCTGTCTGCTATTTCATCCTTCTTCTCTGCTAGATTTGTAAAACTTAATATGGACAAAAAAGAATTCATCATCTTTCCCCCATCTCACTCGACTCCCCCAACAGACTAAAATAAATGGCTGCTCACTCCAGTCCCACAAGCTCGCTGCCTCAGGGTAATCCTTGACGCTGATCTCTCCTTCAAACCACATATCCAAGCCCTTCCCACTTCCTGCCGACTTCAACTGAAATTTTTTTCCTAAACCAAGAATCTGCAAAAACCCTAGTCCATGCCATCATCATCTCCCGCCTTAACTACTGCAACCTCCTGCTCTGTGGCCTCCCCTCTAACACTCTTGCACCCCTCCAATCTATTCTAAACTCTGCTGCCCGACTAACCCAACTGTCCCCCCCCCATTCCCCGGGCTCTCCCCTCTGTCAATCCCTGCGCTGGCTCCCCATTACCCAAAGTCTCCAGTTCAAAACCCTAACCATGACATACAAAGCCATCCATAACCTGTGTCCTCCATACATCTGTGACCTCATCTCCCGGTACTTACTTGCATGCAACCTCCAATTCTCACAAGATTTCCTTCTATACTCCCCTCTTATCTCCTCTTCCCACAATCGCATGCTAGATTTCTCCAGTGCATCCTCTCTACTCTGGAACTCTCTACCCCAACATATCAGACACTCACCTACCATGGAAACCTTCAAAAAGAACCTGAAGATCTACCTCTTCCGACAAGCCTACAACCTGCAGTAACCACCGATCGACCAAACCACTGCACTACCAGCTCGCTCTACCCTCCCTACTGTATCCTCACCCATCCCTTGTAGATTGCGAGCCCTCGCGGGCAGGGACCTCTCTCCTCCTGTACCAGTCGTGACTTGTATCATTTGGGATTATTGTACTTGTTTTTATTATGTATACCCCTCATCACATGTAAAGCGCCAAGAAATAAATGGCGCTATAATAATAAATAATATATATATAACTCGTATATATATATATATATATATATATATATATATATATATATAGTGCTCAGATAAAGTCCAAACCCATAGTATATAGTGAAGAATTCAGCACTCAAAATGTGAACATAATATACATAATGCCCATGTTGTAGAGGTTAGAGTCTTACTGATTAATTGAGTCTGTGGAAAGGAGTCTTTTATAAAGGTGACTATGTAAGACTGCTGTCTTTAAGGCCGGTTTCACACATCAGTGGCTCCGGTACGTGAGGTGACAGTTTCCTTTCACGGACCGTGTGTGCGTTTGGAAAACACAGAGACATGTCAGTGTTTGTGGGAGCGCACGTATTACACGTACCCATTAAAGTCAATGGGTCCGTGTAAAACACGTACCGCACACGGATGTTGTCTGTGTGCAGTCCGTGTGCCGTGCAGGAGACAGCACTACTGTAACCGTGTGGTGCTGAAGCCCCATTCATTTCTTCTTTCGCTGGAAAGAAGGAATGAATAATCTTTTTTTTTATTTATTTTTGTTTTTAAAATAAAGTTGTCGGTAATCTGCCCCCTCCCACCCCCTGTGCGCCCGCCCGCCTGCATTAAAATACTTACCCGGCTCCCTCGGGGCTTGCATCCTCCAACAGTTTACAGTACCATATAAACCTGTGGAAAACCAAATCCGCAGTGGCCATGGTGCGGAAACGCTGCGTTGTATTTTCTACAGCATGTGAATTCTTTGTGCAGATTCCGCAGCGTTTTACATCTGCTCCTCAATAGGAATCTGCAGGTGTAATACCGCAGGTGAAATCCGCACAAAAACAGCACAAAATCCACAGTAAATCCGCAGGTAAAACGCAGTGTGTTTTACCTGCGGATTTTTCAAAAAAGGTGTGGAAAAATCGGCACACGAATCCGCAACGAGGGCACATAGCCTTAATGGTTGGTAAGGAAACAAATACTGTACTTATTTTTCACTGCAAAATGGAAATAAATTTATATAATTTATACAATGTGATTTTGTGGATTTTATTTTTGATATTTCATCTATCAATGTTAAAAATAGCCTACCCTTAAAATTACAGACTGTTCATGTCTTGTCAGTGGGCAAATTGCACAAAATCAGCAAGGGATTAAATATTTATTTCTCTCACTGTATTTATGTTTAAAGGGTTGTCCACTGGGAAAAAAAAAGATCTTTTGCCAATCCCAGGAGCTCCAATTCCTGGCTTAGGCCGGCGTCACACTCGGCGTAAGACAATACGGTCCGTATATTACGGCCGTAATACGCTGAAAAGTCCCCAAAATAGTGGTCTGTAGCTCCTCCGTAGGCAGGGTGTGTCAGCGTATTTTGCGCATGGCATCCTCCGTATGTAATCCGTATGGCAACCGTACTGCGTGTTTTTCTCGCAGGCTTGCAAAACCGACATACGGCTATACAAGGGATCCATGTGTAAAAAAAAACATATATACTGTCTATATATATATATATATATATTTATATATATATATATATATATATTTCAGTAGACACATATATGTATATATATTAATATTTCATACAGCGCGAGATAGCTTTAAAGCCGGTAATTCAATTGCCGGCTTTTGCTATCTTCTTCCTAAATCCGACATGATATGAGACATGGTTTACATACAGTAAACCATCTCATATCACCTTTTTTTTGCATATTCCACACTACTAATGTTAGTAGTGTGTATATGCAAAATTTGGCCGTTCTAGCTATTAAATTAAAGGGTTAAATGGCGGAAAAAATTGGCGTGGGCTCCCGCGCAATTTTCTCCGCCAGAGTAGTAAAGCCAGTGACTGAGGGTAGATATTAATAACCTGGAGAGGGTCCATGGTTATTGCCCCCCCCCCACCCTGGCTAAAAACATCTGCCCCCAGCCACCCCAGAAAAGGCACATCTGTAAGATGCGCCTATTCTGGCACTTGGCCACTCTCTTCCCATTCCCGTGTAGCGGTGGGATATGGGGTAATGAAGGGTTAATGCCACCTTGCTATTGTAAGGTGACATTAAGCCAGATTAATAATGGAGAGGCGTCAATTATGACACCTATCCATTATTAATCCAAAAGTAAAACACAAACACATTTAAAAGTTTTTTAATGAAATAAAAACAAAGGTTGTTGTAATATTTTATTCTACGCTCAATCCATCTGAAGACCCTCGCTCTGTAACAAAGAAAAAATAATAAACCAACAATATACATACCTTCCGAGGATCTGTAACGTCCCACGATGTAAATCCATCTGAAGGGGTTAAAATATTTTACAGCCAGGAGCTCTGCTAATGCAGCGGTGCTCGTGGCTGCAAAACCCTGGGGAATGAAGGTAAAGTAGGTCAATGACCTATATTTACCTTCATTTGCGGTGAGGCGCCCTCTGCTGGTTGTCCTCATATGAACTCGAGCCTGGGAGCTTTCTAGGAAAGTTCCCATGCTCGAGGAACAACCAGCAGAGGGCGCATCACCGCGAATGAAGGTAACTACAGGTCATTGACCTACTTTACCTTCATTCCCCGGGGTTTTGCAGCCACGAGCACTGCTGCATTAGCAGAGCTCCTGGCTGTAAAATATTTTAACCCCTTCAGATGGATTTACATCGTGGGATGTTACAGATCTTCGGAAGGTATGTATATTGTTGGTTTATTATTTTTTCTTTGTTACAAAGCGAGGGTCTTCAGATGGATTGAGCGTAGAATAAAATATTACAACAACCTTTGTTTTTATTTCATTAAAATACTTTTAAATAATGTGTTTGTGCTTTTTTTAACCCTTTACTAGTATTGGAATAATAATGGATAGGTGTCATAATTGACGCCTCTCCATTATTAATTTGGCTTAATGTCACCTTACAATAGCAAGGTGGCATTAACCCTTCATTACCCCATATCCCACCACTACACTGGAATGGGAAGAGAGTGGCCAAGTGCCAGGATAGGCGCATCTTCCAGATGTGCCTTTTCTGGGGTGGCTGGGGGCAGATGTTTTTAGGCAAGGGGGGGCCAATAACCATGGACCCTCTCCAGGCTATTAATATCTGCCCTCAGTCACTGGCTTTACTACTCTGGCGGAGAAAATTGCGCGGGAGCCCACGCCAATTTTTTCCGCCATTTAACCCTTTAATTTAATAGCTAGAACGGCCAAATTTTGCACATACACACTACCAACATTAGTAGTGTGGAATATGCTAAAAAAAGGGGGATATGACATGGTTTACTGTATGTAAACCATGTCTCATATCATGTCGGGTTTAGGAAGGAGATAGCAAAAGCCGGCAATTGAATTACCGGCTTTAAAGCTATCTCGCGCTGTATGAAATATTAATATATATACATATATGTGTCTCACTGACATATATATATATATATATACCTATTCTATGTGTACATATTTATTCTACCTATTCTACTGTAAGCTGTCAGTGTGATTTTACTGTACACCGCACTGAATTGCCGGCTTTTCTCTCTAACACCGCTGCGTATTTCTCGCAAGTCACACTGCTGGTCTGTGTGTAATCCGTATTTTTCTGGCTTCCATAGACTTTCATTGGCGTTTTTTTGCGCAATACGGTGACAAACGCAGCATGCTGCGATTTTCTACGGCCGTAGAAAGCCGTATAATACTGATCAGTAAAATACGGCAGATAGGAGCAGGGGCATAGAGAATAATTGGGACGTTTGTTAGGCGTGTTTTACGGACGTATTTTATGCGCTCTTACGTCCGTAAAACTCGCTAGTGTGACGCCGGCCTTATTCTCTACATAGTAGAGGGGTTTCTGTGTCGGAAAATGACCAATGATGTGTATGAAGGGGCTGGCCATCAATCTCATTTCAATAGCTAAGCCAGTCACCTTGTCTGTTGCATAAATTACAAATCATGGTATAGGGTTGATGAGCAGTACACAACGACAGCTGCAGAATGGCCGTTGAGCGTCCTCAGACACAAAACCATAGGACCCAGGTGCAACTGCAACCTCTGCACTTTCTGTAGATAATCCCCTGATGGAAGTCCTCCATTTGTGTCCATGTCTTCACTAATGGTTATACACAGTATTTTAGGGGTTACCCTGTCATAACCGATCTTGATTGTTTGTGCAACTGTGAGCCATAACCCCATCCCACCACAATCCTCGCTCGCGCCAACTAGTCTGGGTGAGAGTGTTACACCGGTAATGAATGGGGGGAAAGTGTACAGGTGCTAATTTATATATTTACCCGGTGGAGAAAGTGGCTATTTATAGTTAGTTGGGGCACAGTGGTGGATTACAATTTATATTTGGAATTGTGGGTGTCATAATAACTAATTATATATTAATGGTGGGTGAACATTTGTATTCAGCTGTGTAGTATAGAAGTTGTAGAAAAATTGGGGAATGTGCCCTAGAAGCGGTGCTGCAGTTAACTACAGTATGTGTTGATTTCTGCAGAAACAAGTCCTGGATGGAAGAAGTGATGGCAGTCTATGCTGGATAAAGAAAAAAAGCGAAGATGGGAACTCGAGATGTCACCGGTGAGTTAGTGTGTTACCCGAACACTGACATTATACACTATATAAAAGGCTCCTGTGTATAATGACACTGGTGATCCCTGTATTATTTGTACACTGAATTTGTACACAGAGCTCCTGTGTATAATGGCACTGGTGATCACTTTTTTACCTGTACACTATACACAGAGTTCCAAATCTCCTGTGTATAAAGTCACTGGTGATCACTGTATTGTCAGTACACTATATACAGTGCTCCTGTGTATAATAGCACTGGTTATCCCTGTATTACCTGTACACTATACACTATATACAGAGCTCCTGTGTATAATGGCACTGGTGATCCCTGTATTACATGTACACTATACAGTATATACAGAGCTCCTGTGTAATGTCACTGGTGATCCCTGTATTATCTGTACACACACTAGACACTATATGCAAAGTTCCTGTGTATAATGTCACTGGTGACCATTGTATTACCTGTACACTGACACTATACACTGTTTACTATGTACAGAGCTCCTGTGTATAGTGGCACTTATGGTAATATTAGTATTGTGTTTTTTTAAATTAGTAATCAGTATTGTTGTACACAGTCACTATATGGTGGTAATATGCTGTCTGGTCTTGGTGTGGTGGTATTTGTTTGTCGTATGTCGTATTATTCAATCCCTATGTGATGATAATATGTGATCTTGTCATGGTGTGGTGTTATTTGTTCTTTGTGTGTAGTATTGTTTTGTCACTATGTGGTGGTAATATGTGGTCTGGCCATGGTGTGGTGGTATTTGTGCCTTGTATGTGGTATTATTCTGCCACTATGTGGTGGCAATGTTAGAATCTGTTTTGTTTTGACCATATGCAGTCTTGTTGTGGTTTTCTAGCTGCTGGTCTTTTCCCCTGGTACTGGGTTGTCTTGGTCAGGTGATTGTATCACCCTTTATTACCCTGCACCTGCCTCCCATTCCTTGCTGGACAACAGTGTTAATCCGGTAGAGTTCTGGCTAGGTGCATAGACAGCTTTCTGTGTTTGATATTTTGCAGTTCTGGGATCTGCTATCTTTTGTTTCTGTTTTCAGTTTGTTTCTGCAGCCTTCTCTGTGTTTCCTATTAGGAGGTGACTTGTTTTTTTGTACCCAGTCCTTAGATCTTTAAGAGACCTCCTTCCCCCTATCTATAGGTCTTCGCTGAGATTAACCTAGGATCGTCGGTGGGTCTATTCACAAGGAATGGGTCGCCCACTCCATCATAGGGTTTCAGCCTAGTCTTTGTGCAGGGTCAGCTCTCCCCATCTCTCCTAGTTCTGTGCTGCAGTTTCATAACAGGCAATATGTGGTCTGGCCATGGTGTGTCAGTATTTGTTCCTTCTATGTGTTATTGTTCGGTCACTATGTGGTGGTATCTGTTCTGGTCATGGTGTAACGGTATTTGTTCCTTGTATGTGGTATTATTGGTTATTTTAAAAAATGTATATGACACATACACTTAAAGAAAAATGAATAAAAATATACCTTAAAAAAAATCTTTTGACCAAAGCAAAACCTGCTGGCTATGTATGTGATATGGTGTTCGCAGGGAATGTGTGATTGGTGTGGACATGGTGCAGAAGTGGAATGTTTCCAAAAGTGGGCGTTGGGACTGTGGAAGGTTTGTGAGGTGGAGGCGGAGCTAGGGTGGAGCTTAGGCAGAGTCTCCAGGGGGCCTGAATATTTTGCCAGTATGGTGGCAGCCCTGTCTGTAATCTGTGACTGCCGAAGGAGAAGCCCTGCTAACTGTCCGGGGCCTGCCATCATTTCCAGGTTTGATTTTGATTAGCTGGCCTTGCACGACATCACGTGCGTCATTCCTATGTGGACAGTCCTGTATATGGTATACTATTACCTTGCCCCCTCCTTGTGTTTTCCGGGGCGTTTGTTTCTCTGAATATTTGCACTTTCTGTATAGTTGCACTCATTGTTTATCTGAGGTAAAATTCAATCTGAGTGAAAGGCGGAAACGCTGAGTGTCATTACATGTTATTTGTGGATACAATAGCCCCATTTCACGCTCACATCCCTGGTGGCGGAAGAGACAATATGGCAGGTTACACAAGTAATGCTGCTTCTAAACACCTGATACCCCTCATTGTGGGGAGAATATGAGCAGGACGGCAGGTGTGGAGCGCGGCACGAGGTGTCTTACGTTATTGGTAATGGTGCATTCTAGAGATTATTAAACAGGCGAGCAATGATCTCATCTCATGTCATTTATTGAGTATGTTACACTGGAAAGCTAATGGCAATGACTCATGATGAGGCCGCCTTTATCTGAAATCAGGAAACACACACTTTATCAAAGCATTCTCGTATGGACAACCGGATCACACAATGTGGGGCTCCCAAATAGGGGCTAATTGGGAGATGAGCTCTTTGCTAAGTAGGGTCCAGATTCTGACACGATAGAGAGCTCAGCACACAAGACTATGAGGTCCGCAGCAGACAGCTACATCTAAGGACAGATTCACAAATCCACGTGTCATCGTCTGAGCACGGATGGTGATACAAGGACCAGCCGCAGCTCTCCTGACTCACAACCAGCAGCCATATAAGCATACATGGGACTGCTGCACTCAGGTCAGGAGATCTGCGGCTACTCCGTGCCGGTCCATGCTGATACACACATGTGTGAATGTAGCCTAGTGCTGATTTAGGACCATGCCAAACTGTGTAAGATCAATCAAAACTATGGGAACTTTTACAGTTTACAGTTCCAGCTCAAAAATATTTCCAGAATCCATCCTTTCCTCAACCCTCACTCAACCAAAATGCTTGTGCATGCCCTAATCATCTCCCACCTCGACTACTGCAACATCCTCCATTGTGGTCTACCCTCTAACACTCTCGCACCCCTCTAGTCCGTCCTTAACTCTACTGCCTGACTAATTAATCTCTCTCCTCATTACACTCCTGCTTCCCCTCTTGGCAAATACCTTCACTGGCCAATTTCCCAGCGTATTCAAATTAAACTACTAACACAGACCTACAAAGCCATACATAACCTTTCTCCTCCGTATATTTCCGAATGAATCTCTCAATATCTACCTTCTCGTAATCTCTGGTCCTCCCAAGACCTCCTTCTTTCCACCACGCTTATTTGCTCCTCACCCAATACCTCCAAGACTTCTCCCGAATATACCCCATCCTCTGAAATTCTGTTTCCCAACACGTCCAGTTATCACCACATTTGGATCCTTCAAACCTGAAAACCCATCTCTTCAAAGAAGCTTACAACCTGTAATAACCACACGGCCACCTCAACACCATCGGAGCTACTGCAACCCCCGACCTACTGTCTCCTTACCCATAATCTTGTAGAATGTAAGCCCACAAGGGCACGGTCCTCACCCCTCTGTACCAGTCTGTTATTGTTAGCTTTGTTTACTGTAAGTGATATTTGTATTTTGATGTAACCCCGTCTCATGTACAGCACCATGGAATTAATGGTGCTATATAAATAAATAAATTATAATAATAATAATGATAATACAGACAACACAGGGTGCATGGTGTCCACTGCAATTTTTTAACAATATGTCTTATATTCTAGGTTCTTCAAAGTAGCCACCTTTTGCTTTGATGACTGCTTTGCACACTCTTGGTATTCTCTTGATGAGCTTCAAGAGGTAGTCACCGGAAATGGTCTTCCAACAATCTTGAAGGAGTTCCCAGAGATGCTTAGCATTTGTTGGCCCTCTTGCCTTCACTCTGCGGTCCAGCTCACCCCAAACCATCTCGATTGGGTTCAGGTCTGGTGACTGTGCAGGCTGGCGTAGCACCCCATCACTCTCCTTCTTGTTCAAATAGCCCTTACACAGCCTGGAGGTGTGTTTGGGGTCATTGTCCTGTTGAAAAATAAATGATGGTCCAACTAAACGCAAACCGGATGGAATAGCATGCCGCTGCAAGATGCTGTGGTAGCCATGCTGGTTCAGTATGCCTTCAATTTTGAATAAATCCCCAACAGTGTCACCAGCAAAGCACCCCCACACCATCACACCTCCTCCTCCATGCTTCACAGTGGGAACCAGGCATGTAGAGTCCATCCGTTCACCTTTTCTGCGTCGCACAAAGACACGATGGTTGGAACCAAAGATCTCAAATTTGGACTCATCAAACCAAAGCACAGATTTCCACTGGTCTAATGTCCATTCCTTGTGTTCTTTAGCCCAAACTAGTCTCTTCTGCTTGTTGCCTGTCCTTAGCAGTGGTTTCCTAGCAGCTATTTTACCATGAAGGCCTGCTGCACAAAGTCTCCTCTTAACAGTTGTTGTAGAGATGTGTCTGCTGCTAGAACTCTGTGTGGCATTGACCTGGTCTCTAATCTGAGCTGCTGTTAACCTGCGATTTTTGAGGCTGGTGACTCGGATAAACTTATCCTCAGAAGCAGAGGTGACTCTTGGTCTTCCTTTCCTGGGGCGGTCCTCATGTGAGCCAGTTTCTTTGTAGCACTTGATGGTTTTTGCAACTGCACTTGGGGACACTTTCAAAGTTTTCCCAATTTTTCTGACTGACCTTCATTTCTTAAAGTAATGATGGCCACTAGTTTTTCTTTACTTAGCTGCTTTTTTCTTGAAATAAAATACAAATTCTAACAGTCTATTCAGTGGGACTATCAGCTGTGTATCCACCAGACTTATGCACAACACAACTGATGGCCCTAACCCCATTTATAAGGCAAGAAATCCCACTTTTTAAACCTGACAGGGCACACCTGTGAAGTGAAAACCATTTCCGGTGACTACCTCTTGAAGCTCATCAAGAGAATGCCAAGAGTGTGCAAAGCAGTCATCAAAGCAAAAGGTGGCTACTTTGAAGAACCTAGAATATAAGACATAATTTCAGTTGTTTCACAATTTTTCTTAAGTATATAATTCCACGTGTGTTAATTCATAGTTTTGATGCCTTCAGTGTGAATTTACAATTTTCATAGTCATGAAAATACAGAAAAATCTTTAAATGAGGTGTGTCCAAACTTTTGCTCTGTACTGTATATTTTTTTTAATTGTTGAAGCATAAAGCAGACACATGGATGTTAAAAAAAAAACACAGTACAGATGAAAAATCAACCATTTTTTTTTTCTGGTTGAAAAACAGATGATTTTACATACGGTCATCTGAGCCGAACCTAACACACACTCATCCACAATTCCCAAAGTCCTGTCTGAATGCCTCCTAGTAGTAATTGCTCCCAGCCGTGTATCTACTCTAAAGTGATAGCAATTTATTCAACACATCTGCATTTCTACTTGATAAAAGTATATTGCAGGAGCTGATTTTGTTTTTACACACCAATTTCTGGCCCAAATACTATTGTCACTTCCAGCCACTTCAAATCAAACAAATCTTTATTGATATTCAGAAACAATACAGTAAGACTTTTTAAAAGAGAAAAAGGAAGCAGATGCAGAGAAAAGCTATACTCACTGGTTATAAAACACAACCTTCCCAAAGGGGGAAACTAAGCTGATACGAGAGTACCTGCAATTAATAAACATCCAAATTCAAAGAGAGCCTAATCCTAAACTACGTATGGGAATATTAATTATACACATGACTGTAAAATATTTCAAACACCAAGTGGCCAAGAGCGCACCAAATGAAAGAAAATGTAAAATACCATAGACTAATATATCTTAGTGATAAGGCGCAATCCAATGGAAGGCTACATAATAAACATATTCATATCACATATTAAAACAGTAAGTACATTTAAATGCCAAAAAGTGCAATAGTGACTGTAACGGGGTCTACTGTGCTGGAGTACCTCTTTCAGCACCCCCCGTGTTTCAGGAGGTCCACTCTGCTTTTGCTAGATTCTGAATGAAGGACGCTGGCAGGAATTTCTTGATTACATGAGAGCATATAAAAGCTGACTGCTTCTCCACGTATTTCCAGTCTAAGAACACCCTTAATTTACAGCACACAGAATATATAACACAGATACACAGGGCAGGCCAATAGGAAAACAGCAGGCCAGACATACATTACAATAGCCGCAGGGGGCTGGAGCCTGCCGATATTTACTGTGGGAATTACAAAGGTGGGGGGAGGTCAGAAAGAGAATATCTTGTCCAGGGGCGCAGCCTGTGGACTGATGAATTTCACATGGAAACTATTATACATACATATACTGCATAACATTCTTGGTGCTGGGGGGTTCTGTAACACGGCTCCCCTTTTCAGCGACGCGATCGGCATACACAGTCTGGTCCTTAACGGATCGGTTTGGGGATGTTCCGTTTGTCGACTTAGTCCATCGGCGTTACCGTTTTGTTTGCCGGGTCTGTAGTGGATGGTGAAGTCCAGAGGTTGTAGGGCTAAACTCCACCGCAGTAATCAGGCGTTGTCTCCGGAGACCCGATTAAGCCAGGCTAGGGGATTATGGTCCGTTAGGAGGGAAAACTGTCGTCCATACAAATATGGTTGTAACTTTTTGAGTGCCCATACTATTGCCAGGCACTCCATCTCGATGGCCGCATAGCTCACTTCACGGGGCAGTAGTTTCCGACTCAGGTAAGCTACCGGGTGTTTTTGGCCGTCCGGGCCAACTGGGCTTAGTACTGCCCCCAATCCAAACATAGAAGCGTCTGTGTGGACAAGGAAACGTTTAGTTGGATCGGGTGCGGCCAATACAGGGGTATTGGTGAGGGCGTCCTTTAGATGGCGGAAGGTTTCCTCACATTCTGGGGTCCAGGTTACCTGGCGGGGTTGGTTCTTACGGGTCAGATCAGTGAGGGGCTTGGCTACGCTGCTGTAATTGGGAACGAATTTCCTGTAATACCCCGCTGTCCCTAGAAACGCCATGACCTGGGTTTTAGTGCGTGGGGTGGGCCATTTGGCTATGGCCTCAATCTTGGCTGGTTCTGGTCTCTGTTTCCCACTTCCCACCCAATGCCCTAAATAGTGAACCTCTGCTTTGCCCACGTGACACTTGTTTGGGTTCAGGGTGATTCCGGCCTTGTGGATCCTGTCTAATACTGTCTCTAGGTGATTTAGATGCTCTTCCCATGTCGCACTGTAGATGGCGATGTCATCCAGGTAGGCACACGCATAGTCCTGGAGACCATCCAGAAGTCGGTCAGCCAGCCTCTGGAAGGTCGCCGGGGCAGTCTTCATCCCGAATGGCATAACTCGAAACTGGAATAAGCCAAACGGGGTGACAAATGCCGACTTGGGAATAGCATCAGGACTAAGGGCAATCTGCCAGTAGCCTTTGCATAGATCGATGGTGGTCAAATACTTTGCCTCTGCCAGCCGGTCTAACAAGTCATCCACACGCGGCATGGGATACGCATCCATCACTGTTTTCTCATTGAGCTTACGATAGTCAACACAAAAGCGTGTAGTCCCATCCTTCTTGGGCACTAACACTACGGGGGATGCCCAGGGACTATCTGACTCTTCAGTGACCCCTAAACGCAACATCTCTTGTATCTCTTGTCACATCCCTTCTCGTACAGACTCAGGGATGCGGAAGGGGGGTTGTCGCAGGGGGGTCTGATCCTGGGTCTCAACCTTGTGTTGTGCCAGGTGAGTGTACCCGGGATTCCCCGAAAACATCCTCTTTTGCTGCCTCAACAACTCCTCCGCCTGCTGTCTCTCCCGGGGACCTAAGTCTTCACCCCAGTGTACCTGGTCCCATGTTTTAGACTGAGTCCTCTCCCCTAAGACATCAGGCAAGGGAAGTCCGGCTAAATCCTCTGCTTCAGGTGCACAGATGGCCACTACCTCTTCAGGGCGCTCCCGATAGGGCTTTAGCATATTCATGTGGAACATGACCTTGGAATCACAGAATTGGCCCTATCCTGGATCTCATCATACCTAACTGACCGTACATTCAGCGTCTCCCACTCACACACCACCTCCTCACCTCGCCCCCTATCTGTCGGAGTCCCGCAAGGTTCAGTTCTAGGACCCCTGCTCTTCTCCATTTACACCTTTGGCCTGGGACAGCTCATAGAATCTCACGGCTTTCAGTATCATCTCTACGCTGACGACACACAGATCTACATCTCTGGACCAGATATCACCTCCCTACTAACCAGAATCCCTCAATGTCTGTCTGCTATTTCATCCTTCTTCTCCACTAGATTTCTAAAACTTAACATGGACAAAACAGAATTCATCATCTTTCCCCCATCTCACACGACCTCCCCAACGAAGCTATCCATTACAGTAAACGGCTGCCCGCTCTCCCCAGTCCCACAAGCCCGCTGTCTTGGGGTAATCCTTGGCACTGATCTCTCCTTTAAACCACATATCCAAACCCTTTCCACTTCCTGCCGCCTCCAACTCAAAAATATTTCACGGATCCGCACATTCCTAAACCAAGAATCTGCAAAGACCCTAGTCCATGCCCTCATCATCTCCCGCCTTGACTACTGTAACCTCCTGCTCTGTGGCCTCCCCTCTAACACTCTTGCACCCCTCCAATCTATTCTAAACTCTGCTGCCCGACTAATCCACCTGTCCCCCCGCTATTCCCCGGCCTCTCCCCTCTGTCAATCCCTGCACTGGCTCCCCATCACCCAGAGACTCCAGTACAAAAGCCTAACCATGACATACAAAGCCATCCACAACCTGTCTCCTCCATACATCTGTGACTTCGTCTCCCGGTACTTTCCTGCACGCAACCTCCGATCCTCACAAGATCTCCTTCTCTACTCCCCTATTATCTCCTCTTCCCACAATCGCATACAAGATTTCTCTCGTGCATCCCCCCTACTCTGGAATTCTCTACCACAACATATCAGACTCTCGCCTACCATCGAAACCTTCAAAAAGAACCTGAAGACCCACCTCTTCCGACAAGCCTACAACCTGCAGTAACCACCGATTGACCAAACCGCTGCACGGCCAGCTCTACCCTCACCTACTGTATCCTCACCCATCCCTTGTAGATTGTGAGCCCTCGCGGGCAGGGTCCTCTCTCCTCCTGTGCCAGTTGTGACTTGTATTGTTCAAGATTATTGTACTTGTTTTATTATGTATACCCCTCCTCACATGTAAAGCGCCATGGAATAAATGGCGCTATAATAATAAATAATAATAATAAATAATAATAATAACATGCGGATAACCCTGGGCTCATCACAATCGGCGACATTATAGGTGGTGTCGGTTATTTTCCCCACTACCTGGTAGGGCCCCTGCCATGCAGCTTTGAATTGTTCTGCCTAGTGGGCTCTAACACCAGGACCTTCTGCCCTATTTCCAAGGTGCGCTCTCTGGCCCTCCGATCGTACCATACGCGCTGGCGCCACTGGGCCACCTGCATGTTCCCACGTACAGCCTGGGTCAGCTCCTGTAGGCGGTCCTGGAATTCCAGCACATAGGGTACAATAGGTACCCCTTCTATGGTGCCCTCCCCTTCCCAGTGTTCTAGCACTAAGTCTAGGGGTCCCCTTACCCGTCTCCCGGATACCAGTTCGAATGGGGAGAACCCCGTGGATTCTTGGGGCAACTCTCGATAGGCAAACAGGAGGTGAGGCAAGAATTTCTCCCAGTCCCTGTAGGTCCTGGTAAAAGTCCCAATGAGTTGTTTTCCCGTTAAAGCGTTCACACAACCCATTGGTTTGCGGGTGGTACGGGGCGCTTCTAATGGACTTTACGCCGCACAGCTTCCACAGTTGGTTGGTCACCTCTGCTGTAAACTGGGTACCCTGGTCTGAGATAATCTCCTGGGGAAATCCAACCCGTGAGAAAACCTGGAGCAGGGCAGCCGCCACCGTCTCTGCCAGTATGTTAGGTAACGCAACCGCCTCTGGATACCATGTGGCATAATCTACCACTGTCAATATATACCTTTTCCCTGACGGACTGGGTTTGGCTAATGGCCCTATCAGATCGACCGCTACTCGGCTAAATGGTTCCTCCACAATGGGGAGGGGGCGTAATTTGGCCTTGCATCGATCTCCCCTCTTGCCAATGCGCTGGCAACTGTCACAGGTCTGGCAGTATTGACGAACATCATAGGTTACCCCCTGCCAAAAGAAGTTTTGTGTCAGACGATGCCTGGTGCGACTGACGCCGAAGTGCCCGGCCAACGGTATGTCATGAGAGATTCGCAGTAACTCCTGCCTATACTTCTTGGGAACTACCAGCTGTCGTTTTATAGTGGGGCTCGTCCCTGTCTGGTGCTGCTCTGTGATCCGGTAGAGGAGTCCCTGCTTCCATATAAACTGTTCCCCTTCCAGTACCCCTCTCCCCTCCTGTGCCTTCCCAAGATATCCCTCCAATGAAGGATCCTCAAGTAACTCCCTCTTAAATTCATCTGGGGTGGCCCAAGAAATGTGTCTGGCTATGGGAATACATGTAGGGCTGGGATGTCTTACCTGGGCCTCCTCTGAGTGTGATTCCGCCTCCGCAGCTCGAGCTTGTCTCCGGGTGGTCACAGGATATGTCTCAGCCAGAGGGGCAACCGAGAAGGCAGACAACATGGGCCCCAAGTCATTTCTCAGCAAAACGTCTGCAGGCAAATCCTCCATCAAGCCGACCTCAACAAGGACATCCCCAACTCCCCAGTTCAGGTGAATCCTGGCAGTGGGCTGTCGATGTATGGCTCCCCCTGCTACATGGACTGCCACTGTCCAGTCCATCTTCTCTTGGTCCCAGACGAGATGAGGCTTCACAAAGGTCAAAGTTGCTCCGGAATCTCTTAGTCCCTGGATACGTTTCCCATTAACCCACACGACCTGTCGATGCTGTTGTCGACTATCTGCCCGGGCTGCCTGCATGGGGTCTACTTCATGCAGCACTTCCTCCATGTCTTCCACCCCTTGGTTAGTTGTAGCCCCCAATGCCGGGTCAGCTTCGCCTTGGTAGCAGTGTACACCGGCCCGGCGGAAGGTAGCTGTTCCCGCCTTTGGCCACTGGGTATGCTGAGTCCGGTTGGGACATTGTCTTTGCAGGTGGCCCAGCTGACGGCAGGTGTGGCATCGTGCCCCAGGGGAACTGTGGTAGGCCGGGTTTCTGGCTGGTCCCCCTACAATCTTCGGTGGTTTGGGGCCCTCCAGGTCCATGGGCGGACCCCTAGTGACCATCTTTGATCCGGACAACTGAGGCCTCCTGGCGTCATGATGTTCATCGGCCAGACGAGCGGCTTCCTCAAGAGTCATTGGCCGCCTGTCCCGAAGCCATTCCTGTGTCTCGGGGTTTAGTCCATTAAAGAATCGTTCTAACAAGAAGAGCTGGAGGACGTCCTCCTTAGTGGTTGCTTGGCTCCCTTGTACCCACTGTAGCAGTGACCGCCGTAATTTACAGGCCCATTCAGCGTGGGTATCGGTTACTCGTTTTATAAGTCCGCGGAACTTTTGGCGGTATGCCTCTGGTGTCAGCGCATACCGGGCCAAGATCACTTCTTTGATCTGCTCATAGTCCATACAGTCCTCATCAGGTACATGGTGAGCTGCAGCATGTGCTACATGTTCACAGATCGACCAGAAGAAGAATCCAATTTCACCTGTCAGAAGTGTAGACTAGTGGCCCTTTTAGAAGAAAAGGTGCGGGGTCTGGAAGAAAGAATAGCAACTTTGAAACTCATCAAAGAGAATGAAGACTTCCTAGACAGAACAGAAGCATCTCTACTGATCACAGAAGGTGAAAAAAGTGTCAGAGAACCTCCAAAAGCAGATGAGTGGAAGCATGTGACCAAAAGAAGCAAGAAGACCATGGAGAAATCACCAACCACACAACTGAAGAACCGATATCAAATCTTTGTAGAGGATGAAGATGGCACACCTAAGGATGAAGCAATACCAGCAAGCAAAAAAGAAAAGGGCACACAGCAACAAGGGACAGCAAAAAGTACAGCCAAGAAGCAACGAAGAGTGGTGGTGGTGGGAGACTCACTACTGAGAGGCACAGAAGCAGCGATCTGCAGACCGGACATAACCGCAAGAGAAGTATGCTGCCTTCCAGGTGCGATGATCAAGGATGTGACCGATAGGATACCAAAGCTCTTCAGCTCCAAGGACGTCCACCCATTTCTTCTGATACATGTTGGCACCAATGACACGGCAAGGAAGGACCTACCAACAATCTGCAAGGACTTTGAAGAGTTAGGGAAGAAAGTAAAGGAACTGGATGCACAGGTAGTTATTTCTTCTATCCTTCCAGTAGACGGGCATGGCAGCAGGAGATGGAACAGGATTCTTGATGCGAACAACTGGCTAAGACGATGGTGCAGACAACAAGGATTCGGATTCCAGGACCACGATGTGAATTACTTGTATGATGGACTCCTCGCCAGAGACGGACTACACCTCAACAAACCTGGGAAACACACATTCGCCAGAAGACTCGCTACACTCATCAGGAGGGCGTTAAACTAGAAGAAGAGGGGACGGGAAGAAAAACATTAGACTCGAACAAAGAAGACCCAGGAAAACATACTCAGAAGGGAGGTAAGAACATTTCTAAAACAATCCACAGCGAGGAGATTGGAACAAAACAAAATCCTCTAAACTGCATGCTCGCAAACGCCAGAAGCCTGACAAACAAAATGGAAGAACTAGAAGCAGAAATATCTACAGGTAACTTTGACATAGTGGGAATAACCGAGACATAGTTAGATGAAAGCTATGACTGGGCAGTTAACTTACAGGGTTACAGTCTGTTTAGAAATGATCGTAAAAATCGGAGAGGAGGAGGGGTTTGTCTCTATGTAAAGTCTTGTCTAAAGTCCACTTTAAGGGAGGATATGAGCAAAGGGAATGAGGATGTCGAGTCCATATGGGTCGAAATTCATGGAGGGAAAAATGGTAACAAAATTCTCATTGGGGTCTGTTACAAACCCCCAAATGTAACAGAAATCATGGAAAGTCTACTTCTAAAGCAGATAGATGAAGCTGCAACCCATAATGAGGTCCTGGTTATGGGGGACTTTAACTACCCGGATATTAACTGGGAAACAGAAACCTGTGAAACCCATAAAGGCAACAGGTTTCTGCTAATAACCAAGAAAAATTATCTTTCACAATTGGTGCAGAATCCAACCAGAGGAGCAGCACTTTTAGACTTAATACTATCTAATAGACCTGACAGAATAACAAATCTGCAGGTGGTCGGGCATCTAGGAAATAGCGACCACAATATTGTACAGTTTCACCTGTCTTTCACTAGGGGGACTTGTCAGGGAGTCAAAAAAACACTGAACTTTAGGAAGGCAAAGTTTGACCAGCTTAGAGATGCCCTTAATCTGGTAGACTGGGACAATATCCTCAGAAATAAGAATACAGATAATAAATGGAAAATGTTTAAGAACATCCTAAATAGGCACTGTAAGCGGTTTATACCTTGTGGGAATAAAAGGACTAGAAATAGGAAAAACCCAATATGGCTAAACAAAGAAGTAAGACAGGCAATTAACAGTAAAAAGAAAGCATTTGCACTACTAAAGCAGGATGGCACCATTGAAGCTCTAAAAAACTATAGGGAGAAATATACTTTATCTAAAAAACTAATTAAAGCTGCCAAAAAGGAAACAGAGAAGCACATTGCTAAGGAGAGTAAAACTAATCCCAAACTGTTCTTCACCTATATCAATAGTAATAGAATAAAAACTGAAAATGTAGGCCCCTTAAAAAATAGTGAGGAAAGAATGGTTGTAGATGACGAGGAAAAAGCTAACATATTAAACACCTTCTTCTCCACGGTATTCACAGTGGAAAATGAAATGCTAGGTGAAATCCCAAGAAACAATGAAAACCCTATATTAAGGGTCACCAATCTAACCCAAGAAGAGGTGTGAAACCGGCTAAATAAGATTAAAATAGATAAATCTCCGGGTCCGGATGGCATACACCCACGAGTACTAAAAGAACTAAGTAATGTAATAGATGAACCATTATTTCTTATTTTTAGGGATTCTATAGCGACGGGGTCTGTTCCGCAGGACTGGCGCATAGCAAATGTGGTGCCAATATTCAAAAAGGGCTCTAAAAGTGAACCTGGAAATTATAGGCCAGTAAGTCTAACCTCTATTATTGGTAAAATATTTGAAGGGTTTCTGAGGGATGTTATTCTGGATTATCTCAATGAGAATAACTGTTTAACTCCATATCAGCATGGGTTTATGAGAAATCGCTCCTGTCAAACCAATCTAATCAGTTTTTATGAAGAGGTAAGCTATAGGCTGGACCACGGTGAGTCATTGGACGTGGTATATCTCGATTTTTCCAAAGCGTTTGATACCGTGCCGCACAAGAGATTGGTACACAAAATGAGAATGCTTGGTCTGGGGGAAAATGTGTGTAAATGGGTTAGTGTTCTGAATTCTGTGGCAGAGCTCCCTCCTGTGGTCACAAGTGGTACTTCGGCTGATTCTCTCTGGGAGCTTCCGTTTGTGGAGGAAACTGGTACTGCTGCTTCTGAGTTTCCTCCCTCAGGTGATCTGGTGAGGTCGTTAGGTGCTTCTCTACTTAACCCCACCTAATGCTTTGATTCATGCTTCCTGTCAATGTTCCAGTGTTGGACTTGTGTTTCTCTGGATCATTCCTGTGGCCTGCTGCTCTGCATAGCTAAGTGCTTCTTTGCTATTTAACATAGTAACATAGTTAGTAAGGCCGAAAAAAGACATTTGTCCATCCAGTTCAGCCTATACTCCATCATAATAAATCCCCAGATCTACGTCCTTCTACAGAACCTAATTGTATGATACAATATTGTTCTGCTCCAGGAAGACATCCAGGCCTCTCTTGAACCCCTCGACTGAGTTCGCCATCACCACCTCCTCAGGCAAGCAATTCCAGATTCTCACTGCCCTAACAGTAAAGAATCCTCTTCTATGTTGGTGGAAAAACCTTCTCTCCTCCAGACGCAAAGAATGCCCCCTTGTGCCCGTCACCTTCCTTGGTATAAACAGATCCTCAGCGAGATATTTGTATTGTCCCCTTATATACTTATACATGGTTATTAGATCGCCCCTCAGTCGTCTTTTTTCTAGACTATATAATCCTAATTTCGCTAATCTATCTGGGTATTGTAGTTCTCCCATCCCCTTTATTAATTTTGTTGCCCTCCTTTGTACTCTCTCTAGTTCCATTATATCCTTCCTGAGCACCGGTGCCCAAAACTGGACACAGTACTCCATGTGCGGTCTAACTAGGGATTTGTACAGAGGCAGTATAATGCTCTCATCATGTGTATCCAGACCTCTTTTAATGCACCCCATGATCCTGTTTGCCTTGGCAGCTGCTGCCTGGCACTGGCTGCTCCAGGTAAGTTTATCATTAACTAGGATCCCCAAGTCCTTCTCCCTGTCAGATTTACCCAGTGGTTTCCCATTCAGTGTGTAATGGTGACATTGATTCCTTCTTCCCATGTGTATAACCTTACATTTATCATTGTTAAACCTCATCTGCCACCTTTCAGCCCAAGTTTCCAACTTGGGCTGAAAGTTTCCAATTTGTTGCTATTTTTTCTGTCCAGCTTGTCTATTTGTTTTGCTGGAAGCTCTGGGACGCAAAGGGTGTACCTCCGTGCCGTTAGTTCGGTACGGAGGGTCTTTTTGCCCCTTTGAGTGGTTTTCTTTAGGGTTTTGTGTAGACCGCAAAGTTATCTTTCCTATCCTCGTTCTGTCTAGAATATCGGGCCTCACTTTGCTGAATCTATTTCATCCCTACGTTTGTCTTTTCATCTTACTTACAGTCATTATATGTGGGGGGCTGCCTTTTCCTTTGGGGTATTTCTCTGAGGCAAGGTAGGCTTATTTTTTCTATCTTCAGGCTAGTTAGTTTCTCAGCCTGTGCCGAGTTGCATAGGTAGCGTTAGGCGCAATCCACGGCTGCCTCTAGTTGTGTTTGGAGAGGATCAGGGATTGCGGTCTGCAGAGTTCCCACGTCTCAGAGCTCGTTCTATTATTTTGGGTTATTGTCAGATCACTGTATGTGCTCTGACCTCCATGTCCATTGTGATACGGAATTGCCTTTCATAACAGGTTAGCAACTGGCTTAGTGATAGAAAGCAGAGGGTGGTTATAAATGGTATAGTCTCTAACTGGGTCGCTGTGACCAGTGGGGTACCGCAGGGGTCGGTATTGGGACCTGTTCTCTTTAACATATTCATTAATGATCTGGTAGAAGGTTTACACAGTAAAATATCGATATTTGCAGATGATACAAAACTATGTAAAGCAGTTAATACAAGAGAAGATAGTATTCTGCTACAGATGGATCTGGATAAGTTGGAAACTTGGGCTGAAAGGTGGCAGATGAGGTTTAACAATGATAAATGTAAGGTTATACACATGGGAAGAAGGAATCAATATCACCATTACACACTGAACGGGAAACCACTGGGTAAATCTGACAGGGAAAAGGACTTGGGGATCCTAGTTAATGGTAAACTTACCTGGGGCAGCCAGTGCCAGGCAGCAGCTGCCAAGGCAAACAGGATCATGGGGTGCATTAAAAGAGGTCTGGATACACATGATGAGAGCATTATACTGCCTCTGTACAAATCCCTAGTTAGACCGCACATGGAGTACTGTGTCCAGTTTTGGGCACCGGTGCTCAGGAAGGATATAATGGAACTAGAGAGAGTACAAAGGAGGCCAACAAAATTAATAAAGGGGATGGGAGAACTACAATACCCAGATAGATTAGGGAAATTAGGATTAATTAGTCTAGAAAAAAGACGACTGAGGGGCGATCTAATAACCATGTATAAGTATATAAGGGGACAATACAAATATCTTGCTGAGGATCTGTTTATGCCAAGGAAGGTGACGGGCACAAGGGGGCATTCTTTGCGTCTGGAGGAGAGAAGGTTTTTCCACCAACATAGAAGAGGATTCTTTACTGTTAGGGCAGTGAGAATCTGGAATTGCTTGCCTGAGGAGGTGGTGATGGCGAACTCAGTCGAGGAGTTCAAGAGAGGCCTGGATGTCTTCCTGGAGCAGAACAATATTGTATCATACAATTATTAGGTTCTGTAGAAGGACGTAGATCTGGGGATTTATTATGATGGAATATAGGCTGAACTGGATGGACAAATGTCTTTTTTCGGCCTTACTAACTATGTTACTATGTTACCGTGCGATAGGCGTCCGCTGCCCGGCCTGTCAGCTTGCTGGCCAGAATCTGAACCCGTTCCTCCGGCTTCACTTGATGAAGGGCACACTGCCTCTCAAAGTCCTGCAGAAAGCCATCAATGTCTTCCTCTGCCTACCCCAACTGTCGGAAGGCATTATACTGGATCTTTTTGTGGCTTACTGTTGAAGGTACCTGGGCGGAGGCCAGAGCTCCCCTTGCTCGCTGACTCTTCTCTCTCCGCTCTGCCATCTCCATCTTGGCCAGCTCCTCTTTGGTCCGCTCTGCCATCTCCATCTTGGTTAGCTCTATCCTGGTCCGCTCGGCCATCTCTTCCTTCAGATCAGTACGCACATCAGCCATCACCTCTCGTATGATCTCTACTGCAGGGTTTGGGCCATAGAATGCCAGCCTGTTCTTTACCTCCCTCTGGAATTCAGTCTCCTCCACGTTCACATTGGGGGGCGCTGCACTGTCGTCTTCCATGATGGCTGCTATCAAATCCACTTTTGTTTTGTTGCTGGTGATTAAACCTCGGGCTTCCACCAGATCTTTTAATGTAGTCCTCTTTAACTTCTGGTAGTAGTCTTCCATTCATTCCTTTCCTCCTGTAGAAGGGGTATCACATCCCGCTGTCTACCACCAGTGTAATGGGGTCTACTGTGCTGGAGTACCTCTTTCAGCACCCCCCGTGTTTCAGGAGGTCCACTCTGCTTTTGCTAGATTCTGAATGAAGGACGCTGGCAGGAATTTCTTGATTACATGAGAGCATATAAAAGCTGACTGCTTCTCCACATATTTCCAGTCTAAGAACACCCTTTATTTACAACACACAGAATATATAACACAGATACACAGGGCAGGCCAATAGGAAAACAGCAGGCCAGACATACATTACAATAGCCGCAGGGGGCCGGAGCCTGCCAATATTTACTGTGAGAATTACAAAGGTGGGGGGAGGTCAGAAAGAGAATATCCAGAATATCCAGAAAGAGAATATTGTCCAGGGGGGCAGCCTGTGGACTGATGCATTTCACATTGAAACTATTATACATACATATACTGCATAACATTCTTGGTGCTGGGGGGTTCTGTATTAGTGACCCACTGTTCAAATACCCAAACATACTACTGAATATACACGGAGATAAGGAATAAGAGGTACAACCTGAGTGCATAGCAAAAAGGCCCCAAAGTACGTTTTGCCTCTAGCTTCTTCCTTGGGGATTGGTAACTGCCCTAGTAAGAATTGAACATGAAGAGGAAGTCAGAGATCAGCTGCAGCCCTGACTTCCTCTTCACGTTCAATTCGACATAAAGCGGAGCCAGCGCTGATTGGGCGCCAGGCACCATGTGTCATGAAACTGCACAACAGCCTCAGGACCACAAGTGCCGACACCACTGCTTATGCCAGTAGAGTACTGCATTTGCCTGTGAAGTACTACTTTTGTCTGTGGAATACTAATTTTGCCTGTGGAGTACTGCTTTTGTCTGTGGAGTACTACTTTTGCCTGTGGAGTACTACTTTTGCTTGTGGAGTACTACTTTTGCTTGTGGAGTATTAGTTTTGGCTGTGAAGTACTACTTTTGCCTGTGGAGTATTGTTTTTGCCTGTGGAGTACTGCTTTTACCTGTGGAGTATTACTTTTGCCTGTGGAGTACTACTTTTGCCTGTGGAGTACTGCTTTTACCTGTGGAGTATTACTTTTACCTGTGGAGTATTGCTTTTGCCTGTGGAGTACTAAATTTGTCTGTGGAGTACTGCTTGTACATGTTGAGTATTTCTTTTTCGTGTGGAGTATTACTTTTGCCTGTGGAGTACTGCTTTTACCTGTGGAGTATTGCTTTTACCTGTGGGTACTGCTTTTGCCTGTTGAGTACTACTTTTGCTTGTGGAGTATTACTTTTGCATGTGGAGTATTAGTTTTGGCTGTGAAGTACTACTTTTGCCTGTGGAGTATTGTTTTTGCCTGTGGAGTACTGCTTTACCTGTGGAGTATTACTTTTGCCTGTGGAGTACTACTTTTGCCTGTGGAGTACTGCTTTTACCTGTGGAGTACTACATTTGTCTGTGGAGTACTGCTTTTACATGTTGAGTACTGCTTTTTACCTGTGGAGTATTGTTTTGCCTGTGAAGTATTACTTTTGCCTGTGGAGTACTACTTTTGCCTGTGGAGTACTGCTTTTACCTGTGGAGTACTGCTTTTTACCTGTGTAGTATTGTTTTGCCTGTGGAGTATTACTTTTGCCTGTGGAGTATTGCTTTTACCTGTGAAGCATTGCTTTTGCCTCTGGAGTATTTCTTTTGCCTGTGGAGTATTACTTTTGCCTGTGGAGTATTGCTTTTGCCTGTGGAGTATTACTTTTGCCTGTGGAGTATTACTTTTGCCTGTGGAGTACTACTTTTACCTGTGGAGCATTACTTTTACCTGTGGAGTATTACTTTTGCCTGTGGAGTATTGCTTTTGCCTGTGGAGTATTGCTTTTGCCTGTGGAGTATTACTTTTGCCTGTGGAGTATTGCTTTTGACTGTGGCGTATTACTTTTGTCTATGGAGCACTACTTTTGTTTGTGGAGTACTACTTTTGTCTATGGAGCACTACTTTTGTCTGTGGAGTACTACTTTTGTCTGTGGAGTACTACTTTTGTCTCTGGAGTACTACTTTTGCCTGTGGAGTATTGCTTTTACCTGTGGAGCATTACTTTTGCCTGTGGAGTATTGCTTTTGCCTGTGGAGTTTTGTTTTTGCCTGTGGAGTACTGCTTTTGCCTGTGGAGTATTGCTTTTGTCTCTGGAGTATTACTTTTGCCTGTGGAGTATTGCTTTTGACTGTGGAGTATTGCTTTTGTCTGTGGAGTATTGCTTTTGCCTGTGGAGTACTACTTTCGCCTGTGAACTACTACTTTTGTCTGTGGAGTAGTGCTTTTACCTGTGGAGTATTGCTTTTGCCTGTGGAGTACTAAATTTGTCTGTGGAGTACTGCTTGTACATGTTGAGTATTTCTTTTTCCTGTGGAGTATTACTTTTGCCTGTGGAGTACTGCTTTTACCTGTGGAGTACTGCTTTTACCTGTGTAGTATTGCTTTTACCTGTGGGTACTGCTTTTGCCTGTTGAGTACTACTTTTGCTTGTGGAGTATTACTTTTGCATGTGGAGTATTAGTTTTGGCTGTGAAGTACTACTTTTGCCTGTGGAGTATTGTTTTTGCCTGTGGAGTACTGCTTTACCTGTGGAGTATTACTTTTGCCTGTGGAGTATTGCTTTTGTCTCTGGAGTATTACTTTTGCCTGTGGAGTATTGCTTTTGACTGTGGAGTATTGCTTTTGGCTGTGGAGTATTGCTTTTGCCTGTGGAGTACTACTTTCGCCTGTGAACTACTACTTTTGTCTGTGGAGTAGTGCTTTTACCTGTGGAGTATTACTTTTGCCTGTGGAGTATTGCTTTTGACTGTGGAGTATTACTTTTGCCTGTGGAGTATTACTTTTGCCTGTGGAGCATTTGCTTTTGCCTGTGGAGTATTACTTTTGCCTGTGGGATATTGATTTTACCTGTGGAGTATTACTTTTGCCTGTGGAGTACTACTTTTGCCTGTGGAGTACTGCTTTTACCTGTGGAGTATTACTTTTGCCTGTGGAGTATTGCTTTTGCCTGTGGAGTATTACTTTTACCTGTGGAGTATTGTTTTGCCTGTGAAGTATTACTTTTGCCTGTGGAGTACTACTTTTGCCTGTGGAGTACTGCTTTTACCTGTGGAGTACTGCTTTTTACCTGTGGAGTATTGTTTTGCCTGTGGAGTATTATTTTTGCCTGTGGAGTATTGCTTTTACTTGTGAAGCATTACTTTTGCCTCTGGGGTATTGCTTTTGCCTGTGGAGTACTGCTTTTACCTTTGGAGCATTACTTTTACCTGTGGAGTATTACTTTTGCCTGTGGAGTATTGCTTTTGCCTGTGGAGTATTACTTTTGCCTGTGGAGTACTACTTTTACCTGTGGAGCATTACTTTTACCTGTGGAGTATTACTTTTACCTGTGGAGCATTACTTTTACCTGTGGAGTATTACTTTTGCCTGTGGAGTATTGCTTTTATTAGATTACCCTCATATATTAGAGACACGACTGATTTGTTGAATAAGTTGGACAGTATCAGTATTGAGCCAGAAGTATATTTGGCTAGTGTGGATGTTGAAGCATTGTATTCGTCGATTCCACACAAGTTTGGAATTATGGGAGTTAAGCATTTTTTAGCTACCAGAGGATGTCAATATATCCCCCATAATGAATTGGTCATCTCTCTCCTTCAATTTGTTTTGCAGAATAATTTTTTCAGTTTTGATGGTAAAGTCCTCCACCAGCTCAGGGGCACCGCCATGGGTAATCCATGTGCGCCAAGTTACGCTAATTTGTTCCTGGGCTGGTGGGAGGACACCATCGTTTTTTCTGAGGAGTACACATATCTGACCAATCATATTGACCTTTGGGTCAGATTTATTGATGATGTTTTTATTCTATGGAGAGGTACGGTAGCAGAGTTCCAGGAGTTCGTCAATGTGTTAAATCATAATGAGATGGATCTGAGACTGACATATGAAATTGACCTAAAGAAGCTAGCATTTCTGGATGTTTTGATTACCAAATCGGAAGGGGGGGACACTTTGGAGACCACCATTTTCCGTAAACCCACCTCAACGAATTCCCTGTTGAGGTGGGAAAGCCATCATCCCTACTCTCTGAAAAAGGGAATACCCAAAGGCCAGTATTTGAGGCTTAAAAGAAACTGCTCAAGTACAAAGGACTTTAAAGTGAAGGCGGATGATCTCCGCCAGAGGTTTTTAACCAAAGGGTACCCGGATAAAATACTGAGGGAAGCTTTTAAAAATGCCAATCAGAAAGAGAGGAGAGAACTTATGGTACCCAGGAAAAAGGAAGTAAATTTGGATGGGAGGGCACGGCTGATATGCACTTATGACAATGGGGCCCAAATGGTGAGAGAAACCATCCAAAAATATTGGGGTATCCTGCAGATGGATGACGACATAAGGGACTTTGTAGGTGAGAGACCACAGATAACCTACAGAAAAAGTAGAACAATAGGTAATCGTTTGGTGCACAGTCATTTTGTCGCACCCCCAGCAGAAAAAATGTGGTTACCAGTCAGAACTCAGGGAAGCTATCGTTGCGGGAACTGTGTGGCTTGTGAACATATATTGGTTGGCAAAAAATTTGATGGACCTGATAGGTCCTTTGAAATCAGAGACTTCATTAATTGTAGAACTAGGGGCATCGTTTATCGCATTTCTTGTAGATGTGGCATGTCTTACGTTGGAAAAACTATTAGAGAGTTCAGAAGGAGAATAGGAGAACATCTGGGTGACATCCGAAATGGAAGGGACACGGCTGTTGCTAGACATGTAAATGGGTCACATAATGGTGACATTAAAAGTATACAATTCATGGGGATTGAGAAGGTCAAACCACCCAGAAGAGGGGGAGATTTTGACAGGATCCTGCTTCAGAAAGAAGCGAGATGGATATTTCGCTTGGATACCTGCCATCCCCATGGTTTAAATGAGCAGTTGAGTTACAGGTGCTTTCTATAAATAGAAGTATAGACTATTTGGTCCTTGGAGTGGAGCTCAAGGATGAAGAGTGCTTTTTGGTTATCTTCATATTTTTTGGTATAAGGGTCTTTTTTACGTATTGTGAATGCATACAGTTAGAGTAGGTTCTGGTCGTGGGACATGCTTTCCAGTCAATAAAAACAGGATATACTGGGTCTATTATGACCATATACGTATGGCAGCCCTTGCTGTGTACGTGTTATATAAATTTCTCTCCGACCTGTACTTTATATGGTTTGAAACAGAGAGTTTAGGATATTTTATATATATGGATAATGACATAAGGGGTGGATATCTCATTTATCTATCTTATTGGGTACTCCAGCAAGTCATATACTTACATTTATTATGACATTACTGTGAGATCATTAGTTTTTCCTATCCTCGTATTATCAAACTTACACTTTTCAGGTCTCAAATGAAGTGCCTTAATTGGTAATAGAACATCATTATTGGTTGTATAACAGGTGCCGAAATGTACATGGTATATCTTATGCTTAGGTCATATTATTGGTCTTGCATATAGAGTGGAGTATAGGGATGGTGGAACATTTATCTTCCCTGTAGGTATGTCGGGCTGGTGAATACCAGCGATGGCCCCTATTAGTATCATGGTATCGTCCCACCGTGGTGTATATATAGATATGGGTACTTATCCAGTCACGCTGGTTAATGTTAGATGTTAGACCAATACTGCGTGCCACAACAGATACCCCAGCGCGATACTGGCAATAGTCATACCGGCGCTGGTAGATCTAACTTATGTGACTCATACCCGTGCATGGCGTGTGAAGTCACAGCATGACGCTGGGGTGTTGCCAGGTTACCACGTTACGCCGTATCCGGCCCCAAGGAAACTCTGTATGAGCGGCATGGTTCCGTATACTTGGAGCGGTTACCATGACATCGGTGAACCTGAACGGCGCCTGCTTGATTAGAGAGATGTGTAAGAGCGGGGCAGGTAGGACGGTATGTCTGGCGATATATTAAGAATGAGGATGCATGGCGGGTATACTCTTGGCGAATGCACGTTTTACAGGAATGCGCCTCCCCGGGCTACTGGAAGGAAGGGGGGTAACATATATGGGTTGCACTTATGCTTCAGCCGGAGATACGGGGACGGAGCGCGACGCACGCATGCGCAATTGCCCATAGTGAGCGGGCAATGTGTGAAAGGCAGTCATAGGCCGGCAGAGGAATGGGACACACACGCAGAGTGTGATTGGCGGATTATTTGGCAATCACTGCAACTAAGAACTTCTACCTGTTGGAAGCACGTGTAGGAGCGGAACAGAGGTAGGACGCTGGGGTTCCCTGATGGGGTATTTAGGTGGGAGGATTCAGTCCTTTGTCTCACCCTACCAGAAGTCTGTGCCGTCACTGCGAGCATTTGACACGGGTGTTACCTGCCGACGCAGGGACTCCCTTATCTCCAAAAGAAACAATTCCCCACACATATATTATAATTAGTTCCCCTGAGGATTCTCCCATATGGGAGAGGAAACGCGTAGGGAGGTTTACCTTATCGTGGTGGGTACAACATAACAGACTGACTTGGAAACTGCCCTTGTCAGGGCGGGAGCCACACAGGGGCACGACTGGGGTAGTATAGAGACATTGTTTTCTTCCCCCCTCCCCCATGAGACATTATAGTGGATACTCCCGGAAAGAAGATCATGTGGTGAGACAAAACCATTTTTTAATAGAGCACTGGTTATTTGAGCACTTTTTTTGCACTGTTCACAAGTGATGTCATTATCCATTGGATATTTAAGTATGGCTCTAATAAAAGTTATATTTTAGTTATATATATTAGTTGTTCTCTTAGCTGGTTTGCCTGTTGTTGTCTGAGGACTTCTAGGGGTATTATATTGTTATACACCCTATACGTGGCTTATATTGGAGTATTGCTTTTGCCTGTGGAATATTACTTTTGCCTGTGGAGTATTACTTTTGCCTGTGGAGTATTGCTTTTGACTGTGGCGCATTACATTTGTCTGTGGAGTATTACTTTTGCCTGTGGAGTATTATTTTTGCCTGTGGAGTATTACTTTTGCCTGTGGAGTACTACTTTTGCCTGTGGAGTATTACTTTTGCCTGTTGAGTGCTACTTTTGTCTGTGGAGTACTACTTTTTTCTGTGGAGTGCTGCTTTTGCCTGTGGAGTATTGCTTTTGCTTGTGGAGTATTATTTTTGCCTGTGGAGTATTGCTTTTGCCTGTGGAGTATTACTTTTACCTGTGGAGTATTGTTTTGCCTGTGAAGTATTACTTTTGCCTGTGGAGTACTACTTTTGCCTGTGGAGTACTGCTTTTACCTGTGGAGTACTGCTTTTTACCTGTGGAGTATTGTTTTGCCTGTGGAGTATTAATTTTGCCTGTGGAGTATTGCTTTTACCTGTGAAGAATTACTTTTGCCTCTGGAGTATTGCTTTTGCCTGTGGAGTACTGCTTTTACCTTTGGAGCATTACTTTTACCTGTGGAGTATTACTTTTGCCTGTGGAGTATTGCTTTTGCCTGTGGAGTATTACTTTTGCCTGTGGAGTACTACTTTTACCTGTGGAGCATTACTTTTACCTGTGGAGTATTACTTTTACCTGTGGAGCATTACTTTTACCTGTGGAGTATTACTTTTGCCTGTGGAGTATTGCTTTTGCCTGTGGAATATTACTTTTGCCTGTGGAGTATTACTTTTGCCTGTGGAATATTGCTTTTGACTGTGGCGTATTACTTCTGTCTGTGGAGTATTACTTTTGCCTATGGAGCACTACTTTTTTCTGTGGAGTACTACTTTTGCCTGTGGAGTGCTACTTTTGCCTGTGGAGTATTGCTTTTGCCTGTGGAGTATTATTTTTGCCTGTGGAGTATTACTTTTGCCTGTGGAGTACTACTTTTGCCTGTGGAGTATTACTTTTGCCTGTGGAGTGCTACTTTTGCCTGTGGAGTACTACTTTTGTCTGTGGAGTACTACTTTTGTCTCTGGAGAACTACTTTTGCCTGTGGAGTATTGCTTTTACCTGTGGAGCATTACTTTTGCCTGTGGAGTATTGCTTTTGCCTGTGGAGTATTGTTTTTGCCTGTGGAGTACTGCTTTTGCCTGTGGAGTATTGCTTTTGTCTCTGGAGTATTACTTTTGCCTGTGGAGTATTGCTTTTGTCTGTGGAGTATTGCTTTTGCCTGTGGAGTACTACTTTTGCCTGTGGACTACTACTTTTGTCTGTGGAGTACTGCTTTTACCTGTGGAGTATTACTTTTGACTGTGGAGTATTACTTTTGCCTGTGGAGTATTACTTTTGCCTGTGGAGCATTTGCTTTTGCCTGTGGAGTATTACTTTTGCCTGTGGGGTATTGCTTTTACCTGTGGAGTATTGCTTTTGCCTGTGGAGTACTGCTTTTACCTGTGGAGTATTACTTTTGCCTGTGGAGTATTGCTTTTGCCTGTGGAGTATTACTTTTGCCTGTGGAGTATTACTTTTGTCTGTCGAGTATTGCTTTTGACTGTGGAGTATTGGTTTTGTCTGTGGAGTATTGCTTTTGTCTGTGGATTATTACTTTTGCCTGTGGAGTACTACTTTCGTCTGTGGAGTGCTGCTTTTGACTGTGGAGAACTGATTTTGCCCGTTCCCAATAAATAAAGTTTTTGAATAAAGTTTTGGGATTTTATCTTCGGTGAGTGAGTACCTATTTCTACTTCTGTGGATATCATAAATTCTAATAAACAATAATCCAAATTCTCACAGGTTCAGCCATGACCCATCACATACAATATCAGAGCTTTTGTCTAGACAGAGTGATGTCAGCATTTATTACACGCTGCATCGTACAGGAAAGACCATTTACTAATAAGCTCTGAGAATGCATTAGAGTAAATGCCGATATCAATCCCGGATGCCTTATATGATGTGTGTGCATGCCATCCTTCACAATTTATGGATTTAAAAAAAAAAAAAAAAAAAAGATTTTTACTACATTAAATAATGGAAAATAGAAAATCAGCACAAACCAATAATCATAGCATTCTCCTAATGCTGTTACATTCCTGGGTTACATTTGTGAGTTGCGGCAATGAGATCACAATAATTATACCTTTCTAATAGGGTAATGCAGAGTAAGCAGAACTGTATACAAAGGCTCCGCCGAATCTCAAATACCTTGGAGACTAAAGAACATGAATGAATTGATCATAAATTAATTTACTTTAACATGTGGACAATGAAAAAGACACATCATCAAAATGTACAGTGTGATGTAAACTTTTGGCACGATGCATGGTTATTTCACCTAATACCAAAGCTCAGCTCATACTGAAGATGTAATAAGTCTCCATGCAAACATCTGACCAGTTAAAAGGGTATTCCCATAATATAATGTTCCCAGCAGGGCACTGCACCACTGTTAATTTCAAGTGAATGATGCTGTGTTGTGGTTTCCTCCATAGTGGGTTACTGGGAGCATATCATTGGTGCAGCCTGTGCTGCCACAGAGGGGCCTGAGAAATAAGGGGGGCCACATCTACCTTCAAAGCAGGTAGAATTATGCATTATCATGAGTTATTGGACTGTAAAGGGCCCATATATTGTTCTCACACAGGGGCCCTTTTCTGTCTGTGTCCTCCAGCGCTGGGAGCAGAGTTGACATTTAGATCCTCCCCAATCAATTAACAATGACATACCTTAGTGATATGCCGTACTCCTATTGAACTGACGTATCAGTTTTTAGAAAGGCCATTGCTTGGTTGGGAGAGGTGATTAGTTTGCTAGATCAAGACCTAGAATTCTTGTAAGATATTTGTCTGTATTCAACCATGAGTGATTCATTTCTTGCATGTTTGATGCATGACCACCATTGTTCCGTGCCTCGATAACCATAAAGTTTTGAACTTAGAGGAAAACTCTAATGATTATTAAAAAATGATGTTGTTGGATATTTAGGCCCCCAAACATATTAGACTAATGTCAGCTGAACTCGCTGATATCGACAGGTTTGGCCGACAGTCTAATGTGTATAGGGGCATCGGCCGACCAATAGTCAAGGGAGATGTTGATCACACGTAAGCTAACAGCCAACTTGTCAATCGGTGGCTTTCTCGTGGATAACACAGTGAGCCTTCTGTGTGTGGGAGAGTCACCGGCCAAATGGTTTGCCAAAGCCATTTAATATACTGTATATGGCCAGCCTTGGTGATGACGTCTAGTTCATTACTCATTAAATATTTGCCTTGTCAAAATGCCAGATTCACATGGTGCAGATAAGTTTTTCAATGTCATGTTGGGGTTGGCCAAATATTGTAATGCTGGCCATACACATTATTCCCACACCAATATGCAAATCTCTACTCAACCAATAGCACGTTTGTTGATTGAGATGAGGTGAGTAATGATCCCCATACACATTACATAAAAATCATCTGGAATGTCCAGTTTCGACCATGATGAATGATCCTCAGCTGTTTTGGTTAAGTGAAATATTTATTGGCTTTGCCAATAGACAAACGTTTATTATTGTTCATAAATCTGGTGGGGCATGTTGGATTTTTTCAGTGGATGCTTAGCACTGGCTAAATTATCGGCTGAAAATATCTGACATGACCAATGCAGTAAGAGATGTTTTACTTTCGGTGGATGAAAGATAGTTCGTTGGCTCACTTTTGTTCAGTGGGTATGCATTAAGCAGCTACCAGACACCTCTCTCTTGGAAACAAGAAACAGGAATTGAAATTCAACATATCTGATCTTTCTATCCCACAACATTGTCTGTTTGGGGAGAGTCAGGAATCCCACATATGCCTTGGATGGTCCGAATTCAGCTTGTTCTAATGCAAACAGCATAGAACATGTGGTCAGTAGGTGTCTCAGTAAAAGACATCAAGATGAAGCCTTTGTACAAGTTGGGGATTCAAGAGACAAATCATGGAGTCAATAAGTGTATTACAGAAGATGCAATACAAAATATGACAAAAGAGTTTACATTATATTACTCCTCAGAGACATACTCTAAGATCCAGATTTGGCACATAAAACTACTCATGTGATCCTTGCCAAAAAATGTAACTTGATTTATACTGTATATATGTATATGTATATATATGTATATGTATACTGTAAATGTATAATAAATGTATAATAATAAAATACTGCCAGATAGTAACAAACAATAACTGGGACCTCTAAGTCACCATGATAAGATGGGTGTGAAGAGCCAATGTAGATAAACGCACTTTGCATTGGTAAGAAAAAGGTTAGGGCTTCACGGCAACTTATCTGCGACTTGGCCATTTCTTTCACAGCAAAATCAGAGCTTTAAAATAGTTGCATGACTGCAATGCGCAGCAAGTTGCACAGAGGTTTTTGGTCACGCAAATTGTCTAAGAATTGCTTTCATGTGACACATGACGCCATGTAGCCGCAGCCAAAATGGTTGCATTAGGAAAATGCAATATGCTTGGAAATCATTTTTCTCCTGAAGGACCCCATACATGTTATATAACTGTCGGAAGAACTATTGTTTGGCCAGCAGCTATCTCTCCAGACTACCAATACACAAGAATGCTAGTGTCCAGACCTTAGGTCTGCTTAAGATGCACACTGTGCCCTATCTGAGGTCCTTTTCAAAAACCAGACCGGTGCATCCAAACATAGACTCAGTGTGAACAGGTGCTGAACCTAGAGTCGCCAGCTCGTATATAGTTAAGTAAATAAGGCAGCACACTGCAGCGCTAGAACATACAAACTTGAAAAATGAAATTTGAACCAACTATCTGAGGTCCTGACAGGAAACTGTCTCTATCCCTTCACCCTAGCCTTGCCCACTCTGAGCTAGTCCCAATCATTAACTCTAACTCTCCCTACTGGTGAGTAGAACACAACAGCAACACTAGTAACACATGTCACAGTTCACATTACACAGCACAACAATACACATGTTCATCAAGGGGGAACATAGGCAGTATGTGTATGTCCATCTCCTTACAAGGTGACGCTGTATTCCTCTTGCTGTGACTTATCTCCAGGGAGAACAAAAGGATTGGCAGTTAAAATTCAGAAAACTAGATGTTTCTTTCTCTTGACATCATCTTTCGGATGCAAGCCCGGAGGCCACAAAATGCAGTAGACCGTTGGCTCATCCCGGCTATGTTGGCAGGTTAGTCTAACATGTACGAGAGCCTTTACTTTTCACAGTAAAATGGAGTAAGGTGAATATGTAAGGATGGTAGACTGTGCTGTCATGTTCCTCCCCCTGAATACACCAATCGTGTTGTGTGTATTATGTCATGCGTTTTTGTATATATCATGTCATGTAAATTATCTTGTAATGTACAATGTGTAGTAGTATTATAAGTAATGTATAGTGTACGATGTGATAATGTAAGATTGTTGACTGTTGAATAGGTAGCAACGATAGGGGAAGTTAAGATGGAGTTAATGTTTGGGACTAGCCCAGAGAGGATGGGGTCAGTGTTATGGAAAGGTGACTGAGCTCCTGTTGGAGTGCTGAGTGAGCAAAGCTGCATGAACGGGTGAGCCTAAGCGACAGGAGACTGAGGATGAGGAACGGTGTGATCCTGAAGAGAAGTGACTGATAAGACAGACTGGCCTTCCGGAAAGGGGTCCTTGGTTAGGGCGCCGAGTCACACCCGAGCTTGTAATGCATAAGTTAACGGACCTAAGCAGGACTGAGTGCGACTAGTGAGGGTCCTGAGTGCAAGGGTTCTAGGGCACCAGTAGTGGAAGAAATACACTGTGTGCAGAATTATTAGGCAAGTTGAATTTTAGAGGATTATTTTTATTATTGATCAACAACTATGTTCTCAATCAACCCAAAAAACTCATAAATATCAAAGCTTAATATTTTTGGAAATTGGAGTGGTTTTTTTTAAGATTTGGCTATCTTAGGAGGATATCTGTTTGTGCAGGTAACCATTACTGTGCAGAATTATTAGGCAACTTAATAAAAACCAAATATATTCCCATCTCACTTGTTTATTTTCACCAGGTAAACCAATATAACTGCACTAAATTTAGAAATAAACATTTCTGACATGCAAAAACAAAACTCAAAAAAATTAGTGACCAATATAGCCACCTTTCTTTATGATGACACTCACCAGCCTTGCATTCATAGATTCTGTCAGTTGCTTGATCTGTTTACGATCAACATTGCGTGCAGCAGCCACCACAGCCTCCCAGACACTGTTCCGAGAGGTGGACTGTTTTCCCTCCCTGTAGATCTCACATTTTATGAGGGACCACAGGTTCTCTATGGGGTTCAGATCAGGTGAACAAGGAGGCCATGTCATTATTTTTTCTTCTTTGAGACCTTTACTGGCCAGCCACGCTGTGGAGTAGTTGGAGGCATGTGATGGAGCATTGTCCTGCATGAAAATCAGGTTTTTCTTGAACGATACCGACTTCTTCCTGTACAACTGCTTGAAGAAGTTGTCTTCCAGAAACTGGCAGTAGGTCTGGGAGTTGAGCTTCACTCCATCCTCAACCCGAAAAGGTCCCACAAGTTCATCTTTGATGATACCAGCCCATACCAGTACCCCACCTCCACCTTGCTGGCGTCTGAGTCAGAGTGGAGCTCTCTGCCCTTTACTGATCCAGTCTCTGGCCCATCCATCTGGCCCATGTAGAGTCACTTTCATTTCATCAGTCCATAAAACCTTTGAAAAGTCAGTCTTAAGATATTTCTTGGCCCAGTCTTGACGTTTTATCTTATGTTTCTTGTTCAAAGGTCATCGTTATTCAGCCTTCCTTACCTTGACCATGTCCCTGAGTAACGCACACCTTGTGTTTTTTGTTACTCCAGTAATGCTGCAGCTCTGAAATATGGCAAAACTGGTGGCAAATGGCATCTTGGCAGCTTCATGCTTGATTTTCCTCAATTCGTGGGCAGTTATTTTGCGGCTTTTTTTGCCCAACACGCTTGCGACCCTGTTGGCTATTTGCCATGAAACGCTTGATTGTTCGGTGATCACACTTCAAAAGTTTGGCAATTTCAAGACTGCTATATCCGTCTGCAAGACATCTCACAATTTTGGACTTTTCAGAGCCCGTCAAATCTCTCTTCTGACCCATTTTGCCAAAGGAAAGAAAGTTGCCTAATAATTAAGCACACCTTAGATAGGGCTTTGATATCATTAGACAACACCCCTCCTCATTACAGAGATGCACATCACCTGATTTACTTAATTGGTAGTTGGCTCTCAAGCCTGAACAGCTTGGAGTAGGACAACATGTATAAAAAGTATCCGTTTAACTCTACAGTTCTGACTAGGGTTGAGCGAAACGGGTCGTTCATTTTCAAAAGTCGCCGACTTTTGGCAAAGTCGGGTTTCATGAAACCCGATCCGACCCCTGTGCCTGGTCGGCCATGCGGTACGCGACTTTCGCGCCAAAGTCGCGTTTCAATGACGCGAAAAGCACCATTTCTCAGCCAATGAAGGTGAACGCAGAGTGTGGGCAGCGTGATGACATAGGTCCTGGTCCCCACCATCTTAAAGAAGGGCATTGCAGTGATTGGCTTGCTGTCTGCGGCGTCACAGGGGCTATAAAGGGGCGTTCCCGCCGACCGCCATCTTACTGCTGCTGATCTGAGCTTAGGGAGAGGTTGCTGCCGCTTCGTCAGAAGCAGGGATAGTGTTAGGCAGGGTCCATTAACCACCAAACCGCTTGTGCTGTAGCGATTTCCACTGTCCAACACCACCTTCGGTGTGCAGGGACAGTGGAAGCTACATTTTTTTTTTTTCTCAGCGCTGTAGCTCATTGGGCTGCCCTAGAAGGCTCCCTGATAGCTGCATTGCTGTGTGTACGCCGCTGTGCAAACCAACTGCTTTTTTCAAAGCACAAATCCTGTTGTTCTGCACAGCTATCTTGTTTGTTTGTCCACACTTTTTATTTAATTTGTGCATCAGTCCACTCCTTTTTGCTGCCTGCCATACCTGGCTGAGATTACTGCAGGGAGATAGTAATTGTAGGACAGTCCCTGTTTTTTTTTTTGTTTTTTTTTTGTGGGAGATTAAGATTGGCATTTCTGCTAGAGTGCCATCCCTGTGTGTGCCATCTCTCACTCAGTGGGCCATAGAAAGCCTATTTATTTTTCTGCTTGATTTGGGTTCTAAAATCTACCTGAAAAAATCACTACATCAATCAGTGGGAGAAAAATATTGGCCTCAGGGCTTGTGTGCCACTCCTGACTCCTGTGTGTGCCATCTCTCACTCAGTGGGCCATAGAAAGCCTATTTATTTTTTTGCTTGATTTGGGTTCTAAAATCTACCAGAAAAAATCACTACATCAATCAGTGGGAGAAAAATATTGGCCTCTGGGCTTGTGTGCCACTCCTGACTCCTGTGTGTGCCATCTCTCACTCAGTGGGCCATAGAAAGCCTATTTATTTTTTTGCTTGATTTGGGTTCTAAAATCTACCTGAAAAAATCACTACATCAATCAGTGGGAGATAAATATTGGCCTCTGGGCTTGTGTGCCACTCCTGACTCCTGTGTGCGCCATCTCTCACTTAGTGGGCCATAGAAAGCCTATTTATTTTTTTGCTTGATTTGGGTTCTAAAATCTACCTGAAAAAATCACTACATCAATCAGTGGTAGATAAATATTGGCCTCAGGGCTTGTGTGCCACTCCTGACTCCTGTGTGTACCATCTCTCACTCAGTGGGCCATAGAAAGCCTATTTATTTTTTTGCTTGATTTGGGTTCTAAAATCTACCTGAAAAAATCACTACATCAATCAGTGGGAGATAAATATTGGCCTCTGGGCTTGTGTGCCACTCCTGACTCCTGTGTGTGCCATCTCTCACTCAGTGGGCCATAGAAAGCCTATTTATTTTTTTGCTTGATTTGGGTTCTAAAATCTACCTGAAAAAATCACTACATCAATCAGTGGGAGAAAAATATTGGCCTCAGGGCTTGTGTGCCACTCCTGACTCCTGTGTGTGCCATCTCTCACTCAGTGGGCCATAGAAAGCCTATTTATTTTTTTGCTTGATTTGGGTTCTAAAATGTACCTGAAAAAATCACTACATCAATCAGTTGGAGAAAAATATTGGCCTCAGGGCTTGTGTGCTACTCCTGACTCCTGTGTGTGCCATCTCTCACTCAGTGGGCCATAGAAAGCCTATTTATTTTTTTGCTTGATTTGGGTTCTAAAATCTACCTGAAAAAATCACTACATCAATCAGTGGGAGAAAAATATTGGCCTCAGGGCTTGTGTGCCACTCCTGACTCCTGTGTGTGCCATCTCTCACTCAGTGGGCCATAGAAAGCCTATTTATTTTTTTGCTTGATTTGGGTTCCAAAATCTACCTGAAAAAATCACTACATCAATCAGTGGGAGAAAAATATTGGCCTCTGGGCTTGTGTGCCACTCCTGACTCCTGTGTGTGCCATCTCTCACGCAGTGGGCCATAGAAAGCCTTTTTATTTTTTTGCTTGATTTGGGTTCTAAAATCTACCTGAAAAAATCACTACATCAATCAGTGGGAGAAAAATATTGGCCTCTGGGCTCGTGTGCCACTCCTGACTCCTGTGTGTGCCATCTCTCACTCAGTGGGTCATAGAAAGCCTTTTTTTTTTTTTTTTTTTATTTGGTTTCTAAATTGTCCTTGAAAAAATAATTTTATTTTATTTGGTTTCTAAATTCTTCCTGAAAAAATCATTTTATTTTATTTGTTTCTAAAATCTCCCTGAAAAAAAATAAATAAATAAATAAATAAAACAGTGGGAGATTAATATTGCCCTTTCTGCTTGTGTGCCAGTCTTGACTCCTGGGTGTGGCATCTCTCTCTCTCTCTCAAATTGTGGGCCATAGAAAGCCTATTTATTTTTTTGCTTGATTTGGGTTCCAAAATCTACCTGAAAAAAATCACTACATCAATCAGTGGGAGAAAAATATTGGCCTCTGGGCTTGTGTGCCACTCCTGACTCCTGTGTGTGCCATCTCTCACTCAGTGGGCCATAGAAAGCCTTTTTTTGTTTTTTTATTTGGTTTCTAAATTCTTCCTGAAAAAATCATTTTTTTTTATTTTGTTTCTAAAGTCTCCCTGAAAAAAAAAAATAAAAAAGTGGGAGATTAATATTGACATTTGTGCTTGAGTGACAGTCCTGCGTGTGTGGCATCTCTGTGATTTGGTGCCACAGAAAACAGAGTGTGTAACATTGTGCCTGATTTTCCTTGTGGTCTCACCAACCTGTAAAGGGATATTGAAATCATACTGAAGTTATAGGTCACCGTGTAAGTTGTTTGACAGCAACAAATAAAGTTACTTTGGTTAAGTTTTTAAAACAATGAGGAAGTCTGGTGCAAGAGGTCGTGGCCGTGGGCGTTCATTGTCAGCTGGTAATGATGGTAGTGGTAGTGGAGCATCAGGTGGTCGTGGGAAAAAAAATATTCCACCTAAGTCTGGAGCTGTGGAGCCAGGTTCGTCGTCTGGCTACACAAGGCCTCGAACGCTCTCTTTTCTGGGAGTAGCAAAACCGCTTTTAAAGCCGGAGCAGCAACAGCAAGTTTTGGCTTACCTTGCAGACTCAGCCTCTAGCTCTTTTGCCTCCTCTTCTGAAACTGGTAAATGTAAAAGCAGCGCGTCGCTTGTGGATGTTCACGGTCAGGGACAAGTCGCTTCCTTGTCCTCTTCAGCAAAAACAACAACAAGAGAGAAGGATGCAGCAGGCGACACAACGGGTTACTCCCTGGAGCTCTTTAAACATACCGTCCCTGGCTTAGAAAGTGAAACACTTAACAGGCCATGCCCATTACAAGTAGATTCTGACATGGAGTGCACTGATGCACAGCCACAGCCAGACTACTATGCTGGTCCTTTGACTCAGACCACAACATTGCCCTCTCAGGGTACTGATCCACAATCAGACCCTGATGAGACTATGTTGCCCCGTCACGAACGCTATACCACCGACCGACACGGTGACACAGACGAAGTTGCACACGAGCTAGAAGAGGAGGTAATAGATGACCCAGTTGTTGACCCCGATTGGCAGCCATTGGGGGAACAGGGGGCAGGCGGCAGTAGTTCAGAAGCCGAGGTGGAGGAGGGGCCGCAGCAGGCATCAACATCGCAACAGGTTCCATCTGCCGGGCCCGTATCTGGCCCAAAACGCGTGTCAAAGCCAAAACCTGTTGGAGGACAGCGTGGCCATCCGGTTAAAGCTCAATCTGCAATCCCTGAAAAGGGATCCGATGCTAGGAAGAGTGCAGTCTGGCATTTTTTTAAACAACATCCAATTGATCAGCGCAAAGTCATCTGTCAAAAATGTTCAACTAGCTTAAGCAGAGGTCAGAATCTGAAAAGTCTCAATACAAGTTGCATGCATAGACATTTAACCACCATGCATTTTCAAGCCTGGACTAACTACCAAACGTCCCTTAAGGTTGTAGCACCCTCGGCCAATGAAGCTAGTCAGCAACGCAACATCCCTTCCGTCACTGTAAGGCCACCATTTTCCGCACCACCGGCAGTATCTGTGCAGGTTTCTTTGCCAGCCAAAAGCAGTCAGGGTCAGGGAATCACCAGTTTTATAGGAGGAAATATTGCATCTAGGGCACCGGCGGAAACAATACCGTCTCCAACCGTCTCTCAGTCTGCCATGTCCACCGGCACACCCGCAAGTTCCACGATCTCCAGCTCTCCAGTCCAGCTCACCCTACATGAGACTCTGGTTAGAAAAAGGAAGTACTTATCCTCGCATCCGCATACACAGGGTTTTAACGCCCACATAGCTAGACTAATCTCGTTAGAGATGATGCCCTACCGGTTAGTTGAAAGTGAAGCTTTCAAAGCCCTGATGGAGTACGCTGAACCACGCTACGAGCTACCCAGTCGACACTTTTTTTCCAGAAAAGCCATCCCAGCCCTGCACCAGCATGTTAAACAGCGCATCGTCCATGCACTCAGGCAATCTGTGAGTACAAAGGTGCACCTGACTACAGATGCATGGACCAGTAGGCATGGCCAGGGACGTTACGTGTCCATCACGGCACACTGGGTGAATGTGGTGGATGCAGGGTCCACAGGGGACATCAATTTCGGGACAGTTGTGCCTAACCCACGGTCTAGGAAACAGTTGGCTGTAGGCGTTCGCACCCCCTCCTCCTCCTCCTCGTCCTCCTGCAGAAGCGAGAGCTCGTCCACAGACCGCAGTCGGCCAACCACTCCATCGGCAGCTGACACTGTTGCACACCAGTTGTCCCATTATGGGCCAGCTACTGGCAAGCGTCAGGAGGCTGTATTGGCTATGAAGTGTTTGGGCGACAACAGACACACCGCGGAAGTTCTGTCCGAGTTCTTGCAACAAGAAACGCAGTCATGGCTGGGCACAGTAGATCTTGAGGCAGGCAAGGTAGTGAGTGATAACGGAAGGAATTTCATGGCTGCCATCTCCCTTTCCCAACTGAAACACATTCCTTGCCTGGCTCACACCTTAAACCTGGTGGTGCAGTGCTTATTGAAAACTTATCCTGGGTTCTCCGACCTGCTCCTCAAAGTGCGTGGACTTTGCTCACATATCCGACGTTCGCCTGTACACTCCAGCCGTATGCAGACCTATCAGCGGTCTTTGAACCTTCCCCAGCATCGCCTAATCATAGACGTTGCAACAAGGTGGAACTCAACACTGCACATGCTTCAGAGACTGTGCCAACAGAGGCGGGCTGTTATGTTTTTCTGGGAGGATACACATACACGGGCAGGCAGTAGGATGGCAGACATGGAGTTGTCAGGTGTGCAGTGGTCGAAGATACAAGACATGTGTCAAGTCCTTCAGTGTTTTGAGGAATGCACACGGCTGGTTAGTGCAGACAACGCCATAATAAGCATGAGCATCCCCCGAATGTGTCTGCTGATGCAAAGTTTGACGCACATAAAGGATCAGGCGTCTGCACCAGAGGAAGAGGAAAGCCTTGATGACAGTCAGCCATTGTCTGGTCAGGGCAGTGTACAGGACGAGGTAGCGGGCGAAGAGGAGGTGGAGGACGAGGAGGATGGTGGGGATGAGTATATTTTTAATGAGGAAGCTTTCCCGGGGGCACTGGAAATTGGTTGCGTGGCAAGGCCGGGTTCTGGTTTTTTGAGGGACACAAGTGACGTAGATTTGCCTGAAACTGCCCCTCAACCAATCACAACCGCAGATTTGACAACTGGAACTTTGGCCCACATGGCGGATTATGCCTTATGTATCCTCAAAAGGGACACACGCATTACTAAAATGATGAACGATGATGATTACTGGTTGGCCTGCCTCCTTGATCCTCGCTATAAAGGCAAATTGCAAAATATTATGCCACATGAGAACTTGGAACTAATATTAGCAACCAAACAATCAACTCTTGTTGACCGTTTGCTTCAGGCATTCCCAGCACACAGCGCCCGTGATCGTTCTCACACGAGCTCCAGGGGGCAGCAGACCAGGAGTGTTAGGGGTGCACACATCAGAAGTGGCGTTGGACAGAGGGGTTTTCTGATCAGGTTGTGGAGTGATTTTGCTATGACCGCAGACAGGACAGGTACTGCTGCATCAATTGAAAGTGACAGGAGACAACATTTGTCCAGTATGGTTACTAACTATTTTTCATCCCTTATCGATGTTGTCCCTCAACCGTCATTCCCATTTGATTACTGGGCATCCAAATTAGACACCTGGCCAGAATTGGCAGAATATGCATTGCAGGAGCTTGCTTGCCCGGCAGCTAGTGTCCTATCAGAAAGAGTATTCAGTGCTGCAGGTTCAATATTAACCGAAAAAAGGACTCGTCTGGCTACCCAAAATGTTGATGATCTAACATTCATTAAAATGAACCACAACTGGATTTCGAATTCTTTTGCCCCACCTTGCCCGGCAGACACCTAGCTTTCCTATGAAAAGCTCTTGCCTGTGGACTACTGTGAATTACTTTTCGAATGTCTAATTTGCTGCAGCTGATTGTCCAGCATACGACATGTTTACACCTCCCTAAATGGCCAAACTCCCCACACGGGGCCGTGGTATCGCGACTTGGCGCAAGCACCCGTGAGAGTGCTGTTTGTCTGAAGAGGTGGGTGTGCCCGCTTTTGGTCGACAGCACTGCCACTGGGTCCCTCATAGTACAATAAAGTGTCTCTGGCGGTGGTGGTGCGCACCCAACGTCAGACACACTGTTGTAACATGAGGGGCCCTGAGCCTGTACCGCCGGCCACAAGAGAGTTCACCCAACCCCAGGTCAAACATTGCTCTACCACTTCCACAGTTATCTCTCACACTTCCACCAATGTTTAGTCTATGCGCTGACATCCTTCCATTCCTGCCACTGACAATACCATTGTGTTGACATGTATGATGGCACTTAACAAAGTCAGGGGCAGTGTCCTCTATTTACCACAGTAAATACTTTGCACTAAATTAGTAGGTCTGAAACTACGCAGAGGATCCCACCCCTGAACCTAATGATTGCACCCTTTAGTGTTTTCGTTTTGTTTTAATGCGAGACATTCACATTTATTTATTGTTTTGGACTACTAACTGGCAGACACTCATTACAATCGGCCTCCGCTGACCAGACCACTGCTGCCCGTCTACCCCTGGAACCAATTTTAAATTGCCTACAGCCAGCCCATTTTATTATGTTAGGCCTTCGAAGCCTGTCTGCGGCCCTTTCTTTCAACTACTACTACACTGACCTGTCTACTGCTGCCCGTGTACTCCTGGAACCAATTATAAAGTGCCTACAGCCTGTCCAATTTTTTTTATGTTAGGCCTTCGAAGCCTGTCTGCGGTCCCTCCTTCCACTAGGACTCCACTGACCATTCTACTGCTGCCCGTGTACCCCTGGAACCAATTTTAAATTGCCTACAGCCCAATTTTTTTATGTTAGGCCTTTGAAGCCTGTCTGCGGTCCCTCCTTCCACTAGGACTCCACTGACCATTCTACTGCTGCCCGTGTACCCCTGGAATCAATTTTAAATTGCCTACAGCCAGCCCAATTTTTTTTATATTAGGCCTTCAAAGCCTGTCTGCGGTCCCTCCTTCCACAAGGCCTCCACTGACCATTCTACTGCTGCCCGTGTACCCCTGGAACCAATTTTAAATTGCCAACAGCCCTATTTTGTTATGTTAGGCCTTCGAAGCCTGTCTGCGGTCCCTCCTTCCACAAGGCCTCCACTGACCATTCTACTGCTGCCTGTGTACCCCTGGAACCAATTTTAAATTGCCAACAGCCCTATTTTGTTATGTTAGGCCTTAGAAGCCTCTCTGCGGTCCCTTCTTTCTACTACTACTACACTGACCAGACCATTGCTGCCCGTGTACCCCTGGAACCAATTTTAAATTGCCAACAGCCCTATTTTGTTATGTTAGGCCTTCGAAGCCTGTCTGCGGTCCCTTCTTTCTACTACTACTACACTGACCAGACCACTGCTGCCCGTGTACCCCTGGAACCTATTTTTAATTGCATAGAGCATCCTTTTTTTAATAGTAGGCGTACAAAGTCTGCCTGCGGTCCACTATTGAAATTGTCCTCCACTGCCCAGAGCAATGCTGCCTGTGTACCCCTGTAACCTTTTTTAAGCTGCAGTGAGCCACATTTTTGGTTTAAGGCTTACTACCTGTGTCTGTCTGCGCCACTCAATACAGCTGTGTTCCTTTGAAAAAAGCTGAGCGTCAATAGTCTTGTTTTCAGCCTCTAGGAATTTTAAAACTGCATTTGGGGTACAACTTTGGTAGGGCCTACTAACGGTGTCTGCCGCCCCAAGGTGTGCCCCAGGTTTCGTCCACATTGCTTCGGTCTTCCGACTCTCGTTTAGTAGTTGTAGAAAGCTACACTGCATTAGGCCTACAAATTGGGTATGGGGTGTAGAGAGATGGTGTGTTCTGTTGTGAATTCTGTGGCTGAGTTCACTTCTGTGGTCACAAGTGGTATTGCAGTCTCTGGGCTTCCTCCCTCAGGTGTTTTGGTGAGCTCGTTGGCTGCCTTGCTATTTAGCTCCACCTGAGTCTGTCTTCCTTGCTCCTTGTCAATGTTCCAGTGTTGGATCTGAGCTACTGCATCTTTCCTTGGGCCTGCTGCTCTGCTAGATAAGTGCTTCTAGTTTGTTTTCTGTTTTTTTCTGTCCAGCTTGCTATTGTCTTTTGCTGGAAGCTCTGAGAAGCAGAGGGGTGCACCGCCGTGCTGTTAGTTCGGCACGGTGGGTCTTTTTGCCCCTTTGCGTGGTTTTCGTTTTAGGGTTTTTTGTAGACTGCATAGTTCTCTTTGCTATCCTCGCTCTGTCTAGAATATCGGGCCTCACTTTGCTGAATCTATTTCATTCCTACGTTTGTCTTTTCATCTTGCTAACAGTCATTATATGTGGGGGGCTGCCTATTCCTTTGGGGTATTTCTCTGAGGTAAGTCAGGCTTGTATTTCTATCTTCAGGCTAGTCAGCTCCTCAGGCAGTGCCGAGTTGCATAGGTAGTTGTTAGGCGCAATCCACTGCTGCTTATAGTTGTGTGAGGATAGATCAGGTACTGCAGTCTACAGAGATTCCACGTCTCAGAGCTCGTCCTATTGTTTTTGGTTATTGCCAGATCTCTGTATGTGCGCTGATTACTGCACGCTGTGTTGCCTGATTGCCAGCCATAACAGTACAAGGAGCCAAACCAATGATTCCCAATAGAGGGAAAAAAGAAATCCTGACATCATTTTTTTTTCTTAGCTCTGTCTTCAGTCTTTTTTTTCCCCTAGACATTAGAGTGCTTCAGGACACAGCTGTGGACATGGATATTCAGGCTCTGTGCTCCTCAATGGATAATCTCGTTGTAAATGTACAAAAGATTCAAGATACTATTGATCAGAAATCGATGCTAGAACCAAGAATTCCGATTCCTGATTTGTTTTTTGGTGACAGAACTAAGTTCCTGAGCTTCAGAAATAATTGTAAGCTATTTTTGGCCTTGAAACCTCATTCTTCTGGTAATCCTATTCAACAGGTTTTGATTATTATTTCTTTTTTGCGCGGCGACCCACAGGACTGGGCGTTTTCTCTTGCACCAGGAGATTCTGCATTGAGTAATGTTGATGCATTTTTCCTGGCGCTCGGATTGCTTTACGATGAGCCTAATTCAGTGGATCAGGCTGAGAAAAATCTGCTGGCTTTATGCCAGGGTCAGGATGATGTAGAAGTATATTGTCAGAAATTTAGGAAATGGTCAGTACTCACTCTGTGGAATGAATCTGCACTAGCGGCTTTGTTCAGAAAGGGTCTCTCTGAAGCTCTTAAGGATGTAATGGTGGGATTTCCTATGCCTGCTGGTTTGAATGAGTCTATGTCCTTGGCCATTCAGATCGGTCGTCGCTTGCGCGAGCGTAAATCTGTGCACCATCTGGCGGTACTGCCTGAGAGTAAACCTGAGCCTATGCAGTGCGACAGGACTATGACTAAAGTAGAACGGCAAGAACACAGACGTCTGAACAGACTGTGTTTCTATTGTGGTGATTCTACTCATGCTATTTCTAATTGTCCTAAACGCACTAGGCGGTTCGATAGCTCTGCCGTTATTGGTACTGTACAGTCCAAATTCCTTTTGTCCATTACCTTAATGTGCTCTTTGTCATCGTATTCTGTCATGGCGTTTGTGGATTCAGGCGCTGCCCTGAATCTGATGGATTTGGATTATGCTAAACGTTGTGGATTTTTCTTGGAGCCTTTGCGGTGTCCTATTCCGTTGAGAGGAATTGATGCTACACCTTTGGCCAAGAATAAGCCTCAGTACTGGGCCCAGCTGACCATGTGCATGGCTCCTGCACATCAGGAAGTTATTCGCTTTCTGGTACTGCATAATTTGCATGATGTGGTCGTGTTGGGGTTGCCATGGCTACAAACCCATAATCCAGTATTGGATTGGAACTCTATGTCGGTAACCAGCTGGGGTTGTCAGGGAGTACATGGTGATGTTCCATTTTTGTCTATTTCGTCATCCATTCCTTCTGACATCCCAGAGTTCTTGTCGGACTTTCAGGATGTATTTGAAGAGTCCAAGTCTGATGCCCTACCTCCGCATAGGAATTGTGATTGTGCTATCGATTTGATTCCTGGTAGTAAATTCCCTAAGGGTCGTTTATTTAATTTGTCCGTACCTGAACACACCGCTATGCGCAGTTATGTGAAGGAGTCCCTGGAGAAGGGACATATTCGCCCATCGTCGTCACCATTGGGAGCAGGGTTCTTTTTTGTAGCCAAGAAGGATGGTTCGCTAAGACCGTGTATTGATTACCGCCTTCTTAATAAGATCACTGTTAAGTTTCAGTATCCCTTGCCATTGATTTCTGACTTGTTTGCTCGGATTAAGGGGGCTAGTTGGTTTACTAAGATTGATCTTCGTGGTGCGTATAATCTGGTGAGAATCAGGCAGGGAGATGAATGGAAAACGGCATTTAATACGCCCGAGGGTCATTTTGAGTATCTGGTGATGCCGTTCGGACTTGCCAATGCTCCATCTGTTTTTCAGTCTTTTATGCATGACATTTTCCGTGAGTATCTGGATAAATTCTTGATTGTTTACTTGGATGACATTTTGATCTTCTCAGATGATTGGGAGTCTCATGTGAAGCAAGTCAGAATGGTTTTCCAGGTACTGCGTGCTAATTCCTTGTTCGTGAAGGGATCAAAGTGTCTCTTCGGTGTGCAGAAAGTTTCATTTTTGGGGTTCATCTTTTCCCCTTCTACTATCGAGATGGATCCGGTTAAGGTTCAGGCCATCCAGGATTGGACTCAGCCGACATCTCTAAAAAGTCTGCAGAAATTCCTGGGCTTTGCTAATTTTTATCGTCGCTTCATCTGTAATTTTTCTAGCATTGCCAGACCATTGACCGATTTGACCAAGAAGGGTGCTGATTTGGTTAATTGGTCTTCTGCTGCCGTGGAAGCTTTTCAGGAGTTGAAGCGTCGTTTTTGCTGTGCCCCTGTGTTGTGTCAACCTGATGTTTCTCTTCCGTTCCAGGTCGAGGTTGATGCTTCTGAGATTGGTGCAGGGGCGGTTTTGTCACAGAGAGGTTCTGGTTGCTCAGTGTTCAAACCATGTGCTTTCTTTTCCAGGAAATTTTCTGCTGCTGAGCGTAATTATGATGTGGGCAACCGAGAGTTGCTGGCCATGAAGTGGGCATTCGAGGAGTGGCGTCATTGGCTTGAGGGTGCTAAGCATCGCGTGGTGGTATTGACTGATCATAAGAACTTGACTTATCTCGAGTCTGCCAAGCGCTTGAATCCTAGACAGGCCCGTTGGTCGTTATTTTTTGCTCGTTTTGATTTTGTGATTTCATACCTTCCGGGCTCTAAAAATGTGAAGGCGGATGCTCTGTCTAGGAGTTTTGTGCCCGACTCTCCGGGGTTATCTGAGCCGGCGAGTATCCTCAAGGAAGGAGTCATTGTGTCTGCCATCTCCCCTGATTTGCGGAGTGTGTTGCAGAAATTTCAGGCTAATAAACCTGATCGTTGTCCGGCCGAGAAACTGTTCGTCCCTGATAGGTGGACTAGTAAAGTTATCTCTGAACTTCATTGTTCGGTGCTGGCCGGTCATCCAGGAATCTTTGGTACCAGGGAGTTGGTTGCTAGATCCTTCTGGTGGCCATCTCTGTCACGGGATGTGCGTGCTTTTGTGCAGTCCTGTGGAATTTGTGCTAGGGCTAAGCCCTGCTGTTCACGTGCCAGTGGGTTGCTTTTGCCCTTGCCGGTCCCGAAGAGGCCTTGGACACATATTTCGATGGATTTCATTTCTGACCTTCCCGTTTCTCAAAAAATGTCGGTCATTTGGGTGGTCTGTGATCGCTTTTCTAAAATGGTCCATCTGGTGCCCTTGGTTAAATTGCCTTCCTCCTCTGATTTGGTGCCTTTGTTCTTCCAGCATGTGGTTCGTTTACATGGCATTCCTGAGAATATTGTTTCTGACAGAGGTTCCCAGTTTGTCTCGAGGTTCTGGCGAGCCTTTTGTGGTAGGATGGGCATTGACCTATCTTTCTCCTCGGCCTTCCATCCTCAGACTAATGGCCAGACCGAACGAACCAATCAGACCTTGGAAACATATCTGAGATGTTTTGTTTCCGCTGACCAGGATGATTGGGTGTCATTTTTGCCGTTGGCTGAGTTCGCCCTTAATAATCGGGCCAGCTCGGCTACCTTGGTCTCTCCATTTTTCTGCAATTCTGGGTTCCATCCTCGTTTCTCTTCAGGACAGGTTGAGTCTTCGGACTGTCCTGGTGTGGATTCTGTGGTGGACAGGTTGCAGCAGATCTGGACTCAGGTAGTGGACAATTTGACCTTGTCCCAGGAGAAGGCTCAGCTTTTCGCTAATCGCAGACGCCGTGTGGGACCCCGACTTCGTGTTGGGGATTTGGTTTGGTTATCTTCTCGTCATATTCCTATGAAGGTTTCCTCTCCTAAATTTAAACCTCGTTTTATTGGTCCGTATAGGATTTCTGAGATTCTCAATCCGGTGTCTTTTCGTCTGACCCTCCCAGACTCCTTTTCCATACATAATGTATTCCATAGGTCGTTGTTGAGGAGATACGTGGCACCTATGGTTCCATCTGTGGAGCCTCCTGCCCCTGTTTTGGTGGAGGGGGAATTGGAGTATATTGTGGAGAAGATTTTGGATTCTCGTGTCTCTAGACGGAAACTCCAGTATCTGGTCAAATGGAAGGGTTATGCTCAGGAAGATAATTCCTGGGTTTTTGCCTCTGATGTCCATGCCCCAGATCTTGTTCGTGCCTTTCATGTGGCTCATCCTGGTCGGCCTGGGGGTTCTGGTGAGGGTTCGGTGACCCCTCCTCAAGGGGGGGGTACTGTTGTGAATTCTGTGGCTGAGTTCACTTCTGTGGTCACAAGTGGTATTGCAGTCTCTGGGCTTCCTCCCTCAGGTGTTTTGGTGAGCTCGTTGGCTGCCTTGCTATTTAGCTCCACCTGAGTCTGTCTTCCTTGCTCCTTGTCAATGTTCCAGTGTTGGATCTGAGCTACTGCATCTTTCCTTGGGCCTGCTGCTCTGCTAGATAAGTGCTTCTAGTTTGTTTTCTGTTTTTTTCTGTCCAGCTTGCTATTGTCTTTTGCTGGAAGCTCTGAGAAGCAGAGGGGTGCACCGCCGTGCTGTTAGTTCGGCACGGTCGGTCTTTTTGCCCCTTTGCGTGGTTTTCGTTTTAGGGTTTTTTGTAGACTGCATAGTTCTCTTTGCTATCCTCGCTCTGTCTAGAATATCGGGCCTCACTTTGCTGAATCTATTTCATTCCTACGTTTGTCTTTTCATCTTGCTAACAGTCATTATATGTGGGGGGCTGCCTATTCCTTTGGGGTATTTCTCTGAGGTAAGTCAGGCTTCTATTTCTATGTTCAGGCTAGTCAGCTCCTCAGGCAGTGCCGAGTTGCATAGGTAGTTGTTAGGCGCAATCCACTGCTGCTTATAGTTGTGTGAGGATAGATCAGGTACTGCAGTCTACAGAGATTCCACGTCTCAGAGCTCGTCCTATTGTTTTTGGTTATTGCCAGATCTCTGTATGTGCGCTGATTACTGCACGCTGTGTTGCCTGATTGCCAGCCATAACAGTGTTCCACTCCAAGGTGTTCTCCAGGTTGCCTTTCCTGAGCTTCTATCTTCAGGCTCTCGTTTAGTAGTTGTTGGAAACTACACTGCATTAGGCCTACAAAATGGGTATGGGGTGTAGAGAGATGGTGTGTTCCACTCCAAGGTGTTCCCCAGGTTTCCTCGCCATTGCTTCGATCTTAATGCTCTCGTTTAGTAGTTGTTGGAAACTACACTGCATTAGGCCTACAAATTGGGTATGGGGTGTAGAGACGGTGTGTTCCACTCCAAGGTGTTCTCCAGGTTGCCTTTCCTGAGCTTCTATCTTCAGGCTCTCGTTTAGTAGTTGTTGGAAACTACACTGCATTAGGCCTACAAAATGGGTATGGGGTGTAGAGAGATGGTGTGTTCCACTCCAAGGTGTTCCCCAGGTTTCCTCGCCATTGCTTCGATCTTAATGCTCTCGTTTAGTAGTTGTTGGAAACTACACTGCATTAGGCCTACAAATTGGGTATGGGGTGTAGAGACGGTGTGTTCCACTCCAAGGTGTTCTCCAGGTTGCCTTTCCTGAGCTTCTATCTTTAGGCTCTAGTTTAGTAGTTGTTGGAAACTACACTGCATTAGGCCTACAAATTGGGTATGGGGTGTAGAGAGATGGTGTGTTCCACTACAAGGTGTTCCCCAGGTTTCGTCCACATTGCTTCGGTCTTCCGACTCTCGTTTAGTAGTTGTAGAAAACTACACTGCATTAGGCCTACAAATTGGGTATGGGGTGTAGAGAGATGGTGTGTTCCACTCCAAGGTGTTCTCCAGGTTGCCTTTCCTGAGCTTCTATCTTCAGGCTCTCGTTTAGTAGTTGTTGGAAACTACACTGCATTAGGCCTACAAAATGGGTATGGGGTGTAGAGAGATGGTGTGTTCCACTCCAAGGTGTTCCCCAGGTTTCCTCGCCATTGCTTCGATCTTAATGCTCTCGTTTAGTAGTTGTTGGAAACTACACTGCATTAGGCCTACAAATTGGGTATGGGGTGTAGAGACGGTGTGTTCCACTCCAAGGTGTTCTCCAGGTTGCCTTTCCTGAGCTTCTATCTTCAGGCTCTCGTTTAGTAGTTGTTGGAAACTACACTGCATTAGGCCTACAAAATGGGTATGGGGTGTAGAGAGATGGTGTGTTCCACTCCAAGGTGTTCCCCAGGTTTCCTCGCCATTGCATCCATCTTAATGCTCTCGTTAAGTAGTTGTTGGAAACTACACTGCATTAGGCCTACAAATTGGGTATGGGGTGTAGAGAGATGGTGTGTTCCACTACAAGGTGTTCCCCAGGTTTCGTCCACATTGCTTCGGTCTTCCGACTCTCGTTTAGTAGTTGTAGAAAACTACACTGCATTAGGCCTACAAATTGGGTATGGGGTGTAGAGAGATGGTGTGTTCCACTCCAAGGTGTTCTCCAGGTTGCCTTTCCTGAGCTTCTATCTTCAGGCTCTCGTTTAGTAGTTGTTGGAAACTACACTGCATTAGGCCTACAAAATGGGTATGGGGTGTAGAGAGATGGTGTGTTCCACTCCAAGGTGTTCCCCAGGTTTCCTCGCCATTGCTTCGATCTTAATGCTCTCGTTTAGTAGTTGTTGGAAACTACACTGCATTAGGCCTACAAATTGGGTATGGGGTGTAGAGACGGTGTGTTCCACTCCAAGGTGTTCTCCAGGTTGCCTTTCCTGAGCTTCTATCTTCAGGCTCTCGTTTAGTAGTTGTTGGAAACTACACTGCATTAGGCCTACAAAATGGGTATGGGGTGTAGAGAGATGGTGTGTTCCACTCCAAGGTGTTCCCCAGGTTTCCTCGCCATTGCTTCGATCTTAATGCTCTCGTTTAGTAGTTGTTGGAAACTACACTGCATTAGGCCTACAAATTGGGTATGGGGTGTAGAGACGGTGTGTTCCACTACAAGGTGTTCTCCAGGTTGCCTTTCCTGAGCTTCTATCTTCAGGCTCTCGTTTAGTAGTTGTTGGAAACTACACTGCATTAGGCCTACAAAATGGGTATGGGGTGTAGAGAGATGGTGTGTTCCACTCCAAGGTGTTCCCCAGGTTTCCTCGCCATTGCTTCGATCTTAATGCTCTCGTTTAGTAGTTGTTGGAAACTACACTGCATTAGGCCTACAAATTGGGTATGGGGTGTAGAGACGGTGTGTTCCACTCCAAGGTGTTCTCCAGGTTGCCTTTCCTGAGCTTCTATCTTCAGGCTCTCGTTTAGTAGTTGTTGGAAACTACACTGCATTAGGCCTACAAAATGGGTATGGGGTGTAGAGAGATGGTGTGTTCCACTCCAAAGTGTTCCCCAGGTTTCCTCGCCATTGCTTCCATCTTAATGCTCTCGTTTAGTAGTTGTTGGAAACTACACTGCATTAGGCCTACAAATTGGGTATGGGGTGTAGAGAGATGGTGTGTTCCACTACAAGGTGTTCCCCAGGTTTCATCCACATTGCTTCGGTCTTCCGACTCTCGTTTAGTAGTTGTAGAAAGCTACACTGCATTAGGCCTACAAATTGGGTATGGGGTGTAGAGAGATGGTGTGTTCCACTCCAAGGTGTTCTCCAGGTTGCCTTTCCTGAGCTTCTATCTTCAGGCTCTCGTTTAGTAGTTGTTGAAAACTACACTGCATTAGGCCTACAAAATGGGTATGGGGTGTAGAGAGATGGTGTGTTCCACTCCAAGGTGTTCCCCAGGTTTCCTCGCCATTGCTTCGATCTAAATGCTCTCGTTTAGTAGTTGTTGGAAACTACACTGCATTAGGCCTACAAATTGGGTATGGGGTGTAGAGACGGTGTGTTCCACTCCAAGGTGTTCTCCAGGTTGCCTTTCCTGAGCTTCTATCTTCAGGCTCTCGTTAAGTAGTTGTTGGAAACTACACTGCATTAGGCCTACAAAATGGGTATGGGGTGTAGAGAGATGGTGTGTTCCACTCCAAGGTGTTCTCCAGGTTGCCTTTCCTGAGCTTCTATCTTCAGGCTCTTGTTAAATAGTTGTTAAATGGAACAACTGCATTTGGCGTACTAGTTGGTTTGGGGCCTACTAACAGTGTCTGCCGCTCCTTGCTGTTCTCCTGGTTTCCTGTCCTGAAATTCCATTTTCAGGCTCTCGTTAAGTAGTTGTTAATGTTAGACTGCATTTGGCCTACTAGTTGGGTTGGGGCCTACTATCGGTGTCTGCCACTCCTTGCCGTTCTCCTCCACTGAACAAAGCTGTGCCGCCTGTTTACTACGGTTGCCAATTTTGAACTGCATTTCGACTACTTACTGATTTGGGCCTACTCTCTGTGTCAGCCTCTCATTCCAGTTGTCCTCCACTGCAATGCCCCCTGGTTAGTCCTGTGTTACCAATTTTGAACTGCATTTAGCCCACTTTATTCTTTGGGCCTATATCTGTGTTTCCTCCTCATCCTGCCCATTGCCCAGCCAGTGATAGATGAGTCTGCTGGTACATTGACCCATAACGCAAAATTCCCCGTGGACGCTACACAGCAAGATTGTGACCCTGCTGAAAGTCAGGTTCCTCTTCCCGCATACCATACCACCTTACACGGGGACAAAGAGGAAGGTGCAGATGAAAGTGCAGGTTCCTTCATCAGGTGAGGGGAGGAATACTAGTTGGTGACGTCACTGGCACAGGGCCTCTCATAGTACGCAAAAGTGTTGCTGCCGGTGGGAGGTGCCCCCGCCGTGCAAACACACCGCTGTACTTTGAGGGGCCCTGTGCCAGTGCCAATGCCAACGAGTGGGCCCCCCCTGCTTGCTCAGGATCTCAGCACTTGCAAAGTTGAAATACTTACCTCTCCCTGCTCCACTGCCGTGACGTGTTCCAGATTTCCTGGGCCCACTAATTACTTGAACCAGCCCTACCCCCCACAACTTTAGCCAAATGACCCCCAATTTCAAATGCCTTCCAATTATTATAAGATAAATTACGATTGACAAGCTTCTGTAACAAGAATGGATGTTTTTGCCATTAAAATGGGCAGTGTAGGTGTTTTCCTGGCCTCCACTCACTGCCGACTATGCTCCCCCATTGACTTGCATTGGGTTTCGTGTTTCGGGCGATACCCAACTTTTCACGATAATCGGCCGATTCCACTCGACTCGACTTCTAAGATAGTCGGGTTTCGCGAAACACGGCTCGACTCTAAAAAGGTCAAGGTCGCTCAACCCTAGTTCTGACCACTGTCAGGTCCCCATGCCTTCCAATCCAGTAGCATTCAGCTATGTGTGATTAAACTCCCTCCCTAACCAGCCCTGTATAGCATAATTCAGGTACATAAATGCCTTAGAAAAGAATTTATAACCACCATTTTCCTATGATAACGAGGTCTTTCACTAGTCAATGGGACGTTAGTTCCCCAGATTAGTCAGCCCTCTTTCCATGTTATTACGCCCCTGTGTAATTTGCATAAATGGCATTATCGCCGCTTATGGAAATCTAGCGCATGCGTGCCGCGCATTTTGACAGCATCCCTGCACCTCTGCAGCGGCTGCATGCTTCCCGGCTTCAGAGTCGTGCCCTGCGCATGAACGGAAGCCATCTTCTGAACTTCCGGCCATATGCAGTGCGTCTCTGAAGCTAGGAGTACGCTTCCCGACTGCAGAGATGCGCACCATGCATGTCCGCAGGATTAGAAGATAGCTTCCGGTCATGCGCAGTGTGCACCTCTGAAATCAGGAAGTGTACACCCCAATTCAGAGACGCAGTGGCGCTGCTGGAATGAGCAGCACGGGAGCGCAGATTTGCATGAGCTAGAGATGACACCGCTCATGCAAATTATCTTATCACGCCCACATGATAACATGATAGCATGGAAATAGGGCTGACTAATCTGGGGAACTAACGCCACATCGACTAATCAAAGTCCTTCGTAGCATAGGGAAAGTAGAGGTTATAAATTATTTTTTAAAGAATTTATTCATCTGAATTAAGTTATAGAGGTTAGAGAGGGAGTTTAATCACACATGGTTGAATGCTGCTGGATTGGAAGGCATGAGGGCACCTTACAGGTTTACTTTAAAGCTGGGTTGTGGCGAAGTAGAGAGAAGCAGTGTGCCTCATTAGCCTTGGAGTAAACTACAGAGGAAGGATATTGAATGTGTAAAATGCTTGTTACTGTAAAAGAAACACCCATAAGACTTTGTATCCACTATCCTTCACATATAATCTTTACCAAGTTACCACTAATAAATCATATAAAAATGAAGGTGCAGATAACCACATCATCTTTGGAGTAAAAAATAAACTTTATTGAATAAATAATAAAAAAAAGTACATACAAAACTAGGGACAAATTGGTACGCATACCAGAAGAGATTAAGTAACTACATAGTATAACATACCGTATTTGCTCTGAAGAGATACCGTAGTTAAATTGAAATAATCATATGGGAAGTTATGTAAGACTAATATAGTGCAAATAGTAAAGGGCAATAATATTCAGTAAACACTATGGTTTATATTTTATACATATCTCCATTTAAGGCATCATACTGAGAGAAAACAGAACCAAAAGGTATAGAATAATAAATAACCTGATTACATTACCAAAACTGGAGTGTAATACCAAATGCCTCTACGCGCGTTTTGGCGCCAAAGCCTTCTTCTGGGAGAATGTGGAAATTCTTGATACTGTAAAAGAAACAGAGACTTTGTACCCGCTATCGTTTGTATATAATCTTTATAATATATAATCTTTCCCCAGCTACCACTCAGTAAAGAGTTTTATTGGAACGGAAGTCTCCTTCATTGAATTGTAAATCACATGCCCACACCACGGACTACATGCGGTCTGCATGGGCGTAAGCACCTCACGGCAGAAGTCCACACACCCAGTCAGGACCTACACTTTCATGCAGAGCACCGCGGCATAAAAGAAGATGATTGCCTCGCCCACGACAACCGCCCCGAGCCGCGGTACAAATATGACAAGTATGAGCATCACAAATGTCACACAAGGCCAACCGTGCTTTCCCCATTTAGGCTGGCCATACACATTAGAATGCTGTCAGCCGATCGTTTGGCCAAGCCAACAGCCATCTCAGTTGCCTCTCGCTCGGCCTTGTGCTCCTGTGTTCTCCATTAGATTTCAGTCGGTGGCTTATCTCCAGCCGAACAATGCGATCAGTTGTCTAAAATTGGACATTTCCTCCAACCAGTCGGCCATAGCTTCCTTATACATCAGCCAAGCTGGTCGATATTGGCAGATTGGGCCAACATTAGTCTAATGTGTATGGGGGCCTTTAGGCAGTATTATAGGACACTATTATGGAGAGGAGGCCCCATCATTTTTTCTTTGCCCAGGAGCCTCCACAAAGATAATCCATCCCTGAATGCCTCATCTGTAACTAGTTTCTTGGGCTCCTGGAGTCATTCTTTGAGTGTCATAGGGTTTAGCATCCTTCCTCTGTATTTCCCCGACACAGCTGTTTGCTGCCTTGGCTTTAGATATAGTGAGCGGAGTAGAAGGGACTGAATTATATCGATATGACAGAGTTTGACGAGATGGGAATAAGCAGCTGGAGCTTTTCTCAGTCTAGACTGCTGGAAATCCGCTGTCATCACTTGCTTTTGTGCGCAGATTCTGGCCGTGCTGGGTATACACAGCATGAACGATATATACTGCTCTGTAGCCTCCAGTTTTTCCTTATGCCTGCATTATTATTTTGCACTGAATTAAACCTACGGCTTTTTGAATTTATGGTTGTAATACCGCTGCACGTTCTTTTCCCCCTGTGTTCTTTACGGCAGTTATATAGTGTTGACTTAGTGTATCTACCATAAGCATTGCATTGTACAGTGGGGCAAAAAAGTATTTAGTCAGTCAGCAATAGTGCAAGTTCCACCACTTAAAAAGATGAGAGGCGTCTGTAATTTACATCATAGGTAGACCTCAACTATGGGAGACAAACTGAGAAAAAAAAATCCAGAAAATCACATTGTCTGTTTTTTTAACATTTTATTTGCATATTATGGTGGAAAATAAGTATTTGGTCAGAAACAAACAATCAAGATTTCTGGCTCTCACAGACCTGTAACTTCTTCTTTAAGAGTCTCCTCTTTCCTCCACTCATTACCTGTAGTAATGGCACCTGTTTAAACTTGTTATCAGTATAAAAAGACACCTGTGCACACCCTCAAACAGTCTGACTCCAAACTCCACTAAGGTGAAGACCAAAGAGCTGTCAAAGGACACCAGAAACAAAATTGTAGCCCTGCACCAGGCTGGGAAGACTGAATCTGCAATAGTCAACCAGCTTGGAGTGAAGAAATCAACAGTGGGAGCAATAATTAGAAAATGGAAGACATACAAGACCACTGATAATCTCCCTCGATCTGGGGCTCCACGCAAAATCCCACCCCGTGGGGTCAGAATGATCGAAAGAACGGTGAGCAAAAATCCCAGAACCACGCAGGGGGACCTAGTGAATGAACTGCAGAGAGCTGGGACCAATGTAACAAGACCTACCATAAGTAACACATTACGCCACCATGGACTCAGATCCTGCAGTGCCAGACGTGTCCCACTGCTTAAGCCAGTACATGTCCGGGCCCGTCTGAAGTTTGCTAGAGAGCATTTGGATGATCCAGAGGAGTTTTGGGAGAATGTCCTATGGTCTGATGAAACCAAACTGGAACTGTTTGGTAGAAACACAACTTGTCGTGTTTGGAGGAAAAAGAATACTGAGTTGCATCCATCAAACACCATACCTACTGTAAAGCATGGTGGTGGAAACATCATGCTTTGGGGCTGTTTCTCTGCAAAGGGGCCAGGACGACTGATCCGGGTACATGAAAGAATGAATGGGGCCATGTATCGTGAGATTTTGAGTGCAAACCTCCTTCCATCAGCAAGGGCATTGAAGATGAAACGTGGCTGGGTCTTTCAACATGACAATGATCCAAAGCACACCGCCAGGGCAACGAAGGAGTGGCTTCGTAAGAAGCATTTCAAGGTCCTGGATTGGCCTAGCCAGTCTCCAGATCTCAACCCTATAGAAAACCTTTGAAGGGAGTTGAAAGTCCGTGTTGCCAAGCGAAAAGCCAAAAACATCACTGCTCTAGAGGAGATCTGCATGGAGGAATGGGCCAACATACCAACAACAGTGTGTGGCAACCTTGTGAAGACTTACAGAAAACGTTTGACCTCTGTCATTGCCAACAAAGGATATATTACAAAGCATTGAGATGAAATTTTGTTTCTGACCAAATACTTATTTTCCACCATAATATGCAAATAAAATGTTAAAAAAACAGACAATGTGATTTTCTGGATTTTTTTTTCTCAGTTTGTCTCCCATAGTTGAGGTCTACCTATGATGTAAATTACAGACGCCTCTCATCTTTTTAAGTGGCGGAACTTGCACTATTGCTGACTGACTAAATACTTTTTTGCCCCACTGTATATGGAAAATGTATAACAAAGAATCAGGATAAAAAAAACTAACATGAAAGTCCTAAAAAAAATATAAACTACCGTAAATTGGGATTGTAACAACCTATAAAAAATGTATAACATAATCGGTATAAGCCATAACAAAAAAACTGTGGAATTACTTTTTTTCTGAGTTTGTATGCCAAAATGAGTTATTATAAATTAAAGGCTAATGTATATACTACACTACAACATGGCAACAAATGTATATACTACACTACAACATGGCACCTAATGTATATACTACACTACAACATGGCACCTAATGTATATACTACACTACAACATGGCACTAGGGTTGAGCGAAACGGGTCGAACATTTTCAAAAGTCGCCGACTTTTGGCGAAGTCGAGTTTCATGAAACCCGATCCGACCCCTGTGCGTGGTCGGCCATGCGGTACGCGACTTTCGCGCCAAAGTCGCGTTTCAATGACGCGAAAAGCGCCATTTCTCAGCCAATGAAGGTAAACGCAGAGTGTGGGCAGCGCGATGACATAGGTCCTGGTCCCCACCATCTTAGAGAAGGGCATTGCAGTGATTGGCTTGCTGTCTGCGGCGTCACAGGGGCTATAAAGGGGAGTTCCCGCCGACCGCCATGTTACTGCTGCTGATCTGAGCTTAGGGAGAGGTTGCTGCCGCTTCGTCAGAAGCAGGGATAGCGTTAGGCAGGGTCCATTAACCACAAAACCGCTTGTGCTGTAGCGATTTCCACTGCCCAACACCACCTTCGGTGTGCAGGGACAGTGGAAGCTCCTTTTTTTTTTTTTTCCTCAGCGCTGTAGCTCATTGGGCTGCCCTAGAAGGCTCCCTGATAGCTGCATTGCTGTGTGTACGCCGCTGTGCAAACCAACTGCTTTTTTCAAAGCACAAATCCTCTTGTTCCTTCCTTTCTGCACAGCTATCTTGTTTGTTTGTCCACACTTTTTATTTAATTTGTGCATCAGTCCACTCCTTATTGCTGCCTGCCATACCTGGCTGAGATTACTGCAGGGAGATAGTAATTGAAGGACAGTTCCTTTTTTTTTTTTTTTTTTTTTGTGGGAGATTAAGATTGACATTTCTGCTAGAGTGCCATCTCTGTCTGTGTCATCTCTCACTCAGTGGGCCATAGAAAGCCTATTTATTTTTTTGCTTGATTTGGGTTCCAAAATCTACCAGAAAAAATCACAACATCAATCAGTGGGAGAAAAATATTGGCCTCAGGGCTTGTGTGCCACTCCTTACTCCTGTGTGTGCCATCTCTCACTCAGTGGGCCATAGAAAGCCTATTAATTTTTTTGCTTGATTTGGGTTCTAAATTCTACCTGAAAAAATCAATAAATCAATCAGTGGGAGATTAATATTGGCCTTTGGGCTTGTGTGCCAGTCCTAAGCGTGCCATCTTTCTCTCTCTCAGATAGTGGGCCATAGAAAGCCTATTTTTTTATTATTTTATTGGGTTTATAAATTTTCCCTGGAAAAAAAAAAAAGTGGGAGATTAATATTGGCCTCTGGGCTTGTGTGCCAGTCCTGAGCGTGCCATCTCTCTCACAAATAGTGGGCCATAGAAAGCCTATTTATTTTTTTGGTTGATTTGGGTTCATAATTCTACCTGAAAAAATCAATCAATCAATCAGTGGGAGATTAATATTGGCCTTTGGGCTTGTGTGCCAGTCCTAAGCGTGCCATCTCTCTCTCTCAGATAGTGGGCCATAGAAAGCCTATTTTTTTATTATTTTATTGGGTTTATAAATTTTCCCTGGAAAAAAAAAAAAGTGGGAGATTAATATTGGCCTCTGGGCTTGTGTGCCAGTCCTGAGCGTGCCATCTCTCTCACAAATAGTGGGCCATAGAAAGCCTATTTATTTTTTTGGTTGATTTGGGTTCATAATTCTACCTGAAAAAATCAATCAATCAATCAGTGGGAGATTAATATTGGCCTTTGGGCTTGTGTGCCAGTCCTAAGCGTGCCATCTCTCTCTCTCAGATAGTGGGCCATAGAAAGCCTATTTATTATTATTTTTTTTATTGGGTTTATAAATTTTCCCTGGAAAAAAAAAAAATGGGAGATTAATATTAGCCTCTGGGCTTGTGTGCCAGTCCTGAGCGTGCCATCTCTCTCACAAATAGTGGGCCATAGAAAGCCTATTAATTTTTTTGCTTGATTTGGGTTCCAAAATCTACCAAAAAAAATCACTAAATCAATCAGTGGGAGATTAATATTGGCCTCTGGGCTTGTGTGCCACTCCTGACTCCTGTGAGCGTCATCTGTCACTCAGTGGGCCCTAGAAAGCCTATTTTTTGTTTTATTTGTTTTCTAAATTCTCCCTGAAAAAATCATTTTATTTTCTTTGGTTTCTAAATTATTCCTGAAAAAAATCATTTTTTTTGTATTTTTTTTTCTCTAAAGTCTCCCTGAAAAAAAAAAAAAAAAAAAATCTGTGGGAGATTCATATTGCCCCTTCTGCTTGTGTGCCAGTCTTGACTCCTGGGTGTGCCATCTCTCTCTCTCTCCCCAATTGTGGGCCATAGAAAGCCTATTAATTTTTTTGCTTGATTTGGGTTCCAAAATCTACCAAAAATAATCACTAAATCAATCAGTGGGAGATTAATATTGGCCTCTGGGCTTGTCTGCCACTCCTGACTCCTGTGTGCGTCATCTGTCACTCAGTGGGCCCTAGAAAGCCTATTTTTTGTTTTATTTGTTTTCTAAATTCTCCCTGAAAAAATCATTTTATTTTCTTTGGTTTCTAAATTATTCCTGAAAAAAATCATTTTTTTTGTATTTTTTTTTCTCTAAAGTCTCCCTGAAAAAAAAAAAAAAAAAAAAATCTGTGGGAGATTCATATTGCCCCTTCTGCTTGTGTGCCAGTCTTGACTCCTGGGTGTGCCATCTCTCTCTCTCTCCCCAATTGTGGGCCATAGAAAGCCTATTAATTTTTTTGCTTGATTTGGGTTCCAAAATCTACCAAAAAAAATAACTAAATCAATCAGTGGGAGATTAATATTGGCCTCTGGGCTTGTGTGCCACTCCTGACTCCTGTGTGCGTCATCTGTCACTCAGTGGGCCCTAGAAAGCCTATTTTTTGTTTTATTTGTTTTCTAAATTCTCCCTGAAACAATCATTTTATTTTCTTTGGTTTCTAAATTATTCCTGAAAAAAATCATTTTTTTTGTATTTTTTTTTTCTCTAAAGTCTCCCTGAAAAAAAAAAATAAAAATCTGTGGGAGATTCATATTGCCCCTTCTGCTTGTGTGCCAGTCTTGACTCCTGGGTGTGCCATCTCTCTCTCTCTCCCCAATTGTGGGCCATAGAAAGCCTATTAATTTTTTTGCTTGATTTGGGTTCCAAAATCTACCAAAAATAATCACTAAATCAATCAGTGGGAGATTAATATTGGCCTCTGGGCTTGTCTGCCACTCCTGACTCCTGTGTGCGTCATCTGTCACTCAGTGGGCCCTAGAAAGCCTATTTTTTGTTTTATTTGTTTTCTAAATTCTCCCTGAAAAAATCATTTTATTTTCTTTGGTTTCTAAATTATTCCTGAAAAAAATCATTTTTTTTGTATTTTTTTTTCTCTAAAGTCTCCCTGAAAAAAAAAAAAAAAAAAAATCTGTGGGAGATTCATATTGCCCCTTCTGCTTGTGTGCCAGTCTTGACTCCTGGGTGTGCCATCTCTCTCTCTCTCCCCAATTGTGGGCCATAGAAAGCCTATTAATTTTTTTGCTTGATTTGGGTTCCAAAATCTACCAAAAAAAATAACTAAATCAATCAGTGGGAGATTAATATTGGCCTCTGGGCTTGTGTGCCACTCCTGACTCCTGTGTGCGTCATCTGTCACTCAGTGGGCCCTAGAAAGCCTATTTTTTGTTTTATTTGTTTTCTAAATTCTCCCTGAAACAATCATTTTATTTTCTTTGGTTTCTAAATTATTCCTGAAAAAAATCATTTTTTTTGTATTTTTTTTTCTCTCAAGTCTCCCTGAAAAAAAAAAAAAAAAAAAAAAAATCTGTGGGAGATTCATATTGCCCCTTCTGCTTGCGTGCCAGTCTTGACTCCTGGGTGTGCCATCTCTCTCTCTCTCCCCAATTGTGGGCCATAGAAAGCCTATTAATTTTTTTGCTTGATTTGGGTTCCAAAATCTACCAAAAAAAATAACTAAATCAATCGGTGGGAGATTAATATTGGCCTCTGGGCTTGTGTGCCACTCCTGACTCCTGTGTGCGTCATCTGTCACTCAGTGGGCCCTAGAAAGCCTATTTTTTGTTTTATTTGTTTTCTAAATTCTCCCTGAAACAATCATTTTATATTCTTTGGTTTCTAAATTATTCCTGAAAAAAATCATTTTTTTTGTATTTTTTTTTCTCTCAAGTCCCCCTGAAAAAAAAAAAAAAAAAAAAAAAATCTGTGGGAGATTCATATTGCCCCTTCTGCTTGCGTGCCAGTCTTGACTCCTGGGTGTGCCATCTCTCTCTCTCTCCCCAATTGTGGGCCATAGAAAGCCTATTAATTTTTTTGCTTGATTTGGGTTCCAAAATCTACCAAAAAAAATAACTAAATCAATCGGTGGGAGATTAATATTGGCCTCTGGGCTTGTGTGCCACTCCTGACTCCTGTGTGCGTCCTCTCTCACTCAGTGGGCCCTACAAAGCCTTTTTTTTTTTTTTTTCCCTAAATTCTCCCTGAAACAATCATTTCATTTTATTTGTTTTATAAATTCTTCTGTAAAAAATAATTTTTTTTTAATTTTTTTTTTCTGAAGTCTCCCTTTTAAAAAAAACAAACACAAATCAGTGGGAGATAAATATTTACATTTGCGCTTCAGTGACAGTCCTGCGTGTGTGCCATCTCATTTGTTGCCAACAACAACAGAGTGTGTAACATTGTGGCTGATTTTCGTTGTGGTCTCACCCACCTGTAAAGGGGTAGCTAAATCATACTGAAGTTATAGCTCACCGTGTAAGTTGTGTGACAGCAACAAATACCGTTCGTTTGGTAACGTTTTTAAAACAATGAGGAAGTCTGGTGGAAGAGGTCGTGGCCGGGGGCGTTCATTGTCAGCTGGTAATGAGGGTAGTGGTGGAGCATCAGGTGGTCGTGGGAAAAAAAATATTGCACCTAAGTCTGGAGCTGTGGAGCCAGGTTCGTCGTCTGGCTACACAAGGCCTCGAACCCTCCCTTTTCTGGGAGTAGGAAAACCGCTTTTAAAGCCGGAGCATCAAGAGCAAGTTTTGGCTTATCTTGCTGACTCAGCCTCTAGCTCTTTTGCCTCCTCTCGTGAAACTGGTAAAAGTAAAAGCAGCGCGTCGTTAGTGGATGTTCACGGTCAGGGACAAGTCGCTTCCTTGTCCTCTTCAGCAAAAACAACAACAGAGAAGAATGCAGCAGGCGACACAACGGGTTACTCCATGGAGCTCTTTACACATACCGTCCCTGGCTTAGAAAGTGAAGCAGTTAACAGTCCATGCCCATTACAAGTTGAATCTGACATGGAGTGCACTGATGCACAGCCACAGCCAGACTACTATGCTGGTCCTTTGACTCAGACCACAACATTGCCCTCGCAGAGTGCTGATCAAGAATCAGACCCTGATGAGACTATGTTGCCCCATCACGAACGATATACCACCGACCGACACGGTGACACAGACGAAGTTGCACACGAGCTACAAGAAGAGGTAATAGATGACCCAGTTCTTGACCCCGATTGGCAGCCATTGGGGGAACAGGGTGCAGGCGGCAGCAGTTCTGAAGCGGAGGAGGAGGGGCCGCAGCAGGCATCAACATCGCAACAGGTTCCATCTGCCGGGCCCGTATCTTGGCCAAAACGCGTGGCAAAGTCAAAACCTGTTGGAGGACAGCGTGGCCATCCGGTTAAAGCTCAGTCTGCAATGCCTGAAAAGGTATCCGATGCTAGAAAGAGTGCAGTCTGGCATTTTTTTAAACAACATCCAATTGATCAGCACAAAGTAATCTGTCAAAAATGTTCAACTACCTTAAGCAGAGGGCAGAATCTGAAAAGTCTCAATACAAGTTGCATGCATAGACATTTAACCACCATGCATTTGCAAGCTTGGACTAACTACCAAACGTCCCTTAAGGTTGTAGCACCCTCGGCCAATGAAGCTACTCATCAACGCAACATCCCTTCCGGCAGTGTAGGGCCACCATTTTCTGCACCACCTGCAGTATCTGTGCAGGTTTCTTTGCCAGGCCAAAGCCGTCAGGGTCAGGGAATCTCCAGTTTCGTAGTAGGAAACACTGCATCTAGGGCACCGGCGGCAACAATACCATCTCCCACCGTCTCTCAGTCTGCCATGTCCACCGGCACCCCCGCTAGTTCCACGATCTCCAGCTCTCCAGTCCAGCTCACCCTATATGAGACTATGGTTAGAAAAAGGAAGTACTTAGCCTCGCATCCGCGTACACAGGGTTTGAACGCCCACATAGCTAGACTAATCTCGTTAGAGATGATGCCCTACCGGTTAGTTGAAAGCGAAGCTTTCAAAGACCTGATGGGCTACGCTGTACCATGCTACGAACTACCCAGTCGACACTTTTTTTCCAGAAAAGCCATCCCAGCCCTCCACCAGCATGTTAAAGAGCGCATCGTCCATGCACTCAGGCAATCTGTGAGCACAAAGGTGCACCTGACAACAGATGCATGGACCAGTAGGCATGGCCAGGGACGTTACGTGTCCATCACGGCACACTGGGTAAATGTGGTGGATTCAGGGTCCACAGGGGACAGCAAGTTTGGGACAGTTCTGCCTAGCCCACGGTCTAGGAAACAGTTGGCTGTAGCCGTTCGCACCCCCTCCTCCTCCTCCTCCTCCTCGTCCTCCTGCAGAAGCGAGAGCTCGTCCACAGACCGCAGTCGCACAACCACTCCATCCGCAGCTGCCACTGTTGCACACCAGGTCTCCCATTATGGGGCAGCTACTGGCAAACGTCAGCAGGCTGTATTGGCTATGAAGTGTTTGGGCGACAACAGACACACCGCGGAAGTTCTGTCCGAGTTCTTGCAGCAAGAAACGCAGTCGTGGCTGGGCACTGTAGATCTTGAGGCAGGCAAGGTAGTGAGTGACAACGGAAGGAATTTCATGGCTGCCATCTCCCTTTCCCAACTGAAACACATTCCTTGCCTGGCTCACACCTTAAACCTGGTGGTGCAGTGCTTCCTGAAAAGTTATCCGGGGTTATCCGACCTGCTCCTCAAAGTGCGTGGACTTTGCGCACATATCCGCCGTTCGCCTGTACACTCCAGCCGTATGCAGACCTATCAGCGTTCTTTGAACCTTCCCCAGCATCGCCTAATCATAGACGTTGTTACAAGGTGGAACTCAACACTGCACATGCTCCAGAGACTGTGCGAACAGAGGCGGGCTGTTATGTTTTTGTGGGAGGATACACATACACGGGCAGGCAGTAGGATGGCAGACATGGAGTTGTCAGGTGTGCAGTGGTCGAAGATTCAAGACATGTGTCAAGTCCTTCAGTGTTTTGAGGAATGCACACGGCTGGTTAGTGCAGACAACGCCATAATAAGCATGAGCATCCCCCTAATGTGTCTGCTGATGCAAAGTTTGATGCACATAAAGGATCAGGCGTCTGCACCAGAGGAAGAGGAAAGCCTTGATGACAGTCAGCCATTGTCTGGTCAGGGCAGTGTACAGGACGAGGTAGCGGGCGAAGAGGAGGTGGAGGATGAGGAGGATGATGGGGATGAGTATATTTTTAATGAGGAAGCTTTCCCGGGGTCATTGGAAATTGGTGGCGTGGCAAGGGCGGGTTCTGGTTTTTTGAGGGACACAAGTGACGTAGATTTGCCTGCAACTGCCCCTCAACCAAGCACAACCGCAGATTTGACAACTGGAACTTTGGCCCACATGGCGGATTATGCCTTGCGTATCCTCAAAAGGGACACACGCATTACAAAAATGATGAACGATGACGATTACTGGTTGGCCTGCCTCCTTGATCCTCGCTATAAAGGCAAATTGCAAAATATTATGCCACATGAGAACTTGGAACTAATATTAGCAACAAAACAATCAACTCTTGTTGACCGTTTGCTTCTGGCATTCCCTGCACACAGCGCCCGTGATCGTTCTCACACGAGCTCCAGGGACCAGCAGACCAGAGGTGTTAGAGGGGCAGAAATCAGAAGTGGCGTTGGCCAGAGGGGTTTTCTGACCAGGTTGTGGAGTGATTTTGCTATGACCGCAGACAGGACAGGTACTGCAGCATCAATTCAAAGTGACAGGAGACAACATTTGTCCAGTATGGTTACAAACTATTTTTCATCCCTTATCGACGTTCTCCCTCAACCGTCATTCCCATTTGATTACTGGGCATCCAAATTAGACACCTGGCCAGAATTGGCAGAATATGCATTGCAGGAGCTTGCTTGCCCGGCAGCTAGTGTCCTATCAGAAAGAGTATTCAGTGCTGCAGGTTCAATACTAACTGAAAAAAGGACTCGTCTGGCTACCCAAAATGTAGATGATCTAACCTTCATTAAAATGAACCACAACTGGATTTCGAAATCTTTTGCCCCACCTTGCCCGGCTGACACCTAACTTTCCTATGAAAAGGTCTTGCCTGTGGACTCTTCTGAATGACTTTTCCAATCTCGTAATTTTCTGCACCTGATTGTCCAGCATACGACATGTTTACTCCTAACAAAATGGCCAAACTCCCCACACGGGGCCGTGGTATCGCCACTTTGCGCCAGCACCCGTGAGAGTGCTGTTTGTCTGAAGAGGTGGGTGTGCCCGCTTTTGGTCGACGGCACTGCCACTGGGTCCCTCATAGTACAATAAAGTGTCTCTGGCGGTGGTGGTGCGCACCCAACGTCAGACACACCATTGTAATATGAGGGGCCCTGGTCCTGTACCGCCGGCCACAAGACAGTTCCCCCCCCCAGCTCAAACAGTGCTCTACCACTAGCAAAATTATCTCTCACAGCTTCACCAATGTTTAGTCTATGCGCTGACATCCTTCAATGCCTGGCACTGACAATACCATTGTTTTGACATTTTTGTTATGTTAGGCCTTCGAAGCCTGTCTGCGGTCCGTTCTTTCTACAACTACTACACTGACCAGGCCACTGCTGGCCGTGTTCCCCTGGAACCAATTTAAACTTGCCTACAGCCAGCCCAATTTTGTTATGTTAGGCCTTCTTAGCCTGTCTGCCGTCACTCCTTCCACTAGACTTCCACTGACCAGACCACTGTTGCCCGTGTACCCCTGGAACCAATTTTAAATTGCCAACAGCCAAATGTTATTATGTTAGGCCTTCTTAGCCTGTCTGCCGTCACTCCTTCCACTAGACTTCCACTGACCAGACCACTGTTGCCCGTGTACCCCTGGAACCAATTTTAAATTGCCAACAGCCCAATGTTATGATGTTAGGCCTTTGATGCCTGTCTGCCATCACTCCTTCCACTAGGCCTCCACTGACCTGTCTACTGCTGCCCGTGTTCCCATGGAACCATTTGTAAATTGCCTACAGCCAGCCCATTTTATTACGTTAGGCCTTCGAAGCCTGTCTGCGGTCCCTCCTTCCACTAGGCCTCCACTTACCTGTCTACTGCTGCCCGTGTTCCCCTGGAACCAATTTTAAATTGCCTACAGGCAGCCCAATTTATTATGTTAGGCCTTCGAAGCCTGTCTGCGGTCCCTCCTTCCACTAGGCCTCCACTTACCTGTCTACTGCTGCCCGTGTTCCCCTGGAACCAATTTTAAATTGCCTACAGCCAGCCCATTTTATTATGTTAGGCCTTCGAAGCCTGTCTGCGGTCCCTCCTTCCACTAGGCCTCCACTGACCTGTCTACTGCTGCCCGTGTTCCCCTGGAACCAATTTTAAATTGCCTACAGCCAGCCCATTTTATTATGTTAGGCCTTCGAAGCCTGTCTGCGGTCCCTCCTTCCACTAGGCCTCCACTTACCTGTCTACTGCTGCCCGTGTTCCCCTGGAACCAATTTTAAATTGCCTACAGGCAGCCCAATTTATTATGTTAGGGCTTCGAAGCCTGTCTGCGGTCCCTCCTTCCACTAGGCCTCCACTGACCTGTCTACTGCTGCCCGTGTTCCCCTGTAACCAATTTTAAACTGCCTACAGGCAGCCCAATTTATTATGTTAGGGCTTCGAAGCCTGTCTGCGGTCCCTCCTTCCACTAGGCCTCCACTGACCTGTCTACTGCTGCCCGTGTACCCCTTGAACCAACATCATAAAATAAAAAAAAAGTATTTTGCTTATAAAAAAGAAAATACTGGTGAGATATCAAATGCAGACATTTTAACATTAAAAACAAACACACAACTAAAATCTGGTACAGTACTAAAAATGGCCACCAGCTACAATTACTTTATCCTGCAAGTATTTAACTGAAAGGTTTTTTAAATTGAAAACACAGATATGGCATCCACCGAGTGTTGTCCTGTCGCGTCTTCTTTATATTATTGCCGAGAAGATGCAAAACAATGAAAATAAAATCATTAATTACCAAAATAATAGAGAAAGTCAACACCACATTGCAAATAAACATTCATTCCAAATAAAGAAGCAGGGCGCGTCCGAGGGTGAGTATATACCTAATAAGAATATAATCACCCTCGGACGCGCAATGCTTATTTCCAACAGCCTTCCTTCCTAAGAATCAGCCCTTCCGTGGTGTAGAGAGACGTTGTGTTACACTTCAAGGTGTTCCCCAGGTTGTCTTTCCTGAGCTTCGATCTTCCGGCTCTCGTTTAGTAGTTCTTGGAAACTACACTGCATTAGGCCTTCAAATTGGGTATGGGGTGTAGAGAGAGGGTGTGTTACACTCCAAGGTGTTCCCCAGGTTGCCTTTCCTGAGCTTCGATCTTCCGGCTCTCGTTTAGTAGTTGTTGGAAACTACGCTGCATTAGGCCTTCAAATTGGGTATGGGGTGTAGAGAGAGGGTGTGTTACACTCCAAGGTGTTCCCCAGGTTGCCTTTCCTGAGCTTCGATCTTCCGGCTCTCGTTTAGTAGTTCTTGGAAACTACACTGCATTAGGCCTTCAAATTGGGTATGGGGTGTAGAGAGAGGGTGTGTTACACTCCAAGGTGTTCCCCAGGTTGCCTTTCCTGAGCTTCGATCTTCATGCTCTCGTTTAGTAGTTGTCGGAAACTACGCTGCATTAGGCCTACAAATTGGGTATGGGGTGTAGAGAGAGGGTGTGTTACACTCCAAGGTGTTCCCCAGGTTGCCTTTCCTGAGCTTCGATCTTCCGGCTCTCGTTTAGTAGTTGTTGGAAACTACGCTGCATTAGGCCTACAAATTGGGTATGGGGTGGAGAGAGACGGTGTGTTACACTCCAAGGTGTTCCCCAGGTTTCCTTGCCATTGCTTCGGTCTTCCGACTCTCGTTTAGTAGTTGTAGAAAAGTACACTGCATTAGGCCTACAAAATGGGTATGGGGTGGAGAGAGATGGTGTGTTACACTCCAAGGTGTTCCCCAGGTTGCCTTTCCTGAGCTTCTATCTTCAGGCTCTCATTAAATTGTGGTTAAATGGAACAACTGCATTTGGCGTACTAGTTGGTTTGGGGCCTACTATCGGTGTCTGCCACTCCTTGCTGTTCTCCTGGTTTCCTGTCCTGAAATTCCATTTTCAGGCTCTCGTTAAGTAGTTGTTAATGTTAGACTGCATTTGGCCTACTAGTTGGGTTGGGGCCTACTATCGGTGTCTGCCACTCCTTGCTGTTCTCCTCCACTGAACAAAGCTGTGCCGCCTGTTTACTACGGTTGCCAATTTTGAACTGCATTTCGACTACTTACTGATTTGGCCCTACTCTCTGTGTCAGCCTCTCATTCCAGTTGTCCTCCACTGCAATGCCCCCTGGTTATTCCTGTGTTACCAATTTTGAACTGCATTTAGCCCACTTTATTCTTTGGGCCTATATCTGTGTTTCCACTTCATCGTGCCCATTGCCCAGCCAGTGATAGATGAGTCTGCTGGTACATTGACCCATAACGCAACATTCCCCGTGCATGCTACACAACAACATTGTGACCCTGCTGAAAGTCAGGTTGCTCTTCCCGCATACCATACCACCTTACACGGGGACAAAGAGGAAGGTGCAGATGAAAGTGCAGGTTCCTTCATCAGGTGGGGGGAGGAATACTAGTTGGCGACGTCACTGGCACAGGGCCTCTCATAGTACGCAAAAGTGTTGCTGCCGGTGGGAGGCGCCCCCGCCGTGCAAACACACCGCTGTACTTTGAGGGGCCCTGTGCCAGTGCCAATGCCAACAAGTGGGCCCCCCCTGCTTGCTCAGGATCACAGCACTTGCAAAGTTGAAATACTTACCTCTCCCTGCTCCACTGCCGTGACGTGGTCCAGATTTCCTGGGCCCACTAATTACTTGAACCAGCCCTACCCCACACAACTTTAGCCAAATGACCCCCAATTTCAAATGCCTTCCAATTATTATAAGGTAAATTACGCTTGACAAGCTTCATTAAGAAGAATGGATGGTTTTGACATTAAAATGGGCACTCTAGGTGTTTTCCTGGCCCCCACTCACTGCCGACTATGCTGCCCCATTGACTTGCATTGGGTTTCGTGTTTCGGTCGATCCCGACTTTTTGCCATAATCGGCCGATTTCACTCGACCCGACTTTTGAGATAGTCGGGTTTCGCGAAACCCGGCTCGACTCTAAAAAGGTCAAGGTCGCTCAACTCTACATGGCACCTAATGTATATACTACAATACAACATGACAAATGTATATACTACACTACAACATGGCACCTAATGTATATACTACACTACAACATGGCACCTAATGCATATACTACACTACTACATGGCACCTAATGTATATACTACACCACAACATGGCACCTAATGTATATACAACACTACAACATTGCACCTAATGTATATACTACACTACAACATTGCACCTAATGTATCTACTACACCACAACATGGCACCTAATGGATATACAACACTACAACATGGCACCTAATGTATATACTACACTACAACGTGGCACCTAATGTATATACTACACTACAACGTGGCACCTAATGTATATACTACACTACAACGTGGCACCTAATGTATATACTACACTACTACATGGCACCTAATGTATATACTACACTACAACGTGGCACATAATATATATATACTACACTACAACATGGCACCTAATGTATATTGTAGCATGGCTAAAGGGTGTGTAGTCGACGGGAGGTATGGGTCACATAGGTGGCTTGTCGCTATGATGTAGCCCAGAGTGTTTTCTTTATTTCACATAACCATATATATATATATATGTGTTTTAGGACCTGTGGTGATGTCAGACCACATGTCTAATCATGTGATGGGTTCCTGGGTGTGGTTAGCTCTATATAAGACAAGCTAATGCTTTACACAAGATATACTGTATATGTGTGGAGGTGAAACCCTCCTGAGTGTGTTAAGGCTCTAGGACTGAGCCTGAAGGACTGGACACTTGTTTTTCTTCCCTGAGCCAAAGGCTATTTGATTTCTGTTATTTTTGCCATGTGGTTTATGAAGCAATAAACCCTGTGAACTTTTAAAGGAACGTGCCTCCTGAGTGTCAGCCGTCGCACCTGAGTGAGTGAAATCCCTACAATTGGTGGTAGACGTGCGGGCAGCGTTCCCAGCGGAGACGTAAATCTATTATTGAATGTCCTGGGTCAAGTCTGTTGCAAGCCAGCAAGCATTGCTGGGAAAAATGGAGGATCTGCTGAAATACTTGGTCCAGATGCAGTCACAGCAGGAGCAAAGGCAGCAAGAGACCAACAGGCTGTTGATGCAGCAGATACAACAGAGCCAGCAGGAGCAACGGCAGCAGATGCATCAGAGCCAGCAGCAGATGCAGCTTCTGGCAACCGCCATCCAGGGCAAGACGATCGCCCCAAGCCCAGGTCTGGCTGATGAAACCCACGTCCGGAAGACGGTAAGACGCGCATTACAGAAAATTACCCCTGGGGATGATGTTGAGGCCTACCTGACGGTGTTTGAGAGGGTCGCTGAGAGGGAAAAACTTCCGCCAGAGCAGTGGGCAGAGGTACTGGCGCCATACCTGACGGGAGAACCCCAGAAGGCGTACTATGATTTGACCTTGCCAAGGAGTATCACAAATTGAAAACCGAAATTCTCGCACGTTTGGGGGTGACTCTGTCAGTGCACAGAGAATTCACTGCTGGGCCTATCACCGGGACAAACCACCTCGCTCCCAAATGTTTTATCTGTTGCACCTGGTCCAGAAATGCCTGCAGCCAGAGTCATCTACACCTGCACAGATGGTAGAATGGGTGATGATGGATCGGTTTGTTCACTCCCTCTCAAGGCATATACAGTCTTGGGTTGCCCAGGGTCATCCCCAGAATGCCGACGAGCTAATCGGACTGGTTGAGAGATATCAAGGGTTGGAAGGCTCCTTCGAGAGGCAGCCCATGCCGTACTGGGGGTCCCAGAAGGGAATTGAGTCCCAAAAAGGGGTGGGTCGTCCAAGGTCACAAAGGGCGGGGGAGGTGGTGCCCAAGGTCCCTACGGGTGACATTATTTGCTGGAGATGCCGCAAGCCAGGACATATAGCTGCTCGTTGTTCCCAGACCACTGAGCAGATGGACTGCAGCATGGGACGCCGTAGTTCATACTATGCGTATCCAGCCTGCAGTGTGAACTCTCCGCCCAACGAGGGACCTCAAGCGTGTCACGTAAAGGTGAACGGTCGAGCAGTAACAATTCTAGTATAGATGGTTAGCACTCGACCACGTAGAGAAAAGGTGCCAGTGAAAAGGAACAATAAGTTTCGTAAAGTCCAAAATAAATATAGAATCACTGCACTCAATGGAAAAATATGCTTTCAAGTGAATCAAATTTTATTTACGGTGGTAGGTGAAGCGACAATTTTAAAATTGTCGCTTCACCTACCACCGTAAATAAAATTTGATTCACTTGAAAGCATATTTTTCCATTGAGTGCAGTGATTCTATATTTATTTTGGTCGAGCAGTAACGGCGCTGTTAGACTCGGGGAGCTTAGTGACCCTGGTGAGCGCCACTTTTCCTCTTAATCTGCTCCCGGGAAAGAAGGTTGGAGTGCGATGCATACATGGTGATGCAAAGGACTATCCTATGGCCAGGGTGGACAAACGGCCTGTGGCACTGAGTCCCATATAGTCGGCGTTGTTCGGGACTTGTTGCACCCTATAATTATTGGCCGGGATTTCTGTTTGTTTTGGGATTTGTGGGGAAAAAGTTCTGAGCTCCCTAGCAAGAGTAGGGAACCAATGAACCCTGGAAGGGGGTCGCCACACCCAGAGACAGACAGGTTTCCTTTTTGTATTCTGGATGGGGATGAGGAGGAAGTGTCCCCTGCATCTGACATTCTGGAGTTAGAGGCAACCGGTGAAAATTTTGGGACTGCCCAACATAGGGACCCCACTCTGAGGGAAGCCTTTAATAGTGTCACAGTTATTAATGGGGTTGTACAGGAGCCGGGGGCAGACACAAGATTTCCCTATTTTCTGATGAGTGGGGAGTTGTTGTACCGGGTCACGAAAATAAGGGAGGAGTTGGTAGAGCAGTTGGTAGTGCCGGGTCCATATAGACGGAAGGTGTTGGACATGGCCCATTCACACATCTTGGGTGGACACCTAGGGGTGGAAAAAACACAGGAACGGGTTGTGCAGAGATTCTATTGGCCTGGGTGTCACCGGGAAATAGTGAACTATTGCAGGTCCTGCCCTACATGTCAGCTAACTTCTCCCACTCCTCATTTCCGGAGCCCCCTTTTGCCATTGCCCATTATTGAGGTGCCGTTCGAGAGAATTGCCATGGACTTGGTCGGTCCCTTAGTTAAATCAGCCCGGGGCCGTGAGTATATATTAGTCATCCTGGATTATGCCACACGCTATCCTAAAGCAATTCCCTTGAGAAATTCTTCCTCGAAGAGTATAGCCCGCGAATTGGTCCATGTGTTTTCCCGGACAGGTCTGCCGAAAGAGATCCTGACTGACCAGGGGACACCTTTCATGAGCAAGGTGATGAGGGAGTTATGCAAAGTCCTGAAAATCTCCCAGTTGAGGACCTCGGTGTACCATCCCCAGTCAGATGGTCTTGTTGAGAGATTTAACAAAACACTGAAGAGCATGCTGAGAAAAGCTATAGAGAAAGACGGTACAGACTGGGACTGTCTCTTACCATATCTGATGTTTTCCATTCGTGAAGTTCCACAGGCCTCCACAGGGTTCTCACCGTTTGAGCTTCTATATGGCCGACATCCGCGAGAACTCCTGGATATAGCCAAAGAAACCAGGGAAGCCGAAGTCACGTCCCACAGAAGCGTCATTGAGCATGTGGCCCTGATGCAGCAGAGGATTGCAAAGGTGATGCATATCGTGAAAGAACACCTCCTCCAGGCACAAGAAGCTCAGGCCAGGGTCTACAACCGGTCTGCAAGAGTTAGGCAGTTCAATCCGGGAGACCGAGTTCTTGTGTTAGTTCCGACGGTGGAAAGCAAGTTCTTGGCCAAATGACAAGGGCCATATGAGGTCGTCAAGAAACTTGGTGAGGTAATTATAAAATTCACCAACCAGGAAGACGGAAACCATTCCAAGTTTACCATGTCAACCTCATCAAGCCATGGCAAGATAGAGAGCCGGCAGTAACTCCATCTTTGTTAAGCAACCCAGAAGGGGAGGTTACTATAGCGTAGACGCTATCGAAGACCCAGAAACAGCAGTGCCGGGAGTTACTCCAGAAAAACAGGGACTTGTTTTCAAAGTTGCCAGGATACACGAAGGTCATAGAGCACGAGGTCTTAACAGAGCCACATATGCGGGTGAACGTGAAGCCCTATCGTATTCCTGAGGCTCGTCGAGAAGTAATCTCCAAGGAGGTGGAGCGTATGTTGAAGCTTGGAGTCATTGAGGAATCCAAGAGCCCAATTGTCCTGGTCCCAAAACCTGATGGAGAGTGGAGGTTTTGCAACGACTATCGGAAGTTGAATGAGGTCTCCAAGTTCGACGCTTATCCCATGCCCCGCGTTGATGAGCTCACCGAAAGGCTTGGGCACGCCAGATATATAACCACCTTGGATTTGACGAAGGGGTATTGGCAGATCCCCATGGCACAGGAAGCCAAGGAGAAGATGGCGTTTTCTACACCAGATGGATGCTTCCAGTGTGTCCGGATGCCATTTGGCCTACAGGGAGCTCCGGCGACCTTCCAGAGGGCTATGGATAGAATCCTTGCACCCCATAAGCCATACGCTGCTGCGTACCTGGATGATATCGTCATCTTTAGCCCGGACTGGGAAAGTCATCTGAAAAAAGTCTAAGCGGTGTTTGATGCTCTAAGAGAGGCGGGGTTTACAATAAACCCGAAGAAGTGTGCCTTGGGTAAGGAAGAAGCTAAGTACCTAGGCTATATAGTGGGTCGTGGAGAAATAAAGCCTCAAATCAGGAAAGTGGAGGCAATCCAAACATGGCCAAAACCACTCTCCAAAAAGCAAGTTAAAGCCTTTCTGGGGATCGTGGGATATTACAGGAGGTTCATCCCGAACTTCGCCACAGTGGCTGCACCTCTGACCAATCTGTTAACCCCTTCATGACCCAGCCTATTTTGACCTTAAAGACCTTGCCGTTTTTTGCAATTCTGACCAGTGTCCCTTTATGAGGTAATAACTCAGGAACGCTTCAACGTATCCTAGCGGTTCTGAGATTGTTTTTTCGTGACATATTGGGCTTCATGTTAGTGGTAAATTTAGGTCAATAAATTCTGCGTTTATTTGTGATAAAAACGGAAATTTGGCGAAAATTTTGAAAATTTCGCAATTTTCACATTTTGAATTTTTATTCTGTTAAACCAGAGAGATATGTGACACAAAATAGTTAATAAATAACATTTCCCACATGTTTACTTTACATCAGCACAATTTTGGAAACAAAATTTTTTTTTGTTAGGAAGTTATAAGGGTTAAAATTTGACCAGCGATTTGTCATTTTTACAACGAAATTTACAAAACCATTTTTTTTAGGGACCACCTCACATTTGAAGTCAGTTTGAGGGGTCTATATGGCTGAAAATACCCAAAAGTGACACCATTCTAAAAACTGCACCCCTCAAGGTACTCAAAACCACATTCAAGAAGTTTATTAACCCTTCAGGTGCTTCACAGCAGCAGAAGCAACATGGAAGGAAAAAATGAACATTTAACTTTTTAGTCACAAAAATTATCTTTTAGCAACAATTTTTTTATTTTCCCAATGGTAAAAGGAGAAACTGAACCACGAAAGTTGTTGTCCAATTTGTCCTGAGTACGCTGATACCTCATATGTGGGGGTAAACCACTGTTTGGGCGCACGGCAGGGCTTGGAAGGGAAGGAGCGCCATTTGACTTTTTGAATCAAAAATTGGCTCCACTCTTTAGCGGACACCATGTCACGTTTGGAGAGCCCCCGTGTGCCTAAAAATTGGAGCTCCCCCACAAGTGACCCCATTTTGGAAACTAGACGCCCCAAGGAACTTATCTAGATGCATAGTGAGCACTTTGAACCCCCAGGTGCTTCACAAATTGATCCGTAAAAATGAAAAAGTACTTTTTTTTCACAAAAAAATTCTTTTAGCCTCAATTTTTTCATTTTCACATGGGCAACAGGATAAAATGGATCCTAAAATGTGTTGGGCAATTTCTCCTGAGTACACCAATACCTCACATGAGGGGGTAAACCACTGTTTGGGCACATGGTAAGGCTCGGAAGGGAAGGAGCGCCATTTGACTTTTTGAATGAAAAATTATTTCCATCGTTAGCGGACACCATGTCGCGTTTGGATAGCTCCTGTGTGCCTAAACATTGGCGCTCCCCCACAAGTGACCCCATTTTGGAAACTAGACCCCCCAAGGAACTTATTTAGATGCCTAGTGAGCACTTTAAACCCTCAGGTGCTTCACAAATTGATCTGTAAAAATGAAAAAGTACTTTTTTTTCACAAAAAAATTCTTTTCGCCTCAATTTTTTCATTTTCACATGGGCAGTAGGATAAAATGGATCATAAAATTTGTTGGGCAATTTCTCCCGAGTACGCCGATACCTCATATGTGGGGGTAAACCACTGTTTGGGCACACGGCAGGGCTCGGAAGGGAAGGCGCGCCATTTGACTTTTTGAATGGAAAATTAGCTCTAATTGTTAGCGGACACCATGTCGCGTTTGGAGAGCCCCTGTGTGCCTAAACATTAGAGCTCCCCCACAAGTGACCCCATTTTGGAAACTAGACCCCCCAAGGAACTTATCTAGATGCATATTGAGCACTTTAAACCCCCAGGTGCTTCACAGAAGTTTATAACGCAGAGCCATGAAAATAAAAAATAATTTTTCTTTCCTCAAAAATGATTTTTTAGCCTGGAATTTCCTATTTTGCCAAGGATAATGGGAGAAATTGGACCCCAAATATTGTTGTCCAGTTTGTCCTGAGTACGCTGATACCCCATATGTGGGGGTATACCACTGTTTGGGCGCACGGCAGGGCTCGGAAGGGATGGCACGCCATTTGGCTTTTTAAATGGAAAATTAGCTCCAATGACACCATGTCACGTTTGGAGAGCCCCTGTGTGCTTAAACATTGGAGATCCCCCAGAAATGACACCATTTTGGAAACTAGACCCCCAAAGGAACTAATCTAGATGTGTGGTGAGGACTTTGAACCCCCAAGTGCTTCACAGAAGTTTATAACGCAGAGCCATGAAAATAAAAAAAAAAAATTATTTTCTCAAAAATGATCTTTTAGCCTGCAATTTTTTATTTTCCCAAGGGTAACAGGAGAAATTTGACCCCAAAAGTTGTTGTCCAGTTTCTCCTGAGTACGCTGATACCCCATATGTGGGTGTAAATTACTGTTTGGGCACATGCCGGGGCTCGGAAGTGAAGTAGTGACGTTTTGAAATGCAGACTTTGATGGAATGCTCTGTGGGCGTCACGTTGCGTTTGCAGAGCCCCTGATGTGGCTTAACAGTAGAAACCCCCCACAAGTGACCCCATTTTGGAAACTAGACCCCCAAAGGAACTTATCTAGATGTGTGGTGAGCACTTTGAACCCCCAAGTGCTTCATAGAAGTTTATAATGCAGAGCCGTGAAAATAATAAATACGTTTTCTTTCCTCAAAAATAATTATTTAGCCCAGAATTTTTTATTTTCCCAAGGGTTACAGAAGAAATTGGACCCCAAAAGTTGTTGTCCAGTTTCTCCTGAGTACGCTGATACCCCATATGTGGGGGTAAACCACTGTTTGGGCACATGCCGAGGCTCGGAAGTGAAGTAGTGACGTTTTGAAATGCAGACTTTGATGGAATGGTCTGCGGGCGTCACGTTGCGTTTGCAGAGCCCCTGATGTGGCTTAACAGTAGAAACCCCCCACAAGTGACCCCATTTTGGAAACTAGACCCCGAAAGGAACTTATCTAGATGTGTGGTGAGCACTTTGAACCCCCAAGTGCTTCATAGAAGTTTATAATGCAGAGCCGTGAAAATAATAAATACGTTTTCTTTCCTCAAAAATAATTATTTAGGCCAGAATTTTTTATTTTCCTAAGGGTTACAGGAGAAATTGGACCCCAAAAGTTGTTGTCCAGTTTCTCCTGAGTACGCTGATACCCCATGAGTGGGGGTAAACCACTGTTTGGGCACACGTCGGGGCTCAGAAGGGAAGTAGTGACTTTTGAAATGCAGACTTTGATGGAATGGTCTGCGGGTGTCACGTTGCGTTTGCAGAGCCCCTGGTGTGCCTGAACAGTAGAAACCCCCACAAGTGACCCCATTTTAGAAACTAGACCCCCCAAGGAACTTATCTAGATATGTGGTGAGCACTTTGAACCCCCAAGTGCTTCACAGACGTTTACAACGCAGAGCCGTGAAAATAAAAAATCATTTTTCTTTCCTCAAAAATGATGTTTTAGCAAGCATTTTTTTAGATTCACAAGGGTAACAGGAGAAATTGGACCCCAGTAATTGTTGCGCAGTTTGTCCTGAGTATGCTGGTACCCCATATGTGGGGGTAAACCACTGTTTGGGCACACGTAAGGGCTCGGAAGTGAGGGAGCACCATTTGACTTTTTGAATACGAGATTGGCTGGAATCAATGGTGGCGCCATGTTGCGTTTGGAGACCCCTGATGTGCCTAAACAGTGGTAACCCCTCAATTCTACCTCCAACACTAACCCCAACACACCCCTAACTCTAATCCCAACTGTAGCCATAACCCTAATCACAACCCTAACCGCAACACACCCCTAACCACAACCCTAACCCCAACACACCCCTAACCCTAACCACAACCCTAATTCCAACCCTAACCCTAAGGCTATGTGCCCACGTTGCGGATTCGTGTGAGATATTTCCGCACCATTTTTGAAAAATCCACGGGTAAAAGGCACTGCGTTTTACCTGCGGATTTTCCACGGATTTCCAGTGTTTTTTGTGCGGATTTCACCTGCGGATTCCTATTGAGGAACAGGTGTAAAACGCTGCGGAATCCGCACAAAGAATTGACATGCTGCGGAAAATACAACGCAGCGTTTCCGCGCGGTATTTTCCGCACCATGGGCACAGCGGATTTGGTTTTTCATATGTTTACATGGTACTGTAAACCTGATGGAACACTGCTGCGAATCCGCAGCCAAATCCGCACCGTGTGCACATAGCCTAATTCTAAAGGTATGTGCACACGCTGCGGAAAACACTGCGGATCCGCAGCAGTTTCCCATGAGTTTACAGTTCAATGTAAACCTATGGGAAACAAAAATCGTTGTACACATGCTGCGGAAAAACTGCACGGAAACGCAGCGGTTTACATTCCGCAGCATGTCACTTCTTTGTGCGGATTCCGCAGCGGTTTTACAACTGCTCCAATAGAAAATCGCAGTTGTAAAACCGCAGTGAAATGCGCAGAAAAAAACGCGGTAAATCCGCCATAAATCCGCAGCGGTTTAGCACTGCGGATTTATCAAATCCGCAGCGGAAAAATCCGCAGAGGAACAGAATACGTGTGCACATACCGAAACCCTAACCCTAGCCCTAACCCTAACCCTACCCCTAACCCTACCCCTAACCCTACCCCTAACCCTAGCCCTAACCCTACCCCTAACCCTAACCCTACCCCTAACCCTACCCCTAACCCTAACCCTAACCCTAGCCCTAACCCTACCCCTAACCCTAACCCTACCCCTAACCCTATTCTAACATTAGTGGAAAAAAAAAATGTCTTTATTTTTTTATTGTCCCTACCTATGGGGGTGACAAAGGGGGGGGGTCATTTATTATTTTTTTTATTTTGATCACTGAGATATAATCTATCTCAGTGATCAAAATGCACTTTGGAACGAATCTGCCGGCCGGCAGATTCGGCGGGCGCACTGCGCATGCGCCCGCCATTTTGGAAGATGGCGGCGCCCGGGGAGAAGACGGACGGGACCCCGGCTGGATCGGTAAGTATGATGGGGGGGGGAGGACCACGGGGGGGGGGGATCGGAGCACTGGGGGGGGAATCGGAGAGCGGGAGGGGTGGAACGGAGCACGGGGGGCGTGGAACGGAGCACGGGGGGGCTGAACGGAGCACCGGGGGGTGGAACGGAGCACCGGGGGGGGGTGGATCGGAGTGCAGGGGGGGTGATCGGAGCACGGGGGGGTGATTGGAGCACGGGGGGAGCGGACAAGAGCACGGGGGGGGAGCGGAGCACTGGACGGAGGGGAGCCGGAGCAGTGTACCGGCCAGATCGGGGGGCTGGGGGGGCGATCGGTGGGGTGGGGTGGGGGCACACTAGTATTTCCAGCCATGGCCGATGATATTGCAGCATCGGCCATGGCTGGATTGTAATATTTCACCCGTTATAATGGGTGAAATATTACAAATCGCTCTGATTGGCAGTTTCACTTTCAACAGCCAATCAGAGCGATCGTAGCCACGAGGGGGTGAAGCCACCCCCCCTGGGCTAAACTACCACTCCCCCTGTCCCTGCAGATCGGGTGAAATGGGAGTTAACCCTTTCACCCGGCCTGCAGGGACGCGATCTTTCCATGACGCCACATAGGCGTCATGGGTCGGAATGGCACCGACTTTCATGACGCCTACGTGGCGTCATGGGTCGGGAAGGGGTTAAAGGGGACAAAATCAGTGATGGTTAAATGGTCCGAAGAGACAGTCAGCATTCCAAGAATTGAAAGGGGCTCTATGTAAGCAACCCACTCTGGTGGCCCCAGATTTAAAAAAAGAATGTATTCTTCAGACATATGCCTCAGATGTTAGGGTAGGAGCAGTCCTTTCCCAGGAGCTACATGGGGAGGAGCATCCTATTCTCTATCTGAGTAGAAAGCTGTCTTCATCTGAGAAGAACTACTCAGTCGTAGAAAAAGAGTGTTTGGCCATAAAGTGGGCGGTGGACATGTTACGGTATTATCTGCTGGGACGTAAATTCAGACTAATATCCGACCATGCCCCACTTAAGTGGATGAGGGAAACAAAAGGTAGAAATGCTAGAGTCACCCGTTGGTTCTTAGCCCTGCAGGACTTCAGTTACGATGTGGAACATAGGGCCGGAAAGCTGCACGGTAATGCTGATGCCCTATCAAGAATCCCTTGTTTAGTGGGGGAAAGTGCCAAGCCCCACGGCTTTAGGCAGAGGGGGGAGGTATGTAGCATGGCTAAAGGGTGTGTAGTCGACGGGAGGTATGTGTCACATAGGTGGCTTGTCGCTATGATGCAGCCCAGAGTGTTTTCTTTATTTCACATAACCATGTGTATATATATATATATATATATATATATATATATATGTGTGTGTTTCAGGACGTGTGGTGATGTCAGACCACATGTCTAATCATGTGATGAGTCCCTGGGTGTGGTTAGCTCTATATAAGACAGGCTAATGCTTTACACAAGATATACTGTATATGTGTGGAGGTGAAACCCTCCTGAGTGTGTTAAGGCTCCAGGACTGAGCCTGAAGGACTGGAAACTTGTTTTTCTTGCCTGAGCCAAAGGCTATTTGTTTTCTGCTATTTTTGCCATGTGGTTTATGAAGCAATAAACCCTGTGAACCTTTAAAGGAATGTGCCTCCTGAGTGTAAGCCGTCGCACCTCAGTGAGTGAAATCCCTACAATATACTACACTACAACATGGCACCTAATGTATATACTACACTACAACATGGCACCTAATGGATATACTACACTACAACATGGCACCTAATGGCACCTAATGTATATACTACATGTTATGTGTTACGGAACCACTCAGCACCCAGAATATGTTGTGCAGTTATATGTATGTATAATAGGTTCCATGTGGGATGCATGTCCCTAATGCATCAGCCCACAGGCTACGCCCTGGGCAGAGGGGACACGATATTCCCCTTTTTTCCTCCCCCACCTTTGTAATTCCCACAGTAAATATCATCAGGCTCCGGCCACCTGCGGCTATTGTAATGTATGTCTGGCCTGCCGCTTTTCTATTGGCCTGCCCTCTGTTTCTGTGTGATATATTCTGTGTCCTGTGAGTAATGTTTTGTCAGACTGGAAATACGTGGAGAAGCAGTGATCTTCTATATGTGCCCATGTAACCAAGCAATTCCAGCCAGCGTCCTTCATTCAGACTCCAGCCAAAGCAGAGTGGACCTCCTGAAACACGGGGTGGTACTGAAAGAGGTACCCCAGGTTGGTAGACCCCGTTACACTGGTGGCAGCAGTGGGATATGATACCCCTTCAACAGGAGGAAAGGAATGAATGGAAAACAACTACCAGAAGTTAAAGAGGACTACATTAAAAGATCTGGTGGAAGCCCGAGGGTTGATCGCCAGCAACAAAACAAAAGAACAAAAGCGGATTTGATAGCAGCCATCATGGAACACGACAGTACAGCGCCCCCCAATGTGAACGTGGAGGAGACTGAATTCCAGAGGGAGGTAAAGAACAAACTGGCGTTCTATGGCCCAAACCCTGCAGTAGAGATCATACGAGAGGTGATGACTGATGTGCGTACTGATCTGAAGGAAAATATGGCCGAGCGGACCAGGATAGAGCTAGCCAAGATGGCGATGGCAGAGCGGAGAGAGGAGAGTCAGTGAGCAGGGGGAGCTCTGGCCTTCGACCGGGTACCTTCAACAGTAAGCCACAAAAAGATCCAGTATAATGCCTTCCGACAGTTGGGGGAGGCAGAGGAAGACATTGATGGCTTTCTGCAGGACTTTGAGCGGCAGTGTGCCCTTCATCAAGTGAAGCCGGAGGAACGGGTTCAGATTCTGTCCAGCAAGCTGACAGGCCAGGCAGCGGACGTCTATCGCACGGTACCTGATGAGGACTGTATGGACTATGAGCGGATCAAAGAAGTGATCTTGGCCCGGTATGCGCTGACACCAGAGGCATACCGCCAAAAGTTCCGCGGACTTATAAAACGCGTAACCGATACCCACACTGAATGGGCCTGTAAATTACGGCGGTCACTGCTACAGTGGGTACAAGGGAACCAAGCAACCATTAAGGAGGACGTCCTCCAGCTCTTCTTGTTGGAACGATTCTTTAATGGACTAACCCCCGAGACACAGGAATGGCTTCGGGACAGGTGGCCAATGACTCTTGAGGAAGCCTCAGTTGTCCGGATCAAAGATGGTCACTAGGGGTCCGCCCATGGCCTGGAGGGCCTGAAACCACCAAAGATTGTAGGGGGACCAGCTAGAAACCCGGCCTACCACAGTTCCCCTGGGGCGCGATGCCACACCTGCCGTCAGCTGGGCCACCTGCAAAGACAATGTCCCAACCGGACTCAGCATACCTAGTGGCCAAAGGCAGGAACAGCTACCTTCAGCCAGGCTGCTGTACACTGCTACCAAGACAACGCTGACACGGCCTTGGGGGCTACGACTAACCAAGGGTTGGAAGAGCTAGAGAAAGTGCTGCATGAAGTAGACCCCGTGCAGGCAGCCCGGGCAGATAATCGACAACAGCATCGACAGGTCATGTGGGTTAATGGGAAACATATTCAGGGACTAAGAGATTCCGGGGCAACTTTGACCCTTGTGAAGCCTCAGCTCGTCTGGGACCAAGAGAAGACGGACCGGACAGTGGCAGTCTGTGTAGCAGGGGGAGCTATACATCGACTGCCCACTGCCAGGATCCACCTGAACTGGGGAGTCGGGAATGGCCTTGTTGAGGTCAGCTTCATGGAGAATTTGCCTGCAGACATCTTGCTGGGAAATGACTTGGGGCCCATGTTGTCTGCCTTCTCGGTTGCCCCTCTGGCTGAGACATATCCTGTGACCACCCGGAGACAAGCTCGAGCTACGGAGGCGGAATCACACTCAGAGGAGGCCCAGGTAAGACATGCCAGCCCTACACGTATTCCCATAGCCAGACACATTTCTTGGCCCACCCCAGATTAATTTAAGAGGGAGTTACTTGAAGATCCTTCATTGGAGGGATATCGTGGGAAGGCACAGGAGGGGAGAGGGGTACTGGAAGGGGAACAGTTTGTATGGAAGCAGGGACTCCTCTACCGGATCACAGAGCAGAGCCACACAGGGACGAGCCCCACTATAAAACGACAGCTGGTAGTTCCCAAGAAGTATAGGCAGGAGTTACTGCGAATCTCTCATGACATACCCTTGGCCGGGCACTTCGTTGTCAGTCGCACCAGGCATCGTCTGACACAAAACTTCTTTTGGCCGGGGGTAACCTATGATGTTCGTCAGTACTGCCAGACCTGTGACAGTTGCCAGCGCATTGGCAAGAGGGGAGATCGATGCAAGGCTAAATTACGCCCACTCCCCATTGTGGAGGAACCATTTAGCCGAGTAGCGGTCGATTTGATAGGGCTGTTAGGCAAACCCAGTCTGTCAGGAAAAAGGTATATATTGACAGTGGTAGATTATGCCACACGGTATCCAGAGGTAGTTGCATTACCTAACATACTGGCAGAGATGGTGGCGGCCGCCCTGCTCCAGGTTTTCTCACGGGTTGGATTTCCCCGGGAGATTATCTTGGACCAGGGTACCCAGTTTACAGCAGAGGTGACCAACCAACTGTGGAAGCTGTGCGGCGTAAAGTCCATTAGAAGAGCCCCGTACCACCCGCAAACCAATGGGTTGTGTGAACGCTTTAACGCGATGTTAAAACAACTCATTGAGACTTTTACCAGTACCTACAGGGACTGGGAGAAATTCTTGCCACACCTCCTGTTTGCCTATCGGGAGGTGCCCCAAGAATCCATGGGGTTCTCCCCGTTCGAGCTGTTACACGGGAGACGGGTAAGGGGACCCCTAGACTTGGTGCTAGAACATTGGGAAGGGGAGGGCCTCATAGAAGGGGTACCTATTGTACCCTATGTGCTGGAATTCCGGGACCGCCTACAGGAGCTGACCCAGGCTGTACGTGAGAACATGCAGGTGACCCAGCGGCGCCAGCGCGTATGGTACGATCGTAGGGCCAGAGAGCGCACTTTGGAAATAGGACGACAGAAGGTCCTGGTGTTGGAGCCCACTAGGCAGAACAAGTCCCAAGCTGCATGGCAGGGGCCCTACCAGGTAGTGGGGAAAATAGCCGACACGACCTATAATGTCGCCGATTGTGACGACCCCAGGGTTATCCGCATGTTCCACGTGAATATGCTGAAGCCCTTCTGGGAGCGCCCTGAAGAAGTAGTGGCCATCTGTGGACCTGAAGCAGAGGATTTAGCCGGACTTCCCTTGCCGGATGTCTTAGGGGAAAGGACTCAGTCTAAAACATGGGACCAGGTACACTTCGGTGAAGACCTAGGCCCCCGGGAGAGACAGCAGGCAGAGGAGTTGTTGAGGCAGTGACATAGGATGTTTTCGGGGAGACCAGGGTACACTCGCCTGGCACAACACAAGGTTGAGACCCAGGATCAGACCCCCCCTGCGACAATACCCCTTCCGCATCCCTGAGTCTGTACGAGAGGGGATGCAACAAGAGATGTTGCGTTTAGGGGTCATTGAAGAGTCAGTTCCTGGGCATCCCCCGTAGTGTTAGTGCCCAAGAAGGATGGGACTACACGGTTTTGTGTAGACTATCGTAAACTCAATGAGAAAACAGTGACGGATGCATATCCCATGCCGCGTGTGGAAGAGTTGTTAGACCGGCTGGCGGGGGCAAAGTATATGACCACCATCGATCTATGCAAAGGCTACTGGCAGATTCCCCTTAGTCCTGACGCTATTCCCAAGTCGGCATTTGTCACCCCGTTTGGCTTATTCCAGTTTCGAGTTATGCCATTCGGGATGAAGAATGCCCCGGCGACCTTCCAGAAGCTGGCTGACTGGCTTCTGGATGGTCTCCAGGACTATGCTTGTGCCTACCTGGACGACATCGCCATCTACAGTGTGACATGGGAAGAGCATCTAAATCACCTAGAGACAGTATTGGACAGGATGCACAAGGCCAGAATCACCCTGAAGCCAAACAAGTGTCACGTGGGTAATGCAGAGGTTCAGTATTTAGGGCATTGGGTGGGAATTGGTAAACAGCGACCAGAACCAGCCAAGATTGAGGCCATAGCCAAATGGCCCACCCCACGCACTAAAACCCAGGTCATGGCGTTTCTAGGGACAGCGGGGTATTAAAGGAAATTTGTTCCCAATTACAGCAGCATAGCCAAGCCCCTCACTGATCTGACCCGTAAGAACCAACCCCGCCAGGTAACTTGGACCCCAGAGTGTGAGGAAGCCTTCCGCCAACTAAAGGACGCTCTCACCAATACCCCTGTATTGGCCGCACCTGATCCAACTAAACGTTTCCTTCTTCACACAGACGCTTCTATGTTTGGATTGGGGGCAGTACTGAGCCAAGTCGGGCCGGACGGCCAAGAACACGCGGTAGCTTACCTGAGTCGGAAACTACTGCCCCGTGAAGTAAGCTATGCGGCCATCGAGAAGGAGTGCCTGGTGGCAGTATGGGCACTCAAAAAGTTGCAACCATATTTGTATGGATGACAGTTTTCCCTCCTAACGGACCATAATCCCCTAGTCTGGCTTAATCGGGTCTCCGGAGACAACGCCAGATTGCTGCGGTGGAGTTTAGCCCTACAACCTCTGGACTTCATCATCCACTACAGACCTGGCAAACAAAACGGTAATGCCGATGGACTAAGTCGACAAACGGAACTTGTACCAACCCCATAAACTTCTGTCATCCCCAAACCGATCTGTTAAGGATCAGACTGTGTATGCCGATCGCGTCGCTGAAAAGGGGAGCCGTGTTACGGAACCACTCAGCACCCAGAATATGTTGTGCAGTTATATGTATGTATAATAGGTTCTATGTGAGATGCTTGTCCCTAATGCATCTGCCCACAAGCTACGCCCTGGGAAGAGGGGACACGATATTCCCCTTTTTTCCTCCCCCACCTTTGTAATTCCCACAGTAAATATCATCAGGCTCCGGCCACCTGCGGCTATTGTAATGTATGTCTGTCCTGCCGCTTTTCTATTGGCCTGCCCTCTGTTTCTGTGTGATATATTCTGTGTCCTGTGAGTAAAATTTTGTCAGACTGGAAATATGTGGAGAAGCAGTGATCTTTTATATGCGCCCATGTAACCAAGCAATTCCAGCCAGCGTCCTTCATTCAGACTCCAGCCAAAGCAGAGTGGACCTCCTGAAACACGGGGTGGTACTGAAAGAGGTACCCCAGCTTGGTAGACCCCGTTACACTACACTACAACATGGCACCTAATATATATACTACACTACAACATGGCACCTAATGTATATACTACACTACTACATGGCACCTAATGGATATACTACACTACAACATGGCACCTAATGTATATTCTACACTACAACATGGCACCTAATGTACATGTATATACTACACTACAACATGGCACCTAATAATAAACAGGAAAACACCTGAAACTATGGGACAACATATTAGTATAATGTATCTAGAGTATATAAAGATAGCCCATAGTAAATTATCGGACATGTACGGACACACTGAAGTCCATAGAACAAACACCACAAGAAAAAATCAGTGTAAAAACGTCCAAAAACTAGTATTAAGGTCAGATACAAAAGTTTATTAAATATACACAAAAAGACCTACAGACAGGACAGATGATAAAAGGGTGACAGACCTTCCCACATAAAAGATAGGCGGAAGGGCCGTATGTGGAACAACCTGGGAGACAGCACATAATCATACATGTAAATACAAGCAGGACATCCTGCACCGTGGCCGTGTCTCACATATCATACCTGTAAATACAGCAGGGTCACACACAGGCACTCCCGCCCTCCCCGACGCGCGTATCGGAAGTGCAGAACTTCCTTCCTCAGGGGACATACGTATAGAAACTGAGCCACCATTAAATAGAAACCAGGGCCGGAAGTGTACGCCGGCCGGCACAGGAGACGCCGCCCACCCTGAAGCGCTGCACTATACTGCCGACGTCAGGGCACCAGGACCCACGTGACCAAGACGTCAGGCAGCAGGCGGAGCCACTGGGCGGAACAAGGCGGGACCCAGCCGCACAGAAGCGCAGCCACGGCCATATTGGTAAGGGGCATAAGCCCACTATATACAGCGCTGGAACCGGGCAAGATGCACACACAACAGGCTCTGAATACGGTTCTGCACTTCCGATACGCGCGTCGGGGAGGGCGGGAGTGCCTGTGTGTGACCCTGCTGTATTTACAGGTATGATATGTGAGACACCGCCACGGTGCAGGATGTCCTGCTTGTATTTACATGTATGATTATGTGCTGTCTCCCAGGTTGTTCCACATACGGCCCTTCCGCCTATCTTTTATGTGGGAAGATCTGTCGCCCTTTTATCATCTGTCCTGTCTGTAGGTCTTTTTGTGTATATTTAATAAACTTTTGTATCTGACCTTAATACTAGTTTTTGGACGTTTTTACACTGATTTTTTCTTGTGGTGTTTGTAACATGGCACCTAATGTATATACTACACTACAACATGACACCTAATGTATATACTACACTACAACATGTCACCTAATGGATATACTACACTACAACATGGCACCTAATGTACGAGTTATATACTACACTACAGCATGGCACCTAATGCATATACTACACTACTACATGGCACCTAATGTATATACTACACTACAACATGGCACCTAATGTATATACTACACTACAACTTGGCACCTAATGTATATACTACACTACTGCATGGCACCTAATGCATATACTACACTACTACATGGCACCTAATGTATACACTACACTACAACATGGCACCTAATGCATATACTACACTACTACATGGCACCTAATGTATATACTACACTACAACATGTCACCTAATGGATATACTACACTACTACATGGCACCTAATGTATATACTACACTGCAACATGTCACTTAATGGACATACTACACTACAACATGGCACCTAATGTATATACTACACTACAACATGGCACCTAATGGATATACTACATGGAACCTAATGTATATACTACACTACAACATGGCACCTAATGTATATACTACACTACAACATGGCACCTAATGGATATATTACACTACAATGTGGCACCTAATGTATATACTACACTACAACATGTCACCTAATGGATATACTACACTACTACATGGCACCTAATGTTTATACTACACTACAACATGTCACCTAATGGATATACTACACTACTACATGGCACCTAATGTATATACTACACTACAACATGGCACCTAATGGATATACTACATGGAACCTAATGTATATACTACACTACAACATGGCACCTAATGTATATACTACACTACAACATAGCACCTAATGTATATACTACACTACAACATGGCACCTAATGGATATACTACATGGAACCTAATGTATATACTACACTACAAAATGGCACCTAATGGATATACTACACTACAACATGGCACCTAATGGATATACTACACTACAACATGGCACTTAATGGACATATTACATTACAACATGGCACTTAATGGACATACTACACTACAACATGGCACTTAATGGACATACTACATTACAACATGGCACCTAATGTATATACTACACTACAACATGGCACCTAATGTATATACTACACTACAACATGGCACCTAATGGATATACTACACTACAGCATGGCACCTAATATATATACTACACTACAACATGGCACCTAATGTATATACTACACTACAACATGGCACCTAATGGATATACTACACTACAGCATGGCACCTAATATATATACTACACTACAACATGGCACCTAATGTATATACTACACTACAACATGGCACCTAATGGATATACTACACTACAGCATGGCACCTAATATATATACTACACTACAACATGGCACCTAATATATATACTACACTACAACATGGCACCTAATGGATATACTACACTACAACATGGCATCTAATGGATATACTACACTACAGCATGGCACCTAATATTTACATACTACACTACAACATGGCACCTAATGTATATACTACACTACAACATGGCACCTAATGGATATACTACACTACAACATGTCACTTAATGGACATACTACACTACAACATGGCACTTAATGTATATACTACACTACAACATGGCACCTAATGGTCATACTACACTACAACATGGCGCTTAATGTATATACTACACTACAGCATGGTACCTAATGTATATACTACACTACAACATGTCACTTAATGGACATAATACACTACAACATGGCACCTAATGGATATACTACACTTAAACATGGCATCTCAGTTAAGTACATATAGTAAACCCTGTTTTAGCTGCTGCAGATCTAGCAGTTCTCTGAATGCTGAGCTCTGTATAACCCCGCCCACATCGCTGATTGGCAGTTTCTGTGTAAACTGTGCATAGGCAGAAAGCTGTCAATTGGTGGTGTGTTGTGAATTCTGCTTTTGAGCTCCCTCTGGTGGTTGTAGGTGGTAATGCAGTTGTCCCTGAGCTGCAGTCTTGGACAGGTGTATCTACTGATTGCAATTCTGACTGGGGTATTTAGGTTTGCAGGACTCATTGGTCCTTTCCAGTTGTCAATGTTTCTTGGGAAGTGTTGGATCTTTGTCTGGCTTCTCCTGCTTAGCTGCCAATTCAGCAAAGATAAGTGTCTGTTTCTTTTTCTGTGGCACACAAGCTGTGTGCTTATATTCTGTGCTATTCATTGTTTTCTCTTGTCCAGCTTAGACTGTGTCAGTGTTTTCTCAGTCTTGTTGGATTCTCTGGAGTTGCAGATATACGCTCCACATCTTTAGTTAGATGGTGGAGTTTTTGTACTTTCTGCTGTGGATATTTTTGGAAGGATTTTAATACTGACCGCTTAGTATCCTGTCCTATCCTTTCCTATTTTAGCTAGAGTGGCCTCTTTTGCTAAATCCTGTTTCCTGCCTGCGTGTGTCTTTTCCTCTACTACTCACAGTCAATATTTGTGGGGGGCTGCCTATCCTTTGGGGTTCTGCTCTGAGGCAAGATAGTATTCCTATTTCCATCTTTAGGGGTATTTAGTTCTCCGGCTGTGACGAGGTGTCTAGGGCTTGTTAGATACACCCCACGGCTACTTCTAGTTGCGGTGTTAAGATCAGGATTTGCGGTCAGTATACTTACCACCTACTCCAGTGAAAGCTTTCATGCTGCTCCAAGGTCACCTGATCATAACAGTACAACTGGCCAATAATGAGTTAAATGCATCTCAGAAGAAGGAAGAAAGGTCTTGAGCCATTTTTTTTTCTTCAGTCTGCTTTGTCTTCTCTTCCCTCTTAATCTCTGGGTGGCTGAGGAGCCTTGTGCTAGCATGAATGTTCAGGAATTAGCTTCTTGTGTAGACCAGCTTGCTGCTAGGGTACAGGGTATTTCTGATTATATTGTTCAGACTCCTGTTTTAGAACCGAAGATCCCTGCTCCTGATTTGCTTTTTGGTGACAGGTCCAAATTTTTGAGTTTTAAAAACAACTGTAAACTGTTTTTTGCTCTGAGACCTCGATCCTCTGGTGATTCCATTCAGCAGGTTAAAATCGTCATCTCCCTGCTGCGTGGCGACCCGCAGGATTGGGCGTTTTTCCTGGAATCTGGGAATCCGGCTTTGCTTAATATTGACTCCTTTTTTCAGCCTTTAGGATTATTATATGATGAACCTAATTCTGTGGATCAATCTGAGAAGACCTTGTTGGCCCTGTCTCAGAGTCAAGAGGCGGCAGAATTGTATTGTCAGAAATTCAGAAAATGGTCTGTGTTGACTAAATGGAATAATGATGCTTTGGCGGCAATTTTCAGAAAGGGTCTTTCTGAATCCGTTAAAGATGTTCTGGTGGGGTTTCCCATGCCTTCCGGTCTGAGTGATTCTATGTCTCTGGCCATTCAGATTGACCGGCGCTTGCGGGAGCGCAGAACTGTGCGCGCTGTGGCGTTATCCTCAGAGCAAATTCCTGAGCCAATGCAGTGTGATAGGATTCTGTCTAGAACGGAACGACAAGGTTTCAGACGTCAGAATAGGTTGTGTTATTATTGTGGCGACGCTTCCCATGTCATTTCTGTCTGCCCTAAGCGGACAAAGAGGATCGCCAGTTCATTTACCATCAGTACTGTACAACCTAAATTTCTGTTATCTGTGTCCTTGATCTGCTCATTGTCATCATTTTCTGTCATGGCGTTTGTGGATTCAGGCGCCGCCTTGAACTTAATGGACTTTGAGTTTGCCAAGCGTTGTGATTTTCCCTTGCAGCCTTTGCAGAACCCTATTCCTTTAAGGGGCATTGATGCTACACCCTTGGCTAAAAATAAGCCCCAGTTTTGGACACAGGTGACCATGCGCATTGCGCCAGCCCATCAGGAAGATTGTCGATTTCTGGTGTTGCATAATTTGCATGATGCTATCGTGCTGGGTTTTCCGTGGTTGCAGGTACATAATCCTGTGTTGGATTGGAAGTCCATGTCTGTGACTAGTTGGGGTTGTCAGGGGGTTCATAATGATGTTCCGTTGATGTCAATCTCCTCTTCTTCCTCTTCTGAAATTCCAGAGTTTTTGTCTGATTTTCAGGATGTATTCGATGAGCCCAAGTCCAGTTTCCTTCCACCGCACAGGGACTGCGATTGTGCTATTGACTTGATTCCAGGCTGTAAGTTTCCTAAGGGTCGACTTTTCAACCTGTCTGTGCCTGAACATACCGCCATGCGGAACTATATTAAGGAGTCTTTGGAGAAAGGGCATATTCGACAATCTTCTTCATCGTTGGGAGCGGGGTTCTTTTTTGTTGCTAAAAAAGATGGTTCCTTGAGACCCTGTATTGATTATCGCCTCTTGAATAAAATCACGGTCAAGTTTCAATACCCTTTACCTTTCCTTACCGATTTGTTTGCTAGGATTAAGGGTGCTAGTTGGTTTACGAAGATTGACCTTCGGGGGCATATAATCTTGTTCGTATTAAGCAGGGTGATGAATGGAAAACTGCGTTTAACACGCCCGAAGGCCATTTTGAATACCTTGTGATGCCATTCGGGCTCTCTAATGCTCCATCTGTTTTTCAGTCCTTCATGCATGATATCTTCCGGACTTATCTTGATAAATTCTTGATTGTATATTTGGACGATATTTTGATTTTTTTTGATGATTGGGAGTCTCATGTGCAACAGGTCAGGATGGTATTTCAAATCCTTCGTGACAATGCTTTGTTTGTGAAAGGGTCTAAGTGTCTCTTTGGGGTGCAGAAGGTTTCTTTTTTGGGCTTTATTTTTTCTCCCTCGTCTATTGAGATGGATCCAGTTAAGGTTCAGGCCATTCATGATAGGATTCAGCTCACATCCGTGAAGAGCCTTCAGAAATTTTTGGGTTTTGCAAATTTTTATTGCCGTTTCATTGCTAATTTTTCCAGCGTGGTTAAACCCTTGACCGATTTGACGAAGAAAGGCGCTGATGTGGCGAATTTGTCCTCTGTGGCTGTCTCTGCCTTTCAGGAGCTTAAACGTCGATTTACTTCTGCTCCGGTGTTGCGCCAACCGGATGTTTCTCTTCCGTTTCAGGTTGAGATTGACGCTTCTGAGATTGAGGCAGGGGCCGTTTTGTCTCAGAGGGATCCTGTTGGTTCCTTGATGAAACCGTGTGCCTTCTTTTCCCGTAAGTTTTCGCCTGCTGAATGCAATTATGATGTCGGCAATCGGGAGTTGTTGGCTATGAAGTGGGCGTTTGAGGAGTGGCGACACTGGCTTGAGGGGGCTAAGCACCGTATTGTGGTCTTGACCGATCATAAGAATTTGATTTACCTCGAGTCTGCCAAACGGCTGAATCCTAGACAAGCTCAATGGTCCTGTTTTTTTTCCCGTTTTATTTTCGTGGTCTCGTACCTTCTGGGTTCTAAGAATATTAAGGCTGATGCCCTCTCTAGGAGTTTTTTGCCTGATTCTCCTGAGGTCTTAGAACCGGTCGGTATTCTGAAAGAAGGGGGTGGTCCTTTCCGCCATTTCCCCTGATTTACGATGGGTTCTTCAGGAATTTCAGGCTGACAAACCTGACCGCTGTCCTGTGGGGAAACTGTTTGTTCCTGACAGATGGACTAGTAGAGTGATTTCTGAGGTTCACTGTTCCGTGTTGGCTGGTCATCCTGGCATTTTTGGTACCAGAGACTTGGTTGGTAGGTCCTTTTGGTGGCCTTCTTTGTCGCGTGATGTGCGTTCTTTTGTGCAGTCCTGTGGGACTTGTGCACGGGCCAAGCCTTGTTGCTCCCATGCTAGTGGGTTGCTTTTGCCATTGCCTTTCCATGAGAGGCCCTGGACGCATATTTCTATGGATTTTATTTCTGATCTTCCTGTTTCCCAGAAGATGTCTGTTATCTGGGTTGTTTGTGACCGATTCTCTAAGATGGTTCATTTGGTGCCTTTGCCTAAATTGCCCTCCTCTTCGGATTTGGTTCCATTGTATTTTCAGCATGTGGTCCATTTGCATGGTATTTCGGAGAATATTGTGTCCGACAGAGGTTCCCAGTTTGTTTCTAGGTTTTGGCGGGCCTTTTGTGCTAGGCTGGGCATTGATTTGTCTTTTTCTTCTGCATTTCATCCTCAGACAAATGGCCAGACCGAGAGAACTAATCAGACTTTGGAGACTTATTTGAGATGCTTTGTGTCTGCTGATCAGGATGATTGGGTGGCTTTCTTGCCATTGGCCGAGTTTGCCCTTAATAATCGGGCTAGTTCGGCTACATTGGTTTCGCCTTTCTTTTGTAATTTTGGTTTTCATCCTCGTTTTTCTTCTGGGCAGGTTGAGCCTTCTGACTGTCCTGGTGTGGATTTTGTGGTTGACAGGTTGCAGCAGATTTGGGCTCATGTGGTGGACAATTTGGTGTTGTCTCAGGAGGAGGCTCAACGTTTTGCTAACCGTTGTCGGTGTGTTGGTTCCCGTCTTCGGGTTGGGGATCTGGTCTGGTTGTCTTCCCTGTTGTGAGTTCCGTTCTGAAACTCCCTCCTGTGGTTGCTAATGGTATTTTTGCGAGTTCTGCCCTTGGGCTCCCTCTGGTGGTTTCAAGTGGAACTGCTGCTCCGTTAGGTAGCTGTGGCAGCTGCCTTCACTAATCGCCTTGCTTGGGTTTGTTATTTAAACCTGCTCTGGGCCTTAGTCCATGCCTGCTGTCAATGTTCTTGGTTGGATTTGATTCTTCCCTTGGATTTCTCATATGGCCAGTCCTTGTCTGCAAAAGATAAGTTTTGCTAGTTTTGTTTGTCCATTTGCTTGGACTCTATTGCTTTGCATTTTGTCTCTTTTGTCCAGCTTGTCACTATGTCTTATTCAGGCTAGCTGGAAGCTCTGGGAAAGCAGATTTGCCCCTCCACACCGTGAGTTGGTGTGGAGTTCATTTTTGTAAACTCTGCGTGGATTTTGTAGTTTTTAATACTGACCGCACAGTATCCTTTGCTCTCTGTCTATCTAGTTTAGTTTTGGCCTCCCTTTGCTGAAATCTAATTTCATTTCTGTGTTCGTCATTTCCCTCTCCTTTCACAGTCAATATTTGTGGGGGGCTGTCTTTCCTTTTGGGGGTTTCTCTGAGGCAAGATAGCTTTCTATTTCCTTCTTTAGGGGTAGTTATATCTGAGGCTGTGACAAGGTGTCTAGGGAGTGTCAGGAACATCCCACGGCTATTTCTAGTTGTGTTGTTAGGATTAGGGACTGCGGTCAGTAGAGATACCACCTTCTCAGAGCTCGTTCCATGTTGCGTTTTAGCCACCAGGTCATTTCAGTGTGGCCTCTTAACCACCATGTCATAACACTTCCGTCATGTTCCTATGAAGGTTTCTTCTCCTAAGTTTAAGCCTCGGTTTATTGGTCCTTATAGGATTTCTGAGATTATTAATCTGGTGTCTTTTCGACTGGCGCTTCCGGCCTCTTTTGCTATCCATAATGTCTTCCATAGATCTTTGTTGCGGAAATATGTGGAGCCCGTTGTTCCCTCTGTTGATCCTCCGGCCCCTGTGTTGGTTGATGGGGAGTTGGAATATGTTGTTGAGAAGATTTTGGATTCCTGTTTTTCGAGGCGGAAGCTTCAGTACCTCGTCAAATGGAAGGGTTATGGCCAGGAGGATAGTTCTTGGGTTTTTGCCTCTGATGTCCATGCCGCTGATTTGGTTCGTACCTTTCATCTGGCTCATCCTGATCGGCGTGGGGGCTCTGGTGAGGGTTTGGTAACCCCTCCTCAAGGGGGGGGGTACTGTTGTGAATTCTGCTTTTGGGCTCCCTCTGGTGGTTGTAGGTGGTAATGCAGTTGTCCCTGGGCTGCAGTCTTGGACAGGTGTATCTACTGATTGCAATTCTGACTGGGGTATTTAGGTTTGCAGGACTCATTGGTCATTGCCAGTTGTCAATGTTTCTTGGGAAGTGTTGGATCTTTGTCTGGCTTCTCCTGCTTAGCTGCCAATTCAGCAAAGATAAGTGTCTGTTTCTTTTTCTGTGGCACACAAGCTGTGTGCTTATATTCTGTGCTATTCATTTGTTTTCTCTTGTCCAGCTTAGACTGTCAGTGTTTTCTCAGTCTTGTTGGATTCTCTGGAGTTGCAGATATACGCTGCACATCTTTAGTTAGATGGTGGAGTTTTTGTATTTTTTGCTGTGGATATTTTTGGAAGGATTTTAATACTGACCGCTTAGTATCCTGTCCTATCCTTTCCTATTTTAGCTAGAGTGGCCTCTTTTGCAAAATCCTGTTTCCTGCCTGCGTGTGTCTTTTCCTCTACTATTCACAGTCAATATTTGTGGGGGGCTGCCTATCCTTTGGGGTTCTGCTCTGAGGCAAGGTAGAATTCCTATTTACATCTTTAGGGGTATTTAGTCCTCCGGCTGTGTCGAGGTGTCTAGGATTTGTTAGGCACACCCCACGGCTACTTCTAGTTGAGGTGTTAAGATTAGGATTTGCGGTCAGTATAGTTACCACCTACTCCAGTGAAAGTTTTCATGCTGCTCCAAGGTCACCTGATCATAACAGTGGTGGGGGTGGGGATATACAAAGCTAATGGTGATCGAGAACTACCTGGCAGTGGGTTTACTAGTCCATCAGTGATAATCTCCTGCTGATCTTATGAAAAGTCCAGCAAGCAGTCTAGTAAGTGACACATCGCCGGAATCTTTACATTATGCAGCTCTCAGATTAGCATGTAGCAGAGCTCAGAAAGCTACCACAGCTTTCTGTGTGCATCGTCTATTGACAGTGAGCTGCTTTTCAGTGGAAGGGAAATGGCCAGACTAGTGCTCACAGGAGCTATAGTCCAGGCAGTGATAGTGTACTGGTGATAAAACCTTAACTTTTAGAAAACCGCAGCACAGGACCTAATTAGTGTCACATCGTTGAATTCTATGTGTCAGCCTCTATAGCCTGCTATCTTCAGATTACAGAGCAAAAACCTGCTGACAGATTCTCTTTTAAAGAAGTGAGAGAAGTGGACATTTAAAAGAAGTGGAAATCGAGTATTTTTTACATTATGTACATTTTTCGTAGTGTTTTATGCCCCATACCCTTACGGTAAAAAATGACATACTTCACTAAAGACTTTGTTCAGATAAAATCATACTGTCACGGGTTTACCGCGAAAGAGAGGAACCAGAAGACCGCAGCGTCTGATTTCTCCTACTACTGTACTGATTAGAAGCACTTCACCTTCATATTAAATGGTGCAGGTTTCTTTAAGAAATGCAGGGTTAATCTGCTCAGTTGAGAGCTCCTGGAAGCTTTCCTGCATTAAGGCTCTCAAGCTGTTCACTGTTAGCCACTCTCATCTCCTATATAATCTGGACCATGGCTAGCACTCACTGTCAGTGCTAGCTTTTGCTGCATGGCTAGTGGTAGTTGGTCGTTGTTGTTTGAGAAGATATTTGGTGGATTTATCTGTGACTGTTGCTAGGTTTTGGGTGTGTGATAATTTCCCTTCTTCTCCTACTTTGGTTTAACGCCATCCTCCACTCCCCGATGCTTTCCTTGTTTGTGTGAGTGTATTTGTATGGTGGGTATTTTTCGTTACCTTATTTGTATTACCTTGTTAGTCTGGTTGGTGTATTACGGTACCCTACTACTTCCCTCTTCCATGGGTGGGGAAAGGGTACAGACTGAGGGTGGATTCAGGAGCTAAGGCAAGGTACGTGGCCCTGGCGTCTTCACCATCAGAAGTAATCCAGTAATCCGTGGAACAGGGCCAGCTAGGTCGCCTATAGCATTAAGGACAGGGAAGGAGCCCCTGGTCCTGGGACACCAGACAACAGAGTCGCGACACATAGAATCATAGAATGGTAGGAGTTGGAAGGGACCTCCTGGATCATCTGGTTCAATCACCTGCTTAATGCAGGTTTCACGAAATCATCCCAGTCACATCTTATGATCACATCTTAGCCAATGTAAGAAATAAATATTTTCCAAATTCCAAAGTTTTCCAACATCCACTTGTTGGAATCCAGCTTCTGAAAAAAAAACATACGGATAGTGACACAGATTTATCTTACATCTGTTGTAAATAAGTCTAAAAACTCAAAGTCTTTCTCTTCATACCATATTCTCACTTTGACCACTGAGCAGTCTGAATAGTTTTCAAAATCAATTAACTTATATGTCGATTTATCAAGAATTTAAAGCTCTGTAAGATATTTAGTCTCAAAGATTTACTATCAAAATGTCAACAGTCTTCCAGTACAGTGCCAACATCAGTTATCCTCAGAGATGTGAAGGACAACTTCAACTGGAAAAGTTGAAGGACTATTTCTTTAGTCAACATAGAGGCACTATGTACTTTTGTCGTCCTACTTAATTCCTCCATTCAGTAGGATTTAATTCTAAATATTAAGTCCTATAGCAATACCTAAAAATTGGCATAATTTTGCATATGCTAGAAATACTCCAGTATGTTTTATTAAGCACTTAACGATGGCTGATAGACTTGAGGGACTTTAATGAAGACTTAAAGCACCACTCCAGCATTTATTTGTATTCCAGTGCTGGAGTGGTGCGACTAATGTAAGTTCCCTGCTCTTAGTCTTATACTTACCAGTCGCTGTCTTCAGCTGTTCCCGGCACCACTCCAATGCTGAAATTAAGGAAAAACGCTGGAGTAGTGCTTTAATCAGATCCAGTCATGTGAGGCTGGTAGTGAGTAGAGTAATGTGAGACTGCAACCAACCTCCCATTTTATTTCTATACTCAATCTGATCCAATTAATAGCAGATAGATAAATCAATGGAGACTAAAAGCCCCCATACACATTAGACTAATATCTGTTGACCAGTTCGGCCAACGATCTAATGTGTATGGGGCACCGGCCGACTGATCGAGGGAGATGTTGATTGTGCATGTTTGATTTTGAATTGCCCATCACATTGTTCTCTGGGTGATAAGTAGATGGTTGAAGTGCCAGTTGGCAGCTTTTTCTGAGTGCTTCTTTGTATGGAAGATGGCTGAGGTGGATGACGGCTAAACGATCATCCAAAGCATCTTTCGGCTGACAGCCATCTAATCTATATGGCAGACTTTAAAGTAAAGGCCTATTTAGGTGAGTCAATAATCGACCAGAAATCAGCAGACTAAGAGCAAAATGCTCATTCTTTTGGTAATTTCATGATTCATGCTGTCATTAAAATTATTATTCTCAGCAGCACATCGATCTGTGTCAGATGGTATTCTATGCAAGCAAAAAAATCATATCAGTTATTGTATTTTGGACATAGTATTCTAAACAGACCATTCAATGACAACTTATAATCTTATATAATTGGCTATTCCATGGTAGTTTAATTACTATGGACTTAATGTGCGAATGAATCTTAAGATACAAACTTGGGAAACTGTTAAAATCAAATCATGGGAGACTAGAACTGAGATTCAGTCTTGGGAAACATTAAATTAGATCAACCATGCAAGACTTAAGCTGAGCTCAAATCATGAGAAAGTAGAAAAGGCGCTTGACTTTCCAGTGACAGGTGATGTTTTTACAGAGAAGTATCGAGCATTTTCAACTCTCATTCTTTTGGTTTTAAGAGGAAATATGCGCTGCCAGACACTTCTCTCCCCATTCATCACATAAATGCCCAGCAGCGTGCTCCTCTGTATGGAGGGAATCAGGAGAGATAGCTGTCTGCTGAACGAATTCTGGCCGACAGCTATCTCATGGGTATGGGAAAATTTCCCTTCAGCCCTAAAAAATCACACACAGCCAACTTATTGTAAAACTAAAAAGGTTCTGTCCCTTACTTCATCTTTTGGACTTACTCAGTGGTCCTCCGCAGCCACCCACACAGGCAGACATACACTAGGCCTGGTCTTCACCCGTCTCTGCTCTCTATCTAACTTCACCACCTCCCCTCTCCCTCTTTCCAACCACCATCTGCTCACTTTCTCATCCCTGTCCTCCTCACCAGTCAACCATGTCCAGCAACATGCGCACCCCCGCAAAAACCTTGCGCACCTAGGCACCCACACACTCTCTGACTCTATCCTGCCACTGGCATCCATATCCTCACTCCACGACACAGACACTGCCACTGCTTTCTACAATGCCACTCTTGCATCAGCTATTGACACGGTTGCCCCTCTCATTCATGGCAGAATGTGACGTATCAATAGACAACCCTGGCACAATAACACAACTAAAAAGCTCCGACAAGTGTCCAGGGTCGCAGAGCGGCATTGGAAGAAAACACTGCATTCAAACAGGCAACACTCGCTTTTAAATCTGCTCTCACCTCTGCTAAACAGGCCTACTTCACAACCCTCGTATCTTCCCTATCCTACAACCCCAAACAGTTATTCAAAACATTTAACTCCCTACTCCGCCCCCCGCCCCCTCCAAGTTCCCTCCTCTCTGCTGAAGATTTTGCCACACACTTTAAAAATAAGATTGACCAAACAAGGCAAGTCTTCATTGTTCAACCACCACAACCCTATTGTATACCAGACCAATGCCCAAACCCAATAACCTCCCTATCCAACATCACTGATGGGGGGCTTAACTGTCTCCTCTCCAAATCACACCTCACCACCTGTACACTTGACCCCATCCCATCCCACCTCTTCCTCAACCTCACCACCACTCTTATCCCATCCTTAACCCATCTCTTCAACCTATAACTAACTTCTGGCCCCTTCCCTTCTGTTTTCAAGCATGCCACAATCACGCCTATCCTTAAAAAGCCAACCCTCGACCCAACAGCTATGTCCAGCTATCACCCAATATCGCTCCTTCCATTCGCTTGAAAAATCCTGGAGCAGCACGTCCACACTGAACTTTCCTCCCACCTCTCATGTAACTTGCTCTTTGACAATCTATAATCTGGTTTCCGCCCCCATCACTCAAATGAGACAGCCCTGACCAAAATTACTAATGACCTACTTACAGCCAAAGCTAAGTCCTCCCAAGACCTCCGTCTCTCCTCCACACTTATTCACTCTTCACCCAACCGCCTCCAAGACTTCTCCCGAATATTCCCCATCCTCTGGAATTCTTTGCCCCAACACGTCCAACTATCAACCACATTTGGATCCTCCAGATGGAACCTGAAAACCCATCTCTTCAGGAAAGCCTACAGCCTGCACTGACCCCGCTGCCTCCTCACCACTATCGAAGCTACCGCCTCACCAAAACCGGAGCTACTACAACCCCTCAAACTATTGTCTCCTTCCCCACCATCCTGTAGAATGTAAGCCCGCAAGGGCAGGGTCCTCGCCCCTCTGAATCAGTCTGTAATTGTTAGTTTGCTTACCGTAAGTGATATCTGTAATTTGTATGTAACCCCTTCTCATGTACAGCACCATGGAATCAATGGTGCTATATAAATAAAAATAATAATAATAAAATAGATTTTCTTTGAGAATAACAATATGGAAGTATGAGCAGCCAGGGTTGTATTTATGTCCAGCCACTTCGCAGATGCTTTCATCTTGTGCCAGTCATTGCACTGGTTGACCATTCACTACAGAATACAGTACTAACTTATCTCTCTCACCCACAAAGCTCACCACAGTTCTGCACCACCCACATCTCCTACCTCATTTTTGTCTATCACTCTACCAGTGCTCCCTGTTCTGCAACTGATCTAAGACTAACATTCTTCATAATCCAAATGTCGCACATCCATTTCCAAGATTTCTCTCATGCTGTGCCAGTTTTCTGGAATACACTATCCTGGACAATCCATCTGATACCTAGCCCCCACTTTTTTAAGCGTGCTTTAAAAAAAATCTCTTTAGACAGAAATATCACCTCACTTCAATAACCTACCTCTTCCTTCTTCCCTCTTTCTAAATTTTCCTCAGAATCTGGTCCCTCCTTTTCATCTTTCTCCACATCCTTCATGCACACAAAGCACTTGGTAACTGTACTTAGATGGAATCTGTCTGATGACCGGAACATGCAGCTTTATATCCTAACCCTTATTTATTATAATGATGGCTGGACTATACATAACAATCACTTTCTACATGCAGTCATGGCCGAAAGTGTTGGCACCCTTGAAATTGTTCCAGAAAACTAAGTCTTTCTCCCAGAAAATTATTGCAATTACACTTGTTTTGTTATACACCTGTTGATTTCCTTTGTGTGTATTGGAACAACACAAAAAACTGAGAAAAAAAGGCAAATTGGACACCCAAAATGGCACGGACAAAATTGTTTGCAACCCTCAACTTAATATTTGGTTGCACACCCTTTGGAATAAATAACTGCAATCAATCACTTCCTATAACCATCAGCAAGCTTTTTACACCTCTCAACTGGAATTTTGAACCACTCTTCTTTTGCAAACTGGTCCAGGTCTCTCATATTTGAAGGATTCCTTCTCCCAAGAGAAATTTTAAGATCTCTCCACAGGTGTTCAATGGGATTTAGATGTGGACTCATTGCTGGCCAATTCAGATCTCTCCAGCCCTTTGTTCCCATACATATCTGGGTGATTCTTGAAGTGACAATGTGCTTTACCAGACAGCTCTATCTTGGTCTCACCTGTCCACAAGAAGCTTTTCCAGAAGGATAGTGTCTTACTCATGTACAATTTGGCAAACTGCTGTTTAGCTTTTTCATGTCTCTGTGTCAGCAGGGAGGTCCTCCTGGGTCTCCTGCCATAGTGTTTCATTTAACTCTAATGTCGACAAATAGTTTTCACTGACACTGATGCAACCTGAACCTGCAGGACAGCTTGAATTTCTTTTGGAACTTGAGTTGGGGCTGCGTATCCAAAATCCAAACTATCCTGCGTTACAACCTTTCATCAATTTTTCTCTTCTATCCACGTACAGGAAGATTAGCTACATTGTTGAAAACTTCTTGATTATTTTGCGCCCCATGGACAAAGGAACATCAAGATCTCTGAAGATGGAAATGTAACCTTGAATTGTTAATATTTTTCAACAATTTTTGTTCTCGAGTTCTCAGACAGTTCTCTTCTCCTCTTTCTGTTCTCCATGTTTAGTGTGGCACACACAGACACACAATGCAAAGATTGAGTCACCTTCTCCCCATTTTATCTGGTTTCAGGTATGATTTTCATATTGCCCACACCTGTTACTTGCCACAGGTGAGTTTGAATGACCATCACATGCTTGAAACAAAGTGTTTACCTACAATTTTGGTATGGTGCTAACAATTTTATCTGAACCATTTTTTTGGTTTTGTGTGAAATCATGTCCAATTTTTCTCTGTGTGCATTAGAACAACACAAAATACCAAAGTAAATAAACATTTTTATAACAAAACATGTAATTTCAATATTTTTCTGGGAGAAAAGCTTCATTTTCTGAGTGCCAACACTTTCGGCCCTGACTATATTGCATCCCATTTACCAATGGTGTCAAACGTAGGAGCCTCTGTAGTCATAAATTCATTACACGTAGCAGTATGTGACCGTCTCTAGGTCCTGGAGTCATAACCCCAGTTTTAAGAAGCAGCTCCGGTCCATGTAATGTACTTTTGTCTGCCACATTTATTTTCGGCTGTCATACTTATCTTACGTGTATCTTTGCAGTCAATAATGTAAATGCAGCTTCCTGTTGCTCTCCAAGTCTCGGCTGACATTTTAATCAATGTTTGGAAGTTCTAACCAAAGTGCCCTGCTGAGTAATGGATTATATTGTCATTTATAGCATTACTGACTCAATGTAACATAAACTTTCGGAAAAGCAATTGTCCTACGTGTCAGGTCTGGGAAGGGAATATCTTCCCATATACTGCCGTATCTCAAGTGTTACTCTTCTTCTTATGGTTTGTACATGCCATAGAAATAATGACGGCGTTCACTATTCCGGCCAGACCCCTGCTTTGCATCTAGATGATCTCTAACGCTAATTATCCTCCAAATGAAGTGGAAATTTACAGAACTCGCCTCTTCTCAGAAGGTTGGACTTCAATAGCGCGGAACTGTCAAACAGCATTATAGCGAAAATCATTAGCTAAACGCTGGAGAGTATTTACCACTGTTTGGCTGCAGGCTTCATTAAGAAGGATCGAGGATGTCGCGAAGAAATGAAATTCAGAATATAAATAACCACTTTATTACTTCCTCATCCATGATGAGCTATTCCAGGAGATCCTATATAGTGCGAGAACCAACATTGAGAACTCAATCTTTAAAGGAAACCTTTCATGTAAAATAACGCTATTAACAGCAGATATGGGGTTAATCTGGAGGCTAATAGAGTTCGGACACCGTGTGGTGCCGGCACTGAGAATCCCGCTGTCAGGAGGAAATTAACTTTATTCCCCAAGAAGCATTCAGCTTCCAGTTATAGGAGTGGCCCCGGCACGGTTTCGGTCACCGCTCTATGCATAGACAGAGTCGGCTGTAACCGCGCCACCGGCACAGACTGACAGCCGGTCCTAATGATGAGCGTGCTGTCAGTCAATGCCGGGGATACGGTTACAGCCACCGCTCTCTATGCACACAGTAGTGACCGAAACCATGACCGGGCCCGGGCCACCCCTATGACTGAGGGGAATAAAGTTAATTTCCTCCCAGAAGCGGGGCTCTCATTCCCGCTGCCACCCGGTGTCAAAGCGCTATTAACCTGCACTTTAACCCCATATCTGCTGTTTATAGCGTTATTTTACATTGCCAATAATCACGTTAAGTAGCCTAAAGGTGCATTTTGGGTGTTTCACTATATGAGTGCATCGACACGACCTTAATGCTCTTCCCTGCTAATTTACATGTGGCTCTGATGCTTGATTTCTCAGCACTGGCGCGTGAGATTAGTATCATTTTTATTATTGTTCTGGGATCTACACTAGTTTCAGTAGTAAAATCTTTCCAAAATGTTAATTTAAAGGTCCTTGGGGAGAGGAGGCCCAGCTCAGCTTGGTTAGCTGGATCTGTGCCACCTAATTTATGGGAAGAACCTTTGTGGAGATTCCCTCTGTGAAGGCTGCAGAACGTAAGTAAAGTCTGAGTACAGTAACCCAAGTATCCTCAGAAGGAAATGGGGGATAACAAGCAAGAAGTCTTCTAGTGCCGGGTGCTTTGGGTGTCATGGTGCTAAACTTTACCAAAAGAGGTAATATTTTTGGAAAAACTGGTAAGCAGGAATTGCTGGGATTTAATTTCATTTCTGTATTTGCTACACATTTTATTCCTTTTTCATGTCTGGAGATTTTGAAACAAATGAAGTGCGTGGGTTTATGCTAATGAAAATTTATGCCATGCAAAAATATGATGTATGACAAAACCAAGAGGTGCATTTTCATTAGCAGCGGAAAATAAAAATGTTGAATGCGACATGTAATCATAGCGTCTATATACAAATTGGCGGAACTTGTCTATTTGATATCATGAATTTTCCCCATTAGAGACATTAAACGTCTTAAAAGAACCAGAACAATCACCTCTTTGGTCGCTTCTGGAACATGGAGTGCGGAAGGAAGTGGCTATTTCCTGACCCATAGGACATCCCCTGCTAAATTTAGAAAGACTGGGCTCATTAAAAGAGCGTAAATCCCAGGCCTAACAATGGGCATATTACTTAACATCCTCGATCACAAGTAATGAACGACCTACCAGTAAACTTCTGTTGTGACATTGGTAACGCAGCTGTGTAAATGTGCAGCTAAATCTGATACCGAGTGAATCTTGTTTATACGATCAACTCTGGTAGAAATCAAAGTTATAAAAATAAATGATTTAAATAAGATGTTTATATAAATGCAAAACGTTTAGACAAGTGTTGACAAAATGCTGTAAAGTAAGAATGCTTTGCAAAATTGAAATGGTATAAGTTTACTATTATCAATTAATAGATCACAAAGTGAGTGAACAAAAGAAAAATCCCAATCAAATCAATATTTATTGTGACCACCCTTTGCCTTCAAAAGCCCATCAAACCATCAGTTCTTCTAGGAAATTGTCCCTTGCACACAGTTTTTGAAGGAATTCGGCAAGGAGGTTGTTCCAAACATCTTGGAGAACTAACCACAGATCTTCTGCGGATGTCGCTTCTGCAGATACTTCCGTATCTTCATGTAATTCCCGACTGACTCGATGATATCGAGATATTGTGATCATCACTTCCAGGACTCCTTGTTCTTCTATACACTGAAGATAGTTCTTAATGATGTTGGCTGTATGTTTAGGGTCGTTGTCCTGCTGCAGAATAATTTTGGAGAAAAACAGATATACATTTATATCTCTTGGTATGAGTCAATTACCCATTGGGATACACATAAATAATACCACCATGCATTGCCCATAAAGTACCACCATACAATGTCCAATTATAATTTACAGTACATAAATAATATTGTCACACAGAACGCAAACAATACACTCCACTAATCATACCATCATTAGGTGTTCAGTTTCACAACCACAAAATTATTTTCACTTGATTAATTATATCTTTATTAAGGTATACGTACATGGGAATCTAACAAAATGTCTACTAAGGGCTCCATTCACTTTAGAAAACTGGATCAGCGGACTGCTGTCTCCCCTGACTCCCTCATACGTAGGCTGATCACTCATGTGTTCTCTATGAGAGAGCCACTACCAGATTCCAGGAGAACATAAAGACCAGCCATTGGAAATCCAACAGACTGTATCCTTCTCTCCTGCAATACCAGCTGTACTTGGAGAGTTGGGATGACCCCATGTACTGTACATTACTTTGTTTGCTCGGCCAAGATTAATTTAATATACAGTCATGGCCAAAAGTATTGACACCCCTGCAATTCTGTCAGATAATACTCATTTTCTTCCTGAAAATGATTGCAAAGTCTAAAGCACCCCCCCCCCATTCCCTTTAGATAGAAGCCGACTATTTTGCCAGACTCTCCCATACGCAGTAGCACTTGCTCGGCCAAGCACTCCAGTGTTCTCTATGAGAGACTCCCAGACTACTATAATGGCGGCTTATCTCCTAGAGATCATAAGGGTCAGCAGTCCAAAATCGGACATACCTGATCTTTATCTCCCCCAACAATCATCTGTCTGGGGTGCCCATACACATTAGTCTGTCGCCAGTATAAGCAGGTTGGGCCGATATTAGATTAATGAGTATTAGGGACTTTGGACAACTCCTCACAACAAGACAAGCATGGAGGGTCACCAGTCAGGATTTGGCCCAGAAGCTGATATCCAGCTGCTAGGGCAAACGGAAGAAGTCTTGAAAAATAAGGTTCAGTGCCTTAAATATTGATGTATTTGTTATAAAAGTATAAAATCTTATAAAATGCTGATAATTGTACCTCAGTAACCATAGAAGCATCTGACTAAAAAATCGAAAAATACTGAAATTTTGTGAAAAGCAATATATGTCAATCTCAAAACTTTGGGCCATAATGGTACAGTTTCCTGTTCAGTGAAAAAAAGGAACTGGTGAAAAATACCCACCTGTCGTATGTCAAAAGGACACTGGCATAAGGGGCAGACATACTGGTGCAACCTGTACAGCAGCACAGAGGTCCAACAGGTAAGGAGGGGGGCCTTTCTACCTCCAAAGCAGGTGGAATTGTGCTTTATCATAAGTTATTGGACAGCAAAGGACCCATATATTATTCTTGCACAGGGGCCTCTGCCAGTGAGTGCCATGGTGATGTAGTAATAGAAAATGGAATCTTTGCCCCAGGTGAAGGGTAGCCGGTCTACAGATGTGGACCTTATCACCAAAGCATGAGGAGTCTGAGGACCAGCACATGCCTCTCTGGCCATTGTTGTGTGGCATCAACCCAAGTAAAGAAATCAATGGTTACAACAGTCCTAATGATGCCTCTCCTAGCGTTACTCCATGGCTTTGTGATGCCACTCAGATGTCATTCAGCTTCCAGTATTACAGAGCTCCAAGCTGTGTTTGTTGTCAAAGCTTTTGTAGACCAAGCAGCAGCACATCGGCTCTCATCTCCTGTTTGCTGCTCACAGCAGGTCGCTGATTGAAGAATGGAGCTTTCCTCATCTTCTAAGTGTTCTGGCACAAATGTCCTCAAAACTGGTTTTCTTTCACGAAAATCCCTCATCTAATTCAAAGTCTAAATTGAAGGAATATAATTGCCCTTGGCCTCAGCTTGACACCGAGAGTGTAACAAGCCTGATGGATTATAGAAAAAAAAAGTCATATGGATATAAATGAAGGAGTAGGTCCATGCTGACAGGATGTGCTGACTAATACCTGGGTGATTGCCATAGCACATCATTTTATTAAATATTCCTAAATATATTTCCTTGCTTTTGGGCTGCTCCTTCTATTTAGTAATTTTGGGAGACACTGAGAAAATTTACCACTTACAGATTTTACGCCTATAAGCCGTTATGGAAAATTACAGTGGCCCCAATGCAAAATTTGTGACTGGGCAGCCATGGAGCGGAGATAAAGCACCAACCCAGAAAGTTATGTTTAAGCCAATTTGCTAATTAGGGAGCCAGGTGCACCTTTGGTGTGGCCAAGAGGCTCAGTGACCAGTTCTCTCCATTGGTTTGACATGTTTTTGCCTCCCTTATTGATGATTGACAGCACTGGTTTACCCGAGCTCTCCCTACAGACAATGCTCACTCCAGGCAAGCCAGCACTGTCAATAACCAAAAAGGAGGAGAGGACATTTAAAACTAGTGGGAGGAACATGTACTGAGTTTTTTTTACCACACCCAAGGTGCAGTTTTCTTTTTTTTTGGCCTTGATTGTTACAACTACATCGAAATATCACATTATTGTTATAACTACATCGAAAAATGATCTGTCCAAAAGAAGTAAAAGCAAAAAAAAAAAACCAAAATGCCAAAAAAGTATGTAGAAAACTATTACCGTAATTAAATAACTGGGGAAAAAATAATCTCATAAATGACCTGAACATTGTTCTGTCATGAAATTGGTATACAGTGAGGCAAAAAAGTATTTAGTCAGTCAGCAATAGTGCAAGTTCCACCACTTAAAAAGATGAGAGGTGTCTGTAATTTACATCATAGGTGTTAGGAGTCGAGTTTCCTCTGCTGCACAGGGGGAATCTCGATCCCTGTCTGCTGTGGTCTCCCATTCTGTACCAGCCGCAGTGGGGCCTGCTCAGCAGAGGCGTCGCTCCCAGCGTCTTGCTGGGACTGATTCTGTGCAAAGGGTTACTGTTGCCTTTTCTGGCCCTCCTGTTGTACCCTGCACTGATCTGCGGCGAGCGGGCTTCTCTGGCACTAAGTCCTTATTTGCACACACTGAGCATGCCCAGGGCAAGATCTCCCGTTGGAGATCGAGGGTCACATGCTCAGGTACTGCAGCACATTCCATTGGTCCTCCAGGAAGGTCCTGAAAGGGCAAAATTTCAGTAGCAGCTTCCTGTGCTGCAACTATATAAACTGCGCATGACCGCACGGCCATGCGCTAGTATTGTCTTGATAATATGTGTGTGTGTTGTGAGTGAAAGTCGCTCTTTAAAATACCCTCCCTATTGGATGACTGTTCGCGGAAGGTGTATGTTTGCTATCTAGCGCCCGACTTATCCAACAGCACGTTACACACATAACAGCGTCTAGTTGCTGTGACCGCCTGTACGGCGCCGTGCGCTTCCTCTGCGCTTTCCTTACCCAAGCCTGGGTGGTTAGTGGCGTTCGTCAGTGCGGCACTGCATGCACTCTCGTGCCTTTATATACTATTTTAATAGTTTCCTTACACACCCAGTTGCGGTGTTGTGCCAGCAAGTGGTCTAATCGGACTTCAATCCTGTGTTGGGGTTGTGTTCGCTGACTTCTTGTTCGCGCTCTATGTGCGGTACCGCGGTCCTGTGACTCAACAGGATCGCTTCCTTCACGCAGGGTGAAGTTAACCCGTGCGTGTATACTTTTAGTACCGCCATATAGTCCGTCTTACTAGCGGCAGGTTCTTCCTGCACGGTGGACCCCGGGCTGCGAACGCACCATTTATAATAAATATCTATTTCTACTCGGTGCGTTCCGCTAGCCCTAACATAATACTAGCGCCAGGGTCTGGCTAGTAAATGGCGGACGGTCAGCGTCTACAGCGGTACATCCAGCAGTTGGAGGGTAGGTTGGCGGCTCTAGAGCGTGCAACCTCAGCTGTGGACGTTACTGCTGTCGCTGTTCAGGCTGCAAGTGCAGTTGCAGCCAGTTTGTCCGCTGCCACCCCTGCTCCGACCTTATCCCGTCTCCCGATTCCAGACAAGGTTGCTGGTGACAGTAAGCTATGTCGGGGATTCGTGAGCCAGTGCTCCATACATCTCGAGCTGCTGGCTGCACGTTTTCCTACGGAACGGGCGAAAGTGGGATTCATTTTATCTCTTTTGTCGGGCAGGGCGTTGGAGTGGGCAACGCCGCTTTGGGAACGTGGTGATCGTGTGGTACAGAGTGCTCATATCTTCCTGGACGCTCTGAGGCAGGTCTTTTTGGGACCCCGTGTCACCCACGATACCGCGCTCCAATTGTTGGCAATTACTCAGGCTTCGTCCATGGTCAGCCAGTTCGCCATCCTATTCCGGACTCTAGCTTCTGAGCTGGAATGGCCGGATAAAGTCCTTATTCCGGTGTTCTGGAAAGGACTGGCAGATCATGTAAAGGACGCCTTGGCCACCAGGGAGATTCCCGCCACACTGGAGGAGCTTATTACTATAGCTACCCGCATCGATCTCCGTTTTAACGAGCGGAGGTTGGAGCGGACCCAGTGTAGGCAGAGGTTTCGGCTGGCTCCCACCTTTGCCAAACCGCTAGAATCTCCTGTTATGGCGTCCGACTCCCAAGAGGCCATGGAGGTTTCTCGAGCGGGACCTAGGTCTCAGACCGCTTGAGTACCTGTGGTGTGTAAAAATTGCCAGCAACCGGGACATTACGCTAATAAATGTCCACGGCGGTCGGGAAAACGATCGCGTCTAGTGACCATTGGAGGAGGTTCACTGGACACAGCGGCATTTTCCTCCAAATTGTCCTTTAAAGGGACAATCCTGTTAGGCACATCCACTCTTACAGTAGAGCTTTGTGTGGATTCAGGAGCAGAGGGAAATTTTATGTCTTCTGCTTTTGCTCTGCGCCACGCAATACCTCTGGTTATGCTTGCCAAACCAGTAACCGTTAGAGTGGTGAATGGGTCGACACTTCCGTTACAGATCACACATCAGACTGTCCCTTTCACGTTAGCCATGTCCCCATCCCACCAGGAGATTATTTCCCTTCTTGTCCTTCCCGAGGGAATGGATGAGATTCTGCTGGGAATACCCTGGCTCCGTTTCCACTCCCCACATATTGAGTGGCCCTCTGGGAGGATATTGGGTTGGAGTGAATCCTGCAAGGGCAGATGTGTGAAAGAGTGCGTTCAGGTTTCCACCACTGAGATACCCGCAGATCTCTCTACTCTCCCCAAATACTATTGGTCCTATGCAGACGTCTTCTCCAAAAAGGCCGCGGAGACCCTTCCGCCTCACCGTCCCTATGACTGTCCTATAGATCTCTTGCCTGGAGCAGAACCTCCTCGGGGACGTGTCTATCCCCTCTCTCTCCCGGAAACGGAGGCTATGTCCCAATACATCCAGGAGAATTTGGCAAGAGGGTGTATTAGGAAGTCAGTGTCACCAGCAGGGGCAGGGTAATTCTTCGTACAGAAGAAGAATGGAGAGTTGCGTCCGTGCATAGACTACAGGGGTCTTAACGCCATCACCGTTAAGAATAAGTACCCGCTGCCCCTGATTTCTGAGCTTTTTGATAGGCTACAGGGAGCTAAGGTATTTACCAAATTAGACCTGCGGGGAGCTTATAACCTGATTCGCATCCGTGAGGGGGACGAATGGAAGACGGCGTTTAACACCAGAGATGGGCACTATGAGTATCTGGTGATGCCCTTCGGGCTCTGTAATGCCCCAGCCGTTTTCCAAGACTTTGTCAACGACATCTTCCGGGATATGCTTTCCACCTCGGTCGTAGTCTATCTGGATGATATTCTCATCTTCTCTCCAGATATTGATTCCCACCGGAGAGATGTTGGCAGAGTCTTCGACCTCTTACGGGCAAACTCTCTTTACGCAAAGTTGGAGAAGTGTGTGTTTGAGCAGGAGTCTTTACCTTTCCTGGGCTATATCATCTCTGCCCAGGGATTGGCTATGGATCCTGCCAAACTACAGGCTGTGATGGACTGGCAAGAACCCCATTCACTTAAAGCGGTGCAGTGCTTTATGGGGTTCATTAATTATTACCGCCAGTTCATTCCCCATTTCTCAACTTTGGTAGCTCCCTTGGTAGCCCTCACCAAGCAGGGAGCAAATCCCAAAGTGTGGTCTGAAGAGGTCTCCAGGGCCTTTTCTTCTACTAAGTCTCATTTTGCTAGCGCTCCCATCCTACATCGTCCCGATGTCGACAAGCCGTTTATAATGGAGGTGGATGCCTCTTCCGTTGGTGCTGGAGCAGTCCTCTTCCAAAAGGATGCTCAAGGTCGGAAGCATCCGTGCTTCTTCTTCTCCAAGACCTTCACACCAGCGGAGAGGAATTATTCCATCGGGGACAGGGAGTTGCTAGCGATGAAATTGGCTTTCTCAGAGTGGAGACATCTCTTGGAGGGGGCTCGTTTTCCCTTTCAAGTTTTTACATTCCACAAAAATTTGCTATATTTGCAAACAGCCCAGCGGCTAAATTCTCGCCAGGCCAGATGGTCCTTATTCTTCTCCCGATTCCACTTCACCCTCCATTATCTTGCTGGGGAGAAGAACATTCGAGCTGATGCTCTTTCTCGCTCTGTTGTGTCATCTGAGGAGGAGGAAGGAGAGCCTCGGCTTATTGTTCCTTCTGAGAGCTTGAGAACCGTGGCTCCGGTGTCGCTTGAGTCTGTGCCTCCGGGCAAGACTTTTGTGCCCATAAATTTGCGACCGGAGGTTCTCTCTTGGGCTCATTCCTCCAGGGTGGGTGGACACTTTGGGACAAAAAGGACATCTGAGCTGCTGGCGAGGACGTACTGGTGGCCGCATATGCTCCGAGATGTCAGAGATTACGTTCTGGCGTGTGTCTCATGCGCCAAAAATAAGTCTCCTCGACAACGGCCGTCTGGGTTACTCTATCCCTTGCCGGTGGCAGACAGGCCCTGGGAGATGGTCGGGATGGACTTTGTAGTGGGTTTGCCCAAGTCTCGCGGCTGTACCGTCATTTGGGTTATTACCGATCATTTCTCAAAAATGGTGCATTTGGTGCCGCTCCCACGGTTACCTTCTGCACGGGCCTTGGCAGCGTTGTTCATAAGACACATCTTCCGCCTACATGGCATGCCAGACAAAATTGTCAGTGACCGGGGTCCCCAGTTTGCATCTCGGTTCTGGAGAGAGCTTTGTCGTCTTCTCAGCATTGAGTTAAATCTCTCTTCCGCATATCATCCCGAGACGAATGGGTTGGTAGAGAGGGCCAATCAGACTCTGGTCACATATCTACGACATTTTGTTTCTGCCAGGCAGGATGACTGGGCATCTTTATTACCATGGGCAGAGTTCGCCCTTAATAACGCTGTAGCCGACTCCACCGGTCAGACTCCTTTCCTCCTTAATTACGGCCAGCATCCGCGGGTTCCTGTGCCTATGCCCGTGTCCTCTGCTGACTCCAGGGTGGCAGACTGGGCAGTGGAGGCACGGGACATTTGGGACCGCACTCAGGATGCCATTCGGGCCTCTAAGGAGAGAATGAGGTCCTCCGCCGATGCTCATCGGCGCCCCGCTCCGACCTTTGCTCCTGGCGACTTGGTGTGGCTCTCCGCCCGTAACATCAGGCTGCGAGTTGAGTCCACTAAGTTTGCTCCTCGCTACTTGGGTCCCTTCAAAGTGCTCGAACAGGTTAATCCTGTGGTTTATCGCTTGGCTCTTCCGCCACGCCTGGGTATCAACGACACCTTTCATGTGTCCCTCCTGAAACCCGTGTACATGTCCCGGTTTTCCGAGTCATCTGCTGGGACATCGGGTTCGTCTTTGGACGATTATGATGTGAATCTCGATCCCTGTCTGCTGTGGTCTCCCATTCTGTACCAGCCGCAGTGGGGCCTGCTCAGCGGAGGCGTCGCTCCCAGCGTCTTGCTGGGACTGAATCTGTGCAAAGGGTTACTGTTGCCTTTTCTGGCCCTCCTGTTGTACCCTGCACTGATCTGCGGCGAACGGGCTTCTCTGGGACTAAGTCCTTATTTGCACACACTGAGCATGCCCAGGGCAAGATCTCCCGTTGGAGATCGAGGGTCACATGCTCAGGTACTGCAGCTCATTCCATTGGTCCTCCAGGAAGGTCCTGAAAGGGCAAAACTTCAGTAGCAGCTTCCTGTGCTGCAACTATATAAACTGCGCATGACCGCACGGCCATGCGCTAGTATTGTCTTGACAATATGTGTGTGTGTTGTGTGTGAAAGTCGCTCTTTAAAATACCCTCCCTATTGGATAACTGTTCGCGGAAGGTGTATGTTTGCTATCTAGCGCCCGACTTATCCAACAGCACGTTACACACATAACAGCGTCTAGTTGCTGTGACCGCCTGTACAGCGCCGTGCGCTTCCTCTGCGCATTCCTTACCCAAGCCTGGGTGGTTAGTGGCGTTCGTCAGTGCGGCACTGCATGCACTCTCGTGCCTTTATATACTATTTTAATAGTTTCCTTATACACCCAGTTGCGGTGTTGTGCCAGCAAGTGGTCTAATCGGACTTCAATCCTGTGTTGGGGTTGTGTTCGCTGACTTCTTGTTCGCGCTCTATGTGCGGTACCGCGGTCCTGTGACTCAACAGGATCGCTTCCTTCACGCAGGGTGAAGTTAACCCGTGCGTGTATACTTTTAGTACCGCCATATAGTCCGTCTTACTAGCGGCAGGTTCTTCCTGCACGGTGGACCCCGGGCTGCGAACGCACCATTTATAATAAATATCTATTTCTACTCGGTGCGTTCCGCTAGCCCTAACAATAGGTAGACCTCAACTATGGGAGACAAACTGAGAAAAAAAAATCCAGAAAATCGCATTGTCTGTTTTTTTAACATTTTATTTGCATATTATGGTGGAAAATAAGTATTTGGTCAGAAACAAAATTTCATCTCAATACTTTGTAATATATCCTTTGTTGGCAATGACAGAGGTCAAATGTTTTCTGTAAGTCTTCACAAGGTTGCCACACACTGTTGTTGGTATGTTGGCCCATTCCTCCATGCAGATCTCCTCTAGAGCAGTGATGTTTTTGGCTTTTCAACACGGACTTTCAACTCCCTCCAAAGGTTTTCTATAGGGTTGAGATCTGGAGACTGGCTAGGCCACTCCAGGACCTTGAAATGCTTCTTACGAAGCCACTCCTTCGTTGCCCTGGCGGTGTGCTTTGGATCATTGTCATGTTGAAAGACCCAGCCACATTTCATCTTCAATGCCCTTGCTGATGGAAGGAGGTTTGCGCTCAAAATCTCACGATACATGGCCCCATTCATTCTTTCATGTACCCGGATCAGTCGTCCTGGCCCCTTTGCAGAGAAACAGCCCCAAAGCATGATGTTTCCACCACCATGCTTTACAGTAGGTATGGTGTTTGATGGATGCAACTCAGTATTCTTTTTTCCTCCAAACACGACAAGTTGTGTTTCTACCAAACAGTTCCAGTTTGGTTTCATCAGACCATAGGACATTCTCCCAAAACTCCTCTGGATCATCCAAATGCTCTCTAGCAAACTTCAGACGGGCCCGGACATGTACTGGCTTAAGCAGTGGGACACGTCTGGCACTGCAGGATCTGAGTCCATGGTGGCGTAGTGTGTTACTTATGGTAGGCCTTGTTACATTGGTCCCAGCTCTCTGCAGTTCATTCACTAGGTCCCCCCGCGTGGTTCTGGGATTTTTGCTCACCGTTCTTGTGATCATTCTGACCCCACGGGGTGGGATTTTGCGTGGAGCCCCAGATCGAGGGAGATTATCAGTGGTCTTGTATGTCTTCCATTTTCTAATTATTGCTCCCACTGTTAATTTCTTCACTCCAAGCTGGTTGGCTATTGCAGATTCAGTCTTCCCAGCCTGGTGCAGGGCTACAATTTTGTTTCTGGTGTCCTTTGACAGCTCTTTGGTCTTCACCATAGTGGAGTTTGGAGTCAGACTGTTTGAGGGTGTGCACAGGTGTCTTTTTATACTGATAACAAGTTTAAACAGGTGCCATTACTACAGGTAATGAGTGGAGGAAAGAGGAGACTCTTAAAGAAGAAGTTACAGGTATGTGAGAGCCAGAAATCTTGATTGTTTGTTTCTGACCAAATACTTATTTTCCACCATAATATGCAAATAAAATGATAAAAAAACAGACAATGTGATTTTCTGGATTTTTTTTCTCAGTTTGTCTCCCATAGTTGAGGTCTACCTATGATGTAAATTACAGACACCTCTCTTCTTTTTAAGTGGTGGAACTTGCACTATTGCTGACTGACTAAATACTTTTTTGCCCCACTGTATTAAGAAAAAACCCTACAATATACTCTATGGGCCCAATTCATCAAAACTTTTACGACTGCCGTAAAAAGCCTTGAAAATTCACATAATGTTGGTACAACTGGCGGCTGTGCAAAAATTATGCAAATGTTCAGACTCCATTTTCAGCTCCGACAAAGTGGGCAAGGCTGGGGGAGATGGGGACCGCCACTCTTGATATTCATGATGAGCAGCGGTGTTCGCTAATAATAATAATAATTTTTATTTATATAGCGCCAACATATTCCGCAGCACTTTACAATTAAGCGGGGATATGTACAGACAATAAATTCAGTATAAGTTAAGACAATTTAAACAGTGACATTAGGGGTGAGGTCCCTGCTCGCAAGCTTACAATCTACAAGGAAATGGGGGGACACAATAGGTGAAAAGTGCTTGTTATTTCAGGTCTGGCAATTATAATAAATAGGGATTTTCATATGAAGCTGCATGATCCGGTCATCAGCCCGTGTGTTTAAGTGCAATAGTCAAGTATCAAGTGCAGTTATCGTGTGCATGGAGGGTGTGGAGACAGATGAATAGTAGGGTGCAGATTCACATGCAGATAATATTTGGAAGGAGGGAACAGGACAAAGTTAGTTTACTGAGTAGTTGATGTGGTAGGCTTGTTTGAAGAGATGAGTTTTTAAAGCGCGCTTGAATAGGTCGGGGCTAGGTATCAGTCTGATCGTCTTACTCCACACATCTTACTCCAGCAGGGGGCAGAAGTAGGATTTGCGGCGAGGTGCACACAGAGGCACTTATCTGATGCTTCTGATTCATAAAGAGGCATACACCTCTTCATGAATCAGGAGCTTCTGATTCCAGGACACTGCAGCACACCCCCTCATCAAGATCTGTATGAACCGGCTTGATCAATAGGGCCTATGTATTTATAGGTTTGCCTAAAGATGTCCTTTAACATGCAGGAAAGATATATATCTTGGTACCGTGTTAGCCAGTAGATAGAAAAATATTTAGAATTGAGAGTGCAGCGCCCCAGAGACCTGGTCGTTGCAGTAGTATCGCTCTGCCACTAAGGGGAGTGATGGTACGTCTGATGGCACTAAAGGAGTTCATCTGACCAGGTATCACCAGCACACAGTACACCTCACACTCCGGCCACTAGGGGGAGCAAAAGGTTTTATTTATTATACCACTCCTCACACTGGTAAAACTAGGGGTTGGATAGGAAGTTAGTCAGAAGCTGACTGAGTTTTGTTCAGGCAACATCCCGTGGCAGGGGGTGTTGCGGGGGTAGATTCAGGGGGGTCCCTGTCAGGCGTGGGAACCTGGCAGGCACCTAGCGACAAGGATAGAACGTTACGGAGCCACGCCTGCGCTACCCTGCGGTGGCATCCAAAGAAAGGACACGAAGCAAAGGATATTGTGGACAGTGAGAAACAAGATCAAAGCACAAAGGAGAGCCAGTAGGAGTCGTGCCTGGAGAACGGCAACATCCTACTGAGGCGCGTAGCCGGTGCCGCGGAACACCGAGGAAGTAACTGACTTTATGCCTTACTTCAAATACCGCAGGACAGTTAATTATAGGTTGGCTGTCTACCTTATATCACTTAAGCAGACATAGGGGGCAACACGTGGAGAGGGGCATCTCTAGGGTCCCGGAAGAGCTCCGAGCCTTCCCGTCAAACGGGTGCGTCCTAGCTATAACAAACCTGGGGGACGGAGAATAGAAAGAACTAGAAAGAACTGGAACGAACGAGAACAGAAGTTGTGAGGACTATCCCGAATGCTCAGCAGGGAAGCACTACAACACACAGGCACTAGTGGTAGGCCACGATTTCCACCTGCAAAGGGAACTCTGGATGTGCCTTCGGACCGGCCGGTCTCAGACAGCCCTGTTGACAGTGCTCTGGATTGAGGACCTTGAAGCCTTCAGTAAAGAGGTAAAGAGACTGCAACCCTGTGTCATCGTTATTGACTGCACCTCACACCATCGCCACCTACACTACTGGGAAGCCCTGGGGACACACTTCACCTGTGGGAAGGTATAATCCAGCTGCCATTCTATCACCCCAGCGGACCCCTAAGCAGCGTCGGTCACCCTTGAACCGTTCCTTGCAACCAGAAAACATTTAAAACCTGTCCACTTATAATGACCACGGACAAGATAAAGATCCCCAACTCACATCAGGACTACAAGATACCAGGTACCTTCAGCTGCATCACATCTAGGGTTGAGCGAAACGGGTCAAAATTTGTCAAAAGTCGCCGACTTTTGGCAAGGTCGGGTTTCATGAAACCCGACCCGACCCCTGTGTGGGGTCGGCCATGAAGTCGGAGATCTTTTGAATCTAGAATCGGAATTCCGATACCGATTCCCGATATGTTTAAGATATCGGGAATTGGTATCGGAATTCAGATTTAAGTGTAAAATAAAGAATTAAAATAAAAAATATCGCAATACTTACCCTCTGACGCGCCCTGGTACTAACCGGGAACCTTCCTTCCTTAGAATCAGCCTTCCAGGACCTTGCGGTGACGTCGCGGCTTGTGATTGGCCGCGCGGCCGCCCATGTGACCGCTTGCGCGGCCAATCACAAGCCGCGACGTCACCGCGACATCACCGAAGGTCCTGGAAGGGCTGATTCTTAGGAAGGAAGGCTGCCGGAAAGAAGCAGGGCGCGTCCAAGGGTGAGTATATACCTAATAGTACCAGGGCGCGTCAGAGGGTAAGTATTGCGATATTTTTTATTTTAATTCTTTATTTTACACTAAAATATGGATCGCAGGGCCTGAAGGAGAGTTTCCGCTCCTTCAGACCCTGGGAACCATGGAAACCCAATGCACTGCATTGGGTTTCAGGTTTCGCCCGACCCCGACCCCGACTTTTTTATAGGATCGGCTGATTTCACTCGACCCGACTTTTGAAAAAGTCGGGTTTCGTGAAACCCGAACCGATCCTATAAAAGTAAAGGTCGCTCAACTCTAATCACATCTAATGTGGTGTACTAAATTATTTGTACTAATTGTCCAACTGGGGGTCTGTATGTAGTGGAGACAGGGCAAAAGCTTAAAACAAGAATTAATTCACACAATAAGAGGAAAAAAAGAATAGATCTACCTGTGGCAATACATTTTTGTCTCCCCGATCACAGCATTATGGACTTGAAATTACTTGTATTAAAAGGTAACTTCAAATCTCAGAGAGACAGAAGAGTCTGGGAGTATAAGCTGATGACGACCTTTGACACACTCAGTGCAGGAATGAATGCATCGCATAGATTTATGTCTTTTTGGCGGGAAGGACACTCAGACGCTACGTACCTTTGCGGTAAGCTCTCCCATATCTTCACCTATCTACTGGTACTTTTACTATCGTTCTTGCTCGGACCATCATTTTGGTCCCTACTACTGCAGCTGTGTTACTTGGCCACTCTGTTTTTCTTTACGGCGATATTTGCACTCTGCTTGGTATATAGTTATATGGCATCTTTATTTTTCTAGCGGCCTTATTTTGGCCCTGATTACCATTCATTTGGTTACCACTTGGTATACTGTAGCTAATATATCTCCAGCAATGTCGGTCATAGTCCTAGTATATGCATATATTATCTCGGCATGGTCTTTACACGACTTGCCAGTGCTATATCTTTTAGTGACAATGTGCATGAGCAAATAGTTAGTATTATTATTCAGTACCAGTAATTAGCTTGGGGAGACTGAGCATCCGCTATCTTATACACATGTTTCATGAATTTTTGCAGCTATACTTATATTTATATTTATTGGTGCATTAGCATATTTATATTTATTTTGCTGTATACTACATGGAATTTACTAGTGTATTTGTTGCGTCCACTATACTATTGGTCCTTCCCCACGGAGGTTTTCTTTAGCCCTGTCACTATTTTTGGTCCCTTTTTAATTACTAATTTTTGTAATAAAGATATAACTTTTTAAATCGTAGTTTTGCCTTTTCACTTTTTGTCCATGGGTCACTATACCGTCATGGACGTTGTTGATAACATTTAAAACCTGTCCACTTATAATGACCACGGACAAGATAAAGATCCCCAACTCACATCAGGACTACAAGATACCAGGTACCTTCAGCTGCATCATATCTAATGTGGTGTACCTAATTATTTGTACCAAATGTCCAACTGGGGGTCTGTATGTAGTGGAGACAGGGCAAAAGCTTAAAACAAGAATTAATTCTCATCACCACACAATAAGAGGAAAAAAAGAATAGATCTACCTGTGGCAATACATTTTTGTCTCCCCGATCACAGCATTATGGACTTGAAATTACTTGTATTAAAAGGTAACTTCAAATCTCAGAGAGACAGAAGAGTCTGGGAGTATAAGCTGATGACGACCTTTGACACACTCAGTGCAGGAATGAATGCATCGCATGGATTTATGTCTTTTTTACATCAATTAAGGAATTTGCTCCTCAGACCGTGTGGGACTCACACTCCTTTTCTATGAACTGTCCCAATATTTATGGATATTATTATTATTATTATACATTTTTATAGCGCCATTTATTCCATGGCGCTTTACATGTGAATACGGGGCAAATATAGACAAATACATTAAACATGAGCAGATAACAAGGCACACGAGTACATAAGGAGGGAGGACCCTGCCCGCGAGGGCTCACAGTCTGCAGGGGGTGGGTGAGGATACACTAGGAGAGGGAAGAGCTGGCTGTACGGCTGTTCAGTAGGTTGAGGATCACTGCAGGCTGTAGGCTTGTCGGAAGAGATGAGTCTTCAGGTTCTTTTTGAAGGTTTCTATGGTAGGCGCAAGTCTGATGTGTTGGGGTAGAGAGTTCCAGAGTATGGGGGAAGCACGGGAGAAGTCTTGGATGCAGTTATGGGAAGAAGAGATGAGAGGGGAGTAGAGAAGGAGGTCTTGGGAGGATCGGAGGTCGCGTGTAGGTAGGTACCGGGAGACCATGTCACAGATGTATGGAGGAGACAGGTTGTGGATGGCTTTGTATGTCAGTGTGAGGGTTTTGAACTGGAGTCTCTGGGCGATAGGAAGCCAGTGAAGGGCTTGACACAGGGGAGAGGCTGGGGAATAGCGGGGGGACAGGTGGATTAGTCGGGCAGCAGAGTGTAGGATGGATTGGAGTGGTGCCAGAGTGCTAGATATAAATAATAATATATAAATGTTTATCACTCTCCCATAATGGTAGTTGTTATGGCTGGCAATCAGGCAACACAGCGTGCAGTAATCAGCGCACATACAGAGATCTGGCAATAACCCAAAACAATAGGACGAGCTCTGAGACGTGGAATCTCTGTAGACTGCAGTACCTGATCTATCCTCACACAACTGGAAGCAGCAGTGGATTGCGCCTATCAACTACCTATGCAACTCGGCACTGCCTGAGGAGCTGACTAGCCTGAAGATAGAAATACAAGCCTGACTTACCTCAGAGAAATACCCCAAAGGAATAGGCAGCCCCCACATATAATGACTGTTAGCAAGATGAAAAGACAAACGTAGGAATGAAATAGATTCAGCAAAGTGAGGCCCGATATTCTAGACAGAGCGAGGATAGCAAAGAGAACTATGCAGTCTACAAAAAACCCTAAAACGAAAACCACGCAAAGGGGCAAAAAGACCCACCGTGCCGAACTAACAGCACGGCGGTGCACCCCTTTGCTACTCAGAGCTTCCAGCAAAAGATAATAACAAGCTGGACAGAAAAAACAGAAAACAAACTAGAAGCACTTATCTAGCAGAGCAGCAGGCCCAAGGAAAGATGCAGTAGCTCAGATCCAACACTGGAACATTGACAAGGAGCAAGGAAGACAGACTCAGGTGGAGCTAAATAGCAAGGCAGCCAACGAGCTCACCAAAACACCTGAGGGAGGAAGCCCAGAGACTGCAATACCACTTGTGACCACAGAAGTGAACTCAGCCACAGAATTCACAACAGTACCCCCCCCTTGAGGAGGGGTCACCGAACCCTCACCAGAACCCCCAGGCCGACCAGGATGAGCCACATGAAAGGCACGAACAAGATCTGGGGCATGGACATCAGAGGCAAAAACCCAGGAATTATCTTCCTGAGCATAACCCTTCCATTTGACCAGATACTGGAGTTTCCGTCTAGAGACACGAGAATCCAAAATCTTCTCCACAATATACTCCAATTTCCCCTCCACCAAAACAGGGGCAGGAGGCTCCACAGATGGAACCATAGGTGCCACGTATCTCCTCAACAACGACCTATGGAATACATTATGTATGGAAAAGGAGTCTGGGAGGGTCAGACGAAAAGACACCGGATTGAGAATCTCAGAAATCCTATACGGACCAATAAAACGAGGTTTAAATTTAGGAGAGGAAACCTTCATAGGTATATGACGAGAAGATAACCAAACCAGATCCCCAACACGAAGTCGGGGTCCCACACGGCGTCTGCGATTAGCGAAAAGCTGAGCCTTCTCCTGGGACAAGGTCAAATTGTCCACTACCTGAGTCCAGATCTGCTGCAACCTGTCCACCACATAATCCACACCAGGACAGTCCGAAGACTCAACCTGTCCTGAAGAGAAACGAGGATGGAACCCAGAATTGCAGAAAAATGGAGAGACCAAGGTAGCCGAGCTGGCCCGATTATTAAGGGCGAACTCAGCCAACGGCAAAAATGACACCCAATCATCCTGGTCAGCGGAAACAAAACATCTCAGATATGTTTCCAAGGTCTGATTGGTTCGTTCGGTCTGGCCATTAGTCTGAGGATGGAAGGCCGAGGAAAAAGATAGGTCAATGCCCATCCTACCACAAAAGGCTCGCCAGAACCTCGAGACAAACTGGGAACCTCTGTCAGAAACAATATTCTCAGGAATGCCATGTAAACGAACCACATGCTGGAAGAACAAAGGCACCAAATCAGAGGAGGAAGGCAATTTAACCAAGGGCACCAGATGGACCATTTTAGAAAAGCGATCACAGACCACCCAAATGACAGACATCTTTTGAGAAACGGGAAGGTCAGAAATGAAATCCATCGAAATATGTGTCCAAGGCCTCTTCGGGACCGGCAAGGGCAAAAGCAACCCACTGGCACGTGAACAGCAGGGCTTAGCCCTAGCACAAATTCCACAGGACTGCACAAAAGCACGCACATCCCGTGACAGAGATGGCCACCAGAAGGATCTAGCAACCAACTCCCTGGTACCAAAGATTCCTGGATGACCGGCCAGCACCGAACAATGAAGTTCAGAGATAACTTTACTAGTCCACCTATCAGGGACGAACAGTTTCTCGGCCGGACAACGATCAGGTTTATTAGCCTGAAATTTCTGCAACACTCTCCGCAAATCAGGGGAGATGGCAGACACAATGACTCCTTCCTTGAGGATACTCGCCGGCTCAGATAACCCCGGAGAGTCGGGCACAAAACTCCTAGACAGAGCATCCGCCTTCACATTTTTAGAGCCCGGAAGGTATGAAATCACAAAATCAAAACGAGCAAAAAATAACGACCAACGGGCCTGTCTAGGATTCAAGCGCTTGGCAGACTCAAGATAAGTAAGGTTCTTATGATCAGTCAAAACCACCACGCGATGCTTAGCACCCTCAAGCCAATGACGCCACTCCTCGAATGCCCACTTCATGGCCAGCAACTCTCGGTTGCCCACATCATAATTACGCTCAGCAGCAGAAAATTTCCTGGAAAAGAAAGCACATGGTTTGAACACTGAGCAACCAGAACCTCTCTGTGACAAAACCGCCCCTGCACCAATCTCAGAAGCATCAACCTCGACCTGGAACGGAAGAGAAACATCAGGTTGACACAACACAGGGGCACAGCAAAAACGACGCTTCAACTCCTGAAAAGCTTCCACGGCAGCAGAAGACCAATTAACCAAATCAGCACCCTTCTTGGTCAAATCGGTCAATGGTCTGGCAATGCTAGAAAAATTACAGATGAAGCGACGATAAAAATTAGCAAAGCCCAGGAATTTCTGCAAACTTTTTAGAGATGTCGGCTGAGTCCAATCCTGGATGGCCTGAACCTTAACCGGATCCATCTCGATAGTAGAAGGGGAAAAGATGAACCCCAAAAATGAAACTTTCTGCACACCGAAGAGACACTTTGATCCCTTCACGAACAAGGAATTAGCACGCAGTACCTGGAAAACCATTCTGACTTGCTTCACATGAGACTCCCAATCATCTGAGAAGATCAAAATGTCATCCAAGTAAACAATCAAGAATTTATCCAGATACTCACGGAAAATGTCATGCATAAAAGACTGAAAAACAGATGGAGCATTGGCAAGTCCGAACGGCATCACCAGATACTCAAAATGACCCTCGGGCGTATTAAATGCCGTTTTCCATTCATCTCCCTGCCTGATTCTCACCAGATTATACGCACCACGAAGATCAATCTTAGTAAACCAACTAGCCCCCTTAATCCGAGCAAACAAGTCAGAAATCAATGGCAAGGGATACTGAAACTTAACAGTGATCTTATTAAGAAGGCGGTAATCAATACACGGTCTTAACGAACCATCCTTCTTGGCTACAAAAAAGAACCCTGCTCCCAATGGTGACGACGATGGGCGAATATGTCCCTTCTCCAGGGACTCCTTCACATAACTGCGCATAGCGGTGTGTTCAGGTACGGACAAATTAAATAAACGACCCTTAGTGAATTTACTACCAGGAATCAAATCGATAGCACAATCACAATTCCTATGCGGAGGAAGGGCATCAGACTTGGACTCTTCAAATACATCCTGAAAGTCCGACAAGAACTCTGGGATGTCAGAAGGAATGGATGACGAAATAGACAAAAATGGAACATCACCATGTACTCCCTGACAACCCCAGCTGGTTACCGACATAGAGTTCCAATCCAATACTGGATTATGGGTTTGTAGCCATGGCAACCCCAACACGACCACATCATGCAAATTATGCAGTACCAAAAAGCGAATAACTTCCTGATGTGCAGGAGCCATGCACATGGTCAGCTGGGCCCAGTACTGAGGCTTATTCTTGGCCAGAGGTGTAGCATCAATTCCTCTCAACGGAATAGGACACCGCAAAGGCTCCAAGAAAAATCCACAACGTTTAGCATAATCCAAATCCATCAGATTCAGGGCAGCGCCTGAATCCACAAACGCCATGACAGAATATGATGACAAAGAGCACATTAAGGTAATGGACAAAAGGAATTTGGACTGTACAGTACCAATAACGGCAGAGCTATCGAACCGCCTAGTGCGTTTAGGACAATTAGAAATAGCATGAGTAGAATCACCACAATAGAAACACAGTCTGTTCAGACGTCTGTGTTCGTGCCGTTCTACTTTAGTCATAGTCCTGTCGCACTGCATAGGCTCAGGCTTACTCTCAGACAATACCGCCAGATGGTGCACAGATTTACGCTCGCGCAAGCGACGACCGATCTGAATGGCCAAGGACATAGACTCATTCAAACCAGCAGGCATAGGAAATCCCACCATTACATCCTTAAGAGCTTCAGAGAGACCCTTTCTGAACAAAGCCGCTAGTGCAGATTCATTCCACAGAGTGAGTACTGACCATTTTCTAAATTTCTGACAATATACTTCTACATCATCCTGACCCTGGCATAAAGCCAGCAGATTTTTCTCAGCTTGATCCACTGAATTAGGCTCATCGTAAAGCAATCCCAGCGCCTGGAAAAATGCATCAACATTACTCAATGCAGAATCTCCTGGTGCAAGAGAAAACGCCCAGTCCTGTGGGTCGCAGCGCAAAAAAGAAATAATAATCAAAACCTGTTGAATAGGATTACCAGAAGAATGAGGTTTCAAGGCCAAAAATAGCTTACAATTATTTCTGAAGCTCAGGAACTTAGTTCTGTCACCAAAAAACAAATCAGGAATCGGAATTCTTGGTTCTAGCATCGATTTCTGATCAATAGTATCTTGAATCTTTTGTACATTTACAACGAGATTATCCATTGAGGAGCACAGAGCCTGAATATCCATGTCCACAGCTGTGTCCTGAAGCACTCTAATGTCTAGGGGAAAAAAAAGACTGAAGACAGAGCTAAGAAAAAAAAATGATGTCAGGATTTCTTTTTTCCCTCTATTGGAAATCATTGAATGGCTCCTTGTACTGTTATGGCTGGCAATCAGGCAACACAGCGTGCAGTAATCAGCGCACATACAGAGATCTGGCAATAACCCAAAACAATAGGACGAGCTCTGAGACGTGGAATCTCTGTAGACTGCAGTACCTGATCTATCCTCACACAACTGGAAGCAGCAGTGGATTGCGCCTATCAACTACCTATGCAACTCGGCACTGCCTGAGGAGCTGACTAGCCTGAAGATAGAAATACAAGCCTGACTTACCTCAGAGAAATACCCCAAAGGAATAGGCAGCCCCCACATATAATGACTGTTAGCAAGATGAAAAGACAAACGTAGGAATGAAATAGATTCAGCAAAGTGAGGCCCGATATTCTAGACAGAGCGAGGATAGCAAAGAGAACTATGCAGTCTACAAAAAACCCTAAAACGAAAACCACGCAAAGGGGCAAAAAGACCCACCGTGCCGAACTAACAGCACGGCGGTGCACCCCTTTGCTACTCAGAGCTTCCAGCAAAAGATAATAACAAGCTGGACAGAAAAAACAGAAAACAAACTAGAAGCACTTATCTAGCAGAGCAGCAGGCCCAAGGAAAGATGCAGTAGCTCAGATCCAACACTGGAACATTGACAAGGAGCAAGGAAGACAGACTCAGGTGGAGCTAAATAGCAAGGCAGCCAACGAGCTCACCAAAACACCTGAGGGAGGAAGCCCAGAGACTGCAATACCACTTGTGACCACAGAAGTGAACTCAGCCACAGAATTCACAACAGGTAGTTCTGCTTCACGTCACCTGTCTTATCTATGGCATTTTTTCTGGGCTGGATTGTGCATAAATATGTGTTTTTTCAGAATTTCTTTTAGTCTATGCCTGATGAAGGGACCTGCGTAGTCTTGAAAGCTTGCAATTTGTTACCATCTTTTCAGTTAGCCATTAAAAGGTATCTACCACTGAGGACTCTCAATTCTAAAGATTTCTCTAACATGCAGAAATTCTCAATCCATATGGAGCACATGCGTTCTTTATACTTCTTATCTGCCCTGGACTTATATATGGATATATATGATCCCTTAGGTTAGGTCATCAATATCAGATCAGCTGGGGGGTTTGACACCAGCCACCCTCACAGATCAGCAATTTGCAGCACACACTGCTGCTGAAGGCAAACATTGCAGAGACTTGGCACCATGCAGCTCCATGTACAGGTACTACAGCGCAGCTCCTACTGAAGTGAATGGGAGTTGAGCAGAAGCATCCAATCGCTACCACTACAGTACAACAGTGCATGGACCCGCGTCGCTCCGGCTCTATACACTGTTTACATGTGGTGGCTGGAGCGCCCCCAGACAAGGGGCCACGAGTTCTCGGTACCGGCCCTCTCTGGTTCGGTTCTAAGGCTGTCACGGTGGCTAGACCCGGTCCGCGACCCTGCTAAGGGGCGTCCAATAAAGGTGGTACAGTCTGTCAGGGGTTCGTGACGCCACCTGTGGTGTTCGGTCAGGGTGACCGACGCTGCTGTGGGGTCCGCTGGGGTGATGGAATGGCAGCTGGATGGTATACCTTCCCACAGGTGAAGCATGTCCCCAGGGCTTCCCAGTAAGGTAGGTGGTAATGGTGTAGGGTGCAGTCAATAACGAGGACACAGGGTTGCAGTCTCTTAACCTCTTTACTGAAGGCTTCAGGATCCACAATCCAGAGCACGTTTAACAGGGCTATCTGAGACCGGCCGGTCCGATGGGCACATCCAGAGTTTCCTTCGCAGATGGAAATCGTTGCCTACCACTAGCGCCTGTGTTGTAGTCCTACCCTGCTGAGCATTCGGAATAGTCCTCACAACTGCTGTTCTCGTTCGTTCGTTCTCTACAGCTCTCTCTTTCTTTGGTTCCAGATCTTTCTAGTTCAACGTCTCCCAGGTATGTTATGGCTAGGACGCACCCGTATGACGGGAAGGCCTGGAGGTCTTCCGGGACCCTAGAGATGCCCCTCTCCCACTGTTGCCCCCTATGTCTTCATAGGTGTTTAGGTGAGACAGCCAACCTATAATTAACTGTCCTGCTGAGTTTGAAGTAAGGCCTAGAGTCAGTTACTGCCGCGGTGTTTCGGCCACCGGCTACGCGCCTCAGTAGGATGTTGCCTCGGTCTCACGGCACGACTCCTACTGGTACTCCTTTGTGCTTGATCTCGTTTACACTGTTCCACAATATCCTTCCCTTCGTGTCTCTCTCTTGGATACCGCCGCGGGGTGTGCAGGCGCGGTTCTGTTACGTTCTGTTCTGTTCGCTAGGCACCTGCCAGGTTCCCATGCCTGACAGGGACCCCCCTGTGTCTTCTCCCTGCAACACCCCCTGCCACGGGATGTTGCCTGAATCCAACCCAGTCAGCCACACAGAAAACTGTGTGGATTTATTAAGATCTTATTCTGTCATTACTAGATGCCAAAATATATTAACATCACATCATTACAAAAATAACGATGACAGTAAGTATAGTTATAGGCTTTACTGGCTAACGCTAAGGCAAGTAGGTCTTTTTGGAATTATTCCTTGATGTCAAGTAATAAAGCATTGCTCACATACAGTATTTTGTGTAAGGCATAAACATAATATGAGCAAATCAAGTTCTGTCATCTTCAATTAGAGGAACAGGATATAATAATTTCTAATTTAATTTAAAATCGGTATGAATCATACTTTATGGTGTCCTAAATATAGATTAAAGTGTCAAACTAGTCAAAATCCAGTTACATTTTTTTATTGCAGAGACATTAAATGGTATTTTCATAAGTGTATAAGAATATACCCACTGGTTCCCACTGCTGCGGCGCTCCTTGCCACTGTCCATATGGATGGCGCTGATAGCAGAGGAGGCGGTAGGTCTCTCTATGCTAGGTGGCATGCTCACCACCCAACAAGCTCAAGATGCAACCCCTGAAGGAGCATTCTCTCATAAATGCTCTTTTGGATTTGACCCTTGAACTTCCTGACTACTCATCTGCCGGACATCTCTGCATGACTCCTTTGGACTGAAATCCAGCTACTGCGTTGTTGGTTAAGATTTTACTGTTGTCTCCATCTCTCTGTTTCTGGCCTGGCTTTTCTACACACCTTCTTTTAACTCACTCCACCGGCCAGCAGCTACTTCTTGGTCACAACCCATGGGCCCTGAAACAAAGGCTATAAACACTATATAGGGGTGAAAAGGTAAACACCAGGAAGCTCTTGGGACCTGAATAAATAAAATAAACTGATAACAGTTTATTCATCACTGCGCATATTCATCACTGTAATGAGCGGTACCATGTGACCGCTCACACAGGACAGGCTGTCGGCACTGAGAGCAGATATCGCAGGAGCTGGGTGAGTATTTCTCGGCAAGCGGGCGGGCGCACGGGGGATGGGAGGCGGGAGGTAACCCCAAACTTTATTTTTAACAAAAAAAAACCTTGATTTTTCATTCCTTCTCTCCAGTGATCGCTGCTGGGGAGAAGGAATGAATGCCGGCTTCAGCACCAAAAGCAGGGGACAGCGCTTAACTGTAGCACTGTCTCCTGCATGGTCTGTGTGGTCCTCAGTCGGCACACGGGTGGCACACGGCTGTCGCATGTGTGCCACACTGATGTGCCACATGAGCACACGGACACGGATAACTCCGGTACCGGAATTATCTGGATGTGTGAAATCGGCCTTAAAGTGCATGGACCAAGTGTTTTATTTTGTTTTTACATCTATTTTAGAGTGTATTATTAAAATATAAATGTGCGCCGCCCCCAGCAAGTTATTACCTTTGACTTGAACTGATGAATTTGATTTTTTCTATATAATTTATTATCTAGGTCCACCAGATTGCAAGAGGGTCTTGCTCTAGATCCAAGGTTTGAGCAGAAAGGCTATGTGCACACACTTCGCTTAATACCCTCACCACCTTGGGATTTTCAGATGTTGCGTTTTTGTTTTTTGTCCCCCTCTTCCCAGAGCTTTATTTTTTAATTTTTCAGTCAATATGGCCATGTGAGGGCTTGTTGTTTGTAGGACGAGTTGTTCTTTCGAACAACATCATTGGTTTTATCATATAGTGTACTGAAAATCAGGAAAACAATTCAAAGTGTGGTAAAGTTGCAAAAAAGTGCAATTCCACGATTATTTTGGGGGTTTTGTTTTTTACCATGTTCCCTAAATGCTAATACTGACCTGTCAATAAGATTCTCCATGCTATTAGTAGTACATAGATACCAGACATGTACAGGTTATTTTTTATTTAAGTGGTGAAAACAAAGTCCAAAATTTGTAAAAAGAAAAAAAAGCGCCATTTTCCGAATCCCATAGTGTCTCCAGTTTTCGTGATCTGGGGTCGGGTGAGAGCTTTCTTTTTGCGTGCCGAACTGACATTTTTATTGATACCATTTTGGCGCAGATATGATCTTTTGATCGCCTGTTATTGCATATTATTGCAATGTTGTGGTCACCAAAAAAATGTAATTCTGGCACTTTAATTTTTTTCTCGTTACGCCGTTTAACGATTGGATTAATTTGTTTTAGATTTTTAATTTAGATCGGGTGATTCTGAAAGCGGCGATTCCAAATATGTGTATTTTTTATTACTGTTTTATTTTGAATTGGGCAAAAGGATTGTCAGAGATTGACAGCTGCATTTAACATGTTAACAGCCACGGGTGGATCGCGATTCCACCCATGGCTAGTAGGGGCACATGACAGCTGATCAAATCTGCTGTCATGTGCCTGAAAAGATGAGGGCTCAGCACAGAAGCACACATTAAAGAGGGGACGTGACCTATGACGTACCAATACGGTATAGGTCGTAAAGGGGTTAAAGTATAAGTCGGGAGCTTTTCTTGACATATGCTTTAATAATCGCATAGGCCCCCATTCATCAGACAGTGGCCAGAATTGTGTACTTTTTGACTCTATCAGGAAGTTATGTGTGTACTTACAATTTATGTAACTGCATAGGAAAATGCTTTGGACTGCATTTGCCACCACAGTGGTCCACTGCAAGAAAATAACATGTGGTATGGTCGATGTTTGGCGAGGCATCCATCGTGACAATGGCCAATGTGGCGTGTACATCTCATGAGTGTCTGCTTCCGACAGTGGCCATTTACGCAAACTGTCCCTAGCTTGTTTGAAATGAAGAAAAATAGTAATAGAGGTCTAGCCTCTTCAGTGATGAGTCCCATTTTTGTCTTGGACACAAGAATAGCCGATGATTGGTCTGGAAACCAAGTGGGCGATGACATGAAGAGGCCTTTCCAGAGTAAACATCACACCGGTCTTACTTCTGACATTACGGGATGGAGTAGCATAATGTACGATAGCCGGACCCGCTCTAGTCATTACATTGATTAGGTCGTGGAAGCAGTGGTATGGAAATTTCTCCAAAGTATCCCAGTGGTCATTTTTTAACACAACAACTCCAGGCTGCATGTTTTTCATGCTACTGTGAGCGGCCTACGTGGCCTAAACATGCCATCATGGCCTGCAGCGTCTCCAGACGTGTCTCCCATCCAGCACATCTGGGATCTCATTAGTCAGCAATTGAATAGTCAGCTACCAGCAGAGGATCTTGATGAGTTCCCCTAGTGCAGGGGTGTCAAACTGCATTCCTCGAGGGCTGCAAACAGGTCATGTTTTCAGGATTTCCTTGTACTGCACAGGTGATAATTTAACCACCTACACAAATAATGAGTTGTGGATTAAATTATCACCTGTGCAGTACAAGGAAATCCTGAAAACATGACCTGTTTGCAGCCCTCGAGGAATGCAGTTTGACACCCCTGTCCTAGTGCATTCAGCTTCTTTAGACAACCATTAATAACCTTATTGATAGCAGCTGACATATGTAAGTGCGGAGATTTCAGCACATGATTCTCATACTCCATACTGAATAAACTGAGATGTTTTGAAAATGTTGTTTCCATTTTTTTCATCATTTACATATCATTAAAATGTCTATCCATCCTGTGATTTCCATTATTCCATGACTTTTCCGTCTTGGAGTTACAATTTCAATATTGAGGAGTATATTCATGCACACACAGGATCCTTAGAAGATTTTTCCTGTAATTCCGTATTAACATAATTCCATTAGTGTGATAAACTTGCAGAAATTCCAAAACCAGCGGGTTTCATCCTTGATGATGTTGTGTCGGTGTACAGGCTCCATAAATACAAGCAAGTCACATAGATCCTAATAGGATTGTCAATCCATTATATCGAGGCACAAGGTTGCTTTGCTTTGAAGACTGTACTGTCAGCATTTCACCGAAAATAGAGGTTAAATACTGAGCCATTACCTCGGTTTGCTATTTAAAATGAGACACTTATCTTTCAATTCTAGTCTCGGCGTTGAAAAAAAAAAAAAAAAGAGAAGAAGCTTTGTGCCGGCTGTTATTCCCGTATTTGCTTGAGCTGCTGTCCTACTGTGCCGGTAGTTTGATTTATTACGGCTCAGCTCTGATATCACTGCCATCCTGGGGTTCGGAGCAGTGAGCAGAGTGCGAATAAAACAACATTATGGCTCCGTGTCTTCCCTACCGTGCGATCCATTGTCCAATACCGCAAAGTGTGTTTATGTTTGTCTTCTCTGCATTATTAAATCCCACTTTTAATAATTAATGCCGCCATTGTACCACGCGTGGGTTATAAGGAATTGGGAGCAGCAGTGCCGCCGAGTCTTAAACTGCCAGAAGAAGAAATGACCCTACTATGAAATCCAAAGGCATCACAGCAGGACGAATCTGCCTGTCATAAAGCAGACAGCGGTGTGCCGTACTGTAATCTCTACCCTATTAATTTCCCAACACATAATATCGCTATAACATGTTACAGCAGAACCTGGCCTAATTACACTGCGAAAGCCGCCAATGCCGCACCGCAGCTACAGGCTCACACATGGAGCCCAGCTCCCGTAATCATGTTTCATCTCCAGCAGATGCTGTGTGACACTAAGGTATTACCGGGATATGATAACCATTTAATGTGCACTGGTGCTGAGTAATTGAGGCTGCTGGGAAATCCTTTCCGATTGCTTCAGTTCACGTAGCAGCCCCAGACTTGTCTCTCGAGGGACAGGACCCTAAGAATGTGTAGTCTGAAAATAATTTCGCTGGAAGGTAACGCTATAATATTCCCATCTCGTTATGCATCCCGCGAGACGGTCAAGCTTTTTCCTTTCTTATTGTCTGTGGTCAAGATCTATCCTAGCCTATGAATTCATCTTCTTGGTTCTAAAAAGAATCTTTCCGCTTCTTAAAGACACCTTCCTGCCATTTGTTACTGAGGTTAGTCATATTTATTGGTCTTTGAACAGAAACACGCAGAATTGATGTTCCCGCCTAATGGCGCGACCACTCTTACCAACAATTCACAGCTCGTATCTACATAAACCATCTAGCATTTTCCAAACACATTCTCTTTTTATTTTTTAGAAGAAATTTTTTTTTTTATTTCTGTAAAAGAATTTTTACCAAGAACAAGCGAAAAAAAACAAGTTAAGGCAAATGTGGAAAGAAGCCGACACAGTGGACTGGTGATAATTACCGGCTCTCTAAGCGATGACGAACGTCAATGGAAACACACAAAATCATGTAAAACTTCAGACTAGAATGAAAATAAAATACAATTGTGGGACTTGATGGCCATAATAAATCAAAGCCTGTTATATTTAAATAATTGGCGTAAAAAAAAAACAATATGGAAAAATATATAGAACAATATATAAAGGACTGATGATGGCTGTAAAGCGCTATGGAATATGATGGCAATATATATGTAAGTAAAATAGATAACTGCATGTGACTGAATAAGCAGTTAAAGTGAGAAATAAGTTTATTCATTATTGACGTTGGGGGGTAGGGAACAGCAAAGCATGATAACTTGAGTGTTGGGGGTGGGGTAGAGCAAATAATGATGAATTCAGGATGGGGGAGTAAATAAGGATGTATTGAGACTGGGGTATGGGAGACCGTAAATTATGATGAATTGAGGGTGAGGGAAAGCAAATGATGGTGAAATGCGGGTGGGGGAGAGGAAATGATGTTGAATTGGGGGTGGGGGAGAGGAAATGATGTTGAATATAATTAATTGATGGAGCGGGAGGTACAGAATAGGGGCGTTGAGGATGCAATGTGACTGATATTGAATAGGGAGAAAGAGTACAGGTGCTAATTAATTTATATATTCATTGCGTGGGGGAAGTGGCTATTTAAACTTAGTGGGGGCGCAGTGGTGTATTACAATTTATATTTCGAATGGCGGGTTGCATAAAAATTATATATTAATGGTGCGTGCACGTCTGTATTCACCTGCATAGTACAGAAGTTAGGGAAAAAGTGGGGAATGTGCTCTGGAAATGGTGCTCTAGATAACTGTGTGTTATTTTCTGCAGAGACGAGTACTGGCTGGAAGAAGTGATGGCGGTCTGTGCTGGATGAAAAAAAAAAGCAAAGCAGAAGGATTTCAACTAGAGACTAGAGATGAGCGAATATCTTCATCTCCCTCCTTATTCAGCAAGCTATAGCGCTTACCGAAGAAGCTGCAGCAGGAATCCGGATCCCTGGAGCGCTCCGATAATCAGGTGTCCAGCGCCATAGCTGCATGTGTTGAGGCTGTATGACAGTCACAACACATGCATGGAGAACCTGTGTGTATAATATCACTTTGATCACTGTGTTACTGTGTCACTGACACTATATACAGAGCTCCTGTGTATAATGTCACTGTTGATCCATGTATTAGCTGTACACTGACACTATATAGAGCTCCCGTGTATGTCACTGGTGATCCCTGCATTGCCTGTACAGTGACACTATATACAGAGTTCCTGTGTATAATGCCACTGTTGATCACTGTATTAACTGTACACTGACACAATATACAAAGCTCCTGTGTATAATGTCACTGGTGATCCATGTCTTACCTGTGTACGGACATTATATACAGACCTCCTGGGTAGTAATAATAATAATAATCTTTATTTTTATATAGCACTAACATATTCCGCAGCGCTTTACAGTTTGCACACATTATCATCACTGTCCCTGATGGGGCTCACAATCTAAATTCCCTATCAGTATGTCTTTGGAATGTGGGAGGAAACCGGAGAACCCAGAGGAAACCTACGCAAACACAGGGAGAACATAGAAACTCTTTGCAGATGTTGTCCCAGGTGGGATTAGAACCCAGGACTCCAGCGCTGCAATGCTATCCACTGAGCCATCGTGCTCACTGGTGATCCCTTTTTTTACCTGCACATTGATACTATATACTGAGCTCCTGAGTATAATGGTACTGGTTATCATTGTTTTACCTGTACGGTTATACTATACATTTTATACTACACTGTGTTCCAAATTATTATGCAAATTGTATTTAAGTATCATAAAGATTTAATTGTTTTGTTTTTCAAATAAACTCATGGATGGTATTGTGTCTCAGGGCTCAATGGATCACTGAAATCAATCTTAACCCCTTCATGACCGTGGGATTTTTCGTTTTTCCGTGTTCGTTTTTCACTCCCCTCCTTCCCAGAGCCATAACTTTTTTATTTTTCCGTCAATTTGGCCATGTGAGGTCTTATTTATTGTGAGACGAGTTGTACTTTTGAACGACATCATTGGTTTTAGCATGTCGTGTACTAGAAAACGGGAAAAAAATTCCAAGTGCTGTGAAATTGCAAAAAAAGTGCAATCCCACACTGGTTTTTTGCTTGGCTTTTTTGCTAGATTCACTAAATGCTAAAACTGACCTACCATTATGATTTTCCAGGTCATTACGAGTTCATAGACACCTAACATGACTAGGTTATTTTTTACCTAAGTGGTGAAAAAAAATTCCAAACTTTGCTAAAAAAAAAAAAAAAATTGCGCCATTTTCCGATACTCGTAGCGTCTCCATTTTTCATGATCTGGGGTCGGTTGAGGGCTTTTTTTTTGCGTGCTGAGCTGGCGTTTTTAATGATTCCAATTCTGTGTAGATACGTGCTTTTGATCGCCCGTTATTGCATTTTAATGCAATGTCGCGGCGACCAAAAAAACGTAATTCTGGCGTTTCGATTTTTTTTCTCATTACGCCGTTTAGCGATCAGGTTAATGCTTTTTTTTATTGATAGATCGGGCGATTCTGAACGTGGCGATACCAAATATGTGTAGATTTGATTTTTTTTTTATTGATTTATTTTGATTGGGGCGAAAGGAGGGTGATTTAAACTTTTATATATTTATTTTTTTCACATTTTTTTTAACTTTTTTTTTTTTTTACTTTTGCCATGCTTCAATAGCCTCCATGGGAGGCTAGAAGCAGGCACAACTCGATCGCCTCTGCTACATAGCAGCGATCTGCTGATTGCTGCTATGTAGCAGAAATGGAGGTGTGCTGTGAGCGCCAACCACAGGGTGGCGCTCACAGCCACCGGTGATCAGTAACCATAGAGGTCTCTAGGACCTCTATGGTTACCATCCTGACGCATCGCCGACCCCCGATCATGTGACGGGGGTCGGCGATGACATCATTTCCGGCCGCCCGGCCGGATGCGGTAGTTAAATGCCGCTGTCTGCGTTTGACAGCGGCATTTAACTAGTTAATAGCGGCGGGTGAATCGCGATTTCACCCGCCGCTATTGCGGGCACATGTCAGCTGTTCAAAACAGCTGACATGTCCCGGCTTTGGTGCGGGCTCACCGCGGAGGGGAGCTGACATCGGACGTACTATACCGTTCAATGTCAGTAAGGGGTTAAACACATGTGATAATTAGTTTTCCTGGTGATTCTAATTAAAGGAAAACTACTTAAAAATGATGTTCCACATTGTTAAGCAGACCACAGTTTTCAAGTAACATGGGAAAGACAAAGGATCTCTGCTGCCGAAAAGCATTTAATAGTGCAATGCCTTGGTCAAGGGATGAAAACATTAGATATTTCCAGAAAACTTAAGCGTGATCATCGTACTGTTAGGGTATGTGCACACGTATTTTGGAGCTCTGCAGATTTTTCCGCAGCAGATTTGTGAAATCCGCAGGTAAAAGGCACTGCGTTTTACCTGCGGATTTCCTGTGGAATTACTGTGGATTTATTGCGGAATTAGTGCGGATTCCACTGCGGTTTTATACCTGCGGATTCCTATTGAGGAGCAGGTGTATACCGCAGCGGAATCCGCACAAAGAATTGACACGCTGCGGAATATAAACCGCTGCGTTTCCGTGTGTTTTTTACGCAGCATGGGCACTGCGGATTGTGCTTCCCGTAGGTTTACATTGTACTGTAAATGTATGGGAAACTGCTGCGGACCGGAACTGCTGCGGATCCGCAGCAAAATCCGTAGCGCGTGCACATAGCCTTAAGAGATTTGTGGCTGATTCTGAGCACAGACGTGCTGTTCCTTCCTCATGCTGATAAAGGCATAATGAGGAAGGTTTCTGCCAGGCAAGCTCATTGGATTAAGAGAGCAGCTGCTAAAAAGCCATTACAAACCAGCAAACAGATATTTGAAGCTGCTGGTGCCTCTGGAGTCCCTCGAACCTCAAGGTGTAGGATCCTTCAAAGGCTTGCTGTGGTTCATAAACCTACTATTCAGCCCCCCCTAAACAGTGTTCACAAGCAGAAACGGTTGCAGTGGGCCCAGACATACATGAAGACTAATTTCCAAACAATTGGTCATGATTAAGGGAGCTTAGTCTCCAGAAACGCGTTGAGATTCTTACCCATATGGTTCGTGCTGAAGTCTGTATCCTCTATGCTTAAAGTTTGTGAATAAAGAAAACTCTTTTTTACGGATTCAGTGAAGCTAGACATTCTCTTCTTGTTTTGGACCTTATACGCCTGGACACAGCGGGTCCGTGCTCCTGAAGTTTGGTTTATGCATCATGGGTGAGCTGGCTTATATTTCTTCTTTCCTAATTTCCAAACAGTCTTGTTTACTGATGAGTGTCGAGCAACCCTGGATGGTCCAGATGGATGGAGTAGTGGATGGTTGGTGGATGGCCACCATGTTCCAACAAGGCTGCGACGTCCGCAACGAGGTGGAGGAGTCATGTTTTGGGTCAGAATCATGAGGAAACAGCTGGTAGGTTTCTGAATGTGTGAAAATGACCTCTGCAAAGTATTTAGAGTTTCTGACTGACAACTTTCTTCCATGGTCTAAAAAGCAGAAATGTGCCTTCAGGAGCAAAATCATCTTCATGCATGACAATGCACCATCTCATGCTGCAAAGAATACCTCTGAGTCATTGGCTGCTATGGGCATAAAAGGAGATAAACTCATGGTGTGGCCACCATCTTCACCTGACCTCAACCGTACAGAGAACCTTTGGAGAATCATCAAGCACAAGATCTATGAGGGTGGGAGGCAGCTCACATCAAAACAGCGGCTCTGGGAGGCTATTCTGACTTCATGCAAAGAAATACAAGCAGAAACTCTCCAAAAACTCACAAGTTCAATGGATGCAAGAATTGTGAAGATGATATCAAAGAAGGGTTCCTATGTTAACATGTAACTTGGCCTATTAGGATGTTTTGGAGTTAAATAGCTTAATTGTTCAATAAATGTGACCTCCTAATGCTGCAAATTCCACAAATTAGCATTTTCAGTTCCAAACATATCAAATGTTTAGAAATTCTACGGTGCCTAATAATTTGGAACAGTGCATTTTGAGAGTTTATTCATTTTAGAAATTATACTTATCATTGGGAGGTTTGTTCAATAAAATTCGATGTATAATCTAACTGGTGATGACTTTTATTAGACTGGCTGTCATTTGCACCGACCATTTAGAAAAATCCGAGAAAAATATCATTTGCATAATAATTTGGAACATGGTGTATGTACAGAGCTCCTGTAAACTTATGGTAATATTAGTATTGTGTTTTTTTATTACTGATCAGTATTGTAGTATTTGGTCACTATGTGGTGGTAATATGTGATATTAGTCATGGTGTGGTGGTATTTTTTCCTTGTATGTGGTATTATTCTGTCACTATGTGGTGGTATTTTGTGGTCTGGTCATGGTGTGGTTGTATTTGTTCCTTGCATGTGGTATTATTGGTCATTTCAAAAAAAAGTATATGTGACCAATTACCTTTAAGAAAAATAAATAAAAATATACCTTAAAACAATAGTGGGAATTTTAAGAACATTTTAGAGTAAAGTAGGGCCCTGCCAAAATAGTCTATGCTGTCATGGTGACAGCTTAAAAAATCTTTTGGCCAAAACAAAAGCTGATAGCTATGTATGTAATGTGGTGTTCAATAAGAACTGTTAATGTGCGATTGGTGAAAACATGGTGCAGAAGTGGAGTTTTTCCAAGAGGGGGTGTCAAGGGGGTCCGAAAATTTTGCCAGTATGGGGCCCTGAAATTCCTGATGACTAGCATCACACACAGACTGCTTGTTAGTATGAGAGAAAAAAATTTGACTGTAGTGTTCCTTGAAATGCCTCTTCGGCTGTTCGTGAATATCCCCATATCACCCAAGATGACCACCTGCCCTAACATTCAGTTTTAGTTGGGTAAAAGCCATTGGTAAGCGTGAAATCCACATTACTCTGAATTTAACTCTGGATGTCAATGGAGTGGAAAATTATAAAAGATTATTACAAGATAAGGAACTCAACAATTTACGTAACTTCAGGGTTCATGTACAGTCATGTAATAGAGCTCTTTTTCAACCATCAGTTGTCACTTAACGCACTACTGTTGTTCCTCTGTGTGCTCTCGATTTTACTACATTGTTTTAGACTCTGTATGAACGTTATACAATAAAAAAGATTACATGCCTCGATATCAGACACCAGGTTACACCAATGCTATTTCATACAACAGTACTATAAAGTGTAATCATTATATACTACAGAGCTGTAGGAACTACATATGATCAAATCTTTTGAAATCTGAATTCATCAACTTTGCATAATGAAAAAAAATAGATTTACAATTAATTGATTAGCATTGAATCGCTAGTACTCCTAAGTCTTTATATGCCAAGAAAAAATGTGTAACACTCTGATGTCTCCTAAGACTGTGCTTAAGCCCTTTTGAGCTTTTTAACTGAAGCACAGCCTTAGAAATGTCCTTATGTGATGACCTCACCATATAAATGGATGGTACCCGGTGGTGACCAAGAGCATGTTTACAACACATTGCATATTGAACAGACTTTTTAGATTTTTTTAATTGTATAAATAATGCAAATGTTATCTCTTTTTGGGGGAAGATGTTTATACACAAGCGGTGCTTACTGAAGTAGCCATTCATTATATTTTCAACAGGGGGGCAAAATGGTCCCTGTTTGGAGAATATCAAAAGAGTTGTCCTTTGCTAAATTAAGAAGTGATCATTTTTGGATGGCTTGTGAAAAGCTATCTCTATTTTTGGAAAAGCGGACAGCAAATTGTTCGCTGTTTAAATAGAGAATAATCCATTTCAAATTCTTAACAATAAACATGAGTAAAACAAGGCACACAAGTACAGGAGGAGAGAGGACTCTGCCCGCGAGGGCTCACAGTCTACAGGGGATGGGTGAGGATACACTAGGTGAGGGTAGAGCTGGTCATGTGGCGGTTCAGTATACTGGGGATCACTGCAGGCTGTAGGCTTGTCGGAAGAGGTGGGTCTTCAGGTTCCTTTTGAAGGTTTCCGTGGTAGGCGAGAGCCTGATGTGTTGTGGTAGAGAGTTCCAGAGTATAGGGGAAGCACGGGAGAAGTCTTGGATGCGGTTGTGGGAGGAAGAGATGAGAGAGGAATAGAGAAGGAGATCATGAGATGATCGAAGGTTGCGTCTAGGTAGGTAACGGGAGACCATGTCACAGATGTATGGAGGAGTCAGATTGTGGATGGCTTTGTATGTCATTGTTAGTGTCTTGAACTGTAGCCTCTGGGCAATAGGAAGCCAGTGAAGTGCCCGGCAGAGAGGAGAGGCTGGGGAGTAACGGGGAGACAGGTGGATTAGTCGGGCAGAAGAGTTTAGGATGGATTGGAGTGGTGCCAGAATGCTAGATGGGAGGCCAGAGAGTAGGAGGTTGCAGTAGTCGAGGCGGGAGATGATAAGGGCATGTACTAGTGTTTTTGTGGTTTCATGGTCAAGGAATGCATGGATCCGGGAAATGCTTTTGAGTTGGAATCGGCAAGAGGAGGCAAGGGCTTGGATATGAGACTTGAAAGAGAGGGTAGAGTCAAGGATCACCCCGAGGCACCGAGCGTGCGGGACCAGGGAAAGTGAGCAGCCATTGACATTGATGGATAGGTCGGGTGGAGGGGTAGAGTAAGGTGGGAGAAAGATGATGAATTCTGTTTTGTCCATGTTCAGTTTTAGAAAACGAGCAGAAAAGAAGGATGAAATAGCAGACAGACATTGTGGTATTTTGGTCAGTAAGGAAGTGAGGTCGGGTCCAGATAGGTAGACCTGCGTGTCATCAGCGTAGAGATGATATTGTAAACCGTGGGATTCTATGAGCTGTCCCAGGCCGAAGGTGTAGATGAAGAAGAGTAGGGGTACTAGAACTGAGCCTTGGGGAACACCGACAGACAGGGGGCGAGATGAGGAGGTGGTGTGGGAGAGGGAGACACTGAATGTCCGGTCTGTTAGATATGATGAGATCCAGGATAGGGCCAAGTCTGTGATGCCAAGAGATGAGAGAATCTGTAACAGGAGGGAGTGGTCCACAGTGTCGAAGGCAGAAGACAGGTCCAGGAGGAGGAGGACAGAGTAGTGTCGCTTACTCTTGGTGGTTAGTAGGTCATTGGTCACTTTAGTTAGGGCAGTTTCAGTTGAGTGTTGTGTTCAGAAGCCAGATTGTAACCGGTCAAAGAGGGAGCAGGAGGAGAGGTGGGAGGACAGTTCAAGATGGACATGCTGTTCCAGTAGTTTTGAGGCATAAGGGAGAAGGGATATCGGGCGATAGCTGGACACAGAGGATGGGTCAAGGGAGGGTTTTTGAGGATGGGTGTGATTGATGCGTGTTTGAAGGATGAGGGGAAGACACCATTTGTAAGTGAGAGGTTCAATAGTTGTGTTAGGGTTAGGATGAAGACTTTTGCGAGGTTAGGGATGAGGTGGGACGGGAGCAGGTCAAGGGTGCAAGTGGTGAGATGTGATTTTGATAGAAGGATGGAGAGCTGATCGTCTGTCATGGTGGAGAAGCTGGCTTTGGAACAGGGTTGAGAAGTCAAGAGGAGGGACGTTGGGGGCTGCAGGCCAAAGCTTTGTCTGATGTCCACCAAATCCACCAAAAGTTTGTTATTTGCAAAATGAAGAAACAATGTAATATTTTTAAGCTGTGCAAAAATTATCCCTTTATTTAGGAAACTGAAACAGGAGTGCTATTTTGAAATTGATGAAGAAATGGCTTCTCAACTAGGTATCAAAAATTATTCCCTCCATCGACTCCGCAACAACATGTTTGCAAAATGAATGAATAATTACAATGGCTTTATATCAAGCCATCCAAAATTCATCCCTTTTTATTGGGAGCAGGAAAAGGCTAGTCCTATTATGGGAGCTGTTTATGTACCCTCAAGAGAGTGTGTGCTTCCCAGTGCTACTATAAACAATGAACAGCCAGGAAATCTGTGGCTGGTGTAGTTGTGCAGTGATAATGACAGATGCAGTACCATGTCAGCCCCAAAAGCGCAGTAACGATATTGATGGTCTTGGATCAGATGTGGAGCACCCGCGAGGGCCGTGGGGATACTTGGTACTGGGCCAGTTCTTAAAGGGATGTGTCACGGTAGCAGAAACCCGGTCTGTGGCCCTGGGTGTCCAATGAAAAATGTTGATAAAAGGGGAAATAAAGTTTATGGGGGATAGTTCGTTACGCCACCCGTGGTATTCGGTCAATATGGCCGAAGCTGCATTTCAGATCCACTGGGGCAGTTGGTGATGCAGCAAAGATGTTTCAGCTCTCCATGAGCAGAGCTAGTCCCCAGGGCAGATATAGATGTTAATTGTGATGATGGTGATTGTGGTAGTTGTAATTCAGGGCAAGTGATGCAGGAATAATTCAGAGGACACAGCTGGGTGCAGTTTTCAATACGTTACTCACAGGTCTGCAGATTACTGTCTCCAGCTGGGTGCTGTGTCCTCCGGGTCTGTGTTCCAGCCAACCCCCAGATGATTTGGGGTACACTTCTCCAGGACTCCTCTCTTATGTTCCTTTCCTGGCCATCTCACTGCGCTGGTTACCGTCTCTCCTGCCCTGCGCCTTCACACAGTGTCCCAAGCCAGCAGCCTCAGACCTTGTTTGCATCCCCTTGCTCCTATATGGCTACCTTTTTAGTGAATGTGCATGGATGTGGCTGTGGCACCTCCAGCTGCCACAGCCTCTGGCTTGCTAGCTGAGCCTTGTAGTCCTTGACTAGTCTTGAGGGCTGGCTCCCCACTAGGACCTGGTTCCTCCACCTGGCGATGGCCATCGTGGATGCAGGCCCCACGGGTGGATTGCTTACTACCCGTGTTCCTAGGACCCCTTCTTTCTCTCTCACTTTCTGCAACTTCTTTCTCTCTGTCTTCAGGTGCTGGCATGAGCTCCTCTCTGCTCAAATCCCCAGCTCCAACTGTTTAACCCTCTCACTCCTCCCTCTTGTTTCCATAACAACTCTACTCTTTTCACCCACACCCTCTACTTAGTAACCCTCTCCAGACTGGGATGACGCCATCCTCCCATAGGGTACACCCAAGTGCCCTGACTGGAGTGGTGAGGTGTTGGATGCTGGTGTTAGAGTCCTGAGTAGTGCCCCCCTCCTTACCTGAGAGTGGAATACCACACCTCTGTATGAGGGGGAGTTCCTCTGTGGCGACCGGACCTCAGGGGCGCCACAGATGCCTGGCTCAGCATTAGCCATTGGGACTGATGGCAACACGGCAGTGGACACAAAATGACAATGGACGATGGACACAATATGACAATGGACAGGCAAGCAGATGCTATGTCTGATTTTATCATTGCCACCAACCATTTTGGAAATATAAGGTTTTCCATGCTTGCTTGGTATAACATGGGACAATTGGCTGTGACAAAGTCACTAAGCCTTGAAAGTATGTGAATAGCAAACTGGGACAGTTCTTGCCAATGATACAATCTGCTGACCCAGAAGTCAATGGGATTGGGGTTCTGGTTATTTGACAGATAAGGACACAGTTGAGGTACAACTGAACTTGACTGTTTAGCCAGAGCGCATCTGTTTCCTAAAGTGTGTCAGATTGGCTCAGCAGCAGATAAAACATCTGCTCCATCATGCCAAATATACTGTAGTCACTGCTGCCTCAGCTACTTTCCGTAGCTCTAGTGCTGGCCGAGGCAGGGGAGCATTGTCTCTGAGGGAGCAGATAGAGGTCACCTGGTCAGCTGCACATTATGACCTCTATTTCCTCCGGACTAATACACTTGCCAGGAACAAAGGTGGACAATTGTGACTCGGATTTGATACTACTATTTATTATTTATTTATTTTATCATCACTGTCCCCATTGGGACTCACAAAATAAATTTCGCATCATTTTGTCTTTGGAGTGTGGGAGGAAACCAATGCAAACACGGGTGGAACATACACACCTCTTGCAGATGTTGTCCTTGGTGGGATTTGAATCCGGGAGACAAATGCTGCAAAGCAACAGTGCTAACCACTGAGCCACCATGCTGCCCATTATGTCTGGAATAGCTGGTGCCAGCAGTGCTGGTGGCGCTAATACTGCTAGCAAACCCACATTTTTTCTTTATATTAAACACTATATCCCTCCCCAAACAAAAAGTGGTAACCAAGAATGCAACTTTGGTTCGTAAGCACACACACAGAAATGAAAATTGGGCAACAGCCTGCACTATTGTTGTACGTATGGTTAGTAAACTGGACTACTGTAGTAAAAGGGGGTGAAGGTGCTGTGCTGTGGTATATCACAGATCAATTACCGGTAATTCACAAAGACTCTGCAGGTGCTGCACCTCCCTGTCACTTGAATCCATGCATTATTATTCTCAGACTACCACTGCGCTTTTCTGTTCTTCAGTAGTATGCCACATTGTTTTAAGTGTTTCTATCCCTATCTCTAATGATGAACTGTGGGTACTAAAATCCTCACAATAGGCGGCAAAACCATAACAAGGCCTCTGCTTTCCTTGAGTCATCCTTTATAGAGGCAGTGAAAGTCTCACCTGGCTTGATGTACTACACCATGTGATGTAATAGTTGCAAGGCATTATGGCGAAACCCATCTGGTCGAACCTGACATCGTGTGAACCCATTCATTTTTGAGCAGTTTGTGCAAATTTAATTGCAAATTATTCAAATTTTCCAAGACCTGCAAATTTCACAAAATGTGCCTAAAAGTATATTCACAGTGGATTGATTCGCTCAGCTTTAGTAGGGCTCTTGTGCTTCTGTATAATAAATATATAAGGTTGTACCTATGGGCACCAAGGAACCCTGTGCCACATGAGAGGTCACTAGTATTGCAAATACAGATGGTCTGCAGAGTCTCTGGTATCGTTTTTGCACTGCAGCCCTAGAATTCCATAGTAGACTTCTGTTTGGACTGATTTATTGCTTCACTAACATTAGTAAATTCCCCATAACTCAATGATACTGTGATTTTCAGGATGTATGACAAGTCATATCTCTTAATAGCTGCAGGGATTTATCACAGTGACATGTTAAAACCATGGTGAAAACACAATTATCATCAGATCAGAAACATAAATAATAATAATCTTTATTTTTATATAGCGCTAACATATTCTGCAGCGCTTTACAGGTTGCACACATTATCATCACTGTCCCCGTTGGGGCTCACAATCTAAATTCCCTATCAGTATGTCTTTGGAATGTGGGAGGAAACCGGAGTACCGGGAGGAAACCCACGCAAAAACGGGGAAAACATACAAACTCTTTGCAGATGTTGTCCTTGGTGGGATTTGAACCCAGGACTCCAGCGCTGCAAGGCTGCTGTGCTAACCACTGCGCCACCGTGCTGCCCATGCTGCAGAAACATGTTGATACATTTTCCAGTAGCCATGTAAGATATGCTTTTGTTCACATAGAGCAGGGGTGTCAGATTCAAATTCACAGAGGGCCAAAATTAAAAACTTGGTCAAAGTCGAGGACCGACCTTGATACTTATAAAAAACATGTCTACAATTGAGGTAGTTTTCCTTATCATCAAATATAATGATGAAACTTTTCATATGAAAACAAACTTGAAGGGCTTGTCCCACGAACAAAGTAGATTTTAATTAATAGATCTTAGAATATAAATTAGCACATAATTACAAATGGGGCATGCTAGAATAATGTAATATGTCATGTAAGAGCAGTAAAAAGCATATGGCCCAATGGCCTAATTTAAAAATCTAATAACAAAGGATAAAAAACCTGGAATTAATAAATAATACAGATAATAAATAGTGATGAGCGAATATACTCGTTACTCGAGATTTTCTGCGTACACTCGGGTGTCCTCCGAGTATTTTTTTGTGCTTGGAGATTTAGTTTTTCTTGCCGCAGCTGAATGATTTACATCTGTTAGCCAGCATAAGTACATGTGGGGATTCCCTAGCAACCATGCAACCCCCACATTATTATTATTATTTATTTATATAGCACCATTAATTCCATGGTGCTGTACATGAGAAGGGGTTGCATACAGGGTTATAGATATCGTTAACAGTAAACAAATTTACAGTGACAAACTGGTACAGAGGGGAGAGGACCCTGTCCTTGCAGACTTACATTCTTCAGGATAGTGGGGAAGAGACAGGAGGTTGGTGTGCTGCAGCACTGATGGTGGTGAGGCAGCAGCTCGGGTGGTCGTGGCAGGAGCTCAGGTGGTCGGTGACGTGGTGGCAGCTTGGGTGGTCGGTGACGTGGCGGCAGCTCGGGTGGTCGGTGATGTGGCGGCAGCTCGGGTGGTCGGTGACGTGGCAGCAGCTCGGGTGGTCGGTGACGTGGCGGTAGCTCGGGTGGTCGGTGACGTGGCGGCAACTCGGGTGGTCGGTGACGTGGCAGCAGCTCGGGCGGTTGGTGAGGCGGCAGAATGGTTATTGCAGGCTGTAGGCTTTCCACACATGTACTTATGCTAGCTAAGGCTACGTTCACATTTGCGTTGTTGGGCACAGCGTCGGCGACGCGACGCAACGCAACCAACAACGCATGTACACAATGCAGCGTTTTGCGACGCATGCGTTGTCATAAGATCCTACATATCAGGAATTTCGGCGCAGGGAAAACGCTACAAGTAGCATCCTCTGCGCCTTGTCTTGTGCGTCTATATGACGCATGCGTCGTATAACGCAGTACAACGCCTACCGGCGCATGTCCATGCGCCCCCCCTGTTAAAGATAGGGGCGCATGACGCATGCGTCGGTATGCGTCAACGACGCTGCGCCCAACAACGCAAATGTGAACGTAGCCTTACAGATGTAAATTATTCAGCTGCGGCAATATCAACTAAATTTCCGAGCACTAAGAAATACTCGGAGGACACCCGAGCGTGCTTGGGAAATCTTGAGTAACGAGTATATTTGCTCATCACTAATAATAAAGTATGATGCCAACAAAAGTGCCCCCAAACACAGTATGGTACCCCCACAGTGAATTCTTCCATAGTATTCTCCATATGCATGATATGATGACCTTACTGTACTCCCCCCAGCAAAGCATGGTGAACCACCGCAGTATAATGCCCAAACTGTGAACCCCACACAGACTTCCACACAGTATAATGGGCCCCACATAGTCCTTCATACTGTATAATGGGCCCCACATAATCCTCCATACAGTATTACGGGCACCACATAGTACTCCATACAGTATTATGTGCACCACATAGACCCTCCATACAGTATAATGGGCCCCACAATCTTCCATACAGGATAATGGGCCCCACATAGTCCTCCAATCAGAATAATGGGCTTCACATAGTCCTCCATACAGAATAATGGGCCCTATATAGTCCTCCATGCAGAATAATGGGCTCCACATAGTCCTCCATACAGAATAATGGGTCCCACATAGTTCTAAATACAGAATAATGGGCCCCACATAGTCCTCCATACAGTATAATGGCCCCGTATAGTCCTCCATATAGTATAATGACCTCACATAGTACTCTATACAGTATAATGGCCCCACATAGTCACTCATACAGTACAAATATAATCCCCCTGAGGGCCAGAGTTGGCCATGTGAGACACGGAGACATCACCAGACGAAATGGTATTATGTATGGAAGTTGTCACCATCCATTCATAGTTATGTTATTAACTGTAAGACCTTTATTCGCTTTTATGTGGGTAATCACTTTTTTATCCATCTCTGCCTTCACCTCAAGGAACCAGGTGTATGGTTAGCTTCTTCATATTGGGCTGACTTCACAAATCCAACTGTGAGTTTCTTGGTCATACATGTCTATGAGGCTGCTGAAATACGGTCAGAAGAACCTGCGGCAGCTCTCAAAATCATAGTCCATACAGCAATTGTGAATGTCGGATGTTATGAAATTGACCTTAGACTATGTTCATTTGGAACGTTTTTAAGGAGTTTTTTCAGCAAGTCCGCTGCAGAAAGCATCTGAAAATTGTCCGAAAATATTTTGAAATACTCTTCCTATTCATTTCTATTATAAAATTAGCTTGCCACTCAGATGTTCAGTGTTTTGAGAGTGTTTTCTGCTTCAGGTTTTGAAAAGAATTGGAGCACGTCATTGTTTTTCACCACCGCAAAAAACTTTGGCTTCACAAAGCCTTAGAGGGTTTCTGTTTTTTTGGTAACATAACTTCACACATGTTCTATTTACACAACTATAATTTTCACTTAAAAGTGCTTTTTCCCATCTTATTTTTCTGACAAATAAACCGTACTTTTGGGAAAAAAAAGTTGAAATGTATTTTTTTTCTCAACTTGACCCAGCATTCTTGTGTCTTTGACGGAGAGAGCGTAGAAAGCCTTCTTTTACCTGAAAACAAAAGGAGCGGCCCTTAGAATTCCAACACCTGGATCCTTCTCGCCTTTGACAGATGATGTTGTCCCCTATACACATCAGATAGATGGCTGGTTCTGCCAAAATCGGCGAGTTTGGACGGCCTTCATTTGTATGAGGGCTTTTAGCTTGAAGACTGGGGTCTCAGGTTTTCCAAACTCATATCGGTGGTTTAATTAGAAATTTATGAAGTTGATTCTGCAAATTCTGTTTGATACTGAGATTAGATTGTGAGTCCCAGTAGTAAAAGGGAACATCATATAATGTTTAAGAGTGTCTCCAATGGATTCTTAGTCTAGATGTAATTCTCATGGACTGAGGTGCCATATATATCTGATCGCTCAGTTTATTCCTGGTTGAAGGGTGGCTGCCCAATATAGTGAGAGTTATGGAGGAATCCAACGTGGAATGGACTGGTGTGTACCAGTTATTGTCCAATGTTCAATTTGATGCTGTGCAGCTTCATTCAGCCTCCAGTCCATGCTTTAATTAAAACAGTAATGGGAAGGAGCCAATAAACACACTTCACATTTGACTCCTACTCCTCTGACAGTGGAATGAGCAGGCACAGCTGGACAACACGGAGAGAAAGATGGAGCCCTCTGTGAGGACATTGGGCAATCCACATTTTATGTTGATCTAGAAAGGATACAGTAGGCGGGATTGTGGTTTTTCTATTTCTCAGACTGATCTTACACTGCACCCTGGATCAGAGACTAAAGCTGGATGTATAATTGGCCAGAACAGTGATATTTTTTGCATTTCGAAAATTGGTTGTTTATGGGAAAAATATTGTAATTTGTGCAAGGGAAGGAATACATTTCCCCATTAAACATTTCTACTGACATTACAAATATGCCCTTTTGCTAAGAGAAATAGAACAACGTAGTTTTTTTCCATATGAGGCAGGAATATTTTGAAAACTGTGAAAACTAAGGCAAACAGCTAACTTATATAGGGAACCACACCCCAGAACCGCCAGTGATTACTATGCCTAATGATGGAAGGGGGGAGAAGTAGAAGACCCTGGGCGCATACGGACTGGTCGCTTTAATCAATCACTATATACTATATATCCACTGTGACATCAAGGTAAAAAATGGAGGGATACCTTGAATTGGTGCTTGTCAAGTCAAGAGGCAAGATCATCATTAGATCAATCAATTACTGAAGAAGGAATAAAATTGGTTATCACAGATTTACCAAATAACAAATCCCCTGACTCTGACGAGCTTCCCGGGGAGTTTTACATACAATACATGCAATGTTTGTCCCCAGTTCTAAAATCCCTCATTGAAGAATCCATACACATGGGTTTTCTTCAATGCGGAAGCCAATAATTGTTGCTGTCCCTAAACCTGACAAGGATCCCACTTTTGGGCTTCATATAGACTGTAATGCAGCGGTAGCACCGTATGCAGTGATGAGGCAGTGACCCAGCAAAGCTCAAAGCAAAAGTCTCTTTAATGTTTAACTAACAGCATTAATGTCCAACTCACAGCATTAATGTCCAACTCACAGCCATACACCGTACACAATATCCTCCGGATCGCAGCTGGGAACCATATCCTCCAGATTGCTGCCAATAAACACACCAGTCCACCTCCAAGACCAGTTGCCCTAGGTGACTGCACTGCTGTGTACGCTGTGGGTGCCAGGCCTCAGTTCCCCTGGCTGTTTGGCTCCAATTGCCTTGGTTGCCTCACACAGGTAGAGCTCTGCAGAGCCAACTGCTCTGCACTCTAGCAAACTCCAGACTGACACTGACTCTGACCCTGACACACCCAAACCCTTTACTGCAGGGATTTTAACTAGAATCTGGGGCCATGGGCCACATGGAAAACCTGGGCCAGGAATGAAACGAACTGCACCACTACCACCCTGTAGTCCGTTCCAAAATACAAAAGCCCATGTAGGTTTTCTTAAATCTACCTTGAACAAATAGTTTGTCCAAGACTAACACTTACTTTATATTTTGCAATCACAGCAATATAGAAATCAATGACCCTGAATATCCAAGTTCCGCAATACCCACACATGTGCACAATGATGACACACAGATGACATTTATGTGTCATCCGTGTGACATGTACCGATGGCTGGGAAAAACCATACAGCTAGCGCTGTTCCCAGGCGCCAGGTGCTGACTTCAAATGTCACCATCCTCACGTGATCTCCCTGTGATCAGCAAGACCAGGTGACACTGATGACAGTTGTAGTCAGCACATTAAATAAATAACTTAAAAAAAAATGTTGTAGGGTCCCATTTATTTTTATTAACCAGTTGTTTAGCCTTCACTGGTTGTTAAAAATAGGGGGGATTCCAAGTTATTTCTTTTGTGTCCCCTCTTTTTAATAACCAGTAAAGGCTACGCAGACAACTGTGAACTGTTATGAATAGGCTGAGAACCTTTATGGATAGTGGCCCTATCCAGCGTCAGACTGGAGCACCTTGGGCCCACCAGAGAAAATCATTCTTGGGGCCCACTATGTAGCTACATAGAAATAGATAGAAGACCACCAATTGTGCGGTAAAAAGCCCTAATATCAGGGTATAATATAAGGTAGTTCATGTCTTAATAATGTAGCAAGGGTTGGGGTAGCCCCCTCACAGAATATAATGTAGCCCCCCAGGGCCGTATTTAGAGTTTCTGCTGCCCTAGGCACTTTTAGCGCTACCTCCCCTTTTGGTGAGTATGACACTATTGGCAGTGACTTTGGCAAGAATCGCTGATGTGAAAGTCGCCTTTTGCAGCAGATCGGGCAGTTTTTCTGCATCTGCCGCGTACCGGATCACTTACGGCAACACTGCCTTCGGCCTCATTCATTCCCTATGGGATTTGCGGCACTTGCCGTGATCTGGCAAATGTGGTACCATACCTCCCAACTTTTGAAGAAGGGAAGGAGGTATAAAGTTTGCGGCGCGCGTAGTGCGCCGCGGGAAATTTTAGGCCACGCCTCTGACCAGACCCATTTCACAACTAGTCACACCCATATCCACGTCCCAACTGCAGCCATTTAGCACTGCTGATCACACTGTTTTATATACAATAATTATAAGCAAACAAAAATATGGCCACACAGTGCTCCATACTGTATAATGGCCACACATGATGCTCCATACTGTATAATGGCCACCACACATGATGCTCCATAGTGTATAACGGCCACACAGTTCTCCATACTGTATAATGGCCACACATGATGCTCAATACTGTATAATGGCCACACGATGCTGCATACTGTATAATGGCCACACATGATGCTCCATAGTGTATAATGGCCACACATTGCTCCATACTGTAAAATGGCCAGACAGTGCTCCATACTGTATAATGACCACCAACACATAGTGCTCCATAGTGTATAACGGCCACACAGTTCTCCATACTGTATAATGATCCCACATAATGCTCAATACTGTATAGTGACCACAAATGATGCTCCATACTGTATAACGGCCACACATGATGCTCCATACTGTATAATGTCCATTGGCCACACATGATGCTCCATACTGTATAACGGCCACACATGATGCTCAATACTGTATAATGACCCCCCCTCCTGTATGCATGGCTCATCTCCCTCCTATCCCATATACATAGCTCATATTACCCCCTCCTGTATGCACGACTCATATCTCCCCATGTATGCATGGCTCATATTCCCCACCCCCTATCCATGGCTCATATCCCCCCCCCTGTATGAATGGCTCATATTCCGCCCCTGTATGCATGGCTTATATTCCCCCCTGTATGCAAGGCTCATAGTCCGCCCCTGTATGCATGGCTCATAGTCCGCCCCTGTATGCATGGCTCATAGTCCGCCCCTGTATGCATGGCTTATATTCCCCCCTGTATGCATGGCTCATATTCCCCCCTGTATGCATGGCTCATATTCCACCCCTGTATGCATGGCTTATATTCCACCCCTGTATGCATGGCTCATATTCCACCCCTGTATGCATGGCTTATATTCCCCCCTGTATGCATGGCTTATAGTCCGCCCCTGTATGCATGGCTCATAGTCCGCCCCTGTATGCATGGCTCATAGTCCGCCCCTGTATGCATGGCTCATAGTCCGCCCCTGTATGCATGGCTCATAGTCCGCCCCTGTATGCATGGCTTGTATTCCCCCCTGTATGCATGGCTTGTATTCCCCCCTGTATGCATGGCTTATATTCCCCCTGTATGCATGGCTTATATTCCCCCCTGTATGCATGGCTTATATCCCCCCCTGCATGGCTCATATTCCCCCCTGCATGGCTTATATTCCCCCCTGTATGCAGACATTTCTCTCCGCACCCGCTCCTGCTCGGCGCGCCGGCTTATGTCCTCCTTCATCCCCCCCGTCCCTCATACAGTACTCACATGTCCCACTGCACGGCCGTGCCGACATCCCTCGCGCTCTGTCCCGACTCCAGGCGGCGGTGCCGGCGCAGCACCTTCTTCCTGCTTGAGCGGTCATGTGACACCGTTCATTAAGATCATGAATATGCGCATAATCATGATCTTAATGAGCGGTGTCACGTGACCGCTCGTTCAGGACGAGCTGCAGTGCAGACGCCGAGACCATCGCTGGAGCAGGGTGAGTATTCAAGGCGGGCGGGGGGCGGCGGCAGCGGGGGTTCTGGAGCGGGGGGAGGCCCTGCCAGCAGGTGTCAGTGCCAGGGCCCACCGGAGGATCCTCCGGTTCCCCGGTGGGCCAGTCCGAGCCTGGCCCTATCCCAGAATAATAACACCAGCCCCAGTTGTCTGCTTTCCCTCAGCTGGTTAATAAAAATAAAGGTACATCACACCATTTTTTAAATGTATTTATTTAATTGTTAGATAAATACAAGTACAGAAAAGTACATACACAAAGCACTAATTATATATATCTCACTGACATATTTTTATCTTTCTCTTTTCTATCTATCTATTTATCTATCTATCTATCTATCTATCTATCTATCTATCTCTTTTCTATCTATCTATTTATCTATCTATTATCTCTCTCTGTCTTTGCACACACCTAAACATCTGCCATTTGTATTCTTAATTATATTCCAGTACTGGTCACACTGATGGTGCATTCGTATGGCACACGGACGGTACACACGTACACACAGACACGGACATACATACACTACCGTTCCAAAGTTTAGGGTCACTTAGGAATTTCCTTATTTTTGAAAGAAAAGCACAGTTTTTTTCAATTAAGCTAACATTAAATGATTCAGAAATACACTCTATACATTGATAAAGTGGTAAATGACTATTCTAGATGCAAACATCTGGTTTGTAATGCTTCATAGGTGTATAGAGGCCCATTTCCAACAACCATCACTCCAGTGTTCTTATGGTACTTTGTGTTTGCTACCTGTGTAAGTAGGCTAATGGATAGTTAGAATAACCTTGAAAACATTTGTGCAAGTATGTTAGCACAGCTGAAAACAGTTTGGCTGATTAGAGAACCTATAAACCTGACCTTCCTTTGAGCTAGTTGAGAATCTGGAGCATTACATTTGTTGGTTCCATTAAACTCTCAAAATGGCCAGAAAAAAATAACTTTCATGTGAAACTCGACAGTCTATTCTTGTTCTTAGAAATGAAGGCTATTCCATGCGAGAAATTGCTAAGAAACTGAAGATTTCCTATAACGGTGTGTACTACTCCCTTCAGAGGAGAGCACAAACAGGCTCTAACCAGAGTAGAAAGAGAAGTGGGAGGCCCCACTGCACCACTGAGCAACAAGACAAGTACATTAGAGTCTGTAGTTGGAGAATTTGTGAGATGCAAAACAACTGCAAATATGCTGGATGAGTGCCTGATGCCATCTGTCAAGCATGGTGGAGGTAATGTGATGGTCTGGGGTTGTTTTGGTGCTGGTAAAGTGGGAGATTTGTAGAAGGTAAAAGGGAATGGTTGTAGATGACGAGGAAAAAGCTAACATATTAAACACCTTCTTCTCCACGGTATTCACGGTGGAAAATGAAATGCTAGGTGAAATCCCAAGAAACAATGAAAACCCTATATTAAGGGTCACCAATCTAACCCAAGAAGAGGTGCGAAACCGGCTAAATAAGATTAAAATAGATAAATCTCCGGGTCCGGATGGCATACACCCACGAGTACTATGAGAACTAAGTAATGTAATAGATAAACCATTATTTCTTATTTTTAGGGACTCTATAGCGACAGGGTCTGTTCCGCAGGACTGGCGCATAGCAAATGTGGTGCCAATATTCAAAAAGGGCTCTAAAAGTGAACCTGGAAATTATAGGCTAGTAAGTCTAACCTCTATTGTTGGTAAAATATTTGAAGGGTTTCTGAGGGATGTTATTCTGGATTATCTCAATGAGAATAACTGTTTAACTCCATATCAGCATGGGTTTATGAGAAATCGCTCCTGTCAAACCAATCTAATCAGTTTTTATGAAGAGGTAAGCTATAGGCTGGACCACGGTGAGTCATTGGACGTGGTATATCTCGATTTTTCCAAAGCGTTTGATACCGTGCCGCACAAGATGTTGGTACACAAAATGAGAATGCTTGGTCTGGGGGAAAATGTGTGTAAATGGGTTAGTAACTGGCTTAGTGATAGAAAGCAGAGGGTGGTTATAAATGGTATAGTCTCTAACTGGGTCGCTGTGACCAGTGGGGTACCGCAGGGGTCAGTATTGGGACCTGTTCTCTTCAACATATTCATTAATGATCTGGTAGAAGGTTTACACAGTAAAATATCGATATTTGCAGATGATACAAAACTATGTAAAGCAGTTAATACAAGAGAAGATAGTATTCTGCTACAGATGGATCTGGATAAGTTGGAAACTTGGGCTGAAAGGTGGCAGATGAGGTTTAACAATGATAAATGTAAGGTTATACACATGGGAAGAAGGAATCAATGTCACCATTACACACTGAATGGGAAACCACTGGGTAAATCTGACAGGGAGAAGGACTTGGGGATCCTAGTTAATGATAAACTTACCTGGAGCAGCCAGTGCCAGGCAGCAGCTGCCAAGGCAAACAGGATCATGGGGTGCATTAAAAGAGGTCTGGATACACATGATGAGAGCATTATACTGCCTCTGTACAAATCCCTAGTTAGACCGCACATGGAGTACTGTGTCCAGTTTTGGGCACCGGTGCTCAGGAAGGATATAATGGAACTAGAGAGAGTACAAAGGAGGGCAACAAAATTAATAAAGGGGATGGGAGAACTACAATACCCAGATAGATTAGCGAAATTAGGATTATTTAGTCTAGAAAAAAGACGACTGAGGGGCAATCTAATAACCATGTATAAGTATATAAGGGGACAATACAAATATCTCGCTGAGGATCTGTTTATACCAAGGAAGGTGACGGGCACAAGGGGGCATTCTTTGCGTCTGGAGGAGAGAAGGTTTTTCCACCAACATAGAAGAGGATTCTTTACTGTTAGGGCAGTGAGAATCTGGAATTGCTTGCCTGAGGAGGTGTTGATGGCGAACTCAGTCGAGGGGTTCAAGAGAGGCCTGGATGTCTTCCTGGAGCAGAACAATATTGTATCATACAATTAGGTTCTGTAGAAGGACGTAGATCTGGGGATTTATTATGATGGAATATAGGCTGAACTGGATGGACAAATGTCTTTTTTCGGCCTTACTAACTATGTTACTATGTTACTATGTTACTATGATTTTGAATAAGGAAGGCTATCACTCCATTTTGCAACGCCATGCCATACCCTGTGGACAGCGCTTGATTGGAGCCAATTTCATCCTACAACATGACAATGACCCAAAGCACACCTCCAAATTATGCAAGAACTATTTAGTGAAGAAGCAGGCAGCTGGTATTCTATCTGTAATGGAGTGGCCAGCACAGTCACCAGACCTCAACCCCATTGTGACAGCGGCTTGACCGTATGGTACACAAAAAGTGGCCATCAAGCCAAACCAACTTGTGAGAGGGGCTTCTGGAAGCATGGGGTGAAATTTCTCCAGATTACCTCAGCAAATTAACTGCTAGAATGCCAAAGGTCTGCCATGCTGTAATTGCTGCAAAGGGATCATTCTTTGATGAAAGCAAAGTTTGAAGGAGAAAATTACTATTTCAAATAAGATGGTAACAAATTGCAAGCTTTCGAAACTACCCTGGTATTTTCATCAGGCACAGACTAAAGCAAATTCTGAAGAATTTGTTTTAGTCTGTGCCTGATGAAGAGACCTGAGTTGTCTTGAAAGCTTGCAATTTGTTACCATCTTTTCAGTTAGCCATTAAAAGGTATCAACTACTGGGGACTCACAATTCTAAATATTTTTCTATCTACTGGCTAACACTTTACCAAGATACATACCCGTATATACTCGAGTATAAGCAGAGATTTTCAGCCCAAATTTTTGGGCTGAAAGTGCCCCTCTCGGCTTATACTCAAGTCAAGGTGGGTGGCAGGGTCGGCGGGTGAGGGGGTGAGGGCGCTGAGGCATACTTACCTAGTCCCAGCGATCCTGGCGCTGTCCCTGCCGTCTCACGGTCTTCTGTGCTGCAGCTTCTTCCCCTCTTCAGCGGTCACGTGGGACCGCTCATTAGAGAAATGAATAGGCGGCTCCACCTCCCATAGGGGTGGAGCCGCCTATTCATTTCTCTAATCAGCGGTAACGGTGACCGCTGATAGAGAAAGAGGCTGCGGCACCGAAGACCGTGGGACGGCAGGGGGAGCCGGACGTCGGGACCAGGTAAGTATGTAATATTCACCTGTCCGCGTTCCAGCCGCCGGGCGTCGCTCCATCTTCCCGGCGCCTCCATCTTCCCGGCGTCTATCTGCGCTCTGACTGTTCAGGTCAGAGGGCGCGATGACGCATATAGTGTGCGCGGCGCCCTCTGCCTGATCAGTCAGAGCGGAGACGCCGGGACCGGACGCCGGGAGCTGCAATCAAGAGAGGTGAGTATGGCTTTTTTTTTTATTGCAGCAGCGGCACAGATTTATGTGGAGCGTCTATGGGACAGTATGAACGGTGCAGAGCACTATATGGGGCACAGATATGGGGGCAGTATGAACGGTGCAGAGCACTATATGGGGCACAGCTATGGGGGCAGTATGAACGGTGCAGAGCACTATATGGGGCACAGATATGGGACAGTATGAACGGTGCAGAGCATATATGGGGCACAGCTATGGGGGCAGTATGAACGGTGCAGAGCACTATATGGGGCACTGCTATGGGGGCAGTATGAACGGTGCAGAGCACTATATGGGGCACAGCTATGGGGGCAGTATGAACGGTGCAGAGCACTATATGGGGCACAGATATGGGACAGTATGAACGGTGCAGAGCATATATGGGGCACAGCTATGGGGGCAGTATGAACGGTGCAGAGCACTATATGGGGCACAGCTATGGGGGCAGTATGAACGGTGCAGAGCACTACATGGGGCACAGCTATGGGGGCAGTATGAACGGTGCAGAGCATATATGGGGCACAGATATGGGGGCAGTATGAACGGTGCAGAGCACTATATGGGGCACAGATATGGGACAGTATGAACGGTGCAGAGCACTATATGGGGCACAGATATGGGGCAATATGAACGGTGCAGAGCACTATATGGCACAGATATGGGGAAATATGAACGGTGCAGAGCACTATATGGCAGAGATATGGGGAAATATGAACGGTGCAGAGCACTATATGGCACAGCTATGGGGAAATAATGATCTATTTTTATTTTTGAAATTCACCGGTAAATGCTGCATTTCCACCCTAGGCTTATACTCGAGTCAATAGGTTTTCCCAGTTTTTTGTGGCAAAATTAGGGGGGTCGGCTTATACTCGGGTCGGCTTATACTCGAGTATATACGGTAGCTTTCCTGTATTTCAAATAAAAATCTTTTTTTCAAACCTTGTCAATCTCTGGACTAGATTTTCAATTAATTTGGCAACTCATTTGATTAATAAAAGTATGAGATTTCATGGAAAACACAAAATTGTCTGGGTGACCCTAAACTTTGTAACCGTTATGTATGCCACACGGATAATGTCATACTGTCACACGGATTGGCACATGGACCTCACTGGCACTGGTTTTTCCAGTACCGGAAATATCAGGACATGTGAAGGGGGCCTTAAAAGTATGTTTTCTCTGAAACGTTGCAGTGCTTCAGAGAAAACATAGACAGCTACAATAATGCAGCCGGTGTCTGATTATTGATGCCCATAATTTAGGCACAATGAATCTCCTGTCAGTTTCCCTTTAAAGGGGTTCTCCAGCTTAGAAAAGCCATCTCCATATACACTATGCAGGAATTCTGAGTTATGTCTGGAGGGGGGTCTTCTGTTCAGATGCTCATTTCTTGGCCTGAATAAATAGCTATTACAAGGAGCATGTGTTTCTCAGAGAGACCAGCCTTGTTCTGTATTACACAGACATCCCAAAGATTTGGATATTTACCCTTTGATGGCAGGGAAATCTGTCACTACGTTTTTGCCAATCTGAGAGCAGCATAATGTAGACACTGAGACAATGTATCACTTACAGAGCTGCTTGCTGTAGTTTTGATAATCTCCTGCTGATAAAACAATGATTTTATCACTAGAGGACTAGTAAACCCCCATAACGTTGAGCTCTGTATAACCTCACCCCCACCAATGATTGGCAGATTTCTGCCTACACACAGTGTACACAGAAAGCTGCTAATCAGTGGTGTGGGCGGGGTTATACACAGCTCAGCATTAGGGTATGTGTCCACGTTCAGGATTGCTTCAGGATTTGGTCAGGATTTTATGCAGGTAAAATCCTGACCAAATCTGCACCTGAGGTCACTGGCAGGTCACCTGCGTTGTTTCTGCAAGGTAAGGACATGCTGCGTTCTTAAAAGACGCGCCGCATGTCCGTTTCCGCGGGTCTGCCGCATGCGTCATTTAATGCATAGTGGAGACGGGATTTCATGAAATCCCCTCCACTATGCTGTAACATCTGGACGCTGCGGCTCAACGCAGCGTCAAAAACGCAGCGTTTCCTGAACGTGGAAACATACCCTTAGAGAACTGCAGGCAGCTCAGTAAGTGACACATTGCTGGAATTAGGGTCTATGTCCCTACAACATGCTGCTCTCACAACCCACAGATTAGCTTGTTACTTCTCACAAGCAGGCATTGTCCAAAGAGAACCCTTTAATAAAAAAGGTAAAAACAACTTGGACTGCTGGCCCTTTAATTTATTTAATGCAACCATAGTATTCCTACTTGCATATTTTATGCCAATCCCATGTTCTATCAGCTGCTAGATGCCATTATTCCAAAATTCTGAGCTACGAGGGATCGACTAATCTGACACATGAGACTGCTCGGCTTTACCAGCTTTTCTGAAACGTGTTATTCAATCTTTTGCGTTGCCATTGCCCTACATGCCTTTGCGGGGAGTAGCTTCGCTTTCTGTGGGGCCAAGAAAACCAAACCCTCTTGTCTTAACATGATCTCCACTTGTGGCTGTATATTGGGGTCACAGCCTCAGACACACCTTAAGCAAGAGCGCTACTAAAATAACGCGCGTAATAATGAATTGCTGCTTATTTGCAGGGGATTATTATGTCTTATTAACCCTGCGTCGTCTTGTGTCTGTTATTGTGGCGATGTTTAGATGTCAAGACGTCTTGCACTAACTCGCTAAATGTATTTACTGAAGCTTTCCGTTCCCTCTCCAGCATGGCGGGGTCGGCTCCACTGAGTGGTATTTGTTTTCTACATGCTCCTACTTTTTGCCCGAGGACAGTACTGAGAATAAATGTCAGACTCCTTACCAGCCGCGCAGATTCCTCCCTAGGAGTAAAGGAAGACGGCTCACCGATGGATTTTTCTGTCACGGTTGGGAGCTGTAGATGTCGCACACAAGCTTTTCCTCCTTTCTTCCTTGTTGACTTGGAAGAAAAACACTTCACAGAATGCATGAGGGAATGGCATACAGAACAGTCGGTGAGGGTAAATCTCATGCTGACGAAGGGCACATTCAGATGTCCATTATTTTGGTTTTTTGCGTATGAGAAAAATGGCCGCTTTTCATGAGCGTACTCAATCCATTTTTTGTCAGTTTGTTGTCCCTATGTCCATTTTCATCACCACTGGCCCCAAGTCAAGGGGCCTTCACCCAGAACTATAGCGTTCATTACACGGTGTGTTTGGGGGGCAGTGGGGACATCATAGTATGTATAGAGGAGCTGTGGGCCCACCATACTGTGTATAGGGGAGCTGTACATTGGGGGACTCAGTGGACATTATTAAATGTTAAGTGGGCACTTAAGAAGCATTAATGTTATAAGGGCACTCAGAGAATTGTGGCCGTCAAATGGGCAATATGGGAACATTATATTACAGGGCATTTGCACAGGGCATTAATATTTTACCATCTAGAGGGCACAAAGGACGCATTATTACTATGTAAAGGGCACAGTGGTGGGTATTATTATGTGGAGCACTAAGAGGAATGATGTTGTTGTGCCAAACAGCAGGAGCAGTACTAGGGGCACGTACGGCAGCTGCTCAGTATTAGGCCGGCATCACGCTAAACATATGGAAAATCGATCGGATTCTCCCTGCCGAGAGTTGCACGAGTGTTCTCCGTATGGTCATCCGTGTGTATTGCATTTGCAATGCGATGATGCGATTTTCTCGCACCTATGTATCCGTATGACATCTGTATGACATGCGTATGTCCTGCGTATGGCTTTACATTTCTCACTATTTTTCCCCATTGAATTTAATGGCTCCATGGGCTGAAATGAGGAAAATGTGTGCGTATTTGTCGCAAGCTGTACGAATGGTCCGTGAGGCATTCGAGTTTTTCTCGCACCTGTAGGCTTGCATTGGCGAGTCTCAGACGATGTACGCGTACAATCGCAGCATGCTACAATTTTACACGCACGTCGTATACGCCTGAGAAAAAATACGGTGATGTGAGCTGCCCCATAGATTAACACTGGTCCGAGTGCTATGTGATGTTTTCTCGCATAGCACTCGTCCGTATTCTACGGTAGTGTGACCCCCGCCTTAGGGTATAAGCAGGATTAGGAGTTTGTTCAGGTTGGGTATAGATGGGGACAGTGCTGGAAATGTGAGAAGTCATATGTGTATTTGTTGTATTCGTCGTGGCAGGAAGAAGTTGTCATGTCGGTCTTGGCCAGATGGAAAGACGTAAAAAATGAACGACTCCTTCAGAAAGAACATCAGCTGTAAGTCACCATCTATAACTGTACTGTAATCACTTATATGTTCTGCAGGACTGGTATCTACCACTATATGGTCACCATATGGCAGTAATATCAGTGCGCCACCATAGATGTAATCAGGGTTACCGATGATTAGGAGCCCACTTAGATGTTAGATCCCAAGATCAGGACTCCAGAACTCTGGAAACAAGTTTGCCTTAAAGATGGGGCTGTAGGCTCCTGTTTCCAGGGCTCCAGAACCCTGATCTTGAGATCTCTGGGGTTAACTTGACTTTTTGGGAAAAACCTTTAAGTTATATTGAAGCTAGTTTTGTATAATATGTTTTATTTTTAGATTGTAATACATTATTCCATAAGATAAGGATACACTCTACTGTAGAAGGATTGGTTCTGGTGGAATTGGAATGCCTAGTCCTTTTGTTTTGATGGATAATAATTCAGAGGTGTCTGGCAGTGACTTTCATGTTACACAAATCCCACAACAAGTGGAACTGCTGACTCGTCTTGTATACTGTGAAGTCAGCTTATTAGTGAAGGTTGCATGACATTATTGTGTTCCAGCTGCACCAAAATGCAGATTTCCTGTGCGCGATCCTGGTTGCCATTGGAGAATGGTAATGGCTAATGGTTCCCTGCGCTTCCATAGGCTTTAACGGTACAATTGAAAGTGATGCTCCTCCTTATGCCCCTGATATCTAGAGGGGTCTCTCACCTATAGCGCAGTAACTGAGTATAGAAAAATGGATTAACAAATGTGAACACAAGCATTACTACTAGTGATGAGCAAGTATACTCGTTGCTTGGGTTTTCCCCAGCACGCTCGGGTGGTCTCTGAGTATTTGTGACTGCTCGGAGATTAAGTTTTCATCGCCGCAGCTGATTTACAGCTATTAGCCAGCTTAAATACATGTGTGGATTCCCTAGCAACCAGGCAACCCCCACATGTACTCAGCCTGGCCAGTAGCTGTAAATCATCATGCAGCTGATGCGATGAAAACTAAATCTTCGAACACTAACAAATACTCAGAGATCACCAGAGCGTGCTCGGGAAAACCCGAGCAATGAGTACACTCGCTCATCACTAATTACTACTAATATAACTTCAGATTGAACTTTGCATCACATCGAGCTGGAAGCTTGCAGACTGCCTAAAGCTACATCCACGCATGTCTCTGTAAGGACTATTGTAAGTAAGTGAGTTCTTCATTGGAAAAGCATCAACATCATCCAATGTTAGAGATTTCTACTTTGGAAATATCTAGATATTGAAATCTTAAATTGACCAGGCAAAATGTTACTCACCTGTCCTGTCCTTCTCTCACCCCAGTCTGCTTGACTTTGTTGTGCTCCACATCGGGCTTTGCAGATGGCCCGGCGTGATCCCATATGAGCATCTGCCCAGACCTATATAATACTCACCAAAACACACCTGAGTCTTGGAATTAAGACTTCAGTGTTGCTAGACTCTGGCTTACTCTATACACCTAGACCTGCTCAGCTGTTGTTTGCAGTCTCCTGGACTTCCTCTGCTTGCCTGCAGTTCTCTGCACTCTGCCTGTGTCTCGTCTCCTGATGTCTTCAGCCTACCTGTCTATGGTTTCTTGGATGTCTTCTGCCCGTCTGCAGTTCCCTAAACTCCGCCTACCTGTCTGTGGTCTCCTGAACGTTTCCACATGTCTGCGGTTTCCTGCACTCTGCCCACCTACCAGCAGTCTCCTAGATGTCTCCTGCCTGCCTGCGGTTTCCTGCATCCCGCCTACTGCCAGTGGTCTCCTGTCCCTTCAGCTGTCTGTATCCCGCAGTCCCATCTATCTACTACATCAACACCCTTGGTCCATGTACCCACCCGTAACCTCATCTGGTTAGTCTAAAACAATGTCAAACATATTGACAAGAACTACATTTATTATAGCCATCAAGTCAATTTTGGTTTCTGGTGGCCATAGAAGTAGATCTCCCAAATATTCTGTGTCCCTTTTGGGTCTTTCAGGCTTCTCAGTAGGGTGTTCATCATCACCTCGATGGGCCCATTTATTGTATTGCTGGCCTTTGTCTTCCTCTCTTTGAATGGCTTTAATCTCCTTCTTGTCGAATAGCTTGGTCATCACGTAGAAAATGTTGGCACAAGTTCATCCACTTGCTTTTCTATGCCAAACTTTTTCCCGTCTCCTATTAGGTCATTTGTTGCTTTGAACTCTAGCTGCCGTTGGGAAATGGCCCATGGTTGTGCGTAATGAGTCACAGCACTTATCAATTTATTAGTCCATTCATTTTATTAGGTGCCCCCCAGAAAAAAGAGATAAGATCAGGGACCTCCAGCACGTCAGCTCTGCCTATCCCAACAGCAGGATGACTGGTGGAAAAATACTTAAAAAAAAAACACACAAAAGATAAGCTGTAAAATAATCCTTTCCAGTGGAAATTGTCAGTGACACAGATATATAGTGGGATGAGGAAACAGATGCGTAAATGTTGCAGACAGTGTACACATAATATATAGTTTCCATTTACTAGTCCTGTATATAGCAATTATGTATTTCACAAGAGGAGCGTTATTCATCAGACATATCTTGCTTATCCATCACTTTATGCTTTATTATGGCTCCGCTGGATTGAAGGGAGTTCACGTAGAATTAATAAACATCCTTCATCATTTTACCAATTTATTGCAGTATTCTCAGACAGTCCCAGTGAAAAATGGCCTACTAATGAGAGCGTGATGGCGTAGTGGATAGCACTGCTGTCTGGCGGCACTGAGTCATAGATCCATGTGGTCTGTCGTATGGCTTGCAATCTGAAAACAGACGCTTCCCTGCCGTGCCAACGTTGTGCATTCGACTTTGCTGCGACCTTGTCACAAAGCAAAATGTTCTGCGCTTCGAGAGCTGCACGTTTCCCATTTAAATCAATGGAAGTGCAACTTTTGCAAAACTAAGTTGTGAAGATTGTGACCAATTGTCGCACATGCACACGATGCGGATTTGCTGCGGATCAGCAGCGGATTTTTCCGCGCAGAAACGCTGCAGATCCGCACTGTGATGTACAGTATAATGTTATTCTATGGGGAAAAATAAAAGCTGTGCAGACGGTGCCGAAAAATCAGTGCAGAATTGCTGCGGATTTCAGAGAAGTGCATGTCACTTGTTTTGTGCGGATCTGCAGCGGTTCTGCACCCCTCCATGTTAAAATTCCGCAGTGTCCCAAAACCGCTGAAAATCCGCGCAAAATCCGCATCAATTCCGCATAAAAACCGCACAAAATCCACATAAAAACAGCAGCAAATCCACAGCTGCGGATTCTGCCAGGAGATGAGGATTTTGTGCAGAAAATTCTGCACCTCTTTTCCTACGTGTGCACATAGCCTAAAAGGAGAGGTGTACGGCAGGTGAGCAGACAGTGTGTGCAGCCCCGACACTCTGGCTGGGCTTAAATTGATTCCTTTGTAAATTTAATTAATACGTTTTTTTCTACAGCTGTTCTTCACAGGTCTTCACAATAACACCTGTCCTGTAGTGTATAAGGCAGAAGCTGTAAGGGTAGGAGCACACAATTGTTTTTTTTCCATCCAAGAAAAACTGCGATTTTTTTTTTTTTTTTTTTGATCAGACACTGATCATAGTTTGATCAGAGTGGGATCAGTTTTTCTCAGAGGAGAAGAGAAAAAAAATGTTTCTTCACTTTCTCCATTATGTCAGTCTGCGAAAATCAAACTGCACTCTAATGCCATCAGAGTTTTTCATGGACTCAGGCTTGCTTGGTTGATTTTGATCTGACACTCGGATCAAAGTTGGACATGTCACCGATTTTTTTTTCTTCTGCTTGCTCAGTCTGAGGACGCAATCAGACAGGTGATCAGCCCAATAGAATAACATGGGTGTGAGTGCTACCCGTGAAAACCACCATTAGCACTTTTCCGATAAAATTGGTTGTGTGCACGAGCCTTAAGGGTCGTGCAGACAACCGTTTAAATCAGACGAGTGATATCTGACGGATAGCACTCATACCCATGTTATTCTATGGGGATGTGAACATATAAAAAATGTTTCCTCGGACCGAGTGGTCGGAGTTAAAAATTGCAGCATGCGTGATTTGCCTCCAAGAATCAGATGTCACTCGCCCTTTGAAGTCTATGGGTACGTAAAAAAAATCAGATGACATGCGAGTGCCGTCTGATTTTCGCATACTCACATTATAGAGAAGGTGGAGAAACGTGTTTTCTCTCTCCATCTCTGAGAAAATCGGATCGAGAAAACAGTCATGTGACCCTAGCCTAGTAGTGAGCCACAGGCCCCACTGTTGTTCATGACAGACTTTTCCTGCCTAATGATTTCATTCTTCATTACATGTACATTGTACTGGTTATATATAATGAAAAAAACTATTTCACTAATCTCATTTTTGTAATAGACTTTTTTTAAAATAAGTATCACAAAACAGTAAAGGACAGATATATTTGGTATCCCTGTAATCATACCAACATTCACCAAATCAGTGAACACCTAATTTATGGTGATGAGTAAATGGCGTAAATAAAAATGGCGCAATTGTTATTGTTAATAAAAAAAATACATGACCTCATATTGATGTTTACTTAAAAAAAAAAATAAACAGTTACAGCTATAAATGTGATAATGTGAAAAAAGTTATACAGCGTTCGTCTCAAGGGCAACACAAACATTTTCATCAGTAAGAAGATTAAATTACAAACTTTGCTGCTTCTCATATATTCTTCTTTTGTGTGTTCTTTGGTAGAAATTATGCAAATTATATAAAAGGCATAAATATAACTTCCTGTAATGTGTATATACTGTATATATATATATATATATATATATATATATATAGGTGTAGTATGTAAATGCTTGTGTAAGGTGTGCAGACCATCAGCTCGGCCACTCCTACACTCAATGGGCAGGCCGCTCTAAATACATGAGGCCCTCACGCTCGGGTTGGGAGACCCGCTGGCCAGTCTCTACACTGTGTTCCGGTCTTGCTCCGATTTATGCAGCAGACTGACTGTGCCCTCAGACTGCCTAGTCTAAGTTTGTACTGACTAAAAATGAAAGCTCGGTCCCATTGTTTGCATTTGCTTTGTAAGCAGTATCTGCTCCTGAAGAGGAGATGACCAAGAAGATTCAAGCCGTTCAAAGAGAGGAAGATGGCTACCAGCAACGCAATGAATGGACTCACAGTGCACGATCCATCAATGTTTTTAAGATGGAAAAGTGGCATAAAACACCTTGAAAAGTTGCAATTTTTTTGGCGCAAAGTAGAGTTACATAAAAATCTTTCCACATGTGTTGTTTTCATGCCATGTTTGAAGCAGTTCCTCCAAAATGGATGGAGCTGGAGAGCAGACAGCGGATGACGGGACATTGCTACATCCATCCATCAAATTCAGCAAAAGTGCAGGAGTTTCTTACTCCATAACGTGCATGAGAAGAGCGCTGAGAAGACACACCAAATTCTTAATGAATTCTGCACATTCTACTCCAGCAAGCCCATCCGCAATGCCAGTCTTTATAAATCGGCCCCATAGAGTTGTTTATGAACCCATCACTGAGAAGCCCGAAAGAACCAAACACGAGACAGAACATCCAGAAGATCTATCCGTATGGTCACCAGCAGGCAAAACTGGCTTAATGGCATTAATAAAAACAATTCTTGACATTGCGTGTGTAACACTGCCATTACAATGATATCTAGAGAATTCCTTTGTAGAAATCGCTCGCATTGGATGATGTTTATTATATTCTGAGGAATAATTCATTTACGTAGAATTGCTCAGCAGTGCTGACAGTACCTTGGGCATTGCTCTAGGCTGTCTGCAATCTCCCCTGTCGACCTGATGAAAATTTCAAGCTGAGGTTATAATAGCGATCCTTGTGTTTACACTTCGTAATCAAATTTTCTATAACAGTTAATAGCTTATTCTTGAGGGGTTATGTTAGGATGTAAAACTAGGCAAGGAGGCCAATCCACGGAGCGCCACTTTCAATGGCACAGGCTGTGCAATGTTGTCACTCAACCTGCACTGAAAAGCTTGTACATGCAGTAAAAATGTACAGAATGTCATACAATCAAAGTCAGGATCCTTAGTTGGGCCTTAGTTGGGTAAAATAGACAATTTGCTGGTCATTTAGTTAAACAGGTGTTTCATACTCCAGTCTAAGGAAAAGATGGATTATGTGAATTTTACAAATTTAATTAAAAGGTGACAATCTCAATTAATTTCACCTCCTTTGATTTGAATAGGTGGCTGCCACTATACAGTCAACTGTGGTGTGCAGCTCCATAACTGAGCAGTTTAAGCCACTGCTGACACTGGGAACAGCGGATCTGCGGAGATGCTGAGTACCGCACCTTCACCGATCAGACATTGATGACTTTTCTTAAGAATAGACCATCAATGTTAAGTCCCAAACAATTCCTTTAAACATTATGTTCTAGATTTACCGTTCCTTTAAAAAGAATTTATAAATAAAAAGCTGCATAAAATAGTAAAAACATTGAGTCTAATCAAGTTTTAATTTTTGACTATGATTCACTTTGAAAAAATACATGCATAACAACACTTTCCAATGTTGAGGATACCTGGAGCACCACTTATCCTGAGCTCCTTAATGATATATAATTAGTGATGGGCGAACCCATGGATGTTCGGGTCCACCGTTTCGGCCAAAGTTTAAAAAAAAGTTTGGTTTGGGTTTCAGAACATTACCTGAACTCAAACCCGAACCCCTTTCAAATGAATGGGAGGCCCAAACATCCAGGATTTCCCATGTTGTCATCTGTGTGTCGGCGTGACAAACTCCAACTCTGATCGGCGGTAACCTTTCACGTTACCACCGGTCAGAGCGCTGTGGTTCCCACGCTGTCACACAGATGACAACATGTGAGCCAGCAGCTGTGACTGGCGGTGAAAAGGTTACCGCTGGTCACAGGCATCAGCTAATGAGAGTACTACTCTCATCATCATACGCCTGGTCTCACTGATGATTGCAGCAAGAGCAGGGAAGGTTGATGAGAATATACACCAGCCAGCGCCTGTCCATAGTAATAAATATGTCAGTGAGATAATTAGTGTAATGTGTGTAGCTTTCTGTACATGCATTTATTGAATAAATAAAAGAAAAAATGGATCGGGTCCCCTCTATTCTTGATAACCATCGCAGGTAAAGCTGACAGCTACAGGCTGCAGCCCTCAGCTGTGAGCTTTATCTTGGTAGGTTGTTAAGAATAGACAATTATTTAAATAAATAACTTAAAAAAAGGCATAGGATCCCCCAATTTTTGATTATCAGCCTAGTTAAAGCAGAGAGCTGGGGGCTGGTATTCTCAGACTGGGAAGGGGCCATGGATATTGGCCCTCCCCTGACTGTAAATAGCAGATTGGTTTTGGTTTTGGGGATGATGTCAGCTGTTTTATGTCCACTGACATCAAGCCCAGGGGTTAGTAATGGAGAAGCATCTATAAGACACCCCCATTACTAACCCCGTAATCAAAAGTAAAGAACCACACAGGAAAAAGTCCTTTAATTGAAATAAACACACCCCGATCCTCTTTTACCAATCAATTACTGTAAAATTAAAAATAAAAAAACAGTATTCCTCATGTATCCTCCTATAATTCATATGTCCCACGATGTGTTCCAACGTTGCTACATCTGCACACATTGCTGAGCAATGGCATGATGCGACTGCTCAGCCCTGCATTCAGGATACACTGAGATAAGCTTGAGAATGCGGCTGCATGTGACCGGCAATGACGTAATTGAGTTTACCACAGGTCACATGCAGCTGTGTTCTCATCCTCAGCTCAATGTGTTCTGGCTGCCGGACTCAGTGGTCGCATCATGCAATCACTCAGCAATGCATCCAGATGTAGCAATATTAAACTTCTTAGTGGGACATATGGATTATCCGCAGACAGGTGAATATACGTCTACTTTTTATTTTGGGGGAATAAATGGGTTGGAAAGTTTTATTTCAAATAAAGGACATTGGCTGTGTCTTTATTAAAGTTGACTACAGGGTTAGTAATGGGGACACAAAAGAGCACAGTGAGGTCAAAAATACTCTGTTGTAAAAAAAATCACAGTAATAAGCAAGTGCTAGTCAAAAGATGGAAAAAACAGGGTATTTAGTTGATAGTTTTTTTTGCAAAAAAATGTATACTAAGCTGCTCCACCAATCATCAAAGTATACCCATATAGAGCAGTCCTACCTAATGTATATAATCCCTATCTGATGTATTTAAAAACCTGATCATCTGTATAGTACCTGTATAAGCAGGGTTCAGAGAGGGAATTTTCATGTGGACATGCTGGATGGAACAGCTTTGATGCAAATGACCTATAAGGAGTGGTGGACGTCTGATAGATGCCTCTCCATTACTAACCCCTTGGCTTGATGTCAGTAGTCATAAAACAGCTGACATTAACCCCAAAACCATTACCCCACTTGCCACCGCACTAAGGGAAGTTGGAAGAGCAGAGGCTAAGCGCCAGATTTGATGCATCTTATGGATGCACCATTTCTGGGGTGGCTGAGGGCTGATGTTCTTAGTCTGGGAGGGGCCCAATATCCATGGCCACTTCCTAAGCTGTTAATCACAGCCTGCAGCTGTCTGTTAAGCTTTTGCTTGTTATTAAATATAGAGGGGACCCCACGTCAAATTTTGGGGGGTCTCCCCTATAATAACCAGTAAAGGCTAAGCAAAGAGCTGTGATTAATAGTCTGGGAATCTTAATGGCTATTGGCCCCTTCCCAGAATAGTAACATCAGACTCCAACTGTCAGCTTTCCCTCAGCTGGTTCTGATAATTATAGAGGACCTCACGCTATTTTTAAAAGAATTTATTTAAATACACTGGAGCTGCAGCAACTGTAGGGTGTCGAGCTGCATTTTTCGAGGCCCACCTGCTGGGAACTGAGGTGATGTCAGTTAGGTTATCTCAGTTCAAAGCGCCTGGGTTTTATGAGGGTAGGGCCACTGAGAACTCAGATAACATTGCTGTAAGGTCACCTGAGTTCATAGCAGCTGGTTCTCATGTTGTGCAACGCTAGTGCCGGACTGATGAACGACTGCGAGTCCGACACTCGGCACTCCGGTATTCATCAGTCCAACACTCAAGCTACCGTGAGACATGGTGCTCAGGAAACCTTAAAGAATTCACAGCCACTGAGTCTCCCAGCAGCTTCTAGCCCTGGAAACCTAATGGAAAACTTTCAGGAATACTTTAAGTTTACTGGAGTTTCCAGATGCCGGAACACATGAAGGATGTGGACTAAGGTTACCTTGTGTATTTTACTGTACTTGTTAATAAATAATAAAATAAATGAAAAAAGCATGGTGTCCCCCGTAATTTTCATAACTAACTGATAAAAAGCCGATGGCTGGGGGCTGGTGTTAATATTCTGGGAAGGTGCCAATAGCCATAATGGTCCCCAGGCTATTAATATCAGCTCACAGCTGTTTGTGTTTACTGGTTATTTTATGGGAGACCCCCCAAAGAATGATGTGGGGATCCCCTTTATATACTAGCCAGCAACGGCTGAACAAGACAGCTGTGGGCTGATATTAATAGCCTAGGAAGGGGTCATAGATATTGGCCTCCTCCCAAACTAAGAACATTAGCCCTCAGGCACCCCAGAAATGGCGCGTCTATAAGATGCGTCAATTCTGGCGCTTAGCCTCACTTTTCCCACTTGCCTTGAGGGAGTGGCAAGTAGGTTAATAGTTGTGGGGTTGATGTTAGCTGCTTTACAGCTGCTGATGTCAAGCCCAGGGGTTAGTAATGGAGAGATGTCGGTAAGACACCCTCATTACTACCCTCATTGCTAACCTCATAGTCAAGTTTAACAAAGACACATACAGAATAAAGTCTTTTAATTGAAATAAACACAAAAAGTCAATTATTTGAAATAAATACTCCCCGACCCTATTTTACCCATTTATTCCACACACAAAAATCAAAAAGCAAAGTTATACTCTCCTTTCCACCGATAATCCATTAAGCCCATGTCCCTTGACGATCCAGACGGTTTGGAGAGCGGTGACATCAGTGATGCAACCTCTCACCACGCCAGCCAGGAGACACTGAGCTAAACGTGAGAACGTGGCTGCAGTGACTGTTGGTAACCTTAATGATTTCACCGCCAGTCTCACTTTTTATCTTTATTACACTTGACTATGGGGTTAGTAATGGGGGTTTCTTATAGATGCCTCTCCATTACTAACCCCTGGGCTTGATGTTAGCGGCAATAAAACAGCTGATGTCAAGCCCACAACTATTAACTCTCTTGCCACCTCACCAGGACAAGTGAGAAGAGTCGGGCAAAGTGTCAGAATCTAATGGGGACACCTCTATTTTCAATAACCAGCCAACTTAAGCTGGCAGCTGGGGGCTGCAAAATATAGCTGTCTGTTTTGCCTGAGCTGGTTATCAAAAATAGACGAGACCCCACGTCTTTTTTTGTTCTACACAGTGTGCCTGCCAATCACAGCCATGCCAAAACTTGACATGTGGTGTGATTAAGCCATTCAACAAGTTTTGTTCGGGCTGCCAAAACCGAACAGTAACACGGACTTCCGGGAGGACACGGATACTAGGTGAGCGACACGGAACCCAAACATTACCGTTTGGGTTCACCCATCTCTGATGCCAATACTTGAAATGGCTGTGAATGAGCCGGAAGTGCCCACACCGTAAAGCTTGTTGATTGGCTGCAATGAAGCCTTTCAACAAACTTTGTTCAGGCTGTCGAACCCAAACAGTAACACGGACTTCACGGAGAAGTCCGTGTTCAGGGTCCGTACATGAACATTGTGTCCGATACGGACCGCGAGCTTTAAGTTCAGGTTCGCCCTTGTCTATATATAATGACAACTACAGATCTGCCAGAATTACTGTGACATTGGAAGAATGGATGGGACAGGATGAGAATTTAACTCAACAATGCAGATTTGAAAAATGGTGACACTGACAACCCTTTGGGTCTTTGTAATGACCACCATTATTCTTTGACACCTTGCATGTGTTCCCATTGATGAAAACTAAGGCTGCTTTCACATTTGCGGTTGTGTCCGCAGTGTTTTGGACGCATATATCTGCATGTGTCGTCTATTCCTATCTTTAACATTAGGGACGCAGGTGCCTGCGATAGGTTGTGTTTTGCTGCGTTTGACGATGCATGCGTCGTTTCGTTGTCTGCGGCTTGGCGCGGTAAATGCTACATGTTGTAATTTCTGTCTAGACACTGATTAGCCACCCCCCCACATACAAACTGATAAAAGGAGGGAGTAGGCATTTGCAGGTCACTACTCAGCAGACTGAAAGAACCTGGGAGGAATCTACACTCTGAACAATGTGAGTATAAAAGCCAATGTCTTTATTTTCTTTTTTCTGTCTCTATATGTCTTAATAATTTCTGTATTTTTTTTCTTGCTGCATGCATCAGAATGTCTTCTTCTTCTGAGGAAGAGTAACGTCTTGGGCCTGCACAAGGTGGAAATGAAAGTGAAGTGAGTACTCACCTCTTCAGATTGGTAAGTATTCTCTGTCACATCTACACATGTGACAAATTTTTTTTTTTCTTTTTCAGAACAGTTCTTCAACTGCGGCAGAGGCCGAGCAGGAGCAGCGTGGACATGGTCGTGTGGCAAGGCGGCGTGTAAGTATACCTGACTGATTGTACTCTGCTTATTGTATCCTGACTTTACTATTCTTCACTGTTCATTTCTTTACTTTGCTCTGTCTTTACCTTTTTCTTCTTGACTCCTTTTTCTTTTCTTGACTTTGAATATTCTTGCCTGTTTTCTGTCTCTGTTGTTTTCTTTCTTTTCCTTATGTAAATGTCTCAAACATTAATGTATTTATTTATTTTCTAAGTTCCAGAATGGGATGAGGACCTCATTGACAATGACATCCTCATCTCCCCTGGTCCATGAGAGAGTCCTGTTGTGGGACACCTGGGTTCTGCAGCACTCAGACGTGATGATCCGGCGGCTATGGAATGAGGTGGCCCAAGCGATGTGGGATGGCTGGGACAATGCTCCGGCTCGGGTCCGCAAGGCTTTTCGTAAGTATTGCAATGCGGTGTGATGCAGCAGTGACCTTGGCCGGGCCCAATGAGAGAAACTCCAGAGACCACCTCATCGGCTGTCTCCATTTTTAGATTAATGACTGTCCCAAGAATGCGTCATTTTGAGACAAGAATCCCAAAGGTACACTCCACTTTTCTTCGGGCCCTGGTCAGTCTGTAGTTATAAATCCTTTTAGTGTGGTTCAAGTCCCGACTGGAATATGGCTTCAGTAGGTTTTCACACATCTGAAAGACCTCATCCCGAACCATAACAAATGACAATGGTGGGCCTTGAGTGTTGGGGAGAGGTCGAGGCAGGGAAAAATTAAAATTTTTGCCATACACACGTCGGCCCATATCCGAGTTCTTGAAAGTCTGGGAGTCATTGCCAAGGCCAAAAGCTCCAATGTCCATGGCGATAAAGCATCTCCGCATCTGCTATTGCCATGAGCACTGCAGAAAAATATTTTTTGTAGTTGAAGTACTCCGATCCTGTTCTGGCGGGTTTGATAATGTGTATGTGCTTTCCATCCACGGCACCCAAACAGTTGGGGAAATCACACACTCCAGAATTTTTTGGCAATTTCCATCCACATGTCCGAGGTGGGTAGGGGAATAAATTCAACCCGGAGAACATTCCACAAAGCCTGGCAGGTGTCCGCAACTATTCCAGACAAGGTGGAAATTCCAAGCCGGTACTGAAAGTGGAGCGATGATAAGCTCTCTCCGGTAGCCAGGAATCTGAAATTAAAAAAAAAATTACAAACAATTCTATTTATGGTGGTGTTTAGCTAAAGACATAAAGGAAAATACAAAGAATACATGACAGACCAACAATAATTATGACTGGCATTTGTTTAGAAATATTACGTACCTTAATGTGACCAGGAGACGTTCCTCTGCAGGAATCGCTCTAAGGAGCAGGGTGTCCTGTCTCCGGATGGCACTGCGACCTGGGTGAGTGGCTTAGACACGCAGTGCGCATGCCCAGGAATCCCAGCCCCGCAGTGTGAATAAATCATAAGACACTGAGGGGCTGGGATTCACAAGCAGGGCGGCCGCACAGGCGCAGTCTGCGAGACTGCATATGAGGTCAGATGGGCAGCGCTCACTGCGCCTGCCCCAGGCAGGACAAAAGAGCACAGGCGCCGGATGATTTGAAAACAGTGCTGAGGAGGTGGTGCCCGGCGCCGAGAAGACAGTTGAGTGACGGCTGTGTGGCGTGTGCAGCAGGGGGGGAAAGACCTGCCTCCAGGACTGAAAACAGGTATTTTGGAGAAATTACAAAACGCATTATTTCGGCATTTACAGCACCAATAACTAAAAGAGCCACCTTGTCAGAATGCTGCATTACTGCTGCACAAGGTGGCTCTTTTAGTTTCTAACGCCTGGAGGGGGGGGGGGTGACAGGTTCCCTTTAAGCTCGCCATATAGTATGTGGTAGGCTCCACGGCTCTCCCGGAGTTCAATAATGGGGTGTCTCCAAAAACACCTACGCCGTGTCCTTTTCTACGCACAGGCAAGAAACAGCTTCATACTTAAATCCAGGTTGAAATAAAAGCTCTCCATGCGAAGATCCATCATGACACAGGATACAGGAGCAAAATCTGTAGATTTCAGCTGTCGAAGGGTCTATATAAAGATATCCCATAATACATGCCCACTGTAGTCCCATTGGCGGTGTCTGTTTATCTAGATTTTTCTCCTGTTAAATTTTCCACCATGCGCACAGAAAACGCAAGCGCATGCAAAACGCATGAAAAAGCGTGCAAACGCAGCGTTTTTTTTAACCGCATGCGTTACCTTATTCATCTAAACGTTTGCATGCGGTTTATCGTGCTTTTCAGGTTGCAGATTAAACGCTGCGGATTCTACCGCAAATGTGAAACTAGCCTTAGACAAGTCAATGGCAGAAATAATATATGAAAACTTCACATAAAAAGTTGACTCAAAAGCTTCTTTCTCTGTGTGGTTTTTAAGCTTTTTACCATCTAGCATGCAAAAAAAGGAAGCGCTCATTAACTTCTTATGCGTCTTCTATTTCATCTGCATTTCGTGCATGCTCCGATCCAATAGGTATAGCTGCAAGGAAGGCAGCCCATTTATAATTGAGGGTTCTCTTTGATCCCAGATAATCCCTATTTGCCTCATTCTGTCACTCAGGCTTGATCTTGGTGCACAGACATTTTCCTGAAGTCATTTTTTTTCTTTAATGCCGTTTCGCCAGCAATAGGCGAGGCGTTTGTCAAAGCTCACATCTTTGGACCCTTCTGATGCGTTTAGCAGACTCTGAATTCCAGCGGGTGCCACAAATCTTCTAAAGTTAAAGCCGCTAAATGTAAATGCAAGTCTGCTCTGACAAACCATTCATGCAGGGAGGGAGAAAAGACTCCAGAGAAGATGGGTTTTTATAGAAATGCACTGGCAGAGAAGACAAGTGAGAGAAACAAAACCGAGAGAGGGGGAGATCTAATGATGGAATGAAATGAGATCTTCTCATGAAACTCACTGATGATCTGCTAGCTCTAGAATAGACAAGTTTCTTCAAGGATCAACGCTGGCCTTGGGTGAGAAGCTCCATGATGTCATCAGATCTGTGTAAGAGCCGACATGACAACATATACTCGGAGCTTATTACAATAACAACCCATGGATAATTGAAACAAGACGTGAAAGGTCGCCCTGATTGTGGTTATTAAAACTGTATTAAGTTCCCATTCCTCATATCTTTTCCAGCAGGCTGTGTCTTGTAGGAATGCCAAAGACTTTCAGCTTGCACTATGTTGGCTAGTTAGTTCCAGGGACTGGATAGTAGGGGTCTTTAAAATGCTGCTGTCCATATCTTCAACACTTAAAATTTTGCTTGGTCTTCCAGACCTTATCTTGACCTCCACTGTTCCTGTTCACTACCAGGTCTTAATTAAATATCAAACTGAACAGAGGAAAGGGCAACTTGAAAACGCTTTGTTATCTTCTTATAGTCTTCTCCTGCTTTGTGGGCCTTCACCATTTTCTTTTCCAGAGTGCTAGGCAGCTGCTTAGAAGAACCCATGGCTGCTGTTTTTTTTTTTTTTGCACAAGGTTAGACGAGGCTGGATTTTTATAAAGCTGGGAAATTTGCATCACCTGGCCTTTCCTGATGATAGCCCACAAGCCATAACCATAACAGGCTAATCGAGGTCTGAAACCTTGACCAAAGTTATCTGAGCACACAAATATTCAAGGGGGGCCCACATTTTTGCATTGCATTTTCCTTTTTGTAATTTTTAAATTGTAAAAAATTAAAAAAATTTATTGTCTAAAATACAAAGGAAATGTGCCATCTTTAACTTTAGGCCTTTTAGAGATCATTTCATCTTCAACTTGCTTAACTGTTCACAATAACAGTAATTTTAATCAGGGGTGCCTAAACTTTTACATGCCTCTATATATACATCATAGGAGGCTGAGACTGCTATGTCCACTATAAAGGCTCAAATCTCATGATCTCTAATCTGTACAAGAACCAGAAGAGTCAGTTGCAGTTTTTGGTATATTCCCTATTATCCCGAGTGAGTTGCTACACAATCATAACACATGGTAATGTCCCTGTGTGGACTGCGCCGTTGTCATGAGTGTACACATGCACGCTGCCTGTACTTAACCCCTTCCCGACCTTTGACGCATACGCTGCGTCATGAAAGTCGATGCCATTCCGACCCATGACGCAGCATATGCGTCATGGAAAGATCGCGTCCCTGCAGATCTGGTGAAAGGGTTAACTCCCATTTCACCCGATCTGCAGGGACAGGGGGAGTGGTAGTTTAGCCCAGGGGGGGTGGCTTCACCCCCCCCGTGGCTACGATCGCTCTGATTGGCTGTTGAAAGTGAAACTGCCAATCAGAGCGATTTGTAATATTTCACCTAAAAAACTGGTGAAATATTACAATCCAGCCATGGCCGATGCTGCAATATCATCGGCCATGGCTGGAAACACTAATGTGAACCCACCTCACCCCACCGATCGCCACCCCAGCCCCCCGATCTGTGGTCCGCTCCCCTCCGTCCTGTGCTCCGCTCCCCCGTCCTCCTGTCCGCTCCCCCCGTGCTCCAATCCCACCTCCCGTGCTCCAATCCAACCCCCCGCACTCCGATCCCCCCCCGCACAGCGATCCCCCCCCGTGCTCCGATCCACCCCCCCGCACAGCGATCCCCCACCCCGTGCTCCAATCCACCCCCCCATGTTCCGATCCACCCCCCCATGCTCCGATCCACCCCCCCGTGCTCCGACGCCCCCCCCGTGCCCTGATCTCCCCCCCTTATACTTACCTGGCTTCCCGGGGTCCGTCCGTCTTCTTTCCTGGGCGCCGCCATCTTCCAAAATGGCGGGCGCATGTGCAGTGCGCCCGCCGAATCTGCCGGCCGGCAGATTCGTTCCAGAGTGAGTTTTGATCACTGAGATATAACCTATCTCAGTGATCAAAATAAGAAAAATAGTAAATGACCCCCCCCCCCCTTTGTCACCCCCATAGGTAGGGACAATAAAAAAATTAAAGAATTTTTTTTTCCATGAAGGTTGGGGTAAGAACTAGGGTTAGGGTTAGGGGTAGGGTTAGGGGTAGGGGTAGGGTTAGGGGTAGGGTTAGGGTTAGGGTTAGAGCTAGGGGTAGGGTTAGGGGTAGGGGTAGGGTTAGGGGTAGGGGTAGGGTTAGGGTTAGGGTTCGGGATGTGCACACGTATTCTGGTCCTCTGCGGATTTTTCCGCAGAGGATTTGATAAATCCGCAGTGCTAAACCGCTGTGGATTTACCGCGGTTTTTCTGTGCATTTCACTGCGGTTTTACAACTGCGATTTTCTATTGGAGCAGTTGTAAAACCGCTGCGGAATCTGCAGAAAGAAGTGACATGCTGCGGAATGTAAACCGCTGCGTTTCCGTGCAGTTTTTCTGCAGCATGTGTACAGCGATTTTTGTTTCCCATAGGTTTACATTGAACTGTAAACTCATGGGAAACTGCTGCGGATCCGCAGCGTTTTCCGCAGCGTGTGCACATACCTTTAGAATTAGGCTATGTGCACACGGTGCGGATTTGGCTGCGGATCCGCAGCAGTGTTCCATCAGGTTTACAGTACCATGTAAACCTATGGAAAACCAAATCCGCTGTGCCCATGGTGCGGAAAATACCACGCGGAAACGCTGCGTTGTATTTTCCGCAGCATGTCAATTCTTTGTGCGGATTCCGCAGCGTTTTACACCTGTTCCTCAATAGGAATCCACAGGTGAAATCCGCACAAAAAACACTGGCAATCCGCGGTAAATCCGCAGGTAAAACGCAGTGCCTTTTACCCGCGGATTTTTCAAAAATGGTGCTGAAAAATCTCATACGAATCCGCAACGTTGGCACATAGCCTTAGGGTTAGGGTTGGGTTGGAATTAGGGTTGTGGTTAGGGGTGTGTTGGGGTTAGGGTTGGGATTAGGGTTACGGCTACAGTTGGGATAAGGGTTAGGGGTGTGTTGGAGTTAGAATTGAGGGGTTTCCACTGTTTAGGCACATCAGGGGGTCTCCAAACGCAACATGGCGCCACCATTGATTCCAGCCAATCTTGTATTCAAAAAGTCAAATGGTGCTCCCTCACTTCCGAGCCCCGACGTGTGCCCAAACAGTGGTTTACCCCCACATATGGGGTACAAGCATACTCAGGACAAACTGCGCAACAATTACTGGGGTCTAATTTCTCCTGTTACAGTTGAGAAAATAAAAAATTGCTTGCTAAAACATCATTTTTGAGGAAAGAAAAATGATTTTTTATTTTCACGGCTCTGCATTGGAAACGTCTGTGAAGCACTTGGGGGTTCAAAGTGCTCACCACATATCTAGATAAGTTCCTTGGGGGGTCTAGTTTCCAAAATGGGGTCACTTGTGGGGGGTTTCTACTGTTTAGGCACACAAGGGGCTCTGCAAACGCAACGTGACGTCCGCAGACCATTCCATCAAAGTCTGCATTTCAAAAGTCACTACTTCCCTTCTGAGCCTCAACGTGTGCCCAAACAGTGGTTTACCCTCACACATGGGGTATCAGCGTACTCAGGAGAAACTGGACAACAACTTATGGGGTCCAATTTCTCCTGTAACCCTTGGGAAAATAAAAAATTCTGGGCTAAAAAATTATTTTTGAGGAAAGAAAACGTATTTATTATTTTCACGGCTCTGCGTTATAAACTTCTGTAAAGCACTTGGGGGTTGAAAGTGCTCACCACATATCTAGATAAGTTCCTTTGGGGGTCTAGTTTCCAAAATGGGGTCACTTGTGGGGGGTTTCTACTGTTTAGGCACACCAGGGGCTCTGCAAACGCAACGTGACGTACGCAGACCATTCCATCAAAGTCTGCATTTCAAAAGTCACTACTTCCCTTCTGAGCCCCGACGTGTGCCCAAACAGTGGTTTACCCCCACACATGGGGTATCAGCGTACTCAGGAGAAACTGGACAACAACTTTTGGGGTCCAATTTCTCCTGTAACCCTTGGGAAAATAAAAAATTCTGGGCTAAAAATTATTTTTGAGGAAAGAAAACGTATTTATTATTTTCACTGCTCTGTGTTATGAACTTCTGTGAAGCACTTGGGGGTTCAAAGTGCTCACCTCACATCTAGATAAGTTCCTTTCGGGGTCTAGTTTCCAAAATGGGGTCACTTGTGGGGGGTTTCTACTGTTTAGCCACATCAGGGGCTCTGCAAACGCAACGTGACGCCCGCAGAGCATTCCATCAAAGTCTGCATTTCAAAACGTCACTACTTCACTTCCGAGCCCCAGCATGTGCCTAAACAGTGGTTGACCCCCACATATGGGGTATCAGCGTACTCAGGAGAAACTGGACAACAACTTTTGGGGTCCAATTTGTCCTGTAACCCTTGGGAAAATAAAAAATTCTGGGCTAAAAAATTATTTTTGAGGAAAGAAAACGTATTTATTATTTTCACTGCTCTGTGTTATGAACTTCTGTGAAGCACTTGGGGGTTCAAAGTGCTCACCTCACATCTAGATAAGTTCCTTTCGGGGTCTAGTTTCCAAAATGGGGTCACTTGTGGGGGTTTCTACTGTTTAGCCACATCAGGGGCTCTGCAAACGCAACGTGACGCCAGCAGAGCATTCCATCAAAGTCTGCATTTCAAAACATCACTACTTCACTTCCGAGCCCCAGCATGTGCCTAAACAGTGGTTTACCCCCACATATGGGGTATCAGCGTACTCAGGAGAAACTGGACAACAACTTTTGGGGTCAAATTTCTCCTGTTACCCTTGGGAAAATAAAAAATTGCGGGCTAAAAAATCATTTTTGAGAAAAGAAATTTTTTTTTTTATTTTCACTGCTCTGCGTTATAAACTTCTGTGAAGCACTTGAGGGTTCAAAGTGCTCACCACACATCTAGATTATTTCCTTTGGGGGTCTAGTTTCCAAAATGGGGTCATTTGTGGGGGATCTCCAATGTTTAGGCACACAGGGGCTCTCCAAACGCGACATGGTGTCCGCTAATGATTGGAGCTAATTTTCCATTTAAAAAGCCAAATGGCGTGCCTTCCCTTCTGAGCCCTGCCGTGCGCCCAAACAGTGGTTTACCCCCACATATGGGGTATCTGCGTACTCAGGACAAACTGGACAACAACATTTGTGGTCCAATTTCTCCTATTACCATTGGGAAAATAGGAAATTCCAGGCTAAAAAATAATTTTTGAGAAAAGAAAAATTATTTTTTATTTTCATGGCTCTGCATTATAAACTTCTGTGAAGCACCTGGGGGTTTAAAGTGCTCAGTATGCATCTAGATAAGTTCCTTGGGGGGTCTAGTTTCCAAAATGGGGTCACTTGTGGGGGAGCTCCAATGCATAGGCACACAGGGGCTCTCCAAACGCGACATGGTGTCCGCTAACAATTGGAGCTAATTTTCCATTCAAAAAGTCAAAAGGCGCGTCTTGCCTTCCGAGCCCTGCCGTGTGCCCAAACAGTGGTTTACCCCCACATATGAGGTATCGGCGTACTCGGGAGAAATTGCTCAACAAATTTTACGATCCATTTTATCCTATTGCTCATGTGATAATGAAAAAATTGAGGCGAAAAGAAATTTTTTGTGAAAAAAAAGTACTTTTTCATTTTTACGGATCAATTTGTGAAGCACCTGAGGGTTTAAAGTGCTCACTAGGCATCTAGATAAGTTCCTTGGGGGGTCCAGTTTCCAAAATGGGGTCACTTGTGGGGGAGCTCCAATGTTTAGGCACACAGGGTCTCTCCAAACGCGACATGGTGTCCGCTAACGATGGAGATAATTTTTCATTCAAAAAGTCAAATGGCGCTCCTTCCCTTCCGAGCCTTACCATGTGCCCAAACAGTGGTTTACCCCCACATGTGAGGTATCGGTGTACTCAGGAGAGATTGCCCAACAAATTTTAGGATCCATTTTATCCTGTTGTCCATGTGAAAATGAAAAAATTGAGGCTAAAAGAATTTTTTTGTGAAAAAAAAGTACTTTTTCATTTTTACGGATCAATTTGTGAAGCACCTGGGGGTTTAAAGGGCTCACTATGCATCTAGATAAGTTCCTTGGAGCGTCTAGTTTCCAAAATGGGGTCACTTGTGGGGGAGCTCCAATTTTTAGGCACACAGGGGCTCTCCAAATGTGACATGGTGTCCGCTAAAGAGTGCAGCCAATTTTTCATTCAAAAAGTCAAATGGCGCTCCTTCCCTTCCAAGCCCTGCCGTGCGCCCAAACAGTGGTTTACCCCCACATATGAGGTATTAGCGTACTCAGGACAAATTGGACAACAATTTTCGTTGTTCATTTTCTCCTTTTACCATTGGGAAAATAAAAAAATTGTTGCTGAAAAATCATTTTTGTGACTAAAAAGTTAAATGTTCATTTTTTCCTTCCATGTTGCTTCTGCTGCTGTGAAGCACCTGAAGGGTTAATAAACTTCTTGAATGTGGTTTTGTGCACCTTGAGGGGTGCAGTTTTTAGAATGGTGTCACTTTTGGGTATTTTCAGCCATATAGACCCCTGTTGTGAATTCTGTGGCAGAGTTCACTCCTGTGGTCACAAGTGGTACTTCGGCTGATTCTCTCTGGGATCTTCCGTTTGTGGAGGAAAGTGGTACTGCAGCTTCTGAGTTTCCTCCCTCAGGTGATCTGGTGAGGTCGTTAGCTGCTTCTCTACTTAACTCCACCTGATGCTTTGATCCATGCTTCCTGTCAATGTTCCAGTGTTGAACTTGTGTTTCTCTGGATCATTCCTGTGGCCTGCTGCTCTGCATAGCTAAGTGCTTCTTTGCTATTTGTTGCTATTTTTTCTGTCCAGCTTGTCTATTTGTTTTGCTGGAAGCTCTGGGACGCAAAGGGTGTACCTCCGTGCCGTTAGTTCGGTAAGGAGGGTCTTTTTGCCCCTTTGCGTGGTTTTCTTTAGGGTTTTGTGTAGACCGCAAAGTTATCTTTCCTATCCTCGTTCTGTCTAGAATATCGGGCCTCACTTTGCTGAATCTATTTCATGCCTACGTTTGTCTTTTCATCTTACTCACAGTCATTATATGTGGGGGGCTGCCTTTTCCTTTGGGGTATTTCTCTGAGGCAAGGTAGGCTTATTTTTCTATCTTCAGGCTAGTTAGTTTCTCAGGCTGTGCCGAGTTGCATAGGGAGCGTTAGGCGCAATCCACAGCTGCCTCTAGTTGTGTTTGGAGAGGATCAGGAATTGCGGTCTACAGAGTTTCCACGTCTCAGAGCTCGTTCTATTATTTTGGGTTATTATCAGATCACTGTATGTGCTCTGATCGCTATGTACATTGTGTTACTGAATTGCCTTTCATAACAGACCCCTCAAACTGACTTCAAATGTGAGGTGGTCCCTAAAAAAAATGGTTTTGTAAATTTCGTTGTAAAAATGAGAAATTGCTGGTCAAATTTTAACCCTTATAACTTCCTAGCAAAAAAAAATGTTGTTTCCAAAATTGTGCTGATGTAAAGTAGACGTGTGGGAAATGTTATTTATTAACTATTTTGTGTCACATAACTCTCTGGTTTAACAGAATAAAAATTCAAAATGTGAAAATTGCGAAATTTTCAAAATTTTCGCCAAATTTCCGTTTTTATCACAAATAAACACGGAATTTATTGACCTAAATTTACCACTAACATGAAGCCCAATATGTCACGAAAAAACAATCTCAGAACCGCTAGGATCCATTGAAGCTTTCCTGAGTTATTACCTCATAAAGGGACACTGGTCAGAATTGCAAAAAACGGCAAGGTCTTTAAGGTCAAAATAGGCTGGGTCATGAAGGGGTTAAAGGCTGGGGCCAAAAAATGGGTCTAGCAGCTTAGTTCAGTGCTGCAGACCAGAGAGTATTTGCCCGTTTGCACAGATTTCCAATCTGGACCTCCATACAGCTGAGTCTTGTACATGAGGCTTAAGTCTGAGCAGATGTTTGAAGGAGCAGTCTGGTCCGCTTGTTGACAGTTTCCAAGTGACTGAATCAAACTGAAAAATATATACATCGTATTTTATTATACACAAGATCACTGATTTTTGTTAGTATCCTGAGTCGACAGGTGCCAGCCAAGGTACCAGTCTTCTACGGGAGATATTGCCCCATTACAGAGCTGCCAAGGTACCAGTCTTCTACCGGAGATATTGCCCTGTTACAGAGCTGCACAGCACATCTCCATTGATGGAATAGTGGCCGCGGCTGGGTACAGCACATCCGACGCCTATTGATTTGCAAAGGGGGTAGAAGTGCAGTACCCCGCCACGGCCACTGTACAGTAGAAGGAGCTGTGCTGTGCAGCTCTGTAACTGGGCAGGTCCAGCCAACACTGGTGCCAGGTGTCGCACCCCCACCAATAAGACTTTGATGGGCTTTACTAAGGAACAGCCATCAATGTTAAAATGTTGGACAGCCTCTTTAAAAGTTTAAAGTCAGATAACCTCACAATTTTAGTATTAATGGAAGAGCAATATGATTTTTCAACATATTTACTTAGTTGTGATGCCAAGATCAGGTGTCACGATGTGATACGACCCAATGGGGAGTCGGTCAGCGGAGGGCATAACACACACAACAGGACGGAAGTGGGGAGAGGAAGGCCCTACTGATAGGAAAATGGGAGATGGTCACCACTTGAGCTCAAACCTGAGCCTGTCCCTGCACTCCCCTAACGACCTAAGTGGGTCCTTTCCCCCACCGCCATCATGAACCTCGTCCCTGGCTGTCATCTTACTCTGCCCTGGTGTTGTGAATTCTGTTATCGAACTCCCTCCTGTGGTCATGAATGGTACTTCGGCGAGTTCTGTCCATGGACTCCCTCTGGTGGCTGTGAGTGGAGCTGCTGCTTCTGAGGTTCCTTCCACAGGTGACTTAGTTTATTCATTGGCTGGCTGCTCTATTTAACTCCACTCAGTTCGTTACTCCATGCCAGCTGTCAATGTTCTTGTACTGGTTCAGTTCGCTCTTGGATCTTTCTGGTGACCTGTCTACTCCAGCAGAAGCTAAGTCCCTGCTAGTTTATTATTTGTTCATTGTTTTCTTGTCCAGCTTGCTATCATGATTTTGCCTTGCTAGCTGGAAGCTCTGGGATGCAGAGTGGCACCTCCGCACTGTGAGTCAGTGCGGAGGTCTTTTTGCACACTCTGCGTGGTCTTTTTGTAGTTTTTTGTGCTAACCGCAAAGTTACCTGTCCTATCCTCAGTCTGTTTAGTAAGTCTGGCCTCCCTTTGCTGAAACCTGTTTCATTTCTGTGTTTGTGACTTTCATCTTAACTCACAGTCAATATATGTGGGGGGCTGCCTTTTTCTTTGGGGAATTTCTCTGAGGCAAGGTATGCTTTACTTTTCTATCTCTAGGGCTAGTTAGCTCTTAGGCTGCGAAGAGGCGTCTAGGGAGAGTTAGGTACGCTCCACGGCTATTTCTAGTGTGTGTGATAGGATTAGGGGTTGCGGTCAGCAGAGCTCCCACTTCCCAGAGCTTGTCCTTTGTTAGTTTAACCATCAGGTCGTTTCGGGTGCTCCTAACCACCAGGTCCATAACAGTACATCTGGCCCAAAGTGTTTATGCATCTCAATAGAGGGATAAGAGAAGTTCTGAGACCATTTTTTTTTCTCTGCAGTGTGTTTTGTCTTTCTTGTCCCCTAAATCTCTGGGTGGTTCAGGACACAGGTGTAGCTATGGACATTCAAGGTCTGTCCTCTTGTGTGGATCATCTCAGTGCAAGGGTACAAAACATTCAAGATTTTGTAGTTCAGAATCCGATGTTAGAGCCTAGAATTCCGATTCCTGATTTGTTTTCTGGGGATAGATCTAAGTTCCTGAATTTCAAAAATAATTGTAAACTGTTTCTTGCTTTGAAACCCCGCTCCTCTGGTGACCCCGTTCAACAAGTAAAAATCATTATTTCTTTGTTGCGTGGAGACCCTCAAGACTGGGAATTTTCCCTTGAGCCAGGAGATCCTGCATTGCGTGATGTAGATGCGTTTTTTCTGGCGCTTGGATTGCTTTATGATGAACCAAATTCAGTGGATCAGGCAGAGAAAATCTTGCTGGCTTTGTGTCAGGGTCAGGATGAAGCGGAGGTATATTGTCAGAAGTTTAGAAAGTGGTCTGTGCTTACTCAGTGGAATGAGTGTGCCCTGGCGACAATTTTCAGAAAGGGTCTTTCTGAAGCCCTTAAGGATGCCATGGTGGGATTTCCCACGCCTGCTGGTCTGAATGAGTCTATGTCCTTGGCCATTCAGATCGATCGGCGCTTTCGTGAGCGCAAAGCTGTGCACCATTTGGCGGTATTCTCTGAGCATAGGCCTGAGCCTATGCAATGTGATAGGACTTTGACCAGAGCTGAACGGCAAGAACACAGACGTCGGAATGGGCTGTGTTTTTACTGTGGTGATTCCACTCATGCTATCTCCGATTGTCCTAAGTGCACTAAGCGGTTCGCTAGGTCTGCCACTATTGGTACAGTACAGTCTAAATTTCTTTTGTCCGTTACTCTGATTTGCTCTCTGTCGTCCTATTCTGTTATGGCATTTGTGGATTCAGGCGCTGCCCTGAATTTGATGGACTTGGAGTTTGCCAGGCGCTGTGGTTTTTTCTTGGAGCCCTTGCAGTATCCTATTCCATTGAGAGGAATTGATGCTACGCCTTTGGCCAAGAATAAGCCTCAGTACTGGACTCAATTGACCATGTGCATGGCTCCTGCACATCAGGAGGATATTCGCTTTTTGGTGTTGCATAATCTGCATGATGTGGTCGTTTTGGGGTTGCCATGGCTACAGGTCCATAATCCAGTATTGGATTGGAAATCTATGTCTGTCTCCAGCTGGGGTTGTCAAGGGGTACATGGTGATGTTCCATTGCTGTCAATTTCGCCTTCCACTCCTTCTGAGGTCCCTCAGTTTTTGTTGGATTACCGGGATGTATTTGATGAGCCCAAATCCAGTGCCCTACCTCCTCATAGGGATTGTGATTGTGCTATTAATTTAATTCCTGGTAGTAAGTTTCCTAAGGGCCGACTGTTCAATTTATCTGTGCCAGAGCACGCCGCTATGCGGAGTTATATAAAGGAATCCTTGGAGAAAGGTCATATTCGCCCGTCGTCATCACCGTTGGGAGCAGGGTTCTTTTTTGTGGCCAAGAAGGATGGTTCTTTGAGACCTTGTATTGATTACCGCCTTCTTAATAAGATCACAGTCAAATTTCAGTACCCTTTGCCGCTGCTGTCTGATTTGTTTGCTCGGATTAAGGGGGCTAGTTGGTTCACCAAGATAGATCTTCGAGGGGCAAATAATCTTGTGCGTATTAAAGAGGGCGATGAATGGAAAACAGCATTTAATACGCCCGAGGGCCATTTTGAGTACCTGGTTATGCCATTCGGGCTTTCTAATGCTCCATCTGTGTTTCAGTCCTTTATGCATGACATCTTCCGAGAGTACCTGGATAGATTCATGATTGTATATTTTGATGATATTTTGGTCTTTTCGGATGATTGGGAGTCTCATGTGAAGCAGGTCAGAATGGTGTTCCAGGTCCTTCGCGCGAATTCCTTGTTTGTGAAGGGGTCAAAATGTCTCTTTGGAGTTCAGAAGGTTTCATTTTTGGGTTTCATTTTTTCCCCTTCTACTATCGAGATGGACCCTATTAAAGTTCAGGCCATTTATGATTGGACTCAGCCGACCTCTGTGAAGAGCCTGCAGAAGTTCCTTGGCTTTGCTAATTTTTACCGTCGCTTCATCGCTAATTTTTCTAGTGTTGCTAAACCGTTGACTGATTTGACAAAGAAAGGTGCTGATGTGGTCAATTGGTCCTCTGCGGCTGTAGAGGCTTTTCAGGAGTTGAAGCGTCGTTTTTCTTCTGCCCCTGTGTTGTGCCAGCCAGATGTTTCGCTCCCGTTTCAGGTCGAGGTTGATGCTTCTGAGATTGGAGCAGGGGCTGTTTTTTCGCAAAGAAGTTCTGATGGCTCGGTGATGAAACCATGTGCCTTCTTTTCTAGAAAGTTCTCACCTGCTGAGCGCAATTATGATGTTGGTAATCGAGAGTTGTTGGCCATGAAGTGGGCATTCGAGGAGTGGCGACATTGGCTTGAAGGAGCCAAGCATCGCGTTGTGGTCTTGACGGATCACAAGAATTTGACTTATCTCGAGTCTGCCAAACGGTTGAATCCTAGACAGGCTCGATGGTCGCTGTTTTTCTCCCGTTTTGATTTTGTGGTTTCGTACCTTCCGGGCTCTAAGAATGTGAAGGCTGATGCCCTGTCAAGGAGTTTTGTGCCTGACTCTCCGAGTGTTCCTGAGCCGGCGGGTATTCTCAAAGAGGGGGTAATTTTGTCTGCCATCTCCCCTGATTTGCGGCGGGTGCTGCAGAAGTTTCAGGCTGATAGACCTGACCGTTGTCCAGCGGAGAAACTGTTTGTCCCTGATAGATGGACTAGTAGAGTTATCTCTGAGGTTCATTGTTCGGTGTTGGCTGGTCATCCTGGAATCTTTGGTACCAGAGATTTGGTGGCTAGATCCTTTTGGTGGCCTTCTTTGTCACGGGATGTGCGTTCTTTTGTGCAGTCCTGTGGGACTTGTGCTCGGGCTAAGCCCTGCTGTTCTCGTGCCAGTGGGTTTCTTTTGCCCTTGCCGGTCCCGAAGAGGCCCTGGACGCATATTTCCATGGATTTTATTTCAGATCTCCCTGTCTCTCAAAAGATGTCGGTCATTTGGGTGGTTTGTGATCGCTTCTCTAAGATGGTCCATTTGGTGCCCTTGTCTAAATTGCCTTCCTCCTCTGATTTGGTGCCATTGTTTTTCCAGCATGTGGTTCGTTTGAATGGCATTTCGGAGAACATCGTCTCGGACAGAGGTTCCCAGTTTGTTTTGAGGTTTTGGCGGTCCTTTTGTGCTAAGATGGGCATTGAGTTGTCTTTTTCTTCGGCTTTCCATCTTCAGACTAATAGCCAAACCGAACGAACTAATCAGACTTTGGAAACATATCTGAGATGCTTTGTTTCTGCTGATCAGGATGATTGGGTGTCCTTCTTGCCTTTGGCTGAGTTCGCCCTTAATAATCGGGCCAGCTCGGCTACTTTGGTTTCGCCTTTTTTCTGTAATTCTGGTTTCCATCCTCGTTTCTCTTCAGGGCAGGTTGAGCCTTCGGACTGTCCTGGTGTGGATACTGTGGTGGACAGGTTGCAGCAGATTTGGACTCATGTGGTGGACAATTTGATATTGTCCCAGGAGAAGGCTCAACGTTTCGCTAACCGCCGGTGCTGTGTTGGTCCCCGACTTCGTGTTGGGGATTTGGGTTGGTTGTCGTCTCGTTATGTTCCTATGAAGGTTTCCTCTCCTAAGTTTAAGCCTCGTTTCATTGGTCCGTATAAGATTTCTGAAGTTCTCAATCCTGTGTCATTTCGTTTGGCCCTTCCAGCTTCTTTTGCCATCCATAATGTGTTCCATAGGTCGTTATTGCGGAGATACGTGGCGCCTATGGTTCCCTCCGCTGATCCTCCTGCCCCGGTGTTGGTCGAGGGGGAGTTGGAGTATGTGGTGGAGAAGATTTTGGATTCTCGTATTTCGAGACGGAAACTCCAGTACCTGGTCAAGTGGAAGGGTTATGGTCAGGAAGATAATTCCTGGGTTTTTGCCTCTGATGTTCATGCTGCCGATCTAGTTCGTGCCTTTCATTTGGCTCGTCCTGATCGGCCTGGGGGCTCTGGTGAGGGTTCGGTGACCCCTCCTCAAGGGGGGGTACTGTTGTGAATTCTGTTATCGAACTCCCTCCTGTGGTCATGAATGGTACTTCGGCGAGTTCTGTCCATGGACTCCCTCTGGTGGCTGTGAGTGGAGCTGCTGCTTCTGAGGTTCCTTCCACAGGTGACTAAGTTTATTCATTGGCTGGCAGCTCTATTTAACTCCATTCAGAGCGTTACTCCATGCCAGCTGTTAATGTTCTTGTACTGGTTCAGTTCGCTCTTGGATCTTTCTGGTGACCTGTCTACTCCAGCAGAAGCTAAGTCCCTGCTAGTTTATTATTTGTTCATTGTTTTCTTGTCCAGCTTGCTATCATGATTTTGCCTTGCTAGCTGGAAGCTCTGGGATGCAGAGTGGCACCTCCGCACCATGAGTCAGTGCGGAGGTCTTGTTGCACACTCTGCGTGGTCTTTTTGTAATTTTTTTGTGCTGACCGCAAAGTTACCTGTCCTATCCTCAGTCTGTTTAGTAAGTCTGGCCTCCCTTTGCTGAAACCTGTTTCATTTCTGTGTTTGTGACTTTCATCTTAACTCACAGTCAATATATGTGGGGGGCTGCCTTTTTCTTTGGGGAATTTCTCTGAGGCAAGGTAGCCTTTATTTTTCTATCTCTAGGGCTAGTTAGCTCTTAGGCTGCGAAGAGGCGTCTAGGGAGAGTTAGGTACGCTCCACGGCTATTTCTAGTGTGTGTGATAGGATTAGGGGTTGCGGTCAGCAGAGCTCCCACTTCCCAGAGCTTGTCCTTTGTTAGTTTAACCATCAGGTCGTTTCGGGTGCTCCTAACCACCAGGTCCATAACACCTGGCTAGTACCCTGGCCGGCAAGGGGCACTAGCCTCACCAATGCAGATCATACCACACAGGGGACAGTGACAAACACGAAAGGGACAAGGAATAACCACAACACTTAGCTTCCAGATACTGCTGCCAACCTCCACACTGGAGATGACACAGAAACAGCACTCCAAACACCAGACGTAGCTGACACCAGAGAGCTGCAACTGCACGGCTGGTCTCCATAGAGAAACTCTATCACCAACAGTCAGCTGATGCATCAGGTGACCATTTAAAGGATGGTGGGAATGGTCACCATCAACTTCAGCTGACCCAACAACTTTGCAGTTACAGCAGATTGCCAGCGGCGAAAAACTGACATTAACCGAATGGAAAAAAGCTACATTTAAAACAGAGTGAAACCAGAGCTGCCACGAATCCAAAAATGGATTGTGACATCAGAAGCCCCCATAAGTCCAAAGTACAGAATCATGTGCTACGAAATAATAGCACTCCTGAATAATGACTGCACCTACAAAAGTGGTTGAATCCTTTCCTCCATTCTGTTCTTCAATATATTACTAAATACGTTCCTGATTATGAAATCCAGCAGGTTGAAGAATTAGGCAGTGGAAGCATGGAGCTACGAGACGTTTGGAGAGCTGTCTATTCATCTATATGTTCTTATAAGCCTCTGCCAATAAACAGGACGCTTCCCTGATGCCGGACTATATCCACTTGCAGGGACTGGAAACACAATCTGCGCGGTGCAGCAGGAGGCGGCGTGAATCATCAGATCACTTTGCTTCCTTCTTTTGTGTAAGGAAATATTCTTTCAGCTCTCAATGAACAGTCATGGAATGAGAAGAAAATGGACAAATTCCTAGGCCCTTAATGTCTTTTCATGAGCGTAAACTCGGGTTTCTGTAGGAGTGAAAGCGCTGGCACGGCACGGAGCAGTGTATAATTCTGAAACCTGAGATTTTAGACACAAGAAACTTTTCAAATCCAAGATTCCCATTAACGCTATGCTTGACCTACTTAGAAACTGGGCAGAACACATGAGTTGGACATGGGGTATTTTTCTTGATTTTGTAGCCTTAGACCAGAGTTTTCACGTGGCTCCTTCCCTGCCAACAATTTGGATAATTCTGTACTCCCTCCCATATGACATCTTTATAGGGTCTGTCCTGCCAGCGACAGGGTGTAATACGTGATCCTGAAATTGGTGCAGCATCAACATAAATTAATGCACCATAAAGTTGTAGGGATCATAATTGAATAAATGCTTTTTAATGTCAGGAATGACTAATACCCATTTATTACCCTTTCTGCTTACACTGCTTTTCCCTTCATTTACAGTTGCTAAAATAATTTAAAAAAAATAGTTATTATGGCCATACAGTGTCTCCGGTAGAAGGCTGTCACCTGCCGACTTGGGGTGCTAACAAAAATTAGTGATCTTGTGTATAATATCGTATGATGTACAACCTGTCTAAAGACCATCATACACATTAAAGAGGTTGTCCACTACTTTAACATTGATGACCTATCCTTAGAATAGTAGTCTGATGCAAAAAGGGGGTGTTTAATACATACAGTATTCACATTCACAAACGTAACGTTTCGGTCTGCAAAGACCTTCATCAGTGTGCTCTATTGTTTGAGCCAAGGGGTGTATATTATTCACCCATTTAGTTAGAAATTTGCATCAGGTATTGGAGTTAAACAGGGTAGGCTGTTTAAGGATAGAGGGCTGACACTAGCCGGTCGAGCACTGGAGGAAACACAAGGAGGTCTCGTTACTAGAGGGCTAGGCTAGCCGATCACGCCTGTAGAGGATTCGAGGATAGGAGACGCGGTATCCACCGCAAGTCAGAGGCGCCTCGGCCTTGCGGTGGTCCTATCCTCGAATCCTCTACAGGCGTGATCGGCTAGCCTAGCCCTCTAGTAACGAGACCTCCTTGTGTTTCCTCCAGTGCTCGACCGGCTAGTGTGAGCCCTCTATCCTTAAACAGCCTACCCTGTTTAACTCCAATACCTGATGCAAATTTCTAACTAAATGGGTGAATAATATACACCCCTTGGCTCTAACAATAGAGCACACTGATGAAGGTCTTTGCAGACCGAAACGTTACGTTTGTGAATGTGAATACTGTATGTATTAAACACCCCCTTTTTGCATCAGACATTTCGGAGTGTGCTGAGTATATTCTATCCTTAGAATAGGTCATCAATGTCTGATCAGTGGGGTGCAACACCAGGCACCCCTGATGATCAGCTATCCTCACTGGCGGCAGCAGCCGTAACTGCCCGATTACAAAGCTGCACAGCTCCATTGACAGAATAGTGGCCGCGGCTGGGTACTACACATCCGCCACCTATTGGTTTGAATAGGTCGTGGATGTGCAGTACTCAGCTACGGCCTCTATACAGTAGACGGAGCTGTGCTGTGCAGCTCTGTAACTGGGCAGTTCCGGCTGCCGCCATCACCGAGAACAGATGATCAGCAGGGGTGCCTGGTATCGCACCCCACTGATCAGACATTGATGACCAATTCTAAGGATAGGCCATCAGTGTTAAAGTAGTGGACAACCTCTTTTATGTGTACAGTGGTCTTTAGACAAGTTGTTTAATGTAGCCTTACACTGTAGTGGGAGTTTTACATCCTAAAAAAACAGCCACCTTCACTACCTTCACCTCCATGATACATCAAAATAAATGTTATTCTGCATATTTCATAAAAACAATTAAAAAAAAGTGGAAAAGCAACACTTATGAAGATAATTCTAAAAGGTCCCGTAAGTGGTCCATATATACAATGTTATGTCTTGGTATGCACAAAACAATCACACAATATAAGCAGTTTCACAGGTTCATTGATCAATTTAAATCCCATTTTAAATAAGGGGCATAGTGCAAGACAAGTAGAAATGTGAAAATAGCAAATGCATTCATACAAATAGTCAAGACATAAAAAAGGAACCTCTATTAAATCTAAAGAGACATTATGCCATAAGTGCCTAATATATTTTTTACGGAAACACTGTGGGATTAATTCTTATAAAGTAAAGTATTTTAGACCATATTGAGAATAAGATGATATTTACCAGGCACTACCCTTCTGCTGTCTACGCCTGATGCATGTTTCGCCTCTGCTTCCTCAGGGTTCAGAGAGAACGTTTTAAATGGTCATAGTCCAATGAGATAGCGCTACGTGGTCCTACTCATAATTAGTCATTAAAGGACCTAAAGTTAATTACAAATAACTGGGTTTGATTAAAGACCTTCATGGTGTCACAGTCATGTGATCGAGTCTCCATCTTCACATCAGGTCTTGTACAAAGTGAGTCATTGAAGAACCTGAATTAAGGTGTAATTACCCAAATTCACTCAAGACCCTGCATGATTTCATCAGTCGCGTGATTATGATAAATTAGTTTCAGGAACTTCATCTGTTAGGCTGCTAGGCTACATTTAATCCGGCCAAGAGCAGCCATAGACAACCTCTGAACCTCTACACACAAGCCAATCAACAGCCATTTAGATAGGACGACCATACTTCCCTGTACACAGAACAATTGTTAATGCGATTGTTCTGTGGGACTAAGTAAAAAAGTTTTAAAAAGTTACAAAAAAATTGTAAAAAATTTTATAAAATCACAAAATAAAGAACAACAAAAAAAAGAAAATATTATACCAATAAATACACATTTATCTAAAATAAATAAACGAAAAAAGTACACATATTGTCGCGTCCATAACGATCCAGCCTAAAAAACTGTCACAATAGTTATCTCCATCAGAGAACACTGTAAAAAAATAAATAAATAAATAACGTGGCAAAAATCTATGCTTTTTCATCATACCGCCGAACAAAAAGTGCGATAAAACACGATCAGTAAATTGTTTGAAAATAAAAATGGTATATCTGAAAATGGCAACTTGTCCCGCCAAAAACAAGCTGCCACACAGCTCACTCTGCAGGAAAATAAAAAGTTATAGCTCTCATAATAAAGCGATGCAAAAATAATTATTTTTTTTATAAAATAGTTTTTACTGTGTAAAAGCGCTAAAAACATAAAAAAATTATATAAATGAGGTATCGCTGTAATCGTACTGACCTGAAGAATAAATCTGTCTTAATAGTTTTACCACACAGTGAAAAGCATAAAAAATCCTGAATTGCTGGTTTTTGTTCACTCTGTTCCCCAAAAATCAGAATAGAAAGTGATCAAAAAATGTTATGTGTCTGAAAATAGTAACAATAAAAACATCAACTCGTTCCGCAAAAAATGAGACCTCACATGACTCACATGCAAAAATGCAAAAAAATTATAGCTCTCAAAATATGGTGATGCAAAAGGTATTTTTTGCAATAAAAAGCGTCTTTCAAAGTGTGACAGCAGCCAAACATAAAAACCGGCTATAAATCTGATATCACTGTAATCGCACCGACTCGAAGAATAAAGTCACCATGTGGCTAAGCAATGTACAGCCACCAGGGCCGGGACAAGGGGTAGGCAGAGTAGGCACCCGCCTAGGGAGCTGCCTCCTGACTCCCCAAGGGGTCATACTTAGGGAAAGCATCTTCCTCCGGAGCAGATATTCAGCACAATGATGGCCAGGCCGCGGGCACACGGGAGCAGTCACTTACACCGCTCACCTCTCTCTATCCTGCGCCCCGGCAGTCGCTCCCTCCTGGCACTCAATTGTATTCGTGTTTATCAAATGCGAATACAATTTATGTTAGGGCTGCACTGCCCGGGACAGGAGAAATGGAGCTGTAATCAGCTCCCTGCCATGCAGGGATCTACAGCAGAATACAGGCCACTTCGTACTGTATAGGGGATGTGGGGAACATCATACTGTATATTGGAGACTGTGGTGGACATCATAGTGTATATTGGGGATGTCGTGGATATCACACTGTATGGACGGCTGTGGTTATCATTATACAGTGCAAGAGAACAGTGTGAGGGGAAGAAAACAGTTTGGAGAGGACAACATGTTGGGCAGCTTGAGGACATAGTGTTAAAAGGGGCAAGAATGGATATGGAAAGGGAGCATGAAATGGGGACACATAATGGAAAAAGTGTAAGACTTGTGGAACTGCTAAGATGAACCCGCAGGACCGCAACAACGAACCTCCCTCGGGTGAGCTGGCCTGGTGGAGTACCCCATATACAGGGAGCGTCAGGGGCTGGCCAAGGGGAGACTATTGCTGTGGAAGCTGATACATGGGGACAGGAGGTAGGAGTCACAAGCAGAAAACAGGCTAGGAAGCAAAGACCGGTGACAACATGGAAGACTGCCGAAGACTCAAAGGAGGGTGACGGAGGAGGAACACTCAGGAGGAACTGGAGACACAGGGAGAGAAAGGAGCAGACAGGGATGGACGGCACTAGGAGAGAACACAGAGAGGTCAAAAGGTAGGGTGGTGCTGGACGCAAGACAGAGCGCTAGGCAGCTCAGTCAGGTAGATAGACAGGAGTGCATGGAAGAGTGGAGCCTGGATCAAGCGTGAAACACAATTGACAGTCAGGCAGAGAACAAGAGAGGCTACCTGATATAGGGTGCGTGCTGCAGGACTTCTGGGTCAGGGACCTCCTGGATCATAGAGTGTAGGAACGGAGCGGCTGCAGACAAGCCTGATGAAGTGCACATGCGCTGCTGGGGCTGGGAAGCGAAGTGCGCACGCGCATCCGACGAGACCCAGGAGCCGGCGGCGAGACAGGAAGTGAGGAGATCAGGTGACATGCACTAACACCGGGAACGCGCTGGGACAGGTGAACATGCCGGGACCCGGAGGAGGTGCAGCAGGCGCGGCAGCAGGGGCAGCAGACATGACAGTACCCCCCTCCTTACGTCCCCTCTTCCCAAGACTAGAAAGGAACCTAGCTAAAATTCGAGGGGCCTGGATGTTCTCCCGAGGCTCCCAAGACCTCTACTCAGGACCAAACCTTTCCAATCAATCAAAAAGAGGGTTCTACCTCTAGACCTCTTCACAGCAAGAATGTCTTTAACTTCAAAGACATCCTGTGCGGAAACAGGCTGAGGCGAATGGCCAGTAGTGGTGTGGAATTGGTTGAGTATGACAGGCTTCAGGAGGGAAACGTGGAAAGAATTGGGAATGCAAAGCGAGGTGGGTAACTTTAACTTGTAGGCAACATCGTTGATATGAGCTAAGACCTCAAATGGACTGATGTACAGTTGACCCAATTTAAAAGAAGGAATCTTAAGATGGATGAATTTGGAAGATGACCACACTTTATCACCAGGATGGTATGTCGGAGGATCCAGGCGCCTCTTATCGGCATGTTTTTTATTCTGTCTCGCGCTCGTTCAAGTGCGATTTTGGTCTCCTGCCAGACCCTGGAGAACTCCTCGGACAGAAGATTGGCCGCCGGCACATCCGAGACAGGGGGTACCGGCAGAGGGACACCAGGATGTTGCCTGTAGACGATAAAGAAAGGCGACTTGGAAGAGGATTCGCTGGTGTGGTTATTGTATGCAAACTTAGCCCACGAAAACAAGCTGGACCAATCGTTCTGGTCAACGTTGGAGAAATGACGGAGATAGGTCACCAGGATCTGATTCGTGCGCTCTGCCTGACCATTAGTTTGAGGATGGTAAGCAGAGGAGAAGTCTAGTGTCACATTCATCGGCTTGCATAGGGCTCGCCAGAACCGTGAAGTGAACTGGACTCCTCTCCCCGAAACTATATGTTGAGGAAAGCAGTGAATCCGGAAAACATGGGCGATGCAAATTCTTGCCAATTCGGGAGCAGAAGGTAATCCAGGCAGAGAGATGAAATGAGCCATCTTGGAAAATCGATTCACGACTACAAGGATAACTGTATGACCAGAAGACTGAGGCAGATCAGTAATAAAGTCCATTGCTATGTGTTACCAAGGAGCCGAGGAGACCGGAAGCGGGTGCAACAGACCAGAGTGAGAGTGCTTAGGAACCTTGGTTTTGGCACAGGAGGGACAGGAGACGACAAAACTTCGGACGTCTTGAAGAAGGGATGGCCACCAGTAGTAGCGAGACACGAGAGTAAGGGTTTTCTTGAAGCCGACATGGCCAGGCAGCTTGGAAGCATGACCCCAATGTAAGACTCGCCTCCTATTGCTTTCTTGAACAAAAGTCTTACCCAGAAGCAATGAAGTCAAGTTTACAGAAGCTACAAAGATGATCTTGCTAGGATCCACGATGTGCGAAAGCTCCTCCTCAACATCGGCTGCCAGAAAGGATCTGGATAAGGCATCTGCTTTGAATTTCTTATCGCCGGGATGCAAATAAAGCTCAAAATCAAATCGGGCAAAGAACAGTGACCACTTGGCTTGCCGAGGAATAAGTCTTTGTGCTGAACGGATGTATGCCAAATTCTTGTGGTCAGTGTAGTTCTTGAAAGAATGTACAGCTCCCTCCAACAATTACCGCCACTCCTCCAACGCCAACGCCATCCAAACCTACACTGCCCTGTGTGAAAAATTGTGCCCCCCCCCCCTTACAACATAAATCAACTTTGGATTATTACATCTTTGGCAAACTGAGTTCAAATTCCCTAGTCACACCCAGGCCCGATTACTGTCACACCTGTTCCCAATCAAGAAATCACTTAAATAGGATCTTCCTGACTAAGTGAAGTAAACCAAAAGATCCTCAAAAGCTAGACATCATGCCGCTATCCAAAGAAATCCTGGAACAAATGATAAACAAAGTAATTGAGATCTATCAGTCTGGAAAAGGTTATAAATTCATTTCTAAAGCTTTGGGACTCCAGCAAACCACAGTGAGAGCTATTATTATCAACTGGTGAAAACATGGAACATGTTATGAAAGGCAATTCAGAATCACAATGGACATGGAGGTCAGAGCACATACAGTGAACTGACAATAACCCAAAATAATAGAACGAGCTCTGAGACGTGGGAACTCTGCAGACCGCAATCCCTAAGCCTATCAAACCACACTAAAGGTAGCCGTGGAGTGCTCCTGACCAGAACCTAGGCGCCTCGTCACAGCCTGAGAAACTAGCTAATCCCGAAGATAGAAAAATAAGCCTACCTTGCCTCAGAGAAATTCCCCAAAGGAAAAGGCAGCCCCCACATATAATGACTGTGAGTAAGATGAAAACACAAACATAGAGATGAAACAGATTTAGCAAAGTGAGGCCCGACTAGCTGAACAGAACGAGGATAGGGAAGATAACTTTGCGGTCAGCACAAAAACCTATAAAAAACCACGCAGAGGGGACAAAAAGACCCTCCGCACCGACTAACGGTACGGAGGTGGTCCCTCTGCGTCTCAGAGCTTCCAGCAGGCGAGAAAAACCAATAGAGCAAGCTGGACAGAAAAATAGCAACAAAATAACATAAGCAAAACTTAGCTTTGCAGAGCAGCAGGCCACAGGAATGATCCAGGGAAAAAACAAGTCCCACACTGAAACATTGACAGGAAGCATAGATCAAAGCATCAGGTGGAGTTAAGTAGAGAAGAAGCTAACGAGCTCACCAGATCACCTGAGGGAGGAAACTCAGAAGCTGCAGTACCACTTTCCTCCACAAACGGAAGATCCCAGAGAGAATCAGCCGAAGTACCACTTGTGACCACAGGAGTGAACTCTGCCACAGAATTCACAACAGGAACACTGGTGAACCTTCCCAGGAGCAGCCGGCCAACCAAAATTACCCCAAGAGTTTTGGAAGAATAGTCTGTGGACTAAGAAGACACAGAAAATTGAACTTTTTGGAAGGTGTTCTGAAACATTAAAGTGTGACAAACATGCCAAAAAATAGAAAATCAGGAAGCGGGCAAACACTTAATCACACAACTGTATATATATCACTATAAATGACATCATGTTTTTCCCTGTATCATAAATTCGCTGTCTTGGAGTAACTGCCCTGACCTTAAAACCACACATCTAAGCCCTCTGCACCTCCTTCTGCCTCCAGCTCAGAAAGATTTCTAGAATTCGTCATTTCCTCAACCCCGAATCTACTAAAATGTTGGAGCATCATCTCTCATCTTGACTACTGCACTAGCCTCCTCTGTGGCCTCCGGACTAATACTCTTGCACCTCTTTGGTCCAACCTTAACTCTACTACCCAATTAATCCACCTCTCCCCTTGTTACTCCTCCCCTCTGCAAATCCCTTCATTGGTTTCCAATTCCCCTACACATCCAGTTTAAACTACTGTTAATATCTCACAAGGTTTTCCATAATCTGTCTCCTTCATACATTTTCAAACTAACCTCCCGATACTTCCAAACACGTAGTCTCGTCCTCACTTGCCTCCTTCTCTCCTCCCCTGACATATGTTCCTCACCCAGTGGCCTCCAAGATTTTGTTTTCTGAGCATTCCCCATACTCTGTAAATCAGTGCCTCAACTCATCCAATTGTCTCCCACATTTGAAACCTTCAGACGTAACCTGAAAACTCATCTCTATAAGAAAGCCTATAGCCTGCAATGCCCACCTGACTACTACCAGCGCTGCTTCAACCCCTGACCTACTGTCCACCCCCTTACCCTGTAGATTGTGAGCCCGAGACGGCAGGGTCTCCTTACCCCTCTCTACCAAGCTGCTAATTTGATAACTTTATTTTATGTATGTAATATGTATGTAACCATTCTCAAATGTTTAGCTCCATTGAATTAATTATGCTTTAAAAACTAATTTAAATAAATAATAAAATAATATAAATAATAATAATAATAATAATAATAATAATAAAAAGTGCATAGTAGGAGTTGGCTAGTCAGGTCATTTTTATGTCCCGAAAAAGTCATTTTGAGTTTGCTATCGTCCCTTCTGCATGTACGTATACCACTGGTAGGTTCTCCGCTGTAATATAGCCAGACTACCTCCTGTGATTTTATCCAGAACAATATGCCTTCTTCTCAGACTGGATTACAATGTGCTGGTGCCATTTTCTCAATGAACATACTTTTTTTCCCGTGTGCTTAATTAGTTCCCACGTACAGCTCTATCAATAGCATACTCATTTCATCCCATGCAGGAAAGCAGCGGATTGCTGTGTTATTACTAATTAGCAGATAACGATAAGAGAGCCTTTAGTTAAGCTGCATTGTGCGCTCAGATATGTCTCATGTGAAATTAAATGCGTCCAGTAGGCAGAGATAACTCTTTAATGACCAGAAACTTCTACTTTGTTAATTTATCTCATGCTTAAAGATTTTCATACATAAAGAACTTAAAGGGGTTGTCCATTTGAAACAAGTTAACATCTGTCGCCAGTATAAGTGATAAGTTGCTAATTGGTGGGTGTCCCATTGCTGGGACCTGCACTGATCAGCAGATTGGGGAATATTGATGGCTGATGAGGAACATTTAATCATTGCGACAAAACGGCGCTGTTATTCTGATGCTGGGAAAAGCCAAGTGGAGAGCTCAACAGCCCAATAGAAAATGATGGAGCAGTGTTCGAGCATGCATACTGCCGCTCAATTGTAATGGGGATAAAATTTTTCTGTTCTGCTGAGTGATGCCGGTCCCAGTGGAGGGACACCCACTGATCAGCAAGTTGTTTTCCTTGGACATCCCCTTTAAATGGTTAAACCTGACTGATTCTTACGATGTACCATGTCTGATAGGTTGGGAGTAATACTTGTGGGACCCTCAAATATTGGTGTAACTGGCTCGTGTGACCCTCTCTTTGCATTTGAAAGCAGGAGATAGTGACTGCCATCGGAAGGAGAAGCGGAAAGTTACAGTGAATGGCACTCGACAAGAAGTATGCTTTGATAGACTCCAGTAGAGTTTAATGGATGATACAGAGGAATGTGAATATGTTTTTAACCATGATTTTTAAAGGAGCACTAAGGTTATATGTATTGACTCATAAAGACAATGCCTCTTTCTTACTCACCTCTATGAGCCAAAGAGAAAAGTCAGCAAGTAAAGCCGGCCATATATACTTCATACCCCATAGCAGTGGAGCACAACCAATGGCGGCAGGCCACACGGCTACTATGCCGCCCGTCATCACACGTTCAACTGTATCGACTACGTTGATGCAGATACAGTTGAAAACAATTATGAAAGAGGGAGTTGTGATGGTGTGATATGCTATGTGGGTTGTTATGATCAGGTGGCCTTGGAGCAGCATGAAAACTTTCTCTGGAGTAGGTAGTAACTATACGGACCGCAAACCCTGATCTTAACACCGCAACTAGAAGTAGCCGTGGGGTGTGCCTAACAAAACCTAGACACCTCGACACAGCCGGAGAACTAAATACCCCTAAAGATGGAAATAGGAAAACTATCTTGCCTCAGAGTAGACCCCCAAAAGATAGGCAGCCCCCCACAAATAATGACTGTGAGTTGGAGAGGAAAAGACACACGCAGGCAGAAAACAGGCTTAGCAAAGGAGGCCACCTCTAGCTAAATAGAAAAGGACAGGACAGGATACTAAGCGGTCAGCATAAAAATACTACAAAAATATCCACAGCAGAAAATACAAAACTCCACCACCTAACTAAAGATGTGGAGAGTATAACTGCAACTCCAGAGAATCCAACCAGACTGAGAAAAACAACTGACACAGTCTAAGCTGGAGCAAATAGAAACAAAAGATCAGCACTGAAAATAAGCACACAGCAAGTGTGCTTCAGAAAAAGAAACAGACACTTATCTTTGCTGAACTGCAGCTAAGCAGGTGAGGCCAGGCAGAGATCCAATACTTCCAAAGAAACATTGACAACTGGAAAGGGCTAATGAATCCTGCACACTTAAATATCCCAGTCAGAACAGCAATTAGCAGATACACCTGGCCAGGACTGTGACTCAGAGACAACTGCATTCCCACCTACCACCACTGCAGGGAACCCAAGAGCAGAATTAACAACAGTGGGTATCATTTTTGTGTATATTTCTATTTTACTTATTTTCATGGTGTTCTCTTTTAGAAGGAGTTATTTGCTTATTGATGAATGGCTGGGGCTGCCATCTGATATCAGCCCCCACAGTACTGTGTTGTTTGCTAATATGCTAATGACATGTTGACCTAGCTTGTTGAAACAATGAGCCCCTGAGACCTTCCCTTTCCTGACCTGTGAATGAGGAGGGAGACTTTTAAAAATATCCGGGAGGTGAGACATAGATCAGTCCTGTGTGGAATGATGATGTGTTCACAGCATCTCAGAGAGAAAGAAGAGTATATGGACTATGCTATCCTCTGTCTGCTGGATTGTTGGACTTTTATCCTGTTACTGAACTGCATTCGTGTTCTGGACCATTTTATCCTTTGTGTGGTGGATCATATATGGACCTTTTGTATTTTTGTCTACATAAAGGTCTTGGGATTGTTCACTCTTCGCTGGCTCTGTTGTGCGGTATCGGAGAAGGACCCCGTGACAGGAGTGTTGAGTGATGCTTCCTCCTCCATCATTCTTCCTTGACATCCGACATCTTGGTGGAGAGAGCTTGATGACATCACTACATGGCTGCGCTGAGATGTGTGGGTGCTTCAGAGCACTCACTGCAGAAACCGGAGCAGCGGGATGACAAGCTGAAGTAAGTATTGTAGCTTTTTTTTAATTGGGGTACATTATACTATATGGAGTACTCTGGGGAGAGCAGTATACTGCATGGAGAACCAAGGGGTGCATTATACTATATGGGGGACTTTAGGGTGCATTATACTATATCGATGACTATGGGGAGTGCATTATACTATATGGAGGTCTACAAGGAGTGCAGTATACTGTGTGGAGGACTATGGGGTGCATTATACTATATGGAGGACACTAGGGAATGCATTATACTCCATGGAGGACTATGGGGGTGCATTATACTGTATGGAAGACTATGGGGTGGGCATAAAACTGCATGGGGGACTATGGGGAGTGCATTATACTGTATGAATGACTATGGGGAGTGCAGTATACTGTATGGAGGACTATGGGGTGTATTATACTATATGGAGGACTATAGAGAGTGCATTATCCTGAGTGAAGGACTATGGGGTGCATTATTCTGTATGGAAGACTATGGGTAGTTCATTGTACCACATGGAGGACTAAGGGGAGTGCATTATACTGTATGAAGGACTATGGGGAGTGCATTATACTATAAGAAGGACTATGGGAGGTGCATTATACTATATGGAGAACTATTGGGAGTGCATTATACTATATGGTGGAATATGGGGAGTGCATTATACTATATTTATGATTATGAGGTGCAGTATACTGTATAGAGGACTATGGGGCCCATTACACTATAATAAGGGCTATGTGGTGGGCTATTATAATACATGGAGATTTATATGGGGTCATTATATTTAGAGAGCTATGTGGGGGCCTTTATAATATTTGAAGAGTTATATGGGAGCCTTTATACTGTATAGAAGGTTATGTGGAGGCCATTATACTGTATGCAAGGAATTATAGAATGTGAAGATTTGTGTGTGGGGTCCATCATACTGTGTGGAGCGCTATGTGAGAGCCATTATACTTTTGTAGGGCTAGTGGGGGGCATTATACAGTTTGGTGAGGTGTGAGGCCATTATACTGTATGTAGGCCCATTATACTTTACTTTGCAGGGGGAGTTCAGGGAGGTACAGTAGGATTATCACTCTGTACGTTTGTTGAGAGTACTGTGTAGGAAGTCACTATGGGGGTATCTGGTTTTCTCCACACATACCACTTAGAATTATCACCAAAAAGGTCTATCTTTGTCTCATCAACCAGAGAATCTTATTTCTCATAGTCTGGGAGTCCTTCATGTGTTTTTTAGCAAACTCTATGCAGACTTCATATGTCTTGCACTGAGGAGAGGCTTCCGTCGGGCCACTCTGCCATAAAGACCCGACTGGTGGAGGGCTGCAGTGATAGTTGACTATGTGGAACTTTCACCCATCTCTCTACTGCATCTCTGAAGCTCAGCAACAGTGATCTTGGGGTTCTTCTTAACCTCTCTCACCAAGGCTCTTCTCCCACGATCTCCAACCTGACCTAAATCCTATTGAGTATCTTTGGAAAGAGCTGAAACATGCCGTCTGGAAAAGGCAACCTTCAAACACAAGAAATTGGAGCAGTTTGCGCTTGAAGAGTGGGCCAAAATACCTGGTGAGTAGGGTTGAGCGACCTTTACTTTTATAGGATCGGGTCAGGTTTCACGAAACCCGACTTTTTTAAAAGTCGGGTCGAATGAAATCGGCCGATCCTATAAAAAAGTCGGGGTCGGGGTCGGCCGAAACCCGAAACCCAATGCAGTGCATTGGGTTTCCATGGTTCCCAGGGTCTGAAGGAGCGGAAACTCTCCTTCAGGCCCTGCGATCCATATTTGTATATACTCACCCTCGGATGCGCCCTGCTTCTTTCCGACAGCCTTCCTTCCTAAGAATCAGCGCTTGCAGGACCTTCGGTGACGTCACGGCTTCTGATTGGTCGCGCGAGCTGTCACATGGGCGGCCGCGCGACCAATCACAAGCCGCGACGTCACCGCGACGTCACCGCAAGGTCCTGGAAGCGCTGATTCGAAGGAGGAAGGTTCCCGGTTAGTACCAGGGCGCGTCAGAGGGTAAGTATTGCGATATTTTTTATTTTAATTCTTTATTTTACACTTAAATCTGAATTCCGATACCAATTCCCGATATCTTAAACATATCGGGAATCGGTATCGGAATTCCGATTCCAGATTCAAAAGATCGCCGACTTCATGGCCGACCCCACACAGGGGTCGGGTCGGGTTTCATGAAACCCGACCTTGCCAAAAGTCGGCGACTTTTGAAAATTTTCGACCCGTTTCGCTCAACCCTACTGGTGAGAGGTGCAGAAGTCTCATTGACAGAAACAGGAATCGTTTGATTGCAGTAATTGCCTAAAAAGGTTATGCAACAAAGTATTAAGTTAAGGGTACCATCATTTCTGTCCAGGCCTATTTCATGAGTTTTATTTTTTTTTTAATTCTGTGGAAGCATGGTTGAAAAGCAATGTCTGACTTTCATTTGTTCATTTTCATAGATTTTTTTTATTTATTATTACTTTTGTCAGATTCAAGTTATTTCTGTGACTATTGTGGGTTTTTCTATCATTAAACGAGGGGTACCAACAATTTTGACCAAATGGGTAATTCAGAAAAGGACAGATAAAGATACAGGATCAGGGTTCGAACATGGATACTCAGTCCCCAGGGTGACAGACACAGGAAAGATCAGATACAGGTACAGATTCAGGGTTCCAGCCTGGGTATTCAGCCCCTAGGGTGACAGGAACAGGAAAGGACCAAGCAACTCAGCAGTTGCACACACTGAAAGAGAATGTTGCTCAGGCATCTCCCACCTAAAAGGTGGAGGTGCTTTAAGTACCCAGTGTCTCTCAGCAATCAGCTGGGAACACAGTAGGAATGTGCAAACTGTTTCTTTAAGAATCAGTAGTGCAGGCACGGCTTCCGTAAGCATGCAGCCAGGAAGTGTGCATACAGCAAGCAGAGGACATGGAACACACTACAGGACCTGGAATGGTGACTAAGTAAGTGCTCCTGCATGGTGAGGCATGGGAATCCATGCAGGGATGCTAGCAGTGATGTTATAACAGATTATGAAGTGGGACAGTTGGGAGGCCCCCATACACATTAGATGATGAACTGATCCCGCCCAAACTGGCGGATTCAAACAAATCTTATCTAAAATGTATGGGGGCCTTAAAGTGTACTGTAATAATTCTAGCTCTAGCTATTATTTTGCCATTGACTGAGCTAGTGGTAGGAGGCTAGCTGCTGTGATCTCTCCCTTACTCAGCACAGCAGAGCACACAATGATGGATTCCTGCTTTTCATTCTACAGTATATTTATTCAATAAACAGACAGAGGCAGTAGGAGTATGGAAGAGATTATACAGCAATACTGTGCAGTATAGATGCAAATACAGCTCTAGTGTGAGATAAAAGACTTGTTAGAAAGCTCAGCTTGATTTTTCGGTGTCTCACTCTACTCCTCGCTACTCCTACCCCCCTCTGTTTCCATAGAATAGATTAGGATTTGTAACCTGACCTTACCATGCTGGCAGACTGTCTTTTGTCTTGAGCATGATGGAGTGAAGATGATTTTTCAGAATGGAAGACAAGTCCCACAAGCAGGGCAGGGGGAAAAGTCACTCAGAAGTGGAGAAAAGAGCAGAATTCTGTGATAAAATATATTACAAAGTTTATTATATTCACTTTTACTACTAATATACATAAAGTTTGTTGAAAGGACAGTTACCTTTTACATTTCCAGGACAGCAAGAGATCTATGCATTAGACTAGTAATATGTGTCCATGTACAGTCATGACCAAAAGTTTTGAGAATGAGACAAATATTAATTTTTCCAAAGTCTACTGCTTCATTTTTTCTAATGGCAATTTGCATATACTCCTATACTCCTGAATGTAAGAGTGATCAGCTTAACAACAATTACTGTACTTGCAAAGTCAATATTTGCCCAGAAAATGAACTTTAACCCCAAAACACATTTCAACATCATTGCAGTCCTGCGTTAAAAGGAGCAGCTAACATCGTTTTAGTGATTGATCCATTAACACAGGTGTGGGTGTTGATGAGGACAGGGCTGGCGATCAATCAGTCATGATTAAGTAAGAATGACATCACTGGACACTTTAAAAAGGAGGCTGGTGCTTGGTATCATTGTTTCTCTTCAGTTAACCATGGTTATCTCTAAAGAAACACGTGCAGCCATCATTGCACTGCACAAAAATGGCCTAACAGGGAAGAGTATCGCAGCTACAAAGATTGCACCTCAGTCAACAATCTATCGCATCATCAAGAACTTCAAGGAGAGAGCTTCCATTGTTGTCAAAAAGACTCCAGGGCGCCCAAGAAAGACCAGCAAGCGCCAGGACCGTATCTTAACACTGTTTCAGCTGCGGGATCGGACTACCAGCAGTGCCGAGCTTGCTCAGGAATGGCAGCAGGCTGGTGTGAGTGCTTCTGCACGCACTGTGAGGCGGAGACTCTTTGAGCAAGGCCTGGTTTCAAGGAGGGCAGCAAAGAAGCCACTTCTCTCCAGAAAAAAATCAGGGACTGACTGATATTCTGCAAAAGGTACAGGGAGTGGACTGCTGAGGACTGGGGCAAAGTCATATTCTCTGATGAATCCCCTTTTCGATTGTTTGGGACATCTGGAAAACAGCTTATTCGGAGAAGAAGAGGTGAGCGCTACCACCAGTCTTGTCTCATGCCAACTGTAAAGCATCCTGAAACCATTCATGTGCGGGGTTGCTTCTCAGTCAAGGGAATCGGCTCACTCACAGTCTTGCCTAAAAACACAGCCATGAATAAAGAATGGTACCAGAATGTCCTCCAAGAGCAACTTCTCCCAACTGTCCAAGAGCAGTTTGGCGCCCAACAATGCCTTTTCCAGCATGATGGAGCACCTTGCCATAAAGCAAAGGTGATAACTAAATGGCTCATGGAACAAAACATAGAGATTTTGGGTCCATGGCCTGGAAACTCCCCAGATCTTAATCCCATTGAGAACTTGTGGTCAATCATCAAGAGAAGGGTGGACAAACAAAAACCAACAAATTCTGGCAAAATGCAAGCATTGATTATGCAAGAATGGACTGCTATCAGTCAGGATTTGGTCCAGAAGTTGATTGAGAGCATTCCAGGGAGAATTGCAGAGGTCTTGAAGAAGAAGGGTCAACACTGCAAATATTGACTTGCTGCATTAACTCATTCTAACTGTCAATATAACCTATTGGTACTCATAATATGATTGCAATTATATTTCTGTATGTGATATAAACATCAGAAAAACACTAATAAAAACCAGAGGGCAGTAGATCATGTGAAAATATAATTTTGGTGTCATTCTCAAAACTTTTGGCCATGACTGTAGTAGACCCCTATGAAAGGCTTAAAGCTCTCACAAGGATTGACGAATAATTAGGGAAACATGGATCAGACTTTGAACTTTCATTTTTATTGTTTGCTCTAAGTTCTACAACTTTCACTGTTCTATTGAAACATAATGTTTGATTTAACCCCTTAGCGACCGCCGATACGCCTTTTAACGGCGGCCGCTAAGGGTACTTAAACCACAGCGCCGTTAATTAACGGCGCTGTGGAAAAAGTCAATAGCGCCCCCCAGAGGCCGATTTTCTCCGGGGTCTCGGCTGCCGAGGGTAGCCGAGACCCCAGAGAACATGATTCGGGGGGGTTTTAACCCACCCCGCATTTGCGATCGCCGGTAATTAACCGTTTACCGGCGATCGCAAAAAAAAAAAAAAAAAAGCGATCTCTTTTTAATTTCTCTGTCCTCCGATGTGATCGCACATTGGAGGACAGAGAAAAGGGGTCCCAGGTGGCCCCTCAATACTCACCTAGCTCCCCCGATGCTCCTCGTGTCTCCCGGTGGGCGCCGCCATCTTCAAAATGGCGGGCGCATGCGCAGTGCGCCCGCCGGCCGGCACCGGGAGAATCTTTGGGGTCTCGGCTGCCGGGGGTAGCCGAGACCCCAAAGAGCATGATCGGGGTCGGTATTACCGACCCCTGTTTTGCGATCGCCGGTAATTAACTGTTTACCGGCGACCGCAAAAAAAAAAAAAGTAAAGTGTAATTCTCTGTCCTCTGATGTGATCGCACATCAGAGGACAGAGAAATAGGGGGATTCGGGGACCCTAGCATACTCACCTAGGTCCCTGGATCCTCTTGCTGCTCCTCCTGGCCGCCTGCAGAAGAACATGGCGGACGCATGCCCAGTGCGCCCGCCATCTGTCTCCATCTGCCGGCCGGCAGGAGAACAGCAGTTGGGGCTAAAATTAGGGTTAAGGGTAGGGGTAGGGTTAGGGTTAGGGGTAGGGTTAGGGGTAGGGTTAGGGTTAGGGGTAGGGTTAGCGGTAGGGTTAGGGTTAGGGGTAGGGTTAGGGGTAGGGTTAGGGGTAGGGTTAGGGTTAGGGTTAGGGGTAGGGTTAGGGGTAGGGTTAGGGGTAGGGCTAGGGTTAGGGGTAGGGTTAGGGCTAGGGTTAGGGCTAGGGTTAGGGCTAGGGTTAGGGCTAGGGTTGGGGCTAAATTTAGGGTTAGGGTTGGGGCTAAATTTAGGGTTAGGGTTGGGGCTAAATTTAGGGTTAGGCTTCTTTCACACTTACGTCGGTACGGGGCCGTCGCAATGCGTCGGCACAACATACCGACGCACGTTGTGAAAATTGTGCACAACGTGGGCAGCAGCTGTAGTTTTTCAACGCATCCGCTGCCCAATCTATGTCCTGGGGAGGAGGGGGCGGAGTTACGGCCACGCATGCGCGGTCAGAAATGGCGGATGCGACGTACAAAAAAACGTTTCATTGAACAACTGATCCAGTACACGACGGACGCGACGTGTGGCCATCCGTCACGATCCGTCGGCAATACAAGTCTATGGGCAAAAAACGCATCCTGCGGGCACATTTGCAGGATCCGTTTCTTGTCCAAAACGACGGATTGCGATGGAATGCCAAACGACGCAAGTGTGAAAGTAGCCTTAGGGCTAGGGTTAGGGTTGGGGCGAAAGTTAGGGCTAGGGTTGGGGCTAAAGTTAGGGTTAGAGCTGGGATTAGGGTTAGGGTTTGGATTAGGGTTGGTATTAGGGTTAGGGTTGGCATTAGGGTTACGCTTGGGATTAGGGTTAGGTTTGGGATTAGGGTTAAGGTTAGGGTTGTGATTAGGGGTGTATTGGGATTAGGGTTAGGTTTGAGGTTAGGGTTGAGATTAGGATTAGGGGTGTGTTGGATTTAGGGTTTTGATTAGGGTTATGGTTAGGGTTGACATTAGGGTTGTTTTGGGGTAAGGGTTGTGATTATGGTTAGGGTTAGTGATTAGGATTATGGATCAGGTTGGGATTAGGGTTAGGGGTGTGTTGGGGTTAGGGTTGGAGCTAGAATTGGGGGGTTTCCACTGTTTAGGTACATCAGGGGGTCTCCAAACACGACAGCCAATTTTGCGCTCAAAAAGTCAAATGGTGCTCCCTCCCTTCTGAGCTCTGCCGTGCGCCCAAACAGTGGGTTACCCCCACATATGGGGCATCAGCGTACTCGGGATAAATTGGACAACACCTTCTGGGGTCCAATTTCTCTTGTTACCCTTGTGAAAATAAAAACTTGGGGGCTACAAAATCTTTTTTGTGAAAAAAAAAAATATTTTTTATTTTCACGACTCTGCATTCTAAACTTCTGTGAAGCACTTGGGCATTCAAAGTTCTCACCACACATCTATATAAGTTCCTTGGGGGGTCTAGTTTCCAAAATGGGGTCACTTGTGGGGGGTTACTACAGTTTAGGTATATCAGGGGCTCTGCAATCGCAACATAATGCCCACAGACCATTCTATCAAAGTCTGCATTCCAAAAAGGCGCTCCTTCCCTTCCGAGCTCTGCCGTGCGCCCAAACAGTGGTTTACCCCCACATATGGCGCATCAGCGTACTCAGGATAAATTGGACAACAACTATTGCAGTCCAATTTCTCCTGTTACCCTTGTGAAAATAAAAACTTGGGGGCTACAATATCTTTTTTGTGGAAAAAAAATATTTTTTATTTTCACGACTCTGCATTCTAAACTTCTGTGAAGCACTTGGGCATTCAAAGTTCTCACCACACATCTAGATAAGTTCCTTGGGGGGTCTAGTTTCCAAAATGGGGTCACTTGTGGGGGGTTACTACAGTTTAGGTACATCAGGGGCTCTGCAATCGCAACATAATGCCCACAGACCATTCTATCAAAGTCTGCATTCCAAAAAGGCGCTCCTTCCCTTCCGAGCTCTGCCGTGCGCCCAAACAGTGGTTTACCCCCACATATGGTGCATCAGCGTACTCGGGATAAATTGGACAACAACTATTGCAGTCCAATTTCTCCTGTTACCCTTGTGAAAATAAAAACTTGGGGGCTACAATATCTTTTTTGTGGAAAAAAAAATATTTTTTATTTTCACGACTCTGCATTCTAAACTTCTGTGAAACACTTGGGCATTCAAAGTTCTCACCACACATCTAGATAAGTTCCTTGGGGGGTCTAGTTTCCAAAATGGGGTCACTTGTGGAGGGTTTCTACTGGTTAGGTACATCAGGGGCTCTGCAAACGCAACATAATACCCGCAGACCATTCTATCAAAGTCTGCATTCCAAAACGGCGCTCCTTCCTTCCGAGCTCTGCCGTGCGCCCAAACAGTGGTTTACCCCCACATATGGGGTACCAGCATACTCAGGACAAATTGGACAACTTTTGCGGTCCAATTTCTCTTGTTACCCTTGTGAAAATAAAAACTTGGGGGCTAAAAAATCTTTTTTGTGGAAAAAAAAAATATTTTTTATTTTCACGGCTCTGCATTATAAACTTCTGTGAAGCACTTGGGCATTCAAGGTTCTCACCACACATCTAGATAAGTTCCATGGGGGGTCTAGTTTCGAAAATGGGGTCACTTGTGGGGGATTTCTACTGTTTAGGCACATCAGGGGCTCTCCAAACGCGACATGGCATCCGATCTCAATTCCAGCCAATTCTACATTGAAAAAGTAAAACGGCACTCTTTCTCTTCCAAGCTCTGCGGTGCGCCCAAACAGTGGTTTACCCCCACATATTGGGTATCGACGTACTCAGGAGAAATTGCACAACAACTTTAGTGGTCTAATTTCTCCTGTTACCCTTGTGAAAATAAAAATTTGTGGGCAAAAAGATCATTTTTGTAGAAAAAATGCAATTTTTTTTTTCACGGCTCTACGTTATAAACTTCTGTGAAGCACATGGGGGTTCAAAGTGCTCGCCACACATCTAGATAAGTTCCTTAAGGAGTCTAGTTTCCAAAATGGTGTCACTTGTGGGGGGTTTCCACTGTTTAGGCACATCAGGGGCTCTCCAAGCGCGACATGGCGTCCAATCTCAATTCCAGCCAATTCTACATTGAAAAAGTAAAATGGCACTCCTTCTCTTCCAAGCTCTGCGGTGCGCCCTAACAGTGGTTTACCCCCACATATTGGGTATCAGCGTACTCAGGAGAAATTGCACAACAACTTTTGTGGTCTAATTTCTCCTGTTACCCTTGTGAAAATAAAAATTTGTGGGCAAAAAATCATTTTTGTAGAAAAAATGCGATTTTTTTTTTCACGGCTCTACGTTATAAACTTCTGTGAAGCACATGGGGGTTCAAAGTGCTCGCCACACATCTAGATAAGTTCCTTAAGGGCATTTGTATTGAGGCCTATTTAGACAGGTAAGCATCTTTGCCTGTCTTTTGGTGTTTTTTCTTGAATGTGTCCTTTTTTGGTGTTTTTCATGTTAGAGTAGGACTGGCAATACGTAAAGACCCTTGGCGTGGGTTGCCAGCTTCCATATTATGGCCCTAATATCAACTAATACCTTACATATATTTATATGTTTTTTTGCACGTATATTTTTTGCAGGGTGCAGCTGGGCCCAAATTGTTCTGTACACTGTGGCCTCTGTTCGCACGGGATGCATTTTAGCACTGGGCAGCCCGCCATATGGCGTCATTAATAGGCTGTAGCCAGACGCTTTGTATTCCTTGTGTGAACACGCCACATACAGAGTATTTTATCTTAGTGCATTGGTGTACCACACGGCCAAACCCTTATTGAAGGCTGGCTGTTTCATTAGGTATTGCACCTGTGCACTTGCTATTTTGTTTGGGCCCGCTGCACCCTGCTTGTGCATTTGTATTGAGGCCTATTTTAGACAGGTAAGCATCTTTGCCTGTCTTTTGGTGTTTTTTCTTGAATGTGTCCTTTTTTGGTGTTTTTCAAGTTCCTTAAGGGGTCTAGTTTCCAAAATGGTGTCACTTGTGGGGGGTTTCCACTGTTTAGGCACATCAGGGGCTCTCCAAACGCGACATGGCGTCCAATCTCAATTCCAGCCAATTCTACATTGAAAAAGTAAAACGGCGCTCCTTCACTTCCAAGCTCTGCGGTGCGCCCAAACAGTGGTTTACCCTCACATATGGGGTATCGACGTATTCAGGAGAAATCGCACAACAACTTTTGTGGTCTAATTTCTCCTGTTACCCTTGTGAAAATAAGAATTTGTGGGCGAAAAGATCATTTTTGTGTAAACAAAAGCGATTTTTTATTTTCACGGCTCTACGTTATAAACTTCTGTGAAGCACTTGGGGGTTCAAAGTGCTCACCACACATCTAGATAAGTTCCTTAAGGGGTCTAGTTTCCAAAATGGTGTCACTTGTGGGGAGTTTCCACTGTTTAGGCACATCAGGGGCTCTCTAAACGTGACATGGCGTCCGATCTCAATTCCAGCCAATTCTGCATTGAAAAAGTCAAACGGCGCTCCTTCACTTCTAAGTTCTGCGGTGCGCCCTAACAGTGGTTTACCCCCACATATGGGGTATTGGCGTATTCAGGAGAAATTGCATAACAAAATTTATGGTTACATTTCTGTTTTTACACTTGTGAAAATAAAAAAAATGGTTCTGAATTAAGATGTTTGCAAAAAAAAGTTAAATGTTCATTTTTTCCTTCCACATTGTTTCAGTTCCTGTGAAGCACGTAAAGGGTTAATAAACTTCTTGAATGTGGTTTTGAGAACCTTGAGGGGTGTAGTTTTTAGAATGGTGTCACACTTCATTATTTTCTATCATATAGACCCCTCAAAATGACTTCAAATGTGATGTGGTCCCTAAAAAAAAAATGGTGTTGTAAAAATGAGAAATTGCTGGTCAACTTTTAACCCTTATAACTCCCTAACAAAAAAAAATGTTGTTTCCAAAATTGTGCTGATGTAAAGTAGACATGTGGGAAATGTTATTTATTAACTATTTTTCGTGACATATCTCTCTGATTTAAGGGCATAAAAATACAAAGTTTGAAAATTGCAAAATTTTAAAAATTTTCGCCATATTTCCGTTTTTTTCATAAATAATCGCAAGTAATATCGAAGAAATGTTACCACTAACATGAAGTACAATATGTCACGAAAAAACAGTCTCAGAATCAGCGGGATCCGTTGAAGCGTTCCAGAGTTATAACCTCATAAAGTGACAGTGGTCAGAATTGCAAAAATTGGCCTGGTCATTAAGTACCAAATTGGCTCTGTCACTAAGGGGTTAAGCTATATTAAGTGGCCACTTTGCAATATTAGAGAAAATGCCTGTTAACTCCATCAGCCACTTAAATCTTCTCATCCCCATTATTTCATAACTCATGATTCACTCTCAAAACCACTAAAAACTGCCTTGAGAGACACCATGTATTTCCATCTCACTGAGGTATCAGGTTACATGCTTCCCATAGAAATCTATAGAGGAGGAAAAGGAGAGAGTAGCTTTTGGAGTGAGGCAGAAGGAAAGGAGAAAAACAAAGGTTGCTGATTTCTAGTAAGTGTTTTATCTTAACCCAGAGCTGGATTTACAGTTACACTGCTCAGTACTGGTAAGTAACTTCCTGTATGCTGCTTCTGACAGGAGAGCAGGAATCCTTTATGTCTCGATGTACTGTCTATAGGAGACCCTATAGCAGCCAGTCTCCACACACTAACTTAGGACATACGGAGCGGAAACTGGTAAAAAATGCAGGATACAAGGCATATAATGGCCAGCATCGTAACTTATATAGTTTCTTATTCTCTTCTCTCACGTCTAAGCACAGACGGGCTAAATTAGCCTTCTTGTTGATAGAAGTGGCAATGATGGGGTTACATAAACACAACGGAGATGCCAACATGCGCTGAACATTAACTATACCTCGTTTTGTTCTCAGGCCCTCACTTCCTGCTTTCTTAAAGAAATTGAAGCAAGGCTTATTATTTTCCTTCAAAAGCCGAGCACCACAAACCTAGGGTTGGTTTTTTTTTTTTGGTTGTTTTTTTTTTCAATCTGAGATGCATTTTGCAATGTGAGTTAAATTTCAGCCGCTCTCCAAACAAACTCGAAAATTCTTTCCCATTTCATCAAGGCGGTAATCATGGGGCTCTGAACTTCGCAAATTAATAGTTTGAACATGTAGAAACGCAACATGATACTGCATGGCTTTAGTCTCTGGCAGTAAGGAGTCTGTGGAGGAGGGGAGGCAGAAAATCGTCAATCCATCACCTCGAGCTTGAGATTCAAAAGGTTAGGACGGAGCTCCAAGGGTTATCAATAAAGCTGCACCTTTATCCAGAAATGCATGTCAGTCATGTTTATTCATAAGTACCTCTATATTCATCAGACTTAACAACATGTGCTCCTTCTTATGCCAAACCCAATTTCTCCTGCTGCTAAAGCTGTTTACCTTGAAAATTAACCCTTAGGCCATCTACGGCTTCTTGTAAAATAATCAGTTCTGAGTTTCAACGGCCAGATGTTAACGAATCTCCATACACAGATGCAACCTTTTCCCTTTTAACCATTAATTCAGTTTTAAAGAGAGTCTGTCAATACCTCTGATGAGTCCATTTTAGAAAGTAGCCGTGTTCTTCATGAAATAAAAACGTTAAAGCCGATTTTCTCTGTCTCCGCTTTTATTCCTCTTGAATATTTGCAAATAAGTTGACAACTGGGTGTCATCAGTTAGAGGACCTACACAGTCTGACACTGTCCAATCAGTGATGATGGTTTCTGCATGTGCACTTTTGACAAGGTAAATGTTAACACCCAGATGTCAATTTACTTATAAATATTCAGGAGAAATAAGAGAAGAGCAGCACAATGCAGGGTCATGATAAAAAGTTCCCAGAATTGTTATGGATAATATACTGTATATACTCGAGTATAAGCCGACCCGAGTATAAGCCGAGGCGCCTACTTTTGCCACGGAAAACTGGGTAAGAATGACTCGAGTATAAGCCGGGTATGCAGCATTGTCCGCTCATCCCTGTCCTGCAATGTGTGGCTCCCCTGGTGTTATGGACCTGGTGGTTAAGAGCTCCAGGCACAACCTGATAGTTAAACTCAACAGGACAAGCTCTGGGATGTGGGAGCTCTGCTGACCACAACCACTAATCCTATCACAACAACTAGAAACAGCCATGGAGCGTTCCTGACTCTCCCTAGACGCCTCTTCACAGCCTAAGAGCTAGCTAGCCCTAGAGATAGAAAATAAAGCCTACCTTGCCTCAGAGAAATTCCCCAAAGGAAAAGGCAGCCCCCCACATATACTGACTGGAAGTAAAGATGAAAGTCACAAACGCAGAAATGAAACAGGTTTCAGCAAAGGGAGGCCAGACTTACTAAACAGACAGAGGATAGGAAAGGTATCTTTGCGGTCAGCACAAAAAACTACAAAAGACCATGCAGAGTGTGCAAAAAGACCTCCGCACCGACTAACGGTGCGAAGATGCCACTCTGCAGCCCAGAGCTTCCAGCTAGCAAGACAAAATCATGATAGCCAACTGGACAAGGAAACAATGAACAAATAATAACAAGCAGGAACTTAGCTTCTGCTGGAGTAGACAGGTCACCAGAAAGATCCAAGAGCGAACTGAAACAATGCAGGAACATTGACAGCTGGCATGGAGTAACGATCTGAGTGGAGTTAAATAGAGCAGCCAACCAAAGGATAAACCACGTCACCTGTGTAAGGAACCTCAGAAGCAGCAGCTCCACTCACAGCCACCAGAGGGAGTCCATGGACAGAACTCGCCGAAGTACCATTCACGACCACAGGAGGGAGTTCGACAACAGAATTCACAACAGTACCCCCCCCTTGAGGAGGGGTCACCGAACCCTCACCAGAGCCCCCAGGCCGATCAAGATGAGCCAAATGAAAGGCACGAACTAGATCGGCAGCATGAACATCAGAGGCAAAAACCCAGGAATTATCTTCCTGACCATAACCCTTCCACTTGACCAGGTACTGGAGTTTCCATCTCGAAACACGAGAATCCAAAATCTTCTCCACCACATACTCCAACTCCCCCTCGACCAACACCGGGGCAGGAGGATCAACGGAGGGAACCATAGGCGCCACGTATCTCCGCAACAACGACCTATGGAACACATTATGGATGGCAAAAGAAGCTGGAAGGTCCAAACGAAATGACACAGGATTAAGAACTTCAGAAATCTTATATGGCCCAATGAAACGAGGCTTAAACTTAGGAGAGGAAAACTTCATAGGAACATGACGAGATGACAACCAAACCAAATCCCCAACATGAAGTCGGGGACCAACACAGCGCCGGCGGTTAGCGAAACGTTGAGCCTTCTCCTGGGACAATGTCAAATTGTCCACCACATGAGTCCAAATCTGCTGCAACCTGTCCACCACAGTATCCACACCAGGACAGTCCGAAGGCTCAACCTGCCCTGAAGAGAAACGAGGATGGAAACCAGAATTACAGAAAAAAGGAGAAACCAAAGTAGCCGAGCTGGCCCGATTATTAAGGGCGAACTCAGCCAAAGGCAAGAAGGACACCCAATCATCCTGATCAGCAGAAACAAAGCATCTCAGATATGTTTCCAAAGTCTGATTAGTTCGTTCGGTTTGGCCATTAGTCTGAGGATGGAAAGCCGAAGAAAAAGACAAATCAATGCCCATCTTAGCACAAAAGGCCCACCAAAACCTCGAAACAAACTGGGAACCTCTGTCCGAGACGATGTTCTCCGGAATGCCATGCAAACGAACCACATGCTGGAAAAACAATGGCACCAAATCAGAGGAGGAAGGCAATTTAGACAAGGGTACCAAATGGACCATCTTAGAGAAGCGATTACAAACCACCCAAATGACCGACATCCTTTGAGAAACAGGGAGATCAGAAATAAAATCCATGGAAATATGCATCCAGGGCCTCTTCGGGACCGGCAAGGGCAAAAGCAACCCACTGGCACGAGAACAGCAGGGCTTAGCCCGAGCACGAGTCCCGCAGGACTGCACAAAAGAACGCACATCCCATGACAAAGAAGGCCACCAAAAGGATCTAGCCACCAAATCTCTGGTACCAAAGATTCCAGGATGACCAGCCAACACCGAACAATGAACCTCAGAGATAACTCTACTAGTCCATCTATCAGGGACAAACAGTTTCTCCGTTGGACAACGGTCAGGTCTAACAGCCTGAAACTTCTGCAGCACGCGCCGCAAATCGGGGAGATGGCAGACAAAATGACCCCCTCTTTAAGAATACCCGCCGGCTCCGGAACACCCCGAGAGTCAGGCACAAAACTCCTTGACAGGGCATCAGCCTTCACATTCTTAGATCCCGGAAGGTATGTAACCACAAAATCAAAACGGGAGAAAAAGAGCGACCATCGAGCCTGTCTAGGATTCAACCGTTTGGCAGACTCGAGATAAGTCAAATTCTTGTGATCCGTCAAGACCACCACGCGATGGTTAGCTCCTTCAAGCCAATGTCGCCACTCCTCGAATGCCCACTTCATGGCCAACAACTCTCGATTGCCAACATCATAATTGCGCTCAGCAGGCGAGAATTTTCTAGAAAAGAAGGCACATGGTTTCATCACCGAGCCATCAGAACTTCTTTGCGACAAAACAGCCCCTGCTCCAATCTCAGAAGCATCAACCTCGACCTGAAACGGGAGCGAAACATCTGGCTGGCACAACACATGGGCAGAAGAAAAACGACGCTTCAACTCCTGAAAAGCCTCTACAGCCGCAGAGGACCAATTGACCACATCAGCAACTTTCTTGGTCAAATCAGTCAACGGTTTAGCAATACTAGAAAAATTAGCGATGAAGCGACGGTAAAAATTAGCAAAGCCCAGGAACTTCTGCAGGCTCTTCACAGATGTCGGCTGAGTCCAATCATAAATGGCCTGAACTTTAACAGGGTCCATCTCAATAGTAGAAGGGGAAAAAATGAAACCCAAAAATGAAACCTTCTGAACTCCAAAGAGACACTTTGACCCCTTCACAAACAAGGAATTTGCACGAAGGAACTGGAACACCATTCTGACCTGCTTCACATGAGACTCCCAATCATCCGAAAAGACCAAAATGTCATCCAAATATACAATCATGAATCTATCCAGGTACTCTCGGAAGATGTCATGCATAAAGGACTGAAACACAGATGGAGCATTAGAAAGCCCGAATGGCATAACCAGGTACTCAAAATGGCCCTCGGACGTATTAAATGCTGTTTTCCATTCATCGCCCTGTTTAATTCGCACAAGATTATACGCCCCTCGAAGATCTATCTTGGTGAACCACCTAGCCCCCTTAATCCGAGCAAACAAATCAGACAGCAGCGGCAAAGGATACTGAAATTTGACTGTGATCTTATTAAGAAGGCGGTAATCAATACAAGGTCTCAAAGAGCCGTCCTTCTTGGCCACAAAAAAGAACCCTGCTCCCAATGGTGACGACAACGGGCGAATATGACCCTTCTCCAAGGATTCCTTTATATAACTCCGCATAGCGGCGTGCTCTGGCACAGATAAATTAAACAGTCGGCCCTTAGGAAACTTACTACCAGGAATCAAATCAATAGCACAATCGCAATCCCTATGAGGAGATAGGGCACCGGATTTGGGCTCTTCAAATACATCCCGGTAATCTGATAAAAATTCAGGGACTTCAGAAGGAGTGGAAGGCGAAATTGACAACAATGGAACATCACCATGTACCCACTGACAACCCCAGCCGGACACAGACATAGATTTCCAATCCAACACTGGATTATGGACCTGTAGCAATGGCAACCCCAAAACGACCACATCATGCAGATTATGCAACACCAAAAAGCGAATATCCTCCTGATGTGCAGGAGCCATGCACATGGTCAATTGAGTCCAGTACTGAGGCCTATTCTTGGCCAAAGGCGTAGCATCAATTCCTCTCAATGGAATAGGATACTGCAAGAGCTCCAAGAAAAAACCACAGCGCCTGGCAAACTCCAAGTCCATCAAATTCAGGGCAGCACCTGAATCCACAAATGCCATAACAGAATAGGACGACAGAGAGCAAATCAGAGTAACGGACAAAAGAAATTTAGACTGTGCCGTACCAATGGTGGCAGACCTAGCGAACCGCTTAGTGCGCTTAGGACAATCGGAGATAGCATGAGTGGAGTCACCACAGTAAAAACACAGCCCATTCCGACGTCTGTGTTCTTGCCGTTCAGCTCTGGTCAAAGTCCTATCACACTGCATAGGCTCAGGCCTATGCTCAGAGAATACCGCCAAATGGTGCAGAGCTTTGCGCTCACGCAAGCGCCGATCGATCTGAATGGCCAAGGACATAGACTCATTCAGACCAGCAGGCGTGGGAAATCCCACCATGACATCCTTAAGGGCTTCAGAAAGACCCTTTCTGAAAATTGCCGCCAGGGCACACTCATTCCATTGAGTAAGCACAGACCACTTTCTAAACTTCTGACAATATACCTCCGCTTCATCCTGACCCTGACACAAAGCCAGCAAGATTTTCTCGGCCTAATCCACTGAATTTGGTTCATCATAAAGCAATCCAAGCGCCAGAAAAAATGCATCAACATCACGCAATGCAGGATCTCCTGGCGCAAGGGAAAATGCCCAGTCTTGAGGGTCACCACGCAACAAAGAAATAATGATTTTCAAAGCTAGAAACAGTTTACAATTATTTTTGAAATTCAGGAACCTAGATCTATCCCCAGAAAAAAAATCAGGAATAGGAATTCTAGGCTCTAACATCGGATTCTGAACCACAAAATCTTGAATGTTTTGTACCCTTGCAGTGAGATGATCCACACAAGAGGACAGACCTTGAATGTCCATATCTACACCTGTGTCCTGAACCACCCAAAGGTTTAGGGGAAAAGAAAGACAAAACACAGTGCAAAGAAAAAAAAAATGGTCTCAGAACTTCTCTTATCCCTCTATTGAGATGCATTAATACTTTGGGCCAGCTGTACTGTTATGGACCTGGTGGTTAAGAGCACCCGGCACGACCTGATAGTTAAACTCAACAGGACAAGCTCTGGGATGTGGGAGCTCTGCTGACCACAACTCCTAATCCTATCACAACAATTAGAAATAGCCGTGGAGCGTTCCTGACTCTCCCTAGACGCCTCTTCACAGCCTAAGAGCTAGCTAGCCCTAGAGATAGAAAATAAAGCCTACCTTGACTCAGAGAAATTCCCCAAAGGAAAAGGCAGCCCCCCACATATATTGACTGTGAGTAAAGATGAAAGTCACAAACGCAGAAATGAAACAGGTTTCAGCAAAGGGAGGCCAGACTTACTAAACAGACAGAGGATAGGAAAGGTATCTTTGCGGTCAGCACAAAAACCTACAAAAGACCACGCAGAGTGTGCAAAAAGACCTCCACACCGACTAACGGTGTGGAGATGCCACTCTGCATCCCAGAGCTTCCAGCTAGCAAGACAAAATCATGATAGCCAATTGGACAAGGAAACAATGAACAAATAATAACAAGCAGGAACTTAGCTTCTGCTGGAGTAGACAGGTCACCAGAAAGATCCAAGAGCGAACTGAACCAATGCAGGAACATTGACAGCTGGCATGGAGTAACGATCTGAGTGGAGTTAAATAGAGCAGCCAACCAAAGGATAAACCACGTCACCTGTGTAAGGAACCTCAGAAGCAGCAGCTCCACTCACAGCCACCAGAGGGAGTCCATGGACAGAACTCGCCAAAGTACCATTCACGACCACAGGAGGGAGTTCGACAACAGAATTCACAACACCTGGTCCCCTAGTTGTGTGCATGGCTGGGCGTCCTCCCCTTCTATGCATGGCTGCACGTCCTCCCCTTCTATGCATGGCTCAGGGTCCTCCCCGGTCATCCCCTTTGTATGCATGGCTCAGCGTCCTCCCCATCCATGCATGGCTCGGCATCCTCCCCTTTTACTGTATGTATGGGTCGGTGTCCTCCCCGTCCTCCCCTTCTATGCATGGCTCCGCGTCCTCCCCCTTCTATGCATGGCTCCGCGTCCTCCCTTTCTATGCATGTTCTCCCATCATACTCACCATCCTCGCACGGTCCTGCACCTCTGTTGTCCGGCGCCAGCAGCTCTCCTCTCCTCTGCTCAGCGGTCACGTGGTACCGCTCATTAAGGTAATGAATATGCGCTCCACACCTATGGGAGTAGAGACGCCTACATATTCATTACCTTAATGAGTGGTACCAAGTGACCGCAGAGCAGAGGAGAGAACTGCCGGCGCTGGACAACGGGGATGCAGGGACATGCAGGACTGCGCCAGGAAGGTGAGTATGAAGTCACAGCTGTCGGCTCTATGCATGGCTCGGCGGCCTCCCCCTTCTATGCATGGCTCGGCGTCCTCCCCTTCTATGCATGGCTCGACGTCCTCCCCATTCTCCCCCTTCTATGCGTGGCTCAGCATCCTCCCCTTCTATGCACGTGGTACCGCTCATTAAGGTAATGAATAAGCACTCCACGTCTATGGAAATGGAGATGCGTACATATTAATTACCTTATTGAGCGGTACCACGTGACCGCAGAGCAGAGGAGAGGAGAGCTGCCAGCACCAGACAACGGAGACACAGGGACATGCAGGACTGCGCCAGGAGGGTGAGTATGAAGTCACAGCCGCCGGTTCCTGCTGCTGCTCCCCCTCCCCCGCCGACTTTCTGGGACGATGACTCATGTATAAGCCGAGGGGGCGTTTTCAGCACACAAAAAATGTGCTGAAAATCTCAGCTTATACACCAGTATATATGGTATTCACTAGAAGAGAGATGCCAGGGGAAGTGACAGGCCCCTATATGGTGGTCATAGACATTGGTAGGCTAAGTGTTAGGCTTGTCTGTTGAGGTGGATCTTCTATGCCTCAGGTCTGGGTGGGACATGGGCCCTTAGAGTTGGTGCAGAAAGCAGGAAGGCATGGGGGTTGCAAGAACAAGACAAACTTTGAAATCTCACAAGCAGTAGGACGGATGTAGTGGAAGCCAACAGGGATGGAAGAAAGTAAAGTACAGAATGTACAGAAGGTGGAGCACACCAAACTTCGAGGTCTAGCATCACAATCCCAAGATACAAGTGTGTATCACAATAGGTATTAAGTAGGCCTTGGTAGATGATGTTGTTGATCAACATCGGGCAACTTGCAAAGTCTAACGTGGAGCACAACAGAGGACAGAGGACCCAGGGGATGCCTGGGACAAGTGTGTAACACTCAGCAACTCTTCATATCTATTTTTCCCAAGATAAAACAATTGACTTGGGGGTTCTGGGATAGAAGAAAACTTTAACCAAAAAATCTTTTAATATTCTGTAGTTTCACAGCATTAAATGAGTAATGTAGATGTATTTGTATGTTGGTATGCCCTATTAAGGCATGTTGACCTTATAAAGAAAAACTTCCCACCTGCAACCAAACTTTATGATCCAGAACGCAAATCTTGTCTGTATGATTGGCTCCTGTTCCACTAGACTTGAGCCATCCTTGTATTATGGTCACCTAACTGGTGGTCATGTAGCTCTACATAACCCCTAGTGGTAGATCGGCTCACTCTGCTGCTCATAGAGGTAGACACAGGAACGCTCACTCTTTAAATTTTCCACTGGTTTATTGAGCTACAGCATAAATCAGGGCAGGGTTAGCAACAAAAACACAGCCTTTCTGACCTAAAGGGAAACAAGACAAAAACAAAAGGCCCAGTCCGGGTTGCTGCAGGGATCTGCCTGCTCAGCACACGTACATAAAGAGAGGTTCAAATTTCCTTATCCTCAAACACTGCTCTGGAGCTCCCATCTCCTGGTACACCCAACACTGAATGAGCCAGAAGGCTATGTATTTATACTATGGACTCCACCCTGGGGTGAAGATATGGTGAACAGCCTTCCACCCACTCTTCAGATGTTCATTAAACCTAGCTCTAAACATGGCCAATTAATTCCTCTCAGCACTTAGGTTCATATCACTGAGTCTAATAACCTCAGTGATGCATATCTCCCCTACAGTAGTTTGCCGTTGAGTTTGTCACACCCTGCAGAAGCCACTATAGGTCAACTGCCCAGCTGACCATGGCTTTCAGTGACAACATCAGATATTTGAAGAAAATAGCTCCATAAGAAGGTGTCTGTATCAAATTCATATGTAAAAATTCTCTGTATAGTTTTGTATGAACTCAGAGCCATGTGGCAGTATTGTCAGACCCAATAAAAATCTTTTGGTGTAACCATGTTCACCCCTAACAATCTTTCTACAGAGGAGACCCAACTGGAGTGGAAGTGCATTAAACTACACACTTTGATGGCAAAACCCCATAAATGTCCTAATTTATCGGCTACTTATGGCATATTTTATTGATATACCATAAATGGTCCAGATGGGACATCCACTTTGAGTTGTAATGATAAATCATTGGCAATTGGCATATTAACCTGTGCCTCGTTGTGTGACCCAGGCCGGACTTATACGGATTAATTCATGATACAAGTCTTAGGGTTCTCTGAAAATTTCCATTACTTTATATATTTTATTTGACTTGACGCGTCCATGTCTGAAGTCAGCAGCTGTACAGTTTCAGTTTCTGGCACAAGTATTTATATCTTGGACCAACAGAGTTTGCTTGACCTCTTTACTCCTCGCCTCCTTTTCTCCTTGTGTATACATCACACTTGCCTTCCATTGTAGCATTGTATTGTCAATCATATATGATCATTGACCCCCCTTGCAGTGTAACATTTTACAGTTTTAATTACACAATATTGATTGCTGTAGGCTTGGTTCACATTCACATACACTGCTCAAAAAAATAAAGGGAACACTAAAATTCCACATCCTAGATATCACTGAATGAAATATTCCAGTTGTAAATCTTTATTCATTATATAGTGGAATGCGTTGAGAACAGTAAAACCTAAAAATGATCAATGTAAATCACAACTAATATCCCATGGAGGTCTGGAGTTGGAATGATGCTCAAAATCAAAGTGGAAAATCAAATTGCAGGCTGATCCAACTTCAGTGGAAATGCCTTAAGACACGGAAATTATGCTCAGTAGTGTTTGTGGCCTCCACGTGCCTGTATGACCTCCCTACAATGCCTGGGCATGCTCCTGATGAGGCGGCTTATGGTCTCCTGAGGGATCTCCTCCCAGACCTGCACTAAAGCATCCGCCAACTCCTGGACAGTCTGTGGTGAAGCGATGGCCGGGGGACCACCACGGTGCAGGAAGACTACTGTACACAAGATGAGGTGCAAACAACAAATGGTAGATTTATTGGAAGGCAAGGAATGAAGTGGATGAGAAAGAGGCAAACAAGGGTATGTAATGGCAAAAGATAATTTACAAGAGTTATATTCTTTAGCTTGTCCGTAAAATAGCACGGTGCTCCAACTATTACAGAATCAACATACATCACACAAGTAAATGCAAACAATAAACAAAGAATGATGCTACTCTACGTATAACCTCCCTGGCCATTACTAAGTAGGCCTCACGGCTGCCGTATTCTGACTATTGAAGCCTACACTAGGCCCTAACAGGTGCACCAAACAGGAACAAACTCACAGTGATGTTGGGGACTCAGATCCAGTCCCGGGGGCCCCCAACAGTCTAGTACGGTGGTGCGCACGGCTTTCTGTTAGCTCCGTGAAACGTGGTCTTCACCTTGCTTCTGGGTCTTGGAGGTGCTCCTGGAAACTGTAAATCCCTTTCTCTGTATCTTTGTGGCTCCTCAAACTAAACACAGGACAGCCACCCTCGCTGCACCCGGAAAAGTCTGTCAAATCTCACAAGTCCACTCCTTTACAGGCTGGGGGTCCTCTCGTGCAGCTATATCAGGACACACTTCTCCTCTCTTGCAGCTATCAGCACAAAGTTCTCACTGCAGTAGTGATGGGTAGTTCGTGAGTGAGTAGTTCAAAATGAACTAATCTTCAGAGTGAACTAGTTCATCTAGTTCACCATCCTGACAGAGATTAGTTCATTATGAACTAAACAGCAAGTGGGAGGAGACAGAGAGTGATCCCTCACACAGCTCCTCACACTGAAGATCCTTGCTCTCACACTTGCTCTTTATAGCTCCTGATGCTGGAAAAGAAGGTAGTAAAACACTACACCACACATCAAATAGGAAATACAAATATAATAGTAATAATAAAAACTGAAATTGTACAGTAGACAGGCACAGCTCATGTGTGTATGAGAGAGAGTGTTTCTGTGGTGGTTCATGCCCCTCACCAGTCTTTGTGATAAGATCCGCCTCCTGTAGAGGATCAGCCTCAATACAGAACATCTAGTTCAGTAGTTCACATAGTTCATTTAGTTCACATAGTTCATTTAGTTCACAGGTCACATGACATGATGCATTTCCTATCAGCTACTCCCAGGATTGGGTGGAGAATTATCAGGCTGTCTAATAGGAAGATTTTCTTTGCCCCATAGCAACCAATCACAGGTCAGCTTTCTGATACTGCAGTAGTGCAGTGCTCTGCCATGTGAAATCTGGGCTGTGATTGGTTGCTATGGGCAGCTTGGTAAATCTGTAGTTCTGTGTCGTTTCACCACATCTCTTCCTTTTGCAGTGGTGTGAAATGAATCCTGTCTGACTGCTCAGTGCTCAATACCAGAGACTGCAAGTGAACATAATGTGTGCAGATAATACACTGAAGAGACAGGAGCCAGGTATGGAATCATTTCACACTTAGGCTACGTTCACATTTGTGTTGTGCGCCGCTGCGTCGGCGACGCAACGCACATAAAAACGCACCAAAATGCACGCAAAAACGCTGCATTTTGCAACGCATGCGTACTTTTTTGCCGAAATTTGGACGCAAGAAAAATGCAACTTGTTGCGTTTTCTGCGCCCGACGCTTGCGGAAAAAAAAACGCATGCGTCGCACAACGCATGTCCATGCGTCCCACATGTTAAATATAGGGGCGCATGACGCATGTGTCGCCGCTGCGTCGCCCGACGCAAACACGCAAAACACTAATGTGAACGTAGCCTTAGTGGAGATCATAAGAAAGCAAAATGTTCCTACTGCTCAAATGTGATAAGTGTAGCTTGCGGTTCTGTGGCTAATCTGTCACGCCATTTAAATAATATTAATAATAATAAATATTTTACAAAGAAAAAAAAAATTACTAACTTGAATAAATAACTTTTGAATTTTTTTTTTCTCCAAACTGAGTACCCCTTTAATAAGAGTTTGTTATGTAATGATCAGATGTATTAACTATTTCTGATCATTTTAACAAAACTATAACTCATCCTAGGAGCCACAGCTTCTGTGTAACGAACTAGAACTGATCCATCTCTTCTCAGCAGAATCCAGAGAAATACTGAACTAAATGAACTAAATGAACTAATCTTTTGAACTAATCTTTTCAGTGAACTAGTTCATGGTGAACTAATCACCAAAATGAACTAGATTTCCCATCACTACACTGCAGCAGCCTTAGCTCACACACGCTGTTCAGGCTCCACCCCTGCCTTCTGCCCAGTCCAGTTCACTCACACAGTCTATTGCAGGGGAGAAGCAGAACATTACATCCTGCCAGACAAGGGGGTGCAGTCTCTTAAAGTAACAGCGTGTTCCTTACTGTCCATAACAGCACCACCCTCTTACAGTGGTGCAATGTGACATTGGTGGATGGAGCGAGACATGATGTCCCAGATATGATCAATAGGATTCAGGTCTGCGGAATGGGCGGGCCAGTCCATAGCTTCAATGCCTTGATCTTGCAGGAACTGTTGACACACTCCAGCCACATGATGTCTGGCATTGTCCTGCATTACGAAGAACCCAGGGCCAACCGCACCAGCGTATGGTCTCACAAGGGGTCTGAGGGTCTCATCTCGGTACCTAATAGCAGTCAGGCTACCTCTGGTGAGCACATGAAGGGCTGTGCGGCCCTCCAAAGAAATGCCACCCCACACCATTACTGACCCACTGCCAAACCGGTCATGCTGAAGGATGTTGCAGGCAGCAGATCGCTCTCCACTGCGTCTCCAGACTCTGACACATGTGCTCAGTGTGAATCTGCATTCATTTGTAAAGAGTACAGGGCGCCAGTGGCAAACTTACCAATCCTGGTGTTCTGTGGCAAATGCCAAGCGTCCTGCACGGTGTTGGGCTGTGAGCACAACCCTCATCTGTGGATGTCAGGCACTCAGACCATCCTCATGGAGTCAGTTTCTAACCGTTTGTGCAGACACATGCACATTTGTGGCCTGCTGGAGGTCATTTTGCAGGGCTCTGGTAGTGCTCCTCCTGTTCCTCCTTGCACAAAGGCTGAGGTAGCGGTCCTGCTGCTGGGTTATTGCCCTCCTACGGACTCCTCCACGTCTCCCAGTGTACTGGCCTGTCTCCTGGTAGCGCCTTCAACCTCTGGACACTACACTGACAGACACAGCAAACCTTCATGCCCCAGCTCGCAATGATGTGCCATCCTGGATGAGCTGCACTACCTGAGCCACTTGTGTAGGTTGTAGATTCCGTCTCATGCTACCAAGAGTGTGAAAGCACAACCAACATACAAAAGTGACCAAAATATCAGCCTGAAAGCATTGGTACTGAGATGTGGTCTGTGGTCCCCACCTGCAGAACCACTCCTTTATTGAGGGTGTCTTGATAATTGCCAATATTTTCCATCTGTTGTCTATTCCATTTGCACAACAGCATGTGAAATTGATTGTCAATCAGTTTGATTTACTAGGAGTTATATTCTGTTGTTTAAGTGTTCCCTTTATTTTTTTGAGCAGTGTATATGATCCCACTGAGAATGGCTGATTGTGTTGATCTGTTACATACTAAGGCTGATAACCGATTCATGCAGCATTACATGAACACCCGATTCTTACACTATGGCCGGTCCGAACAACTAAGCAATTGTTACCATCCACCTTTCGTGTCTCCCCTTTTCCTCATAGTTTGTTAGCTTGCGAGCAGGTCCCTCATTTCAATTGGTATCTGTTTTAATCTATGTGCTTATTGTTATGCTGTAATGTCTATTGTATATACAAGTCCCCTTTAAAATGTAAAGTGCTGCGGAATATGTCAACGCTATAGAAATAAAATAATTATTATTATTTATCATCTTTAATACTAGCCTTATTTCATTGCATCCTGAGTGCCCACTCTGCTCAAATGTCTGTGTTCTTCATGATGAGTCCCTCTTTTCACTCATACCAGATAGGACTTCACTTGCTGTTTTCTTTCACGAAAAACTCAAGAAAAAATATATTGATAATCAAATCAATAACAAAACAGATGGAACTTGAGGCAAAAAGTCACAATTTTTTCTGCAAAAACTGCATTCATCACAATTTGTGACTTTTATATGATAATACACCTTCACAAAAGCCTTGATAATTTCTCCTCTTAAAGTCCATGGAAAAAGGGCAGCACTCATATGGTGATTGTAAATTCAGTTCCATTATTTCAGAGGCTTTGCTCTACCATGATCCCCTGTCAGATAAAGGGAGTGGGGAGGGGAGAAGCTGCTGGAGACCTGCCTTTTGGACTAGTCACAGTGGCATAATCCACATGGCAAAACATGCCTTGCTGAAATGAGGGAGTTGGAATCATGATGCCTGTGGTTTTGAGAGCATGAATCGTTGCACCGTTCCACCCACTTATTTAGATTACTAATCTATACTAATCTAATTACTAATAGATTAATATGAAAAATGAGAGCTTTTAGCGCATAAAAACGGCCAATTTTATGTGTACCTGGTAGCCCCTAAAAGCTCTCATTTTTCATATTTCTAGTGCAGTAATGCAGTTCAAACTTCGTTCTTCAAGTTTGTATGTTCTAGCGCTGCAGTGTGCTGCCTTATTTACTTAACTATATACGAGTTGGCGACTCTAGGTTCAGCACCTGTTCACACTCAGTCTATGTTTGGATGTGCAGGTCAGGTTTTTGAAATGTATTCTCTAGCCTTCTGATCGTGCACTCCGCCTCCTAGCCTACAGGTGTTTTAATTACAGCAGGTCCAATACCCCTCCACAGAGAGAGAGAATTCTAGTCTAAGAAGAGGTTTCACATGTACCCATTCAGATGGAGACGTTTATTCTCAGCGAGGTAAGGCAAGCGTAGGACCTGGTATAAGAGAGATGCCGTAAAGGGGCTACCAGGTACACATAAAATTGGCCATTTTTATGCTCTAAAAGCTCTCGTTTTTCATATTTCTAGTGCAGTAATGCAGTTCAAACTTCGTTTTTCAAGTTTGTATGTTCTAGCGGTGCAGTGTGCTGCCTTATTTACTTAACTATATACGAGTTGGCGACTCTAGGTTCAGCACCTGTTCACACTGAGTCTATGTTTGGATGTGCAGGTCAAGTTTTTGAAATGTAATCCATCTCCCTCTCACCTCAATAACTGAATACCCTAGTGATGTCATCAGCGAAGAGAGAGGGATAAAGTGCTCTGCACTGCATTAAAGTGATGACAGAAGAGACTAGCATTGCCAGAAGCGAGGAGAGAGCGAGTTAGTGCTCTACACTGCACTAAAGGGATGACAGAAGAGACTAGCATTGCCAGAAGCGAGGAGACAGCGAGTTAGTGCTCTACACTGCACTAATGGCAGAAGAGACTAGCAGTGTCAGAAGCGAGGAGAGAGCGAGTGAGTGCTCTACACTGCACTAAAGTGATGACAGAAGAGACTAGAATTGTCAGAAGCGAGGAGAGAGTGATTAAGTGTTCTACACTGCACTAAATGTATGACAGAAGAGACTAGCATAGCAAAAAGGGAAGAGAGAGCAATTTGCATGCTCTTTCCTGCACAGGCACAGTGATCACATAATGAGGCTTATCTTCAGTAATATGTAAATGGAGGTGCTCAATGCACCCTTGGTGTGGCTAAATGCCTCAGTGCACCTTTCCACCCACTTACCTAGATTTCAGCCACTTCTATTTTGATTGACAGTGTCAAGTAATCAAAAATATGTGGGTGGAACGGTGCACTGAAGCATTTAGCCAAACCAAGGGTGCCCTGAGCACCTTCATTTGCTTCATTTATTACAATAAATATGTTTGGGGGGCAATGGAGGAGCAGATTTTAAAACAAAATTATTATTTTTTATTGTTGCTCCATCTCCTACAAGGCAATGTGGTGAGTTTGAAGTGTAAATTTGAGATGGAAGAATAACTTTAAGGTGCCCCTAGTGTATATATTCAAACTGCCGATCCTTCTCTGCCCTGACATCACGGATTGGGAAAGAGCTGGGAGGCTAAATACATAGTAGAATGGTCAAGAGGTCCTGCTGAAAACAGTTCAGACAACTTCTAATGTGTATGGCTGCCAAAACATCAGGGACATTGGATTCAACTCTTAACCAGAATTTACAACTGTCTGAGAAGTGCTGCCCTCTCTTCTTTTCAATGAAGGGCATAACGAGAAAAGGGCATTGGCTTTTGTGGTCTTTGCAGACTCTTACATTATAAGCATATTGGCCACAAGTGCAAAATCTGTCAGGCCGGGGTCACACTAGAGAGTTTTACGGAAGTATGAGAGGCGCAAAAACAACGCATTGCACACGGACCAATGATTCTCTATGGGGCAGCTTCTATCTGGCGTATATTATGCAATCGCATTTTATGGCCGTACAAAATCGCAGCATGCTGCGTTTGTCAGCATATTGCGCAAAAAATACGCCAATGAAAGTCTTTGGGGGCAAGAAAAATACGGATTACACACGGACCAGCTGTGTGACCTGCGAGAAATACGCAAGAGTACAGCAGGTGACAGGAAATCTTCCAAGCCCTCAATCAGGAAGCTCCGACATGCTAATTAGCTGAAAAACCCAGACATACATCCCAGAAGTCGGCCGCACGCCTCCACGGAGTCTTCAGCATCATGGCCAATATTATAAACTAGCTATTGAACCCGTTCTATGCCCAGGTGGTGAGCATTTATATTGGTATATGGTCTCCATCCTGGTATGTGCTGCTCCCATCTTGCTCCCCCATCCTGTCATGTGCTGCTCCATCCTGCGTCCCCATCCTGTCATGTGCTGCTCCATCCTGCGCCCCCATCCTGTGATGTGCTGCTCCATCCTGCGCCCCATCCTGTTATGTGCTGTTCCAACCTGCATCCCCATCCTGTCATGTGCTGCTCCATCCTGCGTCCCCATCCTGTCATGTGCTGCTCCATTCTGCACCCCCATCCTGTAATGTGCTGCTCCACCCTGCGCCCCCATCCTGTCATGTGCTGTTCCAACCTGCATCCCCATCCTGTCATGTGCTGCTCCATCCTGCATCCCCATCTTGTCATGTGCTGCTCCATCCTGCATCCCCATCCTGTCATGTGCTGCTCCATCCTGCGCCCCCACCCTGTCATGTGCTGCTCCATCCTGCACCCCCATCCTGTCATGTGCTGCTCCACCCTGCGCCCCCATCCTGTCATGTGCTGTTCCAACCTGCATCCCCATCCTGTCATGTGCTGCTCCATCCTGCGTCCCCATCCTGTCATGTGCTCCCATCCTGCGCCCCGTCTTGTCATGTGCTGCTCCCATCCTGCCCCCATCCTGTCATGTGGTGCTCCCATCGTGCGCAACCATTCTGTCATGTGCTGTTCCCATCCTGCGTCCCCATTTTGTCATGTGATGCTCCCATCCTGCGCCCCCATTCTGTTGTAATGTGCTGCACCCATTCTGCCTGTTCCTGTTTCCATTCTGCCATATGTTGCTCCCATCTTTCTCTCTCAGGCTGTGCTGCCCGAGTGCAGCCTGTGCTGAGTGCAGCTGTGCTGAGTGCAGCTGTGCTGAGTGCGGCTGTGCTGCCTGAGTGTGGCTGTGCTGCCTGAGTGCGGCTGTACTGTCTGAGTGCAGCTATACTGAGCGCGGATGTACTGTCTGAGTGCAGCTATACTGAGCGCAGCTGTACTGCGTGAGTGCGGCTGTACTGCGTGAGTGTGGCTGTACTGTGTGAGTGTGGCTGTACTGTGTGAGTATGGCTGTACTGTGTGAGTGTAGCTATACTGAGCGCAGCTGTACTGCGTGAGTGTGGCTGTACTGCGTGAGTGTGGCTGTACTGTGAGTGTGGCTGTACTGCGTGAGTGTGGCTGTACTGCGTGAGTGTGGCTGTACTGCGTGAGTGTGGCTGTACTGTGTGAGTGTGGCTGTACTGTGTGAGTGTGGCTGAGTGTGGCTGTACTGTGTGAGTGTAGCTATACTGAGCGCAGCTGTACTGCGTGAGTGTGGCTGTACTGCGTGAGTGTGGCTGTACTGTGAGTGTGGCTGTACTGTGAGTGTGGCTGTACTGCGTGAGTGTGGCTGTACTGCGTGAGTGTGGCTGTACTGTGTGAGTGTGGCTGAGTGTGGCTGTACTGTGTGAGTGTAGCTATACTGAGCGCAGCTGTACTGCGTGAGTGTGGCTGTACTGCGTGAGTGTGGCTGTACTGTGAGTGTGGCTGTACTGTGAGTGTGGCTGTACTGTGAGTGTGGCTGTACTGCGTGAGTGTGGCTGTACTGTGTGAGTGTGGCTGTACTGTGTGAGTGTGGCTGAGTGTGGCTGTACTGTGTGAGTGTGGCTGAGTGTGGCTGTACTGTGTGAGTGCGGGCGAGTGTGGCTGTACTGTGTGAGTGCGGGCGAGTGTGGCTGTACTGTGTGAGTGTGGCTGTACTGTGTGAGTGCGGGCGAGTGTGGCTGTACTGTGTGAGTGTGGCTGTACTGTGTGAGTGTGGCTGTACTGTGTGAGTGTGGCTGTACTGTGTGAGTGTGGCTGTACTGTGTGAGTGTGGCTGAGTGTGGCTGTACTGTGTGAGTGTGGCTGAGTGTGGCTGTACTGTGTGAGTGCGGGCGAGTGTGGCTGTACTGTGAGTGCGGGCGAGTGTGGCTGTACTGTGAGTGCGGGCGAGTGTGGCTGTACTGTGTGAGTGTGGCTGTACTGCGTGAGTGTGGCTGTACTGTGTGAGTGTGGCTGAGTGTGGCTGTACTGTGTGAGTGTGGCTGTACTGTGTGAGTGTGGCTGAGTGTGGCTGTACTGTGTGAGTGTGGCTGAGTGTGGCTGTACTGTGTGAGTGCGGGCGAGTGTGGCTGTACTGTGTGAGTGCGGGCGAGTGTGGCTGTACTGTGTGAGTGCCGGCGAGTGTGGCTGTACTGTGTGAGTGCGGGCGAGTGTGGCTGTACTGTGTGAGTGCCGGCGAGTGTGGCTGTACTGTGTGAGTGCGGGCGAGTGTGGCTGTACTGCGTGAGTGTGGCTGTACTTACTGCCTGAGTGCGGCGCTGGCTATAATGGATACAGCGCCCCTGCAGCCAGCACAGCGAGGGCTGACTCCGCCCACTCGCGTCACTGGTCACATGCTGGTGACATCATCGTATTTCCTGGAGCTCCGCAGGGCTCTACATCTACCCTGACTGGAGCTGCAGAGCACGGAGCCCCCATGGCCGCTATATTATGGGGGATACACGGGTGTGTGGAGCCCCCATGGCCGGTATATTGGGGGGGGATAAGTAAGTTCGGCTGCGTCACTCTTGTCCAGACTGCGCAGGCGCGGTGCGTCACGCTTGTGCAGTCTATAAAGGCTTCGGACAGAGTGACTCTCCCACCGTTATATTATAGATGTGGAAATGCTGCTGGTCCTGGTGCAAGAGAGGCCCGAAATTTGGGATCAGAGAGATGCCCATTACTCCAACCGGGCCAGAAAAGAGGCGGCATGGAGGAGCATATGTGGGATCCTTGTTCCAGAATATGAGCAGCGGCCACTTGAGGTCCAGAGGCAGATAAGTAAGTACACTCATGTTTCTCACACTCTGAATAATATTGCAAACTGCATTACCAACAGGAATGTGGTCAGAATGTTCTTTAAATTAAGATTAATCTCATTTATTTATATAGGACCATTAATTACATGGTTCTGGACATGAGAAAGGGGTTATACGTTCATATTTGTTTACATGTCGTTTACATTTTCCAAATTTACAATCACATACTGCTACGGAGGGGAGATGACCCTGTCCTTATGGCAGGAAAATCTATGTATGTTACATTATATCATATTGTGCTGTTGGAGGTTACAATATTCATGTTGATGATCTTTTTTGAAAAATGCAGGTTACTAGGCCACATTAAAATCTGTAATATCACTGACATATTGTGGTACCACTGTGCACAATGGCCTTGTACATTTTTTTTGCCCTATCATTGCAGTGGAAGATGTTATGAGACGAGGGCGCAGCATACGCGACCAATATAGGCGCGAAAGACAGCAGAGGGCCAGGAGTTGGTCAGCAGCGCCTTCCAAAAAGAGAAAATATATATATTATGACCACCTTTCCTTTTTGGACCGCAGTATGGATCAAAGACCGTAAGTAAAAACATCATAAAACATAACACATATCTTTAATAAAGGTAAAATTGTAAATTTAACAAAAATATTCATAAACTTTACAAACCAAACACAGTCCAACCTCACTGAGAGGGAGACCGGCTCAGACTCGGAGGCTCTGATAGATCCGGTTGGGGAAGGAGAAGAGGTGGCTGGCCCATCTTCGGATCCTCCCAGGGACATCCCTCATGGAACTTCTTCATTTGCACCACAAGATCCAGCAACAACTGGCCAAAAAGCTGCACCACCACCCACAGCAGCACCAGTTCCAGTAAGCCAGGATGATCCTGGAAGCAGTAGCAGCCCTACTGTTCCACTGGAGACATCCCCACAGCCTGCTGTCATTTCCCGCCGTGGCCGCAGAACGAGAGAACTGCAAGACTATCGCAGGAATGTGGACATTGGGGTCCTTAATTATTTGGCCAAGGCTGCACAGGATGATGGTGAGGAGGCCTACGCGAGGAGCCTGGCACGCTACCTCCGTCCCATACCCCGTTAGGTGAGGCTACGTGTGAGAGGGTGTTTTCAAATACTTATTGATGCATGTACCACACCAAATGAACCTTATGAATTGTTTGAGTTCATTGAGAGATGGCAGCTGTCAGCACGTAACGTCCTGCACCTTCCATCATCTCAACAGGTGCATGCTCAACAAGTATTTGAAGCACCCTCTTCACGTGTGCCTACACCTCTTCCCCTTCCCATCCAAAACCCACCAAGGCCAGCACATTACCATATGCCATCATACCATCAACCTTCCCAATATGGCCACTTGTCCAGACCCAGTGCTGGAAGCTGGTCCCAAGCTGGGTTTGGACGACATGGCCATATTGGTAGGGGTTATGAGGCAAGGCCTTATTTCAAACATCATGAGGGCCATAGTCAAAACCCTTATTATTTGAGCCAACACACAACTGGCCAATATGAGCAAGGGCATCATTTAGAGCAGGGTCAGACATCATACTCCCAGGATGATGTACAATTGGCCCAACAAAGGCCACCTGACCAGGACCCTGAGCTTCCGCCATCACCTCCACCAACTTACAGAAATCTGTAATGTATAATGGTTTATGAGGCTTGGTTTTATATTTTGCTGTAAGAATTTTTTTATTTTATTCTGCTGTGATAGCACTTTGGTATGTTTTTGTTTACAAATGGTTTTTGGATGCTTACATTTAGATATAAAACCATATGATATCAATATAGTGTTTGCCAAAAAAAAGGCTTTTGACATAAGTAAAAATATATATTCAAAAGTCAATTTTATGTTGTTGGACCAATCATTACAATATCATACTCAATTACTCGGTTGATAACAATCAGGCAAATAAATCACAGAAACACACATAGTTAACTAATTTAAGTAATTTATGCATTATGGCAAAAAAAAATAAGAAGATATATATATATATATATATATATATATATATATATATATATATATATATATATATATATATATATAAACATTACAACAAAGAAACAGCATTATCTTGCCAGGGAGTAGCTCCATGAGGAGAAACAAAATAATTTGTAAAAAGATCCCTAACTTTTAAGCCAGAAAGGGAACGCCGTGGAGGAAGGACTTGTGTTGTAGGCCTACCCACATTATCCAAAATGCCTTCAACACAGTTAGCTGAGGAACACTCATCAATTCTTGTGAAGTTGTGCAGAACACTTCATTTACATTTTGCTCACTCAGCTGAATGGTAGAATGGAGAACACGCCATTTGGATGCCATTATGCCAAAGGCACACTCCACCAGTTGCCGTGCCCGGGAAAGTCTGACATTAAATACACGCCGCCGGTGGTCCAGGTTGCGCCGGGGATAAGGCCTCATGACATTCCTGCTCAATTGGAAGGCCTCATCTGCCACAAGAACATATGGGACTGCTTCAGCATTGGAACCTGGGAGTTGTCATGGTGGTGGGAGGTCCAACAGGCTTTCACGTAGCCGCTGACCCATAATGGACGCATTGAAGACTCTAGAGTCTCCAGTTCGCCCATAAGTCCCAATATCTACAATTATAAACCTGTAGTTACTGTCAAGTACAGCTAACAGAACTACAGAGAAAAACAGCTTATAATTATAGATTTGGGAGCCTGAGTTCGGCGGCTTACGCACCCTGATATGTTTCCCATCCAGGGCTCCAATACAGTGCGGAAATTGACAACCATCAGAAAAACCACGGGGCTATTTTCAGCCAATCCTCCACTTTGGGCTCAGGCATCACAAGTTCATGTAGTTTGTCCCATATTTGCACACATGTATTCCGTACTATGCTTGAAATAGTGGAACGTCCTATGAGAAATTCAAGATGTAGTCCCGCATAAGATAATCCAGTTGACAGGAATCTGACAGCACACAAAAAACAAAAAATAGCTAAGTAACAATGCTTTTCTAAAACCCTAGTAGACAAAAGTATTATGAGGAAAACAAAAGGCAGGAGACGAGTGTACCTTCATAAATTTACAATGGATACTAACATTTAACATTTACTACATATTTCGATATGCTTTCTTAAAAATTTAATGATATAATTTAAATCAGATGGTATGAAAAGAAAAATAGTAACTACAACATCATCTACATACAGTATGTGAGGATGGTGAATACATACCGTAAGGTAAGGAGAAGACGCTCCTCTGCGGATATGCATTTCCGCATCCTGGTATCCTGATATGTGATTCCAGGACGTACTGTCTCCAACAAGATATCAAATGTGGGTATTGTCATGCGACAGTACTGGAAGAATTTGTGTGTCCGCACAGCTGAATATAGCCTGTGAAAATGGCCTTTAGTGAGGCGTTGCCGCAAAAGTGGATGCACCCACATTCTTCTTTCCTCCTTCGCGGATCCACTATCACGGGGTATGGCTGGCCAAAGCGGCGTGACAAGACCCAATTAAATAACACCCGCTGAGTTGGTGTGAATTGCAGGAGGTCACACATGTTGCCCAACTACCACCCAAACACCTACACAAGCACAGCAACAAAATGCCCATATGGGAGGGTTCCACCTGTTGTAGAGGCCTTAAATAGGGTCGATGCTGATTATTTAAATTAATTTCAGGCCTCAAAGCCGTTAAATGTCCATTTGGTAAGGTTGCGTGAAAAAAACGCATTACGGATGCCATATGGATTAGATGCGGAGGATGACATGCGTAAAATACGCAGCCACACCCTGCCTACAGATTACATACGGGTCACTGTTTTGGAATCATTTCTGCGTATTACGCCAGTAAAATACAGACCGTATTTCCCTACGCTGAACGTGACTCCGGCATAACAGGTAAGTGAAGGCACTTACCATGGGCTTTTTTGAAATGTAATATTGTCTTATGTGACAGAAGGGTCATTGAGCCCCTCCAGCTTCAGAGCCCTGGTGCTACCTCCCCACCCCCTGTAGCTACACCTCTATATTCTGTATATTTGATAACAGGTCACAAGTCACCATTACATAACCATGAGGAAACATTGCCAGAATGCAGTAGTTAAGGAGTATTTACTAAAAACAGAAGCCTCTGCCTTTCCACACGTCATCTAGTGTAGATCAGTAGCTGTGCCATACTCATCAAATAGTGCGAAGAGTGTTGATGAACAAGGCGTATTTTACTTTAAAGTTAAATATGAGCGTACCACTTGCTGGGATGTCTTCACCAAAATCTATTTGCTTTAAAACCACACGTAGTAGCTGCCTTGTGACAAAAAAAATTGCTATTGCTTTAGCATGGTTTTAAAATCATTTGCTTGTGGGTTTGTACAGACAACAGTATTATTGGTCCAAGTATGATCCACCAAAACATCGTATCGCACTCAGACCCATGATATTCTTTGGGACTGTGCACATGACCTATTTTGTTATTTGCTCAGACAGGTCCAAGGTAAAAAATCACAGCATGCCCAAGTTTGATCAGATTTTCAGATCGCACTCGGCTATGCAAGTCATTGATTCTATGGAAACCATAGGACTGCACTCGTATGACATCTGATTGCAGGCCGATTTCCATGGACTGATGCAAGGAAGAAGGTGGAGAATTTTTTTCTACATCTTCTGAGAGAATCAGATCGCACTATGCTCTGAGCTTGATCAGAGTGTGATTTACATAATTGACCCGATTCTATCAGATGTGACCCTAGCCTAAAGCTGCACAATTTACTTTGATATGCAAATTGTGAGGCCTATATTTTCCTTTTTTGATCTTTCTGGACATCTGTCAAGTCAGCAGTCTTCCCCATGATTGTGGAGCCTACTGAAACAGACTAAGGGACCTTTTTAAATGCTTAGTAAGCCTTTGCAGGTGTTTTTGCTAATTATTCTAATTTACTGAGATAATGACTTTTGGGTTTTCATTGTCTGTAAGCCATAATCATCAACATTAACAGAAATAAACACTTCAAATAGTTCACTCTGTTTGTAATGACTCTATATAATATAATGAGTTTCACTTTTTGCATTGAAGAACTGAAACAAATTCACTTTTTGATGATATTCTAATTTTGTGAGAAGCACCTGTATTTGCAATGTTATATAGACTTGAAAGGGTCATCCAGTGTCTCCGGTTTTATTTATTTATTTTTTTTAAAGGGTTCATACTGGTATAATACTAAATAATAAAACTAAATACTCACCCTCACCGTTCCCCTGCAGTTCCTGTTCTGATGCTTATGCAGATCTCGCTGATCTCAATTTCCCAGTCCAGCCTCTCTGTTCTGGAAATGGTAAGAAATACCTGCTCAGCCATTCACTGGACCCATTGTGTAGAAATAAATGATGTGCATGATTGATAAAAAGCTGCGTAATAATCTCTACGGGCCCTTATATGACTGCGGTGTGTTGCACTGGGGATAAGCCATTTATTATGGGATTTTCTCTTTTTGTTATTTCACTGTCCTGATTGAATTTCTTTCCAGTCTGTTGCAGCGATAAGGGGTTAATCCATTTTGCATAGTGACAGCTGCTGGTGTATCCAGCTGGAGAGTGAAATATGCCATTTGGATGCCACATCTGCCCCACCCTGCTCAATCTCCGCAGGAGTCAGCATAAGATTCGTTATGCTCCTCCGCAGAGATGTCATGTATTTTGTCTTTGGTGCTAATTATTCCTATACCCTTCTGCTGATCGTTGCACCTAGGGGCACCGCCACCTTCTAGCCTTCTCCCAGGTCATATCTCCGCCATACGGTCACATGCACATGGCCATCTGGCTCGGCCCCATGGCGCTCCCCAATCTAGCACAGCTGAGCAGCAGATGTGCCATGTAGACTGTACTATATCCAGCATCCACTACTCCACCGGCCGTGTTTTGGGTGGGAGTGGATGTTCTGGGCTTGGCTCAGTCTTGGCGCTGTTATGCTGAGCGCTTCTTAAACAATAAGAACATTCATCACGATTTGTCAACCATAACTCAAGTCCAACATTGTGACAATCCTACGCCTAAAAATGAAAAATATCCCTTTTTATCATTTCTCCTTTTATATTATTCTTTGCTGTTTTTTTTTCTTCCTTTTAACTCCTACTGTGCTTTCCATAGTTATAGACGGTCTTTAGGTCTAGTAATAAAGTGGTAGGGAGAACAGTGGTGCCATTCAGGAGATTGGGAACAAGGAGGAGGAAACATGGTCCTGTGGACTTCCAAGTAGTCAGGACATGATCACTTTTTCTGTATCTTAGTGTAAATTGCTTTGGAACATCTTATTTATCCTCTCATAGTGATGCTAATATGTCCTGTATATAGTTTCTTGGCCAATATTGGGAGTGTGGACCACCAGCGGGAGGCAGAGGTCTCATCGTGCGGCCAAGCAGGAGGCCTTTGTCTACAGCTGTACACACAATGGCCCACTTTTCACTTGTAGACTCAATGTACAGACTTTTGTAGCTAAATAAATTTCATGACAGAAGTGTAAATCAGCCTCTGGACCTTCTGTTTAGTCCTATTCAGAAGCTCACCATATCCCAAAGTCATTTACACTTGTAGATTTCTACTGTCAATGAGCGGACATCAATCACAAGTCCTTCAGCACTCCTTTACAGATCTTTTTACCCAGACCAATGAAATTGGAGTGGGAATGAATTATCATTATGTCTGATCTTCTTTATTTTGGAGTGCACCGCTCCCCTTCCTCTCGGCTTCCTGCTTGCCGGGGTTGAGAGGGGGGAGCAGTGCACTCCTGAAGATTGAAAGTTCGGACAAGTTTCAGAATTCAACTCTCCCAGACCTCAGCATTGGAGCAAGGGCATGGAAGCTGGGATCCAGTGATCTCACCAAGCCTTAGGGCAGCGCTTGCAAGTTCTAATGCTATAAGGCCTCATTGGAGCGTCCATGTGTCACGTACGTGTGTTACCTGTGATTTTCACGGATAGAACATGCACCATTTATAGTCTATGGGGCTGTTTACATGTCTGTGTATTTTTGAGGATCGCGTAATTTGCAAAAAAATCATGGAGTCATGTCCATCTTTGATCTGAGTTATGGATCAAAATTACCCATACAAGTCTTCGGGGCCGTAAAAATTGTGGACATCAAATGGATAATATTATTGTGCAATCTGTGTGCTGTCCATGATTAACATTGTCACGAAAAGGAGAAGCTTTCCAATCAGTAAAAATCACTGGTGAAACAATGAGGAGCAATTGTGCATTTTTTACTTACAATATAAATCATGGACATTTGAATGAGACTTTAGAGGGATTGTCCAGGACTATTTATTTTTTTAGGATGGGCCTTAAAACTAACAGGCAGGTGGTTGCTAACAGAAGCGGTCACCGATCACTCTTGTCGATGGTTCAGCTGCTTTACGTCAACACAAAAGCTCTCCTCTTCTGGGGTGCGCTATCTATTGGGTATGACCATTGGATAGTGGCAGTCATACCCAGTCAACAGAGCTTAGCGGAAGAGAAGACGCTGATCTAGTGACATTCTCATTTATAGAGCATTTTATTGTGTATGTTACTGTATATCGTAACAAATCTGTATGGAACATTGATATTGTAGAAGGGAAACTTTCTGTAAGTTATAATAACTTTAGTGGAGGATTTATTGGAGGGCAATTTGTAATAGGCTGGGAAAGGGCCATAGATTTTGCCTCCCTCCAAGACTAATAACACCAGCCCTAAGCCGCCCCAGGAATGGTTGCATCTAATCCATTAGATGCAACCCTCTTTTACTCATTTATTACCATACAAAAAGATAATAATTCAAAGAGGTCCGCCTTAAATCCAGCCCATCCGTCGCACGATGATCCCCAACTCTGCTACACCTGGAGGCTGTGCTGAGCATGGCCGCCGGAACGTACTGACAGAAGCGTGAGAACGTGGCTGCAGTGACGAGTGGTGATGTAATTAAAGTTACCGCCTGTCACAGGAGGCAGTTCACAGGGTAACCTCTGTGTGAGCCGGCCATGTGTGGCCTGCAGTAACCTGACTGAAGGATGGAGCAGAGTCGGGGGTCGTCGTGGGACATGGGATGGATTTACGGCAGACTATTTTGGATTATTATTTTTTTGTATGGTAATAAATGGGTAAAAGAGGATCAGGACTGTATGTCTATTGCTTTTTTGCCAAACCAGTTGATATCGGCAGACTCGGCTGAAATTATTTTAATGTGTATGGAACTTTTTAGTAGGCCTAGAGTAGTGATGCTCAGAGGACTATAATTCCTAATATTGGTGGTGGCCATTGCTTGCCTTGTTAGTGTGGAGAAATTCTTCCTTATAAGCAATACTCTGTCCGATAAAGTACACTCTGTCCGATAAAGTACACTCTGTCCGATAAAGTACACTCTGTCCGATAAAGTACACTCTGTCCGATAAAGTACAGGCACTACTCGTAGTCCAGTCTGTACAACTCCAAATTAATGAATAGTGCACACAGATCAGCATAGCCTCATTCATGGCATGAATTAATCCCAGGAGTGAAGGAGCAGCAATCTGTGGGGTTGTAGGTCAGTGCTGCGGAAAGAGGAGTGATGCACACAGGAAATGACACCTCTGTGACAGGCGACAGCGCTACACACACGTCTGCTCAGTTTACATCTGTATGGGAATGAATTACAAATTCCATGCAGAGTTGAGAATGGTCAGAAAGAGAGACAGGGACCCAAATTAATGATAATCACTGTAGCGCTAATTTCTTCGTATAAATAATAAAAGTTTTTTTTCAAATTCAGTATTTACCATGACCCTTGGCTCCATCTCTGCTGCTAGAGGGTAATGTCATGCTACTGTGCTCCGATCCTCTCACATGACAGGATCGGAGTACGGCTGCGGAGGAGACAGAGAAAGTCATTTCTCCATCTCCTCTGCTGCCGGCGTTTTCGTATATCACACTGCACTCGGGTGATTTCCGAGGGCAGTGCAATGTTTTACTCGCACCCTAGACTTGTATGGGTGCAAGTGAGCCAAATCATGCTGCCGAATCGGCATGAGACAATAATCGCAGATGCCCCATAGTATAACACTGGGACGAGTGCTATGCAATGGTTTATTAATACATTAGTAATTTGTATGATAAAACCATCTAATCTGCTTATAGAAAAATATTGTTTTAATTTCTATTTCATAAGTTAATAGTTCACAAGAAAATAAGTAAATTTGTAATATATCTTCTGCTTCTTTCTCCTCATGGATTGACCTGTCACTCTCAATCCAGGGGTAATATCTATAAAATCCATATTCAGTGCAGAAGACGACAGTTGGTGCTTATAAAATTCTATGGTGGGGGGAGCTAGAGGCAAAGACTGACATTCTACTGCAAGTTCTCCTGAAACGACGCTTACAGCTCTCCATAGAACTCTGTGAGCACCTACTGTCATTTGCTATCTCAGTAATGGGAAAGTCTGTGAATTGAGAATTTTTAGAATAAAAGATCAGTCCTAGAGCAAAAAGAAGCAGATTTCTTCTAAAAAGACACAATACAAAGTTTCTTATTTTCACATGATCTATTAATTTATGGAGAAAAAAAATTAAAACATCAGTTGCTCGTTAACTCTTCAGTACCACGTGCTATATTTACAACCCTAAGAGGTAGTGCTGGCTGACCATTTAAGGTCCAATGACCAGCGTTAGACAAAAATATCATCTTGCCCATATAGAACTCATTAGCAATGAGGCCACCAAATCTATGGAAGGTTTCATCTGTCAGACTCTGACAAGTTTTAGTGGACAAACAAAGGCCCCCAGACCAGCTCTGAGATACCTCCTATTAGACCATACCGGAGACCGTAGTGAACCATGGGGTGGGGATGTCAATCTCAGAACGGGATAGCAGACTGCTAGGAAATGCCATTACTTTATGATCAACAGGGACCCCAACTCTGGAACTGGCACCGATCCTGAGAAAGACAGAAGACGGGCCTGTAACGGTTGATGTAGGAGACCTTCTCCATACAGCTGAATGGGACCGGCCTGGAAAAAAAAACAGCAAAAGGACATCCGCTCTTCATCCGCTTCATTCTCAGTGAGAGCCCCAGTACAGGTTACAGCATCAGATCAGTAGGAGTGTGACACCCACCACCCATCAACTGATGGCTAGTCCAGCAGTGGCGTGAAGTAATCAGTGTTCGGAGCTGGACCACCACAGCCTGAATAGTGGCCGTTCTCGGGTACTGAAGCTCTGCTCCTATTCATTTCAATGGAGTTTAAATCTTGGACAACTTCGTTAATAGCAGCAAGCATTCTATTCCCCTGCAGCGCCATCACAAGGCAAATGGAGCATTACCTGGGGCACGTTGAAATAAATGGGCCGTCCTGGTAATAAACAGACGTAGTAGGTCCTTCAGAAAGGCTCGCAGCCTTCCAATTATTGAGTAGGGATTCTAAATTGTGGTTTCTTAATCTAGCAAAACCCCCTTAAATGCAGGGAACTGTAATTTGAATGTTTTGAGACTTGCCAGCAGTAGACAATACGTAAAAATAGGAATTAGGAATGGATTATTGAGTTCATAGCTGACTTAATCTTTAAATGACTATGGCCGTCTGGGTCTTTGGATACCGCTTCCCTAGGTAGAGAGAAAATCATCCATTCATTTCACCCTCTGTGTGATATCATCGTAATCTCTACTTAATGGCGGCCTCCAGCAGACTCCAAGTGTCCTTCAGGATCTGTGTTATTTAGCACCAGGCTCCCTTGGGTGGTGATGTCACCCTTCTTTCTATGTTCGCTCCTATGTTTTCTTTCTCTTTTTCCGGTGATGCATGGAGATTTTATCCTTCCATTGCTGACATCGAAAAATAGAGAACAGGGCAGGATTAGAAGCGGCACAGGAGAGGTTCATGACTGCTCCATTTAAAGTTCTGATTTGTAGTGGTAGAACACAGAACTCGTACTATCATGCGAGTTAGGTGCTCAAGTAGGGCATCCAGCCCAAAGCAATCTAGATAATAGAGAAACTTGGCACTCAAAAATACTTTAGCGTGGATACTTATTTATACAATGTGCATCCATAGAGACAAAAGTTGAATGTTTTCGGTCCACATCCGGACCTTCATCAGAACAATTATACTAGTATACTGGGAAATACATATATCCTGTGTGTGTGTCCGCGACATGGAGGGTGACAAAAGTCGCGTGGCGAGTTGCGCCATTTAAAGTTCTGATCATTGCCTCAGCCCTGCCATAACAGTAAGGGCTCATACTACATTCCTATAGCTGCACAGCATCCAAGTTATACAAGGCCATGAGAGAAGACCCACCGAAAGCTATAGCGCTTCCCATCCACAATCTATCACAAATTTCCGCAACCTTTCTATTCGTATACCCATTCACCCAGGCCCCGCTTCCCCAGTCTCACTAGCAGGAGATCTATGGAACGCACGCTCAACGCTGCAACAAACTTTCATAAATCCATGATCTTTTCATCACAAACTTTCCTTCTATGGCAGAACCTGGCTCACCTCCATTGTGTAGGTGCTGGTTTTCTCTTGTCAGACAACTGCTCCTTTACCCCTGTTCCACTGCCACCCTTTGTAACTCTACCTTCTTTTGAGGTGCACTCTGTACACATCTACTCCCCCTCCAACCGACTGTCATTTACTGTCCCCCAGGGCCAGCCACCACCTTTTTTTGACCACTTCACCACCTGGATACTTCATTTCCTTTCCACTGACATCCCCGCTATCATTATGGATGACTTCAACATCCCCATTGACACTTCCCACTCTGATGTTTCTCAGCCTCTACCTCTCACTTCCTCATTCTGTATGCTCAATGGTCTTCTGCAGCCACTCACTCGTCTCTGTTCCCTATCTAACCTTTCTAACTCACATCACCCTCTGTCTGACCACAACCTAGGTACACACATTCTCTTCCCTCTCCTCTCCTGGTACACAATCCCTTTTCCACAAACTTGCACTCCCTCACATAAATCTCAGACACCTTTATTCACACTCTCTTTCTGAGTCCCTTCTCCCTCTTTCAAACATAGGTTCTTTACATGATGCAGATGATGCTGCCACTTTATATAACACCACAGGAGTTGCAACTCTCAAATCTGGTGCCCCTTCACACATACCAAAGCTCGCACAATCAACAGGCAACTCTGGCACACCAGCTTGACTAAAGAATTGAGGTGGGCGTCTAGGGTTGAGGAGCGGAGATGGAAATGATCCCACTCCAACGAGCACTTCATCACATTCAAAGAATCTCTCACCACTTTCAAGTACACACTCACTGCAGCAAAACAAACTTACTCTCTCTCATATCCTCCCTGTCTCACAACCCTAAACAGCTATTCAACACTTTCAATTCTCTCCTCAATCCCCCAGCACCTCCTTCCTCTCTTCTCATCTCAGCTGAAGACTTTGCCTCATTCTTCAAGCAGAAGATTGATAACATCAGATAAAGCTTTGGCCTACAGCCCCCATAGCCCCTCCTTATAACTACTCAGCCCTCCTCCACCAAAACCAGCTTCCCCACCCTTACAGAATATCAAGTTTCTTCTCTACTGTCAAGATCACATCTCAGCACCCGTGTACTCAATCCTATCCCATCCCACTTCATTCCGAACCTCACCACAGTCTTCATCCCAACCGTAACTCATCTCTTCAACCTATGACTAATAACTGGTGTGTTTCGCCACATGCTTCAAACATGATTCGATCACACCCATCCTCATAAAGCCCTCCCTTGACCCATCTCTATGCAACACTGCTGCTGGCGCTCCTGCATAGTGTTCCCTTCTCTCTCCATGCAGTGACGCCGGCTTACTCACCGCCCCAGCCCTGTGTCGTTCTCTTCCTGCTTTTTAGTTGTGCGTGCCAAAGTCTGGCAGCGCGCCTAGTACGCACGTGCACATGCTCCTTTTAGGGGCATCGCACACATTATGCTAAATGCTCTTAGCCTGTTGCTGAGAGGCATTTAGCATAAGTAGACCTGCATGATGGCTCCTAACCAGGGGTTCCATCTGAATTACATATTTCAGAGACTTACATGGAAACCGCAATGTAAGCGCTCAGCGCAGAGTGAAGGATAAATGTGCGCCAAGCCTTACTGCAATCTTTGTGAGGCAGAATGAAAAAATCAACAGCAGGTGAAGAACTTATTTCTTTTTTACGCCGTTCCTCGTACGGTATAAGTCATTAGGCAACTTTATTCTTCATGTCTGGGCAATTACACCGATATCAGATTTATATCGGGTTTTTATGTTTGGCTGCTGTCAATACAAAGATGCTTTTTATTGCAAAAAATTTTGCATCACCACATTTTGACAGCTATAATTTTTCCATATTTCGACCAACAGAGTCATGTTATGGCTTGTTTTTTTGCAGGACAAATTGACATTTTTATTGGTTTCATTTTCGGGCATATGACTTTTTATATCGCTTTGTATTCCAATTTTTGGGAGGTAGAGTGAACAAAAAACAGCAATTCAGGATTTTTTTTATACAGTTACACATGTGGTAAAATTGAAAAGGTAACTTTATTCTTCAGGTCAGTAGATTACACTGATACCCCATTTATACCTTTTTATGCCTTGGTGCTTTTACACAATGAGAACTATTTTATAGAAAAAAATATTTATTTTTCTACCACTTTATTCTGAGAGCTATAACTTTTTTATTTTTCACTGATAGCGCTTTATGGCTGCTTGTTTTTTGTGGGACAAGATGATGTTTTCAGCAGTACCATTTTTATTTACATTCGTCTTTTTGATCGCGTTTTATTGTACTTTTTGTTCTGTGGTATGATGATAAAGCATAGTTTTTTGCCTCATTTTTTTTTACTCCTGTCACCTCACTGACGTCAGAAAGTTCTCACGCTTGCGGTGCCATCAGCAAGGTCCTAGAAGTTTGCATCCAATGAACTCAGTTCAACTCGCTGACATCAGGGCGAGCACCGTGGGAAAAGATATAGCGGTGTTTGCTCTGACGTGAGTGAGTTGAACTCAATTCATTAGCTCTGAATTCGCAGGACCTTTCTGACAGCACCATGAACGTGTGAACTTTCTCACGCTCGCGGTGACATCAGTGAGGTGAAAGGAGTTCACCGCGAGGCGAGGCACTGAGCTAATCACACACAGCTTAATGTCTCTGCTGGATGGCAGGCTGTTGTGTGATGCAACAATGCAGCCTGAAATGTAGATGTAGCAGACCTAGACATGTCACAGGACAAATGGATTTTTTATCTTCTTGGCGGATAGGTGAGGAATATTGTTGTCTATTATTTTAATTCTGTTACAGGGGACATTGGCATCAATGGAATGAGCGATGACAAGTATGGTTTAATTTAGATTCATTAAAGGAGTCTATATTATTCTTTCTTAAAGGACTTTATTCTGGGTGTCTTAGTAACATAGTAACATAGTTAGTAAGGCCGAAAAAAGACATTTGTCCATCCAGTTCAGCCTATATTCCATCATAATAAATACCCAGATCTACGTCCTTCTACAGAACCTAATAATTGTATGATACAATATTGTTCTGCTCCAGGAAGACAAGGAAGTCTTATAAATGCCTCTCCATAACTAACCTCTAGGCTTGATGTCACCTGACAATACAATGGTGACATCAACTCCCCCTATCACCACACTTGTCATGGCACCAGAGCAAGTGGGAAGAGCGAGGCTAAGTGCTAGAATTGGCACATCTTATAGACGCCTTTTCTGTGGTGACATGTTTTTAGTCTGAGGGGTGTCCAATCTCCATGAACCCTTCCTAGGCTATTAATATCAACCCACAGCTGTCTGTGGAAGAAAAAGTATAGTAAACTACACATACAAAGGACTGATTATATATCTCACTCACATCTTTCTATGTTTTTGCATCTTTCTATGTATCTATCGATCTAATAACTAGGTATCCATCTATCTACTATCCATCTATATATATATATATGTATATATATATATATATATATATATATACAGTGGGGCAAAAAAGTATTTAGTCAGTCAGCAATAGTGCAAGTTCCACCACTTAAAAAGATGAGAGGCATCTGTAATTTACATCATAGGTAGACCTCAACTATGGGAGACAAACTGAGAAAAGAAAATCCGGAAAATCACATTGTCAGTTTTTTTATCATTTTATTTGCATATTATGGTGGAAAATAAGTATTTGGTCAGAAACAAACAATCAAGATTTCTGGCTCTCACAGACCTGTAACTTCTTCTTTAAGAGTCTCCTCTTTCCTCCACTCATTACCTGTAGTAATGGCACCTGTTTAAACTTGTTATCAGTGTAAAAAGAAACCTGTGCACACCCTCAAACAGTCTGACTCCAAACTCCACTATGGTGAAGACCAAAGAGCTGTCAAAGGACACCAGAAACAAAATTGTAGCCCTGCACCAGGCTGGGAAGACTGAATCTGCAATAGCCAACCAGCTTGGAGTGAAGAAATCAACAGTGGGAGCAATAATTAGAAAATGGAAGACATACAAGACCACTGATAATCTCCCTTGATCTGGGGCTCCACGCAAAATCCCACCCCGTGGGGTCAGAATGATCACAAGAACGGTGAGCAAAAATCCCAGAACCACGCGGGGGGACCTAGTGAATGAACTGCAGAGAGCTGGGACCAAGGTAACAAGGCCTACCATAAGTAACACACTATGCCACCATGGACTCAGATCCTGCAGTGCCAGACGTGTCCCACTGCTTAAGCCAGTACATGTCCGGGCCCGTCTGAAGTTTGCTAGAGAGCATTTGGATGATCCAGAGGAGTTTTGGGAGAATGTCCTATGGTCTGATGAAACCAAACTGGAACTGTTTGGTAGAAACACAACTTGTCGTGTTTGGAGGAAAAAGAATACTGAGTTGCATCCATCAAACACCATACCTACTGTAAAGCATGGTGGTGGAAACATCATGCTTTGGGGCTGTTTCTCTGCAAAGGGGCCAGGACGACTGATCCGGGTACATGAAAGAATGAATGGGGTCATGCATCGTGAGATTTTGAGTGCAAACCTCCTTCCATCAGCAAGGGCATTGAAGATGAAACGTGGCTGGGTCTTTCAACATGACAATAATTCAAAGCACACCGCCAGGGCAACGAAAGAGTGGCTTCGTAAGAAGCATTTCAAGGTCCTGGAGTGGCCTAGCCAGTCTCCAGATCTCAACCCTATAGAAAACCTTTGGAGGGAGTTGAAAGTCCGTGTTGCCAAGCGAAAAGCCAAAAACATCACTGCTCTAGAGGAGATCTGCATGGAGGAATGGGCCAACATACCAACAACAGTGTGTGGCAACCTTGTGAAGACTTACAGAAAACGTTTGACCTCTGTCATTGCCAACAAAGGATATATTACAAAGTATTGAGATGAAATTTTGTTTCTGACCAAATACTTATTTTCCACCATAATATGCAAATAAAATGTTAAAAAAACAGACAATGTGATTTTCTGGATTTTTTTTTCTCAGTTTGTCTCCCATAGTTGAGGTCTACCTATGATGTAAATTACAGACGCCTCTCATCTTTTTAAGTGGTGGAACTTGCACTATTGCTGACTGACTAAATACTTTTTTGCCCCACTGTATATATATATATATATATATATATATATATATATATATATATATATACACACATTTTTACACAGGTGCTGCTCACAAAACTAGAATATCATCAAAAAGTTAATTTATTTCAGTTTTTCAATACAAAAAGTGAAACTTATATACCGTATATACTCGAGTATAAGCCGAGATTTTCAGCCCAAAATTTTGGGCTGAAAGTGCCCCTCTCGGCTTATACTCGAGTCACGGTCTGTGGCAGGGTCGGCGGGTGAGGGGGAGAGGGCGCTGAGGCATACTCACCTAGTCCCGGCGATCCTGGCGCTCCCCCTGCCCGTCACACGGTCTTCGGTGCTGCAGTTCTTCTCCTCTTCAGCGGTCACGTGGGACCGCTCATTAGAGAAATGAATATGCGGCTCCACCTCCCATAGGGGTGGAGCTGCATATTCATTTCTCTAATCAGCGGTGCCGCTGACCGCTGATAGAGGAAGAGGCTGCGGCACCGAAGACCATGTGACAGGCAGAGAGAGCGGGACGCCGGGAGCAGGTAAGTATGTAATATTCACCTATCCCCGTTCCACACGCCGGGCGCCGCTCCATCTTCCCGGCGACTCTCCGCTCTGACTGTGCAGGTCAGAGGGCGCGATGACGCACATAGTGTGCGCGGCGCCCTCTGCCTGATCAGTCAGTGCGGAGAGACCCCAGGACCAGACGCTGGGAGCTGCAAGCAAGAGAGGTGAGTATGGTGTTTTTTTTTTATTGCAGCAGCAGCAGCAGCAATGGCACAGCTTTCTATGGCACAGCTATGGGGAAATACTGAACGGCGCAGAGTACTATATGGCAGCTATGGGGCAATAATGAACGGTGCAGAGCACTATATGGCACTGCTATGGGGCAATACTGAACGGTGCAGAGCACTATATGGCAGCTATGTGGCAATAATGAACGGTGCAGAGCACTATATGGCACAGCTATGGGGCAATAATGAACGGTGCAGAGCACTATATGGCAGCTATGGGGCAATACTGAACGGCGCAGAGCACTATATGGCAGCTATGGGGCAATAATGAACGGCGCAGAGCACTATATGGCACAGCTATGGGGCAATACTGAACGGCGCAGAGCACTATATGGCAGCTATGGGGCAATAATGAACGGTGCAGAGCACTATATGGCAGCTATGGGGCAATACTGAACGGCGCAGAGCACTATATGGCACAGCTATGGGGCAAAATACTGAACGGCGCAGAGCACTATATGGCACAGCTATGGGGCAATAATGAACGGTGCAGAGCACTATATGGCACAGCTATGGGGCAAGAATGAACAGTGCAGAGCACTATATAGCACAGCTATGGGGCAATAATGAACGGCGCAGAGCACTATATGGCACAGCTATGGGGCAATAATGAACGGCGCAGAGCACTATATGGCACAGCAATGGAGCAATAATGAACGGTGCAGAGCACTATATGGCACATCTATGGGGCAATAATGAACGGTGCAGAGCATTATATGGCACAGCTTTATATGGCACATCTATGGGGCAATAATGAACAGTATGGAGCATCAATTTAAATTTTGAAATTCACCGGTAGCTGCTGCATTTCCTACCCTAGGCTTATACTCGAGTCAATAAGTTTTCCCAGTTTTTTGTGGCAAAATTAGGGGGGTCGGCTTATACTCGAGTATCTACGGTATTATATAGAGTCATTACAAACAGAGTGATCTATTTCAAGTGTTTATTTCTGTTCATGTTGATGATTATGGCTTACAGTCAATGAAAATCCAAAAGGCATTATCTCAGTAAATTAGAATAATTAACAAAAACACCTGCAAAGGCTTCCTAAGTCTTTAAAAATGTCCCTTCGTTGTTTCAGTAGGCTCTACAATCATGGGGAAGACTGCTGACTTGACAGATGTCCAGAACGTAGTCATTGACACACTCCACAAGGAGGGTAAGCCACAAAAGGTCATTGCTAAAGGAGCTGGCTGTTCACGGAGTGCTGTATCCAAGCTTATTAATGGAAAGTTAAGTGGAAGGAAAAAGTGTGGTAGAAAAAGAAAAAGGTGGACAAGCAACCGGGATAACCGCAGCCTTGAAAATATTGTAAAAAAAGGCCATTCAAAAATTTGGGGGAGATACACAAGGAGTGGACTGCTGCTGGAGTCATTGCTTCAAGAGCCATCACACAAAGACATATCCAGGACATGGGCTACAAGTGTCGCATTCCTTATGTCAAGCCACTCATGGCCAATAGACAACGCCAGAAGCATCTTATCTGGGCAAAGGAGAAAAAGAACGGGAGTGTTGCTCAGTCGTCCAAGGTGATGTTTTCAGATTAAAGTAAATTTTGCATTTTGTTTGGAAATCAAGGTCCCAGAGTCTGGAGGAAGAGTGGAGAGGCCACAATCCAAGCTGCTTGAGGTCTAGTGTGAAGTTTCCACAATCAGTGATGGTTTGGGAGCCATGTCATCTGCTGGTGTAGGTCCACTGTGATTTATCAAGACCAAAGTCAGCGCAGCCGTCTATCAGGAAATTTTAGAGCAGTTCATGCTTCCCTCTGCCGACAAGCTATTTGGAGATGGAAATTTCATTCTCCAGCAGGACTTGGCACCTGTCCACACTGCGAAACGTACCAGTACCTGGTTTACAAACAACAGTATCACTGTGCTTCATTGGCCAGCAAACTTGCCTGACCTTAACCAAATAGGGAATCTATGAGGTTTTGTAAAGAGGAAGAAGAGACCTAACAATGCAGAAGAGCTGAAGGTTGCTATCAAAGGTATCAAAGCAAACATAACACCTCAGCAGTGCCACAGGCTAATCACCCCTACCAAGTATTGAGTGCATTTACTGAACATAAATTTCAGTAGGACAACATTTCGGATTTTAAAATTTTTCAAGCTGGTGTTATAAAGTATTCTAATTTACTGAGATAATGCCTGTTGGGTTTTCATACAGCCATAATCAGAAAGCCAAAACAGAAATAAACACTTGAAATAGATCACTCTGTGTGTAATGACTCTATCTAATATATGAGTTTTAGTTTTTGTATTGAAGAACTGAAATAAATTAACTTTTTGTTGATATTCTAATTTTGTGAGAAGCATCTGTATATATATATACTGTGTAATATATATATATATATATATATATATATATATATATCTCTTGCAGAATATTTCCTTGGAAAACTAGGTGTAAATTACACAGAGAATTGCTCTATGTAAAAGCTCATGTTAAAATCGTATTGCAATCTGATTGCATTTGCATGTAAATCTGATGTTAGGTATTAAAATTGGATTTTACTCTCATAAAAATTGCATAACACTTGCCTGACTTTTCAGGACTGAAATCGGACTGTATTTTTTCACGGTGATGGGTATGAGACTTAAGACTAACATTGGGCAACCTGCCGATATCGATAGGCTCAACTCCAGTCTTATGGGTAAAAATGAGATTCGGACGTATGTGCTGCCAGAGCCATAGACTATAATGGTGTTGGCAGAGCGAATGGGCGCTCTGACGTGCATCATTGTCGGGCGTGTATGCCTGCTGGAGGCGGATAGCTGGAAGCAGTCAACTTACATCTGACTGTCCGCCTCCAGTAGGCAGTCTACTACGTGGCAGTCTACTAAGCCTGAGTGTCTGCCTCCAGTAGGTGTACATGCCAGAAAATGATGCACGTGCGCTCTGCCAACACCATTATAGTCCATGGCCCCTTCGGCGCATACATCTGTGGGTGGCTGTAGCGTAGATACCGGGTGGGCCCAGGGGGCCATCGCCCCAATCCCCATGCTCTGAGAGGGCCCATCCGCTACTGTAACTGTATCATCGTGTGCACAGCGCGCCGATACCATTTACATTCTGCGGCAGAGCAGGGCGAATCGACCTCCCTCCTCTGCCACCCGGCCGCTATTTGGGCCCCTGAGCAGGCGGGGGGCCTAATGCCAGCCATGGCACCCCGTCTGTCATCGCAGGTTCAGCTGTATCGGCTACATGCCAATACAGCTGACCGCATTGATGAGAGGAGCGCTACGCCCCTTCTCCCATTATCCTCCTGTCAGCATCTGATGTCACTGACGCCGACACTGACAGCGGGCTCGATGATGTCACTACCCGGCGTCAACAGCCCGGAGATGTGCAGGCGCTCAGAGCAGCGGAGGAACCAGGAAGAAGAGAGGTGAGTATTTTTATGGGGGCTGCCTTATACTACAGGGTCTGCCTATGGGGTGCTGTCTTATACTACAGAGTCTTCCCATGGGGGGCTTCCTTATACTATAGAGTCTGCCTATGGGGCTGCCTTATACTACAGAATCTGCCTATGGGGATGCCTTATACTACAGGGTCTGCCTATGGGGGCTGCCTTATACTACAGGGTCTGCCTATGGGGTGCTGCCTTATACCAGAGGGTCTGCCTATGGGGTCTTCCTTATACTACAGAGTCTGCCTATGGAGTGCTGCCTTATGCTATAGAGTCTATCTATGGGGTGCTGCCTTATACTAGAGGGTCTGCCTATGGAGGGCTTCCTTATATTACAGAGTCTGCCTATTGGGTGCTGTCTTATACTACAGGGTCTGCCTCTGGGGGGCTTCCTTATACTACAGAGTCTGCCTATGGGGTGCTGCCTTTATGCTACAGAGTCTGCCTTTGGGGGCTGCCTCATACTACAGGGTCTGCCTATAGGGGTGCATTATTACATAGTTAGTAAGGCCGAAAAAAGACATTTGTCCATCCAGTTCAGCCTATATTCCATCATAATAAATCCCCAGATCTACGTCCTTCTACAGAACCTAATAATTGTATGATACAATATTGTTCTGCTCCAGGAAGACATCCAGGCCTCTCTTGAACCCCTCGACTGAGTTCGCCATCACCACCTCCTCAGGCAAGCAATTCCAGATTCTCACTGCCCTAACAGTAAAGAATCCTCTTCTATGTTGGTGGAAAAACCTTCTCTCCTCCAGACGCAAATAATGCCCCCTTGTGCCCGTCACCTTCCTTGGTATAAACAGATCCTCAGCGAGATATTTGTATTGTCCCCTTATATACTTATACATGGTTATTAGATCGCCCCTCAGTCGTCTTTTTTCTAGACTAAATAATCCTAATTTCGCTAATCTATCTGGGCATTGTAGTTCTCCCATCCCCTTTATTAATTTTGTTGCCCTCCTTTGTACTCTCTCTAGTTCCATTATATCCTTCCTGAGCACCGGTGCCCAAAACTGGACACAGTACTCCATGTGCGGTCTAACTAGGGATTTGTACAGAGGCAGTATAATACTCTCATCATGTGTATCCAGACCTCTTTTAATGCACCCCATGATCCTGTTTGCCTTGGCAGCTGCTGCCTGGCACTGGCTGCTCCAGGTAAGTTTATCATTAACTAGGATCCCCAAGTCCTTCTCCCTGTCAGATTTACCCAGTGGTTTCCCGTTCAGTGTGTAATGATGACTATATGTAGGCCTATGGAGAGTGCATTATACTATATTGAGGACTAGCTGGTGTGTTATACTATATGGAGGCTATCTAGGGGGCCATCATACAGTGTGGAGATTACAGTGAGGGGGTCATCATACAGTGTTGGAGCCATCAAACAGTTTGGGGGCTACTAAGGGGTCAGTATACTGTGTGGGTGATACTATACAGTGAGGGTACACTATTCTGTGTATAAGAGAGCATCATACTGTGTATAGGGGAGCTGTACAAGGGGGAGACCCGAGATATTATTAAATGTAAAGTGGGCACTTATTGTTATAGGGGAACTCAGGTTACTGTGACTGTCAAAGGGGCACACAAAGGGCATTATTACATTCTAGGGGCAAAATGTGGGCTCTGTTTTCTAGGGCACTTGCACCCAGCATTACTATATTCTGGAGGGTTGCTTTAGAAATTAGAGGGCACAGAGACCCACACAGCAGGTGCAGTAATAAGGACACATACGGCAGCAGCTCAGTATTGGGGTATCAGGGGCAGTAATAGGAACACATACGGCAGCAGCGGCTCAGTATTGGGGTATCAGGTGCAGTAATAGGGACACATACGGCAGCAGCGGCTCAGTATTGGGGAATCAGGTGCAGTAATGGGGACACATACGTCAGCAGCGGCTCAGTATTGGGGTATCAGGTGCAGTAATAGGGACACATACGGCAGCAGCGGCTCAGTATTGGGGAATCAGGTGCAGTAATGGGGACACATACGTCAGCAGCGGCTCAGTATTGGGGTATCAGATGCAGTAATTGGGTCACATATGGCAGCAGCGGCTCAGTATTGGGGTATCTGGTGCAGTAATAGGGACACATACGGCAGCAGCGGCTCAGTATTGGGGTATCAAAAGGATGAGGGGTTTGTGCAGGTTGTGAATAGATGGTGATGGGGCTGGAATGTGAGAAGTGAAATGTGTCTTTGTTGTAATCTCTGCAGATGAGTCGTGGCTTGGAGAAGTTGTCATGTCGGTCTGGGCCAGATGGAAAATACCGGAAAAGTGAACGATTCCATCAGAAAGAACGTCAGCGGTAAGAGATTATCTGTAACTGTGCTGTGATCTCTTATATGTTCTGTAGGGCTAGTATCTACCACTGACCATATGGCGGTAATATCCATATTGGTCTTTGTATAGAGATTATTTTCAGCAACAGCGCGGTCATCTGCTGAGGTTCTCCTCCACTATTAGGGGGCATCACCCAGTTGTAATGAAGGTTACCTGGTAAGGGGCCCACTCAGAAGCTTCACCCCCCCACCCCCCGAACCAAAACCCTAGCTACGCCTCTGGTGGGTGGGTTCAGAAGTATGCCCCGATGGCATAAATGCGCCCTAAGAGATCCCCCGTCAGCTGATTTTGGGGTGATAAGGATCCTATCCTGTCCAACTTCAGACTGCTGATCCTCCTGTAAGAGATAAGCCAGAGATGTCTGACAGCGGCTCTTTAGTTGAGAACACATTAGCACTCGAGCGCTCCTGTGTACGGGAGCATTAGACAATATAGCGGGCTGCCGAACAATCAGCCGACCGCTATCTAACGTGTATGGGGGGCTATAATCTCCCTAAGAGGAGCTTAACTTACATGGTCTCACTGCTGGGAGTTCACACAGTAATGTGATCATGGGGGGAGCGATGCTCTGTAACTGCTGCAGGGAAAACAAAGCATCGCATGGTGCTCAGTAAAATCAGTTCTGCGGATCAATTTCTATGGGGGGTTTTCCATCCAAATTTTGACAGCTGTAAGAGTTTTCAGCTGCTGTAATAAAATTTTTTTTGCATCAGTCCTATTTCTCTGTATAGTCATGTCGACAGATGGGCAATTTTATGGCTATTACAGCTACCACACATGATGTCACTCATCTTTCCTAAAATCCTGAATGGCAGATCTCCCGAAGACTATATTCACACATCTGTTGAACACATGGGGGTTTTTTTTTGCGGTCAGCGGACTGACATAATTTTTAAGAAATGTCGCTGTGTGAGTAGATCCTCTTCTCATCGGTTTTGCAGTTCTGAGTCAGCACTTAAAATGTATGGGAATCCATATTAAACCGATGAAACACAGAAACTTTGTACTTCAGTTTTCCATCAGAGTTTAATCCGTTTATAAATTATTCATTGTTAAAGGAGTATTCCCATCTCCAAGATCCTATCGCAATATATAGTAGGTGTAATAATAGTAATATTAGCAAAAACCTCCAGTTAGAAATGTAGTACAGTTCTTCTGATTAGCTATGTCGCTAACCCCATGCGCAAGGCTTTACAGTTGCTTAGGCATCTATGGTTATACGATACGATACACTTTATTGATCCCGGGGGAAATTATGGCCATATCAACTAATTAACTGTCACTATGTGAGTGGCTATAACCATGGATTCCTAATCTCTGTACATGGGGTAAGCAACATAGCTAATGAGAAGAACTATACTACATTTCTAATTGGAGGTATTTGCTAATATTATTATTATTATTATTACACCTACTACATATTGGGAGAGAATTTTAGAGATGAGAATACCCCTTTAAGAGTCAATGGATTAAAAAACAAAGATTATACTGTCTACCTTGCTTCAGCTTGCAGAATAATAGAAATGTTTTTATTTTAAAAACGGATGAGAAAAAAAAAACTGATATAAAAAGGAGGAATAACCACATGGGAGAAAGAAAAGACACGGATGCGTGCATGTAGCCTAATCATGCACATTTTACATCTTTTGTTGCGCAGTTTTGCTGCATAAAACTGAGGTTATACACAGAAGCAAAAAGGAGTTTTGGTTTGTTATAAAATATATTTTATTATTACGTGTATAAAAAATAGCTAGTATGCCCAAAAACGTGAAAGACGTCAAAAACCCAAACATTGGCTTCCCTGAGGAAGCGAGATCAAACATGCGAAACGCAGGTCGGGGAGGATTTCCGTAACTCTGCGTAGTGCACTTCCTTTCGGGTATGTTTGCCATATACTTATCGTGCCGTATAAAATTATTGTGGAGCTGCTAGTGTTACCGCTAGTGATGAGCGAATATGCTCGTTACTCGAGATTTCCCGAGCACGCTCGGGGGTCCTCCGAGTATTTTTTAGTGCTCGGAGATTTAGTTTTCCTCACCTCAGCTGAATGATTTACATCTGTTAACCAGCATAAGTACATGTGGGGGTTGCCTGGTTGCTAGGGAATCCCCACATGTAATCAAGCTGGCTAGTAGCTGTAAATCATCCAGCTGAGGTGAGGGAAAACTAAATCTCCGAGCACTAAAAAATACTCGGAGGACACCCGAGTGTGCTAGGGAAATCTCGAGTAACGAGTATATTCGCTCATCACTAGTTACCGCCATAAACAGTGAGAAGGCTTTTTTTTCAGGTCGAAACGGTCTAATCTCTAATTTAATTCTGCATCCAGTGGATTTGATATGTCTAATAAACCTGAGGCGGCCTGCAGCTCACACTGCCATATTTCATGTATCTCGTGGTCCATCGGAACTAACGAGGCGTTAACGATGAGAGAAAACACAGCCGGCTTAGCGGGCAGCCCTGCGTGTCATGACAAGTTACCGCTAATGCCAGGACATTGATAACATATCTGTGGAGGACAAGTGCGGGAGCTATTTACGCTACGAGTCACTTCTCAGCTGCCACGTTGTAATCTGCGCTCTCCACCAGCTCCACGCCGTCGTGTTAAACCTTCACACAATGGACGGCTGATATTAGTCGTGTTGTCATCTGCAGAATAACCGCTCGTTCAGTTACCGGTATGGTGATTAGGCTCCGTGGTCGGTTAAATTGGGAACGACAGACCATTGTATTTGTTCAAAGGATCCTGAGGGCGCGGAGGTTTGAGAGAAGCTCAGGATTATTGTCAGGAAGGTGAGCGGCCTCCAAACATTGTGCCTGTGAGATGACATTTATGGCAATATAATCAGCACCTTACAGGATTATATGGTCGGATCACTTCACGATAATCCACTCCCACATATTAAAGAGGGGTGAAGGCTCCGTTCCCACTAGTTAGTCAATTCATTAAATAATTCTACTTTTATTTCATAAACAGGAACGTTTTTTTTAGTACTTTCCTATGGAAGCCGTAGCGTTTATTAATACATTAACCCCTTCACCCACGGGTCATTTTTCGTTTTTGCATTTCGATTTTTCCTCCCCTTCTTCCCCGAGTCATAATTTTTTTTGTTTTTCATTACGGCCGTGTGAGGGCTTATTTTTTGCAGGACGAGTTGTACTATTGAACGAGACCATTGATTTTTACCATATCGTGTATTGCAAAAAGGGAAACAAAATTCGCAGTGCGATGAAATTACAAAAAGAGTGCAATTTCACAATTTTTTTTTTTTTTTACAATGGTCACTAAATGCTAAAACTGACCTGCCATTATGATTGTCCAGGTCATTACGAGATCATTGACACCAAACATGACTAGGTTATTTTTTTACTTAAGTGGTGAAAAAAAATCCAAAGTTTGTTAAAAAAAAACAACGTAATTTTCCGAGCCCTGTAGTATTTCCATTTTTCGGGACATGGGGCTGGGTGAGGGCTTATTTTTTGCGCAATGAGCTGATGTTTCTATTGATACTATTTTGGTGTAGATACGATGTTTTGATTGCCTGTTATTGCATGTTAATATAATGTTACAGCAACAAGAAAACCTGTAATTCTGGAGTTTTTTTTTTCTCATTACGCAGTTTACAGATCTGATTGATTCTTATATATTGATAGATTGGGCGTTTCTGAACGCGGCAATACCAAATATGCGTTTTTTTTAATTGTTTTATTTTGAATGGGGAAAATGTATATATAGATATATATTTTTTTTAAATATTTTTAAAAACATTTATTTTTACTTTACACTTGGTTCAATAGTCTCCATGGGAGACTAGAAGCTGTGGTCTTCTGATCACTTGTGCTACACACAGCAAGGCTTCAGCTTTGCTCTATGTAGCAAGAATGCTCACTTACTATGAGTGCCGACTGCTGGGTGGCGCTCATAGCAATCTGTCAATGACAACTACAGGGGTCTCCTACAGACCTCGGTTTGTCATGCCAACCTATTGGTGACCTGTGGTTATGTGACACAGGTGCCAATGGGCAGGATTAGTGATGCAATTCTGGTGCGATGGTGTTAAATGCCCCTGTCAGAGATTGACAGCGGCATTTAACAGATTAACAGCCGCGGGTGGATCGCAATTCCACATGCCGCTGTTAGGGGCTCATGTTGAAATCAGCTGACATGCTGGAAAAGATGTGGGCTCAGCGCTGAAGCCCACATCAAAGGGAGAGACCTGACATGCGCCGGACATGTACGGTGCTTGTTGTGAAGTGGTTAAAGGGATTCTTCATTAGGTTTTTGCTACACCATGCTGTAGAGACCCTTATTCCAGCAATGTGTCACTTACTGGACTGCTCACTGTAGTTTTGATAAAATCCTTAATCCATAGAAATTCTGGAACAAAGGAGAAACAAAGTAATTGAGCTCTATCAGTCTGGAAAAGGTTATAAAGCTGTCTCAAAAGCTTTGAGACTAAAGCGAACCACAGTGAGAGCCATTATTCACAAATGGCAAAAATATGGAATAATGGTGAACCTTCCCAGGAGTGGCCGGACAACCAAAATTACCCCAAGAGCACAGCAACGACTCATACAAGAGGTCACCTAAGACCCTACAACAACATCTAAAGAACTGCAGGCCTGACTGGGCAAAAAATGGTCTGGATGGCAGAGTTTCAAGATGAAAACTACTGCTGAGTAACAAGAACACAAAGGCTTTTCTCAGTTTTCCCAGTAAACATCTTGAAGATCCCCAAGACTTTTGGGAGAATACTCTATGGACTGATGACAAAAATTGAACTTTTTTGAAGGTGTTTGTCCCATTACATCTGGTGTAGAAGTAACACAGCATTTCATAAAAGGAACATCATACCAACAGTAAATATGGGGGTGGTAGCGTGATGGTCTGGGGCTGTTTTGCTGCTTCAGTACCCGGAAGACTTGTTGTGGGAAATGGAACCATGAATTTTGCTGTCTGCCAAAAAATACGAAGGAGAATATTTGTGACCCCAAGCTGAAGCCCACTTGGGTTAGGCAGCAGGACAATGATCCTAAACACACAAGCAAGTCCACCTCTGGCTGGCTTAAGAGAAACAAAATTAAGACTTTGGAGTGGCCTAGTCAAAGTCGTGACCTTAATCTGATTAATATACTGTGGCATGACCATAAAAAGGTGGTTCATGCTTGGAAACCCTCCACTGTGGCTGAATTACAACAATTCTGCAAGGATGAGTGGGATAAAATACCTCCAGAGCGTTGTAAAAGACTCATTGTCAGTTATCGCAAATGCTTGATTGCAGTTGTTGCTGCTAATAGTGGCCCAACTAGTTATTAGGTTTAGGGGGCAATTACTTTTTCACACAGGGCCCTGTAGGTTTGGATTTTTTTCCCCCTTAATAATAAAGATCTTCATTTAAAAAATGCATTTTGTGATTACTTGCGTTATCTACAAACTCTAACCCTAACCCTAAAACACAAACTCTAACCCTAACCTTAACCCTAACCCTAACCCAAACTCTAACAAACTCTAACACAAACTCTAACCCTAACCCTAAAACACAAAATCTAACCCTAACCCTAAAACACAAACTCTAACCCTAACCCTAACCCTAAAACACAAACTCTAAACCTAACACTAACCCAAACTCTAACCCTAACCCAAACTCTAACCCTAACACAAACTCTAACAAACTCTAACACAAACTCTAACCCTAACCCTAAAACACAAACTCTAACCCTAACCCTAACACAAGCTCTAACCCTAACCCTAGGGATCCTAACCCTATCCCTTAGGGTTAGGGTTAGGATCCATTAGGGTTAGGGTTAGGGTTTGGGGGTGGCTTATCAGTGTGTATTCTTGTGTTTTTCTATAAAAACACATGCAAACGCATGTGCTTAAAAACGCATGCGTTTACATAGACATCAATACGTTTTTTTGCCGCAAAAAAACGCATGCGTTTTTTTGCGGCAAAAAAAAGCCGCTAAAATTACTACATAAACTCAGAAAAAGTACATGCCTAGGAAAGGCAGCTTTAACAAACGATAAATGCATCCAAAAATTAGAACAAGCGAAAGCTATAGCCTTAAAATAGTGAACATACTTTATTTCAAACAAAAGACGTAAAAAGACATTATCATAAAGGTAAGTAAAAAATGGATTATGCGGATACACAGTGCAAATGATATAATCGCCCCAGACTGGAGCCAGGCAATGTTATGGGTCATAGAATACAGGGTAAGTAAAGAGCATGTAAGCGCTTCAAGAGGCTAATAAGGTGCTAATGTGCTTTGGTGCAGCGATTTTATAAGCAAGAAAAACTGATAGGCCAAGGATTGCAAGCTAGTGCAAGTATGAATATATCCTAGTGGATAAAGTGGCCTAGCTGTATAGACCGCGGTTAAGTAAATGCTTACTATAGCAGACTGACGTGATGACCCAGAGTAAATAAGGCACAGTGGCAAGGACACATTACCTGCAGCCGTGGAGCGATTCCCCGACGCGCGTTTCGCGTGTAGCTTTGACGAGGGGTCAAAGCTACACGCGAAACGCGCGTCGGGGAATCGCTCCACGGCTGCAGGTAATGTGTCCTTGCCACTGTGCCTTATTTACTCTGGGTCATCACGTCAGTCTGCTATAGTAAGCATTTACTTAACCGCGGTCTATACAGCTAGGCCACTTTATCCACTAGGATATATTCATACTTGCACTAGCTTGCAATCCTTGGCCTATCAGTTTTTCTTGCTTATAAAATCGCTGCACCAAAGCACATTAGCACCTTATTAGCCTCTTGAAGCGCTTACATGCTCTTTACTTACCCTGTATTCTATGACCCATAACATTGCCTGGCTCCAGTCTGGGGCGATTATATCATTTGCACTGTGTATCCGCATAATCCATTTTTTACTTACCTTTATGATAATGTCTTTTTACGTCTTTTGTTTGAAATAAAGTATGTTCACTATTTTAAGGCTATAGCTTTCGCTTGTTCTAATTTTTGGATAAAATTACTACATGTTGCATTTCTGCAATACAACGCACGCAGAGAAAAAACGCATGCTTTGCAAAAATGCGTCAAAACGCATGCAAAAAAACGCATGCGTTATAAATGTTAAGTATAGGAAAAAAAACGCATGTTTTTTTGCGTTTTTTAGCGCAAAAACGCAAAAAAAAAACGCAAATGTGAAACCAGCCTAATATTTAAATGTGTTTGGTGATTGAAACATTTAAGTGTAATGCAAAATAATAGGAAATCAGTAAGGGGGCAAACACTTTTTCACACAACTGTAAATATGTAAATGTGATGAAGTCCCTTACAAACTCTTTCATCTTCATCTCAAAGAAGAAGAAAGAAAAAATATTTCAACAAAATCTAATTATCGTTCTCATATGATGAATACCCAAAGGTGTTTGACAATACTTACAGCCTTGAAATGCCTCATCTGACAACAATCGGTCTGGATGGCCCAGTATGATAATGATTTAGTGTCCCGAGGCACTGCAGGTAAAGCACGTGCTGTTGGCCATTCTAAATAAATTGGAATTGAAAAAGTGAGAGACCCCATAAATTTATCTTCTGACATAAAATACAGACAGTCGCTAAAGTCTGTGTTTGAAGGCCATAAGTTGGAAGCACCACCGATCACTGATTTCCAGAGGTTGCAATGTTTGATGAGTCTCCTAAATCAATTTATAGCTATATGGATATTTTAATTTTATTAGTAGGCGGTGAAACTTTCACAGCCATTCTTACATGGAATTTCAAAGTAAGTGCTTCAGGCTCATCAGATTGAGAAGATCTATTTAACTACAGTGGGGAAAAAAAGTATTTAGTCAGTCAGCAATAGTGCAAGTTCCACCACTTAAAAAGATGAGAGGCGTCTGTAGTTTACATCATAGGTAGACCTCAACTATGGGAGACAAACTGAGAAAAAAAAATCCAGAAAATCACATTGTCTGTTTTTTTAACAATTTATTTGCATATTATGGTGGAAAATAAGTATTTGGTCAGAAACAAAATTTCATCTCAATACTTTGTAATATATCCTTTGTTGGCAATGACAGAGGTCAAACGTTTTCTGTAAGTCTTCACAAGGTTGCCACACACTGTTGTTGGTATGTTGGCCCATTCCTCCATGCAGATCTCCTCTAGAGCAGTGATGTTTTTGGCTTTTCGCTTGGCAACACGGACTTTCAACTCCCTCTAAAGGTTTACTATAGGGTTGAGATCTGGAGACTGGCTAGGCCACTCCAGGACCTTGAAATGCTTCTTACGAAGCCACTCCTTCATTGCCCTGGCGGTGTGCTTTGGATCATTGTCATGTTGAAAGACCCAGCCACGTTTCATCTTCAATACCCTTGCTGATGGAAGGAGGTTTGCACTCAAAATCTCACGATACATGGCCCCATTCATTCTTTCATGTACCCGGATCAGTCGTCCTGGCCCCTTTGCAGAGAAACAGCCCCAAAGCATGATGTTTCCACCACCATGCTTTACAGTAGGTATGGTGTTTGATGGATGCAACTCAGTATTCTTTTTCCTCCAAACACGACAAGTTGTGTTTCTACCAAACAGTTCCAGTTTGGTTTCATCAGACCATAGGACATTCTCCCAAAACTCCTCTGGATCATCCAAATGCTCTCTAGCAAACTTCAGACGGGCCCGGACATGTACTGGCTTAAGCATTGGGACACGTCTGGCACTTCAGGATCTGAGTCCATGGTGGCGTAGTGTGTTACTTATGGTAGGCCTTGTTACATTGGTCCCAGCTCTCTGCAGTTCATTCACTAGGTCCCCCCGCGTGGTTCTGGGATTTTTGCTCACCGTTCTTGTGATCATTCTGACCCCACGGGGTGGGATTTTGCGTGGAGCCCCAGATCGAGGGAGATTATCAGTGGTCTTGTATGTCTTCCATTTTCTAATTATTGCTCCCACTGTTGATTTCTTCACTCCAAGTGGGTTGGCTATTGCAGATTCAGTCTTCCCAGCCTGGTGCAGGGCTACAATTTTGTTTCTGGTGTCCTTTGACAGCTCTTTGGTCTTCACCATAGTGGAGTTTGGAGTCAGACTGTTTGAGGGTGTGCACAGGTGTCTTTTTATACTGATAACAAGTTTAAACAGGTGCCATTACTACAGGTAATGAGTGGAGGAAAGAGGAGACTCTTAAAGAAGAAGTTACAGGTCTGTGAGAGCCAGAAATCTTGATTGTTTGTTTCTGACCAAATACTTATTTTCCACCATAATATGCAAAAAAAATGATAAAGAAACAGACAATGTGATTTTCTGGATTTTTTTTTCTCAGTTTGTCTCCCATAGTTGAGGTCTACCTATGATGTAAATTACAGACGCCTCTCATCTTTTTAAGTGGTGGAACTTGCACTATTGCTGACTGACTAAATACTTTTTTGCCCCACTGTATGTCTGCAGTTTTGTATAGTGATATCTTGTGACCAGAGGCATAGCTAGGGTTTAGCTCGGTGAGGGGGTTGGGCGACGGACACCTGAGGGGGCCCCTAACCAGGTAACCATGTTTACAACTAAGGTGGTGCACCCTGATCTTAGGTATAGGAGAACCTCAGCAGATGACTATTCTGTTACTGAAAATAAATCTCTACACAAAGAAAAACACATAACTGCCATAAAGTGACAATATAGTGGTAGATATCAACAGAGGAGTATCTAGGAGGGGCAGGAGGGGCATCTGCCTCAGGTGCAGGCAGCAGAGGGTATCGTCGGGCCACATGGTGATGTGGTCTGAGGTGTTTCCGCCCCACTCGGTCTGAGAAGGTGCTGCGATCAATTGTACTCAAATCTTTCAGATATGGATAATGTGAGAGAAGACACTATGCGGAGGGAGAGCGAAATGCGTGAGAACTGGAGACAATTGAGGGCAATACTGTGAGGAGGCAGTATGGAGGGAGAAAAGTGTGAGAGGTGGGATCTAACACCTATTTCTAACCTGCACAAACTCCTCAGTCTAATGATATCCCAATACTGAGCAGCTGCTGCAGTATGTGTCCCTATTACTGCACCTACTGTGTGGTACAAAAACATCGCTCCTCTTAGTGCCCCACATAGTAATGTCGCCACTGTATACCTTACAAAATAAAATTCCTCCTTTGTGCAGTCTAGATAGTAAAATGTAAAAAATATACATGCTCTGTGAGAATGACCTAGAAAGTAATAATGCATTACATATGCACCTTTGACTATGATAATAATGTTTATGTGCACAAATAGCATTTAATAATATCCGAGTTCCCCATTTACAGTACTAATGTCCTTCGAGTCCCCCCACGTACAGCAATAATGTCCCCTGATCCCCCTATGTACACCTTCCCTATACTCAGTATGATGTCTCCACATCTCCCGCATACAAAGGGTAATGCCCCCAGCTTCCCTAATGCCCCCCAGCTTCCTTATTAACAATATGATGGGCCCACTGCTCCCCTATATATACTATGATAGGCCCACAGCTTCCCTATACACAGTATGATGGGCCCAAAGCTTCTTGATGCACAGTGTGATGGGCCCAGTGATACTATATGCAAAGCATGTGGAACCTTTACCAATAATGCTTCTTAAGTGCCCATATGACATTTAATAATGTCCCATGTCCTCCTGCTTACAGTAGAAGGTCCCTTTATTCCCCCACATACAGTAATAACGTCCCCTGAGTCCTTCCATTTATAGGTCCCCTATTCACAGTATAATGTCTCCGAGCTCCCCTATGCAAGGTGGGATGCCCTCACAACTCCCCCATGCACAGTTAAATGCCCCAGCTCCCTTATAAACCATCTGATTGTTCTACTTCTCCCCTATAAACAGTATGATGTGAGCGATCCCCTATAAACAGTTTGATGGGACCACAGCTTCCCTATGCACGGTATGATGGGACCACAGCTCTCCTGTGCACAGTACAATGCCCTCCATTGCGTCCTATACAGAGTACAATGCCCCCATACTGTATGATGCCCCATACTAGTCCCCACTTTGTATGATGGTCCCCACAGAAAAAAACCATCTGATTGACCGTCAATAAAGCAATGTGCTAGAAGCATCTGGCTATTATGCAGGAACAGGTTAGGCTTGTAATGGGAATCTTTTATTCCGCACAACAGTAATTAGAGCATTTGTTATGATAATTTCTGTATCAACCACAAACAACTGCAAATTAGAGATTCTGTAAATGGGGAAGGAAATCAGCATTTTGTCCCCCTGGACTTTGCTTTTCAATGAGGAATTCTGGACAACTTACCCAGGCAATAGCTGCTAAATACATAGAGACAATTTCTCAGGTGGTTTCCGTTATTGCCTGTCATTAAGGAAATAATTATAATAAATCCGTTAGGATTACATTGTATTTTACAGAAAAAATATCACAGTCATCCACTTTAATTTTGGCGTATTGGTTGTATAGGTAGGTAGCGTCTTGGTTCTAGCCCTCAGTGTGTCTGGGATACAGATCCCTTCTATGGATGGCCGCCAGATCCCCCAGGCTTCCCAGGAAATTTTAAATGGAAGGCCCTGACTAACTGATCGGCCTTCACATCTCGAGAAGGGACCCAGGATCTCTCCTCTGGTCGGTATCCCCTCCAGTGGAAGAGGTACTGGGGAGAGTTATGGACCCTCTGAGAAACCAAAACCCTCTGATGGAGGCCATACGAATAGACAGCAGAATCCGTGAGAGACATGGTGAACAGCAGACCGCATGTTATACTTCCCCGGAACAGGTCCATTTACCCGAGGTTAGAGTTGCCAGTCTTCATGTTGCGGAGAAAAGACGGAGACAAGATCTTGGACTCGGCTTGATGGGAAGACTGCTATCTGGGTGGTAGTTTATCGATTAAGCAAGCAAGCTCATTTTGTTCCTTTGTCAGGATTACCTAATGCAGAGACACTCTCCAGGTTGTTTATTTCTCATATTGTAAGATTACATGGGATCCCTCTGAACATTGTGTCTGATAGGGGAGTATAATTTATCTCTAAATTATGGAGAGCTTTTGCAGTAAACTAGGGATTGACTTGTCATTTTCATCTGCTTATCACCCTGAAATCAAAGGTCAGACTGACAGCTTGACTATCCAATCTGAGACTGTGAGCTGTTGGCTGTCTCCAAGTGTTCATTATTCCAGGTAATTGCCATGCTACTTAACTAAGCTGCATCTCCCAGAACTCTGCGAGACGAGCATTCAGCTTGTGAGGTTTGTTCTCCTGTGCATTGAGTTCTGCATGCTTGATCTGTTGCCTGACCTTGGACTTTGTTCTGACCATCCCCCTGTTTAACTCCTTCATCTCTGATCCATTATCCTCCCGGTACTCTGACCTTGGAACGTTACCTGACTACGCTTTTGTCTCTTCCTTCTGTTTATGACGTACCCTCCTGGCTTCTTACCTTGGACTCCTTGACCATTTTGACTTACGTCTTGGCCATGAGAAGTGATTAGCATCAAAGATAGTAGTTGTATTATGGCCCTGGCACTGGGGGATTGCACATTTTGCATTTGGACCAAGGAGCTCTAAGTTATGTCTCCTGACTTTTTTTATTGTAGCAGATTCTAAATACAGTTCTCAGATTCACGGCGGTGGCAGAGGGTTCTTATTAGAAGAAACTGCTTCTGTCTCTTTTAGTTGCACATAAAAGGATAATAGCTCATGTCGATGCAATGGGTCTGTTCCGAGTCTCTTATTATATAGAACTGCCTGATATTAACACTTTATACATAGGAGCAGTTAAAGGGAATGTGTCTTCAGAATGTGAAATAGTGTTTAAATCACATCTTTTGGCTACAAGTACTTTTTTACATTTTTGACTGTTTTTTCACATTAAATAATAAAATTACCGTAGTCATCTTGTAATTTCCACAGTGACCAATAGGGTTATTTTATACTCATACTTCCTGTCCTTTCAGGAAGAGTTTACACCGGTTTCCTCATCATCAGAGACAGGATTACAATGACAGGTACAACCTCTGTACAGAGGTTATAACACAGGATCCACCAATCACAATAGGCAATATAACAGTTGATCCTGCTCAATACTCCCTTCACAAGGACCTTTGCACACGCTGATCAGATGCTGCAAAAACCAAAGATAGGGTCAACGTCTGTTCTTTGTGGTCAATTCACATGTGCATTTTCTGAAAAAAAATAGGATGTTTGAGTCTAAAATGGCCCAGAGGCCACTGTGAATATTGCTAAATGTATTTTTAATATAATAAAATTTAATATATATTATAACATAAAATGTATAATTTTATTTTTAATAAATAATGTGATATGAAAAAAGGCAAAAAAAATCCATTGTTTAACTAAGATTTTTTATGTTGAGTCATTCCCTTTGAAGCGCAATTCCAGTTACAATCACAAATGCTAGACTTACGATACAAATGTCTGGCATATATTATAATAGATTTATCATGTGGCTTCCTTTGCTATGCCCCAATCAATTTTTGTTGAACAGTAAAGGGGATGAGGTAAAAGGCATTTTCAAAATGGGCTCAGCTTCACACTAGATCCCTACAGAAAGATGTCTTGATTAATGATAAAGCCTTGGGAGGGTCCTAACCCGAAAAGATAACTTTGAGGTCGTTAACCCTTATATCCCTTAGGTGGTGGCTAAATAAAGATAATTTATCTGCAGGCGTTCCCTGGGTAACACATATAACTCGGGTGATAACCACAGATGCTAACCTCTCGGGGTGGGGGGCCCACATGGGTGACATTGTAGTTCAGGGACAGTGGGACTCCCACACAACGTCTTCATCCAACCAGAGGGAATTAATGGCAATTGAGTTATCAGTTAAAAAACTCCTCATATATCTACAGGGACACCACATCAGGATCCTTTCGGACAACCAGGTGGCGGTGGCTTATGTAAATCATCAAGGTGGAACACGTTCCGAGGCTTTGATGCAGGTGGCAGATCACCTATTTCAAACAGCAGAGACACATTTTCAATCTTTGACTGCGCTTCACATCAGATGGAAGGAAAATGTAAAAGCAGACTTTCTCAGCCGCAATACACTAAAACAAAGAGAATGGTCTCTAAACAGGGACATTTTCAATCAGATTGTCCACAAATGGGGTCAACCGGTGGTGGACCTCTTTGCCACCAGAGACAACAGAAAAGTAAAAAAAATCTGTTCCCCGAATCCCAGGGAGAATCCTCTGGCTGTGGACGCCTTATTTGATAAAATGGGATTTTCCTTTGGCTTACAGTTAGGGCCAGAAATATTTGGATAGTGAAACAAGTTTTGTTATTTTAGCTGTTTACAAAAACATGTTCAGAAATACAATTATATATATAATATGGGCTGAAAGTGCACACTCCCAGCTGCAATATGATAGTTTCCACATCCAAATCGGAGAAAGGGTTTAGGAATCATAGCTCTGTAATGCATAGCGTCCTCTTTTTCAAGGGACCAAAAGTAATTGGACAATGGACTCTAAGGGCTGCAATTAACTCTGAAGGCGTCTCCCTCGTTAACCTGTAATCAATGAAGTAGTTAAAAGGTCAGGGGTGGATTCCAGGTGTGTGGTTTTGCATTTGGAAGCTGTTGCTGTGAGCAGACAACATGCGGTCAAAGGAACTCTCAATTGAGGTGAAGCAGAACATCCTGAGGCTGAAAAAAAAGAAAAAATCCATCAGAGAGATAGCAGACATGCTTGGAGTAGCAAAATCAACAGTTGGGTACATTCTGAGAAAAAAGGAATTGACTGGTGAGCTTGGGAACTCAAAAAGGCCTGGGTGTCCACGGATGACAACAGTGGTGGATGATCGCCGCATACTTAATTTGGTGAAGAAGAACCCGTTCACAACATCAACTGAAGTCCAGAACACTCTCAATGAAGTAGGTGTATCTGTCTCTAAGTCAACAGTAAAGAGAAGACTCCATGACAGTAAATACAAAGGGTTCACATCTAGATGCAAACCATTCATCAATACCAAAAATAGACAGGCCAGAGTTAAATTTGCAGAAAAACACCTCAAGAAGCCAGCTCAGTTCTGGAAAAGTATTCTATGGACAGATGAGACAAAGATCAACCTGTACCAGAATGATGGGAAGAAAAAAGTTTGGAGAAGAAAGGGAACGGCACATGATCCAAGGCACACCACATCCTCTGTAAAACATGGTGGAGGCAACGTGATGGCATGGGCATGCATGGCTTTCAATGGCACTGGGTCACTTGTGTTTATTGATGACATAAGAGCAGACAAGAGTAGCCGGATGAATTCTGAAGTGTACCGGGATATACTTTCAGCCCAGATTCAGCCAAATGCTGCAAAGTTGATTGGACGGCGCTTCATAGTACAGATGGACAATGACCCCAAGCATACATCCAAAGCTACCCAGGAGTTCATGAGTGCCAAAAAGTGGAACATTCTGCAATGGCCAAGTCAATCTCCAGATCTAAACCCAATTGAGCATGCATTTCACTTGCTCAAATCCAGACTTAAGACGGAAAGACCCACAAACAAGCAAGACCTGAAGGCTGCGGCTGTAAAGGCCTGGCAAAGCATTAAGAAGGAGGAAACCCAGCGTTTGGTGATGTCCATGGGTTCCAGACTTAAGGCAGTGATTGCCTCCAAAGGATTTGCAACAAAATATTGAAAATAAAAATATTTTGTTTGGGTTATGTTTATTTGTCCAATTACTTTTGACCTCCTAAAATGTGGAGTGTTTGTAAAGAAATGTGTACAATTCCTACATTTTCTATCAGATATTTTTGTTCAACCCTTCAAATTAAACGTTACAATCTGCACTTGAATTCTGTTGTAGAGGTTTCATTTCAAATCCAATGTGGTGGCATGCAGAGCCCAACTCGCGAAAATTGTGTCACTGTCCAAATATTTCTGGCCCTAACTGTACGTTTTCCCACCATTGAACCTGTTACCTCTAGTGGTGAGGAAAATCAGGGAAGATTGGGCGAGAGTCATACTAATTGCCCCGTTCTGGCCCAGGAGAACCTGGTTTGCGTGGCTCAGGACAATGTCGGTTGGCGATCCCTGGGTACTTCAAGACATCCCGAACTTGCTCTACCAGGGACCGATCAGCCATCCACAAGTGAAGAGACTCCATTTAACGGCATGGAGTTTGAGCGGTCATTGTTAAAAGACAGAGGCTTCTCCCCAAAATTAGTAGATACCCTTCTAAAGAGTAGGAAACAGATCACAACAAAAATCTACTCTAGAAGCTGGAAAAAGTTCCTGGCCTTTTCAGATTTCAACATCAAAAAAGGGGTGCCGATACGTCAGATCTTAGAATTTCTGCAGAAGGGGTTAGAATTAAATCTTTCCACAAGTACACTAAAAGTAAAGGGCTCAGCCCTGGGTGCCCTGTTCTCTTGTAAAATTGCCAATAACTATTGGGTTTCGAGATTCGTTAAGGCAGTTGGTAGAGCTAGACCCTTACACAAGAATAAGACGGTACCATGGGACCTAAATCTAGTCCTTTCATCTTTGACAAAAGACCCCTTCGAACCCTTACAAGCAACCTCAATTAAGATATTGTCCCTTAAGACAGCTTTCCTGGTAGCAATAACATCGGCTCGTAGGATAGTAGACATCCAGGCACTTTCCAGACTTCCCCCTTATACAGAATTCTTACAGGATAGAGTGGTCCTCAAGCCGGACCCAGCTTACTTGCCAAAAGTAGCGCCCATTTCCACAGGTCACAGGAGATAGTTTTGCCATCCTTTCTCCCTAATCCTTCTAACCCTAAGGAAAAAGAGCTCCATACATTAGATGTTAGGAGATGCCTTCTACAATATATCTCAGTCACTGATGCTTGGAAGAGAGATAATGCGCTATTCTTATCCTTCCAAGGTCCTAGGAAAGGGTTTAGAGTATAAAAATACACACTAGCCAAATGGATTAGGGGGGCTATCTCTCTGGCTTAGGCTGGTTTCACATTTGCGTCTTTTGCCGCTGCGTTTTAGCGCAAAAAACGCATGCGTTTTGTTTCCTATACGTAACATTAAAAACGTATGCTTTTTTTGCATGCGTTTTGCCACGTTTTGACGATGCATGCGTCATTTCTATGCTTGCGCTTTGTTGCAGAAATGCAACATGTAGTAATTTCTAGCGGCGTTTTTTTGCCGCAAAAAAAGTATTGCTGTCTATGTAAACGCATGCGTTTTTAAGCACATGCGTTTGCATGCGTTTTTAAACGCATGCATTTCAATAGAAAAACACAAGAATACACACTGATAAGCCACCCCCCAACCCTAACCCTAACCCTAAAGGGATCCTAACCCTAACCCTAAGGGTTAGGGTTAGGATCCCTAGGGTTAGGTTTAGGGTTAGGATCCCTAGGGTTAGGGTTAGGATCCCTAGAGTTAGGGTTAGGGTTAGGATCCCTAGGGTTAGGGTTAGGATCCCTAGGGTAAGGGTTAGGGTTGGGATCCCTAGGGTTACTAGGGATCCTAACCCTAACCCTAGCTATTTCTGTTTATAGTGGGTTTTCTAGTTGATTTTGATGATTGGCAGCTGTCACACACTTCTCATCATGCGTTTCAAAAACGCAAACGCAGGAAAAAACGCATGTAAACGCATCAAAACGCCGCGTTTGTTTTAACACATGCAAAAACGCATGCGTCTAAAAAACGCAGCGTTTGCACACGTTTACATGTGTTTTTTTCACCACCTGCGTTTGCGTTTAAAACGCTGCGTTTTGAAACCCAAATGTGAAACCAGCCTTATACAGCAGGTGGGGGTCCGGCTCCGCAGAATCTGAGGGCGCATTCAACCCGGGCCATGGCATCATCCTGGGCAGAAAGATCTGGAGTGTCAATCGACCAGATATGTAAGGCGGCCACATGGTCATCCCCTTCCACTTTTTTCAAACACTATCGGTTGGACTTGGGGTTCTCTTCAGATCTCACCTTTGGGTAAGGGTGCTGCAGGTTATAGTCCCTCCCTAAGGTAGCTTACATCTCTGTAAATATCTCGTGGTGCTGTCATGAGAGTCTGAATAAAGCATTAAGTTACTTACCGGCAACGGCATTTTAGCATTAAGTTACTTACCGGCAACGGCATTTTTCGGAGGCCCATGACAGCACCCTTAGTTCCCTCCCTTTTCATGTGGGGGTTGCACTCCCTTAAAGTATAAAAAAAAAGAGTTTTTTTCACGTGTGATATCTGGATTGCAGTTTTATTAAGGTATTGTATATGATTGTATACAATGTTTATATATGTATGCTATTAACCGTGGTAGTCCTCTCAGGCTCTGTAATACAACTGATACGTGGGAGAGGTGCCGCCCTTTTGTACCTGTAGGTTTCCTGTTCCTGATGGGCGGATCCCCTTTCTCGTGGTGCAGTCATGGGCCTCCGAAAAATGCAGTTACCGGTAAGTATCTTAATGCTTTACCTGCTGGCATCCGTAGCTCATCTTTTGATTAGTCATGTTGACGCAACATCAACATTTGAGCATGACACACCCTCGACATCACTCCAGGCTAGCTAATCAAAAAAGGAGTCCTGGATGACGTCAGGTAGGAGGCGATTTGCAGGGATAAAGATGAGTGGATCAGATAAAATTCAAATTTGCCTGTTCACTCTGATTTTCCTGAGAAATTAAACTCATGGAGAAAGTATTCCCTGAAAATGTCCTTTATTATGCTCTGGGGTCTTTCCAGACCAAACAAAATCCTTATACTCACCTTCCAGCTTACCTCTCTGGCTTCTACGCTAATCACCATCACCCATCTGGTCCTCCTGACACCTTCAGATGGCTGCTACTTGCATTGAATTAGCCGGGCTTCTCACACTGGGCCTGGACTTTTGGGTTTGATTAGGTGCGGGAGGCTTCTCGCATGCGCACATGAGGTCATGGCACACACCATGAAGCCGTGACCTTTGCCGCTTGCTCGCGCAGGTCTCTCGCGCACCTAATCAAACCTGAAAGTCCAGGCCCAGAGTTAGAAGCAAAGGGAATTCATCTAACAATGCAGTGATCTGAAGATGCGACGAACACTGGACAGGTGGCGGTGAGTGGTAAGGTGAGAATAAGGATTGTTTTTTTTCTACATTTTGATGGCCTTTTATGGTTCATAAATATTGTTGCCAACTACCACCATTCTGTTGATTGCGCTCAGAAATTAGCCACAAAACAATCAGCATTTTGGCAAATGTCAAAGTAGTAAACAATTCCACTCGAATTTATTCTCTCATCTTCAATGCTAACCTCACCTATTGGCCAGGTTCCTGCAAATTTATTTGCTCATCTCTATATATTATCATTAATTTTTCCTCTGGCAGCTACAGTTACAAGAGGAAAACGAATGATAAATTTTTTTTTACTTTAAATAAAAAGTACAATAAACTGTAAAGAATGAGCGATGCTCTGCAGTGTTAGCAAAATTTTGACAAAACATCTAGGTAGCTGCTAATTTGTAATAGGATCGTAAGGGCGGCCATCGGAGGAGACTGCATCTCTCCCTGCTGGAATCATTCTGTACGAATCGTACCCTAATGAGACACATATCTACTAAAATTTTCATTTCAAACTAAATTCTTATCCGGTAAGTGGCACATTTTTCATTTCTCACGTAAACCGAGACATGCATTCTGCCATCATGGATGATAATTATTTATTGTCATTCCATACACAAGCTGAAGAACTCATTAAATTATGCAAATACCGAACCGATTTGCACACAAACAGTTGGGGATTTGGGAGCACCTGTTATTTTTATGCATTTTTTACGTTATAAATTAATTATAAGTCTCTCAATATTGACAGCGTCTTACTGCAACGTGTACAAGTGATTATGTACTTATTGGAGTTTAGATTGTTGAACCTCTTGAGTTTTTTTCGTAGGGACCGTTCCTGAAAAGTACCGTTCAACGGCCATCAGCAAAAGCAGCTCACATTGTTTTGCACCCTTGTCGTACCCCGCATAATTATTTACGAAAATAAAATTTGTAATACATATTGGCATAGACTGAGAAAAATCATGGGATCCTAGCTGCCAACTCTTAGGGCAGGGGCAGATTACCGTAGATTGTCTCGTTCGAGAGAATCAGGACGATTATGCAAATGGAAATGTGATCAAACTCTGAACAGCGTCAGCATAGTGCGATCATAGTGTGATCCGATAGTCTTAGATGAGAAGATAAAGAATAAAACTTCTCCATTTTTAATATTTTGTCAATGAGCGGAAATCGGAATGGACCTCAGTGTAGTCTGATGTTTTCCATGGACTAATTGATTTGCATGACCGAGTGTCATCTGAATATCGGATCAAACTCGGGTATCCAACGATTATTTCCTCGGTCCATGTGTGATCCAATATTTTGGTAGATGGCGCTTGTACCAAAACTACAGTAGTCTGCACTGGCCCCTAAACTAATGTATGCAAAAAGCATAAAAGCCATAACTAACCGCCGGACAGGTATATAAAGAAACTCATAGTATTTATTATCCATACTAATCAAACATTGTATCACAGACTTAATCAAAGAGACTCATATTAGCAGATTAGTTCATAAATCCAGTGACTTATAAATTACCCAGATCGAATCCACCCAGCCGATGCAACCCGCTAATAAAACTATGACAATGTGAAACATTTCCTTGGAAGGGAGCACATCGCTGCTTCTGTCTTCTGATCGTTATACGGGCACAAGTCCTTAAATCTTCTCTTTAGGTTTCTGCCAAAGCACCATTTGTAATCAGCTAGAAGCACTACTGGCTCGCCACTGAAAAAGTAAGTTGTGCCGCGCAGAGCATACCCGGGAGAAACGTCTATGAAGATAACATAACATGCCCCTTCCACTACTTAATAAAGACCCCTATGCATGAGGTCACATTATTCCTAAGCCACTTATTTTGCAGTGAACGGACAAGTGTCTCTTATGGAAGCCTCCCGGCTGTACCCTAAAGGTACCGTCACACTAGACGATATCGCTAGCGATCCGTGACGTTGCAGCGTCCTGGCTAGCGATATCGTCCAGTGTGACAGGCAGCAGCGATCAGGCCCCTGCTGTGCTGTCGCTGGTCAGGGAAGAAAGTCCAGAACTTTATTTGGTCGCTGGACTCCCCGCAGACATCGCTGAATTGGCGTGTGTGACACCGATTCAGCGATGTCTTCACTGGTAACCAGGGTAAACATCGGGTAACTAAGCGCAGGGCCGCGCTTAGTAACCCGATGTTTACCCTGGTTACCATCCTAAAAGTAAAAAAAACAAACACTACATACTTACCTACAGCCGTCTGTCCTCCAGCGCTGTGCTCTGCACTCCTCCTGTACTGGCTGTGAGCGTCAGTCAGCCGGAAAGCAGAGCGGTGACGTCACCGCTCTGCTTTCCGGCCGCTGTGCTCACACAGACAGTACAGGAGGAGTGCAGAGCACAGCGCTGGAGGACAGACGGCTGTAGGTAAGTATGTAGTGTTTGTTTTTTTTACTTTTAGGATGGTAACCAGGGTAAACATCGGGTTACTAAGCGCGGCCCTGCGCTTAGTTACCCGATGTTTACCCTGGTTACCGGCATCGTTGGTCGCTGGAGAGCGGTCTGTGTGACAGCTCTCCAGCGACCAAACAGCGACGCTGCAGCGATCCGGATCGTTGTCGGTATCGCTGCAGCATCGCTAAGTGTGACGGTACCTTAATGGTAAGAGGGAAGTGGGGGATTGACATTGGGCATGTGGGATTTCAACATAATGCCTCCTTTGTTCCTACAGGTAAGTGAAGTGCCTGGCAATGGCTCAGTCACACCTCCCCACTATAATTATCATGCATGTCCACTGAGCGTCCATATTTATGTGTGCTTTTGCTCTGCTGTATTCAAAAGTCCCATTGAAATAAATGCAGAAAGGGGCCATCTTTACACCCAGTGAGACCAAAGAATCTGGGTACCCCCATTCCGGAGATAGGTGTGGGTCTCAGAGGTGAGACCTGCATAAAGGTCCCTTGTGACGCAATCCCTTTAAAGAGTACCTTTCACCAGGTTGAGCATGTTATACTGGTCACAGACAGAAGAAGGCTCCTGTGCAAGAACAGTATATGGGCCACTTGCACTTCAATAGCTGATCGTAATGTAAAATTCACCTGCTTTAGAGGCAGAAGTGGGAGCCCTTAATTTTTGGGCCCCCGTGCGGCTGCACAGGTTGGTGTCATTGGTATGTCCACCCCTGGGCTCAACATGTTGCTGGCCTATCCATTTTACCATTGTAAAAGTAAAAAAAAAAAACAGTACATACTCACATTCCGTTGTCTGTCAGGTCCCCGCCGTCAGCTTCCCGCACTGACTGTGAGCGCCGGCCGTAAAGCACAGTGGTGACGTCACCGCTGTGCTCTGCTTTACGGCCGGCACTGACACAGTCAGTTCGGGAAGCTGACAGCGGGGACCTGACAGACACCGGAATGTAAGTATGTGTTTTTTTTTTTACATTTACAATGGTAACCAGGGTAAACATCGGTTTACTAAGCGCGGCCCTGCGCTTAGTAACCCGATGTTTACCCTGGTTACCCGGGGACTTCGGCATCGTTGGTCGCTGGAGAGCTGTCTGTGTGACAGCTCCCCAGCGACCACACAACGACTTACCAACGATCACAGCCAGGTCGTATCGCTGGTCGTGATCGTTGGAAAGTTGCTCTGTGTGAAGGTACCTCAACCCTTGGCAGCCCCACTGGTGAGCAGTTATTTGCTCTGGTAGTCAACGTATGTTGTTCACATTTTGGAAGGAGCAGTAAAGCATAGCTCCATTCAACATGTAGCAGCTGCTTCCGAGTACTGCAGAACAGCTCCTATTCTTTTGATAGGCAGGTGCTAGAACAAATAACAGCTGATGGGAGGAGATGCCGGGTGTTGCACTGTTATTGATGACCTATTCTACTGGTAATTACTAGTGATGAGCGAATATACTCGTTACTCGAGATTTCCCGAGCATGCTCGGGTGTCCTCTGAGTATTTTTTAGTGCTCAGAAACTTAGTTTTTTATTGCCGCAGCTGAATGATTTACATCTGTTAGCCAGCATAAGTACATGTGGGGGTTGCCTGGTTGCTAGGGAATCCCCACATGTACTTATGCTGGCTAACAGATGTAAATCATTCAGCTGTGGCAAGAAAAACTACATTTCCGAGCTCTAAAAAATATTCAGAGGACCCCCGAGCGTGCTCGGGAAATCTCGAGTAACGAGTATATTCGCTCATCACTAGTAATTACTAATTGTCCTCTACTAAAGGACACTAGGGAATGTAGATTTTCCTTGCATGTTACTATTGAAGGTAAAGTTGTTTATGTTTTATAAAATATCCTGAAATCTTGAAGTTCTCTCTGTGGCTACTGATGATATTCTGACACTTGTTGTTCTGTAGATAGCACTTCTCAGTTATCTCATTATCTTCATAGGCAGGATTACAATGCAGCACGTTCTGATTTTTCTAAATGGTCGATGCAGATGAGTCAGTATAATATTCAAATCTAGGGTATTATCTATAGTTCCCGTACTAGTGCGTCTGTTACTTTGTCAGCTTAGCTGTTCTGAATTGTTATTTCGCTGGCCCGTACTTTTATGTGGTCCTATGCCATTGTGCACTACGCACTTTAACTACACCTAGTATTGTATGGTTTGTTTAGCCATTTTTTGCACTGTCACTTTACTAGCCATTTTGTACAGCTGTCTTTTCAGCACACCCATCAACCTTCTACAAACCTTATCTTCCACGGGACTAGCTACTTATATACCTTATTTTTAGGAGCTATATAAACACTTGCACACATATGCATACAGATACGTACTACCTCATTGTGTTTATATCTACTACTCATCCTGAGCCTGCTGATGCATGAGCATTTATTTATAATCTGCCTTTTTGTACCTACATGTGATTGTTTAAACCTATATACGGATTGCTTTGGGGCTACTCTGCCTTGTCCCCATTTTTTCTTTTCTTACATTGTATGTATTTTAAATTTGTTATCAATAAAATAATCTTCGTTTTATATTTGGCTGGAACTTCCCCCTTTTTTTGGTGATATAATATTCAAATCATCAACTATTAAAATATAAATCACATTTTATTGAACAAATCTCTCAATGATAATAGTATGTTTTTTCAAAATGTAAAAAACTCATGAACTGTTCCAAGTTATTATGCACAATAGAGTTTCCAAACAATTTATAGATTGAAAAGAATTGAAAGTGGTCATTTGTGGAATTTGTAGCATTAGGAGGTCATACAGTGGTGTTCAAAAGTCCTGCATAGGCGTGAAGAAAACTATATGTTTCATACTTCTGCATCTCTACAGTGAAACTGGTGGAACAGATATGTTTTTGTAATCCCTCATTGTATGCCATACTCATTTTTGAATGTCCCAAGTGTATAAATTGTTATGGTATGTGCATTTTTGATAATTTTTTTTACAGCATAACCATACCTACACCAGTACAGTGTGTAGAATGGTGAACAGGTTTCTAAGTTCACTAACTTCCAATGCAAGTTCACACAGACTTAAATTTAACTTTTTAAGATTTATTATTTTTTATTTAATTCAGAGTGTTGAGCAGAAGGCAGCATTTTCTTATTAAGGATGTCTATGTATTTTTTTGCATTAACCATACCCTCCACAATATGAAGCCTTCCAACACCATTGGCTGCCATACTGCCCCAGACCATTACTTTCATAGGATGTTTCACAGAGAAGCTCAAACACTCGGGCTTGTACTCTTCATGTGGGAACCTTCTCACATAAGACTTGCCATCATTTCCTAAAATGCAAAAAGTGCTTTCATCACTAAATAGCACTTTTTCCCACTCCTCCTTCCTCCATTTTAACTATTTCAATGCCCACAGTTTTCGCCTTTGTCTTTGTATGGCTGTCATCAATGGCTTCTTTCGGGCCTTGCACCCGCTCAATCCTGCTTCCAAACATCTCTTCCTAACAGTTGATGTTGCTACCTCAATATTGCACTTTTCTTGCCATTCTCTCAGAAGATGAGGAGAGGTGAGCTTTCGATTGGCAAGGGATGTTCTTATCAGTACTCTATCCTCCCTTTTAGTTGACTTTCTGGGCCGACCAGATCTGGGCCTGTCCTGGGTGATTCCAAGCTGCTTATGTTTCTGCAAAATTCTTACGACTGTGCTCTGATTACAGCCGACCTTCCTTGCGATCTGGGGGCCAGTATAACCCTCTTCATGTAGCACCACAACTCGCACACGATCCTCCGCTGGCAAAAATCTGAAGGCTCCCATCATAAAACTGTACAGTATGATTCACTAGATAGACCAACAGATAAAACAAACAAACAAAGCAGCAGATGCGATGCAATGTAATGCAATGTGATTGGCTGCCATATCCCGGTTATGATGGTCACAAGAACCTCAGCTGTGATTGGCTAACTTTGGATCTGAAGCTGTACAATGTTTAGTTCTGCTTTCAATTCCCATATTGTTGCAATAATTTCAGGCAAAACTGCTTCAAAAGCTAAAAATATTACAGGGAGAGAATGCAAAATTGTATTCTGAACAAAACGATATATAATATGTCATATTAGCATCGAAAATATTCGACAGAAAACGTTTAAAACTTGAAAAATCAATCAATTTATCCTATGCAGGACTTTTGAACACCACTGTATTTACTGAAATCAAAAGCTTTTATAACCAAAAACATCTTAACAGTCCAAGTTACATGTTAACTTAGAACCCATTCTTTGATATCACCTTGACAATTCTTGCATCCATTGAACTTGTGAGTTTTTAGATAATTTCTGCTTGAATTTCTTTGTAGAATGTCAGAGTCGCCTTCCAGAGCTGCTGTTTTCATGTGAAATGACTCTCATCCTCATAGATGTTTTGCTTGAGGATACTCCAAGGTTCTCAATAGGCTTGAGGTCATGGAAGGATGGTGGCCACCCTATGAATTTCTCTCCTTTAATGCCCATAGCATGAAGATGATATTGCTATATTGCTATGGATGGCTTGGTTCTTCTTTTTGTGCCATGGAAGAAAGTGGCCAGTCAGAATCTCTATATACTTTGCCGAGATCATTTTCACTCTTTCCGTAACCTTAAAGTGGCATACAAGCTCTCTCCCCATGATTCCAGCCCAAAACATAACTCCGCCGCCTTCTTGCTGATGTCGCAGCCTTGTTGGGACAAGGTGTCTATCCACCTACCATCCACTACTCCATCCATCTGGACCATCCAGGGCTGCACAGGACTCATCAGTAAACAAGACGGTTTTAAAATCATAGAAGCACAAAAAGAAAATGTAGCATTGCTCCTTGTTAACACAGCATGGATCCAATACCTTTGACTTCCTGACAAAATTGACAAAAAAGAAATAAAATGATCCACATGGTCGTATGAATAAAAAAATATGTAACTTTATTTCACATGGTTAAAAAAGTTTTCCAGACAATTAAAAAACTTTGCCCATTCTGACACGTTTCTGGGCGAATAGCTTAGTCATAGAATGTCTGGAAACCTTTTTTTTAACCATGCGAAATAAAGTTACATGTTTTTAAATCATTCTTCATGTATGTCTGAGCCTACTGCACCTGTTCTGTGTTTCTGCTTGTAAGCACTGTTTAGGGGTGGCCAAATAGTAGCTTTTTGCACAACTGCAAGCCTCCAGATGATCCTACACCATGAGGTTTGCGGGACCCAACATGAGGTTTGCTGCTTTATAATGGTATTTTAGCAGCTGTTCTCTTAATCTGATGAATTTGTCTTCCTCATTATGCCTTTTTCTGCACAAACCCACCTGTCCTCTGTATTTGCCACAAATCTCTTCACAGTACGATGATCACACTTATGTTTTCATGATATATCTAATTTTTTCATACTTTTTCCAAGGCATTGCACTATTTTCGGCAGCAGAGAGATTCTTTTTCTTTTCCATATTGCTTGAAATCATTGGCCTGCTTAATAATGTGGAGCTTCCTACTTTAGGCTATATTTCCACAGTGAGCTTTTGGTGAGTCTCTAATGCTGCATATTTTTTAAAAAAACTCAAGTAACCTATTTTAACCTATATTATTTTATTTTAATAGGTGCAGAAATGCTGCAGAAAATCTGCAACATCAAAAACATTTCAGTGATCCAAAGAGCCCTGAGGCACAATACTATCAAGGTACACTGTAAGTCAGCAGGGGCGGTGTCATGATTCAACCCCTCAGTGTGTCTGGGATGCAGTTACTGACAGCTCAGCTGTTCAATTTTGTACATGGGTGTGCTGAAGCTGTCAGTACTTTTATTGATAGCTTAGGGTCCAGTCTGATGCAGGGGCGTGCTAAGCTGTTGGTGTTTTGATTGACAGCTCAGCCATCCAATCTGGGACTGGGAGGTGCTTACTGTCTCCAGGTGTTCATTGTCCCAAGTGAGTGCTCTGATACTTAGCTGGGCTGTTAGTCCCAGACCTCTGCCAGACGTATATTCAGCTCTATGTGGTTTGTCTCTCTGTGCCTTTTGCTCTGCTTGTTGATCTTTCATTGCCTGACCTTGGACCTCATTCTGACCATTCATCTGTTTAACCCCTCTGTTCTGATCCACTATGTTCCTGGTATTTTAACCTTGGACTGTTACCTGACTCTGCCTTTGAATCTTCCCTCTGTTTATGATGTACCCTCCTGGCATTTGACCTCAGTCTCCTTGACTATCCAACTCACAGCTTGTCCGTGAGAAGTGGCTCAGCGTCACATTATGTCTGGCCTATATGTTTTTCTTTTTTGCAAGTATGTAGTCATCACAACATCAGTTGCAGGGTCAGATAATTAATTTTAAGAATACTTCCTATAGCCCTCCATTTCTGGCAGTGGCTGTGATATCAGTACCCTCTGATGTACAGTTGGGCTCTCCTGGACCTGGAATTACCCTCCCTAATACTTTTTCAGGAGAAAGAGACCAGTTTAGGGTGTGTGTTCAGGGAGAGCTGTAGGTTATTTTTTACCCTGGTATGCTGTGCCCAGTCATTAGGGAATGAGTTCCAGAGGGTAGGAATAATCATGATGTACCTACTTAAAGGAGGTCCTCAGACCTGAGCATTTTCCTTTTCTCCACAAGCCCCCAAACTATCTTCTCTTGATGTCTTTTTTGATAGTTTATCTCTGATCTGTGATGAGCCCGGCAGGATACAGGTTGCTGAGGCTAAAATAATGAGCGTGGCATGGGGGGGGGGTTGAACACCTGAGGACCACTGCACGGAGTTCCAGCAGTGGTCCACTGAAGTTCTATGGAACAATGCTTCTCTCAGGTGCCATTTTCACAAAGGCTTTTCCAAACCTCTTAAGGATGCTTTAGTCCTTAATGACACCCTTTGTTCTCTGGCCATGACCCAGGCCATACGAATGAATCGCAGAATCGATGTGAGATGTGCTGAACAATAGGCAGCCCGTTATACTTCCCCAGAGCAGGTTCATTTACAGTAGATGGAGCGATTGGAGGTTAGAGTTGCCAGTCTTTGTGTTGTGGAGAAAAAATGTAGACAAGATCTTGGACTCTGTCTGTACTGTGTTCTCTCGACATTTTCTCAAGAATTGCCCAACTCTTCCTCAGGCAAGCAAACCATTGAGAGAACGTTTGCATCTGGGTGATGGCAGAGGAGGTCACCCAACTCCCAGGTACCTTTTTCGTTCTGAATCCATCTCCTGTTTTATTTTGGATAATTTACCTGCTGGGTTGGTACTGGGGCTTCCATGGCTGCATATTCATAATCTTGTTATTGATTGGTGTCAGAAGGAGATTGTTAAATGGTTAAATAATGGATTAAATTGTTACAAGACTCAAATCTGTACAAATATATGCTCTGCTAGTCTAAAGGGTCTGCTGGGGTACCTGAAGAATGTGTTCTCGGAAAAAAAGGCGGAGACACTGCAGCGCCCCAGAGATCTGGTCATTGCAGTATGACACTCTGCCGCTAAGGGGAGTGATGGTACGTCTGATGGCACTGAAGAAATTCTACTGACCAGGTATCACCAGCACACATTACACTTCACCCTCCGGCCACTAGGGGGAGAAAAAGGCTTTATTGGGCCACTCCTCACACTGGTAAAACTAGGAGTTGGATAGGAAGTTAGTCAGAAGCTGACTGGGTTGGATTCAGGCAACATCCCGTGGCAGGGGGTGTTGCAGGGAGAAGATTAAGGGGGGTGCCTGTCAGGCGTGGGAACCTGGCAGGTACCTAGCAAACAGAACAGAACGTTACGGAACCGCGCCTGCACTACCTTGCGGTGGTATCCTAAGAAAGAGACACGAAGCAAAGGATATTGTGGAACAGTGAGAAACGAGATCAAGCACAAAGGAGAGCCAGTAGGAGTCGTGCCCCGAGAACGGCAACATCCTCCTGAGGCGCGTAGCCGGTGGCCGGAACACCGAGGAAGTAACTGACTCCATGCCTTACTTCAAACTCCGCAGGACAGTTAATTATAGGTTGGCTGTCTACCTTAAATTTCCTACGAAGACATAGGGGGCAACGCGTGGAGAGGGGCGTCTCTAGGGTCCCGGAAGAGCTCCGAGCTTTCCCGTCATACGGGTGCGTCCTAGCCATAACATACCTGGGGGATGAGAAACTAGTAACATCTGGAACAAAATAGAAAGAAAGAGAAAGAACTAGAAAGAACGAATGAACGAACGAGCTAGAACAGAAGTTGTGAGGACTATACCGAATGCTCAGCAGGGTAGCACTACAACACACAGGCGCTATGGGTAGGCAACGATTTCCACCTGCAAAGGGAACTCTGGATGTGCCATCGGACCGGCCGGTCTCAGACAGCCCTGTTAACTGTGCTCTGGATTGAGGATCCTGAAGTCTTCAGTAAAGAGGTAAAGAGACTGCAGCCCTGTGTCCTCGTTATTGTCTGCACCTCACACCATCACCATCCACCTTACTGGGAAGCCCTGGGAACATACTTCACCTGTGGGAAGGTATACCATCTAGCTGCCATTCCATCACCCCAGCGGACCCCAAGCAGCGTCAGTCATCCTGACCGAACACCACAGGTGGCGTCACGAAACCTTGACAGACTCCTATCACCGTTTATTGGACGCCCCTTAGCAGGGTCACGGACCGGGTCCAGCCACCGTGACAATCCCAGAACTGAGACAGAAAGGACTGGTACCGAGTAACCTGTGGTCCTGTGTTTGGGGGCGCTCCAACTTGGCGTCACGAACAGGATTGTAATTAAGCCTGAGGAATCAGGTCATGTGTGCCTTGGAACTGTGATTGAATTGTGCATGAACTGTGATTTATTGCAAGGACTGTGTATTGCCGATTGCCGCATGATTCCCGCCAAAACCACCGCCATTACAGCGCCTTGAGGAGCGCAGGAGAAGAAGAAGGGCGTGAAAGTGGGTGTGAACAAACTGCAGAGCGCGAAAGATAATGGCCGCCCAGTCTAAGTATTGTTGTATCCTGAGGGCGTGCCCGTCAGCCGCTGAGGTCCGCCTTTTCATCCGCTATGGAGGGTGGGGATAGTGGGGACATAGCCGCCCCCGAAAAAGAGCCCGGGAAGAAGATCCAGAGGAGGGGACAAAGATGGCAACTTCCAGGACCCCGCAAGGCGACATCCCGGCCCAGCGCGAGGCTACAGAACCTGTACCAGCCCCGCAGTCACCGACGCTGCAGGGGTTGACCGTTGCGGAGCCGCCTAGAGAGGTACCCGGCAGGCGGATGATGTTTGATGGCTGGGTGGCCGCCGCTGAGGCTCGGCGGCTGGCGCGCTGCCTGGAGGCCCGCGCTCGGATGAGTTCCCGGTTGGGCCACCCGACGGAGCTCCGTCTCTCCCCCGTGTTCCCTCCTTTACCCACTCCGGCCACGGCAGATCCCCGCACCCAACTAGGGAATCGCGCACCGCAGGAGTCGAACCTGAGGATCCTGCCGGTGATGGAACACCAGCGACACCTGGTGGCGGCATGGAGGAAACCGCCCCGACCTGTGACCATGATTGACCTCACAGCAGAGGAGAAGGTCCCACCGTCACAGTGGGGGGTGGTGGTCTTCTATAAACCCATGGAAGAGAGGGGAGTCATTCAGGAGATTGGAGAGCCCTTGCAGGTCCGTGTCACCCGGAGCGAGGTGGAGCCCTGTTCTGAAGAGGTCGATGAGGACCGTGGTCTGAAACCTGGGGATGCCGTGACATACACCCGATGGCAGAGGGAGACCGGCTCGGTGGCCAGGAGTGTCCAGCGATGCGCAGTCCTCCAGGTTGCAGCTGAGGTTCCAGGGGGTGAAGCCCCTGCTGCGGACCCCCAGACAGACCAGGCCCCGCGCTTAATGGTGGGACCCACTCGTTCTCGGCCGAAAGGAGTGGTCTGCGAGGTATAGCCACAACCCCCAACATCAAAGAACTGAACCTCGGAAGCCTGAAAATGTACATAGTTAACTTTTTATCTTCTTGTTTCCCCTACTCTTTTGCTGCTTAAACCCGTCCAGGGTTAACTTTTAAAGGGGTCCCTTTGTTTACCCGGGATCCCTCTTCTTTTTGTTTGTTCATCATTGTTTCCAAAGACTGCCGGATCATGAACAGTGAATGATTCCAAAACTGTGTTGTATATAGTTCGCGCCTTATTAAAGGCGCCCCCTACTGGTTTTACATTGAAAGAAGACTTTGCGAAGATACTGCTTTTGGACATGACGCCGAAGGTCTTGCTTTCATTAGACTTGCAGACAGAGAGAATCTGCACTATTTCAAAGAGACTTGGTTCCCTCTTAAAGGGAATGTTCACATGCTGCACTGAAGTTATAATGTTGCCTTAAGAAAAGTTGAAATGTTAATAATGTTGTGATTCAGAAAAGTTTGATAATGTTACTAGAGATTGAGGACAGGAAAGATTAAAAGTGAACCCGTAGGGGTTAGAGAGTCCTCCTGAGAACTGTAGAACGATAGTTGGTTGCTGAAAGAAAGACAATGACAGTAGGCCCAGCCAAGGAGCTAGGCGGTCCTGCATTGGTGAAGCTAGAAAGAAAAGAAAAAGTTGAGTTTGTCTTATAGTACTTTATAGTAGGAATTTAGTGGGTTCAGCTTATACGCCCTTAAAGGAAAAGTTAAATTATTGTTCAGAATTTGCACTTAGTAGAATACCTGGAAGGGTACCAGAAGTTATTTATAGTCAAAATGTTATTTAAAAATATTTAACCTTGTTTTGTTTGTAACGTTCAAGTGTCCTCACCTCCCATAAAGGGAAGCCTTGTTATATTTAATTGTTTCAAGCATTCCAAAATTTTGTATGTCTTTTGCTGACATGTATTGTTGTTCTTCTTCCCAGTCCAGGAGTACTGGATTTAGCCGGGGGGGAGTGCAGCGCCCCAGAGATCTGGTCGTTGCAGTATGACACTCTGCCGCTAAGGGGAGTGATGGTACGTCTGATGGCACTGAAGGAATTCTACTGACCAGGTATCACCAGCACACATTACACTTTACACTCTGGCCACTAGGGGGAGAAAAAGGCTTTATTTATTGGGCCACTCCTCACACTGGTAAAACTAGGGGTTGGATAGGAAGTTAGTCAGAAGCTGACTGGGTTGGATTCAGGCAACATCCCGTGGCAGGGGGTGTTGCAGGGAGAAGATTCAGGGGAGTGCCTGTCAGGCGTGGGAACCTGGCAGGTACCTAGCGAACAGAACAGAACGTTACGGAACCGCGCCTGCACTACCTTGCGGCGGTATCCTAAGAAAGAGACACGAAGCGAAGGATATTGTGGAACAGTGAGAAACGAGATCAAGCACAAAGGAGAGCCAGTAGGAGTCGTGCCCCGAGAACGGCAACATCCTACTGAGGCGCGTAGCCGGTGGCCGAAACACCGAGGAAGTAACTGACTCCACGCCTTACTTCAAACTCTGCAGGACAGTTAATTATAGGTTGGCTGTCTACCTTAAATTTCCTACGAAGACATATGGGGCAACGCGTGGAGAGGGGTGTCTCTAGGGTCCCGGAAGAGCTCCGAGCCTTCCCGTCATACGGGTGCGTCCTAGCCATAACATACCTGGGGGACGAGTAGCATCTGGAACGAAATAGAAAGAAAGAGAAAGAACTAGAAAGAACGAACGAACAAACTAGAACAGAAGTTGTGAGGACTATATCGAATGCTCAGCAGGGTAGCACTACAACACACAGGCGCTATGGGTAGGCAACGATTTCCACCTGCAAAGGGAACTCTGGATGTGCCATCGGACCGGCCGGTCTCAGACAGCCCTGTTAACTGTGCTCTGGATTGAGGATCCTGAAGTCTTCAGTAAAGAGGTAAAGAGACTGCAACCCTGTGTCCTCGTTATTGTCTGCATGTCACACCATCACCATCCACCTTCCTGGGAAGCCCTGGGGACATACTTCACCTGTGGGAAGGTATACCATCTAGCTGCCATTCCATCACCCCCGCGGACCCCAAGCAGCGTCGGTCATCCTGACCGAACACCACAGGTGGTGTCACGAAACCTTGACAGACTCCTATCACCTTTTATTGGACGCCCCTTAGCAGGGTCACGGACCGGGTCCAGCCACCGTGACAACCCCAGAACTGAGACAGAAAGGACCGGTACCGAGTAACCTGTGGTCCTGTGTTTGGAGGCGCTCCAACTTGGCGTCACGAACAGGATTGTACTTAAGCCTGAGTAATCAGGTCATGTGTGCCTTGGAACTGTGATTGAATTGTGCATGGACTGTGATTTATTGCAAGGACTGTGTATTGCCGATTGCCGCAAGATTCCCGCCAAAACCGCCGCCATTACAGCGCCACGAGGAGCGCCACAGGTGGCGTCACAAAACCTTGACAGACTCCTATCACCTTTTATTGGACGCCCCTTAGCAGGGTCACGGACCGGGTCCAGCCACCGTGACAACCCCAGAACTGAGACAGAAAGGACCGGTACCGAGTAACCTGTGGCCCTGTGTTTGGGGGCGCTCCAACTCTACTTCCCCATCATCCTTATGATTGTGCTATTAATCTTTACAATTTCTCTGAGCCTGAACAGACCGTCATGAAATACGGTAATATGTTAAAGAACGTTTACAGAAGAGTGATATCCATCCTTCCTCCTCCCCTATAGCTGCCAGATTTTTATTTGTAAAAAAGAAAGATGGGGGGTCTCCGTCCTTGCCTCAATTTCCGATAACTAAGCAAAATCATGATTAAAACTACTTATCCACATCTACTTACCCCCAACCTATATAATCAGCTTCTCGGGTCCAGGTGGTTTTCTAAATGTGATCTTAGAGGGGCTTACAATTTGATGCACATCCGGAAGGGTGATAAGTGGAAAACGGCATTCTTAATATCGAGGGTCTATTTGAACATTTTATGAATTAAATTTTCTCTATTTGCATTGGAAGATATAACCTCACCATCCGAAACTAAATTACCTCAGATTTAAAGAAGAGATATACAGTGGGTACGGAAAGTATTCAGACCCCTTTAAATTTTTCTCTGTTTGTTTCATTGCAGTCATTCGATTAATTCAAATAAGTTCATTATTTTCTCATTAATGAACACTCTGCACCCCATCTTGACTGAAAAAAAAAAACAAATGTACAAATTTTTGCATATTTATTAAAAAAGAAAAACAGATTTGAAAAACATAATGTATTAGTATTTGTTTCAATAAGTAAAAAAAATAATAGAGGTAAAAATAGTGGTAGTAATTCCCTTTTAAATTAGTTTTTCTCATCATCAATGTGCTATCACTGGCTTAAGAGGGAAAAATCCCATACAGTTCCAAGAAACTATTAGATTACTTTAATGGCTTGTACAATCCACGGTGATCTTAGGTCAGTAACTTTGATGAATAGTAGTCAGGTATAGTGGACCGTTATGCGGACCCTACAATGCAGCCATGTAGATGACGCCTAATCTTGACTGCATCCTTCATTATATTTATTACTTAGAATTACTATGTAATTTTCTTCCCGCAGATCATATTTGTTGTGTTGCAGAGTTGGATAGATTCGACAGCTCTATCATCTGGGCAAAATCATAACAGTTTATTGGGATGAAAATAAAAACAAACAATATAAATCTCAGGAGATATGCTAAACGATAAAAGACGTCTCTTTAAAAAAATACCTCATTTGCTTATCAAAGTACCTGTAAGTCACATAATACGTGCACCGTTGACCACTGACAAGTCACTTCCAACAGTAAGAACAGTCTCCCTGTATGTTATCCTTAACTCCATCTTCTCTCTCCCTCTTCCTTCATTCCTCCTTTCTCATCTTTCCTCCTTTTTCTCTCCCCTCTATTTTCTATCGTGGCTTTTTTTGCTGTCATCAGTCCTGCCAGTATTTATCTTAACTAGTAGAGATGAGTGAATTGATCTAATGCATATTGAATTTGAGTAAAATTGTTAGAAATCTACTGTTAAAGGGCTCACCTTATGGGGTGCATCCTCTAAACCCAGGCCCAGGCTGACAAAGGGATCCTGAGGGTTAATGCAGCAGCAGAAAGACATATATGGAATGAAGACTTGAAGCACTGGAGGCCACAGGCAGACAGGACAAAGGAAAACAGGTATGGAGCAAGGACTGGAAGCACTGGAGGCCACAGGCAGACAGGGCACAGGAAAGCAGGTATGGAGAAATAACTGGAAGCACTGGAGGCCACAGGCAGACATGTCACAGGAAAGCAGGTATGGAGCAAGGACTTGAAGCTCTGGTGGCTACATTCAGACAGGACACAGGAAAGCAGATATGGAGCAAGGACTTGAAGAACTGGAGCCCACAGGCAGATAGGACACAGGAATTCTGGTATGGAGCAAGGATTTGAAGCACTGGAGGCCACAGGAAGATAGGAGACAGGACATAAGCCACAGGCAGACAGGACACAGCAAAGAAGGTATGGAACAATATGTAAGTACTGGAGGCCACAGGCAGACAGGACACAGGAAAGCTTGTACAAAGCAAGGACTTGAAACATTGGAGGCCACAGGCAGACAGGACACAGGAAAGCAGGTATGGACCAATAAGTTTAAGCACTGGAGGCCACAGGCAGACAGGACACAGGAAAGCGGGTATGGACGAATAACTTCAAGCACTGGAGGCCACAGGCAGACAGGACACAGGAAAGAAGGTATGGAACAATAAGTTTAAGCACGGAGGCCACAGGCAGACATGACACAGGAAAGCAGGTATGGAGCAAGGAGTAGAAGCATTGTAGGCCACAGGCAGACAGGACATGGGAAAGGAGGTATGAAGCTAGAACTAGAAGCACTGGAGGTCACAGGCAGACAGGGCACAGGAAAGCAAGTATGAAGTAAGAACTTGAAGCACTGGAGGTCACAGGCAGACAGGACATAGGAAAGCAGGTATGGAGCAATAACTTGTAGCACTGGAGCCCACAGGCAGACAAGACACAGGAAAGCAGGTATGGAGCAATAACTTAAAGCACTAAATCTCACAGGCAGAAAGGAAACAGGAAAGTAGGTATGGAGAAATAACTTGAAGCACTGGAGGCCACAGGCAGACAAGACACAGGAAAGCAGGTATGGAGCAAGGACTTGAAGCACTGGAGGCAGCAGGCAGACAGAACACAGGAAAGCAGGTATGGAGCGAGAACGTGAAGCACTGGAGGCCACAGGCAGATAGGACACAGGAAAGTAGGTATGGAGCAACAACTTGAAGCACTAGAGGCCACAGGCAGACAGGACACAGGAAAGCAGATATGCAGCAAGGACTTGAAGCACTGGAAACCACAGGAAGACAGGACACAGGAAAGCAGGTATGGACCAAGGCCTTGAACCACTGGATGCTGCAGGCAGACAGGACACAGGAATTCAGGTATGGAGCAAGGATTTGAAGCACTGGAGGCCACAGGAAGACAGGAGACAGGAACGCAGGTATGGATCAAGGACTTGAAGCACTGGAAGCCACAGGCTGACAGGACACAGGAAAGCAAGTACAGAGCAAGGACTTGAAACATTGAAGGCCACAGGCAGACAGGACACAGGAAAGCAGGTATGGACCAATAACTTGAAGCACTGTAGGCCACGGGCAGAAAGGACACAGGAAAGAAGGTATGGGGCAAGGACTTGAAGCACTGGAAGCCAGATGCAGACATGATACAGTTAAGCAGGTATGGAGCAAGGATTTGAAGCACTGGAGGCCAGAGGCAGACAGGATACAGGAAAGCAGGTGTGGAGAAAGGATTTGAAACACTAGGGGCCACAATCAGACAGGACACAGGTAAGCAGATATGGAGCAAGGACTTGAAGCACTGGTTGCTACAGGAAGACAGAACACAGGAAAGCAGGTATGGACCAAGGCCTTGAACCCTTGGAGGCCGCAAGCAGACAGGACAGAGGAATTCAGGTATGGAGCAAGGATTTGAAGCACTGGAGGACACAGGCTGGCAGGACACAGGAAAGCAGGTACAGAGCAAGGACTTGAAACATTGGACGCCACAGGCAGACAGGACACAGGAAAGCAGGTATAGAGCTAGGACTTGAAGCACTGGTGGCTACAAGCAGACAGGGCACAAGAAAGCAGATATGGAGAAAAGACTTGAAACACTGGAGGCCACAGGCAGAAAATACAAAGGAAAGCAGGAATGGAGCAATAACTTGAAGCACTGGTGGCCACAGACAGACAGGACACTGGAAAGCATGTATGGAGCAATAACTTGAAATACTGATGGCTACAGGCAGACAAGACACGGGAAAGCAGGTATTGATCAATAACTTGAAGCACTGGTGGACACAGTCAGACAGGAAACAGATAATCAGGTATGGAGCAAGGATTTAAAGCACTGGAGGCCACAGGATGACAGGAGACAGGAACGCAGGTATGGATCAAGGACTTGAAGCATTGGAAGCCACAGGCTGACCGGACACAGGAAAGCAAGTACAGAGCAAGGACTTGAAACATTGGAGGCCACAGGCAGATAGGACACAGGAAAGCAGGTATGGACCAATAACTTGAAGCAATGGAGGCCATGGGCAGACAGGACACAGGAAAGAAAGTATAGAGCAAGGACTTGAAGCATCGGAAGCCACAGGCAAACAGGACACAGGAAAGCAGGTTTGGAGCAAAGACTTGAAGCACTGGAGGCCACAGGAAGACAGGAAAGCAGGTATGGATCAAGGACTTGAAGCACTGGAAGCCACAGGCTGACAAGACACAGGAAAGCAGGTATTGATCAATAACTTGAAGCACTGGTGGACACAGTCAGAAAGGAAATAGATAACCAGGTATGGAGTAAGGACTTGAAGCACTTGTGGCCGCAGGCGGACAGGACACAGGAAAGCAGGTATTAAGCAAGGACTTTAAGCACTGGAGCCAACAGGCAGATGTGAGACATGAAAGCAGGTATGGAAAGCAACAGCTGTGCAAAGTTAAACAAACAGAACCAAGAGTGGGCCGTCTACAGTATATGCCTAGCCAGATGACCACATGGGAGCACGTCGGGCTACTTGTAAAACCTAGCATGGAGCACAGCAGAAGGCAGTTTCAATATGGCAAGGTGATGAAGCCGAGCCGAGGCAGATGTGTAACATCTGCTGAACCCAACAAACTGGAATAGTGTGCAATTTGCTAAATGCGAATTGCCTAATTCGCGCAAAAATGTGCTCAACCCTATTAACCAGCATTGTACTAAAAATTTTATTATTTCTAACAAACATTTATTAGTATTAGAACATTTTTTTTTAAAAATTGAGTCATTTTAGTGCGGTCAATAATTTCAATTATTATTTGTATATTTGTAAGTATTATTATTATTTATGAAGCTTGTAAACATAGAACGCCGACAGCGGCAGTGAGGCTTTACAGGAAGAACGGCTCATTTTGATATTTTTTACCTCAGCAATCCTATGCAGATAAAAAAAAATTTCATGGAAAATCCACTGAATCATTGTCTGCTTAGCAGTTCTATCTAGTATTTATCCAAATAAAAATTATTTTGTTCTCTAGGGTTTAAATTGTTCTCTTCTACAATCTGATTTCAAGCTGAGACTGTCACAAATTGATGCTTTTGCCCCGTCTCCTCTTTCTGCTGCGATAATTGAAATCACCAACAATTTTGTCACTGTAAAATGGATCCCTCATTACTTTAACTGCTACTGTTTAGTTTCTGTGCTGCATTTTAAGGGCAGAAAATGAGAATTTGTTCTTCCGTTGTTTCAGTTTACACAAAGGTGGCCTCAGATAATTACAGATTACTCATTCCTGATGACTATAGCTACCTGGTAGCCAGGGACCAATTATGTAGTGGTCTCTCCTGTGCAAATCTTAGTCACAGAGGTAGTAATAAGCGTGTCATACATTCATCGTCTCCATATTCTGCTCTGCCGCACTTGGGTCCCTAAAAAGACCGCATATTAATACATAGAAACATCGGATCAGGTCCTGGTGAGTGTGGACCATCTCTGGATATTGCTTCGATTTCATTTTGCAGAACTATCCTCATTGCTTAAAAAATACAAGACAGTAGTATACAAAGTATACTGCAATGTTTTTATGTGCATGGAAAACACTGCTATATAAAAATGTATAGGAATGTACTTCCACCGTGAAAAAGATCCAACTCTGAATTATAGGGAGGGCAAAAGGGGCAACTGCATGTGAAATCTTTTCAAAAGCTGGAAATACACGTTACATTAAAGAGTATTTATCAATTCAATTGTCATTTTTTAGAATAAACTGTTGTTTGTGTCCATGAGGAGTAACACTACATTTTACAATTACTCCGGGTTCACACTACGTTAACAGCAGCCCGTTCAACACATACGTTAACGGGCTGCTGTTAACGCAAGTGCCGATATGTCGTCGCGCTAGCGCAGATAGAGTTAGCAGATGCTCTATCTGCGCTAGCAGTGACGGACCCGGAAACGCTGCAGCCCGCGTCCCAGGGTCCGTCACTCAATGACGGCACATCGCTAGCGCATGCCCATTGTGTGGGCGTGCGCTAGCGATGCCTCTGACATAGGACTTAATGGCGGCATTAACGGACTGCGTTACACCGCATTATGCTACGGTGTAACGTAGTTCGGCTAACGGACGCCAAAAACATAATGTGAACCTGGCCTTATATTGTCGTAGGTCAGGATGAGCAGCACGGACTAAAGTTAATGGTGCAACGGAGTGTGTCTTGATAAATGATATATGAATCAGTGAGGGCCAGGAAAGAACCTTATGTAGGGTGGCAAACAAGCAACTAGAGCAGGAAGTACCAGATTAAGCAGAGCAATGTGTGCAGATACACAAAGGAACTGTAGATATATAGACAATCCAGAACTTGCAGCAGGCAAGTGGTTAATAGCAGAGACATATGCAATCAGGAACTTGCAGCTGGCATATGCTTATGGGTAAAATGTGAAAAAGGAGCATGCCATGCCTTCAATTCACATGAGACGATGGGAGACTTGTATTGCTGGATGCCGTCCCGGCTGGTGCAGTATAAGAGGGTGGGCATGAGACCTGCCCCCCTCAAGAAGACGTTGAGGCAAGAGGTAAAAAGCTTATTTTGTGTGTGATTATATTTCTGCCTATGATATAAAGAAAATTATTTTATCCCTATGGCTGGTCTGTGTATGTCAGGTTCTTGTAGGGTTAGCCACAAGGCCATCCCCAGAGAGTGTAGGAGGACAGCCCTATAGGGGAACCAATGGGAAGGTCATAGTGATATAAGTAGTTAGTCAGTGTTGAGTAGGCTGTCTGTTGGAGAGGAGGTGAAAGGAGAGGACATGTTCATTGGTTGTATAACTACAAGGCTCAGTATGGAAAGAAGTTAGTTACAGCAGTGGCAGAACATCACAGGCAATTGGGGACCACTGCATGAAAGAAAGCTTATACAGTAAGTCTGGGACACGTATGGTCAGCAGAAAAGGGGGACCTTAGGAAAAGTAGAGTCCTGCTGCGATTACTGAAACAGGGAGCATTGTCTCAACAAGCGACCCCTGAGACTGATATAGACAAAGACTCAGAGTATTGGGATCATAGCAATACACGTGGACCCGTATGACCCTATGCCAAAGAAAACAAAGGCAATTCCAACTTCTCCTCATGTCCCCTGCGGTACCTGTTGCCATGAATCAAGTGCAAACTTTAACGCTGGGAATGCAGCCGGTGTATTGTGTTGAAGATGGAGAAGGAGAATGTATAATCTGTTATCCCCTGTTCACCAGTTTGGCCGTATATAAAATGGACATAGTTTTTAAGGAGTGGTCTGACTTATTGATCGAAAAGGTAAAAGGGAGTGGGATTGTTCTAAGTGCATCGGAAACGACGATGGAAAAAGCAGATCCAATTACAATGTCGCACAAACCCATCAGCAACACTCAATTCCCTATAACTGGCCCCGATGTGGGAAGGGCGACCCACTCACATGACTACTGCGGGGAGGCCAGTTTACAGCAGCAAAGCAGGTAAGGGAAGAGGGAATTCGGCACATCCGTGTAATGGTTAAATTGAAAATTATTTATTTATCAATTCATTAAAATGGAGGACAAGAGGATAAAAAAAAACCTGACGCGTTTCTGGCGCGTGATAGTATATTAACTGAATCACAATAGTCTCATGTTAAAGCAGATGGAGCCAATCACATGCAAAATGCAATTGACGTTTGTACAACCAATAGGAAAACACAAACACCACATCCGAACTTCAACCACAGATAAACTATTTCAAAAAATATAAAACAAATCGTTTTTAAAGTTTATGCCTCTTGATTATTTGCATCTAATCCTAAAATCCAGAAGATTTCTATTAGGATATGAAACTTTCTCTATTTCATGAAGTCCTGACAACTAATGGTTGTAGGTATCCATCCAGTCATTCACTGATTCCCTCATTCAAAGATCCGATCCCTGAGAATGATAATAGGGTGTAGGGGAAGGGGAATATTTTTGTGGGTTTTGGGTAAACCATGAAATATGGAAATAATGGAATGATCACTCATCCAACCTTATCAGATAGCAGAAATACAAGATTAGCGTTGCAGCATAATTCATTAATGGAAGCAAATTGACCTCCAGTTAAATTTTTTCGTGAGGTTGACTTACGTAGTTATTTGGTCATGGAGAATTTGTACCAGTGATTTGAAACAATCAAGGGCAGACGTCCTAGATTTCAAAGGATAATACGCAATATTTTTTCCTCCTGATCATTACATCACTAACATATACCATTCATACTAGTATTTTCAGCTTGTAGCTGCTGTAAACGTACGAGTTCTTTTTGTTCATTACAGGACAAGTCAGAAAATTCATTTACACAAAGTGACACTTTAAGAGAGTCAGAATTATCAGGAAACATCTTGAAAAAAATGTTTTTTAACCATCAAATTTCAAGCAAGTTTATTGACATCTTGTATGGTTCGAAATAAATCAAAGTTCTGTCGGGACAAAATTGAGATCTTTGGCCAGAACTTTGATTTGTGTTGGAGACAACACAGTGGAAGTAAGAATCAAAAAGTCAACTAAATGGAGATGAAAACGTTTTTTCTCCATGGCTGGATATCTTCTGTGAACATTTCCTCCAATTTCATTTTTTAGAGGGACTCTGAGATTAAATTTAGCCCATTGAGGATTCGAGTTGGAAGTATCGGAATTAAAGGCAGAAGAATCCTGTTCCGATGAGGAGAGGGAGACATGTTTGTCAGTGTACTCCATCATGTTTTAAGCAGAGTTCCTGGGACTGCGTCTTTTAAGAATAGATTTTGTTTTTGGTTGGATTTTACCCCCCATGAATAAACTTTGTCCTTCTTATAGTCCATTGAATCTCTGTTGAATTTTTTTGTTTACATCATGAACTCCTCTAATGCTCTAAGATTGTCCTTCATCTTTATATTCAGAGTGACAAAGTCTGGTGGGTCAGAGTGGATAGTTAAGGATGTGTTAATGGTACCAATGTCATCCTTTAATTTAGGAAAACACAATAAGTTGCATGAGTTCCAAGGAACATTTAGAAAGAATGTTGTTCCACTGTGATAGAAAATCATCAGAAAAAATGTATGTGGGGCTTTTCTTGATGCAAAAGCCACAGGGTATCATCTTTCTGTCAATGTAATTTTTAAGTGAGTTGTAATCCCGCCATGTTCGGAGCTCATGGCTGGAGAATTTTTCCAATTTGGGAATGAACTCCTTGAGTTCGGATGATTCTGATGTTAGAAAGTGGGTGTCATCATACACCTGCACTAGCTTAGCTAGGCGTTGATCCATTGTGAAAAAACAAACTCACGCTCCAAAATTAGAAAAACACAGTAATACTGATAGAATGAAACAGTTTCCATGTGCGAAGTGGAGTATTTTAACAGTCCCCGATTACTACTGTTATCAGATATATTAAATGTTTTATAACGTACGTGAGCGTGCACTATTGTATACTCAAGTACGTTTTTTTCCAAAGCCGTTGCTTGTCCTCACAATCGTAAATGGAGCTATAAATAGTAAATTTATATATGTCTGTAAATCCCATCCGGCATAAACAATCTTTAGGGTAAAATGTGAGAAAGGAGCTTACCATGCCTGAAACTCACGAGACGCTGGGAGGCTTGAATCGCTGGGTGCCGTTCCGGCTGATGCAGTACAGCAAACAAGTAAGGGAATTCGGCACATCCATGCGATGGTTAAAATTGAAAATTCTTTATTTATCAATCCATTAAAACGAAGGACAAGAAGATTAAATACCTGACACGTTTCTGGCATGTTGCACGCCCTTAGCCATAGTATATTAAGTGAATCACAATAGTCTCGTTTTAAAACAGATGGAGCCAAACATGCAAAATGCATATGGGTCAAGGTCGGCAGTGGGGTTTGTGTCTCCTGTTGTTGTGTATACGTCATTTGCATTTTGCATGTTTTTGGCTCCATCTGATTTAAAACTTGACTATTGTGATTCAGTTAATATACTATGACTATGGGTATGCAATATGCCAGAAATGCATCAGTTTTTTAATCTTCTTGTCCTTCATATTAATTGGTTTTATAAATAATTTTCAATTTTAACCAACGCATGGATTCCCTCTTCCCTTACTAGGCATATGTCTAATAACAAGGTTGCAATCAGGCTCTTGCAGCAGACATATGGTTAATAGCAGAGAGTATAGTTGTTGGGCATTGATTCACATGTCCCATTCCATTGGCCATGATAGTAGTCTGTGGCTGCTACATGGGAGAGGGAGTACTGCCTCTCACTTGCCCGCATTCACAGCTGTTATTTTGATTATTCATCCGGGTGCAAAGTTATTGTTGCACATTTGACTAATCAGGCAAGAGGCGGTACCCCCTCTCCCGTTCTGTGGCCACAGACTGCTGTTGTGGCCAATGGAACTAGATGTGTGAATAAATTCACACCATCTCTCGAAAAGACTAATGCAATTACATCAAGGATATACAGTTGTGCTCAAAAGTTTACATAACTTGGCAGAATTTTTGCTTTCTTGGCCTTTTTTCAAAGAATATCAATGATAACACCAAAACTTTTTCTCCACTCATGGTTAGTGGTTGGGTGAAGCCATTTATTGTTTAATTACTGTGTTTTCTCTTTTTAAATCATAATGACAACCCAAAACATCCAAATGACCCTGATCAAAAGTTTACATACCCCATTACTTAATACCGTGTATTGCCCCCTCTAACATCAATGGCAGCTTGAAGTCTTTTCTGGTAGTTGTGGATGAAGTTCTATATTTTCTCAGATGGTAAAGCTGCCCACTCTCCTTTGCAAAAAGCCTCCAGTTCCTGTAAATTCCTGGGCTGTCTAGCATGAACTGCGCACTTGAGATCTCCCCAGAATGGCCCAATGATATTTAGGTCAGGAGACTGAGATGGCCACTCCAGAACTTTCACTTTGTTCTGCTGTAGCCAATGACAGGTCGACTTGGCCTTGTGCTATAGATTGTTGTCATGTTGGAACGCCAAGCACGTCCCATGCACAGCTTCCGGGCTGATGAGTGCAAATTTGCCTTTAGTATTTGCTGATAACGTGCTGCATTCATCTTTCCTTCAACTTTGACCAAGTTTCCTGTGCCTTTGTAGCTCACACATCCCCTAAACATCAGCGATCCACCTCCATGTTTTGCAGTAATAATGGTGTTCATTTCATCATAGGCCTTGTTGACCTCTCTCCAAGTGTAACATTTATGGTAGTGGCCAAAAAGTTAAATTTTGGTTTCATCACTCCAAATTACCTTGTTACAGAAGCTTTGAGGCTTGTCTCTGTGTTGTTTTGCGTAACGTAGGTGAAATACTTTGTGCATTTGCACGGTAATGGCTTTCTTCTGGCGACCTCACCATTCAGCCCATTTTTATTTCAAGTGTCTCCTTATTGTGCTTCTGGAAACAGCCATGCCGCTAATTTTCAGAGACTCCAGTATTTCAGCTGATGTTATTTGTGGGTTTTTCTTTGCATCCCGAACAATTTTCCTGGCAGTTGTGGACAAAATGTTTGTTGGTTTACCTGACCGTGGTTTTGTTTTTACAGAGCCCCTGATTTTCCATTTGTTAATCACAGTTTGAACTCTGCTGACTGGCATTATCAATTCCTTGGATATCTTTTTGTATCTCTTTCCTGTTTTATACAGTTCAACTACCTTTTCTCATAGATCCGTTGACAATTCTTTTGCATTCCCCATGACTCACAATCCAGAAATATCAGTGGCTGGATGAAAGATGCAAGAGTCTGTCTGGATCCCAGAAACTCACTCAGCTTTTATGCACACACACTGATTACAAGCAAACAGGTCACAGGTGAGGATGTTACCTTTAGTAGCCATTCAAACCCATTTGTGTCAACTTCTGCGCATGTTATCAGGCCAAAATCACCAGAGTATGTGAACTTTTGATCAGAGTCATTTGGATGTTTTTGGGTTGTCATTATGATTTAAAAAGAGAAAACACAGTAGTTTGACAATAAATGGCTTCACTGTCATGATCCCAATGGCAGGGGTGTTATGTAGGCAATCCAGTGACACAGTGTGCCAGCAATCAGAGCACATACAGTGATCTGACAATAACCCAAAAAACAATAGAACGAGCTCTGAGACGTGGAATCTCTGTAGACCGCAATACCTGAACCTATCCTAAACACAACTAAAGGCAGCTGTGGATTGCGCCTGACACTACCTATGCAACTCGGCACAGCCTGAGGAGCTGACTAGCCTGAAGATAGAAAAACAAGCCTGACTTGCCTCAGAGAAATACCTCAAAGGAAAAGGCAGCCCCCCACATATAATGACTGTTAGCAAGATGAAAAGACAAACGTAGGGATGAAATAGATTCAGCAAAGTGAGGCCCGATATTCTAGATAGAGCGAGGATAGCAAAGAGAACTTTGCAGTCTACAAAAAACCCTAAAGCAAAAAACCACGCAAAGGGGGCAAAAAGACCCACCGTGCCGAACTAACGGCACGGCGGTACACCCTTTGCGTCTCAGAGCTTCCAGCAAAACGAATTAACAAGCTGGACAGAAAAAGTAGCAACAAAAGCAAAGAAGCACTTATCTAAGCAGAGCAGCAGGCCACAGGAAAGATCCAGAAGCTCAGATCCAACACTGGAACATTGACAAGGAGCAAGGAAGACAGAATCAGGTGGAGTTAAATAACAAAGCAGCCAACGAGCTCACCAGAACACCTGAGGGAGAAAGCTCAGAAGCTGCAGTACCACTTGTGACCACAGGAGTGAATTCAGCCACAGAATTCACAACAGTACCCCCCCTTGAGGAGGGGTCACCGAACCCTCACCAGAGCCCCCAGGCCGACCAGGATGAGCCACATGAAAGGCACGAACAAGATCTGGAGCATGGACATCAGAGGCAAAAACCCAGGAATTATCTTCCTGAGCATAACCCTTCCATTTAACCAGATACTGGAGTTTCCGTCTAGAAACACGAGAATCCAAAATTTTCTCCACAATATACTCCAATTCCCCCTCCACCAAAACCGGGGCAGGAGGCTCAACAGATGGAACCATAGGTGCCACGTATCTCCGCAACAACGACCTATGGAATACATTATGTATGGAAAAGGAGTCTGGGAGGGTCAGACGAAAAGACACAGGATTGAGAATCTCAGAAATCCTATACGGACCAATAAAACGAGGTTTAAATTTAGGAGAGGAAACCTTCATAGGAATATGACGAGAAGATAACCAAACCAGATCCCCAACACGAAGTCGGGGACCCACACGGCGTCTGCGATTAGCGAAAAGTTGAGCCTTCTCCTGGGACAAGGTCAAATTGTCCACTACCTGAGTCCAGATCTGCTACAACCTGTCCACCACAGAATCCACACCAGGACAGTCCGAAGACTCAACCTGTCCTGAAGAGAAACGAGGATGGAACCCAGAATTGCAGAAAAATGGAGAGACCAAGGTAGCCGAGCTGGCCCGATTATTAAGGGCGAACTCAGCCAACGGCAAAAAGGACACCCAATCATCCTGGTCTGCAGAAACAAAACATCTCAGATATGTTTCCAAGGTCTGATTGGTTCGTTCGGTCTGGCCATTAGTCTGAGGATGGAAAGCCGAGGAAAAAGATAGGTCAATGCCCATCCTACCACAAAAGGCTCGCCAAAACCTTGAAACAAACTGGGAACCTCTGTCAGAAACAATATTCTCAGGAATGCCATGCAAACGAACCACATGCTGGAAGAACAAAGGCACCAAATCAGAGGAGGAAGGCAATTTAACCAAGGGTACCAGATGGACCATTTTAGAAAAGCGATCACAGACCACCCAAATGACTGACATCTTTTGAGAAACGGGAAGGTCAGAAATGAAATCCATCGAAATATGTGTCCAAGGCCTCTTTGGGACCGGCAAGGGCAAAAGCAACCCACTGGCACGTGAACAGCAGGGCTTAGCCCTAGCACAAATCCCACAGGACTGCACAAAAGTACGTACATCCCGTGCCAGAGATGGCCACCAGAAGGATCTAGCCACTAACTCTCTGGTACCAAAGATTCCAGGATGACCAGCCAACACTGAACAATGAAGTTCAGAGATAACTTTACTAGTCCACCTATCAGGGACGAACAGTTTCTCCGCCGGACAACGATCAGGTTTATTCGCCTGAAATTTTTGCAACACTCGCCGCAAATCAGGGGAGATGGCAGACACAATGACTCCTTCCTTGAGGATACTCGCCGGCTCAGATGAACCCGGAGAGTCGGGCACAAAACTCCTAGACAGAGCATCCGCCTTCACATTTTTAGAGCCCGGAAGGTACGAAATCACAAAATCGAAGCGGGCAAAAAATAACGACCAACGGGCCTGTCTAGGATTCAAGCGCTTGGCAGACTCGAGATAAGTAAGGTTCTTATGATCAGTCAATACCACCACGCGATGCTTAGCTCCTTCAAGCCAATGACGCCATTCCTCGAATGCCCACTTCATGGCCAGCAACTCTCGGTTGCCCACATCATAATTACGCTCAGCAGCCGAAAACTTCCTGGAAAAGAAAGCACATGGTTTCAACACTGAGCAACCAGAACCTCTCTGTGACAAAACCGCCCCTGCTCCAATCTCAGAAGCATCAACCTCGACCTGGAACGGAAGAGAAACATCTGGTTGACACAACACAGGGGCAGAACAAAAACGACGCTTCAACTCCTGAAAAGCTTCCACAGCAGCAGAAGACCAATTAACCAAATCAGCACCCTTCTTGGTCAAATCGGTCAATGGTTTGGCAATGCTAGAAAAATTACAGATGAAGCGACGATAAAAATTAGCAAAGCCCAGGAACTTTTGCAGACTTTTCAGAGATGTCGGCTGAGTCCAATCCTGGATGGCTTGGACCTTAACCGGATCCATCTCGATAGTAGAAGGGGAAAAGATGAACCCCAAAAATGAAACTTTCTGCACATCGAAGAGACACTTTGATCCCTTCACAAACAAAGAATTAGCACACAGGACCTGGAAAACCATTCTGACCTGCTTCACATGAGAGTCCCAATCATCTGAGAAGATCAAAATGTCATCCAAGTAAACAATCAGGAATTTATCCAGATACTCACGGAAGATGTCATGCATAAAAGACTGAAACACAGATGGAGCATTGGCAAGTCCGAACGGCATCACTAGATACTCAAAATGACCCTCGGGCGTATTAAATGCAGTTTTCCATTCATCTCCTTGCCTGATTCTCACCAGATTATACGCACCACGAAGATCTATCTTAGTGAACCAACTAGCCCCCTTAATCCGAGCAAACAAGTCAGATAACAATGGCAAAGGATACTGAAATTTAACAGTGATTTTATTAAGAAGGCGGTAATCAATACACGGTCTCAGCGAACCATCCTTCTTGGCTACAAAAAAGAACCCTGCTCCCAGTGGTGATGACGATGGGCGAATATGTCCCTTCTCCAGGGATTCCTTCACATAACTGCGCATAGCGGCGTGTTCAGGCACGGATAAATTAAATAATCGACCTTTTGGGATTTTACTACCAGGAATCAAATTGATAGCACAATCACAATCCCTATGCGGAGGTAGGGCATCGGACTTGGGCTCTTCAAATACATTCTGATAATCAGACAAGAACTCTGGGACCTCAGAAGGAGTGGATGACGAAATAGACAAAAATGGAACATCACCATGTACCCCCTGACAACCCCAGCTGGATACCGACATAGAGTTCCAATCCAATACTGGATTATGGGTTTGCAGCCATGGCAACCCCAACACGACCACATCATGCAGATTATGTAGCACCAGAAAGCGAATAACTTCCTGATGTGCAGGAGCCATGCACATGGTCAGCTGGGTCCAGTACTGAGGTTTATTCTTGGCCAAAGGTGTAGCATCAATTCCTCTTAACGGAATAGGACACCGCAAAGGCTCCAAGAAAAACCCACAACGTTTAGCATAATCCAAATCCATCAGATTCAGGGCAGCGCCTGAATCCACAAACGCCATGACAGAATACGATGACAAAGAGCATATCAAGGTAATGGACAGAAGGAATTTGGATTGTACAGTACCAATGACGGCAGACCTATCGAACCGCTTAGTGCGCTTAGGACCATCAGAAATAGCATGAGTGGAATCACCACAGTAGAAACACAGACCATTCAGACGTCTGTGTTCTTGCCGTTCAACTCTGGTCATAGTCCTATCGCACTGCATAGGCTCAGGTTTAATCTTAGACAATACCGCCAAATGGTGCACAGATTTACGCTCGCGCAAGCGTCGACCGATCTGAATGGCCAAAGACATAGACTCATTCAAACCAGTAGGCATAGGAAAACCCACCATGACATCCTTAAGAGCCTCAGAGAGACCCTTTCTGAACAAAGCTGCCAGCGCAGATTCATTCCACAGAGTGAGTACTGACCACTTCCTAAATTTCTGACAATATACTTCTATATCATCCTGGCCCTGGCACAAAGCCAGCAAATTTTTCTCAGCCTGATCCACTGAATTAGGCTCATCGTAAAGTAATCCGAGCGCCAGGAAAAACGCATTGACATTACTCAATGCAGGGTCTCCTGGCGCAAGAGAAAATGCCCAGTCCTGAGGGTCGCCGCGCAAAAAAGAAATAATAATCAAAACCTGTTGAACTGAATTACCAGAAGAATGAGGTTTCAAGGCCAGAAATATCTTACAATTATTTTTGAAATTAAGAAACTTAGTTCTATCACCAAAAAAACAAATCAGGAATAGGAATTCTTGGTTCTAACATAGATTTCTGATCAATAGTATCTTGAATCCTTTGTACATTTGTAACGAGATTATCCATTGAAAAGCACAGACCCTGAATATCTATGTCCACATCTGTGTCCTGAAACACCCAAATGTCTAGGGGAAAAAAAAGACTGAACACAGAGCTGAGAAAAAAAAATGATGTCAGAACTTCTTTTTTCCCTCTATTGAGAATCATTAGGTAGGCTCCTTGTACTGTTATGTAGGCAATCCAGTGACACAGTGTGCCAGCAATCAGAGCACATACAGGGATCTGACAATAACCCAAAAAACAATAGAACGAGCTCTGAGACGTGGAATCTCTGTAGACCGCAATACCTGAACCTATCCTAAACACAACTAAAGGCAGCTGTGGATTGCGCCTAACACTACCTATGCAACTCAGCACAGCCTGAGGAGCTGACTAGCCTGAAGATAGAAAAACAAGCCTGACTTGCCTCAGAGAAATACCTCAAAGGAAAAGGCAGCCCCCCACATATAATGACTGTTAGCAAGATGAAAAGACAAACGTAGGGATGAAATAGATTCAGCAAAGTGAGGCCCGATATTCTAGATAGAGCGAGGATAGCAAAGAGAACTTTGCAGTTTACAAAAAACCCTAACGCAAAAAACCACGCAAAGGGGGCAAAAAGACCCACCGTGCCGAACTAACGGCACGGCGGTACACCCTTTGCGTCTCAGAGCTTCCAGCAAAACGAATTAACAAGCTGGACAGAAAAAGTAGCAACAAAAGCAAAGAAGCACTTATCTAAGCAGAGCAGCAGGCCACAGGAAAGATCCAGAAGCTCAGATCCAACACTGGAACATTGACAAGGAGCAAGGAAGACAGAATCAGGTGGAGTTAAATAACAAAGCAGCCAACGAGCTCACCAGAACACCTGAGGGAGGAAGCTCAGAAGCTGCAGTACCACTTGTGACCACAGGAGTGAATTCAGCCACAGAATTCACAACACAGGGGATCACAAAAGGACAAGCACAAAAAACAAAACAAGCTCTAGGGTGATGGAAACTGAGCTGACCGCGATCCTGAACCTCAACACACAACTAGCTGTAGCCGGGGAACGTGCCTACGATGATTCCTAGACGTCTCGCGCCAGCCGAAGAACTAACTTTCCCTATTAGAAGAAACACAGACCTCTCTTGCCTCCAGAGAAACACCCCACAGAAATAGCAGCCCCCCACATGTAATGACGGTGAAATGAGAGGAAAGCACATACGTAGTTATGAAAACAGATTCAGCAAAATGAGGCCCGCTAAAGCTAGATAGCAGAGGATACAAAAGTGAACTGCGCGGTCAGCGAAAAACCCTACAAAAAACCATCCTGAAATTACTTGAACTCATGTTCCAACTCATGGAACATGAGGAGTAATATCAGCCCACTAGAGCAACCAGCAAAAAGGAATCACATATCTGCAAGCTGGACTAAGACAAAAATTAAGCAAAACGTGGAACAGGAAAATCAAAAACTTAGCTTGTCCTGAAGAATACAGAAGCGGGAAGCAGAGGTAACAAGACACACTGATTACATTGATAGCCGGCGAGGAAATGACAAGAAAGCCAGGTTAAATAGGAAACTCCCATATCCTGATAGAACAGGTGGACACCAGAGACCGCAGAGAACACAAGTCACCCAGTACCATCTGTAACCACCAGAGGGAGCCCAAAAACAGAATCCACAACAGTACCCCCCTCTTGAGGAGGGGTCACCGAACCCTCACGAGAACCACCAGGTCGACCAGGATGAGCCCTATGAAATGCACGGACCAAATCAGCAGCATGAACATCAGAGGCAACCACCCAAGAATTATCCTCCTGACCATAACCCTTCCACTTGACCAAATATTGGAGTTTCCGTCTGGAAACACGAGAATCCAAGATCTTCTCCACAACATACTCCAATTCTCCCTCCACCAGCACCGGAGCAGGAGGCTCAAGCGAAGGAACAACAGGTACCTCATACTTCCGCAACAACGACCGATGGAACACATTATGAATAGCAAACGATGCCGGGAGATCCAAACGAAACGACACAGGGTTAAGAATTTCCAAGATCCTATAGGGACCGATGAACCGAGGCTTGAACTTAGGAGAAGAGACCTTCATAGGAACAAAACGAGAAGACAACCACACCAAGTCCCCAACACGAAGTCGAGGACCCACGCGGCGACGGCGATTAGCAAACTGCTGAGCCCTCTCCTGGGACAACTTCAAATTGTCCACCACATGACTCCAAATCTGATGCAACCTATCCACCACCATGTCCACTCCAGGACAATCAGAAGGCTCCACCTGACCAGAGGAAAAACGAGGATGAAACCCCGAATTACAAAAGAAAGGAGACACCAAGGTAGCAGAACTAGCCCGATTATTAAGGGCAAATTCGGCAAGCGGCAAAAAGGTAATCCAGTCATCTTGATCAGCAGAAACAAAACACCTTAAATAAGTTTCCAAGGTCTGATTAGTTCGTTCCGTCTGGCCATTCGTCTGAGGATGGAATGCAGATGAAAAGGACAAATCAATGCCCATCTTAGCACAGAACGTCCGCCAAAATCTAGACACAAACTGGGAACCCCTGTCAGAAACGATGTTCTCCGGAATCCCATGCAAACGAACCACGTTCTGAAAAAACAGAGGGACCAACTCAGAGGAGGAAGGCAACTTAGGCAAGGGTACCAGATGAACCATCTTAGAAAAGCGGTCACACACAACCCAGATGACGGACATTTTTTGATAGACAGGGAGATCCGAAATAAAGTCCATGGAAATGTGCGTCCAAGGCCTCTTCGGGATAGGCAAAGGTGACAACAATCCACTGGCCCGAGAACAGCAAGGCTTAGCCCGAGCGCAAACTTCACAAGACTGCACAAAAGAACGCACATCCCTCGACAAGGAAGGCCACCAAAAAGACCTGGCCACCAAGTCTCTAGTACCAAATATTCCAGGATGACCTGCCAACGCAGAAGAATGGACCTCGGAGATGACTCTACTGGTCCAATTATCCGGAACAAACAGTCTTTCAGGCGGACAACGATCAGGTTTATCCGCCTGAAACTCCTGCAAAGCACGTCGCAAGTCTGGGGAGACAGCCGACAAAATCACCCCATCCCTAAGGATACCAGTGGGCTCAGAATTTCCAGGGGAGTCAGGCACAAAACTCCTAGAAAGAGCATCCGCCTTCACATTCTTTGAACCTGGCAGGTATGAAACCACAAAATCGAAACGGGAGAAAAACAGTGACCAACGAGCCTGTCTAGGATTCAGACGCTTGGCAGACTCAAGGTAAATCAGATTTTTGTGATCAGTCAAGACCACCACACGATGTCTAGCACCCTCAAGCCAATGACGCCACTCCTCAAATGCCCACTTCATGGCCAAAAGCTCCCGATTACCAACATCATAATTCCGCTCAGTGGGCGAAAACTTTCTAGAAAAGAACGCACATGGCTTCATCACTGAGCAATCGGAGCTTCTCTGTGACAAAACCGCCCCCGCTCCAATCTCGGAAGCATCAACCTCAACCTGAAAAGGAAGCGAAACATCTGGCTGACGCAACACAGGAGCAGAAGAAAACCGGCGCTTAAGTTCCTGAAAGGCCTCCACAGCCGCAGGAGACCAATCAGCAACATCAGCACCCTTCTTAGTCAAATCCGTCAAAGGCTTAACAACACTAGAAAAATTAGTTATGAAACGACGATAAAAATTAGCAAAGCCCAAGAACTTCTGTAGACTCTTAAGAGATGTAGGCTGCGTCCAGTCACAAATAGCCTGAACCTTGACGGGATCCATCTCAATAGTAGAAGGGGAAAAAATATACCCCAAAAAAGAAATCTTCTGGACTCCAAAGAGACACTTTGAACCTTTTACAAACAAAGAATTGGCCCGCAGGACCTGAAACACCTTCCTGACCTGCTGAACATGGGACTCCCAGTCATCCGAAAAAACCAAAACATCATCCAAATACACAATCATAAATTTATCCAGATATTCACGGAAAATATCGTGCATAAAGGACTGGAAGACAGAAGGAGCATTAGAAAGTCCAAAAGGCATCACCAAATACTCAAAATGGCCCTCAGGCGTATTAAATGCGGTTTTCCACTCATCACCCTGCTTTATCCGCACAAGATTATACGCACCCCGAAGATCAATCTTAGTGAACCATTTAGCCCCCTTAATGCGAGCGAACAAATCAGTCAACAATGGCAAAGGATACTGATATTTAACTGTAATCTTATTCAAAAGACGGTGATCTATACAAGGCCTCAAGGAACCATCTTTTTTGGCCACAAAAAAAAAACCTGCTCCCAAAGGGGACGAAGATGGACGGATATGTCCCTTTTCCAAGGACTCCTTAACATAATCCCGCATAGCAGTATGCTCTGGCACTGACAGATTGAACAAACGACCTTTAGGAAATTTACTGCCAGGAATCAAATCTATAGCACAATCGCAATCCCTGTGAGGAGGAAGCGAATTGAGCTTAGGCTCCTCAAAAACATCCCGATAATCAGACAAAAATACCGGAACCTCAGAAGGAGTAGATGAAGCGATAGAAATCGGAGGTGCATCATCATGAACCCCCTGACATCCCCAGCTTAACACAGACATCGTTTTCCAGTCCAAGACTGGGTTATGAGTTTGTAACCATGGCAGACCAAGCACTAAGACATCATGTAAATTATACAGTACCAGGAAGCGAATCACCTCCTGATGAACGGGAGTCATACGCATGGTCACTTGTGTCCAATACTGAGGTTTATTCATAGCCAAAGGTGTAGAGTCAATTCCTTTCAAAGGAATAGGGACTTCCAGAGGCTCCAGACTAAACCCACAGCGGTTGGCAAATGACCAATCCATAAGACTCAGGGCAGCGCCTGAATCCACATAGGCATCGACGGAAATGGCTGATAATGAACAAATCAGAGTCACAGACAGAATGAACTTAGACTGTAAAGTACTAATGGCAACAGACTTATCAACCTTTTTTGTGCGTTTAGAGCATGCTGATATAACATGAGCTGAATCACCACAATAAAAACACAACCCATTTTTCCGCCTATAGTTTTGCCGTTCACTTCTGGACTGAATTCTATCACATTGCATTGTCTCAGGTGCCTGTTCAGAAGACACCGCCAAATGGTGCACAGGTTTGCGCTCCCGTAAACGCCGATCAATCTAAATAGCCATAGTCATAGACTCATTCAGACCTGTAGGCGCAGGGAACCCCACCATGACATCTTTAATGGCCTCAGAATGGCCATCTCTGAATCTTGCAGCCAGGGCGCACTCATTCCACTGAGTAACCACCGACCATTTCCGAAATTTCTGACAATATATTTCTGCTTCATCTTGCCCCTGAGAGAGAGCCAATAAAGCTTTTTCAGCCTGAATCTCTAGGTTAGGTTCATCATAGAGCAAACCCAATGCCAGAAAAAACGCATCCACATTGAGCAACGCAGGATCCCCTGGTGCCAATGCAAATGCCCAATTCTGAGGGTCACCCCGCAGGAAAGATATAACAATCCTGACTTGCTGAGCAGGGTCTCCAGAAGAGCGAGATTTCAAAGAAAGAAACAACTTGCAATTGTTCCTAAAATTCAGAAAACTAGATCTATCTCCAGAAAAAAACTCTGGGATAGGAATTCTAGGTTCAGACATAGGAGCATGTACAACAAAATCTTGTATATTTTGAACCTTAGCAGCAAGATTATTCAGGCTGGAAGCCAAACTCTGGACGTCCATGATAAACAGCTGAGGTCAGAGCCATTCAAGGATTAAGAGGAGGTAAGACGCAGCCAGGCTGCAATTAAGGCTATGCAGCAAACTCTGAGGGGAAAAAAAAAAAAAAAAACTTCCTCAGACTACTTTTCCTCCTACTTCAGCCAATACGATTACCACTTTTTGGCCGGCTATACTGTCATGATCCCAATGGCAGGGGATCACAAAAGGACAAGCACAAAAAACAAAACAAGCTCTAGGGTGATGGAAACTGAGCTGACCGCGATCCTGAACCTCAACACACAACTAGCTGTAGCCAGGAAACGTGCCTACGATGATTCCTAGACGTCTCGCGCCAGCCGAAGAACTAACTTTCCCTATTAGAAGAAACACAGACCTCTCTTGCCTCCAGAGAAACACCCCACAGAAATAGCAGCCCCCCACATATAATGACGGTGAAATGAGAGGAAAGCACATACGTAGTTATGAAAACAGATTCAGCAAAATGAGGCCCGCTAAAGCTAGATAGCAGAGGATACAAAAGTGAACTGCGCGGTCAGCGAAAAACCCTACAAAAAACCATCCTGAAATTACTTGAACTCATGTTCCAACTCATGGAACATGAGGAGTAATATCAGCCCACTAGAGCAACCAGCAAAAAGGAATCACATATCTGCAAGCTGGACTAAGACAAAAATTAAGCAAAACGTGGAACAGGAAAATCAAAAACTTAGCTTGTCCTGAAGAATACAGAAGCGGGAAGCAGAGGTAACAAGACACACTGATTACATTGATAGCCGGCGAGGAAATGACAAGAAAGCCAGGTTAAATAGGAAACTCCCATATCCTGATAGAACAGGTGGACACCAGAGACCGCAGAGAACACAAGTCACCCAGTACCATCTGTAACCACCAGAGGGAGCCCAAAAACAGAATCCACAACACTTCACCCAACCATTAACCATGAGTGGAGAAAAAGTTTTGGTGTTATCATTCATATTTTCTGAAAAAAGGCCAAGAAAGCAAAAATTCTGGGTATATAAACTTTTGAGCACAACTGTAGTTAACTGCAGGATAACAGTAATGCATTGGGAAACTAGTAGTGATGAGCGAGTGTACTCGTTGCTCGGGTTTTACCGAGCACGCTCGGGTGGTCTCCGAGTATTTGTTAGTGCTCGGTGATTTAGTTTTCCTTGCCTCAGCTGCATGATTTACAGCTGATAGCCAGCTTGAATACATGTGGGGATTCCCTAGCAACCAGGCAACCCCCACATGTACTCAGGCTGGCTAGCAGCTGTAAATCATGCAGCTGCATCAACAACAACTAAATCTCCGAGCAGTCACAAATACTCGGAGACCACCCGAGCGTGCTGGGGAAAACCCAAGCAACGAGTACACTCGCTCATCACTAGAAACTAGTCAGAGGTGAGTTACCTTAATAGCAGAGAATAAGCTTTGCTGTAGCCTGACAAAGCAAAACTTTGAAAACAGAAATGAGATTATAACGTGAAGTTTGATAATAACAGAAACATATGTCAACAGGAACTTGGAGCAGAGATGCATAACATAATATTAAGTGTGAACCACACCTAGAGATTCTGTACTGAGCTGGAAGCCGAATAGAAGTCAGGAGCAGGGAGGAGATAATTAGGCACCTAGCAGATTGGACCGCAGCCAGAACTGCAGGGTGTCAAAAAGTTATTATCCTCTTTATTTATTTATCCAACATTGCACATGACAGACAAGATAAAATTCAAGGCACCAACGTGTTTCAAGTGGAAGAGCACACTAATTCATGGTAAACTACTAAACTGAAATCCAGAAACAAATGGGGAGAGGAAGAGAAGAACATGAACATCTCACACCTGTCTGTCTGGGCGATGAGTCGACCGTACCAGTCTCTGTTGATTACTTAATTATTAGTTATAAGTTTACATATAGTCAAAAGAAAAATTACTCTTTTATGTAATTTTGGAGGATGTTTTTAGCTTTTTTTAGACGCGTCTAGTAATCATAGAAAACACACTATTAAAGCAATCCCGGTTGGGGAGTACACTCGAGCATTTCGAGCTTGCTTTTGTGATATTACTTTTTCTCGTAAATGTGAAATCATTCGTTATAGATAGACTGCATGAGGTTATAAACCCAGGATGTAAGAAAGGACTAAAAATATTACAGCTTGTAAAGAGACTGTAGTTCCTGCACCATGCACTGAGGTTATGTAATGGATGGTGTGGAATCACTTGTAAAGGAGGGGTGAGCTGATTATCTGGTCTCTCTTTGTGATTTTAATTAGTCCCCTTGGCTGAAGATGAGCCAGGTGGAAGGTGAAGATAACTGCTGACAAACGTGACAGTAGACATTTGCCTGATGCCAGCCTTAAAAAGCCTTGGGTGATAAAGTCATACATGTTTGCTAGATACCAAAGTTACCTGGTGCTGACCAGTACAGAGGGAGTTGGCCATGGGAGAAAGGAGCAAAATCTGGCGCTGGAGCCAGGACAGTAACATGTGACTTGTATTCTGCAATTTTCAACCAGTTTCCCCCTTTGTAGGCTCTTTCTGTAATTTTTAGCTGTCTTTGAGAGAGTGGGTAGAGGTTAGCTATTGTGATGTGTCCCATACATTGCATATACTGGCTTGATGGATTCCTGTTCTCGAGTTTCTATGTAACATATGGTTAGAACCAGCAGCAGCATTAATTATAAAGCAGTACTGAGCAGGGTAGCTGTGAAGCAAGCTCTGTGTTAGATTAAAACACTTACCAGAAAGCAGCAGTCCAATCTGTGTGTGCTTCCTCCTCCTCTCCCTCTCTTCTCCCATAGACTTTAATAGGCAACTATAATCTGATCTTTCAGTGAGCAGGCAGTCCAACTTGTTTCAAGCAAGATGAATTTTAGCTCATAAGTGAATAAAGAAGCATATTTCTCTGATTCTTGATTTCTGCAAATCTTATTGAAGGGGAAGCGATTATTTAATATTCACTAAACGCTATTTTGGATAAACCAGGTGAACATTATTGTGAAAGGAGGACTCACAATTCTCACCCATCAAATAATATTGAGGAAAACAAGAACTGGGCATGTAGACTTTCAATGCCAAAGACTTTTATTCCTAGGGAGGAAAATCCACCAAGAGAGATGTCTGGCATCTTTCTTTAAGACGGTCACTCCTCCAGAATATAATTTCCCTAGCAATTTTGGGTGGTCATCTCTTTTGCTGTATCTCATTACTAATGTCTGCAATGTGATGATGGACATTGGTTGAAAAATTTCCCATTACTGATAATGGTAATCTATTTATATAATTACCTTAAATTGTCTGTCATCCACTTCCGTCTGGACGTCCTCGAATCCCACAATCCACCGCGCCGCACCGGAAGAATGCTGACCGCCATTTTGGAATACCCAAGTGATGGATATTCCAATATGGCAAGGGAGAGAGCGTGACAGCCAGTGGATACGGGCTGTGGAGTGAGACAGCGTGAAGGTGGATGGTGAGCGGGGCTGCAGAGGGAGAATTCGGGATGGCGGGTAGAGAGCTGGGCTTCGGAGGGAGAGAGCGGGACGGCGAGTGGAGGGCGGGGCTGCGGAGAGAGAGAGCGGGACGGTGAGTGGAGAGCGGGGCTGCGGAGGGAGAGAGCGGGACGGCAAGTGGAGAGCGGGGCTGCGGAGAGAGAGAGCGGGACGGCGAGTGGAGAGCGGGGCTGTGGAGGGATAGAGCGGGATAGCATGTAGTAATAGTAAGCACGGCACTCTTGGCTTCTTGGAGGTGCACAAGTTAGGTATCCAACCCGTCAAATATAAGCAATAAATTACTTGGCACTCAGGAGATCTTTTTGCAAGATAAGAAGTGAACAATTAGTTTATTTAGTGCATCCAGTTCAAAATTAAACGTTTTCGGTCTAATCAAAAGACCTTCATCAGAACAAGTTTTTGGAGTACTGGAAGCCACGAGAAATATGTGTGGGCCCACAGGGGTGCCAACATCAGACGGAGTCCAGGAGCAAAAAGCGCCTTGAAGAGTCTGGAGGTACGGGAGCTGAGCTCTGCAGAGGGACGAAACACTCGCAATGGCGAAAGCGCTGTATCCTCAAGGGGCACCGGCGCCGTGCTGAAGGAGTCGCGTTCTCCCGGGATAGAGCGGGATAGCAGTTAGTTATTATTCGCCCGGGCAACGCTGGGCTCTTCAGCTAGTAGATAATGTCTTATACAAGGAGATGTAAATTTGGTGGCCAAATAGTATTATTCAATGGAGAACCGTTCATTCAGATCCGGGAACATGTGACTATGATGATATATTATGATCAGATATACACAAAAGGAAGAGGATGCAGGGAATCGATCGTCTCTGAGTTACTAGAGGAATAATGAATCCTGCAGAGGAATATTATAGCAGCTCCGGAGAACGTGTGGGCAACAGATCCCCGGAGAGATGAACCTGAGATGCCTTCTACTTCACCATCCATCTGCATAGTGGTCAGACCGGATGGAAAGAAGCCGCTCCTTCCAGTCTCACCAGAGTTATATCCACTGTGTAGGGTGCACCTCCGCATCCTCCAGATCTCAGGGGTTACAGGCCTCCAGGACCGTCCAACTCCCATGCTACATCATTTCCTTTCTTTCCAAAAAAGAACAATTCTCAAGGCCCCCATCGCTTCCTTATCTCCACATTGGTGACCTCAGAAGAACATGTCAGAAACAAGCTAAATGATTATTAACTCCTGTGATACAATCGATCATATTCCGTAGCTTGTTACCCTAAAGTATGTTCACAGGATCCTAAATTTTGCAACCAAACATTAACACATCCTTTATGATTTCACAAGAGGGGAAATGCCGTTTCATGGTCTCAAGTGGTAAAACCAGATGACATTGGGCAGGGTCTTTCTTAATTCTGTACTTGATCAGATCACATTACACATACAGGATGTGTTCATTTTCCCTTTGAGCTTTGAAGTTCCTGGAACACCCCTGCAGAGATATCACAATGGCAGAAGGTCTCAAGGTGACCCAAGTTGTCCCTTAAGGAAATTCCCTTAATGCGAAGAGGATTATGAGGAAATCCAACAAGTGGCCCAAAGCAGAGATGCACATGTTTGGTGTGTTATTTTCCCACCAGCTAGTTGCGGTGGAGATCATCAAGCTGTTTAGTAGGATGGATTAAGTCATTTAAAACCTGTCAAAAAAGGGGGTATTACGGTAATAAGAAGTTATCAGCTATCTGTTCATACTCTGTTGGACTGACGAAGATAGCCGAGCTGTGCTGGACTTTCTTCAGGGGTCATAGGAAATGAATGGAACATTTCTGCTCCATTCAGTGGATAGAAATACTCCATTCCGGATGAACCTAGGGGGTCTCACCAATCGTACCCCCTCTATCCTGTGGTAGGAGATAACCACTTGTTACCACAATATCCCTTTAATACACCAGCAACATGAGCAGCGAGATCAGTCGACCTGGCTCACCCTTAGTAAATTAGCATTTTTACTATATAAAATCTTGAATATCTGTATGTATTTTTATTAACGCTTACATTTTCATTTAATTTTCTGTATACGATCTTAGGGGGGCGGTCATCTTGCCTACCCCAATACATCTATGAAGGAGTGTAGTGGGCATGCTCTGTGTGACACGCAGCAGTCACTGTGCAAGTCAGGGGAGGAAAGGTGGTCCAGATGTCAGTCACCTATTGTGTTGTGCTTGGGGGTCCTGTGTCAAGGTCAATTTATATGGGCAGATAATGAATGAACCGATGTTCATAACAAAGCCTGTTCCCGATCATTGGTCTGTCTAAATAAGCCGCTATTTAGTCATTTAACATGCAGAACGGTCAGCTGATTGGACAGTTTGGATAAAAAAATCAATGTTCAGTTGTGATAACTCACCATCTTAATATTGTATATTACTACGCATCCATTTCATTTCCTGTACTATACTTATTTGGGCAATTCCCGCTTATTAGAAGGGCCCCTTCTCTGTACTTATCACAAAATATCCGCCCAGCCCTCCAGCAATCAGCTGTAATCTGTGAAGAAACAGAACAGTAAGTGTTCAGTTTCCCTGCAGCGCCCCCGCAGGAAACGTTAAGCATTACACATTAGTGAGAACACTATTCAGCCTTAAGTACAGTGCAGATGACTGTATTTTACAAGTGAGATCCAACAAAACATTGTATTGCACTCGAACCAATGTTAGTCTGTGAGGCCATGGACATGCCCAATTTTTTCCCTCAGATAAAGTCCGAGTGAGCAATATACGTACAATATGCGCCTTTATGACACGTTTACATGTGTTTTTTTTCAGAGTTATTTCTCGTGTTTTTCACCGTTTCATCTGAATTGATGAGAATCACTACAAAAACGCTGAGACAATTGAACGATTCACATACTGGACCTTGGCAAAAACGCAGCAGGGCTCAAAATATACATAGAAAAAAAAAACGAGTGCGTGAGATTTCGGAAATCTCATTGATTATGTTGGTGCTGTAAAAGCATTGTGCACTTTACACGCCAAATACGCTGCATAAAAACGCAGCAAAAACGAAGTGTGTGAACATACCCTAACCTACATTACTGCCATATAGGATCTAATATGTAAAGCTGAATGTGTGTGTGTGTGTGTGTGTGTGTGTATGTCCGGGATTGGCATCTGCACCGTCGCAGCTACAGCCACAAAATTTTGCACAGTCACACGTCTGGACCCCGAGAGCGTCATAGGCTATATTGTGAGGCGAAATTTTAACCCCGCGCGTCCCAATTCACCAAACAATTTTGCCCCTATCTACATAATGGGGAAAAAAGTGAAACGAAAAGTGTTGGAGGCGTCGCAGCTACAGCCACAAAATTTTTGCACAGTCACACGTCTGGACCCCGAGAGCGTCATAGGCTATATTGTGAGGCGAAATTTTAACCCCGCGCGTCCCAATTCACCAAACAATTTTGCCCCTATCTACATAATGGGGAAAAAAGTGAAACGAAAAGTGTTGGAGGCGTCGCAGCTACAGCCACAAAATTTTGCACAGTCACACGTCTGGACCCCGAGAGCGTCATAGGCTATGTTGTGAGGTGAAATTTTAACCCCGCACTTTCCAATTCACCAAACAATTTTGCCCCTATCTACATAATGGGGAAAAAGTGAAAGGAAAAGTGTTGGAGGCGTCGCAGCTGCAGCCACAAAATTTTGCACAGTCACACGTCTGGACCTTGAGAGCGTCATAGGCTACGTTGTGAGGTGAAATTTTAACCCCGCGCTTTCCAATTCACCAAACAATTTTGCCCCTATCTACATAATGGGAAAAAATGAAAGGAAAAGTGTAGGAGGCAAATTGACAGCTGCCAGATGTGAACAAGGGGGACTTAAAGAATGAGAGCGATGGCGCCAAAGAGTATATACCGTACAGTTGCTAAGGTGGGGCCCCGACATGGGATACTCACCACACACGGAGATATGAACACACACAAAATGCACCACACACTACCACATGCTTGAACACATATTACCCTCAGCACACATTTCACCACAAATACACCAACCTCGCCACATAAAAGTCGAAACACAAAAGTCGCCACTCAAAACTCGCCATGCGCAGAACTCGCCACATGCAAAAACTAGGCAATTGCAAAACTCGCCACAAGTGCAAAACTCACCTCATGGAAAACTCGCCACATGCAAAACTTGCACACGTGGAAAAATTGCCACATGCACAAAAGTTGCAACACATGCAAAAGTTGCCTCACACAAAACTTGCACATACTCAAAAGGCACCACACATAAAACTCGCCACGCGCAAAACTCGCCATGCGCAAAACTTGCTGCACACAACTTGCTACACTAACCTGTCACATGCAACTCGACACACAAAAAGTTGCTACACGCATGTTGCCACACAAAACTCATCTCACAAAAGTCGCTACATGCATGTCGTCACACGCAACTCAACACACACAACTTGACAAACGAAACTCGCCCTAAAACACACACAAGTCTGGTATTATCCTTCAAAAATAAAAATCTGATTAATAAGCAGACAAACTACAACAAATGTACCATATAGGAAATACGGCAGCTGTCAGTCACATGACCTGTCTATTATGTGTATGTGTGAGCTAATATATACTGCCAGGGGGAGGGCTTCCTGTTGGCTGGGGATATATCAGGCTGCCAATTTAGCTTACAAATACTGAGGTAAAATTACTGAGCAAATAACGTGTGAACGAGGTCTAATACAGGAGGAGATGACACACAGGTACAGTATATACTATATACAGGGGAGATGACACACAGATATATACTATATACAGGAGAGATGACACACAGGTATATACTATATAGAGGAGGAGATGACATACAGGTACATATATATACAGGAGGAGATGACATACAGGTATATACTATATACAGGAGGAGATGACATACAGGTATATGCTATATATAGAAGATGACATGCAGGTATATACTATATACAGGAGGAGATGACACACAGATATATACTATATACAGGGGAGATGACACACAGGTATATACTATATACAGGAGGAGATGACATACAGGTATATACTATATATAAGGGAGATGACACACAGCAGGTAAATACTATATACAGGGGAGATGACATACAGGTATATACTATATACAGGAGATGACATACAGATGTATACTATATATAAGGGAGATGACAAACATGTATATACTGAGGTGATGAGGTGAAAATGAGAGGTGTGAGGTGAAAATGAAAAGGTGTGAGTGCAAAATGAGAGGAGTGAGGAAAAATAGTGGAGTGATCAGAAAATGACAGATGTGAGGTTGAAATGACAAGTGTTAGGGGGGAATGAGAGGAGTGAGGGAGAAAATGAGAGGTGTGAGGGAGAAAATGAGAGATGTGAGGGGGAAAATGAAAGATGTGATTGGGAAAATGAGAGGCGTGATGGGAAAATAAGAGAAGTGAGGTGGTATAACTAACCACAGATATTTACTATGCCCAGGCAACGCTGGGCTCTTTAGCTAGTATTTTTATAAAACTGAAGGTACTTAGCACATAAATTTATGGCCAATTCATGAGAGCCCACCTGCCACAACAAGGAATACCTTTCTGTGATAGAACCCTAAACATAATATTGTGTCTCTCCCGGGCTAAAAGCCTACAAAAATAAAGGGCAGGTAGGATCCAGTACTAACCAGAAACAATCTTAGGTCTCATTCAGACGTCCATGCTTTTTGCACGAGTTAGATCTGTTTTTTGTCACGGACAGATCACGTACCCATTATAATATGTGGTGCTCGTCATATATGTGTGTAAAACTCACGAAAAAATGTCAATTTTTCTCTTGTATCACGGATGAAATGTGTAAATACAAGCTTGTCGGTCCATGAAAAACATGTACAGCACACGGATGGCGTCAGTGTACAATCCGTGTGCAGGTATTTAACATAGCAAAGGATAGGAGAAGCTTTGTAATTGATTTATTTCTCCATACATGAAAAATACCGATGACACTGATGGTAAAAGCGGAGACATGGACCAAACACGGTAAAAATGGACACACGAACCGTACACTGATGGTAAAAATGGACACACGAACCGTACACTGATGGTAAAAACGGACACACGAACCGCACACTGATGGTAAAAATGGACACACGAACCGCAAACTGATGGTAAAAATGGACACACGAACCGCACACTGATGGTAAAAATGGATACACGAACCGTACACTGATGGTAAAAATGGACACACGAACCGTACACTGATGATAAACATGGACACAGGGACCAAACACTGATGGTAAAAACGGACACACGAACCGCACACTGATGGTAAAAATAGACACACGAACCGTACACTGATGGTAAAAATGGACACACGAACCGCACACTGATGGCAAAAATGGACACACGAACCGCACACTGATGGTAAAAATGGACACACGAACCGCACACTGATGGCAAAAATGGACACACGAACCGTACACTGATGGTAAAAATGGACACACGAACCGCACACTGATGGTAAAAATGGACACACGAACCGCACACTGATGGCAAAAATGGACACACGAACCGTACACTGATGGTAAAAATGGACACACGAACCGCACACTGATGGCAAAAATGGACACACGAACCGTACACTGATGGTAAAAATGGACACACGAACCGTACACTGATGGCAAAAATGGACACACGAACCGTACACTGATGGTAAAAATGGACACACGAACTGCACACTGATGGCAAAAATGGACACACGAACCGTACACTGATGGTAAAAATGGACACACGAACCGCACACTGATGGTAAAAATGGACACACGAACCGCACACTGATGGCAAAAATGGACACACGAACCGTACACTGATGGTAAAAATGGATACACGAACCGTACACTGATGATAAACATGGACACAGGGACCAAACACTGATGGTAAAAACGGACACACGAACCGCACACTGATGGTAAAAATAGACACACGAACCGTACACTGATGGTAAAAATGGACACACGAACCGCACACTGATGGTAAAAATGGACACACGAACCGTACACTGATGATAAACATGGACACAGGGACCAAACACTGATGGTAAAAACGGACACACGAACCGCACACTGATGGTAAAAATAGACACACGAACCGTACACTGATGGTAAAAATGGACACACGAACCGCACACTGATGGTAAAAATGGACACACGAACCGTACACTGATGATAAACATGGACACAGGGACCAAACACTGATGGTAAAAACGGACACACGAACCGTACACTGGTGGTAAAAATGGACACACAAACCGTACACTGATGGTAAAAATGGACACACAAACCGTACACTGATGGTAAAAATGGACACACAAACCGTACACTGATGGTAAAAATGGACACACAAACCGTACACTGATGGTAAAAATGGACACATGAAGCTAACACTGATGGTAAAAATGCACACACAAACTGTACACTGATGGTAAAAATTGACACACAAACCGTACACTGATGGTAAAAATGGACACACAAACCGTACACTGATGGTAAAAATGGACACATGAAGCTAACACTGATGGTAAAAATGCACACACAAACTGTACACTGATGGTAAAAATTGACACACAAACCGTACACTGATGGTAAAAATGGACACACAAACCGTACACTGATGGTAAAAATGGACACACAAACCGTACACTGATGGTAAAAATGGACACATGAAGCTAACACTGATGGTAAAAATGCACACACAAACTGTACACTGATGGTAAAAATTGACACACAAACCGTACACTGATGGTAAAAATGGACACACAAACCGTACACTGATGGTAAAAATGGACACATGAAGCTAACACTGATGGTAAAAATGCACACACAAACCGTACACTGATGATAAACATGGAGACAGGGACCAAACACTGATGGTAAAAATGGACACACGAACTGTACACTGATGGTAAAAATGGACATATAAACTTTACACTGATGATAAACATGGACACACAAACCGTACACTGATGATAAACATGGACACAGGGACCAAACACTGATGGTAAAATCGGACCCAGGGACCAAACACTGATGGTAAAAATGGACATAGGGACCATACACTGATGACATAGTTATGATAAAAACGGGATACACGGATGACACACTGATGGTAAAAAGGGACACATGAACCAAACACTGATGACACACTGATGGTAAAAAAACGGACACATGGACCAGACACTGATAGTAAAAATGAACACACGGACTGAACACATAGTAAAAATGGACAAACGGATAGTACACTGATGGTAAATCGGACACGGTAAAAATGGACACATAATAATATTTATATAGCGCTAACATATTCTGCAGCGCTTTACAGTTTGCACACATTATCATCGATGTCCCCGATGGGGCTCACAATCAAAATTTCCTATCAGTATGTCTTTGGAATGTGGGAGGAAACCGGAGTACCTGGAGGAAACCCACACAAACACGGGGAGAACATACAAACTCCTTGCAGATGCCGTCCTTGGTGGGATTTGAACCGAGGACTCCAGCTCTGCAGTGCTAACCACTGAGCCACCGTGCTGCCACATGGACCAAATATGGTAAAAGCGAACACATGGACCAAACACTGATGGTAAAAACGGATACACGGACCAAACACTGATGACACACTGATCCAGAAAACTGATGACACTGGTTTCACTTTTTCACGTATGTGTTTAAGCACGGACGTATGAATGAGGCATTAGAGTTGGTGCAAATAAGCGTATAAAAAAATCGTTCAGATGAGGGTTCATAATTCCATATTGAGGTATCTGACTTTGGGTTTTCCAAACCAGAGATCACTGCCTGGCAATCCCCCTTATATTCTACAGTATCTGCCCACATCCAAGGCTTTATATATAATATATACTGCTTATTGCTCTGTTCCTCGTCAACCTCCTGACATGTTTCGTGCTTCCTGTGGAAAGTTATCTGCAAACTTCTGGGAAAGGCTTAGTCTGGAGAGGTTCTCACCCGCTGCCAAGCCGAGTCTCGATGTTCAGAACATGCTGTCGCATGCGTGCTGTACTTTCACATGAACCCGTAAGGCCATTGTGTTGTTAACATTGTGACATATGACCCTGTGACGCCAGCTATTAAGTGCCGCAGTCATCTGTACGGCAAAATACAGAAAAAGAGAAATGTGATTTATTTACAGTTGATGCTTATGAAACAATCTCATCAGATGAAGCCCGGGGTACGCCATGTCCATCATTGTGTCCGTCATTGTGCCCATCATTACATCCATACGTTATATAGCGCAGATTTCTGTGAGCAGCAGGTCTTGTTATACGGCGCTTCTAATGGCTTACGGGCAACTATGTCGTAGAGATAACATTTTTACCATTACACACAATTGATATTATAGATTAGTGATTTCCATCCCTGATGTCTAGGAGGAACCCCCAAAAGAATTTTACATTTCCGGGGGGAAAAAAACAACTTCCATTCTGCAAGGCTTCTGATTGGGGCAGATAAAGATTAATATTATTCTATATTTTGGCCAAAAACTTCGGTCATGCCAAAAATATCCAAATATTAAAAATAAAACAAGGTCCAAGGCACCAGACGTTCTCCTCCAAGGGATCTCTTTATTGGTTACCGAATATACAAAAGCTAAAAAATACAAGTGACGTTTCCACATAGGGCCCTTTTCAAGCCAAATATAATAAGGGGTGTACTTGTATGTTTTCCATGGTAACATATGGAAGTGAAACCTGGAAACAAGACTGTAGATTAATTGACGCCTTCGAAATTGGGTGCTGGAGAAGAAGGTTATCAATACTATAGATGGGAGGAAGAACAAATAAATCCATTTTTGAACAAATCAAGCCAAGCATGTCACTCAAAGCAAGGATCACCACGCTATGACTTGCCTACTATGGACACATCATAAGAAGAGAGCAATCACTCAGGAAGGATATCATGGTTGGGAGAATAGAAGGAACAAGGCGAAGAGGAAGACCAGCAACCCCATGGCTTGATACTATCAAGATAATGGCGGAGAAGACCCTGGTGGACCTATCTAGGCTTACACAAGATTGATCTTCCTACAAATCAGTTCATCAAGTTGCCATTTGCTCGAGATTGAGCAGTAGGCCATTAAAAAAACCTTGTATTTTTGGCTTGAAAAAGGCTCTATGTGGCCAAAACCATGCAGCCGCTGTCCTCATCCCACGTCTGAGTGGTATCAAACCGACCAGAGCGGGAAATAACACAATATATGGTGCTTGAAGTACAGCACCCCTTGAAATTGTGGACAGGTCTGGGAGCAAATGATGGTTGAGGTCCATATTCGAGATCATGTAGATACTTTTTTATTGTAATATCTCTAATACACAAAGCATTTTGGGGTTTAAAAGGTTCCTTTATCAAGTAACAGAGAGACCATAGGTCATCCATCATTTGTGCCAAAACCTGTAGACAATTTAAATGGGTGCTGTACGTCAAGTGCCAGAACTTGTGTAACTGTAAAAGTGTCCATTCTTGCTAATCCTGAAACCCTGACCAGTTTCCATGGGCCTCCAGGTTGACTTTGGAATTACTGGGGTAGGAGACCAGCATGGCATACAGACCAGGGAGCAGATCGAATGGCATAAACAGACAAACAGAATCTGTCACCAGATTATTGCCACCTAATCTGAGAGCAGCAAAATCCATAGATAGGTCAATAGTATATAGCAGCATAGTGCCGGGCAGTAAGAAAACAAACTTGTAGCCTTTACATTACCTCTGGAAATGGGGTCGTGGCACCATCGGACCAGAGGTAATGTAAAGGCTACAAGTTTGTTTTCTTACTGCCCGCCACTATGCTGCTATATACTATTGACCTATCTATGGAGGTATGAATATCAGGCCGTTGAGGTAGGAGAAACTTTCCATCCATGTGGTTAATGATTAGGGTGGCAGTGGGCTTTATGTTTGTGATATTTTGCCTCTGGTCTATGGTGCCTTTATTGTAGTACCATCTCCATCATTGCTGTTTAATATAAAAAGATGTTTTCATTATTATCAATAAAATTTATGGAATTTTTGTATGTCAAGTTCTAGGGTTCATACCATTTGGAAACATGTACAACTCCATGTCATAGTCGCTGTAGGTCACAGGTCGTAGTGCGACACCATAGGGAATCACTGCAGCGTCAATGTCACCTCACACAAGCCGCTGTGTATTGTGATTGCCTGGACCTCTTTTATTGTGATTGCCTGCAGCTCTTCTATCAGACTCATGTTCTTACTAATCTGGCGCTGACAGTTTACACCACTTTATATAATGCACATACAAAATGGGCGCCGTGCCACGGTCATAAAACAAGCCAGGACGTCTGCGCGCTCCTTAACCTGTTCTTCTGCTTTCACCGTCCTACAAGTAACGTTAATCTGTCTTAATCCCTTCTTGTACTCGCCATGTTGTGTCCCCATTCATGTGCCATTGAGCTCGGCCATGTCAGGGGGGTAAATGGAAACTAAATTAGGCTAATGATGGCAGTGTTTAACCCACTCCACGTCTAAAGCGACATCACCTCATGCGCCTCATGGAAGATCATTACCCCGAGAGTGAGGCGTTGTGGAAAGGCCTGAATGGGAAGCGTTTCTCACATCTAATGCGACATTAATTGCTAAGCATGCTTCCCAGTGACGGGTGGGTTGTCATGGGGCTCCTCTCATCACTCATATGGCACAAAGTCTTGCTCTACATGAAAGCTGGAGATTCAGAGCCGAGCAGTCTGTCAGCCTCCGCACTAACAATCCCTGCAGACGAGCTCGCTGTTTAATTAATAAGGCTAATTAGGCCATTTCTATTCATTTGTTTTGCTCTCACTTAGCAGCTCCTTTGTATGTTGTCTCACTGGTGCTGAAGTTGTCAGTGCGCGTGGCAGGTGGTCCCTAGCATGTTGCCCCCTCTCTGGCAGGGTAGTGTCTCCGCGGACCGATCTGATGCAAATATCTGCAGTCGCCTCTGAGCACATTACCATAGGATTATGGTGTGCATGTGGGGGGCTTGCCTCCTCGCCTCTCCAGAGTCCAGTTTCGCCAATTCTTTTCATTTTAGTCATCGTTGTTATATTTAATATCACACATCACAGTACGAAATCCAATACAGAAAAACAGACAAGACCCCAAACAACCCTATCTGCCGTACCACCAGAGGAGAAGGATCCGTCACCAGATTTATTTTTCACATTTATACAGCGCCATCGTATCCCACATCACTGTCCCCATTGGGACTCATAATCTAAATTCCCTATCAGTATGTCTTTGGAATGTGGGAGGAAACCCGAGAACCCAGAAGGAACCCACGCCAACACGGGGAGAACATACAAGCTCCGTGCAGATGTTGTCCTTGGTGGGATTTGAACCCAGGACCTCAATTTAGGCAAGCAGCAGTGCTACCCACTGTCGGCCATACTAAAAGTCAGGTCAGCCACATGGACGTGACTGGCTTCGTGTGCAGATTGGTGTGCTCGGCCACATAACAGACAACCACAGGAGGTGCCCGTTATTGACATGAACTAGTTTGGTGTATAAATTGGCCCAGACTAACGTATTAAGCTGAAAAAAAAAAATTTCACATGGACTTGACGAGACTGGCGAACTTACTTTGAAAACTCTATGTCTGAATGACTGGTATTTAAACAATTTTCTCTTATTCATAGCTATGAATAAGCGTTGCTAACCGGAAATGTGTATGTTTAGTGACCCTTAATCTTTTCTATCTTTTTTTTGCCTTTTCTCAAAATTGTTTTTATTTGCATAGTAAAAGTTATGTTTTAACATTTTCTTATTGGTGACGGAGCCAAGTCCTCATGGACCCTTCCTCTACTGCTGTAATAGAGCCATAGGTCAAAGTAGGACTGGGGTAACATATGCATGGGGTCGCCACCTCTTTCCTGAGAGTTTCCTGCAGATAATTTACTTGTGTTGACTAGCTGCCCATTGGATTTACCATACTGTGGATAGAACGGTAGAGCTGGTTGTCTTCATCCAGATGCCACCTTCATGGTTAATTAAAGTAGCTGTATAGCTGATGTGACTAATGCAGACCACAGTAAATAGGGTCTTGGGACTATTGTTCTCTATTCTCTAAAGCAGGGGTCCCCAACTCCAGGCCTCGAGGGCCGCCAACAGTGCAGGTTTTCAGGATTTCTTTAGTATTGCATCGGTGGTAATGTGATCCTCTGCACAGGTGATGATTCCAACCCCTGTGCAATACTAAGGAAATCCTGAAAACCTGCACTGTTGGCAGCCCTCGAGGCCTGGAGTTGGGGACCACTGCTCTAAAGGAAGACGCTGTCTCCAAACTGTATTTGTTTGGTCGTACATTAAGGGAAGTAGTACAAAAGGTAAGAATTAAAATGGGCCTGACTTCCCCCACCCATTCCCCCTTATAGCAGCCATATCGGTTGCCTCTATATTATGTAAGACCTTTTGTAGCTTGACTGGCTACTCTCAGGTAGAGTGTTGGACGACTGGTAGACCCCTGACTGAACCGCAGTTTCCAGACAGTTATAGTAACATAGTAACATAGTAACATAGTTAGTAAGGCCGAAAAAAGACATTTGTCCATCCAGTTCAGCCTATATTCCATCATAATAAATACCCAGATCTACGTCCTTCTACAGAACCTAATAATTGTATGATACAATATTGTTCTGCTCCAGGAAGACATCCAGGCCTCTCTTGAACCCCTCGACTGAGTTCGCCATCACCACCTCCTCAGGCAAGCAATTCCAGATTCTCACTGCCCTAACAGTAAAGAATCCTCTTCTATGTTGGTGGAAAAACCTTCTCTCCTCCAGACGCAAAGAATGCCCCCTTGTGCCCGTCACCTTCCTTGGCATAAACAGATCCTCAGCGAGATATTTGTATTGTCCCCTTATATACTTATACATGGTTATTAGATCGCCCCTCAGTCGTCTTTTTTCTAGACTAAATAATCCTAATTTCGCTAATCTATCTGGGTATTGTAGTTCTCCCATCCCCTTTATTAATTTTGTTGCCCTCCTTTGTACTCTCTCTAGTTCCATTATATCCTTCCTGAGCACCGGTGCCCAAAACTGGACACAGTACTCCATGTGCGGTCTAACTAGGGATTTGTACAGAGGCAGTATAATGCTCTCATCATGTGTATCCAGACCTCTTTTAATGCACCCCATGATCCTGTTTGCCTTGGCAGCTGCTGCCTGGCACTGGCTGCTCCAGGTAAGTTTATCATTAACTAGGATCCCCAAGTCCTTCTCCCTGTCAGATTTACCCAGTGGTTTCCCGTTCAGTGTGTAATGGTGATATTGATTCCCTCTTCCCATGTGTATAACCTTACATTTATCATTGTTAAACCTCATCTGCCACCTTTCAGCCCAAGTTTCCAACTTATCCAGATCCATCTGTAGCAGAATACTATCTTCTCTTGTATTAACTGCTTTACATAGTTTTGTATCATCTGCAAATATCGATATTTTACTGTGTAAACCTTCTACCAGATCATTAATGAATATGTTGAAGAGAACAGGTCCCAATACTGACCCCTGCGGTACCCCACTGGTCACAGCGACCCAGTTAGAGACTATACCATTTATAACCACCCTCTGCTTTCTATCACTAAGCCAGTTACTAACCCATTTACACACATTTTCCCCCAGACCAAGCATTCTCATTTTGTGTACCAACCTCTTGTGCGGCACGGTATCAAACGCTTTGGAAAAATCGAGATATACCACGTCCAATGACTCACCGTGGTCCAGTCTATAGCTTACCTCTTCATAAAAACTGATTAGATTGGTTTGACAGGAGCGATTTCTCATAAACCCATGCTGATATGGAGTTAAACAGTTATTCTCATTGAGATAATCCAGAATAACATCCCTCAGAAACCCTTCAAATATTTTACCAACAATAGAGGTTAGACTTACTGGCCTATAATTTCCAGGTTCACTTTTAGAGCCCTTTTTGAATATTGGCACCACATTTGCTATGCGCCAGTCCTGCGGAACAGACCCTGTCGCTATAGAGTCACTAAAAATAAGAAATAATGGTTTATCTATTACATTACTTAGTTCTCTTAGTACTCGTGGGTGTATGCCATCCGGACCCGGAGATTTATCTATTTTAATCTTATTTAGCCGGTTTCGCACCTCTTCTTGGGTTAGATTGGTGACCCTTAATATAGGGTTTTCATTGTTTCTTGGGATTTCACCTAGCATTTCATTTTCCACCGTGAATACCGTGGAGAAGAAGGTGTTTAATATGTTAGCTTTTTCCTCGTCATCTACAACCATTCTTTCCTCACTATTTTTTAAGGGGCCTACATTTTCAGTTTTTATTCTTTTACTATTGATATAGTTGAAGAACAGTTTGGGATTAGTTTTACTCTCCTTAGCAATGTGCTTCTCTGTTTCCTTTTTGGCAGCTTTAATTAGTTTTTTAGATAAAGTATTTTTCTCCCTATAGTTTTTTAGAGCTTCAATGGTGCCATCCTGCTTTAGTAGTGCAAATGCTTTCTTTTTACTGTTAATTGCCTGTCTTACTTCTTTGTTTAGCCACATTGGGTTTTTCCTATTTCTAGTCCTTTTATTCCCACAAGGTATAAACCGCTTACACTGCCTATTTAGGATGTTCTTAAACATTTCCCATTTATTATCTGTATTCTCATTTCTGAGGATATTGTCCCAGTCTACCAGATTAAGGGCATCTCTAAGCTGGTCAAACTTTGCCTTCCTAAAGTTCAATGTTTTTGTGACTCCCTGACAAGTCCCCCTAGTGAAAGACAGGTGAAACTGCACAATATTGTGGTCGCTATTTCCTAAATGCCCAACCACCTGCAGATTTGTTATTCTGTCAGGTCTATTAGATAGTATTAGGTCTAAAAGTGCTGCTCCTCTGGTTGGATTCTGCACCAATTGTGAAAGATAATTTTTCTTGGTTATTAGCAGAAACCTGTTGCCTTTATGGGTTTCACAGGTTTCTGTTTCCCAGTTAATATCCGGGTAGTTAAAGTCCCCCATAACCAGGACCTCATTATGGGTTGCAGCTTCATCTATCTGCTTTAGAAGTAGACTTTCCATGCTTTCTGTTATATTTGGGGGTTTGTAACAGACCCCAATGAGAATTTTGTTACCATTTTTCCCTCCATGAATTTCAACCCATATGGACTCGACATCCTCATTCCCTTCGCTAATATCCTCCCTTAAAGTGGACTTTAGACAAGACTTTACATAGAGACAAACCCCTCCTCCTCTCCGATTTTTACGATCCTTTCTAAACAGACTGTAACCCTGTAAGTTAACTGCCCAGTCATAGCTTTCATCTAACCATGTCTCGGTTATTCCCACTATGTCAAAGTTACCTGTAGATATTTCTGCTTCTAGTTCTTCCATCTTGTTTGTCAGGCTTCTGGCGTTTGCGAGCATGCAGTTTAGAGGATTTTGTTTTGTTCCAATCTCCTCACTGTGGATTGTTTTAGAAATGTTCTTACCTCCCTTCTGAGTATGTTTTCCTGGGTCGTCTTTGTTCGAGTCTAATGTTTTTCTTCCCGTCCCCTCTTCTTCTAGTTTAACGCCCTCCTGATGAGTGTAGCGAGTCTTCTGGCGAATGTGTGCTTCCCAGGTTTGTTGAGGTGTAGTCCGTCTCTGGCGAGGAGTCCATCATACCAGTAATTCACACCGTGGTCCAGGAATCCAAATCCTTGTTGTCTGCACCATCGTGCAGATAGTGACTAAGAATTGCTCATTGTTTATCATCTCATTTGCCAAAACAGAAGGTTGGAAATCGTGGAGTCTACAGATATAGTACAGACCAAAAGTTTGGACACCCCTTCTCATTTAAAGATTTTTCTGTATTTTCATGACTATGAAAATTGTAAATTCACACTGAAGGCATCAAAACTATGAATTAACACATGTGGAATTATATACTTAACCAAAAAGTGTGAAACAACTGAAAATATGTCTTATATTCTAGGTTCTTCAAAGTAGTCACCTTTTGCTTTGATGACTGCTTTGCACACTCTTGGCATTCTCTTGATGAGCTTCAAGAGGTAGTCACCGGGAATGGTCTTTCAACAATCTTGAAGGAGTTCCCAGAGATGCTTAGCACTTGTTGGCCCTTTTGCCTTCACTCTGCGGTCCAGCTCACCCCAAACCATCTTGATTGGGTTCAGGTCTGGGGACTGTGGAGGCCAGGTAACATAGTTAGTAAGATAGTTAGTAAGGCCGAAAAAAGACATTTGTCCATCCAGTTCAGCCTATATTCCATCATAATAAATACCCAGATCTACGTCCTTCTACAGAACCTAATAATTGTATGATACAATATTGTTCTGCTCCAGGAAGACATCCAGGCCTCTCTTGAACCCCTCGACTGAGTTCGCCATCACCACCTCCTCAGGCAAGCAATTCCAGATTCTCACTGCCCTAACAGTAAAGAATCCTCTTCTATGTTGGTGGAAAAACCTTCTCTCCTCCAGACGCAAAGAATGCCCCCTTGTGCCCGTCACCTTCCTTGGTATAAACAGATCCTCAGCGAGATATTTGTATTGTCCCCTTATATACTTATACATGGTTATTAGATCGCCCCTCAGTCGTCTTTTTTCTAGACTAAATAATCCTAATTTCGCTAATCTATCTGGGTATTGTAGTTCTCCCATCCCCTTTATTAATTTTGTTGCCCTCCTTTGTACTCTCTCTAGTTCCATTATATCCTTCCTGAGCACCGGTGCCCAAAACTGGACACAGTACTCCATGTGCGGTCTAACTAGGGATTTGTACAGAGGCAGTATAATGCTCTCATCATGTGTATCCAGACCTCTTTTAATGCACCCCATGATCCTGTTTGCCTTGGCAGCTGCTGCCTGGCACTGGCTGCTCCAGGTAAGTTTATCATTAAGAGGTGTGATGGTGTGGGGTGCTTTGCTGGTGACACTGTTGGGATTTATTCAAAATTGAAGGCATTCAGTGGTCGCGGCCTCTGTCTGTCATGTGATCCAAGTCGCTGATTGGTCGTGGCAAAACGCCCACGACCATTGCCACGACCAATCAGCGACGGGCGCAGTCCGGCGGCAACATGGCCGCTCCTTCCTCCCCGCAGTCAGGGCCCGCTCCATACTCCCCTCCAGGCCCTTCCTGCTTCTTTTGCCATCCATAATGTGTTCCATAGGCTGTTCTTCAACTATATCAATAGTAAAAGAATAAAAACTGAAAATGTAGGCCCCTTAAAAAATAGTGAGGAAAGAATGGTTGTAGATGACGAGGAAAAAGCTAACATATTAAACACCTTCTTCTCCACGGTATTCACGGTGGAAAATGAAATGCTAGGTGAAATCCCAAGAAACAATGAAAACCCTATATTAAGGGTCACCAATCTAACCCAAGAAGAGGTGCGAAACCGGCTAAATAAGATTAAAATAGATAAATCTCCGGGTCCGGATGGCATACACCCACGAGTACTAAGAGAACTAAGTAATGTAATAGATAAACCATTATTTCTTATTTTTAGTGACTCTATAGCGACAGGGTCTGTTCCGCAGGACTGGCGCATAGCAAATGTGGTGCCAATATTCAAAAAGGGCTCTAAAAGTGAACCTGGAAATTATAGGCCAGTAAGTCTAACCTCTATTGTTGGTAAAATATTTGAAGGGTTTCTGAGGGATGTTATTCTGGATTATCTCAATGAGAATAACTGTTTAACTCCATATCAGCATGGGTTTATGAGAAATCGCTCCTGTCAAACCAATCTAATCAGTTTTTATGAAGAGGTAAGCTATAGACTGGACCACGGTGAGTCATTGGACGTGGTATATCTCGATTTTTCCAAAGCGTTTGATACCGTGCCGCACAAGAGGTTGGTACACAAAATGAGAATGCTTGGTCTGGGGGAAAATGTGTGTAAATGGGTTAGTAACTGGCTTAGTGATAGAAAGCAGAGGGTGGTTATAAATGGTATAGTCTCTAACTGGGTCGCTGTGACCAGTGGGGTACCGCAGGGGTCAGTATTGGGACCTGTTCTCTTCAACATATTCATTAATGATCTGGTAGAAGGTTTACACAGTAAAATATCGATATTTGCAGATGATATAAAACTATGTAAAGCAGTTAATACAAGAGAAGATAGTATTCTGCTACAGATGGATCTGGATAAGTTGGAAACTTGGGCTGAAAGGTGGCAGATGAGGTTTAACAATGATAAATGTAAGGTTATACACATGGGAAGAGGGAATCAATATCACCATTACACACTGAACGGGAAACCACTGGGTAAATCTGACAGGGAGAAGGACTTGGGGATCCTAGTTAATGATAAACTTACCTGGAGCAGCCAGTGCCAGGCAGCAGCTGCCAAGGCAAACAGGATCATGGGGTGCATTAAAAGAGGTCTGGATACACATGATGAGAGCATTATACTGCCTCTGTACAAATCCCTAGTTAGACCGCACATGGAGTACTGTGTCCAGTTTTGGGCACCGGTGCTCAGGAAGGATATAATGGAACTAGAGAGAGTACAAAGGAGGGCAACAAAATTAATAAAGGGGATGGGAGAACTACAATACCCAGATAGATTAGCGAAATTAGGATTATTTAGTCTAGAAAAAAGACGACTGAGGGGCGATCTAATAACCATGTATAAGTATATAAGGGGACAATACAAATATCTCGCTGAGGATCTGTTTATGCCAAGGAAGGTGACGGGCACAAGGGGGCATTCTTTGCGTCTGGAGGAGAGAAGGTTTTTCCACCAACATAGAAGAGGATTCTTTACTGTTAGGGCAGTGAGAATCTGGAATTGCTTGCCTGAGGAGGTGGTGATGGCGAACTCAGTCGAGGGGTTCAAGAGAGGCCTGGATGTCTTCCTGGAGCAGAACAATATTGTATCATACAATTATTAGGTTCTGTAGAAGGACGTAGATCTGGGTATTTATTATGATGGAATATAGGCTGAACTGGATGGACAAATGTCTTTTTTCGGCCTTACTAACTATGTTACTATGTTACTATGTTACTATAACTGTCTGGAAACTGCGGTTCAGTCAGGGGTCTACCAGTCGTCCAACACTCTACCTGAGAGTAGCCAGTCAAGCTACAAAAGGTCTTACATAATATAGAGGCAACCGATATGGCTGCTATAAGGGGGAATGGGTGGGGGAAGTCAGGCCCATTTTAATTCTTACCTTTTGTACTACTTCCCTTAATGTACGACCAAACAAATACAGTTTGGAGACAGCGTCTTCCTTTAGAGCAGTGGTCCCCAACTCCAGGCCTCGAGGGCTGCCAACAGTGCAGGTTTTCAGGATTTCCTTAGTATTGCACAGGGGTTGGAATCATCACCTGTGCAGAGGATCACATTACCACCGATGCAATACTAAAGAAATCCTGAAAACCTGCACTGTTGGCGGCCCTCGAGGCCTGGAGTTGGGGACCCCTGCTTTAGAGAATAGAGAACAATAGTCTTCCTCTATGCTTCACAGTCGGAACCAGTCCATCCGTTCACCTTTTCTGTGTCGCACAAAGACACGGTGGTTGGAACCAAAGATCTCAAATTAGGACTCATCAGACCAAAGCACAGATTTCCACTGGTCTAATGTTCATTCCTTGTGTTCTTTAGCCTAAACAAGTCTCTTCTGCTTGTTGCCTGTCCTTAGCAGTGGTTTCCTAGCAGCTATTTTACCATGATGGCCTACTGCACAAAGTCTCCTCTTAATAGTTGTTGTAGAGATGTGTCTGCTGCTAGAACTCTGTGTGGCATTGACCTGGTCTCTAATCTGAGCTGCTGTTAACCTGCGATTTCTGAGGCTGGTGACTCGGATAAACTTATCCTCAGAAGCAGAAGTGACTCTTGGTCTTCCTTTCCTGGGGCGGTCCTCATGTGAGCCAGTTTCTTTGTAGTGCTTGATGGTTTTTGCTACTGCACTTGGGGACACTTTCAAAGTTTTCCCAATTTTTCGGAATGACTGACCTTCTTTTCCTAAAGTAATGATGGCCACTTGTTTTTCATTACTTAGCTGCTTTTTTCTTGCCATAATACCACCAGACTTCTGCACCACACAACTGATGGTCCCAACCCCATTTATAACACAGATGGGTCTCTGGTTTGGCGGGTGAGAACTACTTTGCATATTATTTTTCTTATGGAGCATTGCCTTAAAATTAAGACTCCATACTGAGTTGAGTCTCTTCTATAAGAGGCAAGGCCACTCGGTTATTACATATTGATATAGATTAAAATAAGAGAATTTGTAGATCATTGATTCATTTTTTCAAGTATAAACTTTTGAGAAACATTTGTTTATTTCTTTAGGATAGAAAACAGGAAGAGCAAGTAAGCGGGATGATAAGGGACAGGATACTGTAAAATGGTCAGATCGGGCCTCCAAGCCATAGTAATGATTGGCAGCAGATGGAGCGCAGTCTGGGAAAATCACTCCCATCAAGTTCTGCATTTTATTTTCAAACAAAAAATGTAAATGTGAGAAAAAAAAAGTACACTGACTATTTCTGTCGTCTCTGGCTGTAGATTCCAGTAACCACAGTGGGATATTTCTGTAAATATTCTAGATGCAACGGCAATAGCCACAAGATCAAGCCGCGTCTTATGTGCTATCTCCTGAGAAATTGCTGTCATCCGAACTATTCTACTTATTGTTTACCTAAGGGATCGAGGACAAGCAACTGAGCATCCAAAACTGGTTCTAAGTGACAAGAACAGTGATCTGGGGAGTGCAAAACGTATTGGCTCGTTTCTCGGCAAATATATAAATGAGTGCACCCCCTTTGAAAAGTAAGATTTTAATCAATATCTAACTGAACACAAGAACACATTCCAAAATTTTTATAAGACTGAGTTTATAGAACATTTTTTTAACCCATAATATAATAATATAACTTTCATTACAAAATCTGAAGTATTTTGTATGACCTCCATGATTTTTAAGGACAGCACCAAGTCTTCTAGGAATGGCATGGACACATTGGCGACATATTGCAACATCTATCGATTTCCATTCTTCTTTCAGAGCCTGGATGATGGATGGAGAGTGATGATGGAGAGTGATGACAATTTTTCTCACCATAGGTGTTCAGGTGGGTTCTTATTAGGAGACATGCTTGGCCATGGAATCATTTTCACAATGTTCTTCTTCAGGAATGCAACAATGGTTTTAGATGTGTGGTTTGTATCATTGTCATGTTGGAAAAGTGCACGTCTACCAAGAGCATGGAATTATGGGAGCATCTTCTCTTTCTACATAGGGCAGTACATCTGTGAATTCATGATACCATCAAAGAAATGTAGCTGCCTGACACCAGCAGCACTTGTACTGCCCCACATAAGGCTACTGACACCACCATGTTTTACTGTAGGCCGTAATATCCCTCATATTGATAGACCAATGTGAGGTGGAAAGGTGATCATATAAATTAGATAAAAGATAATTGAAAGAGCTGATTTTGGGAGGACCAAAGAACAATCTAATGTGTTTGGGGTAGACTTAAGTCAAACAATTTTCATTGGTCACATCGTTACTCCATGGCAGACTAACCAGAGCACTGCAAACTTCCTACTACCTACCAACATCATGAGCTTTTCTTCCGATTAGTAGGCCACCCGAAGTCATGATTACATCGGGAGCAGGAAATTCACAGTGCACTGTGCGCAATGGTCCAGCAAATCACTTCGCTCAACTCTAGCATGGGGGTGCCCTGATGTCCCCCAAATGCCAGATGTCAATGGAGTGAATGATTTGGACTAGATTTCAACATGTTTGATCCTTTCTTCCCACAAAAGATAGGCTGCTGCCAAACGTGCTTGTAACCGCTCATTTCCCTCCTTCATTCGAAAGATATGGACACTTGGCCATGTACATGTGTATGGGGGAGTCAAAGGAATAGCTGTCAGCCACCAGCTATTGGAAGTGTATGAATTTCTTATGGCCTCATCAGCTCAGCAAAGCTTTCAGACCCATCTAGTCTAAGTGGCTTTGCTCTCCAGACCCCTAGACATATCTTTGCCACCATTTCTTGCCATGCTAAGAGGGAGTTTTTTGAAGTTGGAGAAATTCCACCAATTTGTCTGACGTCACCAGAGAACTTGTAAGGTGGCCTAAAATAAAGGGGAATGGCCTAGCGGTGCGTTTCTACTCATGTTCTGGTTCATCTGTCTTTATACTTTCCAGATCTGTCGATGGAGACATTTAATGGTTTTACTTCTTAGCTGCTGGTCTTGTTGTCCCTGGATATTCAGTTTTTGTTGAGACAGAGCAAGAATGACATACGAGGCACCTGAGTTATGCCGTTGTGTGAGGTTATTAAGTGAGGCGGGTCATCTCTCTGATGTGGTCATTTGTCACTTAATGAGCTGGTTTAAAAGATTTCCCTGGGATTACATACCACTGGATCTGTTAAAATCTTCGAGCCTTTGCCACTCCCTGGAGTTGACGGCATGCACATTATCTGGCTGGGGAATATGGACTTCACTGGCAGCTATACTCCAAGCCCCTCCATTATGGACCTAAATATAGAAAAGTACAATGCGACAGGAGATAAGAGGCACTTGACTCTGGCAGACTCTTTTCCTTTTACTTTACAGAAGATGTTCGGTCCTCAATTTTTTTTTTCCTAATTCTAGGTGTTATATTCATGAGCGCTCTATTCCAGTACAATGTTCTTTTAATGACTTATCTTTACTATTTTAGGAGACCTGGGATGGTTCCAGTGCATATAACTTCTGATCATTATGGATTTTCCCTACATTTCTTTCCACAAGTCCTTTTGTAAGTATAAAGGGCACCAAAAGTCCCCAGTACTGGTTCCAGGGACAAGTTAGACTACAGTAAACAGAATCTGCAGGAACTAGTTTTATAGACCATAATTATCCATAATCTAGGAGGCAGCATCAAAAGTCAATGACAGAGTTTTCCAAGACTTAGGGCCTATAGAGAAAGGCCGATAATACGAAAACGAACATTCATAAGAATGTTAAGCCTTCAGGAATACGTAGGAAAGGGGGCATACGGGATCATGTCACGCCCCATCCTCTATCCTGATTATAGGAAAGAATCACAAAAGAGAAAAACTAGAACTGCAAAACACTTCATGTAACGTTTTGGTCTAACACTCAGACCTTCATCAGACAGATCTCTATATAGGAAGTAGTATAGATGGTGGGACGTGATGCAGTGCAATGAAGAACAGGGATGGTTCCCCAATGGATGTGCGCTCCTCTAACCTGATCTACTACTCTTGCTTTAGTGTTTTTGTGTTACGCTTTATTCATTACTCCTTTATTGTTATTAATTATTATTTTGGTCACCCCTAAATAAGCGCCACCTCCTTTTAGGTTAGGTTCTGGTATCTGGCTTTTATTTTATTGTATGCAGTTTTCTTTAGTTGGGCGGCTGTTATCCAATGGACGTCCTCAATTAAAGTGCCATCTAAACAGTCCAACAAACACCGGACAAATGATCAAAACGCTCATTCAGCCTGTGCGAATTGGCAAAAAACATTGATCATGGCATGGAATAGGAGTTTGACCTTCAGGACCTGTGGCGATCTGCAAAATAAAAGCGGCCTTGCCGAGATTGTTTACACAGGCACAAGTGTGACTGTGCCCAGTACTGCAGCTCAGCTTCATTCACTTGTATGGGAGAGCGTATGCAGTACCATTCTCTGCCACTAAACAATGTATGGCGCTCTGCCACTTGTGGCCCCTTCAATCAGTTGATTGGTTAGAGTACTGGAAGTCAGACCCCTACTAATCTGATATTAATGATCAGATGATCTCTGACTGGTGTCAAGGTCAATATGATCTGGAGTTAACAGAAAATCTAAAATGCAAAAAAAAGTATAATCTCCATTGGCTGAAAGTTATGACCAAGTAATATAATACTTAAAGAGAAAAAATGATTTGCAACAACGTAGATCGATCAATGGATTACAAACTGTACATTAAAGAGTTAAGTTACCTTCACACATAACGATATCGTTAACGATATCGTTGCTTTTGGTGACGTCGCAACGATATCGTTAAAGAAATCGCTATGTGTGACAGCGACCAACGATCAGGCCCCTGCTGGGAGATCGTTGGTCGCTGAGGAAAGTCCAGAACTTTATTTCGTCGCTGGATCTCCCTGCTGACATTGCTGGATCGGCGTGTGTGACACCGATCCAGCGATGTCTTCACTGGTAACCAGGGTAAACATCAGGTAACTAAGCGCAGGGCCGCGCTTAGTAACCCGATGTTTACCCTGGTTACCAGCGTAAAAGTAAAAAAAACAAACACTACATACTTACCTACCGCTGTCTGTCCCCGACGCTCAGCTTCTCTGCACTCCTCCTGTACTGGCTGTGAGCGTCGGTCAGCCGGAAAGCAGAGCGGTGACGTCACCGCTCTGCTTTCCGGCCGCTGTGCTCACAGCCAGTGCAGGAGGAGTGCAGAGAAGCTGAGCGCCGGGGACAGACAGCGGTAGGTAAGTATGTAGTGTTTGTTTTTTTTACTTTTAGGATGGTAACCAGGGTAAACATCGGGTTACTAAGCGCGGCCCTGCGCTTAGTTACCCGATGTTTACCCTGGTTACCGGCATCGTTGGTCGCTGGAGAGCTGTCTGTGTGACAGCTCTCCAGCGACCAAACAGCGACGCTGCAGCGATCCGGATCGTTGTCGGTATCGCTGCAGCGTCGCTTAATGTGAAGGGGCCTTTATTCTCCATCCACTAGGACCTATCTCCGGCAGTCCCATAGAAAATGAATGGAGCTGTGAGGAACATGTGCGACACTTGACCATTTAAGGTTTTCATTCTTGGGATAAGTGGTTGAACCACCTTGTATCACCTATCCTCTCGCCTCTTAAGACATTTGGTGAATCTTTGAACAGAAAATAAAATCTATTCCTGCTGTGGTAAAGATTTGCACAAAAAATGTCTAAAATTTTGCCTTTCCACTCTGTAAATATGTGAACTACACTCACGTTTTTTTTACATTTTGCAGATCAATTTAGCGTTTTGTCACAAACAATGATTTGTGCCAATTCTAGGTACTACAAATTGATTGATAACTTCCCCTATGGCTCCTTTATTTTACTGATCCATCATAGTTTCATCTCTCAAATTCCCACCGATACCATCATTCAGTTATGTTGTATGGGTGCGACATGTGTCCGTTGTATGACATTGTAAAGGAAATATATAATTGTAAGGTAAACTATAATATCAGTAAATTAAGAAGTTAAGGCTGCATGCAAGTGACTGTCTCCACACATAACATCTGCCTACTCTTATGGCAGGAACTCAGAACCACAAGAGGGGTCTCCTTGGAGAATACTGAGAGGTGTCAAACATGGCAGCTCGGCTCCTGGACCCTAAGCTTCAAAGGGGTTAGCACATAGTCTGTACTAGGCAGAATTTTTTCTATTGACTGTATAGTTAGGAGAGGTGGGAGACACAGGATATTTGAAATGCAAAACCATAAATTAACGCTTCATCCAAGTCACGAACAGTAACTTTCAAATGGGCCATCTTGGGTCATCACAGAAATATGAGCCTGTGGTCAAGACTATAAAAAGCTAGATGACACAAAAAAGTTGTTCACCTGCAGGGGCTGTGTATGATGGTATGGTGCATAATTAATTTCTCCTTCCCTCAAGGAAGCAGAAGATAATTGTAGATGGAAATTTTTACGTATTATTGTTATTTTTCCCTTTTTATTTTATAATTATTTTGCATATTTGTGTGTCATTTTATTTTTATCTTTTATTGTAGGCACTGCATATTTTTATATTAAAGCTTTAATAAGTTTGATCCTTGTATGCTCTAAAGAATCAATAGCCTTTGGGAGAGTGTGGGACCTTTTGATCGTCAGACAGTAATATATTTGGGGGAATCATCACCCGTGTGTTTGAGTGGTGGCAGCAGCGTTACGAAATTGGGGTTGTGCTAAAAATGTCGGTGTGTGATTTATTTTCACTTTACAGCCTAAAACTGAGGTTGTGAGTTCGAATGGATGATGGGGGATAAATTAACCCTTGCAGGCGCACCCTACATCATGTGCTTAGAAGTGTGTAAGTGACAGACATATTTATTAATATTTTACCAAATATGTTGCATGCATTGCTCAAATTTGTGACAATCTTTAGATTGAACCAGGTCTCACGCATACGTGCAGCCTACCTAGCAGCATCTGGCTGAGGGTCTCATCACAGAAGATATTCTAAGTCTTCTAATTTTAGTATTCACAATAGGGCTTGTGATTTTCCTTCTGGTATTTCTTCTTTAGATTTATCTATGCGGTGTGACTGCTTTGTTAGGTTGGTGAAAATCTGTATATTTTCCTTACGCTGGTCCCAGGGCAAAGCAGGTTTTACTGGTGGGACATCCTGCAATCACTCGATTGCCTTATTACCACTTTGTAGCTGCTCATTTTTTTTCATAGGAATGACACAGTGACAACACAAAAAGTGATTATTGGTATATTGGTACTGATATATATAGTAGTTATGACTTCTGGACCACAGCAATGTAAAGGTCTATGATGCTGCAAACAATTAAAATGTGGGATATTTTTAGACTTTTAAAGGAGTTGTCCGGGCTTGGGGCTCAAGCCTGTCATCATTCTATGTGACTGTAGACTTGTGAATCTTCACAGCGCGCACAGTGAGAGCTGTCAAGATTCATCGATGCCATTGCATACTTTCGGCAACATGCCGACTAGACATGTCCTGCCTCACTTAATTCACTTGTATTGAGCGCGGCCATGAACGACTAGTTGGCATGTGACCACATGTATGTATCGCATACTCACAGTCACACGCCCACTGCTCCCGACACCGGGGAATCCTGACAGTGCGCAGTGTGAGCGCTGTGAGGATTCTCAAGTCTGTAGTCACAACCTAGACAACCCCTTTATCGTCCTGATAGTTCAGCTCTGTTTTGTTGTATTGCAGTTTTTAACACTTCTTGCAATGAATATTTATTTTCACAGCAGCCTTTATTTTCTATGTCCATTTATTGTCCCAATTAATCAGAAAAGCCCATCAGCCGGGTATCGGACAGCACATTGTTATTTGTGTCGCCATATTTTCCGAATGTCTGTTTACAACCCTATATTAATCTCAGTGTGAAGGATGGAAACGCCTTGTTTCCGTTGGAAAGAAAATGACATTTTCCGCTGCTGATTTTTATTGCAGTGATAGAGGCGTACGTATATGTCACGTCAGTGTCTGATTCTACAGCGTAAAATTAACATGACATTATACAGTATATCTGCATTACAAGGCAATTTATCTGGGATAAGCTTGAATTTCATATTGACATTCTGCTGGTCAGTGCCGCCACAACATGACATTAATGCCGCCATATGACTACGTTCACTGAGATGGAATCCGCGCCCATAACAAACGGCCATTAATGCACCCAGCAAAACTAAAGTGAAATACTGCCCTGCTCATTGATGCTTTATGCCTTTTTATACCGCAGCCTATAGAAGTGACAATATGCATTTTATGTATGGAATCAGGGAGTCGTTAGTAATAAACAAACATGTCTGCCTTCTTCCAAAAACAGCAGTGTCCTTGTCCCTAGCTGAAAAAGACGCAGCCCATGGACAAGAGATCCATTGTTTCTTAAAGACGACCCGTCACTTGCCATAAATATGTAATTTGTTTGTATCTGGTGTAAATGTCACCGTTCTCCTGAATCTGACGTTGTTTCCTTTTTGTCTCTGCGCCTCTCTGTTCCCGAGATATGGGATTCTCTTCCCTTCAGGGAAATTTCGGGGGTGTGGTATACAAGATGACTCCTATAGAAAAGAGTTGAGGGTCCGCCCACTTGGCTAAAAAAAAGACCAGATTTATATGCAAGAAATAGATGGTCATATTTCAGGAGTGGAGAGGCGCAGGAATAAATGAAAGACCATGTCGGATTCAGGAGAAAAGTGGCATTTACACCAGATACAAAAATTCTATGCTTAAGGCAAGCGATAGGTCCTCTAGAAAGCGACCTTTTTTAAAATCTCATAACATTTAAAAGGTTTTTTGGGGCTGATGTGAGTGGAATAAGCATTACATATACCCACTGCTCCAGAAAAAAGGTTGTCTGACACTTTACAAGGGATCTACTTCCAGATCGTTTATGGACACCTGTTAAATAGAAGAAAATGCCTGCCCAGACGATCGCTGGCCACAGCAGTTACCCGTCTCAATGTTCTAAGGGAACCAGGAATCAGAGATGTATGGGGACCGGGAAGCGTCGTAAAGGCAGGGAATCGGTGGAAGCTTCGCCTACCTTTAAGTATTTAAAAAAAAAAATTAAAAAAGAGTTGGTATGGTATCATGTGGAGAATCACTACCAGATATTTTGTTGTATAATCCTCGCGACTTTTGACAAATTCAGGACGCGCCGACGTGTTTTGTTCTCAAGCGTCTTTTTTGTTTTGCTTATTTTCAGTCACTTCTCAACCGTTTTTTTGCGACATCTTTATGTTTTTTATTATGTTGTATTAACTGAAGAAGGTCTTCTAAGCGGAAGCCCCAGAAGAACGGTCAGGTCACTTCTTTTCACCGCTCAAAAGCCTGAACATAGGAACATCAAGTTGTTTGGACGTTGCAGTGCATACGTTCATTCTTTTCCGTGTTTGGTTCGTGCCTTTTTAGCCAAATTACAGAGAATATCCCCTTGAATGAGACCTCTCCAAAGCCTAGGTGATGACCTGTGGATCGATGGCGGTCCAATGACGGGGACCCTCAAGAATTTGGAGAATCTGGTGCGGCTCCATTCATTCTCTGTGGTGTTACTGGACATGGACGAGTACACCTTTTTCCATAGAGAATGGATCTGGCGATGAGTACATGTGGTGTCACCGATATGTTCCCACGTGACATTCAGCAGCCCTATTCTCAGTATCGGGGGAGGTCCTATCCATCACACCTTCACTGATCTACAAACCTATTCTTTGGATAGGTGATAACTTTTGATGGGAATAACCCTTTAAACTGTAAATGTCACACAACAGTATAAATCTGAGCCATCATGCTAGAACACGTTGCATGTAGTCTAAACAATCTGCTCTCTTTGGCATTTTCTAAGCACATGGAGTAGTGAGAGTTATTTATTATGCTTTGCCTATATAGCACCACCATATTCTGCAGCGCTTTACATACATTATCATCACTGTCCCCATCGGGGCTCACAATCTAAATTCCCTATCAGTATGTCTTTGGAATGTTGGAGAAAACCGGAGAACCTGGAGGAAACACGGGGAGAACATACAAACTCCTTGCAGATGTTGTCCTTGGTGGGTATGAACCCAGTACCCCAGCGCTGCAAAGCAACAGTGCTAACCACTGAGCCACCCTGCTGCCCAGGTCCTCCCGTGTAGTTCTGGGATGATTCTTGACCTTTCTCAGAGTCATCCTTACCCAACAAGGCGAGATCCGCCCCAGATCGAGGAAGATTGACCGTCATCTTCCATTTTCTAATAATTGTGCCAACAGTTGTTGCCTTCTCACCAAGCTGCTTGCCTATTGTCCTGTAGCCCATCCTAGCCTTGTGCAGGTCTACAGTTTTGTCCCTGGTGTCCTTAGACAACTCTTTGGTCTTGGCCATGGTGGAGAGGTTGGAGTGTGATTGATTGAGTGTGTGGGCCGCTGTCTTTTATACAGGTAGTGAGTTCAAGCAGGTGCAATTAATACAGATAATGAGTGCGGAGTAGGAGGGCTCCTTATAGAAAAACTAACGGGTCTGGGATGGGAGAGACAGCATTTTTGCAGGTTAGTAGGTGAACAAATAGTTATTTTGTGTAATACTATACAATTTAATTATTTAAAAATCATACAATGTGATTTTCTGGTTTTTTTATTTTTAGATTCTGTCTCTCACAGGTGAAGTGTACCTATAAAAATTACAGACCTCTCCATTCTTTGTAGGTGGGAAAACTTGCAAAATCGTCAGTGTATCAAATACTTATTTTCCTCAATGTATAGGAGGGCCGGGAGAACTTTCATCTGACAGCTATCTAAGGGCCGGACTGGGGCTAGAATTCAGCCCTGGCATTGGAAAGCACACAGGCCCACAACGCCTCCTCATTTCCAGATGGAGGGCTCTACTGCACATATTACCCCGACAGGAGGAAATCAGGATTCTCATGATCAATAATACAAGATTAAATAATACCACTATACCATGACTACATTATACCACTACCTAGCGACAGAACAATGCCATTACAACTATTAAAGGGGTTGTACACCCATGAGTACATTTTCAGCAAGTAGTTGACCGCCAGCAGAATCCTAACCATCTACTATATAATTGTCTAAGGGTCACTTCCGTCTTTCTGTCTGTCTGTCTTTCTGTCTGTCACGGATATTCAGTGGTCGCGGCCTCTGTCTGTCATGTGATCCAAGTCGCTGATTGGTCGTGGCAAAACGCCCACGACCATTGCCACGACCAATCAGCGACGGGCGCAGTCCGGCGGCAACATGGCCGCTCCTTCCTCCCCGCAGTCAGGGCCCGCTCCATACTCCCCTCCAGTCAGCGCTCACACAGGGTTAATGGCAGCGCTATTGGACCGCGTTATGCCACGGTGTAACGCACTCCATTAACGCTGCTATTAACCCTGTGTGACCAGCTTTTTTACTATTGATGCTGCCTATGCAGCCTCAATAGTAAAAAGATCTAATGTTAAAAATAATAAAAAAATATAAAAAATCATCATATACTCACCCTCCGGCGCCTTTCCCACTCCTCGCGACGCTCCGGTGACCGGTCCATGCATTGCGATCTCGCGAGATGATGACGTAGCGGTCTCGCGAGACCACATCATCTCGTGAGACCACATCATCTCGTGAGACCACAATGCACTCTTGAGACCGGAGCGCGCAAGGAGCGTCGGTAAACGCTTCCTGGATCCAGGGGCCAACGGACGGTGAGTATATAACTATATTTTATTTTAATTCTTTTTTTTTTTTTAACAGGGATATGATGCCCACATTGCTATATACTACGTGGGCTGTGCAATATACTACGCGGGCTGTGCAATATACTACGTGGCTGGGCAATATACTATGTGGCTGGGCAATATACTATGTGGCTGGGCAATATACAACGTGACTGGGCAATATACTACGCGGGCTGGGCAATATACTACGTGGCTGGGCAATATACTACGTGGCTGGGCAATATACTACGTGGGCTGGGCAATATACTACGTGGGCTGTGCAATATACTACGTGGCTGGGCAATATACTATGTGGCTGGGCAATATACTACGTCGCTGGGCAATATACTACGTGGGCTGGGCAATATACTATGCGGGCTGTGCAATATACTACGTGGCTGGGCAATATACTATGTGGCTGGGCAATATACTATGTAGCTGGGCAATATACAACGTGACTGGGCAATATACTACGCGGGCTGGGCAATATACTACGTGACTGGGCAATATACTACGTGGCTGGGCAATATACTACGTGGCTGGGCAATATACTATGTAGCTGGGCAATATACAACGTGACTGGGCAATATACTACGCGGGCTGGGCAATATACTACGTGGCTGGGCAATATACTATGTGGCTGGGCAATATACTACGTGGCTGGGCAATATACTATGTGGCTGGGCAATATACTATGTGGCTGGGCAATATACTACGTGGCTGGGCAATATACTATGTGGCTGGGCAATATACTATGTGGCTGGGCAATATACTACGTGGCTGGGCAATATACTATGTGGCTGGGCAATATACTATGTGGCTGGGCAATATACAACGTGACTGGGCAATATACTACGTGGCTGGGCAATATACTATGTGGCTGGGCAAAATACTACGGGACATGCATATTCTAGAATACCTGATGCGTTAGAATCGGGCCAACATCTAGTGTGTAATATACACATAACTAGGATTTGGCTCTTCTTCTCGGTTCCAGCAGTTGTCATGTGATCTTAAGTATACTCGTGGATTAGACTCTCATCCTCTTTACACAATGTATTATTCTAGTCAGCACCATAACTCTGCAAATCATATACTGGTGATGATGTGACATTTGCGAGGACCGGCAAGCAGAGACGTATCCTAACGGTGTGTACACTGAACACCATAAAGATTCGGCAGGCTGCATTGCTTGCTGACTATTTACTCACGTGACTGTACCAAAAACAATAATAGCACCAATACTGCAATACAACAGACAAATAATACCGCCAATCCATAGCTACATATTACCAGCATATACAGTAGTGATAACACTGCCATACTGATCATTAATCACCACAATACAGTGACCATATAATGGTAATACTAGTTCTACCCCACAGTATGATTACCTATAGCCCTCCCTATAAACAGTATGATGCCCCCTAGCCATCTGCACACAGTATGTTGGCCCATAGGGTACTATACCCAGTATATTCCATAGTCTTCTACACACAGCGTGATGCCGCATAGTCCCTCCTACACACAGTATGAATCACCACAGCTCCTCATAAACAGTATGATTCCCTATAGCCGCTATACACAGCATCATGCCCCATAGCACCCCCTATACACAGTATGATGGCACATAGCACCACTATATACAGTATGATGGAACATAGCTTCTTTAGGCACATTATGATGCCCTGTACACATTATTATCCCCCATAGTCCCTTCTACACAATATGATGCTTCATTATCCACCTTTATTAAAGTATGATGCCCCCATAGCTCCCTATACACAGTATGATGCTACTTAGCACCCCTATACACAGTATGATGCCATATAGCACCACTATACACAGTATGATCACCCATAGCCTCTCTCTGCACACTATGATGCCCTATAACCCCCTATATACATTATTATCCCCCATAGTCCCCTCTACATCATATGATGCTTCATTATCCACCTATACAAAGCATGATGCACCCATAGCTCCCTATTTGCAGTATGATGGAACCACAGCCCTTCTATAAATAGTATGATATCCCTATGTCCACATAGTCACTTGATCATGTCACCCGCACCTCAAAAACAATCTTCAGAATCCACCTTATTTCTCTCCTTTGACTTTTCAAAAACTCTTACTGTTCTCATTCATTCACAGCTGAACTACTGCAACTCTCTACTAATCGATCGCTCTCCCTCTTACTAAACTTTCTAATCCATCCTGAATGCCGCAGCCAGGATCATATTTCTACCCAGCCGCTAGACCAATGCTTCCATTCTGTGTAAGAGGGGGGTGCTGTTATGGACAATAAGAAACACGCTGTCACTTTAAGAGGCTGCATCCCCTTGTCTGGTGTGATGGTATGTTCTGCTTTTCTCCCTTGCTCTTATGTTTGTTATGTACTGGTCGGTGCTGTGTGCAGGGGTGGAGCTGAAGCAGCGTGTGGAGGGAAAGTTTCAGAGAGAACTTTGTGCTGTTCTGGCTGCAAGGAAGAGTTGTTGGCTGCAAGAAAGATTACACAGCTTGAGACGAACTGCGTTTGTTAAATAGACTTTCCCGGTTACAGCAAAGGGTGGCTGTTCTGTGCTAATTTGTGAAGCCACGAAGATACTAAGAAGGGGACTTACAGTTTCCAGGAGCATCCCTAGGATCCAGAAGCAAGGAGAAGACCACGCTTTGCAGAGCTGACAGGAATCTGTGCGCACCACCGTTTTGGACTTCGGGGGCCCCCCTGGGACTGGACCTGTGTCCCCAACATCACCGTGAGTTTGTTCCTGTTTGGTGCACCTATTAGGGCCTAGTGCAGGCTTCAGTAGTTAGAGCACGGTAGCCATGTGGCCTGCGTAGTAAAGGCCAGGGATGTTACATGCAGAGTAGCATCTATATATGTTTTATTGTGTAAAATTGCTTGTGAGACAGATTCTGAGTTTGTAATTGTTGAAGCACTGTGCTATTTTACAGACAAGCTAACTCATGTGCATTATCTTTTGCTATTGTAAACCCCTGTTTGCACCTTCCTTGTCCCTTCCATTCCCTGTCTCCCAATAAATCTATCCTTTGTTGTTTGCACCTCATCTTGTGTACAGTAGTCTTCCTGCACCGTGGTGGTCCCCCGGCTATCGCTTCATCTGTGCCAGTCATTGCACTGGTTACCCATCAGCTACAGAGCACAATATAAACCTATCACTCTCACCCACAGAGCTCTCCACACATCTGCACTACCTTGCATATCCTCCCTCATCCCTGCCTACCACCCAGCACCCAATCCATGCACTCCATTCTGCTAGCGATTTGAGATTGACTGCCTCCATAATCCCACTTCTGTCTATATCAGTGTTCCCCAACTCCGGTCAAGAGCCACCAACAGGTCATATTTTCAGGATTTCCTTAGTATTGCACAGGTGATAATTGCATCACCTGCACAGGCAATAATTCCATCACCTGTGCAATACTAAGGAAATCCTGAAAACATGATGGTGGCTCTTGAGGACCGGAGTTGGGGAACACTGGTCTATATAATCCAACTAACTTCCAGTGGTCAGTAGCACTTAGAACCTATACACATACAGACAGGCTGATGCAGCCTTTTTTGATTACCCTTATTTACTATAATGTTGGCTGGAACATACATCACACACACTTTTAACCTTTTGTGCCACCCTCACTACTCACACAGTGTAATGCCCTATAGCCCCATATACACAGTAGCCTGATATATACAGTATGATGGCCCCTTTGCACCCTATACACCAGTGTTCCCCAACTCCAGTCCTCAAGAGCCACCAACAGGTCGTGTTTTCAGGATTTCCTTAGTATGGCCGAAGTGATGGAATTGTTGCCTGTCTAGATGATGGAATTCTCACCTGGGCAATACTAAGGAAATTCTGAAAACAGGACCTGTTGGTGGCTCTTGAGGGCCGAACTTGGGGAACACCGCTATACACAGTAAGATGTCCCATAAAAAAGAAAGCTTTTACCCACTGAATCCTGTTTCTCCATTCACCACAGCCTCCATGTCCTCTTCCAGCTTGTCAAACATTTGGCCAACGCAGGCAGCTCAATGCAATGATTCCACTGACCACCTCACATTTCCGGCAAGGCAACAGCCATCAGCAGGGCGCAAGCAGCCTGCAGCCAGCCGGAGTAACTGATGGAGCAGGGAGCTGATGGCTGACGGACCACCGACGGACCGGCCCATCCGCCATTTGCCAGGATTGTTTAATGACCAGACTGACCATGATGTATCGGATCTTTTAGGGTATTCTGACATAACACCCAACTCATAATAACTTTTATACCTTTTTTGCTTATTTTTTGCTGTTTTTCAATGTTTTTCATTTGCGCCTTATTTTTTTAAATGGCACCTTTTTTAAAGTCTATTGTATATGTGTTCGCCTGTTTTTTTTTTTTTGTTTGCCATTATGGGTCGCTGTGACCAGTGGGGTACCGCAGGGGTCAGTATTGGGACCTGTTCTCTTCAACATATTCATTAATGATCTGGTAGAAGGTTTACACAGTAAAATATCGATATTTGCAGATGATACAAAACTATGTAAAGCAGTTAATACAAGAGAAGATAGTATTCTGCTACAGATGGATCTGGATAAGTTGGAAACTTGGGCTGAAAGGTGGCAGATGAGGTTTAACAATGATAAATGTAAGGTTATACACATGGGAAGAAGGAATCAATGTCACCATTACACACTGAATGGGAAACCACTGGGTAAATCTGACAGGGAGAAGGACTTGGGGATCCTAGTTAATGATAAACTTACCTGGAGCAGCCAGTGCCAGGCAGCAGCTGCCAAGGCAAACAGGATCATGGGGTGCATTAAAAGAGGTCTGGATACACATGATGAGAGCATTATACTGCCTCTGTACAAATCCCTAGTTAGACCGCACATGGAGTACTGTGTCCAGTTTTGGGCACCGGTGCTCAGGAAGGATATAATGGAACTAGAGAGAGTACAAAGGAGGGCAACAAAATTAATAAAGGGGATGGGAGAACTACAATACCCAGATAGATTAGCGAAATTAGGATTATTTAGTCTAGAAAAAAGACGACTGAGGGGCGATCTAATAACCATGTATAAGTATATAAGGGGACAATACAAATATCTCGCTGAGGATCTGTTTATACCAAGGAAGGTGACGGGCACAAGGGGGCATTCTTTGCGTCTGGAGGAGAGAAGGTTTTTCCACCAACATAGAAGAGGATTCTTTACTGTTAGGGCAGTGAGAATCTGGAATTGCTTGCCTGAGGAGGTGGTGATGGCGAACTCAGTCGAGGGGTTCAAGAGAGGCCTGGATGTCTTCCTGGAGCAGAACAATATTGTATCATACAATTGGGTTCTGTAGAAGGACGTAGATCTGGGGATTTGTTGTGATGGAATGTGGGCTGGACTGGATGGACAAATGTCTTTTTTCGGCCTTACTATGTTAATATGTTACTATTATGGGAGGGGTTTTGCGTTTCCATTGTTTTTACTGAATTCATCATTTAGGACTTGCAAAAACTTGTTACAAATGTACTCGAGTCTCTCAATGAAGACATTCTATGTATGCCCCAGATATTTTTGAACAATTTTTGCAACATTTCGGGAAGCACCTGGCTTTTTGCACTGCTAAAAAGTCACAAACAATGTTTAAAGGCAAAAATAAAGACCATTTTAGACTGTGGTCAAATGTATGACCCTGTATGTCTGTACATTTTTACATTAAAAGAATACATGTGTGCGCACAAATGGCCCGCCCAGATCCGCTGAGCTCACTGGCCAGACACCGGTGGACCTTGGACAGGTGAGTACAGCGTGGTTTGTTTTTTCTTTAAAGTAAATTATAGCCAAGGGAGAAATTTAATTGAAAGGAAACAACCCTTTTAGACTATGTGCACACGTTGCGGATTTTGCTGCGGATCCGCAGTGGATTTGCAGCAGTTTTCCATGCGTTGTACAGTACCATGTAAACCTATGGAAAACCAAATCCACATGCTGCGGAAAATACCGCGCGGAAACGCTGCATTGTATTTTCCGCAGCATGTCAAATTCTTTGTGTGGATTCCGCAGCGGTTTACACCTGCTCTTCAATAGGAAGCCGCACAAAATCTGCAGGAATTCCACGGTAAATCCACAGGTAAAACTGTGTGCAGATTTTTCTAAAAAGCTGCGGAAAAATCCGCACCAGAATCCGCAACGTGTGCACATAGCCTTAAAGGTCTTCTGCTGTGAAAAAATCTGCCAAAAATTGTATAGATTCTTCTTTTGGATCTTGTTACTTGCTTAATGAAATTATGCGGATTTGCAACATCTTTTACCATTTGCTTTGTAAAAGGTGAAATGTGCAGAGTAAATCCACAAAATAAATGGAAATTATTTCAAACAGTTATTTTATGCCTTGGATTCTCTGCAAAACGTGTCAAAATCTCCTCTACAATGCGGGTACTTTTTTATTTATAGTGGATTTTCCGTTCAGAGAATAAGGCCATGTTCACAAATTGCGGGTTTTTTTGCAGGCAAAATTTGCTCTCTTGGCAGTAAAGAAGCAGCTTCAAAAAAGCAGTTTTTGCTGAATTCTTGCTGTTTTTATTGTCTGTTGTGCATGTTGTTTAGTGCCCCCGTCCCCCCCAAAAAAAACATGATGCAACTTCGGTAAGATTTTGGTACCAAAAACAAAGCAAAACGGATACCTGTGTTTTTTTGCACTTACTCATTGCTTTCTATGGGTCAAAAAACACTGCAAAGTTGCTGAAAGAAGTGACATGCTGCAAATTGAAAAAATGCAGCAGTTTTTCAAATCAGTCATGAAAAAACCCCCCAAGATATGTGCATGAGATTTCTGAAATCTCATAGACTTTGCTGGTACTGTTAAAATTTGCATTAAAAAAACGCAGCAAATTTTGTGAATTCGCTTGCTGGAAATTTATAGAAAATAATCTTTCCACAGCAGTGGCTTTATTCTGCGAATATTAGTGCGTCTTTCATGTTTTGTAATTTATAAGGTGAAAGGTGCGTAAAATCTGCACTTTTTCTGCTGCAGAAATGATTCGGAGGATACACCAGGAGAGAACATACCTTCTTCTCCTGTGGGTTCGCTGAGTTTTATGTGCAGATTTCTCTTCTCACATAGACTCGCATGGAAAATGTACAGGAAAAAACGCATGCGCATTTTTTGTGCATTTCTGCAGTTGAAACGCATCAAAACTGCATGTAATCCTCACCGGACTGTATCAATATATCAATATAGTTTTGTCAAAACCAAATACCATAAAATATTAAAAATTAAGTAGCTTTCATTAAAACATAAAAAAAAACAAGAAGACAAAAAAAGCAGCGTCAAAAACATGATAAAAACTCATGAAAAAAATGCAATAAAAAACTCACTAAAAGCTTATTGCTTATTGAAAAAAAACTACAAAAAAAGCTGAAAGAAGTGACACGATCCAGATTTAAAAAAACGCCGAAGTTTTCCAATTCAGCCAGAAAAGAAAAGCGTGTGCATGAGATTTCTGAAATCTCATAGATTTTTGCTGGTACTGTAAAAAGCTGTCATCTTTAATCTGATACAAAACGCAGCGTGTGAACATAGCCGTAGCTTGGCTGCGTTTGGTATGTAGATTTTTCTCAGATTTGCACGCACGAGAAAAAAAAAAAACGGCAGCATCACACAGGACCAGCTAAGTAAGTGGAGTATGAAAAAATCTCATCTGAAGGTTACAGAAACTTGACCTGTGAGAAATCAGTAGCGGGTACGTTCACATAGGGTTAAATCCCGGACTAAATCTGATATCGGTGCAAATTTGCTGCCGAAATTCACAGTGAAATCAGATATCATTGTGGAAATGGTTTGGGGGTTCGGCCTGCGTGTAACGTGGCCACTGACCAGTCACCGCCTTATAGGCTGCCATCACACTAGCAGTATTTGGTCAGTATTTTACCTCAGTATTTCAAGAAGTATGGTTTCTCCTTGTGGATAGTGACATGATAAGCATGTCGAGATGAGGAGACTTAAAGGGAACCTGTCACCCCCGTTTTTTGAGATTGAGCTATAAATACTGTTAAATAGGGCCTGCGCTGTGTGTTACTATAGTGTATGTAGTGTACCCCGATTCCCCATGTATGCTGAGAAATACATTACCAAAGTCGCCGTTTTCGCCTGTCAATCAGGCTGGTCTGGTCAGGTGGGCGTGTTCACAGCGCTCTTTTCTTCCCCAGCTTTCCGTTGGTGGCGTAGTGGTGTGCGCATGTCCAGAGTTCCGACTTCCCTGCGCCCACGTGAAGACACAGCGCGTGATCTGCGCTGTAATCCCTTGCATCGGTGGGGGCGGCCATCTTCCTGTGGCCGCGCGTGCGCAGATGGAGTGCTCTGCTGCACGGGGCTTCAGGAAAATGGCCGCGGTCAGCCGCGCGTGCGCATTAGAGATCGCGGCGGCCATTTTCCCAAAGCCGAGTTTGCATCTCGGCTTTGGGAAAATGGCCGCCGCGATCTCTAATGCGCACGCGCGGCTGCCCGCGGCCATTTTCCTGAAGCCCCGTGCAGCAGAGCACTCCATCTGCGCACGCGCGGCCCCAGGAAGATGGCCGCCCCCACCGATGCAAGGGATTACAGCGCAGATCGCGCGCTGTGTCTTCACGTGGGCGCAGGGAACTCGGAACTCTGGACATGCGCACACCACTACGCCACCAACGGAAAGCTGGGGAAGAAAAGAGCGCTGTGAACACGCCCACCTGACCAGACCAGCCTGATTGACAGGCGAAAACGGCGACTTTGGTAATGTATTTCTCAGCATACATGGGGAATCGGGGTACACTACATACACTATAGTAACGCACAGCGCAGGCCCTATTTAACAGTATTTATAGCTCAATCTCAAAAAACGGGGTGACAGGTTCCCTTTAAGGCCCCTTCACATTAAGCGACGCTGCAGCGATACCGACAACGATCCGGATCGCTGCAGCGTCGCTGTTTGGTCGCTGGAGAGCTGTCACACAGACCGCTCTCCAGCGACCAACGGTGCCGGTAACCAGGGTAAACATCGGGTAACTAAGCGCAGGGCCGCGCTTAGTAACCCGATGTTTACCCTGGTTACCATCCTAAAAGTAAAAAAAACAAACAGTACATACTTACCTACCGCTGTCTGTCCTCCAGCGCTGTGCTCTGCACTCCTCCTGTACTGTCTGTGTGAGCACAGCGGCCGGAAAGCAGAGCGGTGACGTCACCGCTCTGCTTTCCGGCTGACCGACGCTCACAGCCAGAGCAGGAGGAGTGCAGAGCACAGCGCCGGGGACAGACAGCGGTAGGTAAGTATGTAGTGGTTGTTTTTTTTACTTTTAGGATGGTAACCAGGGTAAACATCGGGTTACTAAGCGCGGCCCTGCGCTTAGTTACCCGATGTTTACCCTGGTTACCAGTGAAGACATCGCTGAATCGGTGTCACACACGCCGATCCAGCGATGTCCACGGGAGATCCAGCGACGAAATAAAGTTCTGGACTTTCTTCAGCGACCAACGATCTCCCAGCAGGGGCCTGATCGTTGGTCGCTGTCACACAGAACGATTTTATTAACGATATTGTTGCTACGTCACAAAAAGCAACGATATCGTTAACAATATCGTTATGTGTGAAGGTACCTTTAAAGCTGCAATGCTCCTCTGGGAAATATGCAAATTGTCTCTTCAGAGAGGAAGAGAACTAGAACTCTAGTGCCACCTATTGGAAGTAGCAATCCTAACAGTCAATGTGGACCCTTTACGGAGCCTTGTCACTACACCTCAGTACTTGTAAGCCAAAACCAGGAGTGGAACAATTAGAGGAAAAGTATAATATAAACATCTGCACCACTTCTGTATTTATCACCCACTCCTGGTTCTGGCTTACAAATACTGAGGTAAAATACTGACCAAATACTGATAGTGTGACGGCAGACTAAGTCGGACAGCACAGATAAGGCCTCATTCAGATATCCGTGTAAGGCTACTTTCACACTAGCGTCGGTGTCGGCCCGTTTCATCCTGTGTCAATGCAGCACAACGGGGGCAGCGGATGCATTATTACAACGCATCCGCTGCCCCATTGCGAGCTCCGGGGAGGAGGGGGCGGAGTTCCGGCTGCGCATGCGCGGGCGGAAATGGCGGACACATCGCACCAAAAAATGTTACAAGCAACTTTTTTGGTGCCGACGGTCCGCCACAACACGACGCAACCGTCGCACGACGGTTGCGACGTGTGGCGATGCGTCGCTAATACAAGCCTATGGAGAAAAAAACGCATCTTGCAAACAACTTTGCAGGATGCGTTTTTTCTGCAAGATGACGCATTGCGACGTGCGTCGTACGACGCTAGTGTGAAGGTAGCCTTACATGGGTTACGGTTAACCCTAACCCATTATAGTCTACGGGGCTATTCACATGTCCGAGCATTTTGCGGCCTGCAAAAAAAAGAGACACGTCCGATGATGGTGTCCTAGTGCTGTCCGGTTTTTCATGATTATTTGTTAGAAGCTTTTGAACAGATTTTTGCTATATGTAAAAAAAAATTGTTTTTTTTTTTGCGCATGAGAAAAATCACTGACGTCTGAATGAGGCCTAAAGTGAGACGCTGCGGATTCAACATTTCCAACAAGTCTACATTTACACTGCAAATATTTGTTTCATCATTTTTTTTAAATTAAATTTCATGCACAACCCAAGATCCGGACAGAAAACCTGCTGCATTTCGCTATGTGGGAACAGAACCCTAACACGCTCATGCCGTGCCGCCTTACAGATGAGCAGAATGGAAAAAAATAAAGCAAATGAGGAATACTTAGGATCAAAAAGTGTCCCTGTCCTTGCTGGGAGCTGGGCACACATGAGGGGCAGCCCCAGGCAGATCAGTGATGTGCCCCCTGACCCTGTGCCTGCCCTGCATCCTGCAGCACAATACAACCATTATACATATAGAAAGTCTAGTAAGGCACAGCTCACCCCATCCCCCTCCCTGACGTCAGAAAACAGGGCAGGGATTAAGGAGAAGGATGAGAAGAGCTGAGGAGGAGGAGGAGGAGGCTGTAGTGCATCCAGTGCAGGAGAGCAGGACTGGGCAGTGACATGCAGCAGCACAGGAGGCGCTGAGCACCCAGTGCACTGTACACCTAATAATACAGCCTTATATCTGGGGACACTGTGGGGACACTCCGCACTGGAATCTGCACATCTGGGACTTTGCAAATTGTGTGTCCGGAGGAGGAGAACCGGCACCAGGAGTGCAGCCTGCACAGGATATTACTGGGATCTCACAGGGGATCAGTAGATCGGAGAGGGGTCTCTGGGAGCAGGTGAGCCTGGCAGTGTGTGCATGGAGGTGTGGGGCTATGGCATCCTGCCCAGCGTCTCTGTATGCTGCTGCACTGTGCATGTATCATACTGTATGGGTCTGTATAGCGCTGTTCACATGCGCAGGATTGGATCTGTGAGTTGCTCACTACTTATACAATAGTGATACAATAGTGATACAGCAGTTGTGGGTCTGCCCCCGATGGGCGCTGTGGATCTTCCTCCGATGGATGCTGTGGATCTGCTTCCGTTGGGTGCTGTGGGTCTGCCACCTGATGGGCACTGTGGGTCTCCCCCCATTGGGCGCTGTGGGTCTTCCTCCATTGGGTGCTGTGGATCTGCTTCCATTGGGTGCTGTGGATCTGCTTCCTCCATTGGGTGTTGTGGATCTGCTTCCTCCACTGGGTGCTGTGGGTCTGCCCCTGTTGGGCGCTGTGGGTCTGCTTCCTCCATTGGGTGCTGTGGGTCTGCTTCCTCCATTGGGCGCTGTGGGTCTGCCCCCGTTGGGCGCTGTGGGTCTGCCCCCGTTGGGCGCTGTGGGTCTGCCCCCGTTGGGCGCTGTGGGTCTGCCCCCGTTGGGCGCTGTGGGTCTGCCCCCGTTGGGCGCTGTGGGTCTGCCCCCGTTGGGCGCTGTGGGTCTGCCCCCGTTGGGCGCTGTGGGTCTGCCCCCGTTGGGCGCTGTGGGTCTGCCGCCTTGTAAATAGTCCTATAAGTCTGTATAGGGCTCGTGTGCTACACAATAATCAACTGTGTCTATGGTGATAACTGCACCCAAGTAATTGTGCCACATCCACAGCAGTGTGTCTATTGCCTTGCACACTAAAGCCCTGTATACACACACACACACACACACACACACACACACGATCCTCTCCCCAAGTTATAATACTACAAATTATGATTTGTGCCATATCCACAATGGTGTCTGTATTACACACTATAGGCACGATTGTGTGAATAAGTCTCAAGTGTGCAACACAATAGTGCTATCATTAGACACAACTGTGTATAGATGTGTCTTGTGCTATATTCAATACCGTGTGTTGTGTTACACACTAAAGACAGTTGTGCGTCTTTGATCATAAATGCGGCACTTTACACACAGTTGTGTGTTTGCCTTAGGTATAATGCTATCATCACACACCATTGTGTATAGTGTTGGAGTTGTGTAATTGTGGTGTGTATTGTGCACACTGTTGCGCGTCTTGCGGTGGATGCACAGCGCCGCACACTTGTGTGGAGTTGTGCCCCATGTTGGGGGCTGGGAGGATTTCTTGCTGACTAGCAGAAGTCTGGACAGTATAAAGAGGAGGGGAGAGATTTGTATATAGTGTAATGGGGGAGGGGATTGGTGTATGGAGGGGGGAGGTTTGCACGTGTATGTGTAAGGGGGGTTGTGTGTATCTGTAAGATCTGACCCAGAACTGAGGCTGGCTCACATACATATTGTGGCCTGGCAGGGTGGCAATGTGTGAACGTGCCAGTTGCGGGAAGACTTTTTACCTCAGGGGCTCTAATAATTCCTCCCGACAAGCTCCGACCTGAGCTGCTGGCTCTTAATCTGCCCCTTTATATCTATAGGGCTGCGGCGGAGGAGAGGCAGACTGGCATTGTGCAGCACTCCGGCGATTCCGTCTCTGCCAGGCTGGAGTTGGCGTAGAGCAGATGTGGGGTGGATACAGGGCACTCACTACCGCCAGCTTCGGGCCTCTGATCACTGCGCCGGCAGCTGGGGGCATTGGCGCTGCAGCTAATCTGATTTCAATGACGGATCATGTAACTAATTTTCCAGATGGGATGACTGCATTGGTGAATTATCATCAAATTACACCGGCCGGCCATCGCTCTGGCTTGTGTTACTGGTCAATAGAACGGGTTTTGTCAGAAAGATTGCTCCATTCCCATTAGATGACCTCATGCCTGGGTGTAGGGCGCGTATGGGGCCACCTGGTGCGAGATTCTGACGTTTTCAGGGGAAATCCATGGAGCCGGTTTAGTCGTCAGTCCACTGTCTCTTCCTTATGTCGTATTCTCCGCTCCCATCAGTAATGGTCACAGTACGGATGGAGATGTCGAGTGACCCACTCCTGCCCGCACAGGCCGGGTGCTCCTCATAATGCAGACATGGCCATGTGGGACTTCTATCTTATCTGAATTATTAATAATATAAAATCTCTGCCGGCTGCAGATAAACCCCAATTTCCTGCTTCCCTCATCCTTTTCGGCACAGCTGCCAAGAAAACTTGTCCCGCTAACTTGTCCACTTGCTCCGGTCATACACCCGACGGGGTTCAGGGATGTATCTGAAATTTCTCCTGACGTTTCAAGACTTCAGGTGGCATCAGGCCTTATATTAATTTGTTCAATTTAGTCTACTGAGGAATAATTTAAAATAATTTTTAGTGAGTGCCATTGTGACTGGAGTTGTTAGCGGCCCACACTTTTCTGCTAGTCCGTTTCAAATCGTTAAGACCAGGCAGATATTGCCGCAACGTATTTGTTGCGTGTGAAATTCAGCGTGATGGATACAGTTTAAAAAGACCCCTTACATATTAAATAAGTGTTGAACCCACTGATTGTGTCGGGCTCCAACATATGGAGGGTTTCTGATTGCCCCTGAACACACAATGTTGGGGGACGGAAGGATCCAGTTGAATTTCAATGGCCGATCCTTATAGTCGCTCCAGGAGTCTGGCAGTGGTTCTCCATCGTCATGTTCTCAAACTCCACCTAAACTCTCCAAATCCTCCTCAAAAGATGGACTTTTTTGCTCAGAAAACTCAGTAAAAAGACTGCATATATCCTTAGGGTGTGTGCACAATGAGTCTTTGGTCTTTTGAGGAGGCTTTGGAGGGTGTCTGCATCAAAAACTCCTCAACAACTCGTAAACGTTTTCTTCCTTAGAGAACAAGATATCTTGTCCCGGTGTATGGGACAAATATGTCTGTCAGCTGGACGATCGATCTAATGTGTATGGCCAGGTTGGTGGGATTTAGTGTCGATGGTGACACTGTGCATAATTAAATTAATTCAGAAAACTTTTCCGGCATGCACAAGAGACAATAAAAAAACACAGCAAAACCTGCTTTTTGTAAGCAGCTTCTTTACTTCCAAGAGAGCAAGTCTTGCCTCCAGACAAAACACAACATGTGAACATAGCCTAAGAGTTTGCGCTGTTGTTATGGCCGCCTTCACTCCTGGTCGGTCGGTGTCCCTGTTCTCAGTTACAGTCCATTGAAATGAATGGAAGCTATAGGAAAATCGTTCCAACCCCAGGATCATGAGGCCCAAATGGTCAGAACCCTAATCACACTTGGATTAATAGCATTTTGTTATAATTCTGCTTTCAGGTACTGTTTTAACAAGCTAGCTGAAGTTTGTCTTCACTCCCTCTGCTGTGCAGTCTGTTATTACTCCTTATCAACCATCTCAGCCTGAAAAGATTCTTAAAGGAGTTGACCACCCGTGAGGACATTTTCATCCTATTACTGAGTAATATGCACACTGTTAGGATTTGACTCCGCTTACTGGTTCCTGCGGTCGTCACATGACCCCAATGCTCAATAGAACATTGAGAGAAGCGGGGGAAACTCTATTTGGAATGTGACTACGCAAATCGTACTTGCGGTCATGTGACAGCCGCTGGAATTGGCACATGGAGCCGAATCTTAACAGTGTGCACGTTACATGCTGCTAGTTAAAAAAAAAAATTTAGGGGCGGACAGCCATTTTGAGGGCCTTTTTACATAGGGTCGCCTAAATGTTCGTTTCCGATCATTGCCAGGTAATTTAAAACATCGCTTCATGTGGGTGAAAAATGTCACTGCTTGTCTCCTGTAAACGGGAGATGTGCCACCAACAGTTATGTAATGTGTGACAGGAAGACGCCTGACCCATCGTAGGAGCCCCTGCTCCCACCATTGTTACTCAGAAGCGAGTTCCCTTGGACTTTCGAGAACGTTGCTCGCTCTGGACAACCTGTGTTATGAGATTTCTGACTGAATGGGAAAAGATTGAAACAAAATGTCTCCTCCTTTCCAGTTCATTCATAGAAGCTCCCAGTGATGTCTCGCTCTACATAAGTAACTAGAATAGATTATTCTCCAAATCGATGGATGGAAGACTCCCATATTGATCTTGAGCCATAACTCTGCCGTCCTGCCGGAAGTATGGATCTGTACGGTATATGGAAACTAGTCATCTAAGATTGCATTTATAAGTGTACGGCGTGGATATAGTATATACCCCCACACTCCCAGATATAGGGAGCTGCTTGTCAAGGTCTCCATCTTATACAGTAACCTTGGCTGTCGCCATCACTATTGGTTATTTTTAATTTACCAATATAAACCGCTTTAAGGTGTCACTTTTGAAGATTTAGTAACCGGAACGCAGGACTAGGCAATATACAGAATGGAGGAGGTAATAGCGTGCTGCAGGATATGACGCTGACCATCTGCGTCATTTCATGGCTGTGGTGCCATATCTATAAAAACGTGCAAAGAAAACAACAATTACGAGTCGGCACTACCAAAGTATATTCGCAAACTGTGTCTTAGTTGATTCTATAGGTGTCATGTGGATTTATTGCTACGAGTGTACTTCACCTCATGTGCTCCCTGTGCTGGATTTTGGATCTGCTCCATGGTTGACCATGTACACGAGAACCTCGCCTCCCTTCCGTCTGGTTTCTTGCCTGATCTCTGGTTGATAAAAGAAGTGTGATATATTATTTCCTTCAAAATTGGGGAAAAATTACAGAAATGAATTGTATGTAAGTCAAATTTAAAGGAAGTGTTCTGAAGATATGTTGTCAGGAGTGCTCCCCTCCTAGTCCCTGGGTGTGTGTTTCTCTTTTTTTTTTTTTTTTTTTTCTTGTGGTTTGACTCCCTGATGATTGACCGTATGTACCAGTGGCATTGTCACACTGCTGGTCCAAAATGGGCTGTGTGCCATGTTGCAAGCAGACAAGGCTGTGGAGTCAGTAAGCCAAACCTCTGACTCCTCAATTTCCATGACACCAACTCCACCAAAATGGACTCCGACTCCATGATTCCGACTCCCACAGCCCTGCAAGCAGAGGCAGCTTTAGTTCTTCTGCATAGGAGAAGTGTTTCTGTGTTAAAAAAAAAGTGTATATATTTTTTGGGTTTTTTTGCCTTTCATATACCTCGGATTGGTACGATCATTTAAAAAAAAAAATAAAAATCTGGCCCAAAAAAGGTGCAAAACCCAAAAGATTAAAAGGATAGTCTAACTCCTCATTTTCCTTGTCGAGGTGAGCTGTATGCGATCTGTTCATCTCTGGGTACAGAAAGGATTTATAGTAAAGGTTAAATTTCAAAGGGGTGTGTGTGTGTTTTTTTTTTTTTCCTTTTTCCCTTCCCCCTATTCCTGAGCAAGGGACAATCTCCACTTAAAAGCTACAGGATAATTGTATAACCTTAGCCATTGATTGTATTACTACGCTGCGGCCCACTACTTTAGAAAAAAAAAAAAAACACACAGGGAGGTTGAAGCAAATATTCATTCGGAAGCCTGAAATCTACAGTGATGAGTAATTAAAACAGGAAACTCAAATTTCCTTTTAGCGCTAACAGATTTACAAGGTGGATTTTTCATATAAAGTGACTTTCCCACCCCAGGATGCATCATCACTTCCTTATCAGTGGGGGTCTGCCTGCTGGGACCCCTCCAGTTCTTGCTCCCAGTCATCAAGGACTTATTATTTTGTAGGTGAAATCTGGATAGCTACTTCGGAACTGTTTTGGGTCCCAAAGCTTGGACCCCCACCAATTAGGTGGTGGCGTATCCTAGAAATATGTCATAACATTAGTTGAGAATACCCCTCTTGGCTTCTCATCGTTGGGTCACTGTGTACTTTAGAAGATGATTTTGGAAGCCAATCTGCCTTTTGGTAGCCAGACTAGTAGGACTTATTAATTGAAAATTTGTACGCGGAGGCCTGAGAGTCTTCAGAGATGTCGGTAGAGTGTTAATATACATCAATGATCAGATTTGGGCTCGGATGCTGGATACGGGGTGGCGTGTGTGTCCGTCACCTGCCGCCTGTATTGTCCCTCTCCCATCTGCAGGGCTGACGTCAGTCTTGCTGCCCTTGTGTCAGATTCCTTACTGTTATGAGATGTTCCCTTATTGAGGATGTCGGTTGTCATCTGTCTGAAGTTGAGGGGTCACAGCTGGCGATTACCTGGCACTTGGGGCTGACCAGCTTCCTCATCAGCTGGCATTGCCTTTTAGGTTCAGGTTGGTCTGCTATTTGGAGCTATTGAGATGGGGGAGGGGTGCATTGTTAATGGATTGTTAATGGGTAAGGGGTGGAGGAGACTACAGCCATTGATGAGGTGGAAATCCTGTAATATTGGACCTGGGTGTCTGCTAAACCTGTTCCTGATGTGTATTGTAGCCTATTTAGGACATCTACATGAGCGTTTTGCTGGTGTCCACCACCTCATAGTGAAGAAGTGCAGAACTTCACCCCTTATTCTATCGCACTTAGACTTTTCACACTTTTTTGTGAATTTTCACTTTGAACAATCTGACAAAATACTTTTAAAATCCATTATCCAAGAAGCTACTGTCAAAATGGTTGTCCTTCTTGTTGCCAATTTATTTTTATTTTTATTATTTTTTTTATACATGGCCGCCACAAAAGCACAGAGCATCGCATATCTCTGTAAATGAATAGTTGGGTGATAACAACATTAGTTTTCTTAACATAATGCTTACGGTACATGTGGCAGATTTCCTTGAAGAAGGCGATCTCTCCTTACTCCCCCATAAACATGTACAATCGGCTCCACCAAATGTTCAAGTGTTTTTCAGGAGAAGAGCGGAGTAGACTGCTGCCAAATACCTCTGGCGATGGCTTCCTCCTGCGAAAACAAGAACGATTGGGTGTTGTAATTCTTCGTGCCCGATCCTTGTTCCATATCTCCTTCATCATCTCTTGCGGAGTCGTGTGTGTAATATATATTGTAAAGATCCACCATGGCGTCGGTGTAAACAGACCCTAAATGTGACCATACTCCTCACATAAATGTTGACTCAACCCTCTGATTTTGGTGGGACTCGCTGACCATCTCTAGAGCCCGATATACACTCAATATGTCAGCCAACCATCCAATGTGTATGGGGTTTTGAGACAAGGCACTGTTGGCGTTCCTTTGTATAGGGAAGTTGGGAAAGATTGCTGTTGGCCAAATTACCAATATAAAGTGTATAAGAGACTATCCCTATGTAGATGTCGATTGGGGGGGTTAAGGGTTGTGGGAAGGAAGAAAGGTTAGGCATATTGGGTTCCTACATGCCTAACCAATTTATCCTCTGGGCAAGTACCGTAAGTGCTTTTAGAGATGTCTTGCTATGGGTAAAGGCCGAAAGTTGGCCAAACCTGCCTATATTGATGGCATCAGCCAATGGTTTAAGGTGTATGGGAACCTCCCCGGTCTCCTCAATAGATATCAGGGGAGATAAGGATCTGATCTGTTGCTTGCTCTGGAAATAAGCCACATTGGCTCTTGCACAACACAGGAGCTTTTGACCAAGCATTCCTTTATATGGGCCAGTTGGGAGAGAGGTCGGCCCTATGTGAGAGAGGTCGGCCCTACGTATATGGGGGCTTGTACTTTAGTCCCTTCATCCGCACTGCCTGGCTGAGCGGAGGTGTTCGGTAGGACGTCAGGTAAGTGCACGTTTATACCACCATGTGTTACTGTCCAGAAGATACGGTTATGCTTACGTAAGCACATGCAGTGCTATGAAAGCCTTTTATTTCAGGTCTTCACAGTCAGCAGGTATAATGGTGAGCCACACCTTAGGAGATGATTGCTGTGGTGGAATAATGGCAGCTATTGTCTGTATGGGGTTTTGGTACAATGTTTATTGTAAATGGTGATAATGTGTAAGAATAGTCCTCTCCATACACAGATCCTTTCAAACCTCTTGTTTACCCGTATGACACCGTGCAGAGTCCTCTCCCGTCTTTCCTTGAGCCGGTCTCGTGTTTACTCTGCAGGGTGAAATCCTCTATTAATTATATGGGAGCGTCGGTTACAAATAATCTCAATCAACGGGTGATAATCGTTGTGCCGAGTGAAAGCGTCGCTCTGGGTGCTGCCCCGTCTTCCTGGTTGGTTGTTTTGGAGAGGATAGACTTGGTGTATCATATATACCGTAGGTATATTCTGAGTTTGCAGTACTGGAAGAGCCAGACCGGTTGTCTCTAAACTTAGTCATAGATGTAGCAGAGATGAATTTGTCTTTGGACTCTGGTTATTTATGATGAGTTGAACCCGGTGTCAGTCGGCTCTACTGGAATCGATAACTTGTGTTTGTCAAAATGGTGACTCATGTCTGGGATAGTAGTTGGTGTGTGGGTTCTCTTCTGGTGAGGTGGTTTTGTTTTTAGTTCTTTTCTCAAAGCGTATATACATATGAGACCTGAATAATTGGGGTCCTCAGAAGTTAATGCTTACAGATACGGTTAGGGTGGGTTTATACCACTCGACTTGCGGCACCTAATCAGCTACTTGTTTTCTGATCAGTGGTCGCTTAAAAACCTATTTAGACAGACAAGACCGCCTTTAATATGTGCACAGAACAATCGGTAATAGTTCTGTGCGCATAGGCCGCCATTGCTCTCAGCAGCACAGGTGCTGTTTACACAGGATGTGCTGCTGAGAAAGATTGTCTTTTCAGCAAACCAAAAGATTTATTTTACCTGACAAATTAAATGAATAGTATGATTTTGAAGCGTTGATCCACTTCTAAGACTCTAAGACTAAGCCTAAGGGTTCATTGAAATGTTCATTTTTCTCATGAGTTCTATTCATGTTTTTCACGTGTTGTGCCGTTAATTTTTCTAGTCAATGGCGCTGTGGACATGTCCTTGTATTCTTGCAGACTGCGTTTTTGGATCAAACTCACCAATGGCAGTCTATAGGTCCTTGGAAAAAATTGGACAGCGCTCTGATGCCATCCATTGTTTATGGACTGTTTGGAGAAGCTTGAGAAACCTTCATCTTAGTGGGTTCCCCCTCCCTTCATCAGTGGAAAAACCAATGAAAATCAGTTTTACCGGTACTTTTTTTTTTTTTTTTTTTTTTTTAATCAAAGCACTGATGAAACTGAGCCCTTTACGTGGATTATCACTGTTTGCGGGCTCATTTCCCGATGAGTGTGGTGTAAACAGGCTGTCGATATACATGAAAAGCAATCTTGTTCCCAGTAATCGGCCATTTTGGGCTTAAGGTGCATTTACATTACACTATCGGGAGTGCCTGATGAACAGTTCAAACAGGCTGACAAAGAACAAGCAAAACACTCGTTCGTCTGGTGAAATATTATATACATACGTACATACATACATACATACATACATACATACATACATACATTTATTTTTATTTTTTAATTTGCCTAAAGGATCGTCGTGCTTGGCAACACAACCTGTGGTGTAAACGGGACATGTGCTACTGAGAACAGTGGCAGCCTATGTGCGCTGAATGGTGTATTACCAAGCATATCTGAAGTGTGGTCCACCTGTCTAAACAGCCTAGTAATAGACCGCTTCCAGCAAACATGCTGCCAATTGGAGGTAATTTAATGCTTCGCATCGGCTGGTGTAAATGCACCATTATCAGGCTGTTATGTTGGATTACTGACTCGAATTTTGGTACAATGCCTCCCCATGATGACTGTGTTAGGGTCACACACACATCCTAGCGTGATAGTTCCCTAAGATCAGTCCTGGGTTTTCACCATTGATGGCAGTCATTAGGGTAGGTGCTTGGAGGAGAATTGCAGCCATGTCGCTGCAGTATAAATCGTAGGCCCCGATTCATCAAGATTGGAGTTTTGTACACCAGCCTTAAAGTGATCCTGTCATCGTGAAATTGTAGTCCAGTCTGCAGGCACCATGTTATAGAGCAGGGGGAGCTGAGCAGATTTATATATAGTTTTGGAAGAAAAAAAATCTGTATAACCTGTGATTTTCCCATTTTAAATCTGTGGTTTTCAGTCCAGTGGGCGGTCCGATGACTGACAGCTTTCTTTATATGTGTGTGCGTACAGAGGTAGCTGTCAGTCACTGATGGGACCGCCCACTGGACTGAAACCCACAGAGCAGAAAATTAAATGATTAAAACACAGGTTATACCGACCAAAACGATATATATATATATATATATATATATATATATATCTCTCTCAATCAATCTGCTCCACTCCTCCTCCTCCACACGAGTGATACCTGTGGATTGGACTACAGCTTCCTGGTTCCAGATTCCCTTTGATGTAGGGAGCTCTGGAGTAAGATATATTAAAGCAGCTCTCCCATCAAAGTCTTCCTCTTAATATATTGCAGTCCTCGTATTATATAACACTGTGCGCTCACAATTTCTCCTTTTGCCGTTCTACCTAGTTAATCCTACTTTTTTTTTTCTCTGCTCTATGTAGAATCAGGAAGTCTTTTTTTTTTTCTTTTTTTCCCCCCCCTGCAGAAATCATTCCACTTTTCAACTCCTGACCCAGCTGCTCCCTCCTCCCATCCATCATAGACTTTTGTAGTCTGTGATGACTTGTGCAGAGAAAATTGACCTCCCTGTTTCTACAAAGAACTTTAAAAGGATTCAGCTGGTCAGTTATTAATCACATGATGTCATAGACCTAATAGAAAAGAGAAGAATTAACTGGGTAGAAGTGAAAAATGAGCAATTGTAAGTACACAATGCTATGTAATGCCTGCAATATATAAAGAGGATAAAGCTTTTGATGGGAGGAGGGCTTTTTTAAGATGCGGTCTCCTCTTAGTGGATTTGGCGCATCTTCCAACTGCCGTGGGTCTCCTCCTGAACTGATACACTGTAAATGTACGCCATTTCATGGTTGGAGTTATGCCACCTTTGTGGTTTCAATTGTGATAAATTTGGGTGGCCTTTGTCAGTTTGGCAAAGTTGGCTGGGACTGATGTAAAAATGCCAAAAGCCACAATTCTTTTTTGATTTGCGACATTTAGAAGAGATTTATTCTAGAATCCTGGTGTAACACTTTTTGAATCGAGGCCATAGTGGGTATGATCGGTACTGGGTCAAGTACCGCGGTGAGTCGGGTAACTATACAGCAACAGGGACAGTCCATTAATGTGAAAAGGGGAAAAGCCCCTCTACTATCCATATGCTGGCTGCTCTTCTAGTAACTATTATTTTGATCACCTTTTTCAAGAACTATTAATTCGATACTAAAAATGTGTTCGTGTTCTAGATGATTCTTTACTTCCGCCCACATTTACAAACCAGAGACTAAAATTCTCTGTGAGAGGTTATAATATTGGAGGACCGGATCCGGAGTGCCGCGCTCCTTTCCTTCTAGGGAGGTTTCTGTTGCAGTAATCTGCCTCCTGGCCATTACTGTCTGCAGTGAAGCCAGTGCTGTCCCCTTACCTACGCTCACACCTTAGATCCAGGGTTACAACCAAAAACTGAATGACCATGTCTTGTTTTTTTTGTTTTTGTTTTTTTTTAGCAAATCTGTGCTAGGATCAGCAGGTTTTGGTGTCTCGGTGGGCTTCGGCGTGCTCCGCGATGTACCCGCTGCCCTCCGATTTTTGCTCAGAATATACAATGTGCTGGATCTGAGGAGCCGGTTGATGTTGGCTCCCTGTATGTAGTAACATTTTTGTTTAACCCAGCTCAGTGTCTATGAATATTTTATACGAGCGGATAATTTGTACGGAAACCATTATGGCAACAGACACTTAAAGGGATATCATACTGCCTTTTATGACTAATGTTATTATTTCCACTGAAACAGGCAGTAAAAAAAATATTGGCTTTTCTTCTGGTTTTAAAGCGAATGAGTCCATGGCAGCAAAATCCGACTGAGCTGGTCAGAGATGATGTGGATGTTCCTGTGCTGTTGCATGGTGTGGATGGATGTTTCTGCGCTGTTGCGTGGTGTGGGTGGATGTTCCGGTGCTGTTGCGTGGTGTGGGTGGATGTTCCGGTGCTGTTGCGTGGTGTGGGAGGATGTTCCGCTGCTGTTGTGTGCTGTGGGTGGATGTTCTGCTGCTGTTACGTGGTGTGGATGGATGTTCTTGCGCTGTTACGTGGTGTGGATGGATGTTCCAGTGCTGTTACGTGGTGTGGGAGGATGTTCCGCTGCTGTTGCGTGGTGTGGATGGATGTTCTTGCGCTGTTACGTGGTGTGGATGGATGTTCCAGTGCTGTTACGTGGTGTGGGAGGGTGTTCCGCTGCTGTTGCATGGTGTGGGAGGATGTTCCGCTGCTGTTGTGTGCTGTGGTGTGGGTGGATGTTCCGCTGCTGTTACGTGGTGTGGATGGATGTTCTTGCACTGTTACGTGGTGTGGATGGATGTTCCATTGCTGTTACGTGGTGTGGGAGGATGTTCCGCTGCTGTTGCGTGGTGTGGGTGGATGTTCCGGTGCTATGGTGTGGATGGATGTTCCTGCGCTGTTACGTGGTGTGGATGGATGTTCCAGTGCTGTTACGTGGTGTGGATGGATGTTCCTGCGCTGTTACGTGGTGTGGATGGATGTTCCAGTGCTGTTACGTGGTGTGGGTGGATGTTCTGCTGCTGTTACGTGGTGTGGGTGGATGTTCCTGTGCTGTTACGTGGTGTGGGTGGATGTTCCTGCGCTGTTACGTGGTGTGGGTGGATGTTCCTGTGCTGTTACGTGGTGTGGATGGATGTTCCTGCGCTGTTACGTGGTGTGGATGGATGTTCCAGTGCTGTTACGTGGTGTGGGTGGATGTTCTGCTGCTGTTACGTGGTGTGGATGGATGTTCTTGCGCTGTTACGTGGTGTGGGTGGATGTTCTGCTGCTGTTACGTGGTGTGGGTGGATGTTCCTGTGCTGTTACGTGGTGTGGGTGGATGTTCCTGCGCTGTTACGTGGTGTGGATGGATGTTCCGGTGCTGTGGTGTGGGTAGATGTTCCGGTGCTGTTGCGTGGTGTGGGTGGATGTTCCGGTGCTGTGGTGTGGGTAGATGTTCCGGTGCTGTTGCGTGGTGTGGGTGGATGTTCCGGTGCTGTTGCGTGGTGTGGGTGGATGTTCCGGTGCTGTTGCGTGGTGTGGATGGATGTTCCGGTGCTGTGGTGTGGGTGGATGTTTCTGTGCTTTTACACAGCAGATTTCTGCCATATCAAGCACCGACTGACGTTCTAACAAGTTATGCAGCGCTCGATTAAAGGCCCTGATAATCCAGTCTGGCCCTCGTACAACACATCCCCTGTGTACATGGAGAAAGCTGCTACTGAAAACAATAATTTCTGATGCCACATATAATCCCTGTTGCTATACTGAAGATTAATTAATTGCAGAAATTGGCCACTTTTGACTTGGTGGCAAATCGGCTTCAACTTTTTTTTTTTTTTTAATTGTTGTTACAGGCCCATAATGTAGTGGTCAGATTTTCAAGATCTCTGCTTGCTGTCAGTGAACATAAACCTTTCTTGTTCAGCATCTGGATGGTCGTCGTCATCCGGTGTGAATCAGGATGGTGTTTGGCAGAGGATCGCCAAAAGATTAAGGCTATGTGTACACGTTGCGGATTAGGCTTAGGAATTTCTGGTGCGGATTCTGCCTCTCCTGGCAGAAAACGCACCTGCGGATTTGTTGCGTTTTTTGTGCGTTTTTGCTGCGGTTTTCTTGCGGATTTGCTGCGTTTTTTTACCCCTGCGCTTTTCTATAATGGAATGGGTACAAAAACGCTGCAGATTGACAAAAATGTGACATGCTACTTCTTTTAAACCGCAGCGGATTTTCCGCAAAGTGTGCACAACATTTTTTTTTTCTCATTGATTTACATTGTACTGTAAATCAATTGCGGATCTGCAGCGTTTCTGCACCTCAAAAAACACTGCGGATCCGCAGAGAATCCGCAACGTGTGCACAGATGAGTTTTCATGCTAGAAAATCTGCACTCAACCTTAACTTGCTGCAGAATTTTTTTTCAGCAAATGCTTTGTGTGAACATCACCTTTTGTATGTTGGAATCAAATGGTGCTCTGATCTCCCATGGCTAATATTTGCAGATAAAGATGCCAGAGCTCGTGTCGGCCAAATTTAAAACAGCGCCTCTCTTCCTCAGTGGCCGTGTCTGGTATTGCATCACAAATTATTGGGTAAAAAATACTGACTCTCTAAACTTGGCAGAATCCGTCTTTGTCCTGATTAATGCAAGTATCCGTTTTACTCTTGGGACTACAAAGCCAAGCATTTCCTACAGAAATCCACAATTCGCGTTCCTGTGAGCGTCGCCCCCTTCATTGTATATTTGGGCCACACCGGAGGGAGCTGTGCTTCTTACAGGAGGAAGTGTCTTTCTGCGGCCTCTTTGCTCCGATCCCAGGAAGTATATCCTGTCTACACTCCCACCTCATCCCTTTCTGCCGCTCCATCCTCCTCCATGATTTTGGCACAGCACAATTTTTTTTTTTTCCCCTTGATTTTCTACAGTATATTGAGTCACTCTGTTAACGCTTTAACTGCCGCTGCGGAGATTCGCATTAGTGACTTCGTAGTCGTAACCTTGTCAAAACGGGTCAATGTCTCAGATCTGTAATTTAATACAGAAATGTGCAGGATTAATCCATATTATGCATCTGCCGAGCAGCGGAAATGCTCCATTATACAACGTAATGGTGGTATTCAGTGTATCGTTCTGTACGGTGGGCACGCGTGGCATCGTAATCCACTTATCTCAGAGGGTAAGCGCCTTTTCTTCTCCTCCCCGCAGAATCTATGCTAGTGATGACCTGCATGTTAATGTCATGTATACAGAAGTGTGTTGGGGGAAAATGTGGACGTGTGCAGATCCTCCGGAGTGGATTAAGCTGCTTTCCAGTGACTAATTCACTTTCGCGACTCGTGCCAAGCTTGCGGTCTTGCACTCGCTCCCACCAAGTTCAGAGCCCGGCTACTCTGGAGCGTTTAGAAATCTCTCGTAAGACCCTCAAAATAATTTCTGCGCTGGCATCCATATCTTTATATGAACATGGCCTCCATACCAGCATTGGTGTGTTGAGTAGGTCCATCCAAAATTGTCCCTCTAAGTTCCCGTCCCATGGTTCCCTAATGGAAACCAAGTTTGGGGCATAGACAATTATCAGAACCAGCACCCCAATAAGATTTCTTCACCACTCGCCATACGTGGTTGCTATCGGTGGGCAATAGGTTTGAGCAATAAAAAATCCAAACTACCTGAACTTCCAGATGTTTCCATTGTTGAGTAGTCGCCATTGACTTTATACCGTACGTTAATATTGTATTGGAGGTGACCTGACCCTCACCTGACAAAAGGGGGAAGGTGAATCGGGATCACTTCCCTCTCCCGAATGATAACACGTGTAGGATTGGCTGAGCCGAGCAGCCATCTGTATAATGAGGTCGGAAGGAAGAGCTTTCTGCCAAATCCTGTATATTCGATCGTTGCTTCTTAAAAGGCTGAGGTGAACCCTTAGTGTCGAGGCATCCAAATGTTGGCACGCCGGTCATTGATTCTGTACCTCATTTACTTTACATTTTGAAGGGTAATATTCACTAGAACCAGGAGTGGCGGCGCTACTAGAAGATATAGGCCCTTGTGGTGTAACCCTGGGCGACCATTTTGTACTGGTTTGGGAATAGTGATTTTGGATTATGCAATGGACTTAACGGGAGCCTGTCACATGAAGAGAAAAAAAAAGCCCTATTTTGCGGATATGGGGTTAATCTGCAGGTTAAGTGTTCTGAACCTGCCCAGCACTGAGAGCCCCTCTGCCAGGAGGAAATTACGGTAACTATTCCTCCTGGTAGTGTTCCGGTTTCTGTCATTGGAGTTCAGTCACCGCTCGGTGTATAGAGAGTGCGGCTGTAATCTCTCCCCGGCTCTGAGAGCAGCTCATCTTTAGGGACTGATAAGTCAGTGTCTGTCACCCCCGTGACTGAAACCCAAATGCTATCAGGAGGCATAAAAGTTGATTTTTCCACCCGGCATCAGGGGTCTAAGTGCCAGCACCAAGCAGGTTTAGAACGCTATTAACTTGCAAATTAACCCAATGGAACAGTCTTTCAATAGATTTATTCTATTTTTTTAAAGTGAGTGCTTCCTTCAATTGTCACCACTCCACTGATTCTGAAACTGGCTTTCTTTTTCTTCTGTGCCCCTCTGTTCCGATGTTATGCCCCTTGGAAATATAGATCTAAAAAGTTCCCTTTAACCAACTGGGCGTATACTACAATGTATGTGGGCATGGCCAATGTTCTGATTGGCCAGCATCAGAGGAGAAAATACAATTGCCCGCAGGCGTTCTGTGGTATACGTCCAGTTGGCTATATTTCTAGTTCTATATTTCTGGGAGGCATAATTTTGGAACAGAGGGGCACAGAAGAAAAATGAAAAATATTCCAGAATCAGTGGAACAGAGACAATTGAAGGAGGCACTCGGTGAGGGTTATTAGTGGTGAGGGGCTATTGCCGACGGGTAATGGAGACTAGCGGGAATTTTTAGTCAATTACCTAATCGGAATTTGGACTTCCTGTCTTCTCTTGCTGTTGCTCGTGACAAAGCGGGGTCCCACAGCCATTTTAATATGGGACCCTACAGTGATGTGTTGTGTCCATCAGTAAAGTATTCACCCAGTGCAAGAGTATGAGAATCTGAGGGGCTTTCTTTCTGTAATGATACAGCGGTCTGGAAAATAGATTGAGGTGGATTTTCTAGAATTACGGAGGGGGTGGAAGAAGGATTTAGACAAATGTATAGATCGTATGGAGCTGTACCTCCTAATATGGCTGAACCTTGGCTGAACTCTATACACATTGTTATGAAAAGTGAATAATGTCACCCATGTGTCCTTTTAACGCCCGCTCCCTCTTTTGTAGACTCCCAGACTGTAAGTCGGAGGACCGGACGAGGTGATGATTCCACGGTGGTTGTGTATTTTGGCCCTTTTAATAAGCATCGAAGTCAAAGCATGGAATCAGATGCCACGCAAAACGGTGCGGTATTCAGGTGAGACTGTGTTACTACTGCGTGCCGCCCCCTCCGTCAAATTTTCCTAAAGAGTGCCAGCAGACAAAGGAAAGCCGATGACACGGTGCGATCCTCCTGGCTCGGGATGATGTCACCTGTTTTTGTGCAGATCATGTTCCTTAGGGAGGTGATGTCATGGTGTAATTATACCTCTTCTACCCCCGTGTGACCGGTAGACGCCATGGTTGGGAGAAGCTTGGATGGAAGATCTGATCATCTAGTAGTGTCATTAACCGCCCTTATCTACATGTCTTTAGGTTTCTCTGAAAACCGCCAGTCCTGGCGTGGTGGCATCTCCCACTATCTAACTCTGACGCTGGATGAAAGTCGGGGGGCGCTCTTTGTAGGTGCGCGGGAAATCGTATTTTCCTTGGACATTGACAACATTGGAAAGGAGCTGAGACCACCGGTAGGTTAACTATTTGTACAAATTTTACTATTGCAATCTATATATTCATATGTGAAGTGTAAGTTACATAATGTGCGTCTGTCCCCTGTTAGATTATATGGGAAGCCCCTGGGGAAAGGAAGCTGGAGTGTGTCAACAAGGGAAAGAGCAATCAGGTAAAGCAAAAATAGGAGATTACTTTTATTTATTTTTTCTTATAGTGAACACTTTCTCTCTCTTAAAGAAGTTGTCCACTACTTTTAACATTGTTGGCTTATCCTTAGAATAGGTCTTCAATGTCTGATTGTTTGGGGGTTGCACCCCTACCACCTACGCCGATCATCTGTTCTAGGTGCCATTGGCTGCCAAAAGTGCTCAGTTATGGAGCTGCTCCGTCCACTTATAGTGGCACAGCCGGGTACTGCACATCTGCCCCTCATTCAAATCAATAGGGGGTGGATGAGCAGTACCGCCGCAACCATTATTGGCAAATGGCCCAGCTCAATAACTGGGCACTTCCGGCACCTAGAACAGGTGATCGGCGGGGATTCCGGGTGTCGCACCCCTACCGATCAGTCATTGATGACCTATCCTAAAAAGTAATGGACAACATCTTTATCGTTTAACATTATTCCTTGCAGACGGAGTGTTTCAATTACATCCGTATCCTTCAGAAGTATAATGAAACCCATCTTCTTACCTGTGGGACCTATGCCTTCCAGCCCAAGTGTGCTTATATAGTAAGTGTTATGTCTGTAGAAAGCAATGTCCTGGATTATCATGATCTCTAAGAAGTGATGCTGTATTCTCTCCCCTAGGCACATACACATTGTGTATGTTAGCCAAAACTCATTTTTTGGGGAGATCGGCTGACCATCTCGAGTGTGTAAAGGAGACCCCAACTCTACTTAGTGACAGATGTTTAAGGAAAAAAAAAAGAGTTGGGCAGGTTGGATTTCAGCATGCCTGATCCCTTTGTATCACTGGGAAATAAGCCAACAGAAGATTTTGGCAGCGGCTTGCTCCCCTCTCCCCATTGAACCTGCTGTCATTGACTATCTAAGTTGTAAGACCACTCTGTAATATTCTTCCTTATTTAAACCTTAGCTGTGTAATACTTATTTCACTAAACCTATCCTCTGCTGATTCTGTCCCAGTCTACACAGCAAAGTTAGCAATTGTGATTTAGAAAAAAAAACAGGAAATTGCAGCAAATTTTGCATCCTTGGATTATTTCAAGGTGCATAATCACATTAATTTGTTTTTATTATAAACTTAAGGTGATTTTGGATCCACTATGGAATATATATATATATATATATATATATATATATATATATATATATATATTTCGGACAACTGAGCAGGTGGAGGCGTTGGTCTGCTCCTTTCACCCAAATGTACTTTCCAAGTTATCCCCCAAGTACCCTCACTTGTCTTCCCTTCCTTTGAGGTCCATGTGGTCAGACTCTACGTCCCCTTCTCCATGTGAGTGGCGGTGGTGTATCGTCCTCCCGGCCCCTCTCATCAGTTCCTGGATCACTTTGCCACCTGGCTTCCACACTTTCTCTCCTGTGACACCCCCAACCTTATCATGGGTGATTTCAACATCCCCATTGCCTCTCCCCTCTCCCCATCTGCTTCTCACCTTTTATCTCTATCCTCCTCTTTCCGCCTCTCGCAGCATACTAACTCTCCAACACATGAAGATGGAAACTCCCTTGACTTGGTCTTCTCCCGGCTTTGCTCAGTGGATGATTTCACAAACTCCCCACTCTTTGACCACAGCCTTCTTTCATTCTCTATCAAGAACTGCCATCCCGCTCAGGTCACCCCCACTTTCCACACTTATAGAAACATACAGGCCATTAACACCCAGAAACTTATGAAGAACTTGCAGTCCTCATTGGCCCCAATCTTCTCCATCTCATGTCCTGATTCTGCTCTGAAGCATTACAATGAAACCCTGCAAAGTGCTCTGGATGAAGCTGCTCCTCCTATACATAAAACAACTCGGCACAGATGGCAACAACCGTGGCACACGCTGCAAACACGTTTCCTGCAGCGGTGCTCCAGGTGCGCAGAACGTCTGTGGAGAAAATCTAATCTACCCGAAGATTTCATCCATTATAAGTTCATGCTAAAGACATACAATTCTGCCCTTCACCTCTCCAAACAAACCTATTTCAACACCCTCATCACCTCCCTGTCCAATAACCCTAAACGTCTCTTTGACACGTTCCAGTCCCTACTCAACCCAAGAGAGCAGGCCCCAACCACGGATCTCCGTGCTGACGATCTGGCCAATTACTTCAAAGAAAAAATTGACCACATTCGACAGGAAATCATCTCCCAATCTCTTCATACCATGCACTGTCCTCCCTCCCCCACTGCATCTAGTTCACTCTCTGACTTTGAAGCAGTTACAGAAGAAGAAGTAAGCAGGCTCCTTGCATCTTCTCGCCCGACCACTTGCACCAGTGACCCCATTCCGTCACATCTCCTCCAGTCCCTTTCCCCAGCTGTCACCTCTCACCTAACAAAAATATTCAACCTTTCCCTCACTTCCGGTATTTTTCCCTCCTCATTTAAGCATGCCATCATACATCCATTACTTAAAAAACCATCCCTCGATCAAAACTGTGCCGCTAATTATAGACCTGTCTCTAATCTTCCCTTCATCTCTAAACTCCTCGAACGCCTGGTCCACTCCCGTCTTACCCGCTATCTCTCAGATAACTCTCTTCTCGACCTTCTTCAATCTGGCTTCCGCTCTTTACACTCTACTGAAACTGCCCTCACTAAAGTCTCTAATGACCTACTAACAGCTAAATCTAATGGTCACTACTCCATGCTAATTCTCTTGGATCTCTCTGCAGCATTCGATACTGTGGACCATCAGCTCCTCCTCACTATGCTCCGCTCCATTGGCCTCAAGGACACCGTTCTCTCCTGGTTCTCCTCCTATCTCTCTGACCGATCCTTCACTGTATGTTTTGCTGGTTCCTCCTCCTCTCACCTTCCCCTTACTGTTGGGGTTCCTCAAGGATCAGTCCTAGGCCCCCTCCTCTTCTCGTTGTATACTGCCCCTATTGGACAAACAATCAGTAGATTTGGTTTCCAGTACCATCTCTATGCTGACGACACCCAATTATACACCTCTTCTCCTGTTGTCACGCCGACCTTTTTAGAAAACACCAGGGATTGTCTTACCGCTGTCTCTAACATCATGTCCTCCCTCTATCTGAAATTAAACCTGTCAAAAACTGAACTCCTCGTGTTCTCTCCCTCTACTAACCTACCTTTGCCTGACATTGTCATCTCTGTGTGCGGTTCCACCATTACTCCAAAGCAACATGCCCGCTGCCTTGGGGTCATCCTTGATTCCGAGCTTTCATTCACCCCCCACATCCGATCACTGGCTCGCTCTTCTTACCTGCATCTCAAAAACATTTCTAGAATTCGCCCTTTTCTTACTTTCGACTCTGCAAAAACTCTTACTGTTTCACTTATTCATTCTCGTCTGGACTATTGTAACTCTCTACTAATCGGCCTCCCTCTTACCAAACTTTCCCCGCTCCAATCTGTCCTGAATGCTGCTGCCAGGATCATATTCCTCACCAACCGTTACACCGATGCCTCTACCCTGTGCCAGTCATTACACTGGCTACCCATCCACTCCAGAATCCAGTACAAAACTACTACTACCCTCATCCACAAAGCACTCCATGGCTCAGCACCACCCTACATCTCCTCTCTGGTCTCAGTCTACCACCCTACCCGTGACCTCCGCTCCGCTAATGACCTCAGGTTAGCATCCTCAATAATCAGAACCTCCCACTCCCGTCTCCAAGACTTTACACGTGCTGCGCCGATTCTTTGGAATGCACTACCTAGGTTAATACGATTAATCCCCAATCCCCACAGTTTTAAGCGTGCCCTAAAAACTCATTTGTTCAGACTGGCCTACCGCCTCAATGCATTAACCTAACGATCCCTGTGTGGCCTATTTATATAAAAAAAAAAAATCAGGTTCCTCGCATTATGTTCTCATTCACTTTATGCAGTTAATAGCCCTCTGTGTCTGTACTGCTACATACTTAGGCAGTTAACTGGTTCATGCAGCTTTACATGAACACCTGAGCCTTACACTATGGCTGGTCCGAATAACTAAAGCAATTGTTACCATCCACCTCTCGTGTCTCCCCTTTTCCCCATAGTTTGTAAGCTTGCGAGCAGCAGGGCCCTCATTCCTCCTGGTATCTGTTTTGAACTGTATTTCTGTTATGCTGTAATGTCTATTGTCTGTACAAGTCCCCTCTATAATTTGTAAAGCGCTGCGGAATATGTTGGCGCTATATAAATAAAAATTATTATTATTATTATATATGTACTAAGGAAAAAAAAAAAAAGTGCGCCGTGGTTATCGGACAATATCCACATTCAGGTCTTTTGCTTGATGTATCTACATGGATAGAAATATTGGTAATGGGGATGATCATGATGGGTATGAATACTGAAGTGGGATGTACATCGGAGAGGGGCTGCGATACGGTGCAGTCTTCTTCAGATCTGTTACCTCCTTAGCTGAAAAACCAATTGTTTGGATTCTAACACTGACTGAGGAGAGTTCACTGTGTAGTGGTATAACTTTCCTGGAAAAACCCCTACTTGAATACAGTCATGAAACCAGCGCACAGGGCCGGCAGCCAATATCCTTGCAGTATTGTTTAATAAGTGTCGCTGCCAGAGATGCGTTCCATCTAGAGAATAAGTGTGCTCAATGCCAGGCTGCCTCCTGACAAGCCGTGCTTTCCTCCTGCCCAGGAGCTGTCAACGTTCACCCTGGATAGTGTCAACTTGGAGGATGGAAGGGGAAAATGTCCGTATGATCCATCCACAGGCCACACGGGGCTTGTCGTCGGTGAGTAAAGAGATCCTAAATTTCTTTCCAGATGTGGGGGGATGACTAGTAAGGCAGGATTATATGTATATGTGTAATATATATATATATATATATATATATATATATATATATTATCTATCTATCTATATCCATTATTTCTATATTTTAGATGGGATTTTGTACTCTGCTACATTATTCAACTTCCTGGGTACAGAGCCGGTGATTCAGCGGAGCATGGGGCAGCATAACAGTATAAAGACAGAATACCTGGCCACGTGGCTGAACGGTGAGTAAGACTCCGGGGCCACGTTATCATCATTGGATTTGCTCTTATTTTTTTTATTTTTTCTTTTCTTATTTTTTATAGAAATGGTTCTAGTAGCCAATTTTAATGCAACTGCTTCATTACGCTTTTACCTTTTCTAAGTTATCATTTTTTTTTATGGTGGCTGATTTATACTTTGCAGCTTTTCGAAACCTCAACATTTTTGCGCAATTGCTCTTCAGCAGAGTACAAAATCCAAGAGGTGTGTTTTTGTGTTTTTTTTTTTTTTTTTTTTTTCCTTTTTCTTTGCGATATTTAATTAAAAGACCATTGAAAGGCTTGCTAATACTTTTTTTTTTTAATTTTTTTTAATTCTAAAAAAATTAAGCATCTTCGAATTTGCACAAAATGCATCAAAATGTGTTTGATAAATTGGTGCTGTCAGCGGATGCTGAAAGAAAGACGCAACAGAAAATTGACTTTAACCCCCACCCCTGAAAAAAAAAAAAAAACAAAAACCTGCAAATGATTAATTTGGATTTATACCCCTTTCCAGTTCATTTTACAAGCAATATTTTCTGCACAACACCTGTGGGAGCCGGAGGAGGTGATCACATAGGGCGCCATGGGCGTTTCTGGCATGTCCACGTAACTTATGACAAGTGGCAGATATGCTACATAAGGAGCAGCCTATTAATGGCGGCATGGACATTAGTTACCTTTCTATTACTTTTACTCCCTAATCTGACAGTATATCGCTGTTCGCCTTCTAGAGGCCAAGTTTGTGGGCTCCGCTCACATGCCGGAGAGCGTGGATAATAAGATGGGCGACGATGACAAGATCTACTTCTTCTTCACTGAACGAGCCCTGGAATATGACTGCTATAGTGAGCAGGTGGTGTCCCGGGTGGCCCGCGTCTGTAAGGTTGGTGACATTTGCTGCCCGATCATTTTGTTTGATTGTCTCGGTCACTTCTTTATTACATTCCGTTCATTACTTTTTATCCTTCTGTGATATTTATGTCCTTTGTGTCTATAACCAGCTCCGTCCATCCCCCATTACGTCATTACAAACCACCTAGAATGAAAATTATATTATTGACTCCTTCCATTCAATTTCCTAATGCAGCGGCTGTCGCGTCCCTTCCCCCATAATGGGGGTGAATGGAAATGGAGATCCATTAGCATTGACCTGAAGTGCTCCTCCTGCTGTGTAATACAGAAGCTGATGTACTATTTCTCCGCCATATGGATCATTCATTTTAAAGACTTCTTCCCATTGTGGTCTCTTGTTTATTAAGATGTTTCTTACGCCATATTGTAATTCGCTTCCAGGGAGACTTGGGAGGGGCTCGAACGCTACAAAGGAAGTGGACCAGTTTCTTGAAGGCCCGGCTAGTGTGCTCCATTCCAGAGCTTCAGCTTCACTTTAACCTTTTACAGTCTGTGTTTACCCTGCGGACGGATCATTGGCGATCTACGCAGTTCTATGCCGTCTTTCAGGCACGCTGGTGAGCTATTAGTATTATGTGATAAGAAAAAAAAAAAAAAAAAAAAGCTCCCGGTGCACCGTAAAACAAACAAACGGTGGAATATGCGGGCACCGCAAAACTTTTGCATCAAGAGAAGGCAGATGGGGATGTAAAGATCATTTCACTATTTTTGTGCTAGGTAATTCATCACAACCCAAGAATCCATATTAGATTACCCTTTACCTGGTTGCTGTTTTTGTGCAGCATAGAAAATGTTAATTAAGATTATTTCCTCACACCCATTGTCTGGTCCACGTGCAATTCGAGACTATTACAACACAAATCATTATACCTGTATTCTAATAGTTGGTGACCTACATCTAGATGTCTATTTTTGTCCCTCCAGGTCATTATGGAGAACTTGTACCATCTCGGTCTTTTTACATTACCATTGCTGAGTTAGGCTAAGTTCACATTAGCATCTCTGTGCGCAGCGTATCATCTGCATGCGCAAACTCATGCCAAAACGCATTCAAACGCATGGTTACGCTGCATTTTTTTTTTATCCGCATCAGCTTACCCATGATGCCAAAAAAGCTGCGTTTGCATGCGTTTTTGCCTGCGTTTGCGTTGATTATGCGCATGCGTTCGTTATTTCCAGGAGGGCGTGTCTCAATGGGCGTGTCCTGGACGTGCGCAGTCTGAAATACGCATATGCATGTCCTTGCGTTCCCATAGACAGTAATGCGTGGTTTTGACGCACTCATCCACATGCGTTTGTCTGCGCTAAATTGACACCTCAAACAATGCAACATGTTGGGTTCGCCGCACACCGTGAAATGACGCATGCGTACGCATCCACATGCTAATGCTTGTCCCTGCATACACAATGTTAAATATATGTACGCAAGACTCATGCGGATCGGTACGCAGGTATACGCTGCACACACATATGCCGGCCTTAGAGAGAACCTGTCTGTGGCATACTGCAAAGACAGGTGTCACGCACCCATACGTACACACACACGTACTTAGTGTAAGGCATATTGTGAAGTCTGGTGGGTAGCAGCCCCTGCAAGAGTACTACTAAGCCCAGTGGAAGCAACCCTCGGCCCCTGAGATTGGGTGGTGCTGGAGATCGAGGAGGCAAGCCAGTGCCATTGCTGTGGTCGCTGGTGGGACTACAGTGAAATCTGTGCAGCTGCTTAGGACAAATGCCAGACGATGGATGTTTAGTTCTCAGTGGTGGGGAGGGATCTGAGGTACTTTCCTGTAAGCCTGAGGTGCCATAGATGCCAAGGTCCAGGCTGAGAGAAGTTTTAGTGCATGTTTAGTGCTAGATGCAGCGGGAGTGAGGAGAGCTGATACATATTGCTGGAGAAGAGCCGGGGTCCTCACTCCATGAGGGGCTGTTGGTTCAGTGTACTGAATAACTTTGGAGAGCTGTAATCCTCATTGAGTTTTTCTTCCTGTTGCACCTGAGGTCTGGACATTGCTTATTGAGGCAGGCTGACCCTGCATCCCTTCCACGATGTTCCCTTTTTTTATGGCATTACACAGCCATTACCTGTAAAAGACCCTTAGCTTCACAAACATGCAATAATCAATCAAAACACAAGACGCGTTGACTTGGTTGGAAATTATATGGCCACGGCCTTGATAAAAGATTCACATACAAACTTTTAAACTTATAACAAACCGCAGCTTAGCCCAATCTCAAGCCCGTTTACCATTTCCAAAAACCTGATGTCCATTCAGTTCCCTGAACGACTTGCCCCAGGCCCGTGACAAAGCAAACATTGAGGGAGTGGCAGCACTTCCTTCTGGCAGCGATGGGGAATGACAAATCTCCCTCATCGCTGCCTCTTCTTATCCCCCTCAGCCCACCTGTATTTACTAAATAGATTGCCCTATCAACGGACGTCGCTGAGGGAAAAGCTGTACTTCACCCAGCAACGTGCTGTTGACAGGATAAAAACCTCCACCAATCCCTGTACATCAAAAATACTGGGAAAGCTTGGCGGAAGAACTTTTCCCACCAGGCTTAACCCTTTAATAGGTGGGTTATATTATGGCCTGGTAAAGCCATGTGTAACCCTCCTGATGGCCCAGGTTATATCGTTCTTCTGAGGATGGCCCACCAGTGGCGAGACTACTGTGACCTTTGGCAGCCATTACGCCCCAGTTCAGTGTAGGCCAACCCAGACTTGTCGGCACATTTTTACATATGGAAGTAGTTGGTATTGGCTGTATAGTTATTGTCCATCAATAAAAGTTAGTTGTCCGGCCTCAGAGTGATTGCAAACTTGTGAATCCTCACATCGCATGCACTGTGAAGATTTTCTGGAGCATGCGACCGGTGCGTGACTGCAAGTATCCAATTTGCATGCATGCGGTCATGTGCCGACTAGACATGCCACCTCCACCTTCAATGCAAGTGTGTTGAGCATATCCGGACAAGTCTAGTCAGAATGTGGCCGCAAGTATGCAGGATGTGAGCGCTCCTGGTGCCAGAGAGTCTTGACTGGTCTGCAGTCTTCCCCCAAGGCAAGACAACCCCTTTTTAAACTTAATACATATTGATGCTGGGCAAGTTTAAAGTGTGTAGAGGGGAATTGTTGGTTGAAAGACCTGCGGCAGCTGAACTGCCTTTGGAACAAAGGATTGAGCATGTTTCAAACCAATGTGCCTGACCAATATGATCTGCTATCGGGAGTACTGGACACCCCTGTATACATCAGTTAGCTGATCGGTCAGATGTGGCCACCTGATGGGCGAGTTACTTGTGTAGGAAGACAAGATGCAGGTTCTTCATGTGCCTGGTAGGGCTGTATGAATAGTCTATAGCTGAAGCAGCTAGCTGTTTATTACATACATATAAGCATCTAACACTTTGCCTTTTTTTCTTCAGGGGTGATGTTTCGGTTTCTGCGGTTTGCCAGTACGCCATCCAGGACATTCAGAAGGTTTTTGATGGCCCTTACAAGGAATACCGCGAGCAAGCCCAGAAATGGGGTCGCTACTCTGACACGGTGCCCAGTCCGCGACCCGGATCTGTAAGTTTAGAGCAGTTAAAGCAAAACTAAGTGTGTAATGCAATCCGCTAACCTCACATGAACTGCACTCCGAGGCTGCGCGGGCCGATCCCTGGAGACCAAGCCAGGAGAGGGATTGCTGAAGCACAAAGGACGATTTCTGGTGAAATCAAAATTCAGCACGAAACAGTCCGGGAACGCCATAGTACAATCTATTCCTCCCCCTGATTATTAACGGCACTACCTTATCCCTCCAGGCACCTTGTACCTGGGTGTTGTAGTTAATAATTAGGGCATCCATGATGCCATTTACAAAAAAGTCACGGAGGTGGAAAGAGAAATAATTTCTACCGTAGTGGTGAGATCAGCAGACAAGGAAATGTCGCTAGTTGTAAAACGTGGCATGCAAATCAATATTTGGTATAGTGTGTTTTATTATTACTTTTTCAGTTTTTCTCTTCTAAAAGAAACTTCTTTGGTTCCAGTGTATCACAAATTTCCACCGGCATCACGGAATGAACAGCTCGATGGACCTCCCCGATAACACGCTCAACTTTGCCAAGAAGCACCCCCTGATGGACGAGCCCGTTCAATCTGTCCAAGGCCGCCCTCTGCTGGTCAGGAAGGGAGTGAATTTCACAACTCTTGCAGTGCACAGGACCACAGGGCTGAGTGGGGAGTTGTACGACGTGCTCTTCATCGGAACAGGTCAGCGTTTTAGTGATGTCGTCTCAATCGGTGGAACTTCTGCGATCGTTCTCGGAGATGCTCATTATCCTTTATTTTGCTGCAGGAAATGGATGGCTGAACAAAGCTGTACGTTTGGGATCTAGTGTCCATTTAATTGAGGAAATCCAAATGTTTGACAAGCCATATCCAGTCCACAGCTTGGTCCTGTCTACTCGGAAAGTAAGGATTACAGTTATTAATGTCACTGAAGCGTTCATTAGGCTTTTTGTTTAGAATTTTTACTCCCTGTCAATATGGCGTCTCCATCTAAATGTACGGTTAATACAGGGATCTCAAACTCCTTTTCACAGAGAGCTACTAGAGCATTATGGTTACCTTCAAAAGGCCACTTATAATGTGGTAAGGGCTCATGCAGATGTCCGTGCAACATGGTACAAGCATGTACTGCAATTCTCAGACTAGCCGGCGCGGTAAAACGGTGAGCAAGAGCGCTCTGAGAGCTGTCCCAGATCTCAGATTCCAAGATGGTTGCTCCCTACGCCAAGTACTGGTTGTTTCAGCTCCTTTTTAAGTGCTGGCTAACTGCATCCATTCGGTTTCAAAGATGGCGCTCACTCCCTGTGTTGGCGCCGTCACCAGTATTTTAATAGAGGGGCTGGGTGCCATCTTGGATTTTTGAGCTCTGGTTTAAACCACCACACTGCTCTTTTTAAAAGAAACTCACAGGCGGTGGACTCAGAAGGCCCAGCTCTGCACTTTCCTCATACGGAGAGCTGGTTCTTTTCACCTCACGGACCATGATGTGGTGGTCTGGAGTCATCCCACGGGCCATGAGTTTGACACCCCTGGGCTAATATGAAGTTGCCAGGGTTTCACTTGATACGGCTGCACAGCTCAAAGCTGACCTGGCGCTAAGGGCCTGTACCAACGGGGCGTGTTTGGAGTGGAACATCTGCTGCGTATCATAGCATGTTGTGGATGAGAGCGAAAATTCAGAGTAAATTGACCGAGGTTGTTGGTTTTTGAATCCGCACCGTGTCACTTTATGCCTCACGTTTCATCCTTGTATAGGGAATATCCAACAAAATCGACTTCTTTTTGAAACCACAAATAGTCCCCATGTGCTTGTATCCTGGGGGTAAAATGGTCCTCCTATCTCTATAGATTCCTTTTCTATTACAGACTTTTCTCTTCGCTGGCTCTCCCTCTGGGCTGATCCGGCTTCCCATGGCGGACTGCAGTAAATATCGCTCCTGTGCTGATTGCATCCTTGCCCGGGATCCCTTCTGTGCCTGGAATCTGAGCTCCAGCCGATGCGTTGAGTCTGATATACAAAATGGGTGAGTAGCGGTCATATGCAGGGTCAGACGGTTGGGTTGGTATATCCATAACATGCACTGAGGATATGCAATATTCGCCAAGTGCTACAAGGCGATTTCTGTGTCGTGCCCTTGAGATCATAGCATTGCGACATCATGTTCAATGATTACCTGTGGTGACATATGATACATTTCTGACACTATAAGTTGGATGTTCTGTCACTGATTGCAGGTCGTACACAGCTCTCTTGATATTGACTTCTGCTCCGGTTACACACTACTCCTCCCCCACCTCATTTCCCCATAAAATCACATCCTTAAAGTAGTTGTACGATATCAAGATGTTTTGGTTGCATTACGTGTCACACGCCGCTGTCCAGCCAAGTTTGTACCTATGTCAGTAAACTTTGCACTAACATTTTTGTCTTCTTTGCAGGGATGCTCTGCTCCAGGACATTGAGAGCTTTGATACATCCATGTGTGAAGTTCAGTACATGAAATTATGTAAGTTTCTTTCTTCCATCAGATTTAGTAATACTTGGGGGAAGCAGAACTATTTTCTCATATTTGTTTCAATTTTTCTATTTCAGCCAAACCTTCGTCAAGAAATCTCACTGTGGCCATTGGGACAAATGTGGTTCTCCCTTGTGAGCTGACCTCCAACCTGGCCCAACCCATATGGAAGTTCAATGGTCAGGATTTAAGGCAGGACGACAATGACTCTGTGCTTTACGACATCACACTCCAGGCTCTGGTTATCCTCGGAGTTAATGTTCACCATTCTGGGACTTACAGTTGCATTTCGGTTGAACAGGGGGCACAATTTGCTTCTAAACATTACCAGTTAAATGTGGTGGCCTCCCCATCTCTGACTCTGGAGTCTTCTGCTCCTATGGATGGTTTGGGTTTGGTCTGGATGATGGTCATCGCTCTTGGGGCTGTTTGCTTGGCCCTTTTTCTGGCGGTAGTCTACCTGCGGAGAAGGTTACAAGATGAGATGGAGAAAGGTTCCAAAACTCTGGAGAACACGCTTGTGTATCCCATCCAGTTACCATCACAACCAAAAATTGCAAAGTGCCTGCCCAGTGCAGACTCTGATGAGAAACTCTGGGATCCTTCCTCCTATTACTATTCTGATGGATCACTAAAGATCGTCCCAGGCCACGCGTTGTGCCAGAACAGCACGGGTTCCTCCTCTCCATCTGGCAATGGCATCCCTGGTCAACCACTTCCTTCACCACCTCTTCATTCACCTAACCATATGCTGCTGTCCAGTGTCCGGGGCTCCAGCAGTAATGGCTACATACGACTAACACTAGGTGGGGGAATAAACGAAGAGCGCCCACCACTTGGGGACCTAAATGAAGAACTAAGGTGGAAACTGAAGCAGAGGCAGACCTTGCCGGACTCCAATCCAGAGGAATCGTCTGTCTGACGACCCAAGTTGCCACCTGCACAGTTTGCACTGGTTTTTGTTTTTTAGTTTTTTTGTTTTTTTTACCTACTTTTTTATGTTGTACTACCTCAGGGACTGGAGATTGGGGGAAGGATGTGGCCAAAACTTAATTTCTCTTTCCACCCGTTGTCTCCACTGCAGATGTATGGAAACAATGAGAAGACCTTCATGGTTCTCTTTTCATCCTGTTGTACTTTTCTCACATTTTTCTCACAGTTCTATGACTTGTAAAACTTCAGTATTTTGTGAATCTTTCTTGTAAGATTTGATGCGCTCTTGGGTGATGTTGGATCCGGACCGCCACGGAGGATCCAGTCTCCTCCTATTCCTGAAAACTTTGGCCAGAAGCGCAATATTCGACAGAAGACTTGGCAACCTGTTTACTCTTTCTGTCCATTGCTGTGCAGGGATCAATGGTTTAACCACTTAGTTGCCGGTCTTGATTTACAGCAGGTTTCCCGATGTAATGCAATAAGATCACTACTGTTTTCTATAGCATTTTCACACTAAACGTTTACAGCGCTTTCTCATACCACCAAACCTTTGTGGAAGGAACAGCTATAGCTTAGCCGGAAAGGAGTGCGTGCGTATGACATCCGAAGAAAGTAAGACTCCAACATATCCAATTTTTACTTGGAGGCAGCGTTTGGCTTTATTTTTAGGTCCCCCCCCCCGCTCAAACCTTGCCTATTTAACCCCCTCTTCCCCACGCGGCTCACATGTAAAATGACTGATCGGATCACGTAATCGTGATGCAGCCCCAGCCTGGTTGCTGAGTGTTCGTGTAAATGACTCGTTTTTAGACGCATGATAATGAATGTGAGGATCTGTCAATAGTTCTACGCTCCTTATTTTATATCGTTCTTCTGGAAGCAGAAACAATCAATCCTTCTAGAATTTTTTTTTTTATTTTTTTTAGTGTCCATGCAGTTCCGTAACCTCAGCCCATTCAATCATTCCACAATGAGACATAAATGAGAACATTTCAGAAATCCATAGGCAAGACCAGGGCTTGCATGGATTTATTTTTTTCCCCGCTGCCAAATGCCATTAATTTTTTTTATATATTTTTTTTGTTTGTTTTGTATTTTAATTTTCACATGGTCTGCGAGTGGCGGCAGGGAGGGATGAGAGAGTTGTGTTGTGTATATACGTATTCTATTCACTGTTTTTTAAAATCCAAACCTCCTTGGGGGTCTGCACGCTAAAAATATCATTTTTTTTTTTCATTCTCTTCTGTAAATAGGATCCTGTTCCCACGCTCTCTTTCCCTTGTCCCCATGCTCATTCTGTAGTTCACTGTGTAATTTATTTGTCTGTTTGAAATATATTTATTTCCTGTAAATAAGTATTTTTATATTGAGAAAATAAAAATGGAATTTAAACAATGTTAATTTTTTTTTTCCCCCCCCCAATGTTCTGTACCCGTTTCATGATTTGTGCCTTTTCCTATCCAAAATTTTTACTGTATAGAAATCCAGGTAATTTGATTGGTTTCCCAGTATTAATCTAGATCAAAACATGTTTTCACAGGATAGATGATTTCTTGCTGATCGATGGCGATCAGACGCAGGAACCCGCATCGATTGGAAAAACAGAGCACATTTATTACCGTTGGGGCACAGACGGCCGTATAAATCAGAACGCAGTGCAATTGCTGGCCGGTGGCTCTCATGACTTGAGATTCATACAGTGGCTTGCGAAAGTATTCATACACCCACACCCCCCTCCTTGGTGCTTTGCTACCTCACAACCTGGAATTTCACTTTTTTTTAATTTTTTTTAGCTAGTTTACATCAGTTCATGTAAAGAACATGCCTACAACTGTGAACATTTTGGTGTTCTTTTTGTTTGATTCACAAACAAAAAATACTACAAAATAACTGAAAACTCCAGGGCGCATAACTATTCACTCACCTAAAGTCAGTACTTTGTGGAGCCTCCTTTTGCGGCAATTACAGCTGCATGTTGCTTTGGATAAATCTCTATGAGCTTTCCACATCTTGCCACTTGTATTTTTGCCCATTCCTCAAGGGAAAATTGCTCCAGCTACTTCAAGCTTGCTATTTGCCGGAGGAAACCATCCATCTTCAAGTGTCGCCAGATTCCCAGTTGGGCTTTTAATAGGCCACTCCAAAACATTACACATATCCCTTAAAACACTCGAGTGTCGCTTTAGCAGTATATTTGGATCATTGTCTTGGTGGAAGGTGAGCCTCACTCCCAGTCTTGAATCACTGGCAGACTGAAGCTGGTTTTGCTCAAGAAAATCCCTGTATTTCGCACCATCCTTCTTCCACTCGACCGTTTTTCACTGTCCCTGCTGCCGAAAAAACATTCCCACAGCCTGATGCTGCCACCACGTTTCAATGTGGGGAAGTTGTTCTTTGGGTGATGAGCTGTGTTGGTTTGGCACCAGTCATAGCGTTTGTCTTGGTGGCCAAAAACATCAATTTTGGTCTCATCTGACCTCTGTACCTTCCTCCATACATTTTGGGAGTCTCCCACATGTTTTTTGGCAAACTCAAAATGAGCTTCTCAATTTTTGTGTGTAAGTAAAGGCTTTTTTTTTTTCTGCCCACTCTTCCATGAAGGCCACCTCCCATGGAGTATGCGGCTTATTGTGGCTGTATGGACAGATACTCCAGTCTCTGCTTGAGAACTCTGCTGCTCTTTCAGGATTACCTTTTGGTCTCTGTGCTGCCTCTCTGATTAATGCCCTCTTTGCCCGGGCTGGGACTTCTCGTGGGCAGCCCTCTCTTGGCAGGTTTGTTGTGATACAATGTTCTTTCCATTTGATTATGATTTTATTTGATGGTAATCCGTGGGGATCATCAGAGATTGGATTTTTTTTTTTTTTTATAACCCAACCCTAACTTGTACTTCAAGTCAGGGACAAAGTTGTTGAGGAGATCTCCTTGGTCTTCATTGTGTTTGGTTAGTGGTGCCTCTTGCTTTATGGTGCCATGGCCTTTCAGAAAAGGTGTGTGTATATACTGACATACCGTGTGACACTTGGATTGCACACAGGTGGACTTCCTTTCACTAAGCACGTGATGTATGAAAGTAACTGCTTTAACCAGAATTTTTTTAGGGGCTTTATAGCAAACAGGGTAAACACATATGCACATGCCAATTTTTAGTTATTTGATTCCAGAAATTTAAATTTGTGCCTATATTTTTCTCACTTCAGGAACTTAGACTATTTAGTACTGAGCGAGTATACTCCGTTTATCGGGGTTCCCCCAGCACGCTCGGGTGATCTCCGAGTATTTTGGCGTGCTCGGAGATTTAGTTTTCGTCGCCACAGCTGCATGATTTGCGACTGCTAGACAGCCTGAATACATGTGGGGGTTGCCTGTTTGTTCGGGAATTCCCACTTGTATACAGCTTGTCTAGCAGCCGCAAATCATGCAGCTGCAGCGACGAAAACTAAATCTCCGAGCACTCGCAATTACTTGGAGACCACCTAAGCATGCTCGGGGGAAACCCGAGTAACGAGTATACTCGCTCATCACTAGTGCTGATGCATCACACACAAATCAGATTACAAAAATGTTTAAACACAAGTTGTAATGTAACAAAATAGGTAAAAAGACAAGTGGGTGAGTACTTTAGCAAGCCACTGTAGCTGCATAGAAATACATGAAGCTGTAACGCTTCGGTTAGAGCCACCGGCCAACCCGCGCTCGGTCCGATTGTATATCCGTCTGACTGTGCCCTTAGAATGGAGAAGCAGAACGCCTTTCCAACTTCTATTTGTTCACTATGTGGCTGCCAATCTTTTTCCGGCAGCCCCATACAGAAGGAATGGAGCTTCTCTTGGACGTTCCATCTGCTGCGGCATTTTGTGATGGGGTTAAAAATTCTCCAATCTGTGCAGATCTTAGCGTTTGGACCCTCATTGATCAATAAGTTATTATTTATCCTGTTGATACGTGATAACTTGACTTCCCCTTGTAAAGACTATTTATTGTATAACCGAACATTCAGCCAAGTTAAACTTTTCGACATTTTCAAGATCTGTCTGTTGTCAGTGATGATTCCATCCTGACACTTGTTCTGTATATTGTGCACACAGGTTTGTGGCTTGTTAGAGAAGAGGGCTCGTACAAGGCAATTTTGACTATGCAGCATCGGAGGAGCATCATGGCAGAGAAGGTTAGCAGATCAGGAGCTAACTACACTCCAGCGATACCGGCCAGCTTCAGAGTAGCGCTTACAAGCGCTATTGGAAAGAGTAATTTACATTGTAAATTTACAAAAGTGTGTACTTACAAGCACCATCAAAAATACCCAACAACAAGGATGGGAATAACCCTGTAAATTATTGCTTATGATGGAAAAAGTGCAGTGTGGAAATGGCCTACAGGAAGGTGGACACATCATAGATTCTGAGCGGTATGGACTCTGTGTGCATGAAGCCTTGTTTGCATGAAATCCGAGAACCATGTCCGTGAGGATTAACCTTAATCGGTCAAGTTCTGATTAAATCATGATTTCTTTCTTTTTGGGCAGTAAATGTAAAAAAATTTAAAAAAAAAAAGCACAGAAAAGATGAGTGGCGTATAGGTACAGCACTTTGTCAGGAGCGTTGTTCCTCTCCACTTGATGCCCCAAATGAACGCAACTGAAGTATTAAATCTTCCACATGTTGCAGGTCAGGCTGAGCATTTTTGAGACATTCAAAGTGGTAAGTGGAGCTAATTTGACCCTGCTGCCCCCCATCAGAAAGCCTCTGCAGCTGCAGGACCCTATTCTTAGAACAGATTTTTACATCTCTTGTGTCTCCTTACCATCTGTCACCACTTTAAAGGTAATTTTAGGGTGGGCCCCTGTAGGTTTGGACATCTCTCAGAAATCCTTCTTTAATGTTCACTAGGCAGTGGTAAAAGGGGGAAGCATATGCCAGTGTGTTTGGGGGGCTAATGTCAATTTTTACTTGTTATACACGAAGTAATTTCCTATAGCTTAAAGGGATTGCATGCTTTGAAAAATCCGTTTGTTGGAAAGTATCCCCTGAAGATTTGATCACATCAGATCAGACGTAATTTGTAATGTGGAGGGGAATCCAGCAAATGTCCATAGTATTACACCATAGCAAGTGACGCCAACAGGCTGGCAAGGTAATGCAGAGTGTGCCAGGTCCTGTGACGATGGACCTGAATGTTGGACTGCCCTCTATTAGTAAAGTAGGTCCTCTAACACAGACAACCTCCATGTTGATGAGTGCACTGGAATGGCACCACAATCTTATGTATTCAGTAATAAAGAAAACAAAAGTCACCTCCAAAAACGAAGCAAAATACATTGAGACGCTACAGGGAATAACACATTTTCCTGAAACAACTTCTGTTTCAAAAACTAGGCTGGTGCTCTGGGGTCTAAAAGATGTGCGCACAAACCCTAAATGGACCTTAAATCTTCCCCTCTAAAACAAAACTGATCCTAATGGGATCTGATCTGTTTGTCTCAAAATAGTTACACCACAAATGGCCGCCGTACAGAATCTGACAAACAAAACCCTGCAGTTCCAGTAAAACCTCATGCTCCTCTGTACAACGCAGAGCTGCCATATTATCGAGACTTTATATATACTGATCTATTGTTTCAGTAAAAGATTTTACCATAATGTAAAGATCGTTTCCATGGTAACATGCGCCACAAGATGAGACGTGATGTTGTCACCTGGCTTCATGCCATCCACTCACTGCTGCATTATGATGCATGTGTTACTATGGAGGGATGCAATGTCGGGCCTAGGATAGGACAGCCTGAAGTCAGCATGTTATATTAGTAATATATCCATGTTTGCTTGAAGAGGAATTGTGTGTGTGTGTATAATATATAATTTTCCCGAATAGCAGACGTTTTGTTACTGGGTTAGAGAACTGGCTAGTGTGATGTCCATAGAAATATGTCCCCATAATACAATGCATTGGGATTATGGACAGAATGTACCCCGGACCCTCAGGAGGGGAACACATGGCATTACCATTGTGTCTGGTGTTCCTCTCCTGAAGGGGTTAAATGGCCGGAAAAGGTCTTATCCCGCTGTTTTGCTCCTGCACATCCACCAAATGTTTTAGGATCTTTATTGGTGGATAGTGCTAGCCAGTCAGGTGGCCATCACATGGGAAGGCAAAATTCACTGCACCAGTGACGGCCTTTGATTAGTGGCAGTGTTAGTAAATATGTAGTCAGTGAGGGATAAAAGGGTGGTGCTGCTGAGGGGGTCTGTGTTTGACCTCCGACGTCTCCTACCTGGAAGAGCTGCAGCACGTCACCAGGATAGATGCCCTGCTGGAGCAATTGCGGGTGAAGAAGGGAGAAGATGGTGCCATATCTTGTCTTAAGCGGTGTCTGGAAGCACCACTAGGAGATGTTGCCCCTCTGGAGGCTGAAGTGCGATGGAGTGGTGACCAGGAAGCGAGGACATCAGCGGGGCTGCGCCGAAGGTTGTGATGATGTCATTGGAAGCTGTGTGCATGCACAGTTAGGCCAGGTCAAAGAAGAGAAGCGTTTATTCACCTTCCGAGGTTCTAGGATACTGGGAGGACGGAGAATCGTAGCGGGCACGGTTCCAGCACAGCATGCCAGTCGGGGCTCGGTTGCCCATCGGTGCGATGAGGCTGTCTATGGTTCGGGGCTTGATGGCATGCAAGCCAAGAGGTGGCTGACGTTTGAGGAACCTTGATGAGGGCTCGGATGGGATTGAAGGAGATCAGGAATCAGTGATATAACATAGGGGTGAAAGGGGCGGGAGAGGCTTGTTATAAGAAGGCTATTACATGTTCAGTGTCTCGGTTAGGGTATCACCTATCAATGTCAATTAAAGGGACACTGTCACCTGAATTTGGAGGGAACAATCTTCAGCCATGGAGGCGGGGTTTTTGGGTGTTTGATTCACCCTTTCCTTACCCGCTGGCTGCATGCCGGCTGCAATATTGGATTGAAGTTCATTCTCTGTCCTCTGTAGTACATGCCTGCACAAAGCAATCTTGCCTTGCGCAGGCGTGTACTATGGAGGGCAGAGAATGAACTTCAATCCAATATTGCAGCCAGCATGCAGCCAGCGGGTAAGGAAAGGGTGAATCAAAAACCCCAAAAACCCCGCCTCCATGGCTGAAGATTGTTCCCTCCAAATTCAGGTGACAGTGTCCCTTTAAAGAAGAATAGGGCGCAATGAAGTTGTGGATTTATCATTGCTGCCAGCATCAAAAGAATTCTTAGCAAAAATAGAGAAAAAAGATGAGAATGACGGGTGCAGGCCTATACATAGGTCAATTATTAACTGGCTACAAGCCTTTTCCATCTATGCTAGTGTAATGGGTGAAAGGTTTCCCCAAGAAATGTTCAGGTTTGTTCCAACATGTAGATATAATTTTAGAAACGTATAACAATTTTAGTGGCCTTAGCTGGTATTTTTATTATGAAAATTTCAGACAGAAATTAGCAGTTTTCCCTTCTCTTAAATGGGGGTAAAAAAAATGTAGGATTGTGTCTCAATTTAAAGTTGCCGGCAAGGTCAGGTGGGATGCAAAGGCTGCGACGCAGTCGGTTTTTAATAAAGGAACCTGTTTTGCCTTTAATGAGGCGCAATGTAAATGGCCGAACTCATGTAAATACAGACAGTTTTCCTTTTGTGGAGGGGCACACCCAATGGCGAGATGTTTTAAAAATGGGAACATGCCGGATCAGCCCTCCACAAAAGAATATTTTAACGTAAGCACCGAAACCAGTAAAATTGAAGAACATGCTAATGTGACTAGAACAGTGCCCAAACCGCACGATGACCAAATTATTAACTGAAGGTTTTGCAGAAAGTTTTGTTGTTCCATCATTTACGGATGTTGGTTATTTAGGGGCTAATAATTTGAAGTCAGCGGAACTATATCCAGAGGTGGTGTAAGCTAAGAGTGGCTGAGACGTTTTCGGATCAGCTGTTCCCTGATTTTCCTTTGTCACTTCTGGGGGTAGTCCCAAAGAAAGAGCCGAGCTCTTTTAGGTTAATTCATCACTTGTCCTACCCATACGGTGCACCGTTGAATGATAGTATAGATAAGTTGGTATCGGTGTGTTGCATGTTGATGTCGGTGGATATAATTAGAGGGTTTGTTCCTGGGGCACTGATGGCCAAGGCTGATATTGAAGCATTGTTTCGATTACTTCTTATTCGCCTCAATGGTTTTAACTAATTAGGTTTTCAGTTTAGAGGTTGCTTTTATGTAGATAAATGTCTGCCGATGGGGTGTTCAGTATCTTGTTTTCATTTTGAGGTTTTTTCTTCTTTCATTGAATGGGTGGTGGCGGTGCAATGTATGAAAGCTGGAATTGCACATTATGTGGATGATTTTTTTTATTCATAGGACCCAGTGAGTCGGATGTGTGTAACCAGTTATTGGGTTCTTTTCAGCAAATTTGCAGTGATTTTGGGAGCGTTGGCCGCATTGTGTTCCAAAAAGAAATCAACATTAAAGGAAGTGGAGTCTTTGTTAGGCTTGTTGGCTTTTGCTTCCAGGGTATTGCCTATGGGTAGAGTGTTTTGTAGGCAGTTGTCTGTTTATGGCAGGGATATGAAACCCATCTTTTTATGTGCCTATTTCAAAGGAAATTAGGGAGGATCTTGAAGTATGGTTTGAATTTTTAAAAGGCAAAGCTGTTTGGAGAGGGCCTTTTATGGCAGCTGAGAATGGGAATAGGTGTGTGGCTTGGTGACATGAGGCCTGGGTAGAGAACGGAGTGATGAAGAACTTAGTTTTGCTAGAGCTTTAGTCATTTTGGGTCCTCAGCTAACACATATTCTATTGTCAACAGATAAAGGTGTAGTTTTTGCCATAAATTACCTGTCGTCGTCGTGTAGTTTAGTGGTCAAGTTGCTGAGACATTTAGGTTTGATTTGTTTAGAATGGCATATCTGGCTGAAAGCAGTGTATATTGAAGGTAAATGTAACGTGAGAGCTGATGCACGTTCTCGATTCCAGTTCGCAAAGCTCTTAACGCTGGTTCTCGGGCCCAATAAGACAAGCAAAGATTGTCTGGAGTATTTACGGGGATTAATATGGTCCTAGTGGTGGAATTCTTGCAACGGCCTATAGCTTCATCAATAAGGAATGACTGTTTAGCGGAATGCGAGTAATTGTACGGTTTTTGTAGGAGCAGGAATTGGGATTCGTTGCTGAGTTCGGAGCACGCTACTTTGGCATTCTGTATGATGTTATTTGAAAAAGTACTTGCATACTCTACAGTAGTAAAAAAAAATGGCAAGTGTGTCCTTTCTAAAAAAATATTTGGAAGATGAACATTGAATAGTTATTTCCTAGTAAAACATATTTTCAAAGGTTACAAGAAGGATCATTGTGTCCGTGATGGCAGGGGTCCGTTACTCCGGCTATTCTAAAGGATTTGCGTATCATTTCTCGTTCTTGTTGTTTACATCCATTTGAATCATTACTTTTTTTTTTCAGCCGCTGCCTTGCTGCTATTTTTCAGCGCTCTGCAAATTGGGGAGCTGTTGCCCAGGAACAAGCAAGGAGGGGACGGCTTGGTTTTAAAATATGTATCAGAGAAAGCGGGTTATTTAGTGACTCGTATAGCTAGATCTAAAACCGATCCTTCCGGGAAAGGCAGTAGTCTGAAGTTCTTATATGTCCAGTTTGTTTAACAAGAGGATACTTAGGTTTGTGACCAGCAGGGGCAGGCAATTACTGCTGCACCAATCTGGCATGCCTTTAATGCGGTATCAATTTAGCAGTATTCTCAGGAATTGTTTGTCAAATTTGGGATTATGGGATCAATATTTCTCGACCCTCTCATTTCGTATTGCGGCAGCAACGGAGGCCGCTAGGTTGGGACAGAGTGAAAAGGTAATAAAAAGATTGGGGAGACGGGAGTCTAAATATTACCGGCTGTACATTAGGAAGTCATTTTATGCTAATCTTTTGCCTGTACCGTTTTTTCACGGTTATACGTTCTGGATTCTGGGCCAGTCCTTCATCCATTGGGTGAAGAACAGAGGGCAACATCGGTGCTATGGGCCCAATCTGTTGTCTCCTGATCGACTTAAAGTATGTTGGCGAGGGATCTCAGGGCAAAAATGAGATGGCCTGATCGACCAGGTGAAGATGATGAGTGACGGATTTTCAGTCCTGATGTCATTATTGTCCTCCTTGGAGGAAATTACATCAGAAAAATGGGGACAGTGGAGTTATTATTTCAAATAAAAAGCGGGATGTCAGAAATCAGAAGATGGTTTCCAAGGGTTAAGATCTTTTTTTTTTCTGAAATTATTCCTAGGTTAATCTGGATTAAGTCAGTGGATCTGAGATACTGTGAAAAGACAGAAACTTTTGAATAAATCAATTTGTACATTTTTGCCATTAATTGAAGGTTTTTTATTTTGTCATGTTGACTTGGAAGGTGGGTTACCCGGCCTTTATAGAGAGGACTTGGTACATTTATTGGAGATTGGTAACAATATTCTAAACCTAGGTTTGCAAGCAATGGTGGAGATAGCTCTTTGTGAGGTGGGGCCATACTTGCCTGGTTGGGCAAGATGGCCTGGTGGTGCTAGTCATTCAGGTATCTGAATGGACAGAAGGTTTTTTTTTTGGTTAACGGGTTTGAGCTTTTGCTGAGCTGCAATTATTGGTGGTAAACTGTTTGATATGAAAAGTTGTTGAGTATAAATATTGTGTTTGTATGATTAAAAATTATAGTTGAAGGCCGTGGCCAACTTTATCCACCCAAGTCAACGTGTCAGAACGTTTAGTTATGCGCTGTATAGGTAAGCTACAATTGTTATATTGTATAATGCTAATGGGAATCTGGGACTATAGGGCTGGATCCTGGACATTTGGTAGGCAAAAGACACATGAAAGGGTTCTTGGCCTGCATTTCTATGAATGAAGAATTTAAAGGGCATCTGTCAGGTCAGATAATGCTATTAATCTGTAGATATAGTTATGACCGGCTAATAGCGTTAGGAAGGTGCTCAACCGCCGTACTAAGGCTGTGTGCACACGTTGCGTTTTTTTCGCGTTTTTTTTTGCATTTTTTTTTCACGGTTTTTCCCAATAAAAATGCTGTAAAACCGCAAAAAAAACGCATACAATAAGCATCCCATCATTTAGAATGAATTCCGCATGTTTTGTGCACATGATGCGTTTTTTTCCGCGAAAAAAACGCATCGCGGCAAAAAACGCAGCATGTTCATTAATTTTCAGGTTTTTTTGCGGATTTCCCACTCCAAAATGCATTGGGAAGTGTCCGGAAAAAACCACGGCAAAAACGCGTCAAAACCGTGGCAAAAACGCATGCGGTTTTCTTGCGGATTTCTTGCAGAAAATGTCCGGAATTGTCAGGAATTTTCTGCGAGAAATCCTGAACGTGTGCACATAGCCTAAAAGTGCAACATCTGGGAGAAAATTATTATTTCTCCCGCAAGCCACCGGCTTTGTGTCATCCAGGGGTGCTGGAGCAGCATTAGTCACCGCTCTGTTAGCTGGACCTGGGACTTGGACTGACAGACGGCTCTGCACAGGTGTTCATATTCTCTAAAAGGCTGTAAGCTTTCTTGAAGAGATGGGTTTTCAGGTTCCAAAGGAAGGGGGATATTCGGGAGAAGTATTGGAGGTGACTGGGTGAGGAGCGAATAAGTGTGGAGGAGAGAAGGAGGTCTTTGGAGGACCAGAAGATATTGAGAGATTTGTTTCGGAAATATATGCAGGAGAAAGGTCATGGATGGCTTTGTAGATCAGTGTTAGTGGTCTGAACTGGATACTCTGGGAAATTGGGAGCCAGTGAATGGGGAAGAAGGAGAGTAGGAAGGCGAGAGATGAGCTAGTCAGGCAACAGAATTAAGGATGGACTGGAGAGGTGCGAGAGTGTGACGCCCGCCAGGGCTGTGGGGTACTGGGTCCGGGATGTGTCACGGCAGCGGTGACCCGGTCTGTGGCCCTGGGCGGCCATGTTAAAGGGACGGTCTTTAAAGGGGTTAGTTGAATAATAAAAGTTTGTGACGCCACATGTGGTATTCGGTCAGGGGTGACCGACACTGCTTTTGTTGAGGGAGGATCTAAAGTGATCCTTCACGGTTGACTCAGTGATTTCCAAATTAATCTAAAGGGCGTTGCCGGCAACTGAAAATGACCAGACGGAGACTCGTGCCTCTGTGTGGGGGATCGAGCAGATCTCTGGGCCCCCGTTTATTGTGTATGAGTTTTCATAGTCATAGAAATTATACTTCAACCAATCAGCATAAGAATACGCTCACAATTCTTAACCTATAAGAATGCAGGAAAAACTTAACCCATGAGGATACAGGAAAAATGGAAACTACAGATATGGTCGTGTCTTTTTGGCATAAAAAAACATATTAACAGATGCCTCAGTCTTGTATAGCGATACACCCACGAGTCTCTTATCTGGCTCACTCGAGTTAGAATACTCAAGGTCTTTATACTAATTATGAACCATAGACTAGCTGAATAACAAAATGTTATCTTTGTGAGAGACAGGGCAGTTACTTCATGGCAGCTGTAACCTTCTACCTAAGTAAATAACAGAATTTATCTTTAACCAACAACAAAATGGAGTCAAAGCACAAAATGGAGAATCTTTCATAATTTGTTCCTTCACATTCCCCCCTAGATAAATTTTGTTAATTAATGTCCAGCATCAGAGGTACTATCCCAAGCTATAAGCTCGAGGGGTACTGGTCTTCACATCACTGGTGCCATGTTACCAGCCATGGCTGTTGCGGTGTACCCGTCCCCCCTGTATACTAGAATTTATGAATAACAATTGTTGATAACGGTGGTGGGGATCTTTTGAAGATAGCCATGTGCTTGGCTTCAACATCTTCATCTGATAACTTTGTGAAATCAGTGTAGAGAGCAGGGGTGGCAACGCTTTTGGTTTCATCATTAGTTGTCTTAGTGCAGAATTTCCTAATACATACAGAAATACACCAAAGAACAAGTTTTAGTATTACATACACATCGCTGCCTTTATCCTTGTTATGTAACAAACTTTACAAGATTCAAGCTATCCAGCCACAAGTCCCTCAAACCAATTGGCTGGATTAAGAAAGGAGAATGTGTCTGCCCACCAACTGTCCTTATTACGGTCATTGTCTTTATCATATTGATCTCTAAATCTTTGAATATCCTCTAACTTTAACTTTATTGTACTATTGGGTTCTATATAATGACAGCATGCGGGTCCAATAACCTGACACATACCACCCTGTACTGCTGTTAAGTAATCCAGTACTACAGTGTGTTGATTAATAACTATGATAAGTTGGTTTTGGACAGCGACAGTAGTATTAAGTATATCCAATATATCTCAAATTTGATCATCTGGATAATCTGTGGCCCTAAGCAATTTATCCCACATTTGTGTAATCATAGGGTAAATGAAAATAGAACTGACAATTTTATTGGCTATACCCATCTGTACTACTAATAGTAACATAGTAACATAGTTAGTAAGGCCGAAAAAAGACATTTGTCCATCCAGTTCAGCCTATATTCCATTATAATAAATACCCAGATCTACGTCCTTCTACAGAACCTAATAATTGTATGATACAATATTGTTCTGCTCCAGGAAGACATCCAGGCCTCTCTTGAACCCCTCGACTGAGTTCGCCATCACCACCTCCTCAGGCAAGCAATTCCAGATTCTCACTGCCCTAACAGTAAAGAATCCTCTTCTATGTTGGTGGAAAAACCTTCTCTCCTCCAGACGCAAAGAATGCCCCCTTGTGCCCGTCACCTTCCTTGGTATAAACAGATCCTCAGCGAGATATTTGTATTGTCCCCTTATATACTTATACATGGTTATTAGATCGCCCCTCAGTCGTCTTTTTTCTAGACTAAATAATCCTAATTTCGCTAATCTATCTGGGTATTGTAGTTCTCCCATCCCCTTTATTAATTTTGTTGCCCTCCTTTGTACTCTCTCTAGTTCCATTATATCCTTCCTGAGCACCGGTGCCCAAAACTGGACACAGTACTCCATGTGCGGTCTAACTAGGGATTTGTACAGAGGCAGTATAATGCTCTCATCATGTGTATCCAGACCTCTTTTAATGCACCCCATGATCCTGTTTGCCTTGGCAGCTGCTGCCTGGCACTGGCTGCTCCAGGTAAGTTTATCATTAACTAGGATCCCCAAGTCCTTCTCCCTGTCAGATTTACCCAGTGGTTTCCCGTTCAGTGTGTAATGGTGATATTGATTCCTTCTTCCCATGTGTATAACCTTACATTTATCATTGTTAAACCTCATCTGCCACCTTTCAGCCCAAGTTTCCAACTTATCCAGATCCATCTGTAGCAGAATACTATCTTCTCTTGTATTAACTGCTTTACATAGTTTTGTATCATCTGCAAATATCGATATTTTACTGTGTAAACCTTCTACCAGATCATTAATGAATATGTTGAAGAGAACAGGTCCCAATACCGACCCCTGCGGTACCCCACTGGTCACAGCGACCCAGTTAGAGACTATACCATTTATAACCACCCTCTGCTTTCTATCACTAAGCCAGTTACTAACCCATTTACACACATTTTCCCCCAGACCAAGCATTCTCATTTTGTGTACCAACCTCTTGTGCGGCACGGTATCAAACGCTTTGGAAAAATCGAGATATACCACATCCAATGACTCACCGTGGTCCAGCCTATAGCTTACCTCTTCATAAAAACTGATTAGATTGGTTTGACAGGAGCGATTTCTCATAAACCCATGCTGATATGGAGTTAAACAGTTATTCTCATTGAGATAATCCAGAATAACATCCCTCAGAAACCCTTCAAATATTTTACCAACAATAGAGGTTAGACTTACTGGCCTATAATTTCCAGGTTCACTTTTAGAGCCCTTTTTGAATATTGGCACCACATTTGCTATGCGCCAGTCCTGCGGAACAGACCCTGTCGCTATAGAGTCCCTAAAAATAAGAAATAATGGTTTATCTATTACATTACTTAGTTCTCTTAGTACTCGTGGGTGTATGCCATCCGGACCCGGAGATTTATCTATTTTAATCTTATTTAGCCGGTTTCGCACCTCTTCTTGGGTTAGATTGGCGACCCTTAATATAGGGTTTTCATTGTTTCTTGGGATTTCACCTAGCATTTCATTTTCCACCGTGAATACCGTGGAGAAGAAGGTGTTTAATATGTTAGCTTTTTCCTCGTCATCTACAACCATTCTTTCCTCACTATTTTTTAAGGGGCCTACATTTTCAGTTTTTATTCTTTTACTATTGATATAGTTGAAGAACAGTTTGGGATTAGTTTTACTCTCCTTAGCAATGTGCTTCTCTGTTTCCTTTTTGGCAGCTTTAATTAGTTTTTTAGATAAAGTATTTTTCTCCCTATAGTTTTTTAGAGCTTCAATGGTGCCATCCTGCTTTAGTAGTGCAAATGCTTTCTTTTTACTGTTAATTGCCTGTCTTACTTCTTTGTTTAGCCACATTGGGTTTTTCCTATTTCTAGTCCTTTTATTCCCACAAGGTATAAACCGCTTACACTGCCTATTTAGGATGTTCTTAAACATTTCCCATTTATTATCTGTATTCTTATTTCTGAGGATATTGTCCCAGTCTACCAGATTAAGGGCATCTCTAAGCTGTTCAAACTTTGCCTTCCTAAAGTTCAATGTTTTTGTGACTCCCTGACAATTCCCCCTAGTGAAAGACAGGTGAAACTGTACAATATTGTGGTCGCTATTTCCTAGATGCCCGACCACCTGCAGATTTGTTATTCTGTCAGGTCTATTAGATAGTATTAGGTCTAAAAGTGCTGCTCCTCTGGTTGGATTCTGCACCAATTGTGAAAGATAATTTTTCTTGGTTATTAGCAGAAACCTGTTGCCTTTATGGGTTTCACAGGTTTCTGTTTCCCAGTTAATATCCGGGTAGTTAAAGTCCCCCATAACCAGGACCTCATTATGGGTTGCAGCTTCATCTATCTGCTTTAGAAGTAGACTTTCCATGGTTTCTGTTATATTTGGGGGTTTGTAACAGACCCCAATGAGAATTTTGTTACCATTTTTCCCTCCATGAATTTCAACCCATATGGACTCGACATCCTCATTCCCTTCGCTAATATCCTCCCTTAAAGTGGACTTTAGACAAGACTTTACATAGAGACAAACCCCTCCTCCTCTCCGATTTTTACGATCCTTTCTAAACAGACTGTAACCCTGTAAGTTAACTGCCCAGTCATAGCTTTCATCTAACCATGTCTCGGTTATTCCCACTATGTCAAAGTTACCTGTAGATATTTCTGCTTCTAGTTCTTCCATCTTGTTTGTCAGGCTTCTGGCGTTTGCGAGCATGCAGTTCAGAGGATTTTGTTTTGTTCCAATCTCCTCACTGTGGATTGTTTTAGAAATGTTCTTACCTCCCTTCTGAGTATGTTTTCCTGGGTCGTCTTTGTTCGAGTCTAATGTTTTTCTTCCCGTCCCCTCTTCTTCTAGTTTAACGCCCTCCTGATGAGTGTAGCGAGTCTTCTGGCGAATGTGTGTTTCCCAGGTTTGTTGAGGTGTAGTCCGTCTCTGGCGAGGAGTCCATCGTACAAGTAATTCACACCGTGGTCCAGGAATCCGAATCCTTGTTGTCTGCACCATCGTCTTAGCCAGTTGTTTGCATCAAGGATCCTGTTCCATCTCCTGGTGCCATGCCCGTCTACTGGAAGGATAGAAGAAAAAACTACCTGTGCATCCAGTTCCTTTACTTTCTATATTGTACAAACTTATTATTCAAGGATGTTGGAGAATTTAGGCTGTTCCATTCGGTTATCAATATTATTATATGGAAATACGAAAAACCAAAACATCATGTCCCCTTATTTGCCACTAGTCTGTTTGACCAGCTTGCAGTGCGATACGTAGATCCACGTCGGCCTTCCTTCCAGCTTTACTGACATAGGAGTAATGAGGAGGACTTGGTAGGGACCGTCATACAAGGGTTCTAGTCCATGTTTTCTGACATAGCTTTTCACGACCATAAAACCACCAGGCTTCAAATTGTGACAAGTGTCGGTTTCTGCTGAATCTGGAAGGAAAGAAGAAACTAAAACATGGGTGTTAGCAACATTTTTACTAAGCTGAATAACATATTGAACAGCACGGTCAGTTTCTTCTGATAACTACTGAGACTGGAAATTTGCAACTGAGAACCTAGCACCAAACAATATCTCATATGGGGACAGGCCATGTTTTGCAATAGGGGTAGTACGAATGTGTAAGAGCCCTGGCCATGGAGCCGTAGTCTCCTGCATCATTTTGGTCAATTGTCCCTTCAGTGTGCCGTTCAGCCTCTTAACTTTCCCACTGGATTGTGGATGGTACGGAGTATGGAGGGCTACAGTGGATCCAAGCATTGTCAGAACCTCCTGATACACATGAGAAGAAAAGGCCGGGCCTTGGTCACTTTCAACAACTTCTGGAACACCATATCTGCATATAACTTCCATCACCAGTTTCTTTGCTGTGGTCTTTGCAGTCACGTTGGTAACGGGGAATGCTTCCGGCCAACTGGAGAACATGTCGACAACCACCAGACAATATTCATACCTTCCAGACTTAGGCAACGTGATATGGTCCACCTGGAGCCTTTGGAAAGGATAGTCGGGCTTAGCAAGGTGCTTCGGGGGTACACGTTGAAGTTGACCGGGATTGCAGGTCTGACAGATATTACATATACAGTTGAGTGCTGTCAGGACTGTAGAAATACCTGGAGCCCAGTAGAATTTTTGTACCAGGGCTAGGGCCTGTTTTTTTTTTTTCCTCGATATATGGGCCCATGTGCCCACGTGGCAATAGCAGAGTACATCCGCTTAGGGAGACACACAAGTTGGTCCTTTTTCCAGAGACCATTGTTCATACATGCTCCATCAGCCTTCCACTGCTTCACCTCTTCCTTTGGAGATATTCTCTGCATCGTCATTAAGCGGTCTCGCGGGGTCCGGCAGAAAACTTCAGTCTGTCGTGGATCATCAGGTTCCTGTAGAGTCAGTGTTTCTTGTAACTGTTTACGCTGAGAGTGTGTGGTCACCATAGTTGGTATGGTCTGTTCAACGGGTAGGAGAGCAGCAGCTTTTGCTTGCATATCCGCAAAGGTGTTACCAACAGTCTGTGGACTGTTCCATAGTACCGTGCTCCTTAACTTTGGTAATGGCCACCTGAGTAGGTAATTTGATTGAGTCCATGAGGGTTTTAACAGCTTCAGCATTCTTCACTGGAGTCCCGGCAGTAGTAACAAATTCTCGATTGGCCCATAGGGCTCCGAAATCATGAGCAATACCAAATGCATACTGTGAGTCCGTGTATATATTAGCCCGCCTGTCTTTGGCCAGAACACATGCAGTAGACAGAGCCTGAAATTCTACTTCTTGTGCTGACAGTGAGGGAGGGAGTGCAGCTCCGGGCAATACAGTGTCTGCCGTAGTAACAGCGTATCCGGTGTGGAATCTGCCAAAATCATCACCATATCTTGAACAGTCTTTCAGGGCATTGTAGAGAGGTTGCATTATGCGGGATACGTCCGGTATTCACTGACAACAACAAGTACATAGTCCAAGAAAACGCTGGAGTGCAGTCTCATCTTTTGGGAAAGGAAGGGAGCTGACTGCTATTTTTCTTTCTTCTGTGAGGTGTCTGGCACCCTGAAGGAGACAGTGACCCAAAAATATCACTTGACCAAGGCAGAACCGAAGTTTCGAGGCTGAAACCCGACAGTTCAGATCTGCCAGATACTTGAGAAGGCTAACAGTGGCAACAATGGCTTCCTGCTCTGTCTGTGCACACAACAAAAGGTTACCCACATACTGAAGCAGCGTGACATAAGGATATTCTAACTGCCAGGGTAAAAGACATTGGCCCATATTTTTTGCAAAGTGATTGGGACTGTTTTGGGCCCCTTGTGGCATAACTGTCCACATCAATTGTCATCCCTGATAAGTGAATGCAAACAGAAACTGGCAATCTGGGTGTAATGGAATGCTGAAGAAGGCATTGGCGAGGTCGATGACTGTGAACCAAGCAGCATCCTGAGGTATCTGGGACAAGAGTATGTGGATTAATCACCACTGGAGTTTCCAGAACAGTAGCTGCATTAACTGCCCGTAGATCTTGTACCAGCTGGTACACAGGGGGTTGGCCGGGTGGGGTCTTTTTCTTAACGGGAAACAAGGCGTGTTACATGGAGAAACACAGGGTACCAGAGCACCATTATCGAGTAATGTTTGTATTTGCCCCTTGAGGCCCTGCTCCTGATCATATTTCAAAGGGTACTGATGGACTTTGGGGAAAGGGGCACCAGGTTTGAGAAACACTTTTACTGGTTTTACAGGCATTATTGGGGGTGGATCTGGGCCTATCAGGGCCATGATAACCGTGGGAAGGGCATGTAAGATACACATCTCATTATGTTCATCTACATAGGGGTTATATAACGTAAATACCATTTGACCAGCATCTTGGAATTATATTCTGGAGCGGAACTGTGATAATAAATCTGCCCCCAGTAAATTTACCGGACATGAGCGAGAGATTACAAACTGAGCCGTGACTTCAGGGAAAGGTCCCACAGGGATGGGTTTTGTGAGAGTATATTTATTGGGTCTGCCATCTACTCTAGTTAAAACAAACTCTTGATCTGAGAATTGACATGGCGAGAGAGATTCCCAGACATAGGGTTAAAAAGGGATATTGGAGTATGGGACTGGATTTGTGTAAGGTGGGAGGAGGGCAGGAGCTGGAGTCTGGTGGGCCACTGATAAGGAATAGAGCTGCGTCCTTGCAGCTGTGGGGGAGGGGGGGCTGAGATTGGAGCAGAAATCGCTGCAGCTACTGATTTAACCCTTGATCTCACTGTTGATGCAGAGCGGGTTAAGTTCTTCTGAAAACTTTGTACTACTTTTTTTTTTTTTTTCAATGCATCGTCCAGAATGGAAGTCTCAGTATCGGGTCTCATTGACATTATTGCCTCTTTTAATTCAGATTTAAGGCCGGACATCAAAGCTACTGCAAAAAGGTGTGAATGGGCTTTATTATACAGTGAAAACCCCAGATCTTTAAACACTACCATAAGACGCCCATAGAACTTCTCGGCAGTCTCCCCCTTGTCCTGTGTGACATCTGTGAGAGAGGTAGCTTGGTCCGCTAATCTATCTTGTGCCCAAACCTTTAAAGCATTACAGAAATCAACATCACTCTCATAGGTTCCCCGTTCACATTATACATTATGCCACCCTCAATAATTGGAAAATACCCCTCTCCAGCCTTCACATGGAGTAAGTGTAACAGATCTCTCCGGGGAGTGGAATAAATCTCTCGATTCGCTGCTATTTGTCTATAGAAGGCCATGGGGGATGTTTCTGTATCAGGTAACTAAAGTAGGAGGGGGTGGATACTCATAACCACTAGCAATACTAGGCATAGCAGGGACTGGTGCTAGCGGTGGCTGATAATAAGTGCCGTCAGCGTTTAGCAAGGGAAAGGTGGTGGCTACAACTCCGGGTCTTCTTGCTTCACAATTGTAACAGACCTGTCTCCACTGAGAATTAGTAACTCTGCATACATCACAAATCCACCCAGCTGTTATGAAAGGCAATTCAGTACCACAATGGACATAGCGGTCAGAGCACATACAGTGATCTGACAATAACCCAAAATCATAGAACGAGCTCTGAGACGTGGGAACTCTGCAGACCGCAATCCCTAATCCTCTCCAAACAACACTAGAGGCAGCCGTGGATTGCGCCTAACTCTGCCTATGCAACTCGGCACAGCCTGAGAAACTAACTATCCTGAAGATAGAAAAAAGGCCTACCTTGCCTCAGAGAAATACCCCAAAGGAAAAGGCAGCCCCCCACATATAATGACTGTGAGTTAAGATGAAAAGACAAGCGTAGAGATGAAATAGATTCAGCAAAGTGAGGCCCGACTTTCTTAACAGAGCGAGGATAGAAAAGGTAACTTTGCGGTCTACACAAAACCCTAAAGAAAACCACGCAAAGGGGGCAAAAAGACCCTCCGTACCGAACTAACGGCACGGAGGTACACCCTTTGCGTCCCAGAGCTTCCAGCAACAAATTAGACAAGCTGGACAGAAAAAATAGCAAACAAATAGCAAAGAAGAACTTAGCTATGCAGAGCAGCAGGCCACAGGAAAGATCCAGGGAAAAGCAAGTCCAACACTGGAACATTGACAGGAAGCCAGGATCAAAGCATTAGGTGGAGTTAAGTAGAGAAGCACCTAACGACCTCACCAGATCACCTGAGGGAGGAAACTCAGAAGCCGCAGTACCACTTCCCTCCACCAACAGAAGCTCACAGAGAGAATCAGCCGAAGTACCACTTGTGACCACAGGAGGGAGCTCTGCCACAGAATTCACAACAGTACCCCCCCCTTGAGGAGGGGTCACCGAACCCTCACCAGAGCCCCCAGGCCGACCAGGATGAGCCACATGAAAAGCACGAACAAGATCGGGAGCATGGACATCAGAGGCAAAAACCCAGGAATTATCTTCCTGAGCATAACCCTTCCATTTAACCAGATACTGGAGTTTCCGTCTAGAAACACGAGAATCCAAAATCTTCTCCACAATATACTCCAATTCCCCCTCCACCAAAACCGGGGCAGGAGGATCAACAGATGGAACCATAGGTGCCACGTATCTCCGCAACAATGACCTATGGAATACGTTATGTATGGAAAAAGAATCTGGAAGGGTCAGACGAAAAGACACAGGATTAAGAACCTCAGAAATCCTATACGGACCAATGAAACGAGGTTTAAACTTAGGAGAGGAAACCTTCATAGGAATATGACGAGAAGATAACCAAACCAGATCCCCAACACGAAGTCGGGGACCCACACGGCGTCTGCGATTAGCGAAACGTTGAGCCTTCTCCTGGGACATGGTCAAATTGTCCACTACATGAGTCCAAATCTGCTGCAACCTGTCCACCACAGTATCCACACCAGGACAGTCCGAAGACTCAATCTGTCCTGAAGAGAAACGAGGATGGAACCCAGAATGGCAGAAAAATGGCGAAACCAAGGTAGCCGAGCTGGCCCGATTATTAAGGGCGAACTCAGCCAAAGGCAAAAAGGACACCCAGTCATCCTGATCGGCAGAAACAAAGCATCTCAGATATGTTTCCAAGGTCTGATTGGTTCGTTCGGTCTGGCCATTAGTCTGAGGATGGAAAGCCGAGGAAAAAGACAAGTCAATGCCCATCCTACCACAAAAGGCTCACCAAAACCTTGAAACAAACTGGGAACCTCTGTCAGAAACGATATTCTCTGGAATGCCATGTAAACGAACCACATGCTGGAAGAACAATGGCACCAAATCAGAGGAGGAAGGCAATTTAGACAAGGGTACCAGATGGACCATCTTAGAAAAGCGATCACAGACCACCCAAATGACTGACATCTTTTGAGAAACGGGAAGATCAGAAATAAAATCCATAGAGATATGTGTCCAAGGCCTCTTCGGGACCGGCAAGGGCAAAAGCAACCCACTGGCACGAGAACAGCAGGGCTTAGCCCGAGCACAAATCCCACAGGACTGCACAAAAGCACGCACATCCCGCGACAGAGACGGCCACCAAAAGGATCTAGCCACTAACTCTCTGGTACCAAAGATTCCAGGATGACCAGCCAACACCGAACAATGAACCTCAGAGATAACTTTATTGGTCCACCTATCAGGGACAAACAGTCTCTCCGCTGGACAACGATCAGGTTTATTAGCCTGAAATTTTTGCAGCACCCGCCGCAAATCAGGGGAGATGGCAGACACAATTACTCCTTCCTTGAGGATACCCGCCGGCTCAGACAAACCCGGAGAGTCGGGCACAAAACTCCTAGACAGAGCATCCGCCTTCACATTTTTAGAGCCCGGAAGGTACGAAATCACAAAATTCAAAACGGGCAAAAAACAGCGACCAACGAGCCTGTCTAGGATTCAACCGCTTAGCAGACTCAAGATAAGTCAAGTTCTTATGATCAGTCAATACCACCACGCGATGCTTAGCTCCTTCAAGCCAATGACGCCACTCCTCGAATGCCCACTTCATGGCCAGCAACTCTCGGTTGCCCACATCATAATTTCGCTCAGCAGGCGAAAACTTCCTGGAAAAAAAAGCGCATGGTTTCATCACTCAGGCACGGATAAATTAAACAGTCGACCTTTTGGGAATTTACTACCAGGAATCAAATTGATAGCACAATCACAATCCCTATGCGGAGGTAGGGCATCGGACTTGGGCTCATCAAATACATCCCGGTAATCAGACAAGAACTCTGGAACCTCAGAAGGGGTGGATGACGAAATTGACAGAAATGGAACATCACCATGTACCCCCTGACAACCCCAGCTGGACACCGACATGGATTTCCAATCTAATACTGGATTATGGGCTTGTAGCCATGGCAACCCCAACACGACCACATCATGCAGATTATGCAACACCAGAAAGCGAATAACCTCCTGATGTGCAGGAGCCATGCACATGGTCAGCTGGGTCCAGTATTGAGGCTTATTCTTGGCCAAAGGCGTGGCATCAATTCCTCTCAATGGAATAGGACACTGCAAGGGCTCTAAGAGAAACCCACAACGCTTAGCAAACTCCAAGTCCATCAAATTCAGGGCAGCGCCTGAATCCACAAATGAAGACAGACTTCTAATGTCCATCGCTACACCTGTGTACTGAACCACCCAAATGTCTAGGGGAAAAAAAAGGCAAAACACAGTGCAAAGAAAAAAAAAATGGTCTCAGAACTTCTTTTTTCCCTCTATTGAGAATCATTAGTACTTTGGGCTTCCTGTACTGTTATGAAAGGCAACTCAGTACCACAATGGACATAGCGGTCAGAGCACATACAGTGATCTGACAATAACCCAAAATCATAGAACGAGCTCTGAGACGTGGGAACTCTGCAGACCGCAATCCCTAATCCTCTCCAAACAACACTAGAGGCAGCCGTGGATTGCGCCTAACACTGCCTATGCAACTCGGCACAGCCTGAGAAACTAACTAGCCTGAAGATAGAAAATAAGCCTACCTTGCCTCAGAGAAATACCCCAAAGGAAAAGGCAGCCCCCCACATATAATGACTGTGAGTTAAGATGAAAAGACAAACGTAGAGATGAAATAGATTCAGCAAAGTGAGGCCCGACTTTCTTAACAGAGCGAGGATAGAAAAGGTAACTTTGCGGTCTACACAAAACCCTAAAGAAAACCACGCAAAGGGGGCAAAAAGACCCTCCGTACCGAACTAACGGCACGGAGGTACACCCTTTGCGTCCCAGAGCTTCCAGCAACAAATTAGACAAGCTGGACAGAAAAAATAGCAAACAAATAGCAAAGAAGAACTTAGCTATGCAGAGCAGCAGGCCACAGGAAAGATCCAGGGAAAAGCAAGTCCAACACTGGAACATTGACAGGAAGCCAGGATCAAAGCATTAGGTGGAGTTAAGTGGAGAAGCACCTAACGACCTCACCAGATCACCTGAGGGAGGAAACTCAGAAGCCGCAGTACCACTTCCCTCCACCAACAGAAGCTCACAGAGAGAATCAGCCAAAGTACCACTTGTGACCACAGGAGGGAGCTCTGCCACAGAATTCACAACACCCAGCAGAATCATAGGGTGGGGGCACACTAAGTTTTGGCAACCCAGGATATATTGGAGCTTTGGGGTTAAGGGGCACAGAGCTTACAGTCGGGAGAAGAGGCTTAACTTCCTGGGGAGGGACCTTATCATCTAGCAGGGAGACCCCCTGTTCCAGATCATCATTTTTAATTGTTTGTCTTTCTAACACATTACCCTCAATCACTTTCTCAGTTCCTTCTTGCACCACAAACATCCAGTTTTTGTCATAGTAATAGACAACTTTCCTTTTTCAACGTAACAAAAACAAATCAGAATTCACTTTCTCTGTTAATCCTTAATTTGCTATATATCAACCACTCAACTTGAAGCAGGTGAATCTTTTACCAATCTTTCAATCACACTGATAACCAAACAATCTCTTTCAAGTTTCCTTCTAAAACTAGGCGCCATTTTTTACTTTAAACTTACAATATTTCTTTCTACTTCAATACAATATTGTAATATTTCTTTAAATAAAGCACAGATCTCCCAGCACATACTTCACAAGGATAGAAAATTCAGAGTGGATGCAGCATTGTGCCCCCTCCATACCAGAAACACAGAACAGATAAGAACATCACAGCATTCCTCAGCACAAAAGAAAGCAATAGCGCAGCTGTTTGACCCCTCCCATCTTGGAAATTTCACACAGAAACGGAATACAGCAGTTCTCAGACTTAATTAATTTCTACAAAACCTTCATCACACAATTCATATGCCAGAACACCTTAGAAAAACCAATGATTGAGAATATTTTCCCCATCTTTGGGCTAACAATATCAGATTCAACACACAAATTCAAAGTCTTCTCTTACTTCCATGGAAACGTGATTCTCCTTTAGAGCTAAATATCCTTACTTTGTCGTGCATAGTACCAGAGCGGCTGTATATAGTCTATTCCACTAGGTTTACCTGTCCCCCGCTGGGACAACCCAAAAACGCGGTACTCAGTGAAAGGAGGAGGGCGTCTTAGACATTCCCTCCGAATACCTCTGGATATATATACTGTATACTTCTATATATTCCTGAGTTACGTATCCTACCCAATCTTCGATCACCTCACCGCGCCTGATTCTAACAATGATCAGGAATTCAGGATATTTTGACTATAAAGAGAATTACATCACTGGTCAATCCGGGGTGTCCGTCCCTTATGAGGTACGGTTCGAGCACTGGGCTCCCAACGGAAGTACACCTCTATATGATTCCACCCAAAAATCACCCCACCATCGGGGACAAACCTCAGATCCTCTTTGCAGCAACAAACACAGGAAAACCACACCAAACGGTCAGTCTGGACAGTATAACTGCCAACTTACCGTGGTTGTTGTGGGGGATGATCAGTCCCAATTTTCCAGTGCCTGTGTCTGCTCCGAGGGTCCTTTGTCTTGTTGTTCTCCGGGGGGCAGAGGCGTTCAAGTTTGGGGCCTCACGTTTTCGGGCGCCAAGCTGTTGAGGGAGGATCTAAAGTGATCCTTCACGGTTGACTCAGTGATTTCCAAATTAATCTAAAGGGCATTGCCGGCAACTGAAAATGACCAGACGGAGACTCGTGCCTCTGTGTGGGGGATCGAGCAGATCTCTGGGCCCCCGTTTATTGTGTATGAGTTTTCATAGTCATAGAAATTATACTTCAACCAATCAGCATAAGAATACGCTCACAATTCTTAACCTATAAGAATGCAGGAAAAACTTAACCCACGAGGATACAGGAAAAATGGAAACTACAGAAATGGTCGTGTCTTTTTGGCATAAAAAACATATTAACAGATGCCTCAGTCTTGTATAGCGATACACCCACGAGTCTCTTATCTGGCTCACTCGAGTTAGAATACTCAAGGTCTTTATACTAATTATGAACCATAGACTAGCTGAATAACAAAATGTTATCTTCGTGAGAAACAGGACAGTTACTTCATGGCAGCTGTAACCTTCTACCTAAGTAAATAACAGAATTTATCTTTAACCAACAACAAAATGGAGTCAAAGCACAAAATGGAGAATCTTTCATAATTTGTTCCTTCACACTTTAAGGGGTCCACTGGGGTAATGTTATGGCAGCAGGGATGGTATGGCTTCCCACAGGTGAAGCTGGGTCCCCAGGGCTCTTGTGTAATAGATGAAGTTGACGATAGGTGGTGTAGTAAGAAACGGAGGACATAGGGCTGCAGTCTGTTTACCTCTTTACTTGGTTCAAGGCAGCCACAGTCCAGGGTACCGTATCTCAGGTGGTGGTGGTGGTCCGATCGGCTTGGAAGCGTCTCAAGAATCCCTCTAACCAGGTGGAGTTGGAAGCCTTCCTTCTAGCGCTGTTGTAGTCCCTTGCTGCCTTAGGCCTCACACAATGTCCTCACGTTCTCTCTGTCCCCCTTTAGGTAAGACACTAACCCGTACAACAGGTAACTCGAGCCTTTTCACAGGATCTCTATCACGACCCGGGTTCTATCTGTTACTGTGTCCTCGGGTGTTAATGGTGGACAAGTAACTTGAAATCTAGCTGTCCACCGGTTTCTGCCATGGGGCATGAAGTTACTCCCACAACCTCGGCCTTCTGGCTACCGGTGTATGCGCTCAGCATGGAGGAAGTTCAGTCACAACTTCTCTCTCCACCTCTTCACTCTCCTGCGCTCCACTTCCCCAATCAGTCGCTTTACAGACTGGTCTGCTTTTTCTTTCATTCCCTGGAGCCGCATTATCACTCGTCTGCACGGCCCCAGCCTTCCTTCCTCACTCCTTGCTCTCCTCTCACCAACTGTCTAACTCTCCCCAACTGCCTAGCAACTGACTCCTCCTCCCGACCAGAGACAGCAGCTCCCCTGAAGTCAGGTGTAGAGCTCCCCCTTCTGGCCTGGAGTCAGAACAATGTTGTATGTGCTGAATACCTGTTAAAGGGATCCTTCCTCGCTTCCAAGCATGACATCACTCTCCCCGTGAGGAAAGAAATGCCACTGTAACAACCGATTACCTGGGGTGTTACAAGAGTGTTAGAAGGTAGGCCACAGAAGAGGATGTTGCAGTAGTCGACACGAGAGATGATTGGGGCATGTACAAGCATTTTATTAGACTGAGGGTAAAGGAAAGGATGGATTCTGGAAATATTTTTGAGCTGTAGGTGACAGGAGATGGTAAAAGCTTGGATGTGCAGTTTGATGGACAGGGCAAAATTAAGGGTTAGGCTAATTTCACACTAGTGTTTAGCAGGGCTGAGGATGGCAGCCTTCTTCCTCTGTTAAGCTCCTCCCACTGCCGCACCTCTTCAGCTCTGCCTACGTCGGCATGCATCTTACGTACCCTATCTTTAACATTTAACAAAATGCAACATGTTGCATTCAACGCAGATCGGCGCAGTGTCAAAACGACACATGCGGAGGCATCCGCACACATCTGCAGCGCCTGCGTACCCAATATTACAGATAGGGTACGCATGCCGATGTAGGCGGAGCTGAAGAGGTGTGGCAGTGGGCTGGGCTTAATGGAGGAACTACACAGCCCTCCGCAAAGCCCTCGTCTGCAAATGTGAAAGCAGCCTTACTCCGAGCCAGCAGATTTCCAGTACAGGGGAAAGTGTGATGTCATTTCTTGTGATAGATCAAGTAGGGAAGATATGCGAGATGGAGGAAAGATGATGAGTTCAGATTTGTCCACATTGAGCTTGAGGAAGCGAGAGGAGAAGAAGGATATGGCTGATTGCTTTCCAGAATCCCAGAGTATCTGAGAGGTGACATCTGGGCCACAGAGGTAGATCTGAGTGTCATCGGTATATAGATGGTAGTGGAAGCCATGGGACTTTGCGTTGTCCCAGGCCATGGGTATAAATCGAAAAGTGTAGGGGTCCAAGGACAGAGCCTTTAGGGACACTAACAGAGAGAACGTGGGGTGAGAAAGTAGTGTAGGAGTAGGAGATGCTAAGTGTGCAGTTGGTAAGGTATGAGGAGATCCAGGATAGGGCGAGGTCTTTGACACCAAAGGAAGAGAGGATCTGTAGTAGGAGGCAGTGATCAACTGTGTCGAAAGTTCAACTTTTGTCTGGTCAGTCCACAGACTATTCTCGTTTGAATGGCAGATGGTAATACTAGATTAGTGTGAAAGGGTGAATGACACAATCACAATCTAGTATTGCCATCTGCCATTCATTATTTTTCCTTTGGCAATCCCTGTCTTTCTCCATTTTCCTGTGGTGTTTAAATGGTGGTCTATCTGAGACACCAGTTCAGGGCACACCTAGGAGTTTTAGGGACAGCCGCCGAGGAGCACCAATCTCGTATTGTTTGTTAGGGTGCCAACCTCTGCTGATAGGCAGTTTTAATCAGGCTAAAGGGTTATTTAGTCAGCACGGTTGTCTGCATGTTGATTGTGCTTATCTCATGATTTTAAAGTGACTAATAAAAGGATAAATTTTATCGGTAATATCATGGGGATATAAGGTATTTTTTGTTGTTTTTCTTGATTTTTTTTTTTTTTTACTTTATTGAAAATATTTTTTTCAGTTTTTTGAAAACCCCTTTAAGTAGCAAAAACCTGGTGTCATATTCCTTTTAACACTTGTATTTTTGCAAGCATTCTTACTCTGGAACAATATTTCCACACCTGCCTAAAACTTTTGCACAGTACTGTGTATTATTCCTAAGCATTTCTAATGCTCTAAAACTTTAGGTCGCGTGTCCTCTTGTAGAGAGCCCGCTCTCGACGTTCTCGTTTATTATCTCCCATAATAAATTGGCGATTCACCAGATAACATGAATTTTAGAAAAGGGGGCAAGAGATAAAGTTCTAGAAAATCTCTTCGAGTTAATCAGACTGATTCCCTATTCTTCTTCCCGCATTGGGGGGGCGGCTTCTGGAGCCGCTGGGAACATTTACTTGGAATGGGATTTGACGTATTGCAGCTGCTTAGATAAGATAATTCGCTTCCCGTGGGAGAGGGAAAGTTGGAGACTGTTTTCTTCTTTCATGGGTTCCCATGAACTGTTTTGGGAAACAAGCCACAGAACTGGGACGTTTAACCCCATTCTATTTTGGTGCGTAAAGTCACTTTTTATGTCCAGTTGTCACAACATCTGTTGGAAAGTGTCACTCCTGGGTAGTGAGGGGGCATCCATCACAGCACTGATGATTATCGCTGCGGGTTCTGGGCCATCTATAATATGGGGTGTATAAATATACCATTGGGTATTATGTCGAAGGTGACATCACTCGACTCATCAGAAGATGAATTGGGTTCCTATGAAGGTCTGAGATCACCGCGTGTAATGCCAGGAGACAGCTGGAAAAGTGTCAGCAGTGAACGTCACCACAGAAAACACGTTTCTTCTGCTCCAAAATTCACACCTCACGTCTGACCATGCGATGGGAGACACTGGCCACCAAGTATTATTTATTTCCTTATGTTACTTGTATAGCGCCATTACTTCCACAGCACATTACAGACATCGCAGTCCCCATCGGGGCTCACAATCTACATTCCCTATAGGTATGTCTTTGGAGTAGACATTGCAGAGAACTGTGAGTCTTCGGGCTCGCTCACATCACCGTATTTTACATCCAACAAAATATCGGATCGCACTCGGATCAATGTTATTCTGTGGGGCCGTGCACAGGTCCGATTTTTGTTTCCTCGGACCGAGCCAGTCTAAGAAAAAAAAAAAAAATCGCACCATACCATATAATTTATATTCTACATGTAGGTACAGACCAAATAGGGCCCAACTGTAAATATAAATATACCAAACAAACCCACAAACAAAAGAGTCAAAAAGGTCCCATAAACTTGTAAACTTCATTAAATTGCAATTAAAAACAATATATAAAGCAGGTACAATGGCATGATTGGAGTGATGAATAGTGCCCACAGTGTTCATAGGCAGAATGAAAGGGCAAAATTGGCCACCCACTCCCGCATAGTCAGAAATCTACACCAAATTATGGCACATAGTAGCTTACAAAAATAGTAGTGTCAATACATATCAATGGCAGTAGCAATACCCATACCGGGATAACACCTCATGGTACATACCTCTGAAATGCAGGATCGGGAGGCCAAAAAGCCCAACCCCGACGCACGTTTCGGAGTGACAAAGACTCCTTCCTCATGTGCTCATTCTGCATCCGCAAAAAAAGAAAAAAGTTTAGTCCGTCTTCTGTCGCTATGGGCGCCATGGGTCTGTTTTCGCTATCCAAATGCCATTTTGGTATTTTTTTCAACTTGTTTTTTTTTTCTAGTTACAGACCAGACCAGAGTTGGATGTCTTCATTTGTTTAATATATAAAGGCACGGATGATTGACCTCGTGGAGACCAAAACATCCAACACCGCGGAGACACCATCACGTGTTTCTCAACGCAGTGATCCAGAACACTGCCCCCAAATATGCAAATGCAAGTAGAGGAGCTGCGGAGACACCATCACGTGTTTCTCAACGCAGGCAGTGAATAGCCAGGCCTTTCCCCGGGAAGGAACAACCAAGGGAAGGGCAGCATCCAATAAAGGAAAACATCCAATAAAGAAAAACCACCTATGCCAAGCATGGTATCCATCCACAGACAGCTGTTTCGGGGTTTTTGCCCCTCATCAGTGATGGTGTCTCCGCAGCTCCTCTACTTGCATTTGCATATTTGGGGGCAGTGTTCTGGATCACTGCGTTGAGAAACACGTGATGGTGTCTCCGCGGTGTTGGATGTTTTGGTCTCCACGAGGTCAATCATCCGTGCCTTTATAGACTTTCTACTAGGCACTGCTCCTGATAGACAGTTTCCTACTCCACACTGATGAGGGGCAAAAACCCCGAAACAGCTGTCTGTGGATGGATACCATGCTTGGCATAGGTGGTTTTCCTTTATTGGATGTTTTCCTTTATTGGATGCTGCCCTTCCCTTGGTTGTTCCTTCCCGGGGAAAGGCCTGGCTATTCACTGCCTGCGTTGAGAAACACGTGATGGTGTCTCCGCAGCTCCTCTACTTGCATTTTCATTTGTTTAATAGGGTTATTCCCTTTTTCTTCGGGATGTGAGCAGTGATGACGACGTTATGTCCCCCCACGCCTACCAGGACGCATGCAAACCCGCCGGGAACTGCATACGTGTCCTTTTGATGCTGAGTGTTACTGAACAGCCCCATTGGACCTGAGGGGTCTGTACATACTGTTAGAATCAGGCTGCACTCAGATGTCGTCCGAGTGCAGCCTGTTACGCCGAAGGCGACGGGAACAAAGAGTGGACCCACTGGACCGTGGCACCGAACCTCCCCTGAGCGAGCACTCCAGAGTGGAACCAACCCGTATACAGGGACTGTTAGAAGGCAAGCACAGGGAAAACTAGTACCACGGAGGCCAGGACCAGGGATCGGCTCCAGGAAAAGGAAACAGGGAGAAAAACGGGGAAAAACAGATAGGGAAGAAGGTGACGGAGGAAAACCTGGGTGAGAAGTAAAGGAGCTGAGGATCGGACTGAGGAAAGGAAAAACACAGGAACTGCGGAACACAGGAGCAGGAACTGAAAGAGAAAACAGGAGAACAAGAGGTTAAACAAACACAGGGCTGGAAAGGCACAAGACTGGGAATGCACAGGACTGGTAAAGCACAGAAAACTATGCGGCCTAACTAAAGCAGGAAAACACAATAATCAGGCACCTCCACAAAGGAAGGAGGGCCAGAAATACCTGAGGCCAGACTTTGATTGGCAGGAAGTACTTCCGGGTCAGGTCATGGAGGGATAGAAGAGCAGAGAGAGCGCGCGCGGTCAGAGCCTACTGCAAATCCAATTAGAAGAGTGTTTTAAGTGGCGTACCACAAGGCTCCATCCTGGCCCCAGTGATGTTCAAAATTTTTATAAATGATCTAGGTAAGGGGACTAAAAGTAAACTAATCAAATTTGCATATTATGCAAAGCTAGGAGGGATAGCTAACACTAGGGAAGACAGAGAAAGGATTCAGAAGGCTCTAGATGAGCTTGAACAGTGGGCAGTGACTAATAGGATGATATGTAACAGGGAGAAATGCAAGATTCTACATCTGGGCAAGAAAAACAAAAATTGCATCTACAGAATGGGAGGAATAGAACTAAGCAACAGCATGTGTGAAAAAGACTTGGGTATACTAATAGATCACAGACTGTACATGAGTCAAAAGTGTGATGCAGCAGCAAAAAAGGAAAAACAGTTCTAGGATGTAGTAAGAGAAGAAAAGAGTCTAGATCATGTGAAGTAATTATCCCCCTCTACTCCTCTTTGGTCAGGCATCATCTGGAATACTGTGTCCAGTTCTGGCACAATATTTTAAAAGACTGAAAAACTGGAGCAAGTTCAGAGAATGGCTACAAGGATGGTGAGCAGACTGCAAAGTATGTCCTACGAGGAACGGATAAAAGATTTGGGAAAGGGAAAGCTTATCTTGCAAAAAATAAGTCTAAGAGGAGACTTAATAGCTGTCTACAAATATCTGAAGGGCTGTCACAGTGTAGAGGGTTCATGCTTATTCTCATTTGCACATGGAAAGACGAGAAGCAATGGAATGAAACTGAAAGAGAGAAGATACAGATTAGATAGTAGAAAAAACTTTTTGACAGCGGAGGGTGATCAATGAGTGGAACAGGCTGTCCCGAGAGGTGGTGAGTTCTCCTTCAATGGAAGTCTTTAAACAGAGCCTGGACAGACATCAGTCTGGGATGATTTAGAGAATCCTGCATTGAGCAGAGGGTTGGACACGATGACCCTGGAGGTCCCTTCCAACTCGAACATTCTACGATTCTATGAACCTCTGACGGGGCCATTGGGGATTCCACATCTATCCAGTTTTCAGGGCTTTAAAAATAAGCCCAAATAGAGACCCAGACATGAGGTTCAAATGCAATGTGATCCCATCCCTTATAATTGGAAATGCAGCGGATACTGTGGAGCCGGCTTGTAATGGCAAATCTCAGAGAGGAGGGACAACAATCAAGCCAGGAAGGGCATTTTTTTATGAGGACCAGCCAGAGTGACTCTTCAGGAGAGCAGCACCACCCCATCTCATTTGCATGTGGTGTGTGTGATGCTAAGGGCTCGTGCACACGACCATATTAATCGGACGAGTGCTCTCTGTTTTGAGGGATCACACTTGGACCAATGTTATTTTATGGGGTCGTGCACCTGTCCGATTTTTTCCCCTGGATAGAGTTTGCCCAATTAGAAAATAAATAAATAAAAAATCGTTGCCTGACAGAATGATCTGCTATGCAAGTCGATGAGCCAGTGGAAAACATCGGACTGCACTCAGATGACATCTGACTGTAGTCCAGTTTCTGCGACCTCACAAAATGGAGAAGATGCAGACATTTTTTTTTCTCCATCTTATCCTTATGTGAGAAAATGAGATCAGACTATGCCCAAACTCTGGTCACAGTGTTATTTATCATAATCGGCCAATTTATTCAGATAAGAGAATCTAAAGCTGTCTGAACCTTCCCTAAGTGTAGTTTGTTTTTTAGCCATTGCAGCAACACAGAGGATAAAGAAAATCCTAGAACCAGCTTATAAACCTCATTGTCGGCTCTTTGGGGGCGGGCGCTTGGGTTAGAATTCTATTTGTCTGTTCCATTTTCAAGACGTTATGTCAAATATAGATCAATTGTATAACTGAAGGATTAGGATCCCGGTGACTCCGATGGGGTCCAGCTCAGTTCCGTTATGGGTCAGTTAATAGTACAGGAAAAAAAACTGCATTAGGCTGAACTTTCTTTCATTCTAAAAACTGACATAACAGAACTTTTTAGTGTTTTTTTTCACTTTTGGTGTTTTTTTTTTTTTTAATATATTTTAGTACCTGCATTTTTTGTATCTTCGAATCTTTCAGTCATGTAATTCTTCGTTCTTGAGATTCCAAGACGCCTCATAGTTACATGATCTGTGATGTCCAAAGAACAACAGAAAATACAAACGTCCCGTGATCAGGGAGGAAAGTGTTGGATTGTACACATGTTTAGGTCTCATTCACACGTCCGTTTTTTTTTTTTTTAGCGATTATTCTGATCCGATTTTCTCGTACGTGGAGAAATTCCATGAAAATCGGAGCGCACTCAAATGTCATGCCAGTGTGGTCAGATTTTTTTTTTTTCACCGACCGGTCGCTGATTTTTATCCGAGCCTCGGAGCAAAATCAGACATGTCTCGGATATTTTCCGCGGATCACTCGGTACGTGTGAGTAGCTCCGTAGACTAACAGGTACATGAGATATCCGCGAAAACCACCGGTAGCACTTGTGCGCGAAAAACGGATGTCTGAGTGAGACCTTACACGTACAGAATAAGGGTAGATCTCCCACCCTAGTGCCCTACCCTCCTAAAATCAGCGATTGTGCCCACCATCTAATCACATTTTCAGGAAAGTGGGAAATGGGAGTTGTATAGCCTCAAAAAACTGCGTGTTTAAGGCTGTGTGCACACATTGCTGATTTTTCGCGTTTTTTTCGCGATAAAAACGCTATAAACCGCAAAAAAACAGCATACAATATGCATCCCATCATTTAGAATGAATTCCGCAATTTTTGTGCACATCGCGGTAAAAAACGCAGCATGTTCATTAATTTTGCATTTTTTTTTGCGGATTTCGCACTATAAAATGCATTGGGAAATGTCCGGAAAAAAACGCACCAAAAACGCGCAAAAAACGCATGCAGATTTCTTGCAGAAAATGTCAGGTTTTTCTCAGGAATTTTCTGCAAGAAGACCTGAACATGTGCACATAGCCTAAAGGTAAAAGTTTTCCTCGAGGTGCTTTGTGCATTGCAAACAGCGTTCCCGCCTAGGAAGGCGCCATATAAACTACGCTTTATAGTAAATAGGATCATTTCTGTAAATGGCGGCCGGGCTGTAGTAGGAGGCTGTAACCCGACGTGTCAGACATTTACTGACAATATAACTTTTGTAATCCAAATACGAGCTGTCTGAACTGATGCCAAAGTTCTGAGCAGACGCGATCCAGACTCCGCACCGCTGACATAGCGGGAGCCTTCCCAAATCATAGACCGCTAAAAAGTGTCACCACATCGCCACCTGCTGGACTGATAAGGAATTGTGCACCAATTGTGTTCTTGATTAAACCGCATTTTACCAGGAAGGATAAATGCACACGGTGCGTAGCTGGTCCGGATTTTCTGTATGCGCAAAATCCACAGCGGAATACGGTACCAGATAACTTAACAAGATTTTACAAACCCCTTCTACATGGTGTAAAAATTTTCCGCACGTAAATTGACCTGCCGTGTGGATTTTAAGATCCGCAGCGTGTCAATTCTTTGTGTGGACTTCAGTCTTTGGACTGAAATTCTTGAAGACAAAATCTGCAAAACAAAAAGTCTGTAACATGCGGAAGCGCTGCAGAGACACAACCGAAAATCCAACATTACATCCACAATGTATACAGGTAGCCCAACTAATAAAGGTGAAAGAACATCTATTCTTTATAATATCATAATTTAGTAGTAATTATTATAAACTTCTATATATATACGGTCATGGCCGAAAGAGTTGGCACCATTAAAATTGTTCAAGACAATTAAGTGTTTGTCCCAGAAAGTTAATGTAATTACACATGTTTAGTTCCTTTGTGTGTATTGGAACAATACAAAGTTCACATAATTTCACATAACCCCCCCAAAAAAATGGGCCTACAGGAAGACCCATGACCTATGACGCCAACCCAGCTTTCTGACACTGGGCTCTACATTGTGACTCTAAATCCTTTGGTAATCTTCAGATTTCATGATCCTTGCACCCAGTGCCAGAGGCAGCAAACTAACCCCAAAACATCTTTGAACTTCCACCATATTTGACTGTAGGTACTGTGCTCTTTTGTTTGAATGCCTCATTCCGGTTTTCTGCAAACGGTAGAATGATGTGCATTGAGCCGGGGTCACACTAGTGAGTGCAATGCGAGAAACTCGCACGAGTCTCTCACATCAATACCCGCACTGTCGCCGGCTCTCGGGAACCGAGCGTTCAGCTGTATAGAAATACATGCAGGCTCCAGTCCCGAGTGCCGGCGGCAGTGCCGAGTATTGACGAGAGAGACTCGTGCGAGTTTTTCGCATTGCACTCGCAAGTGTGACCCCGGCCTTACAAAATAGCTCCATATAGGTCTTACCTGTCTACAAGACATTTTCCTAGAGTTTAGATTACTCACATTAATTTTGGCAAACTGCAGTGTAGCTTTTTCTGTCTCTGTGTCCTGGGTCTCCTGCCATACCTTTCATATCAGTCAAATATCGATGGATAGTTTGCGCTGACACTGATGCACCCTGAGCCTGCAGGACAGCTTGGATATCTTGGGAACTTGATTGGGGCTAATTATCCACCATCTGAATTATCCTGCGTTGCAATCTTTCATCCATTTTTCTCTGCTGTCCATGTCCAGGGAGATTAGCTACAGTACCATGGGTTGTAAACTTCTTGATTATGTTGCGCACCGTGGGCAAAAGAACATCAAGATCTCTGGAGATGTACCTGCCACCTTTAGGGCTCCTTTTCACTTGCGAGACATACGTCCGAGTCTCGCACGCTAAAACCCAGCTCTGGCGCCGGCACTTGGGAGCGGAGCGTGCAGCTCCATGTATTGCTGTGCAGCCGCACGCTCCGCTCTGGAGTGCAGGCGCCAGAGCAGGGTTTTAACTTGCGAGACTTGGCCGTATGTCTCGCAAGTGAAAAGGAGCCCTTAGATTGTTGATATTGTTCAATAATTTTGGTACTCGAGTCCTCAGACAGTTCTCTTCTCCTTTCTGTTCTCCGTACTTAGTGCGGAACAAACACACAAGGCAACGACTGAGACAACTTCTCCCCTGGTTATCTGATTTCAGGTGTGATTTTCACATTGCCCACACTTGTTACTTGCCACAGGTGAGTCTGAACAAGCATTGCATGCTTGAAACAAAGTTGCTTACCCAATTATATCTCAATAATCATATATATGCGTATACTAATAGTGGTAAGAATATAGAAATATAACATACAATATAATATATAGACTATAAATAATAATATAATAAATAATAATTAAGAATAATGAGCCATTGATAGAGCTGATATAATTAGATTATGCCAAGCTCGCCATCTGCTGGCTATTTTTAAGTAATGCAGCTACAGGGAAAAAGTGTTTACTCGCCGTTTGATTGGCTGTAATCCTCCTCCTGTGATTGGCTGCCCTCTGGCCCTTCTCCTGCAGGTTAGACATGGCGGCTTAGAGCTGCAGTGTACAGAGGAGCCATGAACCCCAGCAATGTCTGCTGCTCGTACCCCGCAGAGGGGAAGGGGCACCGCGGGTGTGATGTGTGCTGCAGCGGTGCGAGTCCGACAGTGCGGGAGACGGTGCAGGAGATGGACTTCCAGAGAGGTAACTGTGCCGGCTATGCGCCCCCTATACAGCTCTGCACCCCCTATACAGCTCTGCACCCCCCTATACAGCTCTGCACCTCCTATACAGCTCTGCACCCCCTATACAGCTCTGCGCCCCCTATACAGCTCTGCGCCCCCTATACAGCTCTGCACCCCCCTATACAGCACCTCCTATACAGCTCTGCACCCCCTATACAGCTCTGCACCCCCTATACAGCTCTGCACCCCCTATACAGCTCTGCACCCCCTATACAGCTCTGCACCCCCTATACAGCTCTGCACCCCCTATACAGCTCTGCACCCCCTATACAGCTCTGCACCCCCTATACAGCACCTCCTATACAGCTCTGCACCCCCTATACAGCTCTGCACCCCCTATACAGCTCTGCACCTCCTATACAGCTCTGCACCTCCTATACAGCTCTGCACCCCCTATACAGCTCTGCACCCCCTATACAGCTCTGCACCCCCTATACAGCTCTGCACCCCCTATACAGCTCTGCACCCCCTATACAGCTCTGCACCCCCTATACAGCTCTGCACCCCCTATACAGCTCTGCACCCCCTATACAGCACCTCCTATACAGCTCTGCACCCCCTATACAGCTCTGCACCTCCTATACAGCTCTGCACCTCCTATACAGCTCTGCACCTCCTATACAGCTCTGCACCCCCTATACAGCTCTGCACCCCCTATACAGCTCTGCACCCCCTATACAGCTCTGCACCCCCTATACAGCTCTGCACCCCCTATACAGCTCTGCACCCCCTATACAGCACCTCCTATACAGCTCTGCACCCCCTATACAGCTCTGCACCCCCCTATACAGCTCTGCACCCCCTATACAGCTCTGCACCCCCTATACAGCTCTGCACCCCCTATACAGCTCTGCACCCCCCTATACAGCTCTGCACCCCCCTATACAGCTCTGCGCCCCCTATACAGCTCTGCGCCCCCTATACAGCTCTGCACCCCCCTATACAGCTCTGCACCTCCTATACAGCTCTGCACCTCCTATACAGCTCTGCACCTCCTATACAGCTCTGCACCTCCTATACAGCTCTGCACCCCCTATACAGCTCTGCACCCCCTATACAGCTCTGCACCCCCCTATACAGCTCTGCACCTCCTATACAGCTCTGCACCTCCTATACAGCTCTGCACCTCCTATACAGCTCTGCACCTCCTATACAGCTCTGCACCCCCTATACAGCTCTGCACCCCCTATACAGCTCTGCACCCCCTATACAGCTCTGCACCCCCCTATACAGCACCTCCTATACAGCTCTGCACCCCCTATACAGCTCTGCACCCCCTATACAGCTCTGCACCCCCTATACAGCTCTGCACCTCCTATACAGCTCTGCACCTCCTATACAGCTCTGCACCCCCTATACAGCTCTGCACCCCCTATACAGCTCTGCACCCCCCTATACAGCTCTGCACCCCCCTATACAGCTCTGCACCCCCTATACAGCTCTGCACCCCCCTATACAGCTCTGCACCCCCTATACAGCTCTGCGCCCCCTATACAGCTCTGCACCCCCCTATACAGCTCTGCACCTCCTATACAGCTCTGCACCTCCTATACAGCTCTGCACCTCCTATACAGCTCTGCACCCCCTATACAGCTCTGCACCCCCTATACAGCTCTGCACCCCCCTATACAGCACCTCCTATACAGCTCTGCACCCCCTATACAGCTCTGCACCCCCTATACAGCTCTGCACCCCCCTATACAGCTCTGCACCTCCTATACAGCTCTGCACCTCCTATACAGCTCTGCACCCCCTATACAGCTCTGCACCCCCCTATACAGCTCTGCACCCCCCTATACAGCTCTGCACCCCCTATACAGCTCTGCACCCCCTATACAGCTCTGCACCCCCTATACAGCTCTGCACCCCCTATACAGCTCTGCACCCCCTATACAGCTCTGCACCCCCCTATACAGCTCTGCACCCCCCTATACAGCTCTGCACCCCCCTATACAGCTCTGCACCCCCCTATACAGCTCTGCACCCCCTATACAGCTCTGCACCCCCTATACAGCTCTGCACCCCCCTATACAGCTCTGCACCCCCCTATACAGCTCTGCACCCCCCTATACAGCTCTGCACCCCCTATACAGCTCTGCACCCCCCTATACAGCTCTGCACCCCCTATACACCTCTGCACCCCCTATACAGCTCTGCACCCCCCTATACAGCTCTGCACCCCCTATACAGCTCTGCACCTCCTATACAGCTCTGCACCCCCTATACAGCACCCCCTATACAGCTCTGCGCCTCCTATACAGTTCTGCACCTCCTATACAGATCTGCACCCCCTATACAGCTCTGCACCCCCTATACAGCTCTGCACCCCCTATACAGCTCTGCACCCCCTATACAGCTCTGCACCCCCTATACAGCTCTGCACCTCCTATACAGCTCTGCACCCCCTATACAGCTCTGCACCTCCTATACAGCTCTGCACCCCCTATACAGCTCTGCACCCCCTATACAGCTCTGCACCCCCTATACAGCACCCCCTATACAGCACCCCCCATACAGCTCTGCACCACCTATACAGCTCTGCGCCCCCTATACAGCTCTGTGCCCCCTATACAGCTCTGCGCCCCCTATACAGCTCTGCGCCCCTATACAGCTCTGCGCCCCCTATACAGCTCTGCGCCCCCTATACAGCTCTGCGCCTCCTATACAGCTCTGCGCCTCCTATACAGCTCTGCGCCTCCTATACAGCTCTGCACCCCCTATACAGCTCTGCACCCCCTATACAGCTCTGCACCCCCTATACAGCTCTGCACCCCCTATACAGCTCTGCACCCCCTATACAGCACCCCCTATACAGCTCTGCGCCTCCTATACAGCTCTGCGCCTCCTATACAGCTCTGCGCCTCCTATACAGCTCTGCACCCCCTATACAGCTCTGCGCCTCCTATACAGCTCTGCGCCTCCTATACAGCTCTGCGCCTCCTATACAGCTCTGCGCCCCCTATACAGCTCTGCACCCCCTATACAGCTCTGCACCTCCTATACAGCTCTCTGCACCTCCTATACAGCTCTCACCCCCCTATACAGCTCTGCGCCTCCTATACAGCTCTGCACCTCCTATACAGCACCTCCTATACAGCTCTTCGCCTCCTATACAGCTCTGCGCCTCCTATACAGCTCTGCACCTCCTATACAGCTCTGCGCCTCCTATACAGCACCTCCTATACAGCTCTGCGCCCCCTATACAGCTCTGCACCCCCTATACAGCTCAGCACCTCCTATACAGCTCTGCACCCCCCATACAGCTCTGCACCTCCTATACAGCTCTGCGCCTCCTATACAGCACCTCCTATACAGCTCTGTGCCTCCTGTACAGCTCTGCACCTCCTATACAGCTCTGCACCTCCTATACAGCTCTGCACCTCCTATACAGCTCTGCACCCCCTATACAGCTCTGCACCCCCTATACAGCTCTGCACCCCCCTATACAGCACCTCCTATACAGCTCTGCACCCCCTATACAGCTCTGCACCCCCTATACAGCTCTGCACCCCCCTATACAGCTCTGCACCTCCTATACAGCTCTGCACCTCCTATACAGCTCTGCACCCCCTATACAGCTCTGCACCCCCCTATACAGCTCTGCACCCCCCTATACAGCTCTGCACCCCCTATACAGCTCTGCACCCCCCTATACAGCTCTGCACCCCCCTATACAGCTCTGCGCCCCCTATACAGCTCTGCACCCCCCTATACAGCTCTGCACCTCCTATACAGCTCTGCACCTCCTATACAGCTCTGCACCTCCTATACAGCTCTGCACCTCCTATACAGCTCTGCACCCCCTATACAGCTCTGCACCCCCTATACAGCTCTGCACCCCCCTATACAGCACCTCCTATACAGCTCTGCACCCCCTATACAGCTCTGCACCCCCTATACAGCTCTGCGCCTCCTATACAGCTCTGCGCCTCCTATACAGCTCTGCGCCTCCTATACAGCTCTGCGCCTCCTATACAGCTCTGCGCCTCCTATACAGCTCTGCGCCCCCTATACAGCTCTGCACCTCCTATACAGCTCTCTGCACCTCCTATACAGCTCTCACCCCCCTATACAGCTCTGCGCCTCCTATACAGCTCTGCACCTCCTATACAGCACCTCCTATACAGCTCTTCGCCTCCTATACAGCTCTGCGCCTCCTATACAGCTCTGCACCTCCTATACAGCTCTGCGCCTCCTATACAGCACCTCCTATACAGCTCTGCGCCCCCTATACAGCTCTGCACCCCCTATACAGCTCAGCACCTCCTATACAGCTCTGCACCCCCCATACAGCTCTGCACCTCCTATACAGCTCTGCGCCTCCTATACAGCACCTCCTATACAGCTCTGTGCCTCCTGTACAGCTCTGCACCTCCTATACAGCACCTCCTATACAGCTCTGCGCCTCCTGTACAGCTCTGCACCTCCTATACAGCTCTGCACCTCCTATACAGCTCTGCACCTCCTATACAGCTCTGCACCTCCTATACAGCTCTGCACCTCCTATACAGCTCTGCACCTCCTATACAGCACCTCCTATACAGCTCAGCACCCCCTTTACAGCTCTGCACCCCCTATACAGCTCTGCACCCCCTATACAGCTCTGCACCTCCTATACAGCTCTGCACTTCCTATACAGCTCTGCGCCTCCTGTACAGCTCTTCGCCTCCTGTACAGCTCTTCACCTCCTATACAGCTCTGCGCCTCCTGTACAGCTCTGCACCCCCTATACAGCTCTGCGCCTCCTATACAGCTCTGCGCCTCCTGTACAGCTCTTCACCTCCTATACAGCTCTGCGCCTCCTATACAGCTCTGCGCCTCCTATACAGCTCTGCGCCTCCTATACAGCTCTGCGCCTCCTATACAGCTCTGCACCTCCTATACAGCTCTGCACCTCCTATACAGCTCTGCACCTCCTATACAGCTCTGCACCTCCTATACAGCTCTGCGCCTCCTATACAGCTCTGCGCCTCCTATACAGCTCTGCGCCTCCTATACAGCTCTGCGCCTCCTATACAGCTCTGCGCCTCCTATACAGCTCTGCGCCTCCTATACAGCTCTGCGCCTCCTATACAGCTCTGCACCTCCTATACAGCTCTGCGCCTCCTATACAGCTCTGCACCTCCTATACAGCACCTCCTATACAGCTCTGCGCCCCCTATACAGCTCTGCACCCCCTATACAGCTCTGCACCCCCCATACAGCTCTGCACCTCCTATACAGCTCAGCACCTCCTATACAGCTCTGCACCGCCTATACAGCACCTCCTATACAGCTCTGCGCCTCCTATACAGCACCTCCTATACAGCTCTGCGCCCCCTATACAGCTCTGCACCCCCTATACAGCTCTGCACCCCCCATACAGCTCTGCACCTCCTATACAGCTCAGCACCTCCTATACAGCTCTGCACCGCCTATACAGCACCTCCTATACAGCTCTGCGCCTCCTATACAGCACCTCCTATACAGCTCTGCGCCTCCTATACAGCACCTCTTATACAGCTCTGTGCCTCCTGTACAGCTCTGCACCTCCTATACAGCTCTGCGCCTCCTATACAGCTCTGCGCCTCCTGTACAGCTCTGCACCTCCTATACAGCTCTGCACCCCCTATACAGCTCTGCGCCTCCTGTACAGCTCTGCACCTCCTATACAGCTCTGCGCCTCCTATACAGCTCTGCGCCTCCTGTACAGCTCTGCACCCCCTATACAGCTCTGCACCTCCTATACAGCTCTGCACCTACTATACAGCTCTGCACCTACTATACAGCTCTGCACCCCCTATACAGCTCTGCACCTCCTATACAGCTCAGCACCCCCTATACAGCACCTCCTATACAGCTCTGCACCCCCTATACAGCTCTGCACTTCCTATACAGCTCTGCACCCCCCTATACAGCTCTGCACCCCCTGTACAGCTCTGCGCCTCCTATACAGCTCTGCGCCTCCTGTACAGCTCTGCGCCTCCTGTACAGCTCTGCGCCTCCTGTACAGCTCTGCGCCTCCTGTACAGCTCTTCACCTCCTATACAGCTCTGCGCCTCCTTATACAGCTCTGCACCTCTTATACAGCACACTGGGGTCCTGTGGTTTTCCCATTATACCGGGAAATGATTAGTATGCTGGTACTTATAGTCCGCCAGCCTCTGGGAATCCCATAGACAGGTTAAGCAGGGAGTCTAAATATTAACCCCTTCCAGATGTAGCCAATTTAGTTTTTCCATTGTATGTAATGACCCCGCCGTTCCACTGTAGGATATCCCTGCATGTGATGCAGCTGCCTAATAGGGGCGGGACCTGCAGCCGCGGGGACCTGAACATATTTTTCGACACTCGGTTAGCATGCTCAGATAACACCTCATCCCGACACGTTCCCTCGTGTCTACTACAGACCCCTCATATATTTGGGGTCTGGTCGCTGATCATGAAGTTGATGAATGGAAGCGACCGGGAGGCTCATCGCCGACGCTGAAGACCGATGTAATGAGAGTCTATGGGTGACTGTGGCCAGGAGGAAGTGAATGGGCGGCTGATGGCGCTGATCTGTCCCAGACCGCTCCAGGTCTACAGTGCTGGGGAAATAGCCAAACCCAACTCCGCGCGTGGCCATATTTGTATCTTCAGTGCTGTACACTCCTCATAGTTATCAGCTCCATGGAGAGGTGACCATTTATCACCAGAAAGTCCCTTTAAAGGGAACCTGTCACCCCCAAAATCAAAGTTGAGGTAATCCCACCGGCATCAGGGGCTTATCTACAGAATTCTGTAATGCTGTAGATAAGCCTCCGATGTAACCTGAAAGATGAGAAAAAGAGGTTAGATTATACTCACCTAGGGCAGTCCCGATCCGATGGGCGTCGCAGTGCGGGGCCTCCCATCTTCTTACGATGATGTCCTCTTGTCTTCACGCTCCGGCGTACTTTGTCCTGTTGAGGGCAGAGCAAAGTACTGCAGTGCGCAGGCGTCAGGCCTCTCTGACCTTTCCCGGTGCCTGCGCACTGCAGTACTTTGCTCTGCCCTCAACAGGGAAGACAAAGTACGCCTGTGCCGGAGCCGCAGCGTGGAAACAAGAAGAGGACGTCATCGTAAGAAGATGGGAGGCCTTCAGATCCTCCTTGGACGGATCATGGATGTCAGAAGGATGGAACACCTTACAGCCTTACTAAATGACTCGGTGGTGCGCTTCCAGGCTATATGGTCCCCGTGGGATTATTATGCAGCGGGATCCGACCTGTAGTGCGACTGAGTTCGGATTTGATTAATCGATTTAACTGAGGTTTTTCCCTTTTTTTTTTTTTTTTTTTCCCCTCTCTCTTTCCTCCCTTCCCTCTACCCCTTATTGTCTTGTCTTTGTCATTTACGTCTTTGTAGGTTATTGATGGCCTTATATCGTCTATATTGTTTATATCGTTTACTGTTCATGCATTCTATACAGAAACTAAATGCTTGTAAGACCCTGTTTTGTTCTAAAATGTTTTATAAAATAAAAATTTTATGGTTAAAAAAAAAAAGAAGATGGGAGGCCCCGGACCACGATGCCCATTAATCCCCCCAGGTGAGTATAATCAAACCTCTTTTTCTCATCTTTCAGGTTACATCGGGGGCTTATCTACATTCCAGAATGCTGTAGATAAGCCCCTGATGCCGGTGGGCTTAGCTCATCTTCCATTTTGGGGGTGACAGGTTCCCTTTAATACTGTGATCTACAATGACCAGAATGGCGCTGTTGGAAATGTTGGTGTTTGACCTTCTGATCTGCAGTCTGATAATTCCAGGAATATGGGCAGCTGCGATGGATGGAGACCTGATGAGAGTCCAGCAATTTATCGAGAAGGGCACAGATCCCAACCTGCCGGACAACTTTGGCTACACCGCCCTGGTGAGTGAGGCTGATGATCTGTATTATTTGTGTCATTTCTTCTAGGCCTCATTCCTTGTGTATTTTACGTCAGATCTGCCATCACTTGCAGTAGTCCAGCTTATGATGACCTTAGTCCAGGCCCAACGTCAGTATTCAATGGCCGCCATTTGTGAGGGCTATCCACCAGTACACAGGTCTACAGTTCCCTCGTTCGGCGGCCATAGAATATTGACGTGGACTGGACGGGTCCTGCAATGCATTCACGCTCCACTGATGACTTCTCAGATCGGCGGGGTCCGACACCCAGAACCATCGCCTATGAGCGGTAAGGATGTGGCTGTGCCTTTCAAATGAACACCTCGACACTTATCTCGTCCTTGTGGACCGTGACATCCTGGCGTCACTTACAGTGTAAGCTTTGCTTTTCATTAGCCATTTTTGTTTTATTTTTCATGTAGCACTATAGCAGCCGACATGGTCACTTACCAGTGTGCAGCTTTCTGCTGAAGAGCGGCGCTGACGGTAACGCCCAGACACATGGCGGCAGCACAGCCCTGCACCGTGCGGCATACTGCGGACACATCCAGGTAGTGCAGCTATTACTGGAGAGTGGGGCCGACCCTATGAAGACGGACTCGGACCGGAGGACGGTGCTGCACAAGGTAATCTCTTCACACCGCTTCTGTACTTTTGTTTAGGGCTCTTTCAGATGTCCGATGTTGGATCGCAGGGCACAGACTGGCCGCACTACTCCTGACCCGAACGTGATGGCTGAATAGAAATGTGTGAAGCTGTAACATTCAGGTCATATGTGCGGCCAAGTCCGTGCCCTGCGATCCAACATCGGACCGATTATCACAGACCACTGAAGGAGACCTTGTTTATACCCCATCTTTTACTTCTGTACTGTGACTTGCATGATCTGTGAAGTAACCACTAAGTAAATTAAAGCACCACCCCGGAGTTTTTTTTTTACATATTATCTCACCATGAAGTGGTGCCACTAATGCAAGTTCTCTGCCCCTAGTAATATACTTACCAGCTGCCATCCTCTTGTTCTCAGCGCCGCTCCTGATGTCTTCTCCCAGTTGAGACCTAAGGGAAACAAAATGGATAAAACGTTGATTTACTCTGCGCTGCTGAATAACTGGAAGTCCGGGTGTACGATCAGTATAAAATGTGGTTTTATTCAACGCGTTTCAAAGTTCTAAGACTTCTTCATCAGGAAACACCACACGTCTTGATGGAGAAGTCTTAGAACTTTGAAACGCGTTGAATTAAACCACATTTTATGCTGATAGTACGATCCAGCAGCGCAGAGTAAATCGACGTTTTTTCCCATTTTTTTTCCCTTCGGTTGGTCACTATTGGACCTGTGGATCTGCTGCAGCGAATACTTCTAAAAGCTAAATTGTCTGTGAGCGCCAGAAGGAGACTCTCATAGACCTACATTGTGACCGTTACCTCTGACTTGGGGCAGTCAGGAGCTGTGATCACAAGATGGCGAAGTGGCGCCTGGAATAGCAGAAGATGGCGGCTGATAAGTATATTACTGGGGGCAAGGATTATTGGTCCAGCGCTGAAGTGGTGCTGTAACCTGAGGATGCGGTGGGTATATATACTTACGTGTTCTGTTTCTTGGACAGGCAGCAGAAGGTGGTCACCGGGAGCTGACCCTCTACCTTCTACAACACTGTAAGGGGCTCTTGGATGTAAAAGACTGCAGAGGACACTCGGCCGCAGACCTCGCGCCGTCCAGTATGGCGGATGTGTTTTCCTCTTAAGACTTTGGAGAGATCTCCTTACACCATATGGCTGCTGGCTTCGCTGACAAGAACATTCTCCAACCGCATGAGGGCGGCACAGTGGGATGATGGGACTGGAGGGACGTCCTCATTACGTGATGTGGGGCAGAGTGGATGAAAAAGAAGTCCCTTTTGGGTGTGCGCACATGGAGGGCGGGTGGAGAATCTACAGCTCATTCAGGAGGAACTGTTAAAGCATTGTCCTACTAACATCTATCCGCAGGATCCATGCTAAATGTATGCGGGCTGGGGTCTGACCACTGATTGTGGAAATATGGCGGAAGGGGACAAGTCCTGTGTGACTGAAGCGTTTCTAAGCATGTGCACTTCTTCATGTACCATCACAGGAGTTATACAGTACAGGGGTATGTGCACACGCTAAGTGTTTGCTGCATCTTGGCAGGAAAAACTGGGCGGCAAAAACGTGGTATGTTTTTGTTGCAGATTTTTCCCCTGCTCATGAGTATGGTTGAAATATGCAGCAAAAACGCTGAAAGAATTACCATCCTGCAGCTCTAAATCTGCAAGTCACAAGTAAGCAATGTGTGCATGAGACTTCAGGATTCTCGCTGACATCAGGAAACCCTTCAGATTTTGTGACAAACCTGCACTGATAAAATGCAGCGTGTGCACACAGCCTTTGGCCACGTTCCCGCGATGAGCTTTTGCTAAGTGTGGAAATTCTGCATCAAGAACTCATCGTTTAAATTAGATTCCCTGTGTTTTTGACACTACAGTTTTTCTCTCTTGTTGGGGTGTCATGCTTTGCTTTCTTGTATTTGGCTTTGACTTGCTTAGGTGTGGATTTCATGTGTTTACGCCTCAAACCACATTTGCGTCTTATCTGCGGAATTTGCACACTTAATGTAGGTCTATGGGGAAATTTCACATAGAAAACTTATTAAATTGACATGCTGAGGCTTTGAGACACGCACCGTAGGTCAGTTTACACTGCGTTAAAAAGAAGAACAGTGTGCAAGAGATTTCCATAAGTCCCATCAACTTTGCTGGATCTGTAAGACAAGTTTCTGACAAAGCAAAAATCTGCAGCTATGAAAGCTCTTTGTGGGAACGTGGCCTTAGGCTATGTGCACACGTTGCAGATTTTGCTGCGGATCCGCAGCGCATTGGCCACTGCAGATTTGAAGCAGTTTTCCATGAGTTTACAGTACCATGTTAAAATCCGCAGTGCACATGCTGCGGAAAAAAAAACACGCAGAAACGTAGCGTTGTTTATTCTGCAGCGGTTTACACCTGCTGTATAATAGGAATCCGCAAAAAAAAAATCGCGGTAATTCCACAAGAAATCTGCAGTGTGAATTACCTGCGGATTTAACAAAATTAGTCAGGAAAAATCTGCACCACTTTCCGCAACGTGTGCACATGGCCTTACAGAAGCATGCCTAACCAAAATGTTTTGCCCTCAACCTTTCTAGATGTGTAGCGTAAGCAGGGCTGTAGAATCAGTAAGCCAAACCTCCGACTCCTCAATTTACCTGACTCCATAAAAATGGGCTCCGACTCCATAGCCCTGAGCGGAAGTGCCGCTCCGATCCTCTTCTGACTTGTATCACTTTGATTCCCACTTGCTGGATCACACTGGTGCTTGTGTGCGAAATGCAAATCTATGGAGCCAGATTCTGACGCTCCATAGACCTAAATTGTAAGGCTGTGTGCACACGTTGCGGTTTTTCCCCATAAAAACGCTATAAAACCCCCGCATACAATAAGCATCCCATCATTTAGAATGAATTCCGCATGTTTTGTGCACATGATGCGTTTTTTTTTTCCATGAAAAAAATGCATCGCGGTAAAAACCGCAGCATGTTCATTAATTTTGCGTTTTTTTTGCGGATTTCCCACTACAAAATGCATTGGGAAGTGTCGCGGCAAAACCGTGTGCGGTTTTCTTGCGGATTTCTTACAGAAAACTACCGTTTTTTATCAGGAATTTTCTGCGAGAAATCCTGAACGTGTGCACATAGCCGAAAAGTGACTTCTGGTTCTCACACAAACTCCAGTGTGATCCGGCCGGTGGGAACTGAGGTCACACGACTTAGAAGAGGATCGGAGCTGCGCTGAAAACGGGGGGCAGGCGGCGATTAGTATTTTAGTTCACTTTTATCCTACACATCTAGAAAGTTTTAGGACATAAATGTGTCCGCCTTAAACCTTTCTAGATGTGTAGGGTAAGTGCATTAAAATAGCAATCTCCGCCTTCTCCAGTTTCCATCTGTCCATTATAGGATCCTACTGTAAAGAAACGTATGGTAGCAGTGTCATGTAGTGGCCCGTCCAGGAAATCAGTCTACTGCTCTTTCCTGTGGAGGAAAGCAAATGGTGCACTGGAACATGGAGGCTGAAAGAACATACTTTTAGCCTCCATCTCATATATGGTCACCTACTCCCTGTGTATATTGAAGGCGAGGTGCATAGATGCAAAGTGCACTTATCACAACAGGGAACTTTCTCGGGATCAGTGGTGGTGTCAGCGGACCGACCCCTTGGTGAATATATACTTATTTCTGGGGCTAGGTGGATCCAGATTGCAATGAATAGGATAAAATCCAGGGCAAATCTGCGTCACAACCCGCCTGATGTACAGGTAGGGTCGCAGAAGACGTTTCCATGTAGTTATCACACACCACAGGTCAGGAGGATAAATTGTTTTCATAGTCATAAATGCTTCCAATTTCCAGCCCCGGAATACAAAATAAACATATAGCATATCTATGTATAGATCCTATAAAGTAGTACTACACCTTCACGAGCTTCAGGCGCTCCCTCTCCAGGAGACATGGCAGCAGCGCTGCTGTAACACTATGTACACACTGTTCTGAGGACGGAGGCGCTACAAGAAATGTCTGCAGAGAGGTGGTGGCCCTGTGACCTGCCAGGGAAATCCACCACCTTAATTCACACAGTACTGGTCATGGTAGAAAATGGCACATTGAAATGGCATCGGTAAGACACTGTCCACTCCGGTGAGGAGGTCCATGTTTGATCCCAGGATTCTCGGGTGAGGTAAGGGTGGTCAGGGGGACTTCTCCTCCGCCCGCCGCTGCATCCCAGCATCATTCTTTACTTCCTTCTTGGTTTCTAGAAGGTCAAAAATATAGTTATCATGTGGCTCCATGTCCGGCGGCTTCTTGTAAAACACTCATGTCACACAGAGGAGAAGATTTGCAAATACTGAAATGTAAATTCTTGATGCAGTCACACCCAAAATCTCAATGGACACGAAAAAGTCAGGAACGTGTTGTCAGTTCAAGTGCTGAACAGATAAAGTGAACATTGACCCCACACACATGGTGGAAGATGCGGGCCGCACACATGACCCACTGAGGGACAGTGCAACCAGTGAGCCATGAGGATCCACAGAAACGGGAACGTTACAGGGGCATTCCCAAGTATGAAAGTGATGACCGAGCAGTGACGTATTCTGTCACTTGGTATATAAAGAGGAGAAAAAGGTAGGCCTTATACCTCTTTATATACTTGGTATTTGTTTAGTCCTTGGTTTGAGTCCCACCGACCGTGGTGCCCCCATTAACTCCTTGCCTGGTACTCTGTCACTTGGTGGTCTCATCACGAGTACCGATTTTGCTCTGCGTCCTTAGAGAGATGCAGTCACCACGATTTTGCATGTTAAAGTAAAAGCATGGCGCTGCTATACAGATTCAATAGTGAAGAAATCCGCATCCTGGTTGTTCTTTAATCCACATTTGAAGTCTGAGTGTAATAACCTTTTTGGAGCATGGTGGCGGGACTGTGGGTAGGGTCTTCGGCTCTGCCCCGGCCTCTCCATCTGCCTCTGGTGTCTGTATGTGCTTGATTTTTTTGACGTTCACAGGGGCACCATCCTTCCTGCAGGCAGCGCTTACACAGATTCTTAAGTAAAATGGCGCCGGATGCGCAAATTCAGATGTCGGCTCAATCATCTCAATATGCGTAAGTGCTGCCATTTTACTGAAGACTGCCAGAAGATGAACCTGTGCAACCCTTAAAAAAGGAGGTTCATGCAGACATCACAGGGAGGTGAAAGGGCCGGGGCAGAGCCGAAGACCCCACCCGTAGTCCCATCCCTATGCACCGAAAGGTTATTCCACCCAAACTTCAAATGCAGATTTCATCACTAAATGTATCTAACAAAGAAGAGAGGTGGAGATAGAGGGGAAAACAAGCAGGTGAGACGGTGACCTTATGTTTGGCCCCGCCGTAGTGCACTGAGTGCCTGGACTTGGTGTGAACAGTTATTCTGCACTGACAGTTCCTATAAAGTGTGGAAACGCTAGAGCCAAAAATGTCATCTATGTAGTAACTTTACCACATACAATATGGAAGAAATAAAATAATTTTGTTAATAATGCTGTGTATACGAGTTCTACAACTGATGCTTTTTTTAATGAGCATTTATTAAATTCCAGTGATGAGCTCAGGGTGTAATTTTTCTTCACCTATATAAAACTTTTTCTTGGTAAATGAGCAGAAGATACTTTTATATTAAATATTGTTTTATGCATTTTCAGGAGCACACTGATCCCCTGCCCCGATGCTTGCTAGGAGGCGGTGCGCACCCGATGATGCGTCGGTCATGCTGCTGGCCTGACCCGTCATAGTCCAGGCAGTGCGCTCTGCTGCTGGCCTGACCCGTCATAGTGCAGGCGATGCGCTCTGCTGCTGGCCTGACCCGTCATAGTCCAGGCGGTGCGCTCTGCTGCTGGCCTGACCCGTCATAGTCCAGGCGGTGCGCTCCGCTGCTGGCCTGACCCGTCATAGTCCAGGCGGTGCGCTCCGCTGCTGGCCTGACCCGTCATAGCCCAGGCGGTGCGCTCCGCTGCTGGCCTGACCCGTCATAGCCCAGGCAGTGCGCTCCGCTGCTGGCCTGACCCGTCATAGCCCAGGCAGTGCGCTCCGCTGCTGGCCTGACCCGTCATAGCCCAGGCAGTGCGCTCCGCTGCTGGCCTGACCCGTCATAGCCCAGGCAGTGCGCTCTGCTGCTGACGCAGAATCAGAGGTGCACTGGGGGACAGAAGACGGCACCAGAGCAGAGCATGCAAATCAAACTGCTTGGAACTGCGTTTCTTGCATAGGAACCGGCCACCTCTGAAACAAGCACTAAACTTATTGAGAACGGGAAGGGTTTCTTTTTTTTTTTTAAAGAGGCAGCAAATTACAATGTTAATTGACTTTACATGCAACTATTTTAGAAGATGAGACCACCCCTATACTTGGAGATATTTAGTGTATCATATCTGCAAATCATATTGTGGTCAGTTTAGCAGAAAAAGAGAAAAGCCACATAGCTGTAGCCAGATTTCTAAGAAAGCAGAGCTTGTAACTCAGCCACATCCATAGTAGACTGGCTGCTCGCCCTGCCACAGTGATTCAGGCTCCACAATGTGATTTTCTCACGTTTCAAGAGGAAAAATGGTGATCTGCAGCCGGGCACACTGCGTCCATTGTTACCCATCACACCGCTCCTCTTCTGGTGCAGGGAGTATTGGAACCTACCTGACAAAGGCGTCTTTATCTGTGGTAAATGCTGCGGAGAACATCAGGCAGAAGACAACGGCATTTTGTTTTCCTATTGTGCAAATCAATGTGCCATAAAGCGGATGAATGTGGCAAAGAGCAGCAGCGAGATTCTGCAGACCCAGCGTGACCCAGAGAGCAGAAGGGGCACCCGAGCGCTGTGGGCAATGGATTCTCAAACAGACTTATCATTTCATTATTTTTCATGCTCAAAAGGAATCATCAAAACCCAACTTATTATATAAATTTGTTTTTTTAGATTAAAGTGGTTGTCTGGCCTAGGGGAACAAGTCTACAGCCCCTGAGTCTACAGACCTGTGCATCTCCACAGCACACGCACCGTATGGTGCTGGGAATGAACAGTCATGTGACCACTAGCATGTGATCTGAAAACGTCACATTCCGACTAGACGTGCGACGGCCTCATTCAATGCAAGTATATTGAGCAAAACTGGTAACAGTCTAGTCGGAATATGGCCGGGAGTATGCACACGCGATCACATGACCGCCCACTTCTGGCAGTGGAGAATTCTCAGCGCACAGTCATAGTACCATAAGGTCGGACAACCCCTTTAAATTTAATTTTTAATTTTTTTGGCAGTTGTAAATGAGAACTTTCAGCAATTATACACTTGGTCTTTTTAAACATGGACACTGTAGTTTGCATTAAAGCATCTAATGAGCGTGTGAAAAAATTCTTCTGAATTCAGGGGCTGCAGGGTCATCTTTTGTGATTCCTAGATCCTGTGTTAACAGCTGCGTACAGAGGAGTTGTCAGTCTGTGTAACCATACCTCTGATATTAAGTAAAACTGCTCTAAAAGACCCTTGGAATGAAACTTTATGTACTGTTCCCAAAACTAATGGCGGCAATGCTCTGGCACAAAAGATCAGTTTATTTAGTGCGATACCAACGTGGAGATTTTTTGTAATCTACGAGATCTCCTTGCAGGGATCCAGCTGTGTAGGACTTTCCAATACTGGAGTCAAAGGCGCCTGACGTAGCTAACGGAAGCCCCGCAACATACTGGCGGGAAGCGCTGACGCCGCATGTGGCCGCTAGCCCAGGTAGGGTGTCTAGAGACAGGAGATGACAATTGGAAACTAGTTCCCTGCTAGAGCAAACTATACTAGCTTTTCTTTCATACAAGGCCACTACTATTTTCACCTTTCTAATGCTCACCAAATATTAGTACACCCCCCTTTGAAAAGTAAGACTTAATGTCTCACTGAACAACGATTTCCAAAATGGACAGTTCCTGACAAATCTGTTGGGTTGTACTCATTTATGCCAAGCACTGTACAGAGACGGAAGATTTTTTCTGTCTCCCCCTCTAATAGTGATCTGAATGCGGGGGCTTGGGTTCTGTCCCCATTGGGTTCTCATGCAATTTCATGGACATTGTCAGACAGATAAAATATGTGACGCAGAAGAAATCATTGTCCTGATGCTTCTAGGCGTGGGATAGAGCACAGCAAACAGCAATGTGGAAAGGGAATCTATCACTCAGGGCTTTCCATCTACTCAGGAAATTTACTCCATCATTTCTGGCTTCAGTGTCTGTCCGGCTTATGGCTTCATTTTCCAATCTAGCATAGCATACTGATTAAGGCTGTGCACACATTGCAGATTTTTCACTTTTTTCGCTATAAAAACGCGGAAAAAAAACGCATACATTATGCATCCCATCATTTAGAATGCATTCCGCAATTTTTGTGCACGTGATGCGTTTTTTTTTGTTCATTAATTTTGCGGATTTTTTTTGCGTATTTCCCACTATATTATTGCTTTGGGAACCTCCGGGACAAAAAAAAAAAAAAAAACGCACCAAAAACGCATGCAGATTTCTTGCAGAAAGTGTCTGGTTTTCCTCAAGAAATTTCTGCAAGAAATCCTGACCGTGTGCACATAGCCTTACATTTCTTCTTTTAAAGTGGTTTTCCAGCTTCAGAAAAACAACCCGTGCTTGCGCACTACCCTGGCGCCAGCATTCAGTCTGTGCCCCTGCCCTGGGTTCCGTTTATCTGTAGCTCCAACTTTTCGTCGACAACGCTGCGGGCAATCTGAGCCCAATGCTTGGCAGCAGCGGTGCTGACGGGATGTCAGAGCGACAGCCAGACGGGCAGTGGTGGAGACTCAGAGCTGAAACTGAGGGCTGCACATTAGGCAGGATTATTATTATCAGTATTTTAATTTTTTTCCCAAAAAACCCTGCATCTGGGGATATTTTTCTGAAACCCAGTAACCACAGTGTTCCTTTTACACTACAGCCACCATCTTTAATGCCTTTGTACAGCATTCTAGCAGGATATATACAAGTCCCACGTGCCCTCTACATCAATTTTTTTTTCTAATCTTCCCATACAGCGGGAAGGCGGTCGGGGTCGCTTGTCTTGGTTCAGTGTCTCCGCTGTCCTGCCAGTCCGTCCTCCTTCCCCCTTTCATGTAGCTGACGCGTCCCCCCTCATCCAGTGCCCCCAATCGCGCTCCTGCGCAGGCGTACACCACTCTAAGCACTGTAATGAGCATGCACCACCTTTACTTCTAGGTCATCCGCATTCTTGGGCCTCTCCTAGGGCATGTGCTTTACAGTACTTTGGCAGGGGCAGAGCGACTTATGCCTGCACAGGAGCTAGAAAGAGGACAGACATCCACATGAAGCAAGGTGAGAGGACAAGCCAGAACAGGACGCCCATTGGACCAGCAAGGTGGGAAGAATGTAATTTTGTAGCGGGCAGGTGGGACTTGTATACGTCTTGCTAGAATACTGTAAAAAAGGCATTAAAAGGCGGTGGCCGTAGTGTATATAGGGGAAACCTGGTGACAGGTTCCCTTTAAATGACCGAGTCAGATCAGATCAATAACCTGATGCAGTCGGCCAGCGTGCTGTAGATAATTAAATGTTATCTGCATCTTCAGAACAAATATCGAAAAGACTGGAATGAAACGCTGGCTAAAATCATGGAGAAAGTTAAGAAGAAAAAAAACCCCCATGATAGATTCCCTTTAACTCACTCAATGTGCAGGCGAGATGGTGCAGCAAGCGGAGGAAGACGATGGGTGCACTGATCAACAAGAGCACAACACATAGATGATATATAGTTACCTCTGCGATACCAGCCATTAGCTGACACTCTCTATTGTGCCCATAAGTGGAGTGCTGAAAACCAGTGCTGGAAATAGACAGGGTTACAAAGAAGAACAATGATGAGACCAGGGGCACGACACGTGGTCCTCACCGGGGGACCCCACAAACTGAGGCAGGAAGAAGAGACCTTGTAGAAGACTTCCAGACAAATCTGTGGCCAAACCAGTCTATGACACCATTAATAGCCATTGTAGTAAAAATGACAGATAAAAAGCAATATTGAAAAATAAAAACCGGAGTTAAACTGCGGGGAATTTTCTGCATTTGAGCCCTAAACCATCAGCACAATGCTCCAATGTAACACACAGTAACACATGCTGGTCCCCCTCGGTCTGGGGATGAGGACGTGTAATCCCACAGTCACTTGTGGATTTTAAGTGCAACATTTGGCCCGAATAATTCAGAATAATTAACCCTCGTGTGACCCTGGGGGCAGAGCACTTTCCTGTCTTCTCCAGAATCGGGGCGGCGAATCCCTCCGGAGCCAAAGTTCTCATAATCACACACTCCGGGGGCAGCGAGCCACATTACTGTAACCCCTTCATGACAGAGCCGGCTTTAAGCCTCCGTTTTCTAAAAGCCATCACTTTATTTTTTCCTGTTAATGAAGCAGTTTGAGAACTCGTAGGACGAGTTGTGGTTTCAACATCACGGACTTTACCATAAAAAGTACCGAAACTCGGCAAGTCATTCACACTGCAGATAAATATAGATATCTAGCTTTTATTTATTTTAAAAATTTCCGCATTTGTGTTTTGGATTGTTTTAATGGTATTCATTGTTCAGGGAAAAAAAAACAAAAAAAAAAACGACCTGTTAACACGAACCTCAATATCGGCACAGTTACAATGATACCAAACATGCATGTGGGTTGTTTTTTTTTTTATGTTTTAGTGGTTTAAAGAAATTCCGAAATTTGTGCAAAAAAAATTTTTTTTTCAGCTGTGTGCCTTTACGATTTTCCATTTTTTAGATTGAGAAAAAAAAACAAAAAAAAAACACAACCTTGGAAAGAATGAAAACTTTGCAAGGAAATGTGAACACCTGACGTCAGTTCACTATACAGCCTAAAAGCATAGCAAAACCGCTCAAAAAGACCCCCCCTTATCCAAATCACATTTCTTGTGACAGATTTGTATAATATACAAGTAGGCCTTTTTTGAAGATGAATCCCCCCCAAAAAATGACAATTTTTAAAGCAAGTCTGCATGGCCGCCTCCACGAGGCTTCACAATATTATGCCTGGAAATCCCATAATAGAACACATTCCATTTTTGCCATTTGCCGTACGTACCTGTACCTGTGCCGGCGTTCTTGTCATTCAGCAGCTGAGTCTGGCTGGTTGGAAATATCCTCAGTTCTATGCTGTCGGGAGACTGAGCACTGAAGTGCGAGTGCGAGGTCCGGAGAGCGTTCAGGTACTGCAGCCGGGAGACCTGAGTAATGGCGACCCATGTGTTAGGCGTTCAGCAGAACATTGGCGCCATACCTTTGTTAACCCGCATTGGCGCCATACCTTTATTATCCCGCATTGGCGCCATACCTCAATTATCCCACATTGACGCCATACCTTAATTATCTGTTATGATGCGGTGGTCTAGGAGCAACATGGAACAAGCTCTGAAGGAAGTGGTAACTGTACTGACCGCAGTCCCTAAGCTCAACACAACACTAGAAGTAGCCGTGGAATGCTATTAACTCTCCCTAGGCATCTCGTCACAGCCTAAGAGCTAACTACCCCTAAAGAAAGAAGCAGGAAAGCTATCTTGCCTCAGAGAAAATCCCCAAAGGATAGATTAGCCCCCCACAAATAATGACTGTGAGTGGAGAGGGAAAAGACATACACAGAATGAAACCAGGATGAGCACAGGAGGCCAGTCTAGCTTGATAGATAGGACAGGATGGAATACTGTGCAGTCAGTATAAAACACTACAAAAATCCACGCAGAGTTTACAAAAAAAATCTCCACACCTGACTAAAGGTGTGGAGGGTAAATCTGCTTCCCAGAGCTTCCAGCAAGACAGAATTAATTCATACAGATAACGCTGGACAAACATAGAAAGCACTGAACGGATAAGTCCACAATCTGTGAACAGAAAAGCGCAAGCAAAAACTTAGCTTTGCTGAACTGGTCAGGATAACAGGGAAATCCAAAGAGATGTGAATCCAACCAGGAACCATTTACAAGTGGCACTGGCTGAAGAAAGAGCCAGGCATAAATAGCCGAGCAGAAGAGACGATAGTGGAGGCAGCTGATGACAGCTAACTCCAAGGAGCAGCCATACCACTTGAAACCACAAGAGGGAGCCCAAGAGCAGAACTCACAAAAGTGCCACTTACAACCACCGGAGGGAGTCCAAGAGCAGAATTCACAACAATTATCCCACATTGGCGCCATACCTTTATTATCCCACATTGGGGCCATACCTTTATTATCCCACATTGGCGCCATACCTTTATTATCCCGCATTGGGGCCATACCTTTATTATCCCACATTGGCGCCATACCTTTATTATCCCACATTGGCGCCATACCTTTATTATCCCACATTGGCGCCATACCTTTATTATCCCGCATTGGGGCCATACCTTTATTATCCCGCATTGGCGCCATACCTTTATTATCCCGCATTGAGGCCATACCTTTATTATCCCACCAGAGCCTAAGGACGCATGACGCTATGGAAAGCATTAGCGCTGCTTCCACCTTACAGATCACTATGGATGAAGGGTCATCATTGGATCATAGCATTTTTTTGCCGAATCCACAGGACAGGTGGATTACTAGCTCCCACCGCTGTGCTGAGAAATCGAGAAGTCCCCACTGAATGTAAGTCTATGAGAGCCAGAACGAGACTGTCAGACTAAGGCCGGGGTCACGCTAGCATATGGCATCCGATGTGATATGCTAATGACCATCAGCTCCATCTCTACTGCAAAAGTGAGCCGAGTGTCAGTGCTCCGATCCTCTCGCATGACAGGATGTTAGCACAGGTGCAGAGGAGACAAAGAAAGAAATTTCTCCATCTCCTCCATTGCCGATGTCTGCGGCAATCGCCCTGCAGTCAGGTGACATCCAAGTGCAGTGCTATGTTTCCCATGCACCATAAACTTGAATGGGTGAGAGCGATCAGATTCGCACAGCCATTAGCAGCATGCTGTAATGGTTTTCAAACCAGCATGAGAAAATAATCGCACGTGTGCACTGCCCCATGGAGTAACACTAGTCCCGAGTGCAATCCGATTTTTTTATCGGATTGCACTCGTCTGATTTAGTCGCTCATGTGAGCTTGTGACCGTTACCACTGACTTCTGCTCAGTCAGAAGTTGCAATCAAAAGATGGTGGATGGAGATCGGAGAGACACTGGGAAGAGCTGAAGACAGCAGGTGGTAAAGCTTATTACTAGGGGCAGGTAACATGGGTTAGTGATGCCACTCCAGCGTTAACACACACAGCTTTAAGAGAAGGTTTGTTCCTCACCTTGATTATCTGAAGGTCTGATAAGGCTCTGACAGAATAGTCTGGACAGTAGAAGCCAGAATCTGCAGACTCGCTTTGGTCTTGACTATTGGTAGGAGTTTGGTGACCTAATAAATAAATTATACTGTATTAAGAATAGGTCCTGTATCTACAGGTATAGATTCATATCCGTGTGGTCTGGGACTGTTGGTTATGATGTTCTTACCTACTAGGCAGGGGCTCAGTGCAGCCACCCCAAAGTATGTAAATGCCCCATTCTCAAACCGAAGACCTTCTTTTCCAATTTCCACCTGTACTCTGCCCTGAAAGTCAAATACACCAAGTCAGATAACTAGATTTGAAGTTAAGCCTCCAAAAATCCAGTGTCTTCCACACTCACCTGCAGAATGAGAATAAAGTAGTCCACGGGCTGGCTTCGCAGGTACAGGTAGTGTTCAGAGGCAAGGCGGTCACTGTCGTCAAACTTCACCTCTTGGGTGACCCCTGGAAGCTTCAATAAGTGCAAGAGGACCTTTTCTGACACTCGGGAAGTGCTGAACAGCTCCACTTCTAGCAACGAGAACAAGACGGCTCAGAGTTAGTGGTTTTCTGCTCTGTGCTTTTTACAACCACACTAGCAAAAAGGACAGGAGGAGATCAGTCAGCGCAGAACTTTACACTGCCCCGATTCGGCTGCCACTGAGGACCAAATTGGACAACCTGATATTGACCCATTTACTCACCTCTATCGTGTACCCTTTGATCCTTTTTCTTACATCGTACTGCAAACACTAACGATCTACTCTAAGCAATGTTTTCGACAACGAGATGCAACGCAAAAAAAGGCCAAACCTTAAAGACCTTCTCACAAGAGGACGCGTCAAAGCTGCTTCTTCACATTGAAGGGTCTTTGTCAGAAATGTTGTATTCAGGATTGTGAGGCACTACAATGCAAGTGTCAAGAGGAACATTCCTAGGGAAGAAAATTAAGGAAAAAAAAAAAATTACCTTGCGACAAGAAGCGCTGCGTCGCCAGTAAGAGTTGGGGTGACAGCTTGACTTTCTGTTCTGTGTCTGCGGTCTTGAAGAACGACAGGTCTTCCCCACCACGAGGCATGGCCATAGGCTGCACTCGGGGACGTTTTTTCTTCACATTCTGCTCTACAAAGGAAGGTGGATACCAAACGTTTGCTCTTGTGACCCATCACTTGGTTTATCATCATTAGCGATCACACCAGACGCTTCACCTTTACAGAGCTGGCCTTACACATGGAAGGTGTGCCATCTTTACTATAAACATGAAGGACGTGCATGGTTATCTCCCACCAAGCAAAGGGACAACTTGCCGGCAGCAGAATAGATTCTATGCAAAGAATGTGTTTTCTGGGAGATGAATCAAGAGGACACAATTACATTTCTTTTTTTTTTTGGCATACATTTGGCGTATGTGGCAAGACAGTTACTATCGGACACAAAAAACTTATCCACGATTCCTTTGCACCAAAAAAAGTTGTCCTTCAGGTCTACGCGGTGCCAGTATGGCTCAACATGTCCCAGTATAGGAAAGTGTAGTTCACCATGCTTTCTTACGCAGTGGGGCACAGAAAAAAGTACGGTAAGTATGCCATGGTGGCAATCCTCGCAGAGCTGGGGTCCTGGGTTTAATGTGACCAAGAGCATCATCTGCACAGAGTAGACATGTTCTGCCCGTGTTTATATGGTTTTCCAACATGTACAAGTTTTCTCCCACACAAAAATTCATTGAGATTAACTTGCATCCCTGTAAAATGCTGGGCGACTAAATGGCAACCATTGCCCTCACCCTGCCCTGCAGCTCTCTACTGCTGGGTTTAAATGGAATTTTTTCAGAAGTGGATTTGGGGGGGGGGGGGGTGAATATTGTTTGACAGGCTCTCCCTATTTATTCCGATGTTAACCCTCTCTGCCGTTTGAGCGGTTTTTCATGGTCTCCCCCCGTTTTCAGGTTTTGGATGCAATGTACACGCAGCTCCTGCACGCATTGGTAACGTGAACGAAGCATAGTCACGTCAGTAATGGGCGAGTGTGACCGATCTCTACCCGACCCACGCTATATAACGCCTGTATCACAGGATTACAGAGGAGCACCAATACACCAATATCATACACTTGGATGATACAAGTTATAAAAAGACACATGCAAAAAGATTGGCAGGTCGGACGTCAATGCTAGTATGGTACTCTGCGACAGTCGGACCAAGGTAATGTGAACTTCCTTGGCGCCTCTTGTGATTATTAGACCCCCGCGACAGTCTGACGTGGGCGCTGGACCAGGGTTTAGCATCCACACCACCAGATCAATGCTAGGCAATCATGCCGTGCACAGCGGGTCGGGTTCAGACCAGCATGGACAACACACAGATCGGGGAACATAACCACTGCTGCGGCCATGAAGGTCCACATTTACCGTGGGCCTCAATTAGTGAATATTAGAAGATGGCAATCCCAGAGCCACTGCCCCCTCTGCATGTGACCATTTCCACCAGACCCCTACAGCCTCGCTCCTTACTGCAGTCTTCCGACTCATCCAGAATCTCGGATTTTATTATTTCTTCAATAACGTCTTCCAAAGTGACCAGACCCATCACCTCATAGAAGGGGTCTCCTTCTCCTTCGTTGTTCACCTTCTGTACAATGGCCATGTGGGACTTGCCTGGGAAAACAAGGTATGAACACAAAACAACAGGACATGATTATCTAGGAGATTTTCAGAAAGGTGGTGGTTTGAATACCTGTTTACTCAGGCAGACTGAAGCAGTATACTACAGTAGATCGCTCAGTTCACATTGGCTGCAATAGTTTTCAGGAGTGCGAGTCCTGTTTACACAGAACGATGCACCACCGAGAGTGATTATTCCTTTTTTTCTTCTTACGATGACGTCCTCTTCTGGCCTTCACGCTGCGGCTCCGGTGCAGGCGTACTTTGTCGGCCTTGTTGAGGGCAGACAAAGTACGCCGGAGCCGCAGCATGAAGACAAGAGGATGTGATCGTAAGAAGATGGGAGGCCCCGGACAGGACGCCCATCGGACTGAACCAGAAGCGGGACCGCCCCTGGGTGAGTATAATCTAACCTCTTTTTCTCATCTTTCAGGTTACATCGGGGGCTTATCTACAACATCACAGAATGCTGTAGATAAGCCCCTGATGCTGGTGGGCTTAGCTCATCTTCGATTTTGGGGGTGACAGGTTCCCTTTAATAACCTGAGAAGATCCATGGTGGACCCTTACTAAATCTAGCAGAGCTTCCCCTGCTTTATTCAGCGTTTGACAGCGGACATGGATATTTGCATACAGACCCTTCCTGGGCATAATCAGAAGCCCTCACCCTTCTTGAACTCCTCCAGCACGGCGTCCAGCTTGGTGTCACTGAAGACAAAGTGGACCGGGTGACTGTAGAAACGTGTAATGGTGCTCAGAGGGGTGCAATCTTCGGGGTCCACAAAAGCCAAATCTTTCAAGTAGAGGATGTCCACAATGTTGGATTGCTCGTTCTCATACACGGGAATACGGGTGTAGCCGCTCTCCATGATGCTGGACATGGTGTTGAAGTCTAACAGGGCATCGCCGGGTAGCATGAAGCAGTCTTTCACAGGGGTTAATATGTCTTCCACCGTCCTGTTCCTCAGCGCCCCCTTGCTGAACTCGTCCCGCACCAGCTCGCTGTAGGGGTCTCCACATCGGGCCAGTTCTAGGATCCGCAGTCTCAGGCGGCAGCAGCTCGGGTCCTGCCCAAAGACCTTCTCCAGGACCCAGGATAGAGGAAATGAGACGGGCACGGGCAACAGCAGAAAGAAGTGGGTGAGCCACAGACACTTGGATGCCAACCATGGACCCCAGACAGCAGTAATGGCAGCCGGCAAGGCCTCTCCAGCAAACAAGAGCAGTCCGGCTGCTGAAAAGATGGCGCCAGCTATGGAGTCTATGGCATAGTACAGCAGGACGGCCACGGCGGCATTAGTTATACAGCACAAGGCGAGAAGGGAGATGAGCGTGTAGCCTCCCCATCGAGTGCGGAGATAATCCAGGCGGGTGGCACCGGATCTTTCCGAGGGGGCGCCCCAGTCCTTCAGGATGCCAAGTTCTGGGGGTTCAAGAATGAGGGTGCTCAGTTGTAGCCCCCGGAGCAGGCCGGAGAGTAGGACGCAGACGACTATGAGTAAGGCCAGCAGCCACACGTCCAGGTAGCCGCTCTGGGAGAAGAGTGTGCCCTGGAGCCTAGAGGTGGGCGAGAAGCGGGCACACTGCTGCTCGGCCCTCACCCAGGGCGGCTTCTCCTCCTCGTCCTCCGCCACCACAGTGATCACAGTGTCCCCCCCGGGGTACAGGCTCCAGGCTGCCCCCTGCCGGACACACAGGGTGTACAGGAGCCCCTTCCCCCCTCTGACCCCGTCCTGCACCCGCACAGTGACCAGGCCGGAGTGCTCCCCGCACACCACGAACTCCTCCAGCAAGTGGACGGGGGCGGCAGCCGCAGGGGCGCAGCCCGGGCCCTCGGGGGCCCCAATGGACAGCCAAGGCCAGGTATCATTCCGTAACCCTGAGCCGTAGAGCCGGAGGCGGAAAAGTGACCCAGGACGAGCCCGAATTACACCTCCTCTCATAGACACGCCACTTCCATCTTCCAGTCGCAGTCCGACCACCTGGGCCTGGTCCCCGGCCTCACCTACCAGCGAGGCCGCACTTATTACCCCTAATGCGGCCACAAGCAGAAGCCGCACAGCAGCGGCGGCCATGTTGGTAGAGGCAAAAGGTAAAATAGCCGTCCCACACAAACACAGAGTCCAGCAGCCAATAACCGGGCGCCGCCGCTGCTGTAGCCCAACCAATAGGAATTGCCGCAATCTCTACCAACCAATAGAAATAAAAAGGTGTGAATATTGGGCGTGGCTACGGCCGGGCAGCTGTAAACAAGGAGGGGAGCGCGGAGAGACTTAACCCCTTGTGTCCGCGGAGGTCAGGATTAAAAACAACGGGCAGAAAAGATTACCGCACACAGAACAGAGGGCGGCATTATGTGGAGCCTGGCACGGCGGGTCCGCACACAGCGCCCGGGGGCAGCGGCTCTGCCAGCACCTGAGGGGCCACCTCCGCATTCAGGGCATTCCGAGCCGGGCTCAGGTTACTCCCCTGCAGGCTGTCACTGGGGTGAGCACATGTGGCGGAGTCAGGAGCGCCGCCTGCTGTCAGTGAATGAATGGGAACGGTCCCCGGATGTCCCTCCTCTGTGGAGACCACAGCCATTCACTGTGCGATGGAGGGAGGCGGAGGTGGAAATTGGGTTTTGGGGGGAAATTGACAATTTTTTTATCCGTATGTCGGTTTTCACCCGGCCACGTATACATAGACCTATTATCTATCCCATAATCTATCTATTATCTATCTATATATCCTCTATCAGGTATCATCTATCCCATAATCTATCTATTTATCAAGTATCATCTATTATCTATCCCATAATCTATCTATCATCTACCTACCTGCTATCTATTATCTATCCCATAATCTATCCTCTATAATCTACCTACTACCTGTATCTATCCCATAATCTATTATTCTACCTATATATCCTTTATCAGGTATCGTCTATCCATCATCTACCTACCTGCTATCTATCCCATAATCTATCTATATATCCTCCATCTATTATCTATCATCTATCCCATAATCTACCTATATATCCTCTATCTATCCCATAATCTATATATCCTCTATCAGGTATCATCTATCTATTATCTGTTTATCAGGTATCATCTATTATCTATCCCATACTCTATCTATCTATCTTCTGTAATCTACACTTTATGCAGTATTAGCCCTCTGTGTCTGTACTGCTACATACTTAGGCAGGTAACTGGTTCATGCAGCTTTACATGAACACCTGAGCCTTACACTATGGCCGGTCCGAATAACTAAAGCAATTGTTACCATCCACCTCTCGTGTCTCCCCTTTTCCCCATAGTCTGTAAGCTTGCGAGCAGGGCCCTCACTCCTCCTGGTATCTGTTTTGAACTGTATTCCTGTTATGCTGTAATGTCTATTGTATGTACAAGTCCCCTCTATAATTTGTAAAGCGCTGCGGAATATGTTGGCGCTATATAAATAAAATTATTATTATTATTATTATTATTACCTACTACCTGTATCTATCTATCCCATAATCTATCATCTACCTACCTGCTATCTATCCCATAATCTACCTATATATCCTCTATCTATCATCTATCCCATAATCTATCTATATATCCTCTATCATCTATCCCATAATCTACCTATATATCCTCTATCTATTATCTATTTATCATCTATTATCTATCTATCCCATAATCTATCATCTACCTACCTGCTATCTATCCCATAATCTATCATCTACCTACCTGCTATCTATCCCATAATCTATCATCTACCTACCTGCTATCTATCCCATAATCTATCATCTACCTACCTGCTATCTATCCCATAATCTATCATCTACCTACCTGCTATCTATCCCATAATCTATCTATATATCCTCTATCTATTATCTATTTATCATCTATTATCTATCTATCCCATAATCTATCATCTACCTACCTGCTATCTATCCCATAATCTATCATCTACCTACCTGCTATCTATCCCATAATCTATCATCTACCTACCTGCTATCTATCCCATAATCTATCATCTACCTACCTGCTATCTATCCCATAATCTATCATCTACCTACCTGCTATCTATCCCATAATCTATCATCTACCTACCTGCTATCTATCCCATAATCTATCTATATATCCTCCATCTATTATCTATCATCTATCCCATAATCTATCTATATATCCTCTATCTATTATCTATTTATCATCTATTATCTATCTATCCCATAATCTATCATCTACCTACCTGCTATCTATCCCATAATCTATCTATATATCCTCCATCTATTATCTATCATCTATCCCATAATCTATCTATATATCCTCTATCTATTATCTATTTATCATCTATTATCTATCTATCCCATAATATATCATCTACCTACCTGCTATCTATTATCTATCCCATAATCTATCTACGTCAGGAAGAATAACTTCCTCTCACAAGTGTCCATGATACAACTTTTGCTCCCCCATCATACCTGGCACAGGTCATGGGCATTAATATGGACAGTAATTTGCATAATTTATATAATACTAATCAAAAATAGGCTTTGTTGCCGGTAGCAACCAATTAGAACACCATTCCAATTTTTTTAAACTGCCCTGAAATATGAGCCCCGCACTGATTGGTTGCACTAGGTAACAGGGCGCATAGTTTTGAACAAGGACCCCATGTGCAAACTTTAGTAAATTTGTCCCATTGGCACCAGTTTGGGGTGTTAGTGTCACCCACATTAGGGGTATAATTCTATAGATTTATGCTATAGTGCGGAGAGGTCGGCCTAGGAGAGCACATTACAGGGGCGATGCACGAGCAGCCGGTCACCACAAACGCTGGAGTATATTTTTGAGCAATGCGGCTAATGAAAGGCCCCTCACCCAAATCAGATCCCAGGTCATTATATTTAAAGAGAACCTGTCGCCAGCAAAAATGCAATTAACCTGCACATATTGGGTTAATCTGCAGGTGAATGGTGTTACTAACCTGCCCGACCAATGTACTTAGCCGAACGCTGCGGGGAGAAAATGATCTTTATTCCCCCCGGCAACATTCAATTTCAGTCATGAGGGTGGCGCCGACGCGCGTCCAGTCACTGAGTATAGAGAGCGGCGGGTGTATCCGCGCCCCCCCCCCGGCCCTGACGGACAGCCAGCCCCTGAGCAGAGCTAGTGTCATTCAGAGACGGGGTGCAGTTACAGCCGCTGCTCTCTATACTCAGTGACTGGACGCGCGTCGGCACCGTGCCCATGAATGAAACTGAATGTTTCCAGAGGGAATAAAGATCATTTTCTGCCCGCAACGTTCAGCTAAGTTCAGGCACCGGGCGTGTCAATAACAATGTTAACCTGCAGATTAATCCCATATGTGCAGGTTAATAGCGTTTTTTTTTTTCTGCTAACAGGTTCTCTTTAAAGGGGTTGTCCATTGCTAGGACACCCCTTCTTAATCAAATCTTCGGCCCCAATAAAATAATAAAGCCTATACTCCTCTTCCGTGCCAACGCCGTTATCGTGCGGTTGTTGTGATGCCGACGTGGTCTCCGCGTACAGACAAATCGAACATGAAGAGGAAGTTCAGGCTGCAGCTGATCCCTGACTTCCTCTTCCTGCTGTTTGACAGGACAGCAGCGCTGATTGGGCGCTGGCTTCACGTGTCACAAAACAGCACAGGAGCCCTGGGAGATGTGCCGACACCGCGGGAACGGCCTTGGCACGGGAGGCGGGTATAAGCTTTATTATTTTATGGGGGCCAAGGGAGGGGTAGGAGAAGTTGTGCAAGTAGTGCCTGACAGAGTATCTGCAAGCGAACACTGCCATCTGCTGGTCAAAGACAATAGAGAACATTAAAGCAGTATTGCATTAGTAGGAACTCAAGAGTGAAGTGCATGTCCTCTGGGCAAAGAGATTGGAGGAGACACCAGGTCAGGTGATAGAAAAAGGCCTAGGAAGGCGGTGAAGGGCAGGAGCCGTCACCTGAACCTGTAGCAGGACATATGTGCAGTACAGCGAGCTCACTTCTAGTCGTAATTACGAGAGACCAGATCCGAGTAAAGGAGCCGAGAGACCAGATACTGGAGAGCGGAGCTGGAGACGACTAGGCCGCAGCAGAGGGACGTTCGTGTGAGCCGTCGCTACCAGTGTAGACGCACAATACAAAATGGGGACCTTGGCCGAGCTTCAGATAATAAAGGAGACCAGTGTGATGAGTGAAACGAGTAACTCCCCAATCTGCGACGTGCGGCCTAGCAGATCGCATCTCTGACTCTCGTTAGGGCCTGCGTGACATTTTGTGCTGCCTAGAGAGTGACGACGGCAACGCGCCCAGTACCGACAGTGACGCCCTTTAGGTCGGGGTATTAGGACTAAGACATCACAAAAGTTTTGTCCCTTGGACAACTTTGAGTGTTCCTGATAGATTTTTTTCATGCTGATTTAAAAATGACTTCTGATTTTTACTATCACGTAAGGTTTTTGAGAAATGATATGAAACGTTATAATATTCGGTTATAATTCTAAAAACACAGATTATAAACGAAAGTAGTCTTCAAAACACTTTTGCACAATTGCTTTTGCTACTGACGTTGATGCACATGTGTGTAGTGTCTGGGACGTCATAATGTAGAACTATAAACTGTTGTTTCTTAACCCCTTACAGCCAGCTGATGGAACAGTACGTCAGCTGGCAGTATCCCTCGCTTTGAGGTGAGCTCCGGTGGTGAACCCACCTCAAAGCCACGACATGTCAGCTGTTTTTAACAGCTGACATGTGCCAGCAATAGGCGCCAGCGGAATCGCGTTCCGCCAGCACCTATTAAGTAGTTAAATGCCGCTGTCAAACTCTGACAGTTGACATTTAAATGCACTTCCGGATGCCAGTCCGGAAATACATGCACCGCTGACCTCCGTCACGTGATCGGGGGTCATCGCTGCGTTGCCATCACAACCAGAGGTCTCAGTATTTGTAAGCCAAAACCAGGAGTGGAACAATTAGAGGAAAAGTATAATAGAAACATATGCACCACGTCTGCATTTATCACCCTCTCTTGGTTTTGGCTACAAATACTGATGGAAAATACTGACCAAATACTGATAGTGTGACGGCAGCCTTAACCTGATCGCTAAACGGCGTAGCGAGAAAAAAAAAAAAATCAAAACGCCAGAATTACATTTAATTGGTCGCCGTGACATGGCATTAAAACGCAATAATGGGCAATCAAAAGTACGTATCTGCACAAAAGTGGTATCATTAAAAACGTCAGCTCAGCATGCAAAAAATAAGCCCTCACAAGGCCATATTGATGGAAAAATAAAAAAAAGTTATGGCTCTGGAAAGAAGGGGAGCGAAAACACATTATACACATACACACAAACACATTAGACACACACACACACCTCATCACTTCAGTGACAAAATAGCACTCCGACATGATGGGACTTCTCCCCTCCCTATTAGGGTGCGACACAAAGTAAAGCTATCCTCCCAATACTTCTGTGAAGAATCTACAAATGACAGCATGTCCTGCTCACTTCAGGTGCAGCATTCTGGGAATGACAAACCTTAGTTCTATATACAGGTGATTCTCACAAAATTAGAATATCATCAAAAAGTTAATTTATTTCAGTTCTTCAATATAAAAAGTGAAACTCCTATAGAGTCATTACAAACAGTGATGTATTTCAAGTGTTTATTTCTGTTAATGTTGAGGATTATGGTTTACAGCCAATGAAATCCCAAAAGTCATTATCTCAGTAAATTAGAATACTTTACAACACCAGCTTGAAAAATTATTTTAAAATCCAAAATGTTGGCCTACTGAAATGTATGTTCAGTAAATGCACTCAGTACTTGGTCAGGGATCCTTTTGCCTCAATTACTGCATCAATGCGGCGTGGCATGGAGGCGATCATCCGGTGGCACTGCTGAGGTGTTATGGAAGCCCAGGTTGCTTTCATAGCAGCCTTCAGCTCGTCTGCATTGTTGGGTCTGGTGTCTCATCTTCCTCTTGACAATACTCCATAGATTCTCTATGGAGTTAAGGTCAGGCGAGTTTGCTGCCAATGAAGCACAGTGATACTGTTGTTTTTGAACCAGGTATTGGCACTTTTGGCAGTGTGGACAGGTGCCAAGTCCTGCTGGAGAATGACATTTCCGTCTCCAAAAAGCTTATCGGCAGAGGGAAGCATGAAGTGCTCTAAAATTTCCTGGTAGATGGCAGCGCTGACTTTGGTCTTGATAAAGCACAGTGGACCTACACCAGCAGATGGCATGGCTCCCCAAACCTAATAGACAATATTAGTATAGTCCTTCTCCCACCAGTGGAGTCTGTCACACGTGCTCTCTTCCTATCCTCCTTGTCTAGTGAGGGGTCTGTCACTTTATCCTTTCCCTCATTTTCCAGGGTCCAATCTTGTGATCGCTGTTACTCAGTGAATAACGGCAATCAGAAATAAAGTGTGCCGGCTGTTTTATTGATTTCACTCTTCTGACATTATCTACGTCGGAGGATAGAGAAACGGTGACAAAAAAAAAAAAAAAAAAAAAAGTCAAATGGCACGCCTTCCCTTTCGAGCCCTGCTATGCGCCTAAACAGTAGATTTCCCCCACAAATAAGGTATCTGTGTTTTCAGAAAAAAAATTTCACAACGAATTTTGGGGTAAATTTTTTCCTATTATTCTTGTGGAAAAAAAAAAAAAAAAAAGTTTGGGTCTAAAGTAAATTTGATGTAAAATTTACATTTAATTTTCCCTTCCACATTGCTTCAGTTCCTGTGAAGCACCTGAATCATTAATAAACTTCTTGAATGTGGTTCTGAGCACCTTGAGGGGTGCATTTTTGTAGAATGATGTCACTTTTTGGTACTGTCATGTAGACCACTCAAAGTCACTTCAAATGTGAGGTGGTCCCTAAAAAAAAAAAAATTTTGTAAATGGTGTTGGAAAAATGAGAAGTCGCTGGTCAACTTTAAACCCTTATAACTTCCTAACAAAAAGAAAATGTTTCCAAAATTGTGCTGATGTAAAGTAGAAATGTGGGAAATGTTATTAACTATTTTATGTGACCGAACTCTCCGATTTAAGGATGTAAGAATTACAATTTTGAGAATTGTGAAATTTGTAAAAATTTTGCCAAATTTCCATTTTTTTCACAAACAAACAAGTCATATAGAAGAAATTTTACCACTATCGTGAAGTACAATGTGTCACAAAAACACAATCTCCGAAACAGTGGGATCCGTTGAAGCGTTCTAGAGCTATAACATCAAAGTTACACTGGTCAGAATGGTAAATTTTGGCTTGGTCATTAAGGTCAAAATTGGGTTGTCATTAAGGGGTTAAACGGTGGGATCCAAGAGGGCCAGAAGCAGGGTGATGGTCGCCATATGTCAGGAGGGAGGGGGCGATTCCCTGCAGGACACAGACATACTAGACACCAGCAGACATGCCACAATCTACACAAGGCTGACACGTACAGAACGGCTCCAGACAAAAACATTAAATAATAAACTCTTTTAATAATTAAACAATTTTTTATTTACAATCATCGTAAATCGTACACACTTTATTTTCCACCCACCACCCCTTCTGTGGGTAAAGAAAACCAAGGGAAAAAAAAAAATTAAAACCAAAACCATTTCCCTTCTTCTGGAACTCTGTAAACAGGTGAAGATTTTAATTTCAGAATTCTGCTTCGTTTCCAGTCCCTGAGCAAGAAGGATCAGATCCGGCGATCTCCTCACCGCAGCGAAGGATCCTGCACCAGACGGCGTATGGCTTGTGCGCATTAGAAGCCCATTAGTCCTTGTAGCCACCAATCCCACCACGGCTTTCATATCCCAACCAAATCTGGACTAATAAAAGCCGGAATCTGATTAATATGGGCAGCCATTATTTGTTTTTATAGGTCTATTTTTCCTTTTTAAAAGGGGTTTTCTGAAATACAAGATGAAGCCAATTTCTTTAAAGAAAACAAAAAACACTTTAAATGTATGATCGGCGCTAGTGATGAGCGAACGGGCTTGGATAAGGTGTTATCTGAGCATGCTTGGGTGCTATCTGAGTGCTCGAATAATACGTTAGAGTCCCCGCGGCCGCAACAGATGCAGGGATTGCCTAAAAAACAGGAATACCTGCATGTATTGCAATTGTCAAACAGCCACGGGGACTCCAATTTATTATTTGAGCACTCCGAAGGCACTCGGGTAGCACTGGAGCATGCTCAGATAACATCACTATCCTACACCAATCATGATGCAGAGTGCCCCCGCGTTTACTGAACAAGTGCTACTGCGCTATTTCATTATTATGGGAATGCTGGAGATCATCTCGGGCACATAATACTGAATAGAGCAGGGGGGGCACATACATGACCAGCCAATACAATGTATTACATAGTGGTTACCAGGGCTGTGGAGTCGGAGTCCAATTTGGTGGAGTCGGAGTCGTGGAAATTGAGGAGTCGGAGATTTGGCTAAGGCCCCTTTCACACATCAGTTTTTTGCCCTCAGTCAATCCGTTGGCTCGACGGATCCGTGGCAGAGTGTGAAAAACTGATGCGACGGATTAGTTTTTTCGACGAATCAGACTAATTGGATCCTAAATAAATCGGAGCATGCTCGGTAAAAAAAAAAAAAAACGGAATCCGTCGCCGTCCGTCGTTTGACCGATCGGGCGCCCATAGGCCTCCATCCACCACTGTCTGATTTTTCGACGTACCCAAAAAAAAAACCCCAAAAAGTTACTTTGTCCGTTGTCTCCGGCCGCCGGACAATTTTCGATGGATCCGGCGCACGACCGATGAAACGTGAGGCTATCCGTCGCTAATACAAGTCTATGAGAAAGAAACCGGATCCGGTGGCATCAGTCGCAGGATTCTTTTTTTCAAAATTCGACAGATTGCGACTGATGGCAAAAAACTGATGTGTGAAAGGGGCCTGACCGACTCCACAGACCTGTCAGGGGTGTGGAGTCGGAGTAGTGGAGTCGGAGCCCAATTTGGTGGAGTCGGAGGTTTGGCTTACCTGGAGGTTACAGAACCACTGTTCACAGGAAAGGTCGGGGGCCCAGTGATCCCACAATAACCGCCCATCCGATTCATGAGTATACCGCTACAATGCCGCTCTATCTGATCAAAGCCTCCGCAGTGTACTTCATCAATGGCATGGTATACAGAAGCCGATCAGAAGTGTCCGGCAGCAGCATGGGTTCTCCCTCGTCCCCCAAGAAGCCCCCCATCTAGTCCAGATATCGCAGTTCGGCTGAATTCAAGTAAATGGGAAGTTGTGCCAATTTTTTTTTGTGCGGGGGGTTTTGATTTACACATGATAATTTTTTCAACAATGGACGACATATCTGTCGATAACTGTTAAACATTTTGCTCATTGACATGGGAGAAGTCTTCTTTTTTTTTTTAAAGGGGTGTAAAACCTATCCTAAAAAAATACATCAATTTTTAAAGCTGGACATCCCCTTTTAAAATGTGCTAATTGTATACGGATCACAGTTTACATCTAGAATTATTATACATAAAGTGGAGTAATTTTCGAAATGTACTGCATTGCTCGTAATTTAATGCAGTGTAACGGCTTGTGTTGTGGATTCAGAGCTGCATTCACAATTCTGGAACCTTCAGAGCTGAAATCTCCCAGTATTCACCACTGGCCTAGTGCCTGCACAGAGCTGATAATATGCACATTCTGGGTATTGTACAGGGAGATGGCGCCCATTACATTGTAGGTTAATAGGAATGCGCCTGTCCACTGGCTCGAATAACAACCAGCAGCATTAAGAATGCAGCTCTGGATTATTACACAGACTGTTACTCTGGACTAGTACAAGATACAATCCTGCAATGTACTTTAAAAAGAATTACTCACGTTTGGATGCATAATATTTTCTGTTGCTTATATGGCACAATCCTATTCTGCAGCGCAGTACATCCCATATACTGTCACATCAGGCCCTGTAAGCCCTATGGGGGACAAGCCAATTATCCCTCAAACACCCGCATATTCACCAAATCCACAACTACAAAATGGGGTTCCTAGATGGAAACCTACTTCAGACAGCATGCACGTGTATCGGGGGTCTGAAGGAAAAGTGAAGCCTGAGGGTGCAGGTGTGCTGAACGGGGAAGGGAAATAAGCCAGCGGCAGAGGGGTCTGATGGCAACTCATCGCCTGAGAACAAAAGAACCGGGCCGAGTCAAGAGGTCCATATTCACCATCTAGGGTCTTCTGGTTCTGCCAAAATCTGTGGGTTTGGCTGCCACCATGAAGTGTATGCCCATCCCACAGATGCCACCAGGAAGTATATGCTCGCCCTACAGCTGCCACCATGAAGTGTATGCCCGCCCTACAACTGCCACCATGAAGTATATGCTCGCCCTACAGCTGCCACCATGAAGTGTATGCCCGCCCTACAACTGCTACCATGAAGTGTATGCTCACCCTACAGCTGCCACCATGAAGTGTATGCCCACCCTACAGCTGCCACCATTAAGTGTATGCCCACCCTACAGCTGCCACCATGAAGTGTATGCCCGCCCTACAGCTGCCACCCTGAAGTGTATACTTATCTGAAATGGCTGTGTGCACACTCGGCTGGTATCAGGCACTAAAATAAGACGTGAACAATACCGGGCACTCCTGCACACGTATAAGTAGTTATATAGAGGGTGCATCATCATCAGCGCCACTCACTCCCCAATAATGAAGTGAGCAGCCCACCCAACAACCCCTTCAAGTGATAATACCCAGACTGTAGCCACTACATGGCAGACAATTATCTGTACTGGCAGAACGTGTGTGAGATATTTTACTGTATGTGACTAGAGATGAGTGAATAGATTCAAAGGACCTTAGCCCAAGCGATTAGGTCCGTGAGCACCGGACAGGAGCCCCAGCCAACCTCCTCCGACCTGTCGCCATCCATGGCTCCTCCTAATTAGCTGGCTTGGTGGGATCTCATGTGTGCGTCACGATAACATTGTGCCAGCTAAACAAAAGAGGAGCCGCGCGTGCCGACGGGTAGGAGGAGGTTGGCAGGGGCTCCGGATCAGGTCACTGGACCCAGGCCCCACGAATGTATGCCCTCTTCTGTGTACGTGACCACTTATTACTGCTCATTATAGCTGTGGTGGATAACAGTTATCAAAAAATTATCCATTTCTGTGATGCTGGAATTAGACTATCGTTCCACCAATCGTAACAAAACAAGCGGACAATAGTAAAATAAAAATAAACTGTTGAGTGCCAACTCCATTAAATGTGCCAGTCCGCTCCCGCAGTGAAGCCCCCCACACTTTTCCACCAAGTGCAGTTTGAGCCCACTTCACCCTCCCGTTAAGAATTAGATCGCCGTCTTCTGACAGCCACCTCACCTGCTTTGCCATACACAGGAGCACCAGTTTGGGCGAGCGCTCCTGTGTGCCCTATGATAAAAGCCGACAACGGACATCTCCGCAGCTTATCTCCCGAACAAAGCGTTCAGCTGCCCGAAATCTGACACGACAGATCAACGTCTCCGACCACTAGTCGGCCCGCGCCTCCGTACACACCAGAACGCCACCTCAACCAGTCTATATTGGCGACTGTGACTGCCATTAGCCTCATGTGATGAGGGTGAAGCGCTTTACTCTGTAACCAGCGTAACACAGATTTCCATCCTCCATCATAGGTCTGAAGACCAACTGACAATGGGGCACCCTAAAGGTTAAGGAGTCATCATTCATACTCTGAGGACGTCCTCTCGGCCTGGGAAGGGTTAAGTTATCCGTCTGGATTTGGAAGTCGCCTGAAGCCAAACTGCACTTTAACCCAAGCAAGAAAAACTGCTCCAGCAGGTTCAGAGATGTGGCGGCGATACACACTTTTCCTTCAAACATATGGTGAGTTTAACAGACACGCCATCACTGATGCCCCATTACAAGTACCATTTAAAAAAAAAGAAAAGGGGATGATCTCGTCGGCATACCTAGAAATAAAATGCCCGTACACGCATTATACAGACAAAACGGACTCTGGTTTAAAATGGATCTGCAAGCCGAGCTTGTCGTTTCACCCGACCATACGATTTTTCTTTATGTCGCACCTTACCGCAATGTTATTTGTATGATGGACACTAAAAAAATAAAAAGTTAAAAACCATTTCCATTTGTGAAACAAAGGAAAACAAGCAACGCAGGGCAGCAGTGAGATGAGCGATTATGGGGTATAAATACATAGCGCAAAAAGATATAGTGTGTGCGCCGGAGCGGCGGCAGCCTGGTGGTCCACGGTAGTGATACACCCGATTTATAACCCACTCGATGTGGTGCCACAGCCCCAATGGGCGCAGTAAGCTATAATTACAGGGTACGGTGGGGAGGGTTGTAAAAGGAGCATATGGAATAGTGCCGCACGCACAGACACCATCTATACTGCCCTGCTACATCAGCAATGTAATGCAAATTCCCCTATACAACACTGGTGGTAAATGAAGGCTTTCTTCACTGCCCGGCTATCTACCCATCCTGGCACAAAGAAAGCTTCACCAACACTGATGGAAAGTGGCAACAACCATTTTTACCAATACCGTTACATTGCTTATTAATAAAGGCGCCTTGCTTTAGCCTATAATATGGAGCCCCGGAAACTAAAACCAGAACTTAACACCCGGGTAACTTGGCAGACGATACAGTAATTAAAGTCAGGGCCAGCGCTCGCTCGCTTCTATAAGAACAGACAGGTAGGCGGAGGTGGTGGAAGAACGGGCAAATTTGTGGGTATAAAGCACACAGAAAAAGGAAGACTGAATGCTACCCATTCCCCGCAGGAAGACAAACAAATCGACCCCCTTATTTAGATTTTGGAAGGGGGTCTCCAGTGCACATGTAGAAATCCTTCCCTGAGTTGATGCTTGCCCCAGCATCACGCTACCCCCAAATTATTGCAGAGTCTTGATCCGCCAGATCCCCTTTGGTAGCCATGAAACCTCGTGTAGGTCAGTATCCTCTAACGCTGCAGGACGTTGCTCCGGAGAGCAGATAAATGACGGAGGACCAGCCAGGTGAGAAGAGGGCATCTCTGCAGCCTCCACGTTTTCTGGTTTGACCCTAGGAAGATAAAGCTTGGCATGCAGTGTATTGCCGCTCTCTGTCCAGTTCAGATATTGCAAACGGTTTGTCTAAACGGATAAAGTACTGGCCGAGCCGCGCGCCGTCAGTGCCGTCAAACCGCGTTATGGTGCAAGCTGTGCTGAGAGTTCCTTTGGTTCAGAAGGCTGGTCGTTTCATCCACCAAAACCTCGCTGCGCTCCGACAAGGAGTTGTCAGGTTTGTGGATTCCTCCCTCGGGAGACTGTGGACTACTGTCCATACGGGAAGACAACAGGGCACCCTGGTACTGTTCTCTGGTGATCTGAAAGAAAAGAAAGAAAGCGGCTGCCATCACTCCTAATCCGGGGCACCACATAAAACCAGTACTTCTCAGCTACAGCCCCCCAGAAGTAACGGCCTCAGGTCATCGGTTCCTGTGTAAGGTTCATTTCTGCACCAAAAACATGTCTGTTGGTTGGAAAACTATAAAGTATGCACAGTTTTGTACGCATTTTGTTTAATGCAGTTTTCCCCATTCATTTGATTGGGTGAAAAATGCTGCAAAAACTATAAAAAAAAATTTGACAGGCTGAAAATCTGGAACTGCTTCAAATCTGCGTCTGCCTGAGCCTTCAGACATCATTCATTTTCCCGATACTGTAAAATGCAGCTGTTTCTTATGTTGCAAAAACACAAACTTGTGAACAAGCCCTAAGGGACTATAATTACTGCATTCAGAATGGATACTGACTCAAGCAGCCAAAGACTGGCACCACTCAGATCCTTAAAGGCAACGTGTCACCAGCTCAAAAGCAGGCAGTCTCGGCTCCTATTTTATCCCTGCTGCTCGGCTGTTTGCTAAAAATCTGCCATACGGTTCCAGAGATATGGAGCTTTAGATTTCATGCTAATTTGTATGGTCTTTACCTTTTTATTTAGTGCTATTTTGTATTGTCTTTACCGGGGGGGCGGAACTCAGGGCAATTCTAAACACACGCCCCTGAGGAATCTCGTGAGCACCGCCCTATTGGTAAATACCATAAAAATTAAACCCGTAAATAGACAAACCTCATATTTATAGAACTTCATGACGGACTTTAAAGAAACAAAAGACACAAAGAGGAAAAGTGGGGGGAAAAAAATAAGAGCAAAAACTGACCCTTTCTGGGCTGGTGAGTAGCCTTTATGGTGTTTAAAAAAAATTTTTTCTAAAGCTATATAAATATAAAGCTGGTCATACACTGAAGACCATTGTAGGCCAATCATTCATGTGTTTTCACCAGAAAAAAAGAAAAAAAAAAAACCTCCTGACGGACATTTCTGCCTGCAAACAAAGGATCAGGCATTGAAGCTCCCAGCGCTCGATCCCCCAATACCATCTATCAGGAAGAGTCGGGAAGCCCCCATACAGATCTGATGGTCTGCTATTCCTTCTGACTTGAGTAAGTCATGAGGGGGGCTTTAGACTAATCAGTACAAGGAGGGATTCATATACGAAATATATATGCTACACATGGATATTCACCGTAAACTCATAACTGATTTTACCCCCACTGCATTTGGGTCTAAGAAGCAACGCTTCTCCTTGTGGGGAGTGACAAGCCTAAAATGCCAGTGTAAGGAGACTTACAGGCCATGTAATAATGCTCCTCTGGGAAATTAAATATGCAAATTGCTGCTTCTGGGAGAAGGTAGACATGAACTGTAGTGCCACTTATTGGAAGTAACAATCCTAAAAGTCAATATCGACCCTTTATCGAGCCTTGCCGTATGACTTCTGATAAAAGCCAAACCAGTATCGATATTTGCACAAATTTCAGGGTGTTGCCTCTCAGTGCAAAGCAGGAGATCTGATTTGGCTGTAAGAAAGGCTTCTGAATAGTGTGTAAGCGGTAACATTTCTCCTTGTGGAGAGTGACATGCCAGTGTAAGGAGACTTATAGGCTGTGCAATGCTCTTCCACTACATTGAAAAGGATGCAATCCACTGTCATAATAGAAACGGATATGCAAACATTTCTAAAAACGTTTTCACCACTGGTCAATATATATCTAAAAAAAAATAGCAGTACATGGTTAAGATGCATTAAAATCCACACGACAACCTTGCTGATTATAATTCTGTTGCAGCGGTCCCTCACTGGAGGACACACTACAGCGTGTGAAGAGGCATTGTTGCCTTATGTGAGAATCCATATTTCTTTATATCCACAATCAGAAAGTGAAAATTGGTGGCCAACGCCTTTACCATGTAGGGGACTTGTCATCCTTCACCCACCTGAGAAGAGAACGGTGGTCTCCTGGCACATGAGGACACCCACCTTTACATACTGCAGGTCGGCGAGGGCTCGCACGCTGAAGTCTGCTGTGTACTGCGCCTGGGTGCTGAGCTGCGTGTTACTGCCACTGATGGTGGAGGACAAGGAGTCCGAGCGGTCATGGCTTAGCGACGTGGACCGGTTCAGGCTGCCCATATGAGATGGCGAGCGGAGCTCTGTCACACGGAGAGAGATGGACATCGGTAACAGGGTCATACAACTGACAGGAACGATGAGTGCAGCAGTCTGTTATATGGGAACCATATGATCAGGACCCCTATAAAAGACTAAATATTCTGAGGGGGAAATTTTTTTTCCCAAAATCAAAACTATGCAACTAATAAAATTTTTGATCCTTCACGATAAATGGTACAAAAATAGTGATTAATGTGGATTCCCCCCTCATCCTCCACCCACACAAAAATAGATAAATGAACCGATCTTCACAAACAGACAGGGTTATTTTTATTTATTTTTTTAAACCAAAAAGACCCCAAAATGGAATCAATGAAAACGACCTTTCATTTCACAAAAATCAAGCTCTCACTCACACAGATATGTCACCATGGAAAACAAATAAAAAAAAACCCAAAACATACATGTGTTATCGTCCCTACTGTACTGACTCATAGATTGATGTGCACACTGCTCGGTAAAGTGTGCAAATTGTTATTAAACATTGCAAGAATCGCAAAAAAAAAACAAAAAAAAACCCAAAACACCTTATACACTTGAATTGATGGAAAAAATGAAAATGGCCTTCAGAATGTGAGGAATAAGAAACATAGGATATAGCCACCCCACCCCCACCCTAACTAAAATCGGGCACTTAAAGGGTTGATCCATAATAAATAAATACATGGAAGAAAAGGGATTCCCTTTTCTACCAAATGAGGGCAGTATACACTGAGAATAACAGTCACTTGAGGTAAAAGTTGCTTCCCTGTACGTTCTTAATCACTTTTCTTAAAAAAAAAAAAAAAGAGCAGAGACTTGTGCCAAGATTGTAAGTTGTAAGGATCACTGGTACTTTGGCGTTATTCCCACCTCCCCTTCCTGCCGTGGGGTGAGGCGCCGATTGGCAGGTAGTTGCTAAGTAATGCCCTGACTGCGCTGTGCTGCCCAGATGGCGATTCCCAGTCCCTTTGACCTCACACTGACAGAGCAGCTCCTAATTATCCGTACTGTAGGCGGGGCATTACTGTTGTCATGCTGATTGACAGCCGGGTCCTTGCAGTGACTCTGAGCCAGGAGAGATCATCGTAAAAGCACAACTACCTGCCGATAAGGGAGGCAATGGGGAAAAAAAAAAAAAAGGTCTTGCATAACCCCTTTAGGTTATCCCGCATAAACAGGACTGGAGATAACTTACTGATTGTTAGGGTCCGGCTGTGGGATCTCCAGCGATCCCAAGAATGAGACTTTACAGATCACTGACAAAACGGAGTGGAGGTAGAGCACATGCACCACTGATTTATGGTGTCTCTCCGGCAGACCAATAGAGAGCTCAACCAATGCTCAAGAGCTCCATTGTCGACATTGAGGAGGGTCTCTGCAGATGGACCCCCGGATACCAATAAATTACAACACTGGTACAACCCCTTCACCCGTCCTGTCGTACATGCCGTGGTGCGCATGTATGGAGCGGCCTCAGGAGCTGTGCCCGTACCATACAGGGTAGTCGCCAGCTGTAATACACAGCCAGTATCTGCATGTAACTGCAATGGGTTCAGTTTAACCAAATGCCACTGTCAATCTCAAACGCTCACTGTCACCCATCGGCCCCCGGCCTCTGTGGAGCAATCACGTGGGGCCGAGAAGCTTCCGTGGAGGCACGGGTTTAGCTATAGACTGAGCTTCAAAAGGAGACGGCAATTTATGCTATATACCGCGGTATTGCAGCATGTAGTATATAAAATAAAAAAATAAATAAAAAAAAACGCTAGGGAAACTGTATAAATAAAAAAAAAAAAAAAACAAAACAAAAAAAAAGACAGTTTAAAATCAACCCTTTCACAGTTTTAAAATAAGTTAATGAACATATTTGGCATCACTGCTTCTATCACCAGAAAGATAATGGAAAAAAAAAATAAAAAAAATAAAAAAAGAGTTACAGCACTTGCAAGAAGGGGTAAAAAAAAAAAAATCCCAAAAAAAGGGACTGGCCGATCCCGAAGAGTTTAAGGAACAAATATGAATGGACGTCATGCAGGACTCCCAGGGTTAATCACCTCGGTACGTTACAACGGGTCACTAATACCATGCAGATGAATACGGTTATACAGTGCAACGTCTATGGCGGCATTACACCGCGGCCACACGCCATATAAGCGGTGCAGAGGTGGGAGCACGCGCTATGCACGCAGCATGCAGTCTCCTTTACCTGCTAACCTCGAAAACAGAGACCCCCTTTTAATGGAATGACGGACAGGAGCTGGGAGATGGAGGTAAGGAAAAAAAGATGGGACTATGAGGAGGAAACAAAAGAATAAGGCAATGGCCAGAAAGGAGAGGAGATGTGTGTTCAGAGGAGACCAGCACCTGGAAGGCGAGGAGCGCACTCACCACTAGCTGACGGAGTGCTCATGGCCATCACCCCGTAGTAAGAGAAGGCTCCAGACTCAAACTTCATGTTCTCCTTTCCCGCCTCAACTTCAACCTTCCCCTGGAAACAAAAAGAGGGAAAAAGAAAAACAGGATGAAATCTCTAAATAAAGTTGGCTCCTGGAGCGCAGCTATCCTTTCATACCAAGCCTGTAGAAAAGCGTGACCCTTACTGATCTCACCTCGCCTAACAAGTCAAACCAGACCAATATGTCCAGGAATTGTTCCAATTCTCGTACCTTGTAACTTACAATTCACTCTGATTAAACTACCCAATCTTAATTAGCATTCTACCAGCACTATAGGTGCTGGCATTTTCCTTCCCTCAATTTCCAGCACGCATTGCTCCTGCCATTATTCAACGGTTTGCCTGCCCAATAGCGAAATACTCTTATACCTGCCTGTATGCAGTTAGACAACAGAGAGCAGAAAGGCCAAGATCCTAGATTCTGCTGTCTCGGCTCCTCTGTTGCTGGAGACAGATGACACTAGACAACAGGACAGCAACGGATTTTGGAGGTTTTTTCTGGGGGGGGTGGGGGGAGGTAAGACGACAGTTATCCACGACAGCGATCTAGAGGAGCCATCCTTAGGATAAGTCTTCAATAGCAGAATGGTGGGGGCTCGCAGTCAGCACCACCAACGATCAGTGGACATCTGGTGCCACAACCACTGGAGGCACAGAGACCACTACAGCTCTGACTGATGGCCGCTCTCAGGTAAACAGTACAATCCCTTCATATAAAAATCACTTCTCATTCTGGAGGACCAGTCGGTTTCGCAATACACAGAATGCTGCAATTTCAATAAGCGCTGTGCAATGCTCCATTTCACCTGCGGAGGTGCTGCAGGCAAGCTGAACACTTGCTGCCTATGTTTCCAGCAGATGATGACTGAATGGTCAGAGTTCAATATGGGTCAAATCCATGATTGTATTCGCACCATTTTTGGCCATTTGTGTTTTTCCATTTGCAACTTTCATATTATGAGTGTTCATTGATTTGCTTATTTTCTTGAGGTTTGCCTGTGGGTGGGGTTAGGATGTTTTGATAATTGTGACTTTCTAAAGAAGCACAACTTTTGTGAAAATGTACTCCAGTCACCCCCAATTTGCTTGGAGTGATTTCATGTACAGCAGATATATGTCTACAGAAGATCAAAGTGTAGAAATGACCCAGCCACAGCCCAGACCGGAATCCAAAAGAATATCTATGGGCGACCTGAAGAGGGCGCTGTACACAGGAGATTCCCCTGCAGTCTGACAGATTGGAGCCTTACTACAAGGAAGAGTGGACATCCCAATTCTAGATGTCTCATGCTGATAGACTCCGACCCAAAAAGTCAGAGTCGTGTTGAACCTTGTATTAGTGCAACCCCTTCACCCCCGGGCCATTTTCAGTTTCTGTTTTTTGCTCCCCTTCTTCCCAGAGCCATAACTTTTTTTATTTTTCGGTCAATATGGCCATGTGAGGCTTTGTTATTTGTTGGACGAGTTGTACTTTTGAACGACACCATTGGTTTTATCATATTATGTACTGGAAAACGGGAAAAAAAAAAACTCCAAGTGCAGTGAAATTGCAAAAAAAAAAAAAAAAAGTGCAATCCTCCCCCCTTTTATGAAAACCATCCTTGCTAAAGTTCACAGCTGGGGGCTGGTGTTCTCCGGCTGGTAAGGGGCCATGGATATTGACCCCCCAGCCTAAAAATAGCAGCCCGCAGCTGCCCAGAAAAAGCTCATCTATTAGATCCACCAATTCTGGCGCTTTGCCCAGCTCTTCCCTCTTGCCCTGTAGCAGTGGCAAGTGGGGTTCATATGTGTGGGGTTGATGTCACCTGTATATTTTTAGGTGACATCAAGCCCACAGCTTAGTAATGGAGAAACATCTATAAGACACCTATCCATTACTAATCCTATAGTTTTATGGTAAATAAAGACACAGCCAGAATAAAGTCTTATTAGAAATAAAATAGAGCAGCACGGTGGCTCAGTGGTTAGCAATGCAGCCTTGCAGCGCTGGAGTCCTGGGTTCAAGTCCCACCAAGGACAACATCTGCAAGGAGTTTGTATGTTCTCCCCGTGTTTGCGTGGGTTTCCTCCGGGTACTCCGGTTTCCTCCCACATTCCAAAGACATACTGATAGGGAATTTAGATTGTGAGCCCCAATGGGGACAGCGATGGTAATGTGTGCAAACTGTAAAGCGCTGCGGAATATGTTAGCACTATATAAAAACAAAG